>NC_050198.1:2500000-5000000 GCF_004126475.2 Phyllostomus discolor
ATAGTCCTGTGCACCAAAATGTTGCAGGTTTGGTTCCTGGTCGGGGCATATACATAGTTTGCAGGTTCAATCCCTGGTCGGGTGCACATGGGAGGCAACCAATCAATATTTCTCACATCGACGTTTCTCTCCCTCTCTCAAATCAATAAACATATCCTCAGGTGAGGATTAAAAAAATCCACTTCTGAGCCCTGGCTGGCTCAGATTGAGCCACTGGATTGAGCATGGCTCACTGGATTGAGCATGGGCTGCAAACCAAAGTGTCACAGGTTCGATTCCCAGTCAGAGTACATGCCTGGGTTGCAGGCCATGACCCCCAGCAATTGCACATTGGTGTTTCTCTCTCTCTCTCTCTTTCTCCCTCTTTTCTCTCTGAAAAATAAATAAAATCTTTAAAAAAAAATCCACTTCTGATGCTGAATTCTGATTCCAAAAAGATTAGAGGCAGTATTAGTCTGTGTGGGCTGCTATAACAAATACCGCAGGCTGAGTGGCTTAAACAGGAGAAAATTATTTTCTCAAACATTAGGAGTCTGGGAAGTCCAAAACCAAGATGCCAATTGATTTGGTTCCTGGAGAGAGGGCTCGTCTTGGCTTGCCAAAGCAAAGACCACCTTCTTGCTTTATCCTCACAGGAGGGGAGGGGAAGGGGAGGGGACAGAGAGAGCAAGAGCTCTTCCTCTCCTCATAAGTCCACCAATGCTATCAGATGAGGGCCCCATTCTTATGACCTCATTTAACCTTGACTTCCAAAGTCTTATCTCCAAACACAGTCACATTGTGGTTACGTCTTCAACCTATGAACTTTGGACAAAATCCAGTCCACTGCAAAGGCTAAAACCATATGTGCCCCTGAGAAAACAGTGCCGAATTCTTCACTTATAAAACGAGAGCATTAGTAACTGTCATGTTACTACACAGAGGCTATGATGAAGAGTATTGCTTCAGTTTTCTAATGTTAATTATTGCTTGTGAAATGAAGGACATCTGAATATTGCGTGTGTGTGTGTGTGCATATACATATAGCTGTAATTAATATGGTATTTCTAGGCCAAGAGCCCAGAAATTATTCCATGTAGGAATGTACAAATGTACCTTCATATTTTGATGATATATTTAATTTCCTTTTAGGCAGTTTTCTTCTTGAATACATTACTTGATGCCTGTGTTTTCCCATAAAAGATTATGAGGAATGTTCCAGATTTATTCTCCAGTGTTTTACAGGGACAGCAACCTTGCCACATGTGGTCTTGAATGTTCTACATCCAGCCGGGGATCTGTTAGAACGCTGCTCTCTATAGCTACCCTTTTCTGTACAGTATATACATGTGACGACTGTGCAACTGAAATATGAAATCCAAGTTCACAGTTCTGCAAGTGTAATATACATACTCAATTTTGCAGATTTACTACAAAAGAATATAAACTGCCCAGTAATTTCTGTGTTGATTACATGTTGAAATTATAATCTTTGAGATATATTGAGTTAAACAGAATCTATTAATTCTCCTATTTCATTATACTTTTTAAACATGTAGTTATGGGAAATTTAAAAATTACATATGTGGTTGACTTTCGCGGCGCGCATTGTATTGTCCATGGAGAGCACTTCTCTATAGAGTTGAATCCAGCCTTTCATGAGCTTGTCAGGGCCCCCGATCCATAGACTGGTAACCTTGAAGCCCTAGAATATTTCTTCTTAGAGACTCGAAGAACCAGAGCAAGCATAGAAGAATCAGGGTGCGTTTGCCTTTGGTACCTCCTTTTCTTGTGCCTTTCTCAAGTCCTGGGCACTGCTTGCTGCTACCTAGGTGTCTATGAAAGAAAATCTACCCAGCATGCCCTTCCCAAGACACCTCTCTGAGCCTTAAAGTGGCTCATGCTTGTTCTTTTTTTTTTAATGTCCCCCAAGCTAACAACCCTTCAGCCTAGGGACATCACATAGTTATATGGAATGTGAGCTCTAAAAACTTTCCCACAGGAGAGTAAAAGGCAAACTCTCTATGAGCCTGTTAGAAGTGAGATGGTGGCCTGGCTGGCATAGCTCAGTGGATTGAGCGCGGGCTGGGAACCAGGCATCACAGGTTCGATTCCCAGTCAGGGTACATGCCTATGTTGCAGGCCATGGCCCCCAGCAACCACACATTGATGTTTCTCTCTCTTTCTCTCTCCCTTCCCTCTCTAAAAATAAATAAATAAAATCTTAAAAAAAAAGGAAGCGAGATGGTAAGGCTCTCCCATGGGATAATTTCTGGCCACGTGTCCCAGCAAAGGGATGCATTCCCAACAGTTGGGAATTTTTCAAGTAGACTCAGGTAGAGAGCTGGGCTTTTAAAAAAAGTTTCTATAGATTAACCCATAGTATACAAAAATCCTCTGAGGCTAAAAGAGGTTTAGTAAACAATCTCCATAGCTACAGCATTACATTTCAGGGGGTTTATGGGGATAAGTAGATCTTTATTAGGAATCACCATTAATATGGCCATTGGCTTTCACATCATTAAATATCTCATTTCAAGGGCACAGTGAAGTCAAACTCTATAGTCATCAGAAAATAATTGCCCCAAAATGTGTCAGACACACCAGTTTTTCACAGGCAGCAGCAATACAAAAGGTGGAAATCGAAAGTAACATTTCTCTTGTGTGTATTTTTTTAAAGATTTTATTTATTTATTTTTAGAGAGGGAAGAGAGAGAGAAAGAGATAGAGAGAGAGAGAGAGAGAGAGAGAGAGAAACATCAATGTGTGGTTGCTGGGGGCCGTGGCCTACAACCCAGGCATGTGCCCTGACTGGGAATCGAACCTATGACACTTTGGTTCACAGCCTGCGCTCAATCCCCTGAGCTACACCAGCCAGGGCTTCTTGTGTGTATTTTAATATTATACCATGGTGGTTTGGCAGGACTGATCCATAGATTGGCTTATTTGTATCTGGCGTTATATGAGCGTCAAATTATCCAACTTCTCTATGATTCTTTTAATCTGTTCTTCATAATCGGATGCATGCTTCTGGCTGCCAAGTTTAGTTGATATGGTGACGGTTGCTTACTGTGTATTGGAAGACTCAACCCATTAAAATAGGATTATCTGTGGATGGGTGTGGTGGATACACCCTAAAGTGACCCCCAGTGAGTCACATTCTTATATAATCCTCTCCCTTTAAACACCAGGGCAACCCAGTGTCGTGATTTCAGCCAACGGAATATGGCAAATGTGATGGGATGGCTCTCCTTTGATTCCATCATATAAGACTTTGTCTTAATGGACCGAAATGAGACACTCTCCCTTGCTGCCCTTGCAGAAGCATACTGCTATACACAGAGAGGCCCTGTGAGAGCGACATGTGGTAAGGAACTGTGGGCGGCCTCTAGGAGCTGAGGGAGTGGCCCCTGCCTGACAGCTAGTATGGGAACAGGGACCCCAGTGCTATAGCTTCAAGAAACTTCTTCCAGGAAGAGGTTTCTTTGCTCTAAGAGGTCACAGAGATCAAAGCCCTGCTGACACCTTGACTGCAGCCTTGGGAGACCTCGTCAGAGAACCCAGCCATGCCATGGTCAGACTCCTGACCCGTGGAAATTGAAAACATGAGTAGGTGTTACTTTGAGCCATTTAACCTAGGGTAGTTTGTTATATAGCATAGAAAACAAATACAATGGGTTTCCCATTACTTTCTGGGACACAGCATTCATCAATTTATCTTTAACGCAGGTATCCTCAAACTCTTTCTGTGGAGACTCTAATATTCAATTTATCATGAAAAAGTACTTTCATCAAATAAAACAACACTTATGAGAGAAATTAAATAGAAAGGTGCAAAATACAGCCCTGGCTGGCGTAGCTCAGTGGATTGAGCGCGGGCTGTGAACCCAAGTGTCGCAGGTTCGATTCCCAGTCAGGGCACATGCCTGGGTTGCAGGCCATGACCCCCAGCAACCGCACATTGATGTTTCTCTCTCTCTCTCTCTGTATATATCTCCCTCCCTTCCTTCTCTAAAAATAAATAAATTTAATCTAAAAAATTATAAAAAAAGAAAGGTGCAAAATACAAGCCTGTGGACCAGTCTTTTTTATAAAGGGAAATAAAAATGAGTTAGAAAAAGTAAATAAAAGATATACGAAATGTAAGCCCAAGAGGTTGATTATTAGATTTGATAGACTTATAATTTCTGTGTCAACTTAGTAGACAAGTTTTCTAAACATTTACTCTCAATTTATATATCTCATTGAGATGGGTAATAAACAGTTTTATAATCAACTAATAGAACTAGCTGGTATATATGCCCTGGACATTGTATACAGTCCTTTTCATGAACGACCTTCTATTCTAGTCCCTCACAACTCTATGAACTTCCTGGCTGGCATAGCTCAGTGGATTGAGCACGGGCTGCGAACCACAGTGTCGCAGGTTCGATTCCCAGCCAGGGTACATGCCTGGGTTGCAGGCCATGACCCCCAGCAACCGCACATTGAGGTTTCTCTCTCTCTCTCTGTCTCCCTCCCTACTCTCTCTAAAAATAAATAAATAAAATCTTTAAAAAATACATTTAAAAGAAAAACTCTATGAACTCTACAAATCACCCCCTTGGTCACAGAGCGGGTAAAGTCCAGAAAACACGAATATGAGCTCTCGTTAATTCCCCTCCGGTCCACAAACCTACCAAGGCCTACACAGGGAGTTTTCTGTGCTCACAGTCCCTCAAAATGAGACCCATCACTTGTGTCAGACTTGAGCTACAGGGTGATGAGATCCGTGGTGATTTCTAGAAGGAAATGAACCATGCCCTTTTTGATCTCTCTTCTCAAAATGCAGTGGTTCTCTGTAGCAGAATCAGAGATGCGGAAGAGAGGAAGGCAGGTGTACTGAGGTGATTTATGCTTTGTTTATACTCTGTTACGGCTTTCACTTCCTTCACTGAAGTTTGTCAGAAGCTGAACAGTAACCGTTCCCATCAGAATCACTGGGGGGACTTTTTTTACAGCTTCTGATGCGTGGCCCTGTCCTGGGGGATTCTTAGTTTACTTGTCTGGAACAGCCCAGAATCAGGCGTGTTTCCAAAGTTTTTTCTGGTGATTTTAATGCGTAGCGACAGTAGAGGACTGTTTTTTGTTTTGTTTTGTTTTTTTAAGATAAGCGTGAGACCAAGTGCAGCTGAGTCATTTCTGCTTCACTTTTTTTTTTTTTTAAGGAAAACATATCTTGGCCTTCAAGTACTTTATTTATTTCAATTTTATTTATTTATTTTTAGAGAGAGGGGGATGGAGGGAGAAAGAGAGGGAGAGAAACATCACTGTACAGTTGCCTCTCGCATGCCCCTACTGGACACGTGGCCTGCAACCCAGGCATGGGCCCTGACCGGGAATCGAACTGGTCACCCTTTGGTTTGCAGGCCGGCGCTCAGTCCACTGAGCCACACCAGCCAGAGCTCTGCTTCACTTCTGATGTCCTGTTGCCCACGGCTGTGTGGAAACCACAATAGAAACAGCTTTCTGTCTACGGCGCCCATCTATGGGGAATATCCAATCAGGATTAAGGTGGCTCACATACCCATCTTATTGGAAGCTCAGGAAAAGTTCCACCGGCAACGTCAACAGTCTCCAACCCCTGTCAGTTCAGGCCTTCATTAGCTTAGGTCTCATCTATTGTGCAAAATCGTATATTAACTTGATTGTAGCGTTTGACATGATCATTTATGGCAAAATTAGTTTTTTGGAATTTTATTTTTCAATTACAATTTACATTCATTCTCATTGGTGGTTTTTAGCAACATAGGAAATGCTTCTGTCATTTTATTTATTTTTTTTAAAGATTTTATTTATTTTTATTTTAGAGAGGGAAGGGAGAGAGAGAGAGAAAGGGAGAGAGAGAGAAAGAGAGAGAAACATCAATGTACGGTTGCTAGGGGCCATGGCCTGCAACCCAGGTATGTGCCCTGACTGGGAATCGAACCTGCGATGCTTTGGTTCGCAGCCCACGCTCAATCCACTGAGCTACGCCAGCCAGGGCAAATGCCTCTGTCATTTTAGAACTCTCCTAAGCATTTTAGTATTTTTGCATTTTACTCTTCTCCAGCTTTGAGTGACTAGAATTATAAATCATTGCAATTTTGCTTTTAAGAATGTTATGTGGTCCCCCCGCCCCCGCCCCGCCATATGATCAATAGATTGGATACAATCGCAGAGCTAGGGTCGAGACTATGCTCTCACTGTGTCTCTGGTGGAATCCAGTCTTGTGAGAAGTTCCTTGAAAAGAATTTCCCAGCCTCTTGCTACTCAGTGTGGTGATGCAGAAGCTGCTGTGCTGTTAGGAACACCGAGGCTGGGGCTCCACCCCGGATCTAAATGCAGAGTCAGAATCTGCATTTAACTAGACCCCAGGTGATTCCTATGTAAGTGTAGGAAGAGTTGGACAAGCACCGAATGTTGAGAAGCAACTGCAAATTGTTTCCCCCTTGGGAAGACGAACGATACACAACAGCGTATATGAAGGATTCTGGCATGTCCGATGGCAAAGGAAAGCCTTTATCCCAGATTCTCCCAAACGTACCTGCCCATAGAACATTTGTTTTCAGGTGCCATTTTTAAAAAACTTTTTGTCGAAGTAGGACATACGTCAGAATAACGTACGTACTATTGTTGGGTGATCATTCTCCACAAGTCTCTCCCTTTTTTTGCAAGTCTTGGAACTACAGACACCAATTTCATTCATTCCGACCTCTCTTCTCAAGGGTGTTTGTAGAGCAAACAAGGGTCTTCCTCTAGAGCAAGACCAATACAGTATAATACAGCTAGTACAATGTAACAGAAACAATGTTTCTCTGCAGGGCAAAGGTCAGGGCACACTCCCTGCCTATGTGAAAAGATCTGGGTTCCTTATGGTCAGGGTTCTTTAACTATAACACAAACCTGCTGAATGCACACCGTCCAGCTGGGCTCCTCCACACCATAACGTACACATAGTAATATCTGCAGGAACTAGAACTTGACTTTATCGTTTGTGATTTGAGCAAGTCACTTATGGGTGGGAAGCTGCTTTTACCCCAGTGAAATGGTTATAAAATGATTTGTTGTGAGGGTGATCATGTACCCTAATCAGGTGTCTATTATCTACCACCTCTATTCTGTAAGGGAATATGTACTTTGCCAACTGTTAAGATACTTGAGCCTTATAACTTAATTTATCCATCCGTTCCTCCCTTCCTTCATTTCTTCAAAAAGACACTTGCCGAATACCAGTTTTCTTCTTGCCAGGTACCATGTTAGTGGTCGAGATGTAATATTAGAATACAGCATGAGAAAGTTTCTGAGAAAGGCAGGTATGGGGTGCTCAGAATGGCAGACTCCGACGCCCTAAAGTCTACATTAGCCAGTGGTCTCATCCCTCACCCCGCCCTCCTTCCTCCAGCCAGCCAAGAGGGCACAAAGCCGTTTAGCGGTGTACTTTCTTCTCAGGCCTGGCAGATCTGAACCCAGCTGCGAGTGGGGACAGATGCCGGGGAAGCTCTCTCTCTGCCTCCACTGTCCCTCCTTCCCCTTGCCCGGCCGGTTCCAGGAATCACAAAGACACACGCTGCTCCTCTGGAACTTGCGGAGAGACTGCTGGCACAGACAATTACAGAGTCTGTGCTGCTTTCCAGCGCTTCCTGGGGAGGAAATCTGAGAGGCTCCCTGCAGAGAAGGGAAGTGCTTCCAGTTTGGGCCTTTAGTCTGGAGATCAGCGGGGCCCCTGCCGCTGCCTTTCCACCCAGACCAGGCGCATAACAGGGGGGAGATGGCGTCACCGGAACACCTCTCCTTTTCCTAAGCAGAACGACTTCTGTGACTCAGAACAGGTTGGCGGATGGGGTGGCAGGGGGCCGGAAGCTCCTTTCAAACCCGGGAAATCATTTTTGCTTAAACATTAAGGTGGATTAACGCAGCGTGGAGTCCTGGACTGGGTCCCCAAAATAGAAAAGGGACAGCGTCTGTGTCCCGGAGCCTCTGCGGGCAGGGCAGTGCCTGACTCAGACTCAGAGAGAGTTTTCATCACTCAGGCTCACATCCCCTCCTCCACCAAATAATTCAAGTGCCCATGACCTGCCAGACCTTGCTAGGTGGCAGAGAGCAAATAACAATGACATTTTCTTCTCTGGCACAAAGCAGCTAGGAAAACCAAACAGAGCCCAGAGGCAAGTACTCAGTGCCTGGGGAAGCCACACCCTTGGAGAGGCCCGCCCAGCCCCATAGAATCTGGCCCTGTTACCTCCTGGCCTTGTCCCCTCCTACTTCCCCCACTGCCTTCCTGGGCACGCTGGTCTCCCTGCGCGCTGTGTCTCTTACATGCAAGACATGCTGCCGCCACCCCGCACCCCCCGTGGCCCTGGCTGGTCCCTCTGCCTGGGAGACACTTCTCCCCGGTACCCATGTGGCTCCCTCCCTCGCCTCCTTTATGTCTTTGCTCTAATGTCACCTCTCAAGGAGGCCTCTCCTGACCGCCCTGTTTCCCATGACACCAGCCCCAAATGTCAGTCCGTTTATTTTGCTGTACTTAGTACCGTCGAACAAACGATGTTCTTTTACTGATGTATCCTGTCTATTGCCTGTTCTCTTTCTCCCCACCAGCAGAATATAGCTCTGCTAAGAAAAGAGTTTTAGTATGTTTCTGCATGCCGGGCTCCATCAGCATTGGTTTTTTTTAACATGTCCACAGAATCAAATAATAAGGAAGTAGACATTTAAGCCGATTCGATGAAGTGGATTCTGAAGGAAATAGCCACAGCAAATGAAGTATCAAATCTAATAGTCAACTACCACGACAGTTCTTCACTCTCTGCCAATAATCATACTTCACGGAGGCAGAAAAGCATTTAGGCTGAAGTCAGAACTTTCAGTTCAGAAACTCCTCCCTTGCTCCATTCTCCTCTCTCCTTTATCACAAGTCACTTGAGTTTTGACATTGAAGGAGATACTTTGGGTTGAAAGTGATTCATGATAGAAGGTGCCGCCTGTAAAACATTTTCTACTGGGTGAAGGTGACGTCCCCTTTTTATTTTGTAACAGATACTGTTACCCTCTTATCAGGGTTGATTTGGGTTGTCACAGCTTTTACGGGGGGCACAGGGGAGACATAAAAACCTCTTCTGCACTTGCAATTATTTATCACATCTGTGCTTGATGGTGATGGTGGGAGGGTTAAGGAACAGACAGATTAGGATTTAAAGGAAGACAACTGGACTTAATCACAAGGGGAGTGAAAGTCTGAGAAAGAAAAGAGGGGGGAAAAAGGAACAGAAAAAAGGACAAGGATGTAGAAATAGAGTTCAGGCTGTAATATTTTTGTACACGGGCAGGAAGTTGCTCTCAGAAAGCCTGGCCGCAGACTCTTGCACACAAAAACCCTGCATGAGGAGATCTATGATTAGAAAATAGCATCGCGAGCTGGAAGCCCTGACATTTTGCAGATGGGCGTCTCCATTACTTTGGATCTCATTGCGATCTGATGCAAAAGCGAAGGAGAAACGCTACCCGCCTTCCCTCAGTGTTGGCATGAAAGCTGCAACATGTTTTCGAGAGGCATTTGTTAAAGTCAGCATAAGGCAATTGAGTCTCATAGTAGCAGAAGTTCTCAGGTGTCTAAGACTGAATGCAGAATTCTGGCGGGAGAGCTCTGAGCACGGTTTCAGCTTTGGACACGGAGAGGATTTCTCCGCGTCAGCTACCATTCTCCCATGACTTAGGGAAACGATGAAAGAGTCCACATTCCATTGTCCTGACATCTACATGGACACCCCATTCATATGGATTCAATTTAGGAAAGAAATAACTCAAGAAGCAGAGGGAAGGTGGGATTTTTTTTTTTTTGGTAAGTGTTGCCATTTCAGAGAATGCAAAAATAGCATGGCCTCATGCTGCAGCGTGCTCTCTCTGTTCATAGAGCCACGTCAGACATGCTGCATTTCTGAGGGACAACTGGCCCGTTCGGGAACCAGCAAAGACTAACCACATCTTGGAAACCAGAACAGAATTTTGTCTGAGGGTGAAAAAAAGAATCACTTTTCTTAGTTGATGGAAGGCAAGGTGATAAGAAAGCTTTCCTTGATTAACTTCACCCTCCTCAAATAATAGCACATGTTAATGTTTTCACAGAGAGAGAGAGAGAGTTAAATGGAGAGTCTGTGATGGCGGGAGGCCAGAGTTCGTCATTTAGGATTTTTCATATGTCCTTGGAGCATAAACCAACCAAAAAGGTCCAAAGAAGTCAACTCTCCGTAGAGCACTTAGAATGTATACTGAAACCTGCCTAAGGGACTCCAAACATTGCCCAACCCGATGTCTAAACCAGGACCAAATTCGCAGGGGCATATTTGGCAATATCTGGAAACATTTTTGGTTTTCATGATTCAGGGCAATAGACACTGCTACTGTCATCAAAGCAATAGAGGACAGGGTGCTCTCAAATAGGACAGCCCCCAGAATGAATACTAACCGCACCCAAAATGTCACTAGTGCCAAGACTGAGAAATCCTCATCCTAACATGTGTCCTAAATATGAACCCATTTGAAATATCCCTCAATTGGTGGAATTAACCAGGCTGGTTAACATAAAAAAAAAGTCCAGCAAAACCCAGTTAGTAATACTGTAGCTTCTCCTTTCTCATACATGCCCCACAGAAAAATCAATGCATGTAAGCAAGCTTTAAAAAAAACCCTCTGATAGCAATCTTCTTAAATATGTTTCACTGCAATTTCTGCCATTCGCCCGAGGCTATTATATTCCCAAGAAAATCATTGAAATCACTGTAGTAGTAAAACTTCTTAACTGGATTAGCATCTCTTGTCTAAACTCGTTGAAATGACAAGCCAGAGGGAAATATAAAAGACTTTTTAAAAAAAAATCTAGCTTGTTTGATTGTGGCTGCAGTTTAAAAAGAAAGACTGGGATTTATCCTGAAACTGTCTTTAGATGCAGGACAATAGGTGACACAGAGAAATATATAAGCCCCAATAAAGCATTGCTTGCTTCAGTGGGCCAGCCCTTGAATTCGTTGATCAGAAGAGAAAGCGGAGCTTCACTGGCGCTTCCTAGTTAGGAAACTTGACTGATTGTTATTGAAATAGGAAGCCCAAGATCCTTTGAGAATGTTAATACAGACAAGTCCTTCCCACGGCTGGGAGAGTTTTATGCAAAGAGCTTTCATGGGGTAATTGGGAGGCTAGAGCTTTGAAGACAATCGGTAATACCACCTACCTGCGTGACCTTCCTCTTCAGCGTTCTCATTCTGTAAGACAAAGGCCCTGGGTTATATATAACCACCAAGGTCATTTTCAACTCAAGAAACAACAGCACAAGAATAGTACCGGCTGACCTTGAGATTTCCGCTATGCTGACAAACTATCTCCCTTTAGTCATTTTTTACCAATTTGGAAGTAGCCGAGTGGTAGCTCGTGAAGCTGTGGATTTGCTCCTTCGTACAATAGACAAAAGCATAACTATCTGCTGCAGAAGGATTGTAATGAATTAAGACCCTCCTTCCTTCATGGGATAAATGAAACCAGGAAATCGATGATGGAGACTTGATTATTTCTCCAGCATGCAAATCTATTTGTTACTCTGCAGCGTTGGGATTGGGCATTTATAGGATTGTAGACTGTTTCTGTGTCCAATGTGCCTTGCAGACCCCCCTCACACAATAGCACCTCTATCTTAGTATCAGCCTGAATGTTCATGTGCATTAATTTAGAATTTTCCAAGTCAATCTGCATGCAAACTAGATCGCCCAGCAGCGTGGTGTTTTAGCGTCTAGTGTCTTTTCTGACAGGCTGTTGAGAGCCCAAAACAGGGGAATACACAGGGCCACAGTGCAGAAATCACTACACATTTTTTCCTCCACAGGAAGTCTCTCGCCGGAAGCCATGCCACAGAGCATACAGACAGCCTGCAGAGAAGGATGCTACCCGCAGGGGACCCAGAGGACCCTGGGGAAGGCAGGGCTTGCTTGTTTCTCAGCCAGTTTTATTGCCCTGCCCACACCCTGCCACCCAGGGTCCTGGTCTCTTTGGGTTATTCCTTCCGCAGCTGCTTTCTGTTATTTTGGGAATGGTCCTAGTCTTTGCTTCACCCACAGCCTCGTCTTGCTTTTTTCTCTCTTCCTGAGCTTGAATTTAGACGAGACAGAAGAGCAAAGGGCGTTGAATCCCAAACCATTTTATTCATTCGTTTGCGTATTCATTGTCATCTCAGCCACAGTTTAGCAAGAAAGGTCCATAGGAAGACAAGAAGGTGGGCTTAGGAAGCCATTCGTGAGTTTTAAGAAGGCAGGCCACGCCGGCGGCTGTACCTCGACCTGGCTGTAGTGGGAAACTTAAAAATTGAGTACTATCTCTTTAGAAATGTCTCTTGGGTTGTTTATCAAGATGTGGGGCTTTGAGAGTGAGGAATGGAGAAAAACGGAAAGAGGGTAAGACAAACGATTTTCCATTTGAGATCTTGAGAACCTGCTCCCTTTCCTTTGCTAACTCTGTCTAAAGTTAAAAACAAAACAAAAAAAAAGAAAGTAAAACCCTCAATGGGGAAATATATAAATATTTACAAAGCCTTCCCCTCTATCTGCAGTGCCCTTGTGCAAGATGCATCATCTTGCAGCCTTGCAGTGTGGTTATATTCGAAATAAATGGTGTAAGCGGTGTTCTTTGTTTCTTCCTAACACATGTGTAATCGGCTTGCAAAGCCTGTGAGCCTACGTCCTAAATTGTGGATTGCATCCACCAGGGGAGGGAGAAAACGGGACCCGGTGCCCCTGGGATGTGGTTCCTGAGCATCTTAGAAGGGATTTTAGGGCTCTCTCAGGCCCTCCCTTAAGGCTTGTTGGGTAGTGGTAAATAACATTGATTGGCATTGAGATCGGAGCAATAACAGAAGGCTGCTAAAAGTTATTCTCTTGTAGCAGTCTTTTCCCCCCAAGGGCTCACTCAGCTGCATTAGTAGAGCAGGGTCTTCTTTCTCTAAGTGGCCTCTTTAGAAGTTTGACGGATTGTTGCTCAAGGGCGAATGGCTCAATCTGGGTCCTTATTTAAGAGCAGCTGCGAAAGGGCTGTTCACCCCGGCCTTTCCTCAGCTGGAGCCGGTGTGCGTCCTTTGCGTGGTCCTTTCAGACGTGGCGATGAGAAAAATTAATGCAGTGTGAGAAACGGAATGGCTTTTGTCAAAGCGTGAAAGGGAGCGCATCTAACTGTCTCTAGGGTTGTACAGGAGGCGTAAAGGGTGTCTTATGCGAACGTTCCTGCCTGCAAAATCTACCTAACTGTCACACTGAAACCACAACTATATCACATGCTTGCAAGAACCCCCCCCCCTCCAGAAGCTTCCTGTTTCGTGAAGCTCATGAGGAGGATTGCACAACGCGGTACAGCTTTTCTTCACCCTTGTGCTATTTCCAAGCTAGGGAGAGAAGACTTTATACTTTGCATTTTCAGGTGTTTAGGAATACTTTACATGTATACATCTGTCCATGAGGACGCAGATCGTACAAGACAGCAGAGAGGTGGCCGTGCAAATCTGGCTTAGCCACTTTACCTGGGCCTCAGCGGGGAGCTGGGCTGTCTCTAGGCTAAGGGCAAGGGCAGTGTAGCTTGGCAGGGGCACTTCCGGGGAGGCATCAAGCTGAGACAGAGGAACTCGACTGCCGGATGGCAGGATGGTTCTTGAAGACGGAGCAGATGACGTGCATGGGCCGGCTGGTTTGTGAGGCTAGAAGGCTCGCAGCCTCTCCGTCTGAGTCCAGTGCCCCGCAAAGGCTCATAGGAGAGCTCAGAGGAAAACGGGGTCTTGGGTAAGGTCCAATCAGATGTCACAAGTCAGCTTAGCATGTCCCCTAAGGAACGGCTTAGGCTTCTCTTCCTGCATACCACATGGGACACACATACACAGTGCCGTTAAGGACAAGCACCGGGGACCCAATGACCAGTGGGCTCTAAGTTCTTATCAGAAGGTGAGCGATTTCCTGAAGATAAGAGAGCTCCGTGGCTATGCCCTGAGTCCTCTAGGCGACCCCCTGCCCTTGCACTCTAAACAGAACGTGTGTCAGTACACTCTGAGAAGGCCAAGGTCCACAAAGGCAGTCTCATTTCCTTTGTTCCTTCAGGAAGGCAGAAGTGTGTCTCAGCCTGTCTCTGCCCCTCCCCGGCGCTCAGCTCCGGAATACCTGCCGTCTCTCCCTCAGTGGGGAGAGTGGTCCCAGCACATCGCCCCTAAATGAGCACGCAAGAGCAGCCACCTCCTCCTCCACGTGCCTGGGGGGACGAGCCTGTATTCACCCTCTCTTAGTGCATGCTGGGTGTCACCACAATGCCCCTTTGATGAACAGTGGGGTTGGAATCAGGAGTGACAATGAAGAGCCTCCATCGTGTCGCCTGGACAATCGCTTTGCTCCCATTTTCATGCTATTAATTAATTCATTAAGGATATCATTTTCTTATTTTTTTTTAAATATTTTATTTATCCATTCTTTAGAGAGGGAAGGGAGGGAGATAGAGAGAGAGAGAGAAACATCAATGTGCGGTCGCCGGGGGTCATGGCCTGCAACCCAAGAATGTACCCCGGCTGGAAATCGAACCTGGGACACTTTGGTTCCCAGCCCGCACTCAATCCACTGAGCTACACCAGCCAGGGCCATTTTCTTATTTTTAATTGTGAACCCCATACTTACTACCTGTAGGGAATTTGAACAATATAGAAAAGCACAGTGATTTAAAAAAAAAAAAAAACCCTTATGGACACCATCCTGAGCTAGCCAAAGTTGCTATTAATATTTTGATATATTTCCTTCTAGCTTTATCTTTGCCCACCTATATGGATTTTCATGAACACTTGTCCCTCCTTTTACAAACCTAGGTCATTCTGGAGGGCCAGTTTTGTTTCCTATCCTTTTTTTACACCATGTGGTATTTTAGACATATTATCCTCATTTGCCTACAACGTGGTTATTAATAGCTGTGTTCCTTGTAAGAACTTGCCATATATGAGAAAATATTCAGCCATGCACAATGAAAAATAGAGGCATTTCCTGAAGAAGACACAAGATACAAGAAAGATTGTCCACAGGGCAATGATGCCTCAGTCCCCTTCAAAGGAGGCACCTTGGGACCTCACACAGTTCTCCCAATCGCCATCAGCTGCCCCGTCATATTGTCCTGAATCTCATCCATGGTCTGAAATCTCTTCCCTTTCATAGGTGATTTCAGTTTTGGGAAAAGCCAGAAGTCGCAGGGCACCAAATCTGGGCTGTAGGGGGGCTGAGTCGCCTGGGTGATTTGATGTTTCACAAAAAAACTCTGCATGAGACGTGATGCATGAGCGGGTATGCTGTTGTGATGAAGCTGCCAATCACCAGTTGCCCATAGCTGCAGCCTTCTGAATCATATGAATAGTTTCTGTGGAGGCATGTCCAAGTTTAACGTAAAATTTGTTGCAGATTCATTACTCTACTTGCTCAGTCATTTTGAGTGTGACAGCCACAAAATACATGTGCTCACTCAACAGCGTCTACCACCCCCACTGACTAGAACAGTGAAATCATTATTGTTCACGCATGCGCATTCCAGTCCACTCTCCTTGGCTGTCAGGTTACATCGCTGTCACACAAACTGTTCTTGTTATATTAACAATGGCTGCACCTTTTCCCAGATAGACCTTACATATTTAAAATTTACTGTTGAAGGACATTTGAGAGGTCTACAATTTTTCTTCATGTAAATAACACTGTAATAAACATCTCTGCCCATAAATTTGACTGTGTCTCTGAATACTGACCAAGTGTAGGATCCTTTAAGTAAAAACTTCATGATCAAGAGGTCTAAATACATTTAATGCTGTTAATGCACATTGTCAAACTGCCCTTCAAAAATTGCTATCCCAATTTATAGTCACATAAAGTTTTCTTTTCTTTTCTTAAAAGATTTTATTTATTTTTGTTTTTTAGAGAGGGAAGGGAGGGAGAAAGAGAGAGAGAGAGAGAGAAACATCCATGTGTAGTTGCTGGGGGCCGTGGCCTGCAACCCAGGCATGTGCCCTGACTGGGAATCGAACCTGCGACGCTTTGGTTCGCAGCCCACGCTCAAGTTTTCTTTATTATCAAGGATCCTTGGGACTGAGAATCGATACTGGCTGTGCACTGTCTTAAGTGAGAGTGAAAGGCATAGACCAGCTCCGTACCTGCAATTTAAAGATCCCAGAGGAAAACTGATCAGATGAGGAGCTAAGTAAGGGTGCTTTCCAGGGTGATTCTAGAAGGAAATGATCTCTTGAGGACCATTTTGGTACAGATATTGACCCTTACCAAACAGGCTAGCTCAAGGTGTCCTCCACTAAAACATGAAAAAAGCATCTACTTCATCTAAGATTTCCCTTATGTCCCCCAAACCCACACTCTTCTATCCAAGTCAAGGTTCATGACAGGTAGCCCATAAGGGTTCGAGGTTGCAGTAAGCAAGGGTGCATGCCTGTGTAATCAGCTCTTGCAAAAAAGAAATTGAATGTGTAAGTTGACCTTTGAGGTCATTCGGTGCACACTGGGCGATGGGCAACTCGAGGTGAACCAATCCTGCTCCCCTTCTGCTTTTGCCCAGAACTGACTGCGTCACTGTTTGCTCTTCCACCGGGGTAATAACATACATTGGCTTTCCCAAGGGATATTTGGGGCAGAATTGTGGTTTATCGAAGGTTTGGAAGACAGGACCTGACAGTGTGTGACAATGACAGGGAGGGAAGTGTAGTCGGGGCCTGGACTGCTGGATGGACAGTGACAGAGGTCTTGCGTTAACAAGTCTTCATCGTTACAGAGTTCCTGGGGTGGCTGTGCGAGAGACTCATGACCTGGTTGCAAGAGCAAGAAGCACCTGTGTTGTGGATAACTCAGAATGACACAGGACTGGCAACAAACACCAGTGTTTGAAAACACTTGGTGGGAATGGAAGCTTCAAAGCATTTTATCATCTCAGGCCATCGCTGAGAGGGCCCAGCTGAAGCCACCCCATGCACGTCCTTCGACAAGCGCTGGGCTTTCAATGGGGCTCTGCAAACCAGCTGCACTGTAGCTGGCTTTTCAGTGTTTCAGCTGGTCGGCTCACGGCAGTACCAATTGGCAGCGTGGCAAGCAAGAACGCTGAAATTCAACACCCAGATTGAGAGCTCTTGAGACTCAAATGTCATGGACACCGGGGTGTGGCTTCTCCACTAATTATGTTCTGTCAAACAAGGGTTGAAAATGTCAGCCCAGACTTAATGCTTGGCTCCACCCGCAGCCAATAGCTGCGGACCTGGGCTCTGGTTTAAATGATGAAGGAGTTTGAAAAACCACTCAGTTGATTTCGAGACTTCCTGGGGACAACACTGAAACCACAATGTTCTCTTTTTGAGGCGGAGTGGACAGCCAATCACAATCCAGTTTTCTCAGCATGTTCTGCCCATATTTGGCTGTGCTCTTGCTTCATTCAACTAAATTTATAATATGTGCGCTTGAAAAGCGAGGCTTTGGAAAGGGTTTCTCTCTCCCCGTGGTAAAAAGAAGTCTTATCTTTATGCATAGGGGCCTGCCTGTGAGCTTATAGAACAGCTTCCAAGCAAAGAAAGGAGCCGGTATAGAAAATGTATTTTTTACACACACACAAAATGAGCTTGAACTGTACCTTCTGGCTTTATACTGTTTGCATGAAGATGCATAGAAAACAATCCACTAGTGTTGTGCTGTACAAGAAGAACCAGAAGTGGTTTACGAGATGATGGGGGTAGCGAAGAAAGAATAACACGTGTATTGTTGTATCGTATTTTCTGCGTGCTGTGCAGGAGATTCAACGTGCAGATTCCAGGAAATAGATGCAGCCATTGAAGTTTCATAAGGATTGCTTGAAAAGGATGATTAAGTTTTTTTTTTTTTTAAAGATTTTATTTATTTATTTTTAGAGAGGGAAGGGAGGGAGAAAGAGAGAGAGAGAGAAACATCCATGTGCGGTTGCTGGGGGCCATGGCCTGCAACCCAGGCATGTGCCCTGACTGGGAATCGAACCTGCGACACTTTCATTTACAGCCCGCGCTCAATCCACTGAGCTACGCCAGCCAGGGCTAGGATGATTAAGTCTTGTGGAAAGAGAGGACGCATATATGATAAGCCTCATTCTTCCTTTTTTGAGTGACTCTTTATTGACCTCTTTACATGTGCCATTTCTCTTGTTCTCACCATGATCCCACCAAGGAGATCCTATTGTTACCCACATTTTGCAGATGAAGAAACTGAGGCAGAGAAGTTCCATAACTTGCTTAAATTGGTTGTTCTAAGGAGTGGAGCTAGCTAGGAATCCACCCCAGTCAGATGCCAAAGCCCGTCACTCTCAACCATGCGTCACTCTGGTCCACTCAGATGCTCTCCTGTGTTCACGGGCAAGAACAGAGCCCTGAAGTCGCACAGAATGACTCAGGGAGCCCAATCTCTAACACATCAGCTTCTTCTGACTCTCATGACCCTAGAGGAAGAAAGTTGAGAGGCCGTTCAGCTTGCCTTGGGCCTGAGGTCAGGCAAGTTCGCAGTGACCCCCTAGGAAACCATGTCTAGAGCTGTCGGGTCTGAGAAGAGCCCACGACCCACCAGCGGAGCCCCTCACGCAGGGCCTCCGCGATCCCCAGTCTCGGGAAATGGAGCTGCACAGGGCCCTCCTCCATGGGACTGAGAACACGTCGTGCTCCGTGTTCTCAGAACCGGGGAGGCCTAAAAAAACCCACTGGGGAGGCACAGAGGAAGAGGAGGGAAGTGGCAAGGCAGCCCAGCCTCCGGTGGGACTTACAGAGCCGCTCCACCTCCGCCCTGCAGAGCGCCGGTGCTCAGCTGGGGGCAACTCGGCCCCCCAGGGGCTGTTTGGCAATGTTTGGAGCCATTTTTGGTTGGCACAGCTGGGGGGAAGTGTGCTACCGGCATCTGGTGCGTAGAGACCCGGGACGTTACACAACATCCTACAGTGCCGGGGACAGCCACTCCCCCCTGCCCCCGCGCCTCCACCCCCGACCAAGAATGATGTGGCCCCAAATGTCACTAGTTCTACAGTGAGAAACTGCTCTGGAGTCTTGCTTGGGTGCATTCCACCGCAGCTCTGAGGAAGATCTGTCTGGGACTTCTTCAAAGAGTCATTCTGGAACCAGGAAGCCAACAGCGCATACAGCTCGGCAGAGCGGGGTACAGAGAGGAGGTGGGACTCTGTGCTTGGCTGTGAATTTCTGCATCTTTCCTGCTGGCAGAGAGGGGTCAGTGTTTGTCTCCGTTTGCAGGCCTCGGGACCAAGGTAGAGCCTGGCCCTCTGTAGTAAAACTGAATAATGGCCCCCGAAAATATCAGGCCCTAATCCCTGGAGCCCGTAAATGTTACCTTCATGAAGAAAAGAATGGTCTGTGCAGGTGTGATTGGGCTGAAAATCTTGAGATGGGGAGATGGTCCTGCATGATCTGGGTGGAACCGAAACGCAGTCCCAAGCATCGTTATAAGAAGGAGGCGGATAGAAGTATGTGTGACACAGGCAAAGCGAAGAAGGTGATGAGATGAAGGAGGTAGAGATTGGAGCATTGGGGCCACAAGCCCAGGAATGTGGGCAGCTACCAGCAGCTATAAAAGGCAGGAAACAGCCCTGGCTGGCGTAGCTCAGTGGATTGAGTGTGGGCTGCAAACCAAAGCATCGCCGGTTTGATTCCCAGTCAGGGCATATGCCTGGGTTGCAGGCCAAGGCCCCCAGCAACCACACATGGATGTTTCTCTCTCTTTCTCCTTCTCCCTCCCTTCCCTCTCTAAAAAAATAAATTAATAAATAAAACCTTTAAAAAAGAACAACAACAACAAAAAAAAACAAAGAAAACTGTGGCTCTAGCTGGTGTGGCTCAGTGGATTGAGCTCTGGCTTGCAGACTGAAAGGTCACCAGTTCGATTCTTGGTCAGGGCACATGCCTGGGTTGTGGGCCAGGTCTCCAGATTGGGGGGCATGCGAAAGGCAACCGATCTGTTTCTCTTGCACATGTTTCTCTCCCTCTCTTCTTCCTTTCCCCTCTCTCTAAAATAAATACATAAAGTCTCTAAAAAAAATACTGTTGCCGTGTATCATTGCAATGTAAAGATATGCCACAATTTGTTTACCCATTCTTCCACTGATGAGCATTTGGATGGTTTCCATTTTGGACCCTATTGTGAATAAAGCTGCTCCGAGCCGTGTCGTGTGTCACGGCCCCATGCTTCCATTCATCATGGTTGCATACTGAGGAATAAAATAGCTGGGCCATAGGGAAGGTGTGTGCTTACCTTTATAGAAATCACTATCACGATTCTTTTTTTTTAAGATTTTATTTATTTTTAAAGAGGGAAGGGAGAGAGAGAAACATTAATGTGTGGTTGCTGGGGGCCGTGGCCTGCAACCCAGGCATGTACCCTGGCTGGGAATCGAACCTGCGATGCTTTGGTTCTCAGCCCGCCCTCAGTCCACTGAGCTACGCCAGCCAGGGCCACGATTCTTGATTTAGATACAAGTAAACAGATTTTAGAGAAAAATGAAGGAGCAACTACCTTTTCACACTTATTTTTCCCAAACTGATCCATTATAGTCATTTCTTAAGGAAATGGAGTGCTTCACACATGGATAATTGAATCATCAGTGGAGAAAGTGGAAGGGCCGTGCGTTCTGGGGATAGAAGGCAGACACATCCACATAAACGTGTTCTCATATCATTTTCTACACGTCCACACCAACCTGTATCGGCAAAGCTGGTTTTTCTGGCATTGGGATTGAACACAGGGCTCACACCGACAGGATCACAGCGAAAGAAAATATTTTCAGGGGAATATTTGCTCTGTAGTGAGGCCCAGATTGAATGACAACTGCAGGCAGCAAGAAGTATGTGGAGTATGTAGAACAGGGGCAACTGGATCCTTCGGGGGAGTCCGCTCTCGGTATTTGAAGAAGTCTGATTCCCCTGCCAAATGCTCGTCCCTCCCGAGGCCTGGGCACGCAGGGCCCTGCCCACTGGCCCTGCTGCCAGTTGCCTGCAGAAGTGAATTCCTGAGGCCCAGCTGCTCCCTCCTTGAGTGCCACTGAATTCTAGAAATCCTCAACAGCTTTGCAGAAGTGGCTAGACACAGGGAAACTATTTTCAGACCCCGTAGTATGGTCAAATCTAACCCTTTAGATTTAAGACGTGGATGCCAAAGGAGAGAACAAAGATGCACAGGCGTGTCTTTCTCACGGGTGATTTTAAAACAGCCATGACTCATTATAAGTCAAATTCCTTTCACCCGAATAGGTGTTTCACCTGAGTTTTCTATTGATGCACAAGGTTCATTTTCAAATTAACTAACATCCCACCTCTTTTGCTAGTTAAAGTGAGTCTTTACCCATGAGGTGCGCTTATGGTTCACCGAAGGGCAGCTTAGTGCAACTATCCATTCCTTGGTTCTTTCTTACAAAATCTGAGCTGACACTACTGGCATCAGTTGATTGTTTCATGATTTACTTGGTTGCCCTGAAATCCTCATACGGGCCTTTGTCCCTTTCTTCTCATCCTTGAAAGAAACTGGCCATGCTGTGTGGCACCAAACGGTCAGACTGAGTCAGCAAATAAGAGATGTCAATCAACCAGGTTGCGTATTTGACACCATGAAACGAAAACAATGGGGTGATTCAAGATCTTTTTTTTTTCTTTTCTTATTGTCCTTCTTTTTTTTTTAACATTTATTTTTCCATCACTCTCCTGCTGTGTACATAGTCATTTTCGGGACAAAATGACTCACCTGTTACTTGATCTAGTTTGCCTTTTTTTTTGTAGTTTTCAAATATTTATTTTACAATTTCAACATAATGTTTCTTTTTCAGTCCTGATCGTTTGTTTCATTGACCTGATTTCTGGCCACACTACCTCATAGATAACTGTTATTTCTTTTTTTTTTTAAAGATTTTATTTATTTATTTTAGAGAGGGAAGGGAGGGAGAAAGAGAGAGAGAGAAACATCCATGTGCAGTTGCTGGGGGCCGTGGCCTGCAACCCAGGCATGTGCCCTGGCTGGGAATCAAACCTGCAATGCTTTGGTTTGCAGCCTGCACTCAATCCACTGAGCTACGCCAGCCAGGGCTAAACTGCATATTTTCAAGCAAATGTATGAGAAGTATTGGAGTATAAATTCCCCCCTCCTTTATTTTTTTAACAAAAAAGGAAATACAAGCAGTAGCAACAAAACGCCCAGGCACCTGGATGTTTGGGTAGTGTAATACTGAACAACCATTCGATCTGAGGTTTCCCCTGAATTCTACAAACTATTCGGACATTGCATAATTACAACCAGCATGAGTTCAGTTTTATCTATAGACAGAAACCAATGGGGACTGACCTGATTCTCTGTGTTAATTATCAAATGTTATCATTCAAACTTGTCGGTACCTCTCAGTGAAATAAAATTTTTTTAGATTTTATTTATTTATTTTTTAGAGAGGGAAGGGAGGGAGAAAGAGAGAGAGAAACATCAATGTGCAGTTGCTGGGGGCCATGGCCTGCAACCCAGGCATGTACCCTGACTGGGAATCGAACCCTCGACACTTTGGTTCGCAGCCTGCGCTCAGTCCACTAAGCTACGCCAGCCAGGGCTCAGTGAAATAATTTAAAAGGCCTGTTGTTTTAATTCTATGATGGACTGTTTCTCTAAATGACAACTAGTTAATGCATCTTGTAGCCTAAGTAGGGCGCCTTAGGCCCTAGCAAACATAAGTGATCACTAGTTGTTAAGCAAAGACGGTAAAGTAGGAAGAAGGCAGGGATTGGGGGGAGGGGGGGATGCCAGAGATGCGGATCCTACTGCTTGCTTGAGCTGAACTGTGCCTTCTAAAGCTTTCATAAGAGTAGATACTTAAGGAAACATAACTTTGTAAAAAGACTAAAACCAAAGGAGTTAACCACTCTCTCTGAATATAAGCCACACCCCCAAAGCAAGCAAGCAAGCAAGCCAGTGCCAACAACAGGAATGTGGATGCATTTCCAACACAAAAGGGACCTGAAACCAGGAGGCCACAGGATTCCGCAAGGAAGCAGACATTTCTTTTCTGTATTCTAAAACCTTTATTCAAGTCATGTATACTTAATGTGGAAAAAATAGAAAATAAGAAAATGACCAATAAGTAAAATCAATTACAATCTGACTACTCAATAAAAACTACTGCTAGCCTATCAGTGTATATTGTTCTATGGGGCCATACATATTCATGACTGATGTATGTTTCAAATGGCTGCTGTCCTGACACTTTTTAGCGCTGTGTTGTGAAGATCCTTGCATCCCAAGATACATGCCTCTTCACGACCCATTTCAGTAGCCATACTGTGTTCTATTCCACTGCAGAGTTGTCAATATTAACAACTAATGCATATAGTACTTGCTGTGTGCCCAGTACTGTTTCAGACACTGTAACACTATCCCCATGAAGTAGGTAGTATGACTACTCTTGTTTCACAGATGAGGAACTGAGTTAAGGAGAGGTTAATTAACTTGTTATCTGGGATTCAACTCCAGATAGTCTGGCTTCAGAGTCCAAGTTCTTAACTTCTGGCCTCACCCCCTTTGGTTACTTCTAATAGTCCAAGATTTTATTTATTTATTTTTAGAGAGGGAAGGGAGGGAGAAAGAGAGAGAGAGACAAACATCAATGTGCGGTTGCTGGGAGCTGTGGCCTGCAACCCAGGCATGTACCCTGACTGGGAGTCAAACCCGCGACACTTTGGTTCGCAGCCCGTGCTCAATCCACTGAGCTACGCCAGCCAGGGCTAATAGTCCACTCTTCTAAACGGGGAAGATCAATTCAAACCTTTACTTCCTCACAAGACTGATGGTGGAGGGTGGAGAGTCCTAGAGGAGGATTCTGTTGGGTAAAATGCGATTACAAGTTGCTTTTCTCATGGTAACAACTAGGGAAGTCCATAAAGTCAGCTGAGTTACCTAGGGGAGAGGGTGTTTTCAGACCCGTGCAACAGGCACATTTGCTGTGCGGCAGGAGAGGGGGACTCCACCAACTGCGTGATTTATGGTGTAGAACAGTTTACAAAAATGTAGCTCTGGTGGTCAAAATACAGAACTCATATTCTGCAGGATGAACTTCGACCTACTGCAAAGGGAGAGAGCAGTTCTTAGTAATTAGAGTATTAGCTCTAAGACAAGGAAGTGAATGTTCATTTGGGATTGGGTGTGGTGGGAAGCGGGGCAAAGGATTACTCACAAGCAGATCAGTAGATGACAGGCTCGGGGGCGGGGGAGCAAAGGGGGGAGGGACACACCACAGGACAAGGGCGGAGCCCTGCACCAGAGTAGGCTTGCCCCTCTCTGCTGGGGTCACGGCACTGATGGCTTACCGTGGCCACAGGGTTTTCTTATGTCTGCATATGAAATTACACAACTGACGCGGGGGGAGGGGGTATAAAAGGGAGGGTAGTTGTTCTGCATAGGTAGATAACAAATACGTTGTAAAGAGTGATGAGAGTCTGGCCCTGGCTGGCGTGGCTCAGTGGATTGAGCGCGGGCTGCCAACCAAAGCGTCGCAGGTTCGATTCCCAGTCAGGGCACATGCCTGGGTTGCAGGCCACGGCCCCCAGCAACCACACATGGATGTTTCTCTGTCTCTCTCTATCTCCCTCCCTTCCCTCTCTAAAAATAAATAAATAAAAATCTAAAAAAAAAAGTGATGAGAGTCTGAACAGACCTGTCTCCAAAGAAGCTATTCAAATGTGACTATGCAAATGGAAAGATGCTCAAAATCATTAGGGATTAGGGGCATGCAAATCAAAACCGCAGTGAGATACCACTTCACACCCATGAGGGTGGTGATACTAAAAAAGACAGACAATAACAAGTGTTGGTGGGAACATGGAGAAAATGGAATCCTCATACACTGCTGGTGGGAATGAGAGATGGCGCGGCCACACTGGAAATCAGTTTGGTGGGTCCTCACAATGTTAAACGTAGAGTTAAATGAAAAGATATGTCTACGCTAAAACTTATAAACAAATATCAATAGAAGTGTCATGGAGGACAGCCAAGAGATGGAAACAGCCCAAATATCTATCAATGAATGCACAGATAAGCAAAAGGTCGTCTACCCACACAATAGATTAAGCAGCCATCAAAAGGAATGATGTTCTGATGCGTGCTATATGTCTGAACATGTATGTACCTCGAACACATAATGTGGAGTGAAAGAAGCCAGTCACAAAAGGCCATGTACTGTATGATTCCATTTACATACGATGTTTAGAATAGGCGTATTCACAGAGGCAAAGAGTAGATGAGTGGTCGTCAGAGGCTGGCGTATGGGGGAAGGAGGGGTGACTACTAATTGGTATAAGGTTTCTTTTTGGAGTAAGGAAAATGTCCTAAAATGGACTGTCACGATAGTTTTACATTGCTGTGAATATATTAACAGCCACTGAATTGCACACTTTAAAAGGCTGAGTCAATTGTATGGTCTGTGAATTAGATCTTAATCGATGGCCGGTGCTGAGTAAAATAAACCAGAGAAAGACAAATACTGTATGATCGGACTTCTACGTGGAATCTTAAAAAAAGCCAAAGTCATAGAAATGGAGAACAGAAAAGTGGGGGCTGAAGGGAGGGGAGAAGTGGGGAACTGTTGGTCAAAATATACCGACTTCCACTTATGAGATGAACGAGTCCTGGGAATGTAATGTACAGCATGGTCCGTCTAGTGAGTAACATTGTGTTGCATGCTGCAGATTTGTGACGAGAGTAGATCTGAAGTGTGTTCTCACCGCCCCCCCAAAAAGGAAAGGCAACTGTGAAGTCATGGATATGATAACCATTGTGCTAACCATTGTGCAATATGTGTGTGTATCAGATCACGCTGTACATCTCCGACTCACACAGTGGTGTATGTCCATGATATGTTAATGAAACTGCAAAGTGAGGAAGTGTGTTGAGGGAACAGAGACACAGACCCTGAGGCACGAAAGGCCAGGTATGCTAGGGACGGGGAGGGGATCTCCGAGAGTTTCACGTGGGAGGTCTCGCAGATGAAATGGGTGAGTATAGGCACTTTGGGATTATTACGTTCCAAGGACAATGGAAAGTCTTTGAAGGCTACAAAACCCAATGGTGACATAGTTCATCTTGTATTATATTGTATTATGATTATTTTTAAAGGTTTTATTTATTTTTAGACAGACAGGGAGGGAGAAAGAGAAGGATGGAAACATCAATGTGTGGTTGCCTCTTGGGCCCCCCTCATTGGGGGGAATCCAGCCTGCAACCAAGGCATGTGCCCTGGCTGGGAATCGAACCTGCGACCCTTTGCTTTGCAGGCCCGCACTCAATCCACTGAGCTACACCAGCCAGGACTCATCTTGTATTTTAAATAGCTCTCTGTTCTTGAATCGTTAGGGCAGAAGGAGATTACTGTGATAGCCCCTATGGCAGTGCCCATCGTGTCGGTAATAACGTAAGCTTTTGACTTTTTAACTGTACATATTCTGTTGCTGCTAGGAATAAACAACTCTAGGGCACACGGGGAGAATGAAGCTCTTTTATCAATGTCCAATAGCATATTTATATCACACACAGACTCAGGTTCAATCATTAAAGAGACAGAGCAAGTGGACGCAAGTCTAACAGAGGTTGTGACGGGGTGGGCCAAAGCCTGCCTGCGTGTTATGTCAGATCATTGATTGCATCTCAGCAGTTTACCAGGAATTGTTTTGGCCTCCTGGTTGAAACTGTGAAGGAGTTATGGGAACTGATGCTCCCGAATGAGAAGAGATGGGTTTCCCCAGCCTGAGGGAGGGCGAGGGAATATCTTAGGCCAACAAGGATCATAGCTGTGTGGGAAGACAAGACAGCTGAAGGGTGTCTGCACGTCACAGAACATTGACTCTGGGCTCGGGCCGTCTGTGTGGATGGTGAAAAAGCTCTGGAATGGATAATAGTGGTGGTTACACAACACTGTGAACATATTTAACGCCAAGAGTCTTCCCTTCCTCCCTCCCTCCCTTCCTCCTTCCTTCCTCTCTTCCTCCTTTTCTCCCTCCCTCCCCCCTTCCTTCCTTCCTCTCTTCCTCCTTTTCTCCCTTCCTCCCTCCCTCCCTCCCTTCCTCCTTCCTTCCTCTCTTCCTCCTTTTCTCCCTCCCTCCCCCCTTCCTTCCTTCCTCCCTCCCTTCTTTCCTTCCTTCCTCCCTCCCTCATTCCCTCCCTCTCTTCCTCCTTTTCTTCCTTCCTTCCTACCGCTTATTGTCTCCAGTTCTCTTCCTCTCTCTTCTTTCTTCATGTGCTAAGTTTATTTGCTTATCTTTGCTTTCAGAGTCACTTTGATTTTTTACACAGAGCTGGATGTTGATTTTTAAATTCAGTCTGAGAGGGGTTTTTGAAAAAAAAAAATATTTATTTCACTTACCTGTATTATTATACATTTACCTATGTTTGGTCTTAATTCTGTCATTTTATTTTAAGTTATCTTTTCTGATTTTTAAATATCTGAACATGTGAGTTTCCAATCTGATAATTTTGAAAATTTACATTCATATTTTAGTACCTCAAGGAGTCACCTCAGAAACTGAAATAGTTTACTTACTAAATATGTTTTTAATGATTTTTTTAGAGAGGGGGAAGGGAGGGAGAAAGAAAGGCAGAGAAACATGAACGTGTGATTGCCTCTCATGCACCCCCAACTGGGGACCTGGCCTGCAACCCAGATATGTGCCCTGACTGGGAATCAAACCAGCGACCCTTTGGTTCACAGCCCGCGCTCCATCCACTGAGCTACACCAGCCAGGGCTGGACTCCTTTTCTTGATGGAGGATTTCAGAGACGGTGGTATCTCTTCAGATTTCTGTGGATGTCCTATACCGGAAATAGCCCCAATAACAAGCTGCCTTAGCTTTTTTGTTTTTTAAATGGCAGTGGCAAATGAAGAGTGTTCTGGAGATCTTTTAAACAAACACAAAGAGATTAAGGTTACTGAAACATTTATGAGCTCGTGAAGTTATCATCAGGTTGTCATGAGGTGCAAAGCAAGAAGGCAATGGAGGAAATATAGCATCGCGGCAGTGTGGGCTTGCAGTTCGTGTCAATAGGACTTAGAAGTCCTTGCAGTGAGTGGTTTGGCAGCTACAGTATCACTGAGCGCCTTGTGGTTGAGCTGTTTGGCACATCATTTTAATAGATGATGAAATACCAAGTCTCCTTTAGATTCGTTCAAGTTATATCGTGTCTTCGGGAGAAAAAAAATTCAGGGTATTTACACTGTTGCTCACTTCGATAATCTTGCTTGTTGCCCTGGCATTTATGCTATTGCTCACTTCTATTATCTTGCTTGTTTACACGAACCCTTTAGCGTCTCTGGGTGTGGACCTTCCAAAGCATTCCGCACTGCCGCTGGGTGATGAGTTCTCCTTTGCTGTATTAGTAATCAGCCCACAGGAGAGGGTAATCTACAGTGTTCCCCCATCAAAGTCCAAGACCCCAAAGAGGAGCTTAATACAGCAAGTCCATGCTCCTCTCGCCCTCATCGTCCACTCCAGATTGGAGTAGGATATACGCTGTACCTCTTTTCCTTATAAATTCTCCCCGGGCTGACTGCCTTCCTTCCTTGTAGACTGGGGGTCAGCAAAGTCCTGCCCATGGCCCAGCTCCAGCCCACTGCCTGTGTTTCTATGGCGTGTGAGCTGAGAATGGTTTTTACATTTAAAAAAAAATTATTCATTTATTGTTAGAGAGAGGGGAAGGGAAGGAGAAAGAGAGGGAGAGAAACATCAATGTGTGGTTGTTTTTCACGTGGACCCCACTGGGGACCTGGCCCCGCAACCCAGGCATGTGCCCTGACTGGGAATCCAACCGGTGACCTGTTGGTGGGTGTAGTGAGGTAATGTCTCCAGATGTATCCAGGGGTATCCAATCCGTGGCCCTGGTGAGAAGGAGCATTCCTTTGGTTTACTAGGTTAGGATGAGAAATTGAGTTAAATTTCACATAATGTAACTTTTTAAAAAAGATTTTATTTATTTATTTTTAGACAGGGAAGGAAGGGAGATAGAGAGAGCGAGAAACATCAATGTGTGGTTGCTGGGGGTCCTGGCCTGCAACCCAGGCATGTACCCTGACTGGGAATCGAACCTGCGACACTTTGGTTCGCAGCCCGCGCTCCATCCACTGAGCTACGCCTGCCAGGGCTATGTAACATTTTTTAAATGAACAATTCAGTGGCATTTAGTACATTCTCAGTGTTGTGCAAACATCACATCGATCTAGCTGCAAACATTTTATCACCCCAAAGGGAAACCCTGTGCATGTCAACATTTATTCCTCATCGCTTCGCACCCCCAGACCCTGGCAGCCACCAATCTGCCTTTTGTGTCTCTGCATTTTCCAATGCTGGAGATTTCATGTAAATAGGATCATACAATTTGTGACCTTTTGCGCTCGGCTTTTTTGCTTGGCATAATGGTTCTGAGGTTCATCCATGTCGTACTCTGTATCGGTGCATCGTTCCTTTTTATGTCTGAGTAGTATTCCATTGTATGCACATGCCACCGTTAGTTGATTCATTCTTCCATCGACGGGCACTCGGGTTCCTTTCACCCTTTGGCTATTGTGAACAGTGCTGCCGTGAGCGTGGTTGTGTATCGGTTTGAGCCCATTTTCAGATCTTCTGCGTATAATGCCTAGGTGTGAAATTGCTGGGTCACGTGGCAATTCTTTGTTTAAGTTTTTGAGAATTTGAATTTCATTTTCGTGCTTTTCCTCTTCCTCTGTTGTATCGCACTATGCCGCGATATGGAGAAATGAAATAAGCAGGCAGTGGAGAAGTATGTCCCTATTTAGTATCTCCACCTGTTCTGCATCACATGCCTTTAGCCAAAGCGGTTAAGGTGATTTTGTGTTACTTATTTTCCCAGGCCACAGCTTAATGCCGCGGTTTCTGAAGGGCCAAAGATTTGCGCTAAGCCAGCAAGCAGGAAAGGGGATGATAGAAAATACAGAAGTCAGATAACCTCCAAGTGATCTATGAATAATGCAGAACTGGGATTGGCCTCTTGGGTGTGTGACCTGTTGAGTCACACATGGTCGCACACTCAGAAGGACCACATGCTTAGTTGGAAGGTCTTCTGTCTTTGTCTTGAACATCTTAAGAATTTTTCAAAGATTTTATGTATTTTTAGAGAGAAGGAAAGGGAAGGAGAAAGAAAGGGAGAGAAACATCCATGCGTGGCTGCTTCTTAGGTACCCCCAAACTGGGGACCTGGCCTGCAACCCAGGCATGTGCCCTGACTGGGAATCGAACTGGCAACCCTTTGCTTCACAGTCCAGCCCTCAATCCACACTGAGCCACAGCAGCCAGAATGAAAATCTTAATAATTTTTCATGAAGGGGCCCCACATTTTGTTTTGCACTGGGGCTTGTCAACTAGATAGATGTCTCTATGAAGCATTGATAATTTTTATCTTGTACCTATCCTGTCCCCAAAACGTCACATTCTAAAGTGAGAATGTAAAAAGATATGTCTGTCCCTCAAGGTGGAAGAACTCCAAAATGCTGGCTGGCTACTAAACAGACTGGTAACGGAGTAACTCTATTGTATTAAAAAACACAGACAAGAGCCCCAAACCAGACAGAGATTCCACACATGACTTTGTTGTGTCTACTATCGCTGGCCTGAGAAATGAACTCCAAAAAAGCCATCGCAGGAAATAGAGCCCAAATAACGACAAACAGCAAACACATTCCCTCGGCTGTCCAAGAAAAAGTGGGGAAGCTTTCGTTCTTATGGTTTGGAGTAGATCTGAGCAATGTTCTCTGCGGTTGGAAGGGCCTGGTGCCTGGTAAAGTCAAGAGCAGAATGCAGTGTCAGGAGATGAACTTGAAACAACACAGAATACTTGTGCAGGGGCTGCTAAGCCTTTTCGTTATCTTTTGCTTACAGGACAGATTGGGCTTCGTGGGCTCAAGGAAAAATCAAAAAATGTGTTACTGATAAGCCTCACCCCTGCCCTGCCCTTTCTAGCATAAGCAAGGAGAGGAGGATCTGGATTTTTCCTAAGATAAGGGTCAAAAAAGGCTTTCAGTTCAGGATGGAATCAGAACTGGCCAAATAGCCCACGGGGCCTCCTTATCTGCTCCATCCGCTGGCGCTGGCCCAGGTTCAGCTGTGACGTCTTGAAAGCGGTGCTGCGGAGCACACCCTTTGCCAAAACTTTCCTTAGTGAAAACAATCTACAGGAGGCAGGGGAGAGGAGCTGGCTACCCCCCCCCCCCCCGCTGTGTTTACCACAAGTAGGTATTGAGTAAGTCTCCTAGGACACGAATCCTCCAGGAGAGGGATCAGCCAGTCATGCCCGGAGGCCTTCCAATCAACCAGACTCACTGTGATGAGATCGTATCATTACAGGGCCTGTTTCAAAGAGACCTCATAAATGGCAATGGACAATTGGGCATCAGGCAGCAATTTCTCGTGTAACCTACATGAGGAGGAGCCAACTTAGATACCAAAACCAGAAGGATTCTTTTTTTTTTAAGATTTCATTTATTAATTTTTAGAAAGTGAAGGGAAGGGAGAAAGAGAGAGAAACATGAATGTGCGGTTGCTGGGGGCCGTGGCCTGCAACCCAGGCATGTACCCTGACTGGGAATCGAACCTGCGATGCTTTGGTTCGCAGCCCGTGCTCAATCCACTGAGCTACGCCAGCCAGTAGAAGGATTCTTGTAGGGCAAGAAGAGTGGAGGGAGGTGTTCAGTGATGGTGAGAAAAAGATTTATAGTTTTCTGTTCACATCCCTGATTTCCATTTTTTTTTTGTGGGGAGGGGGTTATGTGTGTATTGTTGTTGTTGTTGTTGTTATTGGTGTGTGTGTGTGTGTGTGTGTGTGTGTGTGTGTGTGTGTGTGTTTTAGGCTTAAGGTACAAATAACAGGGCAGGCTCACCCGCAGTCCATGATTTAGTTGAGTTTTGCAGGGTGGAAATTCTATGACACCTTGGTTCTCCACTCTCTTAACCCCCAGGGTCCAAATCCTAGGTGGTTTTCACACAAGCCTTCCTATAGCAGTAAAGGCCTAGAGCACTTACTTGGCTTGTGTTCTGGGCTCATTAATTCATGATGGGCACATAGTCAGCTAGACCTCATGGAGGACCATCTATATCTTTGCATATGTAATTCCTCAAGTTTTAAAAATAGTAGTGATTCTGATACACCTGGAATTGTTTGAACTTGATTCTGTTGAAAAAGATGAAGTGATATTATAATTGCTTCTTGAAAAATTCCCTGGCTAGTGTGGCTCAGCGGATTGAGTGCCAGCCTGCGAACCAAAGAGCGGCCGGTTCATTTCCCAGTCAGTACTGGGCTGAGTTGCAGGACAGGTCCCAAGTTGGAAGCGAGCAGGAGACAACTGCACATTGATGGTTCTCTCCTTCTCTTTCTCCCTCCCTCCCCTGTCTCTAAAAATAAATAAAATCTTAAAAAAAAAAAAAAAAAAAAAAAAAAAAGAAGAGAGCCCTGGCTGGCGTAGCTCAGTGGATTGAGCGCGGGCTGTGAACCAAAGCATTACAGGTTCGATTCCCAGTCAGGGCACATGCCTGGGTTGCAGGCCACGTCCCCAGCAACCACATATTGATCTCTCTCTCTCTCTCTCTCTCTCTCTCTCTCCCTCCCTCCCTTCCCTCTCTAAAAATAAATAAAATCTTAAAAAAAGAGAGAGAAGCTTCTCTGTCTCCTCCACTAGAATGTACTACTTGAGGGCAGGAATCTCATTTTACTAACCATCGTGACCCCAGGATCCAGCAACAATTCTTGGCACACAATGCATGTTTAATAAATGTTACCTGAGTATTTGCTGGATGAATAGGGCAGGCAGGGACCCTGTCAAGGTCTTTTGCAGCCCAGCAAGGAAAGCAGAGCGGTTAGGAGCAGATGGTATAGAACTGGGGTACTGGGTCTTGGTCCCGGCTCTGTCTCCTTCTACTTGTGAAGATGGGTAAGTTACTTAACCTTTCTGTGCCTCGGTCTTACCATCTTTAAATTGGGTATGTCAATATGATCTATCTTATAATGTTGTACGGCTTAAATGAGTTAAAACTTTGAACACTGCCTGGGGAACGATAGGCATTCAACTGCTTGAACTCTCTCTTTTTTTAAGCTTTTATTTATTTATTTTTAGAGAGGGAAGGGAGAGAGATAGAGAGAGAAACATCCATGTGCGGTTGCTGGGGGGTCATGGCCTGCAACCCAGGCATGTGCCCTGACTGGGAATGGAATCTGCGACACTTTGGTTCGCAGCCCGTGCTCAATCCACTGAGCTGCGCCAGCCAGGGGAACTCTCTTTCTTATTTACAAAAATGTACTGAGGACGGCTCAGTTCCGTGTGCTTGCAGCTCTGTTTCATCCTCTCTGCTTCCCAACAGTTGCACTTGGATAAAATACTTTCTCATAATTATCATGCAGGGGTGGCCAGAAGTATGTTAAATTATTAGCCACCATTACCTGAAAGATAAATCCTAAGTGAGGATGTGAAATAATAGCAATAATAATAATAAGACAAATAACATAAATAGTACAGTGATAAACAAATAATAATACAAGAATAAACTGTTTTGTATACTCACAACTGTAAGCCTACTTTTGCCCACCCCATATAATAACTATATTATTGCATTATATAGGGCAAAAAAAAACCATAAGAAAAATGTCTCCAAATCTATACTCAGTAAGGTGACGCTTAATAAATAACCAACTGGCAAAAAAAAAAGGAGGGGAGGGTGGACTTTTGGAGGCCTTTGAAGCTTTTAGGGACTTCAGCATTCATAACATTTAATATATTTTGATTAATCATATTCTGTTATTAAACATTAAAAGGGTGTGCTTGTGCATGGCTTTGTTTGAGTAGATTTGGTTGATAGCCCATATTTCCCATTAATTCTAAATGATAAGACGGGGACCCAAGAACAGTGAGTTCTAGTTCTTTAAAAATAAACTTTCTGATATTTCCACCACTTCAGAAAATGTCTCTGTGTGTCCTTACGGAAAAGGTTATAAATATGTCAAGTGTGACTCGGGCGGTTCTTCCAGGAATACCTCTTACGGTTCTGAGAAGGTCTGACTGTGAATTACACGTGACATTCAGGGGAGAAGGACCTGGCCGTGATCTGACTTCCATGGAAGCAACCCGAATCAGGAGGCCAGTTGCAGGAGAGCCTGGGGCGTGGCTGGTGGGTGTTTGTGGCTGAAACTTCTCTGACACAGATCCATCTATTTGTGTCCCCTGAGGTTGGGCTCTCCTGGGGGGCTCCGAGATGCCAGGCAACGGTCACCCCGAGCTCTCTTCCCCCGCATCGGCTCTCTTCCTTTTCTTCATACGTCATCAGGCTCCTCAGGCTGCAGCTCGTGGCGTTACCCACTGAAGGAAGAAAAGACTAAGTAGCAATATGTACCAAATGGTCTGGGTTGTGTAAAAAGAAAAAAAAATCACACACAGAAGGAAAAGTGGAAGAAAAGACCCTAAAAGTCAGTGCAGGTTACAATGGGGTTGAATTTATAGTGGATTTTTCTCTTCTCCTGCATGTGTATCTGTATGTTCTGAAAATGCCTATGGAAACTTAAGCTGCTGTAACCATATGAAAAAGAATGAAGGGTAGCCCTGGCTGGCGTAGCTCAGTGGATTGAGCACGGGCTTCGACCCAAAGCATCGCAGGTTCGATTCCCAGTCAGGGCACATGCCTGGGTTGTAGGCCATGAGCCCCAGCAACCGCACATGGATGTTTCTCTCTCTCTCTTTCTCCCTCCCTTCCCTCTCTAAAAATAAATAAATAAATAAAATCTAAAAAAGAAAAAAGAAAAGGAATGAAGGTACATTTGGACAACTTTCCATGTGATGGGGACTGGCTCGTCTTGCTTAAAGCCAGTTTGCAGCCACTGGTCCGAGGCAATATCTGATGGTCGAGAAAACATGGCCTCCTCTCAGCTGGGCTTACTCACAAGGACTTACCGGAAGTCCTTACCTCAGACTCCACTCTTAAGAGCACTGCCCCCTTTTTGCTGGTAGTTTGCTTACAACGCAACCCTAGCTCTCTCCTTTCACCCCCTTTAAGAGATGAAGAAGCCCTGGCTGGTGTAGCTCAGTGGATGGAGCGCGGGCTGCGAACCAAAGCATCGCAGGTTCGATTCCCAGTCAGGGCACATGCCTGGGTTGCAGGCCATGGCCCCCAGCAACCGCACATTGATGTTTCTCTCTCTCTCTCTCTCTTTCTCCCTCCCTTCTCTCTCTAAAAATAAATAAATAAAATCTTTAAAAAAATAAATAAAATAAAATCTTGGGAAAAAAAAAGAGATGAAGACCAATTGCAATCGCAGCTCAACTGCGACAGGAAGGAAGCTGTTCCATGAATGATTCCCAGAGGCCTGCGGGATCAGAGGCTTTTACTGACCCCCAAGTGTCTAGCAGCAGAGGTTACTGCCTCCCTTGTCTGAATTGTGCTTTGCTGCTTAAACTCAGCTCAGCAAGTCAATAAGGAGGAGTATCCATTTCCTCACCTGATGAACCAGAACAATCTCCTTACCTCAAGAAAAGGAAGGTTATGATCTTATAGAAGCTACGTCTGTGTGGGTGGAAAGTTAGATTTGTTAAAGACGTTTTCCGTTTCTTATGAACTCTTCTGTTTGCCTTTTGCTTTGGGGAAAACTATTTATGTGGTGGACTCCTACAGCACAGCTTATCTTTGAAGCTCTCATGTGGAAAGCAATAGTTAAAATATCGACAGCCATCGAATATCCACTGAACCTTTTAAAGGATATAGCATTCGTACAAATGCTAAGTAATGACTTAGAAAATGTGGCTCTAAAGGGATTATTAGTGTTTTCTTTATAACGTGGAAGAAATCCCTGTGTCGTAAGAGGGATTCTGATTATTCCATAGATTTTTTTAAAAGATTTTATTTATTTATTTTTTAGAGAGGGAAGGGAGGGAGAAAGAGAGAGAGAAACATCAATGTGCGGTTGCTGGGGGCCGTGGCCTGCAGCCCAGGCATGTGCCCTGACTGGGAATCGAACCTGCAATGCTTTTGGTTCACAGCCCGTGCTCAATCCCCTGAGCCACGCCAGCCAGGGCTATTCCATAGATTTCTGTTCTAACCTAAGAGCCTCCATCCTCACCTGTTCTACCCAGATTGGCCAGGGTTTGCCCAGGCTTCTGCCGTGCAACCTGCAAGGTCTCTTTGACTAAAGAAATTTGTGTGTGTGTGTCTTCTCTGTTCAACCACAGCTCATCCGGGGCAAGTGTTGTCAGGTCTGTTTCATTTTTGTAAAGTCTCCATCTCAGTTCCTGGCACAGAGTAGTAGCTCCATTGATTATCCTCAAACAAATTAATTAGAAATCTACTCTTCGGTCATTTATTCATCCAGTCAGTCCCTTAACATATTTTTTGAGCCCAACGATACACCAGTCATGTTTCAAGGTGCTGGGGACACAACATTAAACAGATCAGACTGACATTCCCATCTTTTGGAAACTTCCATTCTATTGGGTTTGACTGATTACTGAGCGAACCTTTCATTTCTTTGAGTGTCTAATTGCTGATCCCTGGGGGTTCATCTGAAAAGAGGTGGAAGGATTTATTTTTGTGTGTGTGTGTGGCGGTCTTTCCTTTCTTTAAGGCTGTGATCAAGATCAGAGCACAAATAAAGTGCTTCAAGAAAACCTGTCCTTTCAGAATTGTAACCCAGACTTCATGCGGCTAAAGGTGTGGCCCCAGATAGAGGAAACGGTGCCCCGTGCACGGTCTCAGGTGGAGGGGGTGAGACGAGGAAGTAGCTTGCCTGGGTCTTAACAGCTTTAGGTCATTTCCTGTTTTTTCCCTCCTGGTTGCAAAGGCAAGCATGTGGGAACTCTAGGACTCCGAGAAAACGAGGAGCTAGGACAAAGGTCTCTGTGTGAAGGGAATGGTGGCTGGCCCTGTCACAGGTTTCAAGAAGCCTAAAAATGACCTCAGATGAGGAAGATCTCCCCCCCCCCCCACCAGGACCTGAGCCTGGGGCTAGAGCTGGGAGCCAGGAGCGAAGGGTAGTCACTCACTGGGAGTTCTCAGAAATTTTAGAACGTGTGCAAGGCTTCCTGTGGGGCATGGGATTGAGCCCTGAGCTATTCTATTTAGACGTTCAAGGAAAACCTGGGGCCTGGGGCCTGGGTGCTCGGGGAGTCCAGATTATTCTGTGCTCGCCGCTGTCTTTCCCAGCCTGGGACAGCGGATCGTTGGCAGCGCTTTAGAGGAGTCCCAGCGTGTTTATTTGGTTGGTCTTCCTTCACGTTGCCTCACTGCCAGCAAATCCAAGAACTTGCAAAGATCTCTGGTAATAAAAGGTCTCCTTTTAAAGCCATTCCCTCATGCTTGGAAGCAAAATTCCCCTTAATTAAAAGTAGACAGGCTCTAAATATGAGTTTACATAACGTAATGTCCTGAACTGGTTTCTGTTGCCCTGTGACACTGCTTTCAAGACACGTTATTTGCAGCGGTCCCGTGGGTCTCGGGAGCCCACCACTTTTTCTCGGAGAGATGCGGAACTAATCCCAGGAGAAGGCAGAAGGGCTTTCAAGCATGTGGTCGATGCATTCCCTGCCCACAAAAGAAGAAACTGTCTTCCATGCAGAAATGCTGCTTAAATGTGAAACCGATTCATCAGCAATCCATCTGCACAAGCTGCTGGGTTTGTGCAAACTGAAAATAAGCTACATTGACCCGAATTCCCGGCAGTGGGGGCAATGTGGAGAACGGGTGGTGATGCCTTTCTCTCTCCCAGCCTCTTCACCAACCCCCTGCATCACAACCTTCAAAAGAGCACTCAACCCAGGGTGTGGGGGGGCCTGGGTTTCATGAAAATGACAAATTCAATTTGACTCAAACAGGCACCCCCCCCTTGCCCCGGAGAGACACACTCCTTCACGGTTCCAGCTTGGAAAGGAAACTTCGGGAAGGCAGGTTCCAAAAGATCATGTCGGTTTGAGGGAGACCCATGTGGCAAATGACCTCTCCTCTGTTTCTGCACGCAGTGAGGAACCTTGGAACCCCAAGACTTCCGCTTGAAAATGTAAACTTGGGCCGAAGAGAATGCTGTATTGGCAACCGTGAATAAAGCGGGTCATAGCGGCAGCACTCAGGTGGGTCAGCCACGTGCTTGTCCGCGTTCCATTTGCAGCTTGGCCTTTCAACCCCTTCGGCTTCACCTCTTCCCTTCGGAGGGTGCAAACCAAATTGAATAATGGAGAACGGTTAGCATCAGAGGATTCAATAATCTTTTCATCCATTTGCTCTTCAAACTAACTGGAAGAATGGAGATGCTTCTCCCGTTATTACCATTTAGTGCTGCACCTCCGCGCTCTGTGTTGCTCCCTCAAAGCTTTTAATGGCCCCAGATAAATCAGAGCTTTGACATCAACCGCCACTTTATGGAGTCAGAACACTCTTCCCTAATCTAGAATCCGACAGTCTGACAGTGCATTTGCTTTTGATCACATCCTGCTGAGGCTTTTACCTTGCACGGAGCTTTTCGGCAGTTGACAAGTTCACAGTTCCACTGCAGCTTGCAATTGGGTTTTCCAGAAGTTTCCATGGGTCTCCTTAAGGATGAGAAAGAGAATCCCTTAGAGGTTGTGGCAGAAGGCAGGTCATAAGGCATGCCAGAGTTAAAAAAAAAAAAAGGTACCTAGAAGCCAGCAGCAAAGTAGAACAAAACCCAAGCCCTCAGCCCTGGTGTCACTGTGAAGGTGTTGGCACTCGTCCCTCCCATGTATCTTTAAGCACCTGTACAATCTTCATTCCAGCATGTTCCTCACGGTTTTGTGACTATTTGTCCTCTTGTCTGTCACATCTAACATCTAGCACCCTCTCCTCTGGTCTGTGATTTGTTGTGTATATTCTTTTTTTTTTTAAAGATTTTATTTATTTATTTTTAGAGAGGAAAGGGAGGGAGAAAGAGAGAGAGAGAGAAACATCAATGTGTGGTTGCTGGGGGCCGTGGCCTGCAACCCAGGCATGTGCCCTGACTGGGAATCGAACCTGCGATGTTTTGGTTTGCAGCCCGCCCTCAATCCACTGAGCTACGCCAGCCAGGGCTGTTGTGTATATTCTTAACCAGTACTCAATAAATGCTATCGACTGTTATTGCCATAGAACAGGCTTTCTCAACCTCAGCTCTTCTGACATTTGGAACCAGATGATTTTGGGGGGCGGAGCTGCCCTGGGCATCGCGCATGTCTCTAGAGAATAGGACTAAAAATGTGGGTGCAACACTTCAGTCCGCATGCCCTTTAAGCACGTGAATTCTCCACAGCTATGAAAATGCTCTTTAGTTTTTTTAGATGAAAGACCGGTGCTTTACCAGTGCAGCCTCCACATTCTATGTGAAAAAAAAAATATATATATATTTATATATATATAATATATATAAATATTTTTATATATAATATATATATATTTTAAGATTTTATTTATTTATTTTTAGAGAGGGAAGGGAGGGAGAGAGAGAGAGAGGGAGGGAGGGAGAGAAACATCAATGTGCGGTTGCTGGGGGTTATGGCCTGCAACCCAGGCATGTGCCCTGACTGGGAATTGAACCTGCGACACTTTGGTTCGCAGCCCGCACTCAATCCAGTGAGCTACGCCAGCCAGGTAAAAAATACATTTTTAAATCACACTCAAGTCGAAGTTGGAAAAAGAAAAGAGAACCCCGGGAGGCAGGTTTCCTTGTAGCCTCTTTAAGGGACCCACTGCTTCGATGTATCCAGTTCTACGCAATGCTGTCTGTGTGATCTTAAGAGCATCAGCCTGTCTGGGCCTCCTCAGTGAAATAAGAATAGAATGACTCTAGCTCATAATCTAGAATAATAATAACACCCGACAAGAATGGTTAGGGAGGGGCTTAGTATCTGAGTTCACATTTGAAAAGCTCTCAGAATAGTTTCCCACACAAAGTAAGCAAGCTATAACCATTAGCTCAAAGCCAAGGAGGTGGGGAATTTTCAAGAGGTCTCTGAATTACAGCGCATGGGCTTAGAACTATTTGAAAGCTTTTCGTGTCTGCTGCCAAAGGGATCAGAATGTACAAACCATGTGTATGCCTCCAACATTTTAGAAATCAGTGGTCGCGGGAGGGTCAGCTGTGTAAACTTGTCCTCTTCACACTTGACCTTCCTTGGGACTCCGCCGACTTCTTTGCGCAAGGAAGAGATGCGATGAGTCTGGATAGATAGGAACCTGGGAAATCTCACGGCAGTCCTGCGTGGGCCAGCCATTAGGTTCGCAGTGACCCACTAGAAGCAGAAGGACAGGCCGAGCCGGGTGGCCCCTAATTTGTGCGAATACACTTAAGTTGGTTTGTGTGCTCTGGGGCTTCAAGCCATTAATCTCCCGGGGACTTCTCTTTTGAAAGTTTTCTTCCCTTTTTGTATGTTAAAAAAACAGTTTGAGAGATGTTATGCTTTTGTTCTCACGTTGCAGTGGTTTTTAGAGTGTCGCCTGTGATCATTTCATCCGTTCCCACTTTCAATATCGTATTTTAGGGGCAGCATCGTTCAGGGGGGAAAAATATAGTCCAGAGGCTCAAATTCCACTTCCGGGACTAACACCACGTGGTGCGAGGCCCTTGATTTCTCTATGGCTCGGTTTCTGCGTCTATTTCTTCTTTTTTAGGGAAGACTGGTATCTCTACTCTCATCAGACAGTTTTTGTGGGACTGAACCGAAAGCTTCGCCTTCAGAAGCCAGCCCAGACCGGGGCACATGGTCAAGGTTCAATAGATGTCAGCGGTTACCCTTCACAATGTCTCAGAAGAAAACAAGAGTCTAATACTCTTTCCAGCACGTTCATGTGCATGATCTCGTGTGACAGTGACAGTTTTGTTCAAACAGCGCGGCAAAGTGAGGTTAGCCCCAATTTCGAGAGAAGATGACCGAGGCAAAAGGATGGTGAGGCGTTTGCCCCAGGTCTCCAGTGAATTAGCACCAGGTGAACCTGAAACGGGGTCTTTAAGACCCTCGGTCTTGGGCAATGTCCGGGCTAGTGCTTCTGCAGAACTGAAGCCTATTCTGACGACCTGGGGATGCTGCGAAAATGCAGATTCTGACTCAGCAGATCTGGGAGGGGTCGGGCTGAGAGTGTGCATTGCTAACGGGTACCCAGATGATTGCGATGCTGCTGGCCCATAGAGCTCCCGCTTGGAATAGCAAGGCTTGATGACCGGTTGTATCAACTTCTGGCAGTTCTGATGCCTTTGGTGCTCATTTTCCTCAGAATTCAAGAAAAAAACTAGTGCGCAGAAGAATCACAGAACAACATATCATGGGGATAATCCTCGAAGTTATCATTCTCTCAGCACTGTGCCGTTACATGGCAGTCAATTACCCAAATGCCCATTGATCTTCTCAGTAGCAGCACACACACGCAGCCCTAAATCTTGCCAAAGCCCACAATCAATCACAGCTCTGACTCTGTTGCACGATTGGAGGTCCCACTGGGAGGAAGCACCAAAGTCCCTCCATTTTGTTCCCTCCACCTAACACCAGGGAGCTCATCCCCAAAGGGGAGCTCTACGGAAAAGAACATTCCTCTTTCTCCTGAAAACTGATGGCTCCCTTTCCATGTACATTTGTTTTTCATTCGCACAGATATTTCAACAATGCAGGCCTTGCATAACCTAGGTAACCCAAACCAGCTAAAATAAGAACCACTTTCAACTTTTCCATAGCATTTCAAACCACACCTGAGCTTTTCCACAGATTACGGGGCGGAAAGAATGGCAAGGCTTTTGCGGGGAGGGTGGCCCTCTTTCATCTGCGTTGTCACGAAAATGGGGATGGGCATGCAGGACAGGTTCAAGTCTAGCATAAAAAAATCAGCTCATGAACGCGGCATTTTTTTCCTCCATAGTGGGGTGTTTTTTGGTTTTTTTTTTTTTTTTGGTATTTTTACTTTCAGAGTAAGCTGATCTTTGCAGAGTAGACGAAGCGTTGGCAAATGTTTCCTGTCAAGAGCTAGATGGTAAATATTGTCAACTCTGCAGACCATAGGGTCTCTGTGGAAAGGGCTCAGCTCTGCCCTTGTAGCTCCAAGGCAGACACAGACGGTTTGTAAAGCTGGGTGGAGCTGCGTTCCAAACAGGCTTTGTTTCCAGACACTGAAATTAGAATTTCAATGAACGTTCACGGGTCACAAAATATTTTCCTTGTGATTTCTCTTTTCACCGTTAAAAAAAAAAGTAAAACCCATTCTCAGATCTCTGTACAAAACCAGGCGGCAGACAGAACTTCTGTCAGCGGCCAGAGCTAGCTGACCTCTGTGTTAAAGTCATGGGAGCCCCAGCCAAAGGCAACATTCTCATATATTGTAATGTTAAAACTTAGATGTAGAATAGACTTCCAGATTTCCTGCGTTTATGATGGCAGCTTTAAAGGAAACCAAAGCTGCACGCTGGGAACTGTTCTGAGTGTTCTCCAAATGTTTTCTTACGTTAGCTTTCGGTCTATAATTCATTCTCATTTCCTAAGGTTGTTTAGTTTGTGAATGTGAAACCATCAGCTTCCTGTGTCAATTTCAAGTAGCTAAGTTTCCTATTTATTTGAAATCCTTTAGTGGCCCCTCATCTTGCATTTGTTTATTTTAGCTCCGAAGCTTGACCATACTCATAGCAAGAGTTTGGAAGCACAAGTAGTTGTTTTCTCAGAGGAATGTATTCTGACCGGTTCATTTCACTGAACGCTCCTAAAGCATGTGCTTTGATTCTAGTAATAATGACGGTAATATAGGCTCGTGGCAAGGATCTTTAGCCCTTTGGTTTGTATATATTATAGCTACAAGTTAGATTTTTTTTCCCCATGGAGGAATTCTGTGCATAGCCCCACAAGCTGTTTTAAATGTAGACTGTATCTTTGTAACATGTAAAATGCATGTACACTTTCTGGTCCTGCATAATTCTTCTTTTCAGTAGATATTCTAAGCTTACTTTTCTGTTGCATATTTCTGTTCACATCAGGCACATCGGCATCGATTCCCTGCCACTGTCCCCACATACGTACCTGCCCATTAACCCGATGGCCGCAGCTGTAGGAGTTTCTCTAAAGTTACACAATGAATGTTCTCCAAACACCTGATTTGTTTATTCTTCCCCTTAGTAGCACTCAAAACAAGATGCATAGGATTTTGTCTTGGGTTTATTCTTGTGTGGCTTCAGCAAACCATGACCTGCTTGTCCGCCTGACAGACTGGAGACACAGGATGTGTTTATTAACCGGCATATCTTCTTGTGACCCCATACAATTCATTTCATCTATTTCTGCCAAAAGATTTTTATCTGGGGAATGGGTCGGTAAGAAACATCTCAATCACCATCTCTCCTGAAACAGCCCTTGAACTGCACAGAAGTACCACTGACTCATAACCATCCCCGGTGCCGATCAGAGGTGGGAAACCGGACCGGGGTGGCACGCCGCGGAATTCGGAAGGATGTCCACACCCCTGGCAAGAAACTCGGCAGACTCCGCCTGCACACCTGATAGAAGGAAGGAGTGTGGTTAGCTCTGTGGTGCCTTTAAAGGGCCTTGGGACACAAAGGCTTTGTCAGAAGGCGGGAGGGGGCGGGGAGGGTGAAGGCGGCAGCAGCTGTGGCCCAGCTGAGGCGCTCCCACCAGCGTTCAGATCTCCGATATCTGCACCTCCTCCTCGGCCCTGACCTTTTCCCGGCCCTTCTCTGAAAGTGGGGTAGCGCTCCCAAGAATTCAAGTTCCTGTCACAACACCCGGCAGGATCAAGGGTGTCCGTGGGTGGCCTAACAATAAAAGCACAGTGTCCTGGACGAAAGAATAAAAAAGGGGGACGAGACGAGCTCTAAGTGAGCAAATCTGCAAGGTTATAAGGGCCAAACTGTTCAATGTCTGTTCAATGGCCAGTTCATAAACCTGCAAAGAAACAAAGGAGGTACATACCGTTGGCACATCTTGACTTGTTTTCAGCGACTTAGGGCTTTGAAGAAAGTTGACTGAAAGAGAAACACTGTGTCTTCAAATACAGACGAGAAGGTTTGGCCTGTAAGGAACTGCAGTTCAGAACTGTAGGCCCTTTCGCTTTGCCCTTCAATGTCCCCCTGGGCAGAGGTAACACGGAGAGCCCCTGATTACTCATTTCGCCGCGCTTCTAGGGGGAGGTAGGCTCAGACACAACGAGACCGCCAGTTCTGTTGACCTCAGGATGAGTTACATGATGTCTGTTGTACCAGATCGGCCCTTCTGATCGTCTGATCGTGCCTGGCTTACACTCCTTTGAAATGGGCTGGTGTCCCCTGAGTACACCTTCTGATGAAATGTACCCCAAACACCAAAGATCTCCGATCTGATTCATTGCAACCTGGGTAAGTTTCCATGACCAGGGCATGGGGGAGTGCGTGGAATTCCTCCTCTAAACACTGTGCCCGGGGAATCAGGCTTTTTCTTTTCCTCATTTGCTTTCCTTGTGGTAGCGACACATTCCCATGATGTGTCAATCCAAACAGGAAGCGGTAGACAAGGGTGGTCAGCTGTTGACAGTGCACAAGCCCTTTACAGCAGCCTCGGCATTATTGACCTTTTGGTGGACCGTTCTTTGATGGGGGGTGGGGGGACTGTCTTGTTCAACATAGGATGCTTAGCAATGTCCCTAGTCTCTACCCACTAGGGGGAACACCTACCCCCGAGTTATGACAGCTTAAATTGTCTTCCGATATGGGCAAAATGGCTCCCGATTGAGCACCGTAGCTCGTGTGAGAATCGAGGGCTAGACAAGACAGCTAATACGCCTTTTAGCTTGTCTCAGTTGGAAGCACCCATTATTCTTTTCCCAGATTTGGAAGTTTAGAACAAGTTCGACAAGGGACGTGTCACTACTATACCCCTAGGTCCTAGCCTGGGCCAAACAAAGTCGATGTTCGATAAGGGTGTGAGGAGTTCCACTGTATTTCCTTTTTTTCTTGCTAATTCTCTTTCCCATCTACTCTGCAGTTAAAGTCTAGGGCTGTGGACTCACTGTCCTTGGTAACCGGAAAACAGACACTTTGGTTTGGGACCCCTCAGTCCTGGCTCAGTTTCAGCTCTCCTTTTCCTCTTTTTTTTTTTTTTTAAGATTTTATTTATTTATTTTTAGAGAGGGAAGGGAGGGAGATAGAGAGAGAGGAGAAAGAGAGAGAGAGAAACATCAATGTGCGGTTGCTGGGGGCCATGGCCTGCAACCCAGGCATGTGCCCTGACTGGGAATCGAACCTGAGACACTTTGGTTCGCAGCCCGAGCTCAATCCACTGAGCTACGGCAGCCAGGTCCGTTTCCTCTTCTTAAACACCACCCCTAACTCCGGGGCCCGCCCACCCCCAGAATCTTGCTCTCAGTACGTGCTTGAAAGAACGTCTCTGTGCTGAGATAAGCTTTACCTCCCCACTTTTTCTTCTTGCATAGAGTGTCTTCAACTTTCCGACCCCAGCTCTTCACAGTCTGCCCACGGCGCTCGCTGGGAGTCTGCCATCAGCGACCTTCCGATCTGTGCTTTGGGTGCCCGCATTCCCACCCCTCAGGCAGCCCCCGATCTGGGCTGGCCCTCAGTCCTGGCATGCGTCTTCACAGATAATCCTTCGTGGACCTTTAAGAAAGGAGGCTCTTCATGTAAATCTCATGGATGGGATTTGGGGGAATCAGCCGATCTCTGAATTGTCCCCTGACCCTTTTTACGTGAGCATTTAAGCCCTTCCCAAGCAGAAGGCACCCGGCGCTCAGCGCGTATCCGCGGGAATGTAGGGCACAAAAAATTCTCCAGCCTGTGCCTACGGACCCTGGCCCAGCTAAGTTGAGCTGCGCTTTGACATGCTTTAAACAGATGAGTGGCTCATACTTTATACATCGTCTTTAGGGAAAGGGATTGATGTTATTATCTGAACAAATGCTTATTGAGCACTAGTGTATACCAGGGACTGCGCGATGTATTAGGGACACAGCAGGAGCAAGACAGAAGCAGTCCCTGCCCTCTCGGAGGTTACAATACGAGAGGAGCTAACTCATAGAGAAGTAGGTCCAGTATACAACTCTGAATGTAGCCGGTGTCTTTGATCATTTGAGAAAACAGAAAACAAAACATACGAGGTCTGTCCAGAAAAAGTCCAGCCATTGTTAACATAATGAGAATGCTTGGCCCGATATGAATGTAACCTGGCAACCAAGGAGCTTGGACTAGAATGCACATACATGAATAATGATAACTTCATTACACTAGTCGGTGGGGGTGGTAGACGCCGTTGAGTGAGCGTGTGCACTGTGTGGCCGTCGCACTCAAAATGACTGAGCAAGTAGAGCAATGAATCTACCTTGAATTCTGTGTTAAGCTTGAACATTCCTCTGGGGAAACTATTGGATGACTCAGAAGGCCGCAGCTGTGGGCAATTGGTGATTGGCAGCTTCATCACCACAACACGCCTGCTCGTGCATCATGTCTGGTGCAGAGTTTTTTTTGGCAAAACATCCAATCACCCAGGTGACTCAGCCCCTGTACAGCCCAGATTTGGCATCCTGGGACTTCTGATGTTTCCCCAAAGTAAAGTCACCTTTGAAAGGGAAGAGATTTCAGACCATCCATGAGATTCAGGAAAATATGACAGAACAGCTGATGGTGACTGGGAGAACTGTGTAAGGTCCCAAGGTGCCTGCTTTGAAGGGGACTGAGGCGTCCTTGTCCCATGGACCATGTTTCTTGTATCTTTTTAAATAGATGCCTCTACTTGTCATAGCACATGGCTGAAGACTTTCTGGACAGACCTCAGATACTGTGTGGAAGTTTCACAGTAAAAGAATCCATTCGTGGATCTGTATAGATCCAAAGCATTAGGGGATGAAAGCAAATCACCTAAGGAGTATGGAGTCCGAGGAACCAAATGGACAGAAAGGCAAGGGAACCTTTCATGTGGGAGAAGACTTACAAAGGACTCCTGTTCCAGGTTTCCAAGTTCAATGCCAAGCTCTAACGCATCTTTAGAATAAAGGAGACTTGAATTTATTGCCGTACACATTCAGTTAGAGCAGAGAAGTCTTCAATCGTAACATGAAGTGTTTTGTTTGTACCTTTTCACCTTGCAGCCCAAGGAGAGAAAGGCTGCTAGGAGATTCTGGCGAGTGGGAAGGTCTCTGCAAAGCCTGCTTCCTGGATCATTTTGATCTCATAGTTCTTGGTGACTTTATTCTGCATGGGAGGTGGCTATGGGAAAAGGATGCAGACCATTCTTTTTCTTGATTGAGTCACAGAATGAATGACATTGCAAAAGGAGTCGCAGGTTGTGCCAAAGATTATTATGTAATTAATTCTCCCACTTAAAGAAAAACACAGCCAAAAGCTGTTCTTGAAACTAGACTTTTATTTTGCAGAATGCTATACCTCAGGGGATATGTAACAAACCACAACACTATCTTATCTTAACCCATCAACGGTTAAAGAGAATACTGTAAAAAAAAATATTGGGAACAATGATTACATTCTACATCAGTAAAGCAAACAAAAGAACTAATGTACTCATTTCAATGAAGAAGCCTAAGAAACTGGAAAACTTTATGTCTCTAGATAAAGGAGGAAGCGTCCCACAGATATATGGGAACATTACCTTAACTGGTAGGTGAGAGTTTACGTTTTTGTGAGAATGATTTGACACCCTTGCAAGTGGCTTAATGGTCCAAATATTTCCCAAATATATGAAAGATAATATTTGTAAATATTTTTAGTCTCTTTATTGGGATAAGAGATATTTTTAAAGATTTTATTTATTTATTTTTAGAGAGGGAAGGGAGGGAGAAAGAGAGAGAGAGAGAGAAACATCCATGTGCGGTTGCTGGGGGTCATGGCCTGCAACTCAGGCATGTGCCCTGACTGGGAATCAAACCTGCGATGCTTTGGTTCACAGCCCGCGCTCAATCCACTGAGCTATGCCAGTGAGGGCAGGATAAGAGATATTTTAAGGCACTGAGAAAACTTAACCTGAGCCCTCTAACCCACCTTTAAGGGGGAGAATGGAGGGAGCACCAAAGACTAAGGGTCAGAATTTGAATTCTGAATACCATTGACTAATGAATAAGAGTCTAACTGAAGGCCCTGGCTGGCGTAGCTCCATGGATTGAGTGTGGGCTGCAAACCAAAGCGTCGCAGGTTCGATTCCCAGTCAGGGCACATGCCTGGGTTGCAGGCCACGGCCCCCAGCAACCGCACATTGATGTCCCCCCCCCCTCTTTCTCCCTCCCTTCCCTCTCTAAAAATAAATAAATAAAATATATTTTTAAGAAAGAGTCTAACTGAATACTGAAGGCTTGATTTCAGAGCTCCTAATATCTATTTAAAATAAAATTATTACATTGGTGGGACAGCAATAGGAGAATATCAGGGAAAAGACAACTCATCCTTTGCCTTCAGAGAAACATAATTCACTTTCTTTGTTTATGATTTTACTTACTTATTTGTAGAGAGAGAGGGGAGCCGAGGGTGAAAGAGAAGGAGAGAAACATCAATGTGCAAGAGAGTCATCAATTGGCTGCCTCTCATACACCCCCAACTGGGGACCTGGCCCATGATCCAGGCATGTGCCCTGACTGAGAATCGAACCAGAGACTTTTTGGTTTGCAGGCTGGCACTCAGTCCACTAAGGTACCCCAGCCAGGGCTCAAAGACTTTCTGATATGTATGTGACTTCCTACCAGTTGGCACCTAAGAATATAACATAATCCCTAAAGTATTATTTTATTTATATTAAGCAGTACCAATGCTAAAAATGTCTTGTTATGTATATAGCTCATATTGTTTTTCTTTGAGTGAAAGCTGAATTGTTTGAAGACCTACAATGTGACAGAGACAACAAATGGACTGCAGACATAAATGACCACATTGTTATGTGCGTTTACTATTTATAGGCATTTGTAAATGGCATGTAAGCACACATAACAGAACTCTGCTATGGCTTATCCTGGAGCTCTTTCCTGTGGCGCATTTGGTGGAAATCACCGTGGAATTCTCAGGGTTAGGTGTTTTTCTGGGAGGAATATCGCTACTGGAGTTACTCCAATTGTTCTGCCCCTTCCAACCTGCCCACATGCAACTGTGCGAGCAGTGGGGACACGCGGTCAGGGACTGCAGGAACTCATGTGATGATGTGGTTTAGGGGATTACTATTTATATAACAAACTTACCAACACAGCAGATGGCATCTTCAATTAGCTCTGTTGCAACAAAGTGTCAGGAGAAGTGCCTGAACTAAGAGGGTCACCTCAAACAAGTACCCTCTTTTGTAGGCACATAGATGAGAATTAGCAGGACATAATTTGTCTATTTCTCAAATACTCCTCTCTGTCCATACACAGACTCTGTTGGTTCTACTACCAAGATGATGAAAATAAATAAATACAGTTGCAATTCTTTATCATTAGATCCCAAGCGATGATTTCTAGAACCTAGAACCCAGTCCCTATTAGTAGACTGGAGGCGTCAAATGTCAAATGTGACAAGATTGTTTTTTTTTAAAGATTTTATTTATTTATTTTTAGAGAGGGAAGGGAGGGAGAGAGAGAGAGGGAGAGAGAGGGAGAAACATCAATGTGCGGTTGCTGAGGGCTGTGGCCTGCAACCCAGGCATATGCCCTGACCTGTAATGCTTTGGTTCGCAGCCCGCGGTCAATCCACTGAGCTACACCAGCCAGGGTTTGGGACAAGATTGTTTGAAGTTGGTGTCCATTCGAGACGGCACTGGCTTCTGGGGCCTCACAGTGTGTGCCCTCTCCCCTGGAGAAGCAAAAGAGGGCTGCGGAGATTCGGAAAAAATAGCCGTGATGGGGCTTGTTTCTCTTTGCATGAGAAATCCCATCCGATGCACGTGCCCTTGAAAACAGGCCTTGGGCTTAGACAGAAAGCAAGTAAGTGCAGAAAGACAGACTTGAGAAGCAAAAGCATGGTATCTGGGAAGCACCACCACCACCAGATTTCAATTCATTTCTAAAACCGTCATTTCTCTGTTCATGCGTTTGTTGGCCTCGGGCTTTCTCATTTTATATGGTTTTGTTTATTTTGATTTTGTTTTGGAATCCAATCCCAACACCCTGGGAGGCGCAGCTTGCAGACAGTGTTTATGAAGAGCTGAAGGCGAGGATCGGGTTCAATAGCACAGATGCTCCCGGAGCGGCTTTTGTCTTTGCCCTTTATCATCGTCACACTGCTACCATGGCCCTGGCAAGCCAAGCTTCAGAAAGTTAGAAATACGACCTTTATACAAATATATGGTGAGCATGTATCAAAGACATTTAATTCCTTAATGAGGAAACAAGCATATAGGAGAGACTGACATATATATATATATGGTTAAAAAGAATGTTCAGGCCCTGGCTGGCATAGCTCAGTGGATTGAGCGCAGGCTGTGAACCAAAGTGTCGCAGGTTCGATTCCCAGTCAGGGTACATGCCTGGGTTGCAGGCCATGGCCCCCAGCAACCGCGCATTGATGTCTCTCTCTCTCTCTCTCTCCCCCTTTCTATCTCCCTCCCTTCCCTCTCTAAAAATAAATAAATATAATTAAAAAAAAGAATGTTCAGTGTGTTAAAGAAAGGTCAAGGTCAATACAAATCCATTCAATGTCCTACAAGGCAACAAAACTATAACCTTTGAGGTTGTCCTTTGTTCTTATAGACCAAACATATCATTTGCAACTCCGCTGGCAGACAAAAAAATCCTTTGTAACGTATCGAGCTGAGTGTGAGCATCTGACTTGGTAGAACCCAGGCCCTAATTGATGGTGACCAGGAAATCAAAGGCACACTTCCATTGAGAATTCAGTGCCCTTGGCTTAGTAGACAGTGCTCAGTGTCACTTTGAAAGGACGTGCGGTCACCATGTTTTTAAAGGTCCAAGCATTGTTTAACTTTTCTTCACAGGGCCACACGCAAGGCGTTCTGTCTACTGTTCAGTGAAAGGGGGTCTTATGGGTGTTGAGTGCTGCAATTCCCTTATAACTCCCCAAAAAGCTCTTTCCTGAAAAGTTACAGCAACCAAAGGAAACCCCTGATGTTTCACAAAAGAGATCTTGAGGGACTTTTCTTCTAAAAGTGAGCGTTTGCCATGCACCCCTCTCTGCTCAGCAGCTCACATTTTAGGCCAGCAGTCTGCAGTGGGACTGGTTGTCGACGTTCTACTGTCATCTGAGGTTTGAGAGGTGTGACTGCCCACAGCTGGCCACACCTCCTCCGCTGGAGCTTGTCCCCAGAAAGTCCTTTAGAGCATTGCAACAAAGAAAACTGGAAGCGACCCTGGCTGGGTAGCTCCATTGTTTAGAGTGTCCTCCCGATGCGCCAGGATTGTGGGTTGGACAGGGCACACGCAAGAGTCAACCATGAATGCATCAACAAGTAGGCAACCAATGGACCTCTCTCTCTCTCTCAAATCAACAAATAAAATTTAAAAAAGCAACCCACAATGACAAAAAGCAGAAGCCCACAGGCCGTCTCAGGCAGAGGAAACCACACACAGACTTGCTATCTTCCACAAGGTCCCAACTCGAGTTGACCCTGTTCGTTTCTCCATTGTTAAGTCCTGTGACCCTCAGAAAGGTTCAATGTCCAGTGCTGACTGAGCAGGGAGAAAGAGAATTACGGTTCTTGCCACAGGCTTTGGGGCCCAAGAGTGAGTTTCAAATTCTGCGTCCGCCACACCCATGCCCCTGTGCCTGCTTCTCCGAGTCCCGGTTTTCTCATCTGCGCAGTGGGGGCTGAGCAGACTCGCATACCAAGATCCGTCTGTCCCTTCACCATGCGGACATAACCTCCATTTGTTTGCAGTAGCGGTATACACAGCTCTGACTCCAGACCTTGCTTCCTGTCGCTGATCACGTCACCTGATTCTGGGCAGCAAGACCTTAAGCAGAAGTCTTCTCGGGACTCGGATGAACTCTGGGAAGTTTTTGTTCCCTTGTTAAAAGGAGACTGAGCCAGCTGGGGTGGCCTTTCCCTTTTCCTATCTTATTCCTGTGTCGGATGCAGAAGTGACGCTGGGAACGTGGCAAGTAAGGGAAAGACCAAGCAAACCCCGGTGGCCCGGGCACAGCCATGACAGGGTGGAGCTCTTGGATCTGAACATTGAAAATGCCTAGCTTCAAACTTCCTGTTCTGTGAGAAAATAAGGGTTTTCCATCAGTTGCAGCTGAATACTTACTACTCAGGGATGCAATATACATGAAAGGACACAAGAGCCGAGTCTCCTAAGGTAAACTTGACTTTGGGTGATTATGATGTGTCAGCGTCGGCTCATTCTTGGTCATAACACGTGACTCTGAGGACTGATGTTGATGATGGGGGAGGCTATGCTTGTGTGAGGGGCAGGTTGTAAGTGGAAATCTCTGTACCTTCCTCTCAATTTTGTCATGGAAACTAGAACTGTTTGAAAGTATCAAAGCTGTCAAAAAGAAGGAAACAAAAGCTGTGTTTGTAGGACTTGGATCGTTCAACTAATGCCACCTTCTCTGTGAATTCTGAGGCATGGCTTTCCTTACGAAAGTACAATGGCCTCTATAATACTCTCCAGCCCGCTCCCATCTTTAAAAATTACCTTCAGTAGCCCTGGCTGGTGTAGTTCAGTGGATTGAGCACGGGCTGCGAACCAAAGCGTCGCAGGTTTGATTCCCAGCCAGGGCACATGCCTGGGTTGCAGGCCATGACCCCCAGCAACCACACATTGATGTCTCTCTCTCCCTTCCCTCTCTAAAAATAAATAAATAAAATCTTTAAAAAATTACCTTCAATAGACAACTCTTTGAAAATAAGCATGTGATAAGTACCCCAGACTAAGGTTGATTCTTGATGGGGAACAACTGTTTTCAATTCCTTTGCCCCGTTAGTCCCATACATGATAGAAATATGGAATGAAAACTATTTCACCATGCAAACTTAATTGATTCATTAAATAAACATATTAATGAATACCTACTAAGTTCCAGGCTTTGGGAAGATAAGTAAGAAAAAAAAAAAAGCCCTAGCCTTCACAGTCTAGGGATGAAGATAGACTTGGAAACAAACAATTTCAAAAAGATTGGAAGGAAAACCACCCAAATATCTTTGTGGTTTTCCTGAATGGGCAGCCACAAGCATTTTTTAAAAATGTATTTCTAAACTTTCCCAATTTGCTATTTCGAGCATATGTGCTAGTGGGGAACCTAGATAACTCTTCAAACATAAAGAAGTCCTTTGTTAGATAATAAGCCCTGCGTGTTTCTTTGAAAAAATATGCTTCCTGGTTTTGACATATCCCCTGGGGTGGAAAAAGATAAGCAGGAGTCACATTTTTGGAGCCAAGCTTATATAGTGCCTTTTGTCAGACACCCCCCCTCCACCCCCAACCAGCTCACAGACTGGTAGAACAGCAAGGAACCTCAGAGAGGACCTAAGACAACGCCCTGCTTCTCTGATGAGGAGATTGAAGGGCAGATGAGAACTTGATTCCACGGCACTGGGTTAAAACTAGTGGTCCCGAAACTGTCAATTAGAGTCTTCACACGTGGACCCAGCATTTAAAAAAAAAAAGAAAGAAAGAAAAGTCTTACTGAGAGGAGACCAAGCACTTGGAGGGAAAAGTGGCCTGGTTATCAGCCGATATTGATAAGCACATTCTTACTGCGAAGATTGTAGCAGATTTTTTTAAAAAATAGACTTTATGTTGGGAGCAGCTTTAGGTTCAGCACAACACGGAGGGGAAGGTAGAGCTATTTCCCATGTACACCCTTGCCCGCCTCCCCAGACTCCCCTGCTGTCACACCCCCCATCAGAGTTTATCACAAATGATGAACCTGTATGGTTCACCATTAAAATCCAGAGTCCGTGGTTTACATCGGGGTTCACTCTTGGCGTTGACCATTCTATGGATTTGGACAAAGGTATGGTGACATCTATCCACCATTATGGAATCATGTGGTATAGTTTCACTGCCCTAAACGTCCTCTGTGTTCCCCTGGTTAATCATTTCCTACCCACTCCCTCAAAAACCCTGTCCACTGCTGATCTTTTCACCATCCCCATACCTTTGCCTTTTTCAGAATATCATATAGCTGAAATCTCACACTTTGTAGCCTTTTCAGATCGGCTCATGTATTTTAACAATAGGTATTTCAAGTTCTTCTGTGTCTTTTCATGACTCGATAGTTTATTTCTTTTTAGTGTTGAAGAATATCCCATGGTCTGGATGTCCCACAATGTATCCATTTATCTATTGAAGGGCATCTGGGTGCTTCTAAGTTTTGGAAATTATGAATGAAGCTTCTTTAGACATCTGTGTCCAGGGTTTTTGTTTGGGCATCAGTTTTCAACCCTTTTAGGCAAGTGCCAAGGAGTGCAAATTGCTGGATCATCTGGTGAAAGTATGTTTACTTTTGTGAGGAACCTGTAGACTGTCTTGCAACCTGGCTGTACCCTTTTGCATTCCCCCCGCAAATTGATGAGCGTTTCCGTTGCTCCACACCCTTGCCAGCATTTGGTGTTGTCAGTGTTTCAGATTTTGGCCGTCCTCATAGGTGTGTAGCGGTATCTTCTTGTTGTTTTAATTTGCATTTCCTAATGACGTGATGTAGAGCACCTTTTTATACGCTCATTTGCCATCTGTAAATCTTCTTCGGTTGTACTGGAATATTTACCATTCAATTCCCTGATTATCTCAAGATCTGCATATACTTGAGTGACATTTGACACTTGAAAATTGGCTGTGTTGACCTCGTAGCTTAGCAATTTGCTTAATTTGAAAGCACAGAGCTTCATGGATACAGGGCATCACACACTTTCCCATCAGGGACATTCTTTCAACTGTAATGATCAAATGGGCACTTACTAAGTGATGAGGTGGGTGTCTGGAGGTCTGGCCCAAAGCAGGCTATATTGTTTAAATATAGCTCAATATAGTCTTTTTTATACTAAGTGTTAAATATCATCGATCACCTGGCAAATGAATCATTAACCACTTCTGGCTTATCCCATCTTGGATAAACAAAATGTAGTTTGTCCATACAATGGAATATTATCAGCCATAAAAAACAACGAAGTACTGATACATATTATAATGTGGGTGAACCTCGCAAACTGCATGCTCAGTGAAAGAAGCCAGACACCAAAGAATGCATATTGTATGATCCCACTCAGGTGTGTACAACCTGCAGCCTGTGGGCTGCACGCAGCCCAGGATGGCTATGAATGCGACCCGACACAAAATCATCTGTTTACTTAAAACCCTTTTTTTTTTTGCTCATCAATTTTCGTTAGTGTTTGTGTATTTCATATGTGGTCAAAGACAACTCTTCTCCTTCCAGTGTGCCCAGAGACACAGAAGGGTTGCATACCCCAAATGGCAAACCCATAGAGACAGAAGACAGATTAGTCATTGCTATGGGCTCAGGGGGAGGGGAATGGGAAGTGAGTGTTAGTGGGTTCAAGGTTTCTTTTTTGGGTGATAGAAATGTTCTGTAATTAGAAAGTGGTGATAGTTGCACAACTTTGTAAACATACTACAAACCACTGAATTGTAGACTTCATTTTTTATTGTTGTTCTATGACAGTTGTCCCAATTTTTCCCCCTTTGCCCTCCTCTAACCACCCCCACCCCCGCTCCCACGGGCAATCTCCACATTGTTGTCAATGTCTGTGGTTCATTCATACATGTTGTTTGACTAGTCCCTTCCCCTTCCTTTCCTCCTTATCCCCCTCCCCCCTCCCCTCTGGTCACTTTCAGTCTCTTCCATGTTTCTACGCCCCTGTTTCCATTTTGCTTGTTCGTTTATTTTGTTCATTAGATTCCTCTTACAGGTGAGATCCTATGGTATTTGTTTTTCACTGAGTGGCTTATTTCATGTAGTGTAGTGATCTCCAGGTCCACCTGTGCTGTTGGAAAAGGTAAGAGCCCCTTCTTTCTTTCTGCTGCGTAGTATTCCATTGTGTAAATGTACCACAGTTTTTTGATCCACTCATCTACTGATGGGCACTTGCGCTGTTTCCAGCAGTTGGCTATTGTAAGTAGCGCTGCTATGGACATTGAGGTGCATAAGTTCTTTTGAATTGGTGTTTCAAAATTCTTAGAGTATATTCCCAGCAGTGGAATTGCTGGGTCCAAAGGCAGTCCCATTTTTAATTTTTTGAGGAAATGCCATACTGTTTTCCACAGTGGCTGCCCCAGTCTGCATTCCCACCAACAGTGCACTAGGGTTTTTCCACAGCCATGCTAGCACTTGTTTGTTGATTTATTAATGATGGCCATTCTGACCGGTGTGAGGTGGTATCTCATTGTGGTTTTAGTTATGCATCTCTCTGATGGCTAGTGATGCTGAGCATCTGTTCATATGTCTCTGGGCCCTCTGTATGTCCTCCTTGGAGAACTGTCTATTCAGGTCCTTTGCCCACTTTTTAATTGGATGGTTTGTCTTCCTGGTATTGAGTTGTTTAAGTTGTTTATATATTTTGAAGATTAAGCCCTTGTCTGATGTATCACTGCCAAATAAAGAGTGAATTTTGTGGCATGTGAATTACATGTCAATATTTTTTAAAAGAAAGGATTCTTGGGTTAGTTCTCTTTTTAATGATTTGCTAGAGGACTTAGAAAGTCGACTCTATCTTTTATAAAATTGCATGGCGTGGGTTCCTTTCTACCACACCTTTCACTTAGGTATTAATAATAGTCCTTTAAATGGAAATGCCATAGAATTTCTAAAACAACCCCGGTTTTTATTCGCCCCTGTCTCATGAGTTGTGTTTCCTTCCTTTCATGGTGATATTTCCTAAAATATAGTAATTATTTCTTGTTTTTTTCTTTGTTGGTCTTAACTCTTGGAATTCGATGGGGTTTGTTCTTTGAAAGGTTTGACCCAGCTTCCTCCCCATCTTCCTTTTTTCTTTCTTCTATAGGGAGAGGCCCAAAGACTGAACTAAGGGCAGTAAGACACATCCCCTCCCGGGTACAGGGCAGGTTGAGTAAACAAGTCGCATTATCAAGAGATAAAGTTGGAGGTTTGGCCAAGACGGAGGCCAAGAGAGCAAGGCCAGGCTCTGTCGGCCATGAACCACTTCCCGGGGGGCCTCTCCCACTGTGCACGCGGCCCCGTTTCTCCACAAGCACGGCTCCAGTGACTGTCAGCAGAATATCTCTGGGGTGAAACCTGTCATGGGAGGTCTGCGCACGCGCTGTGCTGTGCAGGTTTCAGGCAGCGTGCCTCCGGGATCGCAAACACCCCTTTACAGGGGGTCAGAGCGAGGTGTTTGCCTCACGTGACTTCACCGGTGGAATAAGAAGTGTTTATTTCCAGGTCCTCGGAGCGGGAGAGGGGGCACTTTTCTCTCTTTTGGGTCTGTGCACGGCGAGTTCAGTAAGGACCCAGATCCACTTTGCGTGAGGGGGGTTGGGGACTCGCTGTCAGGACATTTCAGTTCTCTCCAGCCCTCGGTAAAGCCGGCGGAGGCGGGGCACTCCTCACACGCCCAGCACACGGCAGGCTTAGTGACCCACGTCGCGGGGCAGGCTCCATCGGAAAAGATCTGTTCAAATCAAGTCATATTTGAGGGTGTGGGTCATCAGAGGACTCCAGAAGTATATTCCTCTGAAAAGGAAAACATCAGAGCCTCATACACCAGCCATTTGGAACATCGAGTTGAATTTAAGATATGCTTTTACCGAAGGATATCTGTACAGGGGAAAAGACGAGGGTGTTGAATGTTTTTTCCTTCAATGCACTTTTTAAAGTGTGAAGTCAGGGTACTTAGCCTTCATCACTATTTCACCTTCTGTGCCCAGCACAGTGCCCAGGACACAGCAGGAATCCCACAGATCCTTGTTTAATGAATGTATGTACACATGCGTTATTTTCCTTCATAGTCAAACTATCTCCTTGAGGTCTTTAAAGCGTCTTCATCTGCTCACAGGCGAGGAAGTTGCGGCCCAGCTAATTTGCTCAAGATCACACAGCAGATGACAGCTGGAGATGGGCTGACACCCAGTCCTATCTGTTCTGAGTCAATGCAAAACACGAGGAGTTGGGGCAAGATCCCAACACCCCTCCCCCCCACTGCAGTGTGATCACTCAAAGATAAGCCAAAGCTAACCACCATTCAATTTTTAAAATATTGGTGGTGATTTACAAAACTAGGTTTAAAATACTTTTTGTCACATACATGGCCTCTTCAGACTACTATGTCATTCCATATTCTTGGATAGCAATGGTTCCCAAAGTGCGGCCTGCGGACCAGCAGTATCACCTCGAAACCTGGTAGAAATGCGAATCCCCACACCCCATCCTAGATTTACTTAAACGGAAACTCTGAGGGTGATGCATAGCAAACCGTGTTTTATTTAACAAGCTTTCTGGAGGATTCTGATATACATTCAAGTGTGAGATGTGCCTCATTTTATCATATAAGGTATATTTTAAATTACCGCTCCTCTTTTTTTGGAGGCTGAGCATTCCCTGAACGATGTTTTCTCTTGTAAAAATTGCAGTGATAAACAGCCTTAGGATGCAACCTTGGGGCATATCTACAATTATTTCTCTAGAACTGATAGAAGAAGTGCAATTGTTAGGTCAAAGGATATGAACAATGGTAAGTACATGAGCTCTTTTTTTTTTTTTTTTTGCTGCAAGATCACAAGGTCAGCACAAGGTGGTCTGTGGTCTGGAACAAATGTCCTTGTGCAGGTGACTTCATCAAAGATAGGAACATTCCATGGCAGACTTTGGAGCAGGCTCGGAATATCCAGACGCCAGTGCAGGAAACGATTAGATCATGAAAAAAAAGGTTCTGAGGCTTAAGGAAATGGAGGAGGAAAGTAAGATGAAAAGCAGAGATCGGTCCCCATAAATAAGCAGACGGCGGAGGAAGGTATCAGAAATTCAGCTCACATGACAATGGCCTGTGATTAAATTCAACTGCGGGGAAAGTATAAAAGCAAACTTTAAATTCCACACTGGTGAGGAATTTCATATTGGTTATTACATTAAAATGCCTTACTGCATACAGATCAGGAAATTATTAAAACAAAACATTCCAAGCATTGTAAATGTTTCCAGAGACATCTGAGTCACTTTATAAAAATAGACTATTTTTCTATTACTGAGAGTTGGTATCAAAAATTAGAAATAGAAAACAGAAACCCCACACCAGAACCGCCAATGCATGCCAGGGGACATAAATACTCCTTTGAACGACAAGGCCTTCCTCAAAGGGGGGTCCTTGTTTGAGGGGCACGGCTGACAAGCACGTGAGGGACATAGGACGAAAACAAAGCAATGGCAATGAGCTTGTGGTCAGTAAACATCACACATAAAGGGCTCAATGGTGACTCCCTATGAGATACTTCGTTTGACCTATACAAGTGGCGGCTCCCCATGGAACAAGGTTCTAGTCTCAAACGTCACTTCCATGCATACAACTTTGGGCCAGCTCACTCTCTTAATCTTCACGTCGAGGGCACGCAGATGCGCATCTGCCCTTGTAAATCTCCTAGGATTATGGTGCTCATGAAAGGAGATAATTGCCCTGAAAATGCTTTCTAAAGAATGTCAGCCCTGGCTGGCGTAGCTCAGTGGATTGAGCGTGGGCTGCGAACCAAAGCATCGCAGGTTCGATTCCCAGTCAGGGCACATGCCTGGGTTGCAGGCCATAACCCCCAGCAACTGCACATTGATGTTTCTCTCTCTCTCTCTCTCCCCCTCCCTTCCCTCTCTAAAAATAAATAAATAAAATCTTAAAAAAAGAGAATGTCATCGTGGTAGGTATTGCCATCATTAAAAAGTGGCCTTCATGAGCTAGCTAGTGGCAAGGCTGAGAGATGAGTTTCAGTCCTGACTGTGCCACTAACTAGTACATAGCTTTGGGTGAGCGACTAGAGTAGATACTGGTGGCGCCCCACTCACGTGTATCAGCCCTTGGGCTGATACACCCTCCTTCAGCTGCTCGATGCTCACAGCTGTCCCCCTCTCCAGAGAATTGTGCCTGGTCAAAGGGAGTCACCTTGCCTAGGAGGTTACGCACCTCCTTAGCCGCCCCCTGCAGGCCACCGCTAAGAGGACTCCAAAGGCGGACTCTGTTGTCTCAAGGTGCTGCTCTTTGGTGCTTTTCGTGCTCCCGGGCTCCCAGTGGGATCGGGCTGGAGCCTTGCTGAGGTAGAGTCCTTGCTTTGCTCCTTCCTCATCTCTACTGTGCTCCCTTTGCCCTTTTTGTCCCGAAAGCAGAACCTCAGTAATTCCCATGCACCTGAATGCCAGTCCGCTTCTAGATAGTCCACTGAAGACATTATGCCTTCTTATCTTTCTTCCATGTGACGCTTTAGATGTGTCCAAGAGTGATATCTCAGCCCAAAGAGTTAGAGGACACTTCTCGTCTCCGAGGCGCTCTGTGATTCCTGTACCAAAACCGTATGTCATCAGTCTCCCGGTTAAACACTCATTTTTATACAAAATGGTGCTCTTCACAGTGCCCTTGGCACTTCTTGTGTTACCCGAACCTTGACTGCAGCCTGATTTTCATGCAAAAGGAAGGACTTGAAAGTCCCCAAGAAGGACTCGAAAATAAACTCTGTACAGATGACACACAAGTATTCCCGAGCAAATTGGAGCTTCAAAGTTAGTGGGTTTTGCTGATCCAATTAAGTCATGGCCTTATTGGTTCTTTTGCCAAAAGCATCAATGAACAAATTTCCTGTTCTCTTGGTTTTGTTTTATTAAATGCTCTTTCCCCCCTACCAGGCTGTCTTTCTACAGTTTGGATGAAATCCCAGAGGACCTTGTCCCAGAGCATAATAGCGTTGCTGCTGGAGCGTCCCGGCTACAGGCATGACCATTTTTTCAATAGGGAGTGTTTCCCATAGTAACCATCACATGGGACCTGTTGACAGGGGCAGGCAGAAAAATGGTCTAGTCTGTGGCATTTAATAGACGTCTTCCCATGATTACCTTCCAGGGGCCTGGGATAAACACAACGATCATAACGGACACATTAGCACGTCGCATCATTCCTCTGAGGATGTGTTAATACCCAGCAAACAAAATTCACCTGCAAGTGTTTCTGTATTCAAAGATGGCCAGTGTAGGCTGTGGAGCTAGAGGCTTCCCTTGCTGGTTATCGGGCAAACGGGTTTCCAAATCTCTCTCTGAGCTTCTCCTGAGTTTCACCAGCTTGCACAAACATTACCCTCCCTGCTGACATTCAGAAACATTGCTGCAATCCCTCGTCCTTAGGGCCAAGAATATACATATGAATAGAAGAAAATAGGGGGAAAATCATGAAGACTTTTCCATTTTTCCTGAACCCTGGAGTCATTTCTCCTTTTGTCCCTTTACTTCTCCCAATACCAGGTCTGCAAGGGTTTCCTTAGCTCGTTGGGGTGCTCAGCAGGCAACATGGAGTGCAGATCAGAGGGAGAGGAAACCCTGCATTTGCTTTTAGGTTGCTAACAGTCAAGTTGGAGAGAGAAGATGCTGGCTAGGCTGGGAATGATTATGCATGCTTTCCAGTAAAGAAACGGAGGCTGCAAGAGTTGAACTGATAACACCTGGCGTTGCATGGCTACCCAACACTGAGGCGAGACTCAAACTAGAACTGATTGCTGGTCAGCCTTCCTAGCGCCCCCAGTTGCCTACATTCCCGAGGGAGACATAGAATGGCTGTATTCTGAGGCTGTACAATGAAGTGGATTGAAAAGAACTGGAGTCCCGAGCACTATCCAGCGATGCCGCGGTGGGGACTTACACTGTAGCTGCCTGGGAACCAGTGCAGGTGTGTCTTCAAGGCTGCATTTTCTGGTTAGTGAGTGAAGCTGTTCTACCGTCCAGGGGTTCTGCAGTGCACTTCTTTGAGGAAAAAAGAAACACAAAGAAAATTATGAAGGCATTGTGCTAAGTGCTTTGGGGGCGAAAGCATGTAACTCTGTGACCTCGAGGAATTTACAATCTTCTTTTTTTAAAGATTTTATTTATTTATTTTTAGAGATGGAAGGGAGGGAGGGAGAGAGAGAGAGAGAAACATCAATGTGCGGTTGCTGGGGGTTATGGCCTGCAACCCAGGCATGGTACCCTGGCTGGGAATTGAACCTGTGACACTTTGGTTCGCAGCCCACGCTCAATCCACTGAGCTATGCCAGCCAGGCTTACATTGTTCTTCAAAAGAGATGATTTATAAGAGAAGGGTAGTTATCAGGGAGAATTGCCCAAATAGGCCATGACGTGCAATTATTCTCAAAAAGAAGTTTTATAAAATAATGGCAGTTTTTGAGGAGGATTGCTCAAATAGCCAGGCCACCAGCTGCATGATCACACCAGTCACACCAGTAGAGAAGACAGTTTGGGAGGTTTCATCTTTTTTGTTAAGAGTTTATTTATTAATTTTTAGCGAGGGAAGGGAGGAAGAAAGAGAGAAAGACAGAGAGAGAAACATCCATGTGCGGTTGCTAGGGGCCATGGCCTGCAACCCAGGCATGTGCCCTGACTGGGAATCAAACCTGCGACACTTTGGTTCGCAGCCCGTGCTCAATCCACTGAGCTACGCCAGCCAGGGCTAGGAGGTTTCATCTTACTGCAAGGTTAGGGCAAGGAGGGTCAAGAATTTATAAATTATACATCATAGAAGCTTACCACATTATACCCATGTTGTATGTGCCTGTCTGGGAATGCATCCTGTTTTCTTCGGAAGCAAGAGGACCTTCCTACCTGGTGTTTTGTTCGAGCAGATAATTTAAGACCCAACAGGCAACTCAGAGTCAAACGTCGTGTATAGTTGGCAAGAGTCGCTCTAAGTAAGACTAGCCGTGGAGGTCCCTGTCTGTCTTGTATGGTGCCTGGGCTGGGAAGGGCAAACTGTGGGGAGAGGACTGCTTCTTCCCTGCATTCCACCAATTCAGTGTTCAATGAGAAATCATCTCCTAGGTCCGCCATGAAATGGCGTATCTCAGAACAGCTTACGCTGAGGTGTCCTTATCTTGGATTTCATTCCCTAAGAATGTATGCTACAATTTTTATTTGAAAACCTCTTCTTATTATTTAGACTTAATTCTGAGAAAAAGAAAAAGAATGCCAGTGTCTCCGTGCAAAAGCCACTCTTCTTTTTCGATTGCATCTCCCTCCCTTCCTCCCTTCTTTAGGTGCTAAATAAATGGTGTGAGTGGTCAATACATTTTGTCTAAGCTGAGCTAGCATATGGTTCCCATCCTAGGCTGCAGATGCCCGACCTGGAGCTCATTACTGCTGCCTGTGGCTCGTGCGAATCCTTGTCCTTCTCTCTCCCATTCCCAGTCCCACCCACTGAAAGAGCCCTGCCCAGGCTACCTCTCAGAAGCACCACCAGATCTAGAGCTGGACAGAAGGGTTGACATTGCAGATGATACCTATGAATGAGGCCCTGGTATTTTTTTTTATGAAAAGGTGTTCTGGGTGCCCTGGCTGGTGTGGCTCAGTGGACTGAGTGCCAGCCTGTGAACCAAAGGGTTGCTGGTTCGATTCCCAGTCAGGGCACATGCCTGGGTTGCGGGCCAGGTCCTCAGTTGGGGGTGCATGAGAGGCAACCACATATGGATGCTTTTCTCCCTCTCTTTCTCCCTCCCTTTCTCTCCCTCTAAAAATAAGTAAATAAAAAAAAGATTTTCTGGGTGATTCTGATGACCAGCCAGGGTTGGAAACGACTAGATCCGTTTATATCGCTGGTTCTCAAAATGTTGCAAGGTATCAGCAGCACTTGTTAGAGATGCGGACATCTCTGGTCTGCACCCCAGACCTGCTTGATGCGAGACCCTGGGGAATTAGGAGCAGCAATCTGAACATTAACAAGCCCCGGGAGATTCAGGGCTGAGAACCACTGTTTGATCTCTAAGGGGCCTTTTCTCCAGCCCTGAAGGAGCTTTCATGTTATAAATGTTCCATGGACACCTGTGATGTCAGCTTCGTCTGGGAAGCCCTTAGCAAAGAAAACCAAGACCCAGCAAGTTCCACGGCTTGATCACGTTCACGGTCATTCAGTGACCCCGCTGGAAACTTCAAGCCCTGACTTCTGGTTTTTAGAATGTGTGCTTCCTCCATTGCCCTCTGTCATCCTGAGAGGAGTCCCGCCTAAGAGACCTTTGCCTTCCGTAATCTCTGCAAACATTGACTATGCTCTTTATCACTTTTGAGCTCCTGGCTAACTTTTGCCTCACCTTCCTAATAAACTTCGCAGCGAGATTCAGGCTGAGTGAGGCAGGGTGTGGCGTCCCAGTGCAAGGCACGCCGTCAATATTTGTCTTCTACCAGGACGGTGGCCCCTTGGGCAAAGATAGCTTTCCCAGCTCGCCCTACTTCCGCCACCCCCGCGGCTGTCTTCGCCACAGCATGGGGGAGTTCCTTTACATCTGCCCACCAGTCTGCCTTTGGAGCAGTCTCTTTTTCTTTAGGATTTGCTTGTTGAGTGCGTTACTGGTATTGAAACGGTTTTAATGGGACGTCATGACAATCTAGCTTGCAATTTGAAAATTGGAAATTTGCAGTAAAATTCGTATGACATAAAATGAACCACTTCAAAGTGGGTGTTTCCAGTGGCACTTAGTACAGTCTCCCTGTTGTGCAACCACCACCTCAGTCTAGTTCCAGAATGCTTTCATCACCCCAAAAGGAAACTATGCACGAAAAAAGCAGGCGCTCCCAATTTCCATTTACCTCCTGCTTCTGACAACTGTAAGCATCCTTGCTATCCCTATGGATTTGCCTATTCTGGGCCTTTCTTTCTTTTTCTTTTTTAAGATTTTATTTATTTATTTTTAGAAAGGGAAGGGAGGGAGAAAGAGAGAGAGAGAGAGACATCCATGTGCGGTTGTTGGGAGCCGTGGCCTGCAACCCAGGCAAGTGCCCTGACTGGGAATTGAACCTGCGACACTTTGGTTCGCAGCCCACGCTCAATCCACTGAACTACACCAGCCAGGGTTGTTCTGGACCTTTCATATGAAAATGAATCTTATAGTAAGGAATCATTTGTGTCCGACTTCTCTTATGTAGCATAATTTTTGGAGGCTCATCTATGCCATAGCGTGTATTGGTCCTACACTGTTTCTTATGGCTGAATAGTATTCTATTGAATGAAGAGACCACATTTCGTTTACCCTTTCCTTCCTTGATGGACACGTGGGTTGGTTCCACCTTTTAGCTATTGTGAAGAGTGCTGTGCGAACACTCGTGCACAAGCATCTGAGCATCTCTTTTCTGTTGTCTTGGTCGTCTGTCCATTTTTAAGCTGTGGAGCGGATAGGTGTGTTGGCAGGTGATCGGGGACTACAGGCTCCTGTTTCACCAGAGAGGCGAGCCCCACTTGGGTCCCTTTGTACCCTGCTCACCTTCACAGGCACGGTCACATTGCTTTGTCCTCTCTTGGGCCCCACATCATTATCCTTTTGCAAAAGCTCAAATGGCTACAATGAAGAAGGTGTATTACCCAACTCATCTTTTGTAACCCAAGGGTGGGACCCTGGCTGGCTTTTAACTTACACGACTTTCAGTTAGCGAGCGTGGTGTCAAGGGGAAGGGTTTTTTTTTTTTTTTTGGTTTCTCTACTTAATCACAACTTCCTGTTTTTTCAGAAAAATAAAAAGCTTATTTAATATAAAAGCATACCAGACATGAGATAGCAGCTAAGCAAACAAGTTCTGAGGAGGATATTTTTAATGACTGAGAAAAACAGTTTGAAACGAATATTCCTACTTAACTAAAGAATTCCAGGCTGAGGCCCACGCGCCCAGCTGTGCGAAATCAAACTTTCCCTAGTTCGATGGTGTGTAAAGAAAACACTGCATCTCCAGTAGCTACCGAAAGGAAACAAACACAGAAAGAAATTGAAGCTCTGAAACGCTAATATCTCTTTGTAGTCTGGTTGCTATGGCTCTGTCTTCATTATTGCAAAAATATTGTCTGATAGACTCCGGTGGTAGTTCAGTGAGGGAGCTGATAACCGCGGAGGTGATTGCGGGTTCCTATCTTTCAGACTCTCCTCCCAGCCTGCTGCTTTCTGACTAAGCCTTCACTCCCACCCTCTTATGGCTTCTGTAGTTGCCAGAGCTTAAAGTGGCCCTGGAAGAAATCAAAGAAAACGCCACTCGGTTCACAGCCGGTTCCCCGTTGAGGCTTGCGGGAGCTCTATGGGACGGGAACGCCAAGCTGAAGGTGGGCTGAATTGAGAGACGTGAGGCGGAGGTTAGACTTTGCAAATATCTGACCTGGGCAGCACCTGTTGTGGGTTAAGATAGGCCAGTGGGAGTCTCCAGACTTCAGATGTGACTTGACTTCGTGGTGATCTGTGTGAATGCGGAGATTCAAAGTAGCCTCTTTGGCCAGGACACGGAAGCAGGGAGCTTTGGAGAAGCATTCAAGCAAATGATGGCTTCTCTCCGCCCTCCCCTCCTCATCTGTGAATGGGTGTAAAACCATCTCTTCCTTGGTCTCCTTCCACACTTTCACCATGGACGAGGGTTTCTTTCTCTAGTCCACAGGGCCCCAAGGGTCCTCTCTGTGTGTTTCCTTATAAATCAGCTTTATTGAAGTATAACTTCTATACCATAAATTGGCATCCATTTAAAATGTACAATTTGTTGCCCTGACTAGTGTGGCTCCGTTGGCTGGGCATTGTCTCGCAGAGTGAAGCATTGCTGGTTCAATTGGTGGTCAGGGCACATGCTTGGGTTTCGGGTTTGGTCCCCGGGCCTGGCGCATGGAACTCTTGACAAGTCGTGAAGGCTCCCAGAGCTTCAGTGTTGTCACGGGTGGAACGTGTGTAACGATACTACATGCCAGTGTTGTTTGAAAATGACATGAAATGATGGATATAGAGTATTCATATGGAGTATTCACTGCTCATACCCAGACAATTTTAGGGTTTTGTTTTTTCAAATTCTTTTGAGAGAGACAGGAAGAACGGCAAGCGGGGCAGGAAGAGAGAGAGAGAGAGAGAGAGAGGTGACACAAACATCAATCGATTGCCTCCCATATGTGCCCCAAACAGGACTGAACATGTGACCTAGCTATGTGCCCTCACAGGGAATTGAACCCACAACCTTTTGGTGTACAGGATGGCCTTCCAACCAACTGAGCTACCTGGGCAGGGCTATTGCATGTGTTTAAGGGCAGTGATGATGATGATGATGATGATGATGATATTTCAACAAGGTCTACTCTTCGCAGCATTTCTGTGGGAGAAGAAAGGCCCCCAAATATGTCTATGTCTTAAACCCTGAGACCTGTAAGTATGTTACCTTATGTGTCAAAAAGGATTGTGTACCTTGGTTAAGGATCTTAAGATTAGAAAATTATTCTGCATTAATCTGATGGTCACAATGGAATACTAAGGGTCCCTACACAAGGGAGGTAGAGAGATATTAGAAGATGTGAAACTCTGAAGAAGAAAAAGAGGATCACAAACCGACAAATGCCAGTAATCTCTACATAGTGGAAAAGGCAAGGAATATATTTTTCCCTAGACACTCCAGAAAGAACCAAGCTTGCTTATGTCTTCATTTTAGCCCACTAAAAGCCATGTCACACTTTCAATATGTAGAACTAGAAAATATCACATCTGTGCTGCTTTAAGCCATTAATTTGGTGGCAATTTGTCATAGCAGCCACAGGAAACTAATATAGTCTCTAAGGCTAAAGCAAGTGTGATTAGCTAGGATTCCAACTCCTGAGTCCTTGGGTGCTACCATTACAAGGAAATATACAGAGAATGTTCCAAGCAAGTACATGAAGCTTTTATTAACTGCGACCAAGGCCCCAAACCTCGGGGTGGGAACTCTGGTTTTGGAAATGTTGCCCAGGTCCTAGGTGGCCCCCAAGGGGCTGAGTAATCTTGAAAATGAGACTGCCAGGCGCAATCTGTGGAAAGTTGGCCTTTCAAGAACCCTGCTTTGCCTACAGTGTTCACTTTGCATTTTCAATTGCTGAGAATTAAGTCATTCAAATGGACATGCTTGAGAGGCAAATGACTTCTGACCTTCCCTGAAAAGACATGTCCCTGACATCAAAACTTATAATAATTTAATATCTCACGGATAGCATTCTAGGGTAGGAAGTTGTTTTGGAACCCCAGAATACTCTTAAGGTTCCTTCACTCTTGTGTTGGGAGCATTTACTTGGATATAATTTATGGAATGGATCGTGGTTCCTCCGCAGAGAATGCTAAACACGAGTGGGATTCTATTTGTTTCCCTATTCTTAATTACTTGCTGACCTACGACATACACCTGAACATTCTATTAACTGATATCTGTTAAGAAACCAAGCTGCAAGTATAAACTTTTAGAAAAAACCAAATTGTTAGCAAATGGAATGTAGCGTACCATGTGCTTAGTATGTAGAAAGCTGACAGCTGTACCAGCATGGTCACTCATTACTTACTGAATTTGCTTAAATAGTCTTTGAGTCTAACATTATACATGTAATAGGTTCATAATGGTTATGAATTCAGAAATTTAGAGAGTATGTACTTTGGCTTTATGAACGGGGAAGGCACATCATAAGCAAAACCAAATTGTAATGATCTGATTTGGCCGAGAAAAAACAGCTTTACTGAGATAAAATTCACATGCCATATAGTTTACCCATTTAAAAGTATACAGTTCATTGGTTTTGAGTGTATTCACAGGATTGTGCCACAATCACCACAATCAAATTTGGAACATTTTCATCATCCTGAAAGAAACTTTGTTCCCATGAGCAGTCACCCTCATGACCCCTCATTCCTTCAATCTCACCCCAGCTTCCGGCAACCACTCGTCTACTTCCTGTCTCTATAGATTTGCCTATTCTGGACATCTCATGTAAGTGGAATCATACAATATGTGACCTTGTGTGTTTATCCATTCATGGGTTGGTGGACATGTGTGCTTCCCTGCCTTGGCTATTATGAACAAGGCTGCTATGAACATTTGTGTACAGGCTTTTGTGTGGACATACGTTTTCATTTCTCTTGGGTACAAACCTAAGAACGGAATTGGTGGGTCACATGGTAACTCGATGTTTAACTTTTGAGGAACTTTCAGACGGCTTCCCAAAGTGTCTGCCCATTTTACATTCCCAGTAGCACCCTCGGAGGGTTCTAATTCCTCCACGTTCTCACCGATACTAGTTATTATCAGTGTTTCTGTGATAGTCACCTCAGTGCGTGTGAAGTGGTATCTTATTGTGGTTGGCCATGAGCCTTTTGACAGGTCCATGGGTTTAGGGAAAGGAGTTTCCCTAAACTCTCGCGAAAGGGTTTCGCGATTGGGGAGGGGAGGGAGATCAGGAACAAAGGCGAAGAGGTAGGAACCCCCCTCCCCCAGCACGTTGAGTTCACCCGCTGAACGCCTGCACCGAAGATCTGGAGACGGATGAAACTAGACAAGTCCATCAGAGGGGAAAGTACATCTAGACTAGCGGAGGGTCCCGCAGGCTGGGTCAATGTGTGCAGGAGACAGGAGAGACATGAGTTCTATGCTGAAAGTCTTGCTCTGCGAGAATGATTACTTTGGACATAAAGCACTTGCACAGGAGAGAGGGACAGCTGCCAGACGTGTTGCATGTGGGCCAGCAATGAAATCGGGATGCCCATTTTGCATAAGGGATGAAAAATGGGAACCAAGATGACCCCCAGAATTCCAGCCTGGGTCCTCAGGGAAATTCTGGTCGAAGAAGAAGAAGAAGAAGAAGAAGAAGAAGAAGAAGAAGAAGAAGAAGCAGCTATTTCTTATTTTGTGGGGTGGATAAAGAGCAGGGTGATTTCTGTATGATAAATGTCAAGTCTGAGAGTGTTTTGAGCAATGAAAGGACTGGAGCCCTGAGAGAGGTATTGGTTAGAGTAGGGATTGACAAACTTGGACCCACAGGCCAAATCTGGATCACAGTCTGCTTTTGTAAGGCCCAAGAAGAATAGTTTTTACATTTTTAAATGGTGTGTGTGTGTGGGGGGGGGGAATGTAAAGAATAACATTTTGTGACAAGTGTTACAAATGAAAATTACAGGGTGCCTAAGTAAAGTTTTAGCGGCACACGGCCCCACCCATTCATTTCCATATTGTCCGTAGCTATTTTTAACGCTGGGAAGACAAAGTTGAGTAGTTGCAACAGAGACTGTACGTTCCGTAAAATCTAACATATTTACTCTCTGGCCCTCTGCAGAAAAAAAACATTTGGTACTGAAAACCGAAAAAGTGAGAGTGATCTAAATTGAGAGACGGTAGAGGAAAAAAAGCGAGCTGGGGCCAGTCCGTGGGTAGCTTCTGTTTAGAGAGCAGAGGGTGGGAGAAGACTCAGTGAGGACGGTAGGTTGATAAGTTGACGTCAACCTCCACTTAATTAAACTGGTTACCTCCCAGACTAGTTTATTGCTTGGCATTTTAACACACTCCCAAGAGGAAGATTAATTAATAAAGTGGCAACCCGGGGCAGCAACTGGGTTGCAGGACCAAAGGACCAAGCCACTGCTAGAAGTGTGTCTTTGACAAGTCCCCACCTCCGGTCTTCACCTTCCTTCTCCCAAACACGGTGAGGAGTCTCACTCCTCCTTTATTGCAGGGCGGCCTGGCTTCTAGCTAACTCTTTCAGAAGGAGGAATGAGGAAGAATATTCTACCAAGATAAACGTTTGACGGAAGTTCAAAATGTTCTCTCTGCCCCAAGATTTGGATCTTAATAGGGGGGACTTTTAAGACTGTGTAAGAAATGACTCTCCACTCTGGAAATGTCAGGCACTTGCAGAGGGCAGACGGGGAGTTGTGTAAGAATGGGGGAAGAGGGACCGCGGCACTGTGCATCCAGCCAGGCCAGTTGTGTGTGCTTGGGACGTATGGACTGAACCCGCTTGCTTGCCAAGGGGCCTTGGATAAATCACTTCAGCCTTCTGTTTCCATAACGCATGTGGAAATAGAGAGTAGATTCGAAGTTGCTTTTAGAAGCACAAAAGCGCCTGAGTCTCTAGTATTTGCTTAAGTCATCACCGCAGCCGGGGCTCTTGTCAATAACAATGAAACTTACAGGAAAACACCTCCATGAGAGTCGTAGGCGAAACTGTTTTTTCCTTTTCTTAGACTCAGGACGGGAGTGGGGATCAGGAAGTCAGCCCCAGGATGATGGCCCGGCTCGCCCACTCCTGAGGCTGTGGCCGAGTGCCCAGGCCTGGAGCCACAAGCACTAACCTGGGCCCTGGAAAGCAGGAAACACATTGTCCTCATAGACTCTGCTCGTCGGGAACAAACACCACAGCTCTTGCAGAAGGCCCTGGTGGGCCCCGGTTCAGCACAGCGTCTGCTCTCTCCAATCTCACTCCCTCTTGTATTTGTTCCTGGAGCTATGCAGGAAGTACTGGCTGGTGCCAGTTGCTCCATGCAGTCCGTACGTAATAAATCACCCTTCATATCTTTTTGCACACACACACCCCTACTCCCTAGGCTAGTCTCCCCTGAGGGACTAGGAGAGGTACAGAGGAACACTAGTGGACTTTATAACTTTGCTAGGGGAAATCACACCCTGGATTCGCCCTCCCCACCCATGTTAGTAGATACCCCGCTTCCTTCTGAGTGTGTGCCCGGGGCAAGGTTGTGGTTGACTGGGAGTTGGGGAGATAATGCCTCATTGTCCATCCAATATAGGGCCATCAAAACCTTCATAATACCTGTACCTGATGATGTGGGAATCATCTTAGCAAGCACCTGGTCCACTAAGCCCAGAGAAGTGGTGTCGATTATTGAGACAAAACTTGGAATAACATTCAAGGCACCTTGACTCACAATCCCAACCATGTGTCTACCAGTCCCAGCTGAGTTTATAAATGTGAAAAACTTCATAGAAAAAAACGGTAACACCTATCAAGATGTTAACCACCATTATTTATTGTCACCAATTATATCTGACCTGTCCTTCAAGAGGCCACTATGGGGACCTTGGCAGAGACATGTCTAACCCTTCCCTAAGAAACCATCTTTCTTGCCCTGGTTGGCGTAGCTCAGTGGGTTGACTGCGGGCTGTGAACCAAAGTGTCACAGGTTCGATTCCCAGTCAGGGCACATGCCTGGGTTGCAGGCCACGGCCCCCAGCAACTGCACATTGATGTTTCTCTCTCTCTTTCTCCCTCCCTTCTCTCTCTAAAAATAAATAAATAACATCGTTAAAAAAAAAGAAAAGAAACCATCTCTCAGAGGCCCAAGGAGCCAGCAGCGGCCCCCATCTGCAGGGGCATGAGGCAGTGAGCAAAGGGCAAGCTGTGGGGTATCATTTTGCAGGCTGAAAATGTTTTACCTCTCTAGTGCAAACCCCTCTAGTTCTGAGTTTGGTGGGGGGTTTTTTTTTGGTTAAACTAAGAAAAACACCAAATTCCTGATTGCAAGGAATTTTTTTTAACAGAGAATAAAATGGACCCCCTCATCCATAGGAGATACATTCCAAGAACCCCAGGGGATGCCTTAAACCATAGGAAGGGCTGGACGCTAATATATACTGTTTCTTCCTGTACACACCTACAATAAAGTCTAATTTAGAAACTAGGCACAGTGAGACATTAACAGCAGTAGGCACAGTGAGACATTAACAGCTAATAATAAAACATAATAACTATTACAATATCCTGCAGTAAAAGTTATATGAATGTGGCATTATTAAGTAAAATAAGGGCGACTTGAACACAAGTAACTACTATACCTGGATAGTCAGTCATTCTGATAACCGCGGTGGCTCCTGAGTAACTGATGGGGGAGGAGTATCTACAGTTTGGAGAAGCTGGACAAAGGGCAGGGCAGCGTGAGATTCTATCAGGCCCCTCAGAACGACACACAATGTAACATTTATGAACTGTTTGTTTCTGGAAATTCCCATTTAATATTTTCAGACTGTGGGTGACTAAAGCTGTGGAAAACGAAACCACAGATGAGGGGTGGGGACTACTTTCAAAGGCCATAAATTCCCATGAGCCACCCTGCCTAGCAAAGTCAGAGGAGAGCCCCTGGATTCAGTGTGGTCATTTAGGGGATAAGAGTCAAGATACCTGATCATCAGTGACAAGGCAAACTTTACGTAACAAGCAGCAGAGCCATTTAACTACACAAGGATAGGCGAATAGCTAGATGAGAAGACCTGTGTGGGTGACTACTAGATGGAAGAATAGGTGGATACATGGGTGGATGAGAAAGAAGGCAGAAAGAAGAAAATAAGCCACAAGATGTGTTATACTTGATCTCCGGGTGGCAGGCCATTTGAATTTTCTGACTTTTGCTTCTCTGTATTTTACTTCTTTATAATCAGTAAACAACAACAGCAGCAACTCTAAGAACACATGCAATTTGGTAAAAAGGTTGATGGACATGACGAGCACCAGCCCCTGGGAATTTCCAGCCGCGCTTCCCAGCAATTCTACCTTCACTGGGGCGCTATTCCCCCCTTCCTCGCCCTCAGGGAGGTTTCAAGAAACCGCCCCCTACTGCAGCGCAGAGCACAGTCCAACATCCAAGTCCCTGGACTTAAGCCTTCCCCTCATCCTTTTGTCTGCTTCTACTCACTGGAGCTAGAGTGAGGACCAACCCACGGTTTCATTTTCCTTCGGGTTCCGCAAGGCGAGGCCCGCTTCTGTGGTTTGATACAGCTTCAGTTCACCCAGTGTGAAAACATCTTTAAGATTACCAGCTTCACACAGAGCCTCCAGGTTAACGTCAGGGCCCTGACTGAAGACTGAAACCGCTCGAGAAACCTAATTTGAATCGCAAAGAGCTGCTGGCCCAAACCCAAATCTTAATCTCTTAGCCCTGAGAAAATAGCTGTGTCTATAGGCGCTGTTTGACCTCTTATTGACCAACCGCTTAGCAAAATTCCTTTACAGTACTTTCTTAGGAGTTTGAACTCTGTAAGACTTTTCAGGCTAAAATATATGATACATATTCAGCTGCTAAAAACTTCAGGAAATCATAAGCTTTGTCTCTAGACTCTGTGGAAACAGGAAAATGAAGGTGTTAGTGACATTTGGCTCTAGTTCATTTTTAAACCCTGATCAAAGAAGGCTACTTCTACCAGGAAAAATATACGTTGTCCAGCATGTTCTGGAAAATTCATGTTAGGGCTCTGGAAACATTTAAGGGGGCTGTAGGAATCTCTGAGAAGCATGTACGGTCGTTTCATTTTTGAACTTCTGCAAATTTTATGGCATTGTGTTTCATTTTGTTTGTTTCGGAGATTGGAATGGTAGATATTTAAATTTTTCGACATGTTTTTATCTCTAATATGCACTAGGAACTTTGTTCTTATGATAAGGGAATTGAAGTTGAATGAGACACAGTGTTTGGCACATTATAGAGAAATAATCAGTAATTATTCAATGAACGAGTGACTGAAATCTGGTCTTATTCCCATAAAGATTGTGTGGACCAAAATAAGGAGTTCTGTGGAAAGTAACCTCACAGGGAGATCTGATCAGAAATCCCTAACTGGACATTCAGGGTGGGCAGTTACATGTCCCAGGCCTATACTTCTATAGTGAAAGGTTTTAAGCCAGCCCTGTGTACTGTTCTTGGCATGTACCATATTTTGCCGTGTATAACGCATGCTTTTTTAGCCCAAGATTTTGAGGGAAAAGTAAGGATGCACATTACACACGGGTGCTACCTGAAATACCTTGCATCTGTTCTCGTGTTTTGTAATTATTTGTTACATAAAACTTCTTGTACCATAATATGTTCAAAAATAAGTGCTGAAATTCCTTTATCATACAAAAAACACCCAAGTATTTAAGTATAAATAAATAAAAATTGAATTAAAAATTAAAACAAGATTTTTTTCCCTGAAAGTTTGGGCCCAAATGTGGATGTGTGTTATACACGGCAAAATACGGTATTTGCAAATGAGGTAAAATATTCTATGCATGTGCACTACACGGTATAGGGGGATAGAGAAAGACATGATTGTTTCCATGACTCCGCAGGGCAGTCAGCGGAAGCATTTGGGCTACATAGCGGATGAGTAGGATTTGCCAGAAGGGAAACGAGTGAGAAAGTTCGCTGCAGAGGGAACAGCATATGCGAGGGAACAGAACTGTGAAGAACAGACTATTTTAGAGGGAAGCCTAGGATTGGAAATGGCCTCAGCACAATGTATATAGAAGGTTGGCTGTTGAGGACCATGTTGAATTTTATCTATTAAACAACGAATGATGGCTGTTTTTTTCTATGTGTGTTGATCAGATATAGCTACACATTTTTATCTAAATGGAATAGCTCAGAATCTATAGCTCAGAATTTGGAAAACAAAAAAATCAAGTGAACATATTTTAAAATCAAATACTATAAAACTTATAAGACTAATTTATGTTATTCTCATAACTTCCGCGCTCTGAGCCCCATTCCCCAGAATTACCCAAATCAACTCCTTTGGCAATTTCTTCTCTTGTGCCTACCTTTCATCAAATGCTCAATCCTTATCTATCATAATAGAAAATCAGGATAATATGTCTAAAAATTACATTGTATCTCTCATTATATCTGCCCCAATTCTCTCAAGAGCTGTATCACAGTTTTTCATGAAAACAGTACTTTATTATTAATATATTATGTATATTATTCACTACTGAATTAAGTAGTATATAATAATTATGCATTTTCCCCCTAGGGTCAAAATCATAGCATTTTTAATTTGCTTAGTTTTTATGTAGCTATTGCTCATTTTTTTTACACATTTTAACATACATATGGTCAAAATATAATACAAGATATCCGATTTATGTATTTATTTGTTTATCATTGATTTTTGCCCCTTGGTGACATGCTTCCTAGCATCTTTTGTCTTCCCGCTTCAATCTGAACTGGTTGCTTTCTAGACTTGCCTTCTAGAATGTCTTCCTCCTTACTCTTCTGTGTTGGATCGCCTGATTCCCTGATCCCATATGTAGTGGTTTTAAAACATGGCTGCAAGTTGCTGGACACTCTTCCTGTCAGTGCTAGTGTCTGTGTCCCCTCCCCTTGAATCTAGGTGGGTTCATGACAGCTTTATACAACAGAGAATGGCAGAAGTGATGCCTTATGATTCTAAGGCTAGATCATAAAAAGCCTTCAGGCTCTGCGCCACTCACTGGGAACACGTGCTCTGAGAGTCCCGAGCCACTGTGTAGTGAGTCTGACCACCCTGAGACCACTGCTGGAGGGATCCATATAGATGCTGCAGCAGACGCTCCCACCTGAGCCTCTCCAATCATTCCAGCCCAGGAGCCAGGCGTGGGAATGAAGAGACCAGCTTGGGAGGAGAGCCTCTATAGCTCCCACGATTCCAGCCTTTAGCCGTTTGACTTACTCCCAGGCATCCCAGCTGAGACTTCAGATGTCACGGAGGAGAAGAGAGCCTTCCTTGCCATGCCCTTTTTCAATGGCAGACCATGTAATAATTGTTTTATGCCACTACATATTTGGGTGGTTTGTTTCACAGACAAATATAACCAGCATACCACTTTTTCTTTCCTTGCTTGCTTGCTTCCTTCCTTCCATCCATCCACTCATCACATTTGCTTGCTTATTTCTTCTCTTGTTTTGATGTAGCATATCTGTTATTGTTTTTCTGAGAAAGAATATACGGGAGGTAAATTTTCATGCTATTTTAACCACTCATTTGATTGATACTTTGGCTGTGTGTAGGATTTTTTAAAAAGATTTTATTTATTTAGTTTTAGAGAGGGGAAGGGAGGGAGAAAGAGAGGGAGAGAAACATCAATGTGCAGTTGCCTCTCATGTGCCCCCTACTGGGGACCTGGCCTGCAACCCAGGCATGTGCCCTGACTGGGAATTGAACCAGTGACCCTTTGGTTCACAGGTGGGCACTCAATCCACTGAGCCACACCAGCCAGGGCTGTGTGTAGGATTTTTATTTAACCTTTTAAGACATTGCTCCTTCAACTTCTAGCATTCTAATGTCCCTATTTAAAAAAAATACTTCATTTATTTATTTGCTTATTTATTTCTTTTTAGAGAGAGGGGAAAGGAAGGAGAGAAACATCAATGCGTTGCCTCTTGCATGCCCCCAAATGGGGACCTGGCCCACAACCCAGGCATGTACCGTGACTGGGAATCTAACTGGTGACCTTACAGTTCACAGACTGGTGCTCCATCCACTGAACCACACCAGCCAGGACTCTATGTCCCTAATAAGAACACTAAGGTCCAAGCAATTTCTGATCCTCTGTGTTATTTGCCCACATCCAGACCTCCCACCAAGATACTTTTATGTTTACAAAAAATTCCTGGTGATATGAAATTTCACAAAGCCTAGATGTTGCTCATGATTCTCATTCATTTTTGCTGTACTGATTGATTGATTGATTTTGCTGGAAGTTAGTTTTAATGTGGAGACTGTTCTGTTTTAGGATGTATTCATACATTACTTTATGATTTTCCTCCTTTGCTTTCTCTGTTCTCTATTTCTGGAACTTCTATTTATTAGATAGTGGACCCGCTGGACAGATTTTTCTTATCCTTTCTCTCACATTTTTCATTTGTTTCTATTTTGTTTTCCGTTGGTGCACTTAGTTATACAACTTCATGGAGCACTAGATAATATCAGTGGTTTTCCATGAGGTTGTTCAACGAGACAGATGACCTTGACTTTATTGTCTAAACCCTGTACCAAATTTTTTCATTTGGGCTATAAAAACATTTTTCTGTTCCCTTTAACATGTCATCCTAAGTTGTTTTATGTATCATCTCATTTCATGTTTACTGCCCCTTAGGTTCTGAAAAAATTAATTTTAATTACAATTGTTTTCTTCTTCCCAATATATTTTTGTCTCCTACAAGTTCTTTTATTTGTGTGTGTTTTGGTTTCTGTTTTTCATGTTGCAGGCCTTCCTTGGTTGTAGGTTCAGATTTAGGGCTAGACAATGCAATATAAAATTAGGAGTTTTGGCCCTGGCTGGTGTGATCCAGTGGATTGAACACAGGCCTGCAAACCGAAGGGTGCTAGTTCGATTCCCAGTCAGGGCACATACCTAGGTTGCGGGCCAGGTCCCCAGTAGGGGGTGCGCGAGAGGCAACCACACATTAATGTTTCTCTCCTTCTCTTTTTCCCTTTCCCTCTCTCTAAAAATAAATAAATAAAATATATTTTTTTTAATGAGGAATTTTAGCCCTGGCTGGTATAGCTCAATGGATTGAGCGCTGGCTGAGAACCAAAGTATCGCAGGTTCGATTCTCAGCTGGGGCACATGCCTGGGTTGCAGGCCACGGCCCCCAGCAACCGCACATTGATGTTTCTCTCTCTCTCTTTCTCCCTCCCTTCCCTCTCTAAAAATAAATAGAAATAAATAGGTCTTAAAAAAATGAGGAGTTTTGTGAGAAGAGGCGGGGCTTCATGATAGCCATGGGATACAGAGTGATTTTCTGCTGAGTTAAATTTCATGTTGGTGGATCTCTGGATATTCGCATCTATAGATTTAGCATTGACAGGTAAGTATCTCTAGATATTTGCATCTATGGATCTATAAGACATTCACTTTGTGTCGTTACCACTTCACAATTTGTTATCCAACTTACAAAAAATGTTGGTATTCGCCTTAGTGAGCTATTGCTACAGCCGCAAACACTCTCTGAATTTCAAATACTCACAACAGTGCTTGTTTTGGTCTAAGTTCCATGAGGACTGTTGTGCTGCTAGGTTCTGCCGAGCTTGGCCCCATGTGGTTTTGAAGTCTGGGCCGCAGGCTTAAAAGCAGACACCATCTGGGGAATTTCGTTCTCCTGGGTGAAGGACTGAAGCACAGTGAAGAGAACTGAGCCACGGAAGTTCACGAAAGCTTTTGCTCAGACGTGTCTTACGTATTATTTGCTTGCTTGCATTGACCAAGGCAAGTCAAGCAAATGGCTGTGCCCAAAGTACACGGGGCAGAGAAGTAGTTCTAAGTACAGGAGAAATAAGGATCAACATTTATATTTGTTCGCTTAAAATTCTGGGGGGAAACCACATATAAAACAAAGAACAGCATTTACCTGGGGGTGGCCATGCCAGGTAGGACCTGGGTGTGGGGTGGCCAACAGGAATGCCGGGAACTTTCTGTCACGTAAAAACTATACATTTTTTTAAATTTTCCAAGTCTTTTTTTTTAAAAAAGACTTTATTTATTTTTTTAGAGAGGGAAGGGAGGGAGAAAGCGAGAGAGAGAGAAACATCAATGTGTGGTTGCTGGGGGCCGTGGCCTGCAACCCAGGCATGTGCCCTGACTGGGAATCAAACCTGCCACACTTTGGTTCGCAGCCCCCGCTCAATCCACTGAGCTACGCCAGCCAGGGCGCACTATACATTCTTATGGGGGAGGACTAGAGTGTAAGGGTAAATAAAAAAAGAATATTGCAAGAAAAAATATTAAGAAATAAAGAATTAAAAAAACCCCACACATTCTTGTTCTTGTACCAAGCAAACGTATTTCTTCCTCAGAAAGTTAAATTTACCAGGAAAGTCTAGCAATGCTAAACCTTAGAAGAATTAACATAACTTTTCAATATTGTTATGGCTAACCTAGCAAATTAAATTGGCTCTCTTCCCAAAATTGTAATAGCTTTCCTTTTGTCATCCGAGTCCACTTGCCTGGTAGGTGAAATGAAAGTGTTTCATTTATTGTCGCAAGTCTCTCTTCTTTGCTATTGATAGACTTTGAATTCCTTGTGGGTAAGCAGCAGATTTTCAAGTCAGAGTGAAGAAATAAATCTTTCCCTAAACTCTCATTACTCTGTCTGGAAGTATGTTTAAAAAATTCATATATTTCCATTTTTTTCTAAGTGAAAAAATGTAAGAGAAAACGAAACCCAGGAAAAAGAAAAACAAACAAATCTGTTTTTTTTTTTTTTTAATTTCCAGTGCATTCACAGGCAGCACTAGAAGGCAAGGGGATTTTGGTAAAAAGATTCACTTCAAATGTCATTTTCTGAAGACTTTCTGAAGCCATCCCCACCCACTCCTGCCCCAGAAAAACTAATATTTCGTGTCTCTGTGTCAGCAAAGCTTTGTTCGGGTCTGCACAATGGTGCTCATGCATCTTTAATGTTGATCTATATGGCTCTCATCCGCGGGGCTGGGTTTCCATGGCTTTGTGATGCCACGACATTGCTTGGTGCCGGGCTCTTCATCAAATGTCAATGAATCATTAATGAGTTAATAGACACTATATTTTTTTCAGAATCTAGTTTAATAAAATGCATAAAATACTCCCACAAGAAACTACCATCTTTTGTTCCGTGCCGCTTTAAATTCCAATGCTGACACTTCCCAAAATTCCCCTTCATTGTTCTACCTGTATTCTTTTTCCTTTTCAAATGTTTTGTTTTGTTGAGTAGGCAGAGGGAATAAATGTCCCTGCTGTACTGACTTTTTTTTCAAAATAAGAAAAAAAATTACTTTTTGGTTTTATCAAAGTTACATATGCACAAAGCTCCATGTCACTGTTTAATGAAAAACATCACGCCTCTGTCCTCACCCATCCTACGGATTCGGTCTTCCCAGAGATTTGCATATCTTTCAGCTGATTCTTCTTGTACCGAAGTCTTCACTGCGAACAAAACAAGAATAACAAAACAGAAGCAAAACCCTGGTTATTTTCCTGTTTCTTAATTATTCAGTTTTAGTTATCTGTTTGTTTCTTTTTTCCACTTGATTGTCAATCACAGCTTGCATTCAATATCATTTTGTATTAGCTTTAGGTGCACAGCAGAGCGGTTAGACAATCACACACCTGACACAGTGTCCCCTGGATGTTTCCGGTCCCCACATGGCACTGTACATAGTTATTACAATATTATTGACTGTATTCCCTGTGCTGTACTTTACCTCCGCATGACTATTTTCTAACTACCAATTTGTACTTCTTTTTAAAAACATTTTTATTTATTTATTTATTTTTAGAGAGGAGAAGGGAGGGAGAAAGAGAGGAAGAGAAACATCAGTGTGTGCTTGCCTCTTGCGTGCCCCCTACTGGGGACCTGGCCTGCAACCCAGGCACGTGCCCTGACTGGGAATCGAACCAGTGACCCTTTGGTTTGCGGGCTGGCACTCAATGCACTGAGCCACACCAGCCAGGGCCCAATTTGTACTTCTTAATCCCTTCAACTTTTCCACCAAGACCACCAATCCCCTTCCCCTCTAATAGCCATCCATCTGTTGTCTGTACCTATGCGTGTGTTTTAATTTGGTTTGTTCATTTATTTTGTTCTTTTATAAAATGTTAACTTATTTTTATTTTTAAACTGATTTCATTGGTGTGACATTGGTTCACAAAAGCGTATAGGGTATATAGGGTTCAAATGTACAAGTCAACAAAACATCATCTACACACTATCGTGTGCCCGTCACCCTAAACAAAGTCCCTTTTTGCCTCCATTCTCCCCCCTTGCCCATCCTCACCTACCCCACCCCCTTTCCCTCTGGCTATTGCCACACTGTTGTCTGTGTCTATGTGTTACACATATATGTGGGTTTTTTTCCCTTAATTTATTCATCTGATTCCACATATATCTGTATATTTCTTAATAAGGAAATTCTTTACTCCTCCCCCATCCTGCTAATATGACTACATGATAATTTTTAGTCATCTGTATTCAGCGTTTATATTTTTATGCGTATGTAAATATTATTCATAGATATAATTGCATCTCCTTTCTATAATCATTTTTCTAGAGTTACTAATTACCTTCTTTTATTTGTTTGGTTTTAATTTTTGCAAGAGAGATTGAGAGATTTGAGATTTTTAAGACAATTGGGGAAAATTTGATTGTAAACTCAGTATGTAGTGGGTATTAATTTTCTTCGGCCTGAATGACACTGTGGTTATATATAAGAGAATGTGTTTTTTACAGATGCACGTGGAACTATTTCGAGGTAATACAACATTTGGGATTTGTTTAAAACACTTCAGCAAAGACAAAAAGGGACAGAAAAAGCAAGTGTGGCAAAATTTGATAATTGTTGAATCTGGATGAAGCCTCCATGAAAGTTCAGTTCTCTCGACTTTTGCACGTCTTTGAGATGTCCCCTAATTAAAGTTGTGTCTCTTGCTGGGGTTTCAATAGAACCACATTTAACAAAAGCTCACCAGTCAAGTTTCGATTTGCAAGGAGTGGCTATGATATGGAACTAGAATGTTATTAGATGTTTATTGCCTAAAACCGCGCGCGCACGCGCGCGCACACACACACACACACACACGGACTAGAAATACTGAAATGTGAGCTCTTTTTTTTTAAGATTTTATTTATTTATTTTTAGAGAGGGAAGCGGGGGAGAGAGAGAGAGAGAGAGAGAAACATCAATGTGTGGTTGCTGGGGGTCACGGCCTGCAACCCAGGCATGTACCCTGACTGGGAATCGAACCTGCGACGCTTTGGTTCCCAGCCCGTGCTCAATCCACTGAGCTATGCCAGCCAGGGAAATGTGAGCTCTTAACCTCAGCTTTGCCCACCACTACAATATGTCGCGGGGCGTCATGCGTAAAACTGGACCTGGTATCCTCAGCATAAAAGGAGGAGAATGAATGAAAGGGTCTTTGGGACCTTTTCTGCTTGAAGCTTCATAACTGTGGAGAGTTCTTTCTCACATAGTTGCCTCAGTATAAAAATTCTCCTTTAGGGACATAAACAGATGCCAGATGGCACACAGAAGATGCCAGAGAATCGGAGACACTTAGTCATGTACTTCATATTCCTCCCCAGTGCAGGACTCTTCCCTGCAGTGCATGTCTATCCGGACTTGAATTTTTCCCGCAATGGTTATCTCGCTGTTTAGTAAAGCTGCCCACTCCTTTACTGATCGCTTTGATCCTTATATTAAAATGATAAACTGTGTTTTTCTTTAATTGCCTAAACATGGGCACTCTCTCATTTTGGATAATGAACACCACATTTCATTATTCTAAAGAATTTTCAAGGTTTTCTGAAGCACTGAGTTTAAGAGAATGACAGATATGCCCTGGCTGTTGTGCTTCAATAGATTGAGTGCTGGCCTGTGAACTGGAAGGTCACCGGTTCGATTCCCAGTCAGGGCACATGCCTGGGTTGCGGGCCGGTCCTCCGTTGGGGGCATGAGAAGAGACAACCACATATTGATGTTTCTCTCCCTACCCCTCTCTCTAAAAAGAAATAAATACAATCTTAAAAAAAATAAATAAAATAATGACAGGTAAAAAAATCTTTTCAATGCTAAGAAACAAATTCTATCTGTACAAACAAAGCTGGTCACGGTCTGCTCCCTTCTTTGGGTGTCCTCTCTCTTTTGCCACTTTCTTTATCTCCCGGTCACCCCTATCCTTGTCAGTGTTTGAGTTATCTAGAAGCTAGTTGTGGATTTAGAATTACTTTCACGTAAATTTCATTGAGAGTACTATATCCAGTCTATGCTCTCAGTACATTGCCATGTGCCTAGGCCAAGACCATAGTCCATTCTCATTTTAGAAAGTGAAATTCTCTTTTCTCCCCAGATTCGCAGTGGATTCACTGCGTAACCCTTTTTCATCCTTTGCCTATTTCCTCCTTTGGGTGGGAAGCATGGACTTCTCAGTTCAATCTTCTCCAGGAGGAACAGGCAGGCTTTAGAAGTTTCTGTGTGCAACTGACCGTTGTTGTAACCCTGACACTTTTAGAGAAATGTGCAAAGACGAATACTAGGTTGTTTGTAGCTTCTTTTGGTTATTTCTCAGCCATTGCCTCTGTGAATGGAAATCGATTAAGGGCTAAGGTATACTGACTGCTCATGCAAAACATATATATATATATATATATACACATATTTAACTTTGAAGGTCAAGCCCAGCCTAAACTGTCCCCGAACAGAGCAGATAACGCTGACTTTGTGGGGTTGCTCTGAGCACTAAGTGGTCCATAACTGAGGGTTTGGCCATCCATTGATCTGTGGGATAGAATAGTTCAGAGCCATTTGCTGAGGGAGCTATTGATCCTTTCCACAGACATGCTCTTCATTTGTCTTCCCCACATGATGGCTGAGTGGACATTCATCCAAACATCTGTCTTGAGTTGGCATTTTAAGTGTCCCCAAATGACCTAAACTCTGTCCTCTTTTGTGACGGTTGAAACATATAGATAGTTCCTTAATTAGCATCTGAAAATGTCTGGCAGCGTGTTCACATCAGCGAAGTTAAGATTCGAGAACAATCTGCTCTGCAAACCTCACCGAAAGCACATTGACAAGAAATAGTGTGCCCTGGCTGGCGTAGCTCAGTGGATGGAGCGCGGGCTGCGAACCAAAGTGTCGCAGGTTCGATTCCTAGCCAGGGCACATGCCTGGGTTGCAGGCCACGGCCCCTAGCAACTGCACATTGATGTTTGTCTCTCTCTCTCTTTCTCCCTCCCTTTCCTCTCTAAAAATAAATAAATAAATCTTAAAAAAAAAGAAATAGTGTTATTGGAGGACTGCTTAAAAGAAATGAAGTCCATCCTCAGGTACTCTAAAATTTCCCTTGGATCAAGCCAATCTGTTAGCAGGCCTTATACATGACCTTCATTGCTTAGACCCTGAGTCAATCACGCAGTGAATTTCCTTCTGCCTTAGGGATTTATTCTACAGCAAAAGTCCCATCTAAGAAACAGTCTTATGAAATTCATTTTTATGTGTTGCACAAATATTGTCAAAGATGCTTCGCATACGTTTCAAAGTGTAGTCCCATGAACAGTGGTCTTGACATTGCCTGAGAATTTGTTAAAAATAGAGAATCAGGCCCTGGCTGGCGTGACTCAATGGACTGAGCATCGTCCTGCAAAGTCAAAGGTCACCGGTTCGATTCCCAGTCAGGGCACATGCCTGGGTTGCCTGGCCTGGTCCGCAGTTGGGGCACACATGAGAAGCAACTGGTCAATGTTTCTCTCTCACACAGATGTTTCTTTCCCTCTCTTCCTCCCTCCCTTCCCCTCTCTCCAAAATATACCAAAAAAAAAAGAAGAATCAGAAGTATTGAATCAGAATCCGCATTTTAACAAGATTCCCAGGTGATTTATGCACTTGAACGTTTGAGAAGCACTGCCTTAAGCTACACTCCTTTTAGCCGGAAAGCTTAGGGAAAAACAATAACAAAACATTCATATTTCAGAATCTAATAAAGCTTGGTTCCCTCCCAACTCTCCTTACTCTTCAGCTTATTATTTTTCTAATCTTGTTTTCATTTTACCTCACGGTTACGAGTGTGGCATGCGTTGATAGTAGTGTTTCGGTTATGTCGTGCTGTGTACCACCAAACCATCCCCAAACTTAGTGGCTTAACACCACATCCACATTTGTTCTGCTCCCGGAGACCACTTTGGGCAGGGTTCGACGGGCCAGCTGCTCGCCGTTCCGCTTGGCATCAGCTGAGGCTGCACAAAGGCCGGCAGCTGGAAACATCGGAAGGTTTGCTCCCTCCCGTGTGTGGAAGTTATTGCCCGCTGTTGGATGCGAAGGCAGAAACAGCTGGGACTATGGCCAGAACACCTTCGCAACGCCTCTCCATATGGCCAACGTGGTGGCCGAGTACCAAGATAGGATGCATCCCAAGATAAGGATGAATCTCAAAAGCTGTTATTGCTTTTTCCGACCTTGCCTTGGAAGTCAGGCAGCAACACTTCTGCCTCATGTTTCCGAAAGGGTGGTCGCATCGGCCTTCTTGAAGGAGAAAAATAGATTCCATCTGGGAAGGAGGGAATGGCCCGATTCTGGGACGGATGAGAAAGATTGCCGTGGCTGTGTTTGGGAAATAAAATTTGCCACCACTGCTCATATTGGGACGCTATTTTAAATTGTTTTGGAAGCGAGCGGGGGTATACATTCATGCTTTATGAGTTAAAGAATATTTATTAGAAAGAAATAGCTTTTAGCAGTCTTTGTTCCTAAGCCTTTTGTACATCTTGCTCTCTACCAAAGCAAATAGTCTGGAAATAGTTAAGACTGCTGGAAATTGATCTCTCACTCCTGATACTGGAGGCTGATCTCCCCAATGTATTATTTTGAATGCAAATTAGGAACCAGAGTGTCTGCTTCAGAGTCTCAGATGTAATGCACATATGGATCATGGCGGGGGGGAGGGGGGCGGGGAGGGGTCTTGTTAAATGCAGATTCAGATTCAGTAGTTCCAGGGCAGAGCCTGAGACTCCGCATTGCTAACAAGCTCCCTGGTGTTGCCAGTGCTGCTGGACTGTGGACCGTGCTTTGAATATCAAGGCATTACATTGACGTATCTGTAAGATGTGTGGCTATGGGAATCTTATTTGCCAGGACCTCTGCCTCTCCATGGAAGATAACCAGGAAGGAGGAACTATTTAGAAGACTGAGGTCAATCCCTTCCTAACTTCGGAGGGCAAACCAAACAGTGGCCCATAGGAGATGGCAGATTCTACCTTAAATCTACCCAGAAGATCAGGTTCTAGCCTTTTCTGCTGATACCAAAGCCTCCTACTTAGACCTGAAGAACCCAGGCCTAGGTGATGGAGAGGGACAAGAAAACCACCTGTCAGGTTGCTTGAAGCTGCCCTTGAAGCTGGCTACAGGTCCTTCTTGGATCTTCCCTGTGGGTGCAAATCTTGCTGACTCTAGCTTTTCTGACCCTAGACCATGAGTTGGACCTGCAGCTCTCTGCAAACACAGGTCGTTTCGGTAGAGCCTTCTTGTCCCTTTTACTTTCTCCTCAAGCCGCACGGACCCTGCCTTTCAGGATTTCATCTCTGCCCAGGGTTGTGCTGCTGTATACAACAGGGAGGAGTCTATCTGGTCCCGGGTCATTCTGGTCCTCAAAAACCCAGGAGATGTGCGTAGGATTTCTAGGTTCTATAAGTTTCCCTTTTTTTTTTTTTTTTTTTGCACAATCATCTGATGTAATGGGGCAAAAGCACTGACTCTATGCTCAGAAGATCTGGATATACATCGTGGTGCAGTGCGTAGCCACCACTGTGGCACCAGCAAGTATGACGGCAAGGAAGACATCATTTTTTCTTTATATATCCAGTCTTCCTAAAGCATAGGTCAAGGACCAGTGTGTCCAGTCACCTGGAAGGTTTTTCTTGAATGTGAAGCACTGAGCCCTGCTTTAGCTTTACCTGAATTGGGATTCCTGAAAGAAACGGACAGTCATTTGCATTTCGATCTCTTCAAATAATTCTTACGCACCTTGAAGTTTTGAGAACCCGTCTGCTACCTCCACCTCAGGGGTGTGGACAAACTCATGGACCATCTGGATTTTCCCGCTCATTTTCAAACCCTCAATCCTGGTTTTCTAAGCTTCAGGCCTTGCTTGGTTTCCGCAGCCTGCCATTTTTGAATGAGTTCCAAGCTCTGTTGCTAGTCTCGCCCTGGGTGGTGCTCATTCTAGACCTTCTCCTGGGTGCCCTTCCTAGAAGCCTCAGCAGTTTGCCTCCCCTCAGCTTCCACTCCTAGAGCGCCCCAGGCTAAATTCTCGGTCACGCTTGTGCCACCGCTGGCGAGTCATTATCACAACCTTCTTTTGTTGCACTGAGCTAGCTCTTAGGATGCCTTGGCTGCAATATATCCCAAGAGTCAACCCTGTTGGGGGAGAGGAAGGCTCACCAACACATCAGGCCGTGTGGCAATCACCTCTTCCCTTTGAAGGGAGGTGCAGCGACCACCTGCCCCCACCCCAGTGCCTGCAGTTAGCGGTTGTCCAGTAACGAGCATAGCAGTGTCCCAGAGCACTCTTCCCCTGACCTACTTCCAAGTAAAAGCCAAACATCCAGGGAGTTCCAGAACTGATTGCATGCACAAAGCAGTTCCCACTTGCCTTCACCACCCTAGAACCAGGGCTGCGACCACTTTGTGTGACCAAGGTCACATCAGGGAGTTTCAGCCACATCAGCCCTCAGTGATGTCCTCCTTTCTGAGCTTTCACAGAAAGAAATATGTTAGTCAAGCGAGGCTTCCTCTCATAGATACGTCCCAACACAGCTTCCACTGGCCTCACTAGCGGATGCCTGAGTCAAGTTCTAGTTCTAGCTATGAATGTGAGCGTTAAGACCATCCTACTTGGCTTATTGTCCTGGCATCATTTCCTAGCACATATGGAAATATTCCTGTGGATGTGAGAACATTTGAGGATGTGATTTGATTCCAAGCAACATTTGTTCCTGTTCTCTTTTCATGCTGTCTCTATAGGGTAATCCACTATTCCGCTTCAGTCCTTACCAAGTAAAATGATGGTAGAGTCATGTAGGAGACTTCTCTGATTGGTTGGCATTAGAATGTGGACCTGCTTCTTTTGTTTAGATTAGGGGCCGGCAAATCCGCCAGTGTGCCTGTTTTTGTCAATAAAGTCTCGTAGGGACGCAGCCACACTCATTGATTTATATATTGTCTGTGGCCACTTCCCCATTATAGTAACAAGAGTTGACTAGTTGGGACAGGATAGTATGACCTTCAAACTCCAGAGATCATAAAACAGGTACCATCAGGTTATTTTGTAAAGAGCTGAGCACAACGCTACATGTCTAATAGGTATGTCCTGGCGCATTTAAAGATTCGCACGGTTGCAGGGTATGGGACTTTAAAACTTCTATATGGAGGACAAGAGAATTGAAGAGACAAAAAATGTTAATCACGCTTATTTTTGATTAGTAGGGTTATGAATCAGTTCCATTTTCTTTCTTTTCCCTTCCGGATTTCTCCAATTTTCTTCAGCGAATGCTTATTGCACTCACACATACATCCCACCCAATCACCTAGAGGCTGGAAACATCTGAAGGGTTGCGCACTCCTACGTGTGGACGTGAACGCCGGCGGTTACATGGGAAGACAAAATCAGCTGGGGCTGTGGTCAGAACGCCTCCTCCTGGCCTCTCCACCTGGTGGCTGAGTACCAAGGAGGCATATCCCACGATAAGAATGAATCTTAAAAGCTATTATTGCCTTTTTCTCCCTTGCCTTGGAAGATAGGCAGCGTCACTTCCGCAACCTTCTTTCCGAAAGGCGGTCACCTCTTTGCGTGGGGGAACGGCAAGGTTCGAGTATAATTACCTTAATACCCGTGATTCTACATTGTGCTTACCTCCTTATGAGGAGGCCTGGCCCCTGGGGTCATGTCAGTTTGCAACTCTCAGATCTCATCCAACCTCTCTATTGCATACATGCGGGAAGAGGAAGGAGATTGGCCAAACAGTTCTCCCAAGGTTCAATGGGGGAACCGGGTCTGGAGTCCAGGCCTGTGACTGTGATCACAATGCAGATGTGAATTAATGTATACACACCAATACCCTCTAGTACATTCAGTTAAAACTGTACCATTCATTCATTTATTCCTTCAGCACTTGTTCCCTACACACAGTGTTCTTATCTGCACACACGTGATTAAATACTAAAAGACATAAATCAAAGGTTCTCATCTATCACTTCATAGCAGCCTTGAACCCGTGACGTATTCGGCCCAGACATTTATTTAGCATCCCCTCCAAATATTTATAGATAGACATGTTCCAGCAGCAAGTTCTATTTTTGAAATACCAAGTTGAAGCTTACAGTTTGTGTGACTAGATGGCTCTTCCATTGATCAATGCGGAGTGAAAACAGCCTCCTAAAATGCAGGCGCTATGGCCAAACTGTTTCTCTCCCTTTCAAAGAAGTTTTGCACTAGCTAGAATTTTTTTGTGTTTTTTTGTTTTTTGGGTTTTTCTTTTTGGTCATCCTAATGTTAGGATTAAAAGAATTGTGCAAAACAAAAATGGAAACGAGGAACAATAACAGAACCACAAAACAGAAAATTCAAAATACTAAAGAGCAAAGAAAGGTACTAAATTGCGTGAATTCTGCCTCTGGATCAGGGGTTGGCAAACTGTGGCCTGTGTGCAAGATCCAGCCTGATATCTGTTGTTATAAATAAAGTTTTATTAGAACATGGTCACATCCATTCATATACATGTTTTCTGGGGCTGTTTTCGTGCTCTCAACAGTGGCAGATTTGAAAATGGGATGAAAACCTTATGCTGGCAAAGCCTAAAATATTTATTGTCTGGCCCTTTGCAGGAAAAGTTTGCCGAACCTGCTCTTAATTATGTATTAGGTTGTACCATATGCAATTGCCAACATTGGGCGGTTTTGACCTACACATTCATATGGTTCATTCTAAAAAGCAAGAGATAATGATTCCACTGAAAATGGGATTTTTTTTTCTTGTAGGCCAAAACTTGTCGTGACTTTCAGGGCTCAAAACAGAATTTCACAGTGGCCCTGTTTATCAAGAAAAATCACTTTCTTTCCTACCATCATCCTTCTTTTCCCCAGAAAATGAACAAAGACTAGATTGCCCCTATTGGCTTTGAGACAGAATTTTCTAGTAAAAGATTTTGCAGCTCTCTGTACACACAGGTCCATCTTGCCCCACCGATAAGACCTCTCTCAAGTGCAGTTAGTCATTTGTGAGGATGTTTTCTTAGCTCCCTCTTCCCCTGCCGTCTTCTGCAAACACTTAAATGTCTATGCTTCACTTAAGAAATGGCACTAATAGGTTTGCATAATGCGGGTCATTACAGGTCATTGCTAATATAATAGAGTGAACTGCTGCGCAAATGGCCTCAAGTTACACCACACCCAGAGCTGTCAATTTCTATCTTCCTGTAAAAACATCCAGCATGACAGAGGAAATGAGCTGAGGTGGGTGCCTTAGGCCAACCTACTTTAGAATTCCGGCACTACCTCTTACCCGTTGGATGAAGTTGGGCTAGTTTTGTAGATTGGATAAACCTCAATTTCCTTAGCCCTCAAATGGGAAGGGTGCCTATCTTGCAGAGGTTGTTATAAGGATTAATAAGTATGTGAGCAAAGTGCCCGACAGTGAGCAAATGAGTACATGATACTGGGTCGAACCACGTGGAATGCTGGGAGAAAAATGGCAGTGACATGTCATTTCACCTGAAGTTGCCATTGCTGCAATGGTTACCATTATTGCTTCTACGTGGGCCAGGCCTAGGTTCCATGGCCGCAGCACTGCGTGTCACCTGGAGCTTCCACCAGAGGCAGGACTATGGTGAAGCTAGTAAGGCACCATTTAAGGAGGCACTCACTCTCAGGTGCAGACCCTGTACTAGCATGACGCTGAGAGCAAGTGCTTCCTTAAGTTTTCCTTCTGAGGCACCTCTCTGGACTCTCTCCCTAGCCCCTGCTCTGTTGCTGGGTTCCCCTTATCTAGCAGAGACATTCCTCATCTCCTTATCGGGACAGGTGCCTGGTGCCTCTTGCTAACCTGAAAACCACCTCTTGGATGACCCTTTAATAACTTGAATACCTCAGGGACCGATGACTCATGGCAAATCATAACTTTATACCCTCCCAAAAATGCTCGCTTCAAGGGAATAAAAATCTTAATGTAAGAAGACGGGATCTTAGGTGTGCCTTTGTCAGTTGGCAGGCAGTGGCTGATGTCTCCCTGCAGGTCCAAGCACAGAAACGGGTAGCCAGAGAGAGACTGATACACCGGAGACTTCGGCTGCACTTTAAAGAATGGCGAAGTAGTCAGATGAGAAGGGAAGGCATGCTAGCACGACCAAAGAAAGGCACACCCCAAAGGATCTATTCCTCGTTCCTTTTTTTTTTAATTCTCCAAAAATGACGATATGACAAAGGACTCAGGTGGTAGCCAGCCTCCAAGATTGGCCCCCAAAGATTCTCCTCTTCTGGTATGCATGCTCATGTGTAGTGAGTCCCGGTTCCCCACATTGAATTAAAGCCGCTCTGGCTGACCATGGCATGTGATGGAGGTGAAAGTGTGTGACTTCCCAGGCTAGCACACAAAGGGCAGTCTGCCCACCACTGTGCGCTCTCTCAGACTGCTCATTCTTAGGGAAGCCGACTGCCAGGTCATGAGGATGCTCAGGCAGCCCTGTGCAGAGGACCACGTGGGAAAGAAATGGAGGCCTCCTCCCAACGGGCAGCAAGCACCAACTTACAAACTGTGTGGGTGTACCATGTTGGACGTGGATTCTCAACCCCAGTCAAGCCTTTAGATCACCCGTGTGCTGCAAGAATGGTTAAAGCGTGCAGTAGTATTTAGTCAGGGGCACTGACCTCTTTTTCCTTAGATGGTCAAATAAAAAAAAATGACAACAGCCAACGCAACAATAGCAGTCCAGGGTGAATGAATCAAAATGATACCTGCTTCTTGTCTGACTGGCAAAAACATAGAATATATTTTTGGTATGCCACGGAATTTTAGTGATTCGTGTATGGGTACCGCGAAATGAAGAAATTTGAAAATCGCTGCTTTGGCTGATGGCAGCTAGAGCTGACATCCAATGGCAGTCCCCTAAGAGTTCTTGAAGCAGAAATGGTCTAGTCAACTGTCCCAGTCCTGCCCCATAGAAAATGTGAGATAATAAATGTTTATTATTCTTTTAAGGTAATAAGTTCTTTTAAGATTTTATTTATTTATTTTTAGAGAGGGAAGGGAGAGAGAAAGAGAGAGAGAGAAACATCAATGTGCGGTTGCTGGGGGTCATGGCCTGCAACCCAGGCATGTGCCCTGACTGGGAATCGAACCTGCGATGCTTTGGTTCGCAGCCCGCGCTCAATCCACTGAGCTACGCCAGCCAGGGCAGGTAGTAAGTTTTAAGTAACATGATACACAACAATACAACTAGAATTCATGGGGGGTCTCCTTAAAGCAATACGAAAAGGACACACGACACACAGAAAAATGGACAAAAAACTCGAAGAGACATTTCTCAAAAAAGAATATCGAAATGGCCAGTAATCGTGTTACTATAGATTGAAGGTTTGCGTCTCCACCCAATTCACGTGTTGAAACCTATTGTCCAGTGTGGTAGTATTTGGAGGTGGGGCCCTTGGGAAGTGAAGTCTGGAGGATAAAGCCCTCATGAGTGAGATTAGTGCTCTTATAAAAGAGACCCCACAGAGCGCTAGGGCCCGTTCTGCTGTATGAGGACATCGGGAGGAGACAGCCGTCTATGAACCAGTAAAGGGGTCCTCTTCACCAGACACCAAATCTACCAGTGCCTGATCTTAGACTGTCCGGCCTCTAAGACTGTGAAAAATGCATGTCTGTTGTTTAGAGGCCTCCCAATGTATGGTATGCAATTATAGCAGCATGAACTAAGACAGAAGTGAGTGCCAAGAAGTAGGGGTACTGCTGCAGTACATACTTAAAAGTGTGAATGCGGCTTTCAGACTGCTTAATGGGTAGAGGCTGGAGGAGCTTCCAAAGGATGGGATGCCTGGCAGAGACTGGGGCTCACTCAGGCCTCCCGGCCAGGAGAGCTGCAGGGGGCGGGGGGGCCCAGGCAGGGAACCCCTGTGGGGTGGTCTCTCCGAGCTGTGGGGTGCCGTTGTCCCACCATGGGGCCCTACACAATAATAGAATCGAATGAGTTGCAACTACACCAGCAACAAAGATCTGTCTCAGACAATGCTGAGCTTCTGGGGGTTGAGGGTGGTCCGCTTTTATTTTGTCATCTCGGTGCTTGTGGCATGGATGTGTTCAGTTTGCAGAAATCTGCCTGACTCTCAAGAAGGTTTTGAAAGCACCCACGTTCTGTGATCTATTGAGAAAGCAAGATCCCAGTTCAGAACGTGACATCTGCAATTCTAATGTCCCAGCGCAAGAGAAAGTCACATTTGGGGTGCCCATCCTTCTAATTTAGGAGTAGCCAGTGATAGCCCGCAGGCAGAGTGCAGCCTGCATCTTTTTGTAAATGAAGGGGTGCTGGGGCCCAGCCACGCCCATGTACTTATATATTATCTATGGCTGCGTTTCGCACACACGGGCGGAGTTGGGGAGTTGGGGCAGACGTCACAACCCACAAAGCCATCCCCTCTGATCCACGGAGAAGGTACTGTTGCAGCACTCCTTTATCCTCTTCACCCTTTGTCCTCCCTTTTTCTTGCTCATGCTTATGTATCAACGCTTTTTTTCCAAATGCAGACACGCCCTGTGATTCTGTACATAAAGGACAAGTGGCAGTAGCCTCACGCTTGTCATTGCCCGTCCTGGGTCATAAATCTAAGCTGTCTGTGGGGACGTACCCCAGGTGTTCCAGTGACGGGAGCCAGGACGTGGAAGGTTCAGATTGTTCCTTTGGCTCATGACCGCGGTGCTCCTGAAGATAAGATCGAATTTGACAACAATGGCAATTTGGCTCACACGGAACACCTGCACGCACTCACGCTGTGTAACCAGAAGGAGCCCTCCAAGGGAATAGTGTTTGGGAAAGGACATCTAGACAGGATCATTTTGATTACTATGTACAAATCTTTAGCACCTGAATGTAAATGGGCTCTGGATTTCCATGGCTTTGTTTTTAGCTAGGAGTATATGATACATGTCAGGTATTTGGCCCATATGTCTTGCCGAATGCGGTCACTCACATAGAAATACAAAAATCATTCACTGTTTAAAGCAAGAAACTTGTCCCGCCCCAACATGTTTTTTACTGAAGTAATTTCTCTCCCCCATTTAAAATCATCTCTCTTTTTGGCATCATTTTTTCCCTAAGAAATGAGGCCTTGAAATGGAAGAAAACAACTTTGGGAGAGATTGTCCAACAGTTCAAGTTCTAAGTTTCAAGTGAAAAAAAAAATTGGCTCTCTTTTCTGCATTCTTCTAAGGGTTGGCTCGGTGACCTTGTGTTTGCTTAGGCTATCTGGTCTTCCATCTGTGCAAAAAAGAATTTTCAAGTTCATGCTCACTCAACTTCCTCAATTGATCTAGGGAGCGATAGCTGTACATGCAGTTCTTTTCGTCTAAATCGATGGTGGAATTTAAAAATTAACCCCTGTGACAAGGGCCGGTATGTTTCCACTGCCAGTACTTGGTGATAGTGATGATTTATATCTGTGCTCGGTCCTGATTCGCAGAGTATCAGTCTGTGACGCGCTATCATTGTGTGACTTTGTGTACCTTTATGTAAGGGAGGCGAGGAGTCTGGGTGAAGAGAGGGAACGGTACAGAAGCACAAGAGAAACGATCTTCTAAAATTATTACTTCCCTTTTCTTCTTCTTTTTTTTTTTTTTTGCTTGTATGGGTTGAATTTTCCATCAACTCACCAGAAACACATCTCTGTAACATCTAAGAAGGCACTAATGTGGGCACAAAGACATTTTAGAAACCCCCTCTATGAAATACAGAAGCTTTCCAAGGAAGAAACCACAAGTTCAAATCCCATCTATACTTCTTGCTGGATGCGTGACCTTGGGGGACCTACTTATTCTATGTGAGGCTTAATTTTCTCATCCAAAGTGGAGGTCATCATCCCGGAGCACTGCGGTGAGGGGGGAAAGGGGGAAAGGGCTTGGAGATCTCGGCAGAGCGCCTGGAAAGGAGCCGGCCGTTAATATCAGCCACGTGATTGTTGTCGTTATTTGAAAACTTATTTCACAACTGAATCCGCTTCTGTTAAGAAAACACTTCCAACACGTGGAGCACAGAGAGATCCCAGTGTGCCCTTTCGATGCCATCCTAGAACATTCTCTACAGGCCCACCTAAAGGACTGAGGCTGAGTCCCCGGCTCTGAATAAAGAAACTGCGCCTGTTCTCTTTGCGTGGTCTCCAATTATTGCCACACAATAATGACACCAAGAGTTGGCCTGCTTGTTGTTATCGCCATACCCCAGCAATTGTAACTAATTTCATGGATATAATACTCTTGCTGGCAAGGGCGGGCTGATCCCATCACCCCCCCCCCCCAATGGGCTATAGAAAGTTACTTATGTTTGACTGGCTATTTACTATTTATTAAATAAGATTCCAGGCTCTGAGTTTTTGTCTCGGTGAAACACAAATCACTTCTCTCTTTTTTTTAAGATTTTATTTATTTATTTATTTTTAGAGAGGGAAGGGAGGGAGAAAGAGAGAGAGAGAAACATCCATGTGCGGTTGCTGGGGGCCGTGGCCTGCAACCCAGGCATGTGCCCTGACTGGGAATCGAACCTGTGATACTTTGGTTCCCAGCCCGCGCTCAATCCACTGAGCTACGCCAGCCAAGGCTACAAATCACTTCTTGACGGGTGGAAAAGATAACCCCCAAGGTTACAGTTTTATTGTTCTGTACGATACCAAGCAGTTTCATATCTAGCAGCTGGAAATCTCATTCAAACATTCTTCTTCTTCAATGCCTACAAACACGCAGTTCCTCCAATGCTCCTTGGAATCCCTTTAAGGTCTCATTGATCCCATCATTAATGAACTGGATACAACCTTCGACACGAGCCGTGTTTTCACTTTTTGGAAACCGTGCTTTGAAAAGAGTGGGAAGAGCCGGCGTAGGAGCCCACCACGGCGGGTGTGGTGAGTGAAGAGCTTTGGGTCCGTCAGTCTTTCCTTCCCTTCACTCTCCCCACTCTCCCTGGAGGAGCTGTTTTCAACGTATGTTATTAACTTCCCTCCAGGAACCCTAGACCCGGAAAAGCTTTTCCACAACGTTAATTAAAAGAGGAATCTGAAAATATAAATAATATCTGTGGACTCCTCCCACCTGCGAAAGTACTGGTGGGAGGAAGAAATTGGGGATCAAGACATAAAGTGGCACCCAGCGCCAGCAGCCCTGGAACTCAGTGGGTGTCTGTGTCACCGGCCACCATTCCCCAGGGTTCCCAGTAGGAAAGGTCACCGGCTTTTGCAAAATGCTAAGAGAGCAAGCAATAAAGCAAGTCAACTGGCACTGACGTGCCCAGACATCCAGCGAGTTCTAACAGCAAACCCAGGAGAAACCTTAGCCTCCATGGAGGGGAGAACACTTGCTTATGAAATATATTGGCAATAAAGCATTTGAGCAGCTGGGGCCTTGGGTACAGTCCTGTCACGGGCTGTTTTATACAAAGGAATCTTTTTGTGTTTCCTCACTCAACAAGGGCGAAGATCTTCTCATGTTTTTATTTAAAAAGTCGTCATTAGTCCTACTGGGTCAATTGGTCTGCTTGTGTCTGGCTCCTTAATAGGCAAAAAAAGTCTTTGTCATTCACCGTGTGTGCCCAGTCACCTAGCATGTATTGAAGTCACTTTTTTTTTTCATTTCAAAGGCATTTTCTTCTTTGAAGCTATTATGAGGCATGCTGGTCTCTTCATTTGGGCTACTATTTGTACAGTGGGCCACTATTTTATGCACTGGTTTATACTTAGCTGTCTATGAAGTATTGTTGTCTACCAAGAAAATGGCTCTTAGGTAGGTAAAGACCGGTACTCAAATCACGCAGACTTCCAATATTATGGAGGTTTTTTTTTTTTCATTTTGTTTTGGTTTTAAATACTAAGGTGACAAATTAAATGAAAATCTTATTTTCTTTGGAAAAATCTTTGCTAAAAAAATACCCACTCATTCTCTATTTTGAGAACTCGTTAACAAAGCTGCTTCGCAGTTATTAGCAGAATTGTAAAAGGATTAGCCGGGGCCCAGAGCAGTGCCCTTATAATTGTTGGATGAATTTTCTTAAACATTCAAAACAGCTTAAATGGCCAATTTGTGTATGTTTCGTGTTGCCTCAGTCTAAGAATTGAACTGGTGACAGGCGAAACAGTCTGCTTTCTCCCAGCTTCCTCTGGCCTCCCCTCCTCCCACGTAGCATGCTCTTTGTCAGGGAACAGAGAACCCAAATATACAGCGGTTTCCTTAAATGGCTGTAATGCTTGTTGTTTTGCAACGAAATGGATCGAGCAAATCTCCCTGAAAAAATTGCTGCTTCCTTTTGGAGGTATTAGGTCAGGCTTTTCTCTCGCATTTTCCAGAAAATTCCATCTTCAAGGAGCTGAACACTCTTTTCTACATAAAAGCTTCGGGGTCTGCCTTTTCTCCCCTGGCTTTCTAGCTGCTTCTGACATTCAAATTACTTGTTCTACCGCATGAAGACCTCCATTTACGGCTTCTAATTGGATTTGTAAAGGGTGTACTTATTGAAGAGGAGAAACGTGTCTGTTTTCCCCTTCAGCCCTGCCATGGGGCTAAGATTAATGTCCTCTCATAAATTGCTGGTCTGTTCATTTCTCCGCGATACCTGGAAGTTCTGACCCCATAACACAGGTAATGAAAGCGAGTGGGATGAAATAACATCTAATCACATTAGGATAGCTCTCTTTGTTGCGTCTGTCTTGAAACTGGGATTGCCGAGGCACCCCTGCCCCGGTCCACAGCTGCCTCCCACTCCCCAGGTTCCTTCCGACTGGCAGTCAGGGGAGACCGGCTCCCTCTCCCCCTGCCCGGAGGCCTGGGAGAAGGGGTGAGCCTTCTCCTTCCGCTGCATTACTTGAGCTTCTAGACTGTGCGTCCCATCTGGCAGCCAGGAGCCACACTGAGGTTATTGAGCCCTTGGAACGTGGCCAGTCCGAAGTGAGATGTGCCGTATTTCTGCAATTCATACCAAATTGGAAAGACCCGATGCCAAATAAATAAGCAAAAGAATATCAAATGCCTTAATAATCTTATATCGCTTGTGCATTGGAATGACAATATTTTGCAGATAGGGAGTGCAATAAAATGTGTTACTGAAATGAACCTCGCCCGTTTCTTTCGGCTTTTTAGAATTTTTTTTTTTAGCATGGCCACCAGACATTTAAAATTGCATTTGTGGCTCGCATTCTGTTCCTGTTGGGCAGTGTCTGCCACCTTTACTCAATATCCCTCTGCCTTTGGAAGCCACACCACTCCGCGCGATGGCCTCTTTCCAACTGCAATGTACCCCCAGCCGTGCCTTAGTCATGCTCTCGGTTGGGGTACCACTCTTCTCCATCCAGTGTCAAACGACCAAGCAAGACAATTTTGACATGGGTCTAGGTGAAGCCACTAAATGTTCATTAGGCAGTGACTGGTGTCAGGTACTCTGAGGCACAGAATGTGTGTGTGTATGTGTGTGTGTGTGTGTGTGTATAACATAAAAGATTTTATTTATTTTTAGAGAGAGGGGAAGGGAGGGAGAAAGAGAGGGAGAGACACATCAATGTGTGGTTGCCTCTCGCACCCCCCTCCACCTGACTGGGGACCTGACCCACAACCCAGGCATGTGCTCTGACTGGGAATCGAACCTGCAAGAATCTATATATTTTCAAAGAATAAGAAATTGTTTGCAAAGAATATATTGTCTCTTGAAGGAGAAGGGATTATACATAAGCAATGAAGATAAAATAAGAAAAGTTCCAGTATCTATATGTATGTATATGTAAAGCCCTACTGGAACCAATAGGAATGCAGTTGATTCTGCCTGTGATGCTCAACAGCAACACTGAGCGTGGGGCGTGGTGGGGGAGTCCATGGGAGGTAGATACGGAAAGTGCCTTTTAGGACCGGATGATAGAGCTACCTGAAATCATGGGAGGTCAGACTGCAGAGGTGTGGTGGGACCCCGTGATGGGTCTGGCTGAGGCTCCAGGTAATCAAGTTGCAAGGCACCAGAGGATGGGGGTAGATGCGGATGCACGGATGGTGGAGCTGTATGGGGCTGTGGCAGATAAGGCTGCAGCCTTCAACTATAGAGGCGGGAAGGGCAAGTTTGGGTGGCGATGCTTGAGCGGAGCCGTGCACAGAGGCTGTTGTGCAAGTGGGGTGGAATGCTTAGCAGTTTCAGTGCCTGTGCTGCATCGGAGCTGACCCTGGTCCCACGTTTCTCTCTGTGTGCACCCACTGGGCGCTGTCAGGCAGAAAGAGTGGACACCTTGCTAATGGGTCCCAGCTTCTGCAAAGGTTCGCAAGTCTGCCCTTTGACAGGAGAGCTGCTTTGGTAAGCAACGTTTAGCAGAATAAACGACCTCGTTCACTTTACCCCCATGCTGGCTGGCACGCCAAAACAAAAGGCTAGATGTTCATTCAAAGTGAAAAGTCATTCTCCAGTCAACAACGCCTTACTTGTCAGACTTTCTCACCGCCTCCCATGACAGGGAATTCAAGGTCATCGGCAGTTACCGAGCACGTGTGTTTTCTTTGCTCTTGAAATCCAAAGACAAAATGCTGGATGACCCTCTCCACTTTAGGGCTGTTTCGGACCTTTGCCCAGTACACCCAGGCAACTCCGTGTCTCTGTGTCCAGATCGGACACATGGCCCTGGTTGGCCTTCCTTGTCACACGTGGAGAGGGCACACACACATGGTTTCGGGAGGAGGGTGCTCAGAGGACAAATGTCTTGCTCCCAAAACATCACTGGGGTTAAGCTTATTTCATGAAAAAAAAAATGAGGGCAGAATCTTTTTACCAGGCCAAGGCCAAGGGTGTTGATTCTCGACTAGATTTTTGGCTCATGGGATTCCATGGAAAACTTAAAACAAAAACATACAAACAAAAAATGACAAAGTACAGCAGTGCCGGACATGCTGATTTAATTGGTCTGAATTCTTCGGCTGCTTTTTTATTTTTATTTTTTATTTGTTTAGCTTCTCCAGTGATCCCAAGCTGCAGCCAAAGTTGAAAACCACTGGGTTCGATTTTAAAAGTCTATCCTTTTTTTTTTTTTTTTAAGTTGACTCGGCACTGAATTTTCTGCTTAAAGGGAAAGGAGGCAGACTTGGGGTTACTGATGCAAGATTTGGGAAAGCACATGGGCAAGGGCAAGGCAGCTGAGAAAGTACGAGGTCTGCCCAAAAACTCTCTCCGGGCAGCCTCCTCACTGACTCCGTGTCATTATTGCTCAGTGGAAGCTCCCACAATTGTCTCCAAAAGGCCAGGAAGAAGCGATGGTATTTCTCCTATTTCTCTCCATCCCGCCCCCAGGACTTCCGGTTCAGTACATGGAGTGGGACCAGAAAATGCGCGTTTCTAACAAGCTCCCAGGTCACACTGCTGATGCGGTTCTTCAGAAGGCAAGGGAGAAGAGAAGTACTTAAAATGCAAACACAGCGGAAGTAGCAGGCGGCTTTCACTGAGCACCTACTGTGTGCCTGGCACCAGGCCAGACCAGGGGATCCCAGGGAGGAGCCACAGCTCTGGGCCTGCATTACTTGGGTTTGTCTACCCATAGACAGACCATGACATTTTGTTAGATCCCGTGGAGGGGTCTCCGCTTTCTTCTTGAAGATGCATGGGGCTAGAGAGAGTGTCGCTCCCATCCTGACAGTATCAAACAGGCAGTCCAACTGCAAGTCTAGATTTTCCTTGCCTCCCTCAGACAGCAGAGGGCACAGGGCAAACGGCTAACCTCAAATGGAAGGACAGACAGACATCCTGCAGGAAGAGATGGGACACAAGCCCTTGCTTACCTGGGGCAGATGCAGCAGGACGTAGGTCAGAATTCGCTTGTTTGTTTGTTTTTTTTTCAGTTAGTTTTTTAAAAAATTATTTTTACTGCCCTGGCTGGCGTAGCTCAGTGGATTGAGTGCGGGCTGCGAACCAAAGTGTCACAGGTTCGATTCCCAGTCAGGGCACATACCTGGGTTGCAGGCCGTGGTCCCCAGCAACCGCACATTGATGTTTCTCTCTCTCTCTTTCTCCCTCCCTTCCCTCTCTAAAAATAAATACATAAAATATTTTTTAAAAGAATAAATAAAGATTTTTTAAAAATTATTTTTACTGCCCTGGCTGGCATAGCTCAGTGGATTGAGCATGGGCTGCGAACCAGGCACCACGGGTTCAATTCCCAGTCAGGGCACATGCTTGGGTTGCAGGGCATGGCCCCCAGCAACCGCACATGGATGTTTCTCTCTCTCTCTCTCTCCCTCTCTCTCTCTGTCTCTCTCCTTTTCCTCTCTAAAAATAAATAAATAAAAATCTTTTAAAAAATTATTTTTACTGAGGTGCTATGCCAAGCCATGGGGTAAGCACAAAGGGGGAATATGAAAAGAACCTTCCATTGTATCAGGGTCCTTCCAGCCAGAAATGAAACTGGATGGGTTTGAACTGTTGGAGGAAGCCCTTGGTTTGGGAGCCAGAAAGACCAGCTGGAGGAAACCCAGTCAACAGCTCTCATGCTAATCATTGCACATGGTGTTTGCGCCAACAAGATGTCTGAAGCCCTAGGCCAGGGCTACCCATCTGGATCAGCAGAGACTCTGTTTTGCTAGCAATTTCTCCCACCGATGGGCCTGTCCCTTTGCAGGGCTGAGGCACATCCTTAGAGATTCTGTCTCCTGACAGCATTTTTGTTCTAGCACCATCCTATGCACCGCCTCGCAGTCAATCCAACCCACGCTTGCTCAGAATAATAGAAGCTGGGTGAATGCCATCTCTCCAAAATTCCCATCCATTAGACAACTCTTGTCATTTTTTGCTGTACATACCAGTGCTAGCCCTGCCGGTCTGAGATCAAAGTGGACTGTTATCAGAAGCTCTGAGATCTGAACATATTTTCCCCAGACTTTCTGAAAATCCTTAATTATACAGCTCATGAATGTATGGCATTTTTCTTTCCCGGGGGCTTTTAGATACCATAAAAGAATTTAATGAATTAAATGTTCATCTTCCAGAAAACACTACTAAGATTTGCTGCAGCCTAATGAGAGGCCAACAGGAGTCAGGCTAAAGTTGGAAAGAGAAAAGCAATTCTTCATCTGCTTTATGTTCCTGATTCATGGTATCTCATTCTTCATAGCTTTCAAGATTCCTGGGTCTCCCTGTGGCCCTCGCTGACTGGAAAGATTCCCAACTCGGTTCTTCCACTCAGAATGTGTGGGGACGAGTTTTACCTCCTGGGAATCCTTGCCTGCCAAAACCAACCGTTTTCTACCACGCGGCTTTGCCCACATACCAGAAACCCAGGAAGAGATGGAGGCCCTGAATTGAGAAACGTTTTTCCCTTGGTTGTCAACATAAAATAAATTTTGTAGTATTTCCTGTAATTCATCAGTAATTTGTGGCTCTCATTTCCCAAAGTCCCCTTTGCTGGCAAACTGTTGCTATTTATTTGAACCATTCACTTTCACTCATTTTCCCTTCAAGCTAAATTTATCATCCAGAGAGAAGAGAAATCAAACCCATTTTCCAAATACCTGGAGTCATGAGCCTTTTGCATTTTATCCTCTAACTGAAATATTAGCTAATCGTCCCGTGGATTGTCCCTGGTCCACCAGCCTTGGATTCGATCTGCTGGAGTCTCGCATCTAGGATTCCCAGTTTCATATTCTGGTCTGCACATAAACTGTCTGACATACAGATCCATGGTTAATCCTAGAACTCTCTGAGAATGCCAACTGATCCTCACCAGCCAGTAACCCAGGCCCAAACTGGACGTCCTGAGCTGCCAATGAACTTCAGTTGACTTTTGGATCTACTGTCATCTTAACCCCCGGTACAGAGGCTTAACCACGACCGAGCCGGTGCGCAGGACGGGAGTGCAGTGAAACTGCATTGAAAGCGTTCAAAAAACCATTCTTCCCACATCGTCCTGGCGGTTGTCGTACCACTTTGGTTGAAGGGGGTGATCTTCGTGCGTGGAAATCATCCCGAGCTCATGTGCTGTCACCCGAGATAAGCATGCGATTTCTTTCCCTTGAACATTCACATGGATTTTCTAATCGTTCTTCAATATCGCCAGAACTGGAGCCTTGTGTCCCAGGAGAATAAATGCACAGAAACTCACAGGCAGACATACTCACACAGACGCAAACACAGACACACGCAGACACAGTCACAGACTCAGTCACAAAAGAGTGTCACTGCATGGGAAAGGGATGACAGTAGTGAAATAGTAAACCAAGCATCGGTGTCCATTTGCTCATTCTTGTTAGGATTCAACTGAAAGCTGTTTATCTGCTCCCAGCCACACAGGGATATATCTTGGCTTTCCTTCTGAAATACATTCTTGGCACAGTTTCATTGTTAGGAATACAGGATCCAAGACCAAAAAAAAAAAATTCTCCTTAGGGAGTGTACAAGAGTTATGGTCCTCAGAACTTGGTCTATCTGGATGCTTTGAAAACTTGCTTTCGGAGAAATGACATGTGCCTGAAGTGGATGGACAGGAAGGAAGGGGAGGCTGAGAGCAGAGCCAGGAAGCTGGGATGACAAACTGTTCTAGTTTTCTGAGCGGGGAGGGAACAAAAGTAGACAAGTTACAAACGCACGAACGTGCAACAAAAGCAGATCTGGGCGGCAGGGGCCATGGTGGGTCCATGGTGCCGTGTGGAAAGGACAATTCAAATCAGTTCAGGAAAAGTTCATAAGGATAAATAAAGTTAATGCGCTGCGCATGGCTTTGATCTCGAACGCAGGCTTTTCCTGCTACCATGTGTGAAGAGCGTGCTGAATTAACCAGTTCTCCAGTTCTCCATCCCCACGGACTTTCACTACACTGACAGACCACAAGCCAATTTGTTTTGTTTGTTTTTCAACACTGAACCAAGGCATGCTTACTGATGACGGCTCCTGATTGAGGACCGCAGGCCTGAGGGGTGCACCCGCCTGGATTCATCCGCATGCGGATCTTCAGTTACACCTTCTTTCTTTGGCTCTTTATCCACACCCAGCCACTGGCAACTATGCAACATGGCTCTCTCTTTATACTTAAATATTTAAAATTCAAGTAGAAGAAACAGTCCACTCAGACATTTGTTTTTGTAATGTAGACTTCATAAATGTGTATATTCCTTTGTGTTTGCTTGCTCCCCCGCCCCAGGACTGTTGCTGTCTGAATTACCGTATTTTGCCGTGTATAATGTGCACCCATATTTTGGGCTCAAACTTTCAGGAAAAGTATCTTTCATTTTTTTAAAAGTCTTTTAGACTAGACCCATTTTCCAGTCTTTTTTTTTAAAGATTTTATTTATTTATTTTTAGAGAGGGAAGGGAGGGAGAAAGAGAGAGAGAGAAACATCAATGTGCAGTTGCTGGGGGCCGTGGCCTGCAACCCAGGCATGTGCTCTGACTGGGAATCGAACCTGTGATGCTTTGGTTCGCAGCCCGTGCTCAATCCACTGAGCTATGCCAGCCAGGGCAAAATCTTTCATTTTAATTTTTTAATTCAATTTTTTATTCTTTTATATTTAGATACTTGTTTTTTTGTATTACAAAGGAATTTTAGCATTTCTTTTTGAACATATTATAGTACAAGACATTTTATGGAACAAATAAGTACAAAACACAAGAACAGATACAAGGTATTGCAGGTACTACCCATGTATGATGTGCATCCTTATTTTCCCCTCAAAAATTTGGGCAAAAAAGTGCACATTATACACAGCAAAGTACGGTATGTGTGAAGAGTCTGCCTTACCGGGAAAAGTCCTACTAAAGAGAGTCCCTTGGTTAATTCTTTTTTATGATTCTGTGGAGAAAGTGCTCAGACTGCACTGAACAATTTAAGAAAATTATTGAGTCCATAATATATACTAGATACCATTCCAGGCACTGGGCACAAATAAAATAGACAGAAACATCCACCGTCATAAAACTTACACTCTACTGGTGATAGGAAAAAAATGAAACAAGGGAAACAGGTAGAGAATGCCAGGGGGCATGGTGGTAGTGCAATTTTATTGAGGTGGGTCCACAGAGGTTGTGTGTGCAGAGATATTTTGAGCAAAGAACTGAAGGGGAAGACGGGAGCCAAGTGGATGTTAGGAGGAGAGCATTCCTGGAAGATGAGTGACAGCCTGTCTGGTGCAATGGCAGAGCCACACGGAGGCCAGGAGGGCTACAGGGAGTAAGGGAGGCGACAAAGCATAGTTTGAATAATAATTCCAATGTCAAAAAACAGCACTCTTCCCCAACCTGATTCTTACCCGTATTACATTCCTGGTGTCTCATTCTGCATCTAGACAAATATGTGATTTGAGGTGCCGGAGGTTATCGCTAGAAATATTGGACACAAAAGGCCATGCTATCTGATCTACTTTCAATTATTACAGTGATTCTTATCATAATCCTGATAATCACCTCCAGGACCGTTAATCACAAAGCAGCTCCATAGTTTACATCATCTCATTCGACCCTGTTGTAATGCCCGGGTAAGTGTCATTTTCCCATTGTGCAGATTGGGGAGTCTTTCAGATGCATTATGTGACTTGCCTAAAATTGCTCAGCTAGCAAATGCTGGTGGGGAACGGTCTAGCGTGTCGGTAATATTTTTGCTAAATCACACTACTTGAATGCCAGCAGCATCCAGGATACCTACCCAGAATATCGCTTCTCTATAATTTATCCTTTTAAGAGAAAAGATTTACAGCTCGGGAAGATTGATTTACCTAATAAGGGACACATCAATTGAACAATGACATTTATTACAATGTTATACATCACCGTGAAAAATAAGAAACAACCTGAAAGTCCAAGAATAAAAAATGGGTGAGTGCGGTAGGCAGAATAATGGCCTCCCCAAGATGCCTCCATGCTAATTCCAGGAAGCTGGGAACATGTCATCTTACATGTCAAAGGGAGAGAGTAAGGATGCAGAGAGAATGAAGACTGCTAATCCGATTATTTGAGTGTGCCCGCTGTAATCGCGTAGGACCTTATAAGTAGAAAAGGAAGGCACAGAGAGATACAATGTTGCTGACTTTGACAATGGAGGAAGGGGCCGCAAGTCAAGGAACGCAGGTGAGTTCAATGACTCCAGAGAGAACACAGCTCTGCCCACACCTGGGTTTCAGACCCGTGAGACCCACGTTGGACTTCTGACCTCCAGAGCTGTCAGATAAGTCTGTGTTGTTTTAAGCTGCTAAATTCGAAGCACTTTGTTCTAGCTGCAAAAGGAAACTAAGGTAGAAGTCCACATGAACCGTGTCTGTCATACGGACATTCAAGGGACATGTGTGAAGTCTGTGTGATGATAACTTGGAAAGTCTTTAGGACCTACATTTTAAAAGCAGTATAGAAACATGTATATATAGGGTGGGTCAAACTGTGCCTGCGAAACAAAGAAAGGAAAACACTTCAATGATATAAAATCTGGGAGGAAATTCACCGAAATGTGAATAATGAGTAATGTGAGTGGTGGAGGGATGCTGATTCAGTTTCCTTTTCTGTCAACTGTTATGCCGTTTCCAAAATTTCCTTCAATGGGACCTGTGTGGAGAAAAGACTGAAATGAAGTTTTAAGTGGCTTTGTAAACATAAAGGTCCCATTCAGAGTATCATAATGATATATGTTGCCCGTGCAGGATACCATCAATTATGATGTCTGTGGTAAAATAGCAGCATTCTTTCCGATTTTATCTATGTAGTCATGTGGAGAAATACTTATCGTTTTAGCAGCTGTACCAGAATTCCTCTGCGGAGAGACCCACCTTGGCTGAGACATTGAAAAAAGCTTTACAAGGTTCTATGGAGAACAGGAAGTGCTCAGGTCTGAGTGTGTTGAGCCAGTGCTCAGATTTCCTATTAGAGGCCAAGAGGGAGGAGCAAGCAGTCTGAGGCTGCGGGGGGAGGGAGCAAGGAGAGGGTGGGGTTGGAAGAAGACATCTGAAGGAAAACACACATCTATAGTCCGTTTGCAAAGGCATTCAGTGTGCCATAGATGAAATGGTTCCTGAAATGGTTCCCCAACCTTCGGCTAAACTGTAACTTATCCATGTTTGACTGGATTCGATGGGGACCAGATCTGTGTCAAAGTTGACTTGGAGTTGAAACTGGGCTAGCCTGTGTAGCTGGGAAGAGAGAGCTGAGATCTGAATCACACGCCCCTTCAAAATACGGTCAGTATGCCCTGGCCTGTTAGCTCAGTGAGTTAGAGCATCGTCCTGATAAGCCATGGTTGTGGGTTCAATTCCCAGTTGGGGCACATACAAGAAGCAACCAATGAATGAAATGCATCAATGAGTGGAAAAACAAATCTCTCTCCCTCTCTGGATCTCTAAAGATCAATGAAAAAAATAGGGTTAGTCTGCATGGGCAGTGTGCCTACCATGTGCCTTCAACTTTGCTCAGTCTCCAGCACCACTGAGCTGTGTATTTACGACACTGCTCACCATCTCCCCTTTCGGCGGTACCTCCTGGGCCTCATGTACTGCAGGGTGCATTGCAGAATAGCAAGTATTTACAGAGCTATTTCACTATCCCGAGTTGTACTTCATACACAAGACGACCTTAGAAGCCGGGCCTTGGATTACCTGAGATTTGTGCCAGCCGGTTGCAAGGCAACCACTAACCTGATCCCCTGAGAACCTGTAGAGGGCTCCTCCCCAGGGGCGTTCCTCAGGGACTGAGCAGCTACTTGTTCTGCAGTGTGAGATGGTTTCAGAGCCAGGGGCCTGCAGGTATTCAGAGGAGTCGGGGCACTTGAGCTGTCTTCAAAGGCCCCGAAGATGCTGGGAGGGGAAGTTTGTTAGAGGAGCCACTGGGGATTCTGAATCCTCCAGGGTGCCCTTTCGAGCTGAACGAACTTAACCCGAGACACTACAGCAACGGCTCAGAACTCCTGAGATGCCTATGATTGAAAACAAGGAGGCTTCCCTAGAGATTCTTTGGGCCAAATCCAGCTGTGTTCACAGGCGTCTCTCCTGGGTGGCAATAGCTTCTTCTGTTTTCCCCAGTCCTGTTTTGAAGGCTCCAAGAACCAGAGCTCCCTCGGGGTCAGGTGACATCCCAGAGGTCTAATATCGGTAGTGGGTGACAAAACTTGTCACCAAAAACGTGGGGGAGTAGTCATGGTGATGTCAGAGAGTATGTATTCGTGTGAACACACGTGTGTGCAATTGTGCCTACTTGTGCCTAGTGGGCAGGCAGCGGTGAGTCCAGATTTTGGGAGCCTGAAATTTATATGATTTTGAGGGTACTTTTAAAGAAAAAAGCACACTCTATTATAAATTCAAAATTAGGTACAAACGTTGAAATACGTATTTAGAATGAGAAAAAAGTTTATGATTAATTACAAATATAAAAAAGGTAGCAAATAGCAAAGTCATCACAAAATCTAGAGAAACAACATATCTTCATTAATGAACTCTCTGATACACCTCAGTAAGATTTTTCCTACATTTTTTTGCTGCATTTTCTTTGATCAACTCTTTAAATGTTAATGCTTTTGTAATGTTTTCTGTATCAGGAGTTGAAAGTCTTTCCTCTAGCATGATTGATGAAATTGAAAAAAAAATTATTGATAAGTTACAAATTGATTTTTAGCTCCTCAATTCTTTTTCAAATTGAAATGGCATTCATTGCCAAAAATGTCATGTGAATTTGTAGAATCTGTTGTCAAGTTTGGAAAAACTATCAAATTTCTTGCACGTGTGAGCTTTCAGATTTCTGGGCATTTCAAGTTTCCTTATACAGTGACTAATCATAAACAGTCTTTGAACTGATGACCCTCATTAAACAATTTGTCTTTGATGTCTTTGTTTAGTGGCATGTTATGATTTTTGTGTTAATAATTGTTAGCCTTAGTATTTCTTACCAAGCCCTGGCTGGTGTGGCTCAGTGGATTGAGCACTGGCCTGTGAACCAGAGGATCGCTGGTTCAGTTCCCAGTCAGGGCACATGCCTGGGTTGCAGGCCAGGTCCCCAGTAGGGGATGTGCAAGAGGCAACCACACATTGATGTTTCTCTCTCTTTCTCCTTCTCTTTCCCTCTCCCTAAAAATAAATAAAATCTTTTTTAAAAAGTATTTCTTGTCAAATTGTCAAGAGATGTAATTTTCTTCAAATGTGTTTATATAATTCACTCCTTTTCATTAACTGCACTAGCAAACAATCCAAGAGCTTATTCATTACTTGTATCCAAAATTTATTTCTTTCTCTACATGTATTATTGATTTGTTATGATCTAAAATAATCTTTCCATTATAATTCATTTCTCTATATCAGTGTTACTTCTATTGATTTCAAATATATAAGTATGATACATATTTTTATTGATTCATGTATATTATATATTGCATATATGTTTCACCCCTATAGTAAAATGATATACATGGAGTATATGCAATGAAATACATATCATATGAAAATATATTTCATATTTTTCAAAAAATGTCATGAAATATATTTCACTTATATATCATTTGGCTTTATAGTGAGTTTATAATTGTATATACTGGGATATCATAGTCTATTCCTGATGAAAGAGAACTTCCATTTTGAGTTGAGATTATTGAAAAAGAAATCCTCTGCTTACAATTGCACTTATCTCTTGATTGGAAGATTTTGCACAGATGAGATCCTGGCTTTCTGTATTTCTTTCTTTCCCAAGACCTCACACTGCTGGCGCTTCTTGGTATGACAGCGCATATTAATATTTTTCACCTCTGGCCCTAACTGTCGTGATTGCACACGAGCCATCCCAGTAGATGGCAGAAGTATTCCTGAAAGCCATCTCTACATCAAGATGTCTAGTAAAGTGGATTGAGCGCGGGCTGCAAAACAAAGGGTCACCAGTTTGATTCCCAGTCAGGGCATGTGCCTGGGTTGCAGGTCAGGTCCCCAGTGGGGGCCACGTGAGAGGCAACCACACATGGATGTTTCTCTCTCTCTCTCTCTTTCTCCCTCCCTTCCCCTCTCTCTAAAAATAAATAAAATCTTTAAAAAAGATGTCTAGTAATAACTTAACTATAAAATATAAATATATCCTGCTAAACCCATTTTTTTCCCTAATTCAACTTCACTTTAGTCAGATTTTTTTTTAAGTGTCATGGCTATCTCCAGTGCTACCCAATACAAGGAAGGGAAGTCATAATGGGAAAAGACAGAAGTCTTAACTAATCGTGGGTGAGATATATTACTTTCACAAATTTATAAAAGTACAGGGTCCAGCAGAAGTAATGTTTGCTTGAGTGTGGTTGGTTGGGTAATAATATAGGTGTAATAATTGATAGTTTTACTTTGAACATTTCACCTAAAATGTCACATGGTGTGCTTGAGTGTGATATTGTTATGTTACAGAATTATGTGCTAATAATTTAAGAGAATAAGACAAGTTTCCACACTGATGTGCCAATGTATTGAATGCCGTCAGCCATTTTGTTGAAAGGTAGGGTAATAGTTCTTACACTGGGCCATGTGTATGATGTTTGAATCCAAAGCAATCCTCTTATCATTTGGAAAAATAACTATCTATCATCATATGATTTAATTCAAAAGTACATGGGGTCCCCTTTTGCTCATGATATGGTTTACTTCAGCTCCCCCATGTCATCAATGATGTTGATTCCTTAAGGCATTCAGACCCGAGATACCTGACACATACGCTCTTTGGTTATCTTCTACTTGATGATTCTGGGAATTGCCAAGAGAAAAGCGTGGAACCTATCGTTTAGATAGCTGATCAGCAATTTTAAGAGCCCAACTCTAGATAACAGATGTACAAGGTGAAATAACGAGGTGCCAATGAACAAGACAGTCATTCGTGACCAGCGCGGCTTGCTCTTCCTGCCAGCTTCCTGATAGGCGAAGTCACAGCCCCTGGATTGCCCTGTTGCTATGGCAACCATCACTTGCTATCACACTAAAATCTGGTATTGAAATGTACTAGGAGCAAAAAGCATACATTTTTTATATTTTTTCCGAGTTCATGCAGCAAATTCAACATGAAACAGTTATCGGAGCTTCAAAAATCGTAAATATACATTTTCTTACTTTGCGATTTCCAACTAGCCTCTGTGACTGAAATAGCAATTCGCCATCAAATGGATTGCATGCGTTTCACGCAATTAGACTTTCTTGCAAAGAAAAAAAAAGGAGGAGGGCTTGCCCTTGGTGGTCTTCTGTGGAGCTGATCTATATACTACTCCCTGCTAGAAGCAGAATGAGCCTTCAGATGTCAAACTGCAGTGAGACAATGTGGGCAGATTTCCAATGAGGTGTGACATTTTGCTTCCATTCCGCAAGGCACAGATACATGTGGAAATGCATGCAGCGCTCTGTTTAATTCATACAGGAGAGTGGGGGAGGGGGCCTTCTTGAGCTGAAGACTGGATGTTCCTCTGTTGTCTTCTTACAGCAGCCACTAGGCTTTGACACTTGAATGAGACGAACCGTTCTCATTATCAGAATTGCTGGCGTTCAGAAAATGGAGATAAGGCTGAGGTTACAGTTAAATACGGAGCACTAAAACTGATTAAAACAAAAAACTTTCAAGAACCTAATTCGGGAACTACCAAGGGTGACTCCTGGAAAAAAAAAATGTACATTAAGTGTTCACATCAAGAGAAGGATCTCCATCCCTTTATTTATCTGACGCATTTAATTCACAACAGTATTCCCTTTTCTCTAGGGACAGATTATATAACTGAAAATATCACCACAAATGGAAGTAGAACATAGGAAAACCCTGTTGGTAAGTGAATTGCTGATCTGGTGCAAATTTCTGCAATCATTTCTTAGATGCAAACTTAAGCGTTTTTTAATATGAATATGAATATTATTGGATTGGCCAAAAAGTTCATTTTGTTTTTTTCCAGATGACAGGTGGAGTAGCACTTAGTTGTCTTGAACTTCATTGGAAACAATTTTGTTGGACTGTACTGTGACAGCTGTCATATCAGCGTGCATTTTTAAAAACACTTAGGAAAACTGGTGAATTTCTGTGTAGCCATTTTAGTGTGGAAGAGGGGCTTGCACAATCACAATCTGCATTTTAACAGGATCCCAGGGGACTCGTGTGCCCAGTACCGTCTGAGAAGCAATGATCTAATTCAGGGGCTCTCAACATTGAACCTGCAGCCGAATTACCCGACAGGATGACCTGTTAGACTAGACGGCAGGGCGCACCCCCAGGCTTTCTGACTGGGTAGGTCTGAGATGGGGCCCAAGAATACGCTTTCCTAACATTTTCCCAGGGGATGCTCATGCTGCTAGATTGGGAGCCGCACTCGGAGAAGCGCTGCTTTAATTCGCTGCCCTCACTCAGCAGGGGACCAGAGGCTCCTGTGTTCGGATGACAACCCTGACCCTCATGAGCTGTGTGACACAGGACACGCTCTTGACATCTCTGAGCCCAAGTTTCTTTCCATAGTACGTGGAGCAATAGCAACTTCATCGAACTTTGTGAGAATTGAAAGAGATTTTCTAGAGAGATTTTATTTAGTTATTTTTAAAGAGAGGGGAGGGGGCGAAAGATCGATGCGTTGCTTCCTGAATACATCCCACCTGGGGAATGAACCCACAACCCATGTGACCTTTTGCTTTGCAGGACGATGCCCAACCAACTGAGCCACATGGGTCAGGGCAGAACTTAAAAAGATTTCTGAAAGTCAAACACCTCCTCCCCGTCTGGCCTCAGAATGTGCTCTTTAAATTGTGGTCCTCAGGTCAGCCCCATCAGAAGCCCCTGGGAGCTATGAGAAGTGCCTTCTCTAGGCACCCCCACCCCAAGACCTGTGGGATCAGAACCTGCATTTTCACAAGACCCTCAGATAAGAATTATGCATGTGAAAGCCTAGGAGAAGTTCTATAAGCACGTGGGTCCTGGTTTCCCAGGTCCAGCCAAGGATACCGAGGCTCCGGACATGGGGGCTTTCTAGCCCCAGATCAGGCCCTGGAAACTTGAGCTCCTAAATCACTCATCAGTGTTCTCACGCTCTCAAATTCTAGCCACACACACGGGGTGCAATTCCTCATTTTGGGTCTGGACCCTCCCCACAACCCTTCTGCAGGCTTGGAGAGTACTAGGAGGCAGGAAATGCACAAACCCTGCATTCTCTTGCCTCCTAACACAGATTCACCAAGAAACGGATGCAGCCTGAGAGAAGAGAAAGGTTTCTAAATCTTAGGATTTGCTTATTTGACTTTTTGATTGCTTTTTTGGATAGTCACGTTGAGGTTCTACTGGAATCCTCGTGAGCAGCAGAGGGGCAGGAAAGAGAAAGGATGGAAGAAAGGCCGGGTAGGGGATAGAGATTCCGACAGGGAAAGAAAGAGACCTCGGCTGCCTGGGAGAAAGACTTGCTCCCTGGGAAAACTGGTTTCTGTTCGAACAAACAGCACAGCTGAGTCCCCACCACCAAAGTCAGCCCCCTCAATGTTCTGGTGTGTGATTCTCTGGGAACAAAGTGCTGTTTGGGAGTCATTACCATTCGCAGCTATGTTATTGTACGAACCAAATGCAAATGAATCCTTCCCAAACAAATTCTAATGAACAAAACAATACAGAAGTGACTTTTCAGCAGAGTCAGGAAGGCGGCATTGCTTTTTTTTTTTTTTTTTTTTTTTGCATATTTATGAACACTGTCATCTGAAACAATAATCTAAGGGGAAATAGAAAACAGCTAGATGTATTCGATCATGCACCAAATTGTGGCAGCCCTGTCATCTCCCATGAAGGCGCCCATACGTTTAAGGCTCATTGTGTCATGGAACTTGCTGTTCAGAGCCTCTTACGCTGTGAAGGAGTTCGCTTTCATTTCGTGAGACATCCCGGGCCAGAACCACTTGTTATTTCCTTGAGGCTGAAGAAGACAGGACACACATAAATAAACTCTCCTCCCCAAAACTGTGGCTGTGAGATTTATACTGCCCATTACAGTAGGAATCAATACGGGGATGTGCACTTTACAGCCGGAAGACATTCAAGGGTGGGAAGTAATGTATTCAAGGTCACAGACAGTCCAGGCTGGCGGTAGGCTCGAAGCGTAGACCCCGAGTCTGCAGCCTTTTGATATACAACATAGACATAAAGATGATAAGTGCCAACTAAGAGCTAGATTTTCAACTTTGAGTCTTGATTTCCTTACTTAACTGTATTTTCTTCCTCCCTGCCCTTGAACACTGACGCCTCCCACTTGTAGCGCCGAGGTTATGTCCATGAAATCAGTGGCAACCTCGGGGGGTTGGGAGGTGAATGGATTTCAGGTAAGCCTTCATCACATAAGCCCCCTTGGGAGACTTTTGGTCTGCAGTTCAAGACTGGGCAGAGCCCCATTTGGATAAATCCACAGCTCAACTTATTTAATGAGTAAGGACTCTCCGAAACTGGCCTCTTTCCTCCCCAATTCCCAGGTACACTTCAAAATTCAACAAGACGGGGAAATCAAACAGTGATTGCGCATAAGGAGGAGAGGGTATTTTGTGTGGTGAGGAAGGGGCAAGGGGGACTTTCTGGAGTGCAAGTAATGATTCGTTTGCATAGGGATTGGGGGTAGCTGGTGCGACAAGCATTTGTCAGAACTCATGGAATGCTGCATGGAAATTTGTTTCATTCGCTCTGGCTGGCGTAGCTCAGTGGATTGAGCACGGGCTGTGAACCAAAGCATCGCAGGTTCGATTCCTAGTCAGGGCACATGCCTGGGTTGCAGGCCACGGCCCCCAGCAACCACACATTGATGTTTCTCTCTCTCTCTCTCTCTTTCTCCTTCCCTTCCCTCTCTAAAAATAAATAAATAAAAATCTTTAAAAAAATTTGTTTCATTCTGTGTTAATCTTACCTAAAACAAAACCCTGTGGAATAAAACAAACTCCCTGAAAAAAAAAAAAAGATTTGGAACAATAACAGGGTTAAAGGGCTAAAAGTATTCAAGTTGCATTTTATCAGCTCTGTCAGCATCTCCGACCAACCACCAAAATAACAAACGTCTTTCCCTACTTCTGTAGAGGGGAGCAGGCAGAAGTTCTCGGAAGCTAACCCGTGTATCTAAAATAGAGGGTGTATTTTCTGGGGGAATTGTCTTTGTTTGCCAGGAAACCAGATCTTTGCCCCTGAACGGAGCAGGCTTCCTTTGGCAGCCAATCCTTATGTAAAAATAGTCGCTAGGGTTGTGAGTGTGTGCAGTGTGGCGCAGCAGGGGCCTTGCAGGAGCGCTGTGGGGAATTCCCTGGAGACCCCGGGCAGGGAAGTGGAAGTTGCACATCTCAGACTCTCTGGTGTCTTCCCATAAGTAAATATAGAAATGGGCCCAAAAACTCAGGAAGGAGAAGAGGCCCTGGTTCGAGATACATTCATTCCATTACATTATGGGTTTGGGGAGAGGAATAAAAACGTGTGGGTCAAGAAGGATGGAATTTTATTAGACCTGTATTGTTTGGGGGTCTTTTTTTTAAATCTTTTTAAAAAGATTTTATTTACTTTTAGAGAGGGAAGGGAGGGAGAAAGAGAGAGAAACATCAATGTGCAGTTGCTGGGGGCCGTGGCCTGCAACCCAGGCATGTGCCCTGACTGGGAATCGAACCTGCGACGCTTTGGTTTGCAGCCTGTGCTCAATCTACTGAGCTACGCCAGCCAGGGCTGTTTGGGAGTCTTTACCCTTCTGTTTTCGCTTTGAATGGCACTCTCGTTCCCCAATTTACCAACCTTGTTTGCTCTTTTCATTTTATTATCATCCAATATTTCAAGCACAGAAAATATGGAGAATACTATAACAAAGAACAGTGCCTTCGTGATTCAGTCTTGTCAGATTACCTCTTTTTCAAGATTGAAAATGTTTTAATTTTGTGATTAGTAGTTAAATTATTAGCGCTAAATAGTTCAAATGAATCAGAGTTGTCTTTCTACTAGTACTTACCTGTTTGATTTTTCCCTCACCTTTATGTTATGTGTATTTGGAAATAGGCATTCGGACATGACATTGATAATTGGATTTTACTCCCTATTTTCCTAAACAGGTGTATATATTTCTCTGAGTGACTGCTCTCAGCTTTTGTGGTTTATAATTTATATAGTCATTGTTTACTTAATAGAGTTATTATTTAAATAATTGAGGTATATCGGCCTTCCCATCTGTATAGAGTCTATAGTCTGGCTTCTTTATAATTATATTATTTCAACTTTATTGGGCTACAACTGACATGAAGCATTGAGTCAATTTAAGATATACAACATGACACCCTGGCTGGCGTAGCTCAGTGGATTGAGCGCCGGCTGCGAACCAAAGTGTCGCAGGTTCGATTCCCAGCCAGGGTACATGCCTGGGTTGCAGGCTATAACCCCCAGCAACCGCACATTGATGTTTCTCTCTCTCTCTCTTTCTCCCTCCCTTCCCTCTCTGAAAATAAATAAATAAAATCTTAAAAAAAAGATATACAACATGAAGGTTTGATACATGAATGTATTGCATAATGATTAGCACAGTAAGGTTAGTTAACACCTTCATCTGCTTGCATACTTACCTTCTGTGGCTGCAATGAGAATATTTAAGATCTACTCTCTTAGCAACTTTCAAGTATACAACACAGTATTGTTATCTATGGTCACCAGGCTGTACATTGCATTCCCAGAACTTACTCATCTTACAACTGGAAGTTTGTACACGTTGACTGATAACTCTCCATTTCCCCCACCCTTTTGCGTCCACTATTCTACTTTCTGTTTCTGACTTTGGCTTTTTTAGATTCCACATATAAGTGACATCATACGGTATTTGTTTTTCTCTCTGACTTATCTCACTTAGCATAACACCCTCAGGGTCCATCCATGTTGTTGCAGAGAGTTGCAGGATTTTCTTCTGTCTCATGGTTGAATCATAGTCCTTTGGGTGTGTATGCATCTTGTTTATTCCTGCATACAGCCAGGGACACGGGTTGTTTCTATGTCTTGGCTATTGTGAATCAGGCTGCAGTGAACATGGGGTATAGATGCTTCTTTGAGATCCTGATTTCATTTCCTTTGGATATGTACCTGGAAGTGGGGTTGCCGGAAGTGGGGTTGCCGGAAGTGGGGTTGCTGGATCATATAGTAGATCAATTTTTAATTTTGTTGTGGAACCTCCATACTGTTTTCCATAGTGGCTGTGCCCATTTGCATTCCCACCAACAGTGAAGAAATGTTCCCTTTTCTTTTTTTTTAAATATATTTTTTAAAGATTTTATTTATTTATTTTTTAGAGAGGGAAGGGAGGGAGAAAGAGAGAGAGAGAGAGAAACATCCATGTGCGGTTGCTGGGGGTCATGGCCTGCAACCCAGGCATGTGCCCTGACTGGGAATCGAACCTGTAATGCTTTGGTTCGCAGCCCGTGCTCAGTCCACTGAGCTATGCCAGCCAGGGCTCCCTTTTCCTCACATCCTCTCCAGTGTTGGTTATTTCTTGTCTTTTTTTAAAAAATATTTTATTTATTTTTTAGAGAGAGAGGGGAAGGGAAGGAGAAATAGAGGTAGAGAAACATCAGTGTATGGTTGCTCCTCATGTGCCTCCTACTGGGGACATGGCCTGCAACCCAGGCATGTGCCATGACTGGGAACTGAACTGGTGACCCTTTGGTTCACAGGCCCGCTCTCAATCCATTCAGCTACACCAGCCAGGGCTATTTCTTGTCTTTTGATAACACTCATTCTAATTGGTGTGAGGCAACATCTCATTGTGGTTTTGATTTACATTTCCCTGTTGATTGGCTGTTGAGCATCTTCTCATGTACCTATTGGCCATTAGTATGTCTCATTTAGAAAAATATGTATTCAGGTCCTCTGTCCATTGAATAATCTTTTTTTTTTTGCTCTTGAGTTGAACGAATTGCTTATATATTTTTGATATTAACCTCAGATTCTTCATAGCACTATCAGCAATTTCAAATTTTGAAACAGAAATCTTTATTTACAATGCAAGTAAGTAGTCCTCAAACATTTTGGTCTTGGAAGACATTTAGAATCTTAAGCATCATTGAGGTCTTCAAAGAGCTTGTGTTTATGTGGATCTTATCAATCCGGGTCTACTGTATTAGAAATAAAAACTGTGAAAACAATTTAAATATTTAATTTATTCATTAAAAATACCAATAATGAACACTTTGCATGTTAATATAACCCATTGTTATGAAAATAAATATTTTCTAAAATAAAAAAAATCAGTTTATTGAGAAGAATGGCATTAGCATATGTTTTTACAATCTCCAATGTCTGCCTGAACAGAAACAGCTGGATTTTCATATTTGCTCCTGTATTCAATGTATTGTGAAACACTGTTGTGGTTGAAAAATATTGAGAAAACCCAGCCTGAGACAGCCATGTAGTTGGAAATGGAAGGAGTCATTAACAGCTTTTCCAGATAGTTGTGATTATTCTTGTTTGGTGCTGTGTCAAATTGAGACAAGTTTCTTAGTGAAAAGATATAGTATGAGATTTGAAAACATAATAATGAGCTTTTCATACTCTACATTAATATTTATTGGTTTATTTTACATTTTGCATGACTATTTTACTCACGCACGATTTTGTAACATCATGGGTTGGTCATTTGGGAGATATTTGTTCATTGAGATACTCAGATCTTTCTTATACAATATAAAAAACCACAGTCATGAATAATACCACTGATCTCATCAGAGATGTCTTTAAGTGTGGGGAAGCTATGAGGCCCGTGGGGGCAGATCCAAGTTTTCTAAAAATTTAATTGCCACTTCAAATTTTATTCTTGGCAACAAATAATGCCAACTGTTTTCCTTAAAGTGACAGGCTCGCTTTGTTCATTGCAAGAAACTGTCTGTGTAATCTCCAAGCCTGAAAGAAATCAGTGGTCGTCAGTTTCCCTTTCAAGTTAAAATGGTATTACACGGAAACAGCAGCTATTTTAGCTGGTGACTCAAATACTGGTACCTCGATGGTCGCTGAGTACTTTTCCTTGAGACACTAGATGAACACTGGTGTGCAGCAGAAATGATTTAGAGTCTCTTCTCATTTCGTCACACAGAATTAAGAAGAGCTGTGGTCCAGGGTTGAAATGTACTAAAAGTAACAGTTTTTCTGGCATTTGTTTTTCCTGCACATGCGTAGTGGTGAAGTGCACAATCACTGTGAGTACCCTTTGGTGCCACTGCCGAGACTCACGCTCCGTGTGTGGCCGTTTCTATGCAGAGATCCCATGGGCTTGCCCTGCTCCCTGCGTTTTCAGCATCTTGTTTGTATTAGAAAGCCAGTAACATCTGGGCTTTTTAAAGCCTTTAAATCTGAAGCACTTCTTTGTATTGTATCTTTTTAGCCTCTTCCCTGGTGGCTCTGGGCCAACTATTTCTGCCTTGTTGACTACGAGCAGTGGTTCTCAAAGGTGGGGGAGGAGAAGGGAGGGATGTTGTTGTGACTCCCAGAGGGCATTCAGCAGTGTCTGGGGACAGCTTGGTTGTCACGACTTGGGGATGTATTAATGGCATCAAAGCAGGCAGAAGACGGGGATGCTGTTAAACATCCCAGAATACACGGGACAGCTCCTATAACAAAGGCTCAGCTAGCCCCAAATGTCAATAGTGCTAAGGCTGAGAACGCCAGGATGACACGGCACCATTGATATCACATCATTGAAAATGCCAATAACTAGTTCTGGTGGGCATTCTCATGGAGACAGTTGCCATTCTCTTGATCTCCGTAGCTTGTGATGTCGATGCTGCAACAGCCCCAAGGAAAGGGTTCTGGAACTCCGTAGGGAAATCAAGGAGCTCAGCTTGTAACTTATTGATCCCACCAAGACTATATTCCATAAGGCCCTGGGGCGTGTACACATCACGAAGCTGTAACAGGGAAGTTAACCCTCCCATGTCCGGCGCTGTGGCACACGCACGCCGCTGTGCCTGGCAGAGACAAGCAGGTAAAGAACTACGAAGCTATCAACAACATCAAAACAACATGATGTACAAAGGAAGGAAATAAGCACCTTATTCTTATCATGTTTACTTATCCTTTCAAATTATTTGGACCAATAGTTGTATCATCAGTGACTTCCTTCTGAACCCAGGTTCATTTATCGATTATTATTGATCTCTTTATAGAAGGTTGGTGCTTTTATCTTGCAAGAGAGACACGGGCTATATGGATTGGCTTCGTTTTCCTTAATAATATTTTAATATTGGTTAAACAAGCGCATTTACAACAGGCGTGCTCTTGAATAAAAATGAGATCTTCCATTTTAAAAGCCTGTCACAGTCTTCCTCGAAGACAGCGTGCGCGTGCTGCATAAAACAGCAAGCAGATCCTGAAATAGTCTCATTATCCTGCAAGAGGGATGACATGTTCAGAACGCCCTGAACGGTGCATACTCATGCTACCCTAGGAAACACCTCGGGTGACACCTTCCGGAATCGTGTACTGCCTGGAAGGTCTACTCCCTGAGAAACGATGCTTGACCTCTCCTCGGGTGGGAATATTGTGAAGTGAGACTCGCCTCTTTTCTTCCTGGAGCGGTCTGGCGACCCTTGCTGATAACAGTGCATGCTTCTGTGAGGCCACTGAGGCTGGGACTTCCTCTGCTTGTCCTTTGAACCCTGTTGTTACCCTAGAAAGGTAGATATACATGGGACATGTGAACAAATACACACGAGGCCGGGTGTGAGTTTCTCGGCATGGGAAGAGATTTCACGTGGAAACATTCGTTTCGAACCATCCTGAACTAAGAAGGAGACGGGGCCCCACCATACTGTTCTCTTGGAAAACGCTCTCGTCTCCCAGTCTCGACCTGAGAGATGGCGTCTGGACAGAAGAGAAAACAGAAGTGGCCTCGGAGTCACATCCCCTTAAAAACAAAAGAAAACAAAACCCACGTCATTATCGTTTTTAAAGGGTTTCTTCCCAGCATAAAAATTCCCCAGATTTCCCCTTTGCGTTCACTTTTTTAACCCCTGCCACTGCTTGCCCCTGGTTCACTGAACATCTTTCTTTTTTTTCTTTTGAAATTCTTTTTTAAAAAAGATTTTATTTATTTATTTTTAATAAATAATTAAGGGAGGGAGAGAGAGAGGGAGGGAAACATCAATGTGTGGTTGCCTCTTGCATACCCCCTACTGGGGACCTGGTCTACAACTGAGGCACGTGCCTGGACCGGGAATCGAATCAGAGACCCTTTGGTTCACAAGCCAGTGCTTAATCCACTAAGCCACACCAGCCAGGGCTAGTTAACACCTTCCATTACTGTAGCATATTTGTCAAAGTAAAGACACTGGTATCGGTGCATTATAATTAACCAAACTGCAGACTTTATTTGGATTTCATTAGTTTCTCCACTAATGTCCTCTTTCTATTCCAGGATCCCATCCAGGACACCACATTGCATCCAGTAATCATTTCTCCTAGTCTTCCTTCTTGGCTTTTAATGAACCTCTCTCCTTATTGACTGAGACAATAAGCTTCAAAATGAAATCTTAATAAGCCTTCCTAAACATCCTAGAGCCAACTTTTCAATAGTGTCTATTGTAGAGGAGGAAAAAAAAACCCTTTTCTTCTGCTCTCCTAGGTTTTGAAGTTGGGGCCCTGGAAATTAAACTGTCAAAAGATAGGCTGACAAGAGAAAAACAGAGTTTATTAACACAAGCAGAGCACATATATGCAGGAGGAACTTGACAAACTCGAAGCGTGGCGAGAAGTTGCAGTTTATAGAGCATTTTAACAAAGAACAATACATTTGTAGTGAAGTAACAAGGCACAGGAAAGGGGGTTAAGGCTTTAAGGGGTGTCAAGCTGTGGGAAAGTAAATCTAGGGGAGGAAACGAATGGAAGATAATGGTTATTTGGGAAAGTTTGTTATCTAGTTCCCTCTTAGTGCTATCTCTGGGCTGGGAAGGGTTTAGGGTTGTCCTCAGTGATTGAGAGTTTAAGAATTATCCTCCTCTTCCTGGTATGAAAGAGGGAGACATGGTTACAAATGAAATTTTATGTTCTGCTTTTAGGAAAATGGGTGGAGGGAGAGTAGAAAGTTAGTTTTAGCATCTGCTGTTTCTCAATTTTCCTCAGCTCAGAATCATCCATATGCCAAAATGGCATATTTTGAGGTGGCACATTCTCTTCCCTGACACTATAGCTTAAAAAACAAGTAAACAAAAAAACGAAACAAAAAACCCCAACAACAACAATCTTTGGAAAATTGAAAACTTCAGCCAAAAGGCTCTCCTGCTTGTGATTTTTACCTACGGGAAAAGCAGTCATCATCCTTTTCCTGAATTTATGTTCTGTGATTTTACTGGCTTCTGATATAACTTAGTATATAGCTGCATCTGTCTCACGGGTCAGGACAGGAGGTCATTGAGCAAAAGGAATGATGAGAGTAGGAGAAGCAAGTTCTTACAAACTACACTTCCGGACGGAGGAGGAACTGAAGTTTGAACCAGACCATATATTTTTTTAAGATTTTATTTATTTTTTAGAGATGGAAGGGAGGGAGAAAGAGAGAGAGAGAGAGAAACATCAATGTGCGGTTGCTGGGGGCCGTGGCCTCCAACCCAGGCATGTGCCCTGACTGGGAATCGAACCTGCGACACTTTGGTTCGCAGCCCGCGCTCAATCCACTGAGCTATGCCAGCCAGGACTCAGACCAGGTTTAACTGTATGAAGGGAAGTTCAGAGAGCTAGACGGTGTATAGAGCTAGGCTGTAGAACTTCTGAAGACACCGGACATGTGGCATCAGAAAGCAGAGCAAATGGCATGGAGGTGGGTCGGGAACGGTGGGCGTGAGGACGGCCAGAAAGGGTTAAGTGATGTGCAGGAGTCAGCAGAAGATGAGGAAGAGGTTTTCTAGAAAAAGACATAAGCCTGGGCTCGAGCTGCTTGCAAATCAGGGGGTGGGGTCCTTGTCCAAGCTCTCGGAGCTTAGCGTCTGAGTTGGTAGTTCTGGCAGGGCTTGGGCAAGCCAGAACCACCTAGGGGCAAGATAGCTACCTGGGTTGCGAGTGCGAGATACTTGGGACACCAAGGTGGAGACCCGAGTACAGGAACTCCAGTGATTAGAATCAGGGCGAGTTAAGAGCAAGGTAAGAAAGAACCCAGGTTTACTTGAGATTGAACGTACTTCCCTGCCAAACCAAAGATGCCCAATTACCCCTGAAGAGGAGCAGAAGTCATTACTGACCCTAACTCAGAGCCTCTCCACCTTGGCACCGATAAGATTTGGGATTGAATCGTTCTTCAATGTGGGGGGCTGTCTTGTGACACTGCGGACTATTTAGCAGCGTCTCTAGCCTTGACCTACTAAATGCCAATAGCACCTTCCACCTTACCGCCTCCCCCGCCAAGTTGTGAAAATCAAAAATGTCTCCAAATATGGCCAAACATCCCACGGGACAAGATCACCGCAGTGGAGAGTCACTGCTCTAAATGAGACAGACCCCACAGAAGGCATGTAAATGCTTCAGTTTAAGTAGAAAAAAAAAATGTCTAGGGGAAAGGAACGCAAGCCAGGTGTTACATCCCAGAAAGGAAATCAAGGGAAATGGTGTTCTTAGTAAGGCAACTCGGACTCAATCCTTCCTTTGTAAGGAGCCAATGAATGGGCAGCTGTGAGGGATCCCTCCTCTTCAATGGAGGGACCTGGGACCCTAAGTTGCCTTGCTCCATGTAAACACTATAGATGGCAGAAGTGGGTGTGTGGTCAGTGATTTAGGAGGTCAAACGAAAGTGAGTTACACTTAGCCCTGGCTGGTGTAGCTCAGTGGATTGAGCGCAGGCTGCGAACCAAAGCGTCGCAGGTTCGATTCCCAGTCAGGGCACATGCCTGGGTTGCAGGCCACGGCCCCCAGCAACTGTACATTGATGTTTCTCTCCCTCTCTCCCTCCCTTCCCTCTCTAAAAATAAATAAAAAAAATAAAATCTTTAAAAAAAATAAAAGAAAGTGAGTTATACTTAAAACAATGTTTGGTACCCAAAGCCAAAACAAACATTTTCTTTGTGTTCTCACACCATGAAAGCCTTCCTAGCGTGAAAGTGCCTGTGTCCAATGTAGGACATGATGATACTTCATTGCATAATCCCCTTTTCACTCTGTTTTTATTTTTCAGTGGAGTCCTACAAGGTATGGGGTAAAGCTTTCTTATTGCAGAAAACAGTGGTCACTTGAAGCATTTTGGTGAACTTGTTACCTCTTACCTATGGTTCTACCCTAGATTTCTTTGATTTTTCTGTGTGATGTTGATGTTTGGGAATAACATGGCAGAGAACAATACTCTCTAAACAGTTTGCTGCTAAAGCCACGTGACTTCAAATTTCATGCCATGCTGCACCATTGCACTGTGGTTGGCAGCTTCCAAAATGGCACTTAGGATCCCTGCTTTGTGGTCGTTCCACCCTGCGTGGTCCCTTCCCCTCCAGTGAGGGCTGGACCTAGTGACTTGCTGTTGGCAAATCGAATGTGGCAGAAGTGACGGGATAGCATTCTACCCCATGCCATAATATTGTGTCATCAACTGTGGCAACTCACAGCTAGGAAGACAAGACAGTTCAACTTGAACTCCAGCTCCTAATGGGTAGCGAGGGCCCTGAGGTAGGAAGACAGTTGACTGACCACGACACGCAGAATTTAAGGCTGCTGAGAAATGAAAGAGAATCTCCTCGTGACATCGACCCAGGAAGTGCATCATTTCTGGCCACAAAACTAAAAGTCCCCAAATATTAATAATCTGCCCAATAGGGGCGGGCAGAAGCAAGCAGAAAACCAGAGTGGAGATGTGAGCATTAGGCGACGTCTCCGTCGCACGGTGGGGAAAGGGCCCTGGGAAGAAAGAGATCCGGGTTCGAGCAGCACCAAGGACTCATGGGACACAATGGCAACTGTGGTCTCAGGGGAAACAGGAAGCGTGTTTAACGATGCATGTCCAAAATGTGAAGTGTGAGAGAAAGTGGAACATCCCTGACAACAACCACAACCACAATAACTCCAAAAGCAGCAGCTTCGGCCTCCCAGCCCTCTGAGGTGACTAGACTGTCTGTCGCTGGCTTTTCTGAACAACTTCCTAGGTCTGATGGGCACGAAAGAGCCGTAGCTGACGGAAGAGGGGGAGATAGTCGGGGGTGTGGCAGTCTGTCATTCGTAACTGGGCCAAAAACTCGAAAACAAGAGGACCACTGGTTGGTCGTGGTGCAAAACACTTTACAGTTTCTTTAGACTTCATGTTTTGTGGGTGAGGACACGAAGACCTCATGACAAGGTGTATAAATAGTTGACCCAGGTGGAACCCAGGTCATTTGACTCCTAAGCGTCAACTTTACCCAGGGATGATATGCAGGAGATTTAACAACTGTGCTGCACAAGGCGACAGCGATCAACACGACGGCCCTTGAGCTGAGCCGGCCTGCAGCCCCTGCTCGGCCATGCCAGCCGGGTCACGGGAGGCTGGCACAGTGACACAGGGAGGGCGGGGCCCCTGGGATTGCTCAGGTCAGTGTTTATTCCCTAACTGGCACTGAAGTTCTGTACCTGCATATTTAACCATCCGGTCAGACGCACTTGGGCACGTGAGCTCAGCATTGACTGTGTTCCCAGGGGTCTCCTTCTCCCAGTCTGCCTTTCTGCAAGGTCTCGTCTCCACTTGTCAGATAAAATATGGAAATGTATTTCCAGCGCAAACTGACTACAGGCGAAGGAGAAACCAGATTGTCTGCTGCCTCGAGCATTTGGAGAGAGACGACTTTTAAATAGAAGTGCACACATGGGATTCTGACAGCCGCACGGGAACAGCGGGTTCTGGTCAGAGATCCCTCGAGAAAGAGACGCCGAAATTCCTCTCTCGCCTCTTGAAAAAGGGGTGTGATTTGCCTGTTCGGGGGAAAAGCTGGTCTCTTTGTTCCGTGTGAAATTGCAAGGTTATGACGTAAACTTAAAATAGTTGTAGTGTTGCCCTCCTCCAGCCTGGCTGGTTCATTTATATCGAGTGCAGATTTGTGCGGAGAAAGCCATGTCCGTGGCCCTAGGTTAGGGGACCAGACTGGTGGTAAAATGTACAGCGGCGCTTCTCAATTCTGGAGTTGTCCTCCAGAGCTTCTGCTCATTGGGCTGGGGCGTGGCCTGGCGATGGGTTAAAAGCTTCCCCATGATGCATTGTGCAGCCCAGGTGGGCGTCACTGATGAAGAGAGATGGCAGGACCTTTGCAGGCCCCACAGCTATGGCAGGGTTCCACTTTTTGCCACTTACTAGTCGGGCTGAGAAAATGCCCACCAGATTAATCCAGCTCATTTGCCCAATAAGCCGCCTGAGAATTGCCCCGACTTCCCTCCTCTGACGCACAGAGCGAACTGCAGGCTTCTCTTTGTGACTTGCCTCTCTGTCATTTCCTGTGTGCATTTAAAGGGGAAATGAATGATAAACCTGTCTAAGTTTGAGTTTTATCATCCTAAAAATAAAAAGAATGGTCCCCATTTTATGTGGCGGGCACTCAGGGGTCAGTAGCTACTGTCTTTGTGGTGGTGCTACAGGGCACATTAGCTAACGACCTCCCAGGGGCGCTGCTGAAGAAGTGTTCCATGGAGCAAACTTACAGAAACTGCCCCTTTGTCATCTGTCGCATTCTGGCATGGCTCTGCCAGACCCCGGAGAGGGATACACACCCTTGGGCTAAGCAGCAGCCTGGACCCATTTGTATATGAAAGGTTCCAATATAATTATGACATGATGGCGCAGAACCTTCCTGCTTACGGTGGAGCTGGTATATGTAGAAACACTTTCACCACTAAAGCGTTTTGCAAAGGAAGAGGCGCTTACCGTAATAGCCTCCTGTGTTTTCATGCATACAACATTCTTATCCATCTTGAACACTGCTAGATGTTGGGGTTTTCTGAGACCCTTTTCTGGGTAGGATCGTATAGTATGGTTTCTCAAACTTCGATGTGTGTGCCAATCACCTACGGCTCCTATTAAAATGCAGATCCTGACCCGGTGGATTTCGTGGGGCCTGAGATTCTGTGTTTTCAGCCTCCCAGATGATTCTGCAGCTTCTTCTATAAAGGAGGTATCAAGCGTTGTGCCACGTGCTCTGTCTCAAGGCAAACATCATGGCCATCAAACCTTGGCCTCTTTCTCTGGTGTGGCAGCCTCCATTTAGGGTTGCCAGATGAAATACATATGCCCAAATATACTTTGGTGAAAACTATTCATCGTTAACCTGAAATTCAAATAGAACTGACCTTCTGGCTACATCTGGATACTCTAAGGCCAAGTTAGCCTTTGCCCACTTCTCATTTGCTGCCTCTGATCTGTTGGGAGAGAGGGGATTGAAAACAGAACTTGAGACTGCAGAGCTGCCAAGAGTAAGGAGTCCTTGATTCTTTTCCATCCATATCTGCGTCCCCATGTCTGTTCCGACCAAATTTATTCCCCCACTTTCTCTCCCCCCCAAGTTCTAAGAGTCTGAGACCCAGTTGCTTTCTCACCATTGCTACTGGACTGTCTATCTGGACCTCAAATTGACTGTGCAAAGCAGGTCTCCTGACCTACTCCCTTCCTTTGACCTTCCCTTAATTCCATCAGTTTCTCCTCCAGCATCCTGCATCCCAGTGCATGGCACTGCGGGCTGACAGCCTAAGAGCCGTTTTGGGTGCTGATTTCTCCCCCGCACCTGCTTTCCCGTCCATCCACTGGTCCTGTGGCTGTCTCGCTAAACATTTCTCCAATCCATCCTCCTCTCTTCCTCCCAACTGCTGGAATCCCTGTCTTGACCGTCACCCCCTCTTGCCTAGGCTACTGTGCTGGACTTCGCTGGTCTAGAATCTTCTCTTGGCTCTTTCTCCCCACTCCCCACACAGTGACAGAAGGACATCTTCACAGCCACAGTCCGATCGCGTCACTCACCTCTTCCCCTATATGTTCACATAGTCAAAGCCCTCTAGCAGTTCCCTGCTGGAACTACTGGCTAGAAGCTCATAAGTCTGCAACAGAGGTTCTGAACTGGAAGTCATTTTGCCCCCCCACAGGACATGGGCGATGTTTGGAGAATTTTAGGTTGTCACCCCTAGGGAGGCAATCCTGGCATCTAGTGGGTCAAGCCCAGGGAGGCTGCTAAAATACCTTGCGATGCACAGGACAGCCCGCCGAAAACCTAGCAACATGCAGCCCCAAATGGCAACCATGCATACATAGGCCGAGAGGCCCTGAGCTAAAAAGTAAGTAGTCGTACAGTGTTGAAGATGAGTCAGAGACAGGGCCCCCCAGCTCAAGCTGGAAAGTTCTTGTGCTGAACAGCCGCCCCTCCACCTTAATGAACGCCCTCACTCAGCAGCCCCGAGGGAGGACCAGCTGCCGCCTCGCACAGACAGATGCAGCAAAGAGAAGCTGTGCCCAGAGCCTTGTGTGCTGCTCCCAAGCAAGTAAGCATAACTAGGGTGCTTGGAGTTTGCATAACCCCGGGGAAATCTCATCCCTTGTAAAGGAGAAAACAACTAAAAACCGAAGCTGCGTGCACGGAAGGCTTGTCTGTCCAAAGATCCCAGGGGAGCCCCGATGAAAGCTGTGAACCACTGGACTACACGCGTCTGCCCCGAGAATTTGCAGAGAACAAAGGCCTCTGAGATTCTTTTCCCCCCAAGCTGTTAGCTTTCAGTGAAACCAGGGTAAGAAAGTTCCCTTTGCTGTCTCTTGGCCATTAAAGGATGATGTAGGCAATGTGTTTTGATCTCTTACCAAAACGATGAAAGTTTCTTTCTGCTGTTGCAACATCTTTTCCAATGACATTTTCACAAATTAACAAGGGCAGCTTCAGAATATGTGTTTTTTCCTCCTTAAAAAAAATATGCAAAAACAACTGTTCCTTTCCGCTTCGTTGAACTAAACAGACTTGATATAAAGCTGGCCTTTCCTGCTACTGAGTAATGCTATGTAATATGAATACAGCTGCCAAAGAGCTAATAGTTGCTAATTATCTCCCTCAACTAGCTTTCCTGTTAACCATTTTTAACTCCAGTTTCCCCTGATGGGTGGGGAACACTGTACGGAGGTTTACCAGAGAAGCCCTCTGTCATCCCCCGAGACTGGATGGGAAAAGCCCAAACCTATCTTTGGCCAACAGGTTTCAGGAGCCTCCCCACCCATCCCTCAGTGGGAAATGGACTAAGTAAAAAGGCGGGGCACAGGGAGAGGATGGGGATGCAGTTTTGGTGGGAGACTTGGTGAGAGATGCCAAAGGCACACGCACAGGAGTCAGATACTCGCAGAGTGGAGGATGTGGATGGAAGACAGCATCCTGTCCTTCTGCTAGCAGCTCGTTCTCCACTCTGGCAGCACACTAGACTTCCTTGGAGAGCCTTCAGGGAGACTAAAGGCTCCAATGCCCAGACAGGGCCCCGCCTTCAGTTTCTGATTTAGTTGGTCTGGGGAAGGCCCAGGGCAGAGAGACTTTTTACAAAGTTTCCCAAGTGATTCTAATGGGCATTCAACTTTGAGAACCACCACCCCTAGGCAGGGTTTCTCCAGACTAAATTGGCCTTATATTATTTATAGCCTATGTCTGAATACACAAACCCATGGCCAAGATCTGTCTCTGAAAGAGAAAGCAGATGAATTATTCTCTCTGTAATGGAGTCTTTTTTTTTTCTTCCTGGTAGGCAGCCTCCTCCCCTCCTTTCATGTTATCACCAGGATAACTTTTCAGTCTTGGGTATTCCGATATGAGGAGCCTCTTAGCGTGTCTGGGACCACAGTAAATCTTTGTTACATAAATAAAATGTGGGCAGCAGGCAGTCCAAATTTCACTGGAGAACACCAGTATTTCTTACCCATGGTTCATAGTATCAGCAGAAACTTTTAAGGTTTGCAGTGAAAAGTGGGGGAAAATGCATGTGTATGAATTACATTGGATGCAAAAAAAAATAACATTGGTGTTTGGGCCTGAATCAAGATTCACTGATCATTAGATAATTCCGGAAAGTAGAGACAATTCTAGAAAAAGGGTCTTTGCAAGATTCCTTTTTAAATGCAAGATTGCATTTAAACCTATTGATTTAAATGCAATGAATAAATACTGCAGACTTAACATAAGCAAATAACTGTGCCGAAAGAGAAAACAGAAATAATTCTGCCGGTTAACATTTCATGACTCTAGGACCTTATGGTTCGGAGCCCCTACATGAGGTATTTTTAAGCCTTGGAGGTCACACTGAGATTTACACGAAGAACCAGGCAGTGTGGCATCAGAACTCACTCGGGTTTCTTTCATCCAAGTTTTACTCCAAACCAGTGCTATGGGGTCATTTTCAGATGCAGGTCCTAATGTTTATGGCTTCTCCCCAGAGTGCACGGGGCAATCGTGGGCCACTCAGCCGTTTTCAAGGTACAGGTTCATCCTGCGTTACCCTCTGTCCATTTGTCCAGCAGCCAGATGGTTAATTGCCCTTTCTGAAGCGCGTGCACACTCACCCAACAAGTGCAAGGAAGGACCCTGGAAAGAGGAGCTGCTCACCCCAGGCCGAGTCGCCCTGCAGAAGTGGGGATTGTTGAAAGCCTTTTCAGCCACACAAAACCCTGAGGTTCTTCATTAGCATATCAGAGGTGGTGCGCTGGTGGGAAATGCCGCAGCTAACAAAGGCCGCGGCTCAGTTCCATTGTCGGGTTGGTGCTTACAGAAGCAGAAAAAAACCGATAATCTGGCCAGCGCTGCAGTGATGGACAGATGTTGACATATTTTCTTGGGTAACCAATGTCTTCCTCCCCCCCTCCCCAACCACTCGATCTGCACTCAAGACTGCCCCCCCCCCACTACCCCGGCTCCCCCCTGCCCCCCACCCCAAAGGCACAGTTCCTGGAAGAGTTCTGTCCCAATCAAAAACATCTGTCCAGCTAGAATGAAGACCGAGGCAGCTTTCACTTTAACGGCGACCGGAAGGGATTTACCTTTTTTTTTTTATACTTGGAACCTTTACTGGAAACATCATTTGATCACAAATAGTAGGGTCAGTTGCCAGTTACTGTTTAGGTCAACAACACCTTTTCGGAGGCATCGGCCATCTTATTGTTTTATGCAGAAAGTGGGGGAAGAGTTTAGTGAAGGAACTTCAGTTTCTCCTTCAGTTTCTCACTGCCCTAAATGATTTCCCTTCTCTGAGACTCCTATGCTTTATAGCAGTGATTCTCAATTGTGGGTGATTCCGCTCCCTCCCCACCGCCGCTCTCCAGGGACATTGGCCATGTCTAGAGGCAGTTTTGGGTTGTCACAACTCAGTGGTATTATGTGCTGCTGGCATCAGTGGGTCGAGGCCGGGGAGGTTGCTGAACATCCTACAAGGCCCATGGCCTCTCTCGCCACAGAGACTCATTTGGCTGAAAGTATCCATAGCGCCTCGAGGCTGAGGCCGGGGGAACTGCTCCACAGCCTTCATTGTGATTATAATGTACAAGTTCTTACCAGGACAAATTGCTATTGAAAAGTGGTGGACGGGTTGGGAGTCATCCATCCCCGTGCTCACTATATTCATTTAGAGCAGTGAACAGTCTGCGACAAAGAAACAAGGCCTGAAGGATATTTTCATCTTTGGCTGCATCATTGAAAGATTTGATGGAAGCAGCGGGTGTAAAATTTCAGGAAATTTTCTCTTGAGCACGGAGTAGTGAACATTTTCCTACGTGCAGTAATTTGACTTTCTTATGGCCAACCACATGTCTTTTCCTTCACGCTCAGCTGGGTCTTAAGTATACTCCAAATGGCACAAAATTTGATTGAAGAATTCTTCCTCCTCACTGGGAAATATATATAACCTCTTAGAAAATGACACATGGGGTTACAACATACATTATTCAAACATACATATATATGTTTTATACATAATCAAATTTGCATTTAAAATTACATATTATAGTAGGTTTGTGTTATTGAACATGTTTTTCGGGATCAAGGTTTTTTCAATTTAATACTTACAACTCAGAATATTTATAATTCTATAAATACACATATACATTTGCACATATAGATATAGATATATAGAAAAACATGTATTGTTTTCCTTAGATGCTTGTTCTATGCCAGTAGATAAATGTTGACCTAATCGCTCCAAATCCCAAATACTAAAGACTATTAATCATTGGTTCTTATGGCCATTGGTATACAATACCTGCCATCTTCGCAGGGCAAAGTAGATGTTAGCTGCCAGAAAGAAAATTGCCAAGGATTAAAATGAAGTTAATAAAGAGCAGCATCAAATGGAGACCAAATCGAATGGCCTTAATCCAGCCTCAATGGTTTTATGACATAGTCTGCAAAATATACAGTGTTTTTTTTCCTTTAAAGTTCCCACTGAAAATTTGTCTATTGTTTAGAAATCAGTCAGACCCCAGACGCCGCCCGTTTTCTGGGGAGATATTTCACCATTTGTAAAACTAGTTTTACTTTTTGTCAAACACAGCGTCCTGTATTCTAACACAGTTACAATCCATTGAGCCTTAAACACAAACTCATTTCTTAGGCTCCGGTCAGAATGTCTGAGGATGATATTTATTAAGGCAAAACAACACACACGCACACACAAACACCCATCAGGTGATTCTACAGTGCCTCCGTGGTTGTGGGGGGCTAAAAAAACCCTTTTCCTCTCACTTTCTAAATTCTTCCAGCTGAGACAGAGTAGCAGGAGAAAAATGGAAACGTCAATACGTGTGCATAGGGAATTCATATAAGCGTAATTCCAAAGACAGAGGCGCAACTTTGGGTCTGCATGACATTTTGGACAAAGGAGAAAGGGGGTGTTAGATTTCAGAAGGGAGAAGGGCGATTTATAGGTAGTAGAGGAAGAGGGGGTGCACCAAGCAGGTAAATCCTCGCTAGGTGACTCCGAAACAATGGGGCACAGCGGGTATCTAGGCAACAGGCCCCTGTCTGAAGCCGGCCTGTTTACCCACTTTGCGACATCCTGAGGACTCCTTCCTGAGGCAGGTTTCTCAGGCTGAATCTTGGACAGGAAAGGGGGGAGGGTCAAAGGTTCTTTCCGAGCCTTGTTTCTCAATCAGCAGCTTATAAAGCTCCGCGTGGTAAAATAATATCGAAATTATAAGGGAACTTTTGGCAGTTTGTAATCAAGACTTACATTGCGTCATATCAGACAAACGAGCTCGGTGTTTTGGCTGTAAGATATTTCTATAGCTTAATATATCTCAGACTGGAGATCAGCAAATTTTTCTGAAAAGGAGCAGACAGTAAATCTTTTCGGCTTTCGGGAATGGGCTACAGGAAATCCGTGTTGCGTAATCTTTTTCAAACTCTCGTTGACAAATGGGAAAAACTGGTCATGGTCAGGATTTGCTGACCTCTGTCTTAAACAACTAAAATGTATATTTGCACAGAGGTAAAATTGCTCGCTTCTATCTCACAACAGCAGGTCTGCTAAAAGCTGTTGTTTGTCACACGTTGTTACACTGCCATTGAATCTGGGCAACCAAGAAGCCTGCAGAAGAGTTTTTTACCAGGCAACCATGTGGCTGTCAAGTGACCCACTTGTCCCGCTGTGCCTGAACTTGTTTGCTTTTAGCACTGAAGTCCCGGGTCCCAGGAACCCGTGATGGCTGCTCACCATCCATCTAAGACTCTTGGCCAGGTTTCCCACAGGAGAAACCTAGGGTCAAATGGAAAAGTAAAAAAGCTTGAAATGGAAATGCTTTCAGGAACTTGAACATCTAAACAAAAGGGCAAGTCCCCAGCTGGAAAACTTGTTAGAAAATAGTTTGCAGTCTTTTTTTTTTGGATTCGATTCGAACGAGCTTAATCCTGCCTTCCCGTTAACAGCCCCGATCCAACAGGTTGCGGAAGAAAACGCTTATTCACAGGTGTGACAGTTGTTTTGTAGTGCACGTTTATACATCCGCTGGACATGATAAATGCTGGATTTTATGGTGAAGCAGAGCCCAGCCTTATTACTCAGAAGTGACAGAGTTTATAATTACTTCCTGGGTTTGTCTGAGGAGGACACGTGGCACGAAACTAGCTGTGAACCTCACTATGGGTAGAACGGTTACTAGTAGGGCTTGCTTTGGAAACAGCCAGGAGTAAAAGAGGGAACAATTTTCTCAACATGCTCTTATTATGTGCATTTCTGTAATTGCTTTGCAACTTTCCACCTGCAAGCTCAAAGCTCAAAGGCTGTTTTCTCTTAGGAACTTGCCTTGACATTAGGTACACCGCCACCAGGAGAGCTTTGCTAGGACCACATCGTTTTCTGTGAGTACTTCATAAAAACAGGAACACTTTGTAAAACATAAATGTGAATAAACAGATCAGATAGCTTGGAAGAAGACACCGCTGAGCAAAACAAAATCAAGGACACAATTGAGAACCTTTTGTAATATTATTTCATTGTTATTAGTTTATCCCAGTTCTGATCCGATGTTTGGAACTGTGGTTGTATCTTTCTGACGCATCCTATGTGGGTCATAACAGCTTCTTCTTTTCTCAGCTTTGGGTCAGCTTGACATCAAGAGCTCTTGCTTCCTCAGAAGCTGTGGCTCTGGGTAGTTCTGTCTTTCTCTAAAAGATTTTATTTACTTATTTTTAAAGAGAAGGAAGGGAGGGAAAAAGAGGGAGAGAAACAATGTGAGAGACAAACATTGATCAGTTTCCTCTTGTATGCGCACAAAATGGGGACAAGCCCGCAACCTAGGCATGTGCCCTGACCAGGAATTGAACCGGCAAACTTCTCTTTGTGGGATGACGCCCAACCAACTGAGCCACACTAGTTAGGGACCTGGGTAGTTTTCTTTTGAAACCTTTCAGCAGAATCGATGATACTGAAAAATAATCATACATTTCTCTGAATGCATCTTCCTTCCCCTCCCAGGGTTTAAAATCAAGGGGAAAGAGGGAAGACCCATTCAGGGAGTCGCTTGATGTCTTGGTTGTACTAGAAACCCAGCGATGAATGTCCTTCCCTGAGTGGAAACAAATTTGCTATTTCTGTAAGGGGAGTGGGGTGGGGTGTTAGGACCTCATACTAGGAAGGTTCAGAATGCTTCAAGCGATCAGAGACGAGGAAAAGGACTTGGGTGTACTGGACATGGCCACGGAGGGTCCAAGCGGTGGAATTTGAAGGAAGTATTGAAGTACTGCTTCACCAACTCTCTTCCAATGTATGTAAATGTGCATTACCATACAAGTACAAGTGTAATATTTGTGCCAAAAGTTCTGTTTGTGGCCCTGGCTGGCATAGCTTAGTGGATTGAGCATGGGCTGCAAACCAAAGTGTCACAGGTTCGATTCCCAGCCAGGGCACATGCCTGGGTTGCAGGCCACAGCCTCCAGCAACCGCACATTGATGTTTCTCTCTCTTTCTCCCTCCCTTCCCTCTCTAAAAATAAATGAATAAAATCTGTTTTAAAAATTTAAAAAAAAAGTTCTGTTTGTTCCTACTCGCCCGGCCCCACTCGCTCAAGCCCAGATGACCAGCGGCCATCAACTTCCTGTTTCACCTAGGGACACGTCAGGAAATTCTTCATTATTTTTCATTGTGTTTTAGTCCCTAAAATGTCAACACCACTGGATGTCTGCAAGTTACATGTTTCTATGCTATTTTCTGAGCTAAATATAAATGCAGGAACTTCTTTTTCTTAATGGCCCATGTACATAGATGAGGGCCACCTTGCTCCCTTATAAAGCTTTCCACTGAACCATGGCTAAAACTGAGCCCCATCCAAACGCAGCCTTGAGGCCTGAGCCATTTGCCCTACTGTCCATGGTCCCCTGTACCTTCCACTGCCCTCATGCGTCTGATCCCTGGCTGAAATATTTTTCACGTGAGAGTCTATTCCACAGTTTCCTGCTGCCCTTTGCTCCTAGGTTCACTCAGGACCACAGCCCCCTCTTGTTTTTATCGCCTCGTTAGACTAGTGATTAAACCACAGTGTCTGTGTTCAAGCCCTGGTTTCTGCACTCTGCCCTCTGATGCTGGGCCGGAACTCCGCAAACCTCATTGGCCCTTTGCCATCCATCTCCTTGTGTGGCTCTACCAGTAAGGGGTATTAGATGCAGGTCGAGGCATGAAGGATGGAGGATAGGTCTCCTTGCCTTTTGCTTCTAGTTGCTTCCAGTAACAGCTGGTTCCAATTTCCAGCATTATTGCACAGCCCCTTAAAAGTACCAGCTCCAGACAACTAGTAGCTGCCTCCTCAGGGGTATGGGCCCAGCTCTGCAGGCGTCTGGCTCATAGCTTCTAGGTTATGACAGCCCTAGCTTCTTCCGTTTTTTTCCTCAGGTGTAGGACTGGCCATTACTTCTAGTAGCAATGACGCCTTCTGGCTACCTCAGTCTCTCTCTTCGTCTTCCGGTCATCTGATACCTATGTATCTGAGGGTATGAAATCTCTCTTAAAATAACTGATGCATTTCCTTCCTTTTCAACTGCATCTTGACAGAGACCCTTCTCTGTAAGCTGCTAAGCTTCTGATTCCTCAAACGTGCTACGTATCAATAGCAGGGAGCCTGGAAAGACCCCTTCTACCTTATCTAGAGGTTACTGTCCCCCTCAGTGGGATCTCTGTGCTTGTTTCAAGTGGTTCCCCAAAGGGGGCTCCCCCTTTTGGTATCCTGCCTTTGCCAGCCCTCCCCACCCCACATTCCTATTGTACCTTTGTGACCCCTGCATGAATTGGCTGCACACCAAGGGTTCTACCCAAGGGTCCCCTTTGATCTTTGCTGAGAAAAATCCACCTGTCTGATTCTGTCCTGTCAGGATGACCTGTTTCTTACTTGGGGTCAGTCTGCTTTCCATTGTCGTGATTTAGGAGAGCGTTGGCTCCTTCCCAGAGAGCCATGAATCACTTCTTAGAGACACTTCTATCCTGAAAGATAAAATGCATCTTAAATTTTTTCTATCGTCTATTCCAACCTTTCATTTAGGGAGGATCTATACATTCTATATATTTTTAAATGACAATTATGGGCAAATTAAAAATAATTGGTAAAGCAAAGAATTCACAGAAGACTAATATTCAAAGGAAATCCTACAAAACATATTTATTTTGATCTTTAACATGGGCCTATATATCTTTAAGCCATGGCTTTGCAGTCTCAACAGATGCCAGGTTGGAGAACATGTGAATTTTATGGAAGAGCACTAAAGCAATTTTCTATAATTATTCAGCAGCTGTCATTCTTGAAAACTGTAATTGCAGTAAAATACAATGTTCCCAAATCGTGATGACGGGAAGCAACGTTCTGTGATCTGGGGCATGCCATGCCAGTGAGCAATGCAGTGTATAATCTGAATATCTCAAACATAAAATGAAAATACTGCTAGGGCATGGGAGGCCAACCTTGGCCAATTATTCACAATTGCTTACAATGTTTTGGTCCCTCAAGCCTCAATGGTCACAGGCAGATGTGATCTCCTCGAATCCTCTGCATGTTCTAATTTTGATATTTGATTATTGATATTTGATGATTATTTATGGTGGTGATAGTCTCACCTCTATAAAACAACCGTGCTTACGACCATTTAAAAAGCACTTGCACCCGTGGCTGGCGTAGCTCAGTGGATTGAGTGTGAGCTGCGAACCAAAATGTTGCAGGTTCGATTCCCAGCCAGGGCACATGCCTGGGTTGCAGGCCACAGCCCCCAGCAACCGCACATTCATGTTTCTCTCTCTCTCTCCCTCTTTCTCCCTCCCTTCTCTCTCTAAAAAGTAAATAAATAAAAAATCTTTTAAAAAAAAGTACCATTGAGATTTTGGCGGGGCTTGTATTGAATTTGTAGATCACTTTGGACAGTATTGATATATTAATTATATTAATTGTTCTAATCCATGCACACAGAACATCTTTCCATTTATTTGTGTCTTTAATTTCTTTCAGCATTTGTTAAAGTTTTCTTGTATGTCCTTCTCCATTGTTAAGTGTATTCCTACATATTTTATTAGTTTTGATGCTATTGTAAATAGAATTTTTCCCTTAATTTCCTTTTCAGATTGATCATTGTCAATATATTGAAACACAATTGATTTTAGTGTGTTGATTGTATATCCTGCAACTTTGTTGAATTATTTAAATAGTTCTACATTATTGTGTGTGGAATCTTTAGAGTTTTTTCATATAAGATCATATCATCTGCAAATAGAGATAATTTAACTTATTCCTTTATAATTCAGATGCCTTTCATTCTTTTTCTTACCTAATTGCTCTGGCTAGGACTTTTAATACTATGTTTAATGAAAGTGGTAAGAGCAGGTACACTTATTCATGATCTTACAGAAAAATCTTTAAGTCTTTCACTATGGAGTATGATGTTATCTGCGGGATTTTTTATATGGCTTTTATTATGTGGAGATAGTTTGCTTCTCTTCCTCGTGTGTTGATTGTTTTTATCAGAAAGGTGTTAAATCTTGTGAAATGCTTTTCTGAATCAGTTGAGATGATCATGTGATTTCTGTCTTGCATTCTGTTAATGTGTTATATTACATTGATTACATTTCATGTTGAACCACCCTCACATTCCAGAAATAAATCCCCATTGGTCATGGTATATAATGCTTTTAATGTTCTGTTGAATTAAGTCTGCTAGTATTTGTTAAAGGTTTTTGAGCATGACCTCATCTTAAACTAATTATGTCTGCAATGATCCCATTTCCAAATAATGTCCCATTTTGACGGACTGTGAGTTCAGACTTCGATATCTCAATCCCCTGTGATTTCCACCAAAAGTCCCCACATACTTTATTTATTTTGAGTTCTACAGTTCCAGAAAATGGCTTTTTATTGTTTACAGAGGTCCCTTGAATGCAAACCATTTGTATCATTTCCTTGACCCCCGTTTTGTACAGTGAGTTTATTTTTAATTCAAGAAAATCAAGAAAATAAATGATCAGTATGTAGGTCAGCTCCCAGTTCTGTCTTGGTTAGAAAACAAAGGATCAGGGCCCGGCTAGAACTTGCATAGTTCAATGATCCTTAATACGACCTCCGCAGAGATGCTCGTGTGCACTTCACCTCACTCCTTCCTTGTGACCTCGAGATAATGAATCCCCAAAGATCTGGCTTGAGGCTAGGTAAAAAGTTCAAATTTATTCTATCTTGGTTAAATCTTGCTTGAGGCTTTTGAGAAACTTATTCTGACTTCACTAAACCAGCTTGCTTTCTCTATACAGACATGGATTATTTAAAAATGAACTTCATATGGTTATTTAAAAGAATGTATTTTTCTGCCAGCGATATAATTACTGCAAGACTTTAAGCATATTGTTGAGACTTGAGTACATAATGTCTCAAAACATGCAAGGACTACATAGGGTCTTGGGTTGCTTTGCGGTACCTTTCTCTTTAGGAATTCTGCCTGGTGCCCTGACCTCTCTGCCTTGACACCCTGGAGCTCCCGCCAGTTTGCTACAACTTCGGGACCATGCTCATGCATCTCACTGACTGAACAGGTTGAGAATACATTATCCACTGTGGGGCCGTTTTTGTATATTAACATTAAAATTGCAGCACAGCTCCGTGGTTAGAACAGTAACATTTTAAACTAAGGTGACATTAAGTCACACATGATACAGATGAATGAATCACTTTATGGTGTTTGCTAGACTTAACAGACAGAGCAAGATGCTTCTGAGAAATTAGGCATCGGCTCCTAGCATCTGTCCATATAAATCTATGTCTTGAAAAATTTTCTTATCAACCTTCTTTTTGGTGATTAGGAAGTAACAGGATGAATTTCACCCAATCAAATATCAGATTTTCATATGACTGAGGAAGATTATAATGTTTATTTAAAAAGGACTTCTTAGGCCTGACTGGTGTGGCTCAGTGGCTTGAGCTCCAGCCTGTGAAATGAAAGGTCGCTGGTTCAATTCCCAGTCAGGGCACATGCCTGGGTTGTGGGCTGGGTCCCCAGATGGGGGTGTGCGAGATGCAACCACACATGGATGTTTCTCTTGCAAATGATTCTCCTCTCCCTCCCTATCTCCCTCCCTTGCCCTCTCTAAACATACATGAATAAATAAAGTCTTTTAAAAAAAGAAAAGCAGTAGTCAGACTGAATAAGCATGAATGCGAGAGAGGCCTGATGTGGGGAGAAATTGCAACCGTGTGACACCTTTCTCATCCGTCACCCCACCTTGATCTTCAAACCCAGCCCCGAGGACAGCTGAGGCCCAGAGAATCTGTGCAACACAGCTCTATGGGCCTGTGTTTGGGACAAACAAAAAAAAGTCTTGGCCCTGGCTGGCGTAGCTCAGTGGATTGAGCTCGGGCTGCGAACCAAAGCATCGCAGGTTTGATTCCCAGTCAGGGTACATGCCTGGGTTGCAGGCCATGGTCCCCAGCAACCGCACATTGATGTTTCTCTCTCTCTCTCTTTCTCCCTCCCTTCCCTCTCTAACAATACATAAATAAATCTTTAAAAATAAATAAATAAATAAATAACTGTAAAGATATGAAAGATATGACCCACATTATTAAAAAAAAGTCTTTTTCCCCTTATTCCGCCCTCTTCCCACTGTACCACCTTGACTCTCCTTGGCTACATTTCAAAGCATGTAGCACAAAAAAGCAGCAACAAAAGATTGTAAACAAGCAATATATTTAACACAACTGCGTTTACTTGAAACGTGCAGATAGGATGTTCTGGGTGGCTTTAAATAGTGCTGAAGTCTCACTTCTAAGCATAATTGCTTTCAAGAGCTCAGATACAATTTCTCTGCAAGGCATCCAGCATACCCGAGCCCACAGCTTTATTGAATTCAGCTCTAACTCTTGACAGGAAACAGAATTGTAACCAGAGCCCAATTTCTAAGAAAAAGAAAACACAGAACAAGTAAAAAAAATGTTGCTATCTAAACTCGGAGGGCTGGATTCTTAGGTCCCCTGAGAGTTCACTTTTCTAAAAGAAATATTTTTGTTCTCTCTATACCATACACCAACTCTCAGAAAGGATAAACAAGAATTGAACCTTTGAGTATACAACTTTCCAGTAACCCAAATCTCACACACACAGTGTTGAGTGAAAGAAGCCAGATGCAAACGCGGTATTTGATGCTTTCATTTCTGTACAGTGTGAAAACCCTGGCAAAGCGAATCTGTGCTGTCAGAAGTCAGCTTCATGGCTACCCTTGGTGGGGCAGGGCACATAGTGATGGGAAGGGCTCCCTATGGGGGTAGGGAGCTTCCGGAATGTAGATAATACTCACTTTCTCCATCCGGGTGCCGTTGACGCAGGTATGCTCACTTTGTAAAGATTCATCAAGCGTCTGCGCATACTGTGCACATTTTTCTTTCTCCCTGTGACATGTTATACTTTAATCAAAAGGTACTGAAATATTTCCTGCATCCTTAAAAAGGATAGAGCCAGGATTACAATACTTTAAGAGACAAAGAATGTTTGATGTTGCAAAAAATGCTTGATGATAAGAGAGTGAATTTTGGAAGGCTGGCTCTAGCAGAGGCTGGGGCGGAGCTGTCTTGACCCCTGCAATGGAAAAGGGCCATGTCAACAGGCACATGGGGACATTCCAGTCCCCTGAGAGAGTGCCAGAATGTTCTGAAGGATACTCAAGAGGATGAGAGAAGCACTAGGAGGCCCAAGCTGGCATATAATATATAAGTTTATAATATAATTCAGAATATCAGCATATGGCCCATTCTAGGGCCATTGTCTCATAACGTAGCTTAGTGGTTGCCCCTTGAGATCTTAATTCAGAAGGAAATGATTTTAGATAAAGGTGGTAAAGACCATGTGACTACAGGCAAAGGAAAATATTTGATTTGTAGCCACTCCGTGAATAGGATACTATTTATTGAAATTCTCCCACAAGGATATGCTTATTGATTTTAGAGAAAGAGGAAGGGAGGAGAGAAGTGGTGGGGAGAAAAACATCATTGTCAGAGCCATTTCCATTCAGTGCTTGGGGCCGAAGCCAGTGTGAGTGGGTTTATGGAGGGAGAGATGCAAAAGTGGGGAAAGCGGGAGTTAGCCCTTGGCCCTGAAATGCATGTTTTGCCTGCTGGAGTATTGGGTTTTCATAGCTGGAGTTTCCGTAGGCAGATCACCTATGTAAATTCAGTGATCAATGTGCCCAGATCTATTTCTTCCATGCTATAATGTAATAAGACACACATTCTTCGGGGCTGCCCATGCTTTAAACAGGAAATTCCAGTTAATTCCCAGACTGGAATTAGAACTCTGGCAGAGCTGTAGCACCAGGTGAGCCAAGAGAAGTACTAGCCTCCCAAAGATGCTGAGGTTTGCTACCAGTGACCAGGATGCTGCATTCTTACCCTTCCCTGCGCTCCCTGGAAAGTATCCGGTTCCTGCAAGTCAGAGCAAGATTCTTGTGCACAGGACGGGAAGATTGCTTTATTGGCTCTAGCCCTCAGTGGTTACATGATTGTACTTTTTATTCACGAAACAGAATGGGAGCGACTGTGTAAACACATTACATGTCATTACCAAAAGTCCTTATTACAAATACAGCTTCTTGCGGACTGCCCAGCTAAGTATCTAGATTACCTACTCTGCCAAGGGGGGGGGGGGAAACTGGACCCCAGGAAAAACAGGGAAGAGATTGGCTACCAAGATGACAGTGTTTAACCCTGGCTGGTGTGGCTCAGTGGATTGAGCACTGGCCTGTGGACTGAAAAGTTGCCGGTTCGATCCCCAGTCAGGACACGTGCCTGGGCCGAGGGTCAGATCCACAGTTGGGGGAGTGTGAGAGGCAAGCACACATGGATGTTTCTCTCCCTCTCTAAAAATAAATCAATAAAATATATTTTTAAAAAACAGTGTTTACAGGAACTTTTATTTGTGACTAAAATGCTCTTAAAATGTGAGAAGGACATTTAAAATGCACGCACCATTCCGGTATCTCAACAACATAATGGTTTTCATTTGGCTGGTGTTCTTTCAAACTTTTCTCCATATGGACATATTATTTCTAAGTTCATTAAAGTATATATTTTACATTTTTATCGCAAACTTTTACTAACTGTTACATCCCACTGTATTTATACGTTATATGCTTACTTATTCATTTCCTTACTATTGGATGCAAATGCTATTTCTGAAAAAAAATGAATAACTGCTGTAAATGTCTTCATATGTATGGATTTTTCTCCCTTTGAATTTTTGTATTGCCTCAATATCAAGATACAGATTTTCTTTCTTTTAATATTGTCGAATAAACTCACAGAGTCTGGAGGCTCTGCTAGGAATAAATGAGAGACTTAGGCAAGGATCGTGGAGTTTGCAAACTGGCACCACGGCTAGGCCCAAACCCAGAAGTGTTCCCAAGAAGAAAGGGGAGTTAAGAGATCGTATTGTGCACAGTGCGTTTTTGGGAAGGCTGGGCCCTGCACTCTTAGCCCTGGGACTGGTCCAGGAGGGTCATCAGTCAGGTGTCGGGCGCCAGGGGGTCTGGTCAGTCCTGTGGGCTGGCTAGTGCAGGTCAGGTGGGTGAGCGCGTGAGTCCTTGGGGGCTCCCAGGTGGCCGGGGTAGTGAGGTCATCAGTGGTCATCAGAGGGCCGCCTGCAGGTGCAGGTGTACATCCGGGCATTGATGCAGAGCCGGGAGGTTCACAGTGTGCGCCCCCAGGCCAGCTAGAGTGAGAATGGAGTCTCTCCTCATGCCTCAACCTTCATCGTGTTCATCATTTTAGCAGCCTGGTTAAAGTGACTGCATTGTATACATTCCTTGTCCTCCCTCTTTTCTCACCGGATTAGGGCAGCGCTGAGGCTCTCCAGCTGAGTGATTGGGCTGAGTCTTTTAACTTTCTTTATCTGCACAGCTTGGGTTGTCAGACATACCTTAGAAGGCTGCTGAGGATTAAACGAATAAAAAAAGGGGAGGTTCTGTGTAAACTATCTTTACTCGTCCCTCAATATATATCAGGCTACATTTTAGTACTGAGATGAATAACAGTATTTGTTTTTTCCCTTTTTAAAAAGATTTTCTTTTATACAATAAACATGTGTATATATATTTGCTAGGTCTAGTAATATTTAATTATTAGAATTTTAAAAAGCAAATTCAGAAACTTGGGACACATTAAAATTATGTAAATCTCTGGTCAGTATTCATATTATATTAAGTAATTTGTAATCAAAGTATTTATTTTTTTCATCAAGTATAAACATTTGAAAACATATTCTATTTCAAGGCATATGTAGAACAAACGGACACATTCCTTCATCCTCAAAAGTCATATCGAATTCATAAAAAAGCCAGACTGAGTATCATTATTCAATAGTGCCTCTCCCTGTGCATTTATTACTTTATTCATCAGCACATTCTGGTAAATGCCTACAGGAAAAACCCTGATGTGTAACATTTGCCAATATCTATAGTGCAAATACTCCTATCATGGCCAATCTCAATGACACTAAACATTGACTTGCAAAGAGATACCAATAAGCACCTATCATGTGGATGGCAAGGACTGGATTGAGCATTCTAAAGCATTCTGCTGCCGGTAAGTAGGAGACAAGAGAATGTCCGGGGAAGTCCAACTGCTTAGAATGTTCACATTATAAAGGAGCCAGCAGGGACTGAGGCTGTTGAGACAGGCAGGAGTCAGAGCATGAAGAGCCCTGAATGTCTATTCAAGAGGTTGAGTGACCATAGATTTTGACACATGTTCAGGTAAGAGAGACTAGTGCCTCCCACCATTGTGGTGACCATGGAATTTTGGAGGAATCCAAAAAAGAGATGATGGTGTCCCTAAGAGACTGTGGTAGTGACCATGGCATTTTGCAGATATAGAGTGAAAAGATGACAGAGACCCTAACCATGATTCTTTCCATGGGATTTGGTATCCAGGTGAGAAATGAGGATGTTTATACTTAGATAGTAAACATAGAATATTGAAGTTATGCAGGTAAGAAATGATGATCAGTCTAACCATGGTATTTTTGTTGATATCCAGTTAAGAGGTGATGGTGGCCTTAACTACAGAACTGAAATTGGGATTTCCCAGGTCGGCAGGTTAGAAGCTGATGGTGTCCCTTACCACACTAGTGACCATGGCATTTTGGGGTATTCTAGGAATGACGGTGAACCTAACCACAAAAACAACCATGGGATTTTTCAGGGGTCCGATAGAGAGACAGGGTTGTTCTTAACCATGAAAGTGATGTTGGGATCTTGCAGGTACACGGTCAAGAGATGATGGTGATTCTAACCACAGTGGTCAAGAGGGAGTTTGAAGGTAACTAGGTAAGAAATGATGTGTAACTAACAATGGTAGTAGCAACATGTTTTATAGTTACTCAGGTTAGAGATGATGTGTCCCTAACCATGGCATTTCTCTGGATAATGTTTACTAAACTTAGTAGAGGCCACAGGCTTCTGGAGATATCCAGGTAAAGATGATGTGCCATGAACCACTGCGGTGACCAAGGTACTTTGCAGGTATCTAATGAAACACTGATGGTGAACCCGAAGTGCACATGGAATTGTGGGGGTATTGTGGCCTCTTGGCTGAGACCCTTGGGGGAAAAAAAAAGACTGATTAACAAGAGGAAAAGAAGCAATTGTCAATACATTAAATTTTAATTCTGTGACATTTTAATTGTGTTGATTAGCACAACCCTGTGTATATAAGGGAACCCCACAAACATGTGAGACTCAAAAAGGCAGGCTGGCAATTGAGGCTGATGGACCATCCCAAGCTAAAGAAAGGGAGAGAGGTCTGAGACTTCAAAGGGGAGGAAGGAAGTTCTCAGGAAGGTAAGGAGGACATGTGTGGCACACAAAGTTTGCCTTCATAGGCAGAAAAGTCCCTCAGGGGAAACAGGGGTCTCTGGCAATGGCTGTCTTCCTGGTACAACCCCTCCATTCTAATGTAAATGGCCCTTACAAAAAGGCAGTTTCTACTCTGCTTTCAGAGCTTCTCCTGTTCCTCAAAATAGCTAGCTCCAAATAATCCACAAGCCAAAGACTAAGCGTATTTTAGGGTGGCGTATGCTGCTACCCTTTAGTATCCATTAAGTAATAATGGTGACTTAGACCTTGGTAATGAGCTTATCCGGTGTCCTGGTAAGAGATAGTGTGCCTCTAATTATGGCTGTCCAGTGGATAGGTGATGGTGTCTGAAACCACAGTGTTGATCTTAGAGTTCTCCAAGTGTTCAGGTGGAGTTAGTGGTTGCCCCAGTGGAATGAATGGACAGATGGAATTAGCAGGGATCTACATGGAAGAACATGTATTCTTCGTGGAAGAACATGTTGCCACCATGTGTTTTTTCAGGTCTCAGATGGCGTCTCTACCTACAATGTTCACCTTAGAACGGAAGGATCCAGGTAGAGTTCATGGTTCCCCTAACAATATTAGTGATCGTGGGACTTTTTGAGGTCCAAAAAAAAGATGCATTCCTAATCATAGCTGCCATTCTGTGTTTTTGCAGGCTCCAATTTAGAGGTACTAATGAAGATGATGGAATTCAGGTAAGTGATGATATGAAACTTTTTAAAAATATATTAAAGATTTCATTTATTTATTTTTAGAGAGGGAAGGGAGGGAGAAAGAGAGAGAGAGAGAGAAACATCAATGTGTGGTTGCTGGGGGCCGTGGCCTGCAACCCAGGCATGTGCCCTGACTGGGAATCGAACCTTCGATGCTTTGGTTCGCAGCCCATGCTCAATCCACTGAACTATGCCAGCCAGGGCTTGATGTGAACCTTAAACATAGTGTAGACCATCTGATCTTCAGATATCTAGGTAAGTGTCAATGGTGTTTCTAACATTAGTATTCCTATGTGTTTTGTAGGTATTCGGTTAAGAATCATGTCGTCCCAACCAATGCTAGTAAGCATTAGTTCTTATTATGTTAGAATTTAGATATGAGGTCTCGTTAACCTTAGCAATGACTGAAGGATATGCATATATCTAGGTAAGATAGTCGACTTTTTCTCACCACAACATTAACCATGACAATTTTAGAGGGGCTCAGTTGAGTGATGATGGTGTCTCTAAGAATGCAGTTGACCTTGTGATTCTGCCAGGAACCAATTAGTGCTGATGGTTCCCTAAGGATGGAGCTGATCAAGATTATTTGCCAGTATTCCGATAGAACAAGTTGTATCCTTAAACACGCTTCCCATGTGTGTTTCTTGAGATACCAGTCTGAAGACTGTGGCGTATGTAGGAGTGTTTATTAATGGAGCTTTCCAATGTGGGGGCTAAAAAAACACGAATACTTTTCTTCTCACCTTCTAAATTCTTCTAGGCTGTGCTAATAACCAAATCAACAGAGACAGATTAACAGGAGAAAGTCAAAGTTTAATACATGTGCATTGGGAATTCACATAGTCATGATATTCCGTGGAAATTCCAAAGAGCATGAGGCAATGTTGGATCTATATGACATGTCGGACAAAGGGACAAAGGGGGCAAGGGCGTATAGATTTTGTAAGCGAGCATGGGCATTTTATAGACGGTTGAGAAAGCTCAGAACACCCATGGCAGGCAAATCCTTGTTGGCAACTGAGAAACAATGGGACACAGCGGGTATCTAGGTCACAGGCACCTGCCTGAAGCCCTCTTGTTTACCATCCTTAATTCACATGAGGTTGAGGTCACATCCTAAGGTCTCCTTCCTGAAACAGGTTTCTCTGTCCAAAATCTCTTGGGCAGGAAAGCAGGGTGGTGAAATGTTCTTTCTGAGTCTTGTTTCTTAATAAACAGCTTAAAATCAATATCCCCAAAGCAGCTTCAGGGTACCAGAATATTGATCCCTCCACCAGGTACGCAAGTAAGTGATAATATAGGTTGTACAACACTACAGACCAACTAATATTCAGCTATCAGGAAATCAGGATTGAGACTCCAACGCTTGTGTTCCCATGCGTCCAGGTGAGTGTTCATGTACACCTTAGCCGCACTGCAGACCATCGGATTCTCCTGTCTAGGTGGGTGATGCTGGTTTGTGTATGCTTGCTTTGCCATGTGGTTTTTCTTGCAGGTGTTCAGGTAAGAAATGATAGTAGTTTATCAATTCTACTAACCATGTTATCCTAATGTTTTATATTTTATTTTTTTTAAGATTTTATTTATTGCCCTGGCTGGTGTGGCTCAGTGGATTGTGCACTGGTCTATGAACCAAAGAAGCACTGGTTCAGTTCCCAGTCAGGGCACGTGCCTGGGTTGCAGGCCAGGTCCCCAGTAGGGGATGCATGAGAGGCAACGACACATTGATGTTTCTCTCCCTCTCTTTCTCCTACCCTTCTCCTCTTTCTATTAATTTAAATAAATATTTATTTATTTTTAGAAAGAGGAGAAGGGTGGGAGAAAGAGAGGGAGAGAAACATGGGAGAAAGAGAGTGAGAGAAACATCAATGTGTGGTTGCCTCTCACGTGGCCTGCAACCCAGGCATGTCTACTGTTTTATATTTTAGAAAAAAATGTAATTTTAACACTTAGAATGTTGAGCAGTTTTCAGATATGTAGGTTATTATCACGGAGTCCTATGGCAGAATAGTAACCGAGGGATTTTTGCAGTTGTGCTGTCGAGATGTGACAGTGTCTCTTACAATGCTGCAGACCTTGGAGTACAGCACGTATCCACGTGGAGTTGATGGGTTCTTCGGTGATGGCAGTGAAGGAGGTTATATGCAGGTGCCAGGTGGAAAGGGCATGTTCACAGACGTATTTGTCACATTGTGTTTTTGAGGTTGCATTCAGGAGAACACGATGACTTCGTAATGATCATTAGCAGGGATGTTGCTTGTATCCAGGTAGGTGATGATGTTACAGGATGCAGCCAAGAGGGGGGACCCCAAATGGGCATTTGAAATGGGGTCCAGAACTCAAGGTGTCCAGGAGATTTTTGGATGTCCTCACTGCCCCCCCCCCCCACAAGTATGGGTTGCGGGAAGGGACACATGGAGCAGGGCCATTGAGAGCTGTTTCGCATAGCAACAGCTTTGCAGCTCACCTCTGGCGTGGTCATTTAACACATCTATAACCTTTACCTGGTTGCACAGATATGTTAAATGGCTGTGGCCATGCTCTGAGCTAGGGGAATGGAAGTAACTTCCCCACCAAGATGTAACTGGGGGGCAGGTCCCCCAAGTTACAGTGCCTGCGTGGGAGCTTGGAGAAGATTGGCTCCATGACATGGGATCACACCTGCCCAGACTCATGATGGCAGCCCGGTAAAGCTGGAAGGATGTGAGTTCTGGCCTGTGAGGCCGAGTGTGGGAGGAGTCAGAAATGGGACTGCAGAAAAAGACTGGCGTGGGGATTTAAACCCAGACGTGGCAGCCATTGGGGGGAAAACCACGCAGCTTTGGCAGAGTGGAGACTCCCGCAGCCCTGCGAAAGAGAATCACCATGAGATTTAAGCAGAGAACCGCCACTTGGCTTTGGCAGAGTGGCGATCCCCACTCCTTGCAGTCACTGAGGGGGGACAAGCATGCAGCTTTGGCTGAGTGGGGACTCCCGTGATCCTGGGAGAGAGGACCACGTGCCTTTGCCAGAGTGGGGACCCCCGCAGCTTTAGAAGGGGGAACCACCACCCGGCTTTAGCAGAGATCCCGGCGACACAGCTGATGGTGCCAGGAACCGAGGGAGGCCTGCCAGCCGAGATGGATTACTGGAAAGAACTGGGGGCTGCCTGAGCCACGGACCTCTATTTCCTTTCCTGAGATATGGTACCCCAGACTGGGCAAAGGGGGAAAGAGGGACTGTGTCTGTTTGTGGGTGTTTTAAGGGACTTGAGGATTTTGATGAAGACATTAGGTCACTACTTTAAGTCTGTATAGAATTAAATAAACATTTCCTTTCCTTTTCACGAATCTCTGGCATTGAGAGACATCTTTCCTATAGACGGCAGACATAACAGACCTGGGGGTTCCTTTTGGTAATAGTGTATCGTCCCAGGCCCCCCTTGTTTGATCTGTAACAATGATGTGTGCCTTAAGTAGATCACAGATCATGCCATCTTCAAATACCTAGGTAAGTGATGATGGCGGCCTTCACAATTGTATTACCCTGCGTTTTTTTTTTCAGGTATTCACATAAGAAATGATGTTCCGCCCTGGCTGGCGTAGCTCAATGGATTGAGCGCGGGCTGCGAACCAAAGCATGGCAGGTTCGATTCCCAGTCAGGGCACATGCCTGGGTTGCAGGCCATGACCCCCAGCAACCACACATTGATGTTTCTCTCTCTCTTTCTCCCTCCCTTCCCTCTCTAAAAATAAGTAAATAAAATCTTAAGAAAAAAAAAAAAGAAATGATGTTCCCACCAAATGCTAGTAAGCATTAGCCCTCGTTAATTTAGAGTTGAGATATAATGTGTGTTTAACCTAAACAGTGACTGAGGGATATGCAAAGTGAATTGTGCTTTTATTCCACACCACAGTATTGACCATGAACTTTTCACAGGTGCTCAGTCAAGAGATAATGACATCGTTAACAACACTGTTAACCTTGAAGTTCTGCCAAGATCAAGATAGTGCTGATTGTTACCTCAGTGATAGAACTGATCAGGGTTATTTGCAGGTGTTCTGATAGACCAAGTTGTGTTCTTCAACACGTTTGTTGCATGAGTTTTTTCAGGTTCTACTCAAGACATCACAGTAAACCTAACAATGGTTATTAAAAGGACCTTGCTAATAACCAAGTAAGTGATAATGTGGGCTTACTACAATATAGACTATCTGATGTCCGTTGTCTGGGTCACCAGTTTTCAACCTTTTTCCTCTCACGGGCACATAAAAACAAGTTGTGAAAATTCTGCAGTAAACCAAAAATATATTTTTGAGGGTCTGACAAAAAATAGGTATAACTGTGATTCATTCACACTGGACTGGACAGCTATTGTTGTGCTGGCTGTTGTCATTTTTTTTCTTTGACAGCCTAAGAGAAAAGAGGTCAGTGCCCCTGACTAAATAGTCAGGTATTACATGTTTTAAAAATTCTTGTGGTGCTGTGGTTGACAATGGCTGGTCTAGGTAGTTGAAGATGGTGTCCTTAAGACAGTGTTATCATGTTTTTTAAAAAATAGATATTCCACGTAGGTCTTTGCTAGTATGCACCTATGAGATGACATGATATTTATGATATTGACTCATTAGAGACCCCCTTATTTTCAGATATCTAGATAATTAATAATGTCATCAAGAATCTTTTTTTAAGAAGATTTATTTATTTATTTTTAGAGAGGGAAGGGAGGGAGAAAGAGAGAGAGAGAGAAACATCAATGTGCGGTTGCTGGCGGCCATGGCCTGCAACCCAGGCATGTGCCCTGGCTGGGAATCGAACTTGCGACACTTTGGTTCGCAGCCCGCGCTCAATCCACTGAGTTTTGCCAGCCAGGGAAGAATCTTTTATTAATTTTGTTCTTGACATGCATGCAACTGAGGAATTAGTTCGTTTCTAACAATACTAGTAATAAGCATGAGATTTGACGGTAGTCTTATTTAGAGATATTGTATATTTAATATTCAAAGTAATACATGGATATGCAGATATCCAGATGGTTGATCACATTGACCATGACATTTTGCAGGTATTCCTTCACAAGAGGAAACTGTTTCTGATCAAGATTTCTTTTCGGTCTGCGAGTATTCAGGTCGAGTTGTGGGGCCATGAAATGATCGAAGGGACCAAGGGAATTCGCAGGCTTGACGTAAAATAAGACGGGCACCAAACAAAATTTTCAGATGTGTTTTTCAGATTCCCGTCGAGATCGCAGTGAGCTTATCCATGCTAGTAACCGTGGGATGCATGTCACTTCTATTGCCAAGTTTTTAGCGCACGATACTAGGGCTACAAAGGTAAGGTCTGCCGTGCATCGAGACACAGCCCAGAACCAATGACCTTCAGAGGTAGAGGTGAGCACTGAACACTTTCAGTTGCCATAATGTTGTTGCATGGGTTTAAGAAATAACCTCGAGGTTTTACTTGGAACATTTTACTGAGAATCATGTTTCATACTTAGGCTTATTTGAGCATCATATATCGTGGTGTTCTCCGGGACTTCCCTCTAGTAGTATGCATCACGTTGATTCAGGCGCATGGATAAAATGGGATTGTGTCCCCTGAGGAATGCTGACTGAATCAATGCAAGTATCAAGGTGGGAATGTAGGATTTTATTGAAAAGCATGATGAGCCGGTTACCTGGGAGAACAAGTTGTGACCTTAGGGCATTTGTCCCATGTGCTTTTTCAGGGTCTTGTTAAGATCACAGTGACTGAACAATGGTGGTTATGGGAACAAGAACCTAATCGGGGAATGTGGTAATGTGGGTCTGGCCAGAGTGGACACGTCCTGGTAATCAAGGTCAGGAGACAGTGATGCTCCTGTCACTTCTCTTGCCACCTTCATACTGGAGGACACTGCTTGAACTCAGGTAAGGGCTGCTGTGGGCCTAAGCACAGCACTGACCCCTTGACCTTCATGTACACAGGTGCGCGTTACTGGGACACCTAACACATTCTGTGGCCATAATTTGTTGCAGTGTTTCAGGCAATAACCATGAGTTTTCACTTTTGTATTTCAGATGGACCTCACGTGGAATGCTTGCCATTGTGTGTGGGTCTTATAGTCCGCTTATGAATTGTCAGACATTTCCCACGTGAGTTGCAACTCACGGTTTTTCACAAGTACAGGTGAGGGTGGCTGGTGTCTGTCGACAAAGAGATCGAGTTGAATTGATTCAAGTATGAAGGTCGCATATGTGTCTTTGTCGAGAATCTGTTGATTAGCACGTGTTCTGGTAGAACCTCTTGGGACCTTAATGACATTTGTCATACCAGTGAGTCCCCTTACTGTCTGAATCGCTTAGCAGATGCACCCTTACCAGCTCACATGTTGTGTCTCCTGGTTTTCACTGTGGATTTGAGATTGTGTTGATCTTTTTTTTTTCAGCAACATCCGGGGCATAAAACAAATAGAAGCATTTCTATTATTCACCCACAGAAATAATTAGTTGCTTGAGGCTGCAGGACTATACACAGCGCGCCAGCCACCTAATCTGTCATTATCTCAAGTGCTGCCTTCCCTGGCGCCAGGAATCCTGTTAGGACCTTCATCATCTCCTCTGTCACCCTTTGGTGCTTCTCGTCGTTTCTTTGCCTCAGGACTAGTTAAGACAGATGCTAAGGTGTCAGTGAGGATCTGAAAATAACACTTTTCATAGCAGTGGTTTGAGCTAATGGTGTTTTGCATCTCAAAAAAATGTTTTACAAACATTAATTAAGCTGCTAGCTCCCTGGTGGGCTTAGACCAAGAGAATGCTCACGCAGAAAGTTGCTGTTTTTACCTCAAGCCACAGAAAGTCAAGGAAACTGAAAGCCTGCAGGCTTCCCCCTAAGTTCTTTTCTGGAAGGAGAGCTTAAGGTCCCTTTAGAACTTCTGTGATGCTCCGAAAATGAAGTCTTTTGTGAAGCTTCATAAAATGGAACCCCTTAGAATGCTTTATGAAATGACCACCTGCCAAAAAGTATTTTCTGTTCATTGTTATGAGAGGATGTATCTACTGAGGTGGTGCAAAGGGAAAATAGAATAAACTGCACACCTACACCAATTCATTAAGACAATACTTAGTTCTCAATAGGAAGTCGGAGGGGGGGACCCTAGCAGGTGTGATTAAGGAGGAAGGATATGAGAGAACAGGAGATCCCCAAAAGCATTCTTTCCATTTCCTCATTCTGATGCAGAAATCCAAACAAAAGCTTTAGAAGAAACACCTGGAAAAACAATATTTCCACGGCAAAACGCAGAAACACAGGCATAATGTGATGGCAACCTTCATTCATGGCCATTTTCATCTAAATTAATGAGGCTCAGTCAAGGGAAATTTTTACACCCAACCCTGCCCCAGAGAACATTTGACAATATCTGGGGGTGAGATATTTTTGGTTGTCACAGCTGGGGGTGGGGCAGGTGGAGTGATATTGGCATCTGGTTTATGGAGGTCAAGGATGCTGCTATGAAATACCCTAAAATGCACATGGCAGCCGCTCTCGAAAAGACTGGTCCATCTACAGAATACCCACAGTGACAAGGTGGGGGGACCTTGCTCTAAAGCATTACCTTGTCAGAGAGGTGTTTCCAAATCCAGTTGGACTTAGTGATATGCCACTGATGTGGTTGACCCCAAAGCCACCCCACCCACAACCCCAACCAGGTTCAGCATGGTAGCCTTTCCTACTGCTTGCTCTAGGATACCTTTATTAGGGCCTGAGAACCGAATCTGTACACAGTCCAACGTTATGTTCCTAACTGCTACACTGTTGATTTTCTCAGAAGGAAACAGCCATCCCTTTATTTTGGAATGATCCGGGCTCCTTTTCATTAGGGAGACACACACACATTTCTACCCAAATATATTGCCCAGTGCATTTCATTTGAGTAGGGTCAAAGTCAAGTGCCAGATCAAGGGAAGAGCCCTCTGCCGAAACCCCTGCAGCAGCTCACGTGAACTTGTCTGTACTGAGATGGTTGAGAAAGGGGAGGCTTCGCGTTCTTCCTCTGCCCCACTGTCACAGAATCCTCTGTCGACCTACTTCCGGCATTCTGCTTTAATAGTCATGTCAGAGTCTAAAGACAATGCAGAAAGTGGGCGTAAGAGGCAAAGATAAAAGAGATAAACTACATGAGCACAGAACATCTCTTCTCATTCACACATTTTGCTTTGAAGAAAAAATAGATGGTAATGCCGACCAAAATGACATTCAAGTTAAAAAAGACCTGGGGAACCACCCCTGTTTGGATTTCTTGTTTCATTACAGTCAACATTTACATGCTATCTAAAATGCAAAGGCTGCTAGACCAAAATTCTGGCCTTTGAGTTCAGTTAAGCGGGGAGGTAAGTAATAAAATAGCTGTCTGAGACAGGAGGTAGAAGAGAGGTCAGGAATTGGGGGAGGGGAAGCAGGAAGATACCGCTTCATGATTACCGAGTCTCTGTTTGGGGTGATGAAGACATTTTGGAAACCATGGATAATGGTGATGGCTGTGGAGCCATTCTAAGAATGTTTTGGCCCGATCCATGGGAAGTCTTAGGTCCTGTCTCCTGTTAGAGGAGTCTCTCGTCCACCAGTAACAGGCCTGAATGAGTTTGTTTGTTGTGCTTCATGGTTGGCCACCTGCAGCATAAGGGAAGCGTGACCTCAGCTCAAACCTGGTGGGGAATGGATCCTGAGGGCCAGAGCCCACGCTGGGAACCACTTATGTTCCGGGCAGCAGGTTTCCGGAGGGAGCTCTGACTGGTGCACTTCTGTGCTCACAGTGTACCTATCACATCTAAAGCTCATAACCCCTCTTCTAAGATTTTTATTATGTCTAGTTAACTAAAGGGAAAACTGGGCTTGCATAAACTGCCCCAAAGCACATGACTCTTCAGTGGTCAAGCCAGCTTCCAAAGTCAGATTCGAAAGACCCCAACGCCAGTGCCTTGTCTCCACTAACGCGGTCGATTAACTTAGTGTTCAGTAAGTAATTAGTTTCCCGCCGCCCCAATCTACATGGCAGGGATCGTTCTCTGACTGTTGACATGACCTTGGTGTGCATCTCGTCTTGGCCATGGAATGTGGGTATAAAAGACTGTGGGCCAAGTTCCGAGTCGCAGCTTTGAGAGGTGTCATATGAGTGTACTCATCTCTTCCTGGTGAAGGCCGTGTCGGGAGAAGATTGTGAACCAAGGATGAAGAGAACAGCTCAGTCAATCCCAGTCTGCAGCAGGACGCCATACCCTGCACCCAGCCAGCCTGCAGGCCGGAGAGTACAACACAAAGGCTTATCTTTATAAGCTGTTGAGGTTTGCACTGATTCGTTATGCAACATTGCCTTGGCAAGAATCATCGATATATTCCATGTTGCCTTCTGTAAAGTAATTGATTCTGCCTGGAGGAGAGGGCAAAGCCTTCGTGCACGAAGTAATATTTAAACAAAGTATTCTTTAAAATACTAAAATAATTCTTAATTACATTTTGGAAATAAATGCTTTATCTCTTTTCATTGTCAAAAATTTGGAAAATAATGAAAGCATTAAAAAGAAAGCCAAAGGGATTACATCTATTAATGAATTAATTAATTTTTTAATTTAAATATAGATGGTATACAGTCTTATATTGAATGTATTAGTTTCAGGTGTACCATGTTCGACATTATTATGTCTTACAATGTGATCATCCCACTAATTCTAGTCATCATCTGTCACCATGTAAAGTTATCACAATATTATTGAATATATTTCCCTTCTACTTTTCACCCATCCCTCTACCCTCTTCCTTCTGGTGGCTATCCCTTTGGTCTCCGTTTGTATGAGTCTATTTTTGTTTTGTTTTTAGACTCTACATATAGATAAAACCATACCATATTTGTCTTTTTCTGGTGACTTACTTAGCAGAATGCTTTCTAGGTCCATCCATGTTGTCGCAAATGACAAGATTTTATTAGTTTTTTTATTGCTGCACAATAACCCATTGGCTATATGGACCACATCTTCTTTATTCGTCTGCCAATGGGCACCCAGGTCACTTCCATATCTTGGCTATTGTAAGTAATGCTGAATGAACATAGGGGTGCGTCTATGTTTTTGAATTAGCGTTCTCATTTTCTTTGGATAAATATCATGAAGTGGAATTGCTGGGTTGTATAATATATCTATTTTTATTTTTTCGAGGACTCTCCATACTGTTTTCCTTTGGGAGTATACCAATTTGCAGTCTTGCCAACAGTGCACAGGGGTTCCCTTCTTTCCATACCCTTACCAATACATGGTATTTGTCGATTTTTTGATAATAGCCATTCTGACTGGTGTGAGGTAGTATGTCATTGTGATTTTGATTTGCATTTCCCTGATGATAGTGATGATCTGTATGTCTTCTTTGGAGAAACGTTTTTATATTAGAATCCTTCTCCTTGTATGTTATGCCTATATGATTATAGGGCATTGCCTTTTTATCTAACATTATCATCAGCAGTCTGTGTTCTTACAATTTTTAAAAAGATTTTATTTATTTTATTTTTAGACAAAGAGGAAGGGAGGGAGAAAGAAGGGGAGAAACATCAATGTGTGGTTGCCTTTCCCATACCCCCTACCGGAGACCTGACTGGGAATCGAACCGGCGACCCCTTGGTTTGCAGGCCGGCATTCAATCCATTGAGCCACACCAGCCAGGGCTGTTATAGGAGTGGAGTGGGGCTGACGAAATGGAAGATAAGCATCTGAGAGAAGAAAAGCACAAAGACATAGAGGCATTTATTCAATAAGCACACGGGGCTTCCCATGTAGTACTAGGCAATGTTCCAAAAGTTTTACAAATATTATTTCATTCTAACTTCATAGCATCCCTATGAGGTAAGTACTATTAATGTCATCCCCACCTTGTAGGTAAAGAGATATAAAAGCACAAAGATATTGAGCAACTTGCCCAAAGTGATGAGTAATTGTCATAACTGAGCTTTGAATCCACAATATGATAACATGCTGCCTCCACTAAGAACATATTTGGTCATCTTTACAGCTATATTTGAAGAGCCACGTGACCATAGCCAAAACTGAAGGGAGAAGAGAGGAAGGAGAGTCACGTGCAAATGTCGGTTGGGGTAAGTTCACTTCAGTATAAAAAGTCCAGTCATCTAACATGAAGATCCATTAGAAGCCTTCCGAGTGGTATCTTTATTTTGCGGGACTAATTTTCATGCCTTATCAAAGACTAATGATTTCCTCAGTGGAACTCATCTGAAAGCAATTTTTCAGCAGCCTTATAAAGGACCTAGTCCCCGATGCACAAACTGATCAGATAGTCTATTCTGTTCCCCAAGTAGCTGAAGAATCAGGTGGCGTTCCTCACAAAAGGAGTCAGTTTCCCTCGCAGAGCAGCCGTAAGCGTTCACTTGTCCTTATACCCACTTGGGGGATGCAAATAGGAGAAAGGCAGGAGCACAAAGCAGTGCCAGAGCTGCTGCTTTCGTCTGGCTTTAACACACACCACTTGCAAAATCGCCTTTGCTTGCCTAAAATCCTGAGGACAATGTGGCTGGAAATGGAGCTGTGAAAGGCTATTAACCAGAACAGCAGGCTGCCAAGGTTCTTAAAGTTTATACAACTCCAAAGTACACCTTTAGCAGCACATGTGTTGGGGGAAAGAGCCTCAATGTCACGTGTCTTCTTTTTTAAAAAAGTATTTTATTGATTATGTTATTACAGTTGTCCCCATTTTCCCCCTTTGCCCCCTCCACCTGGTACCCCCATTCCCTTCAGCAATACCCCCCTTAGTTCCTGTCCATGGGTCATGCATATAAGTTCTTTGGCTTCTCCATTTCCTATACTGTTCTTAACCTCCCCCTGTCTATTTTGTACCTACCAATTTGTGCTTCTTATTCCCTGCAACTTTTCCCCCTCTCTTCCCCTGCCCTCTCCCTGCTGATAACCCTCCATGTGATCTCCATTTCTGTGATTCTGGTCCTATTCTGCTTGTTTTCTTCGTTTGTGTTTTAGATTGAGTTGTTGGCAGGTGTGAGTTTGTTGCCATTTTAATGTTCATAGTTTTGATCTTCTTATTCTTAAATAAGTCCCTTTCACATTTCATATACTAAGGGATGGTGATGAACTCCTTTAGCTTTACCTTGTTTGGGAAGCACTTTATCTGCCTGTATATTCTAAATGATAACTTTACTGGATTGAGTAATCTAGGTTGTAGGTCCTTGTTTTTTATCACTTTGAATACTTCTTGCCAGTCCCTTCTGGCCAACAAATTTCTTTGAGAAATCAGCTGATAATCTTATGGGAACTCCTTTGTAGGTAACTCTCTGATTTCTCTTGCTGCTTTTAAGATCCTCTCTTTATCTTTAACCTTGGGCGTTTTAATTATGATGTGTTTTGGTGTGGTCCTCTTTGGGTCCAACTTCCTTGGGACTCTCTGTGCTTCCTAGACCAGCATGTCTATTTCCTTTACCACATTATGGAAGTTTTCTTTCATTATTTTTTCAAATACATTTTCAATTTCTTGCTCTTCCTCTTCTCCTTCTGGCATCCCCATGATTCAGATGTTGGTATGTTTGGAGATGTCCCAGAGACTCCTTATACTATCCTCAGGGTTTCTGTTTAAATTCTTTTTTTTCTTCTTGCTATTCTGATTGAATGCTTATTTTTTCCTTACGTTCCAAATTATTGATTTAAATCTTGGCTTCATCCCCTCCACTGTTGATTCCCTGTAGATTTTTCTTTATTTCACTTAATGTAAGCTTCATTTATACCTGGGTCTTTTTTATGCTGTTGCTGTACTCAGTGAATTGGTTTTTTTTTAAGATTTTATTTTTAGAGAGGGAAAGGGAGGGAGAAAGAGAGAGAATCAATGTGTGGTTGCCTCTCACATGGCCCCCACTGGGAACCTGGCATGTACCCTGACTGGGAATCGAACCGGCAACCTTTTGGTTTGTAGTCCACGCTCAGTCCACTGAGCTATGCCAGCCAGGGCTCAATGAGTTCTTTGAGCATCCTGATAACCAGTGTTTTGAACTCTGCATCTGATTGGTTGGGTATCTCCATTTCATTTAGTTCTTTTTCTGGGGTTTTGTTCTTTTCTTTCATTCAGGCTGTATTTCTTTGTCTCCCCCATTTGGAAGCCTCCCTGTGTTTGTTTCCATGTATTAGGTAGAGCTGCTTTGACACCCTGTCTTAGTAGCATGGCCTATTGTAGAAAAGGCACCTGTAAATTGTGTGGGGGTGGAGCCTTCGGTAATCACCAGGGCAGGGCAACCTGCTTCACTGCTTTGTGGCACTGTGTTTGTGGGGAGGGCTCAGAGAGCAGACAATGCTGCTGCCTGGCTTCTGGATGTCTGCCCAGGACTCACCTTGTTTCCAGTCACTTCACTTTCTCCCTGTATGAGACTGGTGCCTTTCCAGCTCTTGCCCTGGTGCTGAATCCCAAAGAGGGTGGGTCTGCTATGTCCTAGGTCTGTGTGGGTCCTTTAAGAGGAGTCTCCTGAAAATCAGCTGTTTCCTCCACCGCCCCAACCTCCATGGGTTTTTACAGCCAGAAGTTATGGGGATTTATCTTCCTGGAGCTGGAACCCTGGGCTGTGTGGTCTGGCCTGGGGCTGGAATCCCTTGTTCCTGAGGTATGCCTCCCAATTTTATCTACCATACGTAAATGTGGGACCACCTGTTCCACCACCTCTCCATGCCACACTGTGTCTCTCCGCCTCTCCGCCTGACTCCATATCTCTGCCCCTCCTACCCATCTGGATGATTGTGGCTTCTTTAAGTCCTTGGTTGTCGGACTGCTACACAGCTCAATTTTCTAACGGTTCTGGGTGATATTTGTTTTGAAGTCTAGTTGTCATTTTTTTCTGTAGTTGTGCACGGAGGCGAAGCATGTTTACCTATGCCTCCATCTTGACCAGAAGTCCCTCGCATGTGTCTTCTTGAATCCAGTAACTCAGTGCTGCTCTTCTTGAGGAGCCTTGTGTCACTTCATCTGAGATCCTAGCTTTCAAATAGAAGATTCCTCCTGAGCCTTTTTGCCTTATTTTCATTTCCTGCCAAACCTATTTTCAGAATGCTGAAGAGGTGAACGTGCCATGAGCATGGTTGTCTTGAGGAGCCTAGCAAGCCATCCTCCCAACAGAGGCCTGAAAATTTTACTAAGCTTCCTGCATTAATCTGCTCTAGCTGCCATAACAAAATGCAATAGGCTGGCCCAAACACTAGAAATTGATTTTCTCACAGTTCTGAAAGCTGGTAGTCCTGGGTCAGGGGACCAGGACGGTCGGGTTCTGGTGAGAGCACACTTCCTGGCTTGTAGTCAAGATGCTTCCTTCTTTCTGTCCGCAGTCAAGATGCTTCCTTCTTTCTGTCCGCACGTGGCCTTTCTTCAGTGCATGCACACAGAGAGAGCTCTTCCCCTTATAAGACCACCAATCCTAGAATTAGGACTGTACTTTGTGACCATATTTAACCTTAATTACCTCCTAAAAACCCCATTTGCAAATACAGCCACGTTGGGAATTAGGGCTTCAGTATATGAATTTATGAGAAGCGCAATTTAGTCCATAGTGTTCTCTCTCCTTCAGATTCTGTGTTGTGTTCATTTTATAGCATAGACACCAGCATCCATGCCACTCACAGTACAAAACCACCTTCCCCCAACCCATGCATTTGAGACTGTAAACTTGACATCCATAGACTACATTCAGCTTTCACGTAGATATCATTTAGCCTACAGTTTAAAAATAAATTTATATTTGCCCTGGCTGGCATAGCTCAGTGGATTGAGCGCGGGCTGCGAACCAAAGTATCACAGGTTCGATTCCCAGCCAGGGCACATGCCTGGGTTGCAGGCCACGACCCCCAGCAACCGCACATTGATGTTTCTCTTTCTTTCTCCCTCCCTTCCCTCTCTAAAAAAACCCCTTAAAAATAAATTTAAATTAGTTATCAACACTTAAAACTCAGAATATAGGAAATCATCATTTGCATTCTCAGTTTTTCCTGGAAAAAAGTCTGTAATGGACTGTATTTTAGTCTTTGCATTGACCCTAAGAGCCTGAAGTCAAGTTTGTGTCCAGCAGCTGGATAAGCAGGGCAGGACCTTATGGAATCTATTGGGGGAGCTGAATTGCTTCTGGACTTGTTTCATTTCTTCCACTCCTAACTTTTCTCTCCCCCTTTTCATTATCTTTTATTGTATCTTGTGGATATTTATAATTCACTTCAAATTTAGGACGAGATAAATCCAGGTTATATATATATTGAAATTGACCAATACATTTTGCTGTGACAATGAATGAATGAACACGTGCAGGGTTGTGTGGGCATGTGTATTCTCAAAACGATCAAAGAGAATTCCTTATTGAATTAAAAGATATGGCCCTGGCTGGCGTAGCTCAGTGGATTGAGCGCGGGCTGTGAACCAGGCATTGCAGGTTCGATTCCCAGTCAGGGTACATGCCTCGGTTGCAGTCCATGGCCCCCAGCAACCGCACATTGATGTTTCTCTCTCTCTCTCTCTTTCTCCCTCCCTCCCCTCTGTAAAAATAAATAAATAAATAAAATTAAAAAAAAATAAAAAATATGGCCTTTGAAAGGCACCTTACTGTTTAACAAAATCTTGAAAAGAGCTAATGTATAATAAGGGGGGAGAATGTATCATTCATTAATTAGGAGTCTATATGCCCCTTCACAGTTTACAAAGTCATTTCCCATGTATTCCCTCATCTATATTGCATGTCTGTGAACCATTCAGGAAAGGAGGGCTCGATGCTTACAGCCGAGCCACAAAGATGAGCTGCAGTTCACATAAGCACATTGCTGGTTTATCCCAAATCTTTTTTTTTCACATTTTTTAAATTGGTGTTCAAGTACAATTGTTTATCTCAATTCTGACACAGGCCTGAAGGCATGGGCTTATGTGCAGTGCGAAGAGAAGAGTCAGGACTCTGGTAAAGACAGATCATCGTGAAATGTTTGCATGAGCCTACTTCCTGGCATGCATAAAACACTGTATCACTCAAGGTGTCCTCATATTAATGATCTCATTAGGGGCTCACAGCTAATATGATTTCCATTTAAAAAATGTGGAAATTAAAACCGTTATGAATGATGGGCCAAGTTCATTTGGTGAAAGACACAGAGGTAAAACCCTGGAGACCCGACCCCAAGCCCAGTTTCGCTGCAGCAACCTGGTCAGGGAAGAGTAATGCTGCGGGATGCCAGTTGTTGTCATATAAAACAAAGTTATGAAAAAAAGTCAAAGCTCCACGATAAAACAGATTGGGAAAGTTTTGAACCTTGCAAAGCTCAGAATTTTGCAGGACCTCTCAGAGACTTGAACGTATTACCGTCTGTTGCCACATTACAAGGCAGAATTTGCTATGCAGCATTTTCCCAAATCCTAACTAAGACTGCGTAGGCCATTCTTCAGGGACGGTTCACACAACTAGTGTTCTTGAGGGTGGGCTTTGAGAAACATCGTCCTACATCCGTCATGGGTTATATCCAGTCACGGGTGATATCACAGCCCCATGCACTGTTCATTGTCAAGGCTGTCCGGGGATGCAGAATTAGGACAGAAGTTCATCTGAAATACGAGGATTCTTCTGTACTCATAGTCACTAGCACTCTCTAGGGAAGGGTCATTCTCCACCTTATTAATGTCAGGCTTTACCACATAACTTGCTTTGGCCAATGAAATGAGAGTAGATCCAACTCATGTGACTTCTACACAGAGGTTTTAGAGCCGGTGTCTGGCATTCAATGCGCATTTCCCTCTGTCTTGATGACCAGCCAATAGGGAGCTCCATCAGCCTGGGGCCTGGAGTGAGGACAACGTGGAGCAGAGGTGTTGCCAACCAAACCATTCCCAATGATGAGAAGTAATCTTTGGCTGTTGTAATCTACTAAGATGTGGGGGTATTTATTATTGCAGCATAACCTATCATGTCCTGACCATTATAATTTACAAAACACATGTCACATAATGAAGTATTGATGTGGTATTTCTTCTGCAAACACTTATTTATATGCAATATTTAAAGAGCCATTAGGACTCAGTAGAAAATTCAGCGTTCCTGTTTGTAGTTTATTTGCCCTTGTCAATGTCACTGAACTCTACTTTCTACACAGCTCATCTTACACATGTGATGAGACAATCGTGGATATAGAAGTATTTTAAAAACTGTAAGGTGCTGACCAAAGGTGAGGCCGATAAATCAATGTGCTATCCTAGGCTGTATTTCAGAGCTCCCAACTCATCGATGGATAACAATGGATGGAGTGACCTCCAGGCGGGGAAGCAGAAATGCTCTTGACCCACATCTATGGTTCCTTTCCATTGTATTTTATGAATTTTATATGAGACTTCTTTTTTTAAGATTTTATTCACTTTTATGTTTAGAGAGGGAAGGGAGGGAGATAGAGAGAGAGATAGAAACATCAATGTGCGGTTGCTGGGGGCTGTTGGCCTGCAACCCAGGCATGTACCCTGGCTGGGAATCGAACCTGCGACACTTTGGTTCATAGCCCACGCTCCATCCACTGAGCTACACCAGCCAGGGCTGAGACTTCTAAATTAATGAATATTAAAGTTTCTCTATTTCTTGTCAGGGTGCTTTGGGCTCTAAGTAAAAGAAACCCCGGCTGTACAGGCTTGAACAATAAGGGTATCTTTCATCTGATGAAACGCCACGTCCAGAGGTCAGGTAGTTGATAGGTAAAGACTCAGCTTCTCTATGACTCTCCTTGTCACTATCCTCAGCACCTGTTTCCTCCTAAAGCTGAGGTTTCCTTTTGGTCACTAAGTGGCTGCTGGAAAAAATCACGTCTAGCACCTTCTTTGGTCACATCAAGCAAGAGAGAGAAGATATAAACACTTCACTTGCACCAGCATTGTGAGTCCTTCAATGTACTGAGAACATGTGCCAAAAACTGATGGTGAATGAGTCAGCTCGGAGCTCAGGTGGGAATAAGAGAATAAAATCAAGATTCGTTAGGAAGAAGGGAAGGAGAAGCAGACAACAAACTAATGCTTTGCAAGGCAGCTCAACAGGAGAAAATCTAGCACCTCATGCATTTCTCTAGACCTGTGAACTGTTTAATGTTCAGATTTGTAAACCTGATACTTGGGCAGAAGTAAAATCTCCTAACACTTAGCTCTACCATCTGTTGCTGACATAACAATTTTACATAATATGAAAAATGCCAGATGGAATCTACACATTAACCATGTCCAAGATGTTTTATGCATCAACATACACAGAATAAAAGAAATCGCTTTGTTTCATACACTGTGGAGCTCATACTTATCCAGTTACAATTCTAGCCATTGATGGAGAAGGACGACCCCAGAGTTGCCTAATCACTTACGTTCCCTTGGTGGTTGGAAAGCTACACCCACTGGCAGCCCCAAATTTCTATCCGGGACAGACCTAGAAGCTATAGTTTGTTTAGAGCTGGGGGCCGGGAAGAGGAAGGCATACATATTGAAACTGTGTTTGCGAGGCCAGTTCACAGTATTTAGCTTAGAATTTATATTACGGTAAATAAGAATAGTATACTTTTCCTCTACTCTCTTCTGTGGGCACTGTCAGCCTGACCTGTATTTCAGTGTCTTTGGTTATATTTTGCTGAGTAGAGGGAATTTCAGGGGACAGTGGGAAGGGTTCACGGGAACAAACTTAAAGGACACATGGTCATAAACTAATGGGAGGGTGGTAATGGGAGGGAAGTGGGGAGGGTGGGAGGGGGGGCTGGATTGGGAGTAAAAAGGAGAAAACTGTATTTGAACAATGATTAAAATAAAATTTAAAAAATTTAAAAAAAGAAAAGAAAAGAAAAAATACGTTCTCACTATTAGTGGTACTGGTTAATGGAATGACTTAAGCTAAATATTCAAATGAATGTATATCTCAGACTTCTGGATAGTAAGAATGATAACGAAGGCCGAAAAAAAAAGAATAGTATACTTTTCTAAAGATGTTTTTATTTTTTACTGTACATAAGATTGAGAAAATACCATTTGCTCGTATCATTGAATGGGAAGTAAAGGAATAGCTGTCGCTTTGAAGCAAAGGTAATGGAAAAATGTCCTAGGAGGAATATTTCCGCCATCAACGTTCCACCAGCTAAAGGAACTTTAGGAAGTCCGGGGGACATTGTTCCCATTTTTATTATAAAGTGGTTCAAACATGTATTAACACAGAGCGTGATGTAACAGGCATCTACATGCTCAAAACTCCAATGTTAACATTTTGACGTTCTCCATCTTCTCTTTCTGATGTAATGCTTTTCTCTCGCTGTAGAGATTACTGCTATCTGGTGTGTCAGTCTTCTGTATACTTCATACTGCCACCATATGTGCGTGTATCCATGATAAGACTGTAGTTTTGAAAATGATGTCATGCTAAGTGTCATTCAGCAACTTACCTTTTTGTTAGTGTTGATGCGTTTTTACCCTTGTTTGTCTAGCTCTCTCTCTGTTGAACTGCTCTATAATATCCCATTACTGAGTGTAATACAATCTACTTAGCTGTTCTTCTGCTGATAAATAGTTAAGCTATTTCCATTTCCCCCCATTCCAACACTGCAGAGAATAATCTGGTGTGCTACTCCCTGGGTCCACATCAGAGAATTTCTCTAGCTTATAGATCCACAAAGGTAGAGTGAGAAATTCCATTCCATCATTATTTACCAAGTAACATCTACACCAACAATGCACGTAGGTGATTTTCTCTTCATTTTGCTAATCTGATGGCTCTGAGGTGGCATTTTCCTGACAACTAGGGAAATAGAGCAACTTTTCATGTATTTGGCATTCAGGTTTCCTCTTCCGTGAATTTGTTTCTTGACGTATTTTGCCCATTTTGTGGTATTTGTCTTTTTTTGCTGAATTATAAAAGTTTTACATATTTTTAGATACTAACATGTTGATTGCATGCATTGCAAATATCTTCTTCCTGTCTGTGACTTGTCTTTCCAATTTTAAGGAGTTTTGCTGTTCCATTTAGGTTTATAATTTTAGTCTAGTAACATTTGTCTACTCTTTCCTTAATGAAGGGTTTTGTTTTCTTGTGCTTGTGTATGGAATCCTCCGAAGATTCAAGATTATAAAAGATTTTTCTCCAGAAGTTGTCATGGTTTCCTTTTTTTAAAAAAATGTGTTGATTTGAGAAAGAGAGAAAGAGAAACATCAATTTGTTGTTCCACTTATTGATGTGTTCATTGGTTGATTCTTGTATGTTTCCTGACCGGGGGATTGAACATGCAACCTTGGGGTATTACACAACACTGCAAGCAGCTGAGGTACTCAGCCCGGGCTCATGGTTTCTATCGACATGGAGATATTTAGTCTATTTTGAATTTATTTTTTGGAAGTGCAAGATAGTGACTTAATTTTCTTTCCAAAAGGGTAACTAATTTTCCCCAGACTCATTTGTTGGGCTAGTGTATCATTTCTGCACTGATTTTTGCGGGCATTATTTGTCCTGCATCAAGTATTTATACATGCTTGGGTCTGTTTTGTCCAACCCAAAGACTGTGCCATCAGCATTTGTACAGCTTTTTAATCTTGATATCTGGTAGAGCAATCTCTCTGGCTGTCTTAGCTACTGTGCTAGTTAAGTTCATGTGTCAACCTGACTAGGCTGCAAGGTGCCCAGATTAAACAGTACAGTATTTCGAAACATGTCTGTGAGGTGTTGTTTCTGGATGTGATTAGCATTTGAATGGACAAATTTGTTGCGGTAAATTGCCCTCCCCATTGTGTGTGGGTATCACCTAATCCACGGAGGGCCTCACTAGAACAAAAAGCAGAGGAAGTGAGGATTTGTTCAGGCTTCTGCTCTTGGACTTGCGTTTCTGCCATCAACTCCCCTGGTTCTGAGGACTGGGATTACAGCGCTAGTTTTCCTGGGTCTCCAGCTTGCAGACGGCAGGCCACGGGACCCTCTGCTTCTATAAACATGTGAGCCAATTCCCAATTCCTCATAATAAATCATCTTTTCTATCCCATTGGTTCTATTTCTCTAGAGAATCCTGACTATTGTTGTTACAGGGTGCAGCCAAGAGGGGGGACCCCAAATAGGCATTTGAAATGGGGTCCAGAACTCAAGGTGTCCAGGAGATTTTAAAGTGTCTTCACCCCTTCCCCCACAGGTGTGAGTTGGGGGAAGGGGCACACAGAGCAAGAACATGCAGGGCAGCTTTGCAGCTAATCCATGGCATGGTCATTTAGCATACCTATAGCCTTTGGCTGGTCACTTAGATATGCTAAATAGCTATGGCCATGCTCAAGGCCAGGGGGACGGAAAGGGACCTCCCCCCCAGGATGGGACCTGGGAGGCAGGTCCCCTGAGTTACAGCGCCTGCGTGGGAGCTGGGAGAAGATTGGCTCCATGACATGGGGTGACACTTGCCCAGACCCACAATGGCGACCAGAAAAGCTGGAGAAGACAGCAGATTGAGGGCAAGTGTGCCCAACTGTAGGAGGAGTCGGAAATGGGGCTGCAGAAGAAGATTGGCGCGGGGGATTTAAACAGGGACACGGCAGCCATTGAGGGAGAAACCACGCGGTCTTGACGGAGTGGAGACTCCTGCAGCCCTGAGAGAGGGAGAACCACGCGGCAGCCCTGGAGGAGAGAACCATGCAGTTTTGGCAGAGTGGGGACCCCCACAGCTTTAGAAGGGGGAACCACCACTTGGTTTTAGCAGAGATCCTGGTGACTCAGCCGAGGATGCCGGGAATCCAGGGAGGCCTCCCAGTCGAGATAGAGTTCTAACTGGGAAGAACCAGAGGACTGCCTGAGCCATGGACTTCTATTTCCTTTCCTGAGATACGGTACTTTGGACTGGGCAAAGGGGGAAGGAAGGAAGGACTGTGTGTTTGTGGGTGTTTTTAGGGACTTTAGGATTTTTTTGATAAAGACATTAGGTCACTACTTTAAGTTATTATAGCATTAAATAAACATTTTCTTTCCTTTTCATGAATCTCTGGCATTGAGAGACGTCTTTCCTATGGCGGCGGACATGACGGACTGGGGCCTTCTTTTAATAATAGTATATCGTCCCAGGCCCCCCTTGTGTGTTCTGTAACATTGTGGTCTCTTTTTTGTCCTATACAAAGGTTAAAGTCAGCTTATCACATGCCATGGAGTCCCTGTGGGAATTTGTATTTCAGTTCCATTGCATTTATAGATAATTTGGGGACAAGTGTCATGGTCTCTATCTTGTCTATTTTCTCCATGAAACTGCTACATCTCCGCATACAATCAGATCGTTTTGTTTTGTTTTTTTTACCTCCTTCAGTGCTATTTTGTAATTTTCCCCAAGAAAGGTTTTTGACATCTTATGTAAGTTTATTCTTAGGAATTTTGTAGTTTTTGTGGCTATGATAAATAAGAACTTTATTCGAAAAGATTTTCTAATTAGTTATACTCTGAGTAGGAATGCAAAAAATGTTAGTGTGTTGGTTTTGTATCAGCACATTGCCAAACTTTCTTATCACTCTAAAATTTGTTTTCGATTCTCTTGAATTTTCTATGGAGATAAAAATTTTGTTTATAAGTAAGAACTGTTTTATCTCCTTTAAAAAAATTCTTAGACCTGCCCTGGCTGGTGTAGCTCAGTGGATTGAGCACAGGCTGTGAACCAAAGCATTGCAGGTTCAATTCCCAGTCAGGGCACATGCCTGGGTTGCAGGCCAGGTCCTCAGTGGTGGTCATGTGAGAGGCAACCACACATGGATGTTTCTCTCTTTCTCTCTCCCTTCCCCTCTCTAAAAGTAAATAGATAAAATCTTTTTTATAATTTTTTTCAAGACTTTATTTTTAGAGAGGGAAGGGAGAGAGAAAGAGAGAGAGAAACATTAATGTGCAGTTGCTAGGGGCCATGGCCTGCAACCTAGGCATGTGCCCTGACTGGGAATTGAACCTGCGATGCTTTGGTTCGCAGCCCGCGCTCAATCCACTGAACTATGCCAGCCAAGGCAAATAAAATCTTTAAAAAAAAATTCTTAGACCTTTTATTTCTTTGACTTATCTAGGACCTCCAATGCCAAATTGACGGATGAGCTTATTCCTTTTAATTCTGATGTCCCCATTTTGTAGTTTTTAAAATGTGTCTGTGTACACATACACACAAAAAGTAGAACATTGAAATAATGCCTCTCTTTCTAGGGTAAGTGTTAAACCAGCATCCACTGACATGAGTGTTTAAAATTTATATTATGATTTAATACCTAGAAGAGCAGACCAATTAGTTACTCTTGTAGTTGTAATGAATATGCTAATTTGGAAAAAGATAGTTCTGTAATAGTCAGTCTTCTCATTGCATTTTATGTATTCGTATTTTCTTTGAACCCTTTCAGTAAATTTTATAACTTTCCTCACATTGGTTCATTTTTTGAATTCAGGTTATATCTCGATATTTTAAGGTGGAATGCTGTTCCCTCAACTCCTTATATATTTTTTGTTCATTACTTTGGGGAGGTCAGGATAGTAGGTTACTTTTGTACACTTATCTTTAACCAGTCATTTTATTTTATTTTATTTTATTTAAGATTTTATTTATTTTTAGACAGGGAAGGGAGGGAGAAAGAGAGAGAGAGAAACATCCATGTGCAGTTGCTGGGGGCCGTGGCCTGCAACCCAGGCATGTGCCCTGACTGGGAGTCGAACCTGTGATGCTTTGGTTTGCAGCCTGCGCTCCATCCACTGAGCTATGCCAACCAGGGCTAACCAGTTATTTTATTAAACTTCCATAAAGATAACCCCTTTTCAGTTATTTTGGAGTTTCTCAATAAACAATGACATTATCTCCAACTAATACTTTTTGTTCCCTCATGCTGAATAACAGTGTTCCTCGAACGGAGTGGTGGAGAGAGCCTGGTTTTCTTTCCCATTTGAAAGCGATCCTGCCTCCTATTTGGGTTCTTCGTTCAGCAAAGCATGGAGCTGATTAGAGGACTTCATTTGTGTTGTGTCTGGATTCTCTAGGCAGCTGGGGCGCTCCCTGTGAAGACAACCCGTCCTGTGCAAACACTTCTGACTCCCTGGGTCTGGTCTCCACACCCCTTGGCACGGAGCAGGGAATCTGGCCAGGGCCAGAAAGAATCCGTCTTACGCTGGATTCTGGGGAGGCCCTAACACATGGGCATTGCTTCTCTCTGGATGTGGCCACGTGTCCAGACACTTCTCCTCTCCCAGAAGCCTGCAGTCTCGGCTCCGGCCCTGAGCAGACACTGAGGTTTTCCTCACTTGCTGCTGCCTGTCATTGATCAGGAACAAATGGACGTTACGGCAGTTGCATCAGCTGGGCTCCATGTGGCAGACTGAGAAAGATTCTACACAGGAATATTTACTTGTTATAAAATAAAATATGCAAGATCCCAATTTCCCACCAATCCTATCACCTGAGGCAAACGCCATTCACCATTAAGGGGGGGACTGTGCATGTACATACTGTTACAGAGTGCAGCCAAGAGGGGAGACCCCAAATGGGCATTTGAAATGGGGTCCAGAACTCAAGGTGTCCAGGAGATTTTAAGGTGTCTTCACCCCTTCCCCCACAGGTGTGAGTTGGGGGAAGGGGCACACAGAGCAAGAACATGCAGGGCAGCTTTGCAGCTAATCCATGGCATGGTCATTTAGCATACCTATAGCCTTTGGCTGGTCACTTAGATATGCTAAATAGCTGTGGCCATGCTCTAGGCCAGGGGGATGGAAAGGGACCTCCCCCCCAAGATGGGACTGGGAGGCAGGTCCCCTGAGTTACAGCGCCTGCGTGGGAGCTGGGAGAAGATTGGCTCCATGACATGGGGTCACACCTGCCCAGACCCACGATGGCGACCAGAAAAGCTGGAGAAGACAGCAGATTGAGGGCAAGTGTGCCCAACTGTAGGAGGAGTCGGAAATGGGGCTGCAGAGGAAGATTGGCGCGGGGAATTAAACGCAGACACGGCAACCATTGGAGGGAGAACCACGCAGCCTTGACAGAGTGGGGATTCCCCCTTCCCACAGCTTTGTAGGGAGAATCACGCGGCCTTGGCAGAGTGGGGACTCCCATGGCCGTGGGAGAGAGGACCATGTGCCTTTGCCAGAGGGGGGACCCCTGCAGGTTTAGAAGGGGGAACCACCACCTGGTTTTAGTAGAGATCCCGGCGACTCAGCGGAGGGTGCCGGGAACCCAGGGAGGTCTCCCAGTCGAGATGGAGGACTAACTGGGAATAACAAGAGGACTGCCTGAGCCATGGACTTCTATTTCCTTTCCTGAGATACGGTACTCTGGACTGGGCAGAGGGGGAAGGAAGGAAGGAAGGAAGGAAGGAAGGACTGTGTCTGTTTGTGGGTGTTTTAAGGGACTTTGGGATTTTGGTGAAGACATTAGGTCACGACTTTAAGTCTGTATAGCATTAAATAAACATTTCCTTTCCTTTTCACAAATCTCTGGCATTGAGAGACAGCTTTCCTCTGGCGGCGGACATGACGGACCTGGGTTTTTGTTTTCAATAATAGTATATCGTCCCAGGCCCCCCTTGTTTGTTCTGTAACAATACTACATATAAATACATGTATTTCTATACTTTCTATGCTTTTCAGACATATTCTTGTTTGAATGTGAACCCAATATAAATATCAGTTTTTCAGTAGCTATATAATTCTCTACTGTGAAGCCATTCTATAATCATCCTTCCCCCTATTAATATATACTTTCAGGTAATTTCCTTGTATCTTGAATGGATATATATTTAGAATAGATTTCTAGAAATCTAAGTATCTATTTTTAAAATTCTGTTTAATTTGAAGGGATACTTCCAGCTACTCCTTCGTTCATGAATTTAGAAACTGGTCTATGAAGCGTTATGATGAGATAAATTCAGAACTTGAGAGTAAATGTTTACAAATGTTTATAATAATTTAATATTTCCATGGTATCCAAACATGGTTTAATATTTTATAAAAGTACTGGGCTAGAACACTTTATTATTATTTAATAATAATAATCATGCTAAAACAAAAGGAATATGGAAAGGGCCCATTTGGAGAATGGATCAAAAGCTTTTTGTTGTGAAAATGAATATATTTTAGGAAAAGTTTCTTCAGAGATATATGAGGGGTAAGTATAAAAAATTGTTACAGGTTTTCAAACATTATACTGGGAAAAAGTACATGTATTTAGAGCTGGATGTGAGACATGAACAGTATTATAATACATTCTTATCAGGATGAAGAATAAAAGAAACTTATTCTTTTTTTAAGATTTTATTTATTTATTTTTTAGAGAGGGAAGGGAGGGAGAAAGAGAGAGAGAGAGAGAGAGAGAGAGAAACATCAATGTGCGGTTTCTGGGGGCTGTGGCCTGCAACCCAGGCATGTGCCCTGACTGGGAATCGAACCTGCGACACTTTGGTTTGCAGCCCGCGCTCAATCCACTGAGCTATGCCAGCCAGGGCAAGAACCTTATTCTTCACCACAAATGGTTTGGGAGGCGCTGCTCCCATGAGCAGTCAATGAGTTTCCATTTTCTTTTCTGAATCCTTGCCACTAGCTCATAGAGTCTATTAAAAGATTCAAATATCTATTCACAAGTGTCTATTAATCCAAGTGTCTAACAACCAACAAGTTGGTTATGAACACACTGGTTGTTTCCATGTGAATTTCCCTGATTACTGAAGAGGCGTATGTCTGTACGGGTGATATTGAGTTTCTTCTTGCTACTTATGTTGTTTGTGCAGTTTTGATTGGTTTGGAGATTCTTCTTTCTGGCCTTTGTGAATTTCATATTTCCATTTGTGAGTTCCTATATTATTTTTGAAGCATTTTTGTTCCAATGTACTCAAGAATCTATGTACTTAGAGTGTGAAGAATTGGCCTCCCCTGTAGGCTGCAGTACCATTTATTATTGGGCGTTGCAGATTTAATGAGCGGGTATAGGCTTTTGTATAGTTTCTTTTCTCCGGACTCTCATATTGGTGACAACAGTTTTTATGGGAAGGCAATTTTCTTTCTCTTTCTCTGTGCCTCTTCTCTTGTGTTGTTTCTTCACAGTGGTACCATGTTTGCTGGACACGCCCCTGTGGACAATTTGTTTCCCTTGGTAGCTAGCACACATCGTGGGCCTTAGTCTGTCGATCCGTTCTCCTAGTCTGCGTGATGGTCCCCCCCAAATTGAAAATGTGAACTTCCTGTTTATTAAGTAGAGATTATTTGGAAAAAAAAGGAAATGTCTGGGATCCCTGCGGGGTCAGTCTCTGATGTTAGGACTGTCGATTCTCACAAACAATACCTCAGAGGCTTCCAGACCCGACTGCTTGCTATTCTCTGTCCATGAGTTGTTTCCACTCACCACTTCACATCCTTTCCCGAAAGCCAAACAGCAGGCCAACTGAAGTCCTGAAATTGGACCATCCCGGGGTGTTGAAGCGCGGATGATCGCGGACAGCCCCGGGCAGCTGAACGTGCGTGTCAGGGCCATGGCTCACAGATTTGTAAACAACTGTGGTGTTGGTGAGCTGTCAGGGGGGCAAATGCACGCATGGAAGCCAAGGAAGAGAGCTTCCAGTGATCGCATGTCAGCGCGGACAGCTGGGGGACGAGGCTTGCTGACACCGCCTGCTGGAGCACAGCTGTCGGACAAGGGGGGAGCCAAGTGTCACGGCCACAGGCAGCGCCAGCCCAACAGGTGAAAGCCCGGATGGAGAAGAGCCTGAAGCACAATTGGGTCGTGTCCTGGAATATGCAGTCATGCTCCGGGCCCCAAATGAAATGCTAGCAACTGTTTCTCTACTAAAAAAAACCTCTTTCCATGTGTCATAAGTAATTAAGATTTAGGGTCTTGGGGCAGCCTCTTGAACCACACTGGCCTGAGTTCTGGGATTACCGGGGGTCAAAATGTCACATATGTCTTGACGGCATGTTCGACTCTAGTCAAGATGCACCGTCAGATAAGACACAAGGATTTATGCCGGACACAGAGAAGACAAGCATCAACCCAGAGCGTCAAAGCAGCATGGCAAAGGTTGAGGAAGATGCTTCCCATATTGGAAAGGTGCGACAGAAAAAAAAAGTGACTCCAGAGCTAGAGTGTCATGTACTCTGTCCACAGGCTTGTTTTCAGAGGCCCAGAGTCCTATCATGATAGACACATCTTTGTGCCTTAAGCGTGTGTGCTCATTTATGAGCGCGGCGTCTGGCGAATAAGGCTTGGTTTTTTGATTTATGGGGCCTGTGATTAAGTTGGACGTAAAATGGTAAACCGCTTTGCTACGTTTCTGCTTGTTTATTTAATAAAAATGCTCAGCATCGGCAGAGGAGCAGAGAAAAAGATGCCCTCCTGTGTGTACAACCCGAGGCCTTTTCACAGAGTCCTGTGGTGACCAGGATCAAATCCTTCAAATGCTTATCGCCTTTGACCTAGTGACTCCATGCTGATGAACTTATGTCAAGGACATGATCAAGGGGGTATACAACGACGTGTAACTGCAAATATGTTTGATGCCATAGAACAGCCAGACGGGACAGCACCGAAGCAGGCATGTGTGGGCGCTCGTCAGCCCCTTGCTCTTAGTGCACCTGGGTGGACAGCTCCACGCATGGCCCCAGCCTCCTTCTCCATCATCACTGGGGCGGCTCAAGGCTTTTCTGCTTCAAGACTTTCTGACACGCCACTGAAGGCCATTCTGCCCATACCAGACAGCAGAGGACTAAGGGATAGTTCATCAATGCACCACCCTGCATCAGTGGAGAAAGAGATAGGGCAATGAATGCCTCCAATTTGCCTTCCTCCATTGAGACCACTTTGGGGACTATTCTACGTGCTTCCTGAGAAGGACTCCATGGGACTGAGATGCAGTCATCCACTGTGATCAACAGCTCTCTAACCCACCTTTTGGGCTTTGCTCCTTTGCCTGACTCACTCTCCTTCCTACTTCTGTCCTGCCCCCGGGATTACCTCTCCTATAAATGGCCTGTACCCAGATTCTTAGCTCAGAAAATGCTTTCAGGAAATTCACATCAGAACTTGGCCACCTACCCCCGGAACCCTACGTGGGCCCCATTCTAACCTCAACACCCCCAAATTGGCCCTGACTGGTGTGGCTGAATGGGTTGGGCCTTGTCCTACAAACCGAAAGGTCACCGGTTCAACTTCTTGTCAGAGTCCATGCCTGGGTTGCAGACCAGGTTCCTAGTTGGGGCCGTGCGAGAGGCAACTGATTAATGTTTCTCGTTCTCTCTTTCTTCTTCCCTTCCACTTTCCCTAAAAATAAAGAAATAAAATCTTTAAAGAAAAGAGTCAATCTACACGTGAAAAATCAGGGGTAGATTAAGCACGGTGCAGTCACACAATGGAGTATTATGCAACCATTAAAGTCACTTTGGATCCAAGGAGGAGGAAAGCATATTATCATACAAATACTTGTACGTGAATGCTCCTAGCAGATTTGTTTTTTATGGCCCCAAACTGGAAATAGTCCAAATGTCTGTTAGCACATGAGTGGATAACAAATTGTGCTATATTTGTACAAAAGAATACTATTCAGCAGTAACAAGGACTGAACTATTGATACAAGCAACCACACGAACCTCAAAATAAGTGTGCTGAGTGAAATGACCCAGACAAAAAGAGTACGTAGTGTATGAGTTTATAGAAAATTCTAGAAAATACAAACTATAGTGACAGAAAAGAGACCAGTTGTTGCCTGGGGGTAGAAGAAGGATAGAATGTACCCTTTAAATATGTGTGTTTTCTTGTATATCATTTATACCTCATAAAGCTATCAAACATGAAAAATACTCTTGGATACAAATAATGACATGAACATTCTTCATATTAAATTGTTCAATTTTAAAAAAGCTAGTTCCAAATTTATATGCAAACTATGAGACTAGATACCCATACAAGTTTATAGATTAGAGTAATGATGAAAATCACAAGGTCTAAAATGTTACTAGTGTTCATCTCAGAGTCTGGGGATGATAGTGACTTTATTTCTTTTAGGTATCTATGTATCTATCTTACAATTTTGTAACAAATATATGCATATATTACTTCTTTGATGGTGAAAATCAATAGATAAAATGCAAGGGCCACAGACAACAGTGTGTGGTTACCAGAGGGAAGGGGGTGGGGGTAATAGAAGGTAAAGGGGGCTGAATAGATGGTGATGGAAGAAGATCTGACTGTGTGTGGTGGGCACACAGAGTACTATAAAGATGACGTGTCATTGAACTGTACACTTGAAACCTATATAATCTCTTATTAACCAATGTCACTCCAGTAAATTTAATTTAAAAATATATCTAATTTTCCTAAATAAAAAAAACAAGCACAAGGTTTTTTAAAAATATATTTTATTTATTTTTTTTTAAAGAAGGAAGGGAAGGAGATAGAGAGAGAGAGAAACATCCATGTGCGGTTGCTGGGGGTCATGGCCTGCAACCCAGGCATGTGCCCTGACTGGGAATCGAACCTGCGACACTAGCACAAGGTTTTTTTATGTTACCTGCCAGAAAAAAGGTAGAAACTAATGATTTTCAAATTTAGCCTGCCTTCCTTCCTTCCTTCTTTCCTTCCTTTTCTTCCTTCCTTCTTTCCTTCCTTCCTTTTTCTCTTTCTTTCTTTCTTTCTTTCTTTCTTTCTTTCTTTCTTTCTTTCTTTTCTTTTCTTTCTCCTGCACCCCTCTCTTTCCTTTACCCTTGGGTGTGTCATGAAGGCATCTTGGGGTTTAGCTCAGGAGGAAAATGAAGATACAGAAGCCCTAGTCTTCGCTTCTCTCAGTAGAGAAGCTGTTTTCATTTCAGGAATACATTTGAAAGTCTGAAGAGGGCCAGTTACTGAGGCCTGGGGCAGTTGTGGAAAGCTTTATCATGAAGACAAAAGCTTGTAGGAAAGATGAGCCTTGACTAAGCAAAGACCAAAAAGTGGGTCTTCTAGAAGAGTCTGAGTAAAGTGACTAATGAAACCTGATACCCTCTGCAGCATACCTTTTCCTATTGCATTACTATTCAGTTCTTCACCCGGGTCAGAGCTAGCCACTGCAGAATGGTCAGCCTGTAGGAGGTCTACCCAAGACCCCTCAGGCTGTGGACCCTAAGGACTCAATAGCAGTACAAGGGTGGGGGCGGGAGGGGACATGAAGAAGGAGCGACACTTAATTTCCCTTCACAATTTCCATCACATTGCCTCACCCATTTTTATGTGTACCAATAATATTCCTTCAAGATAATATGAATTTCTTTGCCAACATGGCTCTGAGGCCCTGCCAACCCTCCAAATAGATCACTGTTTTTATGTCCCTTCCATAGCTGCCGCAGAAAGAAGTGAACATTTGGAGAGGGCCACCTTGAGTCATTGCCCTCATGAGAAATTCTCCAAAGAGTCTTTTGAGTTGTCCAAAAGACCTCCTTGCTCTCTTTTCTCCCAGGATCCTTAGCCGCGCCCTTGAGCTTGCGTCAATACACTCATATAACCATTTTGGAATCACCCCAGTTGGGCACAGGGAGGTGGATGACGTGAGCCACTTGTGAGACGTACGTGAGGCAATAAGCTGGCTTTGCAGGGACTCGACCCAAAGTCCACGAGCCAACATGCGTTCCACGAACCCAGAGGAGTGAGAGAGGGACGTGCACGGGGGGTTTACTGTCTCCTTGATCCTCATAATCTGAGCTCAACTCTGGACAAAGCATTTCTGTAGCTTGACATCTGCGTGAACTGCTTCCTGTTACGTCCGTGTCTCCAAGACACTTGAAAGTACGTGACAGTCCAAGGCTTGCCAAGGAAGGAAAAAGCAGCTCATTTGTCTCCTGGCTGGCTGCAAGGCTTTCTTAAATGACAGCAGGGAAGCAGTAAATCAGGTCCAGTGGGGTCCTACCCATGCAGCGTTTGTCTCTGGAAAGTGTACTTCATGTCAAACGGTCATGGATGATTGGAGTTTAGAGGGACTTGAAACCACATTTCATCTGCTTGAACCTGGTCTCTGTTAAGATAGGGAAGCATCCGTCTAATCCACTTGTCCATCGGCAAACTCAGACGTGCTTTGGAAGATTTTTAAAAGAAGCGTAGCTGTGGGCTCAGGAATACATGTCTGATTTACTTGCAGAAAACACAAAGTTCCTTTGATTCTCACTACAGAGAGAGACCGATCCTGTTAGAAATCACAGTTTGAAATGTAGCATGTAGGACCAAGAAAAAGTGTCATCTGAATGCATGGATATTTCTCAGTTTAGAAGAGAGTGAATAGTTAAATTTAGCCTTATCAAGGAAAAAAAAGTGCTCCACTTATCCCTGTTCAAGGAGTTTCAGTAATGTTATCATAGTGTTGGTGTTCACGGCTTCCCAACCTTTCTTGTCAAAGCCCATGTGGGAAATGCCCACGTACTCAGGGTTCCCTGGGGTCAAGTGATGGGGCTGCATCCAGGAGACCCCTCTGGCCACCCCGAGGGTTGTTTTGGGGGTGGCAGGGACTATGTAGGCGCACCTGCAACCACTCCGGACAGATGAGGCGTGATGCTGCAGGTTGGTATAGGTGACTAATCAGGTACTGGCCATCTTTTAGAGCTGCGGTTTCGACCTGGGCTGCACATTGAACTCACCTGAGGAATTTGAAAGTACTGGTCTGAGGCATCCACCCCAGAGACCCTAATTGCATTGGTCTGCAGGGGGGTGGCCTGCTCACCAGGGGTTTTAAAAGCTCCCCAGGTGGTACTGAGGCATGGCCACAGTAGAGAAGCAGTGTCAGAGCGGCCCGCCCCAGTCTGTTTTTTGCGAATAAAGTTTTATTGGAACATAGCCACCCTTCCTTTGCATATTGCCTGTGGCTGCTTTCCTATGGTGATGGCTGAAGAGGCCAGACAGAGACCTTCTAACCTGCGGCACCCGACCTAGTCATTATCTGGTCCTTTACAGACAATGCTTGCTGAGCCTGCTTTGCAGAGAAACTTCTAGAGAACATTCAGTGTGGCATGAAAAATCACTTTAGAAGGGTCTTTGCACAACGTAGGGGCAGAATTCCCTTATGGGACTCGGACAAAATGTTCCTAGGACATAAAGATCACCCTACTATGAATGTAAATGAGCCTTCCTGGCTGGTCCTGTTTTCCGCCTTTGGGAGCAGTGAGGCGGGAGCAGCCAGGTGGCTTCCGGTTGGTGCAAGCAGGGAGCTGCTGTTCAGAAGAAGCAATCCTGGTAGGAAACAGCTGACGCAGAGAAGAGTCGGGGAACTTCAGGTAATAGTTTGGAGGGTTTGGGGGCAGGGGGAGGGGGATTCGAGTGCCGTCACCCCGTGACGACCGTCACTGTAGAGGTGGGCAATTCTGGTACTTTTTAGAAATTTAACTGTGTGCTCTAAATCATATCCTCCTTAGTCTAACAGGCTTCCGTAAAGTTCTGTATGGTTCCCACACATTTTTAGACATCAGTTTAGTCTTTGTAAAATGTTTTAGGATTTTATTTATTTATTTTTAGAGAGGGAAGGGAGGGAGAAAGAGAGAGAGAGAGAAACATGAATGTGCGGTTGCTGGGGGCCATGGCCGGCAACCCAGGTATGTGCCCTGACTGGGAATCGAACCTGCGATGCTTTGGTTCACAGCCCGAGCTCCATCCACTGAGCTACGCCAGCCAGCGCCAGTTTAGTCTTTTTGCAACGGAACTCTGCGCTGTGATTGGCCCCAATGGAAACTGGGAGTATTTGGGCTACAGGATGAAGGTGTCTTAAAACCATCCGTCTTCAGCCGCACCGTAGAACTTGAAGGAGAGCACCTGGAAAGTTAGCAGCAGGAAGTAAAATGGGGATAAGGCGGGGGTCTGAAAGCTTACGGAAGAGCAATGAGACATCACTGGGTCCGTTTTCTGGACTCGGAGTTTGAAGCAGCTCCTACACATCATATAAGGCAGTGTTTGCTCTGCTCCTGGTCACTGGAGTTCAAGGCTGCAATATTCTTACATCTCCACTGTGAGGACTGGGACACCAACCCTGATGACAGCCTTGTTGCCAGAGTAACAGCCTCAGATAATCCCCTTTCAGATCTCTGGTTTTCGGCCCCCAGAATCAAGGCTTCTCAGGGGTGGAGGAAAGGAACTGGAATGAATGCAAAAGCTGCTCGGGAGAAGGCTTTCTAGAATTATCAGCCAATGCGTGTCAAATGACAAAAAAAAAATTAGTAATGAGTTTCATGGCTTGTTCAAGGGAATACAGTGCATGGGTTGAGGGAGTCCAGCACTTCCCAATCAGAGGAGCTCTGTTCCCGAGGGATTCCCGGCAAGAGCGAGTTTTGTAGAATATTAGAAGAAGCAACACGGAAATGGCGCAGGATGGGCTAGCAGGTTGGAGATTTCTTTATCAGGCAAGCAGGTCCTATTTTCTAGGGTAAGGTAAGCCAGCTAAAGCTGGCTCGGACAATTGCGATTGGTGTGTGTTAGGTTTCCTTGACAGGCGTGCCCCATAAGTCCAGGATGACTTAGGTTTACATTGGTGACATGGGCTGGGTCACCGGGGTGGCCTCCATTTTGTGGGTCCCAATAATACAAATTAACTTTATCACGCTCCACTCTTTCCCTGGTTTTTACACACTTCCGACAAGGGCGGAGTGGCTTAGGAGCCTGCATTTCTCAAGACCCTGAATGATCTGTTGGACACGGAGGTGACTAGGGTGAAGCGCGGGGCTGTCAGCAGTAGAGCAAGGGGTCAAACGAGAGGCCGGAGGCACAAAGCAAATCTGGGCTTCCTGCATCTCAGAGGGCCACCAAGAAACCAACCAGCATCACTGTCATGTATTCATCGTCATCAGTATCGTATTGCTGTAGATGGGACCCTGACAGCATCTAACGCAGAAAAGGATTTCAGGAAACTATCAACAGCAAATGTACACTCATAGAGGATATTTTACAAGCAGAATCCTTCAGTCTCCACTATTTTCCCATTTCTGTCTGTGCTTCATTATCTCTCTACATATGCTTATCGTACTGTTTCATATATACTAGAAGTCTTCAAGATCCAAGGACAATCTGTATTTGAAAAAGGCCATTTAGCCCTGGCTGGCATAGCTCAGTGGATTGGGCGTGGACTACAAACCAAAGTGTCACAGGTTCGATTCCCAGCCAGGGTACATGCCTGGATTACAGGCCATGACCCCCAGCAACCGCACATTGATGTTTCTCTATCTCCCTCCCTTTCCTCTCTAAAAATAAATAAATAAAATATTTTTTAAAAACCCTAAATTAAAAAAAAAAAGAAAAAGGCCATTTAAAACAAAGCCACCTGAAATAGGAAGCCAGTATCATGAGCAAATATCGAAATAACAGATTGGACCAAGATTTCAATCTCAAAATAAAAGTAGGAAAAGAATTTTATACACTCTCATGTATTAAAAATTCAGGATATATTTGCCATATATTCTTTTTAAAAAAGATTTTATTTATTTATATTTAGAGAGAGAGGAAGGGAAGGAGAAAGAGAAGGAGAGAAACATCCATGTGTGGTCAACTCTCACGCGTCCCCTACTAGGGACCTGGCCTGCAACCCAGGCATATGCCCTGACTGGGAATTGAGCCTGCGACCCTTTGGTTCTCAGGCCGGTGCTCACTCCACTGAGCCACACCAGCCAGGTATTAATTCTTAAAATAAACAACAATAACACATGTCAATTTTTCTTTGGACATAACTGTTCTGGGAAAATACATGATCGTTTTGTATGGCTGTGTATTCACAGCTGACTGTCAGGCAGTCATACAGAAGGTCACCTTTATGATAACATTTGAAGGTTGCATCCATGCCTTCCAAAGACCTCGTAAAGCCCTTAATATTAACATCTTTTCTCAAACCCCATATTCTGACATGGCAGCACAGAAAAAATTATTTTCCCTCTACCCTTCTATGTTCTTCGCTGAGATGCCTCCTTCCCCCAATAATAAGAGACAGACTAACAAGAAAAAAACAAACAGAAATTGAATAACATGGATACCTCCTGTGCACTTGGGAGAGACCCAGCAAAACTGAGTAATTCCCGAAATGGTCCGAGCCAGCACCCACTTACCATCTCCAGCTAAAGACAAAACAAAGATGTCGAGCAGTGGGGAGGCCAGCTGTGGGAGGTTGCCAGGAAAAACACAGTAAACAAGAGTAAGGTCGCCTCCTCCACTGATAAGAGTTTCTCTTCCTGAGACACCAGGTGCGATGCCCTTACAAATAGAGATTTTCCTTATACCTATACATTTCCCTTAGGAAAGAGTAAACGCTACTGCTTTTAGAGCTTCTGTTGTATCTGCTTTTTCTCAGAAACAATCAGCTCAAAATAATCCTTATGCCCCAGAGGCATGCTTTGGGGTGGCGAATTCTGTTACCCTCCATTTGGAGACAAGGATGGCGTTGCTGCTGTTAGCTGAGAAGCAGACACCAGACATTCGCTCTGAGTGACTTTCATCCTGGATTGTGTATTTGCACACACACAGGGTAATCCGTCACATCGTTGCTAATGTCCTCTTCTTCCAACATTAACTCTTATCAGATTCTCGTCTTGACTTTGCCGATGGTTTGAGCCATTCTCCTGCATCATCAGCTTTGCCAACTTCATGTTAGCAAGCTTTGTGGTTTCCGTGGAACAACGGTTTGCATTGCATTATTAGGTTTTACAACATCCACGTTCAGTGGCACAGTTATTTACCAGGCTCCTTCCCTAGATTTAGAACTTCTTAACACAGACAGTGTGACTTAATTATTTTCGAGGGCCACTGACTGCCATAAAGTAATTAACATTAGCTGAATTTAAAGGCTTTTCATTTAAGATCCTCAAACACTGACTAGCAAAAACACTGACACAATAATCAGGGATGTGCCTTAATATCAAAGAAAGAGGGATGCCTAGTTGGGGACAAACTATTAAGCACTCAATTTAATATATATTTTCAATGTTGTTTTGATTTTTGCTTCTCTATCCAGTCTGTGAGTATTTGGATAGTAACTATTTAGACCACAGGCACCACTAAGATTAATTACCAGCCTCCTTACCAGAGGGGCTATTACTTATTTATTTTCTACCTTTTCACTCAGTATCTTCATCTTCCAATATTTGCAGGCCATCTAGAAGAGACTTTATATTACCTACAACAACCTTGCGTGAAAGTCTTAAGTGACCAAAGTCGTCATTTCTAATGATCTCTCTCTCTCTCTCTGTATTACAATATGTCAATGCTGATGATAATAGAGATTCAAAGTGCCCCCAAAGAAAGAGTGTCTGCTAACCTGGCCACTCTCTGTACTCGCTTTCAGTGGGGAGCTATTTTGATGTGCTGATTCATTTCTCCAGTCTCCTGGAGATTCGCTGGCCATTCGGCTTACTTGCTGACTCTTGCCATTCCAAGAAGCAGCCATAAATGTAAAAGCTCTCTAACAGGAAAGTCAGTCGGTCTCATTTAGAAGGCCCCTTTTACAGGTGAGCGAGATGGGAGATACTAATCCTCCCCCAACCGCAGTGAATTTAAATACACAAATTAAAAAGCACATGAACTCTTCGTTCAAAAGAAAAGCAAAATGTCACACGAGGCAGGAGAAAATTCAAATGCAGTGTAGGCTAATGAGGGAACTGTAGCCTTTCCCTATTTTGTTCTGGGAGCTTTTCAATCAGTTAGCATTTGCAAAGCTTCTGAACAAAGACAGTAATTACCAAATAAAAATTGCCTCCTGTGCATTGCTTGTGTTCACGGTTTGGCATAACCGGATTTCTGATCCTTTTATTCCAATAGGAATTACCACTCCTCCATTCACTCTAATAACCTATTCATCGCAGCATGAAAACAGCTAAAATATACCAGCAGAACACGCCGCCTCTGCAACCCAAGGCATAGAGAGCAGGAGTTGGCTTCTTCCAGCAGGCGCGAGCATAACAAACAGGCTCTGGAAAACTACAGATCAAACCATAGAAACTCTTGAGTAATTGTTTTAATTTGTTTGGCTCAGGTGATTGGTTGCTAGCTCACAAAGTGAAGGGTCTCGGGTTTGATTCCTGGTCAGGGCACTTGGCTGGGTTGCGGGTTTGCTCCCTGATGGGAATATTTTTCCATCTCTCTTTCTCCCTCCTTTCCCCCTCTCTAAAAAGGAAAGAAAATCTTGTTCTGGCTGGTGTGGTTCAGTGGATTGAGTGCCAGCCTGCAGACCAAAGGGTCTCTGGTTTGATTCCCAGTCAGGGCACATGCCTGGGGTGCGGGCCAGGTCCCCAGTAGGGGGCGCATGAGAGGCAACAACACACTGATGTTTCTCTCCCTCCCTTCCCCTCTGTCTAAAAAGAAATAGAATCTTTTAAAAATAAACAAATACATAAAATTTTAAAACAAACAATTAAAATCTTAACCACAAAAACAAACAGTAATTATTTGGTTCCACTTTTTTTTTAACTAGTCTGTATCTTTTGTCCAAAATTAAATTAATTCTACTTGGTATATGGTCAGAAATGTACATTGTAGTAGTGAACTTATGCTTAAATAATGCTCTGTGGCTGTTACTCATAAATTACTACTTTCTATTCCTTAGGGATATATATCTATTTCTATATATATATCCTAGATATCCATATATATATATATATATATATATATATATATATATATATATATATCCCTAAGTGACTATGTGTATTCATTTTATCAGAAACAACCTAACTGGTGGCAACCCATCTGCAATTCACTATCTTTTCTACCCTGTATCCCCTGCTTGAGATAAATGTGTGTATACATATAAACCACACATCAGAATCCTAGAACAGCATTCAAAAAGGAAGTCTCTACAGAAAACTGAAACCATCACACAGGTCTTTATGTTGCATTATAATATAGGGTATATTCAAACGTTGGCCTGAGAGGGTCTACAAGTATAATTGTTATAAGACCAGTTGCAGCCACCACTTTCTCATTGGTCAAGATCACATTATGTCCTCCTAATAGTGGGAGCTTAGCCATTAATCCCTTCGGCTTTGGTTAGCAACATTGGTCCATGCTACACTTGTGTTAGCCAGCAATGCACATTGGTTTGTCCCGGATAGACACTGGCCGTGGTGACTGCATGGCTAACATGGATGCGTAGCTATAACAGCGTGGGGTCTTGAAAACGGCACTCTCCAAAAAGTTGGAAGACCTGTTTCTACGCCCCAACCTGTTACTATCTGTATATGACAGTAACTCCCTTGATCTCTCTGAACGTCAGGATGCTATTTGTGAAAAGACAGAGGAGGGAGTTTGTCCAAATCATTCTTTTTGTCTCAAAGTGTGTTTCATGGAGAAATGATCTGTTGAGATACGTTACTAGCTGCTCGCTATGCTCTTCTAGAAGAATCAAGCCTCTGGGAATTCCTGCCATAAATTAAGCTGTTTTACCTTTTTTCACGCAGCATTATGTGAACTTATATAACCACAGAGTTCCCTTTTGCTTCTTTTTTTAGCGGAAGATTCAGAACATCGCTACTCTGATTGTTTCTCACACCCACTCGGGGAGGCACTAGACTAGCTCGCTTCCAGAGATAACGTTCTACAATCTAATTCCATGCTCTGTTTTCACTTTGTGGACCAACGGCAATGGGCCACCATCATGGCCAACTGCTGGAGTCTGAGAATTTTAAAAAACGCAATGCCTTTCGTTCTATCCTCCAACATTTATATGGGCAGAAAAGAGCTCTCCTTCCATATCCCTCATCCTCCAAACACACGCAAAATACATGCAATCACCAGGCATAGGGCCCCTAGTCATGTGAATCCAAACTGTACAAATGTATCCTTGCTTGTGCTTCCTTGGTAGGATGTAGATAAAGGGTCAGCCCTGAGTAATCTGAATATATAGGAAGCAATAGCGTGTTGCCTTGTCCAGCTCCTGTCTTTTGGAATCAATGCAAATTACACCTTTAAAAACATTGACACCTGTACCATCATCTCCACTTTCGATTGCCTAGCATCTCACTGATGTTGCCAGGACTTTGCCTGAACCTCTGTTTTAAATCCCAACGGCTGCCATGTTTGCTAACTCCCACTTTTCTCATTCTGATGCACCCGGAGAACAACTGTCAGCCGCCACCCTTAAAATAGCACTCTGCATACTTCAAGTCTAAATTTCCCCTCAGCCTTCTTTTCTTCATTTCGTTTACCATTTTTGCTTGAGTTCTGCCATCCTAACTTTTAATGGCTTTGATTGCTTTCTCTGGACTCTCTCCAAGTTCTACATCTCGCCTTTGGACTAAAAGTTCTCAGTTTGAACACAGTGCTTCCATGGAGATATGACTAATAACGCATTGGCTCTTAAATCTGGCGGAACAGAAAATGAAGCATAAAATTAATTTTTTGGAGCTATAGAACACTTAGCTCCACACAGCCATGTATGGGAAGCATTCATTTTAATTATCAAAGTGATTTTCAGTGGAATGGCTTCCTTCCAAAAGTCCAGGCCTATCTCGATTGTTACCTGTTTGGGAAGCCTTTTTTCTGACCAATGCAACTTAACTTAAACCACATCCCTCACAGTTTATAAGTCCTCTTGGGGTCTGGACCATAGTGCATCACACTGCTAGCCATATATAGTATCACACCCTTCAGAAGCATTTAGATGGTGAAGTCCCTTACTCTTGTGTTTGCCTTCCAACCCCAGCACTGGAAACGAATCCGTTTGTTAGAGTCAACACTTGGAACCAGGGCTCACCATATTCCTCTGTACGCATTTCCCACAAAACAGCAGCCAAAATGGAGGCCCCTTCGATTGTGAGGAGAGAACAGTTGTAATCTGCCTACCACCACCACATGATGTGGCATATAATAGCTGTTTGTTTTTACTTAAAAAAAGTCTTTTCCAATGAAATTTGAGGCTTTCTGAAGATGAGTGTTATGTCTTAGAAGTGTTTTCATTTCTTGTCATGACAGTACCTAGAAAATTGTCGATGCAAAAACTCTAATTTAAGGACTAACTAAAGCGTTCTCGACCCTTACCTGACAGATGAGGAAACTGAGGCCCAGAGAATGAAAGTGATTTTCCCAAGTAAAAATCAGGCTCAAACTGGACCTCAGGCTGCCCTGTTCCCTTTTGCTTACTTCAGGTGTCCTGTGTTCATTGAGTGGGGTTGCTTGGTTTCCTTGGCTTTATCTCCAGGAACTCAAACTAAAACTCCACCACCGAACCCTTGAAAGGCGTGTCTTCTGAAGGGTGGAATTTCCCACTAAGAAAACAGGGAAATGCCGTTGGTAATAAGCTGAAGACCAATTTCTTCTGCTAGGCATGATTTTAATGACTAACCACTTGTATACAAAGGTAGGCCACACCAATGTGGCAGATTTTAACACATGAGGTAACTGAGTATGAAAATAAGCATGAGCTAGGCCAGGTTCAAATACCTGGTCTCCCATTAGTCAAAACCATCAAATCTAGAAAAAATAGCACAAAGAAGATATCACTTCTGTTGCATTCTGTTGAAAATATTCACATTCCAATTTTAATTTAGCAAGGTTTCATCAAAAGGGTTCTTTTGCAAACTGAGTTGCATCTCACTGTTATTATCTGGATTCTTCACGTGTATGTGTAGTTTGTAATATCTTAGTGTTGTTGCTCCCACTGCCATGTCTATTAGTGTTGGAGGCTCAAACCCTCATCTCTGATCACTTTCACTCAGCTGAGTAGCCTCCATGTTACTTCTTGCTGATGGGTCAGATCATAGATTCTTCAAAAGAAACACCCAGTGAGGAAGGGGCCATCAGAATGGTCACAATTCACTCCTTGTGAGCCCAGGACCTGAACACAGAAGGTTATTTAGTATACACATCAACACATTTCAGGGAAAAGCAAACAGCAAGGAAGTCTTTAACTTGCAGAATATGTTCTTTAGAAGTGGTTCCCAAAGCCAGGCTAAACCCTCTCACTTGCCCGGATACTGAAAACCCCAGAACCATAAAGCTTCTTGTAAGCGTCCTCTGTTGGGTAGGGTCAGGGAGACTCAGAGCGTTGGCTCCTTTGGCAGTTATGTGCCTGAAAACTTCAAGTCCAACTGCAAATGAGTCAGCAGAGTTTTCTGGAACAGCCCAGGAGAGGATTCTTTCTTTAGAAGGCTATTTATTTGGTTGCTACATAATAATGGAGATTAATTAGGAGCAAGAATGAGTACAACTATTTGGAAAAAGTGATAGCAGCTTGAAAGCTTCACCCACCCGTTAACCTCATGGAGGAAGGAACATTACAGTTCCACACAACTCATGGTTTTGAGGGGGAGTAAGAAAGTGACATCAACCTAAATGTTATTCCAAAGCCTTTGATCATATGGACCCTGATATCAGCCTTTGAAGGTCAAGATTTTTCAAAAAGGGAATTGGTTCAAAATTGAAACAAACCCTAGGTATTTGGAGCTACAGAATTTGCTCAGTGTGGCTCCCAATATGTTAAGAAAGGCATCAAGAGCAAAATCTAGCCAAAAGACAAGTTCATATGGCTTAGAAACATCTTCCCTCCTTTTCTAAATGTTTTCATATCTGGCAAAATGACCAGGGTGGAGAGTGATATTTTCAATATGCTTAAGACTCAAACTGAGTTTACAGCGATTACTTGAGAAACTCTAGTCTGTGAAGTCCACCTTCTGGCACATGATGTTCTTGGATGTTTGCTTCTTAGGCTATTGCTTCTCTCTTCTTGGTCATCAGTGGCTCCAACTCTACTGGACCATTCCCATGAACACCCATACATTTTCATGTATTCACCACCAATTACCAACCCACAGCCAACTTTCACTCATCCCTTACTTTCCAGAGATCATATTGTTTTATCCATCAATCGCTAACCATTTATCTCTAAAACATAATGATCATTTTAAAACACATTGTCATGAATGGCATCATCCCATCTAAAAATATTAGCATTTTAAACAGGCTGTTTCTTCATAATAAGAACAAGACACCACGCTAGAAGCTGACCAGAGAGCATGAAAAGATCACCTGGTGCTCTTCTTTGAACATGTACTTGTCAACCGTCACCTGTCTACCTGAAGAGGGCCTGCTGCTCTGTGTTCCTCCCCTGGGGACAGTGTGGCATTTGGGCATGAAATGAGAAAACTGACATGTCATCTCTCTTCATGCCACAGTCTGGAAACACTGATTTCAAAGAGTGGGTCTAAGGTTATTGTTCCTTTGGTTTTTAAGAGAATATATACTGGTCATTTTTAAAAGGAGGACTTATGACAACATAACCTTCCCTGAAACATTGGCTGTATAGGTTAAACAAGACAGACCGTGGTGGTGAGATTGGCTTTGTAGAAGGTTCTCATTTGGATAGAAAAAGAAGGCAGGCGGATCCTTGGGAGCTTTCACAGGGTCACATGTTCAGCGGGTACCACTGTTTTTGTTTGTTTGTTTGTTTTAAAGATTTTATTTATTTATTTTTAGAGAAGGAAGGGAGGGAGAAAGAGAGAGAGAGAGAAACATCAATGTGTGGTTGCTGGGAGTCATGGCCTGCAACCCAGAAATGTGCCCTGACTGGGAATCGAATCTGCAATGCTTTGGCTCGCAGCCCACGCCCAATCCACTGAGCTACGCCAGCCAGGGCTGTTTTTGTTTGTTTTTTAGGCAAAGAAATCGGTCTTACTTAAAAGATCCTACTTTTTTTTTTACACATATCAATTTGGTTTGCTTCTTTTTTAAAAAGATTTTATTTATTTATTTTTAGAGGGGAAGGGAGGGAGAGAAACATCGATGTGTGAGAGATACATCCATTGGTTGCCTCTCGCATGCCCCCATCTCGGGACCTGCCCCACAACCCAGGCATGTGCCCCGACTGGATATCGAACCAGCAACCTTTAAGTTGGCAGGCCAGCACTCAATCCACTAAACCACACTAACCAGGTCAATTCAATTCTATTTGCCTCTTAAAGAGCATGGTTAAGATGCATGGAGGCGTTACAGGCTGAGAAAACCCTTAGTCTTGAGAAAAGCCCAAAGAGGAAGGGGGAAGACCTCAGGCACCAAGATACCCATCACCGTTAGAAAGAGGTTGTCTGGCAGCACGGACAACCCGTCACCTTCTGTCAGCCCCTACATTCGGCCTGGCCCCTAATGCAGCCAAAATAAGTGTGAACATTTTTGGTTTCTGAAGTGAGCCTCCACCCAGGTCAAAACACTCTGTAAGAAGGATGGCCTGACCCCTGGCATTCCGAATTCCACACTCTGAGGCTCCTATTTGCAAGAAGCAGGGACTCATCGGATATGCAGTGGTATCATCGGTGTATGCTCTAGCAGAGCTGGGCTTCTCAGCCTTGGCACTACTGACCTTTGAGGCCAGGCAATTCTTTGCTGGGGCTAGGGGTGCTGTTGGTGCACTGTAGGGTGTTCAGCAGCATCCCTAATCTCCACTGACTAGACACAGGTAGCACTGTTCCCCCCTGCAGTGTGACAACCGAAATGTTTGCAGACATTGCTAGACGCCTTCTGGGAGCAATATCAGCACAGTTGAGAATCACTGAAACAGAAATGGTTTTGAATCAACTACATGAAATGTCAAGATTGCTAAGGGATATAAAAATGGCCTCTTTTAGGTGTCAAGTCTTAGAAAGAACATGTGCTATCATCAGTGGGGGAAAAATGGTGCTAATATTTAAACAAAAAATAATAAACAAAAACCACTGTCGCTTTGAAATATCCCTGGAAGGGAGTGAAATGTTATAGCACTCTGCTCTTTTTTTGCCTGTGGTGACAGCGATAGCAGGTGTGGTGAATGGCACGAACCCGGACCCTGCTCCCGGTTTGCTTGTGAGAACAGTCCCTGGCTGAGGGCTATAGCCGCCCCGTGCAGTCTGGCTGCTGACAGTCTTGCCCAGCTGCCCCTGCAAATCTCCACGTTGTTACAGCCTGAGGATTAGAATGACAGAGACAGGTTCTGAGAGTCAAAAATGAAGCTGCTCGACCAAAGCAGCAGAATCTAGAATAGCCCAGGAAATGTTAAATGTTGCGGTTTCCAAGTACTCGCAAGCGTCGTAGGGAAGGGTTTTAGCGATGATTCTCCACTTGTCAGAGGCCCTGTGAATTTTTTCAGCCACTGCCAACCTGAGTTGAAGCGTATTATAGAAACCCTCTTTATGAGCCTGGGTTGTTGTGTGTGAAAGTGGAAAAGAATGAAGTTATATATGTGTGTGCATACTGGCTACTACATACATGTGAATACATATGTATGCATATGTAATATAAATGAACCTCAGTAAGTGCCTGAGGTGATGAAAGCGATGAGGGTCGTTGCAAATGTTAAGCACAAATTGGGGTTGAGACACCGATCAGAGAAAAGTGATCTGTAATGCTGAGACAGGGCCATCTGTCATGGCTGGAGGCTCAAGCTGAGAAGACATACGTGTGGAGGCCCCAGGAACAGATGGGGAGCTAAACCCCCACCCAGAGCAGAGGGTCCAACAGCTGGGACCGATTATTCCAGATGGCTGACTGTGACGTCATGCGTCAGATTACACCCAAGTGAGCAGCTACGTTCCAGGCGAGCTCAGGCTAACATGGAGGCGCCTCACAGATGGCGTCCACCTTGGAATTCCATGAGGGATACAAACACTGGTCAGCTCTGCCTTGCCCTCTATGGGAAGAGCAGAAGGAAGGCGTATAAGCTTTTCCCTGTTCTTCTTTTTTTATTTCTCCAGGTACCAGTACATGGGAGTAGAGAGGAAAGGAAACTGAGCTTTCAAAGAAGCTTATTCACTCTGTCTTTGTTCTCTGTTTGCTCTCTAAATTCCATTATGGAGGGAAAGATAATGAACTTTCACTTATGAAATTCAACCCACCAAGGTGATTCCATAGTCCAAGATGTGGGGCAGAAATTTTCTGAGGGTGAACTTGATCCAGTCATCCTCTTGAGTGATACCACAAGGACTTCAAACAGTATATCAGAAGCTGAACTTGATACCTGTCCCTCTGCAGCGTTCCCTTGAAGTCAGACACTGAGCGCTTGGTAGCCACCAATCAGCGATGCAGTCTTGTAGATTCTGTCTCCTCGGCATCTCGTGAAGCCATCTTGCTTCTCCATTCGCATTGTGATTGCCTTAATTCCAACCTTTACGAGATCCTGCCTAGACTGTTAAAATTGTTTTTTTACAGCTGGCCTCTTTGCTCCAACGCATTCTTTCCATAACTTCCGGAACCCTTTAAAAAACTCTTATCCGTTCATATTATTTTCCTGTTTACAACTTTTGTATGCTTTTTCCATTGTCAAAGGTTTTAAACTTTTTTTTTTGTCTAGACAGACATAGTACAGATGAAATTCGTCAGAACAACAGAATCCTACAGGCATAGACAGATTTTGACCAAACCCTTTTTTTTTTTCAGGGAAATAATGCTCAGCACCATGAGTCAAGATGTGTCATCACAAGGTATGGTGTAGATTATATAGACTAGACAATGAGCACAGTTGCCTTTATGCTACGTATAAGCTATCACCTCCGTGTCACAAAAGGCTAGGTGTTGGTAGCAACATTGATTTCTTTGTCTTGATCAATGCACTGTGGTTATAAAAGATGCGACCATTAGGGGAAGCTGGTTGAAAGGTATTTGGGAACCTTCTGTACTATCTTTGCAACTCTTCCATAAATCTTAAGATCCTTTGACAATGTTACTGTATTACCTATGTTCTTGATGTTATTTAGGTCTATTCTACCTGAGTAGTGGAAATACCATATGATGATGTGCTATTGTGCATCTCTTCCTGTGCGTCTCTCCCTGGCTTCCCATTCAGCCGTATCTCCTTGGTAGTTTGATATCAGACAATGTGGGAGTATTCATATGGTGACAATCGGTAGATATTATAAACATTTATCAGCATATCCAAGCAGCCAGATATTACTCTCTCTGCCTGAGCAAGAGAAAGATATTGATGAATATGGGTTGTCAGGAGGGCGAGGGAGAAGAAAAAAGGCTCACTGCGAAAGCCAGCTCCCCCTTTCCCTGCAAGGGCTGCACCTCTTGCCTAGAGCTGGTTCAGGGCCACTGAGCAAGCTGGTCATAGGCATACAGCCGACATCCCTAGGCCGCTCCAGGGCTCCGGGAAGGAAGGGTGTGGAGCCCACCGTGTGAAATCCTGAAGAGTCTGCGCAGTAGGGTTGAGAGTGGAGACAGTGGAAGTTAAAGGGGAAGATGCCCATCATTTTAGCCATTGTGAGTACAATGGGAAACATGCAAAATCCTTAGAGTTGCGCATCAGAGAGCAGGGCTCATCAGCTCTACATGGCCGCTAACACATAACATGTTCCAACATGGTTTTCTGACCATTAAACATCTGTCAAATGTCCATGAACGAATATAATTCTGCGCCAAAGTCATTAGGAAGATATCATACACAGGAAAAAGGAATCCTTCCAGGGACCTCATAGCCCATAGGGGGATGGTGAAAAATTCCACTATCCAGACCTTTTGTGGCAGACACGATCAGCATTGAGGGTATGTTTTGGTCATTGTTTTAAAGCTTTTATTTATTTCTTTTTAGAGAGAGGGGAAGGGAGGGAGGCATTGATCAGTTGCCTCTTGCACTCCTCAACAGAGGACCCGGCCGGCAACCCAGTCATGTGCCCTGACTGGGAATCAAACCAGCGACCATTCGGTTCCTAGGCCCGTACTTAATCCACTGAGCTGCACCAGCCAGGGCTGTTTTGGTCATTTTTTTTTACTTTTAAAATTTGTTTTTAAAGATTTCATTTATTTATTTTTAGAGAGGGAAGGGAGGGAGAAAGAGAGAGAGAGAGAAACATCAATGTGCGGTTGCTGGGGGCCGTGGCCTGCAACCCAGGCATGTGCCCTGACTGGGAATCAAACCTGCCATGCTTCGGTTCGCAGCCCGCACCCAATCCACTGAGCTACGCCAGCCAGGGCTCGGTCATTTTTTTTTTAAAGCACAAACTCTATTTCACTTGCCATATACATGGGGTTTCATTCTTAGGGGAGGAAAGGCAAGGATCAAAGCTGGGGTTAAGGATTACAGTCAGCAGATAAGGCAAAAATGGTTCACAATTCATATGACTCTCTCAACTCTCTTCAATGGGTGGTTTTGCAGAGAGGGAGTACCCCCCTAGAGCGATTTTGGCATATTTTGTCTTGGTTTTTGTTTTCTCACCAATAGGGAGGGGGGGAGTCGCCTTAGACATTAATGAGACACAGCTGGGATTCTAGGCCTCCCTCATCACTCTGAAAGCCCAGGACGAGAAAGGACCCTCCTGAGTCCCGCAGGACTCCCGCGTGTCCCACCAGCCATTCACACGTACTCACACCTGCTCAAGATTATCTGAGGACGGACCACACATCCCTTTCCAAACAAACAGAAAGCACTTTGGCACGGTTTTAATAAATATTGAATTCTTCTGGAAGTCAATGACGATGTAAATCAGAAGGTCGTGTTCTGTTTTCTGCGGAAATGAAGCACAGGTTGTTCACCGTTCCGGAAAAGCATGACACCATCCGTCTTCAACAGGGCACACCTGGATCTTCTGGCGCAAGGGCGCTTGATCCTACAGATAGGCGCAGGCAGCTGGTGGCTCCGTTTCATCTTCCCGTGCGTGCGGCTTTACACAAATCAAAAGGCAGAATATTTTATTATAAACGCTTTTTGGTCCTCCCTGACACATTGTGATCATAACATCATATTGATATTTGAAAATGATTGGATAGTTTCAGAATGGAAAAGTAGCTGTTATTATTTTTTTTTAACCCGAGAATGACTCTTTATTACAGGAGTCGAGTTTTTTCTTTTTTTAACATGAAAGAAAGGAGGGAGGAGGATTTATTTGCCTTTCCGGGCCTTAATGTTCCTCAGATGGAACTCCAGCTCCTCGCCTTCTAGCACGTAGCCATCGCTCGGCCACCCTGGCCTGGTCTTGAAGCGATGCCCTCAAGAAGCTTGCCCCGCTGCAACTGCTCCTCCGGGAGACTACTGATTTGGGCATTCTTTTTCCTTTCATCATATTTCTTCTGAGTTTTCTTTGATCATTTTTTGTTTAAAATCTCTTCCTCTTCAGGAGTCGGCTTGGCTCCCCTCTTGCGGCCCAGGGGTCATGCATGGTGGGACTCGCACCACTGTTGGCTGGGTGTGCCATCCCCCGAGCACGATGCAGTACTTTCCTAGGGTCTCGGGTACGGACCAGTCTGCTGTTGGGTATACTGTAGACAACATTGGCAATGCTCGCTCTGTGCACACAACCCTCTGAGCCCCAGGGGAGGTTGCCCACATCCAGCCTCAAGGCTTGGTCCTTCTTGGTGCCTCCCCACGCATGGACCCTGTGTATGCTGCGGGGGCCAATCTTGGCGTTGCAGCAGGGCCCCCAGCTCTTATTTTTGCTTCTTGTGGTAGGGCTTTCTCTTGTCCCCGGTCTTGTGGTGCTTGTGCCAGTGGTCCAGAGAGGTGATCATGGCTTCGTGCTGGCTGGAAAGAGAGTTGTTTGTTTGTTTGTTTGTTTAAAGGAGCACTGGGTCTGATAAGGTTGAGAAATCATTACCTGAAATTTCTTTAAATTGTTGGAATCTGGGCTGCTGGAAACCAAGTCAAGAATGAAATTCCTGGCTGGCATAGCTCAGTGGATTGAGCGCGGGCTTCGAACCAAAGTGTTGCAGGTTCAATTCCCAGTCAGGGCACATGCCTGGGTTGAAGGCCATGACCCCCAGCAACCGCACATTGATGTTTCTCTCTCTCTCTCTCTATCTCCCTCCCTTCTCTCTCTAAAAATAAGTAAATAAAGTCTTTTAAAAAATTTATTTATTTTTAGAGACATGGGAAGGGAGAGAGGGAGATAAACATACATGTGCGAGAGAAACATTCATCAGTTGCCTTTTATATGTGCCGTGACTGGGGACCCAGGCATGTGCCCCAACTGGGAATGCAACTGGTGACCTTTTGCTTTATGGGATGACACTCAATCAACTGAGCCACACCAGTCAGAGCCTGAATTAAAATCTACGTTAATTAAAATAAAAGAAAGCAAAAGTCAGTTCTGGAGGCACACTAGCTGCATTTCATGTGCTCAATAGCCACACGTGGCTAGGGACTACTACTGTATTGGACAGCATGGGTATCGAACATTTCTATCATCACAGAAAGTTCTATTGAACAATGTTACGAATTTGAAATAACCACAGAAGCCTAACTCAGTATTTCTGCTGTTTTAACTAGGACTATGTTACACTGAAATGAAAATGTACATTAGGAATGTCTGGGGGCAAACCGTGTTTGCTCCCCTTAAATGGTTATTTCTTTTGTCATTTTGAGGAGTTATACCAGAGAGGAAATTAAAAAATGAAATATTCCCTATGCCCTGATTGACTCCTCAATAAATTAACAGCTGAGTCATAGGAAAAGTATTCCATTTGCCAATACTCTTTGTTAATGCTCAGTGAGTTTTCAAAGAGAAAATATTTGAAAAATGTCCTACTCAGAATGATCATGTTTTCCTCAGCCGTAGACTTCCTCAGTGTTTTTTATTTTTATTTTTTAAAACTATTTTATGTATTTATTTTCAGAGAAAGGAGAAGGGAGAGAGAAAGGGAGAGAAACATGGATGTGTGAGAGATACAGTGATCTGTTGCCTCTTGCATGTCCCCAGCTGGGGACCTGGCACCCAGCCCAGGCATGTGCCCTGACTGAGAATTGAACCAGTGACCTTTTGGTTCACAGGCCAGCGTTCAATCCACTGAGCCACACCAGCCACAGCCTTCCTCTGTATTTTTTAAATGACAAGATTTACCACAACATTGACCAGAAAGGAATTTTTCATAAACAACCATACATCATTTTCTTCTGGTTATTTCCAGAAAGAGCGAAGAAAAACATGGTAGATCAGATCCTTCATAGCTGAACAGATTGTATTCACGAGGTCAATTCTTTTTTTTTAAAGATTTTATTTATTTATTCTTAGAGAGGGAAGGGAAGGAGATAGAGAGAGAGAAACATCAACGTGCGGTTGCTGGGGGTTATGGCCTGCAACCCAGGCATGTGCCCTGACTGGGAATCGAACCTACGACACTTTGGTTCGCAGCCACAAGGTCAATTCTAATGAAGAAAAGCTGTAGGTATTTACTGAGAAAACTGAGCTTGTGGAAGTACCCAAATAAGACAAGTTGAATCCATTCACTCCACGGAATGAGAGCCTCTCACAACTTACTATCAGAATTAAAAAGTGTCAGAGCTAAAAAAGACCTGAGAACACATGTTATCGACATCTGCGGATAAAGAGACCGGGATTCAGCGTGAAGGGACGCGGCCAGTTAGTAACAGAACCAAGACTAAGGCAATGACAAGGACCTATTTGGCTTTAGATCACTGGTGTTTTCCTTTCTGAAGCCTGGCCAGACTGTGAATGGCCATTGGCCGAGGTACTGAGAACAGACCAGCATGTCCGGGGGTCTGCTATAGCCCCTATGAGGTTGAACCGTGTTGCATAACTTCCCCAGATGGTGATCGTCAAATTTCTGACACAACATGAAGCTACCAACAGCCCTGTCCATTCACCCGCTCCCAGTGTCTTTGAAAACAGAGAGAGCAGCCACTTTTGTCCTTCAAGACCCTCTGACGCTCCTTTCAAAGGAGGCAGCAGGTCCAAGGGAAGTAGCCATGCTGATGCTCATTGTTTAGGCACGAGCTGGCTGGGCTTCCAGGGCCTCAGGGGGATTGGGGATGGAGGACCATGTCAACTTGATTAGGCCTTCAAATAGCCTTTCATGAAGTGATCCTCAAGAATGTCTCATTTGGGAGTAAGGCAGATACCTTTCTCCCGGCCTCCGTGCCTTTTATCTGTTCTGTTCTTCATGCCTTGCTTTCTCTGTCCCTTCTACAATGCAGAAGTCATTGGATATGTATGAGGAAAATCCCTAATGCTTTTCATATTCCTTCAAGGTGGCATACATCCATAAGGCATATTTCAGTCCCCTCAGCTTTGGGATCAGGCAGCTAGTACCTACATCACAGGATTGTTCCAAGATTATGCAATGCTTTATTAAGTGATTTGGACATTCTGGGTGTATGAATTTCCTAAGGGGCTTTCTGCCTCTGGAAAACATACTAGCCAAGGGGTGCTTCTCCCCCAGACGGGAAATTACTTTATCAAAATCCCTTTAGACAACAGGGAAGAAATAAAGCGTCATATGTTACACCCACCAATACCAAGAGTTCAGAAAAGCCTCTTCCCCTTATGAAGCCTTATATTGCTCTTAGGTAGGTGGATGACAGGAGGAAAAATTTCCTGACCCTCAAGCATGACATCTAGACCCAAATAATGACACCGTGAGGGCCTGTATTACTGAGGTATTGTCTCATAACATTAAATGTTGTAGCTCAAAATAATAAATGTGTATCAGCTCATAGTTTCCAAGGGTTAGGAATCCAGGTGGTTCTGGCTCAGGGTCTCCCATGAAGCTTCAGTCAAGGTGTCCGTTGGGTCCTGGCTGGTGTAGCTCAGTGGGTTGAGCACAGGCCTGCAAACCAAAGGGTCATCGGTTTGATTCCCAGTCAGGGCACATGCCTGGGTTGCAGGCCAGGTCCCCAGTGGGGGAGGTGGTATGAGAGGCAGCCATACACTGATGTTTCTCTCCCTCTCTTTCTCCTTCCCTTCCCCTCTCTCTAAAAATAAATAAATAACTAGTTTTTTTAAAAAAGAGATCAGCTGGGGCTGCAGTCATCTGTAAGTTTCACTGGGGCTGGAGGATCTGCTTCCAAGATGGCGCACTCACATGGCTGCAGGCAGGAGGCCACGTGGACCCTCTGTAGGGCTGTTTGAGTGTCCTGATGATGACATGGCAAGTAAGCTACGAGAGAGAAAGAGCAAGGAGGCAACCATCATGCAGAGACCATCCAGTCTCAGAAGTAGTGTGTCACTTCTGTCGTATTCTTGATTTAGAAGTGTCGTTCCGTTTAGCCCATACTCAAGGGGAGGAAAAGTAGTCTTCATCTTTTGAAGGGGAAGAGTTTCAAAGAACTTGTGGACACGCTTTATAACTACCACAGGACCCCTCCTGGGTGGCTCACCCCTCAGCTTTCTCACAGTACCCCCATGCTGGCCAAACCTCAATGATTGTAAATGCATGAATCTGGGCATGGATAAAAGGCTCTGAAAAATTGGATAGGGAAAGTATGAAATAGTATGAGAAGCTTTGCAGTGCTTGCTTTTTCATTCTCCTTTGCTTAGCTTATCGTTGGAATGTACATTTCCACACACTCTACATATTAAAACTCCCTTTATGGGCCATTATTAATCTAAAACCTATGGTGGTTGAGACAGGGATTGGATTATAGAATAACTTTGTAAGGACAAATAAAAATGTATAAATGAGATCCAAGAAGCAGCATTTACATACTTTAATGAGGTCATTGCTTTCAGGCAATGTATGGGCAAACTTTTCATTTAATTGAATTGCAGAGGACATTTGTAAGCTGACAAATAGAAATGTTCATTAAAAAAATTAATCTTCTTATACCCTGGACCTGAGGGAGAGCCAGTGAAGCCTTGAGTGAATGCCATATCACAACCATAGTTTGAGAAAAGTGGATCAACTATCTCTCTCTGTTTATATTATTTTTCCCTAAAATTCTACTGTGACAAATTTAAACATGCAGAAAATTGAATGTATAGCATACTAAATATTTGTATACCCTCTATACAGAGTTGATCATTTTGTCCTATCGATTTCTCTTTCTACCTCTCTAGATAGATAGATATAAATCATGCCAAATATTGTCCCTTTTTTGTTGCTGACTCATATGAAAGTAAGTTGCAAATATCATGGTACTTTGCCCCTAAATACATCTCCCAAGAAAAGAAGGCACTCTCTTACATAATCTTAATAACATGATCATACCTAAGAAATGTAATGCTTTCATTGTATGATCTTCAGGTGCAAATTTTATCCAACAGACATGTTAAAATGACACAGAAGCCACCTTGAAGATACTCCTACTGACGAAACCAGGAAAAATTTGAGCATCAAATAAATAATAAAAATAAAGGATTATAAGCCATCAAACAAAATAAGAAACCATGAGTTGATATAAATAAACAAATGGAGAGGTTTTTTCCTCTTCTAAAACAGATTAGAATACATAGCAAGAATATTTTATATTTTGCACTGGTCGATGTGGTTCAGTTGGTTGGGCATCATCTTGCAAAGTGAAGGGTCAATTCCCAGTCAGGGCACATGTCTAGGTTGTGGGTTTGGTCCCCAGTAAGGGTGAAAGGTAACCAATAAATGTTTCTCTCGCATATTAATGTTTTGCTCCCTTTCTTTCCACCTCCCTTCCCCTTTCTCTAAAAAATTAATCAATCAATTAGTTAATTAAAAAATTTAAAAAGACATTATCACCAAGATATCTACATCAAGGAGCTTACTACCACCTATGTTTTTTTCTAGGACTTTCATGGCTTCAGGTCTTACATTCAAGTCTTTGATGCATTTTGAGTTAATTTTTGTGAATGGTGTAAAAGAGTGGTTCAGTTTGATTCTTGTGCATGTGACTGTCCAATTTTCCCAACACCATTTATTGAAGAGACTGTCCTTTCCCCATTGTCTATTCTTGGTTCCTTTGCTGTAAGTTAACTGACCATATATGTGTGGGTTTATGTCTGAGCTCTCTATTCTGTTCCATTGATCTATGTGTCTGGTTTTATGCCAATACCATACTGTGCTGATTACTATAGCTTTGTAATCTAGCTTGAAATTAGGCATCGTCACGCCTCTAGCTTTGTTCTTCTTTCTCAAGATTGCTTTGGCTAACCTTTTAAAACCCATAACAGTCCTCCCCACTCCCCCCCCCCATCATATTGACTATCTAAAGAGTCCATTTCAACTGCCTTGTTCTACATGATGGATTTATCTACATGTTTCCTCCTGGTTTCAAACCTATACCTGGCATTTTGAACTATCAGCCTTCTTCCTCCAATCTCATTACCCAGAGATTTATTACAATAACAGACTAATCTCTGTCAAATCCCCAAACACTCATTAGCAAACAGGCACACGAAACCACTCCATGACATGTTCAGTAGCACAAGCATTGCCCATGGTTGCCCTGAACGCACTGACAGTCCCCTGCGTGAAAGGCTCGCTGTGAGGCAGACACAGAAATGTTTGGGCAGCAGGACTGAGCAGACTCAAGTCACATTCAGGGGCCTCTGAGAAGGGGAGAGCCGTGTGGCCACTGCAACTCAAGACCTTAAGAATTCACATATTGTTTAAAATGGTTGGACATAAAAGATGAAGAAGAAGTGAAGGAACTCCAGGATGCCCCAGAGACATTAGAGGTGGGCCAAGAATGGCTTTGCGACAGCAAGATCCTCAGATTCTTCTTCTAATTCAATGTCTGCTAGCACTTCTCAAGCCACACACTCTTTCATATGCACAATTGGCATTATCTTTTTTAAAGAACAACTAATTTATTTTATTTTGAAAAACTATGTGCTGCAGCCCTGGCTGAATTGAGCGCGGGCTGCGAACCAAAGTGTCACAGGTTCGATTCCCAGTCAGGCCACATACCTGGGTTGCAGGCCACAGCCCCCAGCAACCACACATGGATGTTTCTCTCCCTCTCTCTCTCTCTCTCTCTCTCTCTCTCTCTCTCTCTCTCTCTCTCTCCCTCCCTTCCCTCTCTAAGAATAAATAAATAAAATCTTTTCTTTTAAAAACAAGGAAAACTATGTGCTGATGACATATTATATATAGAAAATCTTAAAGGCTCCGTCAAAAACACTGCTAGATCTCATCACCAAATTCAGTATAGTTGCAGGATACAAAAATCAACATACAAAAAACAATCATGTTTTCACACACTAACCACAAGTTATGTGAAAAATACGTAAAGAAAACAATCCTATTTACAATAGCACCAAAAATGATGAAATACTTAGGAATAATTTTAACCAAAAAGGTAAAAGACTTATACATTAAAAACTACAAGACAATGATGAAACAAATTGAAGGAGACACAAATAAATGGAAAGATATCACGTGTTCATGGATTGCAAGGATTAATATTGCTAAAATGTCCATACTCCCCAAATCAATCTATAGATTCAATGCAATTCTAATCAAGATTCCAATGCCATTTTTTTTACAGAAATAGAAAAATAACTATTTTAAAATTTGTATAGGGCTACAAAAGAACCCAAATAGTCAAGGCCATCTTGAGAAAGAAGAATAAGATGTAGGTTCTCTTATTATTTTTCATATATAGTGAGGCCAATAGTTCAGTAGATGATTACCATTGAAAGGGTAGTTTATTACAGATCCCAAGAGGAGGAGGTGTGTGACATCACTCAGGGCCACATGGGGAAGCGCTGTGGTTGGTCAGGAGGCAGAGAGAAAGAGGGGTAGATATGAGCAAGAGCCTTTATTGTGGTCCCCATGGGAAGAGAAGGGGGAGTCAGGGTGCGCAAATGTAGAATTGGGTAATATGAATAATTTTTAAAAAGATTTTATTTATTTATTCTTAGAGAGGGAAGGGAGGGAGAAAGAGAGAGAGAGAGAGAGAGAGAGAAACATCCATGTGCGGTTGCTGGGGGTCATGGCCTGCAACCCAGGCATGTGCCCTGACTGGGAACCGAACCTGCGATGCTTTGGTTCACAGCCTGTGCTCAATCCACTGAGCCATGCCAGCCAGGGCTAATATGAATAATTCCAATGGGCTCCATATGTAGTGCTGCCTGTAGTTGTCTAGATCCTGTCCCTGGGATGTTTAAGGCAAAGGATTAGTGGCTCTAACCGCAAGAGAAGGGGTGATTGGGGGCTGTGGGATCTAAATTGGTTAGTTTGCATGGAAAGGCACATTTGCAAGCAGCTTTTTACCATCTCTAGGAATTGGCTAACTCTGAGAGTGGCAGGTGCTCTCTGGTCATTAAGGCCCCAAGATGTCAAAGCATCAGCAACACATAATTAATACACACAGCCAGAGTAGGTAGCTGCCAGTTTGGTCTTCGGAGATGGCTTACTCACAGGGCTGGGAGCCTCAGGCCTCAGATCCTCTCCACACGGATTTCTTCATAGGTCTTAAAGACCTGCCCATTCTGAACAAGAAAGACTTACATGGAAACAGCCAAGATGGAAGCCCTTGAATCAAGTGCACATGGAGGTACCAGCAACTGCTGCCACCTCCTGTCTGCCCTCAAGGCAGGTTTTGATAGACTCCAGAAATGACAAGGCCCATGTCCTTGGAAGGGAGAGAAAATTTGAAAGAAAAAACAGAAAAGGGGGGATCGATATTTGCTTTGCCGTTTGACCCGGGCTTCTACCTGTCACCCACTGAGTGTACTTGAACATTATGAGGTTACAGATTCCAAGATAAGTTGCTTATTTTGGTTTTGAAATTAAAATTCCAAACCCATTCTATATCATTATATGGCCTTTCTTCTCATTTGTCTGGATTGTCAAGGTGCCTCTATGTTAGTGTCACGCTTCTGGACGAAGCATTCGCTCATTCAATTCAACAAGTGTTTATTGAGCACACACCATAGGCCACACACTGCATGGGTGTTGGGGATCAAACGGTGAAAAGGCAAATGCAAATACAGTTCTCTCCATGAAGCTTACTTTACACTCCAGTGGGGAAGCCAGGAAATGAAGTAATGTACAAATAAACATAAGACTGCAACAACGACAAACACTGCAAGTCACGGTGATGGCATGGACCAAGAGAGTTGGAAGAGGTGGTTTCTCGGAAGGAAGTTCGCAGAAGGGTAAATACCCGACAGTGGTCTCTAAGACAGTACATCCAGGATTACTGTGTCAAAGCCAGCTAGGATGGATGACACCATGTTTTGGGGTGAAGTAGGCTGTGAATAAGTGACAAAAGTGTCCCACAAAGGATGGGGAGTCACCAAGAGGTCAGCATGCAAGACAGAAGGTGGTACACGGGTGACATGTCAAGAGCTGGAAAGAAGTTGCATTTTGGTTTTGATGAGAATGTGGAGAAGAATGGCCAGGAAGAGACCATGAAGAGCAAGGGGAAGAGTAATTTGGGAAAAAAATGAATGCAAATTTTGTAATTTTCTGAAAATGCCCATGGGCTGCCCCCTCCCCACGGGGGGCGTTAAGACAATGTAAAGTTGATTCGTGAAAGGAGTCAGTGTTGCTCATCATAGCATTCAGAAGCTCTTTGTTAATGATGCTTCCCACCTCTGCCCTTCCTTCCCATGACTCCACGCTTTGTCTGTCCGCTCAGTAAGCCCATTTCTGAATTATACGTCTTCCATTGCAGGCTGACATTCATAATTCTAGTGACTTCTTCATGCAAAATTTGTTCCCCCATTTCAGTGTAATTCCTTTTGCAATAGATTTGTTTTCAGAACAGCAACCTTAAGAAACAGCTAGCACGATATATAGTCCATCGACCAGAGAGCATATTTCTCAACAGCCCACTTGTATTTCATAAATCCTAGAGCTATTGTTGTAACTCATTTGCTTGGAAAGTTTCATTTGATTTTCAAGCCAATTATTTTGATTGATAAAAGGAAGATGGTTAATGGTTTCTTTTCCCTAAACTTTTTAAAAAAGAATTTATTTATTTATTTTTTAGAGAGGGAAGGGAGGGAGAAAGAGAGAGAGAGAGATATCAATGTGTGGTTGCTGGGGCTCGTAGCCTGCAACTCAGGCATGTGCCCTGACTGGGAATCGAACCTGAGATGCTTTGGCTCGAAGCCCACACCCAATCCACTGAGCTACGCCCACCAGGGCCCTAAACTATTTTTTAAGGTGCATACTAACTAGCTTATGAAAATAATAAAATCTGGCCCTGGCTGGGTAGCTCAGTTGGTTGGAGTGTCATCCCCCTATACCATGGTTGCGAGTTTGATCCCCAGTCAGGGCACACACAAGGAACAACCAGTGAGGTCATAAATAAGAGGAACCACAAATCAATGTTTCTCTCCCTCCCTCTCTCTCCCTTCCTCTCTCTAAACTCAGTAAATAAAAATTCTTTTAAATGAAATCAAATGGTGACATGCATGGCACATTACATCCATGAGGTGAAAATCATCATTAGCCTCTACCTGGTGAGAGAAAGTGTTCAAGTGTGAGAACTTGTGGCAACCGGGGTGACTAGGCTACATCCACACTTTGGCTTCCTTCTTCAGTATATCTGCTCTCTCTGGCCATCTTGATATCTACAATTCAGAACATGGACACAATGATCGTTGGAATTTTCAAGGAAGCAAGTAACATTAATGACCAGACATGTCTGCATATACAATTTCTCACCTTTATGCCTTGAAGAAAACTCTTATTTGACCTTCTGAAAAATTGTTTAACTATCTGTGAGAACAACTATTACATGAAACAAAGATTGTCATAGGTAAAGAGTTTGAGTTGCAAGAAGAAAGTGGATTGAATTTTTTAAAGATTTTATTTATTTATTTTTAGAGAAGGAAGGGAGAGAGATAGAGAGAGAGAAAGAAACATCAATATGCGGTTGCTGGGGGCTCATGGCCTGCAACCCAGGCAGGTGCCCTGACTGGGAATCGAACCTGCGACACTTTGGTTCGCAGCCCATGCTCAATCCACTGGGCTATGCCAGCCAGGGCTAGTGGATTGAATTTTTAAAGGTGACATCAGAAAAAGAAAAGCCTTTTCTTTATTTAGCCTTTGGAGATAATAATAAACAAACAAACAAACAAATAGGCAGAAACTTGTATAATCCTTATTAAATCCCATGAGCTACTAATGTACCATTAGTGCAGGCTGATATGAAAGAGTAGCTAGTTATGTTTGTGGATATGTATATAGGAAAAAAACAGCCTTGCAAAACTGTAGATTGAAACACTCACTGAATATTCCTGAAATGAGTTAAAGGGTTAATGACTCAGATAGGACTGTGGACTGTAAGGACGTGATGGAGGGAGAGAACAGCCTACTGCAAAGATAAAAGCAGACAGCGCATCACATAAGGGTATTGAGACTGTTATTAGCTTCCTGCATTCCTGTTGGAGATCATCTAACAAGGGTCAAGTTGAGAATTTGCTACTGTGAGAGGAAGAGGTGACCACAGATTTGTGCCTTGTGACTCAACTGCCCAAGAACCTTTTTAACATCCAAGAGTATGGAAATAAATGCCGTGTGATACAAAAAAAAAAAGTAATAAAGCATTGAATGGGGCCATAGAGAGAAGCAAACAGCCCCCATAGTGGTGTGTCAAGCCTGCAAACTTGATACCTCCAACCCCATTCCAAAGGTAGAGTTCAGAGACCACGCGTCCCACAGGCGTGGATGAGTTATGTCTATAAAGGATTAGCGTACGGCACACATGCGTGCGGCAGCACTGGGCTCTTGCAGCTGCTGGAAATGACTCAGGGGTCAGGTTTAGGCAGCCGGGCCGGCTCCACTTTTACTGGAATGCTGTGAGTCATGTGTTAGTCGGCTGGGTGAGAGGACCGCGTTGGCCTCCTCCATGCTGATATTTCACACAGCCCACACAGGGCAGCCACCTGAGCAAAATTCCAACGAGACTCATCAGCAGATAAGTCAAGGGAATTGTTTACATGTTCAACTAGACAAGAGAAAGTGCGAACTTTTTCAACCTCCAAACCAAGAAACAAGAACATAAAAACGATTTTGTACCGCATGACTCTTGTAAGACCAGCAACTTCTGTGTTCCCCCAAAAGTATTTGAGAGACTATTTGATTGGTGTTAGACCTTGATTATTGCCGCATGTAAACACCATCTTTGAAAGATCTGCCTGCGCATCTGTCTAGATTGAAAGAACAAAAAGTCAGATGTCTGGAATATTTCAAAGTCCTGCTTATGGAAGTCCTGGCTATGTGACTCAGTTCTGATTAGTCACTTGATTTGGCATAGCACCCAGGGATTATCTTCTCCTGTTGAAAAGTCCAGGGGTACTTAGTCCAGACTGGTGTGGTGGCTTAAGCAAGTCACTGGACCATCAGAGTCCTCTCTGCTTCAGTATTTCCTTACATGCATGGCTTTCATCCTCACTATCACAAGATGACTGCTCCAGCTCCAGCCATCACATCCACATTCCATGGGAGAAGAAGGTAGAAGGAGGAAAGCAAAAGAGGCAAACTCCATCCTTTTTTTAGGAGCCTTTCTGAAAGTGCCACCCAACAGCTTTCAGATTGGCCAGAATGTGGTTATCTGGCCACAGGTGGCTGGGAAATATACTCTTTTAGTTGGTTTACCACCCTGAAAAATATCAGGACCCTTTGACTAAGAAGAAGAATCAGTATTAGGTAGGGCAACAAGCAGTCTCAGAGTGACATTTAAAGCAATTCACCTTTCTGAGTCCATAATGGGTAGACAATGCCTACTTCACGTGGTGGGTGAGGTAAAAAAAAAACAAAAACAACAAAAAAACACCATCCAAATACTGGTTGTTAACAGCCTCCCAAAGAGCTGACAGAATCATCGGCATCTGAGTGTACATTCTGTGTTGCTGCATCTTCTGGAAAACTCAAGTCTCTAGTCAGAGAGAGTGCACAGACTCTGTTTTGCTTGGCTGCCTCGTTGTAGTCCTGGGAACTGGATATCTGCTCTTTTCCTGTGATTTCATTCTTTCCCTATGGAATATTTTTAGGAAACGGCTCTCTGCCTTCATTTTGTCTTCCTCGTTCGCTAGTTCCTCTGTGACTGGGCCCAGCCATGATTTTCCCAATATCCTGCCACCCACCTTTAAGCCCTGATGATCTCTCCCATCTTACGCACAACATTTCAGTGGTTTCTAAAACGCCTGAACTCTCACCGCGGCCGGTGTGTTTCAGTTGGTTGGAGCGTTGTCCCGTAACTGAAAAGTTGCAGGCTCAAGTCCCGATCAGGGCCCATACATGGGTGGTGGGTTCGATTCCCGGTCTGGGTGCCCTAGTGCAGGCACATACAGGAGGCAACTGATTGACGCTTCTTTCTAACATCAATGTTTCTCTCTTCCTTCCTCTCTCTCTAATATCCTCAGGTGAGGATAAAAAAATATATATATTAGCCCTGACTGGTGTGGCTCAGTGGATTGAGTGCTGGCCTGAGAACCAAAGGATCACCGGTTTGATTCCCAGTCAGGGCACATGCCTGGGTTGCAGGCCAGAGTGCCCAGTAGGGGGGCGTGTGAGAGGCGACCACACATAGATGTTTCTCTCCCTCTCCTTCTCCCTCCCTTCTCTTTTCTCTAAAAATAAATAAATAAATAAAATCTTTAAAAAATATTAAAATGTCTCAGATGTCCACAGGATCATTACGTTCTCATCTTACTTGTGTTTCATTGAATTGCCTGGGAAAGCAGACATAAGAACTCGGCAAACATTTGCAACGCAATGTGTATTTCGAAGCAGGATCCATTCCATCAGTTCCTACTTAGAAAAATGCGTTAGTGACAACTGGTGTGCTTTGTTTACCACCATTCTTTCCATCTGGTGGTGTAACAAAGACTGATCCGCAAAATTGTAAGGGCATCCCTCAGTGAAATTTTTAATGTTCTATAAGATACGCTGTGTAGGCATTCCATGCAGTGTCACGAATAAGTTAATATTTTCCAGATGTTAAAACTTCAGTTGAAGGGAGTAAGTGAATAGTTTCTGAATTGAAGTAGCTTGTCCAAGACCTTCAGACTACAAGTTTCCAAATCCATGTACTTTTTTTTTTTTTTTTACCAGAACAAAAACGACCAATGGCCCTTAAAGGCCACGGAAACCAAAACTGCTGTATTTTAGGATGCATTGAGAAAATTCAAGGTTAAACACTTCAGGGTGTAAAATCTGCTTCCATCATGATAAGCTGTTCTATTAGCAGTTGAGATTTCAAACACTGAAATAAAGGGGTGGGGAGTGAGAGAAAAATCCATGCTAGTCATTAATTCATAAGGGTTTCTCCTACACTATGTGTCTATGTGAGACATAGGTCAATCAGCCTCGACCATAATGAAACATCTTGCTTATCTAAGAATAGCTATATTGCCTAGACCACGTTTTCCTAAGGACATTGTTTTCCTGTAGGTAGCTTTTTAAGAGCAGACGTTTAAAATGTGAGTAGAGTTGGGAATGACTGGTGAAATTTCAAGCCACCAAGGTTAAAATAATTGTTTCATGTAACCATGCCTTGCAGGCTGGCCTGCCAGGTTGGTGTATTGATGAGGAAAGAAGGCTCTAACCTAATACAGCCAAACGTTTGACAGAGAGGATGCTGAAGAGTAGGCATAGAAAATTGATTGTGCAAATAACTGCCTGAAGCTAAATGTATCGATCAAAAAGGTCAGCATATTGCAAGAGTCTCAAGCCTTCGCATCCATTAACCCAAGATATTGACTGTAACCAGGGAAACCGAGTACAAAATGGGAAGCTCTTACACAACGAAATGGCTTTTGTCTTCCCGATATGAGACCTGAATATCTCTGTCTCCATTCCTGGAGCTCTTTCACTGGAGTCCTAAGAACTCGTGACCAGCGTGGCCAACAAAACTGCATGGAAAAGAAGAAATCCATTAGGGAGCATAGCTCTAATGGGAAAGCTCATTGCAGACGTGTAATCCCGTGCAATCAAATGTATCGCTTGGTCACAACAATGAGGAATGTTAGTCTTTAGAGCTAAGAACATAGGAACACACGGATAATGACCACCAAATAAGGTTCCTATGATATATAATATAGATAGTGTTTTACAAATTAGCCACGTTTATTCAGGCGTGGGATAGAATACAAGAGCTGCCTATGGGAAGCCACGTATGGTAAAGCAACCCTAGTCAGGGCAACTCCACTGCACTGGCCAAGGGTATAGTCCTTGGCCTCCCCGGCCTGTGTGATCTCATACAGACCAGGGAGACTGAGGAGACGCTGCTGGAACCAAGATGTGGCTTTGCTAGTTTACAGCTACTAGGGAAGGCTTCCCTCCCTTCCCTCACCCCCCTTATGCTCTTAAGACCTCATTTTGAAGGAACAAACAGATGAGAACATTGATTGCTTGGATTACCGTATTTTGCCATGTATAACGTGCACCCACGTTTCTGGCCCAAACTTTCAGGAAACAAAATCTTGTGTTTTGATTTTTTAATTCAATTATTTATTTACTTATATTTAGAAACAAAACTGATTATTGTGTTCCAGGGTATTATTTTGTACGGGTATTTTTATTGCTTTCTAGTTACACTTTTAACACATAAGCATAAATAAAAGAATTAGACACAGAAATTGTACTACCCGTGTATAATGTGCATCCTTATTTTTCCCAGTTCAAAAATCTGGGCAAAAATGATATGCATGATATATGGCAAAATTTGCTATTCTGTCCTTCGCTCCATCTTAACTAGGAGGTGTCACTCAGATGAAGTCCAAGCATGTATGTTCAGGGGTCCCCTAAATTCTACAGAATTTACGGGAATAGAACAGAAGTTCAGATAGAACATAAGTTCTCTATAGGAGTCATTACCTTTCTATGCTTGTCATATTCTGGATGACCTGGTCAGACATCTAACAACTCTGCGCTACCATACAATTTCAAGGGCCTCGTTTGCGTCGTTTCTCTGGGTGATTGCACTGGGGCCAAGGGGTCTGCTTATGCGACAGGCCTGACTGTTACTGCAGGCTCTCCCACCCTAGGGTCAGCACGTGCATCCACAGACAGAATCTTAGGGTCTGAAAATCCTGAGAATGCTGCCTCCCCCATTGCTTGAGTGTTCTGTCCCTGGCAGCTGTATGAGTTAACGTGATCTCCGTGGAAGATTGTTAATGTCTAATTCGTATCTGCCAACCTCATCTCTCACATCAAGACACTCATTTTCTTGACTGACAGTGTCTTCAGTGGGGTTTTTTTTCCCTTTTTTTCTTTCACTGAATTTAAGATTCTATAAATGTTGAAAGATCGTCACAGCCAGATTTAGAGACTTGGTCATGGGAATGGGGTTTGCCACACGTGAGAGAGAAATGCACCAGCGAGACAGGGAGGGGTGTGCGACTCTTGTCTGCTTAGGAGCAAGAGGATAGGCAGCATGGGAGGAAATGGTGATGTTCTGTCATCTTTACAGTTGATATAAAAAGTGCCGTTGGTGGGAGAAAACGAGCATGGATTGTGGAGTCGCAAGTACCTGGAGCAAAATGCTTGGCTTTTGCAAGTCTTGGTTTCTTTTTTTTCCTTTTTTTTTTAGATTTTATTTATTTCTTTTTAGAGAGGGAAGGGAGGGAGACAGAGAGAGAGAGAGAGAAACATCCATGTGCGGTTGCTGGGGGCCGTGGCCTGCAACCCAGGCATGTGCCCTGGCTGGGAATCGAACCTGCGATGCTTTGGTTCACAGCCCGCGCTCAACCCACTGAGCTACGCCAGCCAGGGCCGTCTTGGTTTCTTCATCTAAACAACAGGAATTAAAAATGCCTCTTCAATCAATGGCACTACAACCACTAGATGTACACATTTTGAAAAATGAGAACTTTGGCTCTTACATCACGTGCAAAACGTGAAGTCAAGATGAATCATAGACCTAAATGTGAATGCTAAAATTATAAAGCTTCTAAAATAAACACAGAAGAATATCTCTGTAACCTTGAGATTGGTAAAGATCTCTTAGAGAGGCCACAAAAAGTTATAACCAAAAAAGGAAGAAAAAATGAACTTCAAAATGAAAGACTTCTGCTTTTCAAAAGGGCACTGCTTACATCTCCGTACAATTACATTTCCGTAAAATGATCCGTGTAGCAGCTCAGATACCCTACCCCACACTGCGCTACACTGCAGACACCACACTGTACCACGAAGGTATCTGCAAAGGGCAAAGTGATGAAAGATGCTACTGGCCTGGGCAGAGGCTGACGTGGCAGGGTTGCAGGGCAGGAGCTCCTGCATGTCAGAATGAAACAAGTAGTCACTTTCAGATCCACAAAACCATTGTCATGTCACATTTCCTGAATGCGCTATTTGTGTCGTTGCTAGGGCAAATGGGGGCAAATAAAATTTTTCTGAGAAGAGAGTGTAAGACGAGGGGCAACTCAGAAGCAGCCAGTGGAATACGGTGAGAGGTGGGGAGAGGGTTAAGGTTACTAAAATGTGCGTACTTAATTATCCCTATAAAATAACACTCACAAAGAAGCCAAGAGATACATGGAACAGACTGACAGGTGTCACAGGGGATGGGGGTGGGGGGATCGAATGAAACAAGGTAAAGGGATTAAGCATAAAACCCCACATATATTGTATGTAACACATAGACACAGACAGCAGGGTGGTGATAGCCAGAGGGAAAGGGGACCGGGGAGTAGGTGGAGGAGGGGAAAGCGGGGGTGGGGAATGCAGACGGAGAGAGACTTTGCTTGGGACGATGGATGCATGATGCGGTGTGTAGATGATGTTTTATTGAGTCGTACACTTCAAACCTGTATGGTTCTGTGAACCAATGGCACTCAATAAATTCAGTTTTTTTAAAAAAGTTCCTTACCCTGGCTGGCGTAGCTCAGTAGATTGAGTGCAGGCTGGGAACCAAAGTGTTGCAGGTTCGATTCCCAGCCAGGGCACATGCCTGGGTTGCAGGCCATGACCCCCAGCAACTGCACATTAATGTTTCTCTCTCTCTCTCTCTCTCTCTCTCTCTCTCTCTCTCTTCCTCCCTTCCCTCGCTAAAAATAAATAAATAAAATCTTAAAAAATAAAAGTTCCAATAAATAGATTTACATACTAAAAATTCCATTATGTTTCCTGAAATATTGATGAAATTGCATTGATATGTTTCTTTTTTAAGGCTTTAAATAATTAATACGTGTCTATAACATTTGGGAACACCCAGTGACAATAGGCACTGTGTACCCTGTGCTCTCTTATCTTCAAAAGTTCATGACTGTATTTGTGAAGCCCGCTCGTGGGTCTGACTGCATGTTTGCAAAAATGATAAGGTCAATGCCATGTTTCGAAGAGCGATCTTTTTATTATTGTTTTCCGTATTCCCATCCAGTACCAGGCATCCAAAGGTACTGTTTAAGGTTGGACTATAACAGGAATTAATCAACACTTTCTGTTACGGGCCAAATCGTAAATATTTTAGTGTTCCAGGGCTCTATGGTGTCTTTTCTCAATAAGTCAACCCTGCCATTGTAGAACAAAAGCAGATCGAGATCAGACATACATAAACGGGCATGCTGCATTCTAACACAACGCTATTCATGGACACCAAAATAGAATTACGTATAATTTTTACGTCATAGAATATTCTTTTTTATTTTTAAAACCCATTTCATCATGTTAAAACCATTCATAGCTTGAGAGTGATACATAAACACGTGACTGCCTGAATTTAGCCCCCAGGGGGCTAGTTTGCTACGCCCTCGTGTCGAATGAACTCACAAAGAGTCTAGAGGCTCTGCTAGGAATAAATGAGAGACTTAGGCAAGGGTCGTGGAGTTTGCAAACTGGCACCACGGCTAGGCCCAAACCCAGAAGTGTTCCCAAGAAGAAAGGGGAGTTAAGAGATCGTATTGTGCACAGTGCGTTTTTGGGAAGGCTGGGCCCTGCACTCTTAGCCCTGGGACTGGTCCAGGAGGGTCATCAGTCAGGTGTCGGGCGCCAGGGGGTCTGGTCAGTCCTGTGGGCTGGCTAGTGCAGGTCAGGTGGGTGAGCGCGTGAGTTTTTGGGGGCTCCCAGGTGGCTGGGGTAGTGAGGTCATCAGTGATAACCAGAGGGCCGCCTGCAGGTGCAGGTGTACATCCGGGCATTGACGCAGAGCCGGGAGGTTCACAGTGTGCGCCCCCAGGCCAGCTAGAGCGAGAATGGAGTCTCTCCTCATGCCTCAACCTTCATCGTGTTCATCATTTTAGCAGCCTGGTTAAAGTGACTGCATTGTATATATTCCCTGTCCTCCCTCTTTTCTCACCGGATTAGGGCAGCGCTGAGGCTCTCCAGCTGAGTGATTGGGCTGAGTCTTTTAACTTTCTTTATCTGCACAGCTTGGGTTGTCAGACATACCTTAGAAGGCTGCTGAGGATTAAATGAATAAAATATGGAGAGGTTCCGTATATGCTAAAAAGCACTTTAGAAATTAAATATTAATATACTTAAGTATTATTAAATGATATACCTGTTATATTTATACATTGGGTAGTATACAAGCAATCAGCCATATTAGCATTACCGTATCACCTAAGACAGCGATTTTCAACTGCTGTGCCCCAAGAATTTTTAAAACATGCTATACCTGACTGTTGAGTCAAGGGCACTGACACTTTGGCCTTAGACTGTCAAATTCAAAAATGAGAATAGCAGCCCTGGCCTGTGTGGCTCAGCTTAGTTGGAGTGTCATCTGGTAACCAAAAGGTTGCAGGTTTGATTACTGCTCACATTCTAGGTTGTGGGTTCAATTCCCAATCCCTGGTCTGGGGCCAAGCGCGCACGATCCCCAGTCCTGGAACATTTGGAAGCAACCAGCTGATGCTTCTCTCTCGCATGGATGTTTCTCTCTCTCCCTTCCTCTCTCTCTAAAAGCATTGAAAGAATGTCCTCAGGTGTGGATTTTTAAAACATGACAACAGTCAACATATCAAAAGTGACAACCGTCCTGTACGAATGACTCAAAATTGTACCCATTTTATTTGTCATATCAGCAAAAAAATAACATTATTTGGTGCCCCACAGAATTTTAGTAATTAGTTTATGCATTCTGTGAGATGAAAAAGGGTGAAAATTGGTCATCTAAGAGAAGCATAATAAAAACTAGCCATGGAGAACCTGAAGCAAAACCACCCTACATAAATTGGAATTTTTTTAATTTTTTAAAAATTATATTTCTCTTTTTTTAAAGATTTGTATTTATTTATTTTTATAGAGGGAAGGGAAGGAGAAAGAGAGAGAGAGAGAAACATGAATATGTGGTTGCTGGGGGCCATGGCCTGCAACCCAGGCATGTGCCCTGACTGGGAATCGAACCTGCGACGCTTTGGTTCGAAGCCCACGCTCAATCCACTGAGCTACGCCAGCCAGGTTTCGAATTTTTAAAATTTTTTAAAAAATTAAATAAGTTTGATATGCAGCATTGTGTCATTTTGGAATGTCATTTTTAGCAACAGAAAGCTTGAAGTCTGACTGTCCATGTTCCTGTTTTCCCTCCCTTAACTTAGTTGTGTGGATAACATCATAAATCCGGGTCATTTGGGGAGTCAGGCAAGATTGAAGGATGGGTTAGAATTGAAGTAAATTCCTGTTGGAAACCTCTTGCTCATCTACTTAAGCTGTGTATTCCTCCCTGAGATCTTTCAGGTGAGAAAGGACATCTGTTCTGGGTGATTCAGACTTCCACCTGCCTCAAGGCGGGATGCGATGCGATACTCTCCTCATGCTTTTCTACTGTTAGTGTTAGACAGGACCAGCTACTACGTAAAATAAACTGGAATTGCTTACCACAGAAGAGATCACTGCAAATACTGCTGTTCTTATATCATTTCTGTTTGGAGAACATCCAAACGGAAGAATAAACCCTTGCTCAAAATCTTTCACGTTTTCCGTTTTGAAGAGCTAGTTTTCAAGTTATTAGAATTGCTATCGATGGAAAATTACCCGACTCCCTCTTTACCTTCTGTTCTCTTAGTCCGCTAGGTATACGATGGCAGCCCAACCAATTAGGAAAAAAAAAAATGAATGTAATCCACAGGCTTCTTTACTTACCCAGGATCACCTCGGGCCTTGAACACTGTAGAAGCTTAGTAAGATTAAGTGTAAAGGATTGTTTTTGATAAATTATCCTGCACTGAATAAATGCATTTTGGAATCATGAGGACACACACTTGGTGTCACACCCTTTTCCCTGTCTCTTTGCTTCCTCCTGTCTTCAGCTATAGAAGTCATTTAAGCCCGAATCGCTAGAAGAGTTCTGCAAGTTCAAGTGGGCCCCCAGGCCTCCGTCTCCTGCAAACAGTCTAGACAGGGATGGATAGGGAAGCCTCCAGCAAAAACGTCTTTGTTTGTTGTACTGTGCTGAGAAAACCACACGAAGTGAAACTGTAGATTTTAATAATTTTTCTTATTTGTACACTGTTCTTGTTTTTAACAAGGCTTGCTGCTATTTTACAATTAAAAAGTGGCTTGCAGCTTTTTAAATAGCATGAATTCACTCTAGCCTTAGAGTTAGCATTTTTTTAAATACATTATCTCTCACGCTGTTTTGATGATGTGCAACTCTGCTTCGGCTAATGCCAGTCGAGACAAGATCATTAATCTTGCAAGTGGTAACTGATTAATACAGGGCCGAGGAGAATTGTGGGAAACGCTTTAAGGACATACATTTGAAAGAAGTAACTAAAGGGGGAAATGTTTCACACTTGGGTCAGACTCAGGTCTGACCTTTAACAATATAAACATTAGACCACGTACTGTCATGCCTCTTACCCTCCCCTCACCCTTCCCAGGGGAGGCCCAGAGCTGAACATGGGGAAGGCAAAACTCTCAAAAAGTGTTAAAGCTTATTTCAATCCACCTTCATGTAAAATATATGAAACATGGTACAGATCAAACCTCACTGGTTTGCGATTGTCTTTCATGGAAGGTTGAGCCCATCCGCGATGGCCACAGAGAATTCCCAGCCGTAGGGACAACTGTCCTTGACCTCTACTGACCCACCTTTTATTTGCATCCGGGCTCTGTGCTGGGTGCTTTACGTTCATTATCGTTTACTCTTCACAACAAAAACACTGCAGAAACAGAGGCTCAAAAAACCACTATTTAAATAGCATGCATGATGGATGGAAGCAAGGAAAATCCGATGCAGAGAGTGCAATGAGAATCTGCCACGCCCATGGAGGTTTTATAAAACATTAGTTTGTGTTTTGTTCTCAGGATATTTTTGCCTCCATATCAGGAAAGCAAACTCTCATCACTTCGTTCACCCAGAGAAATGTCTGCTGCAGGGCCAAGAGCAGAATTTGTCTGGAGACAGCTCTCCAAACAGCCCCGCCTCCTTGCCAACATTTAGTATTATCCGTCTATTTGATTCTACCCATGCGAGGGGGTGTCGAGTGGTATCTCATTGCGGTTTTCATTTGTTGAGCATTTTTGTCACATGCTTGTTGGCCATTGTACATCTTCACCGTTCCTCTTGCTGAAGCGGCCGTGTTGCAATGGGAGATTGATTCCTTTGCTCTCTCCGAGTGGAAATACATAAACCTAGTAGTTCTCGAGCCAGGCCATGTTGGCTCCTAAGAAGGGTTGCCAGATGAAACACAGACACTCGCTTAAATCTGAAGTTCAAATAAATAGCAAATGCGTTCTACGATGGCATACAGGTCCATCCATGTGTAGACGAAAACATTAGGAGTTGTTTACCTGAAATCCGAATTGAACTGCACACCCTGTATTTTTACTTGCTAAATCTGGCAGCTGGGTGGCAAGGAGACATTCAGCAATGTCTGGAGACATTTTTAGTTGTCACAATGGCAACGGGGTGCGAGGGCGGGTGTGGCCAGCAAGTAGGGGCCAGCTTCCCTGTAGAACATCGCGCAGTGCACAGGAACGTTGCTCACAACAAAGAGTCATTCAGCCCCAAACATCAGTAGCCTGGAGGTTGTAAAACGTGCCCTTAACCATGAGAACTGCGTGTGTGAGATGAATAGAGTCTGTGAGGAGAGGGAGCTGATGGCATCAGGAAAGAGAGGCCCTTTGGAAAAAGAAGCAGAGGGAAGTTCTGGGGTGAATAGGTGGGGGAGTCACTCCCTTTTCAATGAGGGACAGAGAGTCACATGAAGAGTCCTCTGCAGCCTGCAGACAGACCGGAAGAGACCCTCTCGGCCATCAGAGAAGCTATCGCCCCATAGGCAGACATCCTGTCCTCTATCTGGCTGCTGCTGCTGTGGCTGCTGCTGCTGCAACCTGGGGCAGAGCCTGGGCTCGGAGCTGAGAAGGACCCGAGCCAGCAACAGTGAGCACTGTCAGCACAGCTGCTCACCCTCATCCCCCAACCCCGGCTCCCAGGGATAACAAGGCCCCCACGTGGCTCTGTCCATGGGAAACAAACGAGTTTGGTTTGAACAACAGACAGACGAGTAAAAGATTGCTTCTTCTTCCCCGTCCAAACTGTGACACTCTCCTTTTGTCATTGTCTCTCAATTTTCTCTCACCCCAAACATACGTCATAGTGGGTGCCAAGCTAGCACTGGCCACGTCCCTATGTATGCGGACCTTCGCCGGTAATGTTGTCAGAAATGTCATCTTCAGTAGAGCAGAGATGAGATGCTAATGGACTCAATTAACCCCAAACCCCAGCACACAGGTTCCTAGAATGTTCCTTCTTAAAAATGGCCTCCGCAGGATGCTTTCTCTTTCTCAGCCATGATTTATGCAGCGTCGCCGTGGTAAACTGGTTCACATGAGGATAGCTGTGTACAGGGACACGGGAAATTCAATATTGAGAGGCCTCCTCCTCGGCTGCGTGCAGTTGCTTCAAGCAGTTCTATCACAAATAATTGAGTTGCTCAGAGCCATCTTCAGACTCTCAAGATGCTGGACAATTGTCCCCTTCCAGTGACACAAACAAGCACCAGGCTCATCCATCTCGAAAGTGCTTCCTAACGAGAGTCTTTTGAGTGACCTTGATCCTCTGATGGTACCTGTGTTTGTGGCCATGTTTCATTAGGATGTTTGGCTTTCGCTTTACCAATTCTGTCTCGGAAAGCAAGGAAGATATCCCAGATGATAACTGTGTATTAAACAATGAGTATCAGGTGCAGTTGCTATTGATCAATCAAAGAACAATTGGCACTCCACATATAATGTTTTAGAGAATAATTAATTCATAGCCTCTCTCTTTTAAGTTTGCCTTTTTTCCCCTTCTACTAAACATTTCCTACTCCTGGCTGCCGTAGAGGTCCTACGTTGCTGTGATATGGTTGGATGACAAAGTGAGGGTCCAAGAGGAATCTGATAATGCAGGAGTGACCAAAAAGTACTGTCGTATTGTGTGGAGAGGAGGCAGAACAGCTGCTGTTCAGAAACAGGTGACTTTGTCTAAACAATGACACTTTCTGTGGGCCATGGAAGTCATTGCAGAAGTCAACTGTCTCTGCCCCCTTGGGCTTGCTGTGAATGTGAGCTGTGTCCGTGCAGTGGAGGGGCGGCGCTCAGTCCACCAGTCCAGAGACTGTGTCGCATTCGGTGTGCTCAGTGGGCTCGTGGTCCTGCACGACCACTTCCCTTGGCAATAACTTGCTACTCTGTGTGATTTCTTCATGGCCACACCACCCTTTTTAGGGCTTCCCAAATCTAGGAACACTCCTCCTTAGACAGATGGCGCCTTCCTTCTATTGAGGTGGAAAATACCAGAAGCCCAGGGACTGAGCGTGTTGTCCCTTTCTCCCCAGCACAGTAAGGGCCACGAGTATGAAGGGATCACCCAGGCTGCTCTTACCTCTGCCTGAAGGTGGGATTCTTTCCTGCCCGAATGGTCCTAGGCCCTGGAGGGGGTCGACCCCTCTACGCAGAGCTGAGGACAAGGCTAGCCAACCCCTGAGAACAGGGCTGCAGCCCCAGCCAGGCACGCATTTCAAAGGCCGGGCATGGAGGCGGTCCTGTTACCCCTCGAGTGCATGGATAGACAACCTACTTTGGTCAGACTGTTTGCCTTTCCAACACACCTTAGGTCAGTAACTGTAACCTGAAAAGCTGGAGTTCATGCTGCCTGTCACGTACCAGACCCAATAAGGGGTTGGATCTTTATGGGCGCTTTGTTCAGATGGCTGGTGATCTGAGAAGATGGCGGGTTTGTACCCTAACAGACCGTCTTAACGTTTCCTCTCAAGCCAGCCTTTATATAAGGGGGCAAAAGTGTAGGTAAGGGATCTGGAATTCAGGAAGGAGGTTAATCAGATAAAAACTGCAGTCCAGCGTTTTCCCTTACATCCCTTCATCTGCTGACCAGGGGTTTTTCTTCATCTGTGTCCTGTGTCCTGGGCGGCACACACTCCCCCCAGAGTGGAGACACAGTGGCTGGGATACCACCTTGATCGCTTCTGGTCTCTTCTGGAGCGCAAAGGTCAGTTGCCTGTGGTCTCCTGGAGTCAGGGTGGGCTGGACCTGCAGTCCCTGAAACAATAGCTTTCCACAGGCATTCACCACTAGGCTTATTTCCTTAAACTAAAATTTTCCAACTGTTGAGTCCCCCATCATAACCACACAAATCAATCTTAGTGCACAGCAGAATCTACTGGGCGGGCAAAGCAGCTCTTGACCCCTTCTACCCCAGGAAGCCAGGCGTGTCCATGCTTTGTCATTTTAATTTGAGTGTCACCTCCAAGCACCAGAGTTTCCAAATGCGTTTTTGAGCACAAAACCACCTGCTGGGTCTGGAATCTGTTTTCTCCTTTTATCCCTCCCCTTCTACCTGCAGAAGTAAAAAGCTATAATCTACCCAAGAGTCGTCTTTGACTGGACTCAATGTGCCACTGTATAATAAACGAAAGGGGAAGAAAAATTGATTGTGCGTTTTAAAAGCCCGGTAGAGGAGACAGGAGGTTCTCTAGGGAGAAGGGACTAAGCCCTAGCCTTCAGTCTCCAGCCCCACTCACTGCCAGAGAGCCTCCGGAGAGTGACAAGGCTAAGGAAGGGAGGAAGCCATTGCAAAGGTCAGTTCCGCTGAGACTGGCTCGAAAATGAGCCCCCTGGGGCGACGCTGCTCACCCCCAAGTCCCTTCCGACTGCAAGTGGTGGCAGCCGGTCTGTCTGCACCCAGCCCAGTCTGCCCTTGTGCTGAAAGCCCCATACTCATCACGAGAGACAGCAATCAGACGAGGGCTGTGTGTGCATGTCAAGAAGGCCAAGGTTCAAAACCAGTCTCAACAATGCATTAGTTTTAGAATATGATTAACAATTATCTTCAGCTGCCCAATTTCCTATTTCCTTCTAATCGGCCTTTTAAAAAGACACTACTGTATTCCTAAGGCAGAATGGTGGAAGCACAGAGAGTTCCAGGAGAGACAACACACTCATTGTTGGGGAGGCTTAAGAAATGGTCGGAAAGGGCAGAGGCTGCCCTCTGGGCCTGTTTTGACAGGTGCCAGGGGTTAGGAGTGAGTTAGGACAAAGTTCACCAGTTGGAGAAGTTTCTGTGCTTGACGACCAGTACATGATGCCTGGAAACTTAACACACATTGGGGTCAATGTACTGCGTATGTAGTGTTAGGTCGGAGTCGCTCAAGAAACCAGACGGATGCAGTGAGCTAAGGAGCAGGGTTTATTAGCCGGGAATAATAGGAAAAGTGGAGCCAACCTAGGGAGGTTAGGGCTTGCTTGGTTACTCTTAGGGCAGGGTTTTTAAGCACAGAAACCCACGAAGGGTAACTGGTTGGGGTATCAGAGTCTGATTGGCTAGAGCCAGTGGCTGGGTGCCATTTCTGCTGACCATTGTTCTTGATACAGCCTGTCAGGCTCAAGTCAAAGCTGCATCCTGTTATGCAGGATAGGCTGACCCCAGACCCCAATTTTAGCCGGGCATCTGTGTGTCCTGGGTAGCGTCGGCAGGCATTTTCCCAGGCTACAGTTTCCCATGGTACAGTTTTCTTGCCTGGTGATTTTGCATTCCTCCTAGGCCTACCTAGGTCTGTATCATATAGGAGTATGGAAACGCAGGTCAACAACCAAGCATTTGCCTGTAATGACCGTACACGGCCAGTTTGTCAGAACATTACGAGGTGTAAGTCAATTAGATTTTAATACACACTCAGTAGGGACACAGATCTGATGCTGTGTGCACTCTAAATAGAAGAAGAAAAGATAATGTCACCCAAAAGTAATATCTAGCAAAGGAAGCAGAATTAAATGTAAGCACACACAATAACAGTACATAGAAACGTGATGTACATGATCATTTGCTGTTGACAATGGCCCTTGTGGCTCAACATACAAAGACCCACTTCTTGAAAAAGAAACTGGAACATTTTTGGTTCTCCTTTACCTTGAAGGTGTAACAGTGTAACAGGTTGCAGCCGGGGTGGCGCGGGAGACAAATAGGGATTTGGAATGGGGTCCAGAACTCAAGGTGTCCAGGAAATATTAGAATGTCCTCACAACCCCCTCCCACACACACAGGTGTGGGTTGGGGGAAGGGACACACGGAGCAGGGCCATTGAGAGCTGTTTTGCATAGCCACAGCTTTGCAGCTAACCTCTGCATGGTCATTTAATATATCTATAACCTTTAACTGGTTGCATAGATATGTTAAATAGCTGTGGCCATGTTCTGAGCCAGGGGGATGGAAGTAACTTCCCCACCAAGATGTAACTGAGGGGCAGGTCCCCCGAGTTACAGTGCCTGAGTGGGAGCTTGGAGAAGATTGGCTCCATGACATGGGGCCATGCCTGCTCAGACTCACGATGGCAGCCCAGTGAAGCTGGAAGGATATGAGAGTGCGGGCAGGTGTAGCTGATTGTGGGAGGAGTTGGAAATGGGGCTGCAGAGGAAGACTGGCGTGGGGATTTAAACCCAGATGCGGCAGCCACTGAAGGGAGAACTATGTGGTTTTGGCAGAGTGGAGACTCCCACAGCCATTGAGCAGAGAGGACCACTTGGCTGGGGCAATAGAAGGGAGGACCTCATGGCTTTGCCAGAGTGGGGATCCCCACAGCTTTAGAAGGGGGAACCACCACCCGGCTTTAGCAGAGAACCGAGGGAGGCCTACCAGCCAAGCATGGATTACTGGGAAGAACCGGGGGCTGCCTGAGCCACGGACTTCTATTCCTTTTCCTGAGATACGGTACCCCAGACTGGGCAAAGGGGAAGGAAGGCCTGTGTGTGTTTGTGGGTGTTTTAAGGGACTTTGGGATTTTGATGAAGACAGTAGGTCACTCCTTTAAGTCTGTATAGCATTAAATAAACATTTCCTTTCCTCTTCACGAATCTCTGGCATTGAGAGACATCTTTCCTCTGGCGGCGGACATAATGAACCTGGGGGGTTCCTTTCAGTAATGGTATATCACCCCAGGCCCTCCTTGCCCCCTTGTTCTGTAACAACAGGACAGTGTGAGGAGAAAATGTCAATAATGCTTGTAGTTTGCTCAGGATCAGGGGGCTGGCTGGTAGCGAAGGGCATTCAAAATGGCCAGTCTCCCTCTGGTATGCTTCGTCGTTTGTGTTTCCTGACTTGTTCTTCCCCCTCAAGGTGAATTCGATAGCACACATGCATCTTAAATTTGCTTCAAATGTAAGACTCCAGAGGCAAAGACAGTGTCATTGTTCTCTTGCTGTAACTCTTCCTCGTGGAAGGGTTTGGCTCTGGATATACTGACTAACCAACGAGGGTGGACTAAACGCCACTGCATCTCGAGGAAATGCATTCTAGATGCTCACACTTCTTGACTTACACTATTTCACTGTTTCTAAAAGTTCTCTGCCCTCGGGTCCTAAATTTCTTGGATGGGGTGTAGAAGCATGGTGGCAGGGAGACCTGGCCTGGGTTCAACTTGGTGGAAGGTGCTGGAAGCTGAGGGAAGCTGAGGGAACCTGAGAACCCAGATGTGTCTGTGAGTGAGGAGAAAATAGTGTAAGATCAAAATCATCTGAGCAAATTTCTCCACAATTCACCCCGAAGCTGGCCCTGCTTTCAGTGCTGCAGAAGGTCTAGTCAGACACTGTGCCGCTGATCCCCCTTAGCACCCTGGCAGGGCACACTGAGTCCTCCCACCCAATAGGCCCGTGTCCCCTAAGCGGTTTTTCCCCCAGTCGGGCTCTAGCTTCCCTCAACTCAGTTGTATTTGTTTCCAAACCTGTGTATGTCAGCTGTCCTTGCAACTTTAATTTTGTCATTTTTTCCCAGATTTACTGAAGGATGATTGACAAATATAAATGGTATATATTTATGTTGCCCAATGGGATTTTTTTTGCCAAAAGCATACAAGATGATGTTTTTTATTTATTTATTTATTTGTTTTTAGAGAGGGAAGGGAAGGAGAAAGAGAGAGAGAGAGAGAGAGAGAGAGAGAGAGAGAGAGAGAAACATGAATGTGCGGTTGCTGGGGGCTGTGGCCTGCAACCCAGGCATGTGCCCTGCCTGGGAATCGAACCTGCGATGCTTTGGTTCCCAGCCCGCACTCAATCCACTGAGCTAAAGATGATGTTTAATATATGTATACATTGTGAGATGATTACCACAATCAAGTTCATTAACACATTGTTTACCTTTGTGTTCTTGTATTTCTGGTGAGGACACGGAAACTCTACCTCTTGACAAATTTCAAGTATACAATACTGACATTCTGTATTTTTTTAAAGACTTATTTATTCATTTACCTTTTAGAGAGGGAAGAGAGGGAGAAAGAGAGAGAGAGAGAGAAACACCAATGTGTGATTGCCCCTCAGATGGCCCGAAACCCAGGCATGTGCCCTGACTGGGAATCAAACCTGCGATGCTTTGGTTCACAGCCCAAGCTCAATCCACTGAGCTATGCCAGCCAGGGCCTCATTCTGTATTTTTATAAAAGCGACATGGGTGTGGTTGTTCTTGAACCACACAGGGGAGAACTTGAAACAGAGGCAAACTGTTCAAAGGTTCGGCGGAGCCTGTAGACGAACACTCACTCACTCGCCCCCCTGTGGATTCTGCTGGTCCCCAGGGAAGATGGAGGCAGAAGACGCAGCCCTCTGGGGCTCTGCTGACCTGAGCATTTCTGAGACCCACCAGGAGGGAGCTCGGTCACGTACCCTGGAACCCAAAGCTGACAATCAGATTCTGAGCCCCAAATTTTTAACGCTGGAGGAAATAAAATGATCTGTTGGATCTTGCAACAACAGAAAAGTAACTGTTGTTCAGCTTACCAATTGAAGAGCATTTCTGTTCATTAAAATGACTCAAACTAATTAATTCAGAGATATTAATTGGAAACACTCAAAGGGGAAATGTCTGTTTGTATTATATGAAAAAATGCAAAGCAGCAAAATATTTAGGATATTAATCCAAAACTCTAGCAGATCAATATTAGGGAATATTTCAGCGAGATGGCATGGTGTTTCTTAAAGAAATTGGCATAAGGGTTTTTATCCCCACATTTACTGTTAAATATAAAAATTATATAACAAAGCAATGAATACTGGAAAGTCATTCTGGGTTTAATTTTATTTTACGTGGATGTGAAATAAATGAAGTGTGATGTGATAATTCAATGCTATGTATTGTGGAAAAGGAAAATTTGACCTTGGTAGAAAGACTCTTTGGTATTTAAACATGATTACTAAAATATGACTATGCCATAGATATTGTACTTGGCTTTTAAGTACCCCAAGGTTAGCTCGCTACTTACATCCCTTTCATTGTGAAAGTGCCCTTGAAATTCAGAATGGAAATGTTCTTTTAAGATGGTCATCAATTCCTGGGAGGTGTGCAGAACTGCTAGTGCTCCAATGTACCCTTGCTCTTGGTACACAGGGGTGTTGTCAGAACAAAGAGTAATTCTCAATTCAACTGACTGCGCCGCGCAACTGTACTCCGGCATTGTTTCAGAAATTGTCTCTGCACTGGAAGGATGAAACAAAGTCATTGGGGATGGGGCTCAGACACCTTCAGGAGAGGATGTTGTTGCTGTGTTCTACAGCTTTATCTTCCTCCTTGTTGGTCTGTCTGCCTTTGGCCATCCCTCCTACCCGCTCATCATGCCAGCGAACAGACAACCTCGGAGAGTAAGGATATTGCATGTTCACTAGTTAATGTACTTGGGGTTGCTCATCCGGACACCACAAATCTAACCACTCAGGGGTTTCCATCTCATGTTTTCAGCCCAGAAGAACTATTGCTTCTACTTCGGTGTGCATATCACATAGAATAGGGCCTGATGCTCTGTGTCCTGGTGCCATTTGGGCCAATCTGCATTGAATCGGACAATGTTAGTCACTTTCAAGTGCTGCTTTCTGAAGCTTGCACGTGGGTAGTTATTACGCAGTGTAGTTGAAATGGTTCCTTCCGGTACGGGCTAGCCCAATGGGGAACTACTACGTGTCACGTAAGTGGAACATAAAACTCATGGCACTGGCTCTCTTTCTGAAAGACTGGTTTGAAATTGAGGTGATTCATGAATTCAACATTTACTGAGTGCCTCCTCTGCATCAGGCTGTGAAAAATGATACAAACAGAGACACTCTAACATGGAGCCAGGGCAGCCATCCCAGAGGACCTGCCCTGTCCCTCTCAAACTTTTAGAACACTTCAGCTAGGCTGATGACCTTTGCCCGGGGCCAGACTGACGTCATCTTGCAGACGACTGCTTGTAGAGCTAACAGCAAAGCAAACTTCCCAGGGACAAGGACCAAAAACTAAGGACATTCTTTAGAATTAGCTCCAGCAGCTTTAGTTAAAGAATAACTGAGCTTATGTGTACCGATAGAAATTCTTTCCTCCTGTTTCTGTAATTGTGCCCCTTCCCTTTCTCGTCAATGCCCCTCACCTCCACCTCCTAACTGGAACACTATTTGGGGCGCTGCCTTAATCCATGTCTCCCGAAAAGCGGTTCCTTGGATCTCAGATAAATGCTCATTGCTTCTCACTTTGGTTTTTCCTTTTCATGTTAACAAGGCCATGAGCTAAGCTCTGAGGATTTGTAAAATGCCTGATAGTTGCAGCATCTCAGGATCACACGTTTGCTTTATGCAAATTAATCATCCAGCTGGGAAACAGACACCCACGCAAGGAAGAGGACTGGTGGGAGTGGCGTGAAAGAGGTGCCCACAAGAGCCCGGAGGAGGGCGGGACATTGGGGCTGGGCCTTTGTATCCAAGTATTTTTGTGGATATTTGTGGGGTTTTTAAAATTTTTTTTGGATAATACCTAGGAATGAAAGCTAGTCAAGGGGTAATTGTATTAGAAAGTGTCATGTTGTTTTCCATGGGGCTGTACCATGTTCCATTCCCACCAGCAGGGTGTGAGTTCCATGTGCTCCACAACCTAACCGACACTTGGTATTGTCAGACTTCCTAATTTTACCCATTCTCACGGGTATAGCGGTGTCTCACTGTGGTTTGAGTTACATTTCCCTAATAACTAATTATTAGTTATATGTTATTATATGGTATATGTAAGTATATACTATTATATTTAATAAATATCATTACATAGCTATCATATATGTGTACTAGTTATATATTATTTTATAGTTTATATGTTGAACAACTTCTCATACGCTCATCAGGTTTTTGGATAGCCTGTTTTGTAAGGTGTCTGTTCAAATCTTTTGTCCATCTTTACATTGTTTTTTTGTTGTTGTTTTCTTTTATTGATTTGGAAACATTCATTATGTATGCTGGATACAAATTCTTTGTTAAATGTATGTATATTGCAAATATATTTTCCCTGAAATGAATGTTGTTTTATACTTGGTAAGGAAGTGTCAGGATTGCATTTAGGCACATGCTGTTCATACAGATAGGATAAATTCAATAGATTTTACTACCTGACTACCCCAACGTGCCTATATAGGCCATAAATGAAGTTAATGAATGTCTGATGTGTGATAGGACAACTGAGTTTTAATCATGTGCTTGTTGGCTCCTCAATCATGTATGTAGTAAGTGTTGAACATGCATTTATTGAATGAACTAGGAAGAAAGGTGCTATCTTTTTTTTTTAAAAAAATATTTATTTATTTTTTTTTTAGAGAGGGAAGGGTGGGAGAAAGAGAGAGAGAAACATCAATGTGTGGTTGCCAGGGGCCATGGCCTGCAACCCAGGCATGTGCCCTGACTGGGAATCGAACCTGCGATGCTTTGGTTCGCAGCCCACACTCAATCCACTGAGCTATGCCAGCCAGGGCCGAAAGGTGCTTTCTTAAAATGAAATTTACTTTAGGCCTCCTAAATGAAAAGTTCAATCAGAGCAGACATATTCTTGAAATTATTTTTCAATTATATCATTCATTTATTTGTTCAACAAATACTTAAGGGCCTGCAAAGTACAGAGCACTTTTGGTAAACTCTGGGGGGGATATAAAAAAACATAAAAACAATGATTTTCTTTGAATAGCACCTCACAATTGATAACATGGCCTCAGATACTGTATTTGAACTTGAAATACAGGTTCTCAAATTCTGCATTGCTTATTCATTACTTATTTTTGAAAAATCTATCATGTGCCAGCTCTGTGGCAGAATAAAAGTTTTGGAACAAGATGGACAGTAAATGATACATTTGTGAGTGGGAAGTGCCCTGAACCCATAATCTCTCCGTCCCTGTGACAGCATTCACCACCTGCCTCCATGACACTTGTGAACTTTGGACAAACTTTGTTTGCTTTCATTTTACTTATTTTTTAAAGTAGGGAATACCATCACATGGCTCCAAAATCAAAATGGTATTACAAAGTATAATTTGAGAAGTCTTGCATCTGTGGGTTGGTCTGCCCCAAACTCCAGTTTGTCCATGGTGTCACTCCTTTTTGATACATGGGGTTGACCAAAAAGTTCATTTACATTTTTTCCCATACAATGGCTCTAGTAGCAGTTGTTTGTCTTTAACGTCATTCAAAAGAATCTTGTTAGACTGTATTGTGACAGCTGTCCCATCAGTGTGCATTTAAGGAAAACTTACCAAAATTGGTGAATTTTTGTGCAGCCATTTTAATATTGAAGATGGGAGAAGAGAAGCAACATTTTTGGTGTATTATGCTTTATTATTTCAAGAAAGGTCAAAATGCAGCTGAAACACAACTTATTTGTTCAGTGCATGGAGAAGGGGCTGTAACTAATGAAATGTGTCAAAAATGTTTTGCAAGGTTTCTTGGTGCTATTGATGTTTTTGCCAAATAATTCTCTGTTATGGGGCTACCTTATGCACTAGAAGATGTTTAGCAGCACCTCCGGCCTCTGCCCACTAGAAGCCTATAGTGGGAGATAGCCAACATACTCAAAATATCCAAATCAAGAAAGTTACTGGTGAAAATGAAAAAAGTGTCTTTTACTTTATGGAAAAAACTAAACGGACTTTTTGGTCAACCCAATAGCTTCTTGTGTATCCTTGCAGTGTTTCCTTATGGAAATATGCACAAATATATATGTGTGTTCTTAATTCTCCCTCACTCTTACATAAGAGCCAACATGTTACATACGGTTATATAAATGAGTAAAACGTAGCTTCTACATATTGGTCTCCATGTTGTTTACTTCTTTGCAGCAGGTTAGAATCATGAGCTCCAAGCTCGCCAGTGTCAAACTCAAATTCTCACACGACCAATTGCTTTAAATATAGTTCAGATGAGCTTATTTTTAGCCATTTAGAACCTACCTGCTTTGCATACCCAGTGGAGCTGCACCCAGCCTTTGCTCACCATAGGTAATATGCTGGTGCCTTTGGAGGTCTCTGACCCAGAGACCCCCCACTTTGCTGCTATATGATGTCACCTAGACACATGAGCCCTCTTCCCTTGCCTGGCTTTCATATTCTTGCCAATATTCTCTGGGGGCTGGGCCCGCTTGGCCCACCCACAGTGGCAGGCCAGAATTCTCTGAGAATGGACACACCCATCCTTTGAGGATGATTGGTTGAGGATGAAGTCAACCAATGCCTGAAGAGAGATGGTGTTTACATAGCCCAGCAAGCTCATCCCCTGGAGGCACGCCCCAAGGCACAGTAGTGGTCCACACTGAGAGACCATCTGGGATGCAACTCCTGCTGCGCACTGTGCCGTGGCTTGATCACGCACCCTTTACTGGCTTCCCGTCTTTCCTACCCCCTTACTGGAGTTCCTTGAATGACCTCCAAAATACAACTTGCCCTTTCTCAGGGTCTTCTTCTGGGGGCACCTAAACAAAGACAGTAGCCTTCTTTTGCAAATGAAGAGAAGTAAGGCGCTAAGAAAATAAGTGAAGTGCTCATGGCAGAACCCAGTAAGTGTGGAAGCTCCATCCTCTGGCGTCTACAAATGTGCTGTTCTGGAACATGGAGTCTGTCTTCATGAGCAATGAAGACAACCATTGAGACATAGGAGAACAGTACAGGAGCAAGAATGAAAAGAAACCTGTATCTCAGAGTCAGGACAAGGGTATATAAAATAAATGGTAAATAAACGAAGCAGTTCTTACCCACATGCTGACTCTGTGCCAGGCATTGTTTTAAGGGCTTATAGTGTGGTGATTCATTGAACGCGGACCCTATAAGGCAGGTGCATTATCATCAGCTCTTGTTCACAGATGAAGAAAATAAAACACAGAGAGTTTATGTAACTTGCCAAAGGTCACGCTCACCGGAGTCTGACTTCTGGATTTCTGCTCGTTGCCATCAAACTACACTGCCTCTGGAAAAGTGCCAGAGAAATTCTAAAAGTGACAGATTCCTGTTGGCTTTTGGCAGTGTGGGTCTTGAAAATCAAGATGGGATTATGCCTAATTAAGAACTAATTCTTCCTAGGACCATCAAAAAACTCACTCATGTCAGCTATGATTTTTTCAGAGGCAAAAACTAAATACCCAAGGAAAAATGCCAAACAACAGGGGGTTACTAATAAGCCTCACAAAATAAGACATCTGGATGCAAGAGGTTCCCAATGTGGTTCATTCGGAAGTTAAATGACATCAGAGCAGCAGTGATTCATATATTCATTCTTTGTTTTCCACCCAATTCCATCTTCTTTTGTGGTTGTGGTTCTCTTGGGTCTTCATTGTGGTCTTTCAAAGGTTACCCTAGTTCCAAGTACCAAGTATTGTCAGAAAGGGAGGGAGAAAATTGGTCCCAGAACCCCCCCAGAATACATCCCTTTTGGTCCCATTGGCCAGGGTTGGGTCACATGATATCAATGCAGGGGGAGCTGGGAAAGTGAGTCTCTGCCTCGTCTCATGGAAGGCAGGTAGGTTCTGCTGGAAACCAAAAAGTGGCCAGAAACTGGCAGGAAGAAGCTGCCGATTGTGATGCCCCATTGTTTCTATCTCATGTCCGAACCTGCCTTCTTTGGCTATGTTGAGATTTGGAAAAGCCAGAACCCAACTGCTACATAAGACGGCCAGGGGCAAACAATTTGGGATGGTGCTCAGGAGCAGGGTCAGACACCGCACCATCTAATGATGCCATATTCCACTGGACATGGCGGAAGTTAGGACCGGAAGCAGTCAGTGTTCTGAACCAAGAGGCACCAGGTTGACCATATTAGGAGGCCTCAGAGATTGGCTACAAAAGCCAGGCCTGAGGCAGAAGTGGGATTGCTGAACTCAGCCAATCAGTGGATGTTCAGTGAGTGTTTTCCCTGTTTAAGGCAGTGAATTAATACTGTGGGGTGGGGAGGGAGGGAGGGAGACAGGGATATGATATATCAGGTGTGCATCCCAACCTCAAGAAAGACATGAAAATCTAATAATAGTCAACATGAACCGACCACTTACTCTCTGCAAAGCCTGTTTAAAGCAATTTGCATTGTTCTAGACACTAAAATGTGTATATGATCCTCAGAGTAACTCTATGAGACACATTATATTTATTAGCCCCATTTACCGATATGGAAACTTGAGAGCAAGAAGGAGATTGAAGCACGGAGTGCTTAAGCGACCTGGAGATTAAGCTACTCAGTATTTGTTGAATGCTTTTATAAAGTAAACACCCAGTTAAGAATTGAAAACAGTGTCTGTAAACTCAAACAAGGAATGGGAATGATACCAAGGCACGTGTTCAAATTGACTTTTGAAGAGAGGTTGACACTTGGCCCCAAACAGGTAGGCAGAGAAATCAGCCACCAGCGTGGTACAACAGACAGGGTTCTCCAAGTTTCTGAGACTGTTATGAGGAGCTGAAAACGTGGAGCCTACTGTTCGAAGGTCATTGTATACAAATGGACAGTTTCACATAATCCGAGTAGCCAGGAAGCCAGAGAGATCTTCAAAACATTCAAGAGTATAGCAAATCCTGCTGCCCAGCCTCCAAGAACCATCCCCAGAATTCCAATGTGACAGAACGAGAAATTCAAAGTAGCTTTCAGAGATCCTGAGAGGCCTCAGTGTTGAGTTTTACAGCTATGGACGAGGTCAGAGTGGCAGTGCCGCAGAGGCGCCCCGAGCAGCATTTAAGCTTTTCCTCCAGATTTAGGGTGATCATGTAACAGGGTGCAGCCAAGAGGGGAGCCCCAAATAGGGATTTGTAATAGGGTCCAGAAGATCTTGGAGATCATTGGCTCCACACCGCAGGGCCACACCAGCCCAGAATGCGGGCAGCTATGGCCAATTGTGGGAGGAGCAGGAAATGGGGCTGCAGAGAAAGACTGGCGCTGGGATTTAAATGGAGGCACAGCAGCCATTGGGTGTCTCTCTTTTGGGGATCACGCATCTGTTTAGGACCACACGGCTTTGGTGTCTTGGATGGGACCATGTGGCTTGGGTGAGAGACAGGACCATGAGGCTTTGGAAGTGCTCCCTTTTGCCACGTGGAGGGTGCCAGGAGGACTGTGTGCATTTGTGGGGAACTTTAGTTTGTGTTATTTCAAATGAATAATAAATCCCTTTCCTTTTCACTGAATCTTGGGCATTGAGAGATGTCTTTCCTCTGGCGGCGGACATAACAAACCTGGGGGGTCCCTTTCAGGTAATAATATTTTACCTCGGCTGCCCTTGCCCCCCGCCCTTTTGGACTGTAACAACCTGTTCATCCCATCTCTCCAGGGTGTCTCCCTGCTTTGGCACTGAAAGAGGTTTCCACACTTGGGAAACCTCTCAGCCCCGGGCAAACCTGAGTGCTGGCTTCAGGTGACAGACATGCACAATCTAGGTTACCCTGACTGCCCAAGTGATGGCTAATGGCGAAGGAACATTTAGAGAGAGATTGGAGAGAGGGAGTTTGCCCCTGTCTCAATAATAAATTCCCATAGCAAAACTGTCTGCATTCAGAATAAAAGAGTTTCTAATTCTCGGTTTGCTAATGGCACAGCCCCCAAGCTGTCCAAAATGGTAGCCGCTAGCTACCGGCGGTTACTGAGCACTTGAAATGTACAGGTCTGAACTGAGACACGCTGGGGGACATCCAGAGTAAAACAACTGCTTCATTCAAAGACTTACTACCAAAAAAAAAAAATGTAAAGTTTCTCATTAATACAGGGTGGGGCAAAAGTAGGTTTACAGTTGTGAGTATGTGAAATACAGATTTTATTTTATTTTTAAAAATATTTTATTTATTTTTAGAGAGGGGAAGGGAGGGAGAAAGAGAGAGAGAGAAACATCAATGTGCGGTTGTTGGGGGTCATGGCCTGCAACCCAGGCATATACCCTGACTGGGAATTGAACCTGCAACACTTTGGTTCTCAGTCTGTGCTCAATCCACTGAGCTATGCCAGCCAGGACCAGAGTTTATTCTTGTATTATGATTTATTGATTATTGTATTCTTTTTCATATACACAACTGTAAGCCTGCTTTTGCCCCACTGCATGCTTTATATTGATTACATGTTGAAATGATAATATTTTAGATATTTTAGATATTTTGGGTTAACATAAATATTATCAGAATTGATTTCAGCTGTTTCTTTTTCCTTTCAATGTGGCAGTTAATTTTTAATTACATGTATGGTCCACACTGTATTTCTCTTGGGCAATGCTTTTGTAAAAAGATAACTCTAGGGAGAGTATTTCTATTAAGAGGGATTCTGTTTGTTTGATCGCTGTTGTTGACAAAACCAAGTTAGACATGCATTAGTTAAAATTTCACGAATCATGCATTGATGCATGATTCAAAGGCCTTGAAGGAGGTTCGCAGTGGGAACTGCATGGCCTTGTAGGCGTTGCCTTGGAGCTGTGTAAGGCAGAAGTGCTGCCCAGAACATACTCATGCTTTCTTGTGACCAGTGACTGCAGGCCAAGCTATGCTGCATATAAAAATAACACTGATGAGTTTCATTATTCTGAATTCATGGCCAAATGGGCTGTGTGCTCTTTCCATATAGTTTGAATTTTTTACGACCAGAAGATACGAAACACATTTTTTTAAAAAAACAGTAACTGATGCAATCCAAGTCACTTTTTGAAATGGAGGGGTACGAAGAAACTTGGTCTCTCCAAAGATGGTAATGATGGTAATGCATTCTGTTTATATAAAGTTTTACATTATCCAAGTTCTTTACAGTTTTTTCCTTTGTTATTTTCATTTGAATATGGCTCGTGGTTCCCATGAGGCAATCTGAGTTGTCGTTTTGTGCATATTTTATGGGTCTTCTTAATCCTGCTTAGTGTTCTTTTGGCTACACCAGAGGTGTGATAAGTCACATTCTATCCACCCACAAAAGCCAATCAGGCACTTCTCTTCACAATGCAGTACTGAAATGAGCCATGGAGTGAGTACTTAGAATGCCACGGTAATGGGCAAATGCTACAAATCAGGATTATTTATGTATTTGTTTTCTGGAGAGCCAGTTACTAAACACTTAATAGCACACTACTAGGTATACAGCCAAAATCAGAGAGCTTCACAATCAGAAGAGTTAGAAAACATGAACAAATACACAAATTCTCTGTGTTCAAGAACGAGATTCCAGAGAGACGTGAGTCTTTTAAAGTGAAATGAGCCGTGCTACTTTCAGTTTGTGCATTGTGAGAAAATGCTGATGCTCCTTCTTTTTTTAAAGATTTTATTTATTTATTTTTAGAGAGGGAATGGAGGGAGAAAGAGAGAGAGAGGGAGAGAGACATCAATGTGCGGTTGCTGGGGGCCGTGGCCTGCAACCCAGGCACGTACCCTGACTGGGAATCGAACCTGCAACACTTCGGTTCGCAGCCTGTGCTCAATCCACTGAGCTACACCAGCCAGACTCCTTTACCTAGAGAAGGCAAGGTCAAAATCATTGAAACGTGAGCTAGCACTCCTGCAGGAAACCTGGAAATCACCCTCCCAGCCCTAGCACCATTTTTTGCTTCTGTCTTTCTGTTCCTTCTTCACCTCTCTCTCTCTCCCTCTCCCTCTCCCTCTCCCTCTCCCTCTCCCTCTCTCTCTCTCTCTCTCTCCACCCCGCCTCCCCCACAACCCCGTTTCTCCCATTCTATTCTTTTCTCTGTTTATCTTGTTCTGCCTTTGTGAGTGTGTCTTACAGGGGAGGAAACATAATTTTTTGAGTTCTTTGCTGAGATTCCTGTAATAAAAAGTAGCTTAACAATAGAAAAACAAACAAAAGTTTATTAACACATATACTTCATATATATATATATGGGAACCCCCAGGGAAAATTGAGAAATGTCCTGAGGTGGCTTAGAATTCAGGTTTAGATACCTTCTTAATGCAGAAAGGCGGGGAGGGAGGCAGGCCTCTTAGGGGACAGGAAACACTTTTTTTTTAAAGATCTATTTATTTATTTTTAGTGAGGGAATGGAGGGAGAAAGAGAGAGAGAGAGAGAGAGAGAGAAACATCCATGTGCAGTTGCTGGGGGCCGTGGCCTGCAACCCAGGCATGTGCCCTGGCTGGGAATCGAACCTGCGATGCTTTGGTTCACAGCCCATGCTCAATCCACTGAGCTATGCCAGTCAGGAGAAAATACTTTTAAGGAAAGAAGAACAGGCCCTTAGAAGAGTAAGTGGGAGGTTAGATAGTTTGTGACAAAGTTTATCCGGATGAGGTGTCAACTTCTAGTCTTCTCTCCTGTGACAAGAGTCGGTCTTCTGTGGTTGATGGCATTCCTGGGACAGGGGTTTATGACCACTGTGTTCTTTTGGAGGATTTGTGTTGAGGCAGATAAGGAAAGTTCAGGGAAAGTCTCCCCTGCATTTGCTATTTTTTTCAAGTGCCTACAGCTCAAAAGAATCAATATACCAAAGCAGCAAATTTGGGGGAGTGGCTTGTTCTGAACTCCTAGGGTCATATTTTGGTGGCATATCCCGCTGCCCTTCGGTCTCTGTCATACCTACACAAACCCACACACCATTTGTACTACATAGGTCAGTATGGGATAGAGCTAGAAGCTCAAGAAACCAAATGATACCAACACAATGCCTTCATCCAGTAGAGCCTGGGATGAAATGCTTCATTTTCTTTTTTTTTTTTTTTGAGATTTTATTTATTTATTTTTAGAGAGGGAAGGGAGGGAGAGAGAGAGAGAAACATCAATGTGCAGTTGCTGGGGGCCATGGCCTGCAACCCAGGCATGTGCCCTGACTGGGAATCGAACCTGCGACACTTTGGTTCGCAGCCCACGCTCAATCCACTGAGCTACGCCAGCCAGGATGAAATGCTTCATTTTCTTCAATGGAAAACCAGCCAAGCACTGAATTCACTGGTGAGGGGGAAATCTTTGAAACCAGTAAAGAAAGGAGATATTAGAGGTTAAATACATATATATATGTGGTATATATATATACACACACACACACACACACACATACATTATATATATATACACACACACACCCCTCTAAAAGAAAATCACTTCAATCGCCCATGGTTGTGTCATATCAAATCAAGCCCACATTTTCTCAATTACTTCATTATTTCTCTACAAGAGAGCCAGATGAGATAATCACATGATTTTCAGATTGTGCTTACTAACTAAAGTTTCGTGGCAGACACTTGAAAAGAGCTTCCCTAAGACAAACTACTCTAAATGAGAGCCTTTTGGGGGTCATTTTCTTTCAGTCATCCCCACCCTTCCCACACATCAGTGAACGAAGCAAAATGTTTCCCAGATGGTTCCAACTCCGAACCTCGGTTAATTCTCAAGTTCACATATTAGAGAGCGTAGAAATCAGTTGGTGGTGGGAAAAAAAAAAAATGAACCAAGATCCAGAGGTCTCAAACTGGATGCCATCAGTCCATAAAAGTATGGCCAAATGTTTTATTACAAGGCGTTTTTTAAAAGCTAACAGGGAGAAATCAGGAGATATTTGGTTAAAAAAATACAGATTTGGGGGTTTTCTTCGAGCGTCAGAAACTGACTCAGAGGATAGGTGCTTCCTTGAAGAAAAAGTAGGCAGAGCTTCTGCCATTGCCTTGGAGACTTTGAAGTGTGCAGCCCTGCAACAGAACAAAAAACTGGTAAGAGCTAAATGAGTAAGTCACATCGTGTGGAGCTTTGGAGTCTCAAAACCTGCAATGTTCAGTAGCTTTTGTTCCCAATGGGCGCCCTAACCCAGCCATGATCCAGAATTATGGTTCCAGGTCCACTGCCGCCATGTTTCCTTCTGAAATCAAAGATTCTGCAAGCCAAAAGCTCTCTTATAACTCCTTTGCTGGCAACACATGATGTGAACTGATGGAAGGCTGTTTATTGTGTGGGGTTTTTTTCCCCCACTTTGTGTGAACATTCATGCACATAGCTGCAGAAATAGGAATGCATGTAAGTCTCTGGTGTTGCCCCTGACCCTGCTGGTGGTGTTTGGTAATCTACAACACAGGCAACCACCTTACTTTTAAAAAACCCAAATCCTGCGGTCTGACCATAGCTAGCCTTGAAAGTAAGCACTTGGAACGGTGTCATCATTGGGAAGCACTAGCTAAGTGATTGCTATTAAACAATTAGAGTCACACTGTTACCAATCTTTAAGAAGTTCACAAAAGGAGAACAGGAATCAGAAACGTAAAATGACAGTACTGTGGCTGGCAGTGGAATACAAGTGTTGGCCAATGGTGGCTCCTTGGCGGCAAAAAGAGGGGAAGAGTTTTAAGCATAAGGTAGTCTAATATCCCATTTTCAGTTGCTTGCTACACTGGTCTGTGATGTAATCAACACCCATACACATACCATTGTTGCCCAGAGCATTTAGTAAAGTCTATTATAAACAGAGGCTGAAGTTGGGGGTACTGCTTGAATGGAAAAGGGAGCAAGACCACCCAGTGCAGAAAACAGTGGCCATGAACTTGGAGGGGTGAACAGCAGAGAGAGTCCATGGATTCAGCAGAGCCAGGAGTGGGAAAAGGGAGGGACACTGGGCTTCCAAAATTATATGTGAATTTTCACTTCAGCCTTATGAAGCAGGCTGGAAACTCCAGGGACTTCCGGTGCTGACACTTGGGTTGTCCATGAAAATAGCATCGTTTCAGAATCAATGTCAGCATGTGTGTAAAAACTTGAATATTTCCGCCCTGGCTGGCGTAGCTCAGTGGATTGAGCATGGGCTTCGAACCAAAGTGTCGCAGGTTCGATTCCCAGTCAAGGCACATGCCTGGGTTGCAGGCCACAGCCCCCAGCCACCACATACTGATGTTTCTCTCTCTCTTTCTCCCTCCCTTCCCTCTCTAAAAATAAATAAATAAAATCTTTTTAAAAAATTCTTCCTCAAGATCAACATCCATCCATTCATTGGTTTATGTAGCAAGAATTCAGCACTGGTTTCATGGAACTTACAGTTTCTTGAGGGAGTCAAGGAGCTGATCTAGACCGGGGGTTGGGGGAGGGGGTTGGGCTAGGCTTGCTTAAGGAAATGACATGTGAACCGAGCTATGGAGAGCAACCAGGAAAAAGGGAAGAGGATTCCAGGCACAGGGAAGACTGTGTGCTTACACAGGCCCCGCAGCGGACAGCAGAACAGCATGACTAGGAACTGAGCGGTCAGTGTGGTCTGGACCCAGAGTGCAGGACACTGAAGAAATAGGAGCCAGCACCACTGGGTCTTACCATCCTGCTGAGGATTACCATAAATGCGAGTGCTCGAACGTTCCACAAAAGGGAACCCAGCTGTAACACACGTACAGTTACCCAACAGCACTGCTCACTCTGGAAGGAAGAGTTTATAGAGAATAGAAACTCACACCGTGTATTTGTTTTCTGTATAATTACCACCGATTTGCTTTCCTCCTTGGCTGAACGGAGATTCTAGGTCATTATTATCAAACTTACTCTAAAAATGTTCTGTTTAATTCTAGCGTGTTACAAATGCTCGGTAGGAAAAAGGTTTAAAAGCCACTTAACATCCTTTTAAGAGCCAAATGGCCCCGAGCAGAGTAAAATTATAGACCCTAGCAAAACGGACTCCATGTTAATTGCCTATTGATCAAGGGAGAGAAAGAGAATTACACTAAGCACATTATTAACACCTTTGCTGAAATAGTTTCTTTTCCTGATGGGAAGGTAATGAAAACAAGAGGAGACCCGGGCATTTTTTTTATACGTGGCGTGACTGTGCTGGGGTTTAGTGAGCAGCGCAGCTGGCAGATGAACAAACCCACACTCGCTGGAGATGACCAGGCTTTGTAAACCAGCCCTTCCTCCTATAAAGATGTGTCAGGGGGGAATCCTGGCTGAGAACTTTGATCGAGTTGAAGAATATTTTAATTTCATAGCTTCTGCTGATTCTTTCTGCTGCTGGGGATTAACATTTGGTGTTAAAGGTGATTTTCTTTACGGCCTTGTCTAGCAATGCAAAGCGTGCCCCTAGAGCTCGTGTGTGGGGAGCAAAGCTGCTCCTGTTAATAAAGTAAAAGTCAGTCACCACCGAGGGCAGGGGAAATCCTTCTGAATTGCGTTGCCTTTAGGAAAATGTTTTTCTTCCTTAAAGCGTATCTGAAATATATTGTCTACAATCTACTTTGTTTGTTCTTGGGAGATATGTTTCATTCAAGAGCTTTATGTAGGAATGTTTTTTCAATTACCGTTTACATTCAGTATTATTTTGTATTACTTTCAGGTGTATAGCATAGTGGCTAGATAATCATATACTTTACAAAGTGCCCCCCAATAGTTCCAGTACCTGCCTTGCACCATACGTAGTTATTACAATATTGACTGTATTTCCTGTGCTGTAGTGCAAGCGCTAGTTTTATCCCATCCTAGTAGAGGGTGTCAAATGAGTGCCAAAGTCCATCCATTCCAAGCTATCCCACTAAGGCCCTCCTATGCTGTTTTTAAACTGACCAAGTCAGATTTGAGGAAACCGTTGTAGATTAGTATATTTTATATATGGTTACCCAGGTAGGAAAGGGCAATGGATGCTAAGAATAAGCTAACCCCTATGGATTAGGGAAGCGATTGCCCTGGACATAAGGGTGGCGGGCATGCAGGCAATGCATGATTAAAAGAAGGCTCTCTGTGGATGGAAGGGGAAGGTAGTTTTCATTTGAAGGTTTTCATTTGGAGAAAGATTCATCCCCAAGCTCTCGTAGTTGTTGGATTCAGGTCCTTGTGGGTTGCTGGGCAGAGGACCTCAGTTTCTTATGGGCTAGAGCTGCCTTCAGGTCCTTGCTGTGTGTTCCTCTCCATATGACAGCACACAACGTGGCCACTTACTTCTTCAAAGCCAGCAAGGGAGAGTCTCCTAGGAAGACACATTAAAATCTTCTGTAACACAGTCACATATGTGTGACCACAGACATCCCATCACCCTTGCCATATCCATTGTTTAGAAGCAAGCCACGGGTCCCACCTTTCACTCAAGGGGAGAAGATTATATAAGGGTGGGAACACCGGGAGGTGAGGATCATGAGGGCCATCCTAGAATCTGTCTGCCCTACATGGGAAAGAAGCAAAACCTTAAGCTATTGATGGTTATTAACATTTTAGCTACAGTAGTCTATCAATCAAGAAGTGCAAAGTGCAGAATAAGAAATGGCAGAAGTAAAGACTTTCCTTTTATGAATCAAGACACAACCTCTGCACAGGAGAACAGTTAACACTATGCCAACTTAAATAAGAGTCATAGCTAAATTCTTTTTATTTAAAAAAAGAATAACACTGGAAAAGAATGTGTTCTTCCACAGGGCAATATGAAAATGAGACAAGACCCTGGCCAGGTAACTCAGTTGGTTGGAGTGTACTCCTGTACACCAAAAGGTTGTGGGTTCAATTCCCGGTCAGGGCACATACCTGGGTTGCAGGTTCGATCTCTGATCAGGGTGCATGCGGGAGGCAATTAATCTATGTTTCTCTCTTACAACAATGTTTCTCTCTCTCTCTCTCTCTCTCTCTCTCTCTCTCCCCCCCCCCCTCCCTCTCTCTCATAAGTAAACATATCCTCAGGTGAGGATTAAGAAAAAACTTAGAGAAGGATAGAAGCTCTGGGAAGAGTCCAGAATTGGTTGGAAAATGAATGAGAAAACAAGGAGGAGAGAGATACTCAGACTCACCTCCCCTGTGAAAATGGAAGCATCCTGTCCCATTTCTGACCTCGCTTCCTTTTAGATCCAATTCGCTCTTGCTCAGACTCTGCCTGACTTCCGGGCTTTGATGATATTGCTCATCCATGCTGTGAGGCGAGCTCTGCTGCCCACTGCCTGGCTCTGATCCCCTTTTCCCCTTAATTTGGGTAAATTATTCATAGTCTCTGTGACTGTAAAATAGGATGGTAATAACACCTACTCCAAAGAGTTGATGGAATGGAACAAGGTGCAACCTGGAGAGTGCCTCGAACTGCACCCAGACACAGTAAATGCTTCGTTAATGGGAACTACTACTATTGTTCTTTGAATGAGTAATGATTAGGTGTCTGTTATGTGTACAGTTAGATCATCTCTTTCATTCTAGGACCACTCGCGAATTTTATCACATGTGTCCCTATGTGACAATGCCACTGTGATGGCCTTAGTAATGCAATGCTTGGCTCTCTCGGGTCTTCCTTTTTTCTTATTAGAAAAAAAAACCCTGATTGAATGCATCAATAAAGCTCTATATTGATCTAAAATTACGGTAATTCATTGCAACAGCACTTAATGGATGTGGTTCGGCCGATTTATCTTCCCCTCTTCAAGACGAAAAAGTAGGGCCCACAATCCCTCATCTGTTATTAGGCATATAGTCAGCCCCTTCAGAATGGCTGATCTGTCATGGAAAACCACACACATACTGGTAGTCACCCTTCTGCATTCTGACCATGAAATTCAACCTCATATTTATCCTCCATTTTCTGTCTCCCTTATATTTAAAACTAGAGTCATGATAATGGTTCCAGTATTTGAAAACAATTAGTCACAGTAACCCATAGGGCCTAAAGAAAGACATGAAATCTGATGATTGTTACTCAGTTTGGGGCTATATATAACTCCTGACATAGCACCTCACTGTTCAATCTGGTAGCTCTCAGATTACATTCTCAGCTGTATTTTTGTCTTTGCTTTACAAAACCCCTCACCTATTGCATTTCTGAAAAGACTGATTTAAAGCACTTCTTCTCAAACTTTAATGTGTACGTGACCTGCTGGCAATCTAGATGAAGTTCAGATTCTGCTTCAGCAGGTCTGGGGAGGGTTCTGAGAGATTCTACACTTCTGAGAGCTCCCACGTAACACCCATGCTGCAGGTTCAAAGGACCACACTTTTAGTTACAAAATCAAACTTAGGTGGCATGTCTCTTGAGAGACTCCAAACTGCGCTCAGCTGTGAAGTCAGCACTCAACGCTGAAATTCCAACCTCGCTGCTCTGTGAGCACCACCTGTCATGGCGGTGTCCACATACAGATGCCCTGTGGGTGATGGCACTGACAAATGGTGTGGACCTCATCTATAGTCAGCCTTTTAAAAGCAAAAGCTGTCTTCAAGCCAAAGAGGATTCACTTGCTGTTTATGGTTGTAAAAATTAGGTGGGCTGGGGAGAGGTGTGGGGGGTGGGGAGGAGGATAAGAAGAAATAATATCATCGATCTTGTATTTACACTCAGCAGGGATTATGTATCCTATCCCCCAGCTCTGATCTTGAGATTGTGTTTCCTGAAGGTCTATTTTTCACCTTCTGCCAGGAGCCACAAATGACCACAGATGGAACCAGAGATGGCTTTGGCCTTTAATACTAGAGCTCATATTTAAGCATTTGAAAAAGTGCCCTATCACATCAATGGATTGAATAGTTTGTGAAACGCAGAATATTTGGCCCCAACCAGAGTTCTCAACTCAGTAGGTTTGCCTGAGCATGTGCTGAACAAGTTTTTCGGGTGATGCCGATGCTGCTGGGCCAGAGACCACACTCTGAGAACCACTAAGTTTATTATCTTTAGCTTTCTGTAAAAGTGGACTCTCCTCCGAGCTGTGAGTGTCTAAGGAGGAAGATGAATGGGTATGTGGTGAGCCTAATGAATATCAGGCCCTTTTCATAAATCTTTGTCAAAGAGAGAGTGGGAGCAGGAAACCAAGGCCAAGATGTGGCTTTGGGATTCGAATCAGGGAGAAACCCCAGCTGCAAAATTCCATTGCCTCTCTCAGGTACTGGATCAAAAGTCAGAGCTAGCAGCAAGGGGCAAATTATTCTCTCCTTTGGAAAGCTGTAATTAATGATAACTTGATATTGCTCAAATGTTCCAGCTGGCTTGCCTGGCTGTTTTAGGTATAACAACTACGAAGCAGGAGAAGTTAGAAGGAGCAAGCCCTGAGAGGTCTGTAGCTTGGTAGCAATGAGAAATCAAAGATATTCTGAAAATAGAAAGCAAAAGTTCACATAAATAGAGATTGACAGCAGATGAGTTGCGCAAGCGGAGTCCTGGGTGAACTCTGCTTTTCTGTTTTCTTAATTGCTCTCTATCCTCTGAACCTGCCACTCTATGCCATAAGGAAAGCTTATTAACAACAGGTTGAACTGTCTCTCAGCTCGGCTGTCCTTTGTGTTCCCTTCATTGTCAGGCAAGATCTCAGTGTCCCACGCTTCCCCCAGGCATATGTCTTTGCAGCTCAGCAACCTCAGCCAAAAGAGAGTTTCTCTTTCCCAATAGTTGAAACTCAAGACCAGGGATTCACTTTGGTAGGATTGACTTTGGTCAGTGCCTGTTGTTGGGTCATCCACTCCCATGGACACAATACCCTGGGACTGTCCCTGGTTGCTTGGGATGGTGTCCACTTACCTGAACCCCTTGGACAGTCAGCAGCAATGGAGTGGTCGCTAGAAGACAACCAGAAGGAATGGCAGCTGGGAGGTACAACCACAAAAGTCCACTTCCACCTCTCTTCACTGGGGAAGGGGACAAGGCTGCTTTCTTGAGAGTCAGGAGCAAAGCATCCCATACTAGCCTTCATTTTCAGAATCCTCTGGTTTGGGGCCAGCACGCAGAGGGCTCCACATTGCAAGAGATTGAGAAAGAGCCTGGACACCTCTGTTATCAGTGGAGAGCTACTAACAAGGTTGTGGAGCCATGTAACTGTATAATGAAATAATATATTTTGAAGGAATTCATGGAGTTAGTTTTATAAGGAAGCTTAAAAAGCAGGGAAATCATTTAAGAGATTCCTGAAATATAGGTCAGAAGTAGGATGCTATGGAAAAGGGCTACGATGCTCGTGGGAGGAAAAGTACTTGGTAGATGGTCTTGTAACTCTAGGTAGTTGGTAGACACATTAGAGACAGTTGTCATCTCCATGCATTCACTCCCCTGAGCTGGAGTTGACCTGAGGCAGCTTTAGATCTTCCTGGCTTGGCTGAGAGAGCCACCACTTAACCAAGTTCTGCTTGTGAGCCTCTTGTGGGCACTTTTCCTCCCTTACACCCCCAAACTCCTGCTCCCTCTTCCTGCGTCTTCCCAGACTCAACATGCATCATTGATGTGTACACGCTTCTGTTCCATTTCTGCTCTGCAGACTTGCTTACCTTATTTTAAGTATGACCTTATGTGTTTTCATGTTATTTTTGTATAACTGAATTTGAGATGCTTGGAACTCAGGAGTCCTCAGGCTATACACTTAATGATGCCATCTTGACCAAAAGTTTGCCCACTTGCTCATCTTAAACTTTTTCCCAGGCATTTCATGATATGTTCCAACCTTGCTGGCCCCATGTTGCTTCTCTGTCTCTTTTAATAGTAAAGGGAAAAATACAGAAACTAACCAAAGCATCGCAGGTTTGATTCCCAGGCCAGGGTACATGCCTGGGTTGCAGGCCATGGCCCCCAGCAACCGCACATTGATCTTTCTCTCTCTTTCTTTTTCTCCCTCCCTTCCCTCTCTGAAAATAAATAAATCTTTAAAAAAAAGAAAAAGAAAAATACAGAAACTAACTAACTACACACACACACATTACTTTATAAGAATACAATTGGGACAATTTATTTTTTGCATCTAAGTTTTAAAAGACACCATGATTAGAACCACAGCTGTGACAGATCATGGTAAAGTAATGTTTTCCAAGCATACTCCATGAATTGTCAATAACTGTGCTGAGAGGGCAATAAAGAAGACAAGGGGAATTTTACTAAAAATATGAAACGTTTATGATTTTGGTTAGTGGTGGAATGAAACCAGTATTTCATTCTGGTCCTGGGAGGGGGAGACAAGTGCCAATCAATACCAGCATTGAGTTTGTTTGTTTTATCATCATTCAATAGCGGGTCTCACTATGTGATTTTCAGACAGATACCGAAAGGGACCTAGTCCCATATCTGCTGGTAGCGCTCAACTGCCATCCCATTGCATCGCCATTAATGCCTTTGGCTTTCGCTGTCTGGTTCCACACGATGCCTGTGTGGGTGAGCCTAAATGGAAGAAAAAACTGGATAGGTTATATCGTGGGTGTACTTTTGCAAATGTGGTATTTCAGCAGCCTGGAGAATTACCAAGGCAAATGATTCTGCTGGAAAATTTAATTGCTTTTACAGAATGAGCAATTCCAAATTCCAAGTGTCACATGAGGTTCTTATCTAATTTCTCAGGTGTTTAAACAGGCTACTTTCTGAGCTGAGAGGAAAGAATTTGAGCTGATTTAGAGTTTCTTGAAGGTTTTTTCTTTGTAATTACAGAGGTACTAGAGGCTGAAAATATTCAAAATGGTGGTTATAAATTATAAAATTCAAAGCCTCTGCTTGTTGAACTCATCTATCATCTCATCTTCTAGGGTAGCTTGTTAAAACAGCTTTCAGTTCATTTTCCGTGGATAGGTCTGTGTCTATGATTATATCTGTAACTACAGCAGTAGTTCTCAAATGGGGAATTTTGTCTTCCACTTGGAGACACCTCAGGGGGTCACAATGGGGCGAGGGGGGGATGGCTACTGGCACGCAGTGAATAGAGACCAGGGATGCTGCTAAACATCTCACAGTGCACAGGGCAGCCCCCACCCCCCCCACAAAGATTTTTCCTATCTAAAATGCCAAGGTTAAGAAACCCTAATCTACAGATTGCATTTATATAGGAAAATTTTAAACAAGAGCTGGTCACACACCATTATTTCTTACAAGATCCTAGGGGGAATCTAGCCACTTGTGCTGTCGCGTTGTTTTCTTTTTCTGTGTAAACGTCTTTCAGTGATTTTGAGAGCAGACGTTGGAATGCATGGATTTCCCAGTTCCACTCATTTAGGCAGAGAAGTTCACCTTGGGGATTGGGTCGGGTTTTTCCTAGGCCCGGGAAAATCAAGACAACGGGGGGTCCACAGCTGCTTGGATGACTGTCCCGGACACAAACTGTCATGGCTGGAGCCCCTGGCTGGGACCAGACACAGATGGCTCATGAGGAGCCGTGCCTCCTTCAGAGCTGGAAAAGCCAGTGACTCCACTTGTACCCACCTCCCACACGTCCAGGGGACATGATGGTGATTTGGGTACATTGTTTCCTTTTATGCTTATTTTGATTATCACTTGAATCAAAACATCAGGAGGCGGGAAGTGCAGGAAATTGGACCGCAGTGGGACCTAATGGATTTTTGTCCCCTTAGGCTTTGGACTCTGTACATTGCGTTCTGAGAACTGCGCCCTGGTGCGGAAATCTGAGCCCCGGTCCTATCTTAGAAAAGTCTCCTTGAGCCTTTTCTCAATGCCAACTTTTCTCAACTTTTCTCAGTTCATGAGTATAAACAGGGGCCACTGTGCCGATGCCAACAAGATGGCTGTCGCACAGAGACTGGACAGGCAGGCCTGTCCCCTGGAGGAGAGGTTACACCTGCTTTCCATGGACACAGGGGAAACGGGCAGATGGACGAGGCCTGGATGACTCCTGCCCATATGCGGGAATCTGGGTTAGGCTTCCCCGCAGTTCGAGTCACACCAGCCCCGAGGACCTTGTGGGAGTGAGTCCCCGAGGGAGTTTTGGCCAAAACATAATCCAGCCCACGCATGCCCCTTTCAGCAGCTTGCCAGGGTCTTCTCCAACCCGCGGTAATGCATTCTCCAGGCTGATCCCATTCAGAGGAAAGGAATTAGGGACCTACTTGGGAGTTAGAATGTCCTGGGTTGAGCATTGCCATGGCACAGCTGTAGGTTTGAACTAGTCTGACATATCCAACTGCATAGAATCTTATGGGCGGGTAAGAAAGAGTTACCGTATTTTGCTGTGTATAACGCATGCTTTTTTGCCCAAAATTTTTAGGGGAAAATAATGATGTGCATTATACATGGATATGGTGATTATATACAATGGGTATAATAATCCCATATATAATGCGCGCAAAAATGTGAGTGTGCATTATACATGGCAAAATACGGTATTTTCTCTCTTTCCTCCCTCCCTCCATTGCCCCTACACCCCTTCCTTTCTTTATCCCCTTCCCTCTTCTCTCCTTCCTTCCAGAGAACACGATCTTAGAAAGGAAGGAAGATCTTAGAAAAATTTAAACTCCTCAGGAAACTACTTAGGGAGAGAACAAATTTGCAAAATGAGAAATTTTCAGTATATACCATTCGACAGGGTGGAGAGTATTAGGGAACAAGATGGAGAAGAATCAGATTTAAGGTCACTCGTGGGTATTTTGAAAATCTTGTTATATAAATCACAGGTTTCATAATCCACTTCTGTTTCAAAATATATCAAACCGTTAACTAGCATTGCATCACCACTAGATATTTATTAAGCACTTCATGGGGGCCCAGCATTTTGCCAAACTCAATGCATACTTATTCCAGACAAGTAAACATGAAAATCCTTCCTGTGACCTTTTGGAAATGCCATGATTTGTCACTCTACAGGAAATCTAAAAATTTTTATCCTGATTTGAATTTGTCTTCCTCGTTGAAAACAGGTGTATGGTTGCAGAGACAAAATTCAGAGCTTTGAGTCAGGCAAACGAGCTTTGATTCCAAATCCCAGCATTGGCTTGCATTAGCATGGAGTTGCATTTTCTTTTTTTTAAAAAATATTTTATTTATTTTCTTTTTAGAGAGGGAAGGGAGGGAGATAGAGAGAGAAAGAGAAACATTCATGTGAGGTTGCTGGGGCCGTGGCCTGCAACCCAGGCATGTGCCCTGGCTGGGAATCGAACCTGTGACGCTTTGGTTCACAGCCTGTGCTCAATCCACTGAGCTATGCCAGCCAGGGCAGCATGGAGTTGCATTTTCTTGGGACAAAGAAATCCAGATTTTACTCCAATGTCATATCAATCATGACACCCAGATCTTTGCCTCCTTTCACTGACTTCTAAGGACATGAAAGGGAAACAAATATGTCCAAAATCCAGCCACTTCTCCCCACTCCCACTGGGCCACCCTGGTCCCAGTCACTGTCTTCTCTAAGAGATTAATGCCGTGGTTTTCTCATGGGTCTCCCTGTATCTGCCCTGGCCTCCCGCGGCCTCTTCTCCATGGAGCACGCAGAGCAATTATCTTTAAAAGGGAGAAAGACCATGCCATGGCTCTGTTCAAAAGCCTCAAGTGGTTCCCCATTTCAGGGGGAGACAATTTTCCATCTTTGGCTCCTCCTTCCTCCAGGCCTTTGCATATTCTGTACCCTCTGCTTGAAAGGCCTTTCCTGCCTGCTTGCCTGGCCAGGGCTCATCCTCTCAGCTCCAGTATCGCTTATCATCGAGGCCTTCGCCTTCCAGCTTCCTGTGCAGCCCCTACCCACTGCCACAGCAGTCCCTCTGCTGCTGTCCCTGAAATTATTCCTGCACATCCACTTATAACTCATTCAATACGCTTTCTTTACTTGCTGGAATGTTTCACAAGGGCAAGAATTTTGATCTATTTTATGCATAGCTGTATCCCCAATGGCCAGAACTGGGCGTGGAAAAAATACAGGGTGGGGCAAAAGTCTGGAAAATAATACAATAATAAATAAATAGTAATACAAGAATGAACTCTGTGTGTTTGCTTATTCACAACTGTCAACCGACTTTTGCCCCTCCCCATGTTTGTTTAATGAATAGAAAAAAATAACCACACCTCTGTTTTTCTACCCCAGTGAAAGGTATACAGTTGAGACATAATCAAGAGGAATGCTAAGCAGAATAGGATCCATCCAGATTTCTTTCCCTGCAATTTCAAATTTAAAGTATCTAGTTAAGGTTCCTTGAGTCATTCGCTAACCACACAATGCTTTCAATACTAGGTGAATACACGCAATGCGCATGCAAGTACAGCCAGATGTGTCGAAGATGTGCACCTGACTGCAGATATATCTCCACAGACTTTCTTTTTTTTAGATTTTATTTATTTATTTTTTAGAGAGGAAAGTGAGGGAGAAAGAGAGAGAGAAACATCAATGTGCAGTTGCTGGGGGCCGTGGCCTGCAACCCAGGCATGTGGCCTGACTGGGAATTGAACCTGCAACACTTTGGTTCGCAGCCCGTGCTCAATCCACTGAGCTATGCCAGCCAGGGCTCTCCACAGACTTTCTATTTGCAAACTCAGGCTTAGCACCGATCAACCCCCGCTCTCTGGATCATAAGCAATAGTTTGGTAACCTGGTGGAGGGAGGGCCAAGTATCAGTTCATCTCTTGGTATTTCTTTTTCTTTCTGCCAGCCAAACTCATGAACAGCCCATTTCTGTTTCTGTGCGTGGCTGCCTGTGTGAGTGTGGAACGTAAGCACATAGCCTGACACTGTCCAGGACACATAGGACGTGAGCTACGTTTTAAATTTTCCAGTAGCTCTATCAAAAAAGAGCAAGGAAACAGGTGAAAATTCTGTCACTTAAGCAATATATTTTATTTAACCCAGTCTCTCCAAAGTATTATTTCAACAAGTAATCAGTATTAAAAAGATTCATGAAGACCTGGCTGGCATAGCTCAGTGGATGGAGCGCGGGTTCTCCAAATCGTCGCAGGTTCGATTCCCAGTCAGGGCACATGCCTGGGTTGCAGGCCACGGCCCCCAGCAACCGCACATTGATGTTTCTCTCTCTCTCTCTTTCTCCCTCCCTTCCCTCTCTAACAATAAATAAATAAAATCTTTTAAAAAAATTAATGAGATACTTGACATCCTTTTTTTAAAAATTGTACTACGTCTTTAAAATCCAGTATGTATTTGAAGCTGCAACCACATCTCGATTTGGATATATGTCAAGAGCTCAATACCCATAGGAGGTGAATGGCTATTGTTACGGACTGAATGTTTGCGTCCCCCCCAAATTCATAGGTTGACATTCTACCCCCAATGGGATGGTATTGGGAGGTGGGGCCTCTGGCAGGTGGTTAGGGTTAGGCGGGGTCATGAAGGCAGAGCCCTTGAGGATGACATCGGTATCCTTACAAGGGTCACAGGAGAGCTCACCAGTCTCTGTTCCCTGCCGTGTAAGGAGACAAGAAGACGGCCATCCGTGAACAGGAAGGGAGCCCTCACCAGACAGTGCATCTGCCAGCGCCTTGGTCTTGAACTTCCCAGCCCCCGGAACTGTGGGAAATATGTCTGTTGTTTAAGCCTCTCAGTCTCTGGTATTTTGTGAAAGCAGCCTGAACTGACTAAGACAGCTATCATCCTGGAGGGTGCCGATGAGGACTTTCTATGTAAATGTTTCATTGGCCTGTGCTAATAATGTCACTAGTTACCTATTCAGTCAAAACAAATGTGTGAGTGTCTGCTGTGTGTCAGGAGCCGTCCTGGGCTCTGGCGTGCCGCAATGAACAAGGCAGACAAACTTCCCTCCCTGTCCCATGCAGAATTTACATTCTAGTCATGAATGGAGGGCCATGGAGGGGTGATCTGGATAGCCTGGGGTGGGGTGGACAGCTGTGATGGTAAGGGGATGATTCCAGAAGACCTCGCGGAGACGGTGGCACCCGAGCAGCCTGAGGGAGGTGAGGGAGCAAGGGACAGGGGTGTCTTGGGGGAGAGCGCTCCAGGTGAGGGGAAGAGCAGGGATAAAGGCCATCTGCAGAGTCCGGGGACCTGCCAGACAGCCACTGTGGCTACAATGGGGAGGCGAAAAGGCAATGGGGGCGGGGAAGGCGGCAGCATCGTCTGAATTCGGCGACACTCTGCCTGTTCCCATGAATGAGCGTGGAAGCCTCGCGAGGTTTTTCCGTGGAAGGATAATAAGACCTACACGTCACCAGCACCTTCTGGCCAAACCCATACATTGGCTGCAACCCCGGCACTGTCTCCTTTTCCCTGTGTTCCCGTCTGCACATTGTCCCAGGCGGAACACACTGGAACACGCTGTGCGATGCGCTGTGCGGTGGCTCTCTTCAAAGGTGGCCATCACCCTCTTAGCCGTTCTGCGGCTCTTTGCCCGTTTGGCTGCATGCAGAGACAGAGGAACGGCACATTCAGCTCGCGGCAAATCTACCACGTGGGAGGGGAAAGATCAGTTTCTGGGCAACATCTTCCACAAGGCAGATGCCTGTGCTGATACAACGCACCTCCTCTCGGCAGTGAATTCCATTTGTTCAGAGGAAAACACGTCCGAGCCAAAACGAAGACATCATCCTTCAGAAGCCTGGCTCTGAAATGCGGAGACCAGGACAAATGGCCTGTGGACCCCTGCTGCTCAAAGTGTGGTCCACGACCAGCAGCATCAGCGCCAACCGCAGAATCTCAGGCCCAGCCTAAACGCGCTGCGGCAGAACCCCACTTGAACAAGGTGTCCAGCAGATTTGTACACACAATACAGTCAGTACAGGCTGGAAAGTGCTGCTCTACACCTTTTCATTCTTGATCCTCCCTGAATTCCTCCATAGTCATCATGTTTTAATGGTTCAAAAGAGCAATAAGCATTTATGAGTTTTCATGATTGTGATTACCTGGACTCCATGGGGCAGGGCGGTGGGGGTGGTTCTTCTGCTCCCCGTGGAGTCTTCTAGGGCTCGGGTCACCTGGAGGATTGACTGAACTGGAATGACCGCAATGGCTCGTGCACATGGCTGGTGGCGGCAAGGAGATCGTGCTGCCCCATGTTTTGTCAGTTGAGGATACAGCTCTCTAGGGGTCTCGCTGGGCTGGGACATCCAAGGTGGCTCCCTGACACAGTGAGAGTTATCGCTGGCTGTGCCCTGGGACTGGGAGCTCAGCTGGGGCTGTCTGCCACCTGGAAGGCCTCGGGTCTGCTCTGTGTGGCCATTCCACGTGGCTTGTCCTTCTCGGAGCATGGCGACGGGGTTTCAAGAGGGTGCTTTGCAATGGCTGAAGCTGCAGATCTCTCAGGCCCAGCCTTGGAGGTTACCCGGTGAGATATTGAGCCGTTCTGTTGGTGAAAGCAAGGGGCAAGGTCAAACTAGATTGAAGGGCAGGGGGGAAAAAGATCGGCTCTCAACATGAGGAATGGCAGGGACTTTGCAGCCTCCTTTAATCTGTCTCCAAAGAGAACAACTGACGTTTATCCAGTGATTGTCATATAAGTACTATTATCCAGTATTATCCAATTTCATCACTTTTAAAATGCCTATTTTTTTTTTTACTTTTTATAGAGCCATAGGAAGTCATTAAGATAGTACGGAGAGGCCCCCAGTTCCCTGACCACTTTTCTGCAGTGGTTAAACCTTGTGTAATTTTAGTTCAAGGTTTATATCAAAGCCAAGAAACTGACATTGGGACAGTGTGTATGCGTGGCCCTGTGTCATCTTAACAGGGCACGGCTGCCGTTTCCGGGGCGAGTGCCGTGTCAGTGCCGTGACCACATTTCGTCAGTTCTGAGATGCCCATTGCTTCGTATTTAACTTCGACATGAGAACATGTCTTACAATCAAGCACATTTGACAGTTAGAACCATTATTTTTCTTTTCTCGGTCGTACATGAAATAATGGCATGTTCCATAATATCAATTCATAACATCTTAAGTTCAATAAAGTTCTGTATTAGCCCGCCTTACAGAGAAAGAAACAGAGGTACAGAGTGACTAATACAGCTGCCCAAGGTCACACAGTGAGTTGGGCTAGTGATGATAATACAGAGAGAGAATTCAAATCCAACATGTTTCACCTAGACTCTTGTGGAATATAGCTGTCCTAAGATTAAGCGTAGCATCTTGTATATTATATTTAGCACGGCAGTGGTGGGGTTTAGTGAAAAGTATTTAACTACGAGGCAAACCAACCCTTATTCTCTGGGCCCAGACGCAGCGTGCTCACCCTGCCCCCTACATTACTTGCCACAGAGCTAGCGTTCCATGCGTTCTATGGGTTTACCTTCTCTGCTCGCAAAACTATATGAATTCGACAGTTCGCAGGAGCAACGAGCTCGATAGCTATTCAACTGTAAACTCGAAGCAACGGTGCGCAGCGCTTCTGTGGCTGCTCATTGAGCAACGCGCTGTTCCAGCTGCTTTGTGGAGCACCGAGCATTTTCCTTAGGAGAACACATTCGACTCCGCATTTAATCAGTCCTCTGCAGGGATTAGAAGTTGAAGAGGGAAAAATAAAAGGAAGAAAATGGGAAGGAGGTGATTCGTTTGATTTTCACATGTGTGGTAGAAATAATGCCAATTCTGGAGATAAACAGACCACCTATGGGTTGAAAAAAATTGTTTTAATTATAAAGCTATTTCAACCACTTCTTGTGCATGATGACCCCCCTTTGTTTCACCACCAAAAATAAAAAAAAAGAATTTATTCCTTAGTAGGTTGGAGCTAAATAAGATGCTTACTGTAATACATAAACCACTGCCAAGAAAAAAGGAAATTAGTTTAACCAGATGAGATATATACAAAAATAATTACAGCACGTAAGTTTAAACTTTGCTCCCCTGGGCAGCTCTTTGAAATGCTAATCTCTAAGTTGGGGCTAACAAACAAAAAACACTTCTGGTCATGTAAGAATGCAGGGTTGGCTGCCAGCTGCCTTACATTGTGAATTCCATGTAAAACCACAGACCTACCTGGTTTAAAGCATACTCGTTCTTGTTTTCTTCATGGTTTATTTGAGATGGGCTATTTTGTAGGTCATGAAACGTAGCAAAATCCAGACAAATGTGCGTATCCCTATGGTAAATGCAGTTATGTAGACCAATGGGGAGTTTGTTGGTTTGACTAATCATTTCTATATAATCAGATTCGTCTTGTGTAGGCGTGTGTGGCCACGCAGTATAGCTGAAGCCAGCAAGAAAGATCTGAATCCATTTAGCCAAAGAAAGAGGGGCCAAATACACAGGCATTTGCTTGGGGGCCAGTCTGTAGAACCTGAAATAGGAGAAGTTGTCAGAGGAAGACAGAATAGCTATCCTTTATCAAACACAGCTCAAAACCACATCATTTGACTGCATTTCTCCCATAACCCTGGGAGGTAAACACCATCATTCCATTCCCATTTCACAGATGAGGAACAAACTCTCAGCACGGTTCAGTAATTTCCGCAGCAGGGCCACACAGCGCACGCAAGGCAGGTCGGGCTGCAAACCGTTCCATCACATGGGGCTCCTGTATGCATTTCTGTTTTAAGCATGTAAATATGAATTTCAAAACATGTCCGGCCCCCGTCATTGTGGGTAAGGGATTGTGGGCCTGTGTTTTATAAGACTCCCACTTACATTTCGACTATTTCGGAAACTAGGTTTCAGGGAGGTAGAAAATCCAGCCAGGAGGTAACAGGCTCCGTTTTCTGCTATGGGGTCGGATACCTGTGGTGTGTCGCCGAACTCGCCTAGCTGGGGTTAACTGTACAAATGCAGTCGTCTGCCATGCAGACCTAAATCTATCTTTATTTTAGAAAGGCCGTACAGTGGATATAGTGTCTATCGTTAAGTCCCTCAGCAGGGTTGGGGATAGCTGACCTATAACCTTTCATTACACACGTTCCTCTTTCTGCAATGAAAGGTATGAATATTCACCCTAAATGGGAAAAAGACTCTAAGTAGCCCCCCGATCATGGAAGCCCAATGTTGCTAATAAATCACAACTGGGAAAATACATTGACTTTTCACACCATTTAGGTCATGGAATTGTTCATAAAGCAATATATACCTGTATACCATATGCTTCTTTACGGCTTAGAACTAGAATTTGGAAAGATGCCAGTCACTGGCTCCAGAAGGTTCTCCCTCTCCCTATAAATGTGTAGCACATTGGACTGCCACTCTGTGGGGCCTCTCCCACTGTGCGTGCAGCTGAGCTGTGGGTCACTTTCTGTGAGGTCAAGGTGATCTCGAGGTGAGTGGACAGTATGAAACCTCGTTATCTTTCTGCAGTTTACCCCAAATAAAGCCTATTTTATCCAGGGGTGTCCAACCCGCCGCCCGCAGGCCGCATGCAGCCCAGGATGGCTGTGAATGCGCCCCAACACAAAATCGTCAATTTGCTTAAAACATGATGAGATTTTTTGGTGATTACGTGTTGTAATATATTTCATGTGTGGCCCAAGACAACTCTTCTCCTTCCAGTGTGGTCCAGAGACGCCAAAAGCTTGGACACCCCTGAATGCCTGCACCTTCTGGCACCAGTGGTGTGTGTGCCTGTGTCCCCTCCACACAAGACCATAGAGTCTCTTAGCTAGAAGGAACCTCGAAGTTCCCCTAGTCTAATTCTGTGTGATAGCAGCTTCCAAGATGCCAACAGTCCTTACCTCCCAGTAGCAACACTTTAATATAGTCCCTTCCAACACTGTACCAGTGTTGACCCCTGTGACCAACAGAATACAGGAAAAATCATGATGTTGCTTCAGAGGTTAAACTGTACAAGAGACTACATTACACAAGATACATCTCTCTCTCTCTTTCTCCGTGTCCCTCTCTCACTTCCTCTCTCGCCCTCCCTCCTCCCCTCATCAGCAGCTCTAGGTCACTAGCTCTGGGAGAAGCCAAGTGGCTGTAGGATACCCAAGCTGTCCTACAAAGGGCCCCTCTGGTAGGGACCTGAGGCCTCCTGCCCGCAGGCATGTGAGTGCGCCATCTTGGAAGCAGAGCCTCGTGCCCCAGTGAAATCTTCAGATGACTGCAGCCCCAGCTGACCTCTTTTTTAAATAAAACTATTTTATTTTTTTATTTTTAAAACATTTTTTAAAAGATTTTATTTATTTATCTCTAGAGAGGGAAGGGAGGGAGAAAGAGAGAGAGAGAAACATCCATGTGCTGTTGCTGGGGGCTGTGGCCTGCAATCCAGGCATGTGCTCTGGCTGGGAATCAAACCTGTGACGCTTTGGTTTGCAGCCCGTGCCCAATACACTGAGCTACACCAGCCAGGGCTTTCTTTGTTTTAGAGAGAGAGGGGAAGGGAAGGAGAGAGAGAGGGAGAGAAACATCAGTGTGTGGCTGCCTCTCACAACACCTCCCCGACCAGGGACCTGACCTGCAACCCAGGCATGTGCCCCTGACTGGGAATCGAACCAGTGACCCTTTGGTTCGCAGGCCTGTGCTCAACCCACTGAGCTACACCAGCCAGGGCCTAACGGGCACCTTGACTGAAGCCTCATGGGAGACCCTGAGTCAGAACCACATAGCTAAGCTGTCCCCCGATTTCTGACCCACGGGAACAGAAATGATAAATGCATGCTGTTGCGAGCCACCAAATTCTGGCAGTATTTTCATACAACAGTTCAAAACGAATAGGTTCCCCGGTTTCACAGAGGAGGAGACCGAGTCCCAGAGGCATGAGGAGGCGCTTAGGACCCCTCCAGTCCTGGCTCTGAGAGCCAGCTCAGCTCCTTCTGCTTCTGCGGAATGGGCAGGACGTCTCTCATTCCTTACCGTCTCGGGTGCCATTTCCCAGAATCTTCTGTTTTCTCCTAAAGAAACCAGAAGCCCCTGGAAAACGTACCAATTAACTCAGCTGTGGAAAGAAAAAGTTTGGCACAGATGTCCTGGTTTCGGAAGGAGTCTACCCACTTGCTAAATTTACCCAAATAGACTTCTGCATCTGTTTTTCAGGACTTGATTTTTTTTTTAAGATTTTATTTTTATTTATTTTTAGAAAGGGAAGGGAGGGAGAAAGAGAGAGAGAGAGAGAAACATCCATGTGCGGTTGCTGGGGGCTGTGGCCTGCAACCCAGGAATGTGCCCTGGCTGGGAATCGAACCTGCCATGCTTTGGTTTGCAGCCCGCGCTTAATCCACTGAGCTACGCCAGCCAGGACCATGTTCTTTATAAACAGTCCACTCTTCTAAGATTTTATGTCGGTGCTGGCTCAGGCCTAGGCCGTGAGGTAGCATCGCATGGCAAAGCCACAACCATCGCCTTGGTTTGGCTACTGGACGAGCAATTGCCTTTCCTGCTCTAATCCTCTCACGGGCTGCATTTTACATACAGGATGCATTTCCTGTCTGAAGCCCCCGCCTGCCTCCCCTGTCTCCATAAGCCATATGCTTATGTGTTTTCAGTACAGATGGAGACATTAGTCATGTAATTCATCCTATGGGAAAATGCGGACGCTGCTTATTTTACTTCAATATAAGTATTAATTTCTACCTTTGCTTCTGGGAGGACAATCCAAAAATGTCCATGGGAATGGTAGGTAGACTGTCTACCCCTACTTTCCTGGATTCTTTCATTGAAGGTTAAAATAGAGCCTGAATGATCTGGAAGTTCTAGACAGATACATAAGCCAGCGTGGGGGATTTATTTCAGTCATGGCCCCAGCTCCCCAGTGCTTCATGCAGCCTCACTCTTTGGCTGTGAGTTTGCAGAACCTTTCTCTGCACAGGCAGGGCCTGCTCCCTGTCACTTGTGTCTAGGCTGGACTGATGGCTTCATTTGGCCAATATGCTGTGGCGGAAGTGACTGTGTAGCAGTTCCAAGCATTAGCCTCAAGAGGTCTTGGAGCTTCCATTCTCTCTCTCTCTCTCTCTTTTAAAGATTTTATTTATTTATTTTTAGAGAGGGAAGGGAGGGAGAAAGAGAGAGAGAGAAACATCAATGTGCGGTTGCTGGGGCTGTGGCCTGCAACCCAGGCATGTGGCCTGACTGGGAATCGAACCTGCGATGCTTTGGTTCGCAGCCCGTGCTCAATCCACTGAGCTACGCCAACCAGGGCCATTCTCTCTCTTGAATGCTTGCATCCACTCCATGAATGTGCCAGACAGCCAATCCCCAGACAGATGGCGAGGCCTAGCCAAGATCGACAGAGCCACCAACTTGACCTACATCCGCCCACAAATGCATACATCAACACAGCGCAAATGAAAAACCACTCAGTCATCCTATAGACTCGTGAGCAATAGGAAACCGTTGGTGTTTAAGCCACTGAGCTTTGGGGTGATGTGCTAGGCAGCATTATTAGCAGCAGGAGATAACAGATGCACGGAGGCTAGTTTTTTTATATGGTGTGCATGCTTTGTCCCCAAGTAGCAGTCAGGCTAGGAGAGGTATTCAGAGACCGCTTTCTATGGCCTGACTGGGCATATCAGCCAGACCAGCAGTCTGTATTTGCCTCCATGTCTAGTGGTGCCCAGTTCAACCAATCCCTGAACACTTAGGGGTGGGGAGTCTTGTTCTGATTTGAGTTGATTTTCACCTTTCCCTACTGCCAGCTTGAAATTCTCTGGTAAGAAGGGGCAAAAGCCTTGGACAGAGCAAACTCTCAGGCTTCCTTCCTAGAAAGGACTGGGCATCTGCGCGAGGCTAGAGGAGGGAGAGCCTAGGCCCCGGCTTCTCGAGGTCATGGGCAACCATGACCCAGGGAAGGAGAGGATTGATTAAAACAACGTAAAGGGGCCCTGGCTGGTGTAGCTCAGTGGATTGAGCGCAGGCTGTGAACCAAAGCATCGCAGGTTCGATTCCCAGTCAGGGCACATGCCTGGGTTGCAGGCCACAGCCCCCAGCAACCGCACATGGATGTTTCTCTCTCTCTCTCTCTTTCTTTCTCCCTTCCCTCTCTAAAAATAAATAAATAAAATATTTTTTTAAAAAAAACAACATAAGGGGAAATAGCCATGGAAGAGATATTTAGAGTCTTTGAATTTGGCTTCAACAGCATTTTCAGTGACTGGGATGGGGAAACTTGCTGAATTGAAAACTTATAAACAAGGACCTGCTTTGATGAATAAATATGAATAAACCTCTCAAACATTTACAACTCCTATCTTCCCAACTCTGCCCCAGCACCCTAGAGTTCACTTGCAACCTGAAACGACCAATGATTACTTGGGGGCTTGAGTTTTTCCGAAAGTTGAGTTTTCAAGCCGTTGATTCTGGTTACATTCCATGTGAGAACTATTCCATGGTTGGTATTTTTATGAACTGTTTTCCTTGGGTGCGCTTATCGGGGTTTTTCTTCAAAACTATTTCCTGGGTACTGTACCCCAAAACAATGAAAGACACAAACAAAGAGAAAGGTATTTGTAGTCACTGCAAAGTACAAACAATGCCATCACTCGGGCACTTTTCCCCATGACCTCTGTCCCACATCCTCTGACGTCATGGTAGTGTTTTGTCTGCAATGTTTTCTTAACTAGGTAGACACATAGTTTTCCTGCTCATCTTGCTTCTGTACATTTGACGAGTACTGTCCTGCCTTCCTCGGTGACCCTGTATGTGGGACCTCCCCCTGCTTATAACCATTTTAATTGTCCTCGGAAGTTGTAATCCCCTGTGCAAATGTAAGCTACTTCCTGATTGATTTACTGCTTTTTAAAATTGAGGTGTCATTGACATATAACATTATATTCATTTCCGGTGGGGAAAATAATGACTTGATATTTTTACATAGTGCGGCATGATCCCCATGATGAATCTAGTTAATGTCTGTCATCAAACACAGTTAGAGTTGTTTCTGTGATGAGAACTTTTCAGATTTTACTCTCTGAGCAACTTACAAATATGCGACACAGCGTTAGGAACTACAGTCACCTTGCTGTATATTACATCCCATGACTTATGTATTTTATAACTAGAAGTTTGAACATTTTGACTCTCCCTCCAACACTTCTGCCTTTCCCACCCAAACTATTCTCTGTATCTATGAACTTGGGCTTTTGTTTTTGTACTTTTAGCTTCTACATATAAGTGAGATCCTATGGTCTTTGTCTTTGTCTGTTGGACTTATTTCACTTAGCATAATGGCCTCAGGGTCCATCCATGTTGTCGCAAATGGCAAGATTTCCTTCTTTTTTGTGGCTGATGAATATTCCATTGTGTATATATATCACGTTTTCTTTATTTGTTCATTCATCAGGACATAGGGTGTTTTCAAATCTTAGCTACTGTAAATGATGCTGCAAAATACAGGGGTGCATCTATCTGTTTTGAGTTAGTGTTTTTGTTTCCTTTGGATAAACATCCATAAGTGGAATTGCGGGGTCATATGGTAATTCTCTTTTGAATTTTCTGAGGAACTTCCGTACTGTTTTCCATAGTGACTGCACTACTTAACATTCCCACTGACAGTGCATGAGGTTCTCTTTCCTCCACGTCCTTGCCAGCCCTTGCTGTTTGTTGTCTTTTTGATGGCGGCCATTCTGACAGGTGCGAGGTGTTATCTCACTGTGGTTTTGATTTGCATTTCGCTGATGATCAGTGATATTGAGCATCTTTCATGTCCACTTATATGTCCTTCTTCGGGAAAACATCTGTTCAGACCCTCTGCCCATGTTTTTTTTTTGCTGTGTATTATTAGTGCTTTTATTAAAGATGAGTGGGGAGTGGTTGGATAAAGATTTCCAAGATGAGGGGTGATTATAGTGCTCTATTTACTCCCTGCCAGGCTATCTGAAGGATTCTAGATGGCTCGTTAGATTGTCTAAGATGAAACAGATACAAAACTCAAAACTCAGATCCTGCAAAAAAACACAGACGGACAAAAGCAGTGGGAAAAGAGAAAAAAGAAATTATACAGATTCTGCATCAAAGATGAGCCAAAGCTGAGCTCTGAGCTTTCTGATGGCTCACTCAAAAGGGGAAATTATAGTCAAGTGTGTGACTCATGGTGGCTAAGGAATAACGCCTGCCAGTCATGCTGAGGAAGCAAGGCTTCTCCCAGCACGCGGGAGTACAGGCACGTCCCTGAGCAGGTCCTCACGGCGGGTGCGTCGCCTCCACGGGAAATGTGATTGCGGCTGTGCTGGGGTGGTTAGGGAAAGGTCCCTCGGAGGAAAGCTAAGCAGGGTGAATATCAATGCGCTTTCCAGCAAAAGCAATTTTCTGCAGGAGTCTTGCACGGTGTGACCTTAGTGTCCCACCCTCCAGCGGCCTGCCAAGAATAAAATGAGGAGTGTCACAGAGAGGAGTAGCTGGCATATTTTAAAAATAAACTTCTGTGAATATCATTTCTTTCCACCAAGCTTTGACTCTTCTTTCTTTTTTTTGTTTAAGATTTTATTTATTTATTTTTAGAGAGGAAAGGGAGGGAGAAAGAGAGAGAGAGAGAAACATCCATGTGCGGTTGCTGGGGGCCGTGGCCTGCAACCCAGGCATGTGCCCTGACTGGGAATTGAACCTGCGATGCTTTGGTTCGCAGCCTGTGCTCAATCCACTGAGCTACACCAGCCAGGGCCTCTTTTTTTTAAATTGTTGTTCAAGTACAGTTGTCTCCATTCCCCGCACCCACCCCATCCCAGCCACCCCCACCTCCTCCCCCTGATCTTCATGCTTTGAGCGGGGAAGCTCAGTACATGCTCTGGCAAAGGCTAAATGAAAGGAAATTAGCTTCATTTGCCATGTGAAGACTTTCACGTTTGTTAAAGAGCTTTTACAGAGGATTCCTATGAGAATAGATTCCTTTCAATACAGTTTTGTCTCATTCATCTTAAGGCATGGAAAAATCTGCTTAAGGCTTTTCCCAACCCTAGGAGAGATGTTCCTTGTGACAACTCATTTCCATTGTGCTGGAAACATAAGACTCTTCCATGCCCGTCCCCACCTCCTGTACTGGCTCAGGGAGGAGGAGGAAAAGGAGAAACCTAGGAAGGTAGCTCCTGGCCAACGGAGAGGTAAATTCCATTTGGGGTGTGGCTCAAATTCCACCAGCTCAGAGTCACACTCACAGCTGCCATCTGGGTGAAGTGTTGTGGGAACCAAGAATCCCAGCGCCCGTGGAGGTGGGAGAACACCCAGAATAGACTCTTCCTCGAACCTTGTTTCCATCCCCCGATGGGAAGCTCCCTAGGGCTTCCTTTCCTCGGGATTTTAGGGCTGGGGGATGAGCTGCACAGGCACCATCGAAGCTCCAACTCAGACACATGGCGGCCCTTTCCCACAGAAGAGCTGACCCTTGGAATGAGATCCTCGGACATTCCATATGTGCCTCCTGAGACGAAGTGACCCCAAACAAGGCAACATGACCCCAGACAAATACAGTGGAGGTCTCTCAGGACCTCATTGAGCACACTAATGATTTCCAACCTCCACAAAACCAAACCGCATGTTACACTTACACTGGCAATTCTGGCTGGTTAAAAGGAGATTGTCCATCACCCGGTTTTTCTCAGCTAGAATCAATCTGTATAGACGGGATTGAATTAGCATCTACTCAAGGAAACCCTCAAAATCATACGTGGGCTGTGAAAATTGTGGATGAGTCTTAAAGCAAGGCCCAGATAGGTTGCCCAGATCTGGCTAGAGGAACTTGTTAAAATTGTTCTCCTTATATGCCCAGCCCCACATGTTTGTCTGTAAGAGGAACGCCTTGGAGGTGAACTCACTCATTTTCTTGCGTCAGGTTCCCTAGAGTCAAAGCCTGAGATAGGGCTCCTTGGGCAAGTAATTTATTGGGGGCTATTTGCGGGAGCAATCTGTAAGGCAGTGAAGAAAGCAGGTCTGGGAGAGAAGCAAGGATATGGTTTAAGAAGAAGTTCCGTCCCATGGGGAACTCTGGAGCATGAACAAAATGCCAGAGTATGTCCCATGTTGAGGCAAGGGCGCTTTGGGAACCTGCACCAATCAGCCATGGCTCCCAACCACCCTGCGTGGGTGTGTGCGAGGGGACCCCCAAGCGTCTCCGGTTGAGGCAGCTCCAGATGCTCCCATTCTCAAAAGCATCCTCAAGAGAAGGTTTCAGATGTGAGCTCTTAGCTGCAGTAATTGTAGCCACTTCGTGAAAAGGACACCAGGGTATCCGGCGAGACACCACCAGCAGCTGCTAACCCAGCGCTTCTCCAATTTGCCCGTGCAGCGGATTAAACACACATCGCAGTGCCTGACTCTGACTGCAGGGTCTCGGAGTCAGTAAGTCTGGGGTGGAGCCCGAGAATTTACATTCCCCGCATGGGGCCGCTGCCGCTGCTGCTGCTGCTGCTGGTCCAGGAACTGTGCTTTGAGAGAACCACTGCACACACAGCTACGATCTCTTAGAAGCAATCAATCACCTTTGGAAAACTAAGCCACGGACATCGTCACTCGTGGGGCCTTTGCACATCCACATATTTACAAAGATGAAGTAAAGTGAGAGTTAGCTCACTGGAAATGTAGACGGATTTTAGCAGGCTATTGACTCAGCTAAAAATTGCCTTCTCTCATCCATCACCAATCCCAACTCCCAAGAGAGAATCTCAGCAAAGAATCCAGGGCAGTATCGTTGTGTGTAGAGATTAACGGCTGAGCAGTTCACTGACTGGCCGGAAGGAAGGCTGGATTGGAGTTAGGAAGTGTGGGCCCGGGTACCAGCTTTCCCCTGAATGACTGTGGGGTCCATGGCAAGTGGCCTAAACCTGCTGTGCTTCCGTCCCCTCAGATATAATGTGGACACCTTAAAGGCTACTTCCAGCCCTGAGCTCTCCCGCCACTTCCACTAGTATTTATCTTCGGGACCCCAAGCCAGCTACTTGGGGGCACGGGTCTTAATTTCCTCATCTGTTCAATGGGTAGAGTTCACTCAGTTGCCTCTGCAGCACTTCTACTCAGCCTTCTCTGAGCATGTATGCGTGGGACGTGATGCCGACACAGAGCATGAATGCCAGCCTCTTTCTCCCCAGCTGAAGGGGGTCAGAGAACAGCAGCAACACCTGGGAACACTCATTTGGGTTTCCTTTGTCTTAGAAAAGAGGAAGCAGGCCCTGGCTGGTGTAGCTCAGTGGACTGAGCGCAGGCTGCGAACCAAAGTGTCGCAGGTTTGATTCCCAGCCAGGGTACATGCCTGGGTTGCAGGCCATGACCCACAGCAGCCGCACATTGATCTCTCTCTCTCTCTCCCTCCCTTCCTTCCTCCCTTCTCTAAAAACAAATAAATAAAATCTTAAAGAAAAGAGGAAGCAAAAAGAGTCACTACTCTCCTGTTGCATGCTGTCCGTCACTTGATAGGATCACAGTTTCTGGAATCTTGAGAATTGAGATCATTAATTGCGAAGCTGACTCGGGGACCTGAGAGGTGACAAGCATGGGGCACTCCCCGTCAGCTCCAGGGATTTGTTTTAATCCTCTGGGACTCCACACGGAAATCCATATTGCTTTCTTCAAAGTGGTATGGTCTGTGATGTGAACGCAGGCTTAGGAATTCCTACAGAGTGGATTAGGAGCCCAGTGGGCCACATCACATGAATGCAGACGGTCCTATTTAAAAATTAATAAACTTGGGGATTCAGAGAGAGCACTGCGGCACTGACCTTGAAGTCCCCACGAAATGGAAACAACTGTGCATCCAGTCCCTTTCGTCCTCACACGGATGAAGGAAAGTCACACGGTGTGCATGGAATGCAGAATCCTTCTTTATTCCGCCATTCAGTCGCATCTGTGCGTGTGCGTCAAACAATACATATCTATTATGTGCTGCATAAAAGCAGCTGGGTGTGAAGTGTGATGAAGCAAAGAAAAGCCGGGTGAAGAGGACAGGGTGTGTTGGGGGCTGGGGCAACGTGGGAAGGAGTTTGCTCTTATATGAGGGGGGAACCCCCTAAAAAAATACACACTATGAAAAAGTGTGGATTTATTGTTACATGCTTAAACATCACTGCACTTCAAAGGACTCTCCATCTGACGCAATACACTTATGGAGACTTCTTTTCCACGGCTCGAAACCAGTTTTTGAACTCGTCAATTCTGATGCCTTTGAATGCTTCTGTTGTTTTTTGTTTCACCTCTTCCACATCAGCAAAATGTTTCCCTTGGAGGATTATTTTCATCTGGAGAAACAAACAAACAAAAAGTCTCTCAGGGTGAGATCAGGACAATAGGGTGGGGCACAGGGGTCATGCCGCTTTTGGTCAAAAACTGCTGAATACTCAGCACATCATGGGCAGGTGTGCGCGTAAATCACCCATCATGAACTGGGCCAATGCACTGAAAGTCTTCCAAAACATTTCCCTGAAGCCGAACACAGCCTCTCACAACAACGCCAGCAGGCACCCTGATACAGATGGGTTCCCAGAATACTACCTAGCAGGGGAAGCCTGTACTGCAAGGGGCCTGCCCTCCAGAAGATAATTCTGGGTTTATTTGGTTTTTTTGAGTCTCTCCTTGGAGCGGGATGTCAGGCAGACTCTCAGATACGGAGCACTTGGAGCAGAGCCCTGAAGGCAGTGAGGGGTGAGCTCTGTGGCCATATGGAGGGACAGCAGTGCACAGCCAGTGGAGTGCTCAAAAAACAGCAAGAAGTTCTGGAGGCTAGCGCAGAGTGAGCCAGGGGACATGGGCGTGAGTGATGAGAGCTGACTTTCTTAGCTGCCGAGATCAGATGAGATCGGGTGCGTACAGGGCGGTATGACCCGAGATGGGAGCTGACTTTCTTTTTGAAAGGATCCCTCTGGCTCTATGTGGAGGAGCCACTATGGGGGGGAGGAAGAGAAACCTGAAGACCAGAGGGAGAGAAGGACTTTGACTGATAAGATGGGATTTAACGAGTCGTTACTCTTGGAGGGGAAATGTCCACCTCAGGATGTGTCCCTATTTGGAAGGGGAACAAGCAGCATTTGCTACTGATCTGCAGGTAGGATGTGGCAGAAAGGAAAGAATCAAGGATGGATGCTTTAGCGTGAGCTGCTGGAAGAATGCAGCTGCCCCTTGCGGACATGCAGAAAACTAAGGGGGCTGAGCATGTGAAGGGTGGGGGAGAAAACAAGGGTTCGGTCTGGCATATTCTAAATTTGAGGTGCCTATCAGACCCACGTGAGGAGATGTCATGTAAGCAGCTGGAGGCCAGAGTTCAGAAGGGAGGTATGAGCTGAAGCCCCAATACTGGGTGGCATCCACTGTCTACCCCATCCTTTCTAAACAGCCTCGGAGTCTAAGCCCCAGTGGTAATTGATGTGTTCCCGCCAAGATGCTCTAGATTTTTAAGTCGATTTTTTAACATAAGACAATTTATAAACGAGTAAAATATAAAGCGATGATGGTTTTAAATAAAGCTGGTCTTCACATGAAACCTGTGGGTGCCATTTTGCAATTGGAACAAGCACGGGCCAACAATATTCTGAGGGTCCAATTAGACAGCTGGTCAGCTGCACTCAGGGAACGCTAGCCTCCTTCGTGCCTTAGTGGGAGAAGGGATCTGTGAAATTGACCTGCAAAATTAAGAGACTTTAGTGCATCAAAGGACATTATCGAGGCAGCGAAAAAAGCCAACAGAATGGAAGAAAATATTTGCAAATCACACATGTGATAAGTAAGGGTCTAGTGTCCAGAATCTGTAAATAACTCCTACAATTGAACATGAAAAGACAAACAACTCAATTTAAAAATGGGCAAAGGATTTAAATCGACATTTCTCCTAAGAAGATATCCAAATGGCCAAGGAGCACCTGAAAAGATGCTCAATATCGTTAGTCCTCAAAGGAAATGCAAATCAGATTCTTTTTTTAAAGAGTTTATTTATTTATTTTTAGAGAGGGAAGGGAGGGAGAAAGAGAGAGAGAGAAACATCCATGTGCAGTTGCTGGGGGTCATGGCCTGCAACCCAGGCATGTGCCCTCACTGGGAATCGAACCTGCGATGTTTTGGTTCTCAGCCCACGCTCAATCCACTGAGCTATGCCAGCCAGGGATGCAAATCAGATTCTTAATGAGATACTACTTCTAAACAACACCAGACTTATGAAAGAGTCGGGAGATAAACAAGTGCTGGAAAGGATGTGGAGAAATTGGGACCCTGGTGCATTTCTGGTGGGAATGGAAAACGGCACAGCCACCGTGGAAAACAGTTTGGTGGCTCCTCAAAAACTTAAACGGAGAATTACCATGAGACCCAGCAATTCCACTTCTAGGTAGATCCCTCCCAAAGTGGAAAACGGACTCCAAAAGTTACTTGTACACCAGTGTTGACGGCGGCACTATTCACATTATCCAAAAGGTAAAGTGTTAAAAAAACAAAATTCAACTGAGTCAATTTGAAGATTGAATTGGCTCGATGAAGCAATTCGTGAATCTGAAGCATCCCATCTGACAACTAGAAGGGTGCCCCAAGGGGTGTACAGAATGGGAAGTTTTACAGGAAGAAGGGTGGGGTGAGGGAACCATTAACAAAGAAAAGAAAGGATTATTCTTGTGTCCAGACATCCTTTGTTTGGGGGAAGAGAACCAGAAGGGTTTTTATCATGCAGATTGCCTCTTCTTCCTATGAGGGATGGAGAGAGCCCACAGGACAGATTACTTTACTGGGTCTTGAACAGAAAATTCTATAGTGATTAAGATGATGCTCACGGGACACAACCGCGGTTAGATTGGGTATTATATCTAGCAATGGTATCATGAGCTTTTAGCACTAGTGAAGGCTTTTGGGGGCTGTGTTTTTTTTTTTCTTTAACAACCCAGATGTCCATCAACCAATGAATACACACACACACAAATATTTATATACATGTGATGAATATTATTCAGCCATAAAAAGCAATAATGTTCTGATACATACCACCTTCAAAATATTATACTAAGTGAAAGAAGCCAGACACCAAAGAATACATAAGATAGGATTTCATTTATATGAAATGTCCAGAATAGGTAAGTCCATAGAGGGAGAAAGTGGAATGGTGGATGTGGGGAGCTGGGTGGAAAGGTAGAAATAGGGAGGGACTATTTATTGGCTACTGGGGTTTCTTTTGGGGTGATGAAAATATTTTGGAACTAGGTAAAGATGGTGGTTGTGTAACAGGGTGCAGCCAAGAGGGGGGCCCCAAATAGGGATTTGGAATGGGGTCCAGAACTCAAGGTGTTCAGGAAATATTAGGATGTCCTCAACACCCCCCCAACACACACATACACACACACACACACACACACACACACACAGGTGTGGGTTGGGGGAAGGGACACATGGAGCAGGGCCATTGAGAGCTGTTTTGCATAGCAACAGCTTTGTAGCTAACCTCTGGTGTGGTCATTTAACATATCTATAACTTTTAACTGGTTGCATAGATGTTAAATAGCTGTGGCCTGTGCTCTGAGCCAGGGGAATGGAAGTAACTTCTCCACCAAGATGTAACTGGGGGACAGGTCCCCCGAATTACAGCGCCTGCGTAAGAGCTTGGAGAAGATTGGCTCCGTGACATGGGGCTACCCCTGCCCAGACTCACAATGGCAGCCCAGTAAAGCTGGAAGGATATGAGAGTCGTGGCAAGTGTAGCCGATTGTGGGAGGAGCCGGAAATGGGGCTGCAGAGGAAGATTGGCGCGGGGGTTTAAACCCAGACACGGCAACCATTAGGGGGAGAACCATGTGGTTTTGGCTGAGTGGAGACTCCCGTGGCCCTGGGAGAGAGAACCACGTGGCTGGGGCAGTAGAGAGAGAACCTTGAAGCTTTGCCAGAGTGGGGACCCCTACAGCTTTAGAAGGGGGAACCACCACCTGGCTTTAGCAGAGATCCCGGTGACACACAGCTCAGGGTGCTGGGAACCGAGGGAGGCCTACCAGCCGAGACAGATTACTGGGAAGAACAGGGGGCTGCCTGAGCCACGGACTTCTATTTCCTTTCCTGAGATACAGTACCCCAGACTGGGCAAAGGGGGAAGGAAGGACTGTGTGTGTTTGTGGGTGTTTCAAGGGACTTTGGGATTTTGATGAAGACATTAGGTCACTCCTTTAAGTCTGTATAGCATTAAATAAACATTTCCTTTCCTTTTCACAAATCTCTGGCATTGAGAGACAGCTTTCCTCTGGTGGCGGACATAACAAATGTGAGGGGTTCCTTTCGGTAATAGTATATCACCCCAGGCCCACCCTTGTCGTGTTCTGTAGCAGTTGTACTTTCTGCATGTACTAAAATGCTACTGAATTGCTCACTTTAAAATGGTTCATTTTTATGTTATGTGAGTTTCAGAGCCTGCCCCTGCAGGAAGGAGAGATATTCTTCCATAAGTTCTCATAAAGAAGCCCCGGGTACGTCCCATACAAAGTCAAAGTCAACACAACAATTCCCTTCATGCCAGGAGAGCCCACGCTTTCCGACAAAGCAAGCATTGAAAATTGGTGGTGGTTCTGCTTTACATCCATTGCATTTAGATGATTCCATGGCTTCCCATGGCTGAAGGGTTTTGAAAGCAACTCGCAAGCAACTAAAGAGAATAGGCCGATTCCTTGTTTACTAAAAAGGAAAATGAAAGAGATGGAAAAGCAGAACTGCGCGAACTGTGCCTTTGAAAGCACAGACTGTACAGGGAGGGGCACGCTGCTATTTTCGGGCCCGTGTGGGTGTGAGGAGAACAGGCCCCTGGAAACAGCTGTTCAACAACAGAATGTGCGAAGTCTCCTGGGACTCCAAGGCCCACCCTCTACAGTGAACCAAGGGAAAGTTCGTGGGAGCTGGGAGAGTTCGATGCATTGAAACATTCTGAGCCGGGGATCTAACACTGGGGTTTGATTGAGCTGCGGTATTTAGCAAGGCTTGGCTCCCTCTGTTCAAAAGAATGACTCCAGGAAACGAAAGAGCCAGAAACAGACATGGTGTACTTTCAGGAAGAATAACTGTCCTCAAAGCCATTCCTGTAGGGGTCCAGCCTCCCTCTGGGGGTCTGACAATCGGCCTCCTTCCGGAAGGAAATGGACTTGGGCGGGGGGACAGCTGTTCCTGTGCAAACGTTTGTTTCAGGATGCAGCATTGAATGCGAACTCTTTGTCACGATGAAAGATAGAAGATGGATTGAAGTCTGAACTTGCTCTCATTTTTGTTTAATGAATCATGACGCCTACCTTCCAAAGGTTGCCCCTATGTGCTGGAAAGTAAAACCAACCCATTTCCATCCAGCTACAGGGAACCACTATACATGGGACCCAAGTGGTGGTCTTTATTTTTTTTAATTTTATTTTTTAAATTTTATTTTAATCATTGTTCAAGTACAGTTTTCTCCCACTTACTCCCATTTATTTTATTTTTTTAAAGATCTTATTTATTTATTTTTAGAGAGGGAAGGGAGGGAGAAAGAGAGAGAGAAATATCAATGTACAGTTGCTGGGGGCCATGGCCTGCAACCCAGGCATGTGCCCTGGCTGGGATTCGAACCTGCAGTGCTTTGGTTTGCAGCCCGCGCTCAATTCATTGAGCTATGCCAGCCAGGGCTCAAATGGTGGTCTTTAAAAGCTTGGTAGGAAGGTGATCCAGTTTTTGTTTTGTTTTTTTTTTCTATAAAACCTTGTATCTTAAATGTAACCAAAGTAAGGAGGAAATCTTATAAATGAATGTATAATTACTTTAAGGGTGCTGTATCTTCAGCCACACTCTGGTCCACAGGTGTAGCATTTATTTATTCTATCATTCATTCATTCATTCATTCATCAAGTGTATATTTATTGCTTGCAGCATGTTAGGCATCACGCTAGATGTGGGGATACAGTGATAAGCGAAGCAGACACAGTGTCTGCCTCAGGGAACAGGTGACACACAGGGGAATATGAAGCTATTCAGGGGAGCTATTTACCCAGTAGGGGGCTGAGACAGGGGAACATTTTTCCATCACCCAAGTTCAAGGCCTCCTTCCTGAATCCTTCTCTTCTGTTCTAAAATTAAACTCTATCCATGCTCAAATACAGTGAGACCATCCACTCGCTGCAAACGCGGGCCCTCAACATCGGCAGAAGAAAACAGTCTGATTTTACATTTCCTAACACAGATGATTCAAACTGTGGCAATGGTCTAGGCTGAGCTGGAATTCATGCCTGCGGGTCCTTCTTTCAAGTCTCGGCTTCTCCACTCTTTGGTTTGCTGAAAACAGCTACTAACAAGAGCTCCTCCCAGACCAAGAATGACAGTTAAATTTACTGAGAAAAGTAACAGCTCGTTCCCCCATTAAACTACGTGCCATTTATACAGCCAAACAAGAGTCCTGGGATTCTCAGTGCAACCTAGTTTCTTGAGCAGTTCTAGCCTTCTCCAATAAGAATAGGGACCCCTTGTTTCATATGTGCCCCATACCTAAAAGGCCCCATGGTAATAGTTTCCTCAAAACAAAGGGTGAGTTTGCCTCAAATGTAAATCCACGTCTCTGCGTCTTAGCAAGCAAAACACAATTCCCAAGTTTGAGCCATCTGTTTTGCAGTATCTGCTCTTCGAGATACCTCCTCTCGCCCCACTCCCCAAAAGCTTTAAATAAGGTCCAGTCCTACACAGGAACGTTGTGTTACATTTGTTTACAAAACTTGCAGGTGAGGCAAAGCTGAGTATGGGTTGGGGAATGGGCTGAAAGGACTGTGGTCAAAATAAGCCTCGCCAGGCTGGATTCGGGCACCAGTATTACCCAGATGCCGTGAGCCTCAAAGGGCTCAGACTGGGAAGCCGCCCGCGAGCCACCGTGCACAGGACTTCCGGCCTAAGATGCGCGCAAATTCTCGATGAAATAATGTAACGGAAAGACCACAACTTCAGGGATGACAAAACAGGGTCCTCACCCTCTATGTGACCCCCCCTCATACTCAGTTTCTTTAAACAACAACGTTATAATATCCCTTCAAGTTCTCTGTTTGTAGTAATTTCAGGGTGTTTGCCCTTCTTCAACACTTGGGGGAATAGAAGTCATTTTGTATGTCCTAATAGTAAATGATTGTAGTGAATATTTGTGCGGGGGAGTGGAGAGGCAGTTGCCTTGAGATTCAGTGCTCCAGAGGCAGGCGAGACAGTTTATCACAGTGAACCACTGACCCTCCTAAATTTAGATTTCAGAGTCACTGTGGGAGGCCCGACGGGAGGTCAGGGTCAGGGTTACATGGGCGGCAAAGCCCTCCCTGGAAACTACTTGTGTAGAAAATAAAATAATGAGGGGGCAAGGGGCACATGGGCTATGTCTGTACCTTCCTCCTAATTTTGCTGGGAACCTAAAAAACGAAAAAATTTTATTAGAAAATCACCCCCATCGGTACGTAGCCTCTGCAATGGCGTCCTGGTGTTCATGCCTGTGTGTGATCACCACCCCTCTGGGGGAGCTGAACTGATGACTTCTCACTAAGTGGCTTCTGAGAGGACAAAGCAGGAGTGACGGGTGTCGCTTCTGAGATCAGGTTACAAAAAGACAGTGGCTTCCATCTTGCATTCCCTCTGTTCCTCCTTCACCGGCTCCCTCCCTGCCTCTGAGGGAAGCCCACTGCCACGCTATGAGCTGCCCTGTGCACAGACCCACATGGCAAGGAACTGAAGGAGGCCCCAGACAACAGCCTGGGAGGAACTGAACCCTGGCAGCTTCCCTTGCGTGAGCTTGGAAACGAGTCAAGGAACACAGTCACGTAAAGTTTCACTGGTGATAGATAGAGAAGAAATCGAAAGTGCACACACACAGTCCTCTTCTTCTCAGAAGAACAGAGAGCCCTGGCTGGTGTGACTCAGTGGACTGAGTGCCAGCCTGCAAGTCAAAAGGTCGCCGGTTCAATCCCCAGTCAGGGCCCCAGTGAGGGGCGTGCAAAAAGCCACCACACATGGATGTTTCTCTCCCTCTCTTTCTCCCTCCCTTCCCCTCTCTATAAAAATAAATAAATAAAATCTTTTTTAAAAATAGAGAATATAGTCCTGGCTGGCGTAGCTCAGTGGATGGAGCGCGGGCTGCGAACCAAAGCGTCTCAGGTTCGATTCCCAGTCAGGGCACATGCCTGGGTTGCAGGCCATGGCCCCCAGCAACCGCACATTGATGTTTTTCTCTCTCTCTCTTTCTCCCTCTCTAAAAAGAAATAAATAAAATCTTAAAAAAAAGAATGGAATCTAAAAAAAAATAGAGAATATAGAATCTGTTCTATGCAGGGTTTTCTTTTTCCTCCTGCTCCCTCTTGTCCTCTTCCTTCTAACGAAATCGATGCAAAGAAAGACTTTGCATTTGTGGCAGAGTCGACTTACGGAAGTTTGAGAGCAGAGAGCAGGGATGAGAACAGGGTGCTGGCAATCGCTTGAAGGGCACCTCAGTAGGACTGCCAGACAGCTCGGGATGAGTAATCTCGAAGCCGTTCAGCAAAACAGGAATGATGACTGATCATTTTCATATCCAGCAGCCTTTCCGTCTGTGCCAGCAGCCTGGATGGATTCCCAGTTGTCGGGAAGCACATTGGAAGTGATCTCCATCCAACTGGTGATGGGCAGCTGCTCAGATCACCAGGCCTCCTTCTCAGTTCCTTCTTGGCTAGAGGCAAGAGGATGGTCTAGACTGAGGGGGTGTGCACGTGACCTCCGCTGTGGCCCTAATGCCAGGATTGCAATGAGGGGTCAGGCCTTGAACAGGTCACGGGCCACGTCTGATGGAATCAGCGTTGTGCCTGGACATCCAGTTCTGAAGAAACGAAGGCTAGTGCCGTGTAACCGAAGTGGGCAAAATGGCCCCACCTCGTCAGTAAGGGCGCAGTGGAGCGGAGTCAGGGAAACACGCCGCAGGTCATAAAATTGTAACGTCAGAAAGAGCCGCTGCTGGCCCGATCTTCCCAATAAAGCCACGAACAGTTGCACGCTTGTATTTCTTCACCAACTGTATAATCATAGCGCCGATGTATCCCAAAGGAGCAATGTCAGGTTAACCCCAGGAATAAGCCTTATGTGAACACTGTGCTCATAAAGACGGCAAGATCTGTACCGAGTCACCCCAAGGCTGTTGAATCACCCAGCACTGAAACTGCCTTCTCCCTTTTATGGTCTCCTGGACCTTGAACAAACTGTATTACATCATGCAGGAGTTATCAAGCACCTCACTTTTTAAATAATTCTCATTTCCTTTTCACAACAAACTTGAGTGGAAGATCCTTTTAGCACCAGTGAAAAGATGAGTTCGTTTATGAAGAAGTAACACGCCCGGGCAGTGACTAGGAGAGCTGAGACCCCAAAGTCTTCAAGACCACAAGCCCACCCCCTGACCCATTTTAATGAAGGGGGAGACGACTGACTGCATTCCCATGAACAAAGACCATAAATCAGAGGCACGCCACCATGCAGGAAAAGTGACCATTGATCCTTACAACGTCAAGTGAAGGCAGGACACTTGGGGCAGACAGTGTCTTCGCTGAGTATCACCCATCAGTGGCATGAGCTGTTGGCGGAAGTACTTCCCCACCCTTACCAGCCCCATGTCGTGGGTTTGGGGACTGCGAACTCTCTCTTATGCTCAAACTAGGCTTCTCACGGTCTTAGAGGTTGCCTGGGAGAATTCAGAGGACAACAAAGAGCCTCCATCTCTCCTCTCAGACGGGACTTCCCTCAGATTGTGCCTCAGGAGGTTTGAGCTGGGCCCTCAAGTTCTTTTACTTGGAATCTTTTGAATTTAAGACACAGGCGCTCCCTGAGCCTGCTAAAGGAAGAGAGGTTTGACCTCGTGCTGTGCGTGGAGCAGGTAAGGGAGACTTGGTCACAGGTGCCAAGATACTTCGCTGACTGTCTCGGAGGAGGAGGAGGAGGAGGAGGAGGAGGAGGAGGAGAAAGATCTTAGAACCCAGACTGCTCTCCTGGCCTCAGAGTCTTCATGCAAGTTCTCCACCGTTACCACAGCCCAGCTGGGCTCCACTAGATCTGGTCCACTGGTGCTCTGCACCCCAAACCGGCGGATTCTTTCTCTGTGACTGGTTCGCATTCCTGAAAGGTGAAATCACACAGGCCCGTTTCATCTCTTCCCAGCACTGGCCACTGTAGGGCTCTGGCCGGCCTGTGGATTAACTGATTCCTGGACCCATCTCTGAGCAGAGAACAGCCTAATGCAGCTTCCAGATTGAGGAGGGGCATTGAAATGGGGCAGTTTTAGGGAAAGAGGGGAAGTTGGCCTTGGCAGGTAACGTGTCGGACACCCAATCCAGAGCCAAGGAATCAAGAATCTTTGCTGATATGGAGAACAGACCTATGGTTGCCAGAGGGAAGGGGGTTGGGGAAGTGAGTGCCAAAAAAATGAAGGCATTGAGAAGTGTGGATTGGCAGTCACAGAATACTCATGGGGATAATAAGTACAGCATAGGAAATATAGCCAAATAATGTGTAATAAACAAGTATAGTGTTGGTTGAGTACTGAAAATTTCAGGGAGAACAGTTTGTAAAGTATCTGATTATCTAACCACGATGCTGTAGACCTGAAACTAATACAAAATAACACTGAATATAAACTGTCATTGAAAAACATTTTTTAACCAAAAACAAAGGACCTTTTTTCTGATTCATATAATTTTCCCAAAAGAAGTCTGCTCCTTGGGATTTTTGTCAGGTCGAGTTAGCAGGTTCTGAGGGGACTGAGAGGAAGGGAGAAAGTGCTAGAAGGGAAAGGATGGTCTGTAACCTTTTTGGGACACCTGGGCAGGAGAAAAATACCCCTCCATTTACGAAATTCCAGCTATGGGCCAGGCCCTGTGTTAGGTTTAGGTTTTGGGAGCAAATAATATAAATGACTGCTATATAGTACTCATTCTGTGCAAGGCAGCTTAGGATGGTAATTTGCATACAAGAACTCACTTAAGCATCTCAACAGACCTCTAAGGAGGGTGCAATTAATATCGTCCCTTTGCAGATAAGGGAACGGAATCACAGAGAGGTTTAGCAACTTGCCTAAGGTCACACAGCTTGTAAGGAGCAGAGCTGGCATTTGAACCACATCTGGCTCCCAAGCTTGTGCTTTAACCACTACACGGTACCACATCCCTGTTCCTTTAAACACTGTCATTTAGTTCCCGCGCACTGTCAGACACAGGTGTAATTACTTACATTTAACATTTGAAGACACCGAGGCTCGAAGACGTTGAATCATTTGCCCGAAGCTCATGAACAGACATTGTCCCTCCCACTTCATTCAATGTGTCACACAAGTCACTGAGCAGATGAGGCTCTGCGCTCATTGCTGCGCGTGTGCCAATCTTTCCGACACCCACCCCGTGCAGCAACCTTACTCTGCGTTCCGCCTGCCCCTGTTGTTGTGGATTTCTGTCACAAGTTGCTGAATCAATATCCCATCTATTGCGGAGAGCAGTTTAAAAAAGATCCACCAGAAAATCTGGCACTATGCCTATGAGAAAAGAAAGTGTTATCTCATTTTGAAATTTCTTTTTAAACTCATGTTTTCAACGACCATTTACATTCAACATGATTTTGCGTTAGTTTCAGGTGTATAGCGTAGTGGTTAGACAATCACACACTATACAAAGCTGATATTTCCAGCACTCACCTGGCACTATGCAGTTATTTCAGTATTATTGCCTGTATTTTCTACGCTGATATCTCATTTTTTAAAATGGAGGTATAACAGTTTAGGAAATGCACAAAAAACTGAAATATGCTGTAGCTTGATGAAATTTTCCATATGTACCTACTGATGAAACTACCATTCTGTTCACGATATAAAGGAGGGGTGGGGGGGACCACAGGCAGACCAGATCTGTCCCCCTGCCTGTTTCGTAAATGTGGTTGTGGCGGACCCCAGACGCGCCTGTTTGTTTACACGTCGTCTGCCTGCATCTGTGCCGCGGTCGCAGAGCTGAGTAATTGACACAGAGACCGCGTGCCTGCAAAGATGAAAATAGTTACTGTCTGGTCCTTCACAAAAAAAGTTTGCCGACCCCTGTTGTGGAACATTCTGGAGCATACCAGAAGGCTCCTTTGTGCCCTAAAAATAAATGTGACGATCCAATCGTGGAATCGGGGAGCAGGAATGGTTACAGGGAGAGGAACACATGAGGAAGAGTGCATTGGCCACGCAGCTAGAAGCCTCTGCCGGTTTTCTCATCCTCATTGGAACAATCGAGCGTCTAACAGTTCTAAGTTGTCAGCAAGTAGCCTGCCAACGCATTGCAGAGCTTCTAGGTTTGAGATGATCTCACAAGACTGACTAAGAATTGCACTGGAATGAACAGGAGTGAAGAGGGAGACAGGTTTTGTAGGCAGTTGCACCCCTCCGTTTGGTCTGTAGTTTCTGCAGACCTGACCGTGGCCTGGTTCATACTTCCCTTCGTTTAGGTATTTGAACTGTTGACAGGAGAGACCTGGTTCTCCTTGCTGGTGCATGTAAAGAGTTACAGATCGGTAAATCTATTAGCATGCAATCAGGGTTTATTAGTGATCCGTTCCCATGGAAGAGACCACGCGTAGCTGGGGCGGGGGAAGGGAGGCATACATTTAGTGCAAAGCTGGGCAGCAAAAGTAAGAAGGGCTGGCAAGCCGCCCAGGTCCTTTGTGCTCAGGATTTATATCATTGGCGGGATGGGAGTAAAAATGTTACGTATTGATTGGCGAGTAATGGTGGTGCCAGCTTGTCCCGGGTGGGAGGGGGGGGATGTGACTACCCAAACTTAGGAATGTGTGGGGGTCTGTCACCCCGAATCCTTATCTTGCTGCAGGCTCTATTTGTTCATCTTGTTGTAAAACAGATACATGCCAGGAGGCAGTTAATTAAAGTTGGGGCAGTTGCTCAGAGTTATTTATGGGCTCTTTCTTTAAGCATTAGGAACTCCCTCATAAAACAGATAGTGACCAGAGGTGGTCAATTAACCAAAGTTGTTTTATGGGCTGCTTCCCTGTGCACCACGGACCCTTTCCTGTGTTTCAGGCCCTGGGAGGAATACACAGTTTCAAAGGCTTTCTTTCCCCCAGAGTGGAAACACTCCATAGAATTTCAAGGACTGCCCCCCTCCCGGGCTAACATAGTGTTTCCTGTGCTGTTGAAACACCTGCCGGTGTTACCGGACCAGGCTCAGGACTGCTGAGTTAGCAAGTGAGACACGTCTCCCTCCTCCTCCCTGCCTGGGTTCACTATCCATCCTACCTAAGTGCTAAAAGGTGTTTCCTGGAAACCAGGATACCAGACGCTGGCCAGCAACAGCAGCGCAGTCTCAGAGTTCTTCCCGTGCTGCCTCTTGCTTCCGAACTTCCAGGACGTGGAGACGAAGAGGGGAACTGAGCTTTCCGGAGTTTGCTTTAGCCCCATTTCTCGTCTTTTTCCTATTCCTTTGACTTGAGAGAATCGATTGCATCTTTTGTGTGTGTGTGTGTGTGTGTGTGTGCTTTTTGTACTTTCTTCACGTTCAGTCTGCTCGGTGAGGTTATATGGAAGTTCTTTCACGCATCTGCCCTCTTCACAGTACCAAGAAAGAGCCGAAGAAAGCAACCCTACAGCTTAATTGCGTCTGTGCCTTTGCCTCGGCCAGAACACACCCCTCCCCCCCGCAATAAATCACCACGAAGCCACAATAGCATGACCAGATTAATGAGAGGCTTGTCCAGAACACTCCAAGAACATCGAGCACGTGGGAACAGCCAGTCAGCTCTCTTGAATAGATGGCAGGGGACAGGTGTCCTCCTCTGCCCGAGATCTGGGAACAGAGGCTTCGCATTCTAAATGGTTTTGTCCTGTGCTCTACCCCATTTATCGGAATACGGGCAAGCAAAGGGCCGCCACAGTGACAAAGAGGACATCCCGGGCACACATACCCCAGAGCACAGGCAGAATGCAGACCACGCCCAGCCGAGAGAGAGCTTCCATTCCAAAACATTGTGTTAATGTTTTAAGTACTCCGAAAGCATGCTTCCATTGGAACCATATAATTTACTGGGGGATAGATAGGCTCTCAGCCTAACTGTGCAAAGTCCATGAATTCTAGTCTCAAGCTAAAATAAGCTCAGCTAAAATACCGATGTCCCCGATGCGTCTGGCACCAGTAGAATGCCTGATTCCAAGTCATTCCTGTGTGACCCTGGGCAAATCAGTGAAACGCTGTGCCTCAATTGCCCCGTCTGTAAAATCAGGGGTAATGATAATAGTACCTTCCTCATAGAGTGGTTGCAAGAGATACATGAGCACAGACACCTGAGCACAGAGCTTGCCACCTAATCATGCCTCAATAAACATCAGGAGTTGTTATTACAAGCCCAGATGACCTCGCCTCTCTCTCTTCAAGGTAGAGCCCATCCTAAACATTTCCATGGTCTTTAGAAAAAGCGCTCTCCGCTACTGACAATCATTACGCTCACCCTAGCTCGTGAAACACAGTTTATTATTGTATTATCATTTATGAATTATTGTATTGTTTTCCCTATGAACAATTCTACACCTACTTTTGCCCCAGTTTGTGATAACTTGCAGGAAACTTCAGCACAGAGAAGCCACAGTCTGGGCTACTCTTAAAAACTCCTTGAGATCCCTGCCAGTGGAAGTAAAAAGATTCCCTCCTTTTTCCTGCAGCCTTCCAGTTTCCTGTGAGTAACTTCCGCTTGGTAGGCATGCATGCACATGCACACGCATACCCTTCCGAAGAACAAACAGTGATCCTCAGGGAAGGGAGGGGGTGGTCTTGACTGTCCTTTAGTTGAATCCACCCCGATTCTCCCATCCACAATGGAAATGCAACTTGTTTTGTGCAGAAGGCCAGTTCTCTTTTCTCATCTCCTGCTTCTAGACCGTGGCTATGGGTATCTTAGTACCCAAAGCACCACTGCAAACAGCACAGCCACTAACCCTGACTGTTTACTCATAGCTATATACAAAGGCTTGGGCCCCAGCTGGTGTAGCTCAGTGGATTGAGCGCGGGCTGCGAACCAAAGTGTCGCAGGTTCCATTCCCAGTCAGGGCACATGCCTGGGTTGCAGGCCATGATCCCCAGCAACTGCACATGGATGTTTAAAAAAAAAAAAAAGGCTTGGCCCAAGACTTGAATCAGATGCGCCTTTTTTTTTACCTTAAACTATAACAAATTCTTAGGCGAGGCTCCCTCCCTCTTCTAATTTCTGTAAAGAAAAGGAAAAAGTATAGACATTTATTTCCCCCTTTGACCAGAGCAAAGAATGAAGGGCAGTTCTTCTCATTATATTTCAACGCTTGTTCATTGGGCACCCGCACTCTGTAGGTGCTGGACACTGGATGGGAATCCAAGAGATACAAATCCAGTCTTATCTTTAAACACATTATAATCTCGTCAGAAGAGAAAATGCTGGAAAGGGACAGTGGGCAAAAAGGAGGGGTGCCTTGGATACTGAAGTTAAAAATATGGTTTTAGAAAGTGTTGAAGAAGTTTGGGGCAAGCTGAACATATGTTAACAATCCACTCGGAGCCCAGACTCCATCTTCGCTATGGTTTCCAAAAACCACCTAATATGGGATTTTCCTTCGCCAATAGCTTCAGCTGGCTTGTACCTTATAAAGACCACGGCACAAACATAAATAGATTGTGCTCCCCCCAATTACTTCCCAGACCCCCATCTACTTGTCAACCGCCACCTAGCATCCGGCAAGAGTTTTTAGGAAGGTCTGCTGTTTTGAGGAAGGGCTAGCACTTTGAGGGAAACATTTTCAAGCAGGAGATTGAGGACATGATTCTCAGTTTGATCACCACCGCCGTGGGGCATTCGTCTTTGGGTGGCAGATGATGTCACTATGACAAATGTAATACTAGGTAGTCTCCCAGGACAGAATGCTGACAGAAGACCTTTCTCGCATGTGGTCTGTCCAAATCAAAGAAAGATTGCTAAATGAATGGGGGCAGGTACACGCCCTGCTGTGATTGGCAGCTTGCACCGCGAAACCTGTAAGCCGAAGGGCCTGTGAGCCGAACTGTGGCCTCCTCTCCACCTTGAGGGGATGAGTCACCAAAGCAGCCTTCACGCGTCTCCATGCACAAAGGCAGGAGACTTTCCAAAACTGGTTGTGGTTTTCCCGTTTCCTTGGTTTCCTGACACATGGTCCAGCTGCGATCACATTGGGTAACAAGGCAGGAACCTGTTGCCTTATTTGGGAATCCTGTGGCCCTGTTTGTTAGGGGGAAGGGGCGGACTGAAAAGTCTGTGTCAAAAGGCCAACTCCCAAAAATAGAGGGAATCGGATAAAGGAAATGGGCATTTTATCTAGAATAACTACAGCAAACTGCCCCGATCCAAGAAATCAATAGTTCCATACCGGTTTCTTTGTAAAGGTCTCCTAGGAAAATGCCTAGGAAAATTCCACTTTCTGTCATGATTTCTCCCATTTTCTTCGCAGCCACGATGCTGGCTGCCACGGTGTAGGAAGCCATCCCATCTTCTTCAGGAACAGCTGTATTGGGTGTGTGTGTGGGCGGGGGGGGGTGGGGGGAACTGTGTGAGTCACATTCTGTCACAAGTAGTTGTCCAAGCAAATGCTTCCCAAGTGTCCCTCGTGCTGACCTTGACATGTTCTCTGTGACATTCATTGTGGCACGCAGACCAGCAGGGATGATCTCAGCCCCAAAACAAGGAGATGACACTGTGGGGTGTGGAGGCTAAGGGTGCAAATGCTCTGGATTTTATAGCTTCCAACTCTGCTTGCCCTTAGATGGGGTATGACTGAGGGCGGGGTGGTGGACCTAACACAGATCTCAAGCACGTATTTAGGCCTCTTTGGAGAAGCCGGACCTCTAGCCCATTCTGGAGTTCTGGAAGCTGCACGGAAAACCTACACTGCTCTTCTCAGGTATTCTTCCAGCAGGGCTGCAGCCCCGGACCACTCCTTTCTATTGTGCTTCTCAAAATATGAGATCATCCCACTGAGGGAAAAAAAGGAAAGTGAGAAAAGGGAGGGAGACAGTGCAAGAGCAATTGGGTGTGTCAGCCCAAACTGGAATGTGTGTCCATTGTCAGCCCCAAGGAACTGAGAAAAACAAACACAAGTCCAGAATTCCTTCTCCTGGGCGGCTCGTGTGTCAACGCCATAGGAAGCGGAAGAGCGCCCTCTGCTGTCACGTGTGGTTCTTTGTTTTGGATTTCAAAGGAAATTTTCAAGCTCCATATAAAGCAGATTTAAGAGACATGCAATGTATTAAATAGGGAATTCTGCTTGGGATTTCAGCTGTTTTAACCAGGCTGTGTTCTGTGTTGGTGCGAGAGACTTGAGAAAATTCCACCTCATCTGGTTGCTGAGAGAAATCATAGCTTGGGAGGGGGCCTGTGGGCTTTATAGACCCAGGACGGTTTGCCTGAAAATAAAATCATTTCTGGGCAGAAGAGCCCTTTTTGGGTAGTAACACACGTCGGCTGGCAGCTTGTTATTTTCCTGTTTTTTTTTTTCCCCAGTAAACTAATTTAGACTTGTTATTAGATTCCTTGGTTTGTTTCTCTGGGAAAGAAAAATATACATAGTTCTCACATGGGGAGATAAATCTCAGGGGCTTTGCTCACAAACATTGCATGAAGCTAAGGATTTAAAATAAATCCAAGTGTCCAGTGCTGATGAAAGATGAGTTATACAACTCCGTGTGCTTTCCTAGGAATATCAACTGAAATATAAAGTAATTGACCCAGACGTTTACTTTAGAGTTAACCCAAATGCAATCCACAGGCTTGTGCCACAAATAGGATGAAGACCAAATATACATTGTTTATTATAAATCCCAATATCGCGCCTGCATGTGCACTGACCTTTGACCCACCAATGCCACTTGTAGAAATTTACCCTACTAATATGAAAATACATACAGGGGTGGGCAAAAGTAGGTTTCCAATTGTAACACAAATAAATACTCCAATGATTAATAAATAACAATGCAAGAATAAACCGTTTTGCATACTCACAACTGTAAGCCACTTTTGCCGACCCTTGCACGCAAAAGGTCATCCGCTGCAGCATTATTCGTCAATCATAAGAGATTGGTTGAATAAATGATGGTGCACCCACATAGATAAATGAAACCAGGGCATCATATGCTTCCAGATGTGCTAGTCTGAGAAGGACATCACATCACCCACGTAATAGTCTGGCCGAAACTGCTAACACTTTCAGATTTGCATACTTATAAGAGCCTCCCTTCCCTTTGGATCCCAAAGCATGTTCCTGGAGGGTTTGGGGAGGGGCATCTTGTTTGTATTCATATGTGAAATAGAACCAATTTCTTCCTCGGTCCTCCCCCATCTTAGGAAAAAAAAACCCGGAGTTTCCGGTTGTTCAGACCAAAAGCTTTTGCTCCCCAAGATTCAACATCGCCTTCTTGATAAACTACAAGAAAAAAAATGGATGAAAAATGGGTCTTTTGGGGTCAATATTTCACTCTGAGGCCCTCTCCTAGGACACCTCAGATTTGGGGAAAAGAGGTAGAAGATCTGAGGATAGGAAGGTAATACCTAACCCAGCCAAAATCTGGGGACCTTCAACAGTGTACAGCCAGTACCAAATAGGCACTCTGACTCCATCATGAAGAGCACATCTCCCCCAAGACCTCAGGCAGGCATTCGCAGGCAAAGGCACGTTCACACGCAAGCACACCACTGCCACCGTGTGGACATTGCTGCAGGCCATTCTTGCACATACAAATGATTGGTCTAGGGATCTGGTGGTCTTGTTGAAGCCCAAATTGCCCAGTGAATACAGCAGAAGCAAAACAATTGAGACCAAAAGTGTAATCAGTTACTTGTTTGTGTTTTTTTAGAGAGCATTTACTTTATTTTAAAATTACGGCTTTTTCTAAAAAACTTTTAAATGTAACATATATACCTTATACAAAATCTGAAACTTACAAAAGAATATAAAGAAGATGAAAAATTACCCGCATTCTCATGATATCTCTATTAACATTCTTCCACGTTTTTATGTTTGTGAAGATTCTGTTTCTTTTTACAGAGGAGAAATATTTTTTTCTCTCTGTAACTTGGTATCTTTAATGTTCTGACAAAAAATAATGTCCCATACTATCTCAAACTATATGAATGATTTTTATGACATTTCTTGGTTCTGTCTAATTATTAAGTCAATCCACACTAGCTGTGGAAAATTGGGAAAATATGGAAAAGTATAAAAGCATTTAAGTATTCTGTCAGTCCATAACCAATTATAATCACTGCTGGTGGTTTTTCCCGACCCTTTCTTGCTTTGATGGTACCTTTTACTCCACTGATCAGTGACTGAGAACTGGCTTGACATAGAGTAACAACCCAAGCAAATACATCCTTCCAGAATTTTCCATGGCCATTTGAATCCATAAGAAAAGGTGCATTTTTCTTCAGGTGGACTCTGGATTTATATGTCAGGTGGAGTCAGCCTGCCTGAGTTTTGCCTCAAAAGGAGATACTATATTTATTATACTGGACAATAAACAAAGCTGCCTTTTGCTTTGGAAAAAAAATGCTATCTCTACCTTTCAAACGATGCTATATAAACATCCCTGAAAAAGAAGTCCCCAACAAAGACCATCAGCACCTCCACCTACAAGACCTGCAGAAACTTAGGGGACCCATGGAGAACTACGTCAAACCGCCGTTAACAAAGGCTCTCTGTTGCTGTGTTCTATATATTTATTTTTTACGTTTCCTATGTTGTTAAATAGTAAATATTAAACTTGCCTCCTCACGAACCAGTGTGGAGGTGAACTTGTCTTGAGAAGGAGTAACTAATCATTTTACTTTATTTCAGCTGAGTGTGCTCTCTTTTTACCGAAGCGCACCGTTTCTTCTTTTTAGTCACGGAACATGACCGTGAATATCCTAAGTCTTATTATTCTGACAGTCCTGCCCAGGTGGAAAATTTCAGACCCGTGCACACTGCACACCTGTCAGTTCCAAGCCTTCAGCTCTCCGCCCTGCAGTTGACCGTCTTATCATCCGGGAAAAGCAGAGTCTGTGTAATTTAAGTCAGGGGCGATCATCAGTCTTGCTAAAGCTGAGACGGGTGGGGGTGTGGGGAAGAAAGAAGTGCAGGGTGGGTGGCAACGCTGAAAGCAGCAATTTTCAAAGCCTCATCTGAGCAGCCAATTCATGGTACCTGGCGCCAACCAAATACAATAGCATAGAGCTACTGTTACGATACAGCAAATCACTTTATGTTCTGAAATGCTTGGTGCCAACAGATGTCGTGAGAACAAGCTGAAATGACACTTAAAAGTAACAGTAAAGGATGGTGGCTGGTAAAGGAAGAAGCAGACATATCTACTCTCTCAATGTCCGACTGTAAGCAAAGCAAAACGTACACACTTGACATGAAGGAAAAAGGCGGCAGCAGCTCCTCATTCGAAATGAACACCGGCAGCAGGTGCAAAACACAGATACGCTCCCCACCCGTACTTGCTGATGAGACTGCCAAGTGCACACACGTGTAAGCGTTTCGCGGAAGATGGCAAACAGAAGTGCGCATCTGTTGAGGGAACAGACTTCGCTCCTGCCATTTCCAGTGGATGGCTGACTTCAAGGTGCTGTTTTCCCAGCCACGGATGAGTCAAGGCTCATGTCTAGACAAGGGTCTGAAAGAGGGGACCGGAGGATCCGAATGCCTTTCATTATACCGTGCTTATTGTCATCCCAACTTGGACATTGTCATGACTGGGCCTTGGCAGGCTCGGAGACTGGCTCTTTTCACAGGAATTTTGGTCCCAGGGACATAGGGCTACCTTATTTTTGGCTTTGTCATTGTTATCGTTTCTATTGAATATACTACTATATGTGTTTGAAAGCCACCTGGAGTTCTTTTTCAAACGAAAACAAGTGTATAATATAGAATACCTACGTTTAAGGGGCTGTTAAGCTAGTTTAAGCGGATGACACTATTAAAAAATATCCAAGCATCATAAAAGAGGTTTCACACACAGGGGCCAAAGGGAAGAGGGCTCATTTTGGGAAAGAAAGCAGAAAACAGTTCTTAGAGGCAATGGTGTTTCAGATGGGATCTTGCCAGTGTTGAAATCCATTCCTAGGCGCAAGATGGAGCCGCTGCTACCCAGGTGCCATGTCAACAAACCAAAGCTTAGACAACTGTCATGGCCCTATAGATGTCCCTCTTGACCAGAAAGACAGTATGTCCAATCAGCCGACCCCCAAACACCAAGCTGACTCTGGGTTTCTCACCCCAAACAAGGCTGACCACGGCCCTAACCAATCTGGTATTTTCTATTTTTCCCTCCCTTGTTCTATATTCTTTAACCGTAATAGCTTCCTGCCCCATTGTGCAGCTCTTCAAATGCAGACTGTCCATTTCACGAAATGTTCGAGTTTATTTGCACCACCTAAATTGTCTTTTTTAACCATTTCACGCCACAGTGGCAGGATCTGGAAAGGCAGAGGCAAGGAGGCTCATCACAAGAAGCAGTGAAAGGTGAAAACGTGGACCGTGTCTGAGGAATGCGGCCTGGTGTGGAGTCACAAGACAGAATGGCAAAAAGAACCTTAGTGGAAAGGCCCTCAGGGCCAGGCCGAGGCATTTGAAAACATGTGGGAAGATGGGGCAATTGCGGACTTTTGAGCAATGGCTATGGTTTTGTGTCTCCTACAGGCTCTTTTACCCAGTTCCTCTCGACGGCTTCTGCTAATGTCAGTGGAAAGGGCTGCTCGCAGCAGGCGCACAGCTCTGTGGAGAGAACAACCAAGAAATTCAGAGAATCAGACCACAGCGGCTTAGCTAGCTGCTCCTTTCTGAGGACCTGTGACCGCTCTAGGTTTCAGGAGGTTTACAAGGTCACTTGAAGCCCTAGGTCCCTTGAAGGAACTGGTAGGGAAAGCAAGAGACAGGAAAAAACCTATCATATGTAAGTAGGTATCATCAAGGGGACAAACAGCACTTTAGTGGAGAAGGTTACCCAGCAGTGGTGCGAGAACGTAAAACACAGAAGCCGAGTCCTACGTAATTGGAGGAAGTGCATCAAAATAGGACAGTATCAAGGCAGAGCTGTCATCTGTAATGATACCACGGACGAAATTGACCTTTGCTGCGGAAACACACAAAAGACGCACTTTTCTGTAAACCACGTAAGTCGAGTTGCACTGTTCACTAGCTGTGGCTGTTTGAGTTTCAGTTTAGTTCATTACAGCCTAGTTCCCTGGTCACAATAGCCACGTTCCAATGGTCAATAGCCGCAAGTGGCTGGTGGCTACCACGGTGGCATGTTGACAGCGCAGACATAGGACATTTGTCATCATCGCACAAGGTTCTATTGCCATTGTTTGAGAGCTGTGATTATTAAGTTGGGGGGACGGGGGAGCGTGGGTCATTTAGGGATTCATGGATCCCAAGTGAAACTCCAGAAGGCTTTGAAATATTTTGGTTTCGGGCTCATAGGCCTACTCTTGGCACTCAGTCCTGTCATGGTCTCAGAAGCCTCGAACATTCCAGTGAAAATCCTGCTTCTAATTTCTTTGTTCCCTTCACCAACAATGATCTTCTCTTCTATTCCATACCAGCCACACGGTCACTTCCTACAGCTGGTCTTTGTTGGGAACACCACCGCCACCTCTGTAATTACGAATATCTAATGCTCTGATTACAAAACCTTCCTTCTAACTCTCTCTCTCACTCACTTCCAATACTTTGGTTCTTCTGGCTCATCAAGACTCCAACCCACTGATATCTAAACTTTTCCCTACCAAACCCCCTCCTCCTTTGTCTGTGCCTTCCCTATCCAGCTCGCTCGGATAACTTGGACCAACATTGGAACCACTCTCCTGCGAAGGTCTTCATTCCCCTCGCCTGTTGACCAGCTCTCAAATCAACCTGCCAAGACCGCATCCTCAACGGGCGCAGCAGTCTGCCGTTTCCCCAGCTACACTTGAACTCCCGGGTAGCATTAGGGAAGAAGCACGGAATTCCTCAGCCTTCTGCCACAACACGTTGATGGCGTCCAAAATCAACGGGGTCTTCTGTATCGCTGCAGCCCTATTGTGCTTCCCTTGTCAAATCTTTCTCCCATTTTCCACTTAAGCTTTTCTCCAGTCTGCATATTTCTATAATGACATGTGTGCATCATGACAACAGGTGGGAAATGAGCCACGTCCATTGTAAAGGGACTCATTAAATAGGCTGACTCATCTGCAAATGCAATACTGCGTACCTATGAAGACAATGGAAAGATCTGCAGGACATATTGTTTTAAGTAAACTAAAGTGAGATTAAGAGTACTATTTATTGTTTCCTTTGGCCCGATGGGCACATGATGTACAGTAGCAAATAAACTGTGACATCTTAGCAGCTTAACATAATACATGTTTATTGCTTGCTCATGACACAACTCATTGTGTGGCAGGTGACTCAGAGATCGAGATGTCATCACCTTAAACATGTGGCCTTTGAAGCCATAACAAAAGAAAAGGGCATAAACAAGGTGCAGGAGGTTGCGTGGGCAGGCCACAGGTGGGGTAATCGCTCCTGCCCGCCTCCTATTGGCCAGAAGCTCACATGGCCTCAACCTAACAGCAAAAGAAGCCGGGATATATAGTTTTCCTGTGTCTGTTGGAGGGGAAAAGGGGAGAATTTGATGGCCACATAACGGTGTTTCTGCCACAGTTACATTTAAGTAAAAAGGGTGGGGGAGAAGAGAATATTTATTCAAATTCGTTTCTATTTGTATTTTTTAAAAGTTTAAGCCCTGCCTGGTGTGGCTCAGTGGACTGAGCACGGGCTGTGAACCAAAGTGTCGCAGGTTCAATTCCCAGTCAGGGCACATGCCTGGGTTGCAGGCCACGGCCCCCAGCGACCGCACATTGATGTTTCTCTCTCTCTCTTTCTTCCTCCCTTCACTCTCTAAAAAATAAATAAATAAAATCTTAAAGAAAAAAAAAGAAAAGTGTACTCTGTACAACAGCAGTACCAGCAACACCTAGGCGCTTGCAACAAATGCAGATTCCTGGGCCCCTCCAGACCCATAGCATCATCAGAAGCTCTGGGCATATGAATCAGCCCTCCGCACCTTAAAAACCCTCCAGATGATGCAGTTGCACGCGACAGGTGAGAACCACTGGTTGCCGAACTACGGGCCCAAGACCTGGTTTATAAATATGGGAACACAGCCACACCCATTTACTTGTGACTGCTTTCATGAAGCAAGAATGTGCAGACTTGTTAAGACAGGGATTGCTGGCCCTTAAAGCCTAAACTATTTAGCCCCTTCCAGAGGAAGTTTGCTGATGTGTTATCTAGAGGATTGGGGGAAATAAATTGTAAAGCTTTTTATCATTATGGAAAGAAATCCTGAAGAGTATTGTTTCTTCGTCTTCAGACCCCTCCCCCTCTGCCCTGAACACACACACACACACACACACACACACACACACACAGAGGCTGGGAGCCAGTATAGCAGGCCACGTGCAGTATACTTAGGGAGTTACCAGTGTTGTCTTTAAAAAAAAAAAGATTTTATTTATTTACTTTTAGAGAGAGGGGAAGGGAGGGAGGAAGAGAAGGAGAGAAACATCCATGTGTGGTTGCCTCTTGTATGCCACCTACTGGGGACCTGGCCCACAACCCAGGCACGTGCCCTGACTGGGAATCGAACCAGCGACCCTTTGGTTCACGGGCCCACGCTCAATCCACTGAGCCACACCAGCCAGGGCCAGTGTTGACTTTTGAAATCAGACGGCCTGGGTTTTCACTGTGACTCAGTCATTGTCCTGCTTTATCACATTGGGTGAGTTATTCAAGACTTCTGGCCTTCACTTTCCCTATCTGTAGAATGGGCATAACAAGAGGGCCCACTCCATAGGACTGTTGGCAAAATTCAACTGGTTGGTACATGTACTGAACACTTAGTACAGAGCACTTACATAGTGCTGGTGTGCATAGTGCTGGTGTAAGCCCTGGTGTGCTTTGACTATGCTGCTTCTGGCTTTCAGTGCAGAAAAGCTATGCGAGAAATGTTAGCCACTGTGGTTATTTCAGGGACATCAAGACACTTCAAGGACATTTTGAAAGGAAGGCTGACTTCTCAGACCCGTGTTTTCTACTTTCTCATTCAGTGACGGGGGGAAGTGTGAAGGTCCGAGGAGCCTTAGGAATTGAAAAGACACCACAGATGTGTTGTCCCCCCACCCCTTCCTCTAGGCAGCCAAGTGTCAAGGAACCCAGCACCCCCTCTCCCCTGCACTCCCACTGCACTCCTCCCGCCTCTCTAAACCTTGGCCAAGGAGGAGGAGGAGCAGGAGAACGTGTGGTCTGCCTGGCAGTCCCTGATGGCTCACTTAGCCCCTTCCCCTTTAATTAAGCCACTTTCCTCTCTGTCCCTCTTCCGTGGGGTGAACATACAGTGTGTTTGCAGGCTCCAAGGGCGTTGGGTGGTCACCCTCGCTCTACCTGCTGAAGTTGGCGGCTGGGCTTGTCTTTTGGCTCCCTTCCCCTAGGACCTACTTCAAGGGCACGTGACCCATGCGGTGCCACAGGACTCCGTGCTCAGAAGGACTCTGCACTCAGCTGAATGCTCAGGGGTCACCCTCTTGAAATTCTGAATTTGTGAACAAGGAACCGCACATTTGCATTTTATACCAAGCCCCATGGATGATACAGCCGGTCCCACCTTCATCCTTTGTAGAAGCCAGATTCTAACCGAAGCCTGCAGCCCAAGACTCGCTATCTATTCAGGACCCTGGATAAGTGTGAGAAGCTATTTTTTTAAAATAAATAACAGCAACAACAAGACGATTTAATTTTTAAGAAGGTGGAACACCTCTGGCACTTTCCAAAATAAAGACGGCTAACATTGGCCACCAGGTGTCGCCCTAGCTACATGGCAGGAGAGGAGAATTGTAAAAGGCTGCTTAGTTCAGATCTAGGAACTTTTATTGCATTATCTTGCTTTCTTTTGAGGAGTATACCACCACGAAGGCAGGAAATTCACTGCCCACCAAATCTAAGCAGAAGAACTGTAAGTAATTCTAACAAGGCATTAATTCAGTTAAATAAAAAATAAATGATGCAACGAAATTCAGTGTCTTCAGAGAGGTGGACATATTGTAACACAGTCTTGTCCTTTCAAACTGGTAGCAAACACTGGGCGGGTGCAATCTTCTGATACAGAAGAAGAAACGTCTGTTTGGTCTGGGTGCTGTTTGTGGCACTAAAGCCCTTGGAATTTCCTACTGGATGACAGCGATCAAGGGGAAAAGGGCTTAGGGGCCTTGGAAAGCCCCTAAGGAGGGGGTCTATTTGCCAGGGCAACCAACGTGGTTTAGAGGGTTGGAACTTCCAGACCCACCCTGACTTTCGGGCAGGGGAGAGGGGCTGGAGGTTGAATCAATCACCAGTAGCCAATTGCTTGATCAATCATGTCTTCACATGTCCTTTGATAGTAAACCTTGAATCTAGTAAGTAAAATGTTTCTCTGAGTTTTGTGAGCCCCTCTAGCAACTTACTGGAGCCCAAGTACGGGGTCATGGGAACCTCTGAGTTACAGCAGCCCTATTCATTTATTTTTCCTTTTGTTTCCCTTGCCTGGGGAGAGATATCTGATAACGTATGGCTCCGAGCAATGTCCGAGACTTTACTGCCAGTGTTTTCTTTAGTCCAAGATTTTACTGCCAATGTTTTCTTTAGGATTATTAGGGTTTCAGGTCTAACATTTAAGTCTTTAGTTGTTTGGAGATGGTGGAGGGATGGAGCAAAAAAAAAGGACTCATGACGTGGACAACGGTGTGGCGATTGCGGGGGGAAAGGGGAGTGAGTGGAGGTGGAAGAAGGTATAAGGTGGATACATGGTAATGGAGAAAATACAATTAAAAACAAAGGCAAAAACAATGAGCAATGTTGCAGGGAGGTCAGGGCAAAAGAGTGCTGCAAAGCAGCCACTGGGTGGCAGTAAAGAGGCCACTGTTCCTGCAGAACAGCCTGTCAAGGTGCTCCCCTGCCACATTTCCAGGGCACACAGACAGGAAGTCCACCTTTTCAGACTTCCTTGTGTCACAGGTGGGCACAGGTAACCAGGTTCTTGGTGATCGTGGACAAAGAACTGAACCAAACACACAGAGTTTACAGCATAAAGAGAGAGAAAGCAGATTTATTAAGCGATAGTATACTCCACAGAACATGGGAGCAGGCCAACTCTGAGCAGAGATTGACCTCATGGGCTGGAGGGATTCTGTTCTTATAGGGCGGATCCCTCCTGGCTAGTTTTGGTGGGCTTTTATTGCACATATACAAATAGTTGTATTACTTTAAAGCTACTGCGCATGTGGTCTCCTATGATTTTCCCTGATTGGCCAGCGGAGAAGGGGTCGCACAATGTTAATTTATTATTATGCTATTATAACGAAGCAGGGGTTGTGTAGTGTCTTCTGCATAGGTGCATTCATGAGTCACCATGATTCAGTGCTTTTCCAGAAAGCAGGGACAACCATCTTAGAACAGGGTCTTTGTCCAGTATCAAAGTCCTTTATCTTAGCCCTAGGGCACCTCCAGAGTTTCCTCCTTCCTGTCTCCTGCCTCACTTGCAGTTTGGTTAGGGCCAGGTGACTGCTGACCTCCGGGGTGTGGGAAGAAGTGATATACGCCTAGTCATAACCCTTCCTGCCTGCACGGTCCGGTCCCTCTCGGCCTGTAGGCTGGCTAAATGCAAAGGATCCCACGTGGAACTTCAGGAGAGCTCTGAGGGAGGGCAGCGCCACAGGCTGGAAGGAACCTGGACCTCTGAGTCACCACACTGAGGACCCATCCTGCATCAGACTGCGACAGGACAAGAAATAAGTGCTTATTATGTGAAGTCCCCGAGAACTGGAGGCCATTTGTGACTGCAGTTGTGTTAGTTCCCCTAACACAGAGACATGACAGAGGAGAATTTTACTGAAGGGAGGGATAGCCACTGGACTGTTGTGGCTTCAGAAATAAAGGGATGGCAAGGAAGTGAAGACAACCTGGACAATTCCCGGAGGGGAACTCAGGTCTAAAGTGTCATTGGCCAACTTTTCCAGCAGCTGAGAGAATGAGAGCTTTAGTTTTGATGGGGTGAAGTCAGACTCTGGCTTGCGGTTCTTACCATACCAATATATAGAGAGCTTCCTCATTCTTTCTCTCAGATGCATTAGCGTGCCATTAGATGAAGGGACTGCAGCTTATTAGCTAGTTACTCAGCAATCGACATTTGGATTGTTTGAAATCTCTTACTATTCTGGGTATGTATTTTATATTTTCTATTCTAAGATTCTAGAATACAGGGTCTGACAGAAGCAATGCCTGCTTGAGTGTGGTTGGAAGGGTCCTAATATGGGTGCAATAAATAGTCTTAATGTGAAAATCTCACCTAAAATGTCCTATGCTGTACCTGAGGATGATATTGTTATGTGACAGAATGACATGCTTATGATTTTGTAAGAGAAGATTTTGTGATAAATAGGGGCGTTATTTGTGCCAGACCCTATATGTACCTTAAATTTACCAGTTTCACATGGATTGAATAGTTTCACGGTCTCCAGGTTTTACTACTGTGTAATGAGGGAAAAAATGGATGCATTTTAAGTGAAAGAGAGAAACAATCCCACTTATTTTCCCAATGAGGTCACCTAAGATAAGAAGCAAAGAACCTGAAAAGAAGCCAGTGAGAAGGATGGAGGAGGTCACAAAATGGACCAAAACCATTACTCTTCTTAAGAATTTTGGCCCTGGCTGGCATAGCTCGGTGGATTGAGCGTGGGCTGCGAACCAAAGTGTCGTAGGTTCGATTCCCAGTCAGGGCTGCAGGCCACAGCCCCCAGCAACTGCACATGGATGTCTCTCTCTCTCTCTCTCTCTCTCTCTCTCTTTCTCCCTTTCTTCCCTCTCTAAAAATAAATAAATAAAATCTTAAAAAAAAGAATTTTGGCTGCATCAAAACAGAAACAGCCTTTGTACTGCAATTCCCAGTAACTGAGTTTATGTTCGGAAATAACATAGTTTCCCTGACAGTGTCAGAGCTTCTAGAGTTTGGAGCACATGCTACCTACTGCAAATTGCCTGGGTGGACCCAGAGCACAGGGAGAGGCTGGTTACGTTCCTGTATCATACGGTTTCCGTAGCAAACAGAAGGGCCAGTCAACATCTACCAGATGTGTCCAACATTTTGGCATCTCTGGGCCACACTGGAAGAAGAAGAGTTGTCTTGGGCCACACACTAAACACGCAAGCACTAACGAAAACTGATGAGCAAAAAAATGGTCTTAAGCAAATTTTTGATTTTGTGTTGGGCCACACTCGCAGCCATCCTGGGCTGCATGCAGCCCTCGGGCTGCAGGTTGGACACCCCTGATACAGTGTTGGCTTAGTAAACCCCCAATTTGGAGAGTTCGAAGACTCGCTGCCCCGATTTTTCTAAGTTCTAAAAGCAGCGCCCCTCATGGAGGACTGGCAGCATCCTGGCAAAGGCAGTGACTGAAGTCACTGGAAGAATGTTTGAGTTCCAGAATACTTGCCGATGTCTATATTTGATTCACGCAGGGCTTGCTTATGGTGTCCACGAGGCCGGACCCGAGCTGCACGGAGAACGCTTCCTTTGCCGGCGGTGGGAGTCGGGGGACTGCAGTAGGGCTACGGTTCCTCCTTTCTTTCCGTTTCCTTCCAGAGAAATGGATTTTGTAACCCACTGACACATCTGTTGGCCACATGCAGTTCAAATCCAGATCAGTAGACATTAGAATGCTATCGCATTTATCCTGGGATATTAGGTAATGAAAATAAAGGAGCACCTCAGGGAAAAAAAAAAAAAAAAAACTTCTGTGCCCTTCCAGATCTGTATTAGCGGTGGCGTCTGATTAGGGAGCCTCAGATCTGAGTCCGGGGGCCCTTGTGCGCTCCCCACTCTCGCCAGCAAGCTGCCGCTTCCTGCGGGAAATGCAGAGTCCAGATCTCTTGTGGTTCAGAAGCACTTTGCATGGGTTAAGGGACCGGAAGCTTTGATTTTTAACTGCTCACGTGGAGACCACCCAGGCGCTGTGAGGACTGCTGGGGGCCAGCCGTTGGGATGGGGGATTCTAATTATTCAGAGGACATTTGCATTTATTTTTTTTCCGTAGTTTATGCCTGTTAGCTTGACCTGTGATCTAAAACTTGTTTCTCTGAGCTGGTTCAGGCGACGCCATCCTCGGGGCATTGAAACCGGTGTCCTGTTATCCACTCAGGTGTATGTGCAAGGAGACGGCCGATGGAGTTCAGCTCAGTTACTTCTCGCTCTTACGGGCCCTGGAAACACAAAGCCTGTTTTCAGCTCAGATAAGAATGACAAGAGCACAGTATATTAGTTGATTCTTGACTTTCCGTATCCTAACCTTGACCCCGACCCTGACCCCAAGTGAAGCGCCAGTTGAGGACCCCATGGGTGAGTGAATTACTTACAGAGCCTTCCAGGTCACGACGAGGAATTGCTAGCCATGCCGAACTTAGGGCTGCATGTATCTTTTTGAATTCGTGGCTATGTTTTCTCTGCATATATACCCAGAAGTGGTATGTGTTGCTGGCATGTAAGGCAGCTCTATCTTTACGTTTTTGAGGGAATTCCATCCTGTTCTCCACAGTGGCCACACCAATTTACAATCTCACCAACGGCACGTGAGGGTTCCCTTAGCTGCACATCCTCACCAGCGTTTGTTATTTCTTTCTTTCTTTATTTGTTGATGATAGCTATTCTGACAGGTGTGATGTGACATCTCATTGTGGGTTTTTTTATTTTATTTATTTTATTTTTTAGAGAGGGAAGGGGGAGAGATGGGGGAGAGAGAGAGAGAGAGAGAGAGAGAGAGAGAGAGAGAGAGAGAGAGAGAGGCATCAATGTGCGGTTGCTGGAGGTCATGGCCTGCAACCCAGGCATGTGCCCTGACTGGGGAATCGAACCTGCGACACTTTGGTTCGCAGCCCGCGTTCAATCCACTGAGCTACGCCAGCCAGGGCTTTATTGTGGTTTTAAGGTGCATCTCTGTGATGATTAGTGATGTTGAGCATCTTTTTTTAAAAAGATTTTATTTATTTATTTTTTTAGAGAGGGAAGGGAGGGAGAAAGAGAGAGGAACATCAATGTGCGGTTGCTGGGGGTCATGACCTGCAACCCAAGCATGTACCCTGACTGGGAATCGAACCTGCAACACTTTAGTTTGCAGCCCGCGCTCAATCCACTGAGCTATGCCAAGCAGGGCTGAGCATCTTTTTATATGTCTATGGGCCACCTGTATGTCCTCCTTGCATACATGTCCATCCGGGGCCTCTGCCCATTTTCTAGTTGGATTATTTCAGGGGGGCACGTAGTGTTAAGGTATATGAGGTCCTAACATATTTTTTATATTAACCGGTTATCAGATGTATCATTTATATTCATTAATTTATTTTCGGAATTAGAACACTTTCGAGTGTGAGAGGAAACACTAAGCAGATGCGATACTAGAATATGGTTGCCCCTCCAGGCCTGTGAGAAGCAAGGAGGGACCGGCCATCTAGGGAAAACGTCTACATGAGAGTTCATTTTCCAGTCTGTGAGCTGGCACTGAAGGTTGACCGCACCCCGGAACTCCACTTACACATAGTAAGCTCTGAGTAAAAATTGTCTACTGAATGAGTATACTTTGTTTGCCCTTGCCATTCATATCTACATTGGAAATTAATTTACCATAGCTTTCTGAGTTTTTTAAAGATTTTATTTATTTATTTTTAGAGAGGGAAGGGAGGAAGAGAGAGAGAGAGACAGACAGACAGACAGACATCCATGTGCGGTTGCTGAGGGCCGTGGCCTGCAACCCAGGCATGTGCCCTGACTGGGAATCGAACCTGCGACACTTTGGTTCGCAGCCCGCGCTCAATCCACTGAGCTACGCCAGCCAGGGTACTTTCTGAGTTTAAGGAAAGCAATTTTCAATAGCACTCCTTGGGAGAGAAAAGGAATCATCTTATATTTGAGTTCATATGAAGTCTTTCAAATCACAAAGTCTTCCCTTAATTATGTTAAGAACAAGGTGGTTGTTTTTTTTTCTCCCTGTTAGGTTTGGATTGCAAGTTAATTTTGTTTGGGGTTTTTCAAAAAATTATTTTATTGTTGTTCAATTACAGTTGTCTGCATTTCCCCCCCACCCCAGCCAAACCCACCTCCCTCCCTTGCTTCCACCCCCCACCTTGGTTTTGTCCATGTGTCCTTTATAGTCGTTCCTGAAGGGTTTTCAAGAACAAAGTATTTTTGGTGGGAGAAAAATTAGCCTGAAATGATTTTAATCAACACAAACCTAGGATACTAGAGAAGTCACTGGTAAAAGCCCCTTCTTTTTTTAAGATTTTATTTATTTATTTTTAGAGAGGGAAGGGAGGAAGAAAGAGAGAGAGAGAGAGGGAGAGAAACATCCATGTGCGGTTGCTGGGGGTCATGGCCTGCAACCCAGGCATGTGCCCTGACTGGGAATCGAACCTGTGACACTTTGGTTCGCAGCCCACGCTCAATCCACTGAGCTATGCCAGCCAGGGCTAGAAGCCCCTTCTTAATACAGATTTGGCCATTATTCCCAGACAGATGATAATATCTAACGTGTTTGGACTGCGTGCTGGAGCCAAGCACTTGCTTGCTAAGCCTTTTCCTCACATCAAAATGGTATGAGATACAAGGAAGTGGCTGTATCTCAAAACAACTTAGAGGGAAGGGAAGATAATTGAAATCTGGAAGATTCCGTGAAGTGACTCCAAAAGTACCTCCCCAAATAATGAAGACATCATTGTCACAAGAGGCACATGGAGTACCTGAATAAATTATCTTTTCTAAAATGTGGACAGAGGGAAATTCTGAAGCAATGTTTTATTACATATGGATTTCCATATGTTTAGTGGTTCTCAGCTGGGAGCCGTATTTCCCCCCAGGGGACATTGGGCGATGTCTGAAAACATCTTTTGTTTTTAGAAGTTGGGAGGGGGCTGCTACTGGAATCCAGTGGGTAGAGGCCAGGGATGCTGCTTGATGAACTTCTGTCCTAATTCTGCATCCCCAGACAGCCTTGACAATGAACAGTGCACGGGGCTGCGATATCACCCGTGACTGAATGTAACCCATGACGGATGTAGGACGATGTTTCTCAAAGCCCACCCTCAAGAACACTAGTTGTGTGAACCGTCCCTGAAGAATGGCCTACGCGGTCTTAGTTAGGATTTGGGAAAATGCTGCATAGCAAATTCTGCCTTGTAATGTGGCAACAGACGGTAATATGTTCAAGTCTCTGAGAGGTCCTGCAGAATGCTGGGCTTTGTTGAATCCAAAACTGTCCAAATCTGTTTGATCTTGGAGCCCTTTTTGAAAAAAGGTTTTATTTATTTGTTTTTAGAGAGATGGGAAGGGAAGGAGAAGGAGAGAAACATTGATTGGTTGGTTACCTCTTGCACACTGCCAACTGGGGACCTGGCCCACAACCGAGGCATGTGCTGTGACTGGGAATCGAACTAGTGACTCTTTGGTTCCCAGGACAGCACTCAATGCACTGAGCCACACCAGCCAAGGCAATCAGGGAGCTCTTTAAAAATATTCTGAATAGTAATGACAGGGATGCTTGTCATGCTTGTTGTCATGCTTGTTGTTATGCTTGTTGTTATAGTGTTGTCATGCTGGACTATTTCCATGTTGAAATATGTTTTATCAATTATTTTCATTTTATTCCTTTGTATATGACTAGAAGAGAAGCATACCAATGTTTTGAAGAAAACAGGGTATGTGAAGGCAGATTGTCTTTGTGCGTGAATTTCACTGAAGGCTAGGAGAGCAGGAGCTATAAACTATTAGTCATAGGAGACCCTGGGAGTTCGGTTAGGCAGTGAACCACTGTTCAGCCGTGGGCCTTGGCACACAGGGACAGGGAGGGCCCGGGCTACCGACTCCATCAAAGATGCGGGCAGGAGACAGGAGAGGACGCGGGCTGTGGAATCCCGCTAGGGGGCGCCACCTGGATTCCTCCAGCCTCACCTCCCAGTTTACAGACAAGGAATCTGAGACTCAGCGTGGTAGCATGTCCCATCCGGGGGCCCTCCCAATCACCACAGAGTACAAAGGGCCTTCCAGTATGGCCCGGACTGCTTGAGTATGGAAACAGAAAGTTCCAGAATCAAATATTGCACCATGATGTTGTTTCCATAGAATTTACTATGTTAGTCCCTGTTCACAACCCCGGGAGAGTAATAGAGTGATGATAGGTTACACATGTTCCCTTGTGAGTCCTTCGTTCCCCTGAACTCCAATCACACAAGCCCACAGCAGAGCTGAAAAGTGTCCACATGGAGATGGTGTGATGTTTGAGAAAGACCGTTGGCCAAAGAGCCAGCAAATATCATACAAAAAAAAATTAGCCTTATTCTTCAGGACAATGCCTTTTCTATTTCTTCGACCGTAAAACAGTATCACTCACCTCATTTGCCACACTTGGTTGAAGGGAAACACGACTCTTTAGAACAATCAAATCATCCCCAACAGGATTAAAACTTGCCACAACTGAGCATTTTCAAAAGTGAGAAAGCAAGGGGTTGGGAGGTCTGGCTTTTACCTCGGCTAATTATGTGTGCTTGCGGTCATCACCTCACTTTCCTTTTCCCACCTGTACCATAGGAATGGAAAGGTCCTCCCTGCGTTCCTCGGGGTTGTTTGGAAGGGAAATGAATACAACGTTTTAAAAGCTCTTTTAGGAGTTCTAAAGCTTCTCAAATATAAAGGACCGTGGTAATGACATGGGCTCACAGCTGTTCCCACCCGAAATTCATGCGAACAGTTCAGGAGACTTCTGTGCTTGGGCTCAGACGAATTCAGATTTGTAAATGTGGTCCTTGCCAAGTAACCTCACAGTGACTGGCTGATGAGTCCGGAGCAGTCTGGCTTCCTCCCTGGGGAGCAAACCGACGGAGGAGCCAAAGAGTTCTGGAACTTACGTCCAGATGTTTTCCTCATACTTGCCAATTTACACTCAATTGCGATGGTATTTCTCCATTTCCCCAAAGAACCAGGACATAGAAACGTTTCCACACATGGCGTCGTTTCTTCTCCGTCACAGCAAACGTGCACATTGACGAGCAGAGGTTTCTGGATGCTTCGGACATTCTTTCTTGGCCAGACAAGGACTGTCAGCCTCTGAGCATGTTTTCCCTTCTTTTCTTTTTTCTTTCTTTGTTTCTTTATCTTGTCCAAAACCTCCCTCCCGGTACTACTAGGGACACCTACAGGAGAACGAACCTGTAATTCAACACCTCTAGTAGAACATGTTGGGTTTATTGCTCTTTGCGACAAGGGAATTATTGGGCATCTCATTAAAGGCTTTAGAAAGGACTTATTTTAGGATTTGGGCTTGTGGCAGAATATGTGGGGAAGACTTGAAGGAAGTAGGGTTTTGCATCGGAGTGGATGCATGAAAAAGGGGGATCATTCTGTGACTGGGCATCTTGAATCTCATCGATACAGCAGAAGGACTGAATTGAGGCCGAAGCTGTGAATGGCAGACGCTGCAGTCATCGTATTCTCCAGAAGAGGACATGTTCTGTCATTTTGACGACCTCACAATGCTCCTGTCTTGTGTCCTGTGCTCACACAGGGACACGTTTTTGTCTTGATCCACCCTGGTCACCGAGCAGCCTTGTCTCATGTTGATACTGGGTGGCACGTGCATGTTCAACAGGAGAGCACCAAGGCCCAGCGGCGAGCAGCAGGCTGGCTTCTAGCACCACTGTAGCCGAGCTCACAGGGCCAGGTGGTCAGGGACTGCTTGTCTTTTTCTCGGTCTCTACCATGAAATAATATACAGATACAAATCCCTACACAGAAGAAAAGCACTGCCTAATGAATTGTTGTCAATAATACCCTTGGTAAGCACCATGCAGGGCCAGAAATCCAGCTTTGCTGGCCACCCAGGGGCCTGCCAGGTCTCCCGTCTCGGCCACAGCCCCCATAGGAGCCACGCTGCCGGCACAGTCGTCACTGCCTTCTGTTGCCTTATCATTTTGTCACACGGGGTTTGTCCCTAGATATTGTAGTTTGGTCTTGCTCATTTTAAAAATATGATATGTCTTTTGAGTCTCTTTGAACCCATAGTTTCTCCTCTATCCTTTTCTTTTCTTATCACTTATGTTAAAAAAAATTAAGGCCCTTGGACCTATACGATTTCTCAGTGTCTGGATTTTGCTCTTTCCTCTCCTTGTGCAATTTGGCCCAGACCTCTGTCCTCTTTATTTCCTTCAGCTGTCACCTGGACCCCGAGGCCTAAACAAACTCCATTCCCTGTAGGTTCTTTCCTCGGGAGGCATGGTCCAGCTCATTGTCCCCTAGGCAATTTTTATAAGAAAAGGGCGTGCTGTCTCTGTTTTCAGGTGTGACATAGTGACTCAGACAGCACATCCCCAAACCCCCAAGGCAGCCAGCTGCGCTTAGGTAATCCTGCGCAGAGGAAACCCGGAGAGGAAACTGCTGCTGGGGGAGGCTTCTTGAGCACAAAGGGTCAGGAAGGGAACCTGGGATTGTGCGGAACGTCTCCTTCCCTCACATTGCTGGGAACAATTTCCCTTTCCCACTAGTCTTATACATGATGTGGAAGTGCCTGGCATTCCGAAAAACTGAAAATAGAGCCTGGTGACACCGGATCACAGTTCACAGTTCTTTGTGATAGGACGGGAAATGCACGGTCTATAACAATGTAAGACTGACGCATTGGACCTGTTATCGCGAGAACACAGGATTCAGGGCTTGCATCCCGCAATGCATGAGGTACTCCGTTGTCACTTCTGCATGGATTCAAGGGAATAAGTAAGGAAAATGTAGCTCAGGGTAACAAAGGGACGCTGTCAGCATCAGGGATGGTGTCATTCCCTCTATCATCAACAGAGCTTCATGCCAGCCATTCTGAAAATTAAAGAGCTCCACCAGCAAAGAGACCATTACTGTTTTACTCAGGGGAACCAACACCGTGACCCCTTTACTGCTGTCCATGGTCAGGGTCCCATCAGGAAAACACAACTTGTAGCAGCCCATGTAACAGAGTGACTTTAATATAAGGAGTTAGTGAGGTTGGTGTTGGGAGACTGAAAACACGTAAAGGCAACACGGACATAGTACCAGCTGGCAGCAGCCAGGACTCCTAGCGCTTGGTGGGAATAAGGGCCAGGGGGTGGGGTTTTCTCAGCTTAGAAGATGGCAGGGTGGCCCCCTTGGGGCTGCAACCCAGGGCTCTGAGTGGGGTTCCCCTGGGATCTAATGGTTCTGACACAGCTGAGAGCGTACGACAGGTTGGTCCCATGACATAGGAAAAAAGCAGGAATCAGGAGCCACTGCTAGAGCCAGGGGGAAGGGCCGCTCCTGGAAGGACACTTACAGAAGCTGAAGTAAGCAAGGGGCACAGTCCCCTCCTCTAGTCTTGCCATGTCCCTCTGGCGTCACATCGGGGCGGAGCCTCACAGGGAGCAGCTGGCAAGGCATAAATGTCTCAGGGTGACCCTGGGACTGTGAGATGGCAGCTTAGGAATTGGCACACTTCCCTGTTCTTCTCAGTAGATAGCTCTGAGTCCCCTTGTTTCCAACGGGAAGCATCAACCAACTCCTTGGAATCTTAGAATGCAAACTCATTCTCAAACAAGGGGATGGGGGCTGTGGCGGCTGGCTGGGGTACGCTCAGCTCTAAAAGACAGTCCCTGCTTGCCGTGTGCTAAGGAACCAGGGCCAGTGACCATCCTTGTCTTCCTTTGCAGCGAAGTTCTCCTACGTGCCAGTGTCTGGTTTTAAATTCTTGAGCCTGTGGCCTGCTTTCCATACCATTGCAAATGAGTTCCTAAGGCCTTCTGTATCCAGCCTTGGACTTCTCTGGGCTTAGGCTCACTGGGCATGCGCTGACTGGGGCCTTGAGCTTTCTCCAAAGAGACAAATCCTCATCGCCACCAAAAGGCTGAAATGAGGCTGCTGCTCCAGCCATGACCTTGGATCCAAAACTGAGCAGGCAGGATCTTTCATTTCAGAATGGGGGATGGTTAAGGAATCCGGGGCACTTTGGAGGAGCTCCCCATTATTGAGCAAAGTATCTGGGGAAATTCTTTTGGGAAAAGTTAACAAGTACAGGTACACGTGGTGCTCTCATTCAACCACCTAGTGTGAAGGACATACTCAACGACAGCCTACTCATTCATTCATTCATTCATTTACTAGTTTAATAAATATTTATGGAGCCCCTATTTTGTGCCACGCAGTATCTTAAACCCTGGTGATATAGTAATGACTAAACATGATATCTTGGGCGTTTCATTGTAACAGAGCAAACTCACAACAAATAACTATATAATGTTAGAATAGGATGGGTGCTATGCTATGAAGAAAAATTAAGCAGAGGCAGGGGAAGGAAGTGACACAGAGGGACTGTTTTAGAGAGGGGACATCTGAGAAGACAGCTGCATGGAGACAGACGATGGCGTTGGGAGGCCACTCTCCGTAGGTGTCTCATGTTTGTGCCCATCGTTTGAGCAAAGGCATGGACAGCTTTGGTCCCTGGTTATCTTTCCAGGAGTGTCAGTACAGCAGCCCCCCCTGGAATACGGAGGTAGCATCTGGCTCTGAGGCAGAGGGCAGGTTGAGTTCCCGACCAGGATACTCAAGATAAACGTCTGCCTCCAAGGATAGAGGTTGGGCAGCTTTGCTTGCAGTCCGTCTATGCAGTTGGGGGTTTCCTAAGTTTGGGTTTCTAAGCTCTGACACAGTCGCTACCTGGACCCACCCCCACGTCACCCAAGGGACTCAAATGTTCCTACTGCCTGCTGTTTTTGTCTCTCCACCCCAGGGGTCTTGGTACTCCGCCCACCCCTGGGAAACCCCGGCAGGCCCACTTGTCTTGTGAGTGGTATCACTTCAGACCCTTCACAGCTATGGCAGGGCCTTGCTCTCCAAGACTCAGAAGGAGGCCTTTGGTTATCGGAGCGTCTACGAACGTCATTACGTGATTACATCAGCAAGTGCTTGCGATTGCTGTCTTGATGAGATTAAAAGCAAGAGTGCTTTGCAACAGGGACAACTAAGTAAAAGAGAATGTCTTCCAGTTAGTGCTAAGCATTTTGGATCACTGAGAAAAAAAAGTGCTAAGTGCTGTCTAAGTATCTGCTGGATTAAAAAAAGGATGGGCGAAGCAGTCCCACAGAAGGCTTAGAACCGCTTATCTTACCCAGCCTTTTCATTGATAATGAAATGGGTTGTGCCACGTCTTCTGTACCATTAGTGAGCTGTACTAACTTTGTGAGGAATCTGTGTGCTGTGTAATTAAGCACAAGAAGAGGCAAAAGGTTTGGCAGCCAAGCCTCTTGACAAATCATATAAAGGTGAGAAAGAATGAAATTGCTTCTGCAGGTTGGATTTAGTCTCCAAGCAACAGATACACACAGTTTTTAACAAGAGTGGGACAGTGTAGTGAGATTTGGCCGTCAGAATTCCCCCCAAGTCTTTCCAAATGCATAACAGGTTCGGCCGTATCTGCTTGGCAAACCTCCACCAGGGAATAGAAGGCTGGAGACAGCTGTGCGTGTCAGACACGTTAGGACCCCTGCAGACACGGTGCTGCCTTTCCCGGAACGCTCAGCGTTTGCCAGCAGTTTTGAACTCAACATCCAGCCGCAGTAATGACAGACACATATCATTACACATTTGTCCAAACCCACAGAATGTACAACAGCAAGAGTGAGTGCAACGGTAAGCTGGGGACTCTGGATGATGATGACGTATCAATGTAGCCTTATCAGTTGTAACAAACGTCCCTCTCTCATGGGACATGTTGTAAGTGGTGGCGGGGAGGGCTGTGCCTGTTGGGGCAGGGACTTGGAATTCTCTATACCTTCTTCCCTGAACCTAAAACCGCTCTAAAAAAATTAAGTCTTAAAAAAAATCCACCCCATATGGAGAAGGGCTTAGAGTAAGCGGGTGATTAGCGGGCCAACTCCGAAATGAAGACTTTAAGAGAATCCAGCTCTGGCTGGAGTAATTCAGTGGATTGAGTGTGGGCTGCGAACCAAAGCATCGCAGGTTCAATTCCCAGCCAGGGCACATACCTGGGCTGCAGGCCATGGCCCCCAGCAAACGCACATTGATGTTTCTCTCTCTCTCTCCCTTCCCTCTCTAAAAATGAATAAATGAAGTCTTTAAAAAAGAGAGAATCCAAATCAGCTTCCAACTGTCAAAATGAATTTATTTTCCAGTCCTCATCTTACTGACCCAATAAGCTGATAAAAATTTGGCGGTGCCAGGGCTCTGGGAATTCACCATGTCACACAGGGAGTGGCATCCGAGACATGTCTCCAGTCCCCTCTCTGCCCCAAGATATCCCAATCACCCTGCACTCACTGGGCCCACTTTACAAATTAAACGTGGTGTTCAAAGGGCAAAAGGCATGTGGCTAAAAGTGCTGGGTGAGCCACCACAGTGGCAGCGAGCCCCAGAAAAAGTAGTATGGTGCTGCTGGTGCTGGCGTGTGGCAGTGTGACATTCTAACAGCTTTACTGATTTTCCACCACAACATTCTCCCACTGGAAATGTACAGCACAGTGATTTTTAGTGCATTTCCTCAGTGGTACCACCATCCCCCCAATCCAGCTGAAGAGCATTTCCGCCAACCCCCAAATATGCCCGCTACCCACGTGTAGGCACCCCCTGCCCCCACTCCTAGTCCCAGCCCTAGGCAACTACTTTCTGTCTCTGTGCACTTGACCTTTCTGGACTCTCCGCAGAAAGAGAGTCCCACAGTCTGTAATCTCTGTGTCGGGCTTCTTTCACGGACCATAATGACTGTAAGGTTGATCCATGGCAGTGTAATGTTTTTCTACGAGGAATTTTATAGTCAGTCTATAAGGTTGCTAAAATTCATAAGCTACAGGTCACATAGCTGATAAAAAGCAGAATTTGGTTATTCCCCTAACTTTTATTTTATTTTTAATTTCCAAGAGAGGGGGAAGGCAGGAAAAAGAGGGGGAGAGAAATACCAATGTGTGAGAGAAATATCGATCTGTTGCCTTCTGCACACACCCTGACTGGGGACTGAACCCACGACCCAGGCATGTGCCCTGACTGGGAATTGAACCGGTGACCTTTGGTTTACAGGATGATGCCCAACCAACTGAGCCATACTGGCAGGGGTGATTTCCTGACCTTTTAATTTATTAGAATCACATTCCAGTCCTGACTGGCATGGCTCAGTAGACTGAGTGCTGGCTAGCAAACCAAAGGGTCACTGGTTCGAATCCCAGTCAGGGCTCAGGCCTGGGTTGCAGGCCAGGTCCCCAGCAGGGGACGTGTGAGAGTCAGCCACACATTGATGTTTCTCTCCCTGTCTTTCTCCCTCTTTTCCCCTCTCTTGAAATAGATTTAAAAACTCTTTTTTTAAAGATTTTATTTATTTATTTTTAGAGAGGGAAGGGAGGGAGGGAGAGAGAGAGAGAGAGACAGAGAGAGAGAGAGAGAGAGAAACATCAATGTGCAGTTGCTGGGGGTCATGGCCTGCAACCCAGGCACGTACCCTGGCTGGGAATTGAACCTGCGACACTTTGGTTCGCAGCCCTTGCTCAATCCACTGAGCTACGCCAGCCAGGAAAAAACTCTTTTTTAAAAAGAAAAAAGATGCCTTTCTCTTTGATTTGATTTTGTTTTAGCTGCATAGCTAAGAAATTACTTAGGATTAGGATGGTGTTTCCTTGGTTCTTCCTGTAGGGCTTTCTAAGGAACTGTCAGAAACGGCATCTTTTGCTGGGATGTTATCTCTGTTGATATTTGGGACAGCTAACACTTCTTGACTGAGGAGCGGGGAGGAAGTGGATTTTACCCTTTTCATCCAAAAAGCGGCCTGAGATGCTGGTGGGACTGGCAATAAAAATTCCTTTCATGAAAGGTGGGGGGAGGACATTCCACCCCATTTCATTTCCTGTTCCATTTTCAAAGACTGGAACCTGGTTCTCAGGAAAGAGAGAGTACTTGTGCTCTTGTGGCTCATGAGAAGTCATGGGAAATTCCTTAGTTTTACTACCTTAAAGAGTGGTGGGAGAAAAAACAGAAGCATTGCAAATATGTTGACATGCTTGCATGGCATACTTCTTTTTCTTAAAGATTTTATTTATTTATTTTTAGAGAGAGAAGGAAGGGAGAGAGAGAGAAACATCAATGTGCGGTTGCTGGGGGTCATGGCCTGCAACCCAGGCATGTGCCCTGACTGGGAATCAAACCTGCGACACTTTGGTGTGCAGCCTGTGCTCAATCCACTGAGCTATGCCAGCCAGGGCCGCATTGCATACTTTTGAAAAGTATCTTTTAAGTGACCTATATTCTGGCCTCCTTGTTTATAGTATTCAAAGGAAGTAGGACTTTTCTACACGGAGCCCAACAAATATTCTTAGGCGGATTTAACATTGTACATCCGAGTTCAGGTTTCTCACTTTTTTTCCCATCACCCGAGGATATGTTCATTGACTTTTACAGAGAGAACAAGAGGTTGGAGGAGGGGAGAAAGAGTGAAACATTGATCGCTTGCCTCCTGTACGTGACCCGGGGGTTGAACCTACAACCTTTTGGTGTACGGGGCAATGCTCCAAGCAATTGAGCCACTGGACCAGGAAGAGATTTCTAATTTTTTAAATGTTATTTTTTATTGTAAAATAAAATGTAAAGACAAAGCAAATACCTGCCTTAAGGACGTATTCTAAGCCCCCTTGTAACCATCACCAGGTCAAGAAGGAATTGTGCTAGCCATCCCAAGAACCCCCTCCCTGCATCCATCCAATCCCCTGTCTCAGTCCCTCCCCCGCCTCTTGCCATGATTAGCCATCATGCTGGCTTTTCTAGTAACGACTTCTTTGTCATTTTAAATACTTTTATTACCCAGACATATGTGTCAAGACACTATCCACAGTCTTCCATATTTTAAAATTTGAAGTATCTTTTATTATTCCTTTGAAATACTTTGTTTATTTGTAGAGAAAGGGGAAGGAAGGGAGAAAGGAGGGGGGAAACATTGATGCGTGGTTGCCTCTTGTGCGCCCCCTACTGGGGACCTGGCCCACAACCCAGGCATGTGCCCTGACTGGGAATTGAACCAGCGACGCTTTGGTTCACAGGCCGGCACTCAATCCACTGAGCCACACCAGTCAGGGCTGAAGTATCGTTTAAGTCTCTTTCAATCTATAGGATTTCCACTCATTCCTTTCTTTTGCTTGCAATTCATCTGATGAAAGACCTATGTGAGCAGTAGCATTTTCACAGCGTGGATCTGTGGTTTCCAACTTCCTGGGTGGTTGCCAATGCTGATCACCTCCTGCTGTGCATACCCTTGTGGATCCCCCTTGCACATGGTATCAGGCTTGGTCTGTGTGACTGACCATATATAGCCAAAGTGGTCATGCGTGGCTTCTGAGGCCTTATCATAAAAAACATTATGCGGCTTCTGTTTTTGCCTGTTGGATTACTCAGCAGCAAAAGCCAGCTGCCATGCCATGAGGATACCCCAGCAGCCCAGGAGAGGCCCTTGTGAGGGGGAGCTGAGGCCTTACACCCACAGCCAGCAGATGGGGCGGACTACTGTATAGGCTGGTGGGGAAGGATGAATAAGAAACGGGGAACAGTTGTCTCTAGAATGCAGAATTGGGAGATGCTTTCTAATGAAAACCAAATCCAGCCGTAGTCATGAGAGAGTTTACTCTGAAGGATTATTGCAACAGAATGCCCAAGACTATTGCCATGCAGAAAATACTCCCAGCAAAGATCCACAGGCTCTCCAGGGTAAGACAAAAAGGATTTCCTTTTATGGGGAAAAGTGAGCAAGGCTACAAAGAACAAGGGCTGGGAAGTGGGGTGGCCAGGAGTGACACCATTGGGCAGTTTTCTCCCTGGGCCAGCCCACCCTAGGGAGACAGTGTCTGCTGGCTCGGACTGAGTGTGGGCCAGAGTCCCGGGGTCTGGAGGAAGGAGAGCGTAATCAAATTTTGGTTAACCAGCACTCTGTTCTGATTGATTGGCGTGGAGAAAACAGCTCAGTGAATCACTTCTAAGGCTAAACCACACCCCCCCCAAAAAAAAACACAAAAGGAAATTTGGAGAGTCCGGGTCCGGACTTGTGCTAGGTAAACAAGGGGTTTATCCACAAGTCTTAGTGCAGTCATTCGGGGGAACTCGGTTCTTTGCTGTTTTCAGGAACTCAAAAGCATGGGGGAGATTTCTTTTTTTTAACTGAGGTGTAACTGACAGGTTACACTATATTAGTTTCAGGTGCAGGACAGAATGATTCAGTATTTGTGTATATTGTGAAATGATCACCACAATACCTCTGGTTAACTTCTGTCATCTTATATAGTTACAATGTTTTTTACTTATGATGCCAACTTTTAAGATTTAATGTCTTGGCTACTTTCAAGTACAGTATGTAGGCCACTATAGTCAGCACACCGTGGGATTTCTTCTGGGATGCAGGGCACGGGCAGAGTTCCACATTGTCATTGCTGGCGTATTCTTTTGTTCTTTTGAACTTTATCTACCCAAAATATACTGCACATTTAAATTCCATTCTGAAATAAATGTTACATGAATAAGTAGCAGAGTGCAAACTCCCAAAACCTCTTTGCCACAGTTTAGAGTTCTTTCCAAATGCAAGGAGGCTTAGACGGTGTTTGCTGAAACTCTGGTGAAAGTGCTGAGAGGTTAGAAATGTTTCCAGTGTTTTGATAGCTGGGTTCCGAGTTTCACTCCATAGATACGACGGGCGCTGTGTGGTCAAGCCGGCAGCCCACGCTGCAGAAACCACACCCCTGTCTCTGGGTTGGATTTCGCAGGCATGCATCGTATTGCATTCCCACGAATGCGCTGTGTTTTCTAATCTCCCCTTCTCATACAAACCTGAACAGATCGTGAAACAGGAGACAATCTCTAGCCCAAACATATGCAAATAAGAGTGTTGCTATTCCATGTCTCTGCTCAAAGGGAGTTTTCTTCTATCACAGCAAGCGCTTGTTAGGGGCCAGCTAGAGACACTTAGGCAGGGTTGGGGGACTTGCTGTCACCTCTGGATCTGCTCTTGTTCTACTGCACATTTTCAGATTCAGCCAGGAGTCTAGTTCCTGCAGCAGCCTGCTGCTGCTGCCTCGTATTTTGGCCGTGGCCTTGTGCCCTCCAGGTGCTTAGATGAGGCTTACACACCCAGAGACGCGGGGCTTCTCACAACCCAGGTTGTGCACAGCCTTTGTTAACTTGGTCTGCCTCTTCTGAGCACCGGAAACTTGATTTCGGTCACCAAAGTTCACTAGTCCAGTTCCAGTAACAGCACTTGAAAGGGTTGTGTTTACTAAAGATATCATAATGACAATAGGAAAATTAGTCAAAGTAATTAAACCCCGTCTAGGGAAATGAACAATATACACCCTTCAAAATAATTCACGTAAGTAGGGATTGATGAGGACGAGGCTGGCAATGGACTGATTATACCATCAAGTTCCAAGTCAGCCTCGATGGCAATGGTTGATTCGTACACAGGAAGGTCCAAGAGAAGTACCTGTCCTGGCCTATGATGTCCATGACTGTCCCTGGCAGACCTCTAACTACAGGAGTGGAATTGACCCAGGGCCTTGGTGGCTGTGCTCTGAAATCCATCACAACATCTGTGTTGAGGCCATGCCTCCCATGCAGTGGCCCTGCCAATGACCAGATCTAATGGGACACTAAGGCAGCCTGTCACCGGGAGTCACAACTTTCCTGCAGTGGTGACTTCGGCTCCAAGGCTTCGCAGCAGCTTGGCCGAACCTTCATTAGTCTGTACAGCTATCTAAGATGCGTCTACCCACGTGCCTCTCCGCTCTCCTTCGCTCGGGGTCTGATGAGGTGTCATGACCCCCCAGCCTTTCCCAGCATCCTCCCCTCCTTCTCCCACAGGACATTCCCTAATGAAATCTGCTGTCTCTAGCAGAGATTTAAGAACTCCCAGCAAATTCCATCTCTCCTTTAATAGAGGCTGGAATTCCCTGTTGAATGTCTTGTCTTTCTCTGTACTGCAGAAGGTTGGGGTGTTCTGGGCTTTGCCTCTCTGAGTTGCACCAATGTTGTCAAAGAGGGTTAAAGTTGCAGGGGTTTTGATGCAGGAGGAGCAACTTATGGATCGAATATGACCCACAAAGGGCCTCCTGGCACGGAAGTCACTGACTCAATGGCTATTCAGGTGTCTCCCATTCAACTGCCCCCGTTGACTCTTTTACCAAGTAACCTCTTTCCTCACGTGGTGCAGCTACACAAATACAGGTCATATCTCATTTCAGTCCGTTGCCAGTTATTTTGCCGGAATGGAATTTTGCTGTCTCAAATATTGAATAACATTAGTGCGAAAGAGTTGGAGCTCCAGACTTGTGTTTATTTTGAAACTGGATTATCCCCACGTTGGGAATGGTAATGAGATTATCTCTAGGGAGGGATATTGAGTGACTGGCGGGGGGAGGGGAGGCAGACTTCTCACTTACACACTTTGACTCTTTTCATTTGGCATGTGCTAAGGAAGTGTGACTATTTTTTTCTGGAAGTTTACAAGCAAGAAAGAAAAAATGAATGAAAGTATCACAAGGCACCATCCAGTGAATGTGTGATCGTCCTCAGATTGTTTAGATGCTTAGTTCTACCTAATTGACTGAACCCTATGCTCCAACTGCCGCCATACAACCTGCATGGTGACCGGCCCGACGGCCTTCACCTCTAACCTCACTGGCCACCAATGCCTTTCTTTATGCAATAATGTATCTTCTAATTATCACTTGGCCTTCACTCATTTGCTCTTGGCTCGGGGAATTAATTTCACCACTTTTGTATCTAATGACGGTCAGCTTTCAGCTGAATTCCTTGTGGAGGCCATTTGCATGCACAGGCGCAAAGCGATCTCAAGAGAAAGTAACTATCTGTAACATTAAGTGCTGTTCCCACTTAAATACGTGCAGTATCCCTCATGCCTTTAAAAGCTGATGGCTTTTTAAGGGGAAGAAGGCTGCTAACGGAGAGGTACAACATTTCTAAACCAACATATGGAAAGTATTACAGACCAAGGAGGGAAAGGGTCCTGAGTTATAGCCAGGAGATCCCCCTGGTTATAATTATAAACACTTATGAAATCGCTGATATATAAATGCAGCAACACAAAGCCATCGACTCTTGGCCACAAGCAAGCAAAGATTTTTTTTTTTCATTCCAAAGCTAATGATTTATAGTTATAACACTTCCCAGCTGAAACTAGCATTCTCGTTGCATTTATTAATGGAAATGATAAATGGGCCATTTCCTGATGAATGAGCAGACTTCCTAGCATTTCATGGAAAATAAAGTACAAAAGAGGGAAAGTGTCCCTTAGCAAAGGATCTGTGCACATTTTCTCTCTGGACTGACAACCCGAACTTACATGGAAAATGAGTCTTGCAACTGTGTATGTTAGACGTTGTCTCGGGGCTCCTGAGGGGAGTGTCAGGTACACAAAGCTGAGAGACACGAAACCACTGTGTCTAACTTTCTAAACTGCGGCAGAGCAAGCCTGCGAGGAAAGGAGAATGCAGGTGGTTTGGAGTAACAGCCCTAGACCTTGGCCCATGGGAGGCAGTGCCTACAAGGTTGCCAATCCACCATATGTAACAGGAACCGTGGCTGTCAGATGGATTAGCAGAGAGCAGAAATCAGCAGCTCTCTCTGAGCTGCATGCTGAATTTACCATGGGTCCCGCTGGTAAAATGAGTCACCTTCCCAAACCTACAGTTCATCTTTTTTTTTTTTTAAAATCAAAGTGTTGCTTTTGTATTCCTCCCAGCTTCCACAATTCTTTGTCTCTCTCAGAATTCTTTATTGTTTCCCACAATTCTCTATTCTCTCCCATAATTGGAATCCTTTCGCACGTTTCTCAATCTCTCCCAAATTCTGCCTCCCTCATAATTCTCCATCTTCTCCCACAATTCCCTGTGTCTTCCAAAGTCACCAGTTCATCCCACAGTTTCATGACCATGTTGCAATGCTGTGCTCTCCCACAGTTCCTGGTCTTTTCTATAGTTCTCCACATTTTTCTACAATTTTTTTTTGTTTCCCTTTACAATTCTCTGTCCTCCCACACAATTCTATGTTGTCATTTTCTCTCACAATTCTCTATTCTCTCCCAGATTCACGTTTCTTCCCACAAGTCCCATTTCTCCGCAAATTCCCATTATTTCCCACAATTCCAGTGACTCTCAAAACTTTCTGTGTCTCCTCCAGTTCTCTCTTTTTTACGGAGAAGGTTCCCACAATCCTCCCTCACCTCTGATAATTCTCCATTCTGTCCCACAATTCTCTGCTTCTCCCACTATTCTCCATTCTCCCCCACAAGTCCCAGTTCTTTCATCATTGCCTGTTTCTCCCACAATTCTTTTTTTATTCTCTTTTGACCCTTTGCGCTCAAATTCTACTGCCAGAATCCGAAAGCCTTTTTTAAAATGTTGAGAGTACATTTATTAAAGCTAGGGACAGCAAAACAAGGAAAGGCTTAGGATAAAAGAAGCAACAGGAGAGCCTTGGCTGGGCTGCTTTGGTTCACTGGGACGTCAGAGAAAAGGGGGTTGAGGACAGGCTCAGGGAATCAGCCCAGGACAAGATGCCACTGCCCACTGCCCTTGCTCCCCTGGTTGCAAGTCTCATGGAGACCCTTAGAGTTTAGGCGAGGCATGCCAGAGAGGGAAGAAAGGTGTCTGCCTTGTACCAATGGGGTGAGCATATGAAGCCTTCATTTTTCAAACAAGGTTCACACTCTCCATACGTATGGATTGTAGTCCCTGAGCTCCATTTCTAGGAATGAACAGGATACCTTCATGTGGTCTCCTTAGAACCATTATTGCCTCTTAAGGCATCAGGGTGAAATGATCCACCCGATGTTTCTCCAGCAGTAAACGGCAGGGAAAAAATCCTCAATTCTACAGTGCTAAACCCAATACAGCATTTTTACAACATATAAGGAATGGGCTGCTGTCGAAACCCATATTTTATTCAAAACGCCTGTCCTGTCTTGGCCAGCTCCAAAGTCCTTTTAAAAAAACTTTTAAAGTCCCTAAAGTCCACAACAATGACATTGCTATGAGCTATTTTCAGCTGCTTAAATGATTGATTTTGAATGTCAACATTTGTAATGCCCAGAGGCCCACATTCACAAAGCCTTGAACTATATGTTTTGTATTATATTCATTTTAATATGACTTTCCTTTGTCTAGTGCAGTAAGGACAGGCTGTTTACTAAAATGACAGTCATCTCATCTGCCTATACAGTGGGAAAACAATTTTGACAGGAAATAAAGCATTGTGTACCATTCCTGATGAGGCCCTCACACCCCAGGTGTTTAACACCCAGTGAAATGTTTGAAACTCTCACTTTGGATTGACTCCTGTTCTGCCTTTGAGGACTTTTCACAGATAAACATTGAATGGTCTTGGTGTTTCCCATATCTTCTTTTTTCTCCAAAAATTCAGGCCAAATGGTATGCTTATTCAATTAAGGTTTAGTTTCCAGACTATGGTTATGTTCTCATTCAAGTTTATTTTATTTTACTTTATTTTATTTTATTTTTATTTTTTAAAGATTTTATTTATTTATTTTTAGAGAGGGAAGGGAGGGAGAAAGAGAGAGAGAGAGAGAGAGAGAGAGAGAGAGAAACATCAATGTGCAGTTGCTGGGGGTCATGGCCTGCAACCCAGGCATGTGCCCTGACTGGGAATCGAACCTGCGACACTTTGGTTTGCAGCCCGTGCTCAATCCACTGAGCTATGCCAGCCAGGCTCAAGTTTTTTTTCTTAAGTGTATGTTTGAAATGACTTCATTAAATTCTTAGAAATATCTTTTTTCAATTCATAATATTAATTTTTTCATTAAAAATTCCACCGAACAGTGGCCAACTTGGTCCCACAATTTAACTCTTAGGGAAGTCAGGTCTCTCCCAACTTCAAGAGAAACTCATCATCGTTGAGGACAAAATGGAGGTTCCAGATCACACATCAGAGCTGGTCTGCTAAGGTATGGAAACGTGAAATGGCATAAATCGTGTCTAAACAGAACCGTGTGGGGGGACTGACGTTTGTACGGCAGGAATCAGAAAACTACGGTCCGACCGCATCCTGCCCACAGCCTGTGTTCGTGCATTCTGGGAGCTCAGAATGATTTTCTACATTTTGAAACAGTGGAAAACAATCAAAGGAAGAATTTTTCAAAACCCAAACTGGTTTGGAAATCCAACTTGATGAGAGTAATGAAGACTAAAGCAATAGCAACTGGGAGTGTTTAAGTTATTAAACCAGTGCCCACAAATAAAGAAAACCAGTATTTCAAAGCATACTTTGTACTACATATATTTACATTTTTCACTTATTTCAACTATATATCTGTTAGTTCTGGGTTTTTTGACTGTTAAGGGATAATTTTCAAAAAAGGCAAAATCGTGACTCTTGTAAAGATATAAGATGAACCCCTATTAAAGATTTATAACTCATTCCCGTGTGAACTAATAAGATATCACCAATAGTTCAAAGGAGAAACCAAAGAACAGATACATATATAGATCAAGAATGTTGCCGTGAACTTCCAAATGGCCCCTTCCTGCATGGGGGAGGGAAGTCACTTGAACCTGCAGTGGACTTGAAGAACTTGTCTGTAGACATAAATGATTTTGCATTGTTACCAGCCATTTACAACTTGCAGTAAAGTAGCTCAAAAACAATGAAAGGCTAGACTCAGAAAACCAGGAAGGGTGTGATCTAAACAGTGCATTGCTTTTCATTGAAGTACAAAGGTTTCTCTACATCCCCGTACGACAAAAACATATTTTTTGACTGAGTTTTCCCATTGCTGTGGTTGTGAGTGTTGAAGATCTTAAATGGCTGAAGAAAAAATAAACTTAAACTTAGTGGGTTTATTGTAGAAAACAGGAGGCCAAACAGGATGTCTTTTTAAATAAGCTTTTTTTAAAAGATTTTATTTATGTATTTTTAGAGAGGGAAGGGAGGGAGAAAGAGAGAGAGAGAGAGAGAGAGAGAGAGAGAGAGAGAGAGAGAGAAACATCGATGTGCGGTTGCTGGGGGCTGTGGCCTGCAACCCAGGCATGTGCCCTGGCTGGGAATCAAACCTGCGACACTTTGGTTCCCAGCCCGCGCTCAATCCACTGAGCTACGCCAGCCAGGTAAATAAGCTTTTTATGGTAGAAAGCATTAGCAGGATTCTTGTGATAAATACTGGCCTTTTAATTGGTCACCATGCAGAAAACTAGGCCTTCCAAAAGGCATGCCCTCTTTGATATAATGAACAATATAACTGGGAGATTAACTCGTATTTGACCCCCAAACTCCAAAGCCAATGTTGGTTTTGAAGGCGGGTCATAGTGTGGTGGTAAGGGTTGGCGGGTCTGAAGCTCTACTTGCCACTCTCAAGTCATGGGCCTTGGCCACATCTCATGAAAACCAATTCTGACTCCATGACGTCTAATACTTACTAGGTGCTTACCTTGTACCAGGCACTGTTCTCAAGGCTAAGTCTGTATTAACTCATTGAAGTTCATAATGACCCTAGGAGGTGTTTCTTCCTATTTTACAGCTGAGGATATGAAGAAACAGAAATTTAACTCATTCCACATGATTACAGATCCCATGTATCTCTGAAGTTTTGTGTCATAAAAACAAAGCCAACACAAAATAAAGATAGAAGAGACCAGATAAAATGGAATCTACTTCTTTGGAAGTTTGTCTTCCAAAACGTGTCTTATAATTCACCATTTCTTATGCCCATGGCTTTATGAATAAGAATAGAAACCAAAGTTCTCAGCTGGCCACGTGGAATCAATTTAAATTGACAGAAAGGGAAAGGCACCAGAAGACAATGAACTACGGGTGTCAGGCTTTGACCCAGCTCTTTCAAAGGCAGTATCTCCTATCTGTTCGCACCTACACGCAAATGGGAAATCAGGCTTTCCAAATGTCTCATATCCTGAAAGTATTCTCATTGACCCTTTGGGACTGGTGATGAAATACCGCCTTCCAACGATTCGCTTTACCAAGAACTGGTAGCAGTTATTCAGATAGATATCTTGATTTCGGAATCTTAGAAGTCCACCTACATTTGATCTCACAAATACATGTGTGGGACTCTCTCATGACAGGAAAATAGATCAAAATTCATGATGATGAAGTCAGGGTTATATTGCACCTCAATAATGTGGTTGATTTCGGGGATACCCATCAGCAGGTTTTGATCAGGTCTCTGGTTCAGTTCATTAAGAACAATAGAGAAAAGGAGATTCTTTTACTTTTTAAAGATTTGGTTTGTTTATTTTTAGAGAGAGGAGGAGAGAAAGAGAGGGAGAGAAACATCAGTGTGTGGTTGCCTCTCACTTGCCCCCTACTGGGGACCTGGCCCACAACCCAGGCACATGCCCTGACTGGGAATTGAACCGATGACCCTTTGGTTTACAGGCCAGGACTCAGTCCACTGAGCCACACCAGCCAGGGCAAAAGGGGATTGTTAACTCAGAGCCCTAAACTGGAAGCAAAACTCAGCAACACAGCGCAATTCCTAGCAAGGCGTTTTTTCCTCCTTTAAGGAGGAAACCTCCTGCTTTCTCGCAGGAGTCTGAGCTTGCAGTCATCCTCTGCATTCCCTGAGGTGGAATGACCCCTTGATCAGCAGGAGTTAGGAATATGATGCTTTGCATGGCCGTTTTACACGAGCTCCAATGTCACATCTGTAGGCACACGTACAATAATTCATACCCCTCCCCATTTGTCCAAAAGAATGTTTTCCTATTCTTAAGAAATCACTTAAACACATTGTTTTGCAAGACATGATTTAGAAAACAGATGTGGTTTAACTAAATGATGTGGAAACCCAAATATGGACCGGTGACTTCACAAAAACTTCCAATTTTGTTTTTCTGTGATTATAAAGCCAAATGAAGAAAAGACCTATGTAGATAACAGGACGTCCAGCTTATTCAAAAAATCTTTCTATAACTAAAAGCATAAGTTCTACTACTTGTGTATTTATTTATTTGTTTATTGTCTGTTTTTCCTTATTGTAAGGAAGCTTTCTTTGAGTTTTCTCTTGTTCACCGCTCTGTCCCACAGGTAGGTGCTCGGTAAACATTTGTTGAATGAAAGAGCAAACACAATCAACATTTTCACAGTAAATTTCATGCACAGTTGGATATTTCCAGCAGACCTATGTTGTATTGTTAGTGCCCAAATGCATGTGATCACCTAAAATGTTTTAGTAATTAACGTGTATCTTCACAGAACCCAGTAACAAACAGGACATATCTTATTTTCATAATCTGAAGCCTATTTCACATCAGCAAAATACTATTATGCATTCTCTTTTCTGTTCAACAAAGATAGCAGCCTTGGAAACATATAATAGGTATCATATTGTGTTTCTATCATAAGCTTCCACTGACATGACTTCTTGTTCCTGGCATCCAAGCAGTGCTTTGAGTTTGACAAAAGAAGGAAAAGCTAGAATTTACATACATAGTCAATGTGTCCTTTGAGGAATTTATAGTGTATTATGTTGTGCTGAGAACAAAATGTAAAAGATGTTTTCTTCACTTTCACACCATGCAAATTTCACACTATACAAAAAAAAAAGCACCACCACATGTTCACAAGTTGAGTAAAATGGAAGGTTGTGACCAAGGAATGAGTTTAGTATTTGGTTTACAGGTTTTACCTGCTGGATGCATCTCACCAAATGACCACTTACCCATGGAAAGAACTGCCCAGCACCCCACTGTGCTCAAAGTGGCCGTGGGGGACCTCAGAGCTCACACAGGTCATAGAATTGACGTTAAATGAACTCGAAAGGAGATTCCCTTGCCAAATGTGTGACAAGATGTCATTCACAGTTTGTGTGGAAATCGTTTCTAGCGGAACATATAGGCAGCTTATGTGGGGTTTCCCCAAAGGCAAGGAGGGGGCTGCCAGTAGGTTACTTGCAAGACGATCCCAAGAAATATTGGCCAAGAAAGGGGAAAGCGAGACAGGGAAGGGGAGGAAACTGAAAAAGCATAAGCTGTCAAGCTGCTTCCACTCCGGGCATCCGGAGCTCAGTCCCTCTGGGGAACCCCGAGCGACGGCAGAGCACGCCTCAGAATTCCCCCAAGGGGCGAGGTAGCTGGGATGTTGACTCACCAAATCCCCGTCCTTTGCTGGATTAGAACTGTCATCAGTGACTAGGAAATCCTCAGATGAAGTGTTGCAGGTGTTCAAGGTAAGCAGGCTTTGGCAACTACAGCGGTTCCCCCCTCGGCTGCACGGTTTTCCTGCCCGTGGTTTCAGTGACATGCCGTCAACCGTGGTCTGCAAATATGAAAAGGAAAATTCCAGAAATAAACAATTCATACGTTGTAAATTGCATGCCATTCTGAAACTATCATGATGAAACCTCACTCTGTCCAGCTCTGTCCCTTATGGGATGTGAATAATCCCTCTGTCCAGCGTATCCCATGTAAATGCCTGGAGTCTAGGAGACATAGTCTAGCTCTATTCTAGGGGAAAAAATCTTTGGTGTCCATCTAGCTATTCCCTGCCAGGATTCTAACCAGCAGAGAAGATATGAATAGGAATGACATATGAGACACGGAGCCCTTGAGAATAAGAGTGCAAGGACTGGGACACCCTACAGATGGTCACCTGAGGTTACAACACACTAGCAAGGGGCAGGTTTGGGGAAGGACAGAAATTTCAGTACATGTGTATCATAATACTGGCCATGTTTTTTCTACACGATTTTCATGTTTGTCCCATCCATTTAGTGAATACTCATTCAGTCATTCATCAAGCACTGAGTGCCATGGTACCAGGCATTAGATACACAAGGGTGAGCAGAGACAAAGTCTCAGCTTTCATGGAGATTGTATATGAATGGTTAACATGCCTATGCAGTAGATGTCATTACCTTCTTTTTTAAAAAGAATTTTATTTATTTGTTTTTCGAGAAAGTGGAAGGGAGGGAGAAAGAGAGGGAGAGAAACAGCAATGTGTGGTTGCCTCTTGTGCAATGCCCCCCACCAATGGGGACCTGGCCCACAACCAAGGCATGTGCCCTGACTGGGAATCAAACCAGCAACCCTTTGGTTCATAGACCAGTGCTCAATCCACTGAGCCACACCAGCCAGGGCTATTACCTTCTACTTTAAAGACGAGGAACCTGAGGCACAGAGAGGCCAAACAACTTGCCCACAGTCACCCAGTCTAAGGTCACAAAGCGGTTTGGCTCTCATATCCAAGGTCTGGATTATTCCCCCTGCGCTCCTCTTACTACACTGGTTCTCTTCTTCTCCATCAATGCGTAGCTCCTTTCGTGCAGTGCAGGTACATTTGTCTGAACTGTCACTGCAGCCTCCTGAGCCTCTGATTCTGGCCTTCAGCCCATTGTCTCTGGAGAATCCTCGGTGCTCTCAAACTCATGTGTGGTCACGTATCATGTCACTGCCCTGTTCAGAATGCCCCAGTGGCTCCCATATAGCCCATAGGACACAGCTTCCCATCGTGGCAGGCCAGTGCTTCTCAACAGGATGGTACCACACCTGAGGGTGTTTAGGAAACATGCAGTGGGTTTGTGGATAGTCACAATGATGGGTGACACTAATGTTCTGCATGTTTGATCACCAACTCCAAGCATGGTGCCTGGCACCAAGTGAGTAATGAAGAAGTTCATGTACAAGGTGGAATCGGAGCCAGAAGCAGAGCAGGATGGATCTCAGCTACAATAGAAGAAACGGTTCATTCACTCATTTATCTATCCGTGTATTCATTGGATCAGGATTCCTTATTTGCTGAAATGAACCCGACTTTTCAATCTCAGATACAGTCTTTGGGTCATAGTTGAGTTCCCCCCACCTTCCTGCCAAAGAAAATGTTAGAATCACAGAACTTTGGAGAAAGACATTTAAGGATCCAGAATCTTTGGCAAGCATGATATAGATGTAGAAGGGGAGGCCCAAAGAGATGAACTGGCTTGCCCAAGTTAAGGAAATTAGTTGGTAGAACCCTGAACTAAATCCTGACCTCCTCATTTCCAACCCTAGCCTCTTCGTAGCAAACAATGCTGCCTCACTCAAATGTAGCAGAGCTGTAGACTAGGACACTGGGGGTTGGGGAAAGTTGTTATCTGCACAAACACAATTTGCAAGATTTTCCATTTTCTGAAAGTCTTTCCAACGACAGATCATTTTATACTATAATTCATAAAAGTAGGGGATAATACAGGAACAAACATTTAAATGTACGGACACAAAGAATTTATCTTCTTCCTTCCTTGTTTCCAAAGCACCATAAAGTACTTCTGTTACCACGTATGCCATTACTTCTAATAATGTATTTATATTCCTGTCACCCAGGACAAGGGACTACGCCTTCTTCATCTTTATATCTCATTCAAACACAGTGTCCAGTACATGACTACGTAGATACAAAATATGTTTGTTAATGGAATGAATAAACTTGCAAACCATGTATTACAACTTTTTTTTAAAATTGGGAGGAATATATGTAAAAAAGAAAGAAAAGAACAAAGAATTTTGTTTTAGAAAATTTTGCGTCCTGGCTGGTGTAGCTCAGTGGATTGAGTGCGGGCTGCAAACCAGAGCATTGCAGGTTCGATTCCCAGTCAGGGCACATGCCTGGGTTGCGGGCCAGGTCCCCAGTGGGGCCATGTGAGAGGCAACCACACATTGATGTTTCTCTCTCTCTTTCTCCCTCTCTTCCTGTCTCTAAAAAATAAATAAATAAAAATAAAATTTAAAAATAAATAAAATTAAAAAATAAAATTAGCTTTCTCACTTGAGGGGTCACCCTGACTTTAAAAAAAAGAAAAAGAAAGTTTTGCTATGTTTATTTTTTTAAAAAGAAGGATCAAAAAAGGTACTTCCAATTTTATAGCGCACAGATTTCTCCATCAAAGTTTCCCAAATTAAGTTGGAGTGACTTTGAGTAAAGAGTCTATTCTTAAGGCCTGTCTGAACGGAGTTGCCTGGGTTTAGCTCTTGCAAATCATTATATAGGCTTTATGTAGGTACAAATAAATAGACAAGCTTTGCCAAGTTATTATTACATTCAACTGTGAGCAGGAACATAGCAAAGGATATTTACACACGGAACAGGAAGGTAGTGTACAGGATGGACTCACGCCATATCTGCTCCCCATGGAGACAAAAAGAAAAGCCCCTGATGATTGAGTTTCTTAAGCTGGGAACCTAAGAAACTGGTAGAAGTGAAGGGAGACAGCATTCACACAATGAGATTTCATTCACAGCAAGGGGATTTGTCTACACAATAGTGAGATTTAAAGGGTCATAGCCTCTCTTAAAGATCAGATGAACGCCATGTTGTTTCTCACCAGAACATACTTCCCTGCATATTAAATATTATTCACTGTTTTGGGTGGTGAATGGACTCCCCCTACCTCCACCAGGTTATGCATCTGCTACAAAGAATGAAATTTGGTGGCAAAATGAATCTCCAGTGAGGTCTGACTTCAAAATCCATGCTCTTTTTATTACATTGATAGATGACCTCAGAGACAGTTAACTACTGTAAGTCTCAAATTCATCACTTGTAAAATTGTGTAATAATATCTGCCTTATTAAGTGTTGCCAAGAGTAAATAACTACCCTCTATTAAATGTCCAGCCTGTAGTAATCATCCAGGAATAGCAATCTTTTTTTCTTCCTGAAGGAGAAAGTGGAGAGCTCTAAAAGCCAGCTAAATCTTTGAGGGGAAATGAATCAAGGTGTCATTTTTTTTCTCTTTTAATTTCACTGTAGCGATTCTCCCCACGAGGTGGGGAAGTCAAAGCAGGAACTGAGCATGCCAGTTCACAATGACACCTCTATTAAAGAAGATCAGACTTTCTAAAAAAAAAAATATGTGTTAATTGTCCAGCCCAGGTCACCAGAGAGAGAACAAGAAAACAGAATCTGGTGGACACATTTCCACCAAGGGGTCCCCACTGCCTAGCACAGGGCTTGGCACTATGTAGGTTCTAGTTAAATGTTTGAGTAAGAATGGAGGGAGAGGACAAAGTAAGGGGAGAGGAAGATGGTGTGAGGAAGAGAATGAAGACTGGACGTGGTTGGGATTGTGCTTCTACCATAGAGCTTCCAGAACAGGGTCCTTGACAGGCACAGAGTCAGGAAAAACAGTTTATATCTCAAGATACACCTTCCCATGCAGGATGTAGCAGTGTCTGCATTGATAATCTCACATTTCATTGCCTCCTTTCATGGAACAAGAAGGAATGGAAAGAAACTGACTGGGAAAAAAACACATCCATTTCTAGAGCATGTTGCTGGGCCACAATAAACCTGGAAGATGACCAAAAGGTGCCACGATCTCCCTCCGTAGGAATGATCGGGAAGATGTTATGAAGTCTGAGGGGAGGACTACATGATGGAAACACACAGAGGTGAATTCATCCTGTGTGTGACGTTGGGCAAGGCATTTCGCACGCTGCACCTGAAGTTTTCCATCTGTAAGAGGTCAGAGTTTGCCCAGATCAATGACTCTTAGTCTTTGCTCTCCATGGAAACTATCTGAGGAAGTTCAAAATGTCCCCATGGCCAAGCCACAGTCCACACATTAGAATCTCTTGAGGTGAGGTCCAGGCATCAGCAGTTTCGCAGCTCCCCAGATCATTCAGCTGGGCAGCCGAACTTGAGAACTGCTGGCCCAGCTGGCCTCTAGGCCTCACCACCCTAAGAGGCTCTCAGACAAGTATCACTTGGAGTTTTCGTAGTAATCAAGACTCGGCCTCATTCCAAAGCTACACAATGCGAATCTCCATTTTAACAAGTCTCTCCCCCTCCCCCAGTAATTTATACTGAAATTCAAATCTCTGGCCTAGATATTCTTCCATCTAGCCCTTTCCCCCAACAGGGCTTTGCCTCTGGTGCTGATATTTCAATAGAAGTTTTGGATCTCAGTGCCAGGCACATTTGAAGTGTCCAGTGTTTTATATGTGCATTGTGTGTGTATATTCAGAAAGCACCAAAATATCCCATCAATAGGGGGATGGGTTGCGGGGAGGGACTAAGTGGAAATAGATTTGGAGAAAAAAACATAGTCCTGTACTAGGCGTGGATGATTGTATGAGATTCTGATCAAAGATTGTTTTTCCTCTTTTGGCTCACCAAAGAGTAGTTCTCTTCAGTCAGCCACGCCAGTATGATTATGAAAAACACCTGCTTCTGCATGGCAATTTGTACCCAACCTGGCAACACATCATTTGCAGCTTGTTTCTCTGTTCCTCATGCTACCTCATGCCACTTTCTTCCCCCTGACCCCAAATAATAGACAGGTTGGCCAAGGAGTGTTTGATCTTCTCTGGACGTGTCCTGTCAGAATGTTCGTCATCTCCTTCAAGCCTGCAGAAGGGAAGTCAGCTCTGAAAAGAGCAATGAGCAGAAACAACCTCAAAATGCTGAAAGTAAAGCTGGAAAGTGGCAGGTAAACATTAGGCAAGATGCCCCTCTGACACTTGGCAATTCAGGCTAAGAAAGCAGGATGGCCCCCACCATTGAGGTTCATGTTTTATTACGATTTTTTTTGGAATGATGGTGTATTTGGGGGAGGGAGTGATCTGGATCTGACTGTTTAGGAAGACGTGGCATGGGCACAACCATACTTTTCAATTCAATTCAATTGCTAGGCATGAGGTAGCCGCCAATGTGATGCCCCGCCCACCTCCTCCCAGGCTGGACACTGCCAGGAGCACGTGAGTAGTCAGCATCTGTGGGATTCTTTCCTGCCCTCAGCGCAGCAGACAGAAGTCCTAGAATCAGCACTCTGGCGGAAACCTTCAGGCCATGACCGAATGGAGATGGTGTCTAAATACCCCAGTTCCCTGGCCTTTCACGCGAGACCACATGGAGGTGCATGTTCTAGGCTGACTCCGGGAGGTGCCCAGCAGCATGAAGCTGCAGCCGCCCCAACGATACCTTGATTCACACCAGCTGTTGTTTGCCTTCCTGCCCCAGACTCACTACCTCTCTGCCCTGCTAGGGCTCTCCGCTCCTCCAGAATAAACTGTTGCCACTTCAGTCCTTGCCTCCGAATCTGCTTATGGGCAAACCTCACCCGAGACAAATTTTATATTCCATCTGCGTTAGGATGTTGGCAGGTATACGGGTCATACCTTATATTCCTTCCTGTGAATTTTTTACTCTTTTCAGTAAATAAAACCAGTTATGGCATGAAGAGTTCAAAGGATTTTGGTAACAGCCTCGACGAGATCATCTTGTTAACCTTCTTCATGAGACTCATTGGATATCTGAAGTCGCAAAGGGATAAGAAGATGAGAAAGCGGGTGGGCGTTCGGGAAGTCGATGCCTGCAAAGTGTTCAGAACAATGCCTGTCACTGTTGGCTATGAATAGCTCAGTAGCCTAACTGGTTGCTAACCGGGAGTATTAAATCCATTAGGACGTCTTCAGCCGTAAAACAGAAGATCCAACATGGCTTCCCTTAGGAAGGACAGCTCTGGTGTAACCCAGGATGCTGCAGCACACCACATTTCATTGGCTGGAATTATGGCATAAGTCTGTCAGTCGATCACTGGCACCAAATCAATGCCAAAAGGAATCCCCAGTTTGGGGTGCGGTGAAGAAGGAAACTGTATTCAGCGCAAAACAGCTCAATTATGACACAGAATGGCTGTGGAACAGGTCGCTTGTGAAATAGCAGGGCTGTGAGGCAGCCCTGAGGCCAGGCCTCTTTCTGGCTAGACAGTTCTGCTCTACTCCAAGCCCTGGAGAGGTCATGCTCATCCTTGCTGGAAAGGGCAAGGGCACTTCCAGAGCAGGAGGGGAACTGGCTTATATAGACAGGAGTCCCCGCCCCTGGTTCCTGATTGGTGCATCCATGAGGACTCCACATTCTCACAGTTTGGCCCAAAGGCACTGTCCTGATTGGTCAAATAGAGCTGCTGTGATTGGCCCCAGCTCCAACTGGATGGTGAAGGTCTCAGTGCTATTGGTTAAACTAGGACAGGAAAGCCTTTATAAGGGCTGGCTCAGAGGGCAGTTTCATGCAGAGGTGGGTAGTTCAGTGCTCGTTTCTCCCTGAAACATGGCTTGTGTGAGAAGCTCTTGCTTAGAAATGGCCGCAGGGCTCTATTTTAAAAAAAATGAGCTCATTTAGCCACCAGGAACCCTTCTTAGTAGCTGTCTCTCGCCCCCTGGGTTCACAATCCCGTTATAAAACAACAAATGAAACTTATAATCTAGATAAACCTCCTCTTTCTCCAGATGCTTCTTTATTTTATTTCTAACACCAGGTCACAAGCTATAGCTTGTGTAACACATCATCACAATAAGCCTTGGTAGTTTGACTGGCACCACTGACCTTTGCTGATATACACTAAGCTTGATGACTAGTGCTGCTCTAAGCTATAGGTCTGCAAACTGGTCACGTAGCTGCATTCTACCTGTTTCCCATGCTCCTTGAGCTGTGACACTAGCTGGGGCACGCTCCTTTCGTGGCCATGTTAGAGACTCAGGTGTTTTAAGGCTAGGGCTTGGAACTGACCATAATGCCATTGGTCAGAGCCTGTCACACAGTCAAGTCCAAAGCCAAAGTGGGAAGCCATAGGCTCTGCCTCCCAAGAAGGCAAGGAGCGTGGATGCAGGGAGGGGGTGAAGGAGAGACTAATCACTCATTCTACTATAACAAATTATCAAAATAAAGAACAAGTCCCCAAGTGAATTCTCTGAACTCGCATAGCACTGTGTTTCTGCCATTAGTTTCTGCACTGGTTACTATACTATATCGTTTGCTGGTTTCATGGGAGTGAGCTGTCAAAAATGAGCATGGCAGGTCACTTGCCAAACGAAGGGGTTGCACAGGAGGTGACTTCCCAGCTCCAGCAGCCCATGAGTTGCAGTTTGTGGGTGAAAACCCACCCGAGTGTGGAAGTCTAAACAGAAGTAGGATAGAGGTGTCATTGTGAACTGGCATGCTCAGTTCCTGCTTTGACTTCTCAACCACATTCTTAAATCCTCCAGTGCAGGTATCACTCATTGAAAGCTGCCCATGTCTGAAACAGACTGGAGTGAAGTGAACTGAGTCTGGGGCACGTTGCTTGGCGAACACCACACGGAGGATGAGTGAGCAGCGGTGCTGGAGGCGGGTCCCAGCCAGATGTGCATGGTCCGCCCCGCCCTCCCTCGCGCACCGACCCTGCTTCGCCCACAGAGGAGCTGCGGCGGCCTGGCCAGGGCGCCCCCACCTCTCCAGGGGCCGCGAGCGCCCCCTGCCGCAGCCTCCCTCCCTGCCCCCGCAGGACCGGGCTGGGGAGGAGTGGTAGCCAGGAGCAGCGCAGCAGAGGAGAGGAGAAGCTGCAGGTCCCCCCTGCGCTCTGTCCTGAGCCCTCCCTGGGGGCAGGAAGAGGAGTGGCGGGCAACTGCGGCAGAGGGAGGCCCCCCGATGAAGATGCCGCTGCCCTGGACCTTTGCGCTCCCGCTGCTGCTCCCCTGGGTGGCAGGTGGATCAGGGAATGCGGCCAGGTGAGTGGCTAGCGATCGCCCCCCACCGCGCCTAAGCTCCCCACGGGGACCCCTACTCTTTGTCACAGTCCCTCTCGGCCCTCCCCGCGGGTGCGTGCGTGCTGAGACGGAATTTAATAAGGATGCCAACCCCGGAGTGCCCACGGGCTTCTCTCCAACTCCCTTTGCATCCATGGCGCCCCACCTGACCACGTCTGGCGCTTCTAGGAGGAGGAAGGCTGTGCGCAGCCCAGTGAGACACCTACCGTGGGGGCGGCTGTGTGAGAGTCTGTGGGCAAGTGGGTGGGTTTTGTGCCTGTGCAGTTTTGTGTTTTCCACTGTCTCCTAACCGCGCTGACAGTCAGGCACTAGTTTTGCTGGGGAAGGAGGGAAAGAAACTGCGGAGGACGAGGACTAAGCGCTTACCTTTTGTGGGCTGAGGCCACTGTGAAGGGGGTTCCTGTGCTCAGCAGCTCTCTGCTTTGGGTTGATGAACTGCAAAGGAAGTACGTCGTTGTCAGATGGAATCGACTCACTCTTCTTGCTGTGGCAGTTCAGAATCTGAGGATGTGTCTTTACTCCCCATAACCTTTCCTAAGCCCTGAAATGTTTTTGCAGAGATAGGCAAACCCACTTAAGATATTACACACTTACATAGTGCTCCCTGGCGCTGTACGAAACACTTTTGGACTATCCATCCACCCATTGAAAGCCCCATAACTGCTCTCTGTGGAAGGTGCTATGATTATCACCCTCCTGTTGTAGAGGAGAAAAAACGAGGCACACGGGGGGCGGGGGGCAAATGCACAAGAAGGCACAGCCAGGAGCTGATGGCTTCAGCATTCAAACCCAGGCAGACTGGCCTGGAGTCCCTCCTCTGCACCAATTGTTAGGGCAGCCTTTTGAGAAACACTCACTGGAAAAGGGTTCGTGGTTCCCTGGCTGTGATATCTCGCTTTCTGAGGTGTCCACTAGAGCGGGGCTTCTCCACTGTGACTGCAATGGACACTTATGGGGGGAGGGTGAGGCTCTTCTGTGTATTGTGGGATTTTTAGCAGCAGCATCTGTAGTGCCTCTACCCACCAGATGCCTAGCAATCTCCCCAAGTTGGGACAACTAAAAAATGTCCCCCGGATATTGTCACGGGTCCCCTGGGGGTGGGAGGCAGAATCACCTTTAGCTGAGTGACAACCACGTCGCCACTGAGATCTTTTGGTGGACAGTTCCTGGGACAGCAGGCTGAGAGGTTTGCTTCAGTACAGGCTGCTTTAAGGTGAGCCTGTCTGCGTGTGACTTAGAGGGAAACATGGCTTAAGAGGCTGCCAGAGTATTAAGGGATTTGGGAGTTCAAAGAAAACAAACCTCAAATCACGTTCTTAGGATGTATGGTCACAAGTTTCGATTTCCTTTTTGTGATAAAAATGTGAGCAGATGTCATTTGCTCATAATCGCATTGTCCTGGAAGGGGGCAGTTCTTCTCTTGCCAGTAAGCCCACTTAAAAAAAAAACAGGTGAGCTCTGGCTGGTGTAGCTCAGTGGATTGAGTGCCCACCTGCGACCCAAAGGGTTGCCGGTTTGATTCCCGGTCAGGGCACATGACTGGGTTGCCAGCTATGTCCCCAGAGGGCGGGCATGTGAGAGGCAACCACACATTGATGTTTCTCTCCCTCCCTTCTTTCTCCTTCCCTTCCCCTCTCTCTAAAAATAAATTTTAAAAAAGACCAAGTGCATCTTTGGAGATGAGATTACTAGTTCCTTAGCAACCAGCAAACTGACCTCCAGGAACATTGCTCTCAAAATGCCACCAAATTAAATGAAAAGCCAAAAAGCTCCCAAATGAACCAAAGAATGTTAAAATGCAGCATCCATATCAGGATCGTACTGTTTTCAAGACGTGAAACGTGGTTCCTTTACTCTGGATCAGGTTCACCAGTGAGTGTGCTTATTATATCCTCAACATGCTTGGAGATTTCGAGTGGTCAGCTCTTCAAGGAACTGGCAGGAACTGTGTTTAATCAACTCCAGACTCCCAGTTACGGGGACATGCTCATGGAAAAGGCTAGGCGTTGGCTGCAGAAAAGTATGTCTACTGATTATTTGCTGAGGTTTCACAACTTATAGCAAGGATTGCCCCTGCTATAGAGAGATTTTTAATATAATTACCAGGGGTTTTTTTAATTGAAAAACTTCACCATAATTTTAGTGACCAAGAAAATGATATGCCTCCTAAATGGTGCTTAGCACATAGTAGACAATCAACACTCATCAAATAAATACATCATTAGCGGCATGCATTTCTGTGGTCTTAAGCATCAATGTTTGGCTTGAACTCCAGACTTATATATGCTCTTTGGGCATGGGGGCAATTTAGATGCTCTAGACCTGCTTTGTCTATTCCTAGCTCTCCCATATTCCCTGCTTCTACTACAGTTCTCCATTCTCTCCCATAATTCCATTCTCTCCTATAGTACCCTGCTGCTACCAAAATCCCATTCTCTCCCATAACCCCATTTTCTCCAATAGTTCCCTGCTTGTCCCATAATCCCATTCTCTTCCATAATTACATTCTCTCCCTAGTCCTCTGCTTATCCCATAATCTCATTCTCATAATTCCCTGCTTCTCCCACAATTCTCCATTCGCTCTCACAATCCCATTTCCTCCCACAGTTTTCTGCTTCTCCCATAATCCCATTCCCTCCTATAATTCTCTGCATCTCCCATAATATCATTCTGTCCCATTATTCTCCACTTCTCCCATAATTCCCTTCTCTCCCATAATGCCATTCTCCCATAATTCCATTTTCTCCCATAGTTCTCTGCTCCTATGATCGCATTTTCTCCCATAATCCCATTCTCATCCATAGTTCTCTGCTCCTCCCACAATTCTTCATGCTGTCATAATCTTATTCTCTACCATAATTAATTCCCTATTTACCCCAATAATCCCATTCCCTCACATAGATTTCTACTTTTCCCGTAATCCCATTCTCTCCCATAGTTCCCTGTTTCTCCCATAACACCAGTTTTGTACTTCTCCCATAATTCCATTCTCTCAAATAATATCATGCTACTCCCATAATTCCATTCTCCCATAATTTCCTGCTTCTCCCATAAGTCTCCATTCTTTCCCATAATTACCTGATTTTCCCATAATACCATTTTCTCTCACAATTTTATACTCCCACAAATCTCCATTCTCTCCCATAATCCCATTCTTTCCCATAGTTCCCTGCTTCTCGCTGAATCCCACCATCACCCATAATTCTCCATTCTTATAATCCCATTTCCCTGTCATAGTTCTCTACTTTCTCCACAATCCCATTCTTTCTCATTGTTCCTTGCTTTTCCTATAATTCCATTCTGTCCCACATTTCTCTGCTTTGTTAATCATTTATTTCAGTACCTGTTGAAATGATAACGTAGATAATAGATAAAATATATTACTAAAATTTATTTCACCCCTTTTATATTTTTAAAAATGTGGCTCCTAGGAAATTTTAAATGCCATATGTGGCTGTTACATTTCTATTGGAAAGTGTCAGTATAGAACATTTATTGATCTGAACTCTAGATCCTAAGTCTGGCATCTTTTAGCCTTGGGCATATAAGGTAAACGATATTAATTTTGCTATCGGTGAGACTCAAGTTTGGAGCAAGTCCCTACTTAAAATATCTTTGTGCTATATGTTTTTTCTCTATTGAATTAAAGTATAAATAATGTGAGAGGTAAAAGAATGACTGGGTTTGTGCAGAAGGTTTGCACTCATGGTTTACTTTCTGCAAACCACACCCTGAATGAAGAATTGGTTCTTGTCAGAGCCATTAAAGAAGTGCCATTGTAACAATTTACCAGAAATTTAGTGGCTTAAAATAACACAAATTTATTAGCTTGCAGTTCTGGAGGTCAGAATTCCAAACTGAGTCTTATGAAGCTAAAATTTAGGTATTGGCAGGGCTCATTTCTTCTGGGGGCTCCGGTGAAGAATGGGTTCCTTGTCTCTTAGAGCTTTTAAAGGTTTCCAACAGTCTTTTGGCTTGTAACCACATCACTCCAATCTCCTTCCTTCATCAAATGGCCTTTTCCCTGACTTGCAGTCATCTTTCTCTCTCCGAGAAGAACCCTTCTGATTATACCAGGCCCACCCAGCTAATCCAGGATGATTTTCCCATCTCAAAATCCTTAATTTGACCACATTTGCAAAGTCCCTTGTGCCGTGTAAGGTGACATTCACAGGTTCCAGAGATTAGGGCATGGACATCTTGGAGAGGAGGGTATTATTCAACCTTCCACAGGAAGCCTGAGCCATGAGCCTGTTGTTTTAGATTTATGGACTAGATCTTATTTTTTTTTAAACAGTGTTTTATTTATTTATTTATTTTTAGAGAGGGAAGGGGGGGAGAGAGAGAGAGAGAGAGAGAGAGAGAAACATCAATGTGCGGTTGCTGGGGGTTCTGGCCTGCAACCCAGGAATGTACCCTGGCTGGGAATCGAACCTGGGACACTTTGGTTCCCAGCCCACGCTCAATCCACTGAGCTACGCCAGCCAGGGCCTAGATCTTATTTTTAAACATGACTTTAGTGATTTGTAAATAGTTGGCATGCCATTTATTTATTCTTAAAACCAGAACTTGTGGGAATAAAGTCAACACTGAAGAGCTGAGTGTTTCTAGGAAATAGTGACCATGAAATGTCCAATTACAACATAGAAATTATTTCCAAGCAACCTTCTTTCAGTTGTTTCATTGGCTTGGAAGGTATTCAAGTCCTACTTATGTGTGATTTATGTGTATCAACCAAGGTTATGTAAACATAAATTGCGAATAAGTATATTATCTAGTCTTCATAAATCAGATTGGCATTCAACAAATATTGTTGAGACCCTACTATGCGTCAACACTTTTCACTGTGATTTCAATCAATTCTCTCACCAACCCCCAGAATTTTGTATTGAGTCTATTTGCCAGTCAATGGGAAGGACAAACTTGAAATTCAATGATTTCCCCAAACTGCATTTGGTTTGGTCTTCTGCTCTAAGAACGGGGACCTTCCACTATAGGTACATCTCATTTTATTGTTTCACTTTATTGCATTTTGCAGATATTGCATTTTTATTGTCAAGAGGCAAGACCTCCACCAGCAATAAGGTTATGAGTTGCTGAAGGGTCTGATGATGGTTGGCATATTTAAGCAATAACGCATTTTTAATTATGGTGTGTATATTGCTTTTTTAGACATAATGCTATTACACACTTAATAGGCTACAGTAGAGTGTAAATATAACCTATATGCACTGGGAAACCAAACAATTCAGGTTATTCTCTTTATTATGATATTCACTTCATTGTGGTGGTCTGGAATTGAACCCACAATATCTCTGAGGTGAGCCTGTATTCCAAACGTATTTGCCCCCAAAATGAACGTATGAAAGCTGACATTTTTGCAAAGTGCTTTCACACACATTATCACCAGTGATTCTCTTACCTGGACTCTGCCCAGCACAATCAAGGGAGAGTGGAGACTAAGTGGGAAATCCTGATGCTCCACCCTCCCAACACCACCACCTTTCTCTAAGTTTACATTGTCTCAGGAGCAGACTCAGACCAGGATTTGAATGTGGATGGTTTCTTTGGGAGGCACCTCCACCCCAGGAAGTTCTAATAGGGAAGCCAGGAAGTGGGACAGAGGAGGGAAAGAAGTGTTATAAAAACAAGTTACCACCCTGGCCGGATGGCTTAGTTGGTTAAAACATTGTCCCATACACTAAAAGGTTCGATCCCCAGTCAGGGTGCATATGGGAGGCAACTGATCATTATTTCTCTCTCTCTCTCTCTCTCTCTCTCTCATTAATAAAAACATATCCTTGGGTGAGAATTTTAAAAAGCTTACCAGTGTCATTTAATCCTGTTGAAGAATTTTAGGAGACAGGAAGATATGAGCCTCAGAATGTGAGTGCACCTAATAATATAAGATGGGAGAGAGGCAGGTATTCCAGTGCTTAGTTCGTAGTAGGGATTGCATAGGAATAAATGAATGGCTGGGTGAATAGATACATATCTGCAAAAGGAATGTAAATAGAAGGCTTTGGCCTGAAATGCAGAGAGAATTGGCCAGCATCTGGGGTCATGAGCCCAGTGGCTTTCAAGTGGTCAAGAAGGCAGGCTACAACCAGGCTGTGAGGAGCCCCATATGTCAAGCCAAGGAGTTTGGACTTTGTTCTGAGAGCAATAAAAAGCAAAGCAGGGCATTGCAGGCTCTGTGTTCTTTGAAGATCATGACCCATTCATGCTCATCACACAACTGCACAGAATTATCATTAAGGCAATGAATCATGGTTTAGTTTAATTGCCGGCATTTTTCTTTCTTAATGTACATAATCATAGTGTGCATATAATCCATGGCATCTCAGTTTTGATGAATAGGAATGCAAACTTAAAAATCAAAGGACCACCCTGGCCAGGTAGCTCAGGTGGTTAGAGGCTCATCCCCTGATACACCAAGGTTGCGGGTTCCATCCCTGGTCAGGGCACATAAAAGAAGCACCCAATGAATACAGAAATAACTGGAACAACAAATTGATGTTTGTTTCTCTCTCTCTCTTCCTTTCTTCTCTTTCTCTCCCTCTCCCTTTCTCTCTCATATCAATGCATAAAAGAATTTTTTTTCAAAATTTTACTTATTTATCTTTAGAGAGGGAAGAGAGGGAGATAGAGAGAGAGAGAGAAACATCAATGTGCGGTTACTGGAGGTCATGGCCTGCAACCCAGGTATGTACCCTGACTGGGAATCGAACCTGGGACACTTTGGTTCGCAGCCCACGCCCAATCCACTGAGCTACGCCAGCCAGGGCGCATAAAAGAAATTTAAATCAAGGTACCATAGATACAAATATCCTTACAAAGACCATTACCTTGCTCTTCAAGTATTCGCTTTGCTGGGTTTCTGGGCACCATATATATTAGTTATCTATTGCTATTTAACAAAATACCCCAAAACTGAGTGGCTTCAAACAATATGTATCACTTCTTGCAGTTTCAGTGAGGCAGGAGGAATTCAGGAGCATTTGAGCTGCATTGGGCTAGGGGTTTTCACTAGGCTGCATTCCAGCTGTTGCCTGGGGTCTAGCTGGAGAATCTGCTTTGAAAACAATGCATTCACCTGGCTGTGGACAGGAGGCCTCAGGTCCTCATCCACAGGGCTGTTTGAGTGTCCTCATGGCATGTCAGGTGACTTCCCTCATAGCGATGCCTCCTATGTTCTAATCTCAGCAATTACCCTCCATCATTCCCACTGTGTTCTCTTTGTCAGAAGCCAGGCGTTAAGTATAGTACCACATAAGGGGAGAGGAACTAAGCTTTATTTTTGTGGGCATATTTTAAAACCAACACACCACACACGCTGGGTTTCCTGCTCCCACACTGGCTACTCCTTCCCAACCTCTTCTCCCAGCCTCCATTTCCAGAGATCAGTCTCTGACCCTGTTTTCTCCTTTATCTGTATCCTCTCCAGTCCTAGTGCTTTCAATACATCCATATGCAGATTATGCAAAGCAGGAATCTCATGCCCCAGGCTCTCACTGAGCTTAGGACATCTAAAACTGCATTCTTGATCAGCTCTCTGAAACCCGTGCTGGCCCCCACCTCACCCCTTCTCCCTATCCCAGAACAAACTCCACCCAACTGACTCAAGCCAGAAACCTGGGCATCATTCTTGACAAATTGCTCTTCCTCCCCACCTGTATTCAACATGGCACTAAGTCCTATTACCCACCACGTCTCAAGTCCATCTCCCTTTCCTTCCTCGTCCACCACCCAGCCACATTACCATTGTCAGACATACACCCTCACAATAGCTTCCATTTGCTGCTTCTTTTGCTTTCTCCAGTCTACAGCCCAAAGTGTTGCTCTTACAATTTAAATCAGGTCATGTCAGCCCTTTTCTTAAAACCTTTCAGTGACTTTCCATTGGATTAAGAATAAAATCTGTTCTATTTAATGTGGTGTGAAAGGGCCTGCTTGATCTAGCCTTTTCCTACTTCTCAAACTCCATTCTATGTCATTCTCCCCCATGTTCACTATGAGTGGATGAATGTGGTGGAAAATAAATGTAGCAGTCTTGATAACACTGGTTTTTTGGACCACCCTCCCTCCCTTGTCTCAATATCCTACTCCCCTATCCATCTTCCCTTCACTTCAGCAATAAACCACTTGCATTCAAATCCTTGTCTCCTGGCCTGCTTCTGGGGGAGCACAAACTAACACTCTCCTCTTCCCCAATTTCTACCTAACTCCTGAGCTTGGACGATGAGAGAAATAGAGGAAGCAATGGAAAGTTCTGACTTTTGTCCTACCACTCATGGCATGGACAATTTGAAGATGCCTCAGTACACACTGCCGACCAGAGAGCTTGATAGCCTATATGTTTGGGAAGGTGAGATGCACTGGGGTATCCCTGGGCCTGTTGCACTTGAACTGTGTACCTTGAACATGGATGAGAACCCAGAATTAATCTTAACTCGTTAGGTACAATGGGCTTCCCATACTGGGACCTAGGAACAAAAGAAAACAAAAATCAAAGACAACAACAACAAAAAAACCCCATCATGGTTGAACCTTGTTAGCCTTATTTAGAAAAAAAAATTTTTATTTGCTTGGCAATATTTAAAAAGATTTAGACATCAGTAAAAGAAGTTTTAACTTTCAATTTGTCTTGGAGAGTATCATGAAGTTTCCTGGAACCATAAGCATACAGAGAATTCTGGCACAGTATATTTTTGCAGACAATAAGGAATCCCAAGAAGAAATACTATACTACTTACACAATCCCTGGAATGTTTTAAAATTAACTTCAGCTGTGGAGACAGTGATTTTCTGATTAATTTGATCAATGTAGACAGCAAGCTGTACAGTGCATTAGAAGAAATCTGGCAATTCAGCATTTCGCTCAGACTCCCGCAGCTCAGGGCCTCCTCTCTGCAGAGACTTGCTCACCTATGGTTAATACTTCCCTGCCCTAGGTCCAGGTTCCCTAGGTTCCCCAGGCCGTCTCTGTGCCAAACATTATTTAAGAAGAGAGGTCAGAGACAGGCAGAGAGTAAGAGAGAGGAGCTGGCCAGCCCAGCCAGACCTCCCAAGGTGGTAGACGGCAGAGGGTGTTGGTGGGGTCATTTTCTAGGTTCACAAACTCCTTTTAAGTGATGACTCCAGGCTTATCAGGTTCCATGGGGTTGGGTCAATCCAGCCAAATACATAAAAGCTCCTTATACTCAGACATCTGTTAAATTCTGATGTTAGCCATGTTTCTTTAATAATCCCAGAATGCACTGCTCCAATGTTATATGAGGTCTGTCCGGAAAAAGTCCACCATTGTTACTATAATGAGAATGGTTTGTATGACCTGGCGGTCAAGGAGAGTGGACTGCAATGTGCATGCGTGAACAATGATGACTTCACTGTACTAGTCAATGAGGGTGGTAGATGCCATTGAGTGAGCATGTGTGCATTCAAAATGACTGACTGAGTAGAGCAACAAATCTGCATCCAATTATGAGTTAAGCTTGAGCATTCCTCTGTGGAAACTATTTGGATGATTCAGAAGGCTTTCGGGGATGATGTAATGAGTGTAGCGCAAATAAAAGTGTGGCACAAATGCTTCAAAGATGGTCAAGAATATGTTGAAAGCTATCCCCATTCTGAACGGCCTGCAACAAGCAGAACACCTGAGAATGTTGATTGTGTGCAGGCGGCAATCAATGAAGATCAACTACTGACAGTGCGAGAATTAGAGGCTGATCCGGGGATTCCAAAAACTACTGTGTCCAAGATTTTGACACAGAGTCTTGGCATGAAATTCAAGAACTGTGTGAGGTCCCAAGGTGCCTCCTTTGAAGGGGACTGAGATGTCATTGCCCTATGTATAATGTTTCTTGTATCTTCTTCAATAAATAAAAAGAAATGGTTCTTCCAATACTACTGTGTTGATCATGGTAGGCAAACTTGTGCATCAAACCATCTGAAAATCGCAGCGGCTGAACACAGTTAGTTTCCTTCTTTGCCTACCTCTAAGTCCAAGGCATGTTTCAAATAGGGCTGCGTGCCTTCACACAAGGCCAGGCTCCATCCATCTTGTGAGGCACCATCTTCCTCCAGGTCCACAGAGTCCTCTTTAGTTGACGGGTTGATGGAAAGGATCTCTTGGGAGGTGTTGTAAGCTGGCTTGCAGGTGCTCTATTCACATTCCATTGGCCAACGCCAGTCATGTGACCCCAACTAACTGGCAGGCTGCCTGGGAAGTAGAGTGTAGCTTTGTGCCCAAGAGCACTTAACCTTCTTTTCCATGACTGTTAAATTACAACAACATATGAAATTAAAGATATTCAGCCATTTTAAACTTTAAAAAATAACAGTTTCACATAGTTTAACCGAATAGTTTATGGCCCTGATCCAGAATACTCACAACTAGATATTAAAGTAAAATAATTATTGAATTAGTGGTGGGAACGTTTATGAGTGGGCATGGTACTGGAGCAAAGGCAGGAGAGGCTTCTGGGAAAAACAATTTGAAGCATTTGCTAATATCAACATGGAATGGCATGTGAGAACTATGTAGAAACTAAAAGTTAAAGCTTTTTTTAGCACGTTTTAAAGAGATTTTATAAGATAGTGTGCCCTGCTGTTGTCAATATCATGCTTGCCTATGCTGCATTCCTTTCTTCCCCTCAATAATATCGTTTCAATTGAAACAAAAATATCTCATAATTAATTTTCTTTTTATTCATAAGTTTAAATAGCTGCACATGTGCTTTAAAAAAAACTGGCAAGAGTAGACTGCAGAGCTGGATTCTTGGTATAATAAATCAATTTCCTCTGGCATCTATAAATCAGCACGTAATTATTCGCAATTCTGTCCAGTAGGGAATTCCCTCCTTTAAACTAGTTTTCCATTTGCGTGACCAGATGCAGAACCTGGTGACCTGGTGATCAAACCAGTAAGATCCCACTGGTAGCTGTCCCTTTGAAGTTCTGTCTCCAAACAAGGTGACTACACAGAGGGCACACCCATGAATGAAAAGGCAGGTTGCTCATTTATGGACTCCCATGGTTCTCGGATGGTTTTCCCTTCCATGTTGTTTGAAGCTGCTTGGTCATCTCTAGGAAATATGCACAGAGCGTGTTGCTGCATCTACAGAGCAGCTGGAGGCTGAGCCAGTGTTTGCTGGTTTGTACAGTTGCCTAAACATCAGAATCCATTTCAGAGTTCCTAATCATGAGTTGATGCTTAACCATTGTTTTCATGTTTTAAACAAATGAGACTGAGGCTGGAATCAAGGACAGTTTTCTGATTTTGTCTCACAAAGCTTGAATCCTAAGATGCCTTTGTGACTAGGCAAGGAATTCCTTACAGTGGGTGAGAAATCTTACTTTATTAACAAGTGTTTGATGGCCCAAATGTTACTCATTAACATTTTGGGCAATTTTACAAGAGATACTTTGTACCATGTCAAAAAACGATGACTTGGGGGAAATTCATACACCTCAGATTTCCCAGTTTCACCTTTTCACCTATAGGCACACATGTGAAAGCAATAAAACCCGAGCAAGAGGATGGCTCTGGAGAGTTGTGGTAATGTGCAAACAGTATATAAATTTCATCTTCTGGTAACTTTCTCCTGTCAGTTAACCTCGGGCAGGATTCTGCATAATCAGCAATCGTTGACTTTGCCTGATGCATATGAAATGGCTTTGGCCACCCATGCAAGGGACCCTGGGCTCTTTTGAAAGTTTGTAATTAGACTGTTTGAAAAATATCCTATTTCAACAAATTTCATTTTGTTTTCATGTGATTTCACGTGTAACAGTTTTGGTAATCTTATTAGAGCTTATCAAAGTCCGCCATGGTTCTACGGAGGCTGGTTTGTGTTTTGTCAAACCTTTGAAATTTCCAACTTCTTTAAATCCCTCCATAACTCTCCGAAGCTCTCAGGATGGGTAAAATGTTTCACACGGACTCGGGTCTTTTTTTCGGGTGCCTGCTAATCTCCCTGCTCCTTCTCCATTCTACTATTCTCTCTACCCCCCTCCCCATTCCCCTAGTCCAAAGACACACTACTTTCTATGCTTGAGTTGATAGGCCACCAACTCTTGTTCTTAGTGCCTCCATCCTTGATACAAGTTGTTTTCTCTGCCTGGAACACCTTCCCCACTAAACAGACTCCTCCCTTGCACCTGGGTAAGCTCCACCAGTCACCAGGATTTCATCAGGCCCAATTTCCTCCAGAAAATCCTTTGATACAGGCATTCCAGGGGTCCAGGAACCCAAGAGTCTGGGCCACTGTAGTTTCTTGGCTTCATGAATGAAAAGGATTCCAAGACACGCCAGCACAGAGTTTAAAGTGAAAGAGAGTTTACTAGTGAAGCAGTGAAATGGAGAGTGGCTACTCCACAGACAGAGAGCATCCCCTCCCTAGTGGGATTTACTATTTTTATCGCCGCTCATTTAATCAAGGTGTAGGACATTCAATAAAAGGGAGGAGGAATATTCAGGATCTGTCCATGACAGGGGTGGAGATTTCTGGCAAGAGTCCTGGTGGCCATGTTGTGTTGTTATATAGGCTTTCTGTTTCCAATCACAGTGGCTCTGGTGTATCGTTTAGCATGCTAATATATTACAATGAGATCACAAGACTAGGGGGTCACCAGAAGGTGAAATTAGTCTCCAGGCTGGATTGAGTTGGTCCCTGCCACTCCTAACCATAATTTCATTGGAGGTTTGTCTTACTATCTCCTTGATAATCCTTGTAGCCCTTATTGATTACAGCCATTTCGCCACATACTCTAACTCACCCTCACCCACCCTAGCCTCACCTCTACCTAACAACTCTGTAATCTTCCCCTAGCTCCTGTGAATTTACTCCTTTGGCAGGATTCATCATGGGGATTTCGCCACATACTCTAACTCACCCTCACCCACCCTAGCCTCACCTCTACCTAACAACTCTGTAATCTTCCCCTAGCTCCTGTGAATTTACTCCTTTGGCAGGATTCATCATGGGGATTTCGCCACATACTCTAACTCACCCTCACCCACCCTAGCCTCACCTCTACCTAACAACTCTGTAATCTTCCCCTAGCTCCTGTGAATTTACTCCTTTGGCAGGATTCATCATGGGGGAGTGTAATTAATCCACTTACTTGGCCATCTTCATCCCTACACTACAAATTCTTTGCAGAAAGAGGCTGTTCTCCTATACCTCTAGATTCGCAGTGCTTAGTACAGTGCCCAACACCTAATAAATTTTGGGTGGCTAAATGGCTAGATGGATGGATGAATAGTGTAGAGCAGGAAAAATAATTTTCCCTGAACCCTTGTAGGTTTGTGGCTGGGACCCCCTACCATAGATTAAGAGGGGGGAATCAAACAGAGGTTTAAAAACATGGATACCTCCTGTGTACATGGGAGAGACCCAGGGAAACTGAGTAACTCCTGAAGTGGCCCAAGCCACCCGCTTAAATATCATCTATACCCTTTAAAGGCAAAAGAAGTTGTTGTGGGTGGGGGGAGGAGGATAAGGCCAGTCAGGGAGCTTGTTCGGCAAAGCACAGTAAACAAGGGTAAGGCGTTATGCAAATTTAAGTCTGACTTCTCCATGGATACAGTTTCTAGAGATTTAGTGCCATCCTTCTCTTCCTGGTACAGAGAGGGAGACACGCTTACAAATGGAGACTTCCCTTGTTTGTCTTATAAAAGGGTACCATACTGGGTTTGGGGGGTTTCTTTTGTGTCTGCTGTGCAAAGAGGCATATTTTGGGGTGGCAAATTCTGCTCCCCTTCAATAGTTTGGTGAAGTGTATTCCCCGACTTCTAATACCAATGAAAAGTCAACAGTCTTTCCTGACCCTGGTTTCTGCATGTGTAAAATCATAGGTTACCATTGGATGCTAACTAAAGTCACTTTCCTTAATATGAAATTCTATGACAATCTCCCCTTATCCCTTACAGTGAAAACTGATTCCTACTTACATTAAAAAGAAAAATCACATGGAAACTGGTAGCCACATGACTACCAACAGCTGGGAGTGTAGTTGGCCATTGACCTGACCAAGGGCGGGGCCCCAACTACTCTGCTCTCAGAAACACATGATCACTTTTCCCAGAGGCTGAGCATGTCAGTGATACTGAGGCGGGACCTTTTGTGGGAAATACTGCTCTCGTCTGATGGCCGACATTGGCTCATGGACGCCCCTACAGCTTTGCCGAACCTTCACAGACTGCACAGCAGCCTTGGATACTTCCACCCAACCCTCTTTTTCTCTGTCCTTCATCCAGGGTCGAACCTCCACAGTGGTCCGGTGGCTCTCCCAACCTTCCTTAGCACTGTGCCCATTTCCTCTCACAGGCGTTTCCCCTAACAAAATCCTTGCGTATTTAATTCCATCTTGCCTTCTACTTCTCAGAAGGCTCAGACGAAAGCAGAACCCTACTTCAAGCTGAGATATGCTTAACTGAGTATGAGTCGATGGCAATTTTCAACTTTATCTCTTACTCAACACAGATAATATTAGTTCTACTACTAGCACTACTAAGAGAAATCGATTAGAGAGCATTGACTGTGTGAGTCACTGCTCCAAGCTCTTACATAGAAAAATGAAGTTCCTTGCTGAAAGTCACAGGTTAATATATACCAGAGCCAGGATTCAAATTCCGAAAAGAAACCATAGCCCTAACCACCATATGTTATAGCCTCTCAACATCAGAGCTGATCCTGCTCACTCTAGAAACACTCCACATTTTGCTTACTTGACACCATACTAACCACGTGTTCCTGTTACCCATCTGAGCATTTCCTGGGAGTCTTTCTGCACCTTTTTTTGGCCTCCCACACACCAGGTTCCCGGAGGCTCTGCCCGAAGTCTCCTTCTCTTCTCACACTACGTTGGTTCCCATAGAGTTAGTAACCAGCTACCTGCTGATGACTCTCAAATCTCATCCTGCTTCCGGGGCTTCTGGCCCAGATGTCGAACTTCTTACTCAACATATTTGCCCTTAGTTGCCTGGCTAATGAGCCCTCAAAATCAGCACATCCCAAAGAGAACCCATCATTTCCTCTATTTTCTGACATGTTCCTCCACCCATATTCCTCATGCAAGAAATACAACACTGCCGCCTACCATCCAATTGGTCAGAATATGATCTCCATGAGAGTAGAGTTGTTATGGCCCTCTTGGTTGCTGCTGAACCTCTGGAGACTAACCCAGTGCCTGAAACATTGTAGGTACTCAATGCATAAATAAATAAGTAATGAATGAATGAATGAGTGAGTGACTAATCTATTAAATAATGAATGAACAGATACTGCAATGAACAGTATACCATGAACCTAAGAGAGCAAAGACTGGATCATTTTCATCACTCCATGTGCCGGGGAGAGTGTTTGGAATATAGCAAGTGCTCAGTAAATGTTTCCCTGTAATGCAGTGGTACTTAACAGGGGACCGTTTTGTCCTTCAGGAGACACATGGCAATGTCTAAAGACATTTTTGACTGGCACAGCTGGAGGGGGAGGTGCTACTGGTGTCTATGGCCAAAGGCCAAGGATCCTACAATGCTCAGGACAGCCTCCAACAACAAAGATTGATCTGGTTCAAAATGTTGGTCATGTAGAGGTTGTAGAGATTGAAAAACCCCATTCAGGGGCTTAGCAAAGGATATATATATCCCCCAAATTAATTCTTTTAGAGGATGAAAAAATAGTTCCCTCAAGAGAAAGCAAAGAACAAAATCATCCTTGAACTTGGCGTTCTCAGTTAATGAAACGCCCAGGCCATATCTTTGCAGCTCTTCACTGAATAACCAGGTTGATGGGAGGCAGAACACGAGGGCAAGTGACAAGGTTGTCTAGCCTCCCGACCTTGACTCAGACGCTATTAACTTGCATAAAAGTCAATCCTGCAGCAGAAAGCACGTGGCAACATGTGAATTCCTCGTCTGTGAAACAGCCCCGGAAACATTTTACAGTTTCTTTCATATGCATGTGGAAACAACCGCAGCCCTGCATAAAATATACAACTGAAATCTTTCCTCCCAGAACCTGGTAGCGACCCTGTCCCACGTGAGGCCAGTAAGTAAACATGGACGGAGCGTCATCCACGGCCCAGGATCCTTGGGGCACTCGGTGGCAGGGCTCACTTGATCAGGGGTCAGCAAACTACAGCCCGCGGGCCAAGGCTGGGTGGGCAGCTGTTTTCATGTGCTCCATGAGCTCAGAATGCATTCTACCTTTATAAATGGCTAGGGCTAACTGAAAAGAATACTATTCCAAGACACATGAAAAGTGTATTAAGTTCAAATTTCAGCGTCCATAAATAAGCTCTGATTGAACACAGCCTCTTCACCTGTTTGTGATTACTTGCCGCTGGTTTTGTAATTGAACAGAGATGGAATAACCCACAAAGCGTAAACTATTTACCATTGACCCTGTATGGAAAATGTTGGCCCACCCCTGCTGTACGGTTAAAGGGGTGGGCAAATTGTGCTTCCAGGAGGCAGAGACAAAGGAGAAGGCGCCCGGCCTGTCATTCCCGACCCCGCTCTGCCGGGGAGTGGCTTCTTTCCCCCTGGGCTGGAGTTTTCTCATCTGTACCACGGGAGGGCTTGGCTGAGGGGTCTCTACAGCCCTTCCAGCCCTTACCCTACTATAGTGTGTGGACCTTCCAGTTTGTTCAATGTTTCCCAGGTGGCCAATGGGGCAAAAGTTCAGTGGTCTTGTTTGGGACAGAGCCGCAAGGCCAGGGAGTCTTATTACCACACTCAGCACTGAAACAGACGCAGACCTGAGTAGGCACTGTGTCTATGCGGAGCAGACTTGAAAACTGGCATTCTGTGAGCTTTGCGAGCGTAAACTTTTGGCCACTGTTGTGTGCCCTAGTTTTATAGACTATGTAATCCAATTCTTTGAACCCTGGGGCAGAAGGAAATGGATGATCCCAATCATTAGGGAAGGCCAGCAAGGGACGGTAGCACAGACTGGCCACCACAAATTCAGGTTGTCAGAGTGGAATTTAGCACTCGCATCCGGTTTATTGAAATTAACCAGGCAACTGACAACCCTGCTGCTCATTGAGTAGCAGGGAGGGTGTCTGCTGCCCTTTCTGTTTTCTCAGCACTAACACACGGCTCTTTGTCCGCAGTCCAAGGGATCACGGCTTGTCGGCACTGGCCCTCCAGCCTGGGGTCTGTCGCTATGGAACCAAGCTGGCCTGCTGCTATGGCTGGAGAAGGAGCAGCAAGGGACTCTGTGAAGGTAACTTTGTATAAACTCAGGCCACCCTGTGCTCGACTACCAGGACATGGTCTTTAGGTTTTTTATCTGTGGCACCATAAGCTGTGGGTTCCCCAGCAGAGGGACATGGGTAACTACCAACACCCCAAGTCTGCATTCCTGTGACATCTCTTCCCACCCAAAATGTCACTGATACCATCACCCTACACAGGATTTGTTTTCGGACACCTGCCTTGTCACTTATTTCTGTTGCTATCTTAGTGAGCATGATTGTGTTGTTTGTTAACTATTTTTTAAATATGTTACTTATTTGTTTTTAGAGTGAGGGGAAGGGAGGGAGAAAGAGAGGGAGAGAAATATTGATGTGTGAGAAGAACACGGATCAGTTGCCTTTCATATGAGTTCTGACCAGGGACCAAACCCACAACCCAGACCTATGCCGTGACTGAGAATGAAACCAGCGACCTTTTACTTTGCAGGATGATGCCCAACCAACTCAACCAACCACACCTGGATCCCTAGGTGGCATTTGCCTGAACCTCACTGTTTTATCTGTTAAATGGACAGATATACCACTGCATGTCTCATACACTTCAGGTGTTGGTGTGGATAACCTTAGAGTAGAAACTGTTAATCACGAAAATGTAGCCATTTTTAAGAATGACAGAACTGCCTTCTTCTTGCCAGTCTGTCCCTGCCCCAGCCTGCTGCTCTCTCTCTGGTTCAAAAAATTTCCAGCTAGGTGAGGACAGAACTTGATCATGTCCAAAATCCATGACATATTGGGAGACACTGACATCGCTCCTACATGCTCAGTATCATTCAAAACCTGCCACCATCCCAGTTTCCTTGTGATAAGACAAGAGTGTGAAGACACTTGAAAGATCTCTGAAGATCATCGTTGCTTACCTAGATAGGGAAAGTTAGACATCCCCCGGGGACTTGGTCGGGGAGAAGGGTGGGTCCCCACACTGACGGTATCGTGATCAAGGCCATCGCCTTTAGAACCGGAATGATGTGGCTAACTTTGGGCACAGTGCATGAGCTCCCTGAGGCTCCGTTTCCTCCTCTGCAACAGGAAGAGAGCAATACCTGCTTCAGAGGGTGAGGAGTGTATGCATTAAAGAGTGCGGCTGGTCCGTGACTCACATAAAAAATACCTCCTAAGTGACCCTTGGTTCACAAAGCACCCATAAGTCTCCTCTCAAACTTCTGTCTGTTAGAGCAGCAGGTGATGGGGGAATTAAGTGTTGATTTATTCTTTCTCTAGACACAACATAACGCATTTTTATTTGAAGTCAGTCAAGTGGAAAGGGGCAAAAACCACATGAGTCCCATGATTTGGAATCTCTTTGATAGTCACACGACCCTCAGCGCCTGCTGCCATAAAAACTTGCATGTCTCCGGTGAATAAATGAGGGTGAGCTTTGGCTTTCTGGACGGGCTAGTCTGTAACTAGATCAGAGCAGTTTGGCCATATGACACGTGGCCACTCACATTCCCAATGCTTCTGTGGATGATATAATGCTATAGGCACGGAAGAATTTAAAGCAAGCTGTTAAAAGAGCAAGTACAGAGGGTTCAAGAAAATGCTCACTCTGCAAGTCTGGCAGGCTGAACAGGTTGTCAGCATCCCCACTGTCCCAGTCCAATGTTCACATTCCTGCCATTGCCATGATTTTTGTATCTAAACACCATATCATATTTTTCATCCAATTTGCATGGTCCTTTCCTGATAGCAAATTCACATGTTCCTTGAAGCACCAAATCACAGGATGGTTATAGTCCCTGATCGCCATGTCTCTGATTGCTGAGCTAGAATGTAGGCTGTGTGGTAGTGGGACAAGAACACAGAATTAGACCCCAGCCTGTGGCGTCCCAGTTCATGCATGTCTTCACCTCCATCTGTCTATTCACACTTCATTCCTTGCAAACCTCTGCCTCAGTGCCAGAGCTTTCTAGATCTTGGCCAAACTCTGTTTCCCCAGGCCAGGTCTGCTCAGCTCCCCATCGTTAACCTTCAGATATATGTCACTCAGCCAGATGTTGTCCATGAACAAATCACTAATGAAAGCTACAGATGGTGGAGTTTGGGGGAGGATTGAACAGCAAAGCTTTACTTTCCCTAAAGCCCTCTTGAGTCTCAAACCATTTTTAGACATAAACTGAATTTCACTGTGGACTGGCTGGCTATCCAAATCACAGGTCCAAAGTTTCTGTAAATTGAAATATCTTTCTGGAGCTTTGACCTTATAGCAGCAAGAGTATTATTTCCATTGCTTCTGGGTTCTGTTTGGCATGTCGCCTGCGCTTTCCGATTTGGACCACATTGTGAGTAACTTTCCAGGGAAAAAAGCAGAGGTCTTCAGGGCTTAAAAAAGTAAAAGATTTATTGGTGTAGCATGTAAAGTTAAACCTGCACCCCAAGTACATATCCACAACAAAACAGACCCTGGGAATCCAATTCTATCTCTTTTGTCTCCAAAAGTGGAAGAAGTTTTGCTGGAAGGTATTCCCTCCCCCCTACCTTCCAGCTTAGGACTTATTCAGAACCATAAAATGTCTCCCTGTTAAAAGTTCTACACTGCATTTATTACTATTACTTTATATGCTATTCAGAACTATTTGGGTAGCCAACATGTTCACAACACTGTTCAATACAGCAGGAGAACCAAAAATGAATGTTTAAGTCCCTGTTCTGAAGGCACTCAGAGTCAGGTAGTAGATAGAAGCCAGAGATATGTCTAATGATTTGACAAGATGATGAAGACTGCTCAGTTTCACAGGGGAAGCTCACCAAAGTTCTGTGGCACTCTCAAAGTTGAACGGAAGTTTGCATGTGGCTAGAGAAATCTGTGAAGGATCCTGGAAGGAAGGGTCATGCAAGGTAGTCCTTGAAGGACCAAGAGGATGTTAACCATTGGAGGGTCAGGGAGGGGTGCCCCAGGCAGGGGAACAAGAGATATGAAGAGGCAGAAAGCAAGGGGTAGGCAAGCAATCTAGCTCAACCACAGTGTTGCCTATGTGTAGGGAACAGAGTAAGCTAAGGCTGCAAAAGGGGATGGAAGCCAGATTGTGGTTATGGTACCCGTCGCTTATTCAAGAAGCAATAAAGATTATTTAATGACTTTTGTGCAAGGCACGGCATGATCAGAGCTGTGCTTTTGGAATATTGCTTCGGTGTCGTGTCTGACAGTGGACTTCCTAGGATCACGGCCTTTAAAGGGGATGCTTGTACAAATATTCTACGGAGGGATGATCTCAGGAGAAACCTGTAAAGAAGCGAGGGAACAGGAGAAGAAGCTGGTCAAAGATGTGGTTCCAGGAGAAGTCCAGCTGCAGCCTGATCCCACAGGAGCTGTGGGGTGTTCATTGTATCAGAGTCTGTCCTGCCCCGTGGCTAGGCTGTTAGACCCCTATGTCAAGCACTGGTCCCAGGCAGTGATGGGAGAAAAGGGTGGTGTTTGAAGAGTGCAGTGTGTTGTAACCTCCTAGATATCTATGGGCAAAATGATTCCAATTAGCTAAATATTTGCTCAGTGAATGAATTGGTGGTAAGAACAGGGAGAGAATGTTGTAACTGACTGGTTTGGGAACAAAAAAAAATAGAGATGTCTGAAATTTTGATTCTAGGTAACTGGGAGATGAAAGATGACCTTGAAAAAAACTAGGGTCTGGGATTGAGGGGGAAGGTGCTGGGGTCTTCAAGAATAGGCTTGCTTAGATGTGGCCCTACTATGAGCCAGGACAGAGAAGTCAGCAACATTCCAGGGCAACTGCTGATTCTTTTATACCCTATTTCCTGAGCTCCTAAAAAAAACAAAATCACTGAAGGCCCATGATTCCCTACATGCCCCCTCCATTCTTTTTTTTTCCTCTCTCTCTCCTTTTCTTTGGGTTTTCTCACTTCCCTGTTTTTTCTGTCCACTGCTTTTCTCCCTGTCTCCTCCCTGTAAGCTGGATTCAACCTTTGCATCATTGTTGACTTTTTATCCTGCCTCTAACCCCATCGGTTACGCATCCAACCCTAGTGTTTTCTACCACTTCACTCAGCAAATATTTGTTGAGTGCCTCATTCAGAGGTATGGATACGGAAGTGGAAAAAATAGAAAAATTCTGCCTTTATCATGCTGCTATCTTCATCATCACAATCATCATCATCATCATCATCATGCTTTTTATTCCCATCTTCAAGGCTAGAGCTTCCCATCTTCCCTGCCTCTAATCTGCGAGTTATCTTTTTATCGATCATGCAGAACATTAAAAGGACTTTAATCATTCAAAAAGAAAGCAGGAGAGAGAATATGGCAGAGAAAGAATAGGCAAGCGACAAAAAGAAGGAAAGGGACCTTGGCACTTGCCCCATGAGTCCCTTCCGGCTGACCCGTTATACTTCTTTCATTAAATCTTTGTGTCTATGTGCAAGACTAGCCGGCTGTGGTCTGGGAGGCTCTGTCTTTCTTTGAATGCCACTGGAGGTGTGGCGGTGCTAAGCACAGTTACAATGAACTTGCACTTATTGGGGTGGAGGGATGGTGGGAGGGGGTGATCTAGTTCACAAGAAAAATATTTTCCAGTCTGTTAATGGCAAAAAACAGATCAGGGAGTCCTCTAAATGTCCCCATGGATTTTTCTGCCATACGGAAGGCAGTTGAGTTGGATATGTGTGCATTTCACTGCACTAACTATCCCTGTTCTTTCGTCTTCAAAACACCTTTTATTTCCACAGCTACATGTGAACCTGGCTGCAAGTTTGGTGAGTGTGTGGGACCAAACAAATGTAGATGCTTGCCAGGATACACCGGGAAGACCTGCAGTCAAGGTCAGTCAAATAGACCAGGGTTGTAGTGCAAAGGTACCCCAGACTTTTCACAAGCACTCCTGCCATCCCAGAGGGGTTGGGACATGACACAGTGCTCAGGATGTCACAGGCTTTACCTCCAATCTTCAAGTGAAAGTGTTTTCAGAACTAGAATTTGCAGTCTGTCTCTTCTCCCAGAAAAATGTCAAAGTCATTCTGATGCTTTTGTCAAGATGCCAGATAAAAGGTCTTTCTTTTTCTCTAAACAAATCATTTTATTGTGGTTTCAAGCTACTAAAGTGCTACATATTTTTTTAAGATTTTATTTATTTGTTTTTAGATAGAGGGGGAGAAAGGGAGAAAGGGAGGGAGAGAAACATCAGTGTGTGGTTGCCTCTCACACACCTCCCACTGGGGACCTGGCCCACAATCCAGGCATGTGCCCTGACTAGGAATCAAACTGGCAACCCTTTGGTGTGCAGGCCACCACTCAATCCACTGAGCCACACCAGCCAGAGCTGAATAATTTATTTATAATATTGAGAACAGCAGTTCTCGATCCGGATAATAGTGTCTCCCAGGAAGAACTGCCAGATAAAATACAGATCCCCAGTAAGATTTAAAATTTAGATGAACAAGAAATAAGTTTATAGCACACATTTGTTCCATCCAAATATTGAATGGCATATATGCATATATGTATACTAAAAAAGTGTTCATCATTTATCTGAAATTGAAATTTAACTGGACATCCTGTATTTTTATTTGCTAAATCCGGGAAACTTACTCCATGGGACATCTGAATGTGTTTGAAGGAGTCGCTACCAGCATCCAGTGGGTGGAGGCCCTGGATGTGGACATGCATCATACAGTGCACCGCACAGCCCTACAGCAAAGAATAACCTGACCCAAATGTCAACAATACTGAGGCTGAGAAGCCCTAGCATGAAGAAACCTGCAGTAATTCAGAAAGTGTCCCTGGTTCCCTAATGCAGTTGAGCAAAGAGCAGCAGATCAAGTTCGGCTGCCCTTAAGAATAAGGCTGCCAGTGTTGTCGAAGGGAGAATGCAGTTGCAGAACAGGGCCAGCACCCGCTCCACTCCGCTGTGCCCAGGCCTAGCTGCCAAGCCCGGAGCATAGCTGTATACACTGAAATAGCCTTTCTTGGAGCTGCAGCCCTGCAACTTGAGAGAGGAATCTCTGTCTCCCTTATGTCCCACCACCAGCATAGAGGCCGGTGCCCTAAGGTGCTTCCTAGAACTGCATGCACCCAGCTGCTTGAGACAGCTGCGTCAAGAATCACGCACATAAGTAATAATTCAGCTGTATCCTTTACTAGGGTCTTCCCACCAAGAAACCTCATTTTCCATATGTCTTGGATTCCGTACCAAGAAGCCTTCTAAGAGAGTTGGAATACAGGAGATATTTTTCATGCTGGTTTTCAAGTCTCAGTAAAATATTAAGATTGAGGGAGTTGTCCAGTTGGCTCAGGTTTGGGACTGCCTGTCTTCCCCCGACAGCCTCCCTGGCCCGGGACAGCATGATCAAAGTCTCCGTATGTCTCCATGAACGGCAACAGGCCTTGGCCCTCCACTGATGTGTTTCCCAAAAGTGCTCCTTCCAAGAGACAAGGGCGTCCCCTCTGAGTTAGGGCCAAGGGATGGGTATTCCTGGATTTCCCATTATGTCCAATCAGCATTCTTCAACTCCCCCTTCTGAAGCAATTAGGGTCCATGAGGGAGAAGGTAGGGTGCAGAGAACGGGCAATGGATAAGGGGCTTTCACATGTCCAGCTAGGACATGGGAAAATCCCCACATAAGGTTCTTTTCTGAGGCGAAAGCAGCTACTTCATTATTTCCCACAATGCACTTTGCCTGCTGCCTCGTGGAATTTCTGTCCTACAAGAAACGTGATTGTTTTCTCCTTTCTACATCTTCCTTGAGGGGGTTAAGACGTGAGGCACCCACAGGACAGCATTTCCAAACACAAGCTGTTCTACCCATGATCACCTTCTAAGTTCTGTTTTCCTTCTATACCATTTTTATTGTAATAAAAGTTATTTATTGTGCCCTGGCTGGCGTAGCTCAGTGGATTGAGCACGGGCTGCGAACCAAAGCATCGCAGGTTCAATTCCCAGCCAGGGCACATGCCTGGGTTGCAGGCCACGGCCCCCAGCAACCGCACATTGATGTTTCTCTCTCTGTCTCTCTCTCTCTTTCTCCCTCCCTTCCCTCTCTAAAAATAATAAATAAATAATCTAAAAAACCACTAAGATTTATAAAAAAGTTATTTATTGTTAGTGTTCAAACTTCTTTTAGTGAACACTGAAAGGCACTGCAAAGAGAGTCCCCCTCAGTCTGAGCACCTGGAGATAACCATTATTAGCCTGTAGAGCACAGCCTCCCCGGCCTTGTATTTATTCTCACACGAAGATGTGCTTATTGATCTTTGAGGGGAAGGGAGGGAGAGAGAGGGAGAGAAGCATTGATGTGAGAAACATCCATTGGTTGCCTCTCGTACGCACCCCGACCAGACACCATACTTGCAACCTAGGCCTGTGCCCTGACTGAGAATCGAACCCACAGCCTTTCAGTTCACAGGATGACGCTCCAATCAACAGAGCCACATCTGCCCGGGCCCAGGCCTTTTTTCCTATGCATTTTTATTTTATATTTTTTACAAAGTTGGCATCGACCTGTGCAGGGGATTTGATGATGTTCTCTTCTCATTTAACAATATCCTCTGAATATCTTTCTGTCGCATTCGATATTGCCCTAAGACCTGACCACCACTAGCTGCCAGCACAGGGCCTCCCAAAACATCAACAACTGAAAGGAGGCTCTGCTGCGGGCATCTGTCAGAGGCCGCTGGGGACAGCATGAGAGGCAGTATTATCTAACACGTATATCTCCAACTTTTCATTCAAGCAGTGTACCCATTGAATCATGCGTGCACCGAACATGTACAGCTGGATGAATTTTCAAAAATGCCCGTGTACCTGGTATTCAGATCAAGAAACAGAAACTTAATAGACTGCCCCAAGACCCCTCCCACCCCATTCCGGTCACTTGTCTCCCCCCCCCCCCCCCCCCCGCCCAGAAGGAACCGTATCTTGACTTCTCACACAATAGATTAGTATTCCTGTTTTTTTTAACATAACACATTGTGTTTAGTTTCTACTCCATATCATGTTCGTGAGCTTCATCCACTTGCTTGTAGTGGTAGTTTGTTTGGCCTCATTGCTGTATAGTGTTCCATCGCGTGAGTACACAGGTTGGCATCCATCCTTCCACTGGGAGGTTTTGGGTGAGCAATATCCGTGTTTCTGTTGGGTAGACACTGGGGAGTGGAACTGCTAGGTCATAGGTATGTCTCTTCTCTAGATTTAGTAGATTCCACCAAACAATTTTCCCAAGTGGTTGCACCCACTACATTCCCTAAAACAGTGTACCGTCATTCCGTTTGCTCCACACCCTCACCAACCCTTTCATGAGCTTGGAGAAGAGGTCAGTCTGTGTCCCATATCTCCAAACCCATGGGTGGGGTCCGGGGAAGCCAGCCCAGGTCCCCGTGTGGATGTTTCCCGATTCAGGTAACCTTTCCTGTGTTCTCACTGCCCGCTGCAGATGTGAATGAGTGTGGAGAGAAGCCCCGGCCATGCCAACACAGATGTGTGAACACACATGGAAGCTACAAGTGCTTTTGCCTCAGTGGCCACATGCTCATGCCGGATGCCACATGTGCCAGTAAGTGTCGAGGGCCAGGCAGCTGTCAGTCACCCTTTGAAGCTTAACTTCTGCCCTTTGGTGCCTGGGGGGAAGGTGACTTGAATGATGAAAAAAAAATTTTAGCATCTCCCCAGGCTAAAACATCTTGGAACACTTTTTATTTTATTTTTTAAAAGACTTTATTTATTTATTTTAGAGAGGGGGGAAGGGAGGGAGAAAGAGAGGGAGAGAAACATTCATGTGGGGTTGCCTCTTGCGTGCCCCCCACTGGGGACCTGGCCTACAACCCAGGCATGTGCCCTGACTGGGAATCGAACTGGTTACTCTGGTTCGCAGGCCAGCGCTCAATCCACTGAGCCACACCAGCCAGTGCTCTTTGAGCACTTTCTCAAAAAAAATTGTGGGGAAATACATATAATGTGGAATTCACCATGTTAACCACATTAAAGTATACAGTTCAGTGGCATGTTATGTATTCACGATGTTGCATAATTATCACCACTAATTCCGGAATACCTTTCTCACCCTAAAAGGAAACCATCCCCATTAGCAGTCACCCCCCGCCCCATTCCTCTGGAGACTATGCATCTGCTTTCTGTCTCTGTGGATGTGGCTATTCTGGACAGTATTTTATTTTATTTTATTTTATTTGTTTTGTTTTGTTTTGTTTTTAGATAAAAAGACTAGAGGAAGAAAAACTAAATTCTATATCTGTATAAATGCAGGGACATATTAGGTTTCTTCACCAAAATAAGTGTGCAGACTAAAATAAGCATACTGTTTTTAGGAAGGTGGTAAATTTAACTTCTATCTTGGGATATCAATGCCACCAACTACCTTTCTCACGCCCTTTACCCCAGGCTCAGAGATTCGTGACTCTTGTTGCAAACATGCTCTGATTCACATTCCTGAAAAGAAAAGCCCTTCTGTGATAAAGAGCAACCCATGTCCTGTGGGAGGGTGAGAGTCTATATCCATTCACTTATTGAGAAGGAAGGCTTTTCAGGTTTGATGTTGCAGCTAAAAGGTAAACCCACCCTCCCTGCCCACCTCCCCTGCTCCCTCCCCTCTCCCCATCTCCTTTTCCACTGTGCAGTGGCCCCCAACAAGCCGGGAGCCTGTGCCTTCTACTGGCGTCCTGTGGTTGCAGAGTCTCATGGACTCCCCAGCCCATCCTGGGCTTTCCCGCCGTTGTAAAATCTTGGCTAATGCACGGCTCACTGCTCCTCTGGCTCATCTTTGTGCTGTCCCTCCCTGGCAAAGCGCCCCGACACTACCTGTCATCTAGACTCTTCCTTAGCAGGCGAGCTGAAGAGATAAAGCAGGCATTCAAACAGGCTTTAAAAAAACCCTTGCTATTATAAATTAAACAGAAACCCACAAGAGACAAATACATAGCAAAATGCATTCTTATAGGGTGAACACCCATGTCACTACTACCAAATAGAACTTTGCCAGAACCCCGCACCCCCACCTCCGTGGGAACTTCCAACCAGGCTTTTATAGTAATCCCTTAGCATTTTTGAGAAGATATATGCTAATGGATGTTTCTGAAACATTCTGTGCAGCCCAGTCAATGCCAAAAAAGATATCTTTCTCCAAATGGGAAGATAGAATTTGGTAATCTTAAGGATTCATTTTAAAAGAAGCCAAGTAAAGAGAAGGAAGGCTAAACTAGAAATATTACCATTGGTAGGTGTTTGCTACATTACCTTGGCCTGTGTATCTAGCTCTGTATACTCTTTGTCTATTTCTATATACGTAAGGGCTGCCAAGGCCTCCCTGTTTATAGCTCACAGGGTCCAGGTAGCCCTGGCCCTCTGTCCTGGATGCTGACTTTATTTCACCTGACCTGCTGCAGTGTCTTTTGTCCAACTGGGTGACTGGCATGTCATGAATGGGGTGGATGAAGGGAGTATATTCACCGTGCTCCCTGTTGTAGAAGCATATGATCCACACATAGTGAACTCCTGCTGAGGAAATGCATTTTTGTGAGATAATGAGTGACAGAAACATCCAGCTAAATCATCTCATTTGTGGGGTAAAAAAGAGGGAGGCAGGCAGTTCCACAACAGCTCAGCAAGGACTCAGTCTGTGCCATCCTCTAGGTATTGATTTCATTCTCATGCTTGTTGCCTCAGAGTCACAATATGGCTGCCACTGGTCCAGATAGCACACATACTTTCATGGTAGGCAAAACAAAGGGGAAAGGAATGATGCCAATGAAAGAACACCTCTTTCATGACTGTCCCTTTCATCATGCAGCAGTATCCTTTCCAGAAGTCCCACTCCTTCCCTCGGACTTATCTGTATATTTCTTTGGCCACCACAGGGTCCCATGGGCACTCTTTGTTGCTGCAAGAGATACTGGGAAAAATACAAGTATATGATGGCAATAGCAAGAGAAAGGGGGGTCTGGAATGGCTTTCTGGCAGCCAATCAGTTGTATCTGCCATATGTTTTAAAACTGGCACCTAAATGGCCGTCTTGTGACACAAATGACTCTCATTGAGGTTAAGCATGCATGGAGAGATCTTGAGAATGGATTCTTTTACCCTAATTACTCAGATGGATCACCTGCATCAGAAGCTGCATTTCAACTCTATAGCCAGGTGACATAAGGAGTGATTAGAGCTGATGCCAGAGGAGAGACAGATGCAAGCGTGGTGACCGAGGGGTGTGTGCCCTACTTAAAGACAGTCAAGCTCAATACACTGACCAACAAAACTGACCGTGGAGCCCTGACTGGTGTGGCTCAGCGTGTTGGGCATCATCCCACCAGTTCAATCCCCGGTCAGGGCACATGCCTTGGTTGCAAGCCAGCTCCCCATTTGGGGATATGTGGGAGGCAATCGATCACTTTCTCTCATGTATTGATGTTGCTCTCCCTCTCTGTGCCTCCCTTCTCCTCTCTCTAAAGATAAATAAATAAAATCTTTAAAAAAAATGACCATGGAGCCACCAGGGCACCACCCTGCCCAGATTCCATTCGGCTCTCAAACCATGAAGCTTATCCTGTCATTCCATTCCACATGTTACATTTAACACCCTTAACTACTTTTGCAGACTCCAGGACGTGTGCCATGACCAACTGCCAGTACGGCTGTGAAGACACGGAGGAAGGGCCGCGGTGCCTGTGCCCGTCCTCGGGACTCCACCTGGCCCCAGATGGAAGAGTCTGCATTGGTAGGGCAGCAGGCGTCGCCTCCACGTCCTGTCCTCTTCCCTTGCCTGCTCCCCTCACTTATCTCCTCCTTTTTCATTTATCACAATCTGCATGGTGGCTAGACCTCACGAGCTCCTAAAAGTACAGATTTATGTCCGTTTCTGAGACAGCGTTGTTACCCCCGAATGCTCTAGATGTACTTTAGAATGCTAGGAAGAATGCTTTTCTATTGTTTTGGGGTTGCCTAATGCTGTAGTGGAGAAGGAAGCAAAATAATTTTATTTTAGTATTTTAACCCTGCACATGTTACTTCAGCCGCCAAACTGTATATTGCCATAGTACTGTACTTAATTGTATTGCACCAAATATGCGCAATATTTAGAGCAAGAAGCACATAGCATGAATAAGCAATGTCAAACCAAATCGGACTGTTGAAAGAGTTCTTAATCTTTTGATTTAAATAAGGAAATAGCAGTATGAATCTTTTGATTTAAATAAGGAAATAGCAGTATGATTTCATATTCTTACTTCCTTACCACAGTAGAAATATTTTTTACTTAAGATGCTGGATGTTTATTTATCCTAATTGTATATAACTTGATAAACTGCGTTTAGAAAGCTTAGCCGAATGGGCACTAAATCAGTTAAATACTTTTAAAAAAATCATATAAGTTAAAAATTTGTCTCTGCTCTTTGAACATAAGCAAAGATTTAACTAGAATCACAGATGTAGTATTCTGCAGTGAAACAAGATTTCTGTGACAAGGCTAATTCCTGACCATACTGAATCCACATTTTCACCCACCTCTTGGATTGGTTGGGTACCTTTTTTTTTTTTTTTTTGGAAAAGGAAGAGGACAGGCAGGAAAGGGATCATGGAAAAATAATTTTTGTCAGCCTATCACTTATTTATTAATTATTATTTTTAAAGATTTTATTTATTTATTTTTAGAGAGGGAAGGGAGGGAGAGAGAGCGAGAGAGAGAGAGAAACATCAATGTGCAGTTGCTGGGGACCTGGCCTGCAACCCAGGCATGTGCCCTGACTGGGAATCGAACCTGCGATGCTTTGGTTCGCAGCCTGCACCAGGGCGTTATTTTATTAATTATTTTAAGGATGCAAAGGAAACAATATTCCGGTACCAACTTGCATGCTTAACCACAGTTCTGAAACAACAGCATATCTCTGTGCTTTGATATCTGAAAGGGAAGCAAAGCCTGATTCTTACTGGTTTGGTGCACAGAGCTGTCAGCCTCTCTGTGACATGACTCTCAGCAGCAGAGAGGGCGGGAAGCCTATTGCCTGCTAAAGTTGTGTTGTTGCATCATTACAGTTGACCCACAGTTTATGTATAAAGTACATCCTTGAGGAAGCACATTTCTGTGATTTGGGTCAATACTGCAGGACTTGAAGGAGCTTGCTTATGAAGTAATTCTTTTGTAACAGAAAATTTAAATGTGTGTTCAGTTCGCTTAAAGTGTTAACTATCTGACTCTGTTTGCAAAAATTGTATATGCTATGCAGTGTGCAGAGTTGGAAAAATATTAATTCACTCAGCGACATGTAATGTGTGTGTGTGTGTGTGTGTGTGCACGTGCATGTATATCTCATAGGGAGAGTGCTTTCCTTGCTAACCCTGACACCTGGCTCTCCATCCTAGATATCAATGAATGTGCCTCTGGCAGAGCTGTCTGTCCCTACAATCGAAGATGTGTGAACACATTTGGCAGCTACTACTGCAAATGTCATGTTGGTTTCGAACTGAAATATATCCGTGGCCGATATGACTGTGTAGGTAAGGTTTGGTGGCACATTTCCTTTTTCCCTCTCCCTGGCTATTTCAATTCAATCTATTAGTTGAACAATCTACGGTACTGGCCAGCTTAACGACACAGAAAAGGTGATTTTTTTTTTATGTTTCTGGCATTTAAAGAACTCTGATGACATGAATTATGTGAAGCCAGGTCAGTAAAGATTTAAACTAAGGAACTTCAGTCTATATAGGTCTGTTATGGGGACAAATATCTTGAGGTGATTTTGTGGCCTTTTAAAACAAAAGTTGGTTAGTTTTGTTTTTAAGGTCTGATTCTTTGTCCAAGTACATATGTAAAAATGGGAACAATAAAGCAGTTTTTATATTTGACAAAAGGGAGAATAACAAGTCCTATTCAGTCTTGATCTCAGTGGTCTGGTCATGACAGTGTCCAGCAGGGCTGGCTTTGGAAAAATGGCAGAAGGAGAGAAAGGCGCATGCTCTCTTCTGTCCCCTCCTTCAGCCCTTTCAAGATTCAAGCTCCGCATCCCCTAAAATGGTCCCTTTCCAGGGTCACTGAACCCATTCTGCTAAAATTCTGATGTCAGTCAGCCGTGGGCTGGATCTGAGTGAGTTAACATATTTTTCCCCGAGGGAAGGGATTCCCAATCTCAATGAGCATGTGCAGCAGGGCTTTGGCGGAGCCCTGGGATGCACTCCCATTGCCCTGATAGGATGTGGGGCGGGCCCATCCTGCAGCGAAGTATAGTTCGGGCTCCTTGCTGACTCCTCCTCATGTGATGTGTGTAACAAACGTGCACACGACACATGGAAGCTAACAGTGGGAGAAAAGTCAGATTTCATTCAACCCCACACTCGGAGCATCCCAAGACACATCCTGTGTCATCATGTTGGGGCAACGCTCAGTTCCTGGGTTTGGAAGTATCTTGTGAAGCTTCCACAACCCTTCCCGCAAATGTCCTCAAATACAAACGCTGCCCTACACGAGCTGGTAAAATCCCTGTTTCTCGTGGGCGTGGCCCCCACGCGCTACCGCAGACCCATCCGGCTCTGTGATCAGTCACGCCATGTGTGCCGAGCAGATACCTATAGGGAGGTTCCCCAGGACAGGGTGTGAAGTCACATGGAGAACCTTCAAAGGAAACAAATCCTTGTGATTTAAAAAGTCACGGAGATCAACCTCTAAGCTCCCTTTGTGGCTAAATGAAAAACAATAGGCTATTTTGTGAGCCTCTGTCTCCAAAAGCATAGCGTGAAAGTCGGGTGGAGAAGAGGACTAATGAACTCCTCACCTGTGTGGAATTTGGAACACTTTCCAACTGTAAATGCAGCAGACAAGCTCAGACCAGCCTGACCTAGCTCCTGGTAGTCTTTGAACAAAAGGCCTGCATATTCGGATGAGGTCAATGGTTCCTAGCCAGTCTTGTCCGTTGTTGGTTAGGGGTTCCAAGCCTTTGCATGCACATAATCTATTTCCTCGTATTGTGATTTAGTTCTAAATCAGACAGATGAGACAGTTAAGAAAACAACCTAAACATCTTACAGATTTCAGCAGTGCTGATAAGCAGATGAGACGGCTGTGGGGATGGCGGGCTACACACACACTCCCTGACTACCTGGCGTCAGGCAGGCTGGGCGTCTGGGCCTAAGCACCCGGGGTTATGAACATCTCTCAGTTCTGCAGCCACACTTCATGTGTTCACAGCTGGCTCGAGTGTAAGGGCTGGCAGCCTTTTGGCATGCCCTGTTACCACAAGTTTGTTCATGGGATGTTCCCATTTTTAGATATAAACGAATGTGCTGTGAATACCCACACGTGCAGCCTCTACGCCAATTGCCTCAACACCCAAGGATCTTTCAAGTGCAAGTGCAAGCAGGGATATAAAGGCAGTGGACTTCAGTGTTCTGGTAAGTCACGTTTGGTCATGGTGCATTTGCTTTTCCAGATAAAGCATTTTCTCCATGTCTCCTTACTCCCTTCGTCTGTACTGCACTCCCCCACCCCGGTGTGGCTGTGCCTGCAGTGTTTGAAAATTTAACTCGACTTCAGCCCTCTCTTGTCTGCTAATCGAACCACATCTCCAACGCTCAAATGCTGAAGTTGTAGGCACTCAATTTAAAGAATAGCGACAGTTCTAGATGTTTTTCTGGTCACAGCTTACTTTCAAATACTGAAAATAAGATTTAAAGACAAATGACACTGAGCAAATGTATCTGTCAGAATAGGCTACGTTATGGTGCAGTAACAAGCTGTCCTAGAAATGTCAGTGGCTTTTCCTAGGACCACAAAAGTTTTTAACCATGTGAATGAGGACTTTTTCCAGAATGCAAACCAAAACAAAATATGGTGAAACTGATGTCACTTCATCTCTCATCCTCAAACCTGGATTCACATTTCTGATGTGTAACAAAGAGTTCCATTGCTCTCGCTTGTGAATTCCCTGATTCTCAGGTGGTCGAATCTGAAATTCACAAACCAAGTGTGTAACAATAGAATGTCACCGCTATTAACAGCTACGACAATCGTTTACTTCTCACCTGTGCTGTGTCCAAAGAGAGTTGTCAAAGTGTTTCTTCTCCATGTCACTGAGGGACCCATGGTTGACAGAAGCCCCACCATCTTATGGTACCACGGTAAGGGTTGTCACAGCAGGGAAAGAAGCAAAGACAATCACACACCAGCTCTTAATTAATTTGGCTTTGAGGTAGAGGCAAACATCTGTATAATCCTGTGTGTCCCCAAAAGAGAGGAAAACTAGAAATCATGATGAGCCCCTGGAAGGTCTCCCAAAGCAAGCCAGCAAGGATGTCACTCCCTTGACAAACAGCGTCTCACAGTGTTTGAAGTCACCCAGGTTTGTCCCCGTGGTTGTGTTCTTTTTGGCTCACTGGGTGACTAGGTTTGTTTCTGCCCTGACCCTACTTTCTCATGAAGCCCTTTGGCAGAGTCCCGACATGTTCCAGCAAATATGACTGCACATGGTTGATGTGGCCAATGTTCCTGGTGACACGACCGAGTGGCCACTCGCTGATGGCAAAGATAAACTGTCCACCCCATGCCAGGCCCTGAGCAGCACACCTGTAATGGGTTCACAGTCCCCCCCACAGACTGTGGTTGAGCGCCCCTGGAACAGGGTGTACGAAAGAATGTGGTCAAAGGAAGTGAGCACGGAATCTAATTCTGTGAAGAGCTGCCCGAACAGGTGGGCAGCATTTCATCAGGAAGAAAAAAATACACCGTGGAAAAGCGCAAACGCTGCCAGTAAATATTTTAAGAATATGAAATCAAAATGCCTTCCATAAGCAAACTAAGACCAAGAGGTGGTGGTTACATGCTCTCTTAAAAACGGCTGCCAAGAATCTGAGAGTGGAGGAGGAACCCGACTGAGTAGGGACATTCCACTGGGCAGGTTCTCAGGCCCGGGGCTCTGGGAGGGACGCCCGCATTGACTGGAGGTGGGATTAAACGGCCACTCAGTCTCCAGCCACTCGATGCTGTGGTGTCTGCCCCTCTGTATAGATGTGCCCACGATGCCCTTCTGAAACAGTATTCAAAGGAAGAGAAGTTGGCTGCCTGTGCAGAGCTGTGCATGGGTAAGTTGTGGGCAGGGGTGCCTTACCTTTGAGAGGCCCCTGGAGAGGAGGCTGAGTCAATCCGTTCCCATACTGGATCAGTGAGTGGTCAAGGGTTCCTTCAGGCCACGACATTTGAACATGTGCAGTCCAGCCTCCCTTGTCTGAAGCCACGTGGTGTCACGGTCAACAGCTCAGGCTCCAGAGCTAGGAAGCCCTGAACCTAAATCTGAGCTCTGCCCCATACTGGTTGTGACCTTTAGCAAGGTTCTTACTCCCTCCAAATTCAGTTTCCTCCTATCCACAATGGGGCTCATGGCAGTCCTGTGGTGGGTGCCTGTTGTGGGCCAGGCCACAGGCCCTCGAAGCTCCCTCATTTCGGCGAGGCAGGTAGACATTTCCATGCATATCCATAGCCCCAGGGCAATGGGCTCTCTCTGCTCTGGGCCTTCTAGATTTTTCTAGAAGGCTGCTCAGCCCCATGTAGGTACAAACCAGAGTTAACACGCAGTGGGTCCAGAAGTCTGTAGATAAATACCCAGCTTCCCCTTCGCAGGTAGGACAGCTCTCAGGTGTGTTGTACAGTGAGTTCATTGGTTTTGTCAAAGTCCAGACTCTACATTGCAATAGAGAAGAGGAGTTTAGTAGAGCATCTCTACATGTCATCTATACCCAGAGGGGGAAGCACCCAAATGTAGATGCCTGTTTTGTTTTGTTTTGTTTTGTTTTCTGTTCTAATACGTATGAGTGTTAATAACACACTGTTAGATGATTTGGCCTTATTTTGACAGCAGCCATAGCTCATTGTAAGAATATCAAAAGTTAAGCCCTGGCTGGCGTAGCTCATTGGATTGAGCTCGGGCTGCGAACCAAAGTGTCGCAGGTTCGATTCCCAGTCAGGACACATGCCTGGGTTGCAGGCCACGGCCCCCAGCAATCACACGCTGATGTTTCTCTCTGTCTCTCTATCTTCCTCTCTTCCCTCTCTAAAAATAAATAAATAAAATCTTTTTTAAAAAAAGTTATATTCCTTCCTGGAGGATGTTCTCTGTCATAGTGATCTTTTCTAAGTAAAGTTATGATTTTCAGGGAGGCAGACGTTTAGGGCAAAGTGAATATTGAAAGAAATCTCAAATCTCCCCCAGAGAAATTGCCAGCTTCATCTACAGCAGACTGCCTTGTGAATCTGAGAACTCTGGAGTTCCCTATTTTTATGTCTGAGATCCCCCAATGTATCAGAGACCCTCCTACTGCAACTTCCTGCCACATTTTTATATTCTCAAGAAGATGATGCAATAATGAAGCAATTTTAAAGAGAAAAAAATCGGTTATGTCAAATTTGAAATAGCAATACCCAGAGAAAGCTAAATCCATCCGTTTGTGGTCATGTCTATGTATCATTTTTTATCCTTGCTAAGGGAGTGAGATTGTTGATCCCACAAAGGTTGTGTGGCTTGATTTTTTTTTAGTAGGAAAAATCAAAAGTTCAAAGCAGAAACTGAAAGCATATGTTTAGGTTTGCTTGGTGTGGGTTGAAACCCTCTCCTCATTATTTATTAAAGGTCCTTAGTTCTGCCATACTGATTGCATAAAGGAACTTTCCAGGGAATGGGTGTTTCCTGGCAATTTTTCATGCTGGGTCCTGGGAAAAGATTCAGGGAACCATGCACGGAATTACACAGTGGGGCCTCCAGGGGAAGGTCTATATCTGATGAGCACATTACAATCAAAACTCAACATGTGACCTCCGCCAAAGAAGCTGAAACAGGCCATCTGCAGGTCAGAAACATGAGTAATGATGTGTTACTTCTATTAGTAGTAGTTGGATTCGAACTTATAACTACAGGCTGTCACTTTGATAAATAGCCAGGACATTGCATTGAAAAGGGAAATGTTGCTCTTGGTATAACAGCCTCAGATTGATTTCAAAGTAACAGCAATGTTTTCATTAAGAGCATGTATATTATTCAAAGCATTTGGTTTTTTCCTTTTCATTGCCCAAAATATTGTAGATATTGCAGATGTCTCCTTGTTTATTTTTCTACCACTTTGGTACAGATTGAATTAGCCAAATAATGGAGAAAGAATTGAGCAAGAGAAGAGATTAAAACACTGCCAAGAAAAATGTTATTTCCAGTTTCTCTTAGAATATTCTTTTCATGGTCTGAAATTGATGTCTATGCCCTTATTTCATTTCCCTCTAAACTATATCCAAGTAGTAGAATTGAATAAATGGGTTCAGGAGTTATTAGACCCTTCCTTGCTTAGTTTTAGAGTAGCACATGCCTAGATATTTTATTTAAAAAAAGACAATGTATTTGATTTTAAAGATCAGTGTTATTAATTTTTTAAAAGTTACTTTTCTCCCTACCAGTTGGGTATTCTTAATTACCATGAGTAGATCCCTGGAAAGGGGGCATGCATCTTTGGATTCTAGATCTCAAGGAATTTGAACCAGTTTAGAGAAAAGTAACCTTTAACCCTAAAGCAGGAATAAACCTGTCATGGAAATATGACTGGAAAGTAAAGTCATTCATCTGCTTTGCCCTGAAATCCTAGCTCTGTCCCTGGGTATCGGAGTGACCTTGGGCAAGTCCTTGAACCTGACCCAGTGGCCTCCTGTATACAACAAAGGTGTTGGACTGCATGACCTTTTTTCTACCTCTTGGGTTCTTCTACACTAACATTTCCCACCAAGGGCCCTTGATCCACCTAGAGGTGCATTTTTAAAGCTATTTAATGTAGTACTGAGAAATAGGAAATGAATGTAAAACAGTAAATGTAGAAGCCTCTTTATAGGTATTCAATAAATAAAATTATTTCACTTTAGGTAATAGTGGATTGAGATTAAGAAATTCAAAGTGGAGAAAGAACAGGGAAGAAAAATTCAGTGTGTGCACACTGAACCATAAATCACCATTTTTGTAGGTCACAAGTGGCCCATTATTGACAATTTATATGGGTCAGCCTAATGCCATGGCTACAATCTTTGAGCAGCAAATTTGGACAAATCTATAGGGCTTACCTAGACAACACCAGCTTCGGAGATTACCTGTGTGAGAGCGGAAATATTAGAGGACCTGGGAAAATCCATCACCTTCGAACCTGTAGCCCAACTTGGTAGGAGCAGGTATTTGATCACTCACTGTAGTCTCTGAAGCAAAACAAAAGAATGTCCTCTAAGGAAAGGTGATTAAGATACTATCATAACATTGGAACAACTGAAAACAGTTGCAAATATCGTTCTGAAGATATCAAACGATAGAGCCTCATGCTAGTGGATTCTGGAAGCATTCATCTCCTGCACTCGAACACTTTTTAAATGCTCTGGTTTTTTTGTGTGTGAGTTATCTAATTATCGGCCATGGTGGAACTTCTGACCTGCTGTTGTTTGTTTTAGTTATCCCTGAGAAGTCTGGGAAGGAAGTCCTCAGAGCCCCCGGCACCATCAAAGACAGACTCAAGAAGTTGCTGGCTCACAAAAACAGCATGAAAAAGAAGGTAAAAATTAAAAATGTCATCACAGAGCCTGCCGGGACGCCCACCCCTAAGGGTAACCTGTGGCCCTTCGCCTCTGAAGACAGCATTTCCAGAGATGGGAACCCGAATGGAGGAAACAGGGAGACGGAGGAGAGAATGAAACAGGGGCTGGGGGAAGAGACAGGAGATGAGGTGGCCCTGAAGAACCACGTGGAGCAGGAGCAAAGCCTTCGAGGAGATGTGTTTGGTGAGTATCATTTTTGGTGTTGCACACATTCTATGAACAATGAACTGTGGTTTCCCTGGGAAGTTCAAGAAGAAAAGACAGTTTCACTCCTTAAGGAAAATGGGTTCAACTTGAAGTCCTAAGAAGTAGGGTTCTTTATAAAGTCGGGAAACTAAGGTCTCCCACGGATATGAAGTTAAATGTGCTCCTATGGGAAATGAAGAGCATAGGTCCTTTCTCCTTGCCTGGGGTGCCGGTTCCTGTTTGACACACACCCTCTCTTTGCACTCCCAGCAAGGTCAGTTTGCTTGTCCCGCAGTCTCCGTTGTCGGGCTGGCTGCCCAGCTCTGCAGGTGGTGCAGCCCCCAAACCAGACAGAGCCTTACCAGGTGGATCTGCCGAACTCTACATGTTTCCTTCTTGAACGTACCTTTTGTGGGCCCACTGGATGAAAGGAGAATTTCACCGTCATGTGGTTATGATGTTAAAAGCCAAAGTAGACCCTCCTAGGGAAGGAAATTCTATCATAGAGCTTAAGCTTCAGTTTTCTCCATCAACTGGGTAACCACAGGACCCACCATCAGTCCCAGCCCCCCAGGATGGGTTCTAACCCACTCTGATCCCCCCACCCTGAGACTTTCCACTGCATTCTCTCTGGGCAGCTGTTGCTCCCTCTATATTTTGCTGTGTCTGTTCTTGCCTCCATGACTGTTGGACTTAAGCACCTGAGAAGTAGATGCAAGCCTACCCATCCAAGAACTAGTGTGCCGATGACATATCATCTCCCCTAGTAGAGAGTGAAAGTCTCACCAAAGTGGATGCCCAAAACCTGGTGAGAAGGGACATGTTACTAGTGTAGATGCTTAGGTCAACTGGGGTAACCTTTGGAAAAACTTGTTCTGGATGAGGAAACTGGACCCACGTGAGTGCCTTGCAAATTTAGGGTACTGTGCTCTGACATGCGCTGTCAGTAGAATATGTGATAAAGCCCTCTGTTCAGTCATTCAATCATACCTTCTAAGACTATGGGGTTTTTGGGTTGTTCCTAACTGACCACATCTTCTCCATTAGCCCCTAAGGTGAATGAAGCAGGTGAACTGGGACTGGTTCTGGTCCAAAGAAAAGCAATACCATCCAGACTGGAACACCAAGGTAAATAACCCCTTTTCCAAGTGCATGCTCTCTCACGCAGTCCCATGCCATTTTTGTTTCTTCGTAGGATGAGAAGATTGTTGATATGTCACTGCTTCATTCCTAAACACCCAAGGGAAAAATCATTACATCACGACACTCAGTGCTGGTGTGAAAATAGTAGGTCCTTACCCGATTAATACCAATGATTCCAATATAGTAAGCCTGTCTTCTCCTCTCCATCCCTCCTACAGAGGGACACTGAGAGTGAAGAGCCAAGGCAGATTGCATGTATGGAGGTGGGAGAAAATGATTCGTTTGCTTCAACTCTAACACCCAAGGGCCCACAATCTGAAAATCACCATGTACTAACATCTGACCCAAAGTACCTGCGCTGGTCAGTTACCAGTTACCACAATTGTGCTGCATATCAAACAACCACAGACCCCCCAGTGGCCTATAGCAATAAATGTTTTTGCTTATGAGTCTGCGGACTGGCTGCGCAGTTCTGCTCATCTGAGCTGGCCTGGGCAGGGCTCACCCACGTGTCTCCAGTCAGCTGTGGGCCTGCTCAGTGACTTTGCTGGTTTGAGCTGTGCTCCCTCAGCTGCCTGGGGCCACAGTTCAGACAACTGCGCTGTCTTGGCTCTGCTCCATGTGGCCTCTCATCCTCCGACGGGCTAACCAAGCTTGTTCTCATGAACAAGAAAGAGATCAGAAGCACACAGGCCTTTTAAGGTCTAGGTCCAGAACTGGCCCAACCTCACTTCCACCATATTCTATCAGCCAGGGCAAGTCGCAAGGCCAGCCCAGACTTAAATGCTGGGCAGGCGCTACGAAGTCATACTACAAAGAGTGTGAATATAGGCAGGGGTCAAAATCGGACCATTTTTGGATCCATCTATCAAAGCCTCATTCTCTGGAATGTCTGAGTCATGACCCCTAATCCTCTGGGTTTATTTAGCACTTTTACAACCCATGACAAATTATATATTGGCATCTGTACAAAGACATCAGGGAGAAGCCTACTTGTATATTTACCTTTGTGCTCAGTAGTAATGTGAATTCCTTGATCTTCTGTTTCCTTTTCCAACTTTCACTTAGCACTGTACATGTCCTAAGCTTGTGCTAATTTGATCCCCTTTTGCATTGGCCCCATGGGTACATTGTTCAACTTCATCCCTTTGGCTTATAGGGCAGTCTCCACCATGGAGAAAGTACTTCTCTAGTTCAGTCCTCCCAATTCATCTAAGAAGCTTCTAGTAACACCCCGAAACTAATGACCCCTGACTCAGCTCCTACAGTCATCTTGTTTTCCTCAATATTTCTCCTGAGTGTTCCTTTTTATGTTTTTTTTTAATTTTATTTTTTACTTATTTTTAGAGAGGGGAAAATGAGGGAAAGAAAAGGGGAGAGGAACATCAATGTGTGGTTGCCTCTTGACTGTCCCCTACTGAGGACCTGGCCCACAACCCAAGCATGTGCCCTGACCGGGAATTGAACCTGTGACCCTTTGGTTCACAGGCTGGCACTCAGTCCACTGACCCACAGCAGCCAGGGCAGTGAGTGTTCCTTTTAAAAAAATTATCTGCATCAGACATCTTATCACCCATGTTCTTGGTTAGGAAGAAAATGTTTCATAGTTCAGGAAATAAGCTACATTCTCCAGGTGCTCTGAACTTCTGCCCTAGCTTGCTAAGTAACATTAATAAAGTTTTTGAGTCCTCTCTGGATCCCCAGACCTACTGGGTTTCATATATTTACCTCTTCTTACTTGATCCTTAATGAAATACAGAAAGTTCCCAGTTTTGCATATGAGCATGTGACCCTGTGATTTCTGAGTCCTTGAGTAAGGTGCTCTGGAGCACTCAGTCTCAACTAAAAGACTCGAGTGGGCACCCGAAGTCTTCCACTTGCTGTTGAACTTCAGCATGTCACGTAGACCTGTGATGCCTCATTGCTTTCATGCGTAAAGTTGGAACAAGAGCAGCGCTCCTCTCTCAGGTGCTGTGTTAGGCTAGGTCCCTCAGAAACAGACCCTGGGACAAGAATCTGTGTGCAGTGGTTTATGTGGGAGATGAACCCAGGAGACAGTGGTTTGGAGGGGAGGATTGAGCCGGCGAAGACCAGGAGGCAACACAGGGTGCATCCTCAAGCAAGATTCCTCCAGGTAACTGGAGCTCAGTCCTGTTGGGGAAGTCTGGGAGCCAGTGTAGGACATGCAGCTCAGAATTGTCCTACTGGAGGGGCGAGGGAGCTGTGGTGTTTATATACCAACTCCTATCTGACATTGATTGAAGGCTGCTCCCAGATGGTCCTGGTGCTCCTGGCCTTTTGTGAAACCAAGGAAGGGAGCCCTGGCTGGCGTAGCTCAGTGGATTGAGCGTGGGCTGCAAACCAAAGCGTCGCAGGTTCGATTCCCAGTCAGGGTACATGCCTGGGTTGCAGGCCATAGCCCCCAGCAACCGCACATTGATGTTTCTCTCTCTCTCTTTCTCCCTCCCTGCCCTCTCTGAAAATAAATAAATAAAATCTTTTTAAAAAATAAAGACATCTTCATTAAAAACAACAACAACAAAAAAAGCAGGGAAGGGACCTCCGTCCTAGCTGGACCTTCTGCAAGACTGGAGAGAACCTGGAGTTCAGTCTGACTATGGTCTGTGTCCAATCCCAGCACTTAGTGGTCCTCCCCAAAGGCAAAGGCATGGAGGTATCTGCCCAGGAATGCCTGTCCATCACTGGTTGAGGAGTCTCCTGGAGGAATAGCTTGCTCCAGCCAGAGTATCTCCATGCAGATGGTTGTGGGTATTTGCAGTAGAAAGACGTGCACCTGAGACAGATGTTGGTGTGGCACCAACAACCTCCGTTTCAGAGGTGATGGAGATTAAATCGGAGAATAGATTTGAAAGCACTTTGTGCACCGTAAAGTGCTGGACAAGTGAACTATTGTACTCAAGGAACCAAAGCCTTGGCTTTGCTCTCTTTATGGAGTAGTTGGCTTTATACTATTGCATCGTCCCAGTTTACATTCCTGGTCTCCTGCATGTTGCGGAAGGGAAGGGTTTGGGGACAAACATACCACCACAGTTATAAACCAAGTGAAAAAAAATTTTTAAAGATTTTATTCATCAATTTTTAGAGAGGGAAGGGAGGGAGAAAGAGAGAGAGAGAAACATCAATGTGCGGTTGCTGGGGGCCATGGCCTTCAACCCAGGCATGTACCCTGACTGGGAATTGAACCTGCAACACTTTGGTTCGCAGCCCACGCTCAATCCACTGAGCTACGCCAGCCAGGGCCCAAGTGAAAATTTTATGTGGTGCTATCTGTGGGCTGGTGACCTCAACTTCTCACACTAGTAATAGCACTCTCTAAAGAATACTGAAGACTGGAAGCAGGTAGTACCTGGCATCTTTTAGTTTTCACACTGGGGTAGAAAGAAAATATCTTCATTGGAATAGGGGGCAATAGGGGCTTAGAAGAAAGAAGAGTGAGGGAAACAGCAGTGTGTATGTGCTGGCCTCTTGTTACGATTTTTGTTAAATGATTTGCTAAGTAGAGCCCCAGGGTTCAGCTAAAGACAGCAAAAGAACCTGAGATGGAGAAGTTACCACTGGTAGGTCCTGGAGGAAGTACAAGGCCACATGGGGAGGTCAAGGTGGGGTGCTTACAGAGTAAGAGGCAGGACCTGGGGCACATGCCTTTAGTAGGGTCCATTTGTGCAGCACTTGGGGGTTCCCAAGCTAGGGCGGGACCGGTTGACTCAAACCAACAAGATGAGAGATTTGGTAAGCTCCACAGGGGTCTTCCCTAAGGGGGAGGCCCTGAGAGGCAGGGGAGACTGTTTATCTCTAGGGCTGTTGGAGAAGTCATATCAGGAACTTTCATGTACTTGTGACACTGCAGGCTGTGTAGGGGTGTCCAACCTGTGGTCTGCGGGCCCGACACAAAATCGTAAAATTACTGCAAACTGAGACTTTTTGTGATTATGTGTTACAATGCATTTCATGTGTGGCCCAAGACAACTCTTCTTCTTCTGGTGTCACCAAAGGGTTGGCCACTCCTGACAGGGCATGCACTGGCACGAGGGCTAGTATAAGTTTAAAGCCCCCACTGGCTGGTCGGCCAAACAAAATGGCAGCCAACGCAACAACATTATGGAGTGGCTTTGCTGAACTCTCTGCAACAATGGAAAACACGGCACTGCCTTCCAAAGCTCCAAATGTTAGACGTGTTTCTAATGTTCTTCATGATCATGAAGTGCACCCTTTCCCTTAGCAGATTTAAACATCTCGGTTGACTGCAGCTTCGACCATGGGGTCTGTGACTGGAAGCAGGATGTGGAAGATGATTTTGACTGGAGTCCTGTGGATGAAGAGAATGGTATTTAGATTTCACTCTTTCATGTTCTACGACATGGCTCAAGTAAAGAAAGCTGTCCAGCGATGGGAGGGATGTCAGGGTTGTTGGTTGTGTTTGGAAACTGGTAGCCCTTCCCAAGTCTCCCCAGATGAATGACTAACTTGGCTCAGTACATTATATTCTCCTGCCCAATCCCTCTTTCAACCACCCACCCCCACAAAAGATGCCCCGGCCGACCTTCAACCCCCTCTCTCCTGCTGCTGAGAGAGACGTTGGCATTTGTACGAGATTTAAGAGTCTTGCAGAAAAGGTAGAAAGAAGTTGTTCTTTTCCCCCAGTTAACCACCTGTGGTGCTCTGTAGTTTGTTTGTTTGTTTGTTTGTTTGTTTGTTTGTTTGTTTGTGAGGATGAGCAACAAATCTTCAAAGGAAATAGGACCGCTACCTGAACCTGGGATTTTAGCAGAGTACCTCGCAGATCGTCAAAACCATAATGAGCATCAAATCAGCCACCTGGTGTGAACTCCTGGACTGAACTTTCCCTTCTGTTCCTCGAGGATTTCTTTCTTCCCACCGAACCCTGGACATTTCTCGGCCTCAGCTCCGACCTGCCTACGTTCCACGGCCTACCTAAACACTCTTGGGGGGCCCTAGCTTTCCTGTTGGGCAGGTCGTATGGCTGGCAGATCCTATTCGGAGAATACATTGAATCCCTGTCTCCTAAGGGTTATAATATAATTAGAGACAATTGTTATACCTTCAGGGACTCCAGTTTCTTACCAAACCAATTGTTTTCTGGGGGATGTACAGGCTTACTCCTCCATTAATAGATCTGTCTTCTAGACCCTTCCTTTAGACTAATTCTTTCCTGAGGTTTTTTTTCCTTCAAGCCCTTACATGCAATCAGGAAGCCTGGATGTGTCCTAACAAGAATTCCTTCTAGAATTTGGGATCACAGTGGAGGGCATGCACCCCACACAGTGAGCTGTGTGAGTGGAAGTACTGCTAAAGAATCAGGGCAGGCACAGGGCAAGTTTAACCAGTCCAGAGAATCCATATTTGGAGACGCTATCTTGTCATAACTAACCTGAGTTCCTCCTTTCTAACATCATGGAATCTCTAAATTTGTGTCTACCACAGCTGTCTCACACTAGGAGACCATACTCAGGGGTGTCCAACCTCTGGCCTGCAGGCCGCATGTGGCTCAGGATGGCTATGAATGCAGCCCAACACAAAATCATAAACTTACTTAAAACATGATGAGATTTTTTTTTGTGATCACGAGTCACAGTGTATTGTATGTGTGGCCCAAGACAACTCTTCTCCTGTGTGGCCCAGAGACGCCAAAAGGTTGGACACCCCTGCTAGGTTACTGCAGGATCTCGACCGCTCACACAGTCAGCAATGTCTTACGCTGGGATTTCCACCAGTGGGAAATCCCCTATTAACAAACACCTAATTCATAGAAGACCCTGGGGTTTGCATCACCCAAACCATACTTCTGCCCCTTCTGCACCTCCATCTGTAGGTGGGCTTGTCTTTGACTACAGAGTTAAACAGAATAAAAGAACCACGGGATAAATCAACATCATTAAGAAGATAAAAACTCAAAGATGGATTGAAGTGGGTTTTAGCTGGAAAAGAAAGAGAAACCTGTCACAGCGGGTCACGGAGGAGACAATGTAGCTGGTAGAGGTGCCAAATAAAGCACAGGATGCCTACATTTCAGATAAGCAACAAATACTTTTCCATATCTCTCAGGCATGTTGTTTATCTGAAATTCAAACTTCACTGGGCATCCTGTATTATTATTTGATGAATCTGACAACTTTAGTAGCTGACTAGAAGACTGGAGAGTCTCTGAGTCTGGTGAAAACTAAGGCCATGTCAGCCAGGGTCCTCAAGTGTCTCCAAGAATTTCAGCAGCAGGAAACTCCACTCCACCCCCGTGTCTTCCTCCGAGCTTCTGCAGGAATAATCCGTCTTTCTTACCAACTTCTTCAGACCCCATTCCATGAGAGTTTTTGCCCAAGTTCATCAAAGCCACAACCAGGAGATGGGAGATAAACAAACATCTACTATCACTGATTAAAAGATACTCAGAAGATGGACGCTTAGGCATAGAGGATGCGTTCCTGTCATCTGAAATCCCAGGTTGAAATGATATGTTACACGGGTTGAGCTCCATGAAACTGTTAATATACATTCAGGTCTGTTGTGGATTACATACCATGCTATGGAAACACCTAGAGAGCTGGCTATCATACGTATCATTGATTCGGTGGGGAAATGCATTCTGAAGTTCAAAAAACCAAGTTCTGGAGCACAAGCTCTGCACCAACTGCAAATCACCCACAGTGCTAAGGGATCGTTTAATTAGATTCTTACCCCATCTCTGCTGTTGCCAAGCTTTGTGAATGTAAACATGGTCTTCGGTTGCTCTGACCCTCAGTTGCCTTTTCTACACAAAAAAGGACTTCAACTCCACGATTTCCTGAAGTCTATTTTAGCATGATAATATTGTTCCTGTGTTTGAAATGAAAGGAACTTCAGCTTTCCCTATAGAGGATTATCATTCTTTCTTTCTTTTTTTTTTAAGATTTATTTATTTATTTATTTTTAGAGAGGGAAGGGAGGGAGAAAGAGAGAGAGAGAGAAACATCCATGTGCGGTTGCTGGGGGTCGTGGCCTGCAACCCAGGCATGTGCCCTGACTGGGAATCGAACCTGCAATGCTTTGGTTTGCAGGCCACGCTCAATCCACTGAGCTATGCCAGCCAGGGCCCATTCTTTCTTTTCTTTTTTTGGTAAAGATTTTATTTGTTTATTTTTAGAGAGGGAAGGGAGGGAGAAAGAGAGAGAGAGAGAAACATCCATGTGTGGTTGCTGGGGGCCGTGGCCTGCAACCCAGGCATGTACCCTGACTGGGAATCGAACCTGTGACGCTTTGGTTTGCAGCCCGCGCTCAATCCACTGAGCTATGCCAGCCAGGGCTCCATTCTTTCTTTATAGCTATTTTGTACGCTGTAGCCAAACCCTTTACAGTGGCCTCATTAATGGTGTGTATTTCTTTTCTTAAAGCCGTTGGCTACTATATGGCAGTTCCGGCCCTGGCAGGCCATGAGAAGGACATCGGCCGATTGAAACTTCTCCTGCCTGACCTGCAGCCCCAAAGCAACTTCTGTTTGCTCTTTCATTACTGGCTGGCTGGAGACAAAGTAGGGAAACTTCGAGTGTTGGTGAAAAGCAGGAACAGTCCTCTGGCATGGGAGGAGACCAAGAGTGAGGATGGAAGGTGGAAGACCGGGAAAATTCAGTTCCATCAAGGGACTGACACTACCAAACGCGTAAGTGGAAAAAGAGTATTCCACTAGACATTGACATTATTTTCTATGATCTGGCAAACAAAATGCTTCCTGAAGTACCTAGGCTCTGGGACTGCAAAGGCAAATGAGGCTTTTCCCCATACACGTAAAGAGCTTATAAGCCAGGCAGTGAAAGACAAATACCATATGATCTCACCTTTAACAGGCACCTAAACAACAAAACAAACAGGCAAAATATAGCTAAAGACACTGACATAGAGGACAGGCTGACAGTGACCAGAGGGGAGAGGGGAGGGAATTTCAGGGTAAAATGGGAAGGGTTTACAGGAACAAATGTAAAGGACACATGGACAAAAACTACGGGGGTAGAAATGGGAGGGAGGTGGGGAGGGATGGGTGGGTGTGCTGGGATGAGAGTAAAGGACAGAAAACTGTACTTGAACAATGATTACAATAAAATTAGGGGGAAAAAAGAGCTTATGTCCTGGAACAAACTAGGCGAGGCAATGAATCAGCACAAATAATGATAATGCTTGTCAGGTGCACAAATGCCATGCTCTGGAGGAACGGTTGGTTTGTGTGTCCAGCCCCTTTCACCAGTGTCCTTTCGAACCAGGCTATAAATTCCTTAATGTGGAAAAGTGTATCTTCCTCATTTGTCCTATGCCCAGCACTTATCACAACGAATGAAAACCAGAAGGTCATATTTTAAGTGGCTGTTGTCTGGAGACTCCATAACCACCCTCACATTCTGTGATGCCACAGAAGGATGCAAAGAAAACTATTACATTCATGATTACAGTTAGTCACAGCAGAAGAATATGGACTGAGAGCAGAGTCCAGGACAGACTGGGCACAAGCTTGCAGTCGTCCTCTACCAGTAGAGTCATAGAGAGAGGGAGCTCTTAATTCTCTCAGCAATTATGCGTGACCATGCACACAAAGTACTGCCCACCGAGGACACTCACCCATGCCTTGGCGTTGTAGGGTTTTGTTGGGGGTCGGCCTGCCCACATGACTGACCCTGTGGCTGACCTTACTTACTCAGTCTCCAGCCTCTCCACAGGTCAGGCTGATACTTGTGGGACTCCAGGCCCCACCATAAATCACATCAATTTGCCCGGCATGGCCAAAGTTGGTCGGAGGAGGTAGAATATTCCAAGGACTTAGAGCTGACCTCCTAGGAACCCAAGGCCGCTCCGCCTTCTATGAGCGTTGTCTACTCAAGGAGGTTGAGCTTGTGGAAGGAATTGACTTGTAGAAAAATCTGCTTTCAATGGTTATATCGCAAATGCCCTTTCTCAAAGACAGCATAAGAAGCCTGCCTAATATTTTTGTACCAGGATAAGGAAAAATGCAGTTAAACACCAAGACAAATTAGGATGGCAATTAATTATTCTGATGCTTATTGTTAGTTATCCTGGAGTATCAGTCAGGGATTTCAGTGATGGGGAGGCCATCATATCCCAAAGTCTAGACCTGCCCACCCTCTTTAACCCACCTAGAGGTCTGCTTTTTGGCTCACTACATTTTTAAACAAATGTTTTATTTATTTTTAGAGAGAGGGGAAGGGAGGGAGAAAGAGAGGGAGAGAAACATCAATGTGTGGTTGCCTCTCACACGCCCCGTACTGGGGACCTGGCCCACAACCCAGACATGTGCCCTGACTGGGAATTGAACTGGCGACCCTTTGGTTTTCAGGCCTGCACTCAATCCACTGAGCCTCACCAGCCAGGGCTGACTTACTACTTTTGAAAAATACTCAGAAGGACATCTTCCTGAAAGCAGTTCCTTCCCGAGAGGAGACTAGGAGAGGAAGAAATTCCTATTCCCAGTGGAGCTACCACTTGCTGCTTGGTGATAACTTGTGTGCAGCCGTTCTCAAGAAAATGAATCCCAGTAGCCTGGGGGCAACAGAGGGCAGTCCAGGCAGTGGGCAGTCACAGTCTCCCTTTGCCCCATTTGTCCCTCCAAGCCTCCCCCTCCCGTCTTTGGAGATGCTGCGAGATTAGAACAGTGATGACAGCAAGCCTAAAACCACTTCATCCTTGAAAACTATCCCGTGATTGTTTACGAAGCAGGACAGAGATGCTGTTGAGGATGGTGAATAGGTGCATGCTGGTATTGTGAGCACGATCCGTGAAGGACCTTTCTTTACGAGGCCAATGTGCTGCGAGTTTCAATTTCATTTTTAAAATGCTTAGAGAACCCTGGCTGGCGTAGCTCAGTGGACTGACCGCAAGCTGCAAACCAAAGCATCGCAGGTTTGATTCCCAGTCAGGGCACATGCCTGGGTTGCAGGCCATGGCCCCCAGTAACTGCACATTGATGTTTCTCTCTCTCTCTCTTTCTCCCTCCCTTCCCTCTCTAAAAATAAATAAATAAAATTAAAAAAAATAAAATCCTTAGGGAAGACAAAGGGAAATCACTTTATTGAAAAAAAATTAAAGATTCATAACCATTCCACAGTAACATCAATGCTTCCACGTTTTGCATGTTCCTTTCCACATGAATACATATTTGAATCTATTTATGTCCACAGTACAAACACAGTGCATGTTGTTGAACTCATTTTGACGGAAGTACATGTGTGTGGCATTTTAAAGAAGAATAACATGTTCCAAATTAGATAGTCTTTTCTTTCTAATTTGTTTGATTCAGAGTAACTTTAATCATGTTTGAATCAGAATAATTTTGCTGGCCTCTAATCTGCTTATCTCTGATAGTGAGATTTAAAGAATTAAAGAGCACACTAAGCATAGTACCCTTTTTATTGCTACTCCTTACAATAAATGGTATTTAATAGGTGCTTCGTAAGTTGTAACTGTTATTACTTTCATAATTATTGAATTAAAAATATTTTAGTGTCTTTTCTGATTATAAAAGTAACATGAACTATTTTTTAAAACATTACAAAATTGAAGAAACTTATATGCATCATTCAGCAAAAATTTATTTTAATAATATTTCTTTGAAAATATTTTTAGGTGAATGAGTGAACATAAAATAGTTACTGTATATCTTTAATTTTGTTAAATGAGTCACCCCTGTCATTTTGGGTCCAATCTGAAGATAAGGTTTTTTTAGTATTCATCTTCTGTTCTTTATATGGTAGAAATTTCTAAAGTATAAAGAAGTTTGCTTCTCTCATGATTATTAATAAGTGTCTTAGATAAAAGTGATTATAGCCTATTATGATACATTTCTCAGCACATGAAAACAATGACATGCCAGATAATTGCTGAATACGTGAATCAACAGTTTAAGAAAAATAACTATGTTACTATAAACTACCAAAATCTAAATGCATCAAAATAATTCCCTTTCAACTATATAGTTTTGCATTAGATGTTCACAGGGAATACTAAATTTCTTTTAGGCAGTTTTTTTTTTTTAAGAAAATCACATTCTTTTATTTTGGGGGGTGTTTTGAAGTGGGAATTAAAAAATTTCTTCTTACACTTTACCCTCCTCAGCTTTCCAAGGGTTTCCAGGTTCTTTTGGGTGTTTCAGTTTTCTCTGAACATAACTCACTCAGCACAGATAGCTGTCACATGGAAAAATAGAATATGTTACTGGCTACTCAATGTCAAAGCCTGTTTCCGTGCAATAGGGACACACGAGGTTAGTCCTCTTTAGTAGCTGTTAGAGAGTCTGATTGTATCATTGTTGTCGAATATTTTGAAGTAATTTTTTATCCCCTCTCCATTATTAGATCATTTTTGAAGCAGAACTCGGCAAGGGCAACACCGGAGAGATTGCAGTAGATGGTGTGGTGCTGGTGTCTGGCTTGTGTCCCGACGGCCTTTTACCCGTGGGTGCTTGAATGCTACCGTTGTCTGCTCTGTCTTCATATTTGACTTTTAATGTCACGTGTCTGGGTTTTGATATGTCATCACAGATGCCCCTCCATTTTAAAAATGCAAACTGGAAAATTGCAATGTACCAACACAAACATTGTTGTAAGATGCCTTTCTTGTAGAGAGGCATCAATATTCGCTTTAAATTCATTTCTGGGTTGGTAAAATGTGGAAATGTCCGTTCAGCCCCTGTGTATCTCATATGTCTACATGTGTGAGTGAACCTCTCTACACAACATTTCTAGAGTTACAAAAAAACAAAACGGAGGAATGTTTAACTGTGTGGCTTTTGTGGCACATCTTAGAAACTATGACATCACAGACAGACTTTTACCTAAGTGGCTTAACCAGATCTTTTGTAGCCAGACTTGTGTATTTAAATTCTTTGTAATAATAATATCCAAATAATCACCTTGTCTCATGGCTTAAGTTCTTTCTAAGCAAGAAACTGTGGTTGTTTGATTTTGTGCTTAGTTATGTGTATGGTTATTTGCTTTGCTGGAAAACATGGTTTTTATTCTTTCTCCATGGAAACACTTTATATTCTTAAAAATTCTTAAAATGACTACCTATTATGGGAACACATGACTACTTTATTAGGCCTCATAACTGCAATGAAAATTAGCATAAGTTGTTGAATTCAAGGCCTCGGAGAACATAAAACTAAATTAAGAAGGCAACAGGACTCGAAGGAAAGATGGATGCCTTTTTCCCTGTTTCTTTTCTTCCAAATTCAAGAACAGCTTTGCGTGGTAATGAATCCTGAGTGAATTCTCTGAGGATGAAAGGATATTCTGCTTTAAGATCCTGAATCATGAATTGCTCCAGGATAGCTTCCAAATAAAAGGTTCCCTAGATATTTGCTGGCTCTCCCCTAAAGCAGGGAAAGCATTGGGCCATAGGAGGAGGGAAAGAGAGAAGGTGGTCCCTTATTAATCTATAATATTTGTAGCCTCACTCTTAAAGTTCTTTAATACTGAATCTCTTGGGGGGGGGGTGAGGAAACATTGTTTTTCTTTAGTGTGAAAGAATTACTTCTACACAGGGCTGTAGCTGTGTCTGTTGGATAACTAGTAGTTATAGAAACCCCCAAAACTGCGTTTCTAGTGAGATCAGTTAAAGACCTGTCCAGCTATATCCAATCAGCCCACAGAACTGTAAGACACAATAAAATGGTTGTTTTAAGACACTACAATTTGGGGTGGTTTGTTGCACAGCCAAAGCTAACTGATGAATGTGGTTTTGAATACTGTGGTAGAATCTGAAGAAGACTTCCTTTCTGGATAGAAAATGAATGTATGAAGCTGAGCTAAGTTGAACTGAATAATAATATTTCCTGTTTCTCTATATCGGCAGCAGAGACTTCTAGTTACCTACCCAATATCCATTCTCACCCTTTTCCTTACTAATATAACCACATGTAAATATATTTCTGGGTTGGTAAAATATATTTTTTCTGGGTTGGGGGGTTAGGGGACAACGTGCTCAACTAAAAGACTGCATTTCTCAAAATCTCTTTCAGTTGAAGGAAGTCACTGAAGCATTGTTGGGGCTTCCAGGAAGGATCATTAAAGATGGGTCTTGGCTGGTGGCCCACTTTTGCCATATCTCTTCCTCCTTCTTCCTGCCTTTGGTGTGGTTGTGAAGGCAGGCACTCTAGGAGTTACCTTGTGACCATGAGGGCAAGGGCCACACTCTACGAAGGAGTGCCTAGCGGGAGGAAGCCTGGGTCACTGATGACATTCTGGCATCTCTGCCTCTGCCCCAGACTGGCCACTACTCAACCTTGTATGAAGTAAAAGAAACATAAATCCTTCCTTGGCCCACCTAGGATTTCAAACAAGGCACAATCCAGACTCAGGTGACCACGTGCCGATTCTTGAGGGCTGCTTCTGCCATTTCCACCACAAGAGCATATAGTCTTGGGGACTAACTTCTTAGACACTTAAATACCAACAGATGGTTTTAAAGCCCAATCAATAGCCAGTAGTGTCATGGAGCTCTACCCTGCACCAGCACTGAATCATACTTTGCCTCCTTTGAGGAAACCTGAGGTCAGCCGATTCAGCCACAACTCCCGTATCTGTTGACCCTGGACGGCATCCAGTGTGCAAAGCCCCCAGGTCCTCCATCCACCCTCTTCCACTTGCTCATCCCCACACTCTCATGGGCTTTCTCTTTCGGACACTAACTCCCACTATCTCTGCTCCTCTCCCATCACACATACTGCATGGTCTGGCAAACAAACTGTGCTTCACCTTAATGCATGCTAATGATGTCTTCCATCTTTCAACCTTAGCTGAACTGAGCTCTCTCCCAGAGGCTCCTGTACCCCTGCAGCCTTACCAAATAACTGCCACTCATCCTCTCACACTGAACACATGTCAGGGTGTGGAGTTGAAGGCAGCATCTTTCATGCCCTACTCTTGTTTGCAACCTCTTATTTCTCAGGCCCCATGTAAAAGCCATTGTTCATCGGAGGTGCCGTTAAGGAGCTCTACAGCCCTCTGTCCTTCCTAGCCATGTTATCAACCAACCTGTGCATATGGCCCATCCAGTATCCTGGCCTCACAGTTCTTGGACCTCCTCTGTTCCAGTTATCATCACCTCTTCCCTGTCACCGGTCTTTTAAAAATCTTTTTCCTCATGAGACCACACTGCGGTCACACTGCTCTCCTGTTGAAGGTGAGACACTTTCCACTTGCACCCTTCATTTTTCAGACCCTTTCTCAGAGTGCCAGCAGTGCCCCCTTGTGGCAGTCTGTGCATATGTGTGTGGCTGCTACCAGGCAAACAACTAAAAGGACTGTCCTGGGCATCTCTGTTCCCCACTTTGCTCCATTTCTCCCTTCCCCAGTATCCTGTGAACTAACTCATGCTTCTTTCAATCCAGTCACCCCTGAGATCTTGAAGAATCCAATCTTACAGAACTTTCATTCTTTCCTGTCAACTCTTATCGGTCCTACAGTAAGCGACGGGATGCTACTCTTCTAAGATAACTCAAAGGTTGGGAATAAACAGCTGCAACTGTAGCCGTGACTAATATGTTCTGTTTTATTTCATTTTATTTTATTTTAATATTTTATGTATTTATTATTAGAGAGAGGGAAAGGGAAGGAGAAAGAGAGGGAGAGAAACATCAGTGTGTGGTTGCCTCTCGCACGCCCCCTACTGGGGACCTGGCCCATAACCCAGGGATATACCCTAAGTGGGAATCGAACCAGCGATCCTTTGGTTCACAGGCCGGTGCTCAATCCACTGAGCCACACCTGCCAGGGCATATTTTCTGTTTTATAATAGCAACTTCCGATGCCTTCATACAAATGAATGAGTAAGGAGGCAATTTCAGCACCATGGTAAAATCAGGGACTCTCCTCTGATGGCCCTCAAATCTCACAGCTCCATTTAGATGGGGGCTGTGCCAGTGAGTGTTCGCTGGTGGCAGGCAACAGAAACAGATCTCAGCTAACTTATGTCCATGGGAATTTGCAGTACAGAAGCAGAAGTATGCAGGCAGGTGAAAAGACCAGTGACCCAGCTTTGGGATGGGCTACAAACAGAGGTAAGGAAAAAAGCCATTGCCCATCAGGATGCCACCATTTCCAGAATGATCTGTCACCACGTTAGTCTCCACATTACTCTGCTCAAAATTCACCTTCTGGGGAGGGGTGTGCAATCAGACCAGGCTGGGCCATGTGGCTGTCCCCTAGCTAGGACAGGTGGGGGTGTCTAACAAGCTGTTCAGAAATTGGGCTGAAAGCTGCTGGCCCAAACCCACCAAAGTCTACCATGTGGGCCCTAGCACATAGCAGCCGGGATTAACTACGTGTCATTGTTCCAGTCAACATATCAGTCTAAATGATTTACTTTTGTCACGGCAAAGGACTTGATGCTTTCATTCTCTTCAGCACCTAGAAGAACAATTAACAGGGAAACAACAGTAGAGTGGATGAAGCTGAGAATCGAATCAATGTTTTGGAACATAAGGAAACAAAAAACAACCAATGAGAACAACAAGATGAAAAAAGAATCCAAAAAACGAGGACAATATAAGCAGCCTCTGGGACAACTTCAAGCATTCCAACATTCACCTCATAGGGGTGCCAGAAGGAGAAGAGAAAGAGTTAGAAATTGTAGATCTGAAAAAATAGTGAAAGAAAACTTCCCTGATTTGGTGAAAGAAATAGACATGCAAGTCCAGGAAGCACAGAGAGTCCCAATTATGATGGACACAAAGAGGCCCACTCTAAGACACATCATAATTTAAAATGCCAAAGGGTAAAGATAAAGAGAGAATCTTTATCTTTCTAAGAAAGAAAAAAGAAGTTAGTTACCTAGAGGGATGTTTGAGTCATGTTTGAAATGAAGAACACCTAATAACAACTATTATATGAGCCAAATGATGCAGCAAGAACAATGTGTTGGGTTGTTATGGGAAGGGAAGGGGAAGGAAGCCCAAGTGGAAAATGCTTCTCTTAGGCACCATAAATCAGAACGGTGCACTCTGGCCAAATGTGTGTCCCCCTGAAGACTTAGAAGACCTGGAATGAACATGGTTATCCTTTATATTGTTGTTTTGATGAGTGGTTCCTGCTGACAGCACACCCTAGCTATAGAATGAAAGGAGGGCCATGGGTGGTGTGTACAGAGTCAGCCCATGAGAATGAGCCCTGAAGCTACATGGCACAGGAACAAAAGACACGGAAGCAGCACAGACCAGTGATTCTTTTAGTTTGGTGCTTATGTCTTGCTACTCTGATGAACTGCTGTCACAAAATGACCTCCCTTTAAAAGAAAAACCTGAGGCTCAAAATGAAGTGAGGATTTTATGGAGCAGTCCACACATCAGGATTGCTGGCAGACTGTCCTCCTCCTACAGTTTGTTTTTTAGATTCAATTATGGATAGATATGTATTCATTGCCATTTTATTATTCACAGTTTTGATCTTCTTTTTCTTAAATAAGTCCCTTTAGCATTTCATATAATAATGGTGATGATGAGCTCCTTCAGTTTTTTTCTTGTCTGGGAAGCTCTTTATCTGCCCTTCTATTCTAAATGTTAGTTTTTCTGGGTAGAGCAATCTTGGCTGTAGGTCCCCCCTTTTCATGACTTTGAATATTTCTTGCCAACCCCTTCTAGCCTGCAAAGTTTCTTTTGAGAAATCAGCAGACAGTCTTACGGGTACACCCCTCTAGGTAACTAACTTCTTTTTTCTTTCTGCTTTTAAGATTCTCTCTTTACCTTTAACCTTTGGCATTTTAAATTACGACATGTCTTAGAGTGGGCCTCTTTGTGTCCATCGTAATTGGGACTCTGTGCTTCCTGGACTTGCATGTCTATTTCCTTCCCCAAATCAGGGAAGTTTTCTTTCACTATTTTTTCAGATCTCCAATTTCTAACTCTTTCTCTTCTCCTTCTGGCACCCCTGTGAGGTGAATGTTGGATTGCTTGAAGTTGTCCCAGAGGCTGCTTATATTGTCCTCATTTTTTGGATTCTTTTTTCATCTTGTTGTTCTCATTGGTTGTTTTTTGTTTCCTTATGTTCCAAAACATTGATTTGATTCTCAGCTTCATCCACTCTACTGTTGTTTCCCTGTTAATTGTTCTTTATTTTGATTAGCGTATCCTTCATTTCTGACTGGATCTTTCTTATGCTGCTGAGGTCCTCACTAAGTTCCTTGAGCATCCTTATAACTAGTGTTTTGAACTCTGCATCTGATAGATTGGTTATCTCCATTTCATTTAGTTATTTTTCTGGAGTTTTGATCTGTTCTTTCATTTGGGCCATGTTTCTTTGTCTCCTCATTTTGGAAGCCTCCCTATGCTTGTTTTTATGTATTAGGTAGAACTGCCTTCACTCCATGTCTTGGTAGGGTGGCCTAATGTAATAGGTGTCCTATAGGGTCCAGTGGCACAGACTCCTCTTAACCCAAACTGGTGCACCCTTTGTGTGGGCTGAGTACACGCTCCTCTTGTAGCTGAGCCTTGATTGCTGTTGGCGGATCAATGGGAGGGATTTACCCATGCCAGTCAGCTGCAAGGACTGGCTGTGACCACTGAGCAACACCCTCTCCCCTCCGTGGGGGATTAGCTGTGCAGGGGCAGGGTGGTGGAGCTCTGTCATGGTCTGTAGCTGTCCACTGGGGGGTGCAGGCTCTGGGGTTTCCTGGGTGGTGCAGGCCAAGGTCAACTCCCACCTGTGTTTTGTCTGTGGCCACCCTGCCTGAGTTATAAAGCAAACTGAGATGACTACTACTTGTGCTGGGTTTGGAGATTCCCAGGTGAAGCCAAGCTGTGAATCTAGGCTGGCTGCTGGTAGTACCGGGCCTGGGGCTCACTGAAGCCAGCTGTTGCTTGTCTGAGAGGATTTAGGAAGTTGTGAAGCATGAGCCAAGACCAGCCATTCATATGGAAAAGCAGCTTGGGTGGGCCTGTAGGTAGGGTGGGGCAGAGTCTCAGGGGATCTCCAAGGCAGGGCAAACAGTGTTAGCCAGGTTGAAGGAGTCTCAGATACAGCACCAGCCTGCTAGCTCTGTGGCTCTGTGGGGGGATGATTCAGAAAAGGGACAATGGCCTCTGCTTGCCTTGTTGCCAGACACTTCAGTTCCTCCCTGTATAGCACTGGTGCCTTTCATCTTGCTACCCCAGTGCTGAAGCCTAGGGGGAGTGAGTCTGAGTACGTGAGTCCACATGTAGGTTCTTTAAGAGGAACTGCCTGGGGCTCCAGAAGTTTTTTTCCACTGACTCAATCCCCGCTGGTGTTTGCAACCAGAAGGTTTGGGGACTTATCTTCCTGGGACTGGAACCCTGGCCTGGGGGTGCTTAGCATGGGGCTGGGACTCCTTGCTCTGGAGATATCCCTCCTGAATTTTTGTCCACCACAAGTGGCTGTGGGACCAGCCTGTTCTGTGTCTGTGCCCCTCCTGCCAGTCTGGATTGATGTGGTTTCTTTAATTCCATAGTCATGAGACTTCCATTCAGCTTGATTTCTGATGGTCATGAGCGATGGTTGTTCTATATTTTAGTTGTAATTTTGATGGGATTGTGGGAAGAAACTAGCCATGTCTGCCTATGCCACCATCTTGACCAGAAGTCTGTACCTTTGCTATATTTTTCTTTTTCTTTTTTTAAAAGATTTTATTTATTTATTTTTAGAGAGGGAAAGGAAGGGAAGGGGGGGAGAGAGAGAGAGAGAGAGAGAGATCAATGTGCGGTTGCTGGGGGCTGTGGCCTGCAACCTAGGCATGTGCCCTGACTGGGAATTGAACCTGCGATGCCTGGTTTGCAGCCCACACTCAACCCACTGAGCTATGCCAGCCAGGGCATGTTTTTCAAATTAAATGGAATTTTGAAGCCTCCCCAGTAGGCAAGTAGTATAAATATTGTTTCCTTGCCTCTGAATTTCCATCCTATGATCTGCACCAAGAAGTGATTTAAAAGCCAGACTTGCTGGTCCTTCATTTCTCTGCTAATCTGTTGCCACAAATCTATGGTAGAATAACTCACATTCTAGAGATATGACAAAATGGACTAGTGGCGTTGGAAAGGGGAATAAGACGTATGAAAATGACCTAAAGATTATTACTATAGATACACAGGGTGTTAAATGGGACTCTTCCTGACTTGCAGTTTTGCCCAAGACACCAACAGGGAACACGCTGTTAAGTACCCACTGATGCTAAAGAGACATGCCAGACAATCTATGCAGCGCTAAGTGGAGAGCCCAAACTATGTCTGCCATCCCCAAACCCTCTCCCCTCTTCAGCTTATGTAAAAGAGAAGGCAAGGGTGAAAGAGGCCTGTTAAAATTCTGCAAGCTTCCTCCCACCTTCCAGGCAAGTGGAGGGGAGTTTGAGAGAACCACTCGGAGGGATGGACAGATTCCCGTGTCATGAAAGGGCACAAGAAATGGTGCTTGACTCTCCTGAAAAACTCAACAGGTAAGAAGCCCGCTGGGGCTGCCTAGGGCTATCTATGACAGCAAAGAGAGTGGCTGCAGAGGGAGCGGCCTCTGCTCCCAGGGATTAGTTGTCGGGGGGGTGGCTTGGTTTTTCCTATGGGCTAAGCACATATCAAGCAAGTGGCTGGGCGTAGGTTGTTTTTGAAGGACACTGCCCCAGCGGCCTGTCTGCAGATAAGGTGACCAAACAGAAAAAGGTTGGATGAGTCATGCCGCCCAAAGCAGGAGCTAGTGGCCAACTAGTGTATCATCTCAACCAGAGAATGGGTGAGAAAGGGCTCCCAGCCGGGGCTGGGGAGTGGGGGTGGGGACTCTGAAAAAAACCCAAAAGTGAACCTATAAAAAGAAGAAGAGAGGCGGCCTTCGGACATTAGAACACAGAGTTCCAATACTAGGTGGTAACATCATTGATCATATTAGTTTCCTCTGGTTGCCATAACTGGGTGGCTTAAAAGAATGGAAATTCATTCTCTCACAGTTCTGGAGCCAGTAGTCCAACTTCAGGGGGTTAGCAGGGCCACTCTCCTTCCAAAAGCTCTAGGAGGAAATCCCTCATTGCTTCCAGGTCTGGTGGCTCCAGGAGTCCCTTTGCTTGTGGCTGCTTACCTCCAATGTCCATCTTCGTCTTCACTTGGCCCTCTGTCCTCTGTGTTCCTTCCTTTTCTGTCTCTTATAAGGACACTTGTCATTGGATTTAGGGCTCACGTGGATTGGATAATCCAGGATGATCTCATCTTGAGATTTTTAACTTAATTACATCTTCAGAGACCCCCACATCCCCCCCTTTTTTCCCCCCAAATAAGGTCACATTCACAGGTTCCGAGGGTTAGGAAGTGTACATATCTTTTGGGAGGGGGGACCACCATTCAACCTACAACACAATTCAGATAAGACTTTTTTTTAAAATCACTCCTTTCTCCTCGTGTCCTCACCCAGGAGAGATCAGAAAACAGTGGAATAAGCAGAAAAGGGGTACAATAAGGTGGATGAGGAAATGAATCCATATGTCTTTCCCTCTGCTATTCCACAGAGTTACAAAACACACCTGAACTGAGGGAAGGTCGGAGCTTTGAATTGGATGAATAATTGAAAATTTTATATTAGGTTAGAATGGACTTTTTAAAAAGATGTTATTTACTTTTTAGAAAGAAGAAAAAAGAGAGGGAGAGAAACATCAATGCGTGAGAGATACATAGATTGGTTGCCACCACACAGCCCCAACTGGGGGACCTGGCCTGCAGCCCAGGCATGTGCCTGACCAGGGATCCAACTGGTGACCTTTTGGTTCACAGGCTGGCATTCAATCCACTGAGCCATACCAGCCAGGGCAGAATGGACTTTTTTTTTTAAAGATTTTATTTATTTATTTTTAGAGAGGGAAGGGAGGGAGAAAGAGAGAGAGAGAAACATCAATGTGTGGTTGCTGGGGGCCGTGGTCTGCAACCCAGGCATGTGCCCTGACTGGGAATTGAACCTGCAATGCTTTGGTGTGCAGGCCACGCTCAATCCACTGAGCTACGCCAGCCAGGGCCCATTCTTTCTTTTCTTTTTTTTTTGTAAAGATTTTATTTGTTTATTTTTAGAGAGGGAAGGCAGGGAGAAAGAGAGACAGAGAGAAACATCAATGTGTGGTTGCTGGGGGCCGTGGCCTGCAACCCAGGCATGTGCCCTGACTGGGAATCGAACCTGCGACATTTTGGTTCGCAGCCCGTGCTCAATGCACTGAACTACGCCAGCCAGGGCAGAATGGACTTTTTAACAGCCTAAAAAATAAAATGATTTCTTTGTACCTGACAGTAATTGGAAAAACTGTGGGGTTTGCTCAGGCCTCAATCTCCAGCCCCGGAGGAGCCATTGGTGGGGGAGGGGAGAGAGACCACAGACCTTGTTTGAAGGCAATAGTGAGGGAAAAAATGACTTTTTTCTTACATACACCCTACAAAGCCCAGCTTGTTCAATAGATCAGATTTATAGGTGTCTCACTTTGTTCTTGTAATAGAAACAATCTGATAGCAATAAACTTTTGAGACTACGTCTATTGGGTTACATCCAGAATGGACCTACAGTATTTCAAAAGTTTTGTCACAGCTGCTTTTTTTTTTATTACTAATTACAGCTTCAGTCTTGGTGTCGTTTTCCCCTCTTCTAGGTAAGGTATATTACAGTGCTGATTCATAAAATCACCCTGCTTTCTGGCAGTATCCAATCCAGAGGAAAGCCCTACTTCTGTGAACCTTCCCCCAAGGTACCTTACAGGAGGGGGTCAGCAGAGAAGGTCGCCACATTCTCTAATTCTACCATCACTTTGGTTTTATTGGACCCTTGCAGGGAAGGATGTGTACAGGTGATTAGTGTGGGAAGCACATGGCTACTTAGTGAATGCCTACCACTGTCACATCAACTAATGTATGCCAGGGGTGCAACACATAGTTGAGGAATTAATTACTGTGTTAAATAGATAACATTTTGCCCAAAGTTTTGTCAATATTTAACTGAGCACTGCCTTGACTGGAAGCAGAAAGGGTATGTTGTTGAGTAGCTCAACATTGCTGCTCAAAAACATTAGCCGCGCAACTTTTTCCAATCCCAGTTCTGAAGCTGGACTCTGGGCCCTGGTCTGACACCCTCCAGAAAGCTGCAGAAAGGCTGCCCCATGGGCACTGATCGCTCTGCGCAGGCGCTATTTCCCTAGCACGCATGCGCTCAATGCAGCGGGCCTTGCTCTCTAATCTGCGGGCTCTGATTGGTTGAGCCTCTGTGGACTTGGCCCTGGAAACCGCGAGTTCTCTCTAGACGTGGAGGCTGCTGATGGCTCCCCGTCTTCGCCTTCTCTTCTCGGTGAGCCATGCCCTGGGTTCGGTTTGCCTGGATCTCTGCCCACCCCTGCTCGGGGAGGGTCTCTGTACCCCCTGAGCGGGCCTTCTGGGGCTGGGAGGGGGGTCCAAAGGAAGAGGGGGGAAGGGGGAGGGGCGAAGCGAGGAGGGGGAGGGTCTGTGAGGGTGGTGGGGAGGAGGGTCTTGGTGCACTCTGGGCTGGGGAGACTCTAAAGTTCCTTCATCCCATTCTCCTCCCTTGATGAGGTCGCTTGGGTGGCCAGATTTCTCGGGGCCGGCGGTGCTTGTGTGTTTTGTGACAGGCTGTCACCCTGGGACAGTTGGCAGCAGGCTTTGCTTGTCGCTCCACCTCACCCCCTGGAACGAGAACCCTGGCGGGCCCTCGGGCTGATCCCTTCCCCTCGCGGTACTTTTGCTAGGGATCAGCATAACATAAAAGGGCCCCAGCTCGGTATTGAGTGACAATTCAGATACTTGAACGCCCTTACCAACTTGTGGCATTTGTCTCTGTAGGGGGAAGGGGCTCCTTGTGTAGCTGGAAAAGTGTACGTGGGTTACAGCTAGAAAATTAAATTTTCTCCTTAGATCTTGGAGAGCTGTAAAGATCTAAACATGTCTAGGTTACTGCTGATTTCTTACCAGCTTTTGGACATTTTGCTCTGATCATTCTGTTCTTCTGGGTTTAGGCCAGAGATGTGCAGATGTGTGCACCTTGCCCATGCTATAGTATTAGTTCATATTGACAAGTGTTCGCCTGCATTCAGTCAACAGATATTTAGGGCCTGCCCTTGCTGGCGTTGTGTAAACTCTGTTTTTGGTATGTATTCAGAAGCTGGCGGTATAGGTGGTTATCTAAGCATTATCTATATTTGCATATACTCTAGATCTGTGTTGTCCTGAATGGTAGCCACTAGCTACATAAGGCTGCTTAGCATTTGAAAATGTGCCTAGTTCAAGCTGAGTTGTGAATGAAGTATAAAAGAGTAAACTGTTGAGAATTTGTATGAAAAAATATAGAGTATTTCAATCATCTTTTTATATATATTACATGTTCAAGTGGCAGTACTTTGGATCCACTGGGTTATATAAAATGTATTATTAATTTCACCTGTTTGTTTTTGAACATGGCTACTAGGCAATTTTAAATTCTTTCCATGGCGTGCATTATGTTTCTGTTGGAGAGCACTGCTCTAAAAACGGATCAGCAAACTGTGGCCTGCAGCCCGACCTAGCCTCCTTGTCTTTGAAAAAAAAAAAAGATTTATTGGAGCAAAGCCATTCCCATTCATTGATGTATCGTCATTGGCCGCTGTTCCTGCTACAGGATCAGCAGAGTTGAGGAGTGCACACAGAGATCAGATGGCCTGCAAAGTAAAACATTTACTTTTGGGTCCTTGAAAGAAAAAGTTTGCCAACCTCCCTGTTCTAGAATAGTGCCTGGTATGGTACATACATGCCAAACCTTTTCATTGTAGACCTGTGTCATTGTCAGGCAGGCTTACTGTGTGACAGGCATGGTTCTAAGGACTTTGTAAGGACTATCTAGTTTAATTCTCACATGAATCCTAGGATGTTGGATTTCCCTCGTTTTGTAGAGGAGCAAAACGAGGTGCGGAATGGTCATGAAGGTTACCCAGTGTGGTCCACACACACCACTTCTGGGAACTGGACCCTTCCTTGTCCTCCAATGGCTTGACTCCTAGAGTCCCTACAGCCCAGTGGATTAGCCTACAGTAGACATCATGCTTTTTTTTTGTAATTAGAATTTTAGTTAGTGACTTGTTTTGGTCTGGAATTGAGATGAGGTTGGTCTGTCATGGAAGACGTGGAGGGGGCCCTGAGCTTAGGTGCAGTGGGCACAAGCAAGATGATCTGTAGTGAAAAGAATGCAGCTCACAAGCACACAGGAGAGAGCATCCTGGATGCCCTTCACCTCTTCACTCATTTAACAAAAGACTTTTGTTGAGCCCTGGCTGGGGTGGCTCAGTGGATTGAGTGCCGGCGTGCAAACCAAAGGGTTGCTGGTTCGATTCCCAGTCAAGGCACATCCTAGGGTTGCAGACCAGGTCCCCAGTTGGGGGGCATGCAAGAGGCAACCACACATTCTCTCCCTCTCTTTCTCCCTCCCTTCCTCTCTTTAAAAAAATAATAAATAAAAGATCTTTAAAGAATATTTGTTGAGTAATAGCACTGGCCAGGTGTTTGCCAGGTGTGTAGCAGTGAAGGAGACAAACGTCATTCTGATGGTCTTGAGGGGGAAGACAGGCAATAAAAAAATGAATGTGATATGTACCATGAAAAAGCAATGTGCAAATATGTGATGTTTTTGACAGGTTTCCTCCTCTGTAAGATGGAGATAAGCCTGTCTCGGTTCTTGTGAGGACTGAGGTGCCATGAGTGTGTACGGCACGTGAGTTGCTCCATAAATGTGCATTGCCTTCTGCCGTTAAGAGGTAAGTGAGGGAATGAATATGGGGAATTGGGTGCATCCTGACACTTACCGCATGGCAGTCACCACCTGTAATTTGTAGGGAAGGGTCTCAGCGTGGTTGTGCATGGCAGATGTTTTTACTCTTTCCTGATTCACTGGGGGCTCATCTAGCAAAACCGCGGTCGGGAGGTTCTGTGTGTTCAGCCCAGGAGCAGGACGGGAGCTGTCTTTGGGCTGATAGCAGCGTATACCTGGGACAGTTTTGCTGCCGGAAGGGACTTGTGCCTGTGCAGTGGTGGCAGCTCTGGTTTAAATCGGAATCACCTGGCAAGCTGAAACAATACCCAGACCTACCTTCAGAGACTCTTAATTCATTCTGGTGTCATTCTATCAAACAAGGGACTGGTATTGTTTGTTTGTTTGTTTGGTTTTTTTTGCTGCTTAATTTCCCCAGGTGGTTTGGATTTAGCGCGAGGATGGAGAACCACTCATGGTGCGAGATGAGCCAGGCTCAGGGAGCTACTGGAGCAAAGGCCCCCGAGCTGTGGAGTGGGCAGTGCCCGTAGGTAGTTCAGTCAGGGCACAGAGGAGGCCAGAAGAGGGTGGTTTAATAGCTGGCCAGGGACCTTGGCTCCATCCTGAGAGCAGAGGGGAAGCCCTGGAGGGCCCTCAGTGGGAAAAGGAGGGACTCTCTGGCTGAGATCTGTGCTAGAGAATGGGCCGTCTAACAAAGTGCAGGGAAGACGGCGAGGAAGCAGTTGGAGCTGGCCGGATGCCAGCAAGCCCGGATGTGGTTTCAGTGTTCCTCCCACCTGTGTCCCCGAGTGGACGATGTCTTGTCCTTATGGACTGTAATTGGCCCCTTTCTTGCCTGTGTTCCTTCCTTCTACTGGCTTGGCAGCTCCTTCAAGGCAGAGAGTATCTCTTTAGGCTCAGCATCTATCATGCACTAGTACATAATACATATCTATCGAATGAGCTATGTGGAATGCTAAAGCGGATACACAGCTGCTTTTGTCTGTTTATCGCAGTTCCCAAAACTTTGTGTCCTAGTGCTTCTACATTATCCCTTCCTAGGGCAATAGTTCTTTATATTCACAAAATTGTCCCATGGGAGAGTAGAAAGTTTCACAGGATTTAAATGCTCTTAAAAATATGGAGGACAATGGAAAACAGCGTGGCAGGCCCTTTTAAAGTTAAAACTTGTGTGACCACATGACCCAGCAATCCCACTTCTGGGTATATACCCCAGAATTGAAAGCAGGGCCTTGAAGAGGTATTTGTACCCCCGTGCTCACAGCAGCATTATTCACAACAGCCAAAAGGTGGAAGCAACCCAAGCGTCCGCTAACAGGTGAATAGATACGCAAAATGTGGGCTCTTTATTCAGTGGAACATTATTCAGCCTCAAAAAGGAAGGAAATCCTGACACTTGCTACAACATGGATGAAATGTGACGATGTTTTTTTTTTCTTTTTCTGTTTAATTCGTCTGTATTCATCACAACCTTTTAAAGCAGAATGTGGCTTGCACACTGCATGTCCATTCACAAAACTTGGAGCTACTTTTGGAACAGTTGTACAACATGCCCTGGGTTGGCTCACAGTTTTGCTACTCCAAACAGTCCTTGTCTTTGGAAACAAGCGCTGTGTGTAGTTACTCCCGTCAAGCTGGTTTAGCTTGGCACACTGACTTCTAGAGACTGTACATGCAGTTGGTAACTACAGGGGATGGAAGCTTTAAAAAGTAGACCATAGCCTTGGCTGGCATAGCTCAGTGGATTGAGCGTGGGCTGTGAACTAAAGTGTCGCAGGTTCGATTCCCAGTCAGGGCACGTGCCTGGGTTGCAGGCCATGACCCCCAGCAACCGCACATTGATGTTTCTCTCTCTCTCTCTTTCTCCCTCCCTTCCCTCTCTAATAAATAAATAAAATCTTTAAAAAAAAAGTAGACCGTAGGGGATAAAAGTTATTTACCTCAACACTTCAATAACAAAAGATTAAGGACCACAAAGTTAACAAACATTAGACTACACACACCTCAGAACAAACATAACCTCATCCTGTTAAAGTAAGCCAGCTTGAGCTCTGTTCAGGGCCTGAACTATAACAAAAATCATACACTCGGAAGTGGAAAGAAACCTTATCTTTCGTTAAGTAGGTACTGTCACGCCATACAGGTTTTTTAAATGTTAACACAAATAAAGAAAAAAAAGTTCTTGAAAGAAACTTGACGATATTATGCTAAGCGAAATAAGCCAAGCATAAAAAGATAAAGGAATACGATATGATGCCCCTTGTGCGAAGTATCTAATGTGGTCAAATTCATAGAGATGGAAAGTAGAATGGTGGTTGCTCATGGCTGCAGGTGGGGTGGGGTAGGGACTGGGGAGCTAGTGTTTAATGCGTACAAAGCTTGTCTGTCAAAACAGCCTTTGTACGCTCCAGAAGAGAGTTGTGGAGGTTGGTTGCATCGCACCGAATGTACTTAATACTTCTGTACACTTCTAAAGGGTTAAGATCGTAAATTTTGTGGTGTGTGTAGTTGGCCACAATTAAACATTGAAAATGGATAAATACGGAGGAAAGGTAAATAAGGAACGTACGGAGTGAAGAGCGAAGTGCTTACGTGTGAATGCATAACGCGTATAGATGGCCGTGAGTAAGGAACAAGTTTTGTCGGGACGCCAGATTGCTGCTCTCAGGCCACTGATGCCCTGAAACTACAGTTAGGTTCCCCTTCAAGATTTCCTGGACGCTCTGACCCTTCGTTGAGAAATCCTAACCCAAGTTAAATATTGCCTAACCCCCTTGTGGGCACTCTAGACCTGTCTCTTATTAACCAGCTTGCTGACATCCAGCAAACGTCAATCCTGATTTCGTTGGTGTTAATGCATATAGAATGAATATAGAATGCAGGCGGGATGAATGTTTCTTCTTTGTTAGGAAACCTTCCAGCAAGTGGGGGAGGGTCTGAGAACCTCATCATCATCACATGCTTCCTTGACTTCCTGCAGACCCCGAGATCTCAGGCTAATCTCAGGATAATTTTCAAGCAAATATGCAGCAATTGAGGGTGTGTATATATTTTTTTTTATTTTTCTGTGCTATCTTGCCTGTTGTTTGTTTACTGAGCCTTTGGTTTTTGAGAAGACCTCATCTACTGTCTTCAGCCTTTAGAGGTGGAATTCCCAACAAGGAAAAACAATGATCTTGAAATACTGAGTCTTGATCATTAGAAAAATATCCACTCACCTAGGATCCTGAATTGGTGGCACGTTGGTCCATTCAGTGACTCTTAAATGACTAAAAAAATAAATAAATACAAATAAAAATAAATAAATAACAGGCTGCCCAGGTTGTCTACATTCCAGCTTCCTCTGGTGGTTAAAAAATGCAAGACTCAGCCCTAGCTGGGTGTGGCTCAGTGGATTGACCACCGGACTGTGGACCAAAAGGTTATGGGGTTCAATTCCCAGTCTGGGGCACATGCCTGGGTTGCAGGCCAGGTCCTCAGTAGGGGGCGTGCGAGAGGCAGCCACACATGAATGTATCTCTCCCTCTCTTTCTCCCTTCCCTTCCCTTCTCTAAAAATAAACAACTAAATAAAATCTTTACAAAATGCAAGACTCAGAATCTTGGTCACTCTTGAGCTGACCTACAGGGTAACACCAGGAGGAACCTCACCGCTGTGGCCAGGGGTACTTAATGCTTATATTTGGTGGTAAAGTTTGGGGGGGGGAGAGTCAGCTGTTTCAGTGCCAGCGATAGCTTTCAGAGGTTATTGTGAATGCTAATCTGAATGCAAAGCCCCAGGTGATGGAGCACCTTTCCAGTGTTCTGATCCCAGAGGGAGGGCTGATTGATCCACTTACGTCGCCATGTTTTCAACAGGCACCTATGTTTAGTGTCTATAGAGTTTGTCATGAAGTTATATTAGACGAATAACTTTTCTTTTTTTTATAAAACTATTTTTTTAAGTTTTTATTTATTTATTTTAGAGAGAAGGAAGGGAGATAGATAGATAGAGAGAGAGAGAGAGAGAGAGAGAGAAACATCAATGTGTGGTTGCTGGGGGTCATAGCCTGCAACCCAGGCATGTACCCTGGCTGGGAATCGAACCTGCGACACTTTGGTTTGCAGCCCACGCTCAATCCACTGAGCTACGCTAGCCAGGGCCACGAATAACTTTTCTGATGATGAAAATAATAACATGCTCACCATAGAAAATACAGAAAAGGGTAAGAGAACAAGCAAAAATCACGTGAATCTTACCATTCAGAAAATGCCAGTCTACAATTTTGAGTACCTAATTTTGGCCTTTCACATGTGATTTTTAAGTAAAATTTGGTTCAGACTCTATATGTTGTTTGTGCCTATCAGTTTTATTCAGATATAATCTCTATGCCATACGCTCCCCTATTTAAAGCATGCGCGTTAGCGTACACGATGAGAGTTCTGGAGGTTGGTTGCACGACACTGAATGCACTTAACATTCCTGAACTGTATACTTGAGAAAGGGTTAAGATGGTTAATTGTAATGGTATGTGTGGGTTTCAGTACATGACCAGTTGCACAACTCGTCACAACTCGTCACCTCAGTCCACTTTGGAGAAGGTTTTTCACCTCCCCCAGGAAAAACTCTGCACGCATTAAGAGCCACTCCCTTCTCCTTCTCCCCACTCATCCCCTCCCTGCGGCCCCCCCCCCCCCCCCCCCCCCCGCGCCAGCCAGTCGCAGCAACCACTAATTTACTTTGTGTCTCTATGGATTTGCCTGTTCTGGACATTTCGTAAAATGAAATCATATACTATGTGGTCTTCTGTGCCTTTGACTTACCGTAGTGTTTTGGAGGCTCATCCATGTTGTAGTATGTATCAGAATTTCATTTGTTTATATCGCCGAATAACATTGTATTGTACACATATACTACATTTCATGTATTTATCCGTTGATGGACATTTGGGTTGTTTCTGCTTTTTGTGTGGTGTGAATGGTGTTTCTGTGACCGTTCATGTGGAAGTTGAACCATTTGGGACCTTCTAGTGTGTTCTCAGTTTGAAGGTTATGCTTATATATACAGCCCCCGCATCTCTCATTTCCAGACAGTAAGTTTACAGTAGTAGATTTGCTAACCAAAAGGATGTTACATTTTACAGCACTTGGCAGATAGTTTCTAGAAAGACTGCATTCATTCCCTCTGTAATCGCCTTAGTGTTGTTAGCCTGTGGATCTTCAGTGATGGGTATTTAACATCAAGTGCTGTAAAATGGGAGTCCGTGAACTTTTTAAAAGTCAGGGTCCCTGCCATCAAGATGCTCGTGTTCACATGTAGCCCAGATGGGCGGATACAGGTCCACAGGCGTCACGTAGGCAAGGTTCTGTACATTAAGTACGCGGAGAGAGAAATGGACAGGTTAGATAAAGTAAACATTTGCCTGCCCAGGATGAGATGCACACAGACCTAGTCATCGAGCAACTCTTTATGCCTAAAAGTTAAAAAAAAAGAAAAAAGTTGACAGCACTGAACTATGGCCTAGTGACCAGTTAGTCCTAAGTCCTAAGTCCTCCGGATTGCTTAGTCTGAACCTTCACCCCATTGTCCGGAAGACTCAGATGCAAGCACAGTGGGGCCTGTGGAACGCTTTGGGGCCCATCAGACCTGGCTCCAACTGCCTCCCAACCTGTGCTAGCTCAGACTTCTTTACATTCCTTGGGACATCTCAACAGCGTCCCCTTTCCCCCGTTTCTCATTCTTTCCTATTCATGAAAGTACCAGGTAAAGATGATAAAATCAGTCAGGAGTTCTGGTATGTAGCTGAGTATGGGTTGGGGGGAGTCGTCCAGCCTCACTCAGCTGTACCCTGCAATGTTGACACTGGCATGATTTCATCCCCGACGTGACCACTAAGTTCCATACCTGCAAGGGAACTGACCCGTCTTGATCCCGGAAGCTCATTGATTGTAGAATTGGAGGTGGCAAAAGTTATAGCAGATTTTCCAGCAAGCCTCCCTTAGAAGCGGTTCCTGCAGAAGCCGTCTGCAGTGTCATGTTTAAAAAATGACGGAGAATCAAACTTTGGAAAGTAAACCACGCCAGATTGCAGATCCCGCTTTCTAACGCGTCACACCCATTTTTATTATGTAACTCCTTTAGAAAGCGCCGAGTGGCAGAAAGTGCTGTGCCACTATCAGGAAGCTGTGCCTGGCAAACGCAAGCCCAAGAAACTGGAAAACTCTTTTTTTCTTTGCAGCTGTGAAAATGTCTGCCAAGACCCAGATAGTGGCCAGAGCTTCCCTCATTGAGCAGCTGATATCTGAAAGGAACTTTGAGGACCTTGGTGACCACCTGACTGAGCTGGGAGCCCTGCGTGTGACTAAGGAGCATCTCCAGCAGACAGATGTGGTCAGGGCCGTGTACAGAGTCCTCAAGAACTGCCCCTCGGTGGCTTTGAGAAAGAAAGCCAAGTGTTTGCTGTCCAAATGGAGAGCTCTTTATGAGGATCCTCACGTCAAACCCAGGGACCCCAAACTCTCCCCTGTAGGGGGAAATAACAAAACCTCAGGACTTTCTTGTGACTCAAGTCAAGATGAGACATTGGGCCGTTCCAGTTCTGATTCTCTGCTGTTGTCCCAAGACGTTAGGGCAAAAGCCGCTGCAATGATGGTGCCTGAAAACAACCCTAGTCGAAGAGAACCCGAGGAAGAGCGTCACAGGGGTGAGGGCCCGAAACCCACCGACAAGAGAGCAAATGAGTCGCCGGATCCTGTCACGGCCGTGAGAACTAAATGCACAGAGCTTCTTTATGAAGCTCTGACCGGTTCTTCCACGGATCAGCCCAAAGCCGAAATGTGGCAGAACTTTGCAAGGGAGATAGAAGAGCACGTGTTTACCCTCTATTCCACGAATCTCAAAAAATATAAAACTTGTATCCGAAGCAAAGTTGCCAATCTGAAGAACCCCCAGAATTCTCACTTGCAACAAAACTTGCTCTCTGGGACCATGTCGCCGAGAGAATTTGCCGAAATGACCGCGATGGAAATGGCCAGCGAGGAGCTGAAACAGTTGAGAGCCTCCTATACAGAGTCTGGCATACAGGAGCACTGCCTTCCACAAGGGGCGGAGGGCACACAGACGCAGAAAATAAAATGCCGACGCTGTGAGAAGTTCAATTGCAAAGTCACTGTCATCGCCAGAGGAACACTTTTCCTTCCAAGCTGGGTGCGCAAATCAAACCCAGATGAAGAAATGATGACCTATGTGATCTGTAATGAGTGCGGGGAGCAGTGGTACCACAGCAACTGGGTGTGCTTGTAATGGTAAATAAATGTTCTCCACAATGTTGGGAACAAGGAAATGAGGAGTTAAATGGGACCTTGGTAAACAGAGACCACATTGTAGCTAAAAGGAATCGATAAGGGAGACACATTGCAGGATGCAATCAAATGCTCTGCTTTGTTTATATGCCCGGCAGATGTTCCATCCCCTGAGTGGGCTAGATAAGCAGTGCTTTGTAGTTTTTAATGAGGAAATAAGGACCTAGCAAGCTAGAGCCAGGAGATGACTGAGTTAATGAGCAAACATCCTGCCTTCCCGCCCTATGCAAGAATGCTTGGTTTGAAATTCCCGCGTGCGGTCTCTGTAAGCGAATTGCTAACTGCCACGTCTGCTTCTGTAAACCGCTTGCTTGCCTGCCCCTATATAAGAACGTAGTTGTAAGCGCCGGGCGCGACTCTCCAGCTAGGCTGCTTGGGTGCTTGCATGCCCCATTTGAGAGTTTGCCCCTGTGCAGGTTAAACTCAGCCAATAAAATAACACCTTTGAACCCCTGAAAGTCTCCGATGCTCATTCCTCTCGTGTATTGAATGGAACACACAACAGGTGACGGGAGTGATGCCTTTTATTTGTGTCTTCCTTTTATGCTTGTTTTTAAAATCTTACACACACTGTTCTCGAAACAACCCTAAGAAGAAGGAAAGAGCCCTGGCTGGTGTGGCTTAGTGGATTGAACACCAGACCAAGAACCAAAGGGTCGCTGTTCAATTCCCAGTCAGGGCACATGCCTGGATTTCAGGCCAGCTCCCCAGTGGAGGGGGGGCGTGCGAGAGGCAACCACACATGGATGTTTCTCTCCCTGTCTTTCTCCCTCCTTCCCCTCTCTCTAAAAATAAATACATGAAAAGCTTTCAAAAAAAAAAAAAAGGAAAGAAAGTCGTTTTCTGAAGTTCACACCACTGTCACAAAGTGGATGGTTTGGATGGAGAGTGGATGACTGCATTGTGCTGTGTGGCCTCTTAGTACTTTGTGATCCTCAGAGGGGCTGAGAGCAGCTCAGTGTAACCTCGGAGTCTGTTAGAAATGCAGGCTCTCAGGCCCCACGCTACTGAATCTGCATCTGCATCGTGGCGGGATCCCCATGCAATCCGGTCCGATAGTTTGAGAAGTGCTACTATCTGGGCTGCATATTAGAATCACTTGGGGGAGGTTTGAAACCCCAGCGAGGTGGAGGGCCCACGCTTGCACAATGACATCTGAATTTCTGGGCTGCACCCCAGGGGTCGACATTTCTTTTGTAATTCCTCACCTTATTTTAACATGCCGCCAGAGTTGAGCACTGCTCATCCCTAGGCTCTCTCGCATGGTTCTCTTCACAGCTCCGAGAAAAGACTGTTATTCTGTCAACTTGACCGATGATGACACAGGTCCCCCGAGGTGCCATGACTTGCCCAGACTGCACAGCCATAGACAGCCCAACTCGAACTACTCCCAGATTTTCTGTGTCTGAACTCACTGTCGGTGACTGCCCCCAAATTGACCTCTGAGCAATGTGTTCCTGGAGACTCAGAACATGACGAATAGTGCCTTCAGGCTCTAACATTGAGTAACCAGAGCTTTGTAATTTCCCCCTCTTTTCTAACTTTAAAGGTCTCCTTAAGCCACAAAAGTTACCCTATAACTAATCCTACAGTATTTTGTTTTGACTCCTTAAGATGAGTGGAAGGAGTCACGTATTTTTTTTTTCCTTTGCAAAGTTCTCCAAGGCGTATCAACTCTCCAACTGTGACATTTTGTTTCTGGTGTTAGGGAGTCTTCATGTTCTCCAGGGCGTGTGTGGGAGGGCTGTAGGGGAGGACAGACCCCCCCCTAGGCTGTGCAGCTGGGAGGCTGCAAATCAGACTGACGAAAAACAGGTTAGCAAGAGAAAACCAGTTTATTATACACGGAGGACAAACTCAGTGATGGATAAGGCAAAGGCGCGGTCAGAAGTTGGTGTCTTCACAAAAACAGCCCCAGGCTGGTGTTGCTCAGTGGATTGAGCTCAGGCCTGTGAGCCAAAGGGTCACCAGTTGGATTCCCAGTCAGGGCACACGCCTGGGTTGCTGGCCAGGTCCCTAGTGGGGGGTGCGAGAGAGGCCACCACACATCGATGTTTCTCTCCCTCTCTTTCTCCCTTCTTTCCCCTCTCTCTAAAAATAAATAAATACAATCTTTAAAAAACCCCCAAAGAACAATACATTTGTAGAGAAGTAACAAGACAAAGCCAAGGGGCTTTAGGCTTCCAGGGGCAGCAAGCTGGGGAAGTAGATACATGAGGGACCCCATGGAAGATGATAAGGTATATAGTCAGGTTTGTTTGTATGGTCTCTCCACAGTGCCGGCTCCTCTCTGGCAATAAGGTGATTGCCCCCCCCCCCCCCCCCCCCCCCCCCCGGTACAACATTCATGAGGGGAATTGATGCTCTGCTTTCTGGGCGGACATGGAGTCCATCCTATATCTGCTTTTTCTCATTTGCTTTCAGCTCAGAATGATCCTCATCTTGCAGTGGCATCCTCTGAACCCCTCGGGGCCTGAAGTTCCAATTCTGCTTATGTAAAGACAGGGATTAAACTGTCAGAGGAAGTTCATTGCTTCAGCCTTTGATTCTGCCAACATTCCTCTAATAAATGAATTGAATAGGAAATGACTTCTTTGAGGCCTTACAGTGTTGAAGCAGTCAGTATCGTCGTTTCAACACAACCAGCCTTCTATGTGATTACAGCTGATTTTTTTCTCTTTTAAAAATTCAGGGAATGTTAATTGCAATAGCTTTAACAAGTTTGCTTCTGAGTTATCTGTGAACCTAGACAACCTACACATTTTCACGAGTTCTTTTCTCCTAACTTTTCTAACATGCTCTGCCTGAAAATGAACCCTGAAAGCCTACGAGCATGCACAGTTTACCTACCTCGTTGACAGAATCCCCCAAAGGGGCTCAAAAACGAAAATACCTTCTTGTGTTCTAATGGTTTTGAAGAAATCAGCTTGAGGCCATCAAGTTGAATTCTATTTACATCTCTTTTCTCCCTGCTACTTCCTAAGGCTGCTTATTCAGATGCGATATGTTAGTCTTTTGAAGAGAAACTTGCAAAGTCGCCTAAAACTTCAAGTTTCTCGAAGTGTGGTTTCACGTGACTTGGAATGATCTAAAAAACCATTCAGTGGGCACAAACGAGCACACTGTGTGAAAACCAAGTGTGATTAGTTCATGTCAGTGTTTGCTCTGGATTAGGGGTTTTTTTGGTGTGTGTTTGATGTTTGGGGTTTTTTGGGGCGGGTAGTTTTTGTTTACACTGGAATTTTACAAACTGAATTTTAAACAAAAGCACCTGAAATGGAAATCCCTTTACACTCCAAGCAAGATGTAAAAATCTCAGTGGTTTTTCTCATTTCTGTATTAACTTCATTAGTGACTTTTGCAACTCGAGTTAGGAAAATAGTGGTCTGGGTTTTGCGTTTTCTTTTTTTAACCAATGAGATAGCATTACATTTTCTAGGCATAGAGTATTATTCTTTCACATCCTATTTCTTATTCCCTAAAAATAAAGGGTGTGGTTGTTTTTTTTTTTTTTAAATAATTGCTTGTGGGGTAAGGATCCTTCATTTAATTTAAAATCACTTTTACTGGAAAAGGCCCCGAGACTGAGGGTGTCTCCCATAGACGGGGGCCCACGGGGGCTGAGGCGGAGTCGCAAGGGGTAGGAGGTGAAGTCAAAGAGTCACTGGGTTCATGAAGGTCCTGGCAGTCACGATAAGGACTTTAGGAGTTTTTCCAAGCCTGATAAGAAGCCGTGGAAGCTAGGGAGTCAGTAATGATAAGATTTGAATGACCTTTAAGGAGGGTCCCTCTGGCTGCCATGTTAAGTTCGGCGGGGACAGAAGCAAGGACACCCGTTAAGTGGCCATAGCAATGACCCAGATTTCATGGCCCTGGTTTCAAACACGAGTGCACAATGACAGCTCTCCCTCTGTCCTTAGGATTGACAAAGTCCTTGATGGTGGGTTTCAGGACATGCTACCCCAAAACACGGTGCCTTGATGTATAGGATATTTTAAGCTGAAGGGATTGAGAAATGGTGGGTGCAGGGAGGACTCTCTGATCTCCCCCATCTCCCCTGAAGCAGGTCATAGGACCTTTCAAGTGAGGGGTGCCCTCCCCACAGCCAAGGGAGAGACCATTCTTGTGTCTACAGATGGAGCTAGGCTGAGAGGAATGGGAACAAACAGGTCCCACTAGGTTTCCCCCAGTTTACTACTCTTGGCTCATTTCCTTTGTCCTGTTACATTTTCCTATGGTTTTCCACCCTCTATCCAACCCAGTATCAAACCCCTTGGGTTTAACCGTTTCTTTGGATACTTACTTCCCTATGAAGGCTCCCATGTCACAGAAGACTTACATTAAATAAATGCATGTGCTTTCTTCTTGTTAATTTTCCTTACGTTACAGAGCCTCAGCCAAGGATATAGATGTGGGTAGAAGAAAAACGATTTTCCCCTCCCTACATTGGCAATATTGTACATGGGTGTTTCGTAAAATACTACCAACCCCCAATTCCCTACCTGTGGCCCATCATAAAAAATAAACAGCACAGATACACTGCACAAATGCAAGTATCCCCTGGATCCTGGTTGCCGTGGTGACGGGAAGCGCTCTGCATGGGGCACAAACATCAGCTGTTAATACCTGAATGCAGAAAGGCTCTCTTCATGGGTTTGCCCACATCACTCTCCTTTTGTCCGTGTCACTTCTTTTAGATCAAAAGTCGGTACAATCGCAGCTCTGTCTCCTTCCCAGCCTTTCCCGTGATCAGAGGCTCCTTTCATTCCCTATTTCCATTTCCAAGGACCAGTCAGGAAGCCTGCGGCTGGCAGGGCTCCATTGCCTTTGCAAGGGCCGGGCCTTCATCTTTTGGGTCAGATTGCTTTGTTATTTATAACTTACCAGTAAATGCAAAGCGATCGACTCAAATACTTTCCTGTCTCAGAGGTATTTACTGTAAGGGCCTAGAATATAGAAGGCACCACTCTGGCTTTCGTAAGGGACTAGAATCTGAAGGCAGAACCCGTAACAATTTCTTATAATCTCATTTGCAGTACTGTTTCAAACTAGGCTTCCAGAGATGTCACTGTGTGTTATCAGAAAGGCTGAGTGGTAACGATGGCACATTGCTTTGTGCTTCGCCATGTGCTGGGGGCAAACACATCACCGAGACACCATCCCTGGGACCCACACATGCAGGGGAGTGCCAATGCCGAGTAGCCAGCAGTCATTTTGCATTTCAAGAGGCTGAAGAGGTCGGGGTGCAGGGCCCTGGACGCATCAGGGAGGGCTTCACAGAGTCTGTGACCCTTAAGGCAGATCTTAAAGTTAGCCGGGTGGGGGAAGGGCAAAGGATGTTCCATCACCACATTTGCTGGATTCCTGGCCCTTTACATACAGCATCTCATTGAATCTTTACAACCCACCTTGCCAGCATTTTTGAGAGCGATTGTTGAGAGAGGTTGTTACGTGCCCAAGGGTCCACAGAGACAAAGCCAGGATATCTCATAAAACAGGTGGGGTTGTCTTATCAGTTTGCTTCCAGAAAAGGCCAGGCTTCCTGTTCATTCCATACAAGGTTAAACCGTTGCTTAAAAATTATGGGTTTGTTTTTCCAATGACAGCAGCACGTGGTGTATATACTTCACCTTGGCGGTGTATTCCTGCCTCTGATGGAGAGCTCAGCCCAAAATGCCTGGCATGGGTCGCCAGCTTTCTTGACATAGGGGAACCTTCCCGAACCTTCTTGCGGCACCTGTGTGGTTTGATCTGATTTCCTGAAAAGGACATGATTTTTTAAACACTTATATTTTAAAGTAAGAACATGAAGCGTTTGAAGGGGCATCTATGTGTTTGTTTATATTTTTATGAACTTGAACCCTATAGGCTTCTAAATACCATTTCAAATAGCATTTCCTATATAATATAGTGACCTTGATATCTTCATTCTCTATCTGTACTCCCTGGAAAAATATGTAACACAGGTCACTATTATGACAAAATAGCCAAGCTGTTTTGCGTCCTTTGTTAAATTATTGCAAGTGTCCTGCAGGACAGTAAAAAGGGAAGAATTAAAATTGATTTGTTGAACATATTCTTGCTTTCTTTTCAAATAGAAACAAGGTACACATAGGAGTGGGTTCCAAGTAGCCATTAATCTTTTTCTAGTGATGACCCATACTGTTAAAAACTATAAAACAGCCATGGAAAGTTTACTGCTCTAATGAATAAGCAAATTAAAATATTGGTCATTCAAAATTTTCTTCTTACTTGTTTTAAAGGTTTTACTTATGTATTTTTAGAGAGGGGAAGGGAGGGAGAAAGAGAGGGAGAGAAACATCAGTGTGTGGTTGCTTCTTGTGTGCTCCCTACCAGGGACCTGGCCTGTAACCCAGGCATGTGCCCTGACTGGGAATTGAACTGGCAACTCTTCTGTTCACAGGCCGGCACTCAATCCACTGAGCCACACCAGCCAGGGGCTCTTATTACTTTTGAAATACATACTCAGTTTTAAAATGTATATATACACAGAGAGAGCTCCCCACCAGCTACTTTTATTTATTTTTATTTTTTCAATTATAGTTAACATTAATATTATTTTGTATTCGTTTCAGGTATACGGCATAGTGGTTAGACAGTCATATACTTTACAAAGGGCTCCCCTGATATTTCTAGTATTCACCTAGCAGCATATGTAGTTATTAATTATAATATTTGTGCAGGGTCTACACATAATTTTATTGAAACTGAAGAAATAACACAACAGCCTTGCTAGATTGGGGGACATGCCCCCTACACCATTTCCCATAGTCTTGAAGCGCAACGCTTGCGCAGTAAGGATTTTTTTTTAAGTCATTTCTGTGTAGGAATCAGACTCTGCCCCAACACCATCATGGCCTAGACTAGTTACAAACTGCCCCAGTTTAAGTGTTCCTTCTATGGTGGTTCTCTCCTTTGTCCCTGCCCAGCGGTTCCAGTGCTGGCCCCTGACTGATCCTGAAGGAGCTGGCATACTATAGGGGAAGGGGTGGTGGGCTCTGCAGAGTTATTGGCACCGGCCCGGGGATGCTGTCCCTCCCCACAGGGTGGTGGATGGTATCCTGCCAGTGTGGGGGTGGGAGGCTGGTGCAATCAGCAAGGGCGATTAGGTGGAGTGGGTGGACAGGCCCAGGCATCTGAGCCCTTCCTGAGCCTACCCTGATGCCCTCTGAACCTGGGGGAGGGGGAAGGACGACATCACTGGACAACAGCTAGTAGCAGTGAGGAGTAAAAGGAGAACCCTCCCTCACCACTCCCTACTCCTGTTAACAGCCAGCAAACTGTCCATCCATCTGGGAGTGGGAACAGCGGCAGGTAGGTAGGAAGAATCCAGGCTTGCGTTGCCCCCAGCCTCTGTCCACCCGAGGAGGAATCGAGGTAGCAAATGGCTGAAATGCTGCAACGGAGGGGTAAAGGGAGAAGTTCCCACTTGTGTAGTGAGGGCTGGAAGGAGGCAGACCTTACTTATGAAGTGCTGTAGGCCCCAGTGGGGCTGGGCCCTGGGCAAGCTGGGAAGAAAGCAGGCCAGGCAGGATGCATAGGAGCCAACGTTCCCGATCAGCATCTGTCCTGCCGTGTGCCTTGTAGGGATTGCTGGGGAAGGTGGGCTGGTAACTAACTGCACTAGTGGTCCTCACCAGCCACCAGCCAGTCTCGTCTGCAGACACACCGGCTCCCAACCAAAATCGCAGGACTACCCCACTCACAGCTGAGGTATCAGGCCACGAGTGTATTCAGGAGTATGGCTTCATTCAGCCTAGGATCCTCAGTGCATGCCACACCCTGAGCCTGAGGGTTTCTAGCTGAGGCAGGAGGCGCTTAGGCCTGCAGCCCCCCAGGCTCACACCTCATAGAGGATCAGCATCACTGGGGACCCAACACAGAACCGGGGCCCCATCCAGGCCTATGGAATCTGAATCTGCCTTGTCACAAAGCCCTCAAGTGAATCCTCCGCATGTTCCGAGTTCTGGCTACCACTGCTCTCTCCACTGGTCTCGGTCACAACCATCATCTCTACCCTCCACGCTCGTAAATCCAAGGGACAGTTCTCAGCCATGAAGCCTATCAGCAGCATTTACACTCTTGCTTCCTTCTTGAAAACCCCCTTTTTTTTTCACGTGGCTTGCAGTAGGTCTCTGGCCTCCTTGCTGGTCCTTGACTGTGCCAGGTGTACACCTGCCACAGGACCTTTGCACTGGCTGTTGCTTCTGTCTGGAATGCCCTCATCCCAGTTTCCCAATGACTTGACTTAACCCGTGTCAAGCCCTAGCTCACATGTCATCTTGGGCAGTGAGGCATTCCCTGACTGTTTAATACATCCCTCAGTATCCTTTCTGATTTTTTTTTTAAGATTTTATTTATTTATTTTTACAGAGGGAACGGGGCAGGAGGGGAGAAAGAGAGACATCAATGTGCAGTTGCTGGGGGTTGTGGCCTGCAACCCAGGCATGTACCCTGACTGGGAATCGAACCTGCGCTGCTTTGGTTCACAGCCTGTGCTCAGTCCACTGAGCTAGGGCCCCTTTCTGATTTTTTAAATAAAGCTTCTTCACCATTTAATGCAATACGTTACTTATTTATATTGTTTACTGTCTGTTTCTTGAATTCATGCACTTAAGGAAAACAGAAAAGCCGGAAATATGACAATGGATATGTGCATTTATACAAAGGGTTAAAAGCACGTTTAGAGGGAGCGATTGTAGTTTACAACAGGCAAAACAATGTGAGTGGAAAGAATGGGGAATTGCGCAAGAGAAGCCGTGTTTTTCCCAGAATATTTTTGAGCTTTCCCATGCAGTATCTTTGAGTGAGTAGCAGATACAATATGAAATCTTAGGTCATACAATGGAAGACCCCCCCAAAACCCAGAATTTATAAAAAATGGTGTATTCTTTCATGTTTAAACTTCAGTCACTTTCCAAGTACTCTCCATTTGCTACAATACACCTATTGAGATGTCTTTCCACTGCTCACAACAAGTTTTGGACTTGTTGATTTTGATTCCTTTTAGAGCTGTTTTCTGTTTCACCTCTTTTACATCAGCTAAATATTCCCCTTTGAGGACTTTTATCATCCGGGGAAACAAAAAACAAGTTGCTAAGGGTGTGATCCGGTGAATAGGGAGGGGACCATGCTGGTTTTGGTCAAAAACTGCTGAACACTCAGTGCGGTGTGGGCAGGGCGCTTGTAAGTCACCCATCATGAAATGGGCAAACATGTTGGAAGAGTCTCCAAAACAAAAATTCACGGAAGCTGAACACAGCCTCTCACAACAACGCCAGCTGGTACCCTGGTAACAGATGGGTTCCCAGAACTGTCACATAGCTGTGGAAGCCTGTACAACAAGGGGCCTGCCCTCCAGAAGACAATTGCAATTTTTATTGGGTCCCCCTCGTATATGCTCGAACTCTATTTTGTCTTAGGGACTTTCTCTTTCTCTTCATTGCTTTCCATTTTAGTATTCAATAGTATTTTCACCAGAAACAAACAAGGAATAGGAAGGGGGTCAATAATAAAAATCCATTTGTTCATTGCAAGTATTTAATAAGTAATATAGTTGAAAGAGTTGTTTGGTGATTTCGTTGTTGTTGACTTAATTATCTGCATTACAGACTGTACTTGCCTGTATGTCGGGGATTCAAAAGTGCCTCTTTGAAAATAACCCCCCCCCAATCATACATGTAAACACTGTTTGCAACTCACAAGTTTTTTAAAGCTCATGTGCATGCATTTATTTTTGTTACAATTCAGTGGTTTTGAGTATATTTACAAAGTTGTGTAACCATTACCATTAAGGAATTTCAGAACACTTTTCATCATCCCAGAAAAAAAACCAGTCGCCATTAGCAGTCACTCCCCATCCCCAGCTCCCCCGTAGCTATGGCAGCCATGTATCTGTTTTCTGTCTCTGGATTGGCCTGTCCTGGACGTTTCATACAAATGGAATCATACAATACGTAGCCTTTTATTTCAGGCTTCTTTCACGTGGGGTTTTTTTTTTTTTTTTTTTTTTTTTTTTTAAACGTAAGAACTAAACCATATTTTGCTAACCAAAGGAACTGTAATGACCTTTATTTAAAGTGCAGCTTTAACGGAATTTACATAAGTAATGTAACATTTACACCTGTCACAATTACACTTCTTCAAACTTTTGTGTCAGTAATTATTTTTGGTTAACCGCATGCAAAACTTGACACATTGAACGCAGAAAAATTCAACTCTTATCCACAAAATAAAGGTCATATGATTTCTTTTTCTTGAAGAAGAAGGAAATGCAGATATTTTTCCTCATTTCCTAATTTAGCTGGCAAAGCTGAGTTCAGTCTAATTTTATCACCACAACTACTTACTTTAGTAAGGACTTACACTCATTGTGTTTAATGAGGAATCAAGCTCAGAATTCTTAGCAACAAGTAGAATCGGTTCCCTGTGGCATAAGATGATGGTGCCTTTGATCGTATGGCTTTTTGTAAAGTAGTCCCTTCCTCACATAATTCCATTACCTCATAAGGCTGGGGGATTTCACATTTAGCTCATGTGATGATTTTTTGGTATTCTATCTCCTCTATTTTATCACTGCTTTATATTATTTGTGTACATGTTTTTTTTTCCCTTTTCATTGTCCATCAAGTTATGTTTGTAATCCTCAAAGCTCCCAGGTTAACTCTGGGTTTGGCAGATGCTTAATGCAGTTTTGTAAAGTCAATTTTTACTCCAAGTGGGAGTGGAATTTCCATATGAGTTTATACGTGTTTCTGTTCTGCATTATTTCACCCCACACTTTGGAAGCACTGCATCTAACTTTAATAAACTGAATCACTGTTACTTTTATTAATGTTTCAAGCCCAGTGTCTAGAAAAAAAGAATTTATTCCAAATAAATTTATTGAATTCATGATAGGAATTGGAAACTTACCATATTGATAAAGCAAAGCCCTGAGTCATAAGAGCTGTGTTAGTGTATTATCGATCAAATATTTGATGATCCTTCCAGTGGGACCACAGCACTCAGATCAGATTGGCCACGTGATTTGCAGCGCTCTTCCCCCCCCCCTTTTGGATTGTACGTCTCAGTGTGGGACTTGTTTTGACCAATGACATATGGGTGGATGTGATCGGTGTCACTTTTGGGTGGAAGCTTTAAGAGCCAGCAGGGGTATTATTTTGGTCTCTTTCTATAAGCCAACGAGACCTGCAATATATCAAGACAGGATTTGATCCATTAGGTCAAGGTTCATCAGCCTGGGTTCAGAGGGCAGATGGCATGGAATGGAACCACAGCTGAACCATAAAGGACATAAAGGTGAGAAATAAATCTTTGTTGTTTATTAGCCATAATTGTGGAGAGGGGGGTGGGGGTGTTTTTTTTTTTTTTAACCACAGCATAGCTTAGCCTAAACTGACTGATAGGAAGTGTTAAGAGAAGGCGTAATGCCATTTGCCTGCATTCACATTATGAATCACAGCAAGCTTGCACTAGATAATCTATCTATAAGATACATTGTAACTTTGTACTGTTGCAAATAAAGACAACTCCTTCTGACTTAGAAAAGGAATTCCTCAGGCGAGACAATAGGTATCTCTCAGCATGGCTGGAACGTGGGATTGATTCATCAGCGAGAACAACGAGTACCCAGGACACGACTGGCCTGATTAAGATGCTATCACTGCTGGGTACTAACTCCTGGCACAGGCATCATCGCCACTGGGACCACCTGTGCTCACTACACACCACAGGCTACCACTGCCCATGCCAGAAGGAATCCTGAGCTGTGCCAGCACCTCTCTGTTGCTTGCCCAAGGCTTGGATCTTCAAAAAGAATATGTGGTTGGCCAGTCTTGGGTCCCGTGCCTATACCCTTGCTGCCAGGGTTCTTTCTGGAAGAGCGACTTTCAAAATAGCTGGCCTCTGGGGCTTTTTAATGAAAAGACTCACAAAATAGTTGGCTCTCTGGCAGAGGGTGTTCAGTTGTTAAGCAACCCCCCCCAAAAGACAACCCCCAAAACTCTCAAAAGAAAACTTTACAACTCCTAATGTGTATTTCTCACTAAATCATGCTTCCCTTTATGGGGGTATAATATAAGCAACGTTAACGATCCATTGTAATGGAAAATTTATGAGAGGAAGGCCATAGGCTAGTCCAGTGCTGCCCAATAGAATTTTCTGCGATGGTGGAAATATTCTCCATCTACACTGTCCAGTGGGGTAGCCACATGTGTCCACTGAGCAGTGGAAATTAAGGCTAATATGATTAAGGAAATCAAATCCTGAATGCTGTTTAATTTTAACTTATTTAAGTTTCAATTTAAGTAAGTACATGTAGCTAGAACCTACATTAGCACAGTTCTGGTCCTTTCAGGCACCATAGCTAGTTTTCCCCACAAAGGTTTTCATGTTTTTGTTAGATTTATTCCTAAAGATTGTTATTGAAATTGCTGGTTTTTACATTTATATGTCCTCTGTTGGTTGTAAATTACTTTTGTTAACCACTTTTAATTGATCCACTGTCTTAGTCCATCTGGGTTGCTATAAGAAAACACCATAATCTGGGTGGTTTTTGAACAACAGAAATTCATTTCTCACTGTTCTGGCTGCTGCAAGTCTAAGATCAAGGTGCCAGCAGATTCGGGGTCTGGTGAGAGCCCACTTCCAGGTTCATAAATGAGCAGCTTTTCGCCGTGTCCTCAGCTGGTGCAAGGGACTAGGGAGCTCTGTGGGGGCTCTGTGGTAAGGACACTAACCCAACGTGAACGCTCCACCCACAGGGCTAGTGCCTCTCCAAAAGTCCCCACCTCCTGATACCATTACACTGGGTGTTAGGTTTCAACATTGGAATTTGGTGGAGGACACAATCAGTCTACCACAAGCCTCCTTGTTAAATTAACTCTTTAAGTTTCTTTGGATGTTCTGAGCATCCTGTCTGTGTTGAATAGTTTTGCTTCTCCCTTTGTAGTCCTCATGCTTGTTTTTTCTTCTCTGTGCTAGGACCTCCCTTGTTTAAGAGAGGGGTCACAGCAGACATACCTCTCGTTCTCTCGCTTTAAAACGCACACTTAAGCCCTGGCTGGTGTGGTTGAGTGGATTGAGCACCGGCCTATGAACCAAAGGGTCACCAGTTCCATTCCCAGTCAGGGCACATTCCTGGGTTGTGGGCCAGGTCCCCAGAGCTGGGCATGTGAGAGGCAACCACACACTGATGTTTCTCTCCCTCCCTTTCTCCTTCCCTCTTCCTCTTTAAAAATAATAAAGTGTGTGTGTGTTTTTTTTAAGAATGTTGCCAAATAGTATATGGAAGAAAATCTCAATTTGGTGAAGGAAACATTTCTTATATAACTTTTCAATATATATTGAAATGTTTATCTAAGACACTATGTGGTTATCTATTTTCACACTGACTTTACCTTAAAAGATAATATACTGGCATTTGAGTTACTTTCTATGCTTTTTTTCCCTTCTTAGTATAGCCGCACAAGAACATTTATGCAATATTGAGAACAGATCTCTTATTTCGGCCAATGGCTTGAGAAAAGAATCCAATTTGATTATTTAGATGTTGTGTAATGGTAACATTGCCTACCATTGAGTTCTGTGTTTTCCCTCATATGTGAAAAGTATAGAAGCATACCATGGAGGTATTTGGGGTTAAGTTCTAGACCACCGCAATCGATCGAGTATCGCAATCCACTGAGCATTCTTTTTGCTGGTGGAGGGTCTTGCCTTCAGTTTATAAAACACACATTTGTGAAGTGCAAGAAAGTGGCCCTCAATAAAATGAGGTATGCCTGTCATTGTTTTAATAATCAGTATTTCTTATACCTGAATCTAGGGCCCACTTAAAACTCTTCACCAGCCGTGACTGCTTTCAGACTGCAGCTGGAAATGGGGTATTAACTCTCAGTGCTCGTATACTAATGAGTAGGTGTCATTTGAGGAAAGGAATCATTAGTGCTTGCAACCTTGACCTCTTTTTCCTCCGTGAGTGATGCATTGCATGTTTACAGAATATAAAGATGAAAATCCTAATTACATGAAGGCAGTCAAACTAGGCCAGTTCTTAAATGCTTTTCATCAGTAAACATGCTCATGGAGCAAGAGCGATGAGACCATCAAATTAATTTGTGTCAGCTCGCCACCATACATGTTCCAGCACAAAAATCCCCCAAACTTGCCCTCCAGGGAACAATCTTTTGACTCAGCCTCCTCTTGCACTGTCAAATCAATTAGGTAGAGAAGTGAACGCTGGAAGAGAATAAACGAGTTATTCTATTTTCCCACATAAACACCAGTTTTATTCTGAATAATCACATACTTTTAAGAATTTTTCTGAAGTTTACAAAAAGTAACCCCAGTGTCATTAATTCTGGAAACTCAATTTTGGACATTAGCACTACCTAAGTTGAACGGTACCATTTCAAAAATTACAGAACTTCTATAGATTTCATTTTTAAAGTTAAAAACATTTTATTTTTCATGATAAATGATGTTACTGAAAACTTAGTAGACTTTTAGTTACTTTGATGATTTTTTTAAACAAAGATTTTATCTATGTATTTTTCGAGAGGGGACAGGAGGGAGAAAGAGAGGGAGAGAACTACCAATGTGTGGTTGCCTCTTGTATGCCTCCTACTGGGGACCTGGCTCACAACCCAGGCATGTGCCCTGACTGGGAATTGAACTGGCGACCCTTATGGTTTGTAGGCCTGCACTCAATCCACTGAGCTATGCCAGCCAGGGCACTTTGATGATCTTTTTAATCTTACAAATTAGCAATGCATATAAATATATATAAAATAATAAGTTCATCTAATGACTTGCATTGGAGGCCAGGGAGTTGCATTTTGGTAAACCCAAAATGAAGAGAGTTGAATTTGGATTAATACAGAGAAAGGCATGATCTCATTGTATTTTCCTTTGTATTGGGTTGGCCAAAAAGTCTGTTTAGTTTTTTCCGTAAAATAAGATACACATTTTTCATTTTCACCAGTCACTTTATTGATTTGGATGTTTCGAGTGTGTTGGCTGTCTCCCACTATTGGCTTCTAGTGGGTAGAGGCCAAGGGTGCTGCTAAATATGTTCCAATGCACAAAACAGCTCCACAGTAGAAAATAGTTTGGCCCAAATGTCAATAGTACCAAGAAACTTTGCAAAACACTGTTAGACACATTCTATCAGTCACAGCACCTTCTCCATACACTGCACAAATCTTTTTGTGTGTGTTTCAGTTGCATTTTAACTTCTCTTGAAATAAAGCATAATACACTGAAAATGTGCATCTTCTTCCATATTCAGTACTAAAATGGCTGCGCAAAAATTCACCAATTTTGATAATTTTTTAAATGCACACTGATATAACAGGTGTCACAATACAGTCTAACGAAATTGTTTTGAATGAAGTTAAAGACAACTAAGCACTAATGGAGTCATCGTATGGGAAAAACATAATGGACTTTTTGGCCAACCCAATATTTCCTGAAGCACCAGATGAATTGTAAAAAGTTCAAAGAGCTTCTTATTCTTTTTTTTTAAATTCCACTTTTTTTAAAAAAAGATTTATTTATTTATTTTTAGAGAGGGGAGGGAGGGAGAAAGAGAGAAACATCAATGTGCGGTTGCTGGGAGTCATGGCCTGTAACCCAGGCATGTGCCCTGGCTGGGAATTGAACCTGCGACACTTTGGTTCGCAGTCCGCGCTCAATTCACTGAGCTACACCAGCCAGGGCTTTATTCTCGATTTTTGAAAGTTTCTGTTGAATAATACTGAGCTTTTCTAGCATTTGAAGATCACACGTAAGAGTTCCAAGCAGCGCAGCGCAAGTATGAAAAATAAAGTGTTGCCTTCCAGGAAAGGCTGCAAGGATTTAGATTCCACTGTCATCTGAAGCAAGCTATTAATGACATTGGCTAAGAGTATTTTAGATTTTGGATATTCTTGGATTATTTAATATTACTGCCCCCGTCTGGGCGGCGCAGGGCTCAGGGGAGTCCCCCTTGGAGTTGCTCTCCAGTTCCTCTCCTGCCTCACCCCCCGGCCGGGTTCCCAGGCTGCCCCACTCTAGCCTGAGGTCCACGGTTGGCCATCCTCCCAGCAGAACTCACATGGCAGTGGGCAAGGAATCCCCCACACCCGATTTCCTATCCCCGACCCACTGAGGGGGCCCTGGAAGCTAAGCCAGTTTCCAGGAACAACCCAGCCTCGCTCTGGCCCTCGTGGCCCGTTGGCCCCCACCACCTGGTGTGGGTAAGAAGGCAGAGTTGGAAGCCAGGAGTCTCTGCCATGGGAAGGGCTGTGCCCTAAGTAGGGGGGCCTGGTAAAAAATGAATATTCTTGTGTCAGTTGGCTAGTGTCCAAGTAATAGTTATTTCAGAAAAAATAACTTTCATTAGTCTTTCTTTAGGTCCTGACTATAAAGTACACCCAAGATATGTTGCATGCTCCACCTACATTTCAGAAAAGCCTAAGAATCACTTGTAGGACCTGCTTAGAACCCTTTTTTGAAGACTCTTGGGTTTTTCGCCCTGGCTGGCATAGCTCAGTGGACTGAGCTCGGGCTGCAAACCAAAGTGTCACAGGTTTGATTCCCAGTCAGGGCACATGCCTGGGTTGCAGGCCATGACCCCCAGCAACCGCACATGGATGTCTCTCTCTCTCTCTCTCTCTCTCTCTCTCTCTCTCCCTCTCTCCCTCTCTCCCTCCCTTCCCTCTCTAAAAATAAATAAATACAATCTTTAAAAAAGAAAAAGAAAACTCTTGGGTTTTTCAATGCTTGCTTTAGGCCAAGACACGATACTTTCATAAGGGCACTTGTTAACAGCTGGTTAGCATTAGCAGTTGCAGAGATAAATTCCTGTTCCATCGATCCTTGATTATGGTTCTGATACATGATTTTCAGGTAGCATTTCCTTAGTGACTGACCCTGTGCATGGCTTGTTGAAAGAAATGCAAAGTACATGACTCTCTATAGTTCTTCTTTTGAAAGTTAACTGCAATGATTTTATATGTTTTGTGTAGATTTAATGATTATGTATTTATGAATATCTCTTCCCCCTGCCTATTTTCAACAGATTTGAATTTTATAAACCTTTACTCATATTTTCTCGGGAAAATATCCTGCATGGATAAAAAATAGTTTTTTTTTCTATAAAAGAAATATTCATTTAAACTGAAACTAAACAAATATAAATATAAATTAAAAATAAATAAACTGAAACTAGAACTCAAGCTTTTTTTACATGCCTCGTTTTCACAGGTATTCTAAAACTGTCTTTACTACTTGTGAGAAACTCAAACATTACCTTCCCAGTGCTGAATGAAAAGACTACATTGAATTCACTGCCTGAAAATGACTCCCTGAAGAGCCAGAGATTATTTAATGATAACCCAGCAAATCATAAAAGTGAGAGATTTCTCCTGGGAAAGAAGCAAACGAAATCCGCCCTACAAAATATATTGAGAGGTCACTAAAAGCCCCAACAGACTCCTTGCATGGTTAAGATGCACGCGGTCAACTCCGTACACAAAGGGAGGAATTAAGAAGTTTCCTCAACGCCTTTTCCCACTACTGCTTTATATTTAGAGATGACAGAGGCAGTATATTAACAAGAATAAGAAAGCATTTATATCTGATTCCTGTTATTCCAGAGTATCGCAGCTATTTTCTTTTGTCGTCTACCCATTTGTTCTTGGCGCATTCTCTTTCTCGTCGAATACACAACATCCCGTGATGGTGCTTGTGCGATCTGTTAATTCGTATGTGATGCAAATTTTTAAAGATAACCATTTTGTCCTGCGCTGTCCTATGGAACGCGGGACACGAGGAGCTACCCGAAAAAATACTTTGATTTAGGGAGACAAGGCAGTCCAGGAATGTGCGAGGCGGGGGGACAAACGGCAACTTCAAGGTCCCGACTTCAGGCCCCGCCCCCACCGCCCGGCCCCACCCCGTCCTCCCCGGGCCCCGCCCATCCCCGTCGCCATGTTGTTCTCTCAGCGCTGGGCGGGAGCCACGGGAGTCAGTCTCGGGTAGCGCTCTCGCCGCGGCGTCCAGCCTGCCCGTCTCCGACGGTGTCGCTCTCCTCGTTGCCCCGGGACAGGCCAGGCCGGAGCTCGCGGACATCCTCCGTGCGGCCGGGAGGTGAGCGGGGCGCGGGCTCCCTCGCGGGGGGCCGGGGGCCGGGGCCCGGGGCCCGGGGCCGGGTGGGTGTCATCAGTGTCCGAGCTCGCGTGGGCCGCCAGCGCGGTCTGGGCCTCCTGCGGCCGGGGTGGGCGACGCGCGCGGGGCCTGCGCGCGGGGCACTTGCCGCGCCGAGAGGGCGCCGGCTTCTCGCCCCCTGCCTCGTCCCGACTGACGCAGCGGGAAAGACGGGTTCCCACACCCACACACCCGGGGGGAGAGGCACACGCAACCCGCGGGGACGCACTCGTACACCAGCCTGCCCCCCAGCCGCTGGGGACGCGCACCCACACGCCCCAGCCCACCCAAACCAAGCCCGATCCCGAGCGGCTCGTGCGGAGAAAGCAGAGGCGCTGGCGCGCGAGTGGACGCTGGCGACTCGTCCCGTGCTCCCTAGGTGAACCCTTGCGAAGCGTCGTGACCCCCCCCCCCCCCCGGGTGAGGAATTTGGAATGTAAAGCCAATCTTGGGGCTGGGGCGGTTTGGAGTGTTATCTGGTTCAGACTGGCTAAGGTTTCCGAGTCGTGTTCCCTGCGTTCTTCCAACTTTAGTGTGTAAAGAGGCACGATGAGAATTTTGAGTGCCGACCAAATCGTGGTGGAGGTATTGGTTTTGTTTCTTTAAGTGATGACACATCCCGTGACCACGGTTCTTTTGAGGAATGACTTTCTTGCTAGTTTCCAAATTGTCACGTGACCCATCGTTTAATAGGATCTCAGAGCCCCGATGAAAGCAAATAGATGTAATTTGATTGCTTTTGGAAAATGAAAAAAGTAATAATTGCCCCTGCCGGTGTGGCTCAGTTGGTTGGAGCGTCCTCCAGTGTACTAAAAGGTTGTCGATTTGATTCCCTGGGTGGAGGGGGGGTGCGTCTGGGAGGCAACCGATCCATGTTTCTCTCTCACATCGACGTTCCTCTCCCTCCTTTCCTGCCTCTCTCAAATCAATAAACATATTTTTAAAAATTAAAAAAAAATTTTGTTTTTACTTGTCTTTCAGTCTCTACCACAGTGGTAATGGAAAAATCCCTAAATTGCCTGTAATCTCAAAAAACCAGTTCGTGGCGCTAAACCGTAATGATGAAGGAAACCCAGCACTCTTGACTCGCAGACTTTTAAGAAGACTATTCTTAGGTTCTCGTTTAGAAGCTTCTGTTGAAGTTATCGCTACTTCTCTAGAACTCTCAGTATCTTATTTAGATTTGCAAATCTGAGACAGTGGTATGGCAGTCTGGTGCTTACAGTATTTTTGTGTACCCATTGTAGTAAATTGCTCTTGCTTGCACTATAAAAGTTTCTGGCTTAGTGATTCATTTATTTTGGAGAGTTTTGTCACGTGGGGATAGTTTCGGTGTATCATTTGTGAGGTTAAAGGGGACCATGAGAATTAACTGGAACATCTTTGGCCTTGGTTCCAACGGGGTTGTTTAGGGAAATTAGGGAAATACTTAAGTACTGCTGCTCCTTTTCCAATCTCTCTTTTCGTTTCTTTCCCAGGCACTTCTTCCACCTGTGCTACACTGCTCTAGAGGCCTGAAGGTAAGTCCCTGTGGTCTTAGAAGTTACATTTTAGCCTCCCCTCACTTCGTGGGCAGCCTCTCTGGCTGGCGCTGGATGTTGTGTGTGTGCGTAAATCCTGTACATGCATCATTTCATTTAATTGTCATAGCACTTCCTTGTTATTGACTCCATTCTACAGGTGAGCCATTTGCCGGGGCCTTGGGGGGTTAGGTCTGTTTCCACTGATCACACAGGGTGGAGCCAGGATGCAAAGCACACCTGCAGGAGTTGACGGTGGTATTCTCAAGCTGGGACTTGGATAACGTCTGCAGGCATTTTGGGTTCACACCTGGGAGTGGGTGCTGCTGGCATCTAGTGGGTAGAGGCCAGGGGGGCTGCCCAATATCCTACGATGTGCAGGGCGGGCCCCACAAGAGAGAGAGAGAGTGAGTTATCTGGCCCAAATCGTCACTAGCGCAGGGGTCTGTAACTTTAGAGCTCATGTTGCAGGACTTCTGTCCGTTCTTCAAACGCAACAGCACTTTCCTATTTAGGATACCCCCTTAGCATTTTAAGAAATAGCAAGGGAGAAATTTGAGAACTTGAAGAGATTTCCTTTGACTGAGAGACATACTTACTCATTTGAAAGATTATGGGGAGAGCAAATAATTTCTAATAACAGAATCCATTTTTTCAAAGATTTTATTTTATTTTCACAGAGAGGGAAAGGGAGGGAGAAAGAGAGGGAGAGAAACATCCATCAGCTGCCTCTTGTACGAGGGACCGGACCTGCAACCCAGGCATGTGTCCTGACCAGGAATTGAGCCAGTGACCTTCTGCTTTGTGGGATGATGTGCAACCACCTGAACCACATTGGTCAGGGCTACAGAATCCATTTTTTTTTTTTAAGGCAAAAGTGGCCAAAGGAACTCGAGAGCCAATTCAGATCTGTAGAAGTAAACTTAAGGCGTTAGGTTTCTATTATTTCAACTACCAACAAGCATTTTCCGAGTAGCATGCTGTGCACTGATAGAAAGGAACTGCCGATATGAAGGGCAGTCAGGAGCTTACAGTATAATCACGATCATAAGATCGGGTTCTGACTCGTCCTAGAACAAAATTTATTGCCTGGGCTGCCCAAGGTCAGAGGCCAGATGTCATTAAAAAAACCCCAAACATGATAGGTGCACACGCACACACATATACCTGTATCACGGTATTTACTGTGCGAGGAAAAGTTAATGTGTTTTTGATAGATTTGTGGGTTGACCACATGTGAATATTTACAGGAATCAAATCGCATAGCCATTATTGTTGAGCGTAAAAATTCTGAAATTTAGCCTCAGTAGACAATAGTTCTGCATGCATTTTTATCATGGAAATCAAGACATAAATGATGAAAATATTTTTAAAAAGAATGACCCCAAGGTCATTTTCTTTTCTTGCAATTTCTAGCCTGTTTTCACCATGCCCATCTGAGACTAGGCACTTCAATCTATGTACTGCTTTATTCTGGGGGCAGGCGTGACTTTTAGGTCAACTTCAGGAGTGATTGAGAGCAGGAGTCAAGATGGGCGGGCTCTTTGAAAGTGTTTGTTAGTCACACAGTCAACACGGCATCTTTCGTGGGGAGCTGTGCTTTTTGACTCATGCTGATGAACAGTGTGTTCTTTGCCAAAGAATAGATTTCTCATCAGGAGCTGTCTGCCGTGGGGTGAGAGCGGTTGCTAAATTATACATCTGAAACGATTGCTATCTCATGGTGTCTAACAAAGAAATCTGTGTTTCTTTCCTTACTGGAGGGGCTCTATTCTGGAAAGGATCAACAGGAGTTGGTGCAGGAAGGACATCCACTGGCCTCCGAGGAGTCTTGCTCAATCTCTATAGTTGGCTTGCTGCTCTGGCCAAATGAGGTCACCACGTTTCTCTTTATGAGATTACAGGAGACCAAGTTAGAGACATCAGATTATTGGTTTCCAAGGAGTTCTGCTCCAGGCAGTTTGCTAGTTAAGCAGCAGGGAAAAAAAATCAGCCAAATGGAACTGTGTTTGTGTTTGAAATGTGTCTCGCAAGCTAGCTAGGTAATAAATTTGTTAGTGCAAACCAGGGAAAAGAAAATAGGGCATATGATTAAGTAGGTTGTCAACAGAGAATATTTATTACAGAATTTTTTTTTTTTGGCAGGGGGAAGGGTAAACTCACAAAATGCCTCAGGGAGTTTGGAAAGCTCTGATGCAAAGGTCAGAATACCTGAGGGGGGACACGTCCCACTCAGGTGTGTAGCTGGAGGGAGGCCTGGCTGCTTTGTGCTGGGAAGGCAAGGCGGGAGCCTGGGGGCACTTCGTCTCATACCACAACCTGGGGGAGAGCTCTGTTTCCCAAAGTGAATCTCGATACCCTGCACGTTGTGAACTTGAGCTCTGGGATGTCCACAGTCTGCATTGTCCCATTACCTTTTGTTTTTGACCATGGTGGGCCCAGGTTTTGCAATGCTGTTGCCAATCATGAACATGGAGAGGATGATGAGATGGAAATGAATGTAAGTAAGGTAACAGTGAGATCAGCTGGCGGTGGAGGGAGACAGCTGTACATTTTGGAAGCACAGTCGAGGCTTTACTGAACCTGGCTCGTTTTATTTATCATGGAGAGTCTGGACACAGACTTCACGTTTGTCCCAGGCCTGGTGCCTCACAAATGTATGGCATTGTTTGACAAGGGGTGGAGAAGCAGTACGGCACAGCGTGATGCATTCACTCCGTGGCCACATTCATTATCCAAGTGTGACGGGTAGCAGAGCAGTGTACACCAACGAACTGAACTGTTTAGTGTAAACCGAACTGCTTTAATTAGAAATTCGTGTGCATCGTGTTAAGTTTTGGGGTTCAGAGGCTAAGGTAGTTTTGGGGTTAGTTCTCATCAGAGTGGTTGTGTTATCAGTGTGAGAGAAGCCTGGAAAAAAAAAACCTTACAGATTTCTGTTTCTGGAACTTGCTATGTAAAACTCTAATGCAGGAGCATTTAAATGATTTAACAGGCTCAAAAGAGTTAGAAGTCACTGAGCTGTGTATGCTGTAAGGCGACTGCTCTAGTCTTTCCTGGTTCAGGCTTGTGCAGTCAGCAGCGATTAGATGAACGTGCCTAAAAATACGAGTGTGGTTTAGTTGGAAGTCATAACAGAACACCAGAAACACTGAGGACCAGATATTGGTAAATGGAGAACACTCTCTGGATTTGTTTATTTATCTATTTTAAAAGATTTTATTCACGCCCTGGCTGGTGTAGCTCAGTGGATTGAGCGCGGGCTGCGAACCAAAGTGTTGCAGGTTCGATTCCCAGTCAGGGCACATGCCTGGGTTGCAGGCCACGGCCCCCAGCAACTGCACATTGATGTTTCTCTCTCTCTCTCTGTCTCTCTTTCTCCCTCCCTTCTCTCTCTAAAAATAAATAAATAAAATATTAAAAAAAAAGAAAAAGGGTATTTTAATTAAAAGTTCATATTTTTGTGTTTTTTAAAAAACTGAGCCCTGGCTGGCGTAGCTCAGTGGATGGAGCGCGGGCTGTGAACCAAAGTGTCACAGGTTCGATTCCCAGTCAGGGCACATGACTGGGTTGCAGGCCACGGCCCCCAGCAACTGCACATTGATGTTTCTCTCTCTCTCTGTCTCTCTTTCTCCCTCCCGTCTCTCTCTAAAGATAAATAAATAAGTAAATCTTTTTAAAAAAAGATTTTATTTACTTATCTTTAGAGAGAGGGGGAGGGAGGGAGAAGGAGAGGGAGAAACATCTATCAGTTGCCTCTTCACATGCGCCCCGTCCAGGGACCAAACCCACAACTCAGGCATGTGCCCTGACCAGGAATTGAGTGGTGACCCTTTGTTGTGTGGGATGATGCCTGACCAACTGGGCCACGCTGGTCAGGGCAAGTGTGGCCTGACCTTTTAAATAAAATTTCATAAATAGTTGTTTTGGAGCAAAGAGCTGTCACCCTCATATCCTATTCCACACTAATATTTGCACAGTACTTGAGTTTTTATCACACCAGCCCTGGAAAACCAGCTTTGCAAAGGTATGATGTCATTGAAAGGAATGTAGTACGACTTCATGTTGAAACTGTGAACTACTTCAAGTGCCAGTTTGCATGGTGTCCTGCAAAATGTCCAGTACCTCTGTGCTTCCTCAGAAATCTGGAGCAGCCTGCCCTGTCTCCATTTTCTGTACAGACTGCCCCTTGATCCCCGCTCCCTCATTGTCCATAGTGTTTCATTCCCATGTTCTGCTGCTCACGCTTCTTTAGGAGGTAGAGCTGGTGGAGAGAGGGGCCTCTGGGTGCAGAGGGGTGCTCACGGAGTCTCCGGCCTTTTGGGGAAAACGTTGCGCTTCCATTCAGCCCTGGCTGGCCTGTCTCAGTAAGTGTCAAGAAGTGCACTAGGCTTCCTGGTCTCTTCAGTTTGTCTCCAGTGGCCCATTTATTTTCCATTTTCTCAGTTTTGTTGCTGTCTGTCATCCGTAGTTCCTTCTTGCAGTCCTTTTTGGATTTGTGCATTTTGTAGTCCTTTCTGTCGTTTGCTGGGAGTGAAGGTAACGCCTGTTTGACCTGCCCTGTGTAGGCTGGGAGAAGTTGTTTAATCTTTGTGCACTTGCATTGAGTGATCTGTAAAACATGGGTGAGAATGTCCAACTTGCAGGTGATTTGAAGGCGCTATATGCCTAGCAGATTTTAGTAAACAGCAGCAGCTCGTGATATTCCCGCCATAGCATTTGTTATGTGAGCAAACGACAATAGCAATGGGTTAGGGAGGTGGACGCATTTCTTGTGTGGTGAATAAAGTGGGTAAGACAGAAGAAGAAAGAGATGTTTTTTTAAGCAAGAGATTTTGGAAATGGGGACAATTATTAGCTTGGCTTTAGAGATGTTGAACTTCAGTGCTGTCAGAGTACCAGGGGGAACACATTATAAAAGGGGTTGGAATTCTTGCCTGGCCCCCAGGGGGTGGGAGGGCGGAGGTAGATTTAGTTTAGAAAGCACTGGTTTTTATATCCCAGGGAGATATGGTTTGGGAAGACGAAAGGGCTTCCACCTTGCCGTATACCAACCTTAAGAGCGTGTTAGAAGAGGGAGCCGCCTGGTTGCAGAGAGCTAAGGGGGTGAAAGGGAGAGAAGGTGGAACTTATTGTCAAGGGTAGTTTTATGGACGATTAAGTAGGAAGCATTTTCAAGGTCACTGCTGCGCTGTGGCCGAGTCTGGCTAAGACTGGAACGTCTTATGCCTCCAGCTAGAGGTGTGATACTTTGCAAGAGTCTGTCCCAGTTGGGCCTCCAACTTATTGCCTTATTCGTTTTAAAAAAAATGCTTGCTTAGGGGCGTGGGATGTGGTTGTTGGCAATGCATTTTATGGTGGGGTCTTGAATTCAACGATAAAATTTAAAATAAAACAAGCCCAAAATTACGGGTTTCTTTACTTTCACTACACAGGGAGTTGAAATACATGGTACCCCCCCCCCAAAAAAGGTAAGATTATTTTTAAATAAAATGGACAGAATAAATATTCAATTTAATTTTCCATCTATGATGATTTCACAATAAAATCCTAGTTTCCTTCTAAAAAACCAAACTAACAAAAAATGCCGCCGTACCCTTTTGAGATTTTATGTCATGTACATCCAGGCACTGGCTACTACATCTGGGAGAATTGACTGTCTAACAGGTGGGCCTCCGGTGAGGACGCTGGGTAACCGTGAGGGTGTTTCTAGAAGCATACACTGTGAAGTCCTAAGAGAAGCACTTTTCTCTTTATTCACTTTGCGGGTACATATGCCTTAAGCCATTTGGCTGAGGCCTGAGGAGAAGCCTTTGGATTGGCCATTAGGAGTTGTTTGATGACTTCTGCGTATATAGTAGGAGTCGGGGAATGAAGTTGGGAGCCTCTGTGTAGGGAGCAGAGTAGAGGGTTGATGAGCCGTAGATGCGAAATGGGTAGTGATGACACAGGAAGTTCAGGGTTGGAAAGCTTTTTGTAAGCAAAGTCAGCTTCATTACCTTAGATGGGGGCAGGCAGGCGTCGTTGTTAGAGAAGTGGGATGAAGTGACCTTTTTGGAAAGCCACTCTTGTGTTCTCATTGTGACCTGGTGACAACTTTTCTGCAGAATAGGAACCTTTAATCTAGCTGAGTCCTATATGCCAGACATAAGAGCTGTCCTCTTGAAATATGTCTTGGGAAATTTCCACTTACTTAATTTCTCTAACAGCCAAGAAGTTCCACTTTGCTCTGGCTTTGTGCCTTGAGGGCAGTGCTCGTATACTAACTTTTTCCTGAATTTATTTGGAGCTTCTCCAGCCCTTACACTTTTCTGCTCCAAATTAAAGACATCTAGTTTCTTATCCAACTTGAGAGGAGGCAGAAGCAATGTTTCCTTAAGTTACAGCAGATCATGTTTAATTAGTGTTCTAACATGTGTATTCGGAGTCATTTCTTTTACGATGCATTCTTCCTGAAATAACAGCCTAATTCCCAGTACTATATTCCTATATTGTGATCTTCATCTGTTTTTTTTTTTTTTTTTTTTTTTTTGCGTTTTAGTTGTGCCCCCCGAAGTGATACATTAAACAACCCAACTCTTTTCTTTATGGACAAACATTTTAAGTGCCTTTTATAGGTAAGTGTCTTATTACAGGTAGATATCGTCACGCTTGCTTCTTTTAAGGACCCCATTAAACACAACAGAGAACAAAACATCTTTATTCCCAGGGTTAGCAGTTGCCTTGAGTCTGTTCACTGAACCATCACAGCTCATGGTTGTAATATTAATAAAGTCTCATGACTGGGGGAGAGAATAGGAAATAGTGATGCCAAGTAAAGAAGAAAGTTTTGAGAGTGTTATGAACTACACAAATGGATCACACGTAATATACGAATGGCGCAGACATGTATTGACCATTTCTTGGAGGTCCAGATTCCTTTAAGAATCTGATGAAACCTTTTGTATTCTTTCCAGAGAAAAGCTGAAGCTCACATGCTTCCATCCATAACTCATCCTCATTTCACATGTGGTTCTCGGTGCATTTATCCCCTGCAGCTCCTTTGTGGACTTCCACTTAAGCACACTGTGTATGTACACTGTCCAATATGTACTCATGTACCAATATAAATTTAAACTAACTGAAATGAAACAAAATGAAAACCTCAGATCCTCAGTTGGGCCAGCCACATTTCACGTGCTCTGTGACCACGTGAGGTTAGTGGAGACCGTACTGGACAGCACAGCTATAGAATGTTTCCATCAACGCTGTCCGATATTGCTGGTCTTTGTTTTCAGGATAGTTTAAGATTTATTGGGTTGGCCAAAAAGTCCATGTGGTTTTTCTCTGTAAAATAAAAGACACATTTTTCATTTTCACCAATAACTGTATTGACTTGGATATTTTGAGTATGTCGGCTATCCCCCACTATTGGCGTCTAGTGGGTAGGGGCCAGGGGTGCTGCTAAACATCTTCCAGTGCAGAAGACAGCCCCACAGCAAAGAAGTGTTTGGCCAAAATGTTAGTAGTACCAAGAAACTTTGCAAACCACTTTTGACACATTCAATCAGTCACAGCACCTTCTCCACACACTGCACAAATCTTTTTTGGGTTTCAGGTGTGTTGTTACCTTTCTTGAAATAATAAAGCATAATATGCCCAAAATGTTGCATGTTCTCTTCCATCTTCAATATTAAAATGGTTGCACAAAAATTCACCAACTTTGATAAGTTTTTTTTTTTTAAATGCTCGCTGATATGGCAGCTGTCACAATACAATCTAAGACAACTTTCAAATGAAGTCAAAGACAACTAAGCACTACTAAAGCCCTCATATGGAAAAAACTAAACGAGCTTTTCAGCCAACACAACAGTTCCTTAATTAACCAAGTCTGTTTTTTCCTCTTGTCTGTCCTACTCTCTCCACAACTGTTAATGATTAGTTAGTAAACACAGCTACAGACATGCCTTGTTTTAAGCAAAATTGTGAGCATGTATTTCCCAAAAGTTTAATCATATGACTCATCTTCACAAAAGAAACATAATGGAATGAGTTCTTTAAATATTGTAGGTTGAGCTGCTGTGATGTGATGTGTGGTTTGCTTTCAGTTTTTTCCTTCTCTAGCTGTCTCTGTGAGGTACTGCTCAGTGATCCTCCAGATAATTTATGTCATCTGTCAGGCTGTGCCTCCAAGTTGGTCTATTCCAATAGTATTTTGTTTAATTCTTCTTCCCCCACCCCGTCCCCGGCCAACTTCTTGTAGTAGAGGTAGACTTACTGACTTCCTTGACTTGCTTCTTGCCCATATATTTCAGCAGGACAATCAGAAAGACTTAGAAACAAAGAGTGGAACTAATTAGGCTAAGAGAGACATACCTATATTAACATATTATAAGGAAATAAGTACGGTTCCAGTGAAAAGTGAAATCATTGAGAGATTATCCACATTTTTACTTCCTTGGTTAGTTTCTCTGAGCCTCAGTTTCTTAAGCTGTGAAACGAAATTAGCAGTATGCCTCTGACTAGGACACTCAGGGTGAATGTAAAAGGAATGCCTGATTTTGAAAAAAAATCTGTTTCTAAATTTATACCAGGAGTGATAAATTCAATTTAAGTGTTTAGAAGTAAGAACTAGTCAGGGGCCACAGAGTACGTGTTTCAAAATCTGAAATTTTGAGAAAAGCAGTCTACAAACCCAGCCTGTTCTCCCTTAGGCTGCTTGTTAGAGGAATGTTGTCGTTTTTGTTTTCAACCACCAGCTCCCTGTTGCAGTCAGTAGTGTTTATTTTAAAGTGCTTTCCTTATTAGACTTGCAAGTAAGAATTGATTTTTTTTGTCTCTTCCCACACATTTTAATAGACCTCAAAAATAGAGTGGGGGAAGAACTGATTGATCAGAGAAACAAAGAATTGTAAGTATGGAAAGTACAAGTGGAAAAATAAAAATAGAATAACAAGAATAAAGGAGGAAGTCATTTACTTTCCTCTCAGTTTAGCACTTCTTTGGTACCTCACCATATGTAAAGCTCGGTGGAAGATGTTGCAGAACAATAAAAGAAGAAACGAATGGTGGCATTACGTGTTGTGTGTCCTTCCCAGGGAGTTGAACAGACTCATACACGACTGACTGGTGTTGGAGCGTAAGTGAATGAGAGCTGCAACAGAGGTGGAAATGATTAGGGCAAAGAGAAAGATTCGGCAGGGGAGGAGGCACAGGCTTCTTGGGTGAGGGATCTAAGCTAGGCCTTTGGAGGACTAGGGTTTTCATAGCTGTCCAGGCATAGGGCGGGGTGTCCCGTGCCAAGATAAGGGCCTGATCAAAGGCAAGACAGTAAATGCCTGTGATAGGTTTGGGGATGGTGACTTGTAGGGATATAATTGCGACAGGCTTGTAAGTGAGGTTGGATAGCTCTTCGAATGCCATGCTCAAAATCCTGTATCATAAAAATAATGAAATAAATGGGTTTAGCTCTCTGTAAGAATGGAGACAATTAGATCTATGACCAGTAAAAATGTCTTATCTTTTAAAAAAAGATTTATTTATTTTTAGACAGAGGGGAAGGGAGGGAAAAGGGAAAACATCAATGTGTGGTTGCCTCTCATGCGCCCCCTGCTGGGGACCTGGCCTGCAACCTAGGCGTGTGTCTTGACTGGGAATCAAACTGGCGACCCTTTGATTCACAGGCCAGTGCTCAGTCCACTGAGCCACACCAGCCAGGGCAAAATGTCTATCTTTAACTAAACATTCCTGTTAAAGATTTCTCCATGCTTGGGTCTGACTCCCTCTTGGTTTATTGTGGTATATGGCTCTGGAAACCAGCAAGGGGTCTGAGGCAGGCCAGACAAAAGGCTACTACCAATAAACTATCCATAAACAATTGATAGTGCAAGATAAAAGTCCACAATAGAAGAGTTGGAAAAGTAGTATTATGAAAGGGGAAGGGTTGACATACAAGGCTCTTTTTATCTTTAGTTTTGAGGTATCTGCTGAAAACATGGTTCATTTTCCTTCCTGCCAGTGACCTACTTACCCAGGTTCCCATTGAGATGAGCATGTGCCACACAGGTGTGTTGGTGCCAGCACTTGGTACTGTAATCCTAAAATAGTATCTGTTATGCTTGTAACTGGTTTATGTAAAAGGACAGTGCTGCAGGGACAAGGAGATTATTTGTGGCTCTGTGTAAATCTAATTTTAGGGTCTTTTTGCTAATAAGACCTTAGGCCATATATGTGTGTATCCATAAATATATCTATATCCATACATATATCTAACTCACCATAAACTTCATCTTTCTAGTATACGAGGTCTGTCCAGAAGGTATCCAGCCATGTAATATGAAAAATGGAGATATTATCGAAGAAGATAAAAGGTACAAGAAACATGGTACATAGGACAATGACGCCTCAGTCCCTTTCAAAGTTGGCACCTTGGGACCTCACACAGCTCTCCCAATCCCCATCAGCTGCCCATGTCGTCTTTTCCTGAATCTCATTGACGGTCTGAAATCTCTTCCCTTTCAAAGGTGATTTTAGTTTTGGGAGAAGCCAGATGTCGTAGGGTGCCAAATCTGGGCTGTAGGAGGCTGAGTCACCTGGGTCATTTGATGTTTTTGCCAAAAAAAACTGCACAGAATGTGATACGTGAGCAGGCTCATTGCTGTGATGAGCTGCCAACCACCAGGCGCCCATAGCTGCAACCTTCAGAATGATCCAAATAGTTTCCACAGAGGAATGTTCAAGCTTAATGCAAAATCTGATGCCGGTTTGTTGCTCTACTCAGTGACTGGTACAGTGAGGTTGTCACTGTTCACATATGTGCATTCCAGTCCCCTCTCCTTGACCGCCTCAGTGTTGCGCAAGTGTTTCGTGTTATGGTAACAGTGGTTGGTCTCTTCTCAGACAGACCTCATACACAATTCAGTGGTTTTCAGTGTATTCACGAAATTGTGCAGCTGCCCCCACTCTCTAATTCCAGAATATTTTCACCTTCCCCCCAAAAGAAACTCTGTACGCGTTAGCAGTCGCTCCCTGTTTATGTCCCCCTGCCCCGACATGCCCTGAAACCGCAGATCTGCTTTCTGTCTGTGGATTTCCCTATCGTGAACATTTCATACAAATTGAATTATGTATGCGGCCTTCTGTGTCTGGCTTCTTTCACTTATTGTAATGTGTTCAGGTTCATCCATGTTGTAGGGTCAGTACTTCATCCCTTTTTATGGCCAGTTAATCTCACATTGTATAGATATGCCTCATCCATTTATCAGTTGTTGGACATTTGGGTTGCTTCTGCCTTGGGACTATTATGAATAGTGCTGCTGTAGACATTCACAAATAAGTTTTTATGTGGGTGTATGTCTGCAATCTCTTAGGTATATGCCTAAGAGAGGAGTTGCTGGGGCATATGGTAACTCTATGAACAGCCACCAGGCTGTTCTTCATTATCATCGCATCATTTTACATTCCCATCAGCAGTGTATGAGGGCTACAGTTTCTCCACAACCTTTTCAACACTTGTTGTGATCTGCCTTTTTGATTTCTAGACATCGTAGCGGGTGTGAAGTGATGTCCCGAAGTTTTTATTTGCATTTCTCTACTGGCTATTGATGCTGGCCATTTTTTGCTAATTTTTAAGTTGGGTTATTCATTTATTTTTTATTTACTTTTAAAGATTTTCTTTATTTTTAGAGAGAGGGGAAGGAGGGAGGGAGGGAGGGAGAAAGAGAGGGAGAGGAACATTGATGGGCTGGAGAAACACTGACTGGTTGCCTCTTGCATGCCTCCATCTGGGGACCGGGCCCGCAACCTGGGAATTGAACCTGTAACCTTTCAGTTCGCAGGCCGGCACTCAGTCCACTGCCCACACCAGCCAGGGCAGGCTATTTATATTTTTTTTATTGCTTAGTTGTAAGAGTTCTTTATATATTCTGGATACAAGTACCTTATCAGATACTTGGTTTCCAAATATTTTCTCCTATTCTATGTGTTGTCTTTTCACTTTCTTGGTAGTGTTCTTTTAAGCACAAAAGTTTTTAATTTTGATGAAGTTTAATCAATTTACTTTTTGTTTTGTTGCTTGTATTTTTGGTGTCATATCGAGTTATTTTTAATATAATCAGAGTTGTAGAAAAGTTTAGGAAACAGTTGTTCCTGAGGTCTGGTGCATAGCAGCATTTGAAGAAAATTTAAAAGAAGATGATTTTGCCCTGACTGGTATGGCTGGTTGGCATCAGCCCATTGACCAAAAGGTCTCTGGTTTGAATTCCGGTCAGGGCACATGCCTGGGTTGTGGGCCAGGTCCCCAGTAGGGGGCGTGTGAGAGGCAACCAACTGATGTTTCTCTCACACATCCATGTTTCTCTCCCTTTCTTTCTCCCTCCTTTTCTCCCACCTTTCCCCTCTCTCTAAAAATAAATAAATAAATAAATAATCTTTAAAAGATTTCCATTTCACTTCATTGCAGCATTCAGTCAAGCTAGACTTTAACTGAAAATGAAGATATTGATCCATTTTCATACAGTTTCGATATTTAAAAAAAAAAAAGTATGACGTACTCCTGGCTGGCATAGCTCAGTGGATTGTGCGCAGGCTGCGAACCAAAGTGTTGCAGGTTCAATTCCCAGCCAGGGTACATGCCTGGGTTGCAGGCCATGACCCCCAGTAACCGCACATTGATGTTTCTCTCTCTCTCTTTCTCCCTCCCTTCCCTCTCTAAAAATAAATAAATAAAATCTTAAAAAGAAAAACTGGGTCACTATTTAAAAAAAAAAAAAGTATGACGTTGCCACCAAATCACAACTTTGAAAATTGAACTTGGTTTTGATTACTTTATGTTTTCTCGAGGACTTCAATATAAATCTGTAAGCGTTTACATGTTGTGATCACGGCGTGCCTGCTACTTGGTTTTATCACTCAACAGTATATTTCTATACTCCCGTGTCCCCATATAGACATTTAGGTCATTTCCAGAAATCCTTCCTTGGCTTCTAAGGCCCTGCCTGCTCCAGGCCTCCCTTCAGTCCCATCCACACAGAACTTCCCTCTCTCTCTGGACTCCAGGTGCTTGGGCCTACCCTGGACTCGCCCAGTGCATGCCAGGCTGCCTTGGCAGGACCTTGGCCTGGGCTGGCCCCTCTTCCTGGTTCTGGCTCCCTCCCCTCTTTTCACAGTTTTCTTCTGCCACTGAGCTCAGCTTATAGTCAAACCCATTTTCCCCGGGTCGGATCCACCTATAGGGAAGCAGACCTTGGTAAAAGGCTGTGTTCTAAGTCTGCGTGCGGTGAAAGTGATCATGGAGACATTGCTTTGGGGACAGCCTACACTGGAAAGGGGTGTACAGTCTCTCACTAATACTGTTGAACACAGCCAGTTTCCCTCCTGCATTGGAAGTTACCGCTTTTTCTTTGGCCGAGTGGCAGATGAAGTAGCTGGCTACGTCACAGAATTGTGGTGTAGGAAACCGACACTGTCCCCCTATGGGTGGGATCACACACAGCTCTGGGATACTCCTGAGATGCTCGGACGAGGGGCAGGTTTACACATTGCATCTGTCACCAAGGGAGGTGCCGGGTAGAATCCCCTGTACTGTGGAGGTAGTTCTTTGGTTTTGGATTAAATGAGAATTGTTGTATTTTATACCAAGTACAGACTCTCATTTGTAAGACTCCCCACAGTTGTAATGCCATGGCTTTGGGTGTGGATCATCACCTCCTCCTCTACCAGTCCCCTGAGCCTGGGTATGGGCTTGCATCCTCAGCACCTGGCGCACAGTAGGCACTGCGACGGGGTGTGGCTTCCATCCTCAGTGTCTGGCACACAGTAAGCACTCTCTGAGTGCTTGTTGAAAACTGCTTCCCCACCTCTGGGGTGATACTTTATAGAGTTCTACAAACATTTGCTTGACGTTTCATTTAAAACATGTTTAAGCTATCAAAACTCTAATAAAACTTAGGTACACTCAGATGTGCTTTATGCTACATACCAATGGATTGCCTGCTGTCTGGTTAACTTCATTTTGTGCGGATCTTGAAATAAAGTGAACCGTTGAAAGACTTACCATTGCAACTGCTTGTTTTCATTGTACCCTCGACAGCAACAGGAAAACCCTCAGAAATAAATGCCAAGGACCTGAGCCTCGTGGGCTAAGTGCTGGGGTTTAGAGAAGTGTGCCACTTTTTTTTAAGTCATTTCCACCTTTTACTAGCTGTCTGACTGAGCAAGGTGCGCCACTTCTCTGAGTCAGCATCCTCATCCGCAGTGTGGGGATGAAGAGAGACTTGTGAGGAGTGAGTGCACCGAAGCAGAGTAAGTGGCTCTTAGGGCTTAGTCAGGGTTGGCGTCGCTGTTACCGCGGGCACACCTCATTTTATTGTGCTGTGCTTTATTGTGCTCTGAAGATAGTGCAGTTTTGTACAAATTGAAGGTTTGTGGCAACCATTAGCAAAAAGAGTGTGACTCGCTGAAGGCTCAGGAAATGGTTAGCACTTTTTAGCAATAAAGTATTTTTAAATTAAGGTATGTCCATTGGTTTTTTAGACATAATGCTACTGCACACTTAATATACTACAGAACAGTGTAAACGTGATTTGTATGCACTGGGAAACCCCCCAAATTCACGTTACTTGATCTGTTATGACATTCACTTTATTGCGATGGTCTGAAACTGAACCCTCCATACCTCTGAGGTGTGCCTGTATTATTACTACTATTTTATCCTTAACTCCAAAATATCGAGGCTTTGGAATCTCATGTTTCTCATTGATTGAATTGATAAGTTAAGAACTGCTACAGGTAAGTCCCACAAAAATGCCCTTTACTGTAAGGAGGGGCAAGGGGCTTGAAGTCATTGGTTTAGATGGAGAGAGTCTGGTGCTCTAGCGCCAGGGAAACGTCCCCATTGAATTTCATGTCTAGGGCTGGGAGCCTTTGGCTCCCCCTGTCTGCCTGCATGATCCTCTCATTTGTTCCACCCAGAACTCGCACTGAAATTTGACTGAAGACATGGTCATAAAAGAAACCTTCCTGTCATACCGCCAGTAAAGACTTCTTCCTGTATTCATTCCACAGAAACTTCCTGCACTCCTAGGATGAGCCTGGCACAGTGCTGAATCTCTCTCCTCGTTGTCTGCATCTGGAGTAAATCTTTCCAAAAGTTTGAGAGGTAGGTACTGTTGACACCCTTGTCCCGTGAGCTTCGGGATGTCAAGTAGATTGCCCGTGGGTCAGTGTTCTTGGCCTTCGACACCAGGAACCAATTCTCTTTTCTGATAGTGGCTTTTATTTGGTTCACCAGAAAGTTTTCACCTTGGCCTTGGCTGTCCAGAAAGAAGCTTCATGACACACTTTGCTGCCTTAGCCCGACTTCTCCTGTATCCAATTGGGGCCCTTCCCTCATGTGGCCCTTCCTTTTTCCTTCTTTGTGTTAGCATTAGTTTATTCTCTGGAATATGATTATTCTAAGCCACTAAAAATGTGGGCAAATGTCGAAGAGTGAATGAAATATTTTACATTTCATCCTAACAAAATTTTATAGCTGTCTGAGTGAAACTTGGAAAAGAAGAATAGGCAACTAAAATACTAGAAAAAAACAATGATTAAAGTGTAGTATTTGAGTCCAGGAGTTTTACGCTGAAAAAGGTCATGGGCAGCTTTCAGGTGTAATTTCCCCTTTAAATTAAAAATGTAGCCCTGACTGGTGCGGCTCAGTTGGTTGGGCATCATTCTGCAAAGCAAAAGGCTGCTGGTTTGATTCCTAGTCAGGGCACGTGCCTGGATTGCGGGTTTAGTCCCTGGTCAGGGTGCGTGTGAGAGGCAACTGATCGATGTTTCTCTCTTATATCAATGTTTCTGTTCTTCTCTTTCTCCTTCCCTTCCCCTTTCTCAAAAAATAAATGAAATCTTACAAAAAAACAAGAATTTAGCCTTGGCTGGAGTGGTTCAGTGGATTGAGCACCGGCCTGCAAACCAAGGGGTCGCTGGTTTGATTCCCAGTCTCAAGGCACATGCCTGGTTGTGGGCCAGGTCCCCAGCAGGGGGCGTGCAAGAGGCAACCACACATGGATGTTTCTCTCCTTTCTCCCTCCCTTCCCCTCTATTTAAAAATTAATAAATAAAATCTTTAAAACAAAAACAATTTAGCTGCTAATGGGAAGTCACATCTTTCACATTTTAATTCTTGTGTTTACTCTTAAAATTATGAAAACAGATTGTACATTGCTGAGCTGAGCTTTCTAATTTTTTCTTTGCAGATGATGATACTTGAACTGAACAATTAAGGTCAGGTTTATGACCTATGTAGTATGCTTTTCTTATTCAGATTTCCTTATAGAATGTAGTTGAATTGCTAAAATTGTAGTTTAACCTTGGTGAAGATTGTTGCATTTGGGCAATCATTCCAAACTGTGGATTATAAAAGACTTGACATTATATTGTAAGGTAAGTTCAGAAAATAACATAGCAGGATATTTTTATTCATTCAGCTTATACTAAAGAAGTTTTGAAGGATTTTATTATTTTCACAAAAGAAAAAGGAAACATTTTAAATGTCTGTAAACTGATTATGGTTAATGTATAGATTGCATGAAACTACTTTTTGTGAGATGTCATTGGGAAATGAGATGGTTTATACAATTACATCACCATGTATGTTTTTATACAATACTGTAGTTAGAATCAGAGAGGTGTTTGTATATTTGTTGTTTCAGTCAGTGCCAACATACTCCCAAATAGGATATCTGGAAGGCCCCACATTTGAGGTGGGAAATGTGAGCATTGTGCCCTGATTCCTGGTGTGTGAGTCTGGCATTCTGCAAATTTGGTCGGTCAGCGTCATGTCACAAGCTAGGACATCCCACATCATGAAAAAAAGAAAAGAACCATCAGTGTGCCATAAGGAAGTCATAAATGACAAATCCCAAGGAACTTCGAACACTGTATTTGGTAGACATATGCAGCCAGTCATCTGAGGGGAGGTTGTTGGATTGCAAACTCTGGTTTATAATTTGATGTACAGAACCTAACAGTTCAGTGCTGTCCAATGAAACTTGATATCTGGTAAGGCAGTTATAGACCTATTAAAACACTGGGATGCATGAATTGTATCCCAGTCCATACATGCACATGGATGTGTATCTAGATACCTGTATCTAGTCCATACATGAATGGGCTAGAATTACGCACATGTGTCGTGCAACCTGGCCCTTTTGTGGTCACATATCGTGAACGTTGTATGGAAGGAGCAGCCTTGGGATGGCGCCACTGGGAACCGTTCCCAGTGTTGGCGATGCCCACGCCGAGCAGCTCTGCGGGCCTGGCGGTCAGTTAGCGGCGAGTCAGGCGCAGCGGGGTGGGATCGCCGGCAGAGGAACAGTCCGTGCCAGGGCGAAGGCAAGGGAAAGTGTGCACGCGCGCTGAGCGGGTGGAGTTGAATTTCATCTGCCTCTGCCCGTGCTTTTCCGAAGGACGGAAGCCGAGAACGGGGAGCAGGGCCAAGTGCCTTGCCTCAGAAGCCGGACTTGGACTTGCATCTGTGGAGGACTACTGCAGAATGTTAAGGAGGGGGCATTCAACAGCTCCTTCCCCTAAGTCAGAGTAGTCGGTGTGCTCTCTTGCTTTTGTTTCTCCTTTTTCTGTTAGATGAAGTTATTTAGGTAAGATCGCAAAGAATTAAACAAAGGAACCTGTTTAGTACCTTGTTATATAAGGCAGGAAATGAAAAGGCTTGAGACTGTTGCAGTGTCCTCTTTAACATTTAGCTGGGCTTCGGGCCGAGTGATCCATTGGCAGTCAGAACTCTCCAAGAGGTGTGCACCCTAAGTGCTTTTGCTGACCAATTTAAATTGTACTAATCATTAGTGGTAATTACTATAGTAGCAATTGAAAAGAGCCAGTAGGAGTCAGGGACAAGTTGCTACAGGTTTTACCAGAACAGTATAGCATGTATTTGGAAATACACAATCTTTGCACGTTATAGGAAGTGTTCAATTACATTACACTGGGTCACATTTGCATATAACCAGGAGATAGTCAGATAATGTTTACTGCAGTGATTCTGCACATTCATCCTAGTAACACCACAGCTGTTGTTCGTGTCTTTATTACCTTCCCATTGAGGGATTCATAACATCTACTCTCATGTTCAAGGTAATTACCGTTTTTGTTCTGGAGCTGTGCTGTCAAATATAGCTGTTGGCCCTCTAAACATGGCTATTCAATTGAGTTCAAGTTAAATACGTTTTAGAATTCCGTCCCTCACTCCCTGCAGCCCTATGCCAAGTGCCCCGCAGCCACGTGTGGCTGGTGGCTGCTGTCGGCCGGACACTGCTGGTCAAGGGCGTGGTCGACACTGCCGCAGGTTCTGTTAGTGCTAATGGGAAACCTGTCTTCTCTCACGACCTTTAATATGCTAAAACCCCTTATGATTGACATATTTCTAGATTAAGTGATACAATGTGATTCAAAGTAACTGGGGAGAAGGGAGAATTGGGAGTTAAGGAGGAAATAGGATTTGCCATAAGTTGATAATGGGTGAAGGTAGGTTTAGGGTCCATGGGGCATCATTATATTATTATGATTACTCAGAGATTTTATATATGTTTGAAATATTCCATAATAAAGAATTAAAACAGGAGCTTAAATAGGAACAACACTTAGAAGCAGCCGTCTGTCTATAAATGGGCAGCTGAAGTCCCTCCGGCAGGGCTGGTGCCTGCAGTGTAGGACAGTATTTAGTCCTGCCCCACGGTTTCCCCTGAGGGGTACGTGTAGCACCGTGTTTTCATTTAAGGTGTACTTGCTTCCCCCTCGGAACTCACAAGCAACAGCACAGGCTCGCACTCGTTAAGCTGGCACTGCCCAGATGAGTCTGGTGGGGAGAATGTGCTGTATTACAGTATTACATTAAAAATCCCACGCCCCGGCTGGGTAGCTCAGTTGGTGAGAGCATCGTCCTGATACACCAACGCTGCGAGTTGGATCCTTCGTCAGGGCGCACACAAGATTCAACCAACAAATGCGTAAATCAGTGGAACAACAGATTGATGTTTCTTTCTCTCTCCCTCTCCCTTTTCTTTCTCTCCCTCCCTTCCTCTCTCTCTCTAAAGTCAATATAAAAATTAAAAAATAAAATATAAAAATCCCATTGCTACTGACATACAATGTTGGCAAACTCCAAGTAGTGTTCCTAATGAAGAGAATAGAGTTCATTTACTCAGCGTTTGGCTTATTTTTGTTCACTGCCAAATCAGTCAGCTTCTGTCTCTGGTCTCCCGGTTACCAGCTCCTATGGTGATAGCACTGGAAGAGAAGAAGCGGGTGTCCTTGACAAAACCCCTGGCAGGAGGGGAAAGCCGTCGGGGAACACTGTCACTGTGTCACCAAAGGGCTGTTTGAAGTTGTCACAGAGACTTGCCCGCTTCAGCCTCCTACTGCGTCTCTAACAAATGGTGGCAGGGCTTTTTTGTGAGGAGAGAGAAATGGTTGAGAGCAAGGTGCTTGGGGTCAGACGCGGCCTTAAGTGCCAGCTTCCGTGAGCTGAGATGCAGAGGAGGGGGCGATGGCGGACCGTGCCTGCTGCGGGGTGGGGTGCTCCCTAAACGGCAGCTCTCACTGTTAGGCTGTCTCTGTGCAGAAAGTCATCAGGGCTTTGTGTTTATTCCCCTTAAATGCCGACACGCATAGACTCCTGTAGAGCAGAGTACAGGTCAAAGGGAATGTAATGGTACCTTTTTATTTTACAGGGCTCTGAAGTCAAAGATCTTGAGATTAATAATGGCAGGAAAATCATCACTTTTTAAAGTGATTCTCCTCGGAGATGGTGGAGTTGGAAAGAGTTCCCTAATGAACAGATACGTGACTAACAAGTTTGATGCTCAGCTCTTCCATACCATAGGTGTGGAGTTTTTAAATAAAGAGTTGGAGGTAGATGGACATTTTGTTACCATGCAGATTTGGGACACGGCTGGTCAAGAGAGATTCCGAAGCCTGAGGACGCCCTTTTACAGAGGTTCTGACTGCTGCCTGCTCACCTTTAGCGTCGATGATTCTCAGAGCTTCCAGAACTTGAGTAACTGGAAGAAAGAGTTCATATACTACGCAGATGTAAAAGAGCCCGAAAGCTTTCCTTTTGTGATTTTGGGCAACAAGATCGACATAAGCGAACGGCAGGTGTCTACAGAAGAAGCCCAAGCCTGGTGCAGGGACAACGGCGACTACCCTTACTTTGAGACAAGTGCAAAAGATGCCACAAATGTCGCAGCGGCCTTTGAGGAAGCAGTTCGAAGAGTGCTCGCCATGGAGGATCGGTCAGACCACCTGATTCAGACAGACACCGTCAGCCTGCACCGAAAGCCCAAGGCTAGCTCCTCCTGCTGTTGATCATTAGGCCGCCCCGTCATCCTAACCAACTCACACATACACGCAAATAAACACGGGGGGAGAAGAGAATTAGCATTCGCAGCAGTGGATCATCTACTCATAAAATTAAACTAATCATTGCTGCTTCGTGATTGGGTGGGGGAAGGGACACACCACTCGCAGAAGAACCTATTTACTCAGTAATGGCATCTTACATTTATAAATTGTAACGGTTGTCTAATAACATTTAATTTAAATATGTAAGTTACAGTGCTAATAGATGACCAAGACTTTAATTACAATTAAAACAAAACACTTGAATATTCTAGAAATATTGCTCTTTTCCTGGGAAAATGGAGAACTACTTTTTATATATGTATATTTTTATGTAATTAGCATTCTATTCCTGGTTTGGGGGTAAAAGTTTCCTAAAGCAATAATGTTAGATATTAAAGATTAAAATTGAATGAATTTGCACTGCAGTGAGTTACTTCTTCATTCTCTTCGAAATTGTGTGCACATTTCTGTTCCACATGTCAGAATCAATCCCACCAGTAATCGCTGTCATTTGTGTGCCACACGTTCACCACGCCCCCTCCCCCAGCCCCCGAAGGCAATTTTAGCATTCTCAGAGAAAACGGGGAGGGTTGGGTTTTGTGTGAAGGTAATAGAAGACTATGTGGTCTTGTATGTATTTAGTGTCTTCTCTTCCACTGAACATTGTGTAGTGATTTGCTCTCAAGATTTTCCATCTTGCTGCAATGACCAGTCTTACTGATAAGTCAAACCGTGGTCTCTTGTGGGTCAAGTACACGTGCTGCACATTCATGCTGATTCCATCCTCCAGAGGCAAATCAGTGTCGAGACCATGTGTCAGTGAAGATGGGACCCGGCTATGGAATGGCGGGGTTATCAAAGGACATGCTTGGGGGGTGGGTACAGTTTGAAAAACCAAACATATATTTTTCCCCTGGCTCCACTCATTGGGAACCACTGAAAAAAGAGTACGATTACAGTAAGCTAAGCTTTTGAAAGTTTCATTTCCTTAACATAACAATTTGGCTATAAGCAAAACATTTTAACATTTTTAACCTGAGGAAATTAAATTCCTTCATATTCTCAGGTTAGAGAGAGCTCTAGTTTTTATTCTTTGTAATCATCCCCCTGCCCCTAAAAACTAATCTTTCATCCAAAAAAACAAAAAATAGGAACCCATCATTAACAAATTGGTGTGTATTACACATTTTTTATTTTGTTGAGGGGACTTGCTTTAAAATCAGAGATATACCCATTGCTTTGTGCCTTGCCCTTTTCTCAGTATATCCGGACATATTTACATTATAGTAGACGGCTCCTTAGCTTATTAGCGGTGTGGATATCTAACAACTATTCAAACCTTCCTCCCTCCTTAGACTTGGAGCAGTAATTAGGAAAGTGCCAGCTCCCCGTCTTGGTCGATATTGTCTCTACATACATGGAAATTCGGGGCAACAGTGAAGCATTCTACACATCACATGTTTCAAAATGCGAAGGCACAAGGGACATATGTTCCTGTCCCTGCAGGTATTGCGTCAGTTTCTGGGGTATCCATCTGGATATTTAGTACCTAAGGAAAGCATATTGTTTTAGTTTGCTAGGTTGCCATAACAACATGCACATTGTGTGGCCTCAACAATGGGCTTTTTGCTCACAGTGCTGGAGGCTAGGAGCCCCAGATCAAGGTATCAATAGGTTTAGTTTCTCCCCATGTCTCTCCCTCTGGCTTGCAGGTGACCTTTCCTCTGGGTCGTTCCCCACCCCCTATCTACGTCCATATTTCCTGTTGTAGGAATCCACCAGAGGGGACCAGGGCCACCCAAAGGGGCCCATTCCAACTTAATCACCTCTTGAAAAGGGCCAGTCTCCAAAATACAGCCATAATCTGACGGTCTGGATGGGGGCTAGTTCTTCAACATATGGATTTGGAGGGGAGGGGAACAATTTGGCCCGTAACTTGCATGTGTAGGTATTTACAGAATGTACAATTTCAGTACTTGTATAGATTGAACTAGTATCTCAGTGTTTTAAAAACTTTTAAGCATCTTTTCAACTAATCTATTTTCAGATAAATGCTTAAGGATTAGATGAGCTGGCATTCAGGAGGTCTAGGGCTGGACAGCCAAAAGGATCCAAGGAACAGGACCTAGTATGTGTAGACAGGCTCACAGAAGGGAGAGTAATCCAGCTTCCCACGGTGACTTAAAGGGATGTGGTGGACAGCGGCTCATACACCAAATACGGTGTTCAAATGGGATAACCAAGTAGCTTTGTCCTTCAAAGAAACTGCACCTAACTGATGGCACAGCTCTGCACACGGCAGCAAAAGGTAGCTGAGAATAGGATTCTTTTGTGGAAAGTAAAAAGGTACTTTAGTTGGCCGGTATTACCTATGCACAGGGAAAACAAGAGTTGGGGACCAGAGCAGGGGGTGCGGGGGTGGTGGGGATAGCTGCAGAGCCCCCGAAGCAGGGGGAAGAACTGCCGTTCAGGGAAGGGGCACCTGTTTGAGTTCTGTTGCTCGCCACGGGATAGGGGGCTGTCTGTGAATGTAGTAGAGCCTTTCAGTTCAGTGTTAACGGCGGCGGGCTGCTGACCTCTGACCTCGGAGCATGGACAAACGCGTGTCTGACTGCTGAGAGCGCAATTACAGTGTGCTGCTCGGAAGATGGGAAGGTCCAGTTGTCAGTGGGTTGCCTCAAGTCTTAGGCACCTCCTTCATTCACCCTTGATGTTCTTCCTCTTTAGAGGAAACTTTTACATTTCTATAAAAACCTGGGTAAGCTTTCAGTGGGAAAATGGGCCTGGGATTCTGAGAAGTCGCCTGTGTGGACTGTCCACCAGGGAGTGCTTTTGTGAATGGAGAGAGGACACGGGGCTATCAGGCAGAGATGGGCGGTCGCTGTATATGCACATGAGGCAGAGATGGGCAGTCTCTGTATATATCCAGGGAACGTGGGGGCGACGATGCAGCATTCTGGGGAAGGACAAATCCAGGCTGCTGCATCCGCATCACGCTGGGAGTGCTCACGGTCAGAGATTTAGTGCTGACATACTTGCGCTCAGTGCGGCCCGATGCCCAGGGTGCTGCTGATGTCCCTCCATTGCTCTTGTGTTCTGGCACCCTCAGTAACGTCACGTACTAGCAGATCTGAGCTGCGCCAGCTCTTCCGCTTTCCCAGTGATCAGCCTGTGGTTCCCCCCTCACACGGGTCCTGGTTCTGTCCCATCAGCTGTCCGATCCTCATACCCAGTGCTGCTGTCCCCCACACCTTCACGCCCAGCATGCTTTTCTTGCGCAGCCCACCAGCTCCTGTGCTCGTCACTGGACTTGCCTACGAGCTCCTTCAAAGATGCAGGCCTCCTTGAGATTCGGTACTTAACTGCTGTAATGTCCTCACACAGGGCTCTTGTTACCCATTCCCATCTCACCCTCACAAGCCTAGAGAGGAGGACCCCTGTTTGCAGGGCACCACTGCTGTGTGCCTGAGCCAGGACCTGGTCTGTGTCCACCCTAGAATGTCCTACTGCAACACCCTGCTGGTGGCCTGCTGTGTCACAGTCTTCTGTGATACATGGTCATTGAGGGCAGAGCAAACTATGTATAAAATACGTGTCTGCGTCCCTCTAATGAGCGTGGCTGAAATTACTCCTGGATTTCTAGCCGAGGCTCTTTTTCTGCTCCCAAAGCTCTGGCACCTAACTCGAGGCAATCCGAGTTCTGTAAACACAGGTGCAGATATGTATTACTTTGCAGACTGTCGATAGGGAAAATAGAGCTAAAACAGTAGTGGAGGAAGGAGGAGCAGCCCTTTAAAAATTCGGTGTTAAACTTCCACAATCTTAGACAAACATCTTTATTTAAGAAGTCAAAAAAAAAATGGATAGGGGAAAAATGATGATAGTAACTTGAACACAAACATATAAGACCGAACTTACAATTACTTGTGCAAGTTATGCGGAATGGAACAAAACTCTTCAAGTGCTCATGATCAGCACAGGAAATCTGTGGTTATATTACTTGCCTTTTGCTTGACATTTACTGGCTCACAGTAAAATCCCACACGTGTTACAGTACAAGAGACCACTCCTGCCCCCTCCGGTGTACAACTTGGAGTGCAAATGTTAATATAATACAAGCTTTTCTTTGCTTACAACTCTAAAATTGCCTTACAACTTTGTACTGGCACAGATATCAACAGATTCATTTCCAAGGGTGTCCAACCTTTTGGCATCTCTGGACCACACATTAAATACACTGCAACATGTAAGCGCGCGCACACACACACACACACACACACACATCTCATACTTTAAGTAAATTGACCATTTTGTGTTGGGTAGCATTCATAGCCATCATGGGCTGCATGCGGTTCCCGGGCATCAGGTTGGACACCCCTGATTAATATACAGTCTAAAGGAAAGGAAATAAAAGAACACCGCCCAGCACTCTGGGCCATCTCTCATTTTGCAGACATGGATCCTGGATTCCAGAGTGACAGCGGGATCACTGTCCCCAGTCTCATGCAGGCAGGCAGGCAGGCATGTGGCATTGGATGCTGCAAAAGCCATTTGCTTCAGCACCTTGAGTAATGCTATGCATAGTGCCTATACATTTTTATAACATCCCCGGATGTATAGGTAAGCCCGTGTCCCTACTATCAACTTCACTCCACAATGCAGACACTTGACTGTCTTCCACATCCTGGCAATGGCATTTGGTTCGGGGCTGTTACATCAAGGTCAAGCTATCTGAATGTGGAAGTCGAAAGCTTATTTTCAATTTTTAAAATAAAGGTATTTCAAGGTTATGGATAAAGAACGCCTTATAAATAACTATTCCTCAACAAATATTGATCTACTGCTAATTCTAAGAAAGGGAATGCACTATTTTTAACTATAAAAGTAATTTCATTAGGCTTAGATAGATTGAGACTACAAGTAAAACTTTTCCAGTCTATTTAATCAAGTAACTTACAATGTACACATTCCTGAGTATACCCCATTGTGGTGACATTATTTCCGAATTTTCCTGCATTCAGCTTAAAAGGTGTTTCTTCCCCAGAAACTGGACTTTTCTGTCAAATGCACTGGATCGAATAGGAGAATTGGGTTCATAAAAGGGATTCATTGCAAACTAGGAAAGAAGAAAGTATTAGTGAGTTTGTCAGAGTGGAAAGGCTGACAAATCATAGGTCTCTATATTTTTTTGTTTAAAATTAAAAGAAATCATCAGACATTGAAAACAAAAGCCTGCAAACTACATTTTTCACTTTAAGTTCCCACGAAAATGTGCCATTGTTAAACAGTACCTTCCCCTTAAGGATATTTTTGTCTTGGTGTTTCAGTTCTGAGCAGTACCGGTGGCCATATGGTAAGTGTTGCCCGTGTAAGTGAAATTAACTTTCAGGCTTCACCCTGCGCGTGACTAATCTCACATTCACTGTAAATGTGCGTCAATCTGTAAGGCCCTTTGGCTACATAAAATACAAACTAAATATCTGCCATATGCTCAGAGATAAGAAAAACTTACACCTCAGTGATACTAAGTCACTCGTGTGGTAATTTTTTAATAACCAGGTTTTTAGTTTTCTCCTTTAATGCAAGGTGATTGATCAGTTTCGCAGATAATGCAATGAGCGTATCATAACATGTCAGAGAAAATTATTAGTAACAGATGGAATCACGAATGAGGAAAGGAGTTATCAATTTTTAGACCTTAATCACTTTGCCCACTTTCAGAAGAGGGCTAAATATTCTTATTTGCTACTGCTGACTAGGAATATTGATTGTTAGCTCTGCTGATGTGCCAAAGAATCCTTGTTCAAACACAGAACACTTAAATGAAGAACATACTGTTTTCAGCACTGCAGTTTAACCACTGACGTCCTATTGTTATTTTCCTTTTTTCCACTTACGTATCAAGAAATATGGGTGGCACCACTCTCCTTTGGTAACTATTTGATAATATATGAATCACTTCCCGCTTGTTTGTGATCTTATTTTTGCGTTGTAACTTATTTGTAAAGCATGTGGAAAACATTTTAGATTATAATTATAAAGCAATTTCCCTTGCGGAGAATACTTCCTTCTCTCTCTCTCTCTCGGGTTCCCCAGGAAAATCAACTCTATGCACCAAAAGGGGGAGGAGGAAGGCAATGTAGAAAGGACCACCCTGAGTTCTTTTCCTCGATGCCCGTTACCCTGGTGAGGAAGACCTGCCCGGTGAGAGAGCTTCAGGGATGGTTCTGACTGAGGAAGGGCCCGTCTGGGGTGAAAACTGTACTATAAAGGGGTCACTTCGCCAGGCCAGTTCCCTGTCAATGTTGGAAACCCTTTGGATAAGCAGATTGAAAAAAAAGTCATAGAACATACCATACCTTTATGTATAAATCATAGACATCAGTAAAGAAGTTCTTTATTCCATCTTCTTGCCTTATGTCATGAAGCATAATGAATCTCATATGTGAAATGATTAAGGTATAATCTCAGAAATGAAAAATGAAAAGCAATCAGTTGGCACAGTGTTCTTCAAAGAAGGGACATGCAGTGTGTGTTTTGCGATGGAAAAGTTAAACACAAACTGGGTTCAAAGTTAGGTTAGTTTTATCTTAAAGAGAACATAATCTTTTAAAGTTAAAAAACAACTATAAAATAACCCTGGCTGGTGTGGCTTAGTGGATTGAGTGTGGGCCTGTGAACCAACGGGTCGCCAGTTCGATTCCCAGTCAGGGCACATGCCTGGGTTGGGGGCCAGGTCCCCAGCAGCGGGTGCACGACAGGCAACCACACATTGGTTTCTCTCCCTCTCTTTCTCCTTCCCCTCTCTCTAAAAATAAATAAAATCTTTTTAAAAATATTGTAAAATAAACCACCCTTGATAGGGTTCAGATAAACCGTATTTTTTATGTATTTGGTTTTAAAATGATGTTAAGCAAAATGTATTTTTTCCCCCTAAAAAGAAAAAGGCAGCCCCATAAATAGCAATTTTTACCTGATCCTTTGAGGTCCACAGACTCAGCCCGGCGTCTGTGTCCCATGTTGTAGCTCGTCACCCCAACCTTCAGTTAGCTATCTTTATCAAAAAGGCAAGGATATGACCCGCAGTAACAAATGCCGAAACGAACCACTCATTGAACTTGTCCACAGTTTTCAAGTACATGTTGTTGGACAGCCACATGTTCTCATCTACCAGGTCGAGGGCCGCGTGAGCTATGAACTGGTTCAGGTGACGATGGTCGTCCTGGATGACAGTGTGAGCAGCGCCGCGTTAACATCCCCATACCGCGTCAAGACAGGCAACCCTTCCTCCCGTACATTCTCCACACAGTGTTTCTTGGGGGTGGGGGGGCACTTTCTGCTTTTATGTCACTTACTTCCTGATGGCATCAGACTTACACAAGATCTTGAGTGTTTTCATATCATATTCTACTTTTAAATCTGGCGTCTAAAACTCAACAAATAGAAACAGCCAAGTATAGTAGATTAATTATAATATAAATACATGAAACGTGTTCAAGAAACTATAAAGAGTTTTTTAAAATTTTGCAAGGAAGCTGCCAGATTCTGTAACCTTTTAAGCATGTGGAAAAAAAAAAGGAATACTTTATTGAAGGAAAAAATAGGTCCTTCCTTCCAGAAGCTTTTATCTTTTTAGAGGAAGACAGCTACAGAGAGGCACCGTTGACAAAGGCCTCAAGGAAGGGGGGAAGGGGGAGGCTCCCTATGCAGTGACACCTGGTGAGCAGTGGCGACAGGTGAGGAGGTGGCACTCCTGAAGGGTCGGCAGATGCCTCTTTCAGGTGTACGGAGTTTACCTGGTAGGGGACCTGGGAGTGGCAGGAGGCCGTGCTCAGCCCCTGCGAGCAGCTGGTCACCTGTGTGACAGCAGAAGCCAGCCCGGGCAGAGCTGGGCTCGTCCCTTCCGCGGGCTGAAAAGGCCCCACTGGAGGAGAAGGTGGGCGTGCCCCGCCACAGCGCAGAGAGGGAGCTCACAACCTGGAATGCGGTCTGAGTGCTGTGGACTTCTTCCTTTCAAAATGCATTTTTCAAAGGCCGCCTCTTTTGTGGGTTGAATGATGCCCCACACCTTTCCCCATTCCTAGGCTGCAGTCCTAACCCCCAGTGCCTTAGAGTGTGGCCTTTTTGGGAAAGAGGGTCCTTGCAGATGTAGTTAGTTAACATGAGGTCGTGCTAGACTAGAGTGAGCCCCTGACCTAACGGGACTGGTGCCCTTCAAGGGGCACGTTTGGACACAGACACACCCAGGAGGGTGCCGCATGAAGACCAGAGTTCTTCTGCTGCCACCAGCCAAGGAACTACCAGAACCAGGAGACAGGCCGGAACAGACCCTTCCCTGGCACCTCCCCTGCCTGGGGCAGCCCTGCCCTGCTGACCCTTGATCTCGGACTTCCGGGGCATCCAGAACTGTGAGCCCGTCCATGGCCATTGTTCTAAGCCGCCCGGTTTTGGATGCTCTGCCAGGGCAGCCCTAGGAAACGAATACAACCTCTTTGCTCAGGAGGCCGTGCCTGTGCCTGGATGCAGGAAGGCTGCCGGTTGCCCTGGAATCCCTCGCACAGCTAAAGCCTGTTTACTTCACTCCCGTTGCCATGATGCAGCTAATTCAATCCTCAGAGAAGTGGATGTATTTTTGTGCCTGGCTTACGGCAGCATTTTCCGTTACTTTATGCTGATGGTCCATCCTGAGAGATCAGGAGGAAACTAGAAATGCTTTCCGAAGGTAAGTGGTAGCAGGAAAAAACACCCCTAAGATAAGTACTGCTTTATGCACCACCGGCCCACTGGAGTGTACGGGGACTATATTTAAGGAGCTGTGTAATGCAAAGCAACTATTGCTACAGAGATGCCTCAAACCAAAGCTTTAATCAGCAGTGTGCTCATAGGGATGTGGGACAATGATGTAGCAACAACACCTGGTAGGATAGTCACTTAAATTTCTATCATATTTTGGCAGCAAGATCTGAATAGTTGAGAAGCATCATACACTGGACTGGACACTATGCATTACAATTATTTTCCAAACTCAATTCCTGTCTTAACATTAAAGCTTATTTGTGGAGGTCGGGAGAGACACAGCACAACTTGTCAGCACGGACTAGTATGGATGGATGGCGGGGGCCCGGCTATTCTCGTCTTGAGACTCTATGGCTCTGTTTACTCTGAATGGTGACTTCTCCACCCAAGCTCACTTGTTTAGACAACAAGGAGGCTGGGTGCATCACTGGGGGGCAGAGCACGGGGTACCACGCAGCCAGTTGGTAATATAGAAGGCCACTGAGAACTGCCCTAGTCTCAGGGGCACGAGGAAGACATGTAAGTAAGGGTCTCTTTTACCCCTCCCAAGGGTAAATGGATCTACTACGTGTGTCCTGATGAACAATGTGGTTTGCTGGGACAGAATGGGCTTTCGCGGCATTTCAAGGCAGCAGCGAGTGTTGTGCCAGACCCACCACGGGTGGACCGTGTCTCCGTGTGCTTAAGGAGTGGCTTTCCCTAAGGGTGGCACAGTGAACTGCAGACCGCGTGAAGAAACCCAGAGCACCCCGCGAGGACGTGCTAAGTGTGCGCCGAATTAAAGGAGGAAGAAACAATTCAGAGGACGTTCCCTGGCTGGCTGCCATCAAGCCGTGGGACTGCAGAGCAAGCCTCACTGAATGCTGGCAGATCCCAGTTACCTCGCCTGTCCAGATCTCCTCTAGTGCTAAAACCCTATCACACCATCAACATTACCACATGTAACAGTTCTGCTAGGAGTTTTCCGGGCTCCATACGCACTTTGGACTCTGCTTTTCCAGCTGGCAAAAACTCCATTTCAAAAACTGGATTGTCGTGGTGGCCAACAATGACAAAGTAGAAGCTTCCAGACATTGTCTTCAAGATATGGCTCCTGACGAAATGAGAATGAGACATAACTTTAGTCCTCGATACTGAAAATCAAAAACATGAATAGGAAGTCCAGAATTCAATTTTTTATTTAAACCTGACACCGCAGAAAAGGCCATGGAGCTCAGCCTGCTTTTCAGTATGCTACCACAGACATGTGGCTTTTGGACTAGACGGTATAAATATACTTGTGATACACCCACAGAACCCAGTGCTTTATTTCCATAGGTAAACTAGAAGACCTCTAATATAAAGTCATACCTTCACCTCTTGGGGTCTGAAAGTTTGGAGCATTTAGAGTAAGCTGGGCTATCCTTGGACTGGCCTAGGAGTGAGCATCAGCACTAACACCTGCGAGGATTAATGCGGGGTGCTGGTTAGGGAGTGACCGGCTTGCCTTGGGAATTTTCAGGAGGGGTGGTTCCAAGGGAGCTAGAAACCACTCCACTTCGTGTCACTTACACAAAGGAGAGACACTCATAGCATTTATCTATAGACTATTAGCTATATTTATATGTGTCTTACCTGACGCATGTATGCTAGAAATACAAGTTTCTACAAATAGAAGAGCCTATGATGTACCTTTTCCAACACCATTTGTGAGAAAGGAGGAAGGTTTTGTGGTCTAGAAAAGATGGAAGAAATCCTAATCCTAAGGGGAAGACATTCTGAGGCTGTGGGAGGACTGGGAACTGGGGTTAATAGGTTTGCTGAAGAAATAGAACTAACAGAAAGTGGTGGGTTGGGAGGAGATTGGTGATTCTGTGGCTTTCGGCACACACAATCAAAATCCAGATGGATGGATGGACTTACATACGTTTTTGTAGCACAGGGTGTTTGGAATCAGACAAAGCTAGGTTCAAGTCTAGCTCTGCCACTCACTAGTAATGTGACCACCCAAGGAAGGGTCCTTAATCTTCCACTCCCAGTGTGTGTCCTTCTCAGTGAAATAAAGATAACTGAGCTAACACCCATAGCTGCCTTTGGGTGAGCTTGAAGATCACACAGCCTAATGCATCTAAAGCACCCAGCACAGTGTCTGGCTCCTGGGAAGTGCTCAGTAAGGGTTCTCTAGAACACAGAACAGCACATGCGCAGACGTGGTGACTAGGAAGGCCTCCACACGGGGGCGGGGACCTGTAAACTAGGAGTGTGGAGTCCCAGGGAAAGCGGAACCGAGGTGTGCCAGAGCCCAGGGCGCGCCCAACTTCACCGGGACCCCTGCTGATTCACACAGATCGAGCAACAAAAGCCCAAGAAGTCTGAAATGTATTTCCTAACGAATACAACATTTTGTAAAGGAAACCAGGGCACAGCTGGCATGTAGAACTCTAGAACTGGAAGGCCAAACTGGAAAAAAAAAAGGCAGATGGGAGACCCTTTTGGCACGATGGAGTAAGCAGGATTTAAATATGCCTTGGGGCAGGGGTCCGCGCACTGGAGCCCGCAGGTCAACTGTGGCCTCCTCCATCCTTTTACTGTCGCTGGAGGCTGCTTTTGCTCCATGAGGCAGACATGAGCAGTTGTGACAGAGACCACCTGGCCCTTTCCAGAAAAAGGTGTCCCTGTTTCAGGGGGAAAATGAGAAAAAGGCTCAAAGAGTAAAACGATAACAAAGACAAGCGGGGATGACACGAGAGCCATGAAAAATGAGGAGAACTGGCAATAATTCTCAAGAGAAAGTGAGGGGAAGAGGGATACGAGCTTGAAATTTTCACCAAGTCAACGATGATATCATTCATTTTTGCTGGAATAGGTTTCGTAGGTGGAGTCTGCCAAGGGCAGGGCTTGCTTTCTTCAGCACAAACATTTAAGAAGCAGCAGAAAAAAACAAAATAAGGCAGATACTCCCTCCCACGCCCATGCACATTAAAAAAGCAGCAGAAGACAATATATGTATGAGGAAGGTTACCCCCTACACGCTCTCCTCTGTGCGGAAATGCACGACTGGGAGAGAAGTGTCATAGTGTTACGTGCAGCGTGAGGGTAAACAGAAAGGGAATTGAAGGCAATACCACATAAAGGTTGTATCAGCAACTATGCAGAGGGGCAGAACTCGAACTGCTAAGAACATGATTTCACAAAACAGCTGAAGAAGGGAGGTAACCATTCCATTCTGACAAGGAAAAACAGAAAGGTGAAGTGGAAGGAAAGGGAGGCATACAACCCATTGTCTCAGGAAGGGAGTATCTACAATCCTGTAATGTTTCAGGGCTTACCACGCCTAGGTGGTGGGCAAAGGGGAGACACTCTCTAGAGTTCTGTGCTGTCCTATATATGGCACTTTTTGCGAGAATGGAAATGTTCTATACTCACAATATCTAATGTGGCTGCCCCTGGAGGCTAATTTCATATGTGGCTAGTGTGTCTACAGAACTACATGTGAAATTTAATTTAATTATTAAAATTTAAATAGCCACTTGCAGTTGATGGTTACTGTATTGGGCAGTGCAGGTCTAGATCAGTTGATTCCAAACCTTTTTTTTTTTTTTTAAAGTACTGGGATCTCCTGCACCTTTCCTCCATCCTGAACTATGACTTAAACTCCAATATGTAACACAATACAAATGAAACAAGTCGCTGTGTTTGTGTGAGTTTTGTGTGTGTTGGCTACACTTTCCCACCACCTCTAGGGGCCCTTCCAGCATCTCCAAGGAAGACGAGGTCTCAAGGTGTGGAGGAGGTAGCGGCATAGAACTTGGCAATAGACTGAACTGGGGAACTGAGGATGTTTCGAAATGCGTGGCTGAGGTGATCAGGTAGAAGACCAAGATGTGATGCTATTTACTGAGAAAAGAGATAAGGGAAGAGGGATGAAAAGGAACATGTCAGTTTTGAACATGGGATGGTAGCCAGAATAGTACCCCCCACCCAGATGCCCACATCCTCATCTTGGGAACCGGTGAATGTTAATTTACAAGGTAAAGGGGAATCCAGGCTACAGAAGGGGCTGAGATTGTTCATCTGCTGACCTTAGAGAGAGAGAGAGGGGCCTGGACTACCCAGGTGGGTCCAATGTAATCACAAGGGGCTTTAAAAATGGAAGAAGGAAGCGCAAGAGGAAGGGGAGGGGGGACTGTGATTACAGAAGGTTGATCACATGATGCGATGTTGCCGGCTTTAAAGATGGAGGAAGGGGCCACCAGTCAGAATACGGGCAGCCTCTAGAAGCTGCAAAGGACAAAGAAGGAGACTCTTCCCAAGAGCCTCCAGAAGGGAACACAGCCCTCCTGATACCTAGATTTCAGCCCGGGGAGACCCATGTCGGACTTCTATGCTACGAACTGTAAAGTAATACACTTGTGTGGGTTCAAGCCACAGCATTGGTGGTGATTTGTTACGGCAGCAGGAAACTAGCACACACGTGAAAGCTACAAAGAAAAAACCTTGTAGGAATGGGAAAAAAGGAAATATTCAAGGAAGTGGCAGCAAAATGGCAGAAAGTGCATTCTACAGAGTCAGGACAAAGGGAGTTCATTTACCATGGAACACGGGTTCCAGGGCATTGTGGAAAAACTTGGGCGGGGCAGTGGTGTGTCAAGATGAAGCTACTTAGAGCCAAATGGGGATGACAGCATGCAAAAGAACAGGGGCTGTGGATTTTTCCAGCCTGAGTCCCTAACACCGAGCCCAGGACTTAACAAATGCTCAATGTTTGCAGAATGGAAGTGCCAGGAGGGGGCTGTAGTTTACACAGTGGGGGATGACCCTGGAATACAGGAAAGGGAATGCAGGGAGGAGAGGCCACGTGGGATTGATTAACTAGCCTAGGTGAGGCCCAGAGGGGTGGAGGGGTGCAGAGGGGGGGTCTAGGAGGCCTCAGCATCAGAGAGCTGAAGTCAGTGTTCAAGTGATTAACTAAAGAAGTCGAGGTGGTGCTTCAAGGAGTTCTGGACCACCTTGAACTCCAAGTGGATGTGTACACAATATAAGAAGTAGGGCACAAACTAGTAATGAACACAGAGATGAGACCTGGGACCAGAAACCTGCGAGGCTAGCCTCAGAAGGGCAACAGCCCACAATGAGCTGAAGTGTGTGGAATATGTTAAGACTTTTTAGGCCACAATCAAGAAGAAGCATGGGAGAAAGGTCAACTGCTTCAAGCACCTGCTATGCAAATAACAGAGGACACAGATCCGAACTTCAATTTTCTCAAAGAGAATGATTTTCAAACAGCAAATGTGATCGAAACAAGGTTAGGCAGGCTATGGATATATTTTAAAAAATCTAAACATTTCAATAAACACAACTCTTCATGTCTTAGTAAACTACGTATGTTGGATTAGCAAATGTGATTATATATCTAGTGATCAGTGACATTTGAGAAGTTGCAGGAACAGAAAAAGCACCATATCATCAGATATAGGTAAGTGTTATTCCTATTTTCTGAAACAAAAAGGCTTATCTCCTAGTCTATAATTCAGTCCTTTCAAAGAAATGAAAACACCATGAGAAATATGTATTAAATGGCCGGCTTTGGCCAGACACCATAGTAGGAGTTTTCATTATACATTGAGTCATTTAATGCGAATCCTTAGACAAAAAGAGGGGGTTATTATTCATGCGTGTACACCTGGTTATGCTGAGAACCAGTCATGCTAAACTTGGAAGGAAAACATAGGAGCCCATAAGTCCTCTGGGGAAGCAATTTAGTATCTCCTTAGAAACAACTAGAGACCTTTAGTTTGGATAACAGAGTCTGTGGTAGGCCCAGAGCTCCAACAGTGCTGGGGGCTGAGGAAGCCCTCATTATATGCTGAATAAGGGACACACCTCAACGCTGACTAGAATGTTGAAGTGCTCCCAGTCAGTAGACAGTATGGGATCTCTGCGGAGCCTTTGAAGTTGACCTTAACCTAGTCCAGCTCAACATTTGAATCAATAACTGTGAGATGACACCAACTTACCACACTCAAAGATTACACTCCAAGGACAGTAAATTTATTAGAAGGCAAAAGTCAAGATTCAAAAAATATCTCTTCATTAGGTATGACATTAACAAAGTAGAATTTAATAGGATGAACAATAAAGCCCTGTACATGGGCTTAAAACAATGAACTGCACAACAACAGGATGAGGAATCCAATTTTAAGAGCAACTGCAAGAACCCAAAAGTTTTCATTTACTGCAAGCTCAGTAAGAGGTAGCAGTCTGATACAGTGGTAAGAAAAAACAACAACAATCTAATGGAATTCTAGACTGCATTAAGAGAAGAAGACCATGTTCTCTTCACTAATAATATCATCTCTGGGGAATGGACTCAGTTCTTGAAATCCCATTTTAAAAGAATCAATAACTGAACTGTGCATTGGAAGGAGGGTGGGAGAGAGGCTAGGGAATGTTCTGGACCAAAGCTACTGAAGGAACTGAAGATGTTTAAATTGAGGAGGGGAAAGACTTTTAGGGGAGGGGATGGAGGACAGCACAATGTTATCCTTAAAGATGATATACTGTCTAATGGAAGAGATTTGACTAGTGATGTCAAATGGGTTTCCCTTCCCGAGGCAGTTCTAATCCACTGGTAGTCACGGCCAAGAACTGGTGCTGGGAAAGATTCTGAGACTGCGTGTGGTCAGCGGGAAAGATCGCTGCGATCAATTATTACCCACTATCATCGGTTTGCGGGAGGGCAGTTGCCTACGTGAGTGCCAAGTTTTTACTCTTTGCCGCCATCCCGATCACACCCATTAAAGCCCAAATGAAGTCACACTTTTCCAGAGAAGTGTCCCTGCTGGCTTCTATCTTCAACCACCTCTCCTTTTTCTAAACTCTTAGCCCAGTCCACCATGCATCTTATTCTTATCCAATTCTCCGGCTATGTTTCGTTTCCATTACTGGTTCTGGAAAGACTACTTCCTTTTTAAACTAGATTTAAGCATCTTGAGTACCCGGCTCACTTTGACCTTCCTCCCTGCATGCAAAGTGGGGGGTACTCAAAGATTAGCTCCCTGATTTTCAGCCAGGGACTTCTGCCTTCCAGAGGACACCCGGCAGTGTCTGGAGACATTCATGACTGTCAAAACTGGTGGGGAGGTGCTACCGGCATCTAGTGGGTGGAGGCCAGGGATGCTGTTCAGCACCCCACAGCGCACAGGACAGCGCCCACCACAAAGACTTTTTGGGCTCCAAGTGCGACAGTGCCGCGGTTAAGAGACCTTGCGTTAGCTGAGTGACCTAGGGAAAGGCAAAAGAAGCAAAGCCCCCGAGCTGGCGGACGTTTGCAGGTTGCAATGCGTGGGCTGTAATGGGATCAGCCAGCCGGGGGTTAGACAGGTTGGGCCCAGCACCCCAGTCCGCAGCAGGATGGAGAGACAGGGTCAACACCCGGGTCACGAAGGGGCCCGACGTCCCCCGGAGCATCCACCTCATTCCCAACCTTCGCTCCATCCCCTACCTGCGCCGAGACGCAGACAATGTAAATATCCAGGGAGTTCCCGCGGCAGCGACCCGCCTTCCGCAGCTTCTGTTAGGACCGCCTCACAGTCCTCGCGAGACTCCGCCGTTACGCTCTCGCGACACTAGGGCGGGGCTTCCGGCGGCTGCGTGGCGTGACTTGGCCCGCTCGGCGGGGCGGGGCGGGCCTCGGGAGAGGGCGGGGCCGGCTGTGAGCGGAGAGGGACTACGCGATGCCTCGCCTTCCTCGGCCTCACGTTTCCCAGGGCTCCTCCGTCGCTGTCTCCGCCCTCCAGCCCGCGGAGGGCGCCGTCCCCGTGCCCAGTGCCCGGCGCCGCCCGCCCGTTAGAACCCGAAGGAAGGAAGTACGTTTCTCTGCCAGGGTTCCAGTCCCGGTGGGCGGCCGAGCGTTAAGCAGCCCAGTGCTTCCCGATCCCCCGGCGCAGAGGCTGGGCTCTCACGGCAGGGACTCCCTCCGTCCCCACCTCGAGGCGGGCTGGGCGGGGCTGGCGTGGAAGGAAGCCGCCCAGTGAGGGCTGAACCAGGTGGACACACCGGCTCCTTCTCGGGCGCCGGCAGAGGTGGAGCGTCCTGTTTGTTTTCGTTAAAGCGCCCATCCCCTCCGGGCCTCTTAGGGCTGGGCTTCCCCGAAGGTCAGCCACTGGTCCGTTTTCCGAAACTCCCATCCGCTCTGCCTGCCAGGTAACCCGAACCATCTTCTCTTGCAGTCCACCATGCCCCCCAAATATGACGTGTTGACTCAAGATGAGCTGCGCAAAAGGCTGTACCAGATGTTTAAGGACCGGGGTATACTGGACACGCTCAAGGTATCAGTTCTAGGCATAGCTGTTACATAACTTTTTCAGGTGTGACTTGTAACAGGTAGTCCCCACTTAAGTCCATCCAGGTCTTGGGTTTTAAAAATAGTATGGTATATAGGTTGTATTGGTGACAGTTTTATGTTTTATAAGTGGTTTTGTAATAGTCACGCTTGAATTAAGGACATTGGCACCATATAGAAAACATTAAGTGTACTGCTTACCGTAAAATAGTTTGGGGAATGAGAACTTTCTTCTTTAAAATCTGTCAAAAGGTGTAAATACGTCATTTGGGCAGCAAATACTTATTAGTATGAATTAACAGCAAAGGAGTAGGATTACCTCAACTGCGTTTTCATTACTATATACATTTTCAAAGTGTATTTCACACCTAAAATGGGAAATTAAGGCAGAGTGAGCTTTGTTCCCCCCCCACACTGTTTTTATAACTTAAAAAAAAACACACTTCAGACTCATCTGAAAAATACAGAAAAGGAAACTCATCTCTCAGAACCACTAATTGACATAATTGTGTGTGTGTGTGTGTGTGTGTGTGTGTTTTCTCAGTTCAATATATGCTGAGATTTTTCCTGTGTCCTTAAAAGTTTCTTGAAATTCTCATTTTCATTGGGACTCTGCTCGTGTTTGGATGTATGTGTAATTTATGTAGCAGTCCCCTGTTGAATATTTAATTTGGGCAGCAAATATTTCTTAGGACACTTTATATATAAATTCACAGCAAGGAGTAGGGTTAGTTGGAATGTGTTTTCATTACTATGTATTTCAGAAGTATATTTTACACTTAAAATGTCAAATAGGTTATAACTAAGTCTACACATCCTTCAATTGCATGTCTCATTTCTTGCCTAGGATAGATTCAGTGGCATTGCTTATGTTGCCATATTACTCTTTATCCTGGAAAATCAAATAAAAGGGCATGAGTGTTTCTTTTTAAGGCTCTTAGCATCTCGTTCTAGAAAGATTGTAATAGTGTATATTCCACCAGCAGTTTGAGAATGCTTGTCTCACTCCAATATTATCATCACAATTTAAAAACGTCGAGTAGGTCAGTTGGTTAAAATGTCGTCCCAATACACTGGGGTTGCAGGTTCGATCCCTGGTCAGAGCACATACAAGAATCAACCAGTGAATACATAAATAAGTGGAACAACAAATTGATCTCTTTCTTTCCCTTTCTTTCTTTCTTTCTTTCTTTCTTTCTTTCTTTCTTTCTTTCTTTCTTTTCCCCTCTTCCCCCTCCTTCTCTCTCCCCTTCCTTTCTCTCTTTGAAATCAATAAATAAAATACACAATAATAACCAATGTAAGATTGAAAATGTCTTATTTTAGTATTTATTCCTTTGATTATTAATGAGATTGTACATATTTTCTGGCCATTTGTATGTTTTCCATGGATTGGTAGTTCATGTCTCTTGCTCATTTTTTTAGGGTGTTAGTGTTTTCATATTCATGTGTAAGAACCCTTTTAATTGAAATTATTAACCTTTTTTCCACTTTTGTGGCAATACTTTACCTCAGTGTTCAATTTTATTTTGGCTCTAAAATATGATGTTATATTTTTATATGGTCAAATCTACTGATTTATTTTGCAGAGTATTCTCAGTAGATTTTCCTCCACTAAGAGCATGAATATTCACTTTTTAAGTTTTGAAAAAGGCTTCAGCTTTTATGGTTAACACTTGAACCCACCTGGAATTAGTTGTAGTGTGTAATGCACTTTAATACACATTCTGATGTGGAATGTGTATTCCTGGGCATGGCATTTTTTTCCTGTGTTTCTGGATTAGATTCGAGAGGGTTTCACTTCCTGTCTGTAGTCACAATGGCCACTAATCCTTTTGGAGGTGTCCTTGTTTTTTTTTTTTTTTTTTTGAGCTAGCCTTGTTTGCAGCTGCAGCGCATTGTCTGCAGCTGGCTGCTGTTTCTGGAATTCAAGCCTCATCAGTGGCAAGGCAGAGTTTTACTCTCAGTCTGAGCTAGTTGTTATTTTCTCAGTTCAGTGACTGTGGCCTTGGGTGAGTGCTGACTTTTAAAACTTACTGACTGTTTTAGTGGCTTAGCTCATATTCTATTTGGATGTTTGAAAAGAATTTGTATTATCAGTTAGTACAAAGTCATAGATATTAAATGAAGCTTATGAAATCTTCCTATTTTGAGTCTGCTCGATCTGTCTGTCAATTTCTGAGATGTGCTGAAGGTTCCTAGGACTCTCTTCTCCGCTTCCCCTCCTCCCCATAATAATTATGCTCAGTATGTTAGTCTTAGGGACATTGCAAGGGTTATATCTGAATGGATTTTCCTCTTTGCATTGGCTGCGGGAAAGCCCAGCCAGTTTTGCAGTTCCTTCTAGCAAGTGTTAGATGGCATGATTGTGTACTAGTCAAGATGGGAATTCATGTATACTGTTTCATTTTTTTCTACTCTTCTTTTCCCTTCTAACCTGCTTGTATCACTCCTTTAAATTTTATTGTATTTCAGCACTTGTTTGTAAGACACCCTGAATCACTTTTACCAAGTAAGATGGATCTAAATATATTAATTCCTTAGCATATTACAAATCTAGTTAAACCACCTTTTCATTTTACTGGTGGAGAATGCCGTAGTTTCTCTTCTCCTATTTTACTATTTCTGTTACTGCACTGTATTAGATGAGGCAGAGCATGTATATTCTGCTCAGTGTAAATGTGTTTTGTATGACAGGATTTTTGATGTATAAATCCTGTTCTGTACCGGTAATTATATACTGTTCTTGTCTGTAGCTGAAGGACCTAGGAGATAGAGGTATAGCAACTCCATTTGTTTCTTGCTTGTATTCTATTAATGTGAATACATTAGATATTATTTAGTGTTGAACCACATTCCCTTTTAACCTGCTTGTATCACTCCTTCAAATTTTATCTTATTTCAGTACTTGTTTGTAAGACACCCTGAATCACTTTTACCAAGTAAGATGGATCTAAATATATTAATTCCGTAGCATATTACAAATCTAGTTAAACCACCTTTTAATTTTAAGCTTAGCCCAATTATATGCAAAATAGATTAGAGCAAATATCAGTAGTTCAGTTAATTCAGAGATTGTCTTAAAACCCAAAGGAATAATAACAGTAGTTATAACCTTGAAAAAACTACCCACCTTGAACCTAAATTTCCTTATTTATAAAACGTGAAAAAAATTTGTATTTCGCCGTGTCTTGAAATGTAAATACTGTATACAAAAGTGCGTCTTAATAAGCCTTCTTTGGGCTTACTGAGTTCTCGCTTGCATTTGTTATTTCCTTTTGGGGAACCCAGCTTTATTTTGATCAGTATGCCCAGTAAGCTGGTTTCGCCCATTATTGTTTTCATATCCTCCAACAATTCGCCGAGAGGTGAGGAAGCAGCAGAATTTTCTCTTGCTATCCCAACCCAGAGCTGCTGAAATGGGCTCACAGGGAAGACAAGGCGGAGCCCACCTGTGTGCTGGCTGACCGCCAGTTCACTTGGAAGCCGGTGAAAGCAAGCTAGCTGCTTGTCCCACAGGGCAAGGCAGAGTGCAGCAAAGAAGCTCCTAACCTCTGGTCATGGACCTGGGACCTCTGTGGAAATAAAAGGGAAGATTCTCATTCATGTGGCAAATGTGCATCTTCCGCGCAGCACTCCTGCTGAAAGTGTGTTCCCTCCCGTTTCTCTTCTTTTTTTGTTTCTGAGCCAGATGCAGCTGAGAAAGCAGCTCATTCAGGAGTTGATGCACCCTGTATTGAGCGGAGAGATGGAGCCCCGGTCCATTTCAGTGGAAGGAAGCGCCCTCTTAATAGGCGCGTCCAACTCTCTAGTGGCAGATCACTTACGAAGATGTGGCTACGAGTACTCACTTTCGGTTTTCTTCCCAGAAAGTGGCTTGGCAGAGGAACAGGTAAAGTTTTTCCTTCCTGTTGCTGAATTTTCTATTAACAGCACCCCCCCCCCCCCCCAGATGATAGTAAAGTGCTGCATAATAGCTGAGTGCTCCCTGGCTGGCTTGGTCCATTTCTCAGTCATCTTTGAAGTACATCATAGAGTTGTTATATTATGCAATGCAAGTCTGATGTTGTTGTCAGTTTCGATGGAGTCTTGATTAGAGTTTTATGAAATTATGCTGTGTAGAATCACAGAATGTTTCAGAGCTAGAATTGATCCGAACTGAGACTCGTAACTGCCGTTTACGTTGAATGTCTGTTGCGAGCCCGGCACCGGGCCGGGGGCAGTGCAGACGCACGTGTGCCCTAGATGAGGAGCCACAGTCTGGCGAGGTGGGTGATTTGCTCGGGGCCACAGGATGTCTAGGTAGCAGCACAGGGCAGTCAATGCAGGCCTCCAAAAGGTGGCTTTACAAAGCCACAGTGTCTGTCCCTTCGTATGTCCCTTCTCCATGTTTACATAAGACAAGCGAGGAATGCATTAATTTTTTAAAAAATCTGTGGCGTTCTCAAATATTAAAACATGTTTTATCACTCTTCTAGTTATTTTAATTTTATTCACCATTACTTTGAACATGTCAGTTACACTTTATTATGTTAAAGGCAGATATAGAAAACTTCCTGTGTATTTTTTAAAGACTTAACTTTTTAGAGCAGTTTAGGTTCACAGCAAAATGGAGCAGAAAGGGAGAGTTCCCGGATGCTCCCTGCCGTTGCATGGGTACAGCCTTCCCCGTTGTCAGCATTTTTACAATCAGTGAACCTGCATTGTGACGTTAGTGTGACCTGAAGTCTATAGTTGACATCAGGGTGCACTTTTTTGTGTTGTTCCTATGTTTTTACTCTCTTCCTTTTATCTATAATTGTCCAAACGTTTTTTAAATTTTATTTTTTTAAAGATTGTGTTTACTTATTTTTAGGGAGAGGGAAAGGGAGGGAGAAAGAGAGGGGGAGAAATATCAATGTGTGGTTGCCTCTCTATACTGACATGCCCACTACTGGGGACCTGGCCCACAACCCAGGCATGTGCCCAGACTGGGAATCAAACCAGCGACCCTTTGGTTTTCAGGCTGGCACTCAATCTCCTGAGCCACACCAGCCAGGGAAAATCTTAATTTTTGTTTAATCTGGCGATGATTCTTAGTTTTATATTCAGAAACATCCGAATTCATCATTTAAACGTTGATGTAAAAATGTTTACTTAATCTTTTTTCTCTTAAGGTCTTTACTATGCAGGATCTGTTACAACTCATTAAAATCAACCCTGAATCCAGTCTCTACAAATCACTGGTAGGATTATTTAGTTGTTATAACCTGCTTTGGTTTGTTCATTATACCTGAATAGTCGAATAAAAGTAAACTGTTTTCTTTTAACAGGTTTCAGGATTTGATAAAGAAAACAAAAAAGGTAGGAGCGTGCATCTTCATAGAGATATGATAACATTTTTGTCGTGTATTTTTCCTGTAAAAGTATGAAACCAACCATTTTTAGGGGGAAGACTAGGGAATCTAATTTGAATTAAATTTATGGTTTTTCTTCTTGACAACCTTTGACAAAAGTTGCTGAGAATCACCTGGCGTCGGGAAAACCCCACACACGTCTGGTGACCGGCAGTGTCCCAAGTCCAGCGCCGGGTAGTGTCTGTGTGAAAGGGAAGGGGACGCGCAGGGAAGACAGACCTAGTACGGAAGAGCTGGGTTTTCTCCCTACACAGAAGGGGGAAACATATTTTTTCCTTCACAACCGCCGTGGGTGCCAGACCATGGGCTAGGCTGGACGGTGGACGTTGCAGCATGAGCTTAAGCTGGTAACCTGCCTGTAAGGCATAATTATTCTCTAGGTGTTCAAGGTCATCTGCAACACTGTAGTGGCCCTTTTATGTTGTGCACGCCTGGGTTTTTGTCTGTTGTCAGCATTGCTACTAACCCCACTGGGACACTCATTCAGAACTTACCGCTCAGCGAGCATTTGAGTACCTGCTTTCTGCCAGCCATTAGTATTAGTATGTGACTTAGTTGCCTGGTCTCTTTGGAGTCATGTTAGCAGAGGATAAGTAAGTTGGATCACAAGACATTCTACACTGACTGCAAAGTAGGTTGTCCATATGGAAGTCCAGTGTGGTAAGTGGTCCTGTATTTTATATTCTAAGTCAGTGCTGTCTAGTGAAGTTCTCTGTGATGATGGGAATGTGTGTATCTCTGTTGTCTGATTATGGTAGGTGACAGCCACATGTGGTTACATTGAGCATTTGACATATGGCTAGTGTGACTGAAGAACTGAAATTGTAATTCAAATTTAAACAGCCACACGAGTAGTGGTTATATATTGGACAGCACAAGTCTAATGTATATAGCTGGTATCTATAGTTTATTATTGCAGAAAGAAATTTGGGGCTTAAGTGGATATTAAGAAATCATCCACTTATTATAGGTATTTCTATTATCCTTAAAAATAGCTTTTCAGCTTTACATATTCTCTGTAAATCCTTCTGGTTCAGAAAGACATCTGGCTAACAGCTCTTCCCAGCTTCACCCAGCATCGTAGTAAAATTTCGGAAAATCAGAAATTAGCACACGTGTCAGGCATCTTAGTGGAAAAGTTTGAATAGAACCCTTTGCTAACAGTGAAACAGCCACTGTTAAAGTGAAGTGATTTTAAAAATTGGTGGCTTCCAATGAATAGGGTAAGAGCATCAGAAAACACTTAGGGAGATATTTTGTACCTAACTGTTGTCTGTCCGCTCCCAGGGACCTACAGTCTTATCTTTCCATGGCTATACTCCAGTGTTGCCGATCTATGGAATGGCCACAGTGCTTTTGCCCTAGATTATTCCACTTACCCATTTTTCTTGCCCCTCATTTTTCCCTCAGAGATCATTATGCCCAGAAAATAGCAGGGCAGAAAATTTGGATGAGGGTAAAAATCTTGGGCACTGGCTTTTTGCTTCCTGGAAGTTAAGATCCTTTCCTGTGATGGGCAAAAGAATAGATACATAGATCAGTGGGGCAGATCAGAGAGCCCAGAAACAGGTCTATACAGACACAGTCAACTCCTTTGGACAAAGGGCAAAGACAGTTTATCGGAGGACGTGAAACTAGAAAAGTTGGTGTTCGTGCTGCCTGTCACTCCCAGAACCAACAAGTAGAGACAAGGATTGGATCTTTTGGGGCACTTTATTCAGGTGGCCGACGGTCTGAGAAGATGGCGGGTTATGTGCCCTCAAAGACTTTCTTAACATGTCATCTCAAGCCCCGCCCTTTTTTATAAGGAGAAGAAAAGGGTAGGTAAGGGGTTTGGAATTCAGGAAGAAAGTAGGTAAGGGGTTTGGAATTCAGGAAGAAAGTAGGTAAGGGGTTTGGAATTCAGGGAAAACATTAGTCAGATAAAAGTTGCACTCCGGCGATTTTCCTGGCATCCCAGCAATTCTTCTTATGCGTCTGAACGTTCTGTCCCTGGAGCACAGCGGCTCAGATACCATCTGGGTGGCTTGCAGTCCTCCTGGAGCATGAAGGTCAAATTGCTTGTGGGCCTCCTGGAATCAGGGTAGGACTGGTCATACATTCCAGTTCCTGAAACAGTAGCTTTCTACATGCATTAATTATTAAGCCTACTACGTTTAAATTAGAGCTAAATTTTTTTTAACTGTTGAGTTCCCCCACCAGAAGGATGATAGTCTTTTTGAGAAGTGGTACTGGAACAGTCAGGTGTCTGTATGCACAAAAGTGAAACTAGACACAGACCTTATACCTTACACCAACATTAACTCAAACCAAACCATAGATCTAAATGGCAAATGCAAAACTATAAAGCTTTTGGAAGAAAGCAGGAGAAAATCTATGTGAACTGGCTTTAGTAATGAGCTATAACACCAGAAGCATGACACTGGAAAGAAAAAAAATGGATCAGTTGACTTAATATTTAAATTTATTTATTTATTTACTTATTTATTTATTTATAGACAGGGGGAGGGAGAAAGAAAGGGAGAGAAACATCAATGTGTGAGGGATTTGTCAGTAAGCTGCCTCTTGTCCACCCCCAACTGGGGACCTGGCCAGCAACCCAGGCTTGTGCCCTGACTAGGAATCACACTGGCAAACTTTTGGGCCCACATTCAGTCCACTGAGCCACAGCAGCCAGGGCTATAAATGAATCTTAAACACATGTTGTTAATGAAAAGTAGCCTGTTGAAAAAGCTCCATGCTCTACAATTTTATGTATATAGTGTTCTGGAAAAGGCTAAACTATAGAGGTGGTTAAACACATCACTGGTTGCCAGAGATTTGGAGGGCAGGGGTAAGAAGCTGAATAGGTGAAGCACAGAGAATTTTTTAGTGCGGTGAAAAGTATTCTGTGATTCTGTAATTGTGTGATGCGTGACACTAAACATTTGTGAAAACCTGTAGAACTTTACAAAGTGAACCTTCATATATGCAAATATAGGAGGTCAGGTGATCCCAGGATGGAATGCAGACAAAACTGTAGTAACCTCACTCCAGGTGGCGGGGGAAAAGGGTGCTGGGGCCTGGATGGTGTGGCTCGGTTGGTTGGGCATCGTCCGCAGACCATTGTTGGCAAACCAAAAGGTCGCAGGTTTGAATTTGGTCGGGGGCGCATTCCTGGGTTGCCAGCCAGCTCTCCGGTTGGGGGTGTTTCAGAGGCAAGTGATTGATGTTTCTGTCCCTTTCTTTCTCTCTCCCTTCCCCTCTCTCTAAAAATATATTTTTATTTATCTAAAATCCTAAAAAGGAAAAAAGAGAAGCCCTTACTTAACTTGGCTGATGCAGAAGCAGGCAGGAATCCATTCAGCTCTGTTTGAAGAAAGTAAAAACTTCTAAAATAATTGATACTCATGGGTTCCAAAAAAAAGTTTACCACTATTCAGAAAGGTATAAAATGAAAGAACTGTAGAAATTTATGGTCATATTCTCTAAATCTCACTTTCTGCTGATAACTAGAATGAATAGATTCCTGTTTATCCTACCAAAATTTAGTTGATCCACCTAAAAGTCTGTTCCTACCAAAATTTAGTTGATCCACCTAAAAGCCTGTGTCTGTGTAATGAAAACTCACACTCACGTGAGGTTGTATTATAGATAACTTTTACAATTTGCTTTCTTTAGCCACCAGTATATCTCCATAGCCCTACGTTTAGACTAATTATTTTTAAGGAATGTATTTAGTTAACCACCTATTGATGGGGGTTTTGTTGACTTATTGTGTGAGTTTATTGTTTGACTAGGTGAAAGGCTACGTGCATTTCGAATACATATAAACACAGACAAATGGCCCTCCCGGAGTGATTGGGCCTGCCGATTTTCCCACTCTCTTGTAAACACTCTTAAGGAAGAACAGAGTTGTAATCTTAGCAATCTTAGTGGGAAAATAGAATCTCTCTATTGTAGTATTAATTTGCATTTATGTATGAATTTGTATATGTTTATTTGACATTAAAATTTTTTTTCTATAAACTCTTTGTCCATGCCCCTTTTAAAATTTTCTTGCTGATTTGTAAGAGCTCTTGGATATGAAAATTAGTGCTCTGTTTTCACACGATAGCAAATATTTTTTCCAGTGTATCATTTATCTTTTGACTTTATTTTGTGGCATATATATGTTCTTAATTTTTATGTTGTTAAATATTTCTTTTTATTGCTTCTAGATTTTTGTCATGCTTAGAAAAGACTTCCCTCAGAAATTATTGTTAAAAGATACATAACGTGCCCTGACTGGTGTGGCTCAGTGCATTGAGCAATGACCTGTGAACTGAAAGGTCACCAGTTCCATTCCTGGGTCAGGGCACGTGCCTGGGTTGCAGACCAGGTCCCCAGTTGGGGGCGTGGGGGAAGCAGCAGATCGATGTTCCCCGCACACATCGATGTTTCTCTCCCTCTCTTCCTCTCTCTCTAAAAATAAATAAATAAAAAAGGTGCCTAATGTGGGAAAGGATCATGTTATAAAACCCAAATTTATAGTGTGACTGAGCAGTGGTTGCAAGAAGGAAAGTTGTGAGGCAAAACCATTTACATTATGTTTTTTAGGTTTTCTCATCGAGTTTCTGAAAGAAATGGCAGAATACCATCAGACCAAAGAGATCCGTGACATGGAAACTCAGACAAGTCCAGCACTTCTTAGCAAAGACTCCCTTGGTAATTGTAGGCTTCTTCCCGCATTTCCAGTCTCTGTTTTCTTTTGGGCGGGAGGAAATGACCCGCTTTACCATGTGGTGTGTGTTTCTGGACCCGCAGGGATGTAAGCTGCAGGCGGGGTGCTCCTTCCCTCGGGCCCCGTTGGTGGAAGGGACCAGGTGTGCTGCTGTCCAGTGCTGCTCCTCCCTGTGGGACCACCAGGGAGACACTTTCTAAAGCTCATGGGGATACAGAGGCCCACGTTCTTGTTTGCTGGGCTCAACCTCTCAGCGGGGAGTCTCTTCCCTGTGTCTCATCGAACGTTACTTCATAGCCACTAACGAGAAAAGCCTAGACGGTTGGCACTGCAGAGAACTAGAGAAGGCAATGGCCCATCAATTCACTTTATAGTTGAGGAGACCGAGGTCGTCAGAGGAAGGAAAAGCAGCTTGGCAACACCCAGTCTGGGCCAGAACTGATGCTACAGTGCGTGCTTTCTGTCCGTGGCCCAGAGCCTCTCCCGCTGCACAGCCTCTCCGCAGTGCCTTCCTGCCCTTGTGTTAGTGGTATGCTCGGGGCAGAAGGGACCGCATTTCTCGGCCCTTCCTACCCTTAATGAGCATTGGTGTCTTTAACTTCTGAGACAATAAAGGTCCAGATATCTTAATTTCCTTCTGCTAGCCCTTTTTTCCTGTGCATGCTCTTTGGTGGGCGTTGGTGTGTACATGGTTGAGATTTTACTGGCTGTCTGGGTTTATACTTCGCTGCATGGTTGATTCCGACCCACGTTTGGTTTGAGGGCCGTGGGTCTGCCGAGAGCACTGGAGTGAGAGCCAATCGGTAGCCCCGGCTCTGGTACCAACTATGCCATCGAGGAGGTGCATAGCCTCTGGGGGTCACTTACACTGTGTGGGCATCTGCATCCTTCCCTGTAAAATGGAAGACTTGAAACTCATCATCTTCGAGTCATGTGAAAGGCAGCGTTTTGAGCATGTGACTCAACTTTCACCGAAGACCAATAACAGAACTCTCTCCTTGGGCACTTAGACACTGCAGAGAGATGCCAGTGTTTTCTGACCTCAGCTGTACCCTTTGCTTTCTTTTGCCCCTGACATTCTATGATGAGAATTGTCAACCGTTCAGAAAAGGTGAAAGTTTACAGTGAACACTTGTATACCTTGACTTCACCATTCAGTTTGTATTTTACTTGCTTGCTCACTTACATGTCCATCCACTGATCTGAATTTTTTAAATTATTCCAGAGCAAACCGTAGACATCCTCCCTGCGCTGTCCTCTAAGTACACTTTTGAACAGACCTCTGGCCTCTTGCTCACCTGACCACGTCCCTCTGTCCTAATTTCTTGTTGTATTTTTTAATAGCTGAGAAGCTTCAGCTCATTGATGACCAGTTTGCAGATGCTTACCCTCAGCGGCCAAAGTTAGAATTTTTAGAAATAAAGTTAAATGAGTATAAGAAAGAAGTGGAACAGCAGCTTCAGGCAGAAATGCAACAAAAGGTAAATGTATCTTGTTGCTATTAACAAAAATGGTGTTTTTGCTTATCTTTTCGTTTTTCGTCTTAGGTATATAGGGCAATATTTAGAATCTTTATTAATGAATGTGCTACTTCTGTTGTGAATATTATTTTCCTTTCTACTCGATGTCACGTCTTTTTGCCTTTTGAATGACTGCTGCAGGACAGTGAATGAGCTGAAAATAAAGATGAATGAAACTCAGTATATTTAGAGCACGAATGTTAAATTTAGACCATGGGGAATTTGTTACTGTGTTTTAAGTATGGTTACTAGTATTTACAGTTGTTTGTGATCACTTGGCAGCTGCAGCATTTTAAAAACAATGAAATAGAAAAAATCAAGAAGGAAGAGAAGAAGAAGTCTGAGGCAGAATTAGCAAAGTTCTGGAACGATGTTGAGCGAGCTTGTCAAGCAAAATCAGAAGCCCTCCTTTCTCGGGAAAAGATGTCCCTTGAGAGGATTCGAAAGCACCAGGAGGTAACATTTTAAAGTCATTTACCGGGTGGCTCTTTCCTGCAGCTATTAGTAGACTGACTTCAAGTCCAGGAGACAGATGGGGCATTTGCTGGAATCATCGGCGGCACAAGGCTGTAGAGGAGCAGTAGGGACTGGGGTCCTGAGCAAGCAGAAGACTTGTCCTGGAAAACAATATGCAGGCTTCCTTCTCCCGAGGCTGCTGGGAGGAAAACTGGGTGCTAACGTGCGTGTCAGGAGTGTGAGCGACTCGCGCGCTAAATAAGCGGCAGATGTGAGGGTTAGGGAGCAGCCTTGAGGGGAGGCCCAGAGGCGTGCACTGGCTCCTAGGGCAAAGGAAGAGCAGCTCTCTGAAGCAGACAGGGCTGCGCATCTGTTCCAGCGGCCCTGCTGAGGTGGGCAGCCTGGAACCGAAGTAGACCCACCCAGGTGCTTCCAGATGGTGGTTCTGCTGTAGCTCTTGGGAGGATTTGGAGGGTCCGCCAGGGCAGGAGGAGTCATGTTTGGGGAGTGGAGCTTTATAGAGCTGAGTTTACTTGATTTGAGAAAGGCTGCCTATTTAGTTGAAGATACTGGGGTCCGGCTCAGTGGGGAAGCGAACCAGAACAGAGGGTGCATGGCTCTAACCTAGGGGAGGAGGGAGGGCTATGTGGCAGTTTCTTTCAAAGACCTGCAGGAATAGGTCTGGGGATACTGATGGGTAGAAGGATAAGGGTGGACCAAGAGGACAGAGTGGCAAGTTGAGGTTTTAGGTGAAGTTGGAAACCAAATGCAGCGTGCTTCCTTTGGAGCAGAGGCAAAGGGCCCTGGAGGAGAGGAGTCCAGGGCTGCAAGCGTCAGCCATGTGGCCATTTGATCTTGCCACCCAGGAAAGTGGCGGGACAGGAGTGGAGAGGTTGAGGAGTGCCGGGGAACATATGTAAGCAGGAGGGATTGGATCTGTTCCTTTAGGAAAATTAGTTCCTTTCCCAAGGGTGTGTCAGAACAGACTGGATTTGGGGCACCGTTTCCTGTGTACAGCCAGAACTGCTGATACCAGGGGATGGTGGAAGTAAGAGGCTTCCTCCCGGTGTCAGCCCTTGCTTGGAGCTTCTCAGTGAGGCCCAGGCTCCTCAGTTGGTATTGGTAATTGTACCCCCACTACGATTTGATATACCATGTCTGGGAATTGGGCTCATTTTGGCTATAAAAGTAAATGTTGGAAGCACTGGCCGTTGAGATGATTGCATTGTGTGCAGACTAACACCTCCATCTTCAAGACAGGTGACTCACTAGATCAGATGCACCTGATAGTTAACAACCCCCGAGTCCCCATTTAGTTAGCGGGTCCTCTGAGGGCTGGGGAGCAGGTCGCCATCCTCACAAAAGGCACCACGCCTTTACTCCGCCACCTGGAATGTCCTTCCCCTCTTCTCCCTGATAAAACTGCCCTGTCCTTCAGACTTGCAGCTTGAATGCCACCTCCTGGTGACACCTTCCCTGGCTCCCACTGCTGGACCCATTTGGGCCTCATTCCTGCCATGGGGATTGTGGATTCTGGTTGTGAAATCATCACATCGTAGAGTGATTGTTTCCCCCTTAGTAAATTGTGAATTTTTTAAAAGATGGGAGGACTGTATCTGTTCACCTTTTTATATCCAGCTCCCAGTGTGCTTTTTTTTAAAAGATTTTATTTTATTTTTAGAGAGAGGGGAAGGGAGGGAGAAAGAGAGGGAGAGAAACATCAATAGGTGGTTGCCTCTCACGCGCCCCCCACTGGGGACCCAGCCCGCAGCCCAGGCATGTGCCCCGACTTGGAACGGCACCTGCAACCTTCTGGGTTGCAAGCTGATGCTCAGTCCACTGAACTACCCCAGCCAGGCCCCGTGTGCTTTTTGACATGCTGTTCAGTGAATCCTTGCTCAAGGAACACACAGATGGAAGTGTGGCCTATTCATTCAGGGGTTCGTACGAACTTGCTAATACCGAGTGAGAATTACCTGTGAGTTGAAACTCTTGGACAACTACTGAACGGTGGGGATTCTATTTTGTTAAGTTATGTTGCTGACTGTACATTGTTTCTTTTCTTTTTTTTTTTCTGAAGAACTTATAAAAATTTTAAGTAAATGTCTGAGAGATGTCAGTGAAGTAGAATAATTACACCAGGGATGTTAGAAATACAGGGTAATGTTGCTTAACCGTCATTAGGGGAGGGGATAAATTTTTGTGTAACTAGAAGAAGCAAAATGCTTATCTCGAAGTGAAACCCCTTGAAAGTGAAATTGTTACTCCGAATGTCTGTACTTTGATTGTTTTCTGGAATTTAGGAAGCAGTCTATTAGTTCAAATCAGTTTTGTTTTCTTTAGCTTGCTTGTTAAAAATTAATGCTTTCCTGTACAGATGGAAACGAAAGAAATTTACGCTCAACGGCAGCTTCTGCTAAAAGATATAGATTTGCTAAGAGGCAGAGAAGCCGACCTGAAGCAAAGAATTGAAGCTTTTGACTTGTAAGTAATACACTTTCATTTTGGATATTGAGAATCTATGAGATTAAAAAGAACTACATATGTCTAAGTATTCTTAGGTTCATTGCCAAGGAGAGTTCTTGGTTGTGAAGGTGCTGTCACCTAGTTTTAAAAGGCCCAAGTTAAGAGAAACAAAGACTAGGATTTCGCTTTTGAAATATTAGACATTGGGATGAAAAGCAGAATAAGACACCATCATCAGGCTATAGTAAAACCAGGCAAATAATTTGAAGAAGCTAATAATGGTTTAACAAATCCTGTTGCACATTTACGTTCAGTCTTTCAGATCCAATGGTTGCATATGCATAAAGTAACTGAATTTCAGATACATTTACCTGCTCTGCTTGTCAAAGGAAATATGGTGACTCCGACTTGACTTCTGCTGGGTGGAACTATGTCCTGTGATGTGTGTGTACTTTTTCTAAGTGATTACAAATGGTTCATTCTTCATATCTCACCTGGGATTAATAGCAAGCTCACCAGTCTATAGCTTTTGGAGTAAGCTTTCTTTCCCATTAAGTTCTGCTATTAATTGGCACTCACAGATACTCTTATTCCATTAAAGAATTTGTCTCCATCTTCACGAATGTTTTTATCTCATTTATATGGGCTCAACTCATTTGATTTCTCCTCTCTGCCTGCCTTACTCTCTTTTTGGCGGTACTGAAGTGGCACGTTGATCATGAAAGAGAAAAGGAAAGTAACAAAATTTGGGTGGAGAATGCTCACGATTATCATCACTTTATCTCCACTTGCCCTAACTCTTCCTTCTAAGCACATAAGCGAATAAATGTAGTTTACTGCTCCTTTGCTTTACCGATTAGCCAGCAGAGGGAGCTAACACATGGAACTTTTTTACCCTCTGCTCGGAATAGTCCGAGTTCCCTAGCATTGCTCAAGGCCCGATGGTACCCGCGAGCCTGATTCCCGGTCTCTGGGACTGATGTGTGGTGACTAAAGGTCTCACTGTGCACACCATCCCATTCTTCAGTATTTGGAAGTTCTGGTGGATCCATCTAACTTTTGCTCTCTCTTCCAGCACCCTTTTCAATATTCAGTCACTAGATTATTAAATGCCAAAACCAAATCTATCTGTCATACCTATGGGCTAACCAACTAAATCTCATGGAAACAGCGTTACAGAAGAAACAAGCCCTAAAGTACACTAACTTTGGTTTGTAGCTTTGTAACTTAGTAACATTATTCTTTCACCTCTGAATTGATCATGGCCATGTATCACCTGTAACGGTTTTTTAAGTGTGAAGCACTTTGGTCTCGACAATTTCACACTCCCTCCAGCCTGGTGCCACCGCATAGCTCCACGTGCTACTTCAGACCTATCATGTAATGAGGTCAGTTCATCAAATAGACTTCTGGCTCTTTCGCTTACTTCCCAGTGGTGACAGTCACTTAACAGTTTTAGTCTGTGGAGCTAAAACCCCATGCTATTTTTTCCCCCAAGGCTTTACTTCAGGTACCATAGTTTTGTAATTTGCTTTTTGTATGTTTGCTAATTTCAGGGCCCAGAGGCTACAAGAAGAAAAAAATAAAAGCGTGAGTGATGCACTCAGGAGACGGGAACTGAATATAAAGAGTATGGAGGAGACCTATGAGCAGAAGCTCAAGAACGAGATTCTCAAGTAACTGTTTGGCATTTCTAAAGAACTGATGTGTTTGAATTAAGTTGATGGAAACACAGCAACACTGATGAAGTAGATAAAACTAATATGGTGAAAATTAGTATGTAGAAGAATACAGGTTTCCATTGATAGTCACGCTTTTCCCATGAGTGTTTGAGTTAGGATAGTTCTAAAAAGATACAGTACACAGAGCAGCATCCTCTGTTTGTTCTCACCCATAGCCTCTGGAACAGGTGTTGAGGGCCTGTGATTCTCTTTAATTTTTAGGGCACCCTGTGATGTGCTCAGCTTGCACTGCTGATATGTGATACAATTGGAATTGTCACTTTTAGTTCTCTTCCTCTACCCTGCTTGTACTGCTACTACAATGGGGGTAGCTATCAATTCATATGGTTTTATCTAGTGGTTCTAGTGTTTGTCAGTGAACATGTGCCTTGTAGTCCTTCAGAATTCTGCAAAGCCAGAATCAAAAGAAACATACTAAAATTAACTATATTAAGCACAAAAAAAATGATACAGGTAAAGGAAAATACGGGTAGCTGTGGTTTCTATAGTCTGAGTTTTATTGGGCTTCAGTGACTAATATCTTAGTGCAGAGACATTAAGCCAGTGTGGTAGCTTTTCTCTCTAGTGCTTAGTATACTGTTTGGCACATAGTAAGTGTTCAGTTTAATATTTGTTGAGTAAGTGAATTCTTGATAAAGAGATGATTCACCTGAGGTGCTATTTCTTAATCATTGGCCTCTTTTTTACTGCCTTGCCCATAATTTATCATTGATATTCTGTTACATAGTACTGGCAAGGGTTTCTCAAGGTCATTCTTTGAAAGAATTCTAATGAAACAAAATATAGTACCCTTCCCTGTATCAGTTTTGAAATGATGGGTGTTATCTCTACATATTTTATGTCACCTCTTCGAATATAACAGCAAACACTTAAGCATCTGTAGTTTAACTTTTAGGGACAAATGAATAAGTGTGTATGTTTTGTTTACATCACCATGGAGACTGTTGTCTGCCTGGCGCATCCTTTGTGACTCAGGCACGTGTCAGAGGCCAGAAGACATTCACCACAAGAGACATCTCTTTTCCTTTGTCCCATCTCCGAACCCAGGTCGGCTAGTAACAGATGGTGGAGATAAGTCAAAGGGCTTGACTGTGCCTTCTGGGGTCTCTGACAGGGGCGTGAAGGTGCTGGCACTTGACTGTCCATATTGTGCTCAGCCCCTGAGGCAAACAGTCTTTGGGGGGGGGGGACAAGGCAGGTTGGTTGGAAGTGACCGACTCCTTATCTTTTGGGGTTCAGGGTCAGATGTATACAGTGTAAAGTTAACTTCATTTGTGTTTTTGTGTCCATTTAGACCACTGTATTGTTCTCAGTAACCTCACAATAACATGAGTTTGGGGACCCATTTTACAGGTTTGCCGCAGGCTTTTGCTGGACCCTGTAATGTACGGCCATGTTCAGTGCCCTTCGGCGCCCAGGTGCCATAGCTAAGCTCACACGTGGATAGGGATCTGTCCAGGAAAGTGACAAGAAACTAATCTCCATTCACTCTGATTCTCAGGTATCAACTAGAGCTGAAGGACGACTACATCACCAGAACTAACAGGCTGATTGAAGAGGAAAGGAAGAATAAAGGTGATTCTTGGGGAAGGGGAGCTGGCTTTTCGTTTCTGATATAGGTTATTAGCTCCCTGATTTGGGGCCCTTCAAAATCTTAAAGATATACAAGGCTCACACTTCATTATTAGTACAAAATTACACATTTTTGTCCTTTTAATTTTACACAACTTAAAAAGTCTCCATTGTCTCTCACTACAGTTTTGCAACCTTCATGTTTAACCTTTTGTATATTCACAAAGGTCAGTGATGTATTGGCAGGGTTTTATTCAACTTTATATATTTTTTTAAAAATGAGAAAAGTAACAAGTCAGAAATGACCCTTAAACTGAGAGGAAGTGGGGTGCGCAGGATATTCCCCCCCATCTGCCTCCCTCCCTCCCCTTTGGCAAGCATCAGCTTGTGATCTCTCTCTGGGGGTCTGGTTTGGTTTTGTTTTGCTTATTCACTTGCTTTTTTTAGATTCCACATATAAGCTATATCATATGGTATTTGTCTTTCTCTGTGACTTATTTCATTTACTAAAATACCTTCTAGGTCCACCCATGTAGTCAGCAAATTGTCTTTTGATGATATGTCTACACAAACTTGTATTAGATGAAGTGAAAATGACAAAGTAGTGACTATAAATTTGTAGGACAAGTCTTTGTCTTTAAGGAAATTCACATCTTTTGGCATGTGGTGTGACTGGTTAGTGTGCGTAGCAGAAGGAGGCTCACCACATATGTGACTGTTATAACTCACTTCTCATCACCTATTGGGCAACAGAACTTGTTTATTGCTTGTCCTGCTGTCTTTTGGGTTTTTTTTTTTTTTTTGGATTCTCATGTCTCATAATATTTCAGATTATGAAATAATGGTCATTAGGTCTGATATATTGGCCATAAATTCTTAAATGGGTTTTATATTCACTGGGAAAACATGATGTTTAATTGGTTGGTTCTCTCTTTCAGAAAAAGCCATACGTTTGCAAGAGGAGCTCACAGCTGTTAATTTGAAAAAGGAAGAACTCAGTCATTCTGCAAATCATGTGAAAGAACTTCAGGTAGTTGTTAAGCCTGTGGATTTTTTGCAGTCAACATTAGGCAATACATGACATTTTAGTTTCAGTCATTATTTATCTTCTCAATGTGTTTGGCCTGTGTATTATAACTAAGAAGGTGATAGCCCACCTTAAGTTAATTCAGTAGTTCTTCATTTCAATCTTAGTCTGCTGGGGAAGCATAGAAAGAACACATCCTAGGGGCCTGGAGTCTTGCTTGAATGCCCTGTCTCCCTTACTGCTTGTGCGCCTCCAGACATGGTCCTTAAACATTGGGGTATTGCCCACCTTCTATGGGTGTTCAGGGACTTCAGTGAGCTGACTCATGTGCCTGCCCCATGGCAGGTGGCCAGTACACCTTAGTGTCTACCACAGCCTCTTCCTTCCCATCAGCAACAGCTAAAAAGTCCTGTCATTACACCAGGGTCTTATCATTTAAAACAAAACGAGATGCATTTTCCATGTGCCACTGTTACTTTATTTCTGTTCATTCTGGTGTATTATCTGAAGGACAGACCTGTTAACTTGAGGTACTTAAATATATTCTGTATAAAAAATTTATTTCTGTGGCTGTAATGACCTATTTGAGAGCTTCGTGAGCTTTTTTTTGCAAACTTGAGAGGTGCAAAGAAAAGGAACGCTCCCACAGCAGGTTTGTGATGGCTCCCGCTTTCATACTTAAAAGTGTGTATTGCTAGTCTTTGACAGCCATTGGAACCTTAGTTGCATGTGGAAAATGGGTGATAATCTTAATCAGAAGCACGTGCTTTGTAGGGCGGGGTTCTACATACGTACAAAGTTGGATCAACGTTCCCTGCCCCAACTCTTGGGCAAAAGACGACTTATATTGTTGTCAAGTGAAGTGACCTTAATTGAATTGTGCCACCCCGCCCTAAAGCAGTCTTCTGGCTTTTGTGTAAGTAGTACTGTAGAGTCACTTGTTCGGAGACAAGTTTTCCTTTCTTCAATTCCAGCTTGAGGTTGAGTCTCTCAGAGCCCAGTGTTTGGCAATAACAAAACAAAACCACCTGCTGAATGAGAAGGTGAAAGAAATGAGTGACTATTCACTTCTAAAAGATGAGAAAGAAGCGCTTCAGGAGGAGAATAAAGTACTGAAACAGCAAATGCAGGAGAGCAGAAATGAAAACCTGAGTCTCTTAAACCGTATGTTTTTTTCCCCTGATTTTCATGTTTTTTAACTCATGCTAACTTATTATTATAAAACCGCTCAGGGAGGCTTCCATTGGGAACATTTTATAAAATTAACATTCTTGATTTGAAGTTACTTCCTTCTTGCTTGCTATTGCATAATTAATAGTGCCACTAAGAAGAAATATTTTTAAACTGTACAAATCTGCCTCTCTGGATTGTACTGGCATCCCCTCACTCTCTGCTGCTTGAGTCTGGCCAGTAGGGGCACCCTTAGCATGGGGAAGGAGGGACGAGAGTCAGGTCAAGTTTGTTGTTATGTCCTCACTGCAACCCTCTCCCCTGCCTCCTCCCTCTCCTCATGTCAAGTGGCTCTGGGTTGGCCTTGTGCCTCTCAGCGAGGCAAGGTCCCAGTGCCTGCAGACGGCCTGTCACCAGCGCTATGCGCCTACGCCAGCTCACTCTCTCCAGTTTTGGGACTTTGTCCCTCCCTGATCCTCTAGGCCCAAGGATGGTAAGAGTATGGCCCCGTTACTAGCCCAGGGAACGCAGCCATCCTTTGTTGCTACCCTACGTGAGCCACCCTTTATTAGGGGGTCCTCCCGTGACTGAAACGGGGGAACTCCATCTGCTTTGTGCCTGGGCCCAGAATGCTGGGGACAGGTGCACAGGTTGGATTGGACCTGGGGGTAGCCATCAACTGTTTTTGGTGGAGGGTACCTTCTACAGCTTCCCTGTGTGGTAGTGGAAAGTGGCAGTCTTTCAAGTTAATTTGAGGATTTAAAAGAATTTTTACTTGGAGCAGGACTAGGAGGAATAGTGAAGTTTGCATTTGCATGCATTCCATTCTTCTGAAGTTTGTGGGTCAGAATTGCTCTTAGTCCATTTAATAGAATTAATATCATATTAATTATATGCATACAAAGAAAAGAAATAAGCATTTAAAATCTCTTTAGATGCTTTTGCTAAGTTAAATGAGAAAACCTATGGTTGGTAATCACCAGGCTTTTTTACCTTCTTAGGCATAGCTCAGCCATCTCCTGAGCTGCTAAGCTTTCAGAAGGAATTGAAGAAGGCAAAAGCTGCCATCCTGTTAGGGCATAAGGAGTTCGAAACCCACAAGGAAGCTCTGCAGAAGCAGCTGCAAACTGAAGTGAGTACTGCTCTTTGCTGGGCCAGGTGTTAGGCTGCTCACTCTGTGTACATGTAAAATGTGGCATGTGTCGGACCGGTGTAAATCAGATCAATTTCAACATCAAAAACTACTCACCTAATATGGAAGGGTATCTGTCTTGGCCAAGACAATGAGTGTATGATTATGTGATTCTATATTCATAATAATAGTAAAACCCGGGGGAAAGCAAATGCACATGAACATAAAATTGGCCAGTCCTGATGGTGCCCACTGGTAGTGTCTCTTGATTCTCACCCTGTGACTTAGGCATACTGACACTGTCTTTCTGGGGCCTGCCCCATGCCCTGTAGTAGCTGTTCTTTGAGACGAGTGAGAAGGGAGGGAGGTGGGGGATTTGTGTGTGTGTTCTGTCACCGTTGTCTAGGGACCTGCACATTACAGGTACAAAGCTGCTCAGAACTGGTGAGAGAGAATAAGCCCCATAAGAGAATGGTTCCTTTTGAAGTGCACTGGGGTTTCATTTTGTTCGTTTTGTTCTTTTCGTTCTTTGATTGGACTGATTTCTCTTACTTCTCTAAATCTTTGCAGATTGAGCGTTCTACAAAGCTGAAGGCCCAGATACTGGAGTACGAAGCCTCTGTAAAGAGATTAACTGTGCAGGTGGCTGATTTAAAGAGGCAGCTGAAACAAACGGAGACAGGTTAGAGACATTCTTAACCTACGAGTGTGTATGTATATGTGAAAAACTTCACGCGTGTGTGGAAATATTATGATCGTTACTGGTTGAATTTGTAGTCATTCTCATAGCAGGGGGAAAGCCATAGAAATATATCATCTTAGCAGTAAAACTCTCTGTTCTGAAATTCCAGGAATACCACCAACTGGGTCATCCGCTACTGTGGTTTACTTTTACAGGTGTCCCAGGGCTTGCAAGAGCCTCATACCCCTAATAGGAAAGGTGTGTTGGTGACGCGGAGGTCCCCAAATTCATCGTGGACCTAGGCTTTTCTTTGATATTTGTTACCCCGATAATATCACTTCTGACTCCCCAGTGTTTACATGTTTCTTGAGAGATGAGTAAACATACGGGAGAAGCAGGGAGGCCCATGTCACGTCAGCATAAGTCAGGTTGATTACGTGTAATGTTTCTGGGTTTGCACCCTGATTTTGGCGTTAGTTGATTGACGGTGGGCACATTTCACTTCTGTGTGCCTCAGTTTCCTCACGTGTAGTGGGGGTAAGAATACCTACCATGCCATGGAGAAGCAGCTAAAGAAATGGGTCCCCGTCGAGTGCCCAGGACACACCAGACCCTCAGAATGGTCACTGCTGTCACGTTATTAACATGCCTTCACTGAGGAGGCACGTCAGCCGCCCCTTGCTACTTCATCAGACATGTACTGAAGCTTAGGTACCTTCTTCCACTGAAAGGAGCTCAGAGGAGTTTCTGCGTGTTAGCATTTGAGCTGGTTTCCCGTGCTGCCTGAGTCTGAGCTGTCCTCGGTTCCCATTTGCACTCTTTCCTCACCAGGCCTTGTTCCTTTCTCCCGCACCAGTTTTATTTTTATCTCTCGACCCAGTTCTTCTCCTTCCTGCTCCTTAGTTTCTCTCAACAGGTCTGTTTGCCAGACTGCCCACAGCTGAAATCCTAGTGATCTCGAGTCATGAAAAACAGTTTGAGGATGGGATCCTTTCAAACACGTGCATCGTCCTGGAGGCGCTGTGGGAGAGGAATGTCTGCACGCACTGGCTTTGCGTTAGCGGGTCGTAGCGTCTGGACACTTTGCTACCTGTGTGACCCTGCCTCGGCCCCCATCTGTAATACGGGGGGAGTGGGAGTTCTTAGCCCATGGCCTTGCTTTGACCGCAGGTCCTCATCCCCGTATCCAAAACTTGCCCAACAATGGATTTTGTCACCGCTCTGGGAGTTACGGGGCAGCATCCTTTAGTGAAACATGCTTATAGTCAGGTGTGAACATCCATGCTGGCTAGAATAAATACAGATTATGAATGGGTTTACATCAGTTCGGGTCAAGTTTATCAGCCAAACGAGTTCAGGTCCTGTGAGGTTTTGTGATCAAGTAAATTATGAGTATGTTTTCAGTTCTCAGAGATTTCAGGATTTCAAGATTGTGTATCATGGATTTTGAAATAATATCATGCTTGCCCTGGCTGGTGTAGCTCAGTGGATTGAGTGCGGGCTGCGAACCAAAGTGTTGCAAGTTCGATTCCCAGTCTCAGGGCACATGTCTGGGTTGCAGGCCATGATCCCCAGCAACTGCACATTGATGTTTCTCTCTCTCTCTTTCTCCCTCCCTTCCCTCTCTAAAAAAATAAATAAATCTTAAAAAAAAGAAATAATATCATGCTTTAAGAAAGAAGGCCTAAAAAAAAAAAAGAAGACCTATAAAACTGTAGCTGGTATATAAAAGCTCTCAGTAAATGCTACTAAATAATTATTAGCATTATTGTGGCTGCAGAAATGACTTAATGTGCATACTTGTTCTTCTTATTACCTTTTCATTTTCCAAACAAAAGTCTCAAGCATATTTGAAGTGTACTCTCAGCTCACTTGTCACCTTCTCTGTGTACCCCGCAGTCCTGGAGAATGAGGTGTACCGCAGCATGAAGCCGCTTCTGGTCAGCGGGTCCATGCTGTCTCCCAGTGGTGGGATAAGCGAGGATTTCTTGAAGAATCTTCTCAACCAGGAGCAGCCGACGGCAGACACGGTTCCACCAAGAATCACAAATTATCCCAGTGCAAGCACAGACGGTAGCTCCCCTGAGTCTGACCTCGAGTTCGTAGCCAACACCAAGGCCAGAATGAGAGGGCTGGAGCGTGAGGCCGAATGCTTAGAGAAAGCTTTCCGAGATTACTGTCAAAGAGTTCGTCACTGGCCCTCGTCGGGAAGCCCGCTAGCATCCCAGAGCCCCCCTCCCCTGCAGGGGCGAGGTACTCCCAAGGGCGCCATGTTAAGTTCCTCGGAAAGGCGTGTTTTTGCAGAGGAAGGAGCCGTGCCCAGGCAGCCTGCAGCGGGCGAGACAGAAGTGCGGATGGGTGCAACAGCCTCCCGGCTCCGCAGAGGCGCCGGCAGACGCTTCTCCGCCACTGCCCTTGAGAGAGCTCAACGGACCCTTGATGCCGAAATGCACCTGGAAGGTAAGCTTCTGCAGAAAGGCTTGCAGGGTGCTCTGGACTTGAACGGTCCTCGGTGGACCTCTTATCTGAGTAACAGCTAGCCCTAGAAGGCCGGAAGGAGCCTAGGAAACCTCTAGCCTGAGCAGTTGCATCCTCGCTGCCCCTGTGATTGCCTGCTGACCAGCAGTGTCTGTCCTATGGCACAGGGTTGGTGTGGGAGGCAATGGGATAGAGCGGCAAGTTCCAGCATTTCGCTTGGTATGCAGAGGTGTTCAGAGGGTGGCAATCAGTGGCTCTTCCTTCCTGCTGATTACTTGTATAAGTTTTATTGTAATCACCGCAGTTTCACTTGGGTGCTTAAATCGTCAGTGCTGTGGGTCACTTATGCATCACGCTCAACTGTGAAATGGCAGTAGAGTTTCTTTTCAACCTAATAGAACTCCTTAGAAATCACGTAGCCTTTTCCCCCAGGTAATTTGTAACATTCTTGTCCTGATTGCTTATGCCCCTTAGGTCTGCGTCGATCCCAGGGTGCTGCTTCCAGTCCTCGTCCTGAAAGAATGCTGCAGCCTTCACCTGCTGAGTCTAGACACAGCCTTTCCATGCATTCGCTTTCCAGCCCTCTGGAGCAGGAGGCTGGGTGAGTCTGCGTGCTGGTCGGCCTCAGCCAGGCCTGGTCAGCTGCACAACAGCTCAGCCTCAACCTGCCTGGGTTTTTCGGGTGATGCGCAAGACCTTGTGGCAGCACAGAATTTGCAATCAGGCCGTAAGATGATGTGTTATGTTTTAGAATCATCTGAATGACCTGGGGGAAAAAACCCTTTTAGCAATTAAGTAATTTTTTCTTGTTTGCTGAGCCTGATATATAGAATATGCACTCTGATATCAGTAAGCATCTTCATCATGACATGAATAGACTCAGTTTGTAAAGGCAAAAAAACAACACACGAAATCTGCAAAGGCAAGTAACTTCAGTATATTTATTTTTAAACTTGGAGATGTTTCACACATCATTTAAAATTATTTAAAAATTATGATGGCATATTATTATGTCCAAACAAACAGAATCCTAATCTGTCTACGGAGACAAATTCTGAAGTGGTAGTGGGTCGTCGGGTCTGATTGCTGAAGCAGGATGGAGTGAGTGGCAGTGTTTGGGAGTTCGGCGGTGGGTCACCCAGGCCGGGATTCGAGTCACATGTGGGACTTAATGTGTGTGTGTGTGTGTGTGCGTGTGCATGTACATATATGCACATGTACGTATGTGTGTATGCACGCACACATTTTATATTACTCTCTCGTGATAAGATAAAGCCAGGAAAAGAGACAGGACACACACGGGGACCTAGGGCGCTTTGGTGCCATGGTGTTTACAGGTTGCATCTTCATGCTGATGGTGTGCAGAATATTTTAAAAAATGTTCTGTGGTTCTTGAAGAATCAGACTCCTAGGAGCAGCACTGAGAGTGCAGCGTTCCTCTTTGCACACAATGGTGGGGCCTGCCCCCCAGGGTCAGGTGGCCCTGAGGAGCCCTGAGCTAATGCGCCGTTGCTTAGCGTGCTGCCGGGTGCGCATGGAGCGCCCGTGCCGGGTGGCTCTCGCTCTCAGGGTGCACAGGTACTTCCTGAAGTGTCTTCTCGAGTCACAAGAGCATTGCGCCATCCTGTGCTCTTGGGTCTTATGTTACTACAGCTTCACACTCACGAATTTTGTTCTTCCAACCCAGTCTGTATCAAAGACAAACTGAACCCCGAGACAGAACTGAATTCTCAAATCCGGACAGGCAATCTTTGAACGATAATGAAGAATTTGAATCATCTTTTGAATGTAAGTTCAAATATAAGGACCAGTTTTTGTAAGATGAAAATGTAGGGAGCTTAGTTTTGATAAAACATACCCACTGTTATAAAAAAAGCAGTTACAAATTAGGACATTTGTATTTTGTGACAACACCATAAATACAGATATATAGCCTCATTTTTATATCACAAAGGTTTTCAGGGGGTACATTTGAGTTCCATTTTTAAAAGATTTCAGGATAACCAACAATTTCAGAGTTGGAGCTAAGCTCACAGGTGAACCCTTAATTTACTAAGTTTGGGATTGCCTGAGATTTAATGTGAGTGATTCTTTAGCTTGCTTTTTCCTTTTTATGAAATAAGAAGATGAGAAGTGATTTTCTTTCAATTGTACAGATTCTGTCGACTGGCTCAGATGTGGAAAACCCATTCTTAGCGGAAGAATGGAGGTGAAAGTGTATCCGCCTCACTGTCTCCAGACTGGTGCCCTGGCTCTGGCCCTGCTTTAGATTGCTCCCTGGGAGTCCGCTGCTTACAGATAAAACTGGGGTGTAGAGCCAGTCAGGGTCTGAGGTTCTCTCCGGCCTGTGAAGTCTTTATATTTGTGTATAAATATCATTTCGCCTTGTGAGCTTCAGCACCAACTCTGAAAGTGTATTTTGCACAGTTAAATGAGAGGGCTTAGTAAAACTTGCAGATTCTTTGCCAGCTACTTTAACAACTTAGTTAACTCATTGCTATTTAGATGGAGTTCAAATGATTATCAGCAAGCTAGTGAATTCTTCTGACCCTTTCCTGTTGGGTTATGAACCTAATTTTGGAAACAAATTTACTTCTTTAAAGTGTAAGGACACTTTGAGAAGTGAGCACACTGGCAAGTGGTTGTGCTGCAAGTGTCTTAGAATTCTTTTTTTTTTTTTTTAGATTTTATTCATTTACTTCTTAGAGGGAAAGGGAGGGAGGAAGAGGGAGAGAAAGATCAATGTGCGAGAGATACATCAATTGGTTGCCTCTCATATGCCCCCAACTGGGGAACCTGGCCCACAACCCAGGCGTGTGCCCTGACTGGGAATCGAACTGGCAACCCTTTGGTGTGCAGGCCGGCACTCTCAGTCCACTGAGCCACACCAGCCGGGGCTAGAATTGATTCTGTGAGGAAAGGTCTGGCATGGTTGCTTTGGCCGAGACTTCCGCACTCTGCAGCGAGTCACCCCCGCCCTGCACCACCCTCTCTTGCTGCAGTTGTTCAGGACTCACGGGGCTCTTGTTTGTAGCTCGTGTGGATGCCGGGGACATGCCAAAGCGCTTCGACGTGGATGGCGTCCATCCTGCTGGTGACATGCCTCACTTGGACGTTCCCGTTGCCGCCACCGCCGCCGCGGCTGCTCTTCCTGCCAGACCCGTCTCCTCTCACTACCCAGGTGAGTTTCCCTCGGCTGTAGCTGACAGGCAGCATGACCGCACACTGAGCCCCGGTCCGTGCCCTGTAGGCTATCCCATGTGTTGTCGGAGGACTTTTTGCAAGCACAGATTACTCCAGGTCTTGGGGTTGGTTGGGGTGTTATCGTTGTCAATGACATTTCTGAAGTAACTCCCAATTTGAACATGTAAAGGCCGTGCCGAGGAGAAAACTGAAGAGCAGGCTTCTGCTTGAGACTTCCTGGGCCAGTGGCTTTTAGTATCTTTTCTTGTCCAAAGTCGGACAGAGCAGTTGCCTTTTCCCTTAAGAGACTTCTACAAAAACATTCCATCTTAGGAAATCAGAGTATAAAATTGAAATAATGGTTAAAACCCATATACATCGTCAGTGTCATAGTATAAGAAATATTAACATACCATTTGTCTGTATTTGCTACCTTCATGTATTAAAAAATTGAGACAGATTAAAATAAAATTTTAAAAAAGTAAATAAAATCTTTAAAAATAAAAATAACAAGAAAAAGGAAATTTAAAAAATTGGGACAGAAAAACCTTTATATTTCAGTGTTTGGAGAAACTGAGGAGGGGAAATGGTCCTCAGACCTGCATGGCCCACTTTCTCTTCCCTCTTGTCTCCTCCAGAGTGCACACATCCCTCCCCAATGCTCACGGGCAGGGAGGAAAGCTGTAGCGGGAGACCAGGGCTTCGTTCTGGTCAGGTCCTTTCTCCTGCAACCAAATTGTTTAAGCCTCAAACTTGAGAGGAAACTTCTCAAGTAAATCACTGCGTTTTCCCAGTGTTTAGGTAGGGCTGCCATCCCCGAAGCCTAAGTATGCAAAGCCTCCTCTTGTAAGTCTTGGTTTGAGTCGACCTACTCAGAAACGGGAGGAAATAGTGAAAGAAGCGAGACACTTTGAAAGGGTTCCTGTTACTGGTTCCAGAGTGGCTCGTTCTGGAACGCACTCATTCACACACCCGATCAAGAACTTTTCTGTGCTGGGCCCCTCCTGGAGAGCTGGGCACCAGCAGTGAGCCCGCCGCAGCCCGTGCTTCATGGAGCCTCGGGTGGGGAAGTCGGACAGCGAGCGAGCCATCCCGGAGGGCCCCCCGGGCCCAAGTCCTGAGTGGGGCGCTGGCCACCCACAGTTGAATGGGACAGGCAGCCATTGGGCACAGACATGGGCAAGAAGGGAATCAAAACCGTGTTGCAGAGCAAGGAAAGCTAACTGAGGGGAGAGGTGTTCTGCCTGTGAGATGTAATGTAAATTCAGTAGTGCCTCTTAAAATCGTTGAATAGTCTGTGGTTACATTGTGATCATTGAAAGATTCTCTTATGGTTAGCACTTCCCATCTTCACTTGGGTAGAACGGGAGATGCAAAAAGCCAAAGGTTGGTATCTTCGAGGTGTTCAGTGGAAACAGTATTTTTGTTTGCTCTGACCTCCAAAGAGGGTTCTGTGTGTTTTTCTGCAGCTACAAAGTGCAGTCGTGGGCTCCTTAGCAGGAGGGATAGGTTCTGAGAAACGGGACCTTGGGCAATTTGTCATTGCGTGAACATCCCAGAGAGCACTTTACGCTAACCTAGATGGTACCGCCTCTGGTGCACTCATACCTTATAGTGCAGTCTGTTTCTCTTAGAGTACAAGCCTTTATAGTATGTTACTGTACAAAACACGACATGTAATGAAGCGCAAGGGAAAATGATGCCATGAAGAGACGTAAGTGTGAAGTGTTTCGGGGTGCTGCCCATGTAACACGACATGCCATTTTACAGCAAGCTTTTCTTTGTAAGTAGAAAGAGTACACTCAAAAACATGGGTGAGAAGTGTCTAGTACAGTAAACAAATAGACCAGTGACGCAGTGCTTTAGTTTCATCATGGTTATGCACTGTACAAAACTGTATGTGCCGTACTGTTCTACGGCCGGCAGCACAGTGGGTTTGCTCACACCAGCGTCTCCACACGCGCTGAGTAATGTGCTGCGCTATGACGTCACAGCGGCTGCAGCGTCACTAGGAGACAGGAGTGTCTCAGCGCCATTCTTACGGGACTACCATCATGTGTGTGGCCCATCTCTGACCACAATGTCATCACTACCGCTGCATGTGTGGGCCTTTGGGACTGCAGTTTTGCTGTGCGGCGTATGACTGTATATCCCACATCAAAGAAGTAGCCTTTGTTTTTCTTTATCTTGTAAAATCAGCAACCAAACAGCATTCCTGTTTGCGATTGCTATTCCATGCCATTAGGAATCGCCCTTCTTCCACCAGCAAGGAGGAGATTGCTCTTCTGCCTGTGGAAATGATCCCCTGCTGCCTCTAGTATGTGGATTGCATGACTAGGATCACGAGACAGAGAAGAGACTGTGTTGCCTCCGTCCCATTAGTCAGTTCCTGCAGGGGACTTAGAATAGGACAGAGCAAAACGTTTGAAGTTCTCTGGTGAACCTATGAATTCATCTCTTAGGAGAGCTGAGGGGGAAAAAAGTTTGGCCTAAGAAAGTTTAGGCCTCTCTCCAGAGCTGGAGAAAAGTCAGCATTATCATCTGTGGGACTGAAATGGCATGAAACCTGTGAGACATAGGGACTTGTGCTGCGAGCTACAGGGAATAGACAAATAAGTAAAGCCCGGGATGGCAGACCTAGGACAGACAGATGCACGTGGTTTTGATGGGCGGGCACAGAATACTGTGTGAGTGCAGTGCTGGAGAGGCTTACTGGCCCTGGAGGAGTAAGGCGAACCTCACCCGGAGGAGGCTCTGAATGGGGGCTTGCCAGGAGGAAGGGCTGTGTGGGAGAGGTGGGCGGAAGGGAGCGCATCAGGTTAGGGGAGAGTGACAGCAAAGGCCCAGCAGGGGAGGTACAGTTGTATTTAGCCAACAGCGAGTCTGCTGCTAGAGGAGAGGGTTCTGAATGCAAAAGTAAGGGGATGTAGGTAGTCAGTCCACAGGGAAAAAGACAGGTGGTGGGAGCCTACAGCGCCGTGGGTTTGGACTCTAGCGGAGCAGAGCCAACACACAGAAAACCCACGTCTCCTCTTCAGGAAATGACTGATGCTGATTCAGATGGCTTGCCTGCACGGAGAGGGACCGGTGTCAGGGAGAGCGTTGGCTAGGTTACTTTGGCTGTTCAGGTCAGTGGGGATGAGGACCCTAATGGCAGCGGGAGGAGGAGTTAGAACCTGGAAGCCCTAGTGGCTGAGTGAAAGCAGCACAGGAAGCGCATGATGAAAGGGACAGGAATGATGAGGTATGAAGCTGGTGCCGTGGGACTTCCACGTGTTCATGGCAGGGAACCCGTCAGAAACATGGATGCGCGGCTAGGGAGAGATCGGGACTGGAGAAAAAGATGTGGGAGTGATCCGGACATGGGTGATAGCTAAAACCCGGGAAGGCATCATCTGGGAGGAAGAGAATGGCAGTGAGCTGGCTGGGGGATGGCTTTGTAGTGTTCTGGGCAGGGGAGGCTCAGTGCCTTTGTGGGAGTCAGGACAAGAGTTACAGACCTGCTGTGGCAGTAAATAGGTACTGATGGTAAGTCAGAGTCCTAAAGATAGTGGAAGGATATTATAAACAAGTATAGTGGTGGAAACGCAGGGCTTGGGAAGGAGGGAAGAGGGAGGAGGGGGTGAGGAGGATGAGGACATGTGGAAGGGAGGGGAGGACAGGTGAAGTTGTTCATGGTCAGGGTCACTTGTGTTCATCTCAGTAAAGTAAAGGGCGGGTGCCGTGCTAGGCATGGGGCTGGGGGCTGGAAGACCATGAAGGTGCATCAGCGGGCCAACAGCGTCAGCTTAGAATCGAGGAGTCTTCCCAGGTTTCTGCAGGGGTGGCTGTAAACCAGTCCCGGGTTGGTTTGAAAAAGTGATGCTGGGAGCTACTCACTCTATTTTCTGTCCCTTCAGGAGTAGATCAGGCACAAACAGCGGAAGACAGCGAAGAGGAAAAAATATGGCAGCTGGTTAAGGAGCAAGAGCAGAGAGAAGAAAGAAGCCACAGCCTGCAGGAAGTTATACAGAGGGAACGAAGAGAACTAGAAAAACTCAATCAACAACGGGTAATAATTTTAAGTACAGCTGAATTTCCCATGCTGGTTTCTGCATGGCACACCTTCAGTAAGCACCTTGCCTTCAGGGAAGTGACACCTTCGTGTGTCCCAAAGTCATAGCGGTAGGTAACTTACAGTAAAGAGCCTGCCATAGGCAGGAGGGCTGCACATGCACGCCTTGGCAGTCCGATAGTAAACGGGAGCTTTTGCAAGCCCGTGTGCGTGCATTCGCCTCTGGTCCTGAAAACACACCCATGAAGGAGGTGGACTGTGCTTTGCTATAGATCTTCCCTGTGTCAGTGCGGGTTATAGGTCAGCCAGCTGGGACCATGGGGACCCCGGGGAAGTGACTGCCGGTCTAGGGTGGCTTCCTCAGGCTCCCCTGCCCACCTCCTTCCTGATTCTCTTCGGCTTTCTGTGTCCTGATTGTGGTCTCAGACAGATGGATTACGCCGGCTACTTCACATGCCGGCTGACTCTTACGTAAATTAATCTTACGTATAGAGGTTTCTTGAACTCCTGGTGTATTTGTTCCAAAGCACAGGTCGCATGTTTGTCCCCCTTTGATGGTAGTAATGACTTCAATAGGGAAAAAAGGGAATAGGGGTTTTTTTTGTTAATTGTTCAAGTACAGTTGTCTCCGTTTTCCCGCCACCAATTTGCCCCCATCCTACCCACCCCCAGGAAACAGTTTTCTGACATACAGGTTTTTTGTTGTTTTTTTTTTTAAAGATTTTATTTATTTATTTTTAGAGAGGGGAGGGAGGGAGGGAGGGAGAGAGAGAGAGGGAGAGAGAGAGAGAGGGAGAGAAACATCAATGTGTGGTTTCCAGGGGCCATGGCCTGCAACCCAGGCATGTGCCCTGACTGGGAATCGAACCTGGGACACTTTGGTTCGCAGCCCGCGCTCAATCCACTGAGCTACGCCAGCCAGGGGTTGACATACAGGTTTTACTTAAAGGAGTTCTATTACCATGTGTTTTAAAAATGTTTCTATATTTCCTGCTTCGATGGCCATCTACTTGACAGCGCATGATTGAAGAGTCACTGAAGATTGAAATGGAGAAAGAATTGGAAGTGAGCATTCAAGACATGAAAGACAGACCTGTTTGTGCTGAAAGCCCTTTCGAGAAATACATGAAAATCATCCAGGAGAATCAGGACCAGAAGAAGGATGATAAGGTACTGGTGCTGCGAACCGCTGTGTGGGGAGGGGCGTGAGGGCTTCTGTGCTTTATTAGAAAACCTTGGGACAGGAATCTGTCTTCTCCATTGGAGATAAAAAGGTAAAAGCAAAGGAAATTCAAAGTTCAAATGGGGCCTCTAGGTTTTTTTTTTTTTAAGATTACTTATTTTTTTTTTTAAAGAGAGGGGGAGGGAGGGAGAAAGACGGAAAGAAATACCAGTGTGTGGGTTGCCTCTCATGTGCCCCCACCAGGGACCTGGCCCACAACCCAGGCATGTGTCCTGACTGGGAATCGAACCCGTGACCCCTTGGCTCACAGGCTGGCGCTCAATCCTTTGATTCACACCAGCCAGGGCTGAAGTCTTTTAAATATATTACACTCTGGATAATTTTTCTTTTCTTTTTTTTTTTTTTTTGCTTTTGCTTGAGTAAAAGATTGAACAGATTTTGATTTGTCAAAGTTTTGTAAAGTTGAGATGTGTCTTATTTTTGGAACAAGAATGAAATAGAATGAAAGCCCTGTCAGTGAACATTGAATGCATCGGTGTTGTCTGAGACATTCAAATGCTGTATAAATCTGAAACACTGTGGGTACTGAGAATGCACGCTGGATAGTTTGATGTGCTTGCTAAATTTCATGTTTACAAGTCACGTCTTTTTTTTGACTTTTCAATTATATGTATATTTCAGAAAGTTCTTAGAGAAATCAAAGTATTTAATAAAGTTAATACATATCTGATTTCAAAAGAATCCTTTCCCCCTCTGCATCAGAGCTCAGTGAAGATTGTCAGAGAAGTTTCACAAGTGGACACACTGCCATCTACTGACAAAGACGAAAGGTATGGTTTCCCCAACCTAGTGTTCTTGTGAAGCCATTACCATGTTAATGGGTTTGTTGGCCAAGACAGCCCTTCAGATGTTGGAGTCTGCCTGTAAGAAATGGCTGAATTGATCAAAATGACTGAGTTCAAATCCGTTACATTTTTAAGTTGTAATATTACTGCTGATACAAACTGTGATCGAGGGCAGAAACCCCACAGGGAAGGAATGAGAATACTGTAAAGGTCCTCAAATAAACTGGACAAGAATTTAACATTTCAAAAATTTTTGTCTTTTCTCAATTTAGTTTCCCAGCCCTTTCTCATGAAGAACCAGATGACTTTTGGTAACTTCGTGTGCTGGCCAGCTTTTTGCTCATGTAACAACGAAAGGCCCGTGACTTCTCTGTAATGAGGCAGACTGCTCAATAAAACTGTTTGTGCGATCCAGTGTGGTTTCTTTTTCATAATTTTATTTGGTGCTCTGGTGTATAAACCAAAAATAATCTAGTCAGGTGACACCTTTTCAGAATTTCTTGTTCTTAGGCCTTTCATTACACTAGATTGAATGGCTCATTTTTTTTTCATATTTGTGTTAGATTATATTTCCTTGAAAACGTATTGCTCAAATTCCTGCCCTGCATTTTGGAAGTTTCATCTGTGCTCCTTGCTCTCCAGAGTGTGGCTACTGCCAGTCATACCCAGGCCATCTTTCCCAAGGCTGTTCTTCAGATTTGTCCCTGAAAATAAAGACACAGGTTTCTCCACTCTCGGCTCTAGAAATAGTACAGTATCACCACTGGTCTTTACTGTTGGTATCTATTTCCTGGGAATCGACCCAAACCCTTAGATGGTAGTAAGAAGAGAGTGCCCATACTGGGCACTTACTGTGTTACCTGTATTAACTCATTTAATGTTCACCTCAGCCATATGAAGTGCAGGTACTGTGACCTCCCACGTTTTATAGATGAGGAAACGCAGAGCAGAGAGGTTAGAGACTTTTTTTGACTTTTCAATTATATGTATATTTCAGAAAGTTCTTAGAGAAATCAAAGTGTTTAATAAAAATACATATTTGATTTCAAAAGAATTCTTTCCCCCTCTGCATGGTCACAAGGCTTGTGACCATCATCTGTGGAGCCAGGACACCCAGGGTTGAGACCAGTAGTGCCTGTGGCCTGGCCTGTAGTGGAGCTGCTCCAGCAGAAGGCGTCCCAGGACCTGGAATGGCTCACCCATTAGGTGTTCCTCTCCAGAATGACCTTTAGAAACTACACATCAGCCAAGTGAAGGTCACCGCACTGAAATGCAGCAGCAGCGTAACTTCTGCACAGGTAAGAGGAGACCCGTTTGCTCTCACCCCCCGCTGCTTCATCTTTGTACACCTGCCGCTCTCGGTCCTGCATCTTGCTGTGGGAGCATCTTGGGCAATGTGGGAGTAGCTCTTTAATGACACTGCCATTAGAGTCACCAAAGTGTGTGCCCAGAACTGCTCTGAGCGTGAGCCACCATTACAGCCTGCACGGACTGAGGGATTTCCCGGGACGTGAGACTTTCAGTGCTAACCAGTGACCATCCAGTCTAATGTGTTCTTAAAGCTAAAACTGTAGGCTGCATATTTATGGGTCTTTTCTTTTTTAATTGAGTGACTCCGTCTTTTGATCAGAGAATTGAGTTCATGTACATTTAAAGTAATTATTGGTAAGTATGGACTTACTGTAGCCATTTTGTTGTTTTGTAATGCCTTTGTTTTTCTCCTTTTTCCTTTGTGATTTGATGATTTTCTGTAGTATGCTTATATTTCTTTATCTTTTGTGTATCTACTATAGGTTTTTGCTTTGTGGTTACCAGGAGCTTACATAAATCATATAGCTCTCTTTCAAGCTGATAATAATTTTGAACATACACAGAAGTTCTACATTTATACAGCCCCTCCCTCCCATTTTGTTTTTGATGTCACAATTTACATCTTTTTATATCTTGTATCCACTAACAAATTACTGTATAGGTTTTTAAATACTTGTCTTTTAAACTTCATACGAGAGTTAAAAGTGATTTACCCACCACTATTGCAAGAGTATGCTGAACTTATGTATTTGTCATCACCAGTGAGTTTTATACTTTGCACGTGTTCCTGTTGCTAATTATTGTCTTTTTATTTCAGCCTGCAGGACTGTTTTGACCATTTCCTGTAAGGCCCGTCTGGTGATGATGACTTTCAGCTTTTGCTACTCTGGAAAATGTTCTCCATCAGTCCTGAAGGACAGCTTTGCTGGGTATAGTATTCTTCATTGGTGGTTTGAGTTTTATACCTTGGGTTTATAAAATAGCCAATGGCATGTGGACCCTTAGGAAGGTTCTTCCTTATACTTTCCCCAAACTTAAGTTTTGTGTTAATGCCATAGGTTTATTGCTTTCATTTATTGAAGCTAGTCAGACAATTTCTATACTTTTCACAGAGATTTATGAAGTATTCATGGTGCTTTATGTGAAATATAGCCCAGTGGGTGACACCATTTTCTCAAATTGCTCTCACTTTTAAGTGCTTTGTCAGAGATGAAAAAATGTAGCAGTCTCTTACAAACTTGATTTCATACAAATGTGAAATCTTGATGATGCATGTATTTACAAATGACACCATACTGAGGACGAAGTATTTATGTATGTAAAAAGGCAAATGAATGAAGCTATAATTTTATTTCATTTCTGTTAGTACATCCACAACTGTTTCCACCTAAATAGATATTTAAAATAAGCATACACAAGTATTGACTATTATCTACAAATATTTATTGTAACACTTGAATAGAACTACAGGAAGCCCTTGGCACTGATAGAAAATATTGATTCACTGTTAGGTTACAAAAATTTATACATAGCAAAATTTAATGCTCTTTACATAAAAAATATTAGACTACTTAAACAAAACTTTCAAAAATTCTTGGTAATAGCTACCAGAATTAGAAAAGTAAAATTAGCCTTTAGACACTGCTTCTTCTAGAACACTGGACTCGAACAGCACCTGCACTGCTGGAAAAAACATGGAAGTCTGTCATGCCACAGGAGAACAAATCACCAAGCTATTCTGGAACGACTGTTCTACACAGAAGAGAGCTTCTCCCAATTAAAAAAAAAATAGTCAAGGTCCAATTAGGCATTTTTAGGCATTAACAACACCAACACAAGGAATCGAAATGAAATGTACTTGATGTTCAGTTTTAATAGCATATTGATAAAGGTATGCTTCCTTTCATTTTAATACATTTCCGTACATGTATATGTTTTAAAATCCAGGAAACAGCCAAACCACAAGTTAATTCCTAACGTGAATATACATAGTTAACCCTATATTATGCAGCCCCTTTTAAAAGCACTGATGCACCCAACAGTTATATGTATCATTTCATAAAGAACAACACAAAGTCTACCATCACTAATACCCAATACCTATAGTCACTTAATGTTCTGGAACACGATTTAGAAGGCAAGTTTCGTTTGAAAATGGCTTAAACTCAAGCAGTTGTGTGTTTTTGTTTGTTTTTTTTTCGTTTTTTTTTTTTTTTTGCTGAACATTGAACTTGATTATTCCAGAAAACTAAGATTTAGATAAGAAAACGTGAAATAAATACCAATGCTAATTTAAATTACTGAAGTATTCAAGTCTATAAAAGTAGGAGGTCTGTGGTCTGTTTGTAATTAGGTTTTAGATAGTTGGTATGAAACTGTAAACTCACTTTGGAGACCACATAAAAATGGTTTAGAATGGTGGTCATTTTAATAAGGTAACACTTCTTCATTAAGAAAAACATTTGTGGAAAAACTTCTCTGGAGGATTTTGGGTCTCCCATTGTGATACAAGTGCTTAGAAATTTACAGCAAATACTCATTAAGGCAGAGCTGATATTTATTCCCCCAAGAAGAGTGATGACAAGTGGGTCATTTTATTAAAATAAGATCTTGTATAAAATTGACTCTGGAAAGCTTGTCAATGAGTCACAAATTCAGCTTCTTCAGTGGTAGGTATAGCAGAATTTATAGTAGCACATTTTCGCATTATTGAAAAAAGATTTCCGATTGGATCATGAAATTATTGTGTCCTAGTGAGCTGTAAGAATCCTGTTATCTTTGCTGAGCCACAGTTTAATAACTGCCAGCTGTCGGAAGTGGAACTTCACACCGATTCCCTATTGGATGCTTTGGAGGACAGAGAGCATACACGATTTCACGGCCGCATCCCCTGATGCTAGCACATCATGGGGAGGGAGCATGCCACATTCTCAATGCCTGTCCTGGTAGGATTGCTCCGGCAACAACCGCGAGCATGCCACAAATTTCAAAAAGATGAACAATCGTTTTGTCAAAGTGTTGCCTTTTAAAATGGCTAACATTGAAACCTCCAATACCTGTTCTAAAGAAAAAGATTTACCTACTGGAAGGTTTTCCTAGAAATACATCCCAGCAGCTTGAGACAGACAGTGAAGTGTTTGTAGTTCTACATGAGTTTGTCTGATGGGAAACACATCTGTACTGCAGGGCAGCTGTCTGATGATTTGTCAGAGCTGTCAATTCGTCGGCTGAAGCACTCTGGCAAACATCTATGTGTAAGAATTGAGTTGTTCTTTTGACCGGGACTGGATATCTTGCAGTTCCTGTTCTTCCTTTGCTTTGATATCCTGGTAAGCCTGCATTTTGCTTGCATCCTTTAAGTAAGCCCAGTTAGAAGACAGTATCATGAGGAAGTGGATCTGGAAAAGAAGGGTGAGCATGATGGCTAGTGAGCATGTCAGAGGCAAAGCAGGCTGCTAGGTAGATTAGGGTTTACTGTCAAGGGGGAGAGGTTATTCTGTATTAATACTTATTCTGCGGTCAGAGGCATCAGATACCGAGGGCATGCTCTGCTAGTAGGCTTAATATTAAAAGGCTGAAGAAAAGTTAGTATACAGACATAGTGAACTTGACAAAATGGCCAAAGTTATTGTTAAGAAAAGGCAAAAATAAAATACAAGAGGGTGCTTTTTACCATTTCGAGAGGAATTTTAAAAACTATTGCAGAAGTTCTGAAACACGGTGGTGGTTATTTTTAAATAAGTGCGGTGCAAAGATCTTTCCTATCTGTGGATAAAAATCAATTCCCCAAAAGGCCCAAAAGTGTGAACAACGTTTATTTTTGAGTAAATAATAAAAAACTACATATTTAACATGGAAAAATTAAGTGAACGTCAAAACCAAACTTAAGAACTATAAGCAAAGCATGCAGTTTCTGTGTTAACAAGTTTTTAGTAGTGAAACTACATTTTCCATTTTATAACTGCCATTGTTTCATTTCACAAAACGTAAAAAATCCTTATTGTCATTCTTTACAGTTGATGCGGTACACACTCCTTCCCATTTATTTTCCTCATCTTTCCTGCATAATCTACATCTCAGGTTCCTTATATTTCAGATCTCCTTCTCATCATATTTGAGACTTTCAGATCCAGGAACAATTTCTCTTCCCATTAAAATCTTACATGCAGTTTGAGACCTGGCTCTGAGGAATCAGTTACTACTCACCAAAACAATAATTTAAGGTTATCAGTTTTTGATGGGCTCTGAAAGGAAGGATTGTGCTTTGTCCAAAACAAAAAAACAAAAACCCCAGGCATATAAATCCTTCTTTTTTTTTTCAGAGAAAACAAATACATGGCCTTTATTTTATTTCAAATTTCATCTGACTTACTGGGGGGCATTTATTTGGTAGTGAACCATGTAATCATAAAAAAATGAATCAAAATTAAAATATATTTGTAAAATATATTCCAGAAGGAGTCTGACTAAACAAAATCCAGAATAGGACGGTTCTCTTCCATTGCATCTTCACCACTTTTCATTTTCATCATTGAACTTGGTCACCAAGCCAGCAAAAATAACGGAAAATGCAGGTATTTCAGACTTTTAATACTTCATTTTAGAGACACTACTTAAAGTTTAAGTTCAAGAAAGTTATTTCTTAATGGGTGCTCAGAATGTCAGTAAATAACTGAATCCTTTTCAAACTGGGGAAGTAGCCAGATCTCATAACGTTTGTAACTCATGTACGGTAAGTCATCTTATTAATCTCCCACGCCAGATGAGTTCACTAAAGCTATTTACAAATTACTGGTACAAAACGGCAGAAGCCTAGCGTCTGCTTTAGTCTGGGGTGTCAGTGATATTCCTGCTACATCGTACAGCCCTCTAAAGCTCCTTAGGGGGCTTATGTGATTTAGAATTTAGTGCAGCAATCTTCCCGACTCTTAAACTTCAAAACCGCATAGTTATATGTGGTAGCCATCATGTAGATCAGCTGGTGGAAGAGAACAAAACAGGACAGTAAGATACAGGCAGTGAGGGCCGGTGCCACGAGACTTCTAAACTTGGGTGGGGAGGGCTGCCAGCCCCGCCTAGGGCGTTCCTTTTTCCCACTTACAGTCAATCACAGCAGAAGACGCTCATGTCTAGCACACAGAACTTTTCTCATTCCACATCTGCTACAGCGGCCCTCAGCCCTGCCCTCAGTACATTTATTAGAAAGACGAGGATGTGTTTAAAGAATGACAAGGTGGAGTTCTGGCTCAGCGGCATAAGGTGAAGCTGAACGCCCCTGTTTCCCTCATCTTGCCCAAGGGGCCCACTCAGCAGCACTCAGACCCCCCCCCCCCCCGCCCCCCCGCCTGGTGCTCAGCGGAGAGAGCAGGCAGCAGCGCAGAGAACCGGTCGGCACTGCGACTTAACCGGGGGTTCCTTTCGTGGGCTGTAGTGGGAAGGGGTGAGTTCGTGGTGGGAAAACCTGGCAGTGACTCATTTCCGAGCAGATGAGATGTCCCCCTTGCTGTCCCGATCTTGGACTTCTTGAGGTCATAACCCCAGCCCTCCCAAATTACATATCGATATGCACATACGTACATATACCTGCTTGTGGTTCTACGGCTGATCCTCATTATTTGAAGATTCTATATTTGCAAATTTGCCTACACACTAAAAATGTTGGTAACCCCCAAGTCCGTACTGATAACACCTTCATGGTCATTCGTGGACATGTGCAGAGCGGTGGAAAAGTTAAGTTTCCCAGCAGAGGTTGACCAAGGTGGCAGGCACTGCGTTGTTCCAGCTCCCAGTCTGTACACAAGTGTCCTTTTTGCAATCTGTTTAGTGCCATGTGTTGTTTTTTTTTTTTTGAGAGGGAGAGAAACATCAATGTGTGGTTGCTTCTCATGCACCCCCCACTGGGGACCTGGCCTGCAACCCAGGCATGTGCCCTGACTGGGAATCGAACTGGCCACCCTTTGGTTTGCAGGCCAGCACTCAGTCCGCTGAGCCACACCAGCCACGGCTGTTTTTTGCATTCTTGTGATTTTATGTTTTAAATGTTCCCTGCTCAAAGTGCTGTGTGGTGTTTTTAAGTGCAAGAATGTTGTGAAGCGACTTAACAAAGAAAAGAAGTGTTCTGAGTGATTTTCATTCAGATATGAGGCAGTGATTGATGTAGGCCGTGAGTTCAGTGTTAGTCAACAACGTATACAAAACAAGGTGCCTTTGAACAGAATCACACAAACCAAGGCTATATATTTGATTGGTTCGCCAAAAAAGGTGACCAGAGGCTTGCAGAAACCTAGTCCGGTGTGTCCTCCCGGGGCAGTGGCTCCGTATTTGCTCAGTCAGTGTTCGAGGAGACTTTGCTGAGTGTAACTGCTTGTGCACAACAGGGTCAGCTCTGTAAGTATGTAGGTACATGTGCGTATTTCCTTTTGGAAACCGAAAGGGGTAGTGCCTTGCGGGACCATTTGTCCCTGTCTCAGTATGCCATAGTGCACTGTTCCAGTCCTAGTTAACAGGTGTTCGGGTGTCAGTACGCTCTCTTCTTTCCATAGAATCCGGCCTACATTGCCTACAATCAGCGCCAGGACAGCCAGCTAGCACACCCTGCAGTCTAGACATGTGATAGGTTTACACGGGTGAAATTTGACCAACCTCGAGTCGTCCCAGGAGTGTTTGCTGGAAGGGAAACCTGTCGTTATAGAGACTGCTGGGAGGGGGAGCTAGACTGGGCCAGTCTTCGGGCCATTACTCACCAGGGCAATGACGGTGGCGCCAGCTCCGGCACAGGCCACAATGAACAGGTGATAGGACATGTAGAACTAGGAGAGAAGAGGGCACCAACATAAGCATTTCATGTGTAACGCAATGGCCTGTGTCCACTGCAGTGTGCTGTGTCATCCTCCCGTGGAGCTGTTTGCGGCAAGGCCGAGTGTAAGTGTGCGCTCCCGGCAAGCCCATTGGGAATCACCCGGTGGGGTTTAAAACTCTCCGATGCCCAGGCTGCACCCTAGGCCAGTTAAATGCGAGTATCTGGGGGCCGGGCCTCAGCCATCGGTATACTGCAATGCTGCGTGACGACCCACCATGCAGCCAATGTCAGGAGCTTCAGCTTTGAGCCAGTCTACATTGTGGATATACAGACTGACCAGCCAGGTCAGTAGGGGCTCACTATTTTGGTAAGTGATTGCTTTCTAGAAGCATATTAGGACTCTCGTACACAGGCAGGCTCCCACTGGTACAGTTCAGTTTTATAAACAGTTATAAACCAGCACCAGCACCTGAAGAATATTCTAGGGCCCAGAGATTTTAAACCAAAGCGTGTTAGGGTTTAGTGCCAGTTAAGGGTGAACGAGAAATAAGAGCAAATCTCTCTGGAAATATAAATGATTAACTGTGACTTGATTTGTAAGAATTTGGCTTGCATACAAATATGGGGGAATCTTTGATTAATTTGCATTTGTTCTGTGACAAATGTTGTAGTTTGAAAAACTATCTGAAGGTGAAAGAGAAGAGTCTATATATATATTTTCAGATGTGCAGGATTGGGATCACTCTCAAATTATTTGCCCAAAGAGGACAGCTTTCTGATTGCTAAAATCCTCACTGAATGGGCTGGACCAAGTGAAAGGGCCGTTTTCTAGGTCAGAGATGGCTGAATGTCGGTGATTACGCACAGTTCACCCTTTAAGAGTCTGCAATAAAAGGCTTCCCAGGGCAGCATTTGCGCTCTCGTTCCTGCTCTTTCTCCCCAGGAGAAGCGACCTTCTTTTTGTCAGTGGTCCTCTGTGAGCCTGGGACAGGAGAGGGGTTTACCTCATTTGTGTTGCAGATGTTCTCAAGGGCAGAGCCGCATATTTTTCCTGGGAGGGCATTCCAAGGAATGATACCTGTGAAGTGAAGGTCAGTGGAACGTTAGGCGTCAGTGCGCACTACTCCAGGGCCTTGTGCTCTCCACAGTCCTCACCGGGTGAGATGCTGAGAACAGTGCCCTTGCAGGCTGCCATTCTTCTTCAGCAGGGCACAGATCTGCCCTCTGCAGGACTGGCTTTTTGGAATAATGAATAAGTCCTACCTGGGCAGTAGGGCATGGGCAAAGTCAAATAGTCTGTAAGAGACTTAACCTGATGCTATTTTTCCTACACATTATTTAGTTGTGTTGTGTAGTGCTTAGTGCTTTGTTTAGTTTAGCTGGTATCGCAACATTTTTCTTTAATTTTTTATTTTTTATGTATTGACTTTATTGGGGTGGCATGGGCTAATAAAATAAAAAATTGATTTTCAAAGCTAGGTTTTCCCTCCTGTGAATTGATGAACTATGGTTATGCAGCTGCAGGCTGACCCCCCCAGCCCCGCCCACTTCTAAAGCACTTCCTCATGCTGAGGTCAGGCCCATGTCCCCGTGATTTCCTGGCCTGTGGCCTGTCACTCAGGCTGTTTGTTAGCAGCTTGCCATGACATAAGTTCCCAGATTGCGAGTCTGTGCTCAGAAAGTTCCGTGGCAGCTTGACAGAGTAATTTATGCTCATGTTATATAATTGGGACTTGTATTTCGTATGTCTTTGCTTTTCTATTCATTTCTCTTGTGTTTTACCAAATGCACTGGAACCACTTCGGGATTGAAAGCCCTGACCTTGGTCACAGAGAGTGGGGCCAGCACGGCCTGAGGTCTCTCACTGTAACCCTGACTCGTCCCTGCAGTGATGGTGCCTGTTGGGAGCTGCCACTCTTTTCGCCACTAATGAGCAGGTGAGTGCTTCAGTATGAAACACAGTGCAAAGTACGCATGTCCGAGGGCACAAGGAAGGCGGATTACAGAAAGGAGCCCTTCGTCGGTCCGTGCTTCCCGTGGGTCAAGACTACGTCTCCCTAAATGGTCAGTGAAAACAGTGATTTCAAATACACATTTAAAAAGATGGTTACCCATGACCCAGAATATGTAGTGAAAATGTTTAAGAATAGAGCAACGATATACATTTAGACAGTCATTTACAAATACCTTAAAAATCAACTTTAGCCCTGACTAGGATGGCTCAGCGGGCTGGGCATCGTCCCCCAAACTGAAAGGTCACTGGTTCGTTTCCCAGTCAGGGCACAGGCCTGGGTTGCAGGCCAGGTCCCCGGCTGGCTGGGGGGCAAGAGAGAGGCAACCGACTGATGTTTTTCTCTCTCACATCGATGTTCCCCTCTCTCAAAAAATAAAAATCAACTTTAGGCACTGTTTCCAATCCATCAGGAAGAACAGTGTGGTTGAACCTTGGTCTTTATGAGAAGGGATGATGATTAGGCGGGTGGGCAGTTTTTGACAAATTTCCTATTATGTCCTAAGGTAAGAGTCTGAGGATAAGCCACATGGGAAAAACAAGCAAGAAAAATGAAATAGTCATCTCTTTCTCAAAAAGCTCTGAAAGAACAGTTATTTCCTCTTTGATTCTAATGAAAAGCTTTTTTTCTATTTGTTTCTGCCAAGCACAGGATTTCCTGCCATCCTGGCTGGAAGCACTAATTAAACTCCCCGCTCAGGGGACGCTGCCTTCTCTCAGCAGGGAAGTCAAGCCTCACATTAATTGACAGGCGCAGCAATGGCCCCTTCTGTGCCTTGTCAAAATGAACCCGCCTTCGCTGCCTCATTGGAAGGATCCCATCCCTTTGAAAATATGCTTGAAAATATGTTTGAATGTGTGTCCAATAGCCGGCTTTTATAGAATATATTCCGATGACTTTAAAAATACATTTGGATTTTATGTTGTGTTTTTCAGTGTAGATGAAATGGAAGCAGGCGGCCATTTAAAAACTACCCGCTTTGAAGGGCCTGACATATAAATTAATTGGATATACAGTACATGCAGTATTGTAGATAGAAAGCAAGATGGCACAGAACTGAAAAGTTGAAGAAAATGCATGAACTTTTTATAGTTGACTATCCAGCGGTCTGTTTTTGATTGAACTGCATTATAAAGTAGCTTCTCATCATAAAAAGTGTTTTACTGCGTATTTGAAAAACACAACAAAATTCTGAATGGTGACTTTTAGCAAGTAAGAGCCTAAATGGGCTTTTCATTAAGAAATGGAGCCTGCTGAGGGAAGGAGTATACACCATGGCAATAGAGGGATGCATGCCAGCGATCACAGCGATGGCTAGATGCCCACATAACGACTAAGGCCCAGATGCACGCACGAGAGCAGAAACGGCAATGGGGGGAGTAAAGGGGAGCACCGTATTGTCGGATATCCACGCAGATCTGCTCCACGCCGGTGGTCCCGTTGGTCTGGGGTGCCTTGATGACTTCACAAGTTGACCATATGTTGTAGAACATAAACACGGGCACTGCAGAGAAACCAAACACGCCGAGCCAGGCCACTCCCAGCACATAGGTGAGGAAGACAAACTAAGCCAAAAAGGAGAAGGAGAAAGAACCGTCATTGAACCCGCGCCAAGGCGCATCCCCGGGGAGCAAGGATTCTGCGTTTCCGACCCAATACCGAAGCTGTGGGGTACGTGCAGTTCAGAGCGCCTCCTGGGCCCGCAGTAGCGACAAGGAAGAGAAGAACCGAGAGCTGGTGGCTGGGGCAGGGTGATCACGCTCTCCAGAGCTATAGGATGGAGAAGGTTACTACTACCTGGTAATTGAAAGTCCTTTTAACAAGGACCCAGGGTCCCCAGAGGTGATCTCCCTTGTCCAAGGTCACAGCTAATGAGTGACAGCACCTCCCACGGGGCCATAAACGTGAGTTCCGTACTTAACCCTGGGACAGGGTCTGGGTGGTTTCATAGGCCACTTGAATTATAACTTCATAGTATTTTACCCCAAATTACCTTTATTTTACATAATGGGTGGTATAATAGCAATTGCTATGGGAAGTTCTTTCTCAAAAAGAACCTCACTAGATTCATGGTCCTGTGATATTACTAAGAGCATTAGATGCTTGAACCTATATTAAAGATTTAAAATAGCCTTGAACACAAGCTTAATGCTCAGTGAATCTGATAAAATTCTCATTTCCCTCTGATTGTTTTCATCTTTAACATTCACAGGAGCTCTGCAAGCAAAGCCCTGGCTTAGGACAAAATCACCCCGTGCACCCGCACGTTGCTGTGGGCAATTTCAGGAAGAATATAATCCCATTGCTTTACTTTCTTCCTAACCTGCCTTGACTACCAATTTTCAGATACTTTGAAAGGCTGTTTAAAACACATTTTGGTATTTATATTTTGAGAACGTGCACCCACAGAGTTGTGTGGGTGAAAGTTTGGCATCCAGGTTTGGCTTTGTAGTTTTTCAAGCTGATGCCGGAGACTTGAAAGTTCCATTGACCTTTCTGTCCTGCAGGAAATACCTGGATGGTGCCAGCTTGGCCTTGGGGCAGCCTAGATGGGCCACGTCCTGTAGGTCACCCCAGGAAACTACAGAAACAAGGCATTTTATCTCAAGGACGTTGACACTTTTGGAAGCATTTGCATTTCTAAAAATAGTCAAAGACAGATTTCAGCAGTTTCCCAGCCTTCCTCCCCAGCGCTTACAGACTGGCTACTCCAAACTAGGCTTGCTTTTTTTTTTCCCCCTGCAGAAGAAAACTTGACTTTCTCTCTAATAACACCACGAAGACTTGAAAAAGGGCTGGTGGTCCTTTGCTTCGTGAGCCTTCGGTTCCCGCAGCGGTGAGGGCCCCCCAGGGCAGCCGGTGCCTAGTGCCGAGGGCCCGTCACTCGAATTCAGAATAGCCTTCAGAGTAGGCATTCAGAATTCTGTCCTTAGCGACAGACTGCGAGTGGTCCGCAGAACCCAAACTGTTCTCCACCCAGCCCAGTGCAGACAGGTTTGCTGACCCCTGGTCTAGAGGAGAACAAAGCTTAAAAAGAGCTCATTAAAAGCCATGGTGGAGGGCACCTCGGAGAGGTTGAAAGGCTAGTAGTATGCATACGTCTTTATGTCCACAGTCCACGTGCAGGACGTGAGTTCCCTCCCTTCACAGTGGGGGCCTTACATGTGAAAGCTCTTCAAAACCCTCATTGCCTGTACCTTGGGGAGGGACATGTTAGATCCCATACAACCAGCTGTAGATTTGAGCTTCTGCTCAATAATGCATCGAAGGTATTTTCATATTCCTAACTGTAATGGTTAAGAACAGCACAGGCACACTCCGGTGTTACTGAGCTTCACTCTCTTGCGTTTCACAGATGCGTGTTTTACAAACTGAAGGCCAGACCCTCCCCCAGCAAAAAGATGATGCCTCACTTGATGGCGATACTCCACTGCGGTGGTCTGGAACCGAACCCACAGTGTCTCTGAGGTGTGCGTGCCTGAGTGTGTCAGGACTCTGCCTGCACTCCGAATTAACTCGTAGCTTTTCCTGGCTACAAAGACCTACAGAGCGGTGTGGCTCTGGCCGTGGGTCCGAGAATCCGAGGTGGGCACTCACCATTCCGCTGATGCACCGGCCGCAGGCAGTGGTTTTAAACTCCCCGTGCAGCTCCTTCACCGCGCTCGTGGTGTAAAAGCCTTCTGCCAACAGGATGATCCCGTACAAGAAGAAGAAGGACGCGATTCCGTAGATAACGTACTGCATCAGCTGGATTCTACAAAAGGGAAGGGCGAGAGCCGGAAATGTTGTTACATCCCCTGCATGGTGAACAGACGACGTTTCAGCCTCTGGAACGGGGACATGGGACGTCTCCTGCCCCTCTGGGGGCCGCACTGGGCTCGGTGGGGGGGCATTCCGGGTGGGCGTGCTGGCCCACCCCACTGCAGCCTGGGCCTGCCTTCCAAGGCGGACCCACTGTTGAGGTGGACCACATTCCCAGACACGGGAGCTGCTGCCTTCCACCAGGGGCAGTCGTAATCTTGGAATACTTGACCCGAGTTCTGTGCTCTGGGGGTTAGACTTCTCATTTTGCAAATAAGGTAACCCCAGGCACTGAGGAGTGGAGTGACTCACACAAGGATACAGAGTTAGTGGCAGAGCAGCACCAGAAACTCTGGTCCAGGGGACACTGTGTTCCTTCTACCATATCAGATGCCTCCCAACCAGGCCTCGTGGTTAATGTTACCCTGAGAAAGCCCCTAAGGAAGCGCTCAGGGAGTCGAGTAATACCTCGGGCAGATGTTTTTGGCATTGAAATTCTCACTATGTAAGTTTCAAGTAGCTTTAAGATACGAAAAGTTAATTCACAACTAATTGTGTCCTATGAAAGCTGATGGACCCACATGGCGGTTCCTCAACCCTCGGCCACCTACTGGAACTACCTGGGGAGCGTTAGGAAACACTGGTACCCGGGTGCTGTCCTCAGAGATTATGACTTCATTGGTCTGTGGTGCAGGGCAGGCATGGGGAATTTTTAAAGATTCCTGAAAGTTTGAGAGCCACTGCTCAAGCTTACTTGCTACGTGAAGCAACACCCCTTTCCCAGGTTCAGTTGTGGTAAATACTCCTGGTCGTCTTTGCACACAGTTGTATTCATTCAGTAAGTCCCATGTGCTGCCTGATTCTCCTGATAACCTCCCCTAGCCCTGCTCCTTGGTTTGGATGTCATTCATGAAAAATAAAGAGTAAAATTCCCTAAGGACTCGTCCAACATGATTTCATCACTGCATAAAAATTCCTTCACGCCTTTTTCAGTCTGCCGGAGAGGTCTCTTATAATCACAAGACACCTGAATACTGGGAGGTTTGGGGAGTGGAGGAAAGACAAACCACTGAAGGCAGCAGCGAAAGGGGAAAGTATACGAAGGAATCGGCACACTGTCCCTGGGCCTGCGTAGTTAATTTAAGACAGTCTGCATGGGGGTAGTTGAGGCTCCACTGAGAATCACTGCAGAGTGGGGAGGCGGAGATCTGGGGCTCAATCCACCAAACTTCCCCTTTTGGGCATCGGAAGGTGCTCTGGGATTTGTTCTGCCTGAAGAATGAATGCCCAAGTCCTGTTCCTATAGAGGGGAGTTAGTCCTCAACAGGGTTCCTATCATTCCCAAAGATGGTCACTTCCTGTGCGGCCACTGGAGGGCGCCTGTTACTTGGGAACCACGATAACTGCGGTGTGATCATGGGCAGCATCAGCCTATCGCCCTGTCACAGCCCCTCGTGTCTGCGGAGTGTCCTGTGCGTGCACCCTGCCATTCTCAGGTGACGTCCCAAACACCTACTGCATTCTTGGCCCTTTCCTTTCCCTTCTCTCGTGGACCTTTTTCTGCCTGCATACAGTGGGCCTTCATGAAAAGCATGGGCCTTCTTCCAGGAGAGCACCCGCTAGCCTTTAAAAAAACATCAGGGGATGGTTGCATTTTCAGTACATTTTTAAAGGGAAGCAGGTACTTACACCTCACTCAGCAGGGCGTGGTCACTGGTGTTGGTGGAGAAGTGTTGCTCAAGGATCGCCACAGTGCCCGCAAGAGCCACGTGTCCACAGCCACAGAACAAGGCGACCCCAGAGAAGCAGAGGATGGTGGCCACCAGAGAGGCATAGGGGACTCCTCCCAGACACTTGATGCAGCATTCGAAGCAGCCTGGACCCAAAGGAGAGAGAATGCTGCTGTAACAAGCAAAATGCCTCTCGGTCTTCACGAGCACCACATGTTAGCAGAGAAGGTTCTACTTTTCCATCTTCCCCCTCAGACTCTATGGCTAATAGCGCAACATCCCGAGGGCCAGTGGGGGTAGTTGTCATCATGTCATATTCTCTGTGGGTCAGGACCCTGGGGCTCCAAGAGGGAACATAGCTTAATTTGCTTGGGATGAGTGGCCGAGCAGACACTGACAAAATAATTATGCAGTAAGTCACAATTCTAGAGCTTCCCAACTGACCCAGGGGTGATGGGGGGGGGACCTGCTCAAGTGACAATGCAGAGCAATCATTCCTGCAGAAGAGCCACCATCAAGTTCCCCCCAACCCCCAAACTTCTGGGGTTTCTAGTACTTCTATTTCTGTAGCAGCCAATACCTTTGCCCGAGCCGTTACCTCCTGGGCAACCAGAAGCATCAAATACAGTCATTATACTGTTGCTGCATTCAGAAAAATACCAATGTGATCATTTTGGAAAGGGGATGGGTATTTTGGTCCCTACAAGAACAAAGTCACCAAGATCCACTCAAGTGGATCCCCTCGTTTCATTCATGTCATTATCAGAAATGAACTTTATCATACAAATGTCCCCCAGGCCAAGCAGCACAAGCAGTTTGGTCACAGGCCTCCTCCTCCTCCCCAGCTTCCATCTGCCCCCTTCCCCAGCACACACGTTCAAAATAAGAACCCAGAACTGGTGGGTGACATTTAAGTATTTGAAGAAGGAAAAGGAACAGAAGGGGGGGAAAAAAAAGACAAAATGAGCATCCATGAAGTGAAATGAAGGAGAGAGAGCCACAATCCACTCTTCATCTTGACAAGAATGACTTTTATCCATTTTCAAAATAAACTTCGGACTTTCAGTCCGAAGACATTTATGTTTCACTAGAGCAGCGCTGGCCTCAGGATAATGTCACTACCTCCCTGACCTCCCGTCCCTGTTTATATTATCCAGGCCCTTAAGTAAATGGCTTGTCAGAGAGATCGAACTCTGAAGGCATTGTCAGGTCTAACGGCAATGAAGGGCACTTCATTACTTCAAAGCGAGCACATTAAGCCAGCTACATTGCTTCTCCCCAAATGCTCTTTACAGTAGACAGGGAATGACTACCCAGCATGAAACACTGGAGACAGGCTTTTCCATTTTGATGAGCACCCCATTTTAAGCCAGCATTTGCTTAAACCCACCACGTTACCAGATTTCTCTTCAGTTCGTTGGAAAATCATCATCAAAAAAAAAAAGTTAGGACTTCCTAAGAAAGTGCATTTCCTTTTTATTTCAGAAGATGGCACACTGTTTTCATGAAGACCTACCTCCCTGCGATGGATTTATGAAACCACACAAAAGGGGAACCAGTGCACAACACAGTTCAAGTTCACTAGCAAGTCAGTACCTTAAAGAGCTTCGGACACTTGAGATTTGTGAACAAGGATGATGGAGTTCCATTGCATTTTGTTACATGACTTCCTGGGGGCCGAGGTGAGGTGAAAGACTTCAACAAAAAGTCCAGGCTCCTAAACCAAGAGAAATCCCCAGCCTCAATGTGTCCCACTACATAAAAATCCCCGGCCTTGCCCAGGCCGGTGTGACTCAGTGGATTGAGCACTGGCCTGCAAACCAAAGGGTCGCTGGTTTGATTCCCAGTCTGGGGAATATGCCTGAGTTGCAGGCCAGATCCCCAGCAGGGGGCGCATGAGAGTCAGCCACACATTGATGTTTCACTCCCTCTTTCTCCTTCCTTCTGTTTTAAAATAAATAAAATCCTTAAAAGAGAAAAAAAAAAAAGGAAAAAAAATCCCTGGCCTCAAGGTGTCCCATTACATGAGACAGAATCGACCTGCGTGTATTGTGCCATTCACAGCCTCCCCCACTCTCCGTCCGCACAACGTGAGGAACAAGATGAATGTCTGCCTCCCTGGCTAACAAAGTTACATCTGGTCCTTATTAGATAGAGATGTGTGACCTCGAGACTTGTGCTGTCCAGTACAGTAGCCTCTCGCTCTTGTAACTACTGACATTATTTACAATTAAATAAAATAGTAAATTCTGTTCCTCAGTTGCCCGTTTCGCATGCTCAGGAGCCACACGCGCTAGTGGCTCCCCTAGTGGACGGAGCAGACATAGAACCTTCTATCACCGCGGAAGATAGTTTCACTTGCCATGTATTTGATTTTCGATAACACGACCTGGGTTCTGAGTTCCACTTTGGGTTTTATTCATTCAGTATTTTTTGAAGACCTACTGGGTGCTAAGTAAGCACTGTGCTTGGCACTGGGGATACAACTATGAAATCAGACATCTTTGTTTTCAAGATCAGTCTAATGCTGCAGGCAGACACATAGCATAATTATTATAGTGCAGCATGACAAGATATAGACTGCTGGAGAGCCAGGGGGTGGTGGGCAGGGATGGGGAGAGAGAAATGTAGTTCCTACTGGAGAGGGGTTACAAAAGGCCTTCTACAGAGAGACCTAGCATGCAGAACACAGCTGACACGCTGACACTGACATGTAATCTGATAAAGTGCTCATTCATTCTTAAATGTTTTTTCCTCCTTTTTTTAAAAGATTTTTATTTATTCAAGCCCTGGCTGGCGTGGCTCAGTAGATTGAGCACGGGCTGTGAACCAAAGTGTCTGAGGTTCGATTCCCAGTCAGGACACATGCCTGGATTGCAGGCCATGGCCCCCAGCAACCGCACATTGATGTTTCTCTCTCTCTATCTCTCTCCCTTCCCTCTCTAAAAATAAATAAATAAAAATCTTTTTTTAAAGATTTAATGAATAATTTTTTTAAAGATTTAAATGAATAAATAAAAATCTTTTTTAAAAGATTTTATTTATTTATTTTTAGAGAGGGAAAGAAAAGGAGAAAGAGAGGGAAAGATATATCAGTGTGTGGTTGCCTTTCTCAGCACCCTGTACTGGGGACCTGGCCCGCAACCCAGGCATGTGCCCTGACTGGGAATCAAACTGTCAACCCTGTGGTTTGCAGCCTGTGCTTGATCCATTGAGTGGCACCAGTCAGGGCCATTCCTAGATGTTTTTGTGTTATATATGTTTATATCTATTTTGAATAAACCCACATCCTTTCCCATTATGTACAGCTAGGTTCGGTGTTACGGCATCGCACACTTGCCCTGTAACAATAGAACTCATCCTTCCAGATCCAGTTGCCACTTCAAAAGTCTTTCATCCACAGGGTTATAGCATTCTGCTCCTTTCAAAGGAAATATCACAGCTGCTCCCTGACTCAAAAAGACAAGTGGGGTTACGAGAATGGTGCTGCTCAGTCCCAAATTCTGCACTAGATCAAGGCTAAAGATTTCCCTCCAGTTTATATCTCTCAAGGACTCCACACACCCCACGCTGTGCGTGTGGTTTTAGAACAGCAGGGGGAACCTGGCACTCAGGAATTTGGGGGATCACACCAACGAGTCCTAGTCTCTCAGCCGATGGTCTCATTTGCAGCTGTGGGAACTCTGGCTCCTATGGAACAGAAGTCACCATGCTGGTCATCGTTCCACACGCACAGATGAAACTCTTAGGGACCCTGCCGGTCAATGTGAGAAGAAGCTTGTGGAATAAAACATGGGAAAGATTCCTAGGAATGAATTCATCTGCAGAGCTGAAACTGTGTGTTTCACCCACGTATGTCCACTGTGCCTTCCATGGCCATCTAGAAGCTCTTCCTGCCCACAGCGTGTCAGGTGTCTCAACACCGGGCAGTTTGCTCGTGGGCCACCTACTTTTCCCAGAGAAACCATAACTGCTGCGAAAAGCAAAAATAACCTAAACACGTTTCCTAAATATGACTATCAGTACTGTTCGTGCCCTCACGTTAACAAGCATTTCCGACTTGAACACCGTGAACGCGTGTCTGCGGCAGAGGTGGTGGTGGAGGCCATGACGGTGACGTGACCCGGACAGTCCTGTGGGGCCCTGGGCTCGGTTTAATGCCCTGCTCTTGCCATCTTGAAGTTCTTAATCATTTTTGAACCAGGGTGTCTGCATTTTCAGTTTGCACTGAGCCTGCAAATTATGAAGCCAGTCCTCGGTGCATTTATGTAGGAGGAGGCAAGGGGGATTCTTTTCACCCTAGATGTGCACAGTTGTGTTTTATTTTCCTTTCACAGTGTTAGGAAGAAATACAGCCTAGGGAGGCAGACGCCACCTTGCCTACCATATCACCCTGATGTACAGCCACCATCAGATTCTATATAAAGGGACGACCTATGTCCTAGAATTAATGAGCTCCCCTTCACTCTCAGAGAGAGGAGCCATTACCCACCGTAGTATCCAAGAGTCAACAACTCAGTTTTCCTAAACCAGGGTGAGCCGGTATTTCTGTAGTATGGGAATAGTTTACACTCATTTATTCACAAGTTGCGGCCATTTCCCCCTACAATGGTCGAGTTGAATGGCTGTCACAGAGTGTATTGCTTACAAATCCTGAAATATTCACTATCTACAGAAAAAATTTGCAGACTCATATCCGGGAGCACTGATATTCAGAGTGTGGTATCAGAACCAGAAGCATCAGTATCACCTGTGAACATATTAAAAATGCAAAGTCTTGGGTTCCACCCTGGAAACTCAGGAAGAAGTAGACCCAGTAACCTGTGTTTTAACCAGCCTCTCAGGACATTTTCACGTATGCTCAAATTTGAGAAGCGCTATCCTAAGAAATCATGCCAGCTCTTTACTGTGTCAGTTCTACTGGCTTTTTTGTTGTTGTTGTTGTTACCACCCAAATTCCGCTGTAATAAAAATTGAACTCCCCGGAATGATTCCTCGCTTCTGGCTAAGATGGATTAACAGGGACCTAATTCATTCTCCTGCCTGAAACAACTAAAACACTGGACAAAACATATGAAACCACGGCTTTCGAGATATTAGACATCGGGGCTCTGAAGAAACGGATGAGTCGGTTATTAAAATACTAGAAAGACCCCAAGAAGCCATGTTAGATGGCCTCTAAGTCATTTCAAAGAAGCAGCTGGCCCAGGTTCAACCGAAGTCACAGCTCAGTCCTCACTCATACAAGAGAAACTCTTCCCATAACCTTGCTGTTATCATCACTCTGGGTATTGGGGTCTTTTAAAGGTCTTGTTTAATTGAAGCTGTCAGTTAAGCAGAGTCACAGATATGGGGGAGAGTGACAGCATTGGGAGGGAGGGAGCAGCTGTGCATTCACTCGTTCCATTTCATTCAATTAGGGAACGTGCAATGCTCACCGAGTGTCTTCGGTGTCCCGAGCACTTTGCTGTGCTCTGGGGACCCACTGGTGAGCCGAGACAGCATGGCCTGCACTCTAACATTGAGTTTATAGTCTATGGGCCAGATGGACGTTAACCATATGGTTCCAAGCCCAGAAGTGGTAGGAGAGCAAACAATGGGGACTTACTTAGGCTTCTGGGGGGTGGCCGGGGATAGCTTCCACAGCTTAAATATGAAGGATGATGGATTTGAGTTAATTACATAAAGGGAGAGAAGAATGGGTTAGGGAAGGTGCTTCGGGAACAGAAGGAAGAACAGCTCTATGGTGGAAAAGAGCAGAGTGCCTTCCCAGGCACGAAAGAAGCCAGAACACAGAGAATACACAGAGGGTGGGACAGAGAAGGCAGGGTTGGGGTTCTAGCGGAGATAAACCCCTTAGGGGTATAGGTTGCCTTAAGGATTCTGGACTGTATCCTCAGAATCATGTGAAGCCATTGAGCACTGTTCACCTCAGGGAGCAGACTGGCGTTGCAAAAGGTCGCCGGGGAGGATGTGGCGGGAGCAAAGTAGAATCGGAGATGTGTAGGAGCCCGGTGTGATGGTTCGCACAGGAGATAACAAGAGCTTGGACCGGGGCAAAGGGGGTGGAAGTGGGAGAAGTGAATGGGTCCGAGAGGCGATTAAGGTGTCAGATGTGCAGGACTTGGTGTGGATTAATTGGATCATGGGGGTGGGGATGGTGAGGACCATGGGGATCATCGGTGAGTACCAAGGATGACTCCCAAATGTCTGGCGTGTACAGCTGGCTGGGTGTTGTGTTGTGCTCTGAGTTAGGTTGACCAGAAGAGGGCTAGGCCTGGAGGACAAAGATGTCGAGTCCCCTCTTAGACATGTTGAGTTTGAGGTGATTGGATGTCGTCTTAGGACTTCTGGCAGGCAATTGGATGTGTGGGTCCAAGGCTCGGAAGAGCTAAAGATCAATGCCATGTGCTTCTACTGGACAGCAGGGAAAACTTTCAGAGGTCAAGGAAAGAAATGAGTGGACTGCTTGTTAGTTGAAAGTGCTGTAGACCTTTCCTTTTACAAAGCGTGGTCCTTGGACCGGCAGCATCAGCAACACCAGTGAACTTTAGAGAAATGCAGAATCTCAGGCCCCACCCCAGACTAGCTGAATCCAAATCTGCATTTTAACAAGCTCCTCCCCTTCCGGGTGACTTGTGTGCACGAGAAAGTCTGAGAAGCCTGTTTTGAGTCAACAGCCCCATCTTCCCAGTCTCGGGAGCGGCATCCTGCGCCCATTCGAAGCGTCTGTTTTGTGTTCAACCGTGTTTGGTGTTTTCCCCTGAAAAGATGGCCCGCTGAGCTTGGCCATAACTCTAGCAAATCAAATGGCAAGTTCCAGGGGCTGCCATGAAGAAAACAAAATGTTCCAAGTTGTTCAGCTGTCTTGAAAAGAGCGCAACTAGAGTGGTTTTTTCTGAGCCAAGCAAGTCCTCTTAACCTCCGAGTTTTTGACAAAGATGCTTTAGAGCCGCACCATAGACAGGGGCTGAGAAAACAGATGTACTCCCCTACCCCATCCCTCCACAGGGCTGGCTGTGCCTGGACAGACAAAGGAACTGGGTCTGTGATTCAGGCTGTCCCCATGTGAGAAGTCACAGACAAGGCCGACGTTCTGAAGTACGGAGGTGGTGCCAAGCATCAGCAGAGCACCACACTGTTCAAGTTCACGCTAGCTAAGGCAGGTCAATGCTTTTCTTGGACCCTCCTATAAATCCGCACTCAAGTTTTCCCAAGCTTCAAACCAGCAAGGACAACATCCGTTAATGTGAACCAGAAAAGGCAAGGAAGGAAAGCTTTTTTTTTTTTTTTGGATGACTAGGATCAACTCAAGTAAAAAAAAAAAAAAATTAGTGCCAGGCCTTCTAGCACACTTTGCTAGCAATTCTCAATACCTCTCACTAAACCCCCAGAACCTCTTAGGTTAACAATGTGATAAGACTTCCCTTAGCTGGTCTCTGTGGCTCAAGAGAATGTTGAATTTTAGGTTTGGATTCACACAAAAACTCCAGTGTGCTTTCGCTCCAGAGAGTTTAAATATAAACCACATAGTAGGGAGAAAGAAATACGCAGCAGTGCCCATAACACTCAATGGCCATTTTGTCTCCAGCGTCTCTAGAACCTTTTGTGCGGAACAACAGAATAAAACACGTTTTGTCCTCGCGCTTGCGGATGGCCGTTGCCATGGCTGTGAGTTCAGAACGGCCCAGCGATTTGCCCCAAGTTGTCTGTGATCCTGGCCGCACATTTAATGCTGGCTCAGAAGGAGGGCCAGCGGGAACAAGGGCTCAGATTCTTCCCCAGGGAATGAATGTCACACACACACACACACACACACACACACACCCCCGAGCTCTACACACGGCCTCCCTTGCTACTTTACTGATTCCTAATGAGCCACAAAATTCAAAAGAAACTGAGAAGTAGCCAAGGTTTGCCACTTTCAAAGAACCGGCATCAGGAAAAGGGAGGTGGTGAGAATCCTATGTAAAAGAAGCAAAAGTGAGCGTCAGCTGACAGATGCCTCCCTGATTTGAGATGGCCTCAGCAGAGGTCCTCAACAGGGGGTGACTGTGCCCTCAGGGGACATTCTGTAATGTCTGGAGATATTTTGGGTCATCACATTTGGGGGAGGGAGGTGCTACTGGCTCCAGTGAGTAAAGACAGCCCCCACCAAGGATCTGACCGCAAATGTCACTAGCACCGAGTTGGGGAATCCCTGAGACAGCGTGAGCAGAGAACTCTACAGGGTAATTTCTACCGTGGTTTTCAGCTGGGGATGATTTGGCCCCAGGACATCGTGCAGGATGTAGGGAGACATTTTCAGTCAGCACAACTGGGAGGTGCTGCTGGCATGTGGTGGGTGGAGACCAGGGATGCTTCTGAATGCCCCACAGTGCACAGGACAGCGCCCACCGCAAAGAATGATGGGATTCCAAGTGTCGACAGTGCCACAGGTGAAAAGAGCCCTGCTCTAAGGTGACAATGCACAATGCTGGTCTGAAACACCTTCCATTTAAAAAAAAAGAGGTGAGATAAACTTCAGTTTGTTTCAAAAAAATATGATCGAGCAGAAGTTCTCAAGATTTGCTTTACAGGAGAATTATCTGGAGACCATTTGAAATCCCTGATGCCCAGACTTCACCCCAAACCAATATTCCATGAGCATTTCAGGGCGTGGGAGCCAGGACTGAGAAGTTTTGCTCTTTCAGGAACAAAGCTCCCCCCGGCTGGCGAAGCTCAGTGGATTGAGCACAGGCTACGAACCAAGTGTTGCAGGTTCGATTCCCAGCCAGGGCACATGCCTGGGTTGCAGGCCATGGCCCCCAGCAACTGCACATTGATGTTTCTCTCTCTCTCTTTCTCCCTCCCTTCCCTCTCTAAAAATAAATAAATAAAATCTTAAAAAAAAAAAAAAAAGCCTGTTCCAGCCTCAGGCAGAGGACTGGATATATTAAAGACAAAAAAAAGAACAAAGCTTCTCAGGGGACTTCAGTGGGCACCCAGGTTGAAGACCGAGTTTACGGAGCAGGGTCGGCAAACGCTATACACAGACAGCTCTCCCTGTGGCCTGCAAACCGAGAAGGCTTTTCTGCATTTCTAAAAAAAAAAAAAATAAACCTCAAAGGAGAATACTATTTCATGACACATGAAAAGTATGTGCAATTCAAATTTCTGTGTCCATAAATAAAGTTTTGTTGGACCACAGCCACGCTCATTTGTTGATCGTGGGGCTATTTTCAAGGTAAAAAGGCAGAGCTGACTGGTTGCCACAGATATTTACCATCTGATCCTTTACAGGAAAAGTGTGCAGCTAAATCCCCTGGGGAGCTCAGGAAAATGGAGATTCTTAGTTAGGCAGGTCTGAGGAGAGGACGATGCATTTCTTACCTGCTGCCTGGGGGTGATTCTGTTCTGCCCATCCACCAGCCCCAGAGCAACCAACGAGGGCAGATAACAGACTTGTCAAAGTGGGGAGGGGTCTGCGCAGCCCTGGGAGAATCCGAGACTCTTTTGGGAGGTCTGCGAGGCCCACGCTTTTTATAACAGCACTAAGATGCTACTGAATTCACTCTGTGGACACCTGTCCAGTGAAAGTGCTGATGGCTTAGCTCTAATTGGGCAGCGGCACCAAAGCATGCCAATCAGCACTGCATGCCTCACCACCATGCACTCACAGTAACACGGATCAACACAAAATAGCTTCATTTAGAAATGTCCTGGATGCCGGAAAAAAATGATGAATTTAATAAATGTGACCCCCTGAGTATACGTCTTTGAAAATTCCATGCTATCAGATGGGAAGGACGCGAAAAAGCACTTCCCCTGGGTACGGAAGTGTGATGTTGTTTTGAGACAAAGTCCTTGTGCCACTGAGTTACGAGCTGAACTAGCACCTTTGTTTGTAGAACACCACTGTTTCTTGAAAAAATAGCCGACAAGCTATAGCTATTAAGACTTGGGTATCTGGCAGAAATTTCCTCAAAACTGATCCAAGGGAGCTTATCCCTTGAAAACAATCGATAGTATCTGCTGCCAGTCAATTTTGGAAAACTTGCAACTGACATACGGGAAATGCCAGCTTCCCAATATTTACAAGGCTTCTTGATAAAATCCGTGGTGATATTAATAAATGTGACTATTTTGATAGGAAATAATGAAAGATCTGCACAAATTAAAAAGCCAATATTTTTCAAACGAGCAATGTGTGACACTACAAAATCATTCTCGAATACAGAGTCAGGGCAGAGCAACAGATTTTAATAGAACAGCATATTAAAAGGTCATCGATATGGTTTCAGATTGCATATAACAAACAATCATGTAGAAACCACCGCTTGTTGAATTTTGGTGTATTACCAGGAAGTGCTCCACAAATAGAGGCAAAGGCCATTAAAACACTCCTCCCTTCTCCAACTACATATCTGTGAGACCCTGAGCTTCCTTCATATAATTCAACGAAAACTAGATATCCCAAGCAAGATGCCTTTGTGTGAATGTAGAGGCAGATACAAGGATCCAGCTGTCTAATATTGAGGCAGATATTAAGGAGACTGCAAAAATGTAAAACAGTACTCTTCTAACTGAAGTTTGATTTTGCTTTGGAAAACAGTTATCTTTCCTAAATATTACGCATGTTAATATGACTCAGGGACATGGAGAGTGCAGTAGGGACAGATGTCCTTGGTCTAGTACAAGGAGCTAAGGAAAGGGTATATGGTGGCAGCAATGTAGACAGGCCTAGAAGAACAGAAGGACCCCACAGCTAGGACAGATGGACAAGCCTGGGGAAAGGAGAGCAGGACTGACCTGCTGATGGGTGCCCAGGGGCAGTTCAGGGTGTGGCCAAATTTATCAAGGACACCAGTCTTTTTGGCTCCTTCCCGGACACTGCCCCGGGGTCCTCGATGAACTTGGCTACACCCTGAACGCTCCTCACACACTGAACTCCTCCCCCCAGGCACCCTCTCTCCTCACTGTTAGCACGATGAAGCCCACGAGGCGGCTGGCTGGCTGGCTTGGCGCCCCCTACAGGAGACCTGGAGCCTTGTGGGCTTTGTGCTGGCAGTGAGGAGAGAGGGAAGGTCTGTGAGCAGCGAGTGACACGATCCCAGGTATGCTTTTAAGAGACTAATCTGGCACTTGGGTGTAGGCTGGATCGGAGTGGGTGCAAACTAAACTCGTCCACTGTAGGTGGTGGCAGAGTGGGTCTTTTTGAGTTTTATTCAAAGTGCACAGGACGTGTTCAATGGAGGCCGGAAGGATGAAAATCGGACAACGCTTGGAGCTATGAAGCAGTTACCGTCACATAACATTTTATGGGAATGGCTTAGAGAAAGAAAAAGTGGGAGAATTTATGGGAACAAATCTTCATAAGGGTCATTCCCGAAAATGTAAACTAATCCAGAGAGACAGAAGGCACATCAGGGGTTGCTGGGCAGGGCAGGTGAGAGGAAGGCTTTCAGAGTCCTGGGGAAACTTCGAGATCAACGGGCTTGTCACCATTTGCCTTGGACACATACATATGTCAAAGCGTATCAACTAGGCTACTTTAAATATATGAAGTTTATGCATGTCAATCACCTAAAAAAAGTTGAAAAAAAAAAGGCCTGCCTTTTAAGTTTGATATTCATGAAAGACACCAGTAATTTGAAAAGGTTGGTGGGTGGGAAGTGGTGGAGGGGGATTGGTGGGGGGGAATGGAGGCAACTGTACTTGAACAACAACAACAATAATATATATATATATATGTATATATATATATATATGGTTGTGAATCCCTTTTGGGAACTAAGGATTGGCAGCAAAAGTCATGGGCCACATTAATCTCCGTGGGAGGGGAGCGATGGGGGGCATATAGCCTGTGGGTGCAGAATCCACAGGCTCCCCCTACTTAGTGACAGGTAAGTGAGGGGGCTATTGTCATGGAGAGGAAAAGCCAGTGCTTTGTGGGAGCAAAGGAGGCATTTCCACTTGGAAACATCTATACAGCTTGTGGCAGCCACCCTTCTCAGACACCCCCCACCGGTGACCCCGCCTGCTGAGATTCACACCCTTGTGTCATTCCTCTCCCAGGCTGGGCTGGATCTAGTGACTGGCTTCCCTGATTAGGTTTCTGGAGAGTGTAGCTTTGCTCTTGCTAGCTAGCATTCTCCCTTTCTTGCTGGCACACCATCTTGCCCACTCACTTGCTCTCTCCAATGAAGCCAACTGCCATGCATGAGGGAGCTGTGGGAAAAGCCACATGGCAAAGAATCAAGGGAGGTCTTGGGCCAGCAGCTAGCGAGGAACCGAGTCCTGCCAGCAACCACAGGGGCGAGCTGGGAAGTGGATGATTCTCTGGTTGGGCCTTCGCATGATACCCAGAGACAGAGGAGCTGAGCTCAGACCTCCGACTTACAGAAACTGAGATGATATAGGCTGTTGTTGCTAGCCCCCAAGTTTAAGATTAATTTGTTATGCAACAATAGATAACTAACACACTGGTGTTTGCCTACAGCTGCAATGGAATCTTTCTGCATTTTTTAGATACACAAAGATGCAGTAGCAATACAAAAACAGCAAGAGGGGTTTGTTTCAAATTCAATAGCACCATCTGCTAAGGATGTGGCGATTTGGCTTTGGGCAACTTGATAGTAAATGCGTGTACAAGTTGCCTGAGAATTTCAAGTCTATGTTGGTCTCCAGAAAGGTGTTTTGAACTGATATAACACTTTAGCAGAGGCGTTTTCATGAGGACCTATGTCCTTAACCATGCTTATGATCCTCTATGTATATGGTAGTGGTGGCCAGACTTGAGTGTGCATCTGACTCCCCTGGGGAGCTTACTAAAACATACCAACTCCTGGGGCCCACCCCACAGATGGTGGGTGGGGCCTGGGAATCTGAATGTCTACCCAGCATCCTCAGTGATTCTGATTCAGGGCATTAGAGGCCCATACTTTGAAAAAAACACTTAAAGAAATGACCCCCAATATTACATAGAATAAAATAGAAATAATCCTTTACATGGCACAGAAAATAAAACTTGCTGAAGTACAATGAAAGGAAAAAAAATGAAAACAGCTCCATGACATCTATTTAACAGGAGGTGGTCTATTATGAGAATGCTTAGAGAGAGCCCTGAAAGGGGCCAGATGGGCTAAGCTTCCAGAAAGAGCCAAGGGACCCTCCAGAGAAGGGCTGAGCTTTAGTCTAAAGCCTGTGAGATGTGGGTTCCCCCAGGACCCTCCCCCCCAGAGCAAGGCTGCTGGAACCTGGATAGAAGAAGGTGAGGGCTCATGGATGGAGAAGATTTCAGGAAACTGAGTGACTAGCAAAAGTCTTAGATATTCCCTACCCTAAATAGATCATATTTGCTGTATCTTGTAACAATGCATTTGTGCTAGGTTGACTTGGCAATATTTTTTCTGTAAAGGGCCAGATAGTAAATATTTTTGGCTTTGCAGTGTGTATGGTTGTAATTGCTCTATTCTATTGTTGAAGCAGGAAAGCAGCCAGCCAAGCTATAAATGAATGGGCATAGCTGGTTCTAATAAAACTTTATTTACAAAAACACCCAACCACAAAGAAGGCTCCATAATGTACACAGAAAGATTAAAGTCCAGGACTAATGTCCTTGACATACATTTCAAGTGTTTTCTGAAAAAACCCTCAAACCTATTGGCCTTACAAGCTCAGGTTAGGACGGCATGACACTAAGGAACATTAACAAAGTCCCACAGCATTTCCTAGGACTCATGGCCATAGGTGTTGCTCTATAAAGTGGACCAGTGAGAAAGAAGTCCCAGGCTCAGCCCAGCCAGAGCCAGAGGGATAAAGGCTGGAGGTTGCAGGGGGCCTGTCTTCTTAGGTCACACCTGGGCAGAGCCAAGAGTGTGACCTGAGTCACAGCAGTGAACACATGAGATATGTTTGATCGTCCCTCCCTCCCACACCCCTCCCTCCAGGTTCTCACCGCTCTCTCCAGGTCCCTGTCCCTCTGTGGCTGCTCAGGAATCCCTTCTTGGCAATGGAAATCCTAAAAGCTGGGCTTCCTGCTAAGCTCTCTTCCTGTGAGACGCCACCATTGCCCCATGTTCTCCCCACACTCCCCATTGTAGCCCATACATGAGAGGGCTCTCTGGACTTCTAGCACCAGAGCACTTAGGATTTGGGAGATGCGTAGAGGAGGGGAATTGGTGATTGGTGAAGGGGTTGGTTTTTGTTCTTCTTACCTGTCAGAGTGAATGCTTAACTACAGATTTACAAATGTATGAAGAGTCATTCTTGGCCCATTAGCTTATAGCCTATGTTAAGTAAGAGCACCTTGCATGTCATTGGATTGTATTAAAGAACCTGATGAGGGATGCGTAAGAATTTCTCCCAAGTTCCCATCAACTGCTTTCTCCTTGCCCTCTCTTTGCCACAAGGACACGAACCTTTCCTACTTTCACTGCTCCTCCCTCTCTTCTTCACCAAGATTTTAAACAAAGGAGTGAGAGAAGGCATGCTTTCAGACAAGTAGATGAAAGAATGCAAGGTCACTGTGTTTCCAACTAACAAAGGTCACTGTCTGTGCATTAATGACTGCCAATTCTCATGCATGCCTGTCCATGGGCAGAGAGGGGAAGCAGAATGAATACCTTCAGCAACTCTCTGTTTTCTCCAAAACCAAAGTGGGGTCAAGATCTCAAGGGTAAATTCACTTCAATTCTTTCCTGTCTTCTCCTTGCTCCTGGACCTTTCTCTAAATTAGTCCTCAAACTTCAATGTGTACAGGACCTGGAAGTCTTGTTAAAAATGCATATTTTGATTCTGCAGGTCTGGGGGAGGGCCTGAGACTCTGCCTCTGTAATAAGATCCCAGGTGATGCCAATTCTTCTGGTCCACAGGCCACACTTGGAACAGAGGATTTAAACTCTCTTGTATGATAGCCTGATGCCTGTGTAACACAATCTACAGTAACTCAAAGTATTTCCTCCACGGCAAGCACAATAGCCCATTGAATGCAGGTGTAGCATTGACTATTCCTTCTTTCACTAATGCCACCATCTCAGACTGCCATCTCAGGCCTGGTCCCCTAGGGCAGCATGTGCCCATCCATCCTTGGATTTCCTGTAGGCCTAAGGAAGATATGGGTATTACCTGGGTAAAGAAGTTTAAAAATGAAAAAAAAAAGAAGAAAAAAAAGCAACAGATGGTGGCAGATTAACTATCCAAGTCCTAAAAACGTAATTCTGCTGGGAACTTACACCACAAAAGTCAAACATGAAAAGATCAAGGGGAAGCACGCTGGAGCTAGTGGACTTTTCCAGTGGGGAATAAGGACATTGGGGTTTGGGGAGAGGTGGTCTTGACCATAATAACTGGACAGGCAGGAGAAGCATTTCCCTTTGGAAAAGATCTCCTGGTCAGCTTGTATCACAAACCCTCTCCCCCCTGCCTGCACTAAAAAGAAACTGAGAACTCTGAAAAAAAAAAAAAGACACAAGAGCCATATGGAATTCTCTATTTTTTCTCTCACACCATCTGGTTTGGAATCTAAGTACAGAATGGCAACTGCATTGATTTAGAAGCCAACAGAATCTCCAAGCAACAGGGAAGGTGAGAATGTGGCTGAGTTTGGTCCCCTCACTCCAGGGCCTGTGCTGTATTCTTTATACTGTCCTACCTGCAAGGTCTCTGCGGCTGGTCCCAGATGCAAATGGTCCTGATTTCAGTCATTGCACAGAAAAAGCTAAAACTACATGTAGCTTAGAGATCCTTTCAAGATCTTGGGAGATGATTCTATAAATCAGGTTCAGTGATTTTGTTTTTGCCCCCTCAGACAACAACCAGCTTGTCCATGGAACACGCACATGAAATATCACCAGCACTCCGGTACTATTAGAGCTCTACAATTTCTCATCACATGGTTCCAGAAGTCTAAATGCAAAGGATTGTTTATCTATTTGTTGGTATATTTCATCTGGTATCAAAACCTGTTCTGATGTAAACTTATTTGGTGTCAGAACCCCACCTGAACGGACAAGAGTCTGTTTACAAGCTTCCTGTCCCCAGCGTGGGCTCTCCTCGAAGAATGACGTGTTGGATTTGCAGGAGCGCCCAGACCCTGCTGGTGACATCATATAGCACACAGTGTACGTGCCATGTTACTTTTCAAACACCCAAACTCCTGAATTCTGGAACAAATCTGGCCCCAAAGGTTTCAGAAAAGAAATTGGAGCCTTGTGTTTTTCTCCTCAGCTGCTGCTGCTGCTTAGAATGCCCATGCTCCAGTGTGTGGTGGTAGGGTCAAAAGCATTCATTTTTCTGATGCTCTTCCAGGGAACTGCTCAACTGGTGGACAAAACTCGTCAAGAGCAATTGCTAGGGGACTTTCCCCTAATAAGATATTGATGTTTACTCTTTTTCACTCAATCCAGGAAAGACTTATTTTAGTTTTTTTTTCTCAATTTCCAACTAACCTGGTGTCTTCTAACACATTATTAAAAAGGAAGACTGTTGTGTCAAGAGTAGTTTGTGATAATTCTGAGACCTTCTTGTTAACAAATACCCTTGTCTCTCATTCTGAGTTATTGAACTGCACATGTAATGGTGCTTTTTTTTGGGGGGGGGGCAGTGCTTTTTAAAAAAAGCTTTGATGAGATAGCTTACATAAAAAAATTCACCTGTTTTAAGTATACAGTTCAAGGGGTTGGAGTAAATTTTCAGAGTTGTGTGACCATCAGCACTATCTGATTTTAAAACATTTCCATCATTCCAAAAAAATATCCCTTGTACCCCTTAGCAGTCCCTCCCCATCTCCCAGCTGCTTGTGGACACAACTCTACTTTCCATCTCTAAAGATTTGTCAGTTCTAGAAATTTCATACAAATGCAATATTTGATTTCTTGTGACTGACTTCTTTTATTCAGCATAATGTTGTAGTATATCAGTCATTTGTTCCTTTTAATTGCTGAAAAGTATTCCTGCATCATATGAATATATCATGTCTTATGGCAATTTTTTAAAAAAGAATCAAGATTCTAGAACCCTCCATTCTTTAAAGGACCTCTGAACACAAATGTATGACATCGTTCCTTGCTTGCCTTTTCTAACCAGCATTGTTCAGGTACACACAGAGCTGGCATCTCATAGCCCTATGTTGAATGGAGGAATGCATAACCTCAGATGTAAACCTAAATCCCAAGTGGGATAATTCACCTGAAGCTACAATTTAGGCTTTAAAATCAAAATAAAATTAAAAGTTATATTTAACCAATTACAGGTGTTATGACTTTTGTCATTTGTAATTCCATAGGCGTGTTTCATTGTACCTCAGGATTGTTGTTTCTAGAGTTGTAGATTTTACATGGTCATTTCAGAGGTAGTCCTGCAAGAGTAAGAAACTATTTGGGAAAAATGATGCTAAGGGTTTATGCAAAATTGTAGCAAAACTTTAAACCTATTGTGCTTATTTGACCCACCACTATCCCCTTATAGTCACATCTTAGGTACCTTGAGGTCATTGAATTGTACTTAACTGAGTTGAATATTAAGGAACGTGCAGACTTTGGGAATGTGGTGGGTGGCTGTGCATGTTACTCAGAGTTCTCCCCTTCTGAGTCCCCCAGGCAACTGATGCACATTTCTCCCAGGCCCAGCAACTAGAGGTTCTGAGAGACCAGTGTTCTCAAAAGCAAGGAAACCGGAAACGGACCCAATGGACCTACCTGATGGGATTGGGTCCCATTATCGGGTTCCCATTTTCTGAGCCTTGACTTTCCCATCTCAAAGGCAATGACTGATGTTACATCAGAGTGGTGCAAACCAGTGGGGCCAGCAAGAAATTTGGGGACACTCACAGTACTCAGAGCCAAGGCTCCTCAAGTGTCCTGGCCTAGTTCTTGGTCCCAAGGTGCACATGGGTGATACCCTCCCCCATGCCACTATCAGTTCAGACACTGGAAATTTTGTGGTTAACCCAAAAGTGTAGCTCATTGTATACTCCTCCCTTTGAGAAGAAGAGGTGAGGGTGAGGGAAGGGAGAGGGGGGAGAAGAAAAAGGCGAAGGATGGGGTGGAATGGAGAAGAGAGAAAAAGAAAGATGATTAAAAAATTGTTGAAGGGCCAATTCCACCCACGCCCCTGTGAAAAATGAAGGCATCAAGCAAAACATAAAATATCACCAATCTGAAAGAACCATTACAAATAATATTAACGATAACAGTTGACTTGCTATGAGAATTCACCCCGAGGCTGTATTTACCTGGACTGCTCAAGGGGCTAGCCCTGTCCCCCAGGGTTGGCACGGGATGGTACTGGTGGTTCTTTGAGCCTGGGTACATCCAGTGGTACCTGCCAATTTCCATTTCAGCTCTGCTGTTCACTGCCAATTTCAGGTGGCAAAGAGTCAGTGTCTCTATCTCCAGCAAAGATTCCATATCAGCATTTTTAGTTATTCTTTTACCATATAGTTCAAGGAAAGGGGGAGTTTAAAAATATGAGATTGGAATGAAATCTTTCAGTACCATCTTATTAACTCAGCATGATAAATTGAGAGTGTTGGAATCTGTTCCTTCGTTTTTTTTCAATTTCAGTTGACAAAAGTCACCCCAATCATCTTTTCTTTCTTTATTTTATCCATCTCCCCCACTCCCACCCCTTTGAATGCTCATATTGAGCAGACAGTATTTATAGTGATTATTGCAGCTGCATGAGCAAAGGTCACGACAGGCTCACTCTCCATTACGGTACTCAGTCCTAGCCTTGAAAATCTGGCAAGGAAGCCCATGGTCTGCTGAATCTTGGATGACACTTTTGTCCTCTGACTGTGATCTGTAGTCCTCTCTGTTACCTTATCTTAAACTCAGTGCTTGAGAGCCTAGAAAGTGGAGTCAAAATGCCCACTGGGGCATTTGACTGGTGGAAGAACGAGAGGAAGGTCCACTGGTCTCATTCCCAATTTCCTCTTGCTAAAGTGGCTATGACCCCTTCATATGACCTCAAACAAGAGGATTCCATGTAGCTCTATCACTGTTGACCTGAAACATGTCATCCTCCCTTAAAAAAATTTCTCTCTCTGTGCCCAACACACAGTAGGTACCCCCAAAATGTGTGTTGGATAAATATTTGGTTGAATGTAAAGGAGCTCCCTGCGACCCTCATGGACCAAGAAATGGACCCCCAGGTCCCTCTGCACACTGACCTCACCTGGGCCAGGCAATTCAGACACTCTCTGCACAGGATCCATGTATTCCCTGTCCTCACCTCCTCACGGGATGGGGAAGTCTCCAGATATTTGGGCAATGAGGCACGGGCTGCTAGGCAATGACAATGAAAACCACAAACTGCCCAACACTAATGTGTTTTCTGGGAACAACATGGCAGCCATGCCTGAGATGCTGAATTCAGCATAAAAATACTACTGCTCCAGCGGATGTGGAGATGAGAGCGGGAAGTAGATGGAGGTTTTCCAATACTTCTGGGAAGGCCTTTTTAGGACAGTAAATCTTAAACTATGAAAGGAAAGAAAATCATGTCTATTTCATGTGTTGGAGCCGAACTTAAATGAAGACGTTAAACATAAATTTATTTGCAAAATTTCAAAGAACACAGTATACATTTTGTTTAAAGGACAGGGTCCCAACACTGAGAAGAGAGTCATGTGATTGCAGGGAGAAGCCTCAGCTTGAATGGTATATGATAGGTCAATTCTGGGTGACTGGCGAGAAATGGGAAAACGTGCACACCCAGGATCCTGCCTTAGAGAGGGAAGACTGCAACTGCTCTCCTGAGAGAGTAGAAGAGAGAGATGGACAGGAGACCCATCTATATTCTCGCAGAAGCACAACAGACTGTGGCATCTGAGGGACTATTTACGGCTGGGGCTGAGGAGAGTGGGGGTGGCTGGTGGCCGCAGATGAAATTGTGGTTGGTTATCACCACAGGTGGGTATGAAACGAACATTGGGAAATTGAGGGAAAAACCAAACAAAATGATGCCTTGTACACTTTTTTTTCTTTTCCTTAGTTAATGTGATTTAGTGACAAGGCTGACTAGCTGAGCTGCGGACTGCCAAACTTTCTAGTGTGTAGGCAGTTATCACTGGGAGCAACTGAGCAACAGAGACTGAGCTCCCCAGGAAGACCACAGTTACTGGGCGAGGTCTCTGGAAGCTCTATCTATCATCCTTCATTTGTTTTTGTTTATTTGTTTTTCCTTTTTTTCCAGCCTTCACGTTTAGTTATTATTCAAAACATGAAAGGAAAGCTATAAGCACACTATAGACTATAGCGGAGGTCATGAAGGATGGCCACCTGCCTTTGGGAATAAAGTTTCATTGGAACACAGCCACACCCAGTTGTTTCGATACCTTCTATGGCTACAATGGTAGTAGGCTCAAACAGTTAAAACAGAGACTGTGTGGCTCCCAAAGCCCCAAATATTGACTCTCTGTCCCTTTGCAAGTGAGGGGTGCTGATCCTTGATTTGCATATTGCTATTCAGGCTGGAATATATAAAGAGGTTAATGCAATTAATCAAATCAACCGACAAAATAAGAAATTATTTTCTCTTATTGTAGGTTCTCTAAAGAGAAATATCACTGGGCTGGCTAAGGATCAAAATTCTCTGGCATTGTTGTCTGCTATTTCATTGCCATCTATCAGCAAAATTTTAGTCCAAACCAAGATTAAACTACACATAATGCCCCCTACAATGAGTGAACATCTTTCTATTCCTATGACATGAGCTGAGAGGACAGAGGAAGGATGATAGTTTGAAAGAGAACATTATTAAGTGAATAAGTGAACAAATGAATGAAGGAACAACGAGATATGTTTGTGAGCTAGAACTGTAGCCTCCCTCTCTTCAGAGCCAGTGTGTGTCACCTTCTTCCTCTGTCCCACAGCCATCCTGTTCCTGGCCAACCATCCCACATGGATGTATATTTTGTTCCAAGGAGAAAAAAAGCAAGAGAGTGTCTTTGGAATCATCCAATTCATCACCAGTCCCAGTGAGGGGAAATCTGTCATGATGGTAGCTGGATATTTCACATACTCTCAGAAACATCAAGGCTAGTAAGTCGGGTTGTTGAGATTATGTGGGGGTGTCCAACCTGCAGCCCGCAGGCCACATGCAGCCTGGAATGGCTGTGAATGTGGCCCAACACAAAATTTTAAATTTACTTAAAACCTTTTTTTTTTTTTTTTGCTCATCAGTTTTCATTAGTATTGGTGTATTTAATGTGTGGCCCAAGACAACTCTTCTTCCAGTGCAGCCCAGGACACCAAAAGGTTGGACACCCATACATTGACCTCTACTTCCAAATAACAGAGAAGTACAATTTTTATTGTTATAATTTGAATGCAAGCTTTCTACTCAATTTCAAGGTAGGCAAATCTAAATTTCTAGAACTCGGTCAGAATTCTTTGTCTAATGAAATAGCAAGACCAAGTCTTGACAAGTATGCTAATGGAAACAATAATATAAAAGTAAGAGATCCACCAAATGGCTCATTGAGATCTTCTCCACACTTGAGTTGTCTAAAAAAAGTAAAAGAAAAGCAAGCTGTATCATACCTACCACATATGTCCAACACCATCTGGCCAGCTACGCTTTTCGCTACAGCCTATCCCCCAGATACCCTCTCTTCAAATGTCCTCCTGGGCAGATTCTTATAGGGAAATACTGCATCTAAAACATCCTCTGTACCATATGCATATCATCAAGTTAGAAAACATCAATAAAAATCTCAAAATCAAATAATTCAAAGATCACCAGAAATAGTGTAACATGTTAAATGTGTCACTCTGGGTTTTTAACATACATGTCATATATTCTAGAGCAGTGATGTTCTTCCTAAACAAAAAGGAGGGTCCAAAAGCACACACATTTTGCAAAAAAACCCCCAAAAACCCAAAACCAAAAACAAAACCTAACCATGTAAAAAATTATATGTATTTGATTAAAAGGTTTAAATGGATGTGTAAATTTTTTAATCAAGTCAAAAATTTGATTTCATTTCTGACTTTGACTAAGTCCTGTAATTTATTTTAAATTACACATTATTTCCAATTTATTATATTTTTCTTTCTATGTGGTTAGGAACTTATTTTGGTGCCTAGAATTCTGGAATTTATTTCAGCAATGAGTCATAGGAGCTCAACTAGCCTGATGATAATTGCTTTGATAGATTCCAATTTTCTACATGGAATAAAAATAATTTTCCTCACAGATACTTAGACTTTTTCACGCAGTAGAGCAACTGACTCAACTGTTTTTCTACCCCATGGTTCTGTACTCCCAGCAATTCCAGATGCACTGACTTTCACAAATGAATTGACATCAAGTAATAATCCACAGAAATAAATAGAAACCACCTAACTCCATTCTTTATTATTAAGTCTCATTATCTATTTTATTTGATTCGAATTCATTTCCTCCACTTATTCCATTTCAGTGAATCTGCTTACTCAGTCCTCGCATTTTGATTTAATTTAATGCTTCCAATTTAAAAGCTGTCATTTGTAATAATTTGGCATTTCTTACATCTGTCTGAGAAAAACTGCTTGCTTTCCTTAAAAATTCCTGAGTAACTACTGAATGCTTCCTGTAAATTTTGATCCTTCAGTAGTGTTCCATGGCAAAAGCTAGGAAACTGTTTCAAAAACACATTTGCTTTCTTTTTTTTTAAGGGACTTGGAGTATTTTTTAAAAATAGGAACAAAGTCATTCTGATTTAAAGAAACGGCTCTTTTTGTCCTGCCAAAACTCCCGGGAAGTGATATCACCTAGAAAAGTTGAGGTCAATTTATAATGCAAAATTTAATTTATATTCTTAATAAACACTGTAATAATTATCCAAAGCCATTAATCCAGAGGCTTCTGGGTACTAGCCACTAGGCAATAATGCCCCAAATTAGGAGACTGATATCTCCTGTAGTGCTAACTATTAAAAACAAAGAAAGGAACAGACGGAAAAAAATACATGTGCATAAAAACCAATGGGAAGTGACAAAATATATAGGATTAAATTTGGTAAACTCAATCCCTTGCTGAAAGGTTTAAAAGGAAAAAAAAAGAACAGCTCCATCTGCTCAAGAATTATATAATGAATGCTCTAATTACGTCCATTTTTAAAATGTTAATTTCAATGAACTAAACATATATTTTTTTAATTGAAAGTGAAATCTGAAGGAAGACTGGCACGGCAGACACGCACAAACATGTGTTACTCTTGTTTTATGCCTCGAAGGACGATGGGTGAGCAAACTGAGGCCACTACGAAGATGATACCTGTGTGAGTTCTGCCTTGTGCGGTAATGAACTTGTTAGTCTGAACGAGGGAGATTGGGACAGAGGCCGCCCTGCAGACCAACATGTATGGCAGGCGGTTTGCATAGCGATCCTAACCCCCGAGGCTGCAGTGAAACTACACTCCCTGGACCATGTTCCTACTGCAGCAAGTGCTACATATGTGACCAAAGCTTGTGTTAACATGGCACTTTTGGGTTCCTTAACAGATAGCTAGTGTTTATCCATGTTACTAATTTTTAAAGTTCCTCCAGGAATTATCTTTGGCTTCTAATTTTGTCTCCAAAAGCATCACTAACAAGTCTTCCTATACGGATGGTCAACGGATATAGTGGCAGCCTGTGGATTTGATATTAAATAATATTTCTTTGACATAAAATAATAATGGTCTGTAAGACTAAATGATGAGGAGACACAATTGTGTGGTAGGGATTTCATATTCGTTCTATGCCCCTTGCTTGCTTTTGGAGAGAAAAACGAAAGGTATGTGTTTACGGAGACCAGAATGGTTTTATCTGCCACTGGCAGACACCGTATTAATAAAAAGTGTGCACTGAACAGTCATCTGGTTTAGGAAAAACCTGTTATCAACTGGGATAGGCTACTTCACAATAATGCGATATCACTTCATTACATGCCCAAACTTTGCCTCTGATCATTATGGAAATGAATCTTTAAACCGTCACCTCAGTTCCTCAGCTTCATAAATTCTGTTACCGCTACTTTGCTTGCTCATGTACATTTAAAATATACACATACAAGAAAAGGCAGGGTTGTTTGGGGGCTTTTGGCTATTTTTATCTGATGGAAGGGGCAGTAGGTTTGATGCAGGGATTGAACTAAACTACCAATTTTAAAATTGAAGGACTATCTACTTAATGCCACTGAATTATTACACACTGAACTGGTTTAAATGGCAAGTTTTAGGTATGTATATTTTATCATAAGTTGAGAATAATTAATTTAAAAAATAAAATTGCTCTGTTTAGGATACCATGTTACTAAAGTATTGTGTACAGAAGAAATCTCATGTAAAAACAAGCAGTGCCTCAACCCCGGGGCGCTGTTAAGTTGAAAACATGAAATTGCTGTTTTGTCATGTAAAATGGTTCGCTATCAGCAATTTCACACTCCAACCTACATATTCATAAGTAAAACCTCCATCCTGGACAACTACCACTGTTTAGTCCCTGTCCATGGATGCAGGGCCGTGGGAAAGAATAAGCTTCCTTCGCACGGTGGCTTTTGATATTGGAGCCAGTGTGGTTAGAGCATCCGGTCCTGCTCCTCTCTGACAGTCTCTCCCTTCGGGGGAGGGAGATCCATTACCATGCCGAGAGATGCCCTTTCCCTAACAGCAGCCCAGCTGATTCTGTGGGCATCAAACTTGCAATCAGTCATGATCTCGGAAAAGATTCATTTTAGCTTCTATTTTCTGCCACACAATCTTTCTACAAAAAAAGCATGCTATATGTCAAAATTGTGACATATTCTAAGATTCCCTTTCTGGAACAGGACCTTTATCAATCACCCCTCATCCCCCAAATCTCCAAATCATAAAGAGCAAAAGATCCCCCCCCACCCAATTTCATCAGCAACAGGCAACAGAGCTGATGCCCCCCCACCCTCAAGCTCCAACTTTGATGGCTATGACATGCCCTAGCCAGGGCCTGATACACAGACAGAGCAATCGTATGCAGTCAGAAAATGAGAGAATGCCCAAACTGTTACAGCATGAGTGGAACCGAAGCATAATTAATATGCATGCCCCTCCGGTTCCTCGGCATGAGCACCAAACAATGCGTCCCATGTCCCTGGACTAGAACATGCAGAACAGAGAATCAAACTGATGACATTCCATTAATTAAAAAAAGAGACAGTTTCCCCCAATCCAGCTCCTCAAGGTGACAAGCTGTGGACACCGTTCTAATGAAATAGCCTGTTCTGTAGGAAGATTTGGAACAGGAATGGGTTGCAGAAAGGCTGTTCTATTAATTGAACATCAGGCTACAGGAAAAATAACACCCTGAAAGCAAGACCATGCCATAGGGATTACTTTTGAGCTATTTCACAAGAGACACAAAACCGGGCTACCCCTTTTTAAGCACCCCCAATGAAAAGCTTTAAACAGGCTATTGTCAGCACTGGGTACCTTTTCTCTCTTGGCTTTGTTCAGTATTTTCCTCGGCTGCAGTTTCCATGGCTGGCTTCATACCATCCACCAAAAATGCTTTTCCCCGCTCCCCCCAACACACACTTTTCCCCTCCTCTTCCTTTTCTTTGGACTCCCCTCCGTCTCTTATTTACACTCGTGTGATTGAGAGGTTCTGTTCTTCACTACAGTAGATTACAGTCCCTTCCAAGATGCAAAAGTCTCGTCAGCGTCAATTCCCCTCTGCCTACTGGTCCATAAAGACAGCTGCCAAGGAGCAGGCAGCCATACGTCACCGAGGATCCCAGTTATAAAACAGCCTTTCTCTGTCCGATTGTGCCTCCAATCTCAATGCGGCTCAGCTCGGAGGGGAAGGACCCGCTCCCCACCGGGCCCCTTCCTCCCTGCTCTCCTACACACGCTCTACGCGCCCTTCCTTCTCCTTGCCAACTGCGCCCAATGAATGCTAATTAATTCTCCCAGGAGAGAGGAGATTCGTGACATCAGAGGAGGGCTTGCGGAGAAGAAAAGAGCCCCCTCCCACCACGTGACCCAGCTGGCCGGCCGGCCGGCCGCGAAGTGTGTGCTCTCAGGAGAATGCATGTCTTCTACAAGCAAACCCTTTCTTTTCCGGGGGACCCCTTTATGAGGCATCACAACTGGATGTATTTCATTTACCACCCCGCCCCACCTGACCCTGGCAGAATATAGTCAAAGGATTTGCCAGGCTCGCTATTTTATTTGCTTTCTTTCAGATTTGTCTTTCACACAGTCTCTAAGTAGATAGACTAATGTAAATATATATATGAAAGAAAAACACATAAGAGGGAAGAAAACCCAAACACGGGTCTAATAATAGTAGTGTAGCAATTTAGTATTAGAACCAATTTGCTGGTCTCTAGCTAACATGTGTGGCAGGAAGAAAAACTTTAGCTCAAGCTCAATTCATAAAGAGACACCTGTCCTTATTTTACAATAATCATAATATGCTACAAGTGTACCTAGCTGACATTTTGGGTTGCTTCTTGGAATGAAAATCACCATAGAATGTTTTTTTTTTTTTCTTATTGGATGTGGTTATTTCTCTATGGAGCTTTATCCATTAGAACCCCTGGCTCAAAGTGAAAAGGGTAGTTTCAAGAATATTTGAAACGTTCAGCATAAAAGCTATTGTACCAATGCTGATTTTGATTGCTGGTTTCACAAGCCTTCTCGCAGGCCAAAATACCAGTGGGGCCAACATTCTCAGCGTGCCCATCCAAGCATATAAGCCTTATCGTGGTTGAGCCACGTGTTTCCAAGCACCCCTAATTTCTGCACCATGTTTTAAGCATTTGGTTGACTCACTTCACTTCATTTTCCCTACCAAAAAACGTATAGGAACTCAAATCAAATACAGGGATAATAAATACTGATAACCACAGTGCAAAGGGTTCCCTGACCAAGAACAGAGTCTGGTAGTTGGTAGGGGTGAGCACCCATCTTAAAAGCAAACATAAAGGCAAGTTAGAGACCACTCTATCCCCCCAAAAATCTCTCTGAGGTTTTCAGGGTGTCTTGCTCAACACACACACACACACAAATGCATAAGATCCTGAATCAAAATCCTCTAACAACCTGATCTTTTAACACATTAGGTCTAGATAATCCCCAAAGCCTTCTGCATTCAATACCTAAGGCTCTGCTAAACCAAAAAAGATTTTGAGAACTCGCTGAGCCTGTTTCAACATTTTCTTTTCATTTTACATCTCATTTTTCACCTTAACCATTGTCCTAGAAGACCTCGCCCACAACCAGCTGTTTCCTTAAATTATGGCCCCACTCAATTTCCTTGTCTCATAGCGAGGGGACTGACAAACATGTCAGTCTAAAATTTCAGATTTTCAAAAAGAGATTCATTATGTAAATGTGCCACAGCTTTTTTATCTGCTCATCTACGGATGGGCACTTGGGCTGCTTCCAAATCTTGGAGATTGTAAACAATGGTGCAATGAACATAGGGGTGCATACACAGTACAATATGCAGAGGACGTGTTAGAGACTTATACACCTGAGACCTATGTAATTTGATTAAGCAATGTCACCCCAATGGATTCAATAAAAATGTAAAAGGAGGATAAACAAAGAAGAGACAAATAAAAAACAAACAAAAAACCCAAAAAGAGGCCCATTTGTGATGAACTACCCTTACAGAAAAACCTGATGATGTGTCCAAACAGGATGGTCTTAAACATTTTTGCAAAGACTACGTAGGTGCACACAGACAGAAAGATGGTAATTGTTGCTCTGTGACCGGTTTGTTCTCTCTCAGCAGTTCAAATGAGAATTCAAAGCAAAAATGAAATTCAATTCGGTCCAAAAGGGGACTGTTGTGATTAGCTATACTATTGGTTTTTATTTTAAAAGTATCTAGCAAAATCATTCAATTCAATGTACTTAAAAAAGAACTGCAGAATAGAATATCTTTTTCGCTATGACTTAAGGATGTTATTTTAAAATGTTGGCAAGACTGGGGAGGCAGAATATGGAAGACATTCCAAATTTAAGGACAACTCTAGTTCTGTATCATAGTCATGGAAATCAAAACCATGGGACAAAATAGTCGCAAATTCTCCAGTTGATACTTTTATTTACTTTCACCCTGCAAAACTCCATGTATTATTTTTGTATCATTTAATGTACCATGTATCATTAAATCTATCATTTTTGCCTTATTCACAGCATCATCATTGTCTTTTCATTAGGTAAATAATGTATGACAATTCTAAAAGTTACCGTTGTAACCTTATAAGCAGCCTCAAAAACCTCCTGGATGTTTCTGAGAAACCATCTGAATCAGAAAAATAATAATAGAAAGATTGTTACTAGCAAGAGAGAGGGATAGATATTTATAACTTTTCTCAGGTACCCATCTATTTTTGGTCAGGAAAAAATGAATACATAGAATGAGTAGAATGGGAAATGTCTTGCAGAACTGAAAGTAATTCTTTGAGCCACATACGTTAAGGCATCTGGACTGAAAGTAAAAATACTTCTAAAAGCCAAAATAGGAATAACAAATACTGACACGAAATAGATGTATTAGATTGAAGCATACAAAATTGCTAATGCTAAGAAGAATTGTAGTTTCATGTGGCTCAACTTATATATTTTCATGCTTTCTGTAGAATCCTAGCCGGTTCAGTACACATGCACAAAATAAACTTCTAAGTACTAATATCCACAATAAATATACACATGTATAAGAATCAGTAACACACAGACTCAGGAGACCCTCCTAAACCAGGGTGACCCTACCTGCTAGGTAGGAAAAGGTAGGGAAGGAAAAGGTAAGGAAGGGTAGGGAAGGGAAGGGCACAGAAGGGCAGGAAAAAACAGAGTGGATAAGAGTAGGGTAGGGTAAAAAAGAAATATATAGAGAAGGGAAAAAGTGCTCCAGAAAAAAAATGAAAAAGAAGATATGAAAAGCAACAGTATGGTAATTATGTGTGTGTGTGCATGGGGGGTATAAGGGGACTAAATGGTAATGAAAAAATATAATACAAAAAGGGTATCATCAAAGTGTTGGGGAGATAACTCTCTGACAGAGTGTCCAGAGCATAGGGTATATGATGAGGCTGGTGGGTGGTAGGAGGGAAATGAAGGGAGATGGCTGAATCAGTAGGTTGGAAACCACGTAGGCTGAACACCTTGCTAATCTGGGAGGCAGATGGAAGGCTTAAAAGCAGATCTGATCTGTGCTTTTAGAAAGGTCACTCTGTTGGTAATGTCAGAGAGAGTGGGGAAGGGCCACACTAGAGGCTGACAAGCTATTAGGAGTCTCTTGAAATAGTATTAGCAAGAGACACTGAGGGCCTGCACTATGGCAGGGAGGGAAGCAAGGACCTCGATGATATCTGATTGAATACCTATCTATGCATAGAAGTGGAGAGGGGGAGGGATGTGAAGGGGAGTTTGGAGTTTTTAGCTTGGTTGAGCGAGGAGACAGTCATGCTATGAACCAAAATGGGGAACCAAAGAGGAGGCAGCAGTTTGGTAGAAGAGATGAGTGTGTGTGGCTCCTGGTGCCCTAGGACATCCCACAGGAGCTATCCAGGAGGCACTCAGGAACGTGGCTCCTGAGGAGAGGAGCTGCCTAGAGACAAGGATCTGGGAGTCTGGTGCAGAGGAATCCTTGGTAGTATAAGGTGTCCAGCTCTGCCCAAATGCCACCTTCTCGGGGGATCCACCTTGACTTTCTTGTCTAAAAGTATAGCCCATAAATGCCCAGTCCCCTTTCCTGGGTTTGATTTTCAGCCTTGCTTTAACCATGACCCAACACTGATCTCTCTATTTACTTCTTTATTGTCTCTCTCCACCCCCTCAATAAGATAAGCCCCTTAAGGGCAGACATTTTTGTTTTGTTCTCTGCTGTATTACCAACTCCTGGAATAGTGCTTGGCACATAGTAGGTCTTCAGCAATATATTTTGAATGAAGGGTGAACAAATGACTAGGGAGAGAAACAGATTACAAATACTCTAAGATTAGAATTTAAGGAACATTGACTGTAAATATAAAGGTAAAGGAAAACCTTTAAAGGGAGGGTAAAAAAGGACTACAAAGGAAAGATCAGAAAAACAGGGGAAAAATGCCAAAGTGGGATTACTGAATAGAAAAAGTTTCCACGGAGGGCACCAAGTTAACAGTGTCAAACAGTGCCAAATACTATAGAAGGAGCAACAAGGATGAGGACAAGCAGAAAGTACCATTTACCACCAAACAGTCACTGGAATTTCTGTAACAGTTTTGGTTGAATGATGGGGACAGGAGCAAGATTCCCAAGTCTTTTTCACCATCATTACTGTCAAAATCGCAGGCGCCTGTGGTCTAATTGAAATGTTAATCTCATACATACAGAGGGCTCATGCTTATGCCTGTACATTTTGGTCCAGTTTTCAACTTACCAACATAATCTTGATTTTTCTTTGATGACCTATTCCATTCATAACCTTCCCAGGTTTATTTTACCTCTAACAATTCTGGTCACCAATTCTACTTTATGTATGTGTGGTGGAGTCATCTCCTACACCACCAAGCAATTCCCCAACACCAGTAGGGCGTCCTAAAATTCAACCTCATTCTGACACTATCTCCCTGGAGATAATACCAGATTTTACAGGATAACAACACAGTCCCACAAGAACCCCCCTGCCCCCACCCTTCAGAGGCCAGTCACAAGTCTTGGTTATCACCTGGGCTTCTCACCTATGGGCTTAGATGAGAGATTCCAACAACTTCTTCCTTGGGTTTTATTAATTCACTAGAGCAGCTCGCAGAGCTCAGAGAAACATTTTACTAACTTGATTACTGGTTTGTTATAAAGGATGTTAAAGGATACAAATTAATACGCAGTTGAAGACATGCATAACACAAGGTATGGGGAAAGGGATGCAGAGTTTTCATGCCCTCTCCAAGCAGGCAACTTTCCCCAAGTCTCCATGTCTTAACCAACCTGGAAGCTCCCGAAACCCCCATTCTGTGGGGTTTTTATGAAGGATTCATTGTATAGGCATGACTTGTTAAATCACTCACTGATGATAGAACTCAATCTCCAGTCCCTCTCTCCTCCCTGGAGGTAGGGGCAAGGACTGAAAGTTCCAAACCTATAATCACACTGTGGGTGCTACTGGCACCGAGCCCCCATAGTTAGGTTCAGGAAATTCCAAGAGTTTTAGGAGCACTGTGCCAGAAATAGGGATAAAGATTCTTAATATAAATCATAACATCACAGTCTCTTAGTAAATTTGCTTTATGTGTCTTATACGCCTGTGATTTAAATAATTTATGGATATGTTGAACATAACAAGATCAAGGTGAGAGAATCCTGTGTATGCACTATGGGCATCATCCTGGTTGACTGATTGGTTCGTTCATTCATTCATTCATTCATTTAACTGTTATTCATTAAGCACCAACTGCATGCTGAATATTGAGTCACTATTCTACATTATATGATTATGATTGTTCAGCCAACTGGGAATTCATTAGGTTGCACAATCACCTGCCTACAATTCCATATCATAGTCACATAGCTATTAATAAAGTTTGTCAATGTCTATTCCTTTCAAATTTCTGGAATTATATTTCAGGTTTCTTTTGGCCCCTGAATGACTCCTCAGTGGGAGTCATTAATCACTAAGAAGGGATGTTTCCAAATTCCCTCCAACTAATTTCATAGCACATTTTCCCGTCAAAGTCCAGCCTCCCACTCAGTACCCAGGGGCAGAGCCTCCTAGCAGCCTTGCAGTTCCAGGAGACAGAGCCTCATCCATCTTTCCATTTACCCCATTTACCACTCTTGGCTTTCTTTCTGTATTGTTTCTTTTCTCCTGGTGGTGGATATTCCCTCCTTTTCAATGAGTGAGCATGTCCTCCAGATTCCTTAAGTTTCTTCATTGCTCTACTGAGTAAGGAGCTAAGACTGCATTTGTGGGAGACATCAATGGAGACCAACTCCAACAAAGACAGGTGACTCAGAGGCAGTGGGTTTTCTGAGACCTACCCCTCCCACAATGCTTCTGAGGCACGGGAGGCATTCACATGGCCCCACATAATTCACATGCCCAGCATAACCCTTCCTCTTTGCCCATCAAAAGAAATCAATGTCCAGAGCAACAACCCCCAAACCAAAGACAACCTCACTTTCTATTCTAGTTTGAAAATCCATTACCTGTTCGAATGGATGAATTTTAAATAAATTGTGTCTTAAAAGAAATCATTAAGTGATATTATTTTCACATTACTCAAAATTAAAGATGTGCTCTAGTAGTAAGTATCTGAGCCTTTGAAGACAATAGGATTTCAAATACTGCAAGAATTCTGAAATCTTACACTTAAAGCATTAAGTGTACTCTTTAAATAAAGTAATAATACTGTTCAAAATATTAAGACTTGTCCTATATTCAAAATTTTTAAATTAAGAAACTAGAAATATAGCATACAGCTAGAAATTTAGAATGTGATTGGATCTTTTCCATAATTAGATCTTCCCAAAACATTATCAATTTTGCTAAGCTTTATATCCTATTACCAGAATAAAATTTATTTTATAATTTATTGACTTGAGAGAGAGGAAGGGATGGAGGGAGGGAGGGAGAAAGAGAGATTTGTTGTTCCACTTACATATGCATTCATTGGTTGATTCTTGTATGTGCCCTGACTGGGGATTGAACTCACAACCTTGGTGTGTCAGGATAATGCTCTAAACAACTGATCACTCAGCCAGAGCTGAAATTTCCAATTTTACATTCAATGTGGGTTTTTAATGCCTTTTGATGCTGTACTCTTATGCTCTTTCCTGATGTTTTTTCTCAATACCTTCTTTATATTTGTTATACTTCCCTTTAAAGGAAATAACACCACATGAAGTTAAGAGCTGAAATGACAAACCAAATTGGATGATGTATACAAAAATTCGTATTAATTGCAAAGCTCTGTAAGTGTAAGCCATCATCATTAGTGTTTCTCCTTGATGGTAGAGGTGGTTCCCAGGCAGGCCACTGTCATGATCCTGGGTAATATCTCTAACAATGAGCACACAGAAAGCCTCTGTTAGCCAGTCTCTTCCTAATCTAATTAGCTGTTCATTTAACAACACACAGTATCCCCATTAGGAACTGAGGGAACCACCAAAATAGTGATTTTTGAGTTTGGCAAAACCAGCTCAAGGGGGTGATTAGCCTTTCTCTTCCAGCAAAAATAGCACTAAACCTCTTCATCAAAAGGAGAGCATGAGAATACATTTGGCAGAAGCAGGCCGAGGCTTTACAATCAGAAGTGTCCAACCCATGACCCACGGGCCACCTGCGGCCCAGGATGGCTATGAATGTGGCCCAACACAAAATCATAAATTTACTTAAAAACTTTTTTATCTCATCAGTTTTTGTTACTGTTTGTGTATTTAATGTGTGGTCCAAGACAACTCTTCTTCTTCCGGTGTGGTCCAGAGACGCCAAAAGTTTGGACGCCCAGTGGGAAACAGGTATGGCATGAAAAGTTTCAACATACCAGACTAATGAATGGGCATATAGCCCAGGTGGTGCTGTGGCATGACACAGAGTGTGCATTTTCCTCACTGGTGTGGATCGTACCTGTCCATCTCAAAGTCAAGGTCAGCATTGCTGCTTCTCTCCCATCTCTTAAACCAGTGATGCGCAACCTCAGAACTAGTGACATCTGGGGCTGGATAATTCTTAGGCATGGAGGCTGTCTGGTGTACTGGAGGATGTTTAACAGCATCCCTGGTCTCTACGAACTGGATACCTTATTTCCCAATAAGGATACATTTACAGGTACCAGATGTTAGGGCTTTAACATATTTTTCTGGGGGATACAATGTAACCAATAATGGGTAAGGAGAGTTAGTGAGAAAGACTATCAAGTTGGGAGGCACGTGGGCCATGTCTGTGCAGCTGCTCAGTCTGGGCAGTTTGGAAATGAAGACTTGAGTGTTACCAGCAGAGAGGAGCCAAGTATCATCATGGGAGTGGGTGAGATGCTAAGGGAGATGATACAAAGGAGAAAGCCTTGTGGGTGCCACCCAATTTGGGGGTTTCTAATGAAAAAACTACCCTCAAACAATGCAGAGGACATTGGAGGAGATCCAGGATAGGGCCTTGTTACAGGGAGGAAGGAATTTTGAAAGGGAGAAGGTGGTCCACAGTCAAAGCAGCCAAAAGGCAAGGATTTGGCAAAGGTCACTAGAATGGAAAATTCCAATTTTCTTACCAGCATCAATAGAAAGATTAGAACAGTTCCCATTAGAACCCAGTTCAGAGGTGAGCTACTGAAGGACTGGGAAGTGAAGAAGGAGAAGGAGAAGAAGCCAACTTTCTAAAGAACTTTGACAGTAAAGAGAAGGTGAGAGAAAGATGCAGGCGGATTGAGGAAGAGGGAAAGATAGTAAGGGAGTCCCAAAATATTTTATGCTAAAAAGAAGGCGGCAGTTGAAAAAGAAATTGAAGAAGATACAAGTGAAGGTGGATAAATGACACATTGAGATCACAGAAGGGGTGGAGGGCCAGCTATGAGTAGGAGGATGGAAGACTTCTTCTGAAGTGGCATTGTGGAAAGAGGAAATGGGAGGAAAAGGAGTTGATCCAAGGAAGTTCATCTTATAAGAGGTGGTAGTGATATGGAGGTTAAGAGGACAACCTGTCTGGCATGGAAAAGTGTTCAATTGTTACTTCATTTTGTCTATGTTATAGCCCTAAGAGAAGGGTATTATCAGCCCCATTTTATGGGCAACATAACAGAAGACATGGTGGTCTTGGTCTTATTTAGTAAGGGAGGCAGCTTGCCCTAAGTCTAGATTGCTTGGCGACCTGTGTTTTCAGGGTATCAGAGAGCCAGCAAGCCCCAGGGCATTAGGAACAGGAGGTTGAGTAAAGGAGATAAACAATACCCTCCTCACTGTATGTCTTATCATATTGGAGAGAAGTGGACCCCAACAGGATAGAACCACACTTAAAACCAAAACAGAAACAAGGACCAAATGATGGGTTTTGAAGTGGATTTGATTTAAAAAGGATAGTTTCTACCTCCTGTGTACACAAGGCATACATCAGGAGCCAGACAGCTGATCTACTGACAAAGTGCTTCCTGATTAATTATCACATCCCTGGGGGGAGCTGAGGTCCCCCATTAAGAGTGGTGCACCATCAGTGCACTCCCCCTGCAAGGGCTCCTAATGAACTCATCCACCAAGTGTGCCTCGGCCAACATGAGCAGGGGCAGGTCTTCCAAACCTGTTAGCTGTAGCAAAGGCATCTTACTGGGGTCTCAGTCATGTCTTTTTCAAACATAAATCTGGTAGAAAGAGAGTTTTAAGACTGGTTAAAATCTCTTCATGGATTGGGGAGTAAAATTTTTAGTACAACTGAAACAATATATTTATGTACCTTTTACAATGAAAAATAGGCTATTGATATGCTAGGATAGAAGGACTGTGATATGTGTCAAGCCCTCGAATTGCCAGGACACACTGAGGTGATTGGGCTGTCACTTTCTTCTTCCTCTATTCTAGATGTGACTTGCCTGAAACCACCTACTCAGATGAAGAACATTGAATATCCCAAACAAGCAGTCTCACACCAAGTGATCCTGATAAACGCACTACAGTCTGGAAACCATCAATTTACAGAAGAATATAATTATCCAACATTTAGCTTGATAGAATATTTGAGATTCACTAACACATAACTTGACAGAGTATTTGAAATTTACTTTCTGACATTAGAACACCTGCTCTTGCTAGTTCAGAAAAAAACCCCAGGACATGTAGATACATAATTCAAAAGCCCTCGGATGAAAGTCTACAGAAAACCAGTGTCTTGTTGGGTCAACTCCTGGGCAGGCCAGGGTTGGTATAAAATATGAAATGAAATATGAGCTATTTCATATAATCTGCTTCTGATGAGAATTTACATTAAAAAGGACAAAACCCCCACATACTTTAAAATAGACTCACATTTATTCCAGTGGAATATTTTATTAAATGACCTCTTTTGTTTATTTGGTGGGATGAAAATTAGGAGAAGTAGAGGAAAGTTATTTTGGTTCTTTACTCCACTAAAATAGTCAGGGGGCTTTGAAAATTGGAACCGTTAGGACAACTTGAAACAACCATCTCGGCCAGGTCAGACACAAAATATTTTAGTTTGTGGAAAAGGCAAACCAATGAAGACTAAATCTTGGCAATCTCACTAGAATGTATCAATGATATTTTACATCCCTAAATCACACATGGTGTCTTCATATTGGGGAATCTACAAACTCAGAGCATCTTGGAGGAAAAGGCAAAATCTGAGGAACGATGTCTGTATTGTCTTTGATCTCAGCAATGGACATGTTGTATCTGTGACTTGAGTTGTGTTCATCATGACTAAATGGGAAAGTGGACAATTTTGCTGGAATGTAAGTTTGTCTCCAGGCCCAAATAATGGACAGCAGGATCTTGAGAGGACCTTTAGGCATGACTGCCTACCTGCTACAGATAATCACTGTGAAGGCAGAGAGATGCTGGGAACTGAGACAAAAGCTGTCCTAAATTTCTCACGCAGAGAACAAAATTCTCTCTTATCACAGCAAAAACTCTAGAAGAGATTTTTCTTTCTTTTTTGAAAAGATTGTATTTATTTATTTTTTTAGAGAGAGGGGGAGGGAGGAAGAAAGAAAGGGAGAGAGATATCAATTGGTTGCTTCTCATACACCCCCAACCGGGGACCTGGCCCACAACCCAGGCAGGTATGTGCCCTGACCAGGAATTGAACTTGTGACCTTTCAGTTTGTAGAATGATGCCCAACCTACTGAGCCACACCAGTTAGGGCTCTAGAACAGATTTTTCAGCTGATCACTAATGAATATTCCTAACAGGAAACTGATTTCTGTAAGCCAGCCTAGGTTCTCGAGGAAGAAGTAACACGGAACTAACTTGGGCTTATCATACTTAAATAACAGTAAATTAGAAAAAATTGCTTTCTCGCATGAACATTTTATGAATCAATTTTTTTTAAAGTTATGTATTTATTTTTAGAGAGAAGCGGAAGAAGGGAGAAAGAGAGGGAGAGAAACATCAATGTGTGGTTGCCTCCCATGTACCCCCAACTGGGGACCTGGCCTGCGACCCAGGCATGTGCCCTGACTGGGAATCAAACTGGTGACCCGTTGCTTCGCAGGCTGGTGCTCAAACCACTGAGCCACACCAGCCAGGGATTATGAATCAATTTTATTCAAACCCTTCTTCTGCATCTTCAACATTGTTCATCCAACCAATCAGAATGTTTGTTGTCACTGGAGCGCCAGTCAGAGTTACCTGTCTCCCAGAGCCTGTTATCTTTGCTTCCTTCCTAGCTGTCTTACACTCAGCACTTCTGAAAAGTCTGCAACAGGTGCCAAGATCTGCCCAGCAGACAAGTACCCACTCACAAGACTATAACTTTAGATGGGCCAGGTAGTTTCAGTCCCTCCTAAATTGTATAATGTTCATAATTTTTATATCAGTGGCATGCTGTATTGCTAAAGTGAATATATCTACAGGGTCTGGCAGAAGTAACACCTGTTTGAATGCAGTTGGTAGGGGAATAATATGGGTGTCATAATTGATAGTTTTAATTTGAACATTTCATGTAAAATGTCATACGGTGTGCTTGAATGTGATATTGTTATGTTACAGAATTACATGCTTATGATTTTGTAATAAAAATTTCATAATAAAAGGGATATTATTTGTGCTAGGCCCTGTATTTTTTATCTTTTTTAGTTGTCGTCTAAGTACAGTTGTCTCCATTTTCCCCACCACCACTCCCCCCACCCCAGCCATCAGCACCTCCCACTCTCGATCCTACCCTCCTTTAGCTTTGTCCACTTTTAGGACAGGATCACTTCACCAGGTGAATGGCATCTTCTACGCTGACCTTGTGAGCCACTTAATAAAACCCTTCCCATAATTTTGGGACTAAGATAATGTAACATTGGCAACACACTAGTATATTGTAAAACACTGTGTTCATTCTGGGCTTTCAATCAGCAAACAGGTCACTTCCACACTCAAGTGGAATCAGAATGGCTTCATGTGCTTTCCAAGTGCTTTACTAAATGGTGGACGTCAATGCAGGGAGGAAGGTTTCTAGTGCTGTGCCACTGGGCTTTGTGCTTGCTCTGTGCCATGGAGACAGCAATGTCACCCAGGGCCCTGAGAAGGCAGGCCACTTATGTTCATTTCCCCACCTACGCATTGAAGGTGACGTCACTGGAGTCGAGTCATCCAGAATTTCTTCACAGAAACTACAAGGGGAAGAATTTTGTTCAATTCTTCCCTGATTTTCTGGCCCTGCCTAAAATAAACATTAAATGCACACAGAATCCTAAAAGCAGGAGGAAAACATTAAGACTGTCTAGCTTTTCTCTCACTTTCCAGCCCATAATCAGGAAAGACAGGACTAAAGATGCAGATCTCTTGACTCAACGCCAAATATGCTCTTTTTTTTTTTTTTTTTTTTTTTGCCTGGTGCATAGTTAGCAAAGTAAATATTCTGTTCGGATGTGGCCCAAATCTGCAGTGCACACACTGGACACAGGTATTCTTCCTAAAATATACAACATATCTTTGCAAAAACACATTCATGTATTTTACAAACTACCTTTTAAAAGTTCAATTGTATTGGGCCAAGAAAGCATAATAGAGAAGACAACATAAATCTTTGGAAATCGATGCTTGTTAACAGCAATTTATCTTTTGAATGAAAAGCCACTGATAAGCCACGCCATTGGATTAAGTGAGCTAATGCATGCCATGTGCTGTGCACAGGAGCTAGGAACCCTCAATGAGAAGTAGCTGCTATGATTAATAGGGCAGCCCAGAGTGGGGTTGGAAAGGCTTTTTCGCAAAGGCAATAAAGCTACAGGATGGAGCTTGTCAACCGGCCCCAGCCAGAACATAAGGAATGGATAATGGTCACCCACTCCACCCACTCTTGGGGGCAACCTAGGATAACCAGCAATAAGCTCCCAAGTGGAGTCCCCACACATCCTTGCCCACTGAAGAAAGTGGATCACACTGCGAGGGAGTGATGGTGGGATGTGGTAAGAATAGATGTGCACATTTTTTTTTTTATAAAAGGAGAAAGGAAATCAGTGCATATCTCCCTGCTTCGTTGTTAGGAACAGATTGGAATTTCCCACCAATTGTACCACATGAGTGTGATGCGTTCCACAGTGGAGAGTGGATGCTTTGGGGGAATCTGAAATGCCTCTAAGCACTTAGAATGATAAAGCATTAAAAGAATCCAAGCTGTTGTTATGTTGCCAAAGAGGAAATGCAATCACAGAGAAAAATCAGGAAATTCTTGATTTGGGCTAATTCTTCAACTCCCGGAGCTAAATAGGAATTTGTAGCATTTTTTCAGAAAGTGCCTGACGAGCCTATGGGTTGACTTATAAAGGATACATTGAACACAGCATTGTGATAGAAAATGAAACTCAAATGTATTTCGAAAATTCAGACATGTTTATTTCTACTTGGCCATCCTGATAATGAGCTCTTTTAAAATGTCGGGAATCTTGTTTTGAGCCATTTGCTGTGTAACCTTTTCTGCTGCTTTGTTAGTTTCATGGGTGAAAGTGGGAGGTGATTTGTCATGTTCACACCATATTGATCAGTCAGTATGTTAATCATCCAGCATATTTACTCCTTTTGAGAGAGTAATTTTATTATTTTCACTAATTACTGCCAAACTTGGTGGAAGATTCAAAAGAAATGAGATATGAATTTCAAGCCTATTAACCCCATACTTGTTTGAGCATATTCACTGGGGGGAAGGACAAATGATTACACAGTTTAGCCCTCCCATGATAACTTTTATCATGGTAAATAAAAAGCAATTAGTACATTTGCTGTAACGCATCCCAGATAGGCTGCCCTAACCATTCTCTAAAACTTCTGCCTAAAATGTTAACTGTTGAACATTCAGCCAGAACGCTTCCATTCCCGTGTCTTTGCCCTGCTCTTCCTCGCTGATCAGAAATCTGGATCTCATTATTTCTGGATTAAAAACATATTAAGGCTCACAGTCAGAAATACACCCAAGGTGACAAAGCCTGATTCTTTCCTTCTTAAATACCTGCAATTTACTGCTAGCAACAGCTAAGACAAGTTATACATATTTTAAATTTTAATAACTTAGTTGTTTACTTGACACATGTTTCTCAAGTGCCAGCCATGTGGCAGGGATGGTGCCAGGTACTATGGATCTAAAAACACACTGGATCCCTGACTGGTGCAGCTCAGTTGCTTGGGCATTGTCCTGCAAAATGAAAGGTTGCCGGTTCGATTCCTGGTCAGGGCACATGCCTGCGTTGTGGGTTTGGTCCCCCATTGGGGCAAAGGGCAGCTGATCAATGTTTCTCTCTCATATCGATCTTTCCCTCTCTCTCTTTCTTCCTACCTTCTTCCCCTCTCTCTAAAAAATAAATAACTATTTTAAAAATAAAAAAGTGAGTGGAGATGGCTTCTCATTCAAGGAGCTAAGGTGCTTTTAGGAGCAGAGGGCCAACATTCACTACTGATTCAACAAATCTTTACCTGTCCACTCGTGTGGGGGGCACTGTCATGGCGGCTCTTAAGTGCTGGGCTTATGCCACCAGTTGAAGTTAAACAAATGAACAAACAAAATGTGATAAGCCATTGCATTGTAATCTCTGCAAGTTTGTGTGAGACAAGTCTTAGGCTTACAATCAGTAGCAGTTGGCACTTCAAGTCACTAAAATAGGTGGCTGATTGCTTCTTCACTAGGACCTGATCCTTGACCCTCTATGATTTCAATGAGAAAAATAGATTAATGGTAGCTGTTTACAACCTGTGATTTTTAATGCTAAAGTGTGCTTACCATGTTAACCAAGAGAACCCAGAACTTAATTTAAAGTAGAAACAAATGCACACAGTCTCAGTCAGTACTTGCATGCATCCAGGTATGTGAGCTACTTTTTTGTCAAGGTGAATGAACCAGCTCTAACCCTGGTTCCTATCCCACGAACTTCTGTGGGTATAAATAGCTTTCATTTCTACAGCGCAAGATTTATCGTTTTAACTTTTCTAAATTTATCCGAATGAGAAATAAAGATGAAATGTTCAATTTTTCTAAAAAAAAGCATATTAGAAACCATTGCAATACAGATATCCTGCATTTTTCTTTCACACTTAAAGCATACTACAGTCCACCCCCTGGGTCTGTGGGTTTTGTATCCCTGGGTCTTGTATCCACAGATTCAACCAACTGCAGATCCAATAAATATGGAGAAAAAAATCTCAGAAAGTTCCCAAAAGCAAAGCTTGAATTTGCCACGTGGCAAGCACCATACTGAATCCATGGGAATGAAGTGATGTGTAGACATACCCTCTGGTGCCCTCTACTCAAATACAGCCTGCCCACAGGGCACTGTTCCAGGACCCTGCCCCCAACCCAGATCACCAGAGACGCGTGACATGGCATAGGATTTGCCCTCATATGAAATGGCATAGTATTTGTATATAACCTATGACTCACACCCTCATGTTACCTGAAATCATCTCTAGGTGACTGATAATATGTAATACAAGGTAAATGCTACGTAAAGAATTGTTATACTGTATTGTTTAGGGACCAACTTTCTGGATTTTTTTCCCGTGAATATTTTCGATCCATGGTTGGTTGAATCCCAAAATGTGGAATCTAGGGATACAGAGAGGCAAACTGTGTGAATTCTATGCAAAAGCTATGCTATTTCATGTAAGAGACTTGACTATCCTCAGATTTTGGCATCTATGAAGAGGGTCCTGGAACTGAATGTCCAAGGACATTGAGGGACTATGGCACCATCATTGTTCATAGGTACTTAACACAAACCTAGAATTCAATTAACATTCATTTTACAGCTTCACGCGATGGTATAAAATTCAATTTCATGAACTATACAGAATACACTACAACTACACATGACAAATATACAAATTGCCTCCAATGAGTCATGTGAAATTTCAATTTGGAAGTACTTTTGCAGGTCTTAATGGCTGTTTGGTAATGTATGCATTATTCTCCAGTTATAAAATTCACACATTTAAAAAACTAACTGAGCTAAAATGTGCCCATAAGGAATTAAATCAATGCACTTCCCTGCATAAAAATCAGCCAGTCAGAGCAGGAAGGAGAACATGTTTTTCCTATGGTTGAATGTAGGATTCCACATCCAATATTGTCATCTCATTGTACAGAAATCCTGGCTAAGTTTGCCACATAAAAATTCAAGCTTAGCACATAAAAATTTAACTACACATCTAGTTATTCAAGCCAATTGAATAAGCTGAAGATTTGAGAAAAATAAACACAACCCAAATTGTATTAAATTGTGATAAAATGGGGCTTTGAAAGCACAAGTGTCTACAAAACCATTCAATCATGGCCTTGGCATAATCAAGTCTTTGCTGCCATTTCTAAACACCAATTTCTTTTATTCTTGGCTACGCCTTGTCTAGGAGGAAGGCCCCCACCTCCACCCTGGGACCCTGCATAATTTCCCACCCTGATACATTTAATAATTTTAAACAGACAGGCTTCCTGGGAAGGGGGCGGCCCGAGTTCCCCATAGAACATGGCTGTCTAGCACAGATGACAAGAGGAGGTGCCTGGGGGGAGGGCAGAGCAAACCCATGAGAACCCACTCAGCTCTGGGCAGCCCACAGACCCCAGGGGCTTCACGGGTGACTGGGAGTTGTCACCCTATTCATCCCCTTTCTCCCTGCACAATAGGGGAGCCCTGAGCCCGCAGAAAGCCGCCTTCTCTCTTTATCATCATTCATATCTCAGCTATGACAGGCCGAAAAAAAGACTCAGAGGGGAAATGTGCCTCAAATTAGCATATTTCTCCCCTTCACACAATGGAGGCTTTTGAGCTTCAGCTTTTTAAAAGCAGGGGAGAGAGAGGAGGAGGGGATAGCTAGCTTGCTCTTAGCAACAGTGTCTGAATGTAATGATTTGCCTCCCTCAAAGCGGCTTGTGTTTTTCAATTTTCTTAAAGCAAGCCTCCTCTCAAATGGCCTGAACACTTATTAGAAAATATTTATTGGGCTACTGTGTAATAAACACCCTCCCCCTTGTCATTAAAGTGCAATGAAATTCTTTGATTAAAAAAATAATTACAAACCCTAAACTCTTTGTCCAATGCAGCGATGGAGTGGGACAGCTCCCTTTCTCCTGGAGAAATGGACAAAATGAAGAAATTCAGTTATTGTAACTACTTATTGAGGGAAGTACTCAAGGGGACTCCCTTGCCATAGTTATTTATACACTTCCAATCTTCAGTAATACCGATGAGAAAAAAAGTTGAAAGGCAACATGGATGCTTAAATTACCAAGACTGACTACGAGGTGCAAACCATCACTTCGGCACCTTTCCTCAGAGGCTGTCCCTGTCACCATTGTCTTTGCTAAAGGAGAGTCCTAACACTGCAAAGTGGGCTGGCAAACCAGACTAGAACGTTTGAAAGGTCATGAAACCATCAAGCTAGTAAATCTGTAAGAGGTCAGCCAAAGAAATCATTTGTGCTCCATGCCACTAAATATTAATTCTCCAAAAGACTGAATCTCAATTCAAGGGGGAGAAATTCAGATTTCTGCGGCTTAGGAGGAATCCTTTTGGAGGGTTCTGCCCTTCAACAATAACTCAGGACCACCTTGGGTGCTTCATATGACACCCTTCTTTATGAAAGCTCCAGTGCCTTAATGGTACCCCAGGCACATTGGTGTTCAAAGCCCCCAAGAAAGACGGACCTGGGAGATTCAGAGTGTTGGGGCTCTCCTGAGGGCCCTGGTGAAGCCAGGGGCCTGCTCAGCTACACTGGGCTCTGGAAGGCAGCCCACAGAGGGAGGAAGGCAGCTGGAAATGATGTCAGGGCCATCTGCTTTGCCTCCCAACCACACTCCCACGGAGTTGGTCTCCTGCCTTTATTAGATGCCTAGACATGTCGCCCTCCGCCAAGCACAGGTCCCTCTAACAGGGACCAAAGTTTCTTTTGTGTTTTATGGAGTCTACAGTCACTAATCCCGCCTCTCTCTCTCACTCTCTTTCTCTCTCTCTCTGTCTGCTTTCTCTTTTAGCCCCAAACCCTCAGGTCTGACCTCCATCTTGCTTTCTCATCTACAAGTCACACAATAGCACCTTTTTCCCTGTTGACTCACTGGCTTAGATAGTTTCTTGGTTTAGGCCTCTCTGGTCAGTTTAGGTCTTCTAGAGATTAAAGGTGAACTTAAAAAAAAAGATGTTCAAAATGATAGTTTAATTCTCTCCCATTTGATCTGTGGATCCAATGCAACCAAGGGAAAATCCTGGCAAGCATTTTGTAGCTATCAACAAGCTGACTCTAAAGTTCTTACAGAAAGGAACTAGAACAGCTAAAATCATTCTGAAAAAGAACAAAGTCATAGGACTCACATTACCCGATTTCAAGATACTATAAAGCTGCATCAATCAAGGCTGTGTGGCTGTAACAAAACACAAACATATAGATGAATGGAACAGAATAGAGAGCCCAGAAATAGACTCAGCTGATTTTTGACAAAGTTGGTTTGATGGATAAATGATATTCTTTTCAACAAATGGTGTTGGAACAATTGTATGTTCACATGCAAAACATGAACTTAGACACATACCTCACACAAATATTAACTCAAAATGGATCATGTGTAAAGAGTGAAACTATAAAACTACTAGAGAAAAATATACCAAAATCTGTGTGATCTTGGGTTTGGTGATGGATGTTTAGAGACTAAACCGAAAGCCTGATCTATGAATGAAAAAAATTGCTAAGGTAGACCTTATTAAAGTAATAGCTTAAGAGAACATCAAATATATGACTTAAAAGTTTTGAAAGATATCTACTTCATCTAGCTAATACATTTATATGAAATACCTCATTTTGGATGATGCCACTGCAGTGTCACAGTCCTGTCACATGTAGGGAACATCTGGCTGAGCATCATGTCACCCACTCCTCAGGTTCAGCCCTGGTGTTCTTCTTCTAGGACCCCACAGTGCCTGGAGCTGCCCTGCTCTCTGAAGCCAGAGCACTCTCCTTTGCTCACCACAATGGTATGCTAGTGGTCTGAGCATGATTCCTGCCCCCACCTAAGGCTCTGTGAGGGCAGGCACCATGTCTGAGATTTCCTAGAGAATCCTGTGCCCTCACTTGGTACCTGGCGCATAACAGTTGCACAGTAAATATTAAAGAACAAAACCCACTGACAAATATTCACATGACATTTGTTGGGCTCCTATTCCAGTCAAACACTACCCAGAACACGTGTCCATGTGAGAAAGAATCCCTTCTTCCCTCAGGGCTCTCATCCACTGTTTGGTCTCCACTTCCCTTTCTCCTTGTGATCCATCTGTGAATGTTTAAGAGGCTCAGTGAGGTGACCAGTCTCTCTCTCATGATGTCACCCTTTCTAATAGATTCAAGTGGTTCCTCTAGGTTGGAACCCTCAATTCTAAGTTTTAAGCCACAATTTCTTTTTAAATCTACAGTGGTTCATTATAACACATACATGTATGTGTGTGTATATATATATATTTTACACAAAATCATATATATACACATATATACACATATATATGTATACATATATGAATGATGAAAGTTCTGATGACAAGGAAGCTGAATTCAGCTTAGAATATTTTGCATTTAGAAGGATGTAAAATATTTAAATGAAAGTATGTGGATGTATATATGCATGTGTGCCCATCACATATCTGCATGTACCATAATATATACATAAATATATACACATTTCATGAGCTCACAAACATACATATATACATGCATGCAGGAACACTCCACACATAGATATATACACATATAGATGCATGCATGTATATACACCCATGTACACAATCATGCATGCACACGTGTGTGCATATGCACACATACAGATTTATGAATGCACATGTGCTCATTTAAATATCTCACATCCTTTGAAACTCAAAATGGGCTAAGTGGAATTCATCTTATTTACACCCATCTGATGCCTCCCTCATCCCTCCCAATTCTCTTCTTCCTGTCAAAAGTATCACATTCTCCCAACAACTTACATTTTATAAGTGTACAGATTTACCAGCTCCTCCATTTGTCAGCTAAGTCACTTTGGAAAGTTATTTAACTTCTACCTTTCTTGACATCCATTTCAACATATGTGTAATTGTCATAATATGTTTCCACACCACTGTATTGTTTGGAACAGTCATTCAAATTCTTTAAGATCCCTCTATATTTTTCCATCTCTCTCTCTAAAATACATATTAATTGACTATGACTTCTCCACCTCTGATTACTTACCAGATGAGTGTGTGTGTGTGTGTGTGTGCGCGCACGCACGTGTATGGGGGGGGAGAGAGAGAGAGAGAGAGAGAGAGAGGGAGAGAGCGAGCTCTTGAACAAATCACTCCTTGGCCCTTTAGCCAATCTCTCCTGGCCTCAGGCTTGGATAGTAGCAATAACTGTCTAACTGGTTATCAATCTCCGCAATCTCCCATCTCAAATCCCTGATCAAGGTGTGTCTGTCCCAAATAAACACCTTCATCAAGTTGTTCCCACAGTCTACAGTGGAAACCTGCTTACTAGCTCAGGTTGACTCTCAGACCCACATGGGTCACTTTCTTCCAAACTAAGTCATCCATGCTCAGCTGCCATGCTCCTCTTGGTTACTCACAAGTACTGCACCTTCTTGCTACTGCCCCTTCTTGCTACTTCCCCTTGGACAAATTCCCCTCATACTCTTCCCTGTCCCCTTCCACTCTTTCTAATTCTATTCATTTTCAAGGCATAATTCAAAGGCTATGGCTTGTGGGAACCCCTCCTGGTGATTCTGTTCTAAATAAGTCTCAGGTCTATGCTGCCCAATTTACTACATTATGACATTCTATCCTTTTTCCCCCCAAAGCATCCATGCATTTATTTAAGTCTTACATTCTGAAAAGACTTTGACCTTTGATGGAACAGAAACCACATATGTTACTTCTCTGGTGCCAGGCCACAATACCTAGCCTAGGCTTAGAAAAATGTTGTCACATTTAATGAGAACTCACTGATTTTTCAAATAGTAATTATCCGATTATTTGCAGTGTTTATGTCCTGTGGCTTTTAAAGTAAGAGTATAATGTTTCTATCTGAAAGGAATAAAAATGGACCACACAGAACCATATCTTTTAAGAAATTGGTAAGAAAATAGCACTTCATTACTAGAAAGGGAAAATTTGGAAAAGTATACTATAAAGTATAAATTTACATATTCAACATTCTACATTGGTAGGGCTCAATATGTAGAAACACTAAGTGGTTTTAAATTTCCACCTACAGTTTGTGAAGCCCAGGGGCTCAAAATGACCTCGATGTTGAACAGGAGGCACATCCATCTGCCAGCACTAATTGTTTTATTGACCTGATTAAAGAACAACAACTTCCATGGTCAAAAAGATCCAGCCAAACCCATCAGCCTTAGGCACACAATAACAGTAATTAGAGATGCATATTTCCCTAATTAAAATATGAGTCAATAGACAGAACATAAAATAATGTACTATTAACATTTATTCAACATATTTCTTTCACCAGTTACAATGTACAATTAAGCCAAAACCATTTTTTAAAAAGTGTATCCTATAATTCACCCACTTAATGTGTACAATTTAATGGTTTTTAAACTATTCCACCCTTTCCACTTATTCAAATTCTATGGCAGCAAATGTCACCACAACCTAATTTGGAACATTTTGGTCATCCTTAGAAGAAATTCTGGAAGCACTCTCCCTCCCTGGAGTATGCCTGCACCTTTCCTTTCCTCCTCTTCTTCCCCCACAGGCAGGCATCTCTTATACCCTAAGGCATCCTATGAGCCTCGCAACTAGGGAGCAATGGGCAGCGGCAGCCCATCCCAGGCTAACTAACCCTTGACCATGTTCCCAAGGCCCCCTTTTCTCTGACTTCTAAGGGAGCCAAAGCAGACCAGCTTAGGCTCATTCCTCCACCTAGTCCCTCTCCCGTTGCTTCATCTATGCTAGGCTCTTCCTTGTCTCACTGTCCTCAGCTTTAATAAATATCCTCTAAAAATAGAAGAAACAAAATTCTGATCACATAGGCAGTCAATCCCCATTCTTCCCTACCCTACTGAACATCCCATCTCTGGTTCTACATAGCCACTAATCTACTTTCTCTCTAAATTTGCCTATTCTGGACACATGATAGGTGGTCCTTTGTAACTGGCTTCTTTTACTTAGCATGTTTTTAGAAGTCATCCATGTTGTAGCATGTGCCAGAATGTCCTCTTTTTAATTGATGGATAATATTCTGTGGAAGAGTATACTACACTTTGTTTATCCATTCATGAGCTTATGGATATTTGGGTTGTTTTTACTTTTGGGCTATTATGCATAATGCTGCTATGAACATTGGTGTACCAGTTTTTGCATGAACATCAATTTTCATTTCTCTTGGACATATATCTAACAGTGGAATTGCTGGGTCATATGGTAACTCTATGTTTAAGCATTTGAGGAACTGCAGGACTGGTTTCCAAAGCAGTTGCACCATTTCACATTTCCACATGCAATGTGTGAGGGTTTTATTCTTTCCCATATTCCCACCAATACTTGTTATTATCTATCCTTTTTATTCTAGTCATCCTAGTGGTGTGAAGTGGTATTTCATTGTGGTTTTGATTTGCATTTCCATAATAACTAATGATGTTAGACATCTTTTCATGTGCTTATTGTACATTTTTGTGTCTTTTTTTGAAAAAGACTTCAATCTTTTGTCTATTTTTATTTAGGTTATCTTTATATTATTGAGTTTTAAGACTTTATTAAAAATATATTATGGGTATAAGCCCCTTAGATATATGATTTTCAAATATCATCTTTCATTCTGTTAGTTGTCTTTTCACTTTCTTGATGGGACTCTTTGCAGTACAAAAGTCCTTCATTTGATAAAGTCCAGTCTATCTATTTTGTTGTGGCTGTTGTACTTTGGGTGTTGCATCTAAGAAAACAATGTTTAACCCAAAGTCATGGAGATTTACCCCATGCTTTCTTCTAACAGTTTAAAAATTTTGGCTTTTACATTTAGATCTATGCTCCCTGTTGAATTAATTTTTGTGAATGATGTGAGGTAGGCATCTAACTCCATTTTTGCAAGTGGATATTCAGTTGTCCCAGCACCATTTGTTGAAAAGAGTATTTTTTTCCCTATAATTGTCTTGGTACCTGTTTTAGCCATTCAGGTGGCCATAACAAACTGCCATAGACTGGGTGGCTTAAACAACAAGCATTTATTTCTCACCATTCTGGAGGTGGGGCAGTCTAATATCAAGACACCAGCAGATGTCATGTCTGGTAAAGCTCCACTTCTTGGTTCATAGACAGCCAACTTCTCATTGTGTCCTCCATGGTGGAAAGGGTGAGGGAGCTCTCTGGAGCCCCTTTTATAAGGGCACTAATCCCATACATGAGGGTTCCACCCTCATGACCTGTTCACCTTCCTAAAGACCTACTTCCAAATACCATAATTTTGGGGATTATGTTTCAATATATAAATTTGGTGGAGGGTGGCCACCCTTGTTGAGAATCAATTGACCATAAATGTAATGGTTATTTCTGGATTCTATAAATCTATATGTCTATTCTTATGCCAATACAAAACTACCTTGATTACTGTAGCTTTGTAGTTTGGACTATTTTGGGGGGTCTCAAATTCCATTTTGATAAAATTCTATTTTAACACAAATTTTGGCTATATTAGAAGTGACTGGAAAAACCTAATTTCACATCTGACTGATGCTCATTATATGGCAAAAACTTTTAGTGCCTAATCTGATGATAATTGAAACATGCTTTAATTACATACACAGCCTATGAAAGTAAAGATCCCATTTAACAAATTCTTCAACTTAGTATGTTCAGAGTTATTTGAACAAATAGTGTCAAAATTATTGTTCCAGTTGGATTCAAGATGACTGCCGAGACTTGAACACAGAGACTTGGAGGCTAAGGAACTGGAGGATGTCATTTTCCAAGTCAAAGCTGGGATCTCGAAGGATCTCCAAACAGCATTTAGGTAAGACAAAATATTTCATGGTGTGCTCTACAGCATTTTTCGGTGGTCTACAGCTATAGTTGGTTCCTCCGTAGAACCTACCAACATATTTCCTACTGTCTGGCCTATGCAGAGTTCTTGAACCATTCTTTACCACTGATTAGATACTGTGAGCAAAAATAAGAAAATGAGGGGCAACTCATTGTTGTTAATATAAAGTCAGACAAAGAAAGCTGGGATATACCTTGCCTTACTTACTCAATGATCATCTAACATTTTCCAGAATGTTTTCTTTTCTACAGTGGAAATTTAAGCACCCCAAAACCTTCTAGCTTTTCCAGTATTTATTTAGGATAGACTGTCACTTTACATTTCACAGAATTTCTGTTCATTTGCATGAAATGGCCTTCATCTACCCTATTCCTATTGCCTATTCCAAAAACAAAAGCCTTCTTATATACATAGAAGGTAGATTTTATTTTTCCATGCAAGCATAAGTTGAGAGTAAAAATTCTCTCCCACTAAAAGTTATTTAGTTTCCAGCTTACCACTAGTTATAGATTTATAAATTAGCTTTTAGAATTTTATTTAAATCTTTAGCTTTCACCCATTTCTGTGGAATGCTTTACCTTCTCAAGACTAAGGACAACCAACAACTTTGCAGGAAACTTTTTATTAGCAGGTGTTGAATTTTCAGCTACATATTCTGTATGGAGTATACACCCACACACAACCTGGTGTAACCTTCAAGTCAATGAACCTCATTATGTGTTTTTTCTGAAACTTTCCCTTCTTTGTAAAGGAAGTTGTATCCTTCTGAGGATTCTTCCCAAGCCACGAAGGGGAAATGTGTGCAAAGTGGTGGGTTCTTTGTCTCAGAGAGAATGGGTGGGTAGTCCCGTTCCCACAAAAGAGTGCCAAAAACCCTGCTCTCCACCCTGCATTCCTTTCTTCCTTTCTTATTTTCCATCTTCTCTTCCTCCACCATTTGGCTGTCTCCCTGTAACATTTAAACCTCTAGTTTTTACAACCGAGCACTGTTCCTTTTCCATACGTTCATTTTCTCGACTGATTTCTCAGTTTCCACACATTTATTGATCACATCTCCTAGCTACCCCCAGAACTTCTAGATTCATTTGTCTAATTCTGATCTGTGTGCCTGGACACTACTACCCATGGTCCCAGGCCCTCCTTGAGGGTGGAAGGTGGGGGTGGGTGGAGCAGGGAAAAGTGGTGGTGGGAAAATGAAGACAACTTTACTTGAACAACAGTAAAAAAAGAAATGAAGGATCCTGGTTAAAAATAAAATAAAACAAAAAAACAGACTCAGAAAATTCACTAGTCATGAAAAGGCTGTCTTACACTAATTGTAGGTTAATATTTTTGTTTTCTGTTCATATTTCTATTCCATATAGTAAAGTGCAAAGACCAGCCAAGCAATACAGACTTCTTCTCTCTCCCACCCATCTTTTTTTAAAAGATTTTATTTATTTATTTTTAGAGAGGGAAGGGAGGGAGAAAGAGAAAGAGAGAGAGAGAGAGAGAGAGAGATAAACATCAATGTGTGGTTGCTGGAGGTCATGGCCTGCAACCCAGGCATGTACCTGACTGGGAATCAAACCTGCGACACTTCGGTTCGCAGCCCGCGCTCAATCCACTGAGCTACGCCAGCCAGGGCGCCCATCTTTTTTTAAACTAACTTTTTCTTCTTTGACTAATCATCTTTCCTAGCACTGACTTACACTTTGTAGGCAAATGTTAGTACTGTGATGGACCACCAAACGTGCACAACAATTGTTCATTTCTTGGCCTCAACAGATGCAGGTGCAATAAAGGTGAGTGCCTTCTATCAACTACACCAATGATACTACTACTGGTGGACAGAGACAAGAAGATGGCTTGGTTGTTCTGTCAATATGTCTATTTGTATTGAGCTTTCGCCCAGCATTGGTCATGTTTCCATATGTTAAATATATAAACATGGTACTATAAATTCAAAATCCTAAAGTCAGTGATGATATAAAGCTGAGACCTTACGAAACTGTTTGTGATGAGGGCAAATACCATTTTATACATCTACCAGTTCCCTTACCCAGGAGTTGTTGCCACAGTTGTCAGTGTTGAACACAAGAATTTCACAGAAAATCCGTTAAGAGAACAATACATCAATTTTTAAAAATAAAAAATATTTGTAATGTAATTAAATTACATTAATGATAGCTGTTAATGTTTACCAATGAGTTTCTTTCTCAAAGCCTAGGTAAATAGATAAGGATTCTTGTTCTTTGTGGATTTCAGGATTTATTTCTAAATACCCCATCTAAACTCTAATGCAATATTAACTCCATCTATATTTTTGCATAGTTTGAATACCTGGATTATGATTCCATTCAGTCTCCTCACCATCACTCAGGCACTCACAATATCAATTTCTTGATAGAAAATGGAAGTGTTCACTAATCCGATAGCCACTCAGCTTTAAGTGGATTACTGTTGGTGCATTAGAAAATGGCTCCTACATATTACATCAAATAAGTAATTCCAATATTGGACTTCATAACAAAGCCAAAAAGGCCTTCCAAATTACAGCTTCCACACTAGCTGAATAGCAGGGCTCTTTTCAGGCAACTTTACAAATACTGTGATTTAAAAATTGATTTTTAAAATTCTCTGTTATTTCTTTAATTATATTTGTTTCAAGATAGAGAAGGTTACATAGAGAACAAACATTTTCTTTCCATAGTCTAAGCCTGGAACTACATGAATATTCAGTGGCTATTATAAGGATAATAAGGGGGCTACCAAAAACATGAACTAGGATTTCAAACACTTTTCCAGTTTACTCAGATAACCGCCTCACATCACAAATGTTGTTCACTGGCAAAAGTGCATGTGAGAATGAGCTGGCACTTCATACAAACTAGAATGGCCAAGATCCAAAAGATAATAACAACTGTTGGTAAGGATGTGGAGACACAGAAAAACTCTCACGTTGCCTCTGGCAGGGATGTAAAGCAGTGCTGCCCCTTTGGGAAACAACATGTAAGTCTCTCAAAAAGTTGAATATAGAGTTACTATATGACAATTCCACTCCCAGGTATATACCCAAGAAAAATGAAAACCTATGTCCACACAAAAACTTATACATGAAAGTTAATAGCAGCAGTAGTCAGAATGGCCAAAAAGTACAAACACATCCAGTGTCTATCAACTGGTTAATGGGTAAACAAAATGTGGTTCATCTATACAACTATAGTGGAATATTATTTGGCAATATAAACAAAGTACCAATACATGATATATGCTACAACACATATGAACCTTAAAAACATTATGATCAGTGAAAAAACCCAGACATAAAAGAATATATACTATATTAGTCCATTTATATAAAATTCTCAGAGAAAGCAAACTGAGACAAAGTCGATTAGGGTTCCCTAGGGACCCTGGGTCTGAGGATGGGAACAGGGATTAACTGTAAGTAAGCTCAAGCTGTCTTATTGGGTGATGGCGATGTTCTAAAATTGGATTGTGGTGATGTCTGTACAACTTGGTAGATTTACTTAACATCATTTCATTGTTTTTAAAATTAGTGAACTTTATAGCATATAAATTATACCTTAACAAAATTGTTTTAAAAAATAGATGTGGGTGAAATAGGCAGGAAGCGGGTATGGTCATTCAAGTCAGAGATGATGGTGGCCTGGACCAGGTAAGAACAAAATTAGAAGAAGGAGGACTGATTCAAAAGAAGCTCAGAAGACAAAACTGGCAGGATTTCTATAATGCTGTTCCTTCCCCACTTTAGCATTCTGTGAACTCTTATGGCACCAACATGCTGTACCACTCATTTGGACATAATCACACACTGTCTTACATTATCAGTTGATTGTTTTGTGCATAATGTCATTGCTTGGAGGCTGGATGTGTACATGGTGCACCATAAATACTCATGGACAAATGAATGGCAAAACAATTAAACATAATCAGCCCCATGCTGAATATCATTGATTATTCTGGGTTATATTAACATTCATCATAATGTTCAGACAATAAAACTAGCAATTACCTTCACATAGGAGTTGCTAAAGTCATCAACACAATAGTAGAGTAAAAAATCAATTTGTTAGAAAATAACCACCGTAACTGATAGAAAAAGGGAACAGAAGACAGAGTCAAGAAGTTAGCCAAGAATAATATTTGCAATATGTATATTTTTTGGGGGGGAATAAAAATATAGGAATACTTTGAAGAACACATTTGTCTTCTTAATTAAGAGGACATTTACTAATTCCTGTCCATTTACTAATTCAAGTCTGAAGCCCATGTAGTGCAGTGGACAGAACAGGGTCCAGGATATAGGAGTCTGGACCTTGGCTGAACCATTCATGTGAGTTTGGACAGCATCCTTGAAAAAAATATGAGAACCCTAAACATCTTTCACAAACTCCATGGCAGACATCAATGAAATTATGTGTAGGCTTTAGGACATACAATAAATCAAAGTATTATTGTTTTTGCAATTATTTAAAATTATAGTGATCTATTTTACAAATGAATTAAAGCTATATTAAACTCCCTTCTTGGAAAAAAACTGTGAAGTTCATTTGAAAAGAGTCCTACCTAATAGCTAATTTCTGTTCCGAGTCACTGAAGTAAAGGGAAGAGAATAGAGATTTTAAGTCAGAGCTGGGTTCTAATTTCAACTCTGCCACTTACCAGTTGGATGACCTTGGGCACAACTTAGACACTCTGTGCCTTAGTTTTCTCACTTGTAAATTAAGGATGATAAACCCCTAATACTGGTGGGAAGGTTAAATAGATATAATAACCGTGAACCGTGGCATATACTCCCAGGGACCCAGCAGGTCCCTGATGAGCAGTAGCTAGTATCATTATTACTCATATCAAATCATGATTATTTAAAACATGACTAGCTTATGGTTCTACATGAAGTTTTTGCTAAATCACCAGATGTCTCAAGGAATAACAACACATTTTGTTCTGGAAGGATGGATGAAGTCATCTCAGACATAGGATGAGATAAACAGTTGAAATAGAGGAAACATTATCCTATCTTGAATACTGCAGGCCTCATTTTCCCCTAGAGAAGTCCAGTGTCCATGATTTTTAACGACACAAACCTTTAAAAATAACATCTAGCCAGGATATCATGGCCAGAAATGTAGGCTCTTATCTTAGAGGCACACATATTTTTAGAAAACAGATCACATTACTTTGCTTCTTAGTATTTTACCAATGAATTAATAGTGTGCCTTTGTAGGAAAGAACTGGCCCCCCAGTGATCCCAAGCAATCACGCAACCCACATAGCACATACCAAATTCCATGGACATTTGTTTAAAGTTTATTAAAAAGTGGCTTTTTTGAAATGATTGCTACTTGCCTTGCCTATTACAAATGAATGACCAAATCAAATTAAAATGTAGCATGACTTCCTTAGGTAGGACAGCAACTTTGATTAAGAAGTGAAAACCACTTTTAAAGTTATCATGCACCATTCTCATTGAACACATGATATGTTTAATGAGAATGTGAAGACAATTCTCTTTGTACAGTCTAATGTATTTTGGTCTTTAGAATAATTAGGGTTTCTTAAAGAAAGATAACTAAGTACATGGAAAATCCTCTTGTGTGTTCATTTATGAAATACAGAAAGAATAGGAACATTCTAAATATTTCATATGTGAGGCTAAAGCCAACAAGAAAGATATTTCATTAAAATCCTGTCTAAGTTTGAGTTCTTCCAGGAGCTGAGCCTGAAACAGGGCTTGGTTGCAAGTAGTTCATTTGGAAGTTGATCCTGGGAAATATGAGTGGGGGAATGGGAAGTTAGAGAAGGGAAGAGATGGGAGCCAATAAAGATAGGTTAACAAGCAAGTTACCACTATGGGTGACTGGGTCCTAGTCCCACTGGAGAATTCTAAGAGACAATATGGAGCACGGACTGCAGAGTCATCCCACCAAGGGGCAGGGGAGCAGGGGTTTTCATACACCAATTTCCATCAACCACTGGTTGGGGGTTTCTCCTGGAGGTGGATAGTTCTCTGGAACTTCTGGCTTGTCAACAGATGAGCAAGGCAGCCTCTGGAGGCCAAAGCCCTCAGCTGACAAAATGCAGGTCCTGTGACTTTGAATTCAGACCAGAGTTCACTGAAGTGGTAAGGGGAGGGGACGTGGGCAGGGCTCCACCACATAAGCTGCAGATACGTTACTTAGACTGTTAAAAGGAAGCCTCATAAAACATACATCAAGATGAGGGCCAGAACCTCAAAATTTCCAATTCCTGCTCAAAAGTGAGTCAAACCACTGGAAAATGAATCTGATATGAGTCCACAGAATAGTGAAGAGTTTTTTTATTTTGTTATCAAATGCTTTTTGTATAAATGCAGCATTGACCTGAAAAAAAAGCAAATAAGTTAATTAAGATATAAACCATAATGAATCAATACAAATTATGGTTTATAACTTATTTGGGTACAGGGTCGTCAAACCTTTCCTGTAAATAGTAAAAATTTTAGGCTTTGTCCATCATATGGTCCCTGTCCCACTGACTCAGCTCTGTGGTTGCAGCAGCCATAGGAGAATGGGCGCAGCTGTGTTCCAAAATTTTTTACTGCCAAAATCAGGTGGCTGACTCATGGACCATAACTGATACAAACAAAGAGAAAACTAAATTCAAAGAATGTAAAATTTTTCTTACTTTCACTTATAATAGCATGATTTTGATATACCTCATCTACACTACCTCCTCTCAGCCCTTTTTATTTTTTATTAAAAAAATTTAATATGTAATACAGTGACATGATCAAAGAAGCAAAACCTATAAGGAAGTATACATTGAGAATTCTCACTTCTCTGGCCTCTACCCACTGTCTTACTTGCCCCTCACAAGTCACCACGTTTAATAGATGAAGCATAAATACACATACTTCCCACCTTTCCTACACAAAAAATAGCATAGCCTGTTTACCATTCTGCAGCTTGTTTTTTATTTCATACGCACACACACACACACAAAATCCTCTTATATAGCAATGTATAACTTCCCCATCTGTTTTTCTCCCAGCTGCCTAGCAATTCCTTGTGTAACTATACTGTGGGAGATTCAGCCAGCCCCTACAGACAGACACTGGTTTCTGGTCTCATGCTATTCCAAATAAGTGCTCTGGGGAGAATACAATGAACAACTTTCCTGTGTATCATTTTGTACAGGTATAGTACAGCCAAAAGATACATCTTCAGAAGAGGGATTCCTGCACCAAAGGATTGATGAATTTATGATTTTGACAGAGACTGACAACATGTCCCCAACAAGGATTTCTCTGTGTTTGTACTCCTACCAGCAGCACATGGGAGTGTTCCCTCAACTCATTTTCAGTGGGAAAAAAGCAGAAAAACTACTTTAAATATTCACTCAGGTCTCCAAGACTATGCCTGTGATCAGATTCACTAGAAAGACTCATGGGACTCAGCAGGTACTTGTACTCATGGCTACGATGTATTAGAGCAACACAGAATCTAAGGGGAAATGACACACGTAGGGTCTGGAGGAACCCACACGCAGGCTTCCTTAGGCTTTCTCCTGCCCATGAAGAGTCACACAGGGCACACAGTCCTCTGCCCTGAAAACACAACTTGTATGTGATGTTTCTGCCCAGGGAAGCCATTGGAGACTCATTCTAGTCACAGAGGCACCCTCTGCCTAGACATATCGTAATTCCAGACTCCAGGAAGGAAAGCAGGTGTTCGGCATAAAGCATATTTTTTTTGTACAGTGTAGGCACTCTGAACCAGCCTTATCAGCTAGGAAAGTTTCATACCCATGAAGGCAACTGTTTACCAGTCGATTTCCCAGTGGCCAGACGAGGGCCAGCATTGCAAGCAGGCCTTATTAAGGAGAACAGCCTCGGGCCTGCTATGTCAACTCTTTTCTGCACAATCTCATAGGGTAAAATTACTTCAGGTCAGATAATCAGCTCGTTTGAAGCTAGATAGCCAGTGGCAGGAAGTGGATGTGGCTTTTGATGAACTCTGGCTTAGAGGGATGAGTTCTGGTTGGTCGACTGCTCCACTTCACGCCATTTGAATCCAACTGTAGCACCCAGGCGCTGCCGCAGGAAAATGTGCTTGGCATGACAAAATTGTCTCCTAACAAAATTACTATTTATTTCAAGCAGCTTCTTTTTAAAAAATGACCCCATTCTTTCATTCTATAGAACTACCAAGAGCCAAAAAGGAACTGAGTGCTGGTGCTGCCTTTATAGATTTTCATGAAAGAAAGACTGTACCAGCTCAGTGAGAAAGCAGATGATAGAATAGGTATCTTTTGGTTTACAACTGAGATTTAAATATAGAAATTCTTTTAAGAGAAGGTTTCTCTCTCTAGCATGTATTTTCTAATGATTCTACGAAAGCACACATACTTTCTATTGCAATCTACCTGCACACCTTTAAAAAAAATCAAAACTAAATTCTCCAGAGACACATAGTAGAAAGGCTAATGAGAGGTTCTGTAAACCTTCTAATAGCCCCATTTTAATTTTTAATTGAAATATAACATACATAACTGAAATGTACAAATGAGAAATGCACACCTCACTTCATTTTCACAAGATGGATATACCTGTGTAAACAGATCCCAGATCTAACAAAATATCACTAGCACCCAAGAACCCCCTCCCTCTTGTGCCCCTACCACCCTCTTCAAAGTTAGCCACTAGTCTGATTTTGAAAACCACTGATATGTTTGCTCAGTTTTGACGTTTGTATAAATGGAATCATATGGAATGCTCTCTTTTGTGTCTGGTTTCTTTCGTTCAACAACTTGCCAGTGAGATTCATCTACATTGCTGTATGTCACAGTGGTTTATTTACCCTTGCTGCTGCAGAGAAATCCACTGCATGAACATGCAACAGTTTATTTGTCCAGTCTACTTCAAGGACATTTGGATTGTTTCCAGTTTGGAGCCATTATGAAGACTTCAGCATGTTTCATTTTCAAAAAGCTAGCTAGCAAAATTTTTTTTAAATGGATGAATAGGCATAGAGTCAAGTATACAAACCCTAAGTATACAACTCGATGAATTTTACACACACACACATCTATATAACCAAACCCAAGAGCAAGATACAGAATATTTCTGTCACCGCAGAAGACTCCCTGAGACTCTCAATTTTCAATCACTTTGAAAAGATAAGCAACTGCCAATCTTTAAACCCCCTGTGCATCCTCCACTGAGGTCATCCAGTGAATGTAGTCAAGCCGCACACTCTATCATTTGCTTATGACCTTACAAAGGTCACTCTGCCACCATTTCATCATCTGCAAATGAAGCAAATGAAGGTGTGGAGCCAGATGCGTCCCAGAACCCTTCGCAGCTGTGTTAGTATACATAGTCAACAAGAATCACAATTTCCTCTGCTAGTCCCTTGTGCCTGAACCCAAATTCTTTTTGCTGCTATTTTTTCCTAGAGTTGCCTCAGTAAAGAGGAGGAACAGTTAATCACCATTTCCCACTTATTAACTTTCCCGTTTCTTACATATCGTTATTAAGTCATCCTCAGCCTTTTCTTCCTCAGGTTGAATGACTGCAGCTTTTCTTCCCAGGCTGGCTCTACTCCAAGCCTTTGTGGCTCACCTCATAATGTTTTCGAATTCTCTACATGCCTCTAGAAACTAAGGAGCTCCAATGAGATATAATATTTTAGTAGTGTTGAGCAGAGGAGATTAAAGAGAGAGAAGCCTGGACAATGAATACTGCCACCAGAGCCTTCCCATTCCAAGTGTGGGCTGAAACTGAGCCCACAGCATCACCAGGATCTCAGTAAAAATGCAAATGTTTTCGCTGTGCACCACACTAGAATCTGCATTTTCATAAGCTATCAGGTGACCGACCCCATGTTCATTGAAGTTTGGAAGGGAAAGGGTGCTATATTCAAAGTAAATCTTGAGGAGGGAAGACTTACTATTGCTGCTATAATAAATGACCACACATTTAATGGCTTAAAACAGGGGTCTGCAACCTCCTTCCTCCCCATCCATGGATGTCCCTGTCATTACCAGCTGAGCTCTGCCTCCTGTCTTCCCCTTACCCCAGTCCATGGAAAAACTGTCTTCCATAAAATGGGTCCCTGGTGCCAAAAAGGTTTGGGGCTCCTGGCTTAAAACACCAACTTTTGATTTTTTTCATCTCATGGCATCCATAAAATAATGACTAAAATTCTGCGGTGCACTGAAAAATATATTTTTGGCTGATTTGACAAAAATAGGTATGGTATAATGATTGATTTACAAAAGAATAATAATTATAGTAATTACCTACTCTTTTTGCTACAAAAGTGACTTTTGAAAAAATCAGGTGCCCTGTATACAGGGATTGCTGATACCAAGCATTAACCAGACGCAACCTTATTATGTGACATGGCCAATAAGATGCAACTCTATTATATGCCCTAGATATTTATGGTTCAAGACAGGGCATTCACACTGGAGGGCTATTGTTGTATTGGCTGTTGTCATTTTTTTATTTGACAATCCAAGGGAAAAGAGGGCAGTGCCCCTTACTAAACAGGTATTGCATGTTTTAAAAATTCTTGCAGTATACTGGTTGAAAATCGCTGGCTTAAAATAATACAAAGTTATTCTCTTACAGTTCTGGAGGCTCAAAGTCCAGGTTCAGTTTTACTGGGCTAAAGTCGAGGTGTAGGAAGAGCTGTTTCCTTCTGGAGGCTCTAGGGGAGAATTTCTTGGCCCTTTTAAGTGGTCACTTGCATTCTGTAGGTTGTGGCTCCTTGTTCCATCTTCAAGGCCAATAACATAACATCTTCAAATCTCTGTTCATCTCATCCTGGCTTCTACCCTCACATCTCCTGACTCTCCCTCCTACCTCTTATAGGGACCATTGTGAATACATTGGGTCCACCTGGATTATATCTCCATCTCAAGATCCTTCATTATGCCTGAAAAGTCTCTTTTGCCATATAAGGTAGCGTATTCACAGGTTCTGGGGATTGTGACCCGGACATGGTAGTTGAGGTGAACATTATTCAGTCTACCACAAATGATGAGGAAGAGAAATAGGATAGATGGGGCAATGCTTATTAGCCAACATTATTTATTAATGATCAGTTATATAGGTGGTAGAATCAAAGTAAAACAAAACTATAGAAAATTTCAGATGCAGCATATGATTTTGTGTCTTAACATGCAGCAACAGTTAAAGGATCCACCCATGACTTTAAGTCCCACAAAGCCTGAGCTTTCCTCCCTCTTAGAACCATAGCATCTTAGACTTGGAAGAAACCTTGATAGTAAATTGCTTCAGTTTCCATATTGTACAAAACTACCAAGATGTTGGCAGACTAGTGCCCCCCAACAATATAGGCCAGGATTTGAGCCCATGTTTTACTTAACCCAATGCTACCTCTTTTTAATGTTTTAAGAAATGCTTGGGTTTGTTTTATTGAACAGACTGTTCATCAATCTTTTGATAACTACATGTTATATAAAACTGAAATCACCTAAATTCATTTATGATTTCAATAAGCATTACTTGAGCACCCACTGTGTGGCGGTAGGTGCTAGGATACACAGAGATACAAAATTATGGCCCTTCTGGAGTTCACACTGTTAGGTAGACAAACAAACAAAGAAGACTTTGTGTTGTAAGCATGAGGTATGAGTAATAAGGATTAGTTCATGATTTCATTTATTCCACCGCTAGGACTGCCTTCCAAGTGACAGAAACCTAAAGAATGCTAGAAAGCACAGAGGAGGGAAGACCTGATTCAGCACTGCATGCATTGACAATTTCAGTGCTGCCTTGTATATCTCAAAGAAGTAGGAGGCAAGAGGGAGCCCCATTGATTAAGTGGCTGTAAACACCCTACTTTGCACAAGAGGTGCTCATTACATCTGTGCTTGAGATAAGCCATGCTACTGTTTCAGTTCTCTCAGGAACTATATAAAATCATCCTATTTGTCTTTTAGCACTAAATATTCATGCTTCTCCCCTTAGTAGTAGTTTTCTTTCCCTCTCAAGACATTCTCAGCCATCTCTATATCATCTGTTTGCTACCCTCTCTCAAGTTCATAATTATTTAGGATCACAAACAATGGTACACTGGTAAATGGTTACCAACTAGCTCTCTGATGGGGTGGGAATGGGGGGAGGGGGAGCCAAATCTGTAACATTTGTCCTTTTGCATGATGTAAATACTACCATGATGGCCAATCTTAAGCTGCCAATTTTATGTCACTGAACTTGTAGTTGGGAGGAGACACTCATAATCAGGGCAAGAACCAGTATGTACCAGCTCCTGCACAGCACTGGGCAATCAGGAACCCTCTGCAACTGTATCTGTGAAGCTGACAAACCTCAGCTTCACAGGTACAATCTGTGAAGTACTATATACAATCTGAATCTTCCCAACATGCTCCAGTCTGGCCAGTTTCAAGTATAAGTTGTGACTTCCACACCATTGCTCCAATTATTTCTAGGATAGTGTATCCAAACCTTTCAAGTCTCATCTTTGCCAGGGGACTTCCCTAGTTATGTCTACCCCCACTAAATTCTCTCCCTTCTTGCTGATCTGCCCCAATACTTATCTGCACCATACACCTTGAATTCTATTTGCTTATGTGATTTCTTGACAGTTCAGTGTACATGAACTGTTAGTAGACTACCCATGATTTCTGTAAAAATAAAGACTGGCATGGGTCCCTTACATCATTCTTTGTATCTACCACCACAGAGAGCATGGTGAGAGCTCAGTAGCCCCTGCATTAATTCTCCTTTCAAATAATCCAAATAGTTCCAAGAACAGGATCTATGTCAAAACCATTCAGCCCTGTTTTAACATATAAGAAAACCTAATATCGAACAACCTTACAATTTGCAGCAAGTGTATTTTCTATAGTTTGAAGTAGAATTTACATATATTAAACTTTACCCATTTTTAAGTGTATAGTTTGATGAAATTTAGTAATGGCACACAGTTGCATAGTCACCACAACCAAGACACAGAACAGTTTTCCCACTGTACAGAGGTCCCTTTCTTGTGCCTTTCCGCAGCTGGTCTCCTTCTCTGACCCCTGGCAACCGCTGATCTACTTTTTGTCACTATAGTCTGGCTTTGCAAGAAGGTCACGTAAATGAAATCATATAGTATGTTCCCATTTGTCCTTTTTCACATACCATACTGTTTGAGAGTCTTGCACATTGTGTGTGCTTGCACATGTATTTCCTTCTCATTGCTGAGTAGTATTTCATAGTATGGATATAGCACAGGTTTTTGAAAAAAATTATTTACCATTTCATGGACACTTGAGCTGTTTCTAGATTGGGGTTCTTGTGAAAAATGCTGCTGTGAATACTCACTTTAAGTCTCTGTTTAAACAGATTTTCTTTGTATTGCTAATTTTGTTTATATCTTTGGGGTTTCTATAGATCAAGCACAATTATAAATATATTACACCAATTATCTCATTTAATGCTAACATCAACAACAAAGGATGGGTACTTCTCTAGTTCATCTAAAAAAGTAAAGTTGCACATGTTTTGCAGTTAAGAAGTTGAGGAGACAGCATTTGAACCCTGGTATCATATGATCATCATAGGGATTAGACCAGTTAATAAAGTGCTTAGAATATGAAGTGTTCAATAAATGTTCGCTATTATAACTATGTTCTTCCCCACACACAATGCTACCACCCACCGAGTATTCAATAGTATTTGAAAGGGAGGCTGTACAGCTACTGAAATGAGTGATGTGCCTCACCAACGTATGCCTGTCCCTTTCTTCTCGGCTCACCTCTCCTTTCTTCCCCATCCTCCATTTGTGTCCCACATCCCCAAACAAATCCATGTTTGATCATCTTGGCAACAGATATCACACTGCAGCAACAGCTGAAACATCACTCAGTGCTAGCACATGCCCTAGAACAAACGCTACACAGTGAGTTGAAAGAAAAACTTCATTAGTTGGCCAGGTGGTTTTTATACAGGAAGGAATTTTAGAAGACAAGAGAATCCTTACTCAAGTTTTTTTTTCATCATCGACCTCTTTTCCTTCCCGTTATCTCCCTTTAGTTACTTCAGTTTTATGGGTTTTAAGAACAGAGCACAAAAATGTCACATAAACCTTGTTGGAAAGTAAAATATGGCTGTCATTTAAAATATACAGGAATCTTACACCATTCTGGCACAGTGAAAGATTTAGTATAAAAGATGGCTCCCGTGTGGAGTCCCACCAAGGCAAAGCAGTCACTACAATTCTAGAAGATTCTTTTTAAATAAAAAATACAGTCACATAAGGTAAGCTCTGGTGAGAACAAAGTAGGGAGGTGTCCCAGTATCTCTGCTCCTGATATGGTAGTTGTCCATTCTTACCCTTTTCATGCTATCGAGTAGCAATTTGGCAACTATAACATTTTTTCCCTTGTGAATTAGACCATTAACACAATCAAACCCAAAACATATTTACATCTGCTTTTAAATAAGGACTTTTTTCATATTATTTGTTAAAAATAAGTAAGTAAACTAGATAGAAATACCACCAAAGTTAAAACCACAAAGTATCCAGTGGATCGTGGACCTTGGAGACTCAAAAGCCAAAAAGAAATTTTTCTCTGCCCTCCATCGCAGCCGCCGTACACGAGCTACAGAGTAGCCAAGATCCAGGTGGAGAGGGGGAAGGGCAATGGGAAAACACTGACAGCTCTCTCTTTTGCTGAGGTCACATGCCTGAGCTTATGAGTTAACTGTACACATCACAGGACCCACTGCAGTCAGTGAGGATATCTCCTGAAGACAACAGAGGCTTCAGCAGTCGTGGCTTCTGTGACTTTTTAAAATTCATCCCATGGTCTCAGGTTTGAATCCCAAACACCATTTTTTATAACATAAATGATAGATGCAACGTGGCAGGCAGGTACAATATAAATAATAAGGAGCAACAGTAATAAATAAAAGTACATTTGAGAGCTTTTGGAAAATGCCCAATAAGAAAAGTATATTACCCTTCCCCACCCTCAAAGAGCTGTCTCTTTCACTTCTGACTTTGTGGACATATAGTTTAAAAATTGGCGGAGCATAACCACAGGAAGCCCTAGAGCCTGAAAGCAATGTCCCCTCTCCCCAACCCTCAACCTCACCAGTGTTTTGCATGTTGCATAGGCAGCAAGCAGAATCTTCAGGAACAGTATCCTTCTCAGTTCTGCTTGGATGATAGGGATCTTTTGCATTTTTACATATTATTTAATTTCATCAAGCCATCCTTCGGGAAATCTTTGAACAATGAACAGCCAAAGATATAATTTCACATAGTCTAAGTACATCTCATTTCTGCATAAGAACAAATGTCATAACCACATGCAACATCCATTTGAAATAAAAATCTACTCCGTTTTGTTCATTCGTGCCATAGTAACTGTTTCCATCTCCCATGAAAATGGTAGATTATAATTCCACAATACAGAGTGGTTTAAAAGAAGAGAGTCAGACTCAGTGGAAACTTTGTTTGAAGACACCAGGGATTCAGCCCCAGAAAAAACCACAAAAGCTATAACACTGCAAGCAAAAATAAGCTAGTAGTAGTTATTCAGACGCCAAACTGTCAATTGTGCGACCTTTGTAGGCTGGCCGCTTCCCAGGGCTCATTATGAGAAAGGTTGTTCTTTCTCTCTCCCAAATGAATGCAGCTTTTGAACACACTTTTCTAGTTACACTTGGTCCCAAAGCCGATGGATTATTTTAACTGTGGATCTCCTAATGGGAAACTAACTCACTTTCTTTCTAGAGAAAGAGCTGCCTTGTGATAATTATAGTGGTTTTAAAAACCCCAGGATGTGTGGAGTTTTGAAAGGAAAGTAGAAGAAGTCTTTGGCATAACAACAGAGAAATAATTTCCCTTTGGTCCATCCTTGTCCCTTTTCTTAGGTTTTCAGCACAATGGTGAAAGAAACCAGAAAGAAATACTAATGTTGCAGTTTCATATTTTATATCATATGTGATGACCAAATCAGTATTTTTCCTAAAGCAATTTTTTGTGGTACCTTGTTTTATTATATTCAGAACTGATAGCCAATGGCTATAGGATGTGGCCCATTTATTTCTGGAAAGCAGTAAAAGGTTAATGAAGGCAAGAAGAAAAGTTGCCATAAATTGTATCAATAAAGTTATATTAAAAAGGTCATCCCTTTGATTGTGCCCTGTGTAGTACAAAGGAACATGGAAAATCAGCAAGGTATTTGACAAATCTGAAAGAAATCGATGCTGACCCTTAACCTACTGTGCATCCCTCCAAGGACACGCATAGTAATGTAGATAAATCACTAAGGTAGATCCATGGAGTGTCTTATTCAGCAAAAAAGCTGAACAGCTGATAAATTCTGAATTGCCCTGCCTGGTACTGCTGCCAATTCCCTCCTATAGAAAGCAGACAGGGGGCTGCCATACTAGATCAGATGCTGACACCCCGCCTTGGGGAAGAAGTTGGCAAAGTGAAAGAAATCTTGGGAGGAAGTGGCTGTGTCTGCACTTATTGAGCGGTGACACAAGATTCTTACCCCAGGCCACCCAGCACATGCAGGGAGTGATTTGCACTTGAGGGTTTTTCAAAGGTTCAGAAATTGGCAATTTTGAGTCCAGGGTCAGAGTTTTCTAAGGAACATGGCTTTAGAGGGCTGCGATGATGTCATTAATGATATTCGGGCAATACGCCATCAACGAGCCCTTAAAAGACCTGAAAAAAACACAGAGGGAAGTTGAATGGTTTATGGTAATTGCCCTTCCCATGCAGTTAGATGAAAAGAGAGAGAAAGGGCATGTATTAAAGGACAAACAAGAATTTTGGAGGATCGAGTCAGAAAGGTGAGTTTTCGGAATATTTGTGTGTGTGGTAGATGCAGCAAAGGCTATCTGTTGGGAAGGCCAGGAGGCACCCAACCCTTCTAGAAACAGGCTTTGTGAAGCCAGGAAAGTCACTCGACCCTATACATCCTGAAATGTAAGTTCAATTCTGTTTCCTGATTTTTAAATGTAGGTGGTGAAGTGACTGGCTTACAGGGCAGTTGTAAAGATGAAATGCACATGAGAGCACCTTGTAAACCACAAGGCAGTTCATGCTGTCATGATCAAAAAGAACAAAGAGGTCATGGGCTCGATCGTGCTTCCATTCCAACAGGTAAAAGAAAACCTGATTATCTCCTCAACTTCATTTTGCTGCTGACTTCTTGGATAAGAACAATGACCGTCAGCCAGGAAAGAGTAGGAAAAAAGTACAAAGAAGAGAGAAGTGAGACCCCAAATTGTTTAGGAGATATTCTAAAGGAATTTCAGCAATACAGTGATGACAAATTGTACCCCAGGCACTCAGAGAACTGGAAGAATGAAATAGCTAAATTCTCCCAGAAAGTCAAATGGAGCAGGGAAAATGCATTTGCAATTTTCAAAAAAGAAAAGGAAGATATATGCCTCAAAAATTATGGATTGCTGAATTTGATAGACATCCTAGTCAAGAGTCTGGAATACATTATTAAAGCATGTCTTATGAGTGCTTAGGAGAGGATGCACTGGTTAAGAGAAGAGAGATTAGCCTCTCTTGCTTTTTTTTGTTGTTGTTCTTTTTTTTTGAGAAGGTAATTAGGTTGTTAGGCTGAGGAAACTTTTGAGACATGAAGCATCTGGGTATGGCAGGGCACTTATAAAGGTCTTTCAAACTGCCCTATTCACAGTGGAATGTGGAAGAGATGGCCTTCAGTGCTGCTGGGGCTGAACAGATTTCAAGGCTGTGGTCAGCAGCCGTGATAAGCTGTCGGACAGCCTCCAGTCATTGGAGTGGCTGGGGCTGGCCCTTTCCCTTTCATGTTTATCAGTGGCTCAGACAAAGTTACTGACACCCTCCTCATTAAGCCTGTAGGTGCTATGGAACTAGGAAGTGAGGCCAATGCCCTCAATGACCAAATCATCAGATGCCAAAAGCAACTTGACAAAATAAGGAGAAACTGAAAAGGATAAATGTCACGGGGACAAATGTCGGACCCTAAATTTAGATCTTAGGAACCAAATGCATGATTTCAAGGTGGGATCGACATAGTGAAAAGGACTGAAGGACTTAACTCAATAATACGTTCGCCCAAAGAGGCCAATTCAAGCTTACACTGAATGACCAAAAATGTGGAACCAAGATGATATCTGTTGGTTGGTGTTCAGTTCTGGATGCCATACTTCTGGAATAACTACAAAGAATCACAGAACTGGGTGAGAGGGCTGGTGGGAAGATGAGAAATTATGCATGCAAGTACCTAGCACAAGGCCTCATTCTGCACTTAGATTCTGTGAAATGTCCCCATTTCACATCCAGGTATGACATCAGAATACTGAAGAAGATTGAAGTTGGGCAAAGAATTTTCGAGAAAGTAAAACATTCTTCATAAACATTAAAATTGTGCGTATGTGTGAAGGTACTTCTGGAAAACAGTCATTTAAATGATGGGAGAAAATGTTTTGCATTAAAAAAAACTTGTAGAGTGCAGCAACTAACAACTGGTAGATTTCAAAAAGAAAAGGTCAATACCTCAGCAAAAATAGGTTGACAGTTTATTTGATTTCTGACTTTTGAAGGTAATCTTCATGATTGAATAAAACTATAGGATTTTAAAATCAGATCCAAACCCAGTCTAGGGTTTTTCTTGCATTTTCTATTTGCCACAACTTTTGCTAATAGAACATGAATTAGATATGCAAATCATCTCTCACTAAAAGTGAAATACAGGATCTTAGTCATCTTTTCTGAGATAAAATTGTCTATTGTTGGTTATTAACCAGCCTACATATAAGAGAATCACTTTGAAAATGTGATGGTTGCATAAGAGTTTTCCTTTACCCCTTGGGTCAAATGAGGGGAAATTCCATGGCACAGAATAAAATGTACGCTGTTTCCACAGAAAAGATTGTTTCCACAAAGTTTGGCAATAGCATTCTTGGACAACTAATATCTTTTTCCCCCTCACATTTATTCAATAAAGTGATTCATTGCATGGCTCCCTAAAGTGGTGATTATTGATTTGGACATAATATAACCCACATTTTCCCCCTTTCTGGGACCCTGGGGTCATTCCTTGCCTCAATCCTAAAGACATTCCAAAGTGGTTAACCATGTACATAAGTAAACAATACTGCATGGGAGGCTTGGAAATAGTGTAGACACTTTATTCTGAGAGTCTATCTTCTAGAGCAACAGATGCAGACAACATGGGACCCTAGGGCAGTATTCTACTTTAGGATTTGACCAAAAGCTATCAGAGTGATGTACAAAAGATATTAGATGCCCATCAACTGATTAATGGATAATCAAAATGTGGTTCCTATCTATACAGTGGAATATGATTGGGCCTTAAAAAGGAATGAAGTATTGATACATGTATGGCACAACATGGCTGAACCTCAAACACGTTATGCTAAGTGAAACAAGCCAGACCCAAAAGAGCACATATTTTTTCCATGAAAAATAAGAGTCTACAATAGGACATGATCAGAAAATGACCTATAAAGACAGAGAGTAGATTAGTGGCTGCTTACAGCTGGGACAGTCAGGTAGGGGGAAATGTCCAGTGACAGCTAATGGGTATAGGTGTTTTTCTTGTAGTGGGCCAAATTGCAATGATAGCTGCACAACCATGCAAATGTCCTAAGACAGTGAGTTGCACACTGTGAATGGATAAGCTGTGCGGTCTGTGAATTATTTATGAATAAAAGCTACTCGAGAAACATTAGGGACTCATGATGAATATGTGGGCTATCAATTTGTAATCTCTGTTTATCCACCGTAGGTTCCATGTTGAAACTGTCTGCCTTGGACTTCTTTACTCTCCTTCTGGAATACCCTGTTCGATGATATTTAAATTATTTTCCATTCCTTTATTTATAATTTATTTCTTAACCACTGTTTGATGGAGTTTGAGATAATTTTAGACTTTCAGAAATATCACAAAAACATTACAGTTTCTTATATCCATCCAGCTTCTCCTTATGTTAACATCTTACATAACTACAGACCATTTATCAAAACTCAAAAAAAAAATAACCTTGATATAATGCTGTTAACTAAGTACAGAACTTATTTGGATTTTGACAGTTTTCCCACTAATGTTCTTTTTCTGTTCCAGGATCCAATTGAGAATCTTACATTGCATTTAGTTGTCCCATCTCCTTAGTCTCCTTCAATCTGTGACAGTTCCTTAATCAATGTTTTTTATGACCTTGACTCTTTTGAAGAGTTCCAGTCATGTATTTTGTAAAGTGTCGGGCATTTTGAATGTACCTGATGTTTCCTCATGATTTGGTTGAGGCTATGCATTACTGGAAAGGAACCCAGAGAAATGATGCTGTGTCCTCTGCAATGCATCATACCAGAGGGTGAATGGTGCCAGTATATATTACTTGTGATGTTAACCTTGATCCTTTGGCTAGGGTGTGGTCTGCAAAGATTGTGCACTGCTATTTATAATTGAAAACTTATTTCCATACACTCAAAGTATTTATTCATGTGTCAGAATACATTATGCTCTAGGGTGGTGATGCTCCTTCTTGTCTGAAAATCAAGGTGGCCTGTAAAGCCCTGACCGGTGTGGCTCAGTGGGTTGGGCGTTGTCCCACAAAGCAAAAAGTCACTGGTTCTATTCCTGATCAGGGCACATGCCTGGGTTGTGGGTTCAGGCCCTAGACAGGGTGCATACAGGAGGCAACCAATCGATGTTTCTCTCCCTTTCTTTCTCCTTCCCTCCCCCTCTCTCTAAAATAAATAAATAAAATCTTTTAAACAAAGAAGATGACCCATGAAGACTTTTAAACACACATTCCTGGGCTCAGTCTCTTGGGCTTCCCAGGAGATGTTGACAGTGGCCAGGGTGGAGAGGCAGAGAGAATTAGGACAGTGGCCCTTCTTTGAAGGATCACTTAAAGTAAGAACACAGGCACAGATAAGTCATAAAGCGATGATAACCATTCTAATGAGGTAAGAACTGAGGGCTGTATGAGCACAGAAAACAGAGCCTCGAACAAACACTTCTTCAGTGGGAGTTGAATTCTCTGCACTCAGTCTTTGGATGTATCCAGCTATTAAACAGCTCTGCTCTCCATGCCTATTCCTTTAAGGAAGTACATCTTTGTACAATGAATGTATGTGTGCAAAGCAAATTATAAAGTAATTCATGGGGTCTGCATGCATTTTGTCAGAAAATCACAAAGTCTAGAACAGTCCTTTATAAGATGGGAAATCCTTTACAACTGTGAGGCCAAGTTTGTGTGACAGCTTCTAAATCTTGTTAAAGGAGCTCAGAGCTGTTCTAACCTCTGGCAGTGTCAGATTTGGGGGAGCAGCCAGGTAGGAGGCGCCCAACAGGGACTCTCTGCTCCAGATAAGTAAGTGCCACACAGGAACATCCCAATACCAAGGTTACACTCTGAGCTCCTGATTTAACTGGTTTGGGGCAGAGCTTGGGTATCTGGGAGATTTTTAAACCTTCCCCAGTGTGACTAATGAGAGCCAGGCCTGAGAATCACTTGGTTAGACTAGAGCTTCGCTCCTCAGACCAGTGGCATCGGTTTCACCCAGGAGTCCATTAAAAATGCAGAATTTTAGGTCTCATCACAGATGTACTGAAGCAGATGTTGGCTTTTAGCAAGACTCCCAGGTGACTGGTTTGCAGGTTAAACTCTGAGAGGTATTGCAGTAGAACACTCTGTACCATATAGTAGTCACTAGGTACACGTGGTATTCAAATGAAAAGTAAGTAAAATATTGGAGTTCCTCAGTTGCATGAGTTTCAAGTACTCAATAGTCACATGGGCTAGTGGCTACCATATCGAGCAGCATAGACATAAAACATTTCCATCATGGCAGGAAGTTCTATTGGACAGCTCTGGGCTATGCCGTTAAATGAGCAAAAGCCTTTGATGTCCAAGGGAGGGTGAATGTCAGGGAACAGAATTGGAGGCTACTGGGTCCAGCTGTCCCTCTAAGTGTGGCAATCTCCCCTCATCCTTGGAAAATAGGGTTCCTTATACATATAATTAATCAATATGGACAAAGCCAGGGCAGCACAGCCTTTAGGTAAGACAATAAGGAATCTGCTTTTGATCAGTTGAACTTCATATGCCTGCAGGACATTCTATGAGAATAGAGGCACTGGGGAGAGTTGCAGTACATGACCATATGTCACTTTTGAGGGTGACAGGAGGTACTGCCTGTAATGATTCCAAGACAACAGGCATAAATCAGGACTCTGCAGGCCAGCCAGGATATATGGTCACTGAGGGTGAGCATGGAAGAGAGAACAGGCCTAGAACTGTAGGTACAAAAGTCATCAACACACAGATGGGAGAACATGGAGTGGATGGGATGACCCAGCTGGGTATGGAGAGCAAGAAAAAATGTAATCAAGCACAGGTTGCCAAAATTAAGGGATACACAGAGGAGGAACCCTAGAGAGGACTAAAATCAATGGTCAGAGTCAGGATGAAGAAGGGAGGGAGGAGGATCCTAGCAGTCAACAGGGGGAAGAAGTTAATATGGAGAGGTGAGGAACAAGAGGCAGTAACAACTGAATATGATCTTGGAGGAGGCACAGGGCAAGGCCAGGACTAAGGTGAGCTAAGAGAGCCCTGACTGTGAGCTTAGACTAGAATACCTCCTAACTTTTGCACCCTGAACATCCCTCTTGCTTTACCAAGTCCCAGCCCTGGAGAAGGGGTTGGAAACTTCTGAAATGGGTCGATGAGTGCTGACATAGAGAAATGCGTAGGTGGAGTATACAGAGGGAATTCCCAACTGGTGTGCTGTTTGCTCTGCAGAATTAGGGTTTGGATGTTTGACAGAGGAAGAAAGGTTTGGCCTGATTCCTAAGAGGACCAGTGTGGGAAATTTTGAGTAGCCTTGTGGTTTCGGCAACCAGCAGGCATCTCACCTGCTTTTCATATGAAGATCATAAAGAGGCTAAGTGCTTTGCCCCAGTGTCCAGGGGGGAAGGTGGAGCCTGGACTCAAGCATAGATCTTCAACAATGATACAGAGTAGCCCTGAGTCCCAGGTTCAAACGTGGGCTCCATCACTTACTAGTTGGGTAAATTTAGGAAAGGGGCTTATGGTCTCCATGTCTCTGTTTCCTGATTCTTAAAGAATGGATGATAGGGTGTCCTTTGGGGGCGATGAAAACATTTTTGAACTAGATAGAGTTGGTGTTATACCACATTGTGAATGTACTAAATGTCACAGAGTTGCTCAATTTAAAGTGGCTAATTTTGTTATGTGAATTTTGTCTCAATAAAAAAGGAGGGATAACTGCATGTGCTTCATAAAATGGACTTGGGATTAAATGGGTCAATCCACATTAAGCAATTAGAATAAAGTCTGACACACAGTAAGCCCTCTAATGATACTGATTATGATTATGATTATATCATTGTCCAGCTGCTTCATTCCATGTAAGTGCCATTAAAAGGTGCTCGAGGGATCCAGGCCACACAAGTGTTTCAGTTTTTTGCCTCATGAGTAATTAGAAACCAAACATTTATATTTTACAATGCATTTCATTGTAGAATGTATCTGAAGTATCCCATCCTCCACATTCTCCATCATCAAAATAGCAAGTTCCCATTTTTATTAAGCTGTACTTTGTCTCCTAAAATTAAAAGAACACTAGGATTTTTTTAAGTGACAAAAAACATTCTGTCATCTTTTCTCACCCTGAGCAACAACACAGAATACTTAATAGTATGTATTGTGCAAAAAGACACATTTCAAATTGAGCTGCCAGTGATTTACAATGGATATATTAATACTATTTTTATCCAAGAGAATGAGATTAAGAAAGACATTATGAGGCAGTCAAAAGCTTTGTTTCAACAGTTTGTAAACAGATGCAAAAAAAGAGTGAAGCTCCTGCCTAGGAATAAGTAGGAACAGTTTCATAAAGAAAAGCCTGCACTTTTCTGGGGCTTAAGGAAAAAAATTAACCAAAAAAATTGGATGCTGGGGAAAATTAACACAGGCAACGGCATATTCCTTGGTAATTAGATTCAACCAATATTTATTGAGCAATGAGCATACCCCAAACCTGTGAGGTGCTGGGAAATACAGAACTGGTGAGCCACTTATAAAGCTGAAGGCTCATCAGTAATACCCACAATGCTCGTACAAGAAGTGATGACAGCAGTCTGCTCTTAAAATGACAAAGGTGTGGCAGCAGTCAAGAGCTTGCGCACTGTTGAAAAACTTACCTATATATTTGAGGGTTGAATTGCATCCCAACAAAAAATATATTCTTAGACCCTAACCTCCAGTATCTGTGAATGTGACCTTATTTGGAAATAGGTTCTTTGTGGATGAAATCAAGACAAGATGAGGTCATACTAGATTAGAGTGGGCCTAACCCAATGATCACTTCCTTTACTTAAGGAGGGAAATTTGGATACAGAGGAGAGACATAGGGAAAATGTCAAGGTAGGGGTAGAAGTTGGAGTGATGCTTCTACACACCAAGGAATGCCAAGAATTGTGGGCAATGTCAGAGACTGGGAAAGAGGCATGAAATGGATTCTCCTTTAGAACCTTCAGAAGAAACCAACCTTACTGGTACCTTAGTTTTGGACTCGAACCTCTGGAACTGTAAGAAACTAAATGTCTGTTGTTCAAACCACCCTGTTTATGGTATTTTGTTACAGCAGCCCTAGAAAATGAATACATGTTCCATACGTGTTTCTTAAAGAGGCATACCCTCTTTAAGGACCATGAAAGGTTGAATAGAAGAGAGTCAAAGGCCTGGACTCTGCAGTCAAACATTTCAACCTTGCCACATAATAGCCATGTGGCCATGAGCCAGGTACTAAATCTCTCTGTGCCTCAGTTTCTTTGTTTTTTTTTTAAAGATATTTATTTATTTTTAGAGATACAGGAAGGGAAGGAGAAAGAGAGGGAGAGAAACATCAATGTGTGGTTGCTTCTCACATGCCCCCAACTGGGAACATGGTCCACAACCCAGGCATGTGCCCTGACTAGGAATTGAACCAGTGGCCCTTTGGTTTACAGGCTGGCGCTAATCCACTGAGCTACACCAGCCAGGGCAGTTTTTTGTTTTTAAGTGGGGACAGTGATAGGATCTACCTTACACAGTTGCCCTGAAGGTTAAATGAGCTCAAAATCAAGAAGTCTGCATTAATGCTATTGTACCGAAATTTTTAGTTTTTACTCTATATGCATAACAATTCTTCTCTTCAAAGTCCCTTTTTCTCTTTGGCCTACTTTGTGATTCTCTGACATTCTAGTATTTTAAACATGGTAAAATCTACAATGCCTATATTTTCATGAAAACCTGAGCTTCACGAGCAATAGAATCAAACCTAGTTTCATAACTTCCAGTTGTTACTAGAACAGCCCAACAATAGAAAGGCAAAAATAATACCCAAGTGCCATTGAGCATGAGGAACGTGCATCCATCTCTGTCTTTGAGAGGCTACCGTTGGTGCAGGTAGAGCAACAAACATCCTTGAAGCCAAAGAAACTAGGGTAGACACAAAAGACATGAAAAACTAAAAAACAAACAAACAAACAAAAAAACTAGGTGGAGCTGAATGAGAGGCATTCATGGGATTTCCAAGGATGCATGAGTCATTGGAAGCTGCAGAGAACCACCAGGAGAGAAAATCATGGTGGAGGCGCATCCTAACGTGCATTTGAAAGAGGATGGGCATACGTGGCCGAGAAGGATTGATATGAGAGTGGCGATGTTTGTACAACATGGTGGGTATATGTAATGCCACAGAACTGTATACTTTAAAATGGCTAGATGGTACGTGTTGTTACATGTGCTTTACCATAAAATAAAAGTGAATTAAATGAAAGGAATGAAGCCAGGAAGAATTCCACAAGAATAACAAAAAGCCATGCCCAGGGAGACAGGACAATGTGCTATGTGGGAAGAGAACTAATGGAAATATATTTGTCACAGAGATGAGATTAACCTTGTTTAGCACCTAAGGCAGTCCTTTTTAATCAGAGATAAAAGAAAAGCCAAAAGCAACAAATGATAGCCATCCTTAGGGCTCTACACAGCGTGATACTGCAGATGGGCCCCTACATGACATCTGGATCACTTGTGTGTTAATCTCTTTAGAAAGTCATTGATAAACTGCTGTTGATTGGTTATTCATCAGGGGAGACACACACAGGTTAACATACAAGGTGTCTACATCTTTGTCTTCAAAATTTTAAGTCTCGCTTGTTAAAAATTTCCATATGGAAATGTTCTCTGATGAATGCCCACAGGTCCTGCATTCCCAGCATAACTGGTCACCCAGGAGTAGTACTAAAAGCTCTGCCTGAGTCGATAATAGCACAGGGAACTTCAGGCTGTTCATTAGAAATATTAGGGAATGAGATGCCAGTGTGCAGGACAGATGGTGGGCTAAATCTGGCCAGATGGTCAAGGGTGGTCTGGAACAATCTACTGCTTGTGAAGATGGCCTGCTGTGACTCTGAAGGCAAAAGGAAGCTTCTGCAAGGCTGGGCAAGCTTGGGCACAGCACATCCACCTATAAACACTGGGGACAGTGGACAAGAGAATGGCTGTTTCCCAGCGGAACCTAGCCTCCATTATAAAGTGCTGTATGTCTGCCTTGAGTGGGCCTGTTGTCTGGCAATGTCTGATGTGACATCATGCACATACCATGATGCTGTGTCACCTCCTGTCCAGTTCCACGAATAATGGACAAGCCACTGGGATAATTTAGAAGCACTATATCAACTCCCATGCTGGGTGGTGTGGTGGGGGAATCTGGGGTTTGTATGAGAAGACAGGCAAGGCCATTTTTGGGGGGTCAAACAATTTCCAGCTGTGTGTGTTGGTGTCATTGCAAGGTCTGGGTCATGGGGCAGGAGAGGATACTTCCGCAACCATAGCCTCCCACAAAGCAGCCCCTTGCTTCCCTCACAGAGCTAAAGATCAAGAGGCAAATGCATACCAGTTAGAACAGTCAATGATCACATGAGCTTTTTGCCCTAATAAGCAAATGCTGTCCATCTAGAAGCTGGATGTGTCCTTTAAAAGTTGAACAGTGGATTGTGATATGAGACAAAACAAATGTACCAAGATGTTAACATTCTCTAAAATGTAAATTATGTTCCACCCAAGAGCACAAAGAGCATGTAAAATTGACAGGGATGCTGAGGTACAGAGTTTCCTTAGAGCATCTGATAAAGTGTAAGTTATGTAAATAGAGTAGAGTTTGGGAGCCCGTGGACTATAATCTGTGAAGGTCTTAGGATCCAACTTACTTCTCCAGTGCAGTACTAAGACAAAAATAATGGTTTCAGAAACTATTTCTGGCCATGTGGGGCCTTTGATTCATTTGATTATCTATAGTATTTTCAAAATAATTTCACTATATTTGCATTATCTCTTTTTTTTGTAAAGATATGAGGTATGTCCAGAAGGTATCCAGCTATGTAATATGAAAAATAGAGACATTTATTGAAGAAGATACAAGATACAAGAAACATCGCACACAGGACAATGACACTTCAGTCCCCTCAAAGCAGGCATGTTGGGACCTCACACAGTTCTCCCAGTTGCCATCAGCTGCTCCATCATATTTTCCTGAATCACATGGATCATCTGAAATCTCTTCCCTTTCAAAGGTGATTTTAGTTTGGGGAAAAGCCAGAAGTCACAGGATGCCAAATCTGGGCTGTAGGAGGGCTGAGTCACCTGGGTGATTTGATGTTTCCCAAAAAACTGTGCACCAGACGTGATGCACAAGTGGGTGTAATGTTGTGATGAAGCTGCCAATCACCAGTTGCCCACAGCTGCAGCCTTCTGAATCCTCTGAATAGTTTCCACACAGGAATGTTCAAGCTTAATGGAAAATCTGATGCAGCTTCGTTGCTCTACTCACTCAGTCACTTTGAATGCAACAACCACACAGCACACACGTTCACTCAATGGCATCTACTGCCCCTATAGACTAGTACGGTACATTGTTCATGTATGCACATTCCAGCTCACTCTCCTTGGCTATCAGGTTACATGGGCGTCACACAAACTGTTCTCACTATATTAACAATGGCTGGACTTTTCTCGGACAGGCCTCACTCATATTTCACAACTAAGTATTTCAGTATGTATTTTAAAAAGCATATTTTTTATATAACCACAATAACTAATATCACCTCTACAAGAGTTAACACCTTCTTAAGATCATCCAAGATCCATGTATTATCCCCTAAAATGTCATTGACAGTTGGTTTGATGGACCAGGATTTGACAAGGCCCTGAGTATGAGACAATGAGAAGCAAATCTAGAAAGCAGAGAAATAAAAATAAAAAAATTGTGCTTTAACAAAGCTGATTTTTTAAAAATCAAGTAAAGCCCTCATACTTTTGTTGTATTTTTCCCCTAGTCAGGGTTTCAATTAGGGGGGAAATGGGAACAAATTATTTGGGGTAAGGATGGTCCCCCTACCACCTTCCATTTACGAATGCTCTGATTACCCCTGAACCATCCTATCATCATGGGGCAAGGGGAATCACCACCAATGAGGGTGTCAAAGAACAGAGCAGAGGTCTGGGAGGGAAGAGGATGCATTTAAGTCATTTTAAAAAGAACCAATGTAGAGACTTCGGAAACACAGAAAAGGTGTTGGAAGATTTGAGATGGTCACAAAGGGCTGTCAGCATTTACTGAAGAGAAGCTCTGTGCCAGATATTTTCACATGGATGTCATTTAATCCTCAAGCAGAACCTTCAGGAACTTCTTACTATTCCCATTATATAGATAATGAAACCAAGGTTGTAAGGAAGTTCAGTGGCCTGCTGTGTAGGCAGAATTATATTTGTACTGTTTTAAGGTGCAATATTTGTGATCTGTTACAGGAGTCCTGGGAAACTAACAGGAATAAGTACAGCCTTTGCATTTACCATAGAATTTGGAAGGTTTATTTTCTTCACTCCCCCCAGTAGGTAGTTGTACTTTTTACAACACACTTCAGCTAAAAATCAGTCAGTGTTCCTTGAACAATGCTATGCTGAGTGTCTCCCCTCACCCCCAATTCATATACTAAAATCTAACCCCCAATGGTATTAGGAGGTGGGGCCATTGGAAGGTGCTTAAATCATGAAGGTGTGGCCCTTGAGAATGGAATCAGTGCCCTTATAGTAGAGGCTGCAGAGAAATCCTGCCCCCTGCCACCACATGAGGACACAGAAAAGACAGCAGTCAGTGAACCAAGCAGCCGGTCTTCACTACACAGCAAATCTGCTAGCACCTTTGTTTGGACTCCCAGCCTCTAGAACTGTGGGAAATAAATTTCTGTTATCAATAAGCCCCACAGTGTGCAGTACTTTGTTATAGCAGCCTGACAGGCTAAGCCAAGCAGATAATTTATAACCAGGAAAGTACACATACAAACAGGGTAGCTGGTGGCATGAGCCACCCAGGGATTTAAAAACTCACAGAGGGAATTTGCAGTGTAGACAGTTCACCTGTGGGCAGCCGAGAATACAGTTTTTAAATTCAAATACAACACCCATTTGTTCTCAGTAAAAACTCTTTATCAGGACTACCAGAAGGTTCTTCCAGTACAGACTGTTAAATTTGACTCAGGAAGGACATAATTACATCAGTTATACAGCTCTGAGAATTCCGATAAGAAGCTAGCCCAGAAACCTTATAAATATTCCACCCCACCGTTGCATCCAACAGGAAGAACCTAAATAAAACATGAATAGCTATTGGCAATTTTCAGCTTCTGTGAGGGTTTCTTTTCCCTTGCTTTGCCAATAACACAAAAGACCCTTTGCTCACATATCCACTGATCCTCCTAAAAATGTGTGAGCACATACATAGCTATATCAATCTGAAGTAGCAGACCACAGTAGGGGAAGGGCCCCACTACACATCAGTACAAGCAGAAAATGATGCTTTTCGGACCCCAGGGCTGGCAGATGAGCCGGTTGGGGGTGGGGGGTGCTCAGCAATGTTCCAGGCAAAGATTGGAGAGTGTGTCCAACCTCACAACCTCATGGAACGCAGACAGGGGTGGCCTTCTCCACCACTCCCATAAAATCCTATGAAGCCAGAGCGCAATTTTCAAAGGCAATTCAGATCCTATCACCTCCATGCCTTATACCTCTTATTGCTCTTAGAATAACATTCCAAACTCTGAAAGGTCTTCAAGGGCCAGCACCTGTCTGCTTTTTGACTTCCTCCACCTGCTGTCTACCCCCACCCCAAACACATGAGTCAGCTTTTGGTCCTTCAAATAGGATAGATACATCAGTTTCTCCATGGGGCCTTTACAACCTGCAGTTCCCAGGACAGACACTATGTCCTAGTTCCACAGCACTTGGAAGCATCTGCTCCTGCAGGTCTTAGCTCTACTGTCACCTCCTCACCTCCATGGCAAGGTTCTCCTTGATTGCTTATGTAACCCCAGCTCCTCACCGTCATGCTAACCTGTCATAGGGACACCAATGCATTGTTCATACTCTGAAATGCTCTTGTTCATTTACCTGCTCCCTTGTTTATTGCCCAGGTCCCTTCACTAACACATACGATGCAAGAGCAGCACTATGGTCTGCCTCATCCAGCAATGGCCCCAGCAATGAAAACACTAAGTGGAATGTGAAAAACACTCAGTAAGTAGTTAGCAAATGAATAAATAAGCCAGTTGAAAGTGAGACCCGGGGCAAAAAAACAACTTTCCAATGAGGATGATGTTCATTTAATAGCTAATGCTATTATACAGGGTGGGGCAAAGTAGCTTTATAGTTGTTCATATGGAAAAAGAATACAATAACTAATAAATAATAATATAAAAATAAACTCTATTTCACGTACTCCCAACTAGAAAGCCCCTTCTGTCCCTTTCTGTATCGTAGCTCACTGCTTAGTACTACTCCTTTGTGTCTACTAGCTCATTTGATCCTCATAACCCTAGCACACAGATGGCAAACACAAGGCCCGTGGGCTGAATCCAACCCTCCGCCTTGTTTTATCCAGCCTCATTTCTACCCAGCAGCAGCACCGAGCTCTTCCTTAACAGTTAAGGAGTAGTTACATGTACACAGCCCTAAAATTACATTCGGCCCTTTGAAGGCAACCGCGAGGCTGATGTGGCCCCCGGTGAAAATGAGTTTGACACCGCTGCCCTAGGAGACAGTTCCTATTATTAGCCTGAGCCTTCAGCTAAAGAAACTCAGGCAGGAAGAGGAATTTGCCCAAGGTCACAAAGCCAATGCGTAGTCAAGGAGGGACTTGAACTCAGGTGCTGTAGCTACAGAGATCTTCACTTAACAGCTGGAGTACAGTACATTCACCTCCCAAAGTCACCTCCCAAAGTCAGGATCTGGTCTTTGACAAGTGCAAACTGAAAGCGGATGCCCTTTCAGTTCACAAGGGAACATTGTACGGAATGGTCCTCAAAGAAAAACAAGATCTTGTATGCAAAGTGGTTTAGTTCCTAATACCAACTGTTACAGATTTCTATCACATTTCCTTTCAAAGAGCTCCTTTTCTCAGTGTTCAAGCCATTGCAAGAACCTTGATTAGTTATTGATCTCTCAGCCTGTGAGTTTAGGAATGAAGGTCTTGAGTCATGTCAATCCAACACAGTAGCCACTGTCAACATGGCAGTATTGAGCACTTGATCAAGGCTAGTCCTGTTGAGAAGTGTTGGAATTATTAAGTTCACCCTGGACTTCAAAAAGACCTAGTATATAAAATAATGTAAATATCTCAATTTTTTATATTGCTTACATGATGAAACAACATTTTGGATATATTGAGTTAAATAAAATATTACTAAATTAATTTCACCTAGTTTTTAACCTTTTAAGTTATTTGTAATAGCCATTTAATAATTACATAACTGGCTTATATTATATTTGTATTGGACAGTGATATTTTAGAGTATTCTACAATAGTTCATATTGTATAAAATATTTAGAATATTTTTCCATGTTGGAAATGCATATTTTATTTTATTTTTATACTCATCTATGTACATATTTTTCATTGTTTTTAGAGAGAGGGGAAGGGGGAAAGGAAGGGAGAGAAACATTGATGCAAGAGAGAATCATCAATTGGTTGCCTGGACTGGGGATTGTATACACCTGGATCAGGGATCAAACCTGCAACCTAGGTGTGTGCCCTGACTGGGAATGGAACCTGCAACCCTTTGGCTACTGGATGATTCTCCAACCAACTGAGCCACACCAGCCAGGGCAGAAATGCATATTTTCTTAATCAGGTTTTTTCTAGAAACAAATATCAGATCCCCCTAGATTTTGAATGTCAAATTAATTCATTGGGCATCTTCAAATGTACAAATCTAACTAATCTGATATTCTACACTTTATCTATTTAAAAAGTAGTACATTTAGTAGCCACAAAGCAATTCTGCATTGTTTAGAAATAGAGAGGAAATGTTTTAAGAACCCATCAACCGCTAATACAAACTCCCTAATCTAAAGATCCTGCAGATCTTACCTCATCTTTACTTACTCCCCTTAAAAGGTTCTGGAACCATGGTGTGAGAAGAAATAACAAGCAGTCTCCATTTTTCTGGCACATTTTTTTTCTCCTGGGAGCTACAAAATAATGCAGCATGTCATTAAGTGGGCTGAGTTTTCCCATAGACTTTAGATAATTGAGCCTGGGGTCCTGACCAAGGACTTTAGATCCAAGGGATGAAAACATAAACAAATGTGACAGAAGGAAATAGACAACCTCCCGCCAGCAGAAGTATACAAAACACTGACAGGGGGACCCAGCAGTGGATGGGCCTAGAGGAGGTGACCTCACAGAGCATTTGGGCTTCCTGGAAATTTATATGAGGGGAAACTGAAACCCAGAGGAAGGGGTAGAAAAATAACCTTTGTTGATCATCTATATATATTTTGCATAAGTCACCTTAGGGAGAAATCCAGTAACTTGTTAGTGCAGTTGTCTTGTTCCCAACTTTACATTCCCAGAACGGGGCTTTTTTTTTTTTTTTTTAACCATTCTGGACCAATTTTCTTACAAAGTCTAAAAACTGTGCATAAATAAAACTATAATTATACATGTTAGACTGGTTTATTATAAAGTATACACAGGCATTGTATACAGCAAGAAATTTCTCTGTGACTTTATGTCATCCCAACTAACAGATTAGCTAACACAAGTACTAAACATTCCATGAATTATCTTGCTTGCCACCTTAGAAAGAGAAATTCCTAACTATTCAAGTAGATGTCCAAGAAGTGTAAGCTAAATACCTTCCCCCCAATAAGTCCTCCCCTGCTCCCCAGAAAATAGAGACACTCTCCAAAAATATCCCCTATAGTCTGGCAATAGTGGAGGCATCGTGAAGGTTTGGCTGGCAAGTTAGCAGGCAAGGATCTCTGGAGGTAGACCTGCCCTGCTTGCTGTCCTTGGCTATATCTACCTTCCTCGGCACAGTCTTCAGAGGCAAATCAAGGGTGTGAATGGGGCAGGACTTAGTCACCCCCCTCAGAAGGACACAAAAGTGCCCGTAGTTACTTACTTCGTTATAAGTAACCCTGCGTTTGTGTACACAGGCCACTGCTGCATACAAGAATGATGGGCAGAGGGAGTGATGTGCAGTCGAGGTAGAACATTTGAGAGCAGTAATGGAGCAGAGAAGGCAAGCGCGCATGGCAGAGAAAGGCTTGCCCTTACAGTAAACAGCAATATACTATTTTATGTTTGGATTTTGAGAAATTTGTTTTAGTTTTCACCCCAATTGCTTCCAACTGTTATCATAATGGCTCCAAGTAGAAACCTGACATATCTTTTTGAAAGCTAAAACATGCAGAACAAAAAGATCAAATACCTGACAAACACAAAAAACACTGTATGCTTTCGCGATACACTTACAATTTGTTAAATCAGCAATAGAAATGCAATTCTGACCGTACTACCTATCCCCTTCCCTTGATTCTACAACTCATAAGCATAAAACACTTATTGTTGTTTTGGTTATGTACCACAAAAAGACTTCACCAAATTAATATTCTACATATGCATCGATGCAAATTTATTCAAATTTTAAGCAATGAATTACAGAGCAAAATCTCATCCTGAAATTTCGCTTTTAATCAATGATTAATTTAACCCAATGCCTTTGGGAACTCAAGTGATGTCTTTGTAGGCTACCACATTTTTCTCCAGTGAAATCTTAAAACACTTCCCTTAAATATCGCATTTCTTCATCTTTATGTTTATAGTCCTGTATGTTCCAGGATATAGCTGTTTCAATTTAGCATGTGAAAAATGCCTCCACACATAAACAGTATTTATAAGCTCCCAGCACTGTTGACATTACAGGGCACAGAAGGGATAAAGTCCCTACATAATCCAGTCCTCTGTACTCAAATTGCAAGACACATTTCCTCCCTTAGTGAACAGGAGGGGAGGCCATGAAAACCTAAAGCAGACATTCTCCTGATGCCATCATCACTTCTCCAGCCCTCAACAGGACTGACCATCCGCATCCAACCAAAGAGAATGACTTCTAGGTCCCACCTCTCTTTGCCTGAGATCGCTGCTGACTCAGATACGACAATAGCAAAATATAGAAACCCTCATTCTCAATGGTTGATGCATGAACTTGTACATGGCCCTTCTCATAGGAACCCTTATCTTCCAATAACATTAAGTGCAGGCCTGTCCGTGCCTACTGTGTCCACTGACAAATGCTTCGTATTTCTACTGCTGGTGACAAAAAGGTAAGTCAAGCTCAGATGATGATGACCAAAGTGGAAAGAAGTCATTAAGTTCATCACCTTGGGTTTCTCCTTCAGGAGGGTGTTGGGGCCATCTTGGGGGAAGACACTGATTAGGGTGCTGGAAAGAATGGCATGAACTTCTTCATACCGGCCTGACTATACTAGAAACACTAGTAGCAGGCAGACACCACATCTCTCCACAGGAAAGCCTCAGAAGCCCACTAAGAGGGTTTCAATCACAGACCTGCCATCATCAACAGGATCCCCTGAGCCTTACTTCACTCCTTGTTGAAGTCTAGGGTGAAAACAGTAATTCCCAATGTTGGGAGAGAAAGAAGGATGGTGGGCTAAGGCAGTGAGTCTCCATGTTGGCTGCATGTTAGAATCACCTAGGGCGATTCCCATAGTCCTCTACCAGGCCACATCCTGGAAAAATTCAATTCCAATCTGGTGGGGTGGGGTGGGGTGGGGTGAGGGTGGGGCTGGGGCAGGGCAGGGAGCAAGCCAGAGAGACCAGTAGCTCATAAAGCTTCCCAGTTAAGTTTAAGAACTAGTGGTAGATGGAGCATATCAGAACTGCTGAGTACTTTTTGGTTCCAAAATGACCTCTCTGCCCTGAAAATTCATGCATTACAGAGCCCATGCTCCCAACTGCTGGGTTTTATATTCTGCACGTACGTGGGTGGGGACAGAAAACAGATTGAGAACCACTGAGTTAGATAATGCCCAAGACCCTTTGCAGCACCTAAACTCTATTTTTCTGTGATCCTACCAGGGCCTCCCAACACATATGGAACACGATAAACACTAATAGAAAATGTCACCATTTTGAAACATTTCTGCATGCAGCTATGGATTACTGTAATGTTCACTTTCTTGCAGAAAGCCATTTGGTTACAAGTGTGGTACTGAAAAAAAATCTACACTTTCCATCATAATGGATCTTCCAGTGCACACACTAAACTCTGGAAGGTAAAATTAATGACCTTCAATTGTCTCTCAGGCAAAGCCTCAAAGGAGAAAGAAAAACATACACATTTCGTTCTCTTCTGCCCTGGTAAATGAAATCAGCAGTGGCATTTGTCACATGGTCTCTAACCGAGCCAACGTTTGGCAGTTCAAACTCTGCCCTTTCAGCCACTTCTATATTCTTTGTTCAGCAGCCACACACACACTGAAGCATTCTGCTCAGGCTCCCAGGGAGGGCAAACAGGAAACACATTCTTTTCTCTGAGAGAGAAAGATGTAGCTTTTTGCCTTTCATTTTTCTTCCACACGGGGCAAGATTTTTTCATGCCATCCAGTTGGTTCCTGCATCTCCCACCTCCTCACCCTTTTTTTTTTCTTGTTCTGCTTGGTGATGGTTTTAAAAACAGATTAGTAATGAAGTAGAAAAAAAAGTGTTGTTTTTGGCCTGTTGTCGCCCAGGCTAATTATCTAAAATAGAATCACAACTGATTCTGATGGTAACAACACCTCTCTCTCTGCAAAATATTTTTGCATTGTAGATCTCTCTCCAGCCTCCAGAAACATACAGCGCTTTTCTTCATGGTGGAGTCAACAGCTCTCCAAGCCAACTATAATAAAGGGGCATTAACCAGAAAGGAACCTATACAGTTTCTAAGACGGATATGCAAACAAATCACCTGGGGGCCTTGTTAAAAATGCAGATTGATTCCACAGGTCTGGGGCAGTGACTGAGATTCTATATCTCCAACAAGCTCACAGGGCATGCTTTTGCTGCTGGTCTTCTGACTGCATCTTCAGAAGCAAGCGTGGAGATGATGGTTCGCAGCCTTGGTGCTCATAGAGAGCTTTAAATACTACTGATGCCCAGCCTACCACAGATCAAGAGAATCTATGGGGAGGAGCCAAGGTACTAATAAAATATTACAGGTGATTCTGATCTAAGCCAATTCCTAGAGCATAACAGCAGAAAAGTAATGCTTAGAAATAAACCCTCCACCTTGCAACTCCTCTGGCAGAAAACAGAAGATAGTATATCTGAATGTGTGGATAAAGGCCAGTGCCCATTCCCAGGGAGGTTAACATATATGCAGTGCTAGTAGTAAATTCATCCATCCAATAGATACTTGTGGCATCCCTACTAGGTCCCAGGAAAACTGGGCTGGACAATGAGGATACCGTGGAGAACAAAACAGAGTGGTCTTTTACGTCAGAAAGCTGACAGTTCAGGGTGGAAAGGCATTACTCAATCACACAAACCCTTATAATATCAGGCCGTGATAAGTGTCACGAAGCACAACTACCAAGTATAACAAGAATGTGGAGCAGGGTGGTGGATTCGCATTGGAACCAGGCAAACGTGGTTTATTGTCCAACCAGTCACAGAATGTTTCAATTGAGAGGGACTCTGGGAGCTTGTACTTCCATAGCCTGATTTTCCAGAGGAGGAGACCTGACTTTCTGGTTTAGAATCCTTGCCACTGTGGCATGCTGTCAAATAGAATTAAATGCTAAAGAGAAGCTATTATTAGCTACATGCTATTACTGAATTAGTAGTCACTGAAGAATGAAAGAACTGTTGAACTTCCCAATCCATCAACGGCAGGAGTGACATAAGTTATACCAAGTTACTCCATCCAGCACCATTGATACTAGGGCTGGGTCATTCTTTGATGTGGGCACTGTCCCATGAACTGTAGGGTAGGGAGTAGCATCTCAGGCATCTACCCACACAATGCCAGTAGCACCCTGTTCCACTCGTGAAGCAAACATGTCTCTAGACATTGTCAGATGTCCCCTTGAGGACACAATGTCCCCAGTTGAGAACCCGTGAGTTAGAAGGATGCTTTCTTCAAGGGCCATCTCTTCAAAGGCTGAAGAACTTGGTTCAGTGAGACTCAGGACCCAAAAGGAAGACATATCCTCCATTCTCTGCAGAAAAGTCCAGTTCTTACAGATGGGAAGCTGTGATATCTCCACCATAGTGCATATTAAAACCACCAGGGAGTTTCTAAAGCCCATATGTCCAGGCCATACCCCAAAAAGCTAAACCAGGCTCTCTGGGGTCAGCACTTGGGCATCAGTATGTTTGAAAGCTCTCCACCTGAGCCCAAACCACAGCCAAAGTTGAGAACCACTGATCTAGCACTTTCTACTCAAGCGTGGTGGTCCATTGATCAGCGGCGTTGGCATCATCTTCAGGTCATTAGAAATGCAGGGTTTCAGGCCCCACCCCAGACCTACTGAATGAGATCCCCAAGTGATGCAAATGTACATTAAAGTTTGAGAAACTCTGCTCTGGAATTCATTAAAAATAGTACCTCAACTTGTGAGTAGTCATGCTAATCTTTTTTTCCAGCTGCATGAAACAATTCAGATAAAATCCAAGGTAAACTTGCAAATGGTAATTTTGAAAGAGCTGCTTCTCCATTTCCCTCCTCTAAGCCCAAGAGGCCACACTTTCGGGGGTGGAAACACCAAGGGAGAAATGTGGCCTGTTTGCCATTGTGGACATTTGTCTGAGCTTGCAGTCCCCAAAAGGGGGCCGGACACACTGCTATGTGCTCCGTGGGTGCTTAATAAATATTTGTTGGCTAGCTAACCAGCCCAGATGTGAGAACAATGTGTGTTTCTCTCCGAGTTGGGGGAAATTTATCCACCTAGCCATTTCATATGATTTAAGGCGAGAAGTCACAAGTCTGCTTGTCTCTTGGTTTTGGAAAGCAGTGGAGCTGGAGGAACGGAAGGCGAGGGAAGACTAGAACAATCAGAAGCAAAGCAAGAGGCTGCAGAGAGCACAGAATGCATTACTGTACTCAAGGCATGAAATAAACAGAAGCAAAGTATGCCAATCACCGCATAATGAATTTGCTTCTGGCTGCCAAAGTAGGAGCCACAGAACAATGAACAATGTGAACGGCTTCTGTTTCCACAATGCAGCCTTGTGAATGTCCACAGGCAGAAAATTTTGCCTACCATGCACTGGGCATTTTTCTTTTTGGGCGGGGCTCTTGACCTGGGCAGCAAATTGTGTACCTAGGAACCATTTCATATCAGGGCTGGGAAAGTGAACATTTGAACCTCCTGTCCTGCATTATCCTGGGTATGACAGGGTTTCCTGTTCTGGAAACCATTTTATTAGTTGAAGCAAGCATTCAAAAGAGCAGTTCCTTGCCAACTAGACCATCTCATAGGCACGGCTTGGGAATATTCATGCTGCTTTTGAGTGCTCAGTCTTTATTTGTCAACGAACTTGACCAGTCATGTCAGTATCCTCCATAATTAAGTTTTGACATGTATTGAAGTAGATCATGATAATACAACCTACTCCATCAGTTCATGCATGTGATTATGTTTAGAATGGCCTACCCAAATTGTCCCCCGACTGGCATTTTGAGAAGTACAAGAATACTCACTTCTTCAGACAGACCTGGGGTCTTTTTATTCATGTTGACCTGGTAACACATAGGATCAATTTTCATTTTAGTTTCTCCTCTGTGAAGCTGCTTTCTAACAAAATCTCTACTTCTTCAATAACAGACAGGTTCACACATGCCTGAGCCAAAGATGGGGCACATTGCTTTTCCTCTCCATATCTAAGTTTCCTCATCTACATACTGGATTGTCAGATGGTGGCTACATTATGTGATTTCTGGAGAGAGAACAAGCTCAAAATATACCTATGATGCTGCACCTATATTGAGAAAACTCCTCATGGAAACACATAGAAAAGGCAACTTTTCTATATCTTCCAATACCCTTTCCTCCTCAGTTCAAATAAAGAAGCACTTTGGTCCATTCAGTTTCCTTGAAGCCAACAGCTGCCTGTGGTAACCTCCCTCCTTCCCTCTCTCCTTCCCTTCCCTTATAGTTCTCAGACACCCTTGAGACTCCCTCATCTTCCTTGGGGTACCAACTGGTCCCACAAAGAACCTGAGGCCTCTTTCCTGGGGCTTCTATTTAAAATAAGTGGTCTTCTATGTAGCACACAGGGGTTAGGAAGTACACACTTTGACCTTTTTTTTTCCAACAGTCTCCAAAAAAATGCTATTGATATACTTCTATTTAAAAACAAAGCACATATATTCCCAATCCATGTAAGTTTAGGTATATACTATATCCTTAAAATACTAGAAGTATGTGTATTAAATATAAAGTTAAATTTCTTTATTTTTATTTATCTATTTAAGTTTTTAATTTACTTGTAGAGAGAGGAGAAGGCAGGGAGAGAAAGAGGAAGAGAAACATCTCTGTGCAAGACAAACATCAATCAGTTGCCTGTCGCAGGCCCCCAACCCTGCATCCAGGCATGCGCTGTGAATGAGAATCAAACCTGTGACCTTTTGCTTTGTGGGATGACGCCCAACCAACTGAGACACACCAGTCATGGGTCCCTCCCAATTTTTAACCACCATATGTGGGTGTGGGACCGGCCCATTTTGAGTCTCCACCCCTCCTACCAGGCTTGATATGGCTTCTTCATTATATCCTTTATTATAGGACTTCTGTTCAGCTAGATTTTAGGCAGTTCTGAGTGGTGATTGTTTTGTAGCTTAGTTGTAATTTTGATGTGATTGTGGGAGGTTGTAAGTACCACAGTTTCAAATTTCTTTAGTTTTAAATTAGTATAGAGGTATCAGTATTTCCTTCTTGTGCCCAAGGAACCACCTATGCTTCTCACTATGGTGAACATAGCTCTTTTCTCCCACACTCTACTCAAGTGTGTCCCACTGGGTAAAGGGAATTTGAGGCAATGAGGGAGAAAGGGAAAATATGAACCTGCTGTTCTCTAACCTGTATCATGAAATTTTGGTTTTAACCTCAAATGCATTTCTGAGAGTTTCTTTTCCTTTTCAGAATGTGCTGGTATGAAATTCCAGTTCCATTTTCCTGTAAGCACTTTGCCGTGTGGCGTGCTAACTCATTATTAACAAGAGGATGAGAAGTTCCCACTCTCATCACTCATCACTCCGAAGTTCAGCCTTACCACTAAAGCAGAAAGCTTAAGGATAGGCTTAAGGATAAAACTTTCATGAGCTCAGAAGAATGCACTAAGTTATCTAATTCTGGAGAAGAGAGTTCCAAGAATGGTCTAGAAATAGGAAGCCTGTTTACGCTTCCATCCTAACTACAGAACGAAACAACCAGTGAGTGAATGTACATGTGACCATTTGTCTATTAGAACGAGGTTTATTGAGCACCATATCATGTATCAGGCTTGGTCCTAAATTTAAGAAGTTACAATCATTGCCCACAAAGTATATATGGTCTCATGAAGGAAGTGGACATGAAAGCAAATTGAAAAACCATGTGATCCAGTGGGTAAGAGAGGCCCTTCATAGGCAGAATGGTACTATAAAGGAGGGAATCATGAAGTTGCCCATCGCAGGAGGGGAGTACTGGATGAATTAATTAGGCAGACAAGGGGAAGAAGGGAACCAGAACAAAGTATGCAAAGGCATAGCGTTGTGAAAGATCACGGCAAGTTTGGGGAAACATACTGGTAAGTGAGTTGGTATGATGGAAGTAAAAGTATATATGGTGGTTGAGGGAATGAAATAAACCCCCAAATCACTAGAGTTTAAGGTGGAACACAGGAAGCCACATGAGAGGAAAATAAAACGCCTTGTGGGCTTAGAGTACGGGGGAGGGGCGAGTGTAGAGATCACTTCTGTCTTCAGTGGCCAGAATGTAAACTATGTGGTGGTTTTCTCCTGGAGGGTGTTGTTACTTCCTGTGACAGACACTTGGGGGCAGACAGTAAATATTTCAGGCTTTGCGGGCCACATACGGTCTGTTGCAATGACTCAATTTTCTCATTGTAGTGCAAAAGCAGCCACAGATAATAGAAAAACAAACGGGCGTGGCTGTTGTAATATTGAAGGCAATTTTATTTATGGACACGGAAGTGTGAATTTCATTTCATTTGCACACATCATGAAATATGATTTTTCTTTCCAACTTTTAAATATATAAAAACCACTCTCACCCTGGCTGGCATAGCTCAGTGGATTGAGCGCGGGCTGCGAACCAAAGTGTTGCAGGTTCGATTCCCAGTCAGGGCACATGTCTGGGCAGCAGGCTATGGCCCCCAGCAACCACACATTGATGTTTCTCTCTCTCTCTCTCTCTCTATCTCCCTCCCTTCCCTCTCTAAAAATAAATAAATAAAATCTTAAAAAAAAAAACACTCTCAACCTGTGAGCCACTCAAAAACAGGGGATAGGTCAAATTTTGTCCATGGGTTGTAGTTTACCAAAGGCTGATCTAGACGGTCATTTTATAATCAGGTTTGATCCCCAAATTACATACCTGAGTTGGCAGTTGTGTTTATTCTAACTTCTATCAAGTTCAAGACTTTCACTGTAAATGTAGTATTTCTTAAACATGGTCCCAGGTATCCTCAAGACCTCCCTTCTAAGAATTTCACATCATTACCTTAGTTTCTCAAATGAGCAGATTTTCATCCAAGCTTAAATTGAGTTACCTGCTAGAGTGAGACACGGTGGTGGTCACACTGAATTTATAACAAAACAGCATTCTTTCTGTCAAATATTGGCTTCCACCTTGTCTCTGATCAGCACACTACTGAAGTTGATGACAATTTGTGTAATGTACTAGCCTAAATTTCACTCCTTTCTCCTGCTCTGTGTCTGAGGGCCAATCCTAATAAAGCATTGGTCGTGTTTGACTGAATGGCCACAGGCAGGCAGAGGAAGAAGGAAATCAGGAGCACAAAGTGCTGTGTCCTGGGTTACTGGTCCCTGGAGAGCCAAAGGTTTTTCATACGCTACAAGTAAGGGCTCATACCCCAGAAGTCATCGACTAGCTGGTACCTTTGCTTTCACACATGAATTGGAAGTCTCCATGTCAGTGAGGAGAAGCCTTCCATGGAGCTGGATTGTTTCATTCGCTGAAGGTAACTAAGCAGAGTGTGTGTATACTTTTGTCATTAGGGTGCTGTGCAAGGAGAAGAGGTTGCCTTCTGTGTAGGAACGTTATACCACTGATGGAGGTCTCTCGCCTCTTCTCCCAGAGGGTCTTCAACTTGCCCAGACATTGAGTGTAACAGGCTGCAACTCTGCAGGGCGCCCTGTCTTTCCATGTCATCAGAGACCTCGTGGGGAGAACATGCTGGCACTAGGCCTGGATCCTCCCCACAGTGAAGCAGAGCTGGTTCCAAGACTGAGACTCCCTGTCGCTTAGGGAAGGTTTCTCTCTCCAGGACATCTCAGGGGACACTCACTGTTTCACTGTTCTCAGGGCATAGAGGAGACAAAGGGGCAAAGCGTGTCCACTCTGATTCCCCTCCAGGGGACCCCCAACATCTCAGTCACTAAGCTGTTAAGCGAGCCCACAGATTAAATGAATGTGCATCCCGGCCACCATATAAATGACAGAACTCTTCCTTTCTGAACTAAACCCTTACTCTTATATCAAAAGACTTGGAAAAACACTATGCTTGTATTGTGGTAAATCTAGACATAATACTGTGATACTGTGAATCTAGCTAATCGAACAAGCTACACAGAAAAGTTAATCTTGACATTGCCAGCCCAACTTGATCTTTCGGTCTGTGTTTGTATATGGCTATTCTTTTCATCCATGAATCTTTGAGTATATTTCATTTATGTTATAGTTAGCAATGCAATTTTTGTGACAAACTAAATCATAGCATCTGACATTTATTTGCCAGTAATTATTGATGTTGAACAAAAATTTGTAAACCTCATGAGAAGAAAGCATATAGCATTATCAAAGTCGGTTACAAACACAATATTGGGTTCTTTTCTGGGTAGTCATTTGCCATGGAAACACTTTCTATTTTATATGTTGCATTTGTTAGAAAAGGGCCTGCTGATTTTAACCTACTTCAAGGAAGTAGCATATAAATTTGCTGAAATGTGGAGGTTTATGTAAGCAGAGAACCAAAGTAGGCCTCCCATATACTCCCCCACTCCTCCCCTCTCCTCTCTCTGAGGACTGCTCAGCCCTGGGAGATATAAATGACAATAATAAGTGAGTTTCAGTCGCTGTTTTCCCTGAAATGTTACAACATCATTTTGGTGAGAAAAGGGCTCTTCGTTCCTTGCCATGCAAATATTTTCTTTTGGGGATTTTTCTCGTAATGAGAGAGATCTTAATTTGAGAGTGTCTACTGGGGCATCTTGGCTGATGCTCTGCTTTTATTACAGCTTCTAAATATACTCACATCATCACAACAGCCCAGAGGGGTCAATAAGCTCCTTACCATCTTGCTGCTCGGATCCGGCCCCACAGTAAGGCACTGACAATGGCCACAATTAAACCTGAAAATCTAATTTCTGCAGAGCATAGGAATAATCAGGTTCACTTTTTTTTTATCTTTAGTTGTTTCAAGATTTCTAAATTTGTGTTGAAACATGCTGCTTTCATTTCCCTAGAGAGGAATAATATTCCTTTAGCAAAATTCTTAGGTCAAGCCCATGTGTATTTTGGAATGGACCAAAAGCTGGAAAAACTAACAGATATTATCTGGTGGGGGAATCATAGCCAATTTGTAATGAATCCTTTGGAAAAGGCTAGTGTGGACAGGAATTTTTCAGATTGTATATTGAGGATTGCTAGTTCCATGAGATTGTTAATAGGTACTCCAGTTAACATCTTTGTAAAATGATACAACTGATATCTCCATCATGGAAATTAGCAATGAACTTTAGAAGCTTAGCAGGAAAGCAACTATTTGTTAAATCTCAGGGTTCCAGACACTTCTGTGACCTCGAAATCCCCACTGTCACCCACAGAATATCTGTCAAGATATTGAGATATCGGTGTCCAGTTGATGGGACAGAAATGTCGGGATACAATTAGGGTTTTTTTTAAAAAAATCTTAAATATGGTGCTTATGAACAAGAATTTGAAAACATATATAGCTAGAAGATAGGTAGTTCATCATTTTAAAAAGTAAGTGAAATGAGACCTCTGTGTGTCTGGAAAATAACAGAATGAACCACTGTGACTCACACAATGTGAAGTTTCAGGTGCCAACCCCAAGTGAAAGGTGTTACTGATATGAAACCATATCTTCTACAGAGATTAAAAAACCCACCAGACAGAGCCAGCTACTCGGAAAACACACATTACACCTAGCTATTACTCCTCAGCACTCATAAAAGCTATTTTTTTCCACAGAAGAATTAAAATGCATTACTAAACAATATTAGACTGGACTATGTGAAATGACCAATTTGTAGGTAAAAAAAATGGTCACATCTTGGCAATTTCATATGGTTCCCTCTAGCAGAGGAAGGACATAGAGCTAGGTAGAAGATGGGATAATCTAACATTAAAAAATATTAAGCAAGAGAAATTGTGATGGTCCACCTGATTAATTTGATTTTACTAGTGGGAACAAAAAAATAAGAAAGATTTGTTCCAGATGACAGAGTCAACTGTTCAGCAGACATGTTTTCACTTGTAGGAAAAGTCTGTATGATCTTGTTTTAAGTATATGTAACTCACAGGCTTAACAATTCTTGCTCAACAGCTGAGCTAAGTCGATGAAATGCCACTGGCCTTGGGATGTTGGAATTGTGTTTTTTATTTTATTTTTCTCTCCTTCAAGGTCAACAAGTTTTAAAATCATCTTAAATGACCCAACAAATCCTTTTTTTCCTTCCTTGAATGGATCAGCATTATTCAGTTGACATTAGTTGACTATCGTGCTTTTTTTTTACAAGGAAGACTGTAGTTAGTATAAACCTATAAATACCTCTCAGGAACAAATTGCATTTTAAAGTTCTTTTAACCCAAATGGAAAATTACACTTGACAGAAAAGGACTTTGAAACAATCCACTCTCAGATGAGCTACTTTTACCTCTTGCTATTGTTGGTTCAAATGATTCAAATACAAACTGATTATGTCACTACATTGAAAAATCCAGATGCTGCCACGTGTCCAACCCATGAAACAAGGCTGGTTTGCTAACACCATACCCAGACCTCTGTATCAATCTGCATTTGCCACTTTTGTGAGGGGAAACTCTTCTACCGTGAACTATTTGTATGGTTAAAAGGAATGTTCATCGTGGGTCATAGCATTGCACCACTTTCCTACCCAGCTGCAAGTCATATTCAAGAAGCCAAAGGAATGTCCCAAGTTCGTTCCAAAAACGTCCAGATGGGCTCACTCACATACCACTCCAATAAACAGTGCCGGCCAAGCATGTGGAGCCTGGTCAGCCCACCACATTCACACTCTGCGAGGTACAGCTCTTCCCAGGCTTCCAGCAGCAGGGGCTTCCTGCTACACATACACGTGCATGTCCCTGTAGATTTCATGATTACTTAAGTGTTTTCCTTTTAATCTACTTAATACCGCAGTTCTTCAATGTTGCTATTACCTCACTTCCCCATTTAAATTGATTAGAGATATTTATTAATGTCAATTGCAGAGCTTGACCACTGCAAATTGTTTGTGCTACAATGCTGGTTACTACCGACTGTCGAGGAAGAGAGGGGATATTTATATTAGTCTGTGCGGCCTTATTGGGGGTAAGGTGTGTCATCTCCTTTAGGCAAGGTTTGCAATTTCAGCACTAGTGACATTTTGAACCAGATCATTCTTTGTAGTGGGGGCTGTTCTGTGCACTGTAGGATATTTAACAGCATCCCTGACCTCTACCCACCAGGTGCCAGTACCATCCCCAGATGCAACAATCAAAAAATGTCTGCAGAGATTGTCAAATGGTCCCTGGGGTGCAAATCACCCCTGGTTGAGAGCCACTGCTTTAGACATTCTGAAATTCTGAAACTAGTTTTGAGGACCTCTCACAACTGCCTTCATGTTCTCTCGAGATGTTGCCGCTCAAAGTGGGGCCCCTGACCAGCAGCATCTGCAGCAGCTGGGAGCTTGTCAGAAATGCAGACCTTCAGGCCCCACCCAGACCTGCTGCATCAGAATCTTCATTTTAACAAGATCCATGGGTGATTCTGCTGCACATTAAAGTTTGAGAAGCACTGATCTCTAATACCCTAGAGGTTGGAATCTATCATTTAGTATCTTATAAAGACATGATTCATAACAAAAGTTGCTAAGTATAGGCTGACAGCGAGAATCAATTATTATTCAAACAGCTGCTTTCTTTCCATGTTTTGGGCTATGTGTATTTTCTTCCTTCCTTTCTTCTTTCTCTTTTTTTCTTTCTTTCTTTCTGTTCTTTCTTTTTCTTTCTTTCTCTTTCTTTCTTTCTTTCTTCTCTTTTCTTCTTTCTTTTTTCTTCTTTCTTTCTTTCCTTCCTTCCTTTCCTTCCTTCCTTCCTCCTTCCTTCCTTCCTTTTCCTTCCTTCCTTCCTCCTTCCTTCCTTTCCTTCCTTCTTCTTCCTTTCTTTCTTTTCTCTTCTTTCTTTCTTTTTCTTCTCTCTCTTTCTTCTCCGCTAATCTTCCTTCCCTTTCCTTCTTCCTCTCCTCCCCTCCCTTCCCCTTCCTTCCTATAGAGAGGAACTGAGGGGAGCAGTAATCACATGCTCACTTGTGCCCCACTTTCTCATAGGAATTGGCTCAATGACAGTTGCCTAGCTGTGAATTCTGGCCCCTCACTTCCCAGCTGTAGGGACCTTGGCCAATGTCCTCTCTCCCTCCAAGCCTCAATTTCCTACCACCTGAGCAAGTTGTCATGAGGATAAAATGCAGTGATCATTAGAAGTCATCCAACATGATCTGGAATGAAGTTTGCATGAAATGTCAGCTTTCTCTTTTCCTGTTAATCAATCTCTCCAGTTGTAAGATTTTTAAATGTCATTAATTTGGGGTGGAGAGTTGGCAAATGAATCTATTCTTCCTTGTTTGAATTCTAAATGACTCATAAATAGAACTTTAGTATACTATAAAATATCTGTAGATGAACCTCTTATCTTATCCTGAAAATAACATAATAGGGTGAAGCCAGGTGGAAGTTTTAATGCAAATGCTCATACAGTCACTTATGCTACAATGCCACATAAGTGGCTCTAAAAATCATCATTTTTTGCAAAAAACACACAATAAAACCAAAAGGCTTATGGGAAAAAATGGGGTTAGGGACACAACACTCAAAACTTCAGCCCTGTTGAATGTGGGTCAACCCAGATGTGGCTCAGTGGATTGAGTGCTGGCCTGTGAACTGAAAGATTGGTGGTTTCAATTCCCAGTCAGGGCCCATGCTTGAGTGTGGGCCAGGTCCCCAGTAGAGGGTGTATGAGAGGCAGCTGATCAATGTATCTCCTCTCACATTGATATTTTTCTCCCTCTCTTTCTCCCTCCCTTCCCCTCTCTCTAAAGCTAAAATTCAATGTTTAAAAACTTCATCAGTAACATATATTAAAGAAGATAGAAACCTAATAAAAATGGTTTTTAACACATTACATGATTAAGAAATATATAAATACAAACTATAAATATTTCACATCACCTTGCATAAAGACCTGAAGTTTGCTGTGGAGTGGGCATCAGAGGGGTTGCAGCTTATGAGTTACTGGGAAGGGGTGGAAGGAGGGTGATCTGACATTGGGGGGGCAGGTTGTAACCCAGGTGTAAAGAGGTATGAGTCCTAACACACAGGATGAACTGAGAAGGCTTGGAGGTATGTAAAGTACGAGCATTGTGCGTGTTTTGTGTATTCCAACTCTGTTCGGTTCAGTTGGGTACACTTTTCTGCTTTCATGCACAAAGAGAGAAAGAGACAGAGAGAAACACTGATGTGAGAGAGGAACATCAATCAGCCATCTTCTTGTATGCACCCCGATCAGGGATCGAACCTGCAACCTGGTATGTGCGCTGACCAGAAGCAAACCCCATGACCTTTCAGTCTAAAGGAGGACACTCTACTCAACTGAGCCACACCATTCAGGGAAGGGACCCTTTTCTGAAGAACATTTTAATTCAGAATCAGAACCATCAACTGTAGTCTGAAGCCTCCAGAGACATCTAGCTCATTTCCCATAACAATGGTTCCAATACCATCTCACACAATTCTGGGGTTTCCAAAGACTTCAAAGATTCACAAGTTACACAATGTGGTGAACACAAGAGGCAGCCATGGAGAAGGTTCTAAGACTTACAGAGAGGAGTCTATATCCAAAACCCTGTATGACTTGCATCTCCCTTTCACCTGTCTGAGCCACATTATCGAATCTCTAAACTAAGGCTACTTTGAAGATCAGATGAGATAACATATCTTAAAAAGAACAAACCAGTGCTTAAAAATATCAGTTGAATGTAAATATGAACACAGATTGACTCATGATCATTAAGAAAGCATAATCCTTAACCTTCTAAGAAGTAATATATCAAAAAAAACCTTTATTTTACTACCTTGGCATAAAATTATCATTGCAGTGGCTATAAATGAAGAGAGAAATAGAAAATAAACATCCAAACACTAAGGTAGTTTATAGACACAGGAAGACATCGGGGAAAGCAGCCACTTCCATCAGCCCAGAGAGAATTTCATTTCCTCCCTCAAGGTTTTATTAGCCTTTGTCTCCCTGGTTTCTAGTGTTCCAGTCTGGAATGTCCTACTTCCCTTGTATAAAAAAGAAGATTCAATCTCCTGAGTCTACAAAAATTATTCTTTCTCAATCTATCCCTCCTGTTGTGGCATCTGAAGGACTACAGAGTCATCTGACTTGGTTTCATTCTTCCCCTAATCCCACCAGGACTGAGGACCTCTGTTCCCAAAGTCTAGCCAGACAGAAAAGGTCACGTTGCAAATCCAAAGACTTCTGCTCACTTGCTTTGGGGACTCCAGGGTAAATCCAATTCTGGGGCAGAGAACACACACTTGTAGCTGAAGACAGACACAGATTACAAGAACTGGGCTGTGAACTTGGTGAATTCTCCTCACTATTACTCTCTGCTCAGACTGGCACTGCTATTTAGACCCCAGGGAGCTTTCCCAACTACAAAAGAGATGTCCTGAAGGCTGAAGTCTGTCTGCTAATTTTATTGCCCATTACAAAATAATTAAACGACCTCCATTTTTAAGGTTCATTTTTAAAATACAATTGCTAAGTGTTATGTTAAAGCAAAGGGTGACAACACAAGGGTATACCAGAAGTGCACACTTCTAGTAACAAGACTCATGATTTGCTGCTCCGAGTTCAGAATTCCTACATGATTCTGAGGTTATTAGTGGAGATAGAGAATGAGTTGACTGTGCAACAGGAGTCCAAGTATGTTATTTCCCTGGTAGACACAGTCCAGGTAGACTATGGTAGAATCTTCTTTAATGCATACCCTTCACAGTAGAAATACAAAGAGGACACTATTGAATACAGTCTTTATTCCTTTAGGACAATGGGTATCTTCAAAAGCAAGTGGGAAATAGTCCAAACCTAAATACATGAATGTTTCCTCTCCCTTAATTTGTTATTAAAGGTGATTCCATAAATGTGGATTGAATTTATTGTAGCATTGACATTGATTATCTTACTTGACCATTTTAGCCACTCTGAGCTAGAAACAGCATGCTTCACTGTTGTGTTGATGAAAATGCTTTACCCATAAAAGGATTTCTCAACATGGCCTCATTCACTCCTCAGGGAAGGTATTACCCCATTTTTGACAAGGTCACTTAAACACACAGGTGGCTTGCCTAAAATCATGAGACAGTTCATGGAAGTCACAGCAGTGACACCCACATCTCTGTCCCCATCACTGCCCACAGTGAATCTGACTCTGGAAAGTAAACTTCCCTAGCTAACATGGCCCAGATGTTTCTACCCCTTTGTGTTCCACCTAGGATTTCAAGTCATCTCTGGGGTTCATAGGGCCAGCCTACTGTCTGAATTTACAGCAGGCTAACCCCAAGCACCCAGCTATCAACCAGCCCAGGCAAATACTACCTCCCAGTTACTGAACATTTACCATGCATCAGGCACCATGTCAGGTGCTTGACTTACAGCACATTATTTAGTATTCACACCATATCAGGTAAGTGCAATTCCCAATGACCGATGAAGAAATTGAAGCATTTGCCCAGAGCAGGAAGTTGGCAGAATAGAAACATGAGCATTCTACTTTTGAGCTCAAGACTCATTTTGTTGCGCAGGCCTGCCCGCAGTACAGGGCCAGCCTCTAGGCAGAGAAATGTCAGGATGGCACAAGGTCACCATCACAGTCACCATCACCTAACACCAATGTGTTTCCCTGACTATGCAGGGTTCTCCAAGTGCTGGGAGAAGTGGTTCCTTCCTCAAGGAATCACAGACCTAGTGCATTTCAAAGCTGACTGTCTCCCTAGGGCCAGGACATAAACATAACAAATATGACATGACCATAAGGCGAGGCCAAGCTTGAGTGTCTGTGACTGGCACAGGGTGGCAGGGCCGGAGGAAGGCAGGGCCAGAGGCAGCCATGTTGGATTCTGAAGGCTGGTCTGGCCATGGATGTGAGGAGATCAAGGTGGCCCAGGCAGAGCTAAAGACAAGTGCCCTTTGGGGGTTAGGAGGAGAGGACAGGATCGCACGGGCTTGCCCATGTTCATAAGAGAATAAATGCCAAGGTTCTGTTAGAGGACAGTGAAAGTACTGGTGTATTTTTTTCCTATACCACTTCCTTCTGAGTTCCATCCCTATGGACCCCTTGAAGGTGTTCAGAGCCCTTCAGAAGCCCTTGCTCTAGACCAGGGGACAGCAGACTATGGCAAAAAAGCCAAATCCGGCCTGCTGCCAGTTCTTGTAAATAAAGTTTTATTGACACACAACCACAGCTATTCATTTACACATTGTCTAGTGCTACTTTTGCACTACCACGGCACAGCTGAGTAGTTGTGACAGATATTTACTATTTAGCTCTTTACAGAAAGAGTTTGCTGAGTCCTGTGTTAAGACAAACTCAGTGAGCTTGGAATTCTCTAAACTTTTGGGACCAGCCGGGGTCAGGCCAGACACACTAGAGGTGGCAGAGGGGCCAAAGACTCCAAGCATATCTTTTATCATTTAAAAAAGATTTTAAAATTTATTTATTTTGGAGAGAAAGGGGGGAGGGAGGGAGGGGGGAGAGGGAGAGAGAGAGAGAGAGAGAGAGAGGGAGACATCAATTTGTTGTTCCACCCGTTATGCATTCATTGGTTGATTCTTACATGTGCCCTGACTGGGGGTCAAATCCGCAACCATGGCGTATCAGGACAATTCTCTAACCAACTGAGCTACCTGGCTAGGACTCCAAGCATGTCTTTAAGACTTGATCAGGCAAGCACCTAATGCTTTACTGTCCTCGGGGCCTCTTCATCTCTAAAACTCCAAAAGGAGGAGCTCACTGCACAAGCAGTTTGTCTCTGGGCCTGAGATAGAGTGAGACCAGAGTAGGCTTCCTGCAAGCCAGGCTTGCTTCTGTCTTCGAGAAAAGTTAAATTAAGTGATGATTTAAGGGTATGCTATGGTCTTTAGTAGACAACATCATCCATACTCAAACGTGGATCTCTTATTAAGAGTTCCTTTTAGTTCTTGAGAGCTTCTTAGACACAATGGTTGACATAGAATACTTTCTAAGTACTATGAAAAAAAATTACCTTTCAGAGTGGGCTTCCTTGTAAAATTCAGGACTGTCTTGTGGTATAAAGAAATGCAATGATATAAATATTACATATGCATAAGCCATCTGTACAATATGGAAATGAGCATCTCCATGAAAGTGTTTTCCAGTTCAACTAGCCATTCCACTTCTTTCATGTTGCCCTGGGTGCTTCTGAATTTTTCAGAACGGTCATGTATACAATTTACTATAACAAGATATCCCACAAAGGTTCTACCACACTTCCTGCCTTCCAAGTTGGCCCAGCTTTATATCATGTCTATCTGTTCATTGTTCTAAGGGTAAAAACCTCTACGTGATCTTGGATGCGAGATTTGGCCTGAGAGAGCTATGCCCTCCGTTCATGAAACAATGGGATACAACCAAACAAAACAAACCTCCAAATGCAGCTCTACACTGAATATTAACCAACAGTTCAGAATTGTAAAATGAAGCAAGAACTATGTTGATTCAAGAGTCACTGATCTCATATCAATTTCATTTATGCATTAATCTACCAGCTTCATACACATACTTTATTTCTTTTCTCTCCAAATAAAAAACATCTAGAAACCTTGAAAAATTGTAGAGGGATCACATGCAATGTGAGGGCTTCCTCTTTTGATAATTTGAGCAGCTGCTGTGGCAGAATTGTTTTTCTTCACTCCCCTTCACTGGGTTTGCTCTCTAGCAGCTGCTTTTGTTTTTTGTTCATGCACCTCCTCCCACTTCCCCTCCCTTAACGTTACAAAGTTGGGGGTTGGGGGGGGTTGCTGAAAGACAAAGCAGTGCTTGTGAAAAATTTGAGTAAATCTGGGCTAATAGCCAAATTTAATTCTAAAGACCCATTTTGGAGGCTCAGGACTAAAATGGGACCTAGTATAGGTCTGGCTGTTTCTAGGACACCATGTCCCTCTTACAGGGGAGGGCAGAGAGGGGGGCAAGAGATTAATTTGATTCTATTGGTCACCATGTTGTGAAGATTTGATACATATTAAAAATAAATCATTTCTCATAGAGCTAGGCCATAAAGAGATTTTTCGTTTGAAATAATTGATGATGAGATGAAATTTTGAACTTAGTAAACGGTACTGCAGATCGATGATATAGTTCTATATTTTCTAAACCACACCCTTACTAGGCCTTACTTTCCTAGAAATAGAGCAAATGCAGCATTTTTATGTGTTCATTTTTTAAAGAAATGTCCAACCTAAGGACTTTCACATTGTAGGATGAAATCCATTAGACATATCAAGTGCTTCAAAGAATAGAGTAGCCATTGGAAAAGAAATTCACCACCCAAGTTCATAAACTCTTTTCAGTGATCAGATTACTCCCAAAATGGATTCCAAAAAACAATGTTCATAAGATACTCTCAATATGTCATTCTTTTATTAGTAAGTTATGTGGGCAACAATGCTCTGTTGTATTTCATAGTCATCCCCAGAAAGATGATAGAATGATGATCCCAGAAGTAAGACCACTGACTTGAGAATGATCTAACTGCACTTAAATTTGAGGGAATAAATGTGCAAAAGAGCCTGCATGCTTTTTCTGTTTCTATGTCTCCTATTAGTTCTACAGCCCAACTGCAGATTAATTAGGACATAAGCCTAATTGTTTATCTTTCCACGCTCTGTCAAATTGGAAGAAGCCACAACAGCCCTGTGTGGAAGAATGTTACAGATAGCACTTGCCATGTACACACACAGTGCCAGGCACATCCCTTACATTTTCCCATGTACACTTCCTGACAACCCAGAGGGTTCGAGCGAGGAGCCTGTGTCTTGGAGAAGCTGAAAAACTTGCTAGTAAGGGATGATAACAAGATTTAACCAGGTTTGTCGCACTCTCAAAATTATTCTTAAACATTTAAATTTAAAGTTAGATTCAAATCCAGGCTTGTCTAACTTTAAAATGGACTTAAATATTGCACTTCATTTTGAAAGTGAGCAGAAAAAAGGCTTCAAAGAACATCTATCAAAGTTCATGTACTGCATTTCCAGAGGAGTCTCTCAAATCTTAATTTATGCCCTATTAATTTTCAATTTACACATGATTATAACAGCTTGATCATCTCTTTATCATCCACTGTCTAATGGCTGAACTCTAAAAATGTTGCGGAGGTGTCATCAAGAGTACGAATGGATTAAAGAAAGAAAATAATGAAAATGACACATAACACATCAAAAGCACAGCTATTTTGAAACCACTTAGTGCTTAGGCATAATCCCTCCCATCTCATCCTTATATTGTAACATGGCATAAGAGTGGTGTCCATTACTAAAGATATTTATAAAAATTAATCAAAGTTCAGAGGCCCCCTGAATTAAATGATCAGGTTTAATATCACAGTAATGAGATGTATTGACATGTGTCCCCAGATACAATGTATCTCAAAGGACACATTAGATGCTCTATAGCATTCTTGCCCCAAATGCATAATCTCAATCTAATCATTAGAAAACATCAGACAACCCCAAATTAAGGGACAGACTACAAAATACCTGACCGGTAATCTTCAAAAGAGTGGAGGTCATGAAAAACCAGAAAAAAAACTGAAGAACTGTCACAGATTGGAGGAGACTAAGGAGATGCAACAACTAAATGCCATGTAGGATCCTGAAACAGAAAAATGACATTACAGGAGAAGCTGGTAAAATTTAAATCAGCACTGTAGTTTGACTTACACTGTATTAAACAGTACTGTAGCAATGTTAATATCCTGGTTTTGATTACTGTATTCTGGCTTTCTATGTTAACATTGGGAAAGGTTGGTCAAGGGTCTAGAAGAATTTTATACTAGTTTTACAACTTTTCTGTATCTAAAAGTTATTTAAAAACAAACAAAAAAATTTAATAGACCTAATTTGGTTCCACATACATATGGAAATATATGTTTTTAGAGTTATCTGCATCAGAAATATTTATTATTTTTTAGAAGATTGTATATATTTATTTTCAGAGAGAGGGAAAGGGAGGGAGAAAACAGGGGGGAGAAACATCAGTGTGTGAGAGAAACACCCATCAGTTGCCTCTTCCATGTTCCCCAACCCAGGACTGGTCCTGCCACCCAGACACGTGCCCTGACCAGGAATTGAACCAGCAGCCTTTTGCTTTGCTGGACAACGCTCCAACCAACTGAGCCACACCAGTTATGGCCCCCACATATATTTAAAACAAAAACATTTTAGTTCTTCATGAAAGCGGCAAAGTTGCCATTTACTAAGCACAGAGTTGGCACACATACATTTATTGAAAAATGAATAAATATCTCATTCCTATTTAAGGCAGTACTGCTTATGGTAACTTTACAAAATAAACTTATTTTTAAGAACAGTTTTAGATTTACAGAAAAATTGCCAAGACAGTACAGAGAATTCCCATAGACCCCATTCCCCGTTTTCCCTATTGTTAACAATATTAATATGGCGTGCCTGTCATAATAACAAGCCCTACCCTGGATACTCCCATTCGTACAGAGGCTGATCCCATGGGCCTTTTGGGCAGGTTCATTACATGGATGACAGTGAAGATCAAACTGACAATAATTACATATTCACTGAGCACTTTCTATAGACCAAGCATCGTACTCACAGTCTGCAGAAATCATTGGATTTAATTCTCAGAATAACAGAATTAGGTAGGTGCCTTTTATTATCCCCACTGAATGGAGGAGGAAACTGAAGTCCAGTGAAGTGTAGTGACGTGTTCCAGATCACCCAGGAGGAAATGGTGGAGCCAGGATTCACAGTAAGGACTGGTTTCTAAGTACACACTCCTAACCATAGCAGCTGTCAATCAATTGAAATGTCTCCACAGCTTTTTGACTGTTTCCCATATCCTATACATGTTAGTATTGTTTGAAGAAAAGTACGTAAAAGGTGTTATACTCTTTCCAGCTTAACTTTATTGGCTATGGGTCTAATCAGCGTGCTTTGTCCTGATTCACATGAGTGAAGAAAAATGGGGAACTGGACAGGACCCTATAAAAATTCACCAGCTACCTCCATCCAAGGTGGTGTGGTTCCACTAACCAGCAATGTTTGGGCCACACTTCAAAGAGTGCCCACTCTGTCTCACCAGGTAGAGGCTGGCCCAGCATACCATTGCTGGCTATACATTAGAATCACCTGTGAGCTTTAAAAAGTCCCTGTGTCTCGGCAACACCCCAGAAAATAACACCGCGATCCTGGGGCGTGGGATCCAGGAATCACCATTTTTAAAGCCCCCCTGCCCAGTGATTCCAGCGTGCAGCCAGGGGGCAAACCACAGGGCCAGGGCACATTTTCCTTTGTCCACACGGAGACTAGGGATAGGACTCCCAGTTGAGGATCTGGGCAGTGCCCCCTCTTTCAGTATGGTTACCCACCTACGAAAGATGCTTGCCACCTGTGGGGTATGACAAAACCTTCATGAACAGAATCATGGCCCTATGACTTCTTCACTCCATGACTGAAGGAGCTGGAGAGATAGGAACATAAATATCATCCAAGGAGATGCTGCTCCTAGAATTCCTCAGCATTGACACCAAGCTCATTAATTTCTTTGGGGAAGAACTAATTACACAGTTGAAATATAGACGAGCAAACCTTGAGCGTGCCATTGTAAATAATTTATTCTCCAAAGAGGCTTAATTTATGCAGGACAACATAAGCATTAAGAAGCCACAACGTGGCATGTTTATATTCATGTAGAGCAACATATTGCAAAGAGGTTAGGAAAAACAGAAAATCCCAGCACACCGAAGCCATCATTTGTAACAAAAAATTTTTATGGCACATTATACTCTTCAATAGATGAAATTAATAATAATGGTGATGATGGTAATACCAATAATAGAAATAATAGATTACATGCTGAGTATTTTCCATGGCCTGGGCACAGTTCTATGCACTTTACATATATGAAAACATTTACTGCTCAATCGTACAAAGTAGGTACGTCACTGTCCATTTTTCAGATTAGAAAACAAGGCCCAGAGAAGTACACTTGTAGGTAACTGGTATTTAAATCCAGCAATCTGTCTCCAAAGTCCACTCTCTTAACCGTAAAATGACGCTATTGCATCTGACCTCATGTTAGCTCTATAATCTATATTAGCATACAAAAGTAGTGCTGGCAGTATTGACATGTCTGCTGAGGCCTAGAGTGGCTCACACTAGGCCTAGATAGATATGATCACAGAGCTTTTAAGGGTTCAAATTAGAACAGAATCATCTACTGACTTCCATTCCAAGCCTCTTTCTTGCTATACCATACACGGTTCTTTTTTAGAAGCCTGTCTATAAATAGCAATGTCCAACAGAATCTTCTGTGATGGTAGAAACATACTACATTTGTGTCATCCAATATAGTAGCCTCTAGCCACATGTGACAGCTGAGCATTTCAAATGTGGCTGATGTGTCCAAAGTACTAAATGTAATTTAATTTAAACTAATGAAAACTGAAATAGCTAGTGACTATCATATTGGAAACACCGCTATAGACACCATGAAAGGCCTATCATTTTCACCTTTCCCAATTACCTCTCAAACCCAATTCACTTCCAGGCTCTGTTTCCATGCTCATTTAACAGCTCATCAGTCCATCTCAAGCTCTATTGAAGAGAAAAGACCACCAAGGGGTTTATACAAGCATGAGCTCTGTAATCTCACTGGGTATTTGCCAGGCACATCCACCACAGCAGGCTCAGCTATAAATTGAAATATGTGACTCACAAAATGTAGTCAAGGAAAAGATTTCCTGAAGAAAAGCCATCACATGTTTCCTTGCATGTTGAGGATATAGTTTGTTTTTTAATGAGCTGAAAAAGGTCTCAAGATAAGGCAAATGTGGACTCCACTGACAAGGAGCCAATCACCTGGCCTGCCTAAAATACTACCGCAAACTGAAATTTAAGACATTACCATCCCACATAGGGCACTCATTACTTCCTTTGTCTTTTCACCATTTACTTTTCCTAGCTGAGAAAGCTGATGCCAAGATGAGGTGAACAAGCTTACCAACTAATCAAAGGCTTAATAGTAAATCCAAATTTAAAATCCAAATTTTGGCTTCTGTAAGGGTTCAGAAGAAGACATCCCAAGAGAAGGGTTTGCCTAACCTTTTCTTTTTCCTATTGGTAGGAATGTGGCAGTGATGGCAGGAGCTGTGGTATCCATATTGGACCGTGAGATAGGAGCCAAGTCTTGAGTATGATGAAACAGAAAGACAGACAGAGCCTAGGTCTTTGACTCCTTTTTGTAGGAGAGCCACCATACCAGCTGGCACTTTTACATCAGAGGGATACAAACTTCTGGTATGCTGAAGTTATTATTAACATTTTGGGGGGCTCCATTATAGTAGACAAACCTATACCACAGCTAGTTAATATAACAAGTAATAAAATCATCTGTGTTTTATTCTATTAAAAATAATTACAAAAGTTTACATACAAAGAACTGTTTTTCCAAGCCATCTGGCATCCAATGGTGCTGCTGAAATTATCTCCAGAGAGCATAAACATTAACATTATTTTATTGGGTCCCAAAGTGGAGTCTTCGGGTTGGCCACTCACCTTACTCATTGGATCTTGCCTGATTGATTGTAATAACTTTCCAAAAACCTAACCTACCATCAACGATGCGCTACTGTTGAGACCTGGAAAGCAAACAAGCCACAAGTTTCCCTATTCCCTTTCCTATACTGGCTTTCTCCATACCCCATCTTTCTCTCTCTCTCTCCCTCTCTCTCCCTGAAGGTTCCTGTGGTTATAAGCACCAACACCCAACGAATCAACCATAAAATTAAATGATATTGACTGTACCACCTCCCTGAAGATGAGGTGAGGAACACAGAGTGCTGAGGTTCAAATACCAGCCTTGCCACTTCCTGGCTCTGTGACCTCAGTGGCTGTATCTGTGGAATGGTGAGGATTACATTGGTTGATGCAGGTAAAGCATTTAGAACAGTGCCTACACATAGTAAGGACTCAGTAAATGTTTTATATGCACGTATGTCTGTACCATATATGTGTATATACATATATGTATTATATACAATAGATATGTATGTTATACATACAACTTATATATGCATGCAATCTGTCTGCATACATCTATGTTATGTATAATATATATATTCATTTTATATATACTGGGTATGTATTAGGTTGGCTCAAAACTTTGTTTTTTTTTCTGTAAGATGGCTCTAGTAGTGCTTAGTTGTCTTTAACTTTGTTGTAAACAATTTTGTTAGATTGTATTGTGACAGTTGTCACATCAGTGTGCATTTTTAAAAACTTTACAAAATTGGTGAATTTTTGTGTAGTCATTTTAATATTGAGGATGGAACAAAATATGCAACATTTTCAGCATATTATGTTTTATTATTTCAAGAAAGATAAAAGCACAACTGAAATGCATGCAGTGTATGGAAAAGGTGCTGTGGCTGATGGAGTGTGTTAAAAGTGGTTTGTGAAGTTTTGTGCAGGAGATTTCTCGCTGGATGATGCTCCACTTTAGGGTACACCAGTTGAAGTGGATAGTAATGCAATCGAGACATTAATTGAGAACAATCAATGTTCTGCCATGAGGGAGATAGCCGACCTACTCAGAATATGAAAATCAGTAAAGTTATTGATGAAAATGAGAAATGTGTCTCTTATTTTACAGAAAAAAACCATACATGAACCTCTTGGACAACCCAATATACATGTATATACATTTGTGTGTGTATTTCCATTTCTTGACTGATTTGCACAAATATTCTGATTTCTGTGAAAACCAAGTTGATTCATCAAAATAAATTGTCCTTATGTCCCAAGTTCAAAACCTATCAAAGCTTATTGTCCTGCATTGTAATACACCTAATATTAAGTGCACCTGCCACTCAAACATCCCCTTGGGGCCTCTGAAAGGCCCAGCGGGATTTTTGGCTGCTCTGGCCCAACCCCAGGAGGGGGATGTGGCGTGTGAATACTGAGCAGGAAGGGCACCTGAGGCAGCAGTTTCTGGACCTGCTTCACAAGGCTTTCAACTATCATTTTATTTTCTCAGTGACCAAGGGAGCTTGTTTGAGCCATCAAAAAAAGGATGCTAGCATGGAAATACAAACACACTGCCAATGAAAGATTTCCATAAAGGCAGAAATGGATTAAAGAGAAGCTCACAATAGAAGCAGTACACTTTCCTACACTGCCCCAAGTTTTTTGAATGGATTTTTTTTTAAAGTCAGTGTTGCCATTGCCTACATCTCCAAAATGGGACAGATCTACATCACCAAAGTGGACACAGAATGCACTTTGTGCCCAGATGCACCTACTCCAACTGCCATTCCCCACTGATCAAGAAGTTGAAACGTTTTGGAAAACATTTCCAAAATGTATTTGCAAAATAGTCAAGTATAAGCAGATTTGGAATGGCCAACAGCTGCCACGAAGCCCACTCTGCAAAAGGAACCGCAAAGCCCCTGGGCACCCATTTCAGGTCACTGAATGGAAAATAACGCAGCACTTGGCAGTGCTTGAGTTAGTTCACACAGAATGGGTACTCACTTATTCATTCGTGTGTGTGTGTGTTTTAAGAAGGCTCCATCTTAAAAACAAACAAACAGAATGAAACAAAACCAAACCAACCACCACCACCAACAACAAGAAATCCAAGGCAGCAGACTGGCTATAAAGCTAGCTCTGTGAGAGCACAGGGGAGACAGAAATACACTGAAATATTCAAGTGTAGCATTGCAGTAGGGACTCAAGTGAAAAGTGGGCACTTCTGCCTCAGCACCTGCTGCTCACTGAAGATACCCATATGGAGCTGAAGCGCGACTCATCCTGAGTCCCTCAGATAACCAAGCTGAGATGGTTGTTTCACTCCATTAACCATGGCAAGGACATATATAAACTATTTCCAAATATTCCAGTTTTCAATGGTGGAAATTTTAAATCTCTTTAGTGTTTTACAGTAATAACCTCTGGCATTTCTCAAAACAACTCACGTGACCAAGTCTTTTGCTGAAATGCCAGTTAAAGTAGGAGTGACTCACTGGACATGAGAAAATTATGTGTAGAGGTTTTTTATAGCAATCAAAGTATAGATATTTTTAAAACAAGCATAGTCTGACATTTTAGGTACAAAAGTTACCATGGCAACCATAACATACACCATTTCCTTTAGCCTAAAGATAACTTTTCATAGGTAATAAAATTACAGAAATAATTAAATGAAGCATTCCATTTAAGATGAAGCTATGCAAGAGACTAGAATTTGTCAGGCATTCAAACAACACCTTAATTAGTTTTCAGGTTCCTGCAGTGCTGTTTCCAGGCTTCTAAAGAAGGAAGTCTCACATAACAATGATGTTTCATTATGTTATTACAGGTCCTGACATCATTTATGATTTACTGTGTGATACAACTTGTGGGTTTGATCAGTTGTATTAGCAACCCTCTCTATTTTACTAATTGCATTAAGGTATCAATGATAATAACTTACTACATTTAAAAAATGCCTTTTTGCAAAGTTGTGATTCTCCCTGAGTGAATACCTTTCAGCAGAACGTTCACTTGCTGAAAGATGCAGATAAAACTAACTCTGAAAGCTGTTAATACTGTCATTAAAATAGTCAGGACTATGTAAAAGAAAAGAGAAATATCTCCTCTATGGTGATACATACAGCAGGAATGTAGACCAGTATTGCTGCCATTCCATCACCAGAAGACAGTGCTTTTTTGAATACATCCCTTTTGTTTTGCTTTTAATCCTTATCATGGTTTCTCTGCTCAGAGGTACATCTTCCCCATTGGACCGTGTGCTCTTCCTCAAGGCCAAGGACTCTGTTATTCACCACTACAGTTCTCACAGTTTCAACTGCACTTGGGCAATGAATGCGCACAGTGAAAGTTTGGAAGCTGGCTGGTAAAACAAGCTATCTCTAATAATGCCTTTGATAATGTCAATAAAAGCATCAACATCACAGCAAATAACTACCAAGGATGTTCAGAGCTTGGGCTTCAGGTGGTAACAGTCTTCTTTCTCCCCAGGCATCTCTGTAGCTGACTGTTACAATGACAAAATGTCAGACCTTCTCGGTAGCATCATGAAAACATTTCCTCATGGGAATGGCAGCAAAGCTGGCTCCCAGTTACCTGGGCAGATGATCTACCATGTGGTAGATTGTTCTTTCCTTCATGACCACTTACTTCCCTAACTTCTCAACTTCTGTTATTACTTATTGGGAGAAGTCATCTAAACTCTCTTCAACTTCAGTCCAAACTTTTTATCCTTCAGATTTCAAATAATAGTCTACCAGTATGGCAGACATACCAAAGGAGGACCAGGCAAAAAGCCTGGAGGTAGGAGTGCATGATGGGAAGAAGAGAGTTTCCTGACTGGCCAATACGTGGCTGTATGATTTTTGTTTGATATTTTCATGAATAAACACCTGTGTTCAAATATAACAATAAGTACTATAATAAACAGGGTTATGATTCCTTGATGTTTCATATTAGGATGAACTCTTAATTCTAGAAACCCAAGGTATGAGTTTCCCCATTCTTAATGTCACCCTCAAAGAGTAATTGTATATTTATTTTGAGTAAGGCCCATGAATGTGTAGCAGCTTTATAGAAATAATACTAGAGGATAAGACTTTCAAATAAGCTGTGTAGACATCTCAGTGGGTGAGATTATACTTAATTTTTTTTTCTCACAAAGCTGTTAAGGGAAGATGCACCAATTGAAAACTCATAGTAAGATAGTTGCATATTCAGATATGTTTAGGGAATAATTAAGCTGCATGGACATAAAAACTGGACACTTACCTGGAACTGACCACATTTGTATCAATTTCAACTAAAAATATGGAGGAAAAACTTTCCTGCAAATATATAGTTAATTCTCTATGCCAATATTAAGCCACCAAAAAGCATTCATTAGATAGAAGTGGGATAACAGGCTGAACATAATGAGAGAACATCCTCCATGTCATTACTGAACAATTCCCCACACAGGTGTGCCACACACCCGAAGAGAACTTGGCACACACAAACCCACATTTCCTGAAGAGATAAATTTGGGGGTGATTTTTTGCTTCACCAAAGGAGCTGCTCGAGAACAGCATTCTTTGGTACTTAAGTATTTGTGAGGGGAACTCCAGGTTTGGGGACAGAGAAATCTAAAGCCTTTGAAGACGAATTAGAATGAGGCTATAGTGTCATCTGCAAAGTTTCAGGAAAAAGTGAATGAGCACTTCCTTCATGTCACTGCAATACCAGGTTAGAATTGGCCCCTGGAAGAGAATATTTAGGCTGCACCTTTCTTTTTAGCTGTTGGACAGGTAGGCTGTATTAGACTGAATGGTATTCTGTGCCAGAAATAGTGTAATGTGGTCTATTTCATGTGTCTCAACGTAAGAATTTCATCAAGGACTGAGAAAGTTGGGGAAATGTGACACTTAAACCAGCCATTGTACTATCAGCAACTCTTAGAATAAAATAAAAAGGTTAAACCTATTACTTGAAATTAGATGGTGAATGCAAAAATAATTGGCTCACTTCAATGCTTGATGCTATCTTCTTTTGTTATTGTACATGAATATTTGAGAGTTTGCTAGAAAGAAGCTGAAATAAATAAAACCTTCAGGTGAAAAGAATTCTACAGCTCAGTTTTATATCATACATGATATTATTATTTGCTTCAGTATTCTCATTGTAAAGAATGACTTGCTTGTGCTAAGAGTTTAATGGGTATTGATTGAATGAAACAAGTAGGTCCAGATCAGCACCAGGAATTAGCAACACCCAGCACTGGGTTTTGTCTGCAATTGAGAGAGGCTTGTGCTGTTGGCACCTTCTGAGCAGGGCAACTCCTTTGACACCTGGGTCCCTTCATTTGGTGTGTAGAATTGCTCACCCTCTTTCATCCCAAATTCCAAAACTTCCCATGTTTTGGGCTACATATTGGGCTACATATTTTAAGGCTTTCAAAGACCATCTTTCACAACTTCGATAGTTCAGTGTATATCAGTATATCCCTAGCTTGGAACTCTTGACATTTGGGGCTGGATGACTCTTTACTTGGGAAGGGAGCTGCCCTGTGCGCTGTAGGATGCGTACCAGTGTCTTTGCCCTCCACCCACTGGACACCAGTAGCACTGTCCCCTCCACTCCAGTTGTAATTACCAAAAATGTCTCCAGACACTGCCAATTGGCCCCTGCGGGGTAAAGTGGACCCCAGTGAAGAACCATCAGCATGACGTATTCTTCTTCAGATAAAAAACTCCCTGTTGCTTTTTCAAGAATAAGAAGCCTCCATATCTCACCAGTCCCTGAAAGAATGAGAGCCTGACTTTGCAAATACTGTCTCCATGCACTGAGGAAAGAGCCTGCTCAGCCAGCAAGTCAAACATCTTCAAGCCCCCGACCAAGCAGAGGATTCTAATCAACAGCCCACTCTGTCACAGTCAGTGTGGTCAGAAGTTTTATCTTTCCTTTCAGTGATAGCTCACTTGTCAGGTTAGGCTGAAGGAACTGCAAGTCAATCCCACAGCAGAAATAGCACCATTTTTGCTCAAATCCCTAAAGGCTAAAATAGAATGATAAAAAGTCAAAAGAACTTTAATTTTATACCTGAATTTAGACTTCAGCTTTAAATTCTAGAGTTTCTACATTGAAAGACCATTCCAAGACAAAAAGACATATGACCAAAAAAGGTAAATGTCAAGAATGGATTCTTGCGACTGGGGCCTTTCAGGATTACTGACATCTTAAAGTATGGAAGTGTGTGTGTGCGCGTGTGTGTTGGCTGGTAGGGAGGCAGTAGGCAGTGGGTAGAAAGTGTCCAGCAGTCCTGTTTTGCTCTGGCCATCATCACCCACAGTGAAGGCGTAACAGCACTCTATTAAAAATTGCATTTCCAAAGATATATTTTAGGACAATTTACATTTGTGATTTCTGTTGTCTCCAAGTAAATAAAACGTCGAGGCCTTGTGCAGGAATAAGAATATTTCTGTGATGTGATGGGGAACAGTCGTGCACGTAATCTCACTTGACGGCTGAATAAACCGCTTTCCAGAATAAATCCAGCTGGCCCTCCAGTGCCGTGCTGGCCTCCTCTTTGCGGGGTGAGCAGCTATGTAAAAATATTCCAGGAAAAATTTTCCATTTGACTGCTTAGGGAAACTAGGTAATCTTGAAAGGACCGAGAAAAGTTCATTTTCACGAGTAACATCACCAAAAATGGAAGTAACACTCCAACAGAAGAGCCATTTTTAAATCATTCTAGGGTTACCTTAGCTATATTGCTCTAAGGTATTGGTGGAAAATGAGCTTTACCCCCTTCTCTTTCAACTAAGAGTTGGCATCTTGAATGTAAATGTGGTTTTTCGGATGGAGCAAATTGGGTCAGACTTTTCTTTTACAAGAAATCCACATTTTAACATATTGAGGGTTTTATTTTCTTATCTCATTATAATATGTCAAGGGTTTAAGTAAAAGTACCTCACTTTGCTTCAGTTGTTTGGACCAGGCTAGGACATGATAACTCAGGATCAGCTTCCCCCACAGCTTCTATGTTAATCTAAACAAGCTTGTCCATTTCTGCAGAAGTCACCGGTCTGTGGCAGGAAACATGATATCCCATGGCATTACATTTAACCCTGAGTGACTGACTTTTTCTTTTGTAAAAAGCCACAGAAACTATGACTGACTTTTTCTCTTTTAAAAAGCCACAGAAACTATGGCCTTGAATAGATTTTTTAAAAGATTTTATTTATTTATTTTTAGAGAGAGGGGAAAGGAGGGAGAAAGAGAGGGAGAGAAACATCAATGTGTGTTGCCTCTCGCGCACCCACTACTAGGGACCTGGCTCGAAACCCAGGCATGTGCCCTGACTGCGAATTGAACCAGTGACCCTTGGGTTCGCAGGTGTGCGCTCAATCCACTAAGCTGCACCAGCCAGGGCAGCTTTTTAAAAGGTGTGCAGTAGCATTATTGGGGGATGTAAAAGAAGATCTAATTGTATGAAGGGATACAGTATGTATACAATTGGAAGGTTCAATATAGTAAACATAGTGACTATCATGAAAATCATTCTGTAAATTCACTGTGATGCCACTCAAAATCCTTGTAGAAATGTGTGTGGCCCATGAAGAGCTGATTCCAAAAGCAAAAAAGAAGAATATCTCAGATACTTTTAAAGAAGAGCAAGAGCAGAAAAGTTCTGCAAGGAGATAACCAGGCATATTATAAATCTACAGGAATTAGAACAATGTAGCATTAGTGCACAGATGGCAAAATATACCAAAAATCAGAATGAGTCCAGAGACATAAACACATAAACAGCAGGGAAATTTAATACATGAGAGACCGTATTCTGTAAAGCTCAGTGCAGAAAGGATGAATATGAAGTCCCTGGTGGTTTATGCATAGGAAATATAAAATAAAAATAGATTTATAACTCAAACTATTCCAAAAAACTAAAATCCCAATGGAATAAAGACTGAAAATGACAAGAATACTTTAAAAAAAACCTTTAAGACAAAATACATTAAAACAGGAGAACATCTCCATCACCTTGGAGATAGGAACAATTTTAAAACAAGGTAAAAATAAAAGGCAGAAATCATAAAAGACTAGAGAAAAAGACTTATAATTATTCTGCACAAGAAAATACGTGTTTGACAGTTGATAGATAAGCCAGAGAGGAAGATGATATTGACAACATATTTCACTAAGAGTTAGTATACAGAAGGTATATAGAATTTCTATAAATCAATTAAGAAAAAAACAAAGAAAGATATAAATGAAGCAGAGAACATGAATGGCAAATAATTTATCAAAAGGTGTTGACCTCTTTAGGGAAATTGAACATGAACAGTGAAATACCACCTCATACCTATTGAATTTTTGAAAAATTAAACACTGACAAAGATAAAAATGCTGTGAAGATACAGAGAAACTGGAGTGCTCTCACACTACTGGGGGGGGGTAGGAAGTGACACCACTTCTTGGAATGCAGTGGTGACACTATACAATTTAAAGCCACCTTTAAATGTGATGACAAAGCATTCATTTTGTTGACTACATCATTACTTCAGTCAACAAGATGACAAAATTCCTCATTGAAGAAATGAAGACATGATTATCTATTACCAAAGAACACAAGAAGAAAAGTTATTTTGGCAAAAACAGTTTCGTATCTATTTCTGAAGATTGTCAGGATGAAAACTAGACTCAGACTTTCACCCCTTTTTCCAAATCTGCACTCGGCTTGGAATACCCACGAGCCAACAGCTGACTGACTATGGTGAATTCAGACAATTTCTAAAACTCCATCTTCTTTGGGAAACTAATTGAAGGGAGGTCTCAACATATTATATCCTTATACTCTGAGGACACAAAATATTCATACTGATCATACCCTGACTAAACACACAACATCTCCAACTTCCTCTTTATTCACAACCCCTCAAGATGTACTTCCCATTCTGAGGTGGATCATGGGGATGCCTTATCTTTGTAGTCTCTCATCAGTTATTTGCAAAGTCCTTATCACACCTGCTGTGTTAAATGTGTCCCCCTTAAGACAGAAGGTAGGAGTCAGTGGTTTGTGCTGACAGCTCTATGCACATAGGCATTACATAAATACTTTTAACCATAATGATTTGGAAGCAGGTCTATTTTCTGGACAGAAAACATCACGGCGTTTTAAAATGATGTTATTAATGTTGATCAAAAGCTGTCAGACACAAGAGTTCATACTGTATGATTCCATTTCTATAAAGTGCAATAACAGGCAAGACTATGTCGGGAAAGGGAGCTGGCTAGGGATTTCTGAAGGGCTGATAATGTTCTGCTTCCTAATCTATGTTCTTCATTCTGTCATACTTACCATGGAATATGCCATGTGAGAAAACTAAAAGGAAATAGTTTTTTTAAAACTGCTGCAGAAATAGAGTTATCTTAAGGGTTTGCATTTCCCTGCTAATTACATAGCTCCTTGTGTGAAGGAACAGATGCCTGAATTTAAGCTGCCATTTAAAAACCCACCTAAAAGAGTGACCTGATGCACATACAAAAGAGCAGATTTTCCAGCCTCCTTCTAACCTTTGCTTCCCATATTCCTGCTCAGATCTCTCAGAAAACCCCACCTGAAGGGCAGGAGTTGAGGAAGGCAGAGCAGGGGCAAGGAGATTACTGACTGTCCTTAAAGGATCTCTGTTACCAACAAAGGAAAAACCAGTCCCTCATCTTACAACTCCTGTGTCTCTCAAACACATAGAAAAACGTGATGAAGTCTTGACTACAGGCCCCAAGGAAGGAACAGAACGTGCAGGAAGGTTGCCTTAAAGACTTAATCTGGGTAGATTTGATTATAGCTAAGGAGATGAATTCTAAATTTAGAAAGGCCATCAAGGTAATTAAGGATGTTAAGAAATGGGACAGGATCCTTGATGTCTTTCTATTTAATGAAGAGAACAAAAGATGATGAAAACGATTTTAATAAGCAAAATGAAGTTCATATTGATTCAGCCCTTTCAAAGATAAAGTGCCCTGAACATCAGGACAAGTTGCCAAGGAAAGCCAGGCACTCTATCCGCACGAGGGTTTGGTCTCATTATTGAGACGGTTTAGGGGCCATTTTACTGCAAAGAAAGAGTGAATTGGGGGGCCTAAAAGGCTCCCCCTTGTAGTTCCAGATCTTTTGGTAATATTGACAGAAGGTAAAACAAAACAAAACAAAACTTCCTTTAGCTAGAAAACTCAAGCATCCCTTTCTGAAGGCAACATCTTTTAAACCAGGGATCTTCCCATTTTGCAGATGTGTTCAACCAGGTCCTCAATAATATTGTACAGCACAAAAGGCTTTCCATCCCTTTACTATAAAGCAGTGATTCTCAAAATGGGGTGAATTTGCTCCCCCCAACCCAACAGTTGTCATTTGGCAATGTCTGGGGACATTTTTGGCTGCCACAACTATGGGACCATTATTGGCATCAGTGGGTGGATGCCAGGTAAACATCCTATAGTGCACCGGACAGCCGCTCAGGACAAAGGATCATCCAGCTCAAAATACCAATTGTGTTAAGCTTGAGAAATCATGCTTTAAAAGTACACTTGAATGGGAAGGAAAGGAAACTTCTTTTATTTCAGTCAACAGTCAACATAAAGCAAATACGAAGGGGGGAGGGACCCCCAAAACCCGGAATTTATTTATTAAAAAATCGTGTATTCATTCTTACATGTTTCAACTTCAGTCACTTTCATAGTACTCTCCATCGGATGTAATACACCTATTGAGACTTTTTTTCCACGGCTCAAAACAGTTTTTGAACTCATCAATTTTGATGCCTTTCAGTGCTTCTGCCATTTTTTTTGTTTCACTTCTTCCACATTAGCAAAATGTTTCCCTTTGAGGACTTTTTTCATCCTGGGAAACAAAAGTCACTCGGGGCAAGATTGGGTGAATAGAGAAGTTGGGGCATGGGGGTCATGCCATTTTGGGTCAAAAACTGCTGAACACTCAGTGCAGTGTAGGCAGATGTGCTCATAAATCACCCATCATGAAATGGGCAAATGCATTGAAAGTCTCCAAAAAAAATCCGTTGCATCCGAATGCAGCCTCTCACAACAATGCCAGCTGGTACATGGATACAGATGGGTTCCTAGAACACTCACCTAGTGAAGGAAGCATAGACTACAAGGGGCTCTCCCTCCAGAAGATAATTCTGTTTTTGGGGGGGGGGTCGCCTTTGTATACCAGCAAATACTATACAATAACTCTAACTCAAGATTATTTACAATAGATCCTGCCACACCAAGTTCAAATATACTGAGTTACCTAGAGCAATTAAAAGTAAAATTTAAAACATCAGGTTTAAACACTTTTTCCCTCAGCAAAATTTTTTTGTAATCAAGTAAGCAATTTTTACTTCTAGACATTCAAATCTTACTTTCTGATTTCTAGAAAATGTACTTCTTTTTAATTCAGTGGTTAGCTCATCTGTCAGATGTACTTATCAGATATGAGTATCAACCTATAAAAATAAATTTTAAAATAAATGGCCAAGATTGATCAAGAAAAATAAAGAGAATACAAATTATCCACCTCACTAGGAATGAACATCACTACTGATCCTACAGACAAGAGGATAGTACCCATATCAATGTTATGTACAACTTTATGCCAATAAAGTTAGTAACATATAACACAGAAGAAGTCCTTGAAAAACACAACATATCAAAACTAAAACAAAGAGAAACAGGAAATCCAATAGTACTACCTTTGTGAAAGAAACACAATTGAAAAACATTTCCACAAAGAAAACTCCAGACCCACATAGCTTCACTGGTGAATTCTTTCAAATATTCAAGGAAGAAATAATACCACTTTTAAAAGTAATAATCAAATAAACATTTAGAAGAGGGTCAGGTTCCATTTCACCAGCCCTTCTGGAATCACACCAAAGATTACCCTTTCCATCCTGGAAAGGCTCACACTTCCTTTCTTCTCCAATTTATCTTTTGAAAGGGAGGAGGCAATAGACAAGATTGAAAACATTTTTGCAAGATTCATTTATATGTGTCCGTTTGAAATCAGTTAAAATTTGTTAGACCTCATCTGGCTTTTTCTGCCCCACCCTACCCCTACCCTACCCCTTCAGCCCCCGAGTTCTTATTTTCTTTTTTTTTAAAGATTTTATTTATTTATTTTTAGAGAGGGAAGGGAGGGAGAAAGACAGAGAGAGAGAAACATCCATGTGCGGTTGCTGGGAGCCGTGTCCTGCAACCCAGGCATGTGCCCTGACTGGGAATTGAACCTGCAATGCTTTGGTTCGCAGCCCAAGCTCAATCCACTGAGCTATGCCAGCCAGGGCAAGTTCTTATTTTCTACTTTCCCCCTACGCCTACTCTCTGCTATGGCCAGGCCAGTTTCTTCAGAATCCCACAGTAAACCTTGCTCACTCCTTCCTGTCTTCCACGTGTACCCTATTCCTTCCCACCCTTCTCAACACACCTAAAATCCAACTCTCCACCAGAAGCTTCATATGAGCTGGAAGGTCTCACCCTTCTCAGAACTCCTAGACTATTTTTTGGAATTTTTCAATTAGGCAGTGATTCGATCTCACTGGCTTTCTTTTGTCTCCTCGGGTAGCATGTCATATCCCTCCAGCTGTTGCTTCCCTGCTTAAAATCCCTTCATGATTCTCTCTGTGACCCAAAGGGTAAACGACCAAGCTCCTGACTGGCCCGGCCTGTGTTCCAGCCTCAGTTCTCCCCAGTCCTCCCGAATTCAGGCCATGCCGGCCCCTCAACATGCCCAAGCAACAGCCCCTGTTGTGCCTCCTGCTTTTCCACATCTGTGCCCAGAGCCTGGGATGTCCTCCCCCGCCACACTCTGACCCCTGTCAATTTGCTGATTCTTCAAGAATCAGATCAAAGGTAACTGCCTCCTCCAGGAACCCCTCTTTGAAACACCATCCCCTTGTATTCCCTCTGAAGGCATTATTCTACAGGACCTTGAACTTATTTCTCTTATAATTGTTTGCCTGCCTCTATGACATGATTGTGGGGACCTGAGGATGGGGCTGGGTCTTGTTTATGTATGTATTTTTTTTTTTTGCTTCAGGACTTAGCAGAGCACCTGTCTCAATGGAGCAAGACTGGATGCTCATAGAGTGAGCACCCATCTTATACTTGAGAGCTTGCATGGTGATGGGTGTGTAACAGGAACTCAAAGGCTTAGACAGTGGCACTTGCTAGTTACATGGCATTGCAATAGGTACTCATGTAACCCAATTGGACAAGATGAGAATGGAGACACAAGGCTGCCGTTAGCTTTCAATTCTCAGGGCAATAATGAATTTCACTGAAACCATGTTTCACTCCAAGCTTCCCTGAACTTCAAACATCCGACAAGAAGGAAGTATTTTTCACCAGAGAGAGAAAAAATATTTTATAACATCAAAAGAAAAAAGCTAAAGGCAAAAAAAGCAATGAAATAACACTCAAACTGCTCTTTAAATTGTTTCTGTGTCTGTGTATGCCTGCAGCGATCCAATTACTTCTAAAGGGACTTCAAGCTCTGATTTCTGTTATTCTGGGAATATCTGTGCTAAAAGTATTAATGTTATTAAAGAAAAAGAATTAATGTCATTTGCCCTATGAAATTAGTACAGTCTATCACAGCTTATAATATATATAATAAATAAATATAATTTTACATATATATTTTATTATATATATTTATTTATATATTTTATATATAAATAAATATAATTTTACATACCTTGAAATATAGACATTTATCATGTTGATAGACCTCAATAATGTGCATTTGATGTAATAAAAACCTTTGTCCTTTCAACGAATGTTTGTGGAGCACCCACTATACACCAATGATTTAAATGGACATTGGAATACAACAATGAATAAAAGTCTTTGTTCTTGACAAAGTTAGTATTTGAACAGAAAAGAAGGCATATGCAAAACACTAACAAGCCAGATAACAGTAACCAGAAAAACCATGTCAAAATTATTAAATGGGTGATATTGGCTTTAAAATACAGTAGAAGCTCTCTAACGAACATTCACCTAATAAGCGCGCATTCTCTGTTCTTTTTGTAAATCACAATGACCACTGTCCACAGAACTTGACCTCAAAGCTGTTCTCAAGACATCTCTGGGCTACTTCTCCCACCAGCTGAATTGTGTACCTAAGAGTCAGTTGTTTCTTCCTAAACCTGTTTATGCCAGTTGTACTTGTTCCTTTAATTATTAAATATAATTCAATATCACACACATGAATAAAATCTGAGTGCCAAAAAGTGAGTTTTTATGTCTTGGAAAACCAAGTCGATTGCTTCAGAAAGTCTTAACCAAGAGGAGACACTTAGAAAAATAGTTGCAAAAAGAAAAGCGCAGACAAGACAATTTTGAAGCCATCTAACTGCTTGACCTTGATACAGCAGATAAGGATCTGCTCTAAGAAACCCTTGGACAGGTCAAGTGCTTTGGGCAACAGATTTTTCTGAAGCAAAAATATACTAAATAATTAATAACTTCCTGTTTGTCACAAACTGACTCCTATTGGGCTACAAGGTTTCTTCAAAATGTCAGCCTGCATGGGAAACTTGAAGGGAGTGTTCTCCGGGACCCAGGGTGGGCTGTTATTAGATCTTTACACCCAGAGGGAGGGAAGCTAGCACATTCTGGGATACTTCCTGCTGGGGTATTGGTCAGGATACCATCCCTTTTACTCCAATTGTTTCTGAATTCCTGAACAAACTTCCAGAACGGGTGTTGTCTCTATGGGTCCTCAGTGTGCTTCCTTCTGAGTCTTGCCTTGGAAGGTGGCCTGGGCTCTGTGTGGGGGGTGCGGAAAAGCTCTCAGGAACAGCCAGCTCTAAGGAGAAGGGGGCAGAAGCCAGAGCTGGAAGCACTCCCCAATCAGTCTCCTTGGAGAAAGGCCAGTCATCCTTTTGGCAGGCACGTCAAGATGCCAGACTTCAATGCAAGTGCAAAGAATGCCTCTGACACTGGCTTCGTGGAAACTAACAATGCTCAATTAGGGACCTGTTTTCTCCTGTGTTTCAAGCATAACATTACCCTTGCATTTGTTTTCTTAATGTACACCCATTGCAATGTGTAAGAGCCCCCCACCAAATAATTTCATCATATATTTTATTTTGTAATACATTGAGATTGAGAAAATGATTCACCCAAGGTCACACAGCAAGTCAGTGGAATTGCTGGGGTGGGCCCCTGGGCCTCTGGCTCACCCAGCTTTTCCTGTTTCTTGGTCCTGGGAATGACAGTGCTGGTTGCACCTGGGAGCTTGCTAGAAGCACAGAGACTCGGGCCCGTCCAGGCGCACTGAATCAGAAGCTGCTTTCTAAACAAGATCACAGACGATCTGTATGCACATTACAGTTAAAGAAGAACTGCTCCAAACCAGGTTTTTCAATTGATTACATGAAGTGATAAGTTCATAATCTTCACAGAAATTTTCTTACCACAAGATGGATCAAAACAATTACTTAGCTATTTCTCTGTATCTGATCATCTCACCTAGAATTTTCACTTAAAATCATAGGCAGCTAATGAAACAAAATCGGTCTTTCTCTCTGGATACATGACCCATATTATAGCAGGATGGATAGCTCATATGTGACTTATAAGAGGTTACTGCATTGAGTCCATTCATAGTTGCTATGTCTTCAGGCCTATGAATGAGGTAACAGTCAGAATTCTGTTAGGCAACGTGAGTTTCCATCAGAGCAAACCAGAGTGACAGTGCGAATGTGTGCATGTGCGTGCACACGCACATGCACAATGGCCAATGTGGAACCCCTCAGCCAGTGAATTGATTAGTTTCCTCACACTCATTTAGTTGGTGTACTGCATACAAACAATACATCAACATTTTCCCATCGTGCAAAACAACCAAAGTTACTGAACACTCAGACACACGGCAAACATCAATTGGCTCATTGCATTTACATGAACCGTCCAGAATAGGCAAATCCATAGAAAGTAGATTAGTGGCTGCTCTGGCTCGGGCTGGGGGAAGGGGAGAATGAGGAGTGGCTTATAATGGGTGCAGGGTTTCTTTTTGGAACAATGACAATGTTACTTAGTGGTGGTGGCTGCACAACTCTAAATATACTAAAAATTCCTGACTCTGTACACTTAAATGTGCCACCTGTAATGGTATGAGAATTATATCTGAACAACACCATAAAAAAATCAATGGGCTCAACAACAAAAAATGTTTTCTTTGAAGGCACACAGAAACATACAATCGTACACACCACCACTGCTTGTTTTTAAAAAGTTTAACTTAAGGATTTCGAATACCTTCAAATTGGAATCTGAAGGGGCTTTTATGTCCACAAACCTCCCTCATTTTACCAGGAAATGAACTGATACCAGTCTGAGGAAGTGACGTGCATGAGAACCCAAGTCCCAACTCAATGGACCAATGGTCAGAATTTTCCCAGCATTACATCATTTCAATTAAAGCATTCATCGGGTATGTTCGGTAATTGAATACATCTGGAAAAATAAAACCAGTTCATGGCCCTGTGGTGTATTTACTAAGAACCTACTAAAGAAAATCAGTTTGTTTCCTTATTAGCATGAAGGGAACTTTCTTTTTTTATGTAAAAACTAAAAACCAAAACCAAGGATACAGGCCGAACCAGCGAAGTATGCACAAATTAACATAAATTGGCAATTGAAGTGCAGAACTAACAATTGTCCAAGACACAAAGTACTTCCTTGAGAACAGGCCTCTGATTTGGGCATTTGCTTCATGAGAACTCCCACACCTACTGAAAAATAAAACCCTCACTTAAGCCCAGGGTATTGTGAAAGCCGTTCTCAAGAAGGTACCCGTGTGATCATTAAAGGCTCAATTTCTAACCTGTACAAATCCCAACGCTTGGCATTAGAAAACCAGAAATAACTTTATTTCAGGAAAATTAGTGAGCGCTTTTGTCAATGCTGCACTTTGTGGAACTTCAACATCCTTGCTCCAAGCATCGCCCAGAGAGTTACAGGCTGAGCAGCGGCCCAATCTTTGTGTGTGAACCTCATTTAAAAGGGAGATTTAGAGTCAGCGAGAGGCGCTGGGGAGAGAACAGGGACTTCGGGGCAGGAGGTAGGGAGGAGGGGGACAGGGAGATTTAAGTGATGTGACTACTCACGTGGGGGCATTAGGAGAAGTGGGAACCAGAGTTACAGGTCCCACAGTTCTGCCCCTTCTAGAAGGATTTTATCCTAGCTCTCCCCTAACTCTTTGGTAAGCAAATTTCCTGTTGGATTCAGAGGCCTTATTTCCTTTTGTATTTTGATCACCTAGTAAATTTTTTTTAAAAAAGAAGATTTAACTACAAAATTCTTTGCACTTCCTTTTAATACAAAATACTGTGCCCTCCTTCCTATACCTCGCCAAGATTTTAATTGGCACAAAATTAGACACCCCCTCCCCGCCAACCCACACTCAACAGCAGAGGGGATGTGGGATGCGGTCAGGGGCCAGGGATGGCGGGTGGGGGGACCGGCAGGGAACTCCTTAGCCCTCGGCCATTAACCCGCAATGGTTAAACCCACGGACTGCCTCATCAGGAATGCTTGGGAGAGGTCTTCAGTCTGTGGCTTTTGTGGCGCTGGTGGCTGGAGTCTGTCAGCCACTAGAGAAGGATAACAGAGCAGGAAGAGAACACCCTTTCCCCAGCGCGGCGCTCACACATTGCCCAGCGTGCAGTGACATGAGGTTGATTTCCACCGCACTCGACGAGTTTCCCTTTTAACGACGTGTTGCTGACAGCAGCATTTCGGGGTGTTAGGAGGTGACAGAAAGAATCCTCCAACCGCAGAACATACGCCCCGGCCCAGGTTGGAGATTTGCAAGCTCCAGAGCTGCCTCTCACCATTGCTAGTCGATCCCCAACTGCACTGAAACCTCCTTGGCACACTGTCTCCACCTGCGCCCAGGTCCGCATTTTGATAGTTGGTACAGGGGACAAAGAAAAGAAACCCTCCGACCCATCCTGTCCCTCTCCCCTCCCACCTTCCTGGTTTGAAGAGTCTCAAATGGGGTTTTCTGAGAGACGTGGGGCACTGGGCGTTTGTCTCGGGTGGGTTTAAGGCCAACTGAACCACGGCATGGTGGGGCTGGACGGAACTCTGAGCCGTGAGCTCGGGCAACAGGGAGGGAGAGCGTCCCGGGAAATGGGCAAGAAGCTAGCTACTCTCTAACAACCCCATAAAATAAAGCCGCCTGGGACGCTCCGTCTGCTCTCTCTGAAACCCTCCCGGGAGCCCAGCTCTTCCCTCCCCAGGGTGTAGCCGAAGCGCTGCCAGAGCGCAGCTGGGGCGGGGACGACCCCAGGACGGGATAGGGACGCGCACCTGGGCGTTCCGGACACCTGCGCTGCGCCCCTCCCACCTCCAGCATCCGCGCCCACACCCTGGCCCAGTGGTAAAGGTGCCCCCAGGAGGCCCCACCTGAGCAGGGATGGGCGCGGAGCTGTGGCGGTAGCAGTGGCACGGGGCCAGCGCGCTGGCTTACCCATGGTTGGAGACGGGCGGGAGGGGCACTGGCTCCCTGGGGACGGGCTGAACCGGTGGTACGAGTTTGCAGGTTGGGCGGGCACAGGCGCGGGCAGGGCTCCGGGTGGGCTGCGCTGGGCTGCTGGGCTGGCGGCTGGCTCCTGGCTCCCGGGCTGGGGTGGGAGAGAAGCGCGGCTCCGCCTGCACTAGGGGCCGGCCGCGCCGAGAGGGGCCCTGACGTCAGCGCCGGGGGCTTTGTGCGTCCGCAACTGGGCCCGAACCCGCCACAGGCGCACCCAGGCGGCTGGCCAAGGGGGCCGGCGTGTCCTGAGACCCCGAGACAGCGCCCAGGGGCCCGAACACCAGAAAAGTCACTGGAGGGATGCAAAGAAAGGGGAGTGGGCTTCCAGGATCTCAGAAAAGAGAACTCAACAGCTGGAGAGGCTTTGCGATCTTAGTTATCACCCATTGTGCGGCTGGAGAAACTGAGACCCGGGTCACTGCCGCAAGGACACCCAGTGTTTGACAGCGCTGTCCCACTCCACAGTCCCGGATCCTTTTGTTCACATACGGACTGCGGGTGGTTTACTTAATTCAGCTGGTCTCAACCCAGGTTGCACGGGAGAGAGTAGGCTGGGGAGCTTTTGTGTCATCGGGACCTCAGCAGGGTGGGACCAAGTCAAAGACTCCCCAGGTGATTCCGACATGCAGCCAAGGTTGCCAATGCAGACTGCAGTTGCTGGTGGGTAACAAATGATTTCAAAGGGCACAGGCAGCACTTTCCGATCTGGGGTGGTGGCAGATTTGGTGGTGTTGGTGATCAAGCTCACTTGCTCCCTGGAAGCCCCCCCCCCCCCCCCCCCGACATGCTCTGAGAGACGGGTTCAGACTAGCCCCAGTCACCACTTCCCCCGCTCACACCTCATGCTTGAGCCTGTAAGTGAATTAATGGTTTCACAGTGTCCGGGGGTTTAAATTCCTCCTGTCTCCTTAGAGAAGCATTTTCCTGTTTCCAAAGGTATTAGAAAAGTGCTGAGACCCTGGCAGTTTTTCTATGGCTACTGCTTTCTGAGACATTTCTGAGCCCCTGATAGTTTATGTTGTGCTTCTTGATTGTTTCAAAAATACATCATGTTACTTGAACTGAGGGTTACATAAACAGTAACAGTAGACAGTACACTTAAGGGACATTTAAGCCAGAAGAAAGAGGCTTCAGGATTGAGAAAGCGTGGAGGAGGCAAACATTTCATCTATTGAAATTTATTGGATTAGAGAAGATTTCATCAAGGCAGAGCTCTAGAAAGCCTAATAATATTTTGCATAAAAGGACAGAGATTTGTGCTTGGCGGATCAGTGGCTCATTTTCACAATCCCCGGGGAGCGGTCGTAGCTAACCACCCTCACGTAGGAATAAAATAACAGAGAGCTCATAGGTTTAACTTTTTGTCCTCTTGTTACAGGAAAGCAATCCATTTGGATGGGGCCTGAATGCATGTGTGTACAGGAATGCAACTGCAGGTGACAGTGACAGGGATGGCCTGCAAAGGGCAGAGAGAACGGGGAAGTGGGTGGGGGCAAAGAGGAAGTCCTTCGAAGTCAAGACCTGATTTAGGGAAGAGTGTTCGGTTTGGTTGGTTCCTACATGGTGGGAGGCCCCTAGGAGACAGTGAAAACAACAGAATGGAACTTGGCATGGCACTCTGAAATAGTATTTGGGAGCCACCATGGGAGCAAGAAGTCTAAGGTTTTGTGCGCTGGGATGAAAGGAAACCCTTTCATACGCTTTCTGTCATTCCCTAGAAGTCTCAGGTTTTTTTGAACTAAAGAAAAGAAATAACAGCTGTCCAAATATTGGTACTCATCACATGGGATGCCGTGATAAAATCCAAGTTAGGGCAAGTGTGTACACAATGTCAAAGGAAAGCCACGTTTTAATAGAAATTTTTACTCACTTTGGAAATGTCATGGACTGATTTCAACAGGCAATTGTCCTGAAAACCCTTAAGAAAAACAAAACAGCAGTTGGGAAATTAACAAGGCTCTACTACAGACAGGGTGCAGAGGACACCTAATATGCGTACTTGACTCTTAGTCAAAGAAATGGTATTTGAAAAAAATAAACCAATTTTCTCACATTGGTAACTAAAGCCTTTTAAAAATCAAGCAAGTCTACCTTGTACGTGGGCGAATAAATTGGTAGAGCCTTTCTGGAAAGCTATTTGGCAGTATGAATCAAGCGGCCTAAAAAAATTCATAGTCTCTGACCTAATAATCCCACTTCTGGGACTCTCTCCTAACTAGAGAATGACTGTTTCAGTAAAAATTAATGTAAAGAGATGCTTATCACACAGCAAGATGGAATAGCAAACAAACAATAAAACAAAAACAACAAAGGAAGCAAGAACTGTTCCATGAAAGGGAAGTAGTTATATAAATTATTATTGACCTAGCTCCGTGGTTCTCAGCTGCGGATGATTTTGCACCCCGCTTCCCACCCCTGCCCGCCACCACCACCAGCAGACATTTGGCAATGTCTGGAGACAGTTTTAGTTGCCACATCTTTAGGGTGAGGGCATTCTGAGATTTCGCAGTGCAAACAGGGATGGAACTCTGCAGTCCAAACTTTTGCTTTATTTTCTTTTAGGCAGGCAGGGGAGCCCTCACTTGACTTTGCCTCCATTCTAGAGTGTGGGAAAAATAGTTGGTTTCCATTCTTTTCTTATACTGTATTTTATTTATCTACTCACTGGGGATGGATGGGGCTCAGGTGGCCTTGACTAGTGAGCAAATAGAAAGTAACCCAATGTAGCAAGAAGCAACAGAAAATTAACAAAGTGACTTTCCTATGAAGTTGGCTGGTACATCGCTTCGTTAGGGAAAAAATGAGTTTAAATGCACATGTTTTAAAACTGCAAATACCCCCTAAGACTCAACATCCCTCACACCTTGAGTGTGAATCCAACTGGCTTTCTAAATGTCTATATTTGCATTGATATTAGAAATATGGCCACCCTGAGAGTTGGCAAGTTGAACGGAAGAAGGGCAGACAAAAAGTTCTACATAGAGTTCCACAAGGCAGAGGTGGTCAGTGCCCAGCCAGGAGGTTGCGGCTTGGGGTTGCAGGTGACAAAACCTACAAGGGAGAGCTCCCCGGATCTTGGACAGGAAGCTGAGATAAAGATTAAAGCACCTCCAATATGATCAACTTTGCTTTGTTCTACATTTTTCCATGTTTAACTTGGGAATGGAAGAGAAGATACAATTTTTGCCTGCCTAATGTTTAAGAAGCTAATCTGCCCTTGGGGTCATCATGAATCTTTAAGTGGCTTTTCCAGTCACCTGCAGGAGACAGATGAAGGTGTCGCTGCTCTCTGTGCGCTGGTCCTCTCCTGAGGAACTTCCTGAGCATCTGTGGTGTGGGCCCTAGATTCCTTCCCACACATTCCTGGTTATCTTATGACGCCCTGACCTTTTGTTGTGTTTCCTTTGACGAAGAAACTTGGCCTTGGAGATACTAGGCCGGGTGTCCCAGGTCACACTGAGTGCGTGGCAAATCTAGACATGAGCTCTGCTCTGTCCTAATCCAAACTCTGCCCACTCCACAGCATTACCATCCGTAGAAAATGTTTCTCAATTGTAAGATGCCTGATCTGGGCTCTAAAGAACAAGTGCAAAGCCTCAGCCAGGGGTCTGTTCTGGGGTCCCCTTTGAGAATCAGTTTCCCATTCAGCTGTGGCTGAGAGGATGGGGAATGTGGCTGTGTCCTGCCATAGGTCTTGCAGAGTCACAGGCTAGAAGTCAGCAGAATGCAGGCAAAATAGAACATGGCCACCTCCCAGGGGGCCCAGGATTCAAAGCAGATCTGGCCTTTAAACACAGGTCATTTCATGCTGTCTTTTTGTGAAGCAGAGCCATTGGCAAGTGGTTTTCCTTTGGTTTGTGCTGAGCCTTTCACTCCACAAGTCTGGATGATATCCACCTCTAATGCTTGTGCCTTTCACAGGACTCTGGACTTTTAGACTGTGGCCGAGTTACCCACATACATGAATCTAGCTCAGAGTTCACAGTGGGGCATCGGGAACTCACAACAAACACCAAAGAATATAGCTAATGTGACAGTGTGTCCTTGGTTTTGCCGATGACACTTTAAATGAAACCATGTGCAGAGCTCAAAATTCTTTAATTATTAGCCCATCATTTTTATTAGCTGACAATACTTTTCCCACACTGCCCATTTGCCTAGTAATAATGAATTTGATAGACTTTTGGAAAAAATAATGTTGCTTTGGGCTAAGATGTTCCTGTCATTTCTCTCGAGTGATTCTCGAGAGTATGCCATAGAGTGTCTGAGTTAAAGGAACTTTATAACTCATCCAGTCCAATCCTCCATATTCAGAAATCCCTTGTGTCTTGCCCATGGCCATTCAGATATAATTGAATGCTTCTCAGGATGGGAAGATCGCTACTATTATTTCTCAACAAATGTAACTGTGAAAACATATTTCCTCCCAAGTTACTGTGGGCCTCCCAACCTCCTCCTCTAATTTTGCCAAGTTCCTCTTTAAGTAGGAGGTCTGGGTGAGATGTAAATCTCCAGCTGCTTAGGTTGGAGCTCCTTCTTCCCCTGAGTTGGAAACACTCCAAATGATATGTATTTATGTTTGTTTGTTTTTATTGAGGTAAAATATACACAACATAAAATGAACCATTTTTAATATATTTTATTGATTATGCTATTACAGTTGTCCCATTCCCCCCCTTCACTCCCCTCCACCCTGCACACCCCCTCCCACCCACATTCCCCCACTTTAGTTCATGTCCATGGGTCATAAGTTCTTTGGCTTCTACATTTCCTATACTATTCTTAACCTCCCCCTGTCTATTTTCTACCTACCATCTATGCTACTTATTCTCTGTGCCTTTTCCCCCTCCTTCCTCCTCCAAACAGGGGTTGCTAACCCTCCATGTGATCTCCATTTCTGTGGTTCTGTTTCTGTTCTACTTGTTTGCTTAGTTTCTTTGTGTTTTTGTTTTAAGTGTGGTTGTTAATAATTGTGAGTTTGCTGTCATTTTAGTATGGATGTTTTTTATCTTCTTTTTCTTAGATAAGTCCCTTTAACATTTCATAAAATAAGGGCTTGGTGATGATGAACTCCTTGAACTTGACCTTATCTGAGAAGCACTTGATCTGCCCTTCCATTCTAAATGAGAGCTTTGCTGGATAGAGCAATCTGGGATGTAGGTCCTTGTCTTTCATGACTTGGAATATTTCTTTCCAGCCCCTTCTTGCCTGCAAGGTCTCCCTTGAGAAATCAGCTGACAGTCCGATGGGAACTCCTTTGTAGGTTACTGTCCCCTTATCTCTTGCTGCTTCTAGGATTCTCTCCTTCATTTTTACCTTGGCTAATGTAATTATGATGTGCCTTGGTGTGTTCCTCCTTGGATCCAATTTCTTTGGGACTCTGAGCTTCCTGGACTTCCTGGAAGTCTATTTCATTTGCCAGATTGGGGAAGTTCTCCTTTATTATTTGTTCAAATAATTTTTCCACTTGTTGCTCTTCCTCTTCCCCTTCTGGTGCCCCTATAATTCGGATGTTGGAACGTTTAAAGATGTCCTGGAGGTTCCTAAGCTTCTCCTAATTTTATTTTGAATTCTTATTTCTCCATTCTTTTCTGTTTGGTTGTTTCTTTCTTCCTTCTGGTCCACTCTATTGTTTTGAGTCCCAGTTTTCTTCCCATCACTATGGGTTCCCTGTGCATTTTCCTTCATTTCACTTATTGTAACCTTCATTTTTTCATCTAATTTGCAACCAAATTGAACCAATTCTGTGAGCATCCTGATCACCAGTGCTTTGAACTGTGCATCTGATGGGTTGGCTATCTCTTGGTCGCTTAAAAATATTGGTTCTGAGGCTTTGATTTGTACTTCGGTTTGAACCATTTTGTGGGGGGTGAGGTCTGGTCACACCTGTTACGTATGAGGGGTGGAGCCTTAGGTGTTCTCCAGAGTGGGGCACCCAAGTCATTGGGTTGTGATGTTGTATGTGGGGCCAGGGTCCGAGAGGGAACAATGGTGTTTGTTCCTCTCTCTGTTGGATTTCATTCCCTTCTGCCGCTTTCCCCAAGCTAACTGGGCCTTTCTGGTGTTGATTCCCATGTGGGTGGGCTTGTGCACATTCTAGGACCCTGTGGGTCTCTCTAATGCACTCTCCTGTGAGGCTGGGAGTCTCTCCCTGTGCCTCAACCCCCACAGGTATTTTCAATCAGTGCCTCGAGGCTCTGTTTCCTGGCACTGGGACTCTGGGTTGCAGTCTGTCTCACTGCCCAGTTTCACCTGCTTTATCTGTGTGTTAATGTGGCCCAGACAGTCAGGCGCCTTGCACGCAGTGCCTCGCTTCACAGTCATGACCTCCCTGGGTCTGCCAGCTTCCTGTGTGCTCGGGATGCCTTATGCACCCGGGATGCATTACGTGTTGCTTTTTGTGCCGGGACCCCTCTCTGCCTGGCTGCCTGACTTCTCCCCTCCTACTGGTCTGGATGAATGTGTCTATTTTAACACCTTGGTTGTCTGACTTTCATACAGTTCAATTTTCTGTCAGATCTGGTTGTTATCTTGTTTCTAAATTGTTGCTGACCTTATTTTGGTTGAGCAAGGGGGCACAGTGTGTCTACCTATGCCTGCATCTTGGCCGGAAGTCCAAAATGAACCATTTTAAAGTGTAGAATTCAGTGGCATTTAGTACATTCACATGTGCAAACATCATCACTATCTAGTTTCCAAACACATCACCACCCCAAAGGGAAACTGCACCCCTTCAGCACTCACTGCATATTCCCCAACCTGCCAGCCATTGGCAACCACTCCTCTGCTTTCTGTCTCTATGGACTTGCGTGTCCTGGACATTTCATGTAAGTGGATTCATATAATAGGTGGCCTTTGTGTCTTGGCTTCTCTTACTTAGCATAATGTTGCAGCATGTACCAGTACACCATTCTTTTTCAGGACTGAATAATATTCCTTTGTATGGATAGACCATATTTGTTTATCCATTCATCTAGTGAACATTTGACTTGTTTCCACCTGGTGGCTATTGTGGGTAAAGCTGCTGTTAACACTGGTGCACATTTATCTGTTCAAGTCTTGCTTAAAATTCTTTTGGGCATATACAGGGTCTGGCACATATAACACCCCTTTTACATTACAAAATTTTTTTTTAAAGATTTATTTTATTTTGGGGGATTTTATTTATTTATTTTTAGGGAGGGAAGGGAGGGAGGGGGGGAGAGAGAGAGAGAGAGAGAGAGAGAGAGAGAGAGAGAGAGAGAGAGAGAGAGAGAGAAACATCAATGTGCAGTTGCTGGGGGTTATGGCCTGCAACCCAGGAATGTACCCTGGCTGGGAATCGAACCCGGGACACTTTGGTTCCCAGCCCGCGCTCAATCCACTGAGCTATGCCAGCCAGGGAAAATTTTTTATTATAAAATCATAAGCATGTAATTCTGTAACATAACAATGTCACACTCAAGCACATCATATGGCATTTTTGGGGAAATGTTCAGATTAAAACTATCTATTATTACCCTACCATCCACACTCAAGCAGGTGTTACTTCTGCTGGACCCTGTATAACTAGTAGAACTGCTGGGTCATGTGATGATTCCATGACTAACTTTTTGAGGAACAATCCTACTGTCTTCCACAGTGACTGTACCATTTTACATTCCCACCATCAATGTCTGAGGATTCTAGTTTCTCTGCCTCCTCACCAGTGCCTGTGTTTCACATTTTTCAAAATTGTAGACATCCTAGTGAGAGTGAAGTGGTATTTGAAGTTATCTGTGTTTTCTTTAACGATTTTATTTATTTATTTTTAGAGAGGGGGGAATGGAGGGAGAAAGAGAGGGAAAGAAACATCCATGTGTGGTTGTCCCATGTGTGTTCCCTACTGGGGACTTGGCCTGGAATCCAGGCATGTGCTCTAACTGGGAATCGAACTGGTGACTCTTTGGTTCACAGGTTAGTGCTGTATCCACTGAGTCACACCAGCCAGCGCTGAAGCCATCTATTTTTTAAGACCTCCTTGATATGGCCTCTGAGGCCCTGCCTAGGCTGATCCTAATCTCCTACTACACACCCTCACTCTCCATGCTCTAGCCTCACTGCTGTCCCAGGCCCTCCCTCCCAATGCAGAGCCTTGGTACATGCTCACGTATCCCACTGTCTCTTTGCCTGGTTAGAACCCACTCAACATTTGCCTTGCAGCCTCAGCATCACTTCCTCCAGGAAGCCATCTCTGACTTCCCCATTAGGTTGAATGCCCGGATAGACAGTCTTATCACATGGACCACTTCCCCTTCCTAGATCCTGCCACAGTTGCAATTTTTCTTCAGATTATGTGCATATATAACATACATGTTTTTCTCTGTTGGGCTGTGACTATAAGTGGGAATAAATGTAAAATATCCTGATTAATTAATGAATTGAAAACTTTTTGAGAAACCTTGGGAGACTTCATGTCTATCCCCTCCTTCCCAGGACTCTGTTTCTGTAATAATAGCTTTCTGCCTTTCCTGAATCATCAGTATCTACTTTTTGACTCAATCATTCCTACTGGTTCACACACACATTCTATCCACTGCCTTATTTTCTTGCTCCCTTTCTTAGCAAAACCTCTTGGAAGAGTCAACCATACTTGCCTGCATGTCCTCACCAATCACTCTCTGAAGCCTACTCCAATAAACCTTGTGTTCCCATCATTCTGTTGAAACTGCTCTTGTCAAGAACACAAATGATCGCATGTGGCAAAATGGGACTCTTGCAGTTAGAGGCCTCAATACTTCTAGAAACACATTCTTATGTAGGCTTCCATGAACCCACATATTTCTGGTTTTCCTTCTACCTCACCAGAGGAAGGTTCTCAGTCTTCTTTCCTACAACCTAAATTTGTCTTGTCATGCCTGTGTTTATTTCTTACTGTCAGTTTCACAGCATGGTTTGGATGTTCCAGGTGGGCAGAAAGCTTGTTCCTCTTGACCACCACTACAACCTCCCTGCACATAACATATCAGATGCCCAAGTTTTTATTAAATGAATGAATATTTCCTCCATTTCAACTTATATAAAGTTGAACCTAGGGATCTTTAAAATTCCTGCTTGTAAAAATATCATGGCATCTTATAAGTATCATTCTGAGGTTTAATTCTTCTACCTAACATATTAGCTACCTCTTGTGAAAATGAATAAAGGAAAACCACATTCAAAATGAAGTCAGGAAGCCATGAAGGGAGGGCTTTCATGCGTGTACTACTTGTTGCAGCTTCCTTTATATATCTCAGCTGGAAGAAGCTTATTTTACACATCTCAGCAGGAAGAAGGAAGGTTTTCTAGTTGCCCAGCAACAACTCAGCCAACAAGAAGCCATCACAACTTACCCAATGAGAAGCCACTGCAGCTAGAACCCTTACTCCCTTCCAATGAACTTTTGTTCAGAATCACTTCTCTCAATTTCTTCCCTTCCCCTATAAAACTACACCCCTGTCCTTTGTTCTCCAGACTTGCCTATGATTCCTCTGCTATTTCAGAACAAACTAGATTTTCCTGGCTAAACTGCTCACCTTTTTGTTTTAAAGCTTGACACCCTCTTGCTTTTGGTGAATATGCTTTCTATATTTTCATCATCTTGTAGATGAAAATATTGATTCTGACCATCTTTCTTCCTTCCCATTGACCTCAATTCATTGATTGGCATTCTTTGAGTATGTTTGTTTTCAGCCAGCTGGGTAATCCTCAATTGTGTTGACACCCAGCACACATTTCTGTATGTTGTCCACAAGGAAATAACAACTTCTGTTGTGGAAAAAGGCCATTGTCTATTTAGCACACACAAAGTTCAAGGTTGATTCAGCTGTTCAGCTGGGGCAGACACCTGTTAACAGGATGATTTCTAAAATGCACTGTGAGCAAAGACTGTTTAAACCCAAGAAAGAGGAACAGATGTGACAATTATGCAATCCCTGCATATTTTAATGCCCAGAAACTGCCTCGTCTCTTTTCTCCTTTCCCCTCTTCTCCTCTGAATGGCTGTCCCTGTGCTTCCACTCTTCCTGAAGTACAGAGAGGATGTTGAGCAAGCCCTTGTTCTCCCTTTTAGAAATTTTATCCAGGAAAGCAATGAAGTTGGAGGAGACAGGGGAAAAGAAGGTGGGGGTGGGGGAGGGAACTTTTGTGCCTTAGTATATGCGAGTTCCCCACAATCAACTCTTTGTTTTAAAAATGCTCAGAGAGCTTAATTGTAACTGTGCCATACACTTGTTGATGCACTCTACACATCACTGAATGTTTCTCCCAGTGGATTCCTGAGACAGAGGTAGGCAGGGTCAGCATTATCAAAATTTTGTGGAAGAGATCATTAAGACTGGGAGTGGTAGAGTACATTAGGCATGGTTAATAAGACTCATGGATAATTAGAAGTAGAACTTGCTGAGTGCAGCCACAATGGTTCCTTGTCAATTTTCCTTCCCACCTACCAATATCAGTGTCTAGTCAAAAGTGTGACAAGGTGGCTGTTTGAACTTGCTATTTTCTTTTGGGCAAGTGATCTAATTCCTTTGAACCTGATTGCTTATGCTTGAGAGGCAGATAATAATGCTCATGGCACATGCCACCTTGTGGAATTTTGAGCAGGCTCAAAAGAGTATTTGGAAACATGTGGTTTAAGGTAAAGTCCTACCTCCAGGCTTATATTTTTGTTGTTATTGCCATGATGTGCCAAATCAATATCTCTCTGTCTTGCACTCCCTTTATTTAAGATGGAGGCTTCTGCTTCAATCCAGTTTCCTGGTCCATGATCATATTTGCAAAGACCTGCAGGGTCCAGGGATGTAAACTGACAGGCTTGAAATCCTGGACTCATGTGAAAGGAACAGGAGGTGTTCATTCCAAGCTTGCCTAGAGGTATCCTGAGGACCAGCTGGACTTTTTTCCCTGTATTCCTCTGTGTCCTCAGTCCCTCACTGCAGTTTGTTGAGTGAATGAATGACTACAAAGAGCAGACAGACTTGGGGTCAAACCTCACCTTGGGCCCTGACTAGCTGAGCCTCAGTTTCCCAATCCACAAACTGAAGACAATATACTTTTCTTAATTTATTTTAATTTTTTATTTTTATTGACTTTCTTGGGGTAACATTGGTTAATAAAATTATATATTGGTTAATAAAATTATATATAAACTCTTTGCAGGATTGGTAGGAGGATTTCAATAATAGCTATTTGGTACTTTTCTCTTTCCCACAGTCAACTTACCCATAGTTCCCCACTTTTATAATGGTATCTGCTTTAGATTTTGTTGTTTGTTTTCAATTTTTGCTCCTTGTCAAAGGCAGAAGAAAACTAGATGGTAGATTGTTCTGCCTTCTCTCCATCAATTGATCTGTACCAGACAAGTCTTTGTCCTTCCTTTGTCTAGTCATGAGTTTAAAAATATTTTTTTGTGCTTTGTAGGTAACAAATAAATGCATAGCCCAGGCAAGGATAAAATATTAGCAAATCAATCCACTTTTTTTTTAAATAAGGCAATCAAACACCACAATTCTGCCCTGGCTGGTGTGACTCAGTGGGTTGAGCACCCTCTTGCAAACGGAAAGGTCACTGGTTTAATTCCCAGTCAGGGCACACGCCTGGGTTGCTGGCCAGGTCCCCAGGAGGGTTGTGCAAGAGGCAACCGATTGATGTATCTCTTCCTTTCTTTCTCCCTACCTACTTCCCATTCTCTCTAAAAACAAATAAATAAAGACCATAATTCTAATTCTAAAAACTGTTACATTTCTTTTGTTCCTTAAAATGCAATTGAATTTGAGATAAAGAATCAAAATCCTTTATGAGAATTACATTGAAATCGCTTTCTATCACCCAATAGGTCATATTTTGGGCACGAGTTCCCAATCTGTAAAATGAATAATGACTGCTTTAGAATAATCATAATTACATCCCCAGGAGAAAATTTAATCTCAGTTAATTTTTTCTTTGTACTGTCAAATGACTGAATCTGAAGCAGTTATAAGGTCCAGCATTATTTTTCACCACTAAATAGCACGCCCATCACCCTTCACAGTTCCCTGGTTTTCCCTGCCATGCAGGCATTTGAAAACAGTAGTTTGTGATTTAAACCTAACAAGCAGCAAAATGTCATTTAGGAAGCTGATTTGATAATCCACCTTTGCGCATGTGCGTCTTGGTGCCATAGCAAAGGGCCAGGAAAAAAAAATATGTAGGCATGTGGCTGTGGGGGCAGGATTAATCCTCTCTCTGCGTTCGGTTTCCGCTTTGTTAAGGAGTTTCGTGTGGGTGGTGGGAGCAGATTGGCCATCTGAAAAAGCCAAGCTCCCTTTCCTCTGTGGAACAGTGGCCCCTTCACAGCAGCTGTGCATGGGGTGTCTTTGCCTTCCCTGTGTATGGCTGCATTTTGTGTCTGTCCTTAGGGCCAGGTCCTCTGGGGATGTGGTATGTCTCTCCATCTCTTCCGATATCTGTGGTATTGCATCTCACCTCTCTATGGGTCCACTTGAACCAGGCTCCCTCCTTGGTGAAGTTAATTATCACATCCTAGTAAGAGAGGCAAAGGGTGCCGGTGGGTGGTACCTTGTCTGCCCCAGTTAAATATGCACAGCTGACAGGTGTGATCTGGTGATGGCCTTGGAAGTGGACTGGCTTCAAATTCTGCTCCTGGCTTCACAGAAGCTGTGGGGACTGCGGACAAGTGACTTGAACCTCTCTGTGCCTTCCTCCCCAGCACAATGGGAGTAGAAGGACACCTCTCCTAATTAAAAGGATTGTTATGAAGAGGCAATGAGTTGATGCACCTGAAGAGCGGGGTGCAAAGCCTAACTTTCAGTGAGTGCTCCATAAACAGAAATTATAGGTATAGTGCAGGCAGAGTGGCCCTGGGAAGACCAAGTGTGGGCGAATCCAGCCTCATCTATACTTCTTACGCATGGCTTCTTCAGAAGGCTTTGCTGATTGATTTGTTTTTATTTGTGTGTGTGTGTGTGTGTGTGTGTGTGTGTATTTGTGTGGCCCAGGAACACCTTCCATTGGACAATCCAATTGATCTCCAACCCTTTTATTTATATATATTTCTGCCCATCTCTATATGTAGAGAGAGAGATGAATAGAGATATAAATTTCTACATACATACATATATTGACACTTCTCCCCTTTGGTAGCATTCAATAGTGTTTTTCTGGTTGTCTCACTGCATTCAAGTTTTATCACAAGAAGCTCCTGGAGTGGAGTTCTAAATCCAGTATTAATTTAAATGTTCTGTTGGGGAGCTTTGTCTCCCCGAAAACATCTAGCATTTATCTCATGGCTCTTTGCCACGGGTGACGTGAGCAGGCACGCCTTCCTGCATAGAAAGGGGACTCTGAGGTGGGGGACGAGGGCCATGGTACAGCCTGGTGGCTTTGACAGAAGCCACCGGCTGCACAGACGGCTGTCCCACCCCCACCCTGTCCTTGGCTCGGACGGCACAGCAGTTGTCTCCCTCGCAGCTCCCACATCTTACTCATAATCACTGACTGTTCTCAATCTGTCTTTTTCTGGTTTCCTTTTTCTTATTCCTCCACCCCCTCAATTTTGGGGGGGGGCTTCCATTTTCTCCTCCGAGTCCCACCAGCCCAGCTTGACAGGTTTTCCTCTCTTATGCCATCCTCCGTGTTGACTAGGCTTCCCAGCCCTTTCCGCTTTTTGTGTGGCCAAAGGTGAGTGATGTTGTGTGTCTACTGGGTCCTCAGAGCAGTGGTCTATGGTCTCTGTGACCGTCTCCTCTGTATAGCCAGTGGGCAAAGTCCTGGTGGCCCCCGATTATCTATTTCAGTCTGCTCAGCTGATTGAGAAGCACAGCGAGTGACTCCTCTGTGCAGTGAACTGATGAATTAGTTGGTTTGAGGGGGCCTCACAGCCTCTCTGCAGCACTGGCCTGCCAGACAGCAAGGAGTTCCCACTGTCGGTGCTGCTCAGGTTAGGGTTATGTCTCTGAACGTGACCACCAGCCACTTGGCACTGTCCACTGGGGATGCTTGCCCAGGGCTCTGTGTGATTCGGGTGCCTGCTGATGTTGGACTGGGGGAAGGCAGTGTGTTAGTTTTCTCTTGCTCCTGTAACAAAATACTGCAAACTTGGTGCCTTGAAATGACACAGATTTATTCTCTTCTGCTTGTGGAGCTTAGAAGCCTCCAATCCGTTTCACTGAGATAAAGTCAAGGAGTCAGCAGGCCTGAATTCCTTCTAGAGGCTGCAGAAGAGAATGTCTTTCCTTGCCCCTTTTAACTTCCCATGGCCGCCTACATTTCTTGGTTTGCGGTCCCTTCATCCATCTTCAAAGTGTATCTCTCCAGTCTCTGCTTCCCATATTACATTGCCCTTTTCTCTCATTGCTCACTTTACAAAGGGACATTAGATGGGTAGTCTAATTTAACATGAACCCTTAACAGCAGAGAGCTTTCTCTGGCTAGTGGGAGAAGAAGAGGGCAGAAAAGGATGCCAGAGAGACTGGAAGTCTGAGAAGGCCTCACCTTGCCATTGCTGGCTTGAAGATGGTGGGGCCCTGAGAGAACAAAAGGGAGCCACCTTACAGAGCTGAGAGAGAGGCTCCTGGCTGACAGCTAAATAGGAATAGGGACCTCCATCCTCAGCCCTACAACCACAAAGAGCTGAGTTTGGCCAACAACCTGAAAGAACCTGAAAGCATGTTCTTCCCCAGAGCCTCCAGAGAGGACTATCGGCCTACCCATGTTTTGATTTTAGCTTGTGAGAGCCTGTGTGGACAATCGAGTCATGTCATGCCGGGACTGCTGGCCTGTGACAACGAGTTAACAACTTTGCATGATCTCAAGCCACTCAGTTGGTGGTACAGTGGAACCTCAGGCCTCCAAGTTAATTCCTTCCAGAAGGCTGTCTGAGAAGCGATTTGCTCGAAAACAGAATCATACAGGTGACTGATCATATGGGTATCGACACATAAAGTGTTGTCAGGTTGAGAAGTGAACTTCTGTTTGACAACTGACAGACTTCTTCAGTGAACAACTTGGTTGAGAACTGAATTGTCTGAGATGAGAGACATTCGAGGATCAAGGCTTGACTGTAATTTGTTATGTAACAATAGAGAACTAACAACAGTGAGTTAACATACCGCCACTCTATGGTTGATGACTTTGACTCTAGCTCACCCTGAGTGTCAATCAAGCTATTCATAGAAAGAAAAAAATATATAAACAAGGGGCAAGAAGCTCTGGGCTATGAATAGACCACCATCATAAAAGAAAAATATCCTTGCTCCCCCAAAGATGTCCACCTAATTCCAGAACCTGTGACTATGTTACATTATACGGTGAAAGGGACTTTGATGATGGGATTACATTAAGGCTCTCAAGGTCAAAGATGATTCTGGATTATCTGGTGGGCCCAATGTATTATAATAGCCAGCATTCCTATAAGACGGTAGTGGAACTAGGGTGTCAGAGTCAGACAAAGGAGGTGGGAGGACGAGAAGCAGAAATTGCGGTTATGTACTCTGACAATGGTGGCAGCCTCTGGAATGAACGCATCCTCACCAACACCTTGATTTTAGACTTCTGACCCCCAGAACCATAAAGCAACAAACCTGTGTTGCTTTAAGCCACTGTATTTGTGATCATGAGCTATGACAGCAATAGGAAATGAATACAACCCCTCACTGAACAGTGTGGTGATTCCATGAGCAATAGCATCTAAAGGCCACAGATCACCCGAGGGAGACAGAGCAGAAAAGCTTCTCTACATTTTAGTTTAGGAGTCAGGCCTGAGAGGGTTCAGGTGAGTTATCACCCAGTGAAAGCCCTTGGGAGAGAGGGAACAAGCATTGTACATTTCACAGAAAAGGGCTCCTGGCTCCTGATTGCTCTCTTCTGTGGAGGCCAACAGCTGAGGGGCCATTTGTAGAAAGGGAAGGAATCATGGACTGGTTCTGGGGGCATCTAAACTGAACTCAAGTCACTTAATAGGGAACAGAAATGTCCTTTCTGTTCATGTTGAGTATTCATAGCACAGTGAAAAAATAAATGTAGTGAAATCTGTAATGATGTGGAAAACTGACATTTTCTCAAGCTTGTGTACATGAATAAAAACATATTTGGGAAAAAAAACACATAAAACCAACCTGGGGGGAAGTTTGGCTACCTGGCTCTTCACAGTGCCAATTTATAGGAACTCTTTCCTGACTTTCAAAATCCTCAGTTGGTGTTTTTGATTTGTTTGTCTTGGGTTTTGATTTTTAGACAATTTATCTCAAAACTCTTCTAGACACTTTGCTATTCAAAGTATGGTGCATGGGGCAGCAGCATGAGCATCACCTGGGACCTCATTAGAAATGCAGTCTGAACCCTGACTGGTGCGGCTCAGTTGGTTGGGTCTCATCCCGCAAAGCAAAAGGTTGCTGGTTTGATCCTTGGGCAGGGCACATGCCTGGGTTGCAGGTTCAGTATGCTCTGAGAGGCGACCTGTTGATGTTTCTCTCCCTCTCTTTCTCTCTCCCTTCCTCTCTCTCTCTCTCTAAAAAATAAATACAGTCTCAAGACCCACCAAACCTGCTGAATCAGAACCCACATTTTTAATAAGATCCTGAGTGATTTGCATGCAGATTAAAGTTTGAGAACTGCTGTTGCAGACAGCCAGGAAGTACAGGCAATAGTTCACAGTCATAATTCTTTTCTATAAGGAAAAAGATCATTTTAATTCTCATAATGATTTTTAAAAATGCAAATTATTTTATCTTAAAAGTAATGAAAGCTCATTATAGAAAAATTGTGAAAAGTACCCCCTGCCCTTCCAACACCCTAAGGTAACCACTATTTTTATATGTGTACTTTTCCACATATTTGCATTGCACAGTCACATCACACTGTCATTACTTCAATGGCTTTATGATAGTGGAATGGCATATTTCACCATTCCCCAATTTTTAGGCAATTTTTCACCAATCTGAGCAATTCCATGATAATACACGTCTCTGTGCACATAGCTATTTTTCTAAATTGAAGATCATTTCTTTCAAATGGCTTTCCAAAAGTGAAATTACTCACTGGGTCCTGGTAATAAACACTCAGAAAAGATCATTTTAAGAAACTGGTGGTACAGTGTGTGTGTGTGTGTGTGTGTGTGTGTGTGTGTGTTTAGGAGCATAGAAATCTAATCTTTTTCATCTAAATGCCACCACAGAACAGTAACGCTTCACTCCTACCTTGTGAACAGGTTGGCCTGGGTTCAGCCTCTGAAAATGCCTCTGGCTCCAGGACATACCCAGTGACATCACTGTTAGGGAAGAGCTGTGCCCCATCTGGAATTCTTGTCTTCTAAGACACTACTGTTGGTTGTCAGCATTACCCCAGGACAAAGTGGGTTATGGGACTTGCTCGCCTTACAATCATTTATGGTTTACAGAAATGCATGGGTGCTGATTTCCACTGTTTTGACAGATCACATTAGGAGCAGTGGTTGACTGTCATTTGATTTCTGTCCCTTCATTTTTCACATCTGTCAGCAAAAGTGGGACAAAGCTTTAGAATTTTTTTTTTGGGGGGGGGTCTGGTGTACCTTGTGTGTGTGTATGTGTTCAACTTCAGTGGTTTTAAATAGCAACCATAACCACAATCAATTTTATACCATTTCATCACCTCTGAAAAAAACTCAAGACCAAATAGCAGTCATTTCCAATTGCCCCAATACTCCCCCACCCAAGATGATGACTCATCTGCATTCTGTCTCCAGAGATCCCCCTATTCTGAATTATTTCATAGATAGTTGACACTTAAACAACATGGGGTTTAGGGGTGCCCTCCCCCTCCCCCCAATGCAAAAATCTACATCAAACTTTTCTCTTTTTTTATTTTGCATTTTTAGAATTTTAATTGTTGTTCAAGTGCAGTTTTCTGTCTTTTACTCCCACCCCAGTCCACCCCCCACATTCCTCCCCACCTCCCTCCCACTTCCAACCCCCCTAGTTTTTGTCCATGTGTCCTTTATACTTGTTCCTGTAAGCCCTTCCCCTTTTTCCCTGAAATTCCCTCCCCTCTTCTCTCTGGTCACTGTCACTTTTCATTCCCTAAAAACTGAAGATCTAACACTTACTGTTGATTGGAAGCCTTACTGATAACACAAATAGTTAACACATATTTTATATGTTATATTTATTATACACTCTATTCTTCTAATAAAGTAAGCTAGAGAAAAGAAATGTGAAGAAAATCATAAGGAAGACAAAATATACTTACAGGACTATATTGTACCAGTACCAGTACAGTACTGTATTGTACCAGTACTGTAAGTATACATTGTCTGTTTACAAGGTGAATCATCTGTCACTCTGTCTGTCAGTGCCTACATCAATATTGTCTTCTATGATACAAAACACTGTCACTGTTATATGAATTATTAATGCTAGACATCAAAAATGCAAAGATAATATGAAAAAGAAATTCATATTTATTTACAGGTATAATGATTCATGCACTCATAACTAAGAAGCAGCAATATGATTGCTTTATGGTAGCCTAGTTTAATCTATACGGTTACTTCACTGTATTAAGGAAATCTCCAAAGTTTTTTCCAATACATTTATTGGAACACATCCACATATAAGTGGACCTACATAGTTTAGTTCAAACCTATGTTGTTAAGGGTCAAATGTATATTGAATCATACAATATATGACCTTTGGTGACCAGCTTTTGTCATTCAGCATAATATTTTCAGGGTACATCCATGTTGTAGCATACATATTTTCTTCTTTTCATGGTTGAATAATATTCTGTTGCATGGATAGCTCACAGTTTGTTTATCCATTCATCAGTTCATGGAAATTTGGGTTACATACTTTTTGGCTATCATGAATAATGCTGCTATGAACATTCACGTACAAGTTTATGTGTAGACATATGTTAGCATTTCTTTTGGGTACACACCTAGAAGTGGAATTGCTGGGTGGCATGGCAACTCTGTGTTTAACTACGGCCACACTGTTTTCCAAAGTGGCTGTGCCATTTAACAGTCCTACGCTCTGTTGTCTTCACCAACACTTATTATTGTCCATCTTTCTTTGTTGTAGCCATCCTAGTGAGAGTGAAGTGGTATCTAATTGTGGTTGCAATTTGCATTTTCTTCACAGGTAATGGTGTTGAACATCTTTCATTGTTTATTGGCCATTTGTGTATCTTTGAAGAAATGACTATTCAAATGTTAAGTGCATTATTTTACTTGGGCTATTTATCTTCTTATGATTGGGTTGTGAGATTCTTTACATATTCTGGATCCAAGTCTCTTATCAGATAAATGATCTGCATATATTTCCTTCTATCCTGTGAGTTGTCTTCACTGGTGCCCTTTTTAAAGTTTACACATAAAAGAAGCTATAGCATTTAGCAATTTGCTTTTGGTCTTTCTCCAAACACAATTTTCTAGTGGTGTGCATTAAATCTAGACATTAAGCAGCTTTTAAAAAGAAGTTCCCAAAGCAAGAGATAGAGCATTTGTTTGCCTGCCTGTTCCTGAGGGTTTGATTCTTAAGTGAACGAAACTGAACCAGCACCAAAAATGAGTTGATTTTCTCTCTTCTGTGCCCCCCGCCACCCTTCCTAACTAAACATAGATTTCCAGAGATGGTAGAATGGAAAAGAGAGGCAATAAATCATCCACATTTTAGTAGGATCATTTTGCAAATAACAATGTAATACTCTAAATGACAGGATGTGATCATAAATTGACCCCAGTGAAAATTACTGCAGATAAGGTCTTAATGGAAAAGAATAATAACAATTTTCAGGAAATTATCCCACATTGACAGGAAATACGAATGTTCAGTGTATTGGACAAACGGTCCTTTCTGAAGAAAAACTGCTGATTCTTCCACTAGTGATACATATATGAAGGTTGATTTGAAATGATAGCTGAGCATCTGAAGAAAAGTAGGAACACTATCCCCCAAGCCCCCTGCTCCATAATAGAGCAGTGTCAAGAAAAAGAATGGATGGTTCTAGAAGATTCTTCCATTTCTTTGTTGTCTGCACACATCCCTACCCCCCAACCTTCAAGCTCTATCAAGTCCCAACTCTCCCCTGCATCCTCCCAACCCCCAGCAACCCACACAGCGCCCCCCCACATGCCCCAGGGCATGGTGTTCCTCCCACACAACTTTGGACTTAATTTTCTGCTTCCTGAGATTATTTTCTCTGTTAACATCTTATCTACCCCATCTCCCTGCAGGTTCCTAAGGCTGAGGCTGTTGCTCCTCACATAAAAGAAGGGAGTCTGTAGGTGTTTGTTGCTGTGATGTTATGGCCTCCAAGTGTGGGAAACGCTGCTGGGTCAGCTCACACTCCCTCATATGGTTGTGCTTTGCCACAGTTCGCAAGGGCTATTGGCAGAAGAGGGGAACAGCAGGCTCGGGGGCGAGGCTTCTGTCACCACACTCTTTGGCTCTTCCTCTCGCCTCTTCCGTTCCTGTGCCTCTGCTTTCCATTTGTGTCATTTTCAAAAAAATCTTCTGTCCTTCCCAGTAAATGACAAGGAGAAAAATTATGGTCATAGAACTCAAAGAATATCAAAATGAAGGAAGCAGAATGATTTGTTTCATTTTTTTTGCATCTTTACTGTTCTTTCATCTTTTTCTTTTTTAAATTTATTGGGGTGACAGTTGTTAATAAGATTTTATAGGTTTCGGGTGTGTGTTTCTACAGTACATCATCTGTATGTTGCATTGTGTGCCCACCGCCCAAAGTTAACTCACTAACTCAATAATGACAATATTCTTGTTATTCATCTTCTTCAGTCACCATGTATTTTCCCCCCTTTGCCCTTTAAAACTCCCCCACCCCCTTCCCTGTGCTAATTAATCACCATGCTATTGCCTGTCTATGAGTTTTTGTTGTTTGTTTTTCTTGTTTGTTTGTTACTTTCAGTTTTGTGTCCCACATATGCGCAAAATCATATGGTTCTTAACTTCATCTGACTGACTTATTCTGCTTAGCATGCTATTCTCAAGGTCCATGCATGTTGTTGCAATGGCAGTGTTTTGTCTTCTCTTATGGCTGAGTAATATTCCTTTGTTTATATGGACCACATATTCTTTGTTCAGTCATCTCTCAAAGGACACTTTGGTTGTTTCTACATCTTGGCCACCATGAATAATCTGCAATGAACACAGGGGCGCGTATATCTTTGCAAATTAATGTTTAAAAATTTTCAGGTAGATACCCATAATGGTTCATCTTTTCTTTTTTTTTAAAGATTTTATTTATTTATTTTTTGAGAGAGGGGAAGGGAGGAAGAAAGTGAGGGAGAGACACATCAATGTGTGGTTGCCTCTCACACCCCCTACTGGGGCCCTGGCCTGTAACCTAGGCCTGTGCCCTGACTGGAAATCCAATGGGTGATCTTTCATTTCACAGGCCAGCACTCAATCCACTGAGCCACACCAGCCAGGGCTCGTTCATCTTTTCTTTTCTATTTTTTTCATTTTGTAAAATTTGGCTGAGTTCTTAGAAATATTTATCTATTGAGAATTGCAGATGGTGCAAGGGACTTGAGATAGACCATGCAGCCTATAACTCTACCATAGAGAAAGGGAGGTTCAGAGAATATTAAAGAAGAAAGAAAAAGCAGGTTCATAAAAGTGTGTGTCCCAAATAGCCCAGCAGTGACTGGTAGGGTAAAGGCTAGAACTTGGGTATCTTGACTTTCTGTCCAGAACTCTTGCCCATGGGATGGAACTTTTATGCATATGACTTCCTGGTACATAAAGAAAGAACGTTAGATAAATGTCACTATTATCATAACTAGCAATGACTGCAAACCTACATAGGTCTCTGTTCAATTTCAGCTGAGTTCATGGTCTAAAATCTAGAAAGTAAATTCAGTATCAGACATAAAACAACAACAATGCATTGGTCTGACAGTTTTCCCAAAACTCACCATGGCAGAAATCTCCTAAAGCTCTACAGCCTCCTACCCTGAAAAAATGCTGGCGTATTTTTGGCAGATAATTAAACTCACTCCAATGCAAAAACAGAAATTGGGAGCTGAAAAGCTGAGGTAATATCAAATTCAGAAATGAGTGTGGCTGTCAAGAGGCCTCTACTAGCACTCTCATGGCTCAGCCCTGGCACACGTGGCTTCGAGTCATGCTGTCCAGTATAATGAAAAGTTATGCTGCCTGTCCGGGGAATGGCCTGTTCCTGAATTAGCAGGAAATGGTGCTGCAGGAAAAGGTTTCATGAAGTGTATCTCTGTGAGAATCAGCTGATTGTATGGAGGGCACGAGGGTGAACATCATGACCCTGAGAAATCCTCATTATCTTGCTTTGAAAAACTTCCAGCTAAAATAGAAATAGGGCTTCCTTTTCAGCAGAAAAGCCTTAGGATTCACTTCTTCCCTTTCATAGTCAGTAGAACGAGCATTCCCTTGTAACCCCTTCTTTTAGCACAGAAATCTTGGTTGTATGATACACCAAATGATAAAAGAAATGGGAAAAACATGGGACCAAGACGCTGAGATAAAAGGCATTGCAGAATTTTTCTGTTTGATGTTTTCCAAAAAAGTATTATCTGATTGGATTTTCACTTCCTTCATCCTCATGATGGTCGAGGCCCCGAGTATAGCAATCAAAGTCGAGTGCAGTGCCAGCTGAATCCGCCCCCAGGATAATGCAACTATGGGAGAGTTGTTGAGCTCACAGCTTTAGATGTAATGTTCATCATAATCCTGCTGACATGCTGGTTGTCAGGGAGATGATCGGTGTAGGAATTCCGGGGGCCTGCAGCCTAAAGTCTTCTGTGACATCCTGGCTAATCAGTATGCTCCAGGAGAGCACAGTTACTTTCCACAGTGACATGACACCAGGGAGGTGCCCATGTTGTTTCAGTCCTGTCTTTTGGGCTCTTGTGTTTCATATGTTACAGCTCTAAGAAGGAACCTCAGGGCTTGTCTATCTCTACATTAACCATTTCTGTGAAGAAGCAAATCATGGGGCTTTAGTGGTTTATTGAAATATCGAGAAGCTAGAGAGCATTTGTTCTATAAACACCGAATGAGCATCTGCTCAGGGACCACCTCTCTGTGAGAGGCAGTGAAGGCTGGGACAGAGGAACCCAGCCCTCTGGGACCTTACAGTCAGGGGTTGGCTTTTGAAGGACAGCAATTGACTCACCTCATGCAAGGATGATTCTTTATATAGAGCGCCTTTGTGGCACTGATACTGAGAACCTCAGTCCCCACTCTCCCCCAACCCAAGAGTCATGGCTCCTTAGCATCCTGGGACTCTTAATAAAAACGCAGGAACTGCCTATTTCAGAAAAATCTTAGGACACTTAGTTGCCACGTGGCATCTAGCACAATGGAATCAGATGGTATCCCACTTGGTCTATGACTGATTCCAAGAATGAAACTTGATGGAGGTCTGGCAAATTCCGGTGTATCAGTATTTCTCTAGGTTTCTTGTATCTCTTCCCATCAACAAGTACACCCACATTACACAAGCTGAAGTGGGAAAGGGAATTCATGGCTTTGCCTCATCCTTTCATAGCCCCTGATTTGCACCACTATGTCCTGGGTTTTAAAAATCCCAGATCGCTTCACTTTGAACCATCAGAATTGGGGTTCCTGCATGAATGGTTGAAAAATAGTGGAGTCATTCCAAAGCAGAAAGAGTGAGGGAGCAAGGAAATGAGAGAGCGTGAGAGAGAGCAAGAGATTTTATGCAGATGTTCAGGAAGTCCAATGTGTGCAGCCCTGAGGTTTAATTAGCGAGATCAGTCATCTCAAGCTTGGACACTTTGGAATGGTGGTTCTCAGCCTGGCTGCACATTAGAATCCCCTGGGGAGCTCTTAAAATGTACAGATGCCCAAGTCTTACCACCGAAGAATTAAATCTGAATCTCCTGGGATAGTTCACAGACATCAGCATTTATTAAAGTGTCTACTGCTATAGAATCATCAGACAACTGACAGCAGCTGAATTAGATTTCTGGTAGCAGATTTAAGAGGACCAGATTAAAAATCCCCTGCTCTTTCTGAGTATACTTCAATTTTATTTCCTTTTAAAAAAGATTTTATTTACTTATTTTTAGAGAGAGGGGAAGGGAGGGAGAAAGACAGGGAGAAGAACAGCAATGTGTGGTTGCCTCTCAGGTGGCCCCCATTGGGGACCTGGCCTGCAACTTGACTGGGAATCAAACTGGCAACGCTTTGGTTTACAGCCCAGGCTCAATTTGCTGAGCTACACCAACCAGGGCCAATTTTATTTAAATATAAGACCTGGGCATGTTTGTATCAGGCCTCAGTAACTTTAGCTTGTTACTATTCTCAACATTTTATGTTACCAAGAGAATGCTGGTTATATGTATCCACAAGCATGTTTATGCAGAGTAATGTATCTATGCAGAGAGATTGGTTTATCACTCTGTTTCTGAAACCAAAGTACATAGGCTTCATTTTTATCAGGGAGGCTTTGCCTCCTTTTGTGACCCTTTAAAACTCATCCATTCCTTCCAAAGCAGGCACAAAGGAGATAAGACAGCAGGGCAAGTCTGTGGAACCTGCCCCATCTGTGGGGGAGAAGAGCATGGTAGTACCCAATGAGATGGTGTTGTAATAGGTGTACTGGGTGCTAACAGAGGTTTAGGACTAATGGTGGCATTAGGGAAAGAGCTAGGAGGGGTGGATTTCCTGAGACTTGAGGGAGTAGCTTGCCTGGCAGCTCAGGGTGGGGATGGAATAACAAGACGGTGGTAAAGTAGGCTCAGAGGCAGGAAAGAAAGAAGTTCCTACATGGGCCTCCATCTTGCCCTCATCTATAATATACCATTAAGAAAGAAGACAAAAGAGGAGCGTATAACCCTGTTTCCTCCCAACCCAAGGGGTTTTGAACATTCATTCACATGGGTGAATGAGATGCAATTACTGCCTTTTAGGAAATTTTGGTTTCATCAGGGGCTCCGAATGATGTTCTGCATTACATGCTTTCCTTTCGAATGGATTTTCCCCAGAGCAGATTGTTGCATCTGCTATAATTGAATATATAAGAATAACCCACCAAGAAGAATTAAAGTACCTTATTATATATAAGTACCCTAAGCAGCTTGCTTAAGACTTCAATATGGTAATAAGACCCTATGGTTATATATCACTTTGCCATTTATTAGCATATTTGATCTTCATAAAAGCTTTTTGAGGTAGATGAGACAAGACAGGCAATATTAGTCCCACTTTACTTGACTCAAAGGGTCAAGTGATTGACCCGAAATAAGGAAGTAATGAATAGTTCTAGAACCCACATCTTCCTACTCCTTATCTCATCTTTCTGTATATTTCTTTCCTTCTGGCTGAACACCAATTTGTCACAAATGACTCCATGTCATACAATTTAGAAAGGAGAGATGGCTAGTCCTGGAATAACTCAATTTGAGGAGAATGTGTTAAATGTCATTTTTAGTCCCCATTTTAGTTACTTAGCAACCACATATATTTAGTGATGACTGCTTCTATGCCTGTAAAGCATACCCAGTGTGCACTTGGTTTCATATGTACTCCTTGAGCTGGATCATAATTTAACTGCAGCTTTAGTCTAAAAACTCTAATGATTCCTTCATACTCAGAATCTTATTTTCACCATCCTTGCTATGCATATGATGTGTGAAATTCTGAAACTTTCTCATTTTTTAAAAGAGTTTATTTATTTATTTTTAGAGAGCGGGGAAGAGAAGGAGAAAGGGAGAGAGAGAAACATCAATGTGTGGTGCCTTTTGTGCACCCCTTACTGGGCACCTGGCCTGCAACCCAGGCATGTGCCTGACTGGGGATTGAACCAGCGACCTTTTAGTTCTCAGGTCAGCTCTCAGGCCACTGAGCCACACCAGCCAGGGCAGAAACTTTCTCATTTAAAAAAAAATTCTTTAAGAGAATGTTAATGAATGATATTTTTCTTAAACATTGTTTATGACTTTGGTAAACTTATGGGAATTTATATAAGCACAAGCTTTTTGGAAAAAAAATTTGACAGTGAGTACCAAAATCCTAAAATAGATTCTCCATTAGAATTGTGAATTCCACTTCTAAAATCTGTCCTGTGCAAAGCAAATCCAAACTGCAGACCAAGCCCTGACTGGTGTGGCTCAGTTGGTTGGGCATTGTATCGCAAACTGAAAGGTCGCCTGTTTGATTCCTGGACAGGGCACATGCCTGAGTTGCGGGCTAGGTCCTTGTTTGGGGTTGTGCAAGAGGCAATAGATCGATGTTTCTCTCACATATCAATGTTTCTCTTCCTCTCTTTCTTCCTCCCTCCCCCTTTCTTTAAAAATAAATAAATAAAAATTTTAAATAAAATGCAAACCAAAATTTATGCATAAAAATTTCATTAATATATTACTTAGTGGATTGGTTGGGTTACATTTTATATGGTCATAAAATATAATATTATGCTTCCATTAGAATAAATAATTCTTCCACTGGTAAAATGCTTATTCTATTAGGTTACAAGATCAAGCAGAATACCAATGTACATGCATGTTATGAACCTTGCTATGTAAAACCACATGAATGAGAGAGAAATACACAAAAATATTAACAGTGGTTGTATCTGGCAGGTATCACATTGACAATTTTTTCTCATGCATTTTTGTTTTTCTTGAGTTTTCTGCTTGAGATGTGTTATTCTTATGATCAGAAAGAAATTAGCTTTTAAAGACTGTATGTATTGAGTGTAGGGTCCTTCTTTTAAGTTTTTTTTAAAGAATTTGTTTATTTATTTCCAGATAGAGGGGAAGGGAGTGGGGAAGAGAGGGAGAGAAACATCAATGTGTGGTTGCCTCTCATACGCCCATTACTGGGGACCTGGCCTGCAACCCAGGCCTGTGCCCTGACTGGGAATCGAACCAGTGACCCTTGGGTTCTCAGGCCAGCACTCAATCCACTGAACCACACTAGCTAGGGCTGAGTGTAGGTTCTTGCGTGCATCTACTTTGAATAGCTCTAAGAATGTGCTTCAGGGAATGAAATTAGGAGTGGCAGAAACATTCTGACACTGGCCTCCCTGCTGCTAACCTTCATTCCCTGCAGCATATTTCCCACACAGTAGCAAGAGGGATGCTCTTAAAATGTAAGAGCAAGTTTCACGCTTCTATTCAATGTTCTTCGGTGGTTTCCTGTTCATTAAGGCAGTTTCTTTAGCAGAATTGACAAACCCCTGGGGCATAAGCTACCTCCTCTCCATCATCTATGTTCCCCCATACATCTACTCCAGCCACAATGGCCTCCTTGCTGTCCCTTCAATCTGCTAGGGAAACTGCATCAGGGCCTTTGCACTGGCCGTTTCTTTGCCTGGAAGGCTCTTCTCTCAGACACCAGCCTGGCTAATCCTCCCCATCTCCACATCTTTCTCCAAATTTTACCTTCTCAGGGAGCCTTTCTAACTTTCTAATTCAGGTCTGTACACCCACTCTCCTCTTAGATATTCACCGCCCCCTCCTGATCACTCTTACTGGATTCATTTTCCTTTTATCTGTAGGTTGCATTATCTTTTAATACACTGCACAGCCCACTTATTCACCATGGGCCTAAATCTGTAATTGGCAGGCCAAGATTGAGCTCTCCTAGCTCACTTGAACTGAATGATGTACAAATTGCCCTTTGTGCCCTTGTTCCTCTTCCACTTTTTAGGGGGTCAGAAAATGAGCACATTGTGTATTAAGTATCACATTTGTCTACTTGTGTATTATTGCAACTGGACATATAAAGAGACATCGTATAGGTCATTGCATCTGACTTAGGTCTCTACTCATTCTGTTCGAGCCATTGTTGAGTACATTTCCAAAAATGGCCCTAATATAAAGGCATACTTTATTTCATTAAAATTTATATGCTTTTTGAAAGGGTAGTATATTCATATAGCTCAATAGTCTAAAAACACAAAAGGTTAGATAGCAAAAAATTTCATTTGTATTCCTGTCTTCTAGTTACTCAGTGTCCCTCCCTAGTGATAACTACTACTAGTAATTTCTATGTATTCTTATAGAGATATTTTATTTCCACCAAAGCAAGTCCATACATAATGTACAGTTTCCTTTTTTACCCAAATGGTAGCATATTATACACACTATTCTATACCTGCTTTTATTCTTCATACATCTAGGATATCATTCCCAATTAGTACATTAAGAGCATTCTCAAACTTTTGTATACTCCATTGTGTGCATGCATCAAAATTCACTTAGCTAGACCCATATAGGTGGATGTCTGGATATCTGCATTGTTTTCAATCTTTTGCCATTGTGGACAATGCTTGTATATAACTCATTTTTGCACATATGTGAGAGTATATGTAGAATCCATTCCTAGAAGTAAATCAATTTGTCACTATGCATTTATAATATTGCCACATACTATATTTTTGGATATGAGGATACAAGATTATAAAGATGTCATCCTTTGTAAATTAATGTGAGATGTCAATGCAACCCAATATACTTACAGCATCAACTTTTGGAATTTTAAGTCAGCTCATGGCACACCCATGCTCAATATGCTCCAGTGGGTTCCTACCTTCCCAGAGAACCAGCCCTGATCTTTTCATTTGCCCACAAGGCCATCCTTAATCATTCTTTGTTATTTCTCTGCCATCATCACCTTCTCTCTCTCTCCCTCATTCTGCTTCAGGTATCATGTTCTCTGACCTCAGGGCCTTTTCACATGTTGTTCCTGCTTGTCTTCCTCATTGTTTCCTCACCTCCACTGCCATGTTCTGAAGGAGGCCTTCCAAAAGTACTTGGTTTTCACATACTCCTCACTTCCTATCTTCCTTCCCTATCTTGTCTTTCCCCATCTCACTTACCATCTTTTGACACTGCAAGCATTTGACTGAGTTAATATGTTTAGGTCTCTCACAGCTGGAATGTCAACACCATGTGGGCAGAGATTTTCCCTGTTTGGTTCACTGCTGTACCCTAGTGCTTAGACCACTGCCTAGCACTTAGCAGGTGCTCAGTCCCATTTATTGATTTAGGTAAACATGTGAGGATGGCTAGGAGAATACTGGGTTGGGGGGATGATAAATGAGTAAGGTATGATTATTAGCTTTATCAGGTAGTAAAAAATATGTTATAAAGCAACAATAACTAAAATGGTTTGGTTTCTGAACTAAGAATAGATTGAGCAGAATAGAATAGAGATTTCAGAAATATACCCCATTCATATAAGAATTTAAAACATGATGAAGTCACATAATAAATCAAGTCAAAACATGAAAAGATGGATTACTAAATAAATGGTTTTAGAGTACCTGTTTAGTGACTTGGAGAAAATAAGATGAAATCTCCATGTCTTCCACTTGTACCAGATAGACCAAAGATATCACAAAATAATAAATCACAAAAAATCTAACACTAATATTTAAGGGAATTAATTTGTAATAATAAGGATAGCCTTTCTATGAAGGATATTAAACTAAGAAGATATGTAGAAAAAGATCAATAAATTTCACCAAAAATAGATTTTCCCTGCAGGGAAAATTACCATAAAAGACAACATGTAGTAGTGAAAACTTTACAACATATATGACTTATGACTGATTCCCTAAAGCTACAAAAAGCTCTTACAAATCAATCAAAAAAAGATAAAGAAACTAACAGAAAAAAATGGGACAGGACATGAATAAGTAGTTATCAGAACAAGAAATTCTAATGACCAATAGTGGCAAAATACTCACTTTCATTTATAATTTTAAAACTGCAAATTAAAATGTATAAAGAAAATATACTTAAAAATATCAACTTAGCAAAAATCCAACAATTTGTTAATAGCTACCACTGGCAAGGAAGGGAAATAAATAGGTACTCTTACCCACTGTTAGCAGAGGTCAATTTCGAGTGATTTCTTTGCAGAGCACTTTGGCAATATCTGTGAAAATTCAAGCTGGACATGCTGTTTGATCCAGCAATTCCACATCCAGGAATTTGTACTGCAGAGACAAGTGAAAGATATGTATTCAAGGATGTGCATTGTAGCATTGTTTGTACTAAAAGTCAAACTCCTAATTATCCAATAATAAGGAAACACTGGTTAAATGAACTATTCTGCCTTCATTGATGGAATACTCTGTAGCTATTTAATGAATGACCTCGCATCTTATATGTGATTATATGATACAAGATACAGTACATGCAAACAACAATCAGCCTTAAGGGGTAAGTCCTAATAGATAGAGGCAGGGCAGGAACAGGGTGTCCTGCAGGAGGGGAAAGGACCTGCAGACAAGTGCAGCTTCTTTCCATACCCCCACTCCTCTAACATAAGAGGATTTATGGGATGGGCACTGCCCCACAGTTAAGTTCAAGTCAGCGGGGATGTATCGGAAACTCCATTTAGCCAAGAGTTAAGGTCACATTCTTCAATCATTTTATCAGTAACAAAGGTGATATTTCCATCTCTATTGGTTGCACTCCTGAATTTATTTCTCAGTTGGTTTTGAAGTTGGGTGGACAAATGGTTGCAATTTATTAGGCTCTTAAACTCCACACATGATTGTTATTTGTATGGATTGATTTAATTCTTTAAGTTCTTTACATAATCTAAAATATTACTGTGAGAGACTCAAACAATGCCCCACTTGTGGAATGGATATCTCGTGGTTATATTTGCTCAGGACATTTGTTTCCTCATATGAAACAAAACTAAATACAAAGTACAGAATGTTGTATCAGAAGTTTGCTCTTCTAACTAGTACATAAAACTTTTCTGGAAAGATGACAGGAAAGTCCTGTGTACTGGAAAATGCTCATGGTGGAGTAATATTCTTCTCTTCATAACTTGGGCAACAATGGCCTTTGGTGACCTAAGGAGACCCACTATATTCTAAAACAGAAATAACAGATGTGCACGTCCACCATATGGAGCCACATGCACAGGGGTGCCATTTACCCCTGGGAAAGTGGAAGGAGTCATAGAGGAGAGAACACTAATGCTTTTCATGGTTTCCCTTTAGAAACTTGATTCTTATACCCCTTTGCTTTTGACTTCCTATAGGGGTATAATGAGATCCTGTGTTGATTGTGTTGTTTATAATGGTAACTCCTTCTATTTTTACTGTATTGAAAGAAAAAAATCTTGAAATAGCTCATGAAATGGTCCTAACAGAAAGTAGAAAGAAATATGACTACACATAGGGAAATAGAAAAGTCAGAAAAAGCAAATTATTATAAATGCGATGAAGTGGGCAGAGGATGTGAGCCCATGACAGGAGGAAGTTGCCATGTGTGTCTTCCATCTTGAATAGCCTGGGTCCTGACTGTCCCGACATGGGGCTTTCTCACAGTATGGCTGGTACAGATCACAGTATTTCTCACAGTATGGTGGCACAGATCAGAAAGGATAAGGTATAAGTGTAGCTAATAAAGACTCCAAATCATAGTAGCTTCAAGAGATAGAAATTTACTTCTCTCACATAGAAGTCAGGACAGAACAGTCCAGAGCTGGTGTGGCTGTCGTACTTCACAAAATCCTCAAGGATCCAGACTCCTTTCTTTTTTTAAAAAAGATTTTATTTAATTTATTTTTAGAGAGGGAAGAGAGGGAGAAAGAGAGAGAGAGAGAGAGAAACATCAATGTGTGGTTGCTGGGGGCCGTGGCCTGCAACCCAGGCATGTGCCCTGACTGGGAATCGAACCTGCAACACTTTGGTTCGCAGCCCGCACTCAATCCACAGAGCTACGCCAGCCAGGGCTCAGACTCCTTTCATCTCACTGAGCCACCCCATTCATGGTCTAAGAGAAGGTCAGGACCCCAGCCACCACATCAGAATTCTGGGCAGTGGAACAGGAAGTGAAGAAGGAGAAAATGGCACAATGGTGTATGCCAGCTGTCTTTTAGGGTAGGTGCCTGGAAACAGTGACAGGACACTTTGGTTCACATCTCATTAGCCAGGGCAGAGTTGCAGTCTGGGAAATGTAGTCTTTCTATGAGTCCAGCTAAAAATCAGGATCTGTATTACTATGGAAGAAGGAACATTGAATACTGGAGGACAACCAACAGTCACTGCCACAATGAGCCGGAAATTGATCACTAGGATCTGTCCTTCACGTGTTGTTCCCAAACACTGGTCCTTAGAACCAGTGCCAACCCACAACATAGTATTCATTGGGCTTTGTTGAAATATAAACAAATTTGTGCAATGCAGTGTTTTTGTAAACAGTTTTTTTTTAAAGTAACTGTTCTGGGAACTTCCGGGTAGTTCCCTAAGACACAGTCCACTTCTGCCACCCTCAGACACATGGCAAACGCTGTAGTGCTCATGCCTGGCTACCTGAGACCTCTTTGTCACAGACCAGGGGGCAGCCAAAAAAGAGCATATCCACACTGGGGGAATGTGGGAGCCGACTCTACCAGGGAACTCGTGGAATCGGTGTAGAGCACACAATGATGATCTCAGAATCATTCTGCCCAAGAGATAAAGGACTTCGTGCATTTCTCCAATTCCCATTAGTCATTCATTGTGAGTTGCTCCCAGGAGAGTTAATTCTCGAGCACTTCCACCTGTCCAGAGCATGGGTCAAAAGATCTCTGTGGCTGGAAAGACCCTTCAGGCTGAGTCACAGAGGCAGGGGCTGGGGTTGGCAGGGCCCAGTGCTCGGGCACCGACAGTGCCTGCCGGCTCCTACTGATGACCCCCAGTCAGCTTTCCAGGTACAGCCACAATGTCTCATGCATATCCTTAGAGATATTTTTGCATATAAAATATAAATACATGTAATACATTTATTTCTTTTGTCTCATTTATACATATGGGATCATTCCATATACATTTCTCTGCACTTTGGTTTTTGTACTTAACAGTATTGTCCTGGGGATGTTTAGTTGTGGTTGTTCCTTGAATTTTCTCCACTTGTCTGTCTTTATCATGAAAATATTCAGACTTAAAGAAAAAGAGCTGCAATGGCTTGGCTGAAAGAATGCAAAGATTTGTGTTGAGCTTATGGATTTAAAAAGCAAGCTGTCTGTTGAGACTGCAGAGATCTCAATAAGGCATTTCAGGATGGCGTGATTTTCCAGTTAAAATAAATGGGAATTTGCTTGGTGGTAAACTTGGGCAGTGTGTGGGCTGATGAGACAATAGGATATGCAATCAACGGATTAACCTCCTAGGATGACTGTAGTAGCTGAAGGCAGCTGTCACCGGGGTAGGGCATTCCCAGCCTGCCCTGCACAGAGGCATCAGGAATCTTGGGTTCAGGCCCCAGCTCTGCCATTGACCTGTCGTGTCATCGTTGAAGGCTCTTGATCTTTCAGGGCCTGTGTTTTCTTTTCTGTTAGTTGAGAATGGTAATGCCTATGTTAACCTCTCTCAGTGGGTTAGATGCATGGACCACTGCGGGGGCTGGCAAACCCAAATGCTTTCAGTGGCTACATGGTCAAGTACCCAAGTCAAGTAAGGCTGCTATCAGTACTACAGAATAGTGGGGACTATAGCTAAGAGGGGACTAAATTACACTCCCATCTCCCAGGTTTAAACCTGTAAACAAATACTCTCCTGGCCGAACAAAGCATATTTGTGGACTATCTGCAGCCCTTCAGCAACAGTATGCATCCTATAAATCTGACTTATGGTTTCCACGTAGAGGACATGGCACCACTGTGCTTACTAAGCCTCATTTTGATTGACTTTCAAAAACTGCATATCCCACTTCAGCTCTCCCTCCCTGCACCAGCCAGGAGAAGTTGTGTTGGGCTGTGGGGACAACTGTAAAATGTCAGTGCCCTTAAACAACGAAGGTTTGTTTCTTGCTCATAGTACATGTCCCTTGTGGGACTACTCTACCATGTGGAAAACTGGATGCTGATCGCCACGTCCTCACTCATGCAGCCTAATGGGACTCACCATCCTGGTCCTTGCACCATCCAAATGCTGGTATTGCTGGGGCTCAGGGAAAGGAAGGAACACTGTGCACAGGCTCTTAAAGGCCTCTGCTTGCATTTCATTGGTCAAAGCAAGTCACATGGCTTGGGTATGCTCAAATGCCATCCTAGGTTATCTGGAAGGAGGACTGGAAATATCTGTGCACAGCACTGATGAGGCACACATTCCTTCGGGCATCCAACCGTGTGCCTTCCTTTCTTCTCCTTCTACAAGTCACTGGACATGGACATTCTGCAGTTGGATAAGCTCATTACTTCATAGTTTTGACAGTTACTGAACCTGCAGGCTGTTTCTTCTTCCTTGTTGCCATGGCACTCAATGCCTGAACTCATTATAGCCTGAGCAGTGGCATAGTGGTGGGTTTGTCCATTTTCTAGCTTCTGCTGTAACCAGGGGTTCTCAAGTTGGGGTCTATCCTCTGGCAGTTTTTTTTAAAGGCTTTATTTTTTACAAAAGAAGTTGTAGGTATACAATAAAATTGAGCATTTATTCCTCTGCCCCCACACATGCATAGCCTCCCCCACAATCAACATCACTCACTAGAGTGGTACATTTAAAAAAAAATCACTGATGATCCTATGTTGATACATCATAATCGCCCAAAGTCCACAGCTTACTTAGGGTAGCTCTTGGTAGTATACATTCAGTGGATTTGGACAAATGTATGACTATATATGTATTGTTATAATATCATAGAGTATTCCCACTGCCCTCTGTGGAAATACATACTCTCTGATACAGAAAGTAATACATACTCTCTGACATGTATTATCAGAGAGTATCCTCTCTGCCCTACTCATCCTCCCACCCCATTCCAGCAAACCGCTGATCTTTTTACTGTCTCCATAGCTTTGCCTTTTTGAGAATGTCACATAGTTGGAATCACACAGTATGTATCTTTTCAGATACGTACTGGCTTCTTTCACTTAATAATACACATTTAAGTTTCCTCTGTGGATTTTCATGGCTTGATAGCTCATTTCTTTTTAGCACAGAATAATATCCCATTGTCTGGAAGGGCCACAATTTATTTATCCACTCACCTAGTGAAGGACATCTTGGTTGCTTCCAAGTTTGGAAATTATGAATAAAGCTTCTATAAACATTCATGTGCAGGTTTTTGTGTGGACATAACTTTTCAACTCCTTTGCATGGATACCAAGTAGTATGATTGTTGGATTGTAAGGTAAGAGTATGCTTAGGGCTTTTTTTAAAGATTTTTTAAAAAATTTAATTTTAATTGTTGCAATACAATTTTCTGTCTTTTACTCCCACCCCAGGGGAGGGCTGGGTGGGTGGGTTGGGATGGGAGTAAAATAATTTTTTTTAAGATTTTATTTATTCATTTTTAGAGAAGGAGAGAAATAGTGATGTGTGGTTGCCTCTCACATGCCCCATACTGGGGACCTGGCCTGCAACCCAGGCATGTGTCCTGACTGGGAATCGAACTGGCGATCCTTTGGTTCACAGCCCGCACTCAATCCACTGAGCTACACCAACCAGGGCTATGCTTAGTTTTTAAATGCAATTTATTGGGGTGATATTGGTTAATAAAATTATATACATTTCAAGTATACATTTCTGTAATATACCATCTGTATCATTGTGTGTTTACTATCCAAAGCCAAATCTTCTGTCACCTTATATTTGACCCCTTTACCCTTCCCTAACCTTCCGTCCCTCCTTCGCTCTGGTAACCACCATACTGTTGTGTTCATCTATGAGTTTTTGTTTGTTTTTCTTGATTGTTCACTTGTTTCTTTCAGTTTTATGTGCCATATATGAGTGAAATCATATGGTTCTTAACATTTTTTGTTTAACTATTTTGCTTAGCAAGATATTCTCAAGGTCCATCCATGTTGTCACAAGCAGCAGTATTTCATCTTTTCTTATGGCTGAGTAGTTTTCCATGGTATATATGTAGCACGTCTTTATCCAATCATCTATCAAGGGACACTTCGGTTGATTCCATGTCTTGGCCACCATGAATAATCTGCAATGAACATAGGGGTACATATATCTTTGCAAATAAATTTTTTCAATTTTGGGGGGTAGATACCTAGAAGAGGGGTTGCTGGGTCTCATGGTAACTCTATTCTTTTTTTTTTTTTTTGAGGAATTGCCATACTGTTTTCCATGGTGGCTGCACCAGTCTACATTCCATCCAGCAGTGAATGAGTGTTCCCTTTTCTCCACAACCTCTCCAACACTTGCTATTGATTTTCTTGTTGATAACAGCCATTCTAACAGGTGTGAGGAGGTATCTCATTGTAGCTTTGATTTGTATTTCCCTAATAGCTAGTGAAGTTGAGCATCTTTTCATATATCTAGTTTTGTAAGAAGCTTTCAAATTGTCTTCCAAAGAGGCTGTATTGTTTTGCATTCCCACCAGCAATGAATGAGAGTTCCTGCTGCTTCCACATCCTTGCCAGCATTTGGTGTTGTCAGTGCTCTGGATTTTGGCTGTTCTCTAACATGTGTGTAGTGGTATCCCATTACTGTTTTAATACACATTCCCTTGATGACATATGCCATGGAGCATCCTTTCATATGCTTATTTGCCATCTGTTTAACTTCTTTGTTGAGAATTTTTGCATACATGTTCATGAGAGATATTGGTTTGTACTTTTCTTGTGCCTTTGTCTGGTTTTGAGTATTAGCATAATGCTGGCCTCATGGAATGTGTTAGGAAGTATTCCCTTTGTTTCTATCCTCTGAAAGATATTGCTAAAACTTGATATACTTCTCTTAAATGTTTATTAGAATTCACCAGTGAACCCATCTGAGCCTGGTGCTGTTTTGGGAGGTTATCAACTATTGATTCAATTCCTTTAATTGATATAGGCCCATTCAGACCATGTTTTCCCTTGTGTGAGTTTCAGAGTATTATGTCTTCCAAGAAAGTGGTCCACTTCATCTAGGTTATAAAATTTGTGGGCCTAGAGCTGTTCATAGTATAGCTGACTCTGGAACAACACACATCAATTGAAAAATCTACATATAAGTGGACCTGCACAATTCAAACCTGTGTTGTTCAAGAGTCAACAGTATTCCTTTATTATCCCTTTAATTTCCATGGGATCTATAGTGATGTGCCCTGCTTCATTTCTGGTATTAGCAACCTGTGCCTCTCTCTTCTCTTAGAGTTCCTTGTTCCTATTTTTATCTTTTACTTTTTTCTTTCCTTTTGTGGTTTTTATTAAGCATTTTATATAATTACATTTTCTCTCCTTTTTAGCATATCATTTATACTTTTTTAAAAGTGTTTTTAAATGGTTGTTCTAGACTTTGCAATATACATTTACAACTAATCCAAGGCCACTTCAAATAATGCTATGGTACTTCATGGGTAGTGTGAGTACTTTATCAAAACAAAATTCCTAATTCTTGCCTCTTGTTTCTTCTATTATTGCTGTCATTCATTTCACTTATATATAAGCATACATAAGCATATACACATATACACACATAACATATATACATACCTAAGAGATATACACAAGCATACATAACTGAATACATTGTCACTATTATTATTTTGAACAAACTGTTGTCTTTTAGATCAATTAAGAATGAGAAAAATAAAAAATATAAAATAAAAATAAAAAGTAAAATAACCTTATGCCATACACAAAAATCAACTGAAAATGTATTAAAGACTTGGATGTAAGACTTGAAACCATAAAACTCCTAAGAGAAACCACAGTGGATAAGCTCCTTGACATTGGTCTTAGCAATGATTTCTTTGGAGTTAACACCAAAAGCAAAGGCAACAAAACAAACATCAATAAATGTGAGTACAACAAACTTAAAAGTTCTGCATAGAAAAAGAAGCCATCAACAAAACAAAAAGACAACCTAGGGGATGGCAGAAAATATTTGCAAATCATGTATCTGATATTTAGATGATTTTATCCTCAACATATATAAAGCACTCATACAACTTAATAGAAAACAATCTGATTAAAAAATGGGCAGCAAATCTGAAGGAACATTTTTCCAAAGAAGACATACAAATGGCCAACAGGTACATGAAAAGGCGCATATCAGTAATTATCAGGGAAATGCAAATCAAAACCTCAATGAAATATCACTTCACATCATTTAGAATGACTATTATCAAAGAGACAAGAAACAAGTGTTGGTGAGGATGTGGAGAAATAACCCTTGTGCACTATTGGTGGGGTTATTAATTGGTACAACCACTGTGAACAATGATACAATGCCCCTCCAAAATTAAAAATAAAACTATTACATGATTCAGCAATCCCACTTCTGGGTATCTATTCAAAGGAAACGAAAACAGGGTCTTGAAGAGACATCTGCACTCCCGTGTTCACTGCAGCACTATTCACAATAATCAAAGCATGGAAACAACTTATGTGTCCATAAACAGATGAATGGATGAGAAAATGTCATGTAAATGTACCATGGAATATTATTCAGCCACCAAAAAGAAATCCTACAATTTGCAACATGGATGGACCTTGAGAGCATTATGCTGAGTGAAATAAGCCAGGCAGAGAAAGATAAATACCATATGATGTCACTTATATGTGAAATCCAACTCCCCTGCCCCCCAAATATAGACACAGAGAATCGATTGATGTTTGCTAGAGACAGGGGGTGGGGCATGGGCAAAAGGGTGAAGGTGGTCAAAAGATAAAAACTTCCAGTTATAAAGAATTTGTGGGGATATAATATACAGCATGGTCACTACAGCTAACAATTTATATTCTATATCTGAAAGTTGTGAAGAGAGTTTTTGTATAAGCTCTCATCACAAGAAAAAAATGTAACTATGTGTGGTGATGGATGTTAACTAAACTTATTGTGGTGATCATTTCAGAATACATATTATTATCAAATTTTTATGTTGTAAACCTAAAACTAATACAATGTTATATGTCAATTATATCTCAGTAAAATATTTACAAATTTTTTAAGTAAAATAGAAAGTAAAAAAAAATTAAAGTAAGACCGGTGTTGGAATTTAGCTGCCAAAAGACATAGCTGGACAGGTTAACAAGACATATTGGCAAATGATGGGTTTTGCTTTCTGCTTTATAATTAGCTAAGGTTTTCGAATGATCACATTTCAGAGTTGTCTTTTAGCCTATGGTTAGGCCTCATCCTCTTTGACCTAAATGTCTTACATGTAACTTGGTAGAGCCCGCCACCTCTATGGTGAAGCACCATCCATTGTTGTGGGATGTGCTGCAGCATTTCCTGAAGAACCATACCTGTAACTGTGTGTAATGAATGTACTCAGACACCCTCAATTTTTAACTGGGGGAGACCAACTGTAAGTCCCCCTTGCACCTACATACACAGATATCTTAAAGCAGGAGTGGGAATGTAAAGCATAACATAATTCTCTTTCCTACAGAGTTTCTATTTTATTCAAAACCTATTTTTACGCTAGTTAGAATCCTGCTTTTTTTTGGCCAACTACTTGTCTTGCATGTCTGACTTTGCAGAAGCTGGGGGAATCATAGCATACTAATGAAGAGATTTAGAAGTAGTTTACAAAGCTTGCTTGCTCTTCGTTTCTCTGTGATCTCCTCTCCCTCCTACCACCAGCTGGGAGAATACAGATTTTCAGTTCAGGTGGGATAAATGTTCTGAAAGGGTGTGCCTGGAGCAATGAGCAAATAGGCAAATGTTCCCAAAGTACTTGAAGGTTTAAAAACAATGTTCCAGAAGAAAAATCTTATCATGGAAAGAAAATGTTTTTTAAAGAACCATCCAAGTCATGTTTGAATTTGATAAAATTACATAAGATAGAAGCTCTGTTTTCTTCAGGATGGAGATGAACCACTTAACATATCCATCCACACTACCCTGAACAATGAAATTGCATCAAAATGACCAGACTTTGAAATGAAAAAGAAAGTAATAAAATGAAAGTATTTATTTTACCTTCACTTATTTCTTCTTTGCTGGTCCTCTTTTCTTTATGTAGATCTAAGTTTCAGACTTCTTATTTTCCTTCTCTCTAAAGAACTTCTGTTAACATTTCTTGCAAGGGAGGTCTACTGGCAACAAAGTCCCTCAATTTTTGCTTGTCTGAGAAAGTATTCTTCCTTCACATTTGATGGATAATTTCACCAGGTACAGAATGCTAAATTGGTGGGTTTTTTCTCTCTCAATACTTCAAATATTAACTCAAGTCTCTCCTTGCTTACATGGTGCTGAGGAGAATTTGGACGGAATTCCTGTCTCTGTTCTTTTGTAGCTAAGGGGTCTTTTTCTCTGGTTTCTTTCAGGATTTTTTCTTTATCTTTTGACTGTCTGTGATTTGAAAATGACATTCCCAGGTGTGGGGTTTGGTTTCTTCTTCTTCTTCTTCTTCTTTTTGGCATTTATTCTGCTTGGTTTTTCTGAGCTTCCTGGATCTCTTTGGTGTCTGATGTTAATCTGGGGAAAATGTCATTGTTTCAATTATTTCTTCAGTACCTTTCTCTTTTCCTTCTTCTTTTGGTATTCTCATTATATCTTTTCACCTTTTGCAGTTGCCCCACATTCCTTGGATATTATGTTCTGGGTTGTTTTAGTCTTTGTTTTCTGATTTTTGGTGTGTGATGATTCTATTCCTATATCCTCCAGCTCAGAGACGTTTTCCTTCAGCTGTATCCAGTCTAAGAATCAGCTCATGAAAGGCATTCTTCATTTCTGTTATGATGCTTTTGATCTCTAGCATTTGCCTATTGGTCCTTCTTAGGATTCTCACCTCTGCTTACATGGCTCATCTGTGGCTGCATGTTGTCTACTTTACCCTTCAGAGCCCTTACATATGAATCATCATTGTTTTAAATGCCAGCTCTGATCATTCCTACTCCCCTGGAATGTCTGGCTGTGATGGTTGCTCTGTCTCTTCTGATTGTTTTTTTGCCTCTTGGTACACCTTGTAATTTTTTCTCGATGGCCAGATATGACGAAGCAGGTGAATTAAGGAAGTGCCATCCACGGGCTTGCAGCAACGTGGGCTGAGGTGTGGGGAGGGCAGGAGCTCTGTGGCCCTGTGACTGGGTCTGTCTCTGAGTGAGCCTGTGCCTCCGTGGGGTGTGCTGCATGAGGGCTCCCTGAGGGCTCCCGTCCACCCTCCCCACCCCTTCGGTGAACCGGGACACTGGAGTGGGCTGAGCGGGGTCTTTCCCATCCTTCAGGTCACTTAAGCCTTGATAATAACCCAGCAGGTTAGGCTCTGGTGAACTGTTTTCATCTGAGGGCAGGCTTGGTTAAGAACAGAGTGCTCTGAAGCATTTTAAAATGGTTCCTTTTCCTCTTTTCCTCTCCCTCTGTGGAAACCAGAGGGGATTCCCACCCCCCACCCCCTGACCCAATACTTACCATGGGAATCTGGTCAAGCTCCTGCAGAGAAATGTCACAATACTATAGGGACCCCATGTGACTGGGGCCCCCTGAGCTTTTAAGTCTCAGAGTTGTCCACACTGAGCATCCAGCAATATGTCATTTACCATTCCTGTTTCCTGCCCCAGCGCTGGTTCCCACGGTGCTTATAGCTCTGAGGCTCCACCGTGGTAAGCCACAACTCCTTGTATTCCCTGCTCTCCAGTTTTGGGGCCAGCGGTTTGCACTGTGTCCTCCCCTGTCACAGAGTATAGAAGAGTCTTTGATTTTTCAGTCTGTTCAGCTTTTGACTTCTTGTTAGGATGGAGTGCTGACTCCCATGCTCCTTACATGTGGAACTAAACTCTGGCAGGTTTTCTTAAAAGACTTTATTTATTTATTTTTAGACAGAGGGGAAGGGAGGAAGAGAGGGAAACAGTGATGTGTGGTTGCCTCTTGTGTACCCCCTACTAGGGACCTGGCTGGCAACCCAGGCATGTGCCCTGACTGGGAATTGAACTGGTGACCCTTTGGTTTGCAGGCCAGCACTCAATCCACTGAGCTACACTAGCCAGGGCTGGCAGTTTTTAATCTCAACAAACAAACAGAAACAAATAGAAGGTATACATGCATTAAAAGTCAAATAATCCTGCAAGACTTAGGCTCAAACAAGCCATAGTCCAGATCCCATCCTTCCACACCTGATTGCACTTCCCAGAGACCACCATTTGCAGGTGCCGATAAGGGTTATGGGGGAAATAAAGGCAACAGAGGGGTTAATGACTGCCTTCCTGGTGGAGGGGGCTGCAATTTTAAATAGAACATTGAGAAGGCGGAAAGTGAATGCAGGAGGGAGAGAGTGATTTATGTGGCTCTTTACAGGGCAAGCTGTCTGGGTAGAGAAATGGCAAGTGTAAAATCCTGGGGGCAGTAGGGTACCCGGCTGTTCTGGATCATTCCTTCCCCCTTTATTGGTGCACAGGAACTCCTGAGGGTCTTGTTAAAATGCAGATCCTGACTCAGTAGGTCTGGGGTGGAAGTGAGGCACTATTTCCAATGAGCTCCCAGATGCTGCTGATGCTGCTGGTCTAGGGACTGACCACAGCTATTCTCAGTAGCAAGGTCCTCAAAAGAGATCAGCGGGGCTGGAGGAAAATGAGAGTGGGCAAGTAAACTGACCCAAAGTCAGAAAGGTAACAGGGGACCAGGTCTTGCCATGCCTTGAGGCCACCCACTGTAAGGACTTGAGCTGTTATTAATGAGATGGGAGCAGAAGAGTGTGGAAACCTGGCTTGTTTTAGAAGCATCTCTGTAGGCTCTGTGCTGGGAATAAATCGTAGGAGGGGAAAGGAAGTTAGGAAGGCACTGAATGAATCCAGGTGAGAGAGGGTGGTGCTTTGGACACAGAGGCAGTAGTGGGAATGTGAAAAGTCGGTAGCGCCGACTACATTTCTAATGGATTGGCTGGAGGAGGGAAAGAGAAGAGCTGGTTGAGCACCTGGAAGGATGGAGTTGCTATTTCTGCCCCATCTCTCACATCTATCTTCTCTTTCCAGTTCCACTGCCACTTCTGTCGTCAAGCCCCATTAATTCTCATTACTGTATCGCCTTTGAACAAATACTGCAAATGTCTTCTTCTTGAAAAATGGCCTTTGTAAAGACCTTGCAGTTGTTTGGAGTTCATAGTCTAGCAGGGAAGGCCCTTCATAAATTGGCCCTTTCCCATGCTTCTGGGTCATCACTCTCCTTAGCAAACCTGTTACTCTAGCCCAGGTCTTTATGACCTTCTCCTCATCTCGATGCACTTGGCGTGGGGGATGAAGAGCTGCGGGATATTTGCAAGTCCTGGCATGGCTGCTGTAATGCCACATTGTCTCCCATTTGAGCACTTGAACTCACTTTTGTGGATTACTCTTTAAGCATGCTATTTGCAAACCTGTCTTTACTATTCCTTTATTGTTATCACATTGCTGCCTTCAGTGCTAGTCAATGTGAAGTCTGTGTACCAGTCGCATCAGCACCACCTGGGAGCTTAATAGAAAGGCAGGTTCATGGGCCTCCCCTCACATTACTGAGTCCGAATCTTACAGTAGGGCCCAGGAATCTGTGTATCAGCAAGCTCCCCCGGTGACTGTTACACATGCTAAAGTTTGAAAGGTAGTGTATAACGCCATGATCCAATGTGAACATCAGTACGCTCCGACACCATACTTGAGAACAGTTCAACCGTGGTTGCACACTGGATTACCTGGAGAGCTTTAAAGACACTCAGGGTGCCTGAGCCCCTACTCCAGCGATTTTGATTTAATTGGCTAGAGAAGGATCCAAGGGATTCCAATGCATAGCCAGGTCTGAGGACCTTGGGAGTCTGACAGATGGATGTGCATTCTATTTCCCATACACAAGCACATATTCTGCCTTTTGCTGGTAGTTCTACCCAGAGTGTGTGTCCATGCCATCTGTATGTTGCCAAATCCATCCTCTCTAGGAATAGACTGAGCCCAAATACAGCTTCTCTTCCAACTGGTCTCTGATCCTTCTCTTCTCTCAATTTCCCAAAGCCACACGGGTGGCTCCTGTGGCACCCGGAGCCAAGTAAGACTCCTACATTGTTCAATTTGTTAAAATGAGGACTCATTCAATGAAAAAGTGTTTCTCAAACTGTGTGCTATGGAGTATTATTAACATTCTGTCATGTAATAATGCCTGTGTAGTGGAATAACTGTTCTTTGGCCAAAAAGAAAAAGAAATTGAGAAATATTATACACCACATGATTTTTATCTGTCACTCTCCAGGTTTTCTCCCATCCCTAGACCACAGATTCTTTTTAATAGGTTTCAAATGCACTTTATTTCTTCAATCATTCCGTATTTTAATGTGTACACAGTGCTTTCACTTGGCATCAATTATGACCTGGTTTGGAGACAATTCATGATTGTACCAGCTGGGCTGAGTACTGATCTTCCCATTCATCTGGGGTGACTGCTAACAGAAGCAGGTTCCATTCTATTCCAGTTTGTGCGCTGTGTACGACCACATAGCAACACAGAAAGTGGCTCCACCAGCTAATACAGCGCTACCATTCTCGCCACGGAAATCAGGTGTTCGTGTCTGGTGGAGCTGCCTTGCCGTTATTTGTTGACTGCTTCAGACTGGGAGGTGGCTCAGCAACTGCAGCTGCCGGTGTGTTGAAACTCTGCATTGAGTATCCTTACAAAGAACCCGGAAAAACTAGAATGTAGCTCTCCATCTTTTTATTATGACCCCTTTTTTTCTTCATGGAGCTGCCATTTATATAACACAGAAATAACTGTTTTCAAGTGAATGATTTAGTGGCATTTAGTACATTTGCAGTGTTGCACAACCATCACCTCTATGTTCCAAAACGTTTTCATCCCTTCCAAAGGAAATCCTGAGCCCACTAGCTGTCACTCCCCCTTTCCACCCAACCCCAGCCATTAGCCATGTTGTTTCTTCTTTGAATCACTTTGCTCATCAGAAAACTGGGGATCATGCTTCATTGGGTTGTTCAGAGAAACAAAGCAGGTAACGTGCAAATTGTGCAATGCTATACACAGTAGGTACTAACAAAGGTTGGCTCCTGACTTCACTTACCCTTCACTCTCACCATTCTGGTGTCTGAGGGGTCAGATTCTATAGTATTCAAAAGAATAAAAAAGGCTTTGTAAGTTCCTTCTTTAGAAAAATAAAAATCTCTCTCCCCCTCTTAAAGGTGGAACAAAAGTTACATATAAATACAATTAGCAGGAATCAATAAAAATTTCTATTTTTATTTCAAAACTCTTTATTTTGGAATTACTTCAGATTTAGAGAAACATTGCAAAGATCATATAGAGCTTGTACACAACTTCACCCAGTTTCCCAACTGTGGTGTAGGTCTGTGTCAAAACTAGGAAATTAACATCGGCACATTCCCATGAAATGAAACTATGGACTGTATCTGGGTTTCACTTTCCCACTATCCTCTTTCTGTTCCAAGATCCAATCCAGGGTCCCACATTGTCATTACTCATCATGTCTGCTTAGTCTCTTCTGTGACATTTTCTGTATTCCTTGCTTTTCATGGCCTTGAGGGTTTTAAAGAGTACTGGCTAGGATTTCGCTAGAACGCCCCTCAATTTGGGCTTATCTGATGCTTTTCTCATGATTAAACTGCAGTGATGAGTTTGGAGATTACCAGAGGTGAAGTGCCCTTCTTGTCACATCAGCTCACATCAGGCGGCACACTGTACCCACGGAATTCATCACCAGCGATGTGAACCTTGAGCACTTACATGATGTGGTCTGCTCAAGTTTTCCACTGAAAAGTTATTTTCCCCTTTCTCTACTCTGTTCTTTGGAAGTGAGTCGCTCCTTTAGCCTCTCCTCAGTGGAGAAGGGAGGATAAGGTGCCCCTCCTACAGGGGGCAGTACTGATAGATATTATTTGGAATTCTTCTGTAAGGAAGATCTGTCTCTTCTCTCCATTTATTATTCAAGCATTTGTCAGTATGGACTTGTGTGCATTTCTTTTATACTCTGACACTGTATTGGTTTCTTGCTCATGTTGCCCCTTTTGGGGCACTGGGCTGGGAGCTCTTTCAGATTGGCTCCAGTGCCCCTCTGACACGCCCCAGTCCTTCCGCACACCCATCTCAGCTTTGGATGTAAGATCTGGTTTCCTTCCCCACCTACGCACTGAAATTGCTTTCAGGTCCTTTACATGACAATGGTCTCTTGGCTGTCAGGCCAAAGTCTCCCTTTCTGTTCTTAGTTGACCAGACCTTTCTGTGACAATACTATTAATCTCTTTCCTTCAAATTCCATTTCATTTTCTAAAAGTTTACTATGGCATTTTCAAACATAAACACAGCGAGAGGAAAGAGCATAAGGGGCCCCCAGGCATCCAGCTCCTAGCTCCAAGAATGTTCAACATTTTGCTGATCCTGTTTCAAGTGTCACCTCTCCCATGCTCTGCCACTGCAATGCTTCAAAGGAAACCCAAAACAGCATGAGCGCAACCATAAAGAGTTCAGATAAGAACTGAAAAAAAAAAACCAACCCATAACCACAAAACACTCATTACTCCTAACAAATTTAATAATTGTTTAATAGGCTCTAACAGTCACATTCAAATTCCCTCACATTTTTCATAATTTGTTCAAATTACAATCCATACGAAGTGTACACAGTACATCTTACAACAGTTCTTCCCCTTGCTATCACCTCCTCTCCAACACATACTTTTTGAAAGTTCATTTGTTGAAGAAACTAGTTTTTCTGTCCTATCAAATTTCTCTCATTCTAGATTCGGTTGATTGCGTCTTTAATATGTTTTAAAATGTTAGTCTACTCCCTGAACTTCCTGTAAATTGGTACTTAGACATAGTTTTTTTTTTTTAAAAAGTACATTTTATTGATTATGCTTTTACAGCTGTCTCATTCCTTTGCGCCCCTTTATCCCCCTCTGTCCTGCACCCCACTCCCTCCAGAATCCCCCCGACCCCGCTTAGTTCATGTCCATGAGTCACACATAGAAGTTCTTTGGCTTCTCTATTTCCCAGTTACTACTCTTAACCTCCCCCTATTTTGTACCTGACATTTATGCTTCTTATTCCCTGTACCTTTCCCCCGCATTCTCTCCCTCCCAGCTGATAACCCTCCATGTCATCTCTATTTTTGTGATTCTGTTCCTGTTCTAGTGGTTTGCTAAGTTTTTGTCTTTTTAGATTCAGTCGTTGATAGTTGTGTTTGTTGACATTTAACCCCTCATAGTTTTTGATCTATTTCTTAGATAAGTCCCTTTAACATTTCATGTAATAAGGGCTTGTTGATGATGAACTCCTTTAACTTGACTTTATCTGAGAAGCACTTTATCTGCCCTTCCATTCTAAATGAAAGCTTTGCTAGATAGAGTCATCTTGGATGTAGGTCCTTGCATTTCATGATTTGGAATACTTCTTTCCAGCCCCTTTTTGCCTTCAAGGTTTCTTTTGAGAAATCAGCTGACAGTCTTATGGAAACTCCTTTGTAGGTAACTGTCTCCTTTTCTCTTGCTGCTTTTAAGATTCTCTCCTTATCTTTCATCTTGGACAACTTAACAAGATTCTTTATATATACAGATACATATTTGAAAGAACATTTGCAATGCATTTGCTATAGATACATGTATATACATAGTTGTGAAAATATTTCATTGGTGCTCATTTTAACTTCCTAATGCACCCCAGCAGAAGCCACTGTCTGGTTCTCCCACTTTCCCCCTTTGAGACACCTCTAGCTCCTGGTTTTCTTTGTCATTTCTCCTTCCTTTCACATGCTCCTCTTATGCTTTGAAGCACTATTACAGATGTCCCCATTCCCCACCCCCTGCCCCACCTACCGCCTTTGCCCACCTCCACCCAGCCCCAACCCCCCCTTCCCTCTGGCCATGGCCACACTGCTGTCTGTGTCTATGGGTTATGCATGCAGACCATCTACCCTGAGTCCCAAACCCAAATATCCAATGACTGACAGGATGTCACTGGATGTCTGTGAGCCTTTCAAACTCACTGTGTCCCACATAGAATTAGTTATGCTTCTTCCCAAACTGGTTTCCTATTGGTTTCTTCACCTGAATAGCTAGAACTACCATCCAAGACAGAAACTTGAACCATCCTAGACTTTTTCCTTACCTGCCCCAAATCGCTAAGACATGGAACATCTACTTCCTCAATATCTCAAGTGTATCCCTCTTCCTCTTGTTGCTATAGCCTCAGTTCTTACATTCAGACAAAAAGTACAAATGCATTATCCAGAGTCAAACATTCTCAATCAGAGCTAGGACTAGAACCTAACCCCACGCTCCAGCATGGAATGTACTGGAATCCTGCTGAGGGCTGTAAGTGGCTCCAGACTCTTCGCAATGCTTGGAAACAGTGCGCCTTCCACGTACTGACAGTATGGTTGTAGAGGCTGAGGTCAGCAGGGCAAGGCAGCAAAAAGTGGGGAGTTTAGGAGTCAGAATACCTGGGTTTGACACCCACTTCCACCACTGAAGGAGAGCCTGGTTCAGTGGGTTACTTTCTCTGTGCTTTAGATTCCTCATCTATAAAAACAATCCTATTTCTTCACCCCTTTTCTGAAATCCCCAAAGCTCTGGAAACTAGAAGTTATTTGTCTGACAGCCTAACCTGACTTAACTGTAAGGATCTGATGGCAAAACCTGACCTGAACGGAACTGAAAGTACAACAATATCTGCATTCTGGAACATGCCTGATCTCACAGTTTGGAAAACGGCTGTGAACCTATAATAGCTACTTCCCAGGTTGGTCCTAGGTTGGTTGCTAAGGAAATGAATATTCGAAAAGCAACTAGAAGAGTATGTGGCCCACAGTAAGCCTTATATAAGCATTTGACAAATAAACATTTCATGTAACAATTACCCCTAGAAATGAAGTGAGAAAAACAATAAACGTTAGAGACAGAAAAACCACTTTTGAATGGCACGCCAACCCCTTCCCTGCTCAGAACTACCTGCTATTGGTGGGTAGTTCTGAAACTGGTGTGTATGAATTATTTGCATGCAAGTCTCTTGATTTTAGTATATATATGTGTCCACAGTATGTATTTTTTAAGAACAACAAAGAATGATGGGTCCCAAACATCAATAGTGCTGAGGCCGAGAAGCCCCACCCTCATCCGACATTCTTGCAGTTCCTGCGCATGCGTGCAGCACTGCACACATGCCATCGCTATCTTTACACACCTGTCTGCCTCTCCTAGAATGCAAGTGCCCTGAGGGAAGACTATGGTTTAGCTATCTTGGAAGGACTCAAGTATTTGCTGAATAAACGAATAAATAAGCCATAGGTCTCCCCATCACACTTTATCTAATGAGGCATTTGCGAAGAAGGGCAGGTGGGAATGAGATTTAAGCCAATGCATCCCTTCAAAAGGCTGACAGGGAAACATTTCTCTGTATTTGGAAGAAGTTCCATACACAGGACTTCCACGGGGTCTCTTTGGTAACTTTTAAAGACAGGGAATAAATAAGTATCAACATGTGTTGAGTATTTACTGTGCAGCCAGCACTATGTTTTACAGGTGCTGACTCAACGTGGTCCTCACAAGGACTCCATGTGGGGGAATCAGTAAGACCCACTTGAAGAGTGAGGAACAGGAAGCACTGAGAGGTGAAAGGAACTCCAAGTTCACAGCCACCATTCTGGCAGGGGTGGCACCGGCATGGCGGCTTCTTTGGCGGAAAGGTAGGAGAGTTCTTTGTAAAGAGGTCCATTGCACTCTCAAACAGCTAAGAACCTGCTGCAAATATATAATTAGTTTGTATTTGTGCCTGAGTCACATCTATATTCCCATTGAGGCGTATGAGTTTAAAATTAAAAAAAAAAATAGAGAGGACTACTAAAGACTTGAAATTTTAGTCATGTGTCACCTCAGGGGAAATTAATACTGATTTTGGTCTGCAATACCCAAGCTCAAATTGCAACTCCAGTAATAAAACAAGGGCTTGGAAAAACAAGCACCTGGGGCTGATGCAAGTAATGCATTTGTCACAGGGCAGGGGCTGAAATGTGGAGCTAAGTGTTCTCAGGGAAAAACATGTCAATACTAAATCTTTCCACCAACCTTTGATGGATGTGCTAATCTTCTCAGGTCAACAAGGCTCACCCTGGCAACACACCATAATAACTTATTTAAAAGGCAGCTGGCTTTTTTTTTTTTTAAATGGACCGTTCCATCAATCTTTAAATTTTCATTCTCAGAAATGCGTTCTCTTTCCAAAATGATATTTGCTATACAAAGTAAGAGCTCAATAATACCTTTTTGGCAACAGAGGAGACTGCAGAGGGGAGCAGGTTTGGGAATGACTGTTTTTTTTTGCCCTCAGTTCTGTGTGACATGAAAACTCTGTAAAGAGAGCAAGAACAATGTCAGACAGGTCATTTCATCCACTAGAGGACGGGTCCACAAACTACTGGCCATAGGCCAAATCTGGCCCACGGCCTGTTTTTATCAATAAAGTTTTATTGGAACACAGCCATATCCACTTTACTTATGGTCCATGGCTGCTTTCAGGCTGCAAGGGCAGAATTGAGTAGTCATGAGACAGAACATGTGATCTGAAAAGCCAAAAATACAAACTCTCTGGCCCTTTGCAGAACCTGCATGCTGACCTCTGCGTGGGAGAAGAGTGGTCATCGTCTGGCTGCACGTTTGGGTCAGTGTCAGCGGGGGCAAATGGAGTGCCAGTAGGAGACCACAGTTGACACTTTTAAAGCATTCAAGTTGGGTTAAATATAGAAGAAGGCATAAAACGACATAAACAACTAAGCAGTATCTCTGAGAACTTCAAAGAACTGTAAGTGTTATGCATATGAAATTATCATTTTATGTCAAAAGAAAATCTTGCAGGTAGACTACAGTACACACCCTGATGCTGAAAAATGCCTGGCTGATTATATCACCCCCATGACAGGGCCCCTGGCACTTTGGTGAACGTCTCAGTATAAATTCCCGTTTCCCCAAGAAAATGCACAGAAGCAGGAGGAGGAGCAAGTCCCAGAGGAAGGGAGCTCAGAGGCCAGGGCTCAGAACTTCAGCGGAATGACCGGCCAGTATTTGGGCCGCTTTCGGTCAAAGTGCTTGTTAAAGCTCAGCTGCACGGCGGCCTCCATGGCCTGGATCTTGGCAGCGCTGTCTCCGTACAGGCGCTTCATCTCGGCCTGGCGCTGCTCACCGGGCCTCTCGGACGGTGGTTCCATGGAGCGGGGTGTCTTGTAATACAGGTCGTGGTCGGCATTCACATAGTCCTCCAGGCGCTGTTCATCCAACTGCTGCTGCCGCCCTAGGAACAAGACAACACAGTCAACTGGGGTGAATTCCATGGCACCCAGACTTACGGCGGGCAGTCCAGCAAGTCCCCTTAGCTGTCCCTTTCAAACTGTGGACCCAGGCCCAGCTGTGCCAGCTCGGATGTTCTCTAGATTCTAAAGCACAACCTGCATCTTTTTATCTACTTAGTTATGAAGCTCATTGTTCACTTATCAGAGGGCTATATGCTGAGAGCAATGGCAAAAAGCCACAAAGAAACATGGCACCCCAAACTATCAAACCTCTGGGAAGAGTCCTGAAAACACAGAAGAAAATGACACCACCTGGGTTCCTCTCGTCATCCACATGCCAGCCCACAGCCTGCCTAGCGAGGAAGGGCTGGTGGAGCTCCCTGGGTTTTAAACACGACACCAGGCAGGCAGGAAAATGCAGTGCTTCCTGGAAAGGCCAGTGTGGAAATTAGTAGTAGTTCCCACCACAAAAGAGGTGGTGGTGGGGGGGAATGATTTTAGGTATTCCAGAAAGAGCAAGTGCTGGCAACAGAGAATGGCCATGATGACCAACGATCCTTCCACTCATCCAAAACAGAAAGTGTACCAGGCGACGGGAGGTCAAGGGATTCAACACTTGCTGAGGGTAGAAGGGCCGAGCAGGGCAATTCTGCAAATGGAACGGAAACCTCTGAGGTCTAATCTTCCTGCTACTGAAACCTGTAACTTGGTGTCAACATCCTCACTATGGGATCTGACTTCCCACTTCACAGATGAGCTTAGGCCGCATTTCCAGCACCACGGGCTACATGCTTTCAATTCTATTCATTTATTAAATAGATTCTGGTACAGCAAGAATTGGTTATCCCCTCTCTTTTATTATAGCAAGTACTAACATAACTTTTATTCTTATGTAAATAAGCACAACATAAAAATATCAGAAAAACTGCCCTGGCTAGGTGTCACAGTTGGTTGGAGCACGGTCCCAATATGCCAAGGCTGTGGATTCGACCTTCATTCAGGGCGCATGTAAAAGTCACCAATGACTGCATAAATAGGTACAACAACAAATCAATGTTTCTCTCTCTCCTTCCCTCTCTCTAAAATCAATCAATAATTTTTTTTAAATGTCATGTAGAAAAAAAATGGGCTTAAAAATTATCAGCAAAACAATGCTCCAAAAAGTCAAATGTAGCCTAACTGAATACATAGATTTTTTCTAAGCTACTGTCAGGAACAGAGGAATTGATAGTAGAATGTGATAGCAGAACATCGATAGCTGCTATTGCTACCAAGAGAAATGCTACTAAGCAGGGAGTGAGGATGTTGTTGAGCTAAACCAACAACATAAATCATCCTTTTCTTGTTACAAAGAATGTAGCAGAAAGAAATCTTAGTATGGAAGAGATGACAGAAGTGAACGAATCAAGTGTGAACGGAAAGTTATTTATGTTATTCACGCACAGTCACTCTCATAAATCCCGTTCTTTATAAATGACACCTAGGAGTCGGAGGGAAAGGGTTTTATCAACTTGGAAACATTATTAAAAATGTATGTGGCCATTTCTGTCTTAGCACATCTGCAGTTCATTTTCACACAAGGAAGCAGTACACGGATACGCCAAATGACTGTCAAAATAAATACCGTATCACTGTTACCTTATCCATGGAGAAGATATAATTGACTTACTGGGAAACGCAGACCGCAGCCAAAATATTGACCTAACATGCAAATGAACGGGAGCTCAACAAGCACTTGTTACTCATTTGTGGTCTTTCTGACGAGCCTGAAACATCAGGATGCAAGTTGTTCCGTCTTTCTGGGTGTTCACATTCTATTCCCCACCGCATCCCTCAAGGACTACTCTGCTGAAGGCCTGGCACGGCCACATTAGCCAGGGACAATAGGGTCCCTCCCACCCGTGAGAGCCCTGCTGCTGGCCTGGAGGACACGATCCCACGCGTGGGGCCGCGGGGGCCTAGGAGCCTCTGCATCTAGAGGGCAGAGGTTCCCAGACCACAGTCGTTTCACTCTCAAGTTTGTACGAAGACCATCTTCAGCCCTCCTGACAGCTTCAGTGACACAGCAGATGTTCAACTTCCTGTCTAATCTGAGTCTCCGAGTTTTGAAGTTTAAATACACACTGGAATCTTCCCTATCTCGGTAAGTGTATATTTAAACTTCAAAACTTCCCTATCTCTGCTGTTAGGATATGTGAATATAAACTTTTTACTTTGGCATCTTCAGTTTCCTTTTCCTTATAACCTAACCTGGTTATCATGATGCTTCTTTCGGCCACTCTGCTGACAAAAACTGTCTCACCGATATTAAATTGGTGTCACCATTCTCTGTCAAGAGACATTTTCTCATACTGTTGACATCTATGGACGAAACACTATTAATACAAAGCGACCCCATCTGGCAGCCCATGAAGGCTGTGCAATTTTCCAAGTTCACACTCGACATGGGCTCATGGGTTGCCATCACTGGATTTTAGTTTTAAACAAAGTTCACGCAGTATAAGCACAAAAGATACAGGCCTTGGCTCTGTTCTCTACTTGTATCTCCTTCCCATCTGACCTTCCTTATGAAAAATGTAAGGTCCAACCCTGTCCCCTCCCTGCCCGTAAGAGGTTTGCAGGTTCCAGGTTTCCTGCACGGTGGATAGTTGTCCTAAAACACAGATCTAAGGGGCAGGAGGCCTGTGCCTTGCACTGAAAGGACAGCTAACGGATGGGTTGCAGGAGTCGCCTGTGGGGGAGGGGCCCTGTCACCTACATTCGCCCCATCCCCAACCCCAGGAGGACACCATGCCTGACACAAAGCAGGTGCTCAGGAAACGATTGTTGAGAGAAAGTGCAGACAAAGGCCATACATTATTTTTTCCTTTGGTGAGCAGCTCTGTTTCTTCCAGATGGTGTGAAAGAAAATTGCTGACAGCCCAGGGATAGAGAAACAGATGCTCAAATCACACATGGTGCTTGGAGGCATGCCCCTCACTAGGTCCCTCAGAGCTTGCATGGCGGAGGGGCTGGGGGAGCAGGCACAGGAGGGCCCCGGTAAGTTGGGGTCTGATTTGTTCCCTTCCATTCGAGTCCCTTCACCTCCATTTACTCACACAATTAAAAGAAATTGTTCTAAGGCTGGACTACATATCTGGAAACCAGCCAGCTTAAAACCAAATACCCTCAGACTGGCCGAAAGTGCTTTGGTGTACACTGACCTACGGGGCCAAGCAAGCCTCAGGGTGGGAGAGACTCCTTTGAAGGCATCCACTTATTCTGGTTTCTATTTACTGCTTCCTTCCTCCCACTGAAAGGAAGGATTCTTCTTAATCACTGGTAGTATTTCTTCTCAAAACATGGTGAGGGCTCCTCTGACCCCATGGACTATCAGCTGACTGAAGCAGAGAAGGGGACTGTCCCACCTCAGACATAACTGAACAGAGACCTGGTCAGGAGTGGGGGGGGTCATTTTTACTGAAAACAGCCATGGGACTCGATCTTACCAAGAGCTCTTTTCTTCTAGGATACTTGGTCATGGGAATTTGTTGGAATACAAACCATAACCTTTTTAGATTCCAGCACCAGGCTGTAGTGGGTTGACTAGTGTCCTCCCAAAAGTCACATCTGCCCGGAACTTCCGAATGTGACCTCATTTGGACACAGGGTCTCTGCAGATGTGAGGAAGGGAAGGATGGAGGTGAAGGGAACGATGGAGATGAGGTCACACTGGATTAGGGTGGACCCTATCCAAGGAGTGTGTCCTTATGTGAGACAGAGAAGGGCAGCTAGAGACACAGGGGGAAGACCATGCAAACCCGGAGGCAGGGATTGCAACTACGTTGCCATAAGCGAACCAACATGAGGAGCCAGGAGAAGCTGGAAGAAGCAAAGCCCTAGAGCCTTTGGAGGAAGTGTGGCCCTGCCAACACCCCAACTCTGCGCTTCCGGGCTCCAGAACCGGGAGAATAAATTTCTGCTGTCCCAAGCCATCCAGCTGGTGGTAATTTGTTACAGTGGTGCTAGGAAACTGATGCAGGGTGAATATGCAGATAGGGTTAATACAAGAAAAACACTCAGGATTGCACTGTTAAGGAGCAACTCTACTGGGTTCATCTGGGTTCAGGATATGTGACACCGGTATTTTTGCCTCACTCGATACATTTATGTGATGTTACCGATAGAGGCTTGTCGTGCGTAAAGAAAGAAAAAAACCAAGGACAGTGACTTGGCCTCTAGGGAACCTCACAGAGCAGGAAGACATGCCTTCAGTATTCCACAGATAATTAGCCTGAAGGCAGAACATTTTGGAGGACAAAGCACTAAGACAAATGAGTGTTAAAGAATGTTAGTTTTCCAGCATTAGCATGTCTTTCTGATTATATTCACTGCTACATTGCTAGAATTAATGATCTTCACACAACCGAGTGAAAGCACAGGCTTGATTTATATCGTGAATGCCTCATTTCTGACTTGTCAGCAACACATCCAGAACACAGGTGCAGACCCGGAGCCATTTCTGATGGGTCTTGTATCCTCGCCCCACATCCCTCAGTCCATGACACATGTACGCCTGCGGACAGCCACCATGTCCGTTTGTAGAATAAAAGGGCATTTCCATCCCTCCCTCCCACTTTTCTGCAGCCTTTCACACATTTCTTCTCACTGATTGGCTTTATGCATGTCTCAACATCTGGACTGGATGAAACGCACACACGGCGGAATTATGCTCAATCAGTATGATTCCACACTCGAATCTCATTGACTTCACCAAGATGACTAATTCAATTCTGGGGTGGAACCTTTGCTATATTCTGTAGGTTTTCCATAGAGGGGGACTGAAGGAGCACCAAACAGATGGGGGTCCAGCCCACTGACAGGGTCTAGACCTCCCTCCTCAGGCAGACATAATCCAGTGGAGCAGATGTCTCCCATCAAATGTAAGAAAAACACCCCGGGGCCCTTTGGTAAGAACAGTACTTTGAGTGCTGAGTGGGGGTGGACTACCTCCTTTCTTTCTTTCTCTCTCTCTCCTTCCCAGTCGATCCCACCCCTCAAAGCTTAGGGCATATTCCATTTCTCCACAACTAGCCCATGGAGCTCCTCCCCCGATTACCAAGTTCACTACTGGTGGTCAGCACTCTACCCCGCCTTTGCAAAAGGAACCATGGACCACACCGCAGATGGCTCTTCTAGGTACCACTTTTTCATTTATCTCCCCATTCCCACCTGGGTTTGTTCTTTGCGAATATGTCCCTGTTTTGACTCAACACCTGACCCCAAAACACATGATACATCTCTGATTGGCTGAAGCCCGAGACAACAGTGGCAGTGTTTGTTTCAGGGGACTTTCTTGTCTATTGCAAATGATAACTTGCGTCTGTTTTCCCTCTAAGACTTAGGATGATAATCTTGCAGAACCAGTCGGTGGTTATTTATACCAAAAAAATATGTTTCCTTAACTTAGCAATAAAGATTTTCCCCCAAGAAACAGGTAAGAACACAGCCGACCTTTAAAACATCACAAGTGCCATTTTTCCTGTAAGTAATGTTACCACTGAAGTTTTAAATAATGGAAACATCTCATGAGGAAATGATGACACAACAGAATCAAAAGCATGCTTGTTCCCACTGCACAAAAGGTCTTTATCCGATGTAATGTTTTGTTATCATTGAAGGGTGTTCAATTAGAGTTTATCTGGAAGAGTAGTGATCACAAGAAGCAAGAACATGCCGTCTATTCTGAAGGATTTTATCCTAAGACAATATTACATAAGATTCAGATGAGGAAAAACTAAACCCAATTTCGCTATGTTTTTCCTTTGCTAGTAATATTTTATAAACTTCTGTGTTCTCTAAATGATTCACATTCAAAGTTGAATTTGCCCTTATTGAAGAAGCAGCTTCTAGTGGCTCAAAAAACAAAACAAAAACAACTGTAACCAAGTATGCACACTACTCAGGTACTACTCAGATACTACTCAGGTCCCTTATCTCTTTAATAATAAGCATTTCCTGGCCGTGTATGGAACTAAACCTCAGGTACATTCTAGTAATGGCAAAGGCTTGGACAACACCCCGGGCGTTCAAATTACTTATGTCTGAATTCCATCATTCATTACTGCCTGAAGGAACACGTATTCATCCTAGATACCCCTCAAAGTGCTGTTGAAAAAAACAATGCTGGTGAACTGCTGCCCATGATTTTGTTACTGGGGGCTCAGGGCTAAGCCCTGGCAGCTTCTTCTAATAGACAAGCAGGTCTTTAGCAGTAAGATTTTGGCACCAACGTGTGTTCTCACCCTCACCAGACACTTCTCACATCTCCTAGGGACTTCATAATGCTTTCGGGACAGACTGCAGGACTCAAAAGCATGGCAGAGACTCTAGGACATGCAGTTTTGAATTTTGCTACAAATACACACTTTCCAAAGCACAGAGAAGTGGAAGCTCGATGTGTTCAGGGCTGTGATTAGTAATGTGCAAGTGGGTTCGTTTTTCCAGCCCCCGTATTTTACTATATCATGTCCAACAAGAATGTCCTAGAAATGGAACTAAATGACTAAATTTGACAGACACAAAAATGTAATTCTTTGGTGTTTTAAATATTTAAATGTTAAATATTTAGATCAACTTAAGAGTGTAAGTGCTGCCTAGGGCAGAAATACAGCACTTTGTTTGAAGTCACAGAATATCTTTATCAAAAAGGTACAGGATCGGAATCAAGCACCAGTCAGGACAAACAGTTACCAGAGTAAAATCAGTTTGTGGTGAATAGTCCACAACAAAGGATGAGCTATAAGCAACTAACCATAACAACTGACGTTTCTTGGGCACTGACTTTGTACCAAGCACCATTCTCTAACTTTTCTCTTATTACATCATTTAATCTTCATAATTATCATTGCATTAATGAGAATCTCCACTTCACAGGTGAGGGGGCTGAGGCTCAGAACGGTTAGGGCACGGGGCCCACAAGAGGGTTAAGAACCTCTGGCTCAGAAGTGGGGGAGCCCATGATTTGAGAGGTTCCGCCACAGCTGCACTGGGAGTGAGGCTAAGGATGAAGATTGTAATAGTTTTCATAAAATTCCCCTTTCTGTTGGTTTGCTATCTAGGCCACAGTAAAACAAACACACACCACATCTTCCTCACAGAGGCGATAACACGTTTCCGGTACACTTTCCATACCATTCACAAAGACAACTCTTGCAGGGGGATTGTATTAGTTTCCTATGGCTGCCATGACAGAGCACCCAAAACTGGGAGGCTTAGAACAATGGCTCACAGTTCTGGGGGCCAGAAGTTCGAGATCAAGGGTCAGCAGGGCAGGGCCGCCCCGGGCAGGGGAGGTGCCAGGGAAGGGTCTGTTCCGGCCTCTCTCCTGGTTTCTGGTAGTTAGTTCCTTGGCTGGTGGCAGCAGAACTCCGGTCTTCATGTGGCATCCTCCCGGGTGTGTCTGGGTCCAAATGTCCCCCTTGAAGGACACCAGTCCCACTGGATTAGGACCCACCCTAATGACCTCATTTTAACTTGATTCCCTCTATAAAGACCCCATCTCCAAATAAGGTCACCTCCCGAGGCCTGGAGGGTGGGGGTTAGGACTCCAATATATCTTTTATAAGGGACACAAGCCAAGCTGTAATAGTGATGGTAACAGTGCCATTTGGAGCCTTGGAGGAAATGAAGATTTAGGAACACTATCCAACAAAATTTGAAGTTCACCAACTTTATAAAGCGTTCCAACTGTAACTGACTTGGTAAAATGTCTCACAGAACCATAGCAAGTTCACTACTTTGTAGGAAAAGATTAGAAAACTTCTGATTTAAGGCTCATCATTAATAACAAAATACTTCATTCATTCATTCAAAATAATATTAAGTGCCAGCCACAAAGTAGGAGATAATTTGCATGACTTTTTAAAACCTACTGGATTCTGACAAAGGCAAGAGGGCGGAACAGATCAGTGTGCACCTGAACAGAATAGTGAAACGCCTAGCACTTAAACAGATGTTCTTCCCTGTATCTGTGACTGAACCACTCACCCTGGAAGAACGCTTTTCATTATCTTATGTTCATTTCATTCACATCTATATTTATTGGATAACTATATCAGGTTTATTTGAATTCAGCAGATATTTGAAAATGGCCTTTTTGAGGACCGGGGTTTACTCCTATCCTTAACCACAACTTTTATTATAAAACTATCCGTTTCTTAGAGGGGGGAACAACTTCTGGTAAGGACAACAGAAAGAAGCCCTATCGCCACCATATTTTCTTTTTTAAAGGAACAAAGAACACTCCGACCAAATGTGCACATGGGCCAATGGCTACTTTCCCTCAGGCGCCAGACTAATGGTTATTTTGTATGCATTTTGAAAAAAGCTTGACTTCATTTCTGGAGATCCAGGAGAGAAATGTATTCTATGTGTAATATAAAGTACTGTTTGAAAAGTACTTGTTTGGGTGTACTTTCTAATGCACATCAAAGAAGTCAACAGTTGAATCAAAAGAAGGGAAGTTGAGGGAGAATGACGAGCAAAGACACCCAAGGGCACGTGGTGGCATCTGTGAACACTCGCTGTTGTTATGAAAACATGGATCATCGAAAACGGAACGGCAACCCCTCCGAGGTTTCTATGTTTCTGTTTACTAACAATTATAGGTAAACTGTCACATCATTAGTGATACAAACAATACAAACAATATCGAGACTCTCTAGTGGTTATAATAGGCAGCAAATAACAGATATGTGTATATCTGATCTGTTACAGACACTTAAACTGTAAATGGTCTGATAATCTTAATAGTAAGGAGAGCACCAAAAGCAGTTCTAACTCTTGGAGTAAGAAATAAAAAAAAAAAAGAGACAATTCCTGCTTTCTGACTGAAGATATAAGACCATTCTCACAAGTCTGTAGCCCCAGGCAGATCACCTCAATGCAGCAGGATTGAACCAGAAAGTTTGAGTACTAGGCATTTTGTTATTGTTTTGGTTCATGGCAACCTCTGCTCTGAGGGGAGGGAGCTTACCATTTAAGATTTGGCAGCTCTGGAGCACCAGGGAAGGCTCAGAGCTGTGTGCCTGCGAGCTGGCAATAGTATTTGAGGAACCTAGCTGTCGTAGGGACAGAAGCTAATCCCTACGTTTGTGCATGAAGAAGGAGCACAGGAGCCCTGGCTGGCGTAGCTCAGTGGATTGAGTGCGGGCTGCGAACCAAAGGGTCGCGGTTTGATTCCCAGTCAGGGCACATGCCTGGGTTGCAGGCCATGACCCCCAGCAACCGCACATTGATGTCACCCCCCCCCTCTCTCTATATATATATCTCCCTTCCTTCCCTCTTTAAAAATAAATAAATAAAATCTAAAAAAAAAAGAAAAGAGGGAGCACAGGAACCAGAGTCAGGCAGACAGTAGCTGGAATCCTAATGGCAAATGTCTGGTCATGTACCATGAAACAAGTCAGTCAACCTTCTGAAGGCTCACCTTCCTCATTGGTAAAGTGGGTTTAATATCTTGAGGGACTGTTGTGTAGATTAGGGAACACATATGTGTACACATGTACACACATCCACATGCACACATACACATATGCACACACATGCGCACACATGCACACTCTCTGTCTGGTGGAGTCTCCAACATTCAATAAATGTGAGACACACTATCGGGTTGAGCTTTGTTCTAGAACTTAAAAAAAAAAAAGAAGCCCTATATTGAAACAGCTCTGGAAACTAATATAATTGAGGTGCAGCATCAGCATAGCTCTTCCAAGGTCAGGACTGGCTATGGAATATTCTCTGTGCTCAGCCGAGGAGTGAGAAAGTAACTTGTCACAGCCTAGGGAAGATACAACAGCAGAGTGCAGGGCGAGAAGAGGAAGCATGCACTTACGCCGCTCTTCCCTGTGCCTCTCGGTCTCCGCAAAGTACTGGCGCAGCTCCTCGGTGATCTCCATGTTGCTGACGTCGCACTCCACCCCCTCATCTGAGTCGGTGTCCTCCTCTTCTTCTTCCTCCTCCTCTTCCTCCGCAGCCCAAGCCCGGACTTCTCTCGTGCTGTCAGGACCGTGCGGCTCAGGCCATGGGGAATGCGAATGCCTGCAGCAGGAGCCCTGGGAAGCCCAGTAATGGCCCCAGGAGGACTGGGGAGACCTGCCCTCCTCGGCATAAGGGCCCTGGGGATGACCTTTGGGAGTGCAGTACCATGGGGACCTGACGTAGGACTCCACGGCCTTCCAATAAGCCATCTGGTGGCTTCGCATCCAAGCCATTGCTTGATAGTAATGACGCCAATATCTTGCATATGCTGGATGATGAGACCAAGGCTCCCCAGTTCCCGCTGGCGCGGCCTACAAAGTCAAGGGAGGTGTCGGCTAGATACCACAGGTCATCCTCAAGAGATAAAAGTAGGTATGATAAAAGAGACATGATAGGTCCATGCTCACCAGACACTGAGTGTACACATACTTGCTCTGAAGTATGTGTACGTGAGGTACACACGGCACAATCAGCTTTAAGGTTATGGCCATTAAAAAGCGGGACAGAAGCTAATAATGGTCATTTTTAGAAAGGATGCGGGGAGAGAGAAGGACCGGACATCTATTCCCTTGGCCCTTTCTATCCACTGTAGTTAAGCAACTAGTTCCAAGTGAGAAAGCCAAGAACCACATGGATGGATGAATGGGATGTTGTTTTCTGCTTTCCCCTTTCTGCCCCCCAAACGCCTGCCAGCCCAGCCTACTTCTCCTCAGTGCCTGGGACAAAAGATGCCGGCAATGCACCCAGTGGTGCTTTTACTTTTTATTTCTGATGTATTTCTTTGCCTTTCTCAGCCATGGAGTGAGAACACCAGGATGGTGAAGACTACATTTACCTTTTACTCTTTATGTGTTAAAAAAAATCTTACCTGTGATGCCATCTCTGATTGCGAAAGTCCAAAGGGGCACCGAAACTAGGAAAGAACAACCACAGGGCAAACAGCTGGTCAGCACGGGTAGGTGTGTGACATTTGTGGGTGATTTGTAGTTTGTCGAGCAGCTCCTTGGAGGGCGCCTCTTCCCAAGACAGTGCCTGGCCTTCATGCAACTCACCCCTACGGAGCCTGGCACATGCACATGGCCTTGTGGTCTGAAAAGGAGGGATCCCCTCAGGCATGACTAAGTGGCTCAAAAGACTTGGTTTTGCAAGTCCTGGTTTCTCTGTTTTCTTTTTCTTTTTCAATTACAGTTTACTTTCAATATTATTTTATATTGGTTTCAGGTGTTCGTGTAAATAGTTAGTAGTTACTATGTATATAAAAAAATAATACACAGAGCATGAGCTAAAAATGGACAAGGATATTATTTTATTTACCAATGCTTAACTCAAGTTTAAATTAAATTTGTATGTCCCTGAGGCTGGAATACACTATATCTTGTCAACTCACTGGAACCTTTGTTAGGTCTTGCCCTCGGACTGGGACTTGGAGAAGGCTCTAACAGGGGTGTCCAACCTTTTGGCGTCTCTGGGCCACACTGAAAGAAGAAGAGTTGTCTTGGGCCACACGTTAAATACACTGTGACACGTCATCACAAAAAAATCTCATCATGTTTTAAGTACATTTACGATTTTGTGTTGAGCCTCGTTCACAGCCATCCTGGGCTGCACGCAGTCTGTGGACTACAGGTTAGACACCCCTGCAAGACATCTCTCCAGCTTGGGTTGTGCCCTGTGCTTGAAGCCCCCTCAGTGGGCCTTATTTTGGTTCAGATTGCGATAAGCACCTCTCAGCCAGTGTGGGACATGGCGCTGTCCCTGTCTGACCACTTTGCCCCTGTTCAGGGGGAGAAACCCTTTTAAGGAGATCCTCCACCAGGCCTCGGGTGCAGAACGCCTTTGCCCAGCAGTCTTGCTCTCCATGGGAGGCTCCTCCCCTCGCTGCCTACCTGCCTGTGATTTACTGACAGGACAGGAAGGACCTAAAGGTAAAGTTCAGGCTGTACCATTTACAACCTATTTAAAACAGGCTTTGAATATTTTTTCTTCCTGTTCAGGAGTTCAGAGCTACTAAAATGACAGTCTACACTAGAATGTGCTTTAAAAAGTGAAATAATAATAAGATAAAACAAAATAAAATAAAATAAAATAAAATAACAAAAACAGTAAGTCTAAAATGCATGAGAATCGAAGCTCCTGTGAAATTGGAGCTCCTGAGAATTGAAGCTATTGTGCTAGTGAAAATCACTAACACAATACTAACCCAATATGTCGCTGAGCAATTACTTAGCATCTGAAACTTTAGAAATCAGATATGAAGGAGTGCTATTTTTCTAACTTCTCTTAATCACAGGATAACGTTTAAACATCTCCAAGTCTTAAGAAATAAACTTGACTTTATTTCATAATCTTGATCAGATGTTTTGCTATGGGTACTGTTGAAAACTGCAATGTGAAAATGACTTCTTTTAACATTTAACCTAAAAGAGAACCATTTCCCTTCTTTTTAATATTAAAAAAAAACCTTTCAAATAGGGTATTTCCAAGAGGGCTGACATGACCTTCTGTCATTTTACCTCATACACAGCCCACATTTCCTGTTCACTGTTCTAAATTCAGAAACTCATGCACATGTAGTGAATGTAAACTGGGAAAAAGTGAACAGATGTGGTGAAAATGTACGTGCAAATGTAGTTCCTATTACTTTGAAACTATACATTTAAAGGTTTAAAACACGAGCCATTATCTGAAAACCTGGTTCACTGCTGTGTGCTGTACAGGTTATTGAGGAAATATAAAATGCAATGCGATTCAGGGGCTAACCGCCCGGAGAAATAAGACTGGCACAGAATGAAATTCCGGTAGAAATCAGCGCACGCTTGAGTGCTAAACCGTAAGGTGCAGCCTTTAAGTGGCAAATTCACTCCAGCCAGTTTTCATCTAGCACTGATATCTGAATCGCTGAGAGCCTGCAGTGCATAATGACATTAAAGTGAACTCCAGTGTGTCTTAATCAAATTTGTTTTAGAAGATTAACAAGGAGCATAGAAATTAGATTAGAAAAGTCAAGGAGACATCTGCACGTCTTCTGAAGAGTAAGAGTTTTGAATCCAGACTTCTATGCCCTATAAAGTGTGCTTAGAGCCAGATTAATATGAATATTAATGATCCCAAACAGGGAAGTGTGACAGCCTCAAATGTTAATAAACATTATTGTCACTGAACACTACTGCAGACCTCAGAAAATCCTGTTTTTATTCATAATTGGGACAATCCAGCCTGGCTTTAAAAGTCGGAGTTACCATATTCTGCAAATGTATGAGGCAGCATCTGAGAGGTCCACTTTGTGGAGTGAGAAGTGTAGGAAGATGTGATAAGGTAGGCAACTGTTTAAGAAGTGCAAGTGTAATCCATCATGTCCTCCAGGCTGCTCGTTGTCTGTGGCTGTGATTAAAAAGGTGGAGGGAGTGCTAATTTGAGGAGAGATTACTTATTTATGCCTTTAATTTGACCAGTCATTTGATAAAAGGGCTGCCATGTTATGCTGCCTTAGAGATCATGCAAGGCACACTGAACATTTTTACAAGAAAGACTCCAGGACATGAGCTGAGATGCTCAAAAAAAGCCAATTCCAGCATTTGACGCAGAAGCAGCTCTGATTCAGACCAGTGTGCTGACTATTTATAAAGTGTACCAATTAATCAGTTAAAGTGCTAGACTCTTTTAAGACCCAGGACATTAAGAAAAGATGGATTTATATTAATGATGGAATACAAGCGACTTTGTCCTCAACTGTGTAATGTTGTCTGCACTGTTGCAGATGCTAGAACATTTACTATCAAATGCCAAACATCCTAGTTCTTCCTCACCTTCCACTTGGAAATCACTGGGGCAACTTCCGATTCTCACACTTAGACTCGGATAGGATGAGTGGAAGCAAGACAACAGGGATTACAGCCAACAATTTCAGTGACCAGTTCCTACTATTTGGGACAAAGGAATCATCTCCATGACTAAATAAGCAAATCGAACCATTTCTTAAAGACCTACATAGACATTTAGAGACTTAAAGGAAAAAAAAAAACTTCTCAACTCCCACAAAAGAGTATCAATCAACAGGTATATGTTAGAATACACCCACGGTGCCATGATTTCTGATGGATGCTCTACCAGCTGCCGTGTGCAAGGCAGTGACCCAACAAGGAGAAAAGGGAGAGAGTTCCCAGTGTCTAATCACTGAAACAAGGAATCCATACTCTTCCCTGCTGGCTGCATCAGTTAGCTCCCAAGGGAAGGGTCCTGTTAACTTGTTAAAGTTTGTTACTCTTTCCACATACAATGTCTAAAGACTTAATAAGACACCTGGGTTTCTGAAAAGGCAACATTAAAATAATTCTAGACATTAGAGCAACACCACCATCAGACACCATTACCATTGCAAAGAACAGAATGCATATGGTTGCAGCAAAACTCCGATGCCTTTTCACTGGTCTTTACTTTCATCTTTCATTCCCCACCTCCCTGGGAGTGTCTCCTACTCTATTATGGCGCACTTCGGGGACTGAACAGCCACTTTCTTTTCTAATGGGACGGCGCAGCTGAAAGAAAAGAGATTGGCAATGTCAGGGCAGGCCCGGATCCACAGCACTACCAACCGGGCAGCCCTCCCCAGTGAGTACAATGGCAGAATAGTCACTGCCCAGCTGAGCCCCGGCAAGTACAGAGACTGAATTCATTGTCTGTCCTCAACCAGCAGAAAAGGAAGGAATAAAAACAGCATTGAGGTCATTCACTGAACACTGCCGAGGCCCACAGGCAAGATACTGCCCCTGAGTCATCAACGATGTATTTTCCCAGAAAGCCTTTCTGAGAAAATGTACTCATTCTTCATTGAATCTGCTTATCCTGGAAGATACATTTTGACATGCATAAGTGTACATGAATAACGACGGACAAGAGCTTTGAAGTTTTCAATGGATACACTGTGGCTATTTTCATCAATTAAAAAAAAATTCCACAAATAAGTAATGCGCCTTTGTTGAAAAGTAGTGGCATCGTGTATCTTCTTCTTGTTGCATATTTAAATTCTTATAAATATAGGATGTAGGGTGTGTCACAGCAACCAGATAAATAAAACCACAAATACCCCTGAAAACGATAAATCTATAACTGCACTTTCCTCTCTATGCTCCTTTTCCCCTACAATTCTGAAAATTAAATATATGAAAAGTCACCTGCTTTGATTTTTGCAAAGAAACACGTGGAAAGTCAGTCATGACATAAGTTATGCTGGTTAAAGCCCTGAAACTTGAGTGGTCCCTGTTAGGCTCCTTCCGATTTGGTTCCCTGAGCCAACCAGGTAATTTGAGGGGTCCAATTAGGCCTACCAGTCCACTGTTTCAAGGCAGAGGGAAGGGGGGTGTTTCTGCTGGAGATCACTCAAAATATATGAAAGTACAGCGAGAAACCTGAATTACGTAAATTGAGTCATGCAATTCTAAGGAATCTCTTATATACAGTAATAAGCGTAGTAGAATGGCTGTCTTTCAACAACACGTGCAATGGCAGGAACTTCCCCAACTAAGAAAAATAATAAAATGAGGCTTTTTGAGAGCACCGTTTCCTGCTCCCACCCTCAGCCGCGTGATAAGGTTGGCAAGTTCATCTGGCCTGATGCCTTGATGGGCTCTCTCCTGTGGCTGTGCGTGCGTGGTCCCTGCACAGTGTTTTGGGCATCAAAGATGGCTGAAGTCTGAATGGTCTTCCACTCTCAGCAGTCCAAGCTCCATCTTTCAGACACGGGCCTCCCACAGTGCACAGGCTTCTGTGTTCAGTAAGCCTGCATCTTTCTGTCTCTAACAGCCACCGTTAAAACTTATGGGCAAGGGAGCCCCCAAACGGAGTTTTATTTCCCCTTCCCTCAAACCCAAACCCCAGTTTACGCTCTTCTGGGTGTTGCAATAAGTAATGTCACAACAAAGGCACAGCCCAGGGAAGGAGAAAGACTGAAAGGATGTAGTTAATTCTTCTTTTTAACAAACATTACATTCTGCCACAGAATGGCATTGTTTCATTTGTCCTCAAGAGTGCTAGATTTGTGAATGGATTTATTTACAAGTTCACCAATTCCCTATGTGACTAACATCAGAATCAGAAGTGAAATATGAGGACATCCCAAAACAAAGTTACCCTCTGATCCATGAACCCAACAGGCAATGCGAAAGCAGAAAACTGAGGCAACTGAGGGCATGTAATACAAGTCATCAACTGAGGACAAATAATACAAGTCATAGAAGGAAACAGATAAGATCTCTTCACTGCAAGTTTATGCTTCATACAGTAAAACCTCATGTGAGCATAAAGGAATAAGGGTTGAACAATCAGGTAATACAAGTTAAGAGCCTATCAGCAAAACCTACGACTAGTTTAACGTGGTTAAGACCATCAGTAGATTTTAGGAGCCTTATTTCAAGTTTTACTTCTATAAACATATACATGGTAATTGCATGCTAATCTCTCTTTTCTGAATGCATACAGCACTCATTATGCCTCACTCATTTGGGTGTTTAATCAATTACCTGTAGGCATGGATTCTGTAATCTAGTTCTTTTAAATGTCCTATTTTCCTTCCAGTATAAAAAAAATCATAGCTAATATTTCCTGTTCTTGGATGCTGTTGGGATTGCTGTTTCCCGATAACACTCTCTCCTCCTACCTTTACCCTTCCTAAAATCCCTGAATAGCTGGTCACTCAAATATTATAAAGCTCCAAATCTTTTCAGAAAGAAGAAATTTGAATGCATTAATGTTTTGCAAATATATTTTCAGTTCATCTGATCAGCCCTAGTTCTACTCCCTTCACTTGTTCACTTTTGTCACTGTTCTGTAGCTGGATTTGCAGTTGTAGAGCAGCCGATCCCAGAGTTCTGCAGTGAATTTGGCCTTTCCAGCCTCTGCTCCAGGCTAGTGGTTCAATGACCCCTAACCCTCTCATCGAGCCCCATCCTTCAATGGTGGATCCTAAAAACCACAAGGCCTTCCCCAAACTGTCAAACAGTTTTAGAATGAAAGTCTCTCTGGAGCTTTGGTTTATATACTTTCCCAGCAGGACAATGAGCATGCGTAGGGGATTTGTACACCTTATAGTGAACTTGCTTCAGTTTAAGCCTATGTCCTAACAGCATTTCAAAAATAGTTTTCTGTTCACATTGCCATGGCAGAGACTGCTACTTCTATAAACTATATAGTTAGAAATTGCATTTCTAGAGTAAATAATGCCAGGAGTCTTACTTGTGTTACTAATCTTTAGTCTGGATTTTCAAGTAATGTTCTGAATTCAGGTGCAAGACAGCTGAATACAGAACCCAGCCTGTGAAACAACTTTAACAATCATTCCTGGGGGGGAAAAAAAACTGTTCAGAACCCACTGGCCTGTAATAAGGGACTCAGGATTTCAAACCTAAAATGTACGTCGTTGGCTGCTGGTTCAATTCAAATACTGAGGAAGAAAAAAGGGCAAAGACATTCTCCACTTCACAGGCAAGGCGCATAAAAGACCACAGGTGCGAATGTTCTCCAGACAACTTCCACCCAAACCCCTGACTTCCCACAAAGAGTCAAGTGCGAGGGGAAATAAAGCACCGATTTTTGAGTATAAGAATCAATATTCTAGACATCCCTTTACGCATGAGGCTGCCCTAGCTTAACACAATGTTACTGGCACTTTAGAACTACATGGCGTGGGGCGGGCTTTAATAAAAAGACAGATGCCTAGGCCCTGCTTCTGGGGATATGAATTTAATTCATCTGGGACGGAGGCCTGGGCATCAGAATTTTAAAAGTCATACAGTGATTCTCAGGCACATCAGAGCTGAGAGCTTCTGGAACCCGTCCCTTCTCACAAATAACCGCGGGATGATAATTACTACGACAATGTGACAGCCAAGCTCTCGGCTCTGGAGGCTTCCAGGCTCCACCTTCACTTCCCAAAGAAAACCCAGCCGCCCCCAGAGTCACCTCGTGGGCTCCTGGCTTGCAGATCCTGGGCGGTGGGACAGCAGGGACCTATTTCCTGTGGGTCGAGAATGGGAGTAGCTGTTGCCTGGGCGACTAGTGAGCTTCCGATTGGTTTAGGTAGTCACTGCGCGCCGGAAGACCCGCCCCGCCCGGGGCCTGTGTGACGACACATTCGTGGCGCGTTCTGCACCACGCTATGGGGCGGGCTCAAGGTGACAGTCCAGCTCTTCAGCTGAGAGCGGGAACCGCTGGTGGCAGGTGCTGGGTGCAGAGCGCTTAGGTGCAGCGCCCTGGTCACGGCACTAGAGTTTGGACCCAGGCCAGCGCCCGCGTCGGGCAGCTGTATCTGTGCCAATGGGTTAACTGGGTGAGAAGACGAGGGTCGTTTCTGCACGACCCAGGTCCCTGGAATAGTTTCTTGGCTTTTGACATTTTGCTCTTCCCTCAAGGGAGAGTGGTCCTGGCTCCGGGAAATGGCCAGGCTTTGGAAATAGCTACCCAGATCAGAGTTTGATCGCGATTCTAGCGCTTAGTTTATTAACCTCCGCCAGCCTCAGCTCGTGAATAATAAGATGTGAATAATACCTAGTGCACAATGCCCGGTGCGTTAAAGCAAACAAATAGTGCCCACTAACATTATTTTTTATCATCACAATCACTATCAGCAATACTTTCCCTGTTAGTGTCGCAGAGGATTCAGTAATAACCAAGCATAAACCACTGGAAGTCTAAGTAGCTTATTTTTCTGGGGTATCTTGGCAAACCATGGCAAGATCCTTAAAAGGGGGTGTATTTTAGTTCTAGAATTTTCACTTTTGGGAAATTATTTCAAGGAAAAACAGATGTAAACTGGATGCTCATTGCAGAATTATTTTAATAGGTGGAAACTGGAGACAAGAGGAGATGGCTAAGTCAGGCTAACTAATGTCATGGACATAATTACCATGCTCTTCTTGCACTACCGAAGAGTCAAATAGCACAGAAGAATATGAACTTTAACAAAAGCATACTGGACGCCTGCCTGTACTGTCCATTGCAGCCGTTCAACACGTGGTGTTCACAGCTCGGAATGTAGCTGAATTGAGATGTGTGGTAACCGTAAGTTACGAAGTGGATTTTGAAGAGGTAGTTTGAGAAAAAGATGATAAAAATCTCATTTTTTAATAGCGAGAGCATGTTAGGGAAGAACTATGTAGGCAAAATATAAGATTAAAATTAAACCCACTTATACCTTTTTACTTTACTTAACACAGCTAGTAGAACATTTAAAATTATATATGTGGCATGCAGCGTATGTTTATGTATGCCTATTGGACAGTGTTATTCTATTTCCCAGATATGCAGTGGTGAACAAGACATTTTTTGACCTCATAAAAGTAACATTCTTCAGTAGAGCATAGACAATACACAGAATATAATTGTACATCATGGTAGGTTCTATGAAGAAAATCTAGTAGGGTATTGGCCAGAAAGCGTATATTGAGGGGGATTTTTTTAGACAAAGTTCTTCCTCTACTGTTTAAAAAATGGTCCCCAGCTGGGGTAGCTCAGTGGATTGAGCTCCAGACTGCGAATCAAAGGGTCACCAGTTCAATTCCCGGTAAGGGCACATGCCTGGGTTGCCGGCCAGGTCCCCAGTTGGGGGTGCTTCAGAGGCAACCACACATTGATGCTTCACTCCCTCTCTTTCTCCCTCCCTTCCCCTCTCTAAAATGGATGGGGGGGAGGATGAAATATCTATGAACAGAATGAGGGTAGGGAATGATAGGAGTGTAGTGTCTTCTGGGAAAAGTCAGGTGTAGAGTGAAGCTGATAATCAATTGGGGCCTGTTGAAATATCTGCCTTAGGCAAGAGGCTGCATCAGGGGAGGAAGGAAAGTAAGAAGAGGGGTAAGTAGGAGGGAGAAAATGCTGAAGGACTCCCAGGAAAGGCAGGAAAAGCAGGCTAGAGTAAATATGTTTCAGGTAGAGCAGTTAGTGGAGTACTATGAGTCTCTATACTACAGTACCATGAGTGTGTATATACATTCTCTCTCTCTGGGTGGAAGGCGTCCAGAGAAGTAAGGTAGATCCACTGGGCCAGGGGCTTAGATTCCACCTATTTTGTAGCGTCATGCTCCCTGGTTTGTTGCCTTGGCCCACATGGCCCAAGATGGCACACCACTGAACCTCCCTTCCAACCAGTGGGAAGAGAGGTATGGGAAGCCCTTGCATGCCCCATCCCTCTAATATGCTAAAGTAGCATTTCTCCACCTTGGCACAATTTACATTACAACCAGGATAATTCTGTGTTTGGGGGCTCTGTTGTGCATTGCAGGATGATTAACAGCATCCCTGGGCTCTACCCACTAGATGCTAGTAGCATCCCTCGGTTCTGACAATTAAAAATGTCCCAGACAGCCCTGGCTGGCATAGCTCAGTGGATTGAGCGAGGGCTGGGAACCAAAGTGTCCCAGGTTCGATTCCCAGCCAGGGTACATTCCTGGGTTGCAGGCCATAACCCCCAGCAACCGCACATTGATGTTTCTCTCTCTCTCTCCCTCCCTCCCTTCCCTCTCTAAAAAATAAATAAATAAAATCTTAAAAAAAAAGAGAAATGTCCCAGACAATGCCAAATGTCCCTAGAGGCAAAGTCATCCCCAGTTGAGAACCACTGCCTTAAGGGTATTACCCAGAAGTCTCCAACAACACTTCTGCTTAAATCCCACTCATGGCCAAAGCTTCATCACTCAACCATCATAAGGGTAGTGGAGTCTTGGAAGTGTCTGCTGGCCAGGTTCCCAGCTAAATGTTAGCTAAAGAAGAAGGCAAGAAGCTAGCAGATTCTTCCACAGCCTTGTTGCTACAAGTAGTGGAAATTCTGTAGCTGACTGAGAAGGTGGCCCTGTTTTTTTTATCTTCCAGGCTAAGTGTTAGTTATTAATCCTTTTAATTCATTTGCATGAAAATACTGCTGGTGGGGAACACTGAGCACAAAGAAGTGACAATCCCTTTCGAAAAGGATGGGCATTTGTTACCCTAGAGAGCTGAGCAGGGTGAGTGAGACACTGGATTCAGAAATGGAGGCTAGAGAAGTTTGGATTTTCATGTGTTTTAGTGCCATCCTGTGGAAATTTATAAGTCCTACCATTCGTCACTCTGTTGCCTGGTATATTCTTTGATTTGTTTTAGGCATTAACCTCAAATTATAAATAACCCTTATATGGACTTTAGCCAGACTCTAAAAGGCCCTTACAGCCCTGGCCAGGTGGCTCAATTGCTGGGGCATCTCCCCTGCATCAATAGGTTGTGGGTTCAATCCCTTTTTGGGGTGCATATGGGAGGCAACCAATCATTGTCTCTCTCTCTCTCTCTCTCTCTCTCTCTCTCTCTCTCTCTCTCTCTCTCTCTCTCTCTCTCTCTCCCTTCCTCCCTCCCTCTTCCTCTCCCTCTCCCTCTCCCTCTCCCTCTCCCTCTCCCTCCCTCTCCCTCTCCCTCTGTCTCAAAATTAACAAACATATCCTGGGGTGAGGATTTAAAAAAGAAGAGAAAAGGTCCTTGCAGGTAAGGAGCTCTTTAAAGCAGAGTCTCTCACTCTCAGCACTATTGACATCTGGGACCAAATCACTCTTCACTGTGAGAACTGTCCTGTGCACTGTAGGATATTTAGCAAAAATTGCCAAATCTCCCCTGGGCAGGGAGGCAAAATTGCTCCTAGTTGAGAACCATTCATTTTAACAGAGCACCTAAAAATTCCATGGTTGGTAAGACCATATGCCACAGTAATCTTGTATCAGTGTTTCCTGGAGGTGGGAGGGGGGGTGTCTGGGAGAAGTGGATAGTCAGAGCTAGGACAAAACGAGGTGCCAGCCCTCTTTGAGGTGTGGCTTGGTGGATTAAGCACGGGCCTGTGAACCAAAGGGTCGCTGGTTCGGTTCCCAGTCAGGGCACATGGCTGGGTTGCGAGCCAGGTCCTTGGTGGGCGATGGGGTGCACAAGAGGCAACCACACATTGATGTTTCTCTCCCTCTTTTTCTCCCTCCCTTCCCCTCTCTCTAAAAGTAAATAAATAAAATCTTTAAATTAAAAAAAAAAAGAAAACGAGGCTCCAGCTGCAGCATGACATATCCTCTTTTTTGTGCTCTGGACAGCTCCCAACAGCTGGAGATCAGATTGACAGAGGTATGCCAAAAGCCCGGTGAGAGGATGTAGAGCTTCTTCAAACCTGATGGCAAGGGCATCTTCAGAGACCATTACCTAAAGCAGGAAATAGCGCAGAGTCATCCCAGACTGTGATGCTGAGCCCCCAATTCCCCTTAGAGATGAACAGGCATGGATGATCCTGCCAGGTACATGAAGGCATAGATACTGTAATCTGATGGGGCTTTTTAGGTCCTTCCAGCAGCCCTGTGCCACCTGAGTATTGTAGAGAACTGTCCCCTTGCCTCGATCACATAGATAGTGCTAGCCCAGCTGAGGTTTACTTTGAAAGTGGGTAAAGGAGAGGTCACTTTCCCAGGAGAATGCCCTCGCAGACAGGGCATCGGGCTCCTCCAGTTTCCCTGCCATTTCCCCTTCCTGGCAAACTCCTGCCTACCACCCAGACACTCTCTTTCAGTGGATGGCTTCACCTCCTATTGACAGAATGAAGACCAGGTGCAAATTTTATCACTGCAAAATGTTTCGCTGTCTGAACTCTGTACTGACCGTGCCTCTCATTTTAGCAGATGGCTTTGGCTTTTGCCTAGGCCAATCCATTCTTGTGTTCGTTGCAAACAAGCCCACGTCCCCATAGGCACCTTGCTCCTCAATCATGCACCTCTCTCTTACATCAGTACCTCTCTTTTCCCTGGCCCCTTCTCCATCGGCATCAACCTCGCCCAGGCTCTCTGATCTTTGCTGTAATTTTGGTTGATTTTTCATCTCCCACTCCTTACTGTTCTATTTTTCAAGTTCTCGTTTTGGTCCTACTTCTGGGAAAATTGGCCTACTTTGGTTCCCTTGCCTTCTTTCCTCTCGACCCACTGCCTTCTAGCACATCCACTACAACATAGCCAAGTCACCGAGGCTCTCTGCTGACTCCTTCCTCTCTATTATCTAGTATTATTTGGCCTCTATGCAGTGTTTGATACTATTGACCATGCCCTCTTTCTTTGCAATGATGACATTTTCCCTCCCCAAATTGCAAAAGTAACATGTGCCTCATGCACAGAACAAAAAACAAGAAGAAAAACATAAGAACAAAAACACAAATCTCAGAAAACACAGGCACTTAAGCACAAAAGAAAACAAGAAACAGTCCAACTACTTTAAAATACCCACTTTTTAGGCTGGTGTGGCTCAGTGGATTGAGTACTGGCCCACAAACCAAAGGGTCGCTGGTTTGATTCCCAGTCGGGGCACATGCTTAGGTTGTGGGCCAGGTCCCCAGTAGGAGGCATGCAAGAGGGAACCACACATGGATGATTTTCTCTCTCTCCCTTCCTCTGTGTAAAAATAAATAAATAAAATCTTTAAAACACAAATTACTTTAAAATACCCAGTTTTTAGAGTATGACCTTCCAGTTTGTTGTATTCTAATACATTTAAACACATACATACCACTCTCTTGCTTATATACACACATGTAAAACCAAATGGTTTCTTGTGATAGATCCTACTGTGACTGTTCCCCAGCAAACTGACTCAGTGATGGAGTTCAGGGTGCAGGATGTTTGCTAAGGAATGACCTTGGGACAAAGACCTATGAAAGGGAAAGGAAAGAAGTGATTGGGTTGACAGGATTTCTCAACTGCCAGCACATGGGCCTTCCGGACTGGGTAATGCTTTGTGGTGGGGCTGCCAGTTGTGGGTGTTGAGCAGCATCCCTGTCCTCCACCTTCTAGATGCCAGTAGCACATACACACAACTCTCCCGCCACTACTTGTGACAGCCCAAAATGTTCCCACACTGCCAACTATGGGGGTAGGGGGCAAAATCATCCTCCCATGGAGAAGCAATTGGGTAGAGAGAAGAGTTGAACTTGGATATGGCCTAACAAAAGGCTTTGCGGACCCCACAGCATCTCAGGACCTAAAATCACCCTTCTCAGTCATCAAAGGTAGGCTGAGATGTCAGGACCTCTATTCTCTCATATGGAGCAGTCACTGGACGTGAAGGGGGCGTGGTGTTGGCGAGGTGGCTCTCTGAGGCTGGAGCAACAGGTGCTTCATTGACGGGGGATCCGGGCCATCCCAGCATTTGTGACATGCTACTCCAGAATTGTTCATTTGCTTCTCAGCATCTCCCACTCAATGATAAAACTCCTGAGAATTGGAGCCATGCCTTATTTGGTTCTGTGCCATTAAAACATAGCATACCGCCTGGGAAGAAACACTGTTTAAATGACCTAATGAAATTAAATGGGATGATACTTGTGCTTATTTGGATATTTGCAAATTTAAGTACTAGAACGAAAGGCTTCATTATGTATTTTCTTGAGGTGGGGGACACTCCAAAAAGATTAATGTATATTTATGTTATTGTATTAAATCATGGGTACTTTTTTTGGAAGTATCAAGTCACTACCAGCTGATAAATAGCATTGACCTAATCTTTAACAGTATTTTGAATCTTCAGTAGGTGAGATTCTTTATCAGTAATTTATAAAGAGGATTAGGGGATTGGTGTTGCATGGAGCCAACTAATTTATGAAATATCACTCAGAACTCAAGTAATGAAAATTTCTACTTAAATAGATGTGATTGTAACACACTATGTCTATGTTCAGCCACACAAAATAGTACCCCTTTCAATCCAGCAGAGGGCACAGCTACACATACTTATTGATGGAGAAATACTTGCAAAAGCAAATAGAAAGTGCATTAATCTCACGGCCATACACTATAGTGACATGTTAGCACATGTGAGTGTAATTACATATTTAAAGTTCAATCATGTGTTGTTTGGAGGCTGCATTTCCAACTCTATTCTTTCACATTGTTTTTTATGTTATATCTTTAATAAGCTCTGGATTAGGTTAAGCTCTAAATATTACCATATGATGTCACTCATACGTGGACTCAAATGAACAAATTGAACTAACAAGTAGATAGAGACCGACTCATAGATACAAGGCTGACAGCTGTTGGAGGGGGGTAGTTGAGAGTCTGGGTGATGGAGGGAATGAGCAAAAAAGAAAAAAAAACCCTCATGGACACCGACAATGGTGTGGTGATAGCCAGTGAGGAGAAGGGGCAGGGGGAGGTGGAAGAGGGTATAAGGGGATAAAAGGTGATGGGAGGAGACTTGACGTGGGGTGGTGAACACGCGATTACAGTGTACAGGTGATGTGTTGTGGAACTGTGCACCCGAAATCTGTATAATTTTGTTAACCAGTGTCACCCCAATAAATTCGATGAAAAGGAAAAAATACTACTGATAATTCCAACTGGCTAAAATCATTTGAACCCAACAATGTGTAAGGGCGTTTTAGAGCATAATTTCCCATATGGTGTGTTTTCTGTTCTCACAGGCTATTTTAAGAGTCATGATACAGAGGCACGCCAACATATATGGTGCAGTGTCTCCCTCACAGTTAAAGTTAACAGTGCCCCCCAGTGTTTTCAGATCTTGCTTGGCATGGGTATTGTGCATGATGAGCTCATGTGGTGAAATGGACAAAGGCTTGCTCTAGGGGGATGAAAGGTTTGGCTTTGCCCCTTACTGATTGTGACACCTTGGCCAAGTAACTATGTCTCAGAGCCTCCCTGTCTTCATCTGTTAATAGAGGAATGCTAATGCCCACTGGGGCTCCTTCACCGATGGGCAATGAGTGCTTACAGCGTAAGAGCCATGCACATTGCGCATGAGATGCATGGGGTCATCTGGGCCATAGCGCAAGATTAACTGAAGCAATGTCATGAAGTGTCCACCAGATGGTGGTCAGTCTCTAGTTTTCCCCAAGTGAAGAATTTGAAGGAATCTCCAGGATCTTGGGCAATTCAGAGTAGGGGGAGGAAGAGATCTCTAGAGGTTCGAATTTGCTATTCTAGGGAGGAGGGCTTTGATCGGTGTTCCGACCTTATTTTTACCACAGCCTCGCAAAGCTGTTCGCTCTTTAGACATGTTTCTTACTTCACTTTAGATGCAGTTCTAATTTCATTTTGGGGAATCTGTCCTCTGACAGTAATTCAGAACGATAAAAGGACATAATAGCTACATATGTATAGATGTTTATTTATTACAGTATTGTTTATGGATAATTAGTGAAACTGGAAGCAATTTAGGAAGCAATTTGATGGCAGCCATCAAAATGAAAATTGTGACTATTATAGAGGTGCATGGAAAGGAAGTCTGATGAATGGTAAGTAAAATAAAAGCAGAATGAATTATATATCATGTTAATAACTCTGTCAAAATTGAGAGCACATGTGGCTGGAAAACAAAGGCAAGAAAGATGGAACGGTAGTAACCCCTGACAGAATTAGCAGTCTCTGCCTTTCTGTACCTTAGTATCTCTCTCCCTGTCTGTCTCTCTGCCTCTCCTTCCTAAATCTCATCATTGCTACAATAATGATACTTGTAGAACATGGCACTTCTAAAGAGATTTTCATGCTTTGTTTGAAATTCAGCAACGCCTAATGTATCCAGCATGTTAGGGAAGAAGTGGCATATTTATTTAATTGTTTAAAAATGATTTTATTTATTTATTTTTTTAGAGAGGGGAGGGGAGGGAGAAAGAGAAGGAGAGAAACATCAATGTGTGGTTGCATCTCATGAGCCCCAAACTGGGGACCTGGCCTGCAACCCGGGCATGTGCCCTGACTGGGAATCAAACCGGCAGCCCTTTGGTTTGCAGGCCGGTACTCAATCAGAAGTGGCATATTTTAGAAGCTTCAGATTTTTTTCTGTTAAAAAATTTTAACTAATCTGATTAAAAATTAAGAGATCTTTTTTTTCCCCTGATTTTCACTTTAACACAAACACAACACCAGGAAGGCCATTTTGGCTAGAAATTTTTCTAAAGCATATTACATACTTTCCTGCCTCCTCTAATAGTTTCCTGGGCATATCTTACCCTTTTCTTCATCAGGCTTGCCATGACGACTGTCAGTTTCTCTCCTGCATTAGAATACAACACTGTCCTCATGTGCGGTTCAACTATAGGGTTCTTTGCCTCTCCTGCACATGATCAAATCTCCTCTGAGTTTTAATTCCTTGATTCTTGTTTTTACAGGCTTTCTTTCTTTGTTGTTTGGCCTGTTTCTCTCTTGTGGTCTCCTAGGTGTCATTTTCATGGTTGCCAGTTTCCCAGTCTTTGGCGGCCTTATTTTTTCTAACCTCCTAACAGATTTGCTGCTTCTAACATGCCTTGTTAGAAAATCACACAATGCAGTTTACTAGAATTATGTGCAGAGAGCTCCAAAGGGCTTTCCACTTTATGTAAGTTTTTGGACCGTGGGGAAACGGCCATATCTATTTTGGTTGCTCAGAAGTATTTTGACTTATTTCTTAGCTCTTGGCTGCTTCCTGGATACTTGAGGTCTCAGGGAAATGACCTATGCACAAGGGACATGCTGCTGCGGGGAAAATAAAATACTGGCTCTCAGAAACAAAGCACAATAGTAGTAAATCCAGTCGACCCCAACCAATCAATGGAAACTGAAAGCAGAGTCAAGCAATCAATAGCCATCAAAACCCCTACACTTGTGTCTGCTCCATTCTTTCTCTTTGTCACTTCATCCTTTCCATTCATAGACTTCATCCTGGTCCAAATGTATCTCTAGTTTAGGAAGGAGCCATGGAACAAGGAAAAGCAGAAATTATACAAAAATAAACTAGAGAATAATTGCTGATGTGATGCAAGAATCGTTTCTCTCAGCCAACCAGTAAATGGCACATATCTTGAACATAGAAGCATATTTTAAACATAAAAATCAGGTTACTAGATGCAATGGCGACTCAAAAAGATGTAGGCATTTATGCTCCCTCCTCTCATTTTTTTCAATAAAAGAACTAACTGTAGGATAGAGTGGACCAATTGCGCAATTAAAATTGAATTAAATGTAATTAAAGTACACATAACTCTCTGGGAATCTAGGTGTCAGATAAATTCAGATATTGCCGCTACCCAGCATCAGTGCTATTTTTAGTTCTGCTGTCTGAAGTAGGACTCCAATTCAACGTTAGCCATTATGGATGTATAGACACTCTTGGGAAGAGCATTTCTACCATAGCTTATTGGGCTCCACCCCACTCTTGAAAGGCATTTTTCATCTTCCAGGCTTGGGAAAGCTTTTTATACTTCCCAGCCTTCTTTTTACTCCAAAGAACACCCAATCAAATGGGCAATAACCACAAAACAAAATAAGCAAACACAGCCCTTAATATTCAGAGTAGAGAGTGGAAGATAACTTGTAATGGGACATAATTTTTTTGTTGTTGTTACATTCTGGAGGACCTTACAGATTCCATGGCTCAGTATGTGAGAAATCACCTACACTCAGATCCGTGTTTGAGAAACAACCATCTCCTAAGAATCAGTGCAAATTGCTGGACACATTTTGTTCAGTGTGATGAGACATGGTCGGTGGGATTGGAGGAATAATCAGAAAGCACACACTTTTGGACTGATTGCTTGTGTGCAGGTGTGGGCTGCCCAGGGAAGGAAAGGGAATATAGTTGGAGCAAGCAGCAGTGTTGTGTTTACACTAGACAAGATTCGCTGGTCTTTGGGATAGAAAGCTAGTTGAGAAAATAGTCATCAGTTCTATAGTTTGAAGGCTATCTCAGTGAAAACCTACAATGTCCTATTGTCATCTGGATAAATCACATGTTAGACACTGATGCATCTATTGAATTCCAGATTATTCACAGTAGTAGGGACAAGGTTAACTTTGAGAAACACCACTCAAGCAAACATATTGGAATAATCAAAAAATTATGCCCTGGCTGGCATAGCTCAGTGGACTGAGCACGGGCTGTGAACCAAAGTGTCGCAGGTTCGATTCCCAGTCAGGGCACATGCCTGGGTTGCAGGCCACAGCCCCCAGCAACCGCACATTGATGTTTCTCTCCCTCTCTCTCTCTCTCTCTCTCTCTCTGTCTGTCTCTCTCTCTCTCCCTCCCTCCCTTCCGTTTCTAAAAATAAATAAACTCTTTAAAAAATTATTTAGAGCCTTGAAACCATTCCAAACCATATTTTTCCCAGTAATTTTAAAAATTCTTTTTACACTGTTGTGAAAAATTATGAAATAACCAATATCCTTTGCCTCTCTTTTGCTCACTTTCTATTGGAAATGATGACACGAGACAAGATAGCCCAAAGGTTAGAGACAAGAGAATACTTTCCCTTCTGGCTATAGAATGCTATGAGCGTCTACAAATTGGATGGTCAGTAGCTCAACGGATGTTGAGAATAGTGTATGTACTCAGTTTCTTAAGTAAGCATTTGGTTTTCTGTTAAGCTAAAGAAATGCAGTCAATTTAATATGCATAATTGATAAGGCAAGTTTAATTGTTTTTAGCCGTGGTTCTTAGCTTTGGATTCATGCTAGTAACACTTGGAGAGCTTTTAAAAACCCTAAACCCAGGCCACATCCTAGACCAATTAAATTAACATCTCCTGGGGCTGGGACTCAGATATCAGTATTTTAAAAGCTTGCTGAGTAATTCTAATGCATAGCTGAGTCTGGGAAACATTGCTTTATAGAATATCCCTGCTCACTCTTAGTTAAGTTTTAGTACATTAGGGACTCTTTTTTTAAAAAACAATCTTTGACAGTCTGTTTCTTTAACAGTCTTTAGGGACCATTTCTGTTCTGTTTCTTTTGCTCTAAACAAAAGCAAATCATTAGAAAAGAATAATCCTATTTATTTTCTTTTATTCCTCTTTTCTTTCTTTCCTTTTTTTTGGGGGGGAGGGGGTACTCTTGGTTCTTCTGCCGTATTGATCAATATAGCATAATATATGGCATCAGGTCATCCTATGTTTGAATACAAGTTAGGCTCTTAACTAGTCATCATTGATTGGCAATTTATTTAATCTCTAAACTAGGTCCCCCCTCCCCACTGTCTATAGCAGTGATTCTCAACAGCAGGTACTTTTACTCCCTAGGAGACATTTGGCAATGTTGCAGACATTTTTGATTGTGGCCACTTGGGGTTTGCTTTTGACATCTAGTGTGTAGAGTCCAGCAGTGCTGCTAAACCTCCTGTGGTGCACAGGACAGCCCCACAGCACAGAATTATTGGCTCCAAATGCCATGAGTGCTGCGGTTAAGGAACCTTGATCAACAGAGTGAGGCTCTGGTGTCTGACAGTATGTATTCATATTCTTGTTCCTTTACTTCCTAGCTGTGTAACCTTGAGCAACTTACTATTCCTGCCTGAATCCATCTGAAAATGTAACTATTATTAGCACTCACCTTGGAGTTGATATGAGGTTTAAATGGGTTAAGGCATGTGGAGCCTTAACACAGTGCCAAGTAGCTATGCATCACCAAAATATGTTTCCTATTCTGGAGTGTTTATAGTACCTTGTCAGGGTCCTTGAGATCACGTTCGGCCATACTCTCAGCATTAGTATTTCATGACTTGGAGGTAGGAGGGGGAGAGGGGTTGAAGGGTGGAGTTACCTTTGAACATTCACCTGCTTTGGATGATAAGCGGAAATTCAGAGGAGACAGTCCTACAGACACTTTTAATTTCCTTTTCCCACCTTTTGTGTCCCTCTCCCAGTTTACTACTAGAGCTTGACACTTGTGTTGAGGTGGACCATCCAAATGAACAAGTTTGTACTGGCTCAGACAAGTCAAAAACATTCTTGTTAGTGCTGATTCTAAGGGAAGAGGGCTTAATAGCAATCAACACAGTTTATTAATAAACTTTATATTTGTTATTCACAAGGGACAGATGGCTACAGGAGTGTGAAACTCGGGAAAGAGTTCTGTGCTGGAAATATATTTGGGAATCATTATTACAGAAGGAGTCAAAATTCTGGGCGAGAATAAAAGTGAGAGGAAGGGTGTAGGGAGAAGAGAGAAGGGGGCTCAGGATACAGCCCAAGAAACACCTGCTTGGCTAGTATTTATTGTACACTTACTGTGTGCTTGCAGGCACCTTTGGGGTTATATCTAGGAGTGAAACTGCTGCTTTGTATGGTAACTCCATGTTTAACTTTTGGAGGAAGTGCAAGAATGCATTCCAAGGCAGTCACACCATTTTACATTCCCATCAGTTATGTGTGAGTTTTCAAATTTCTCAACATCCTTGTCAATGCTCATTATTACTTCTCTTTTTGATTCTAGCCATTGTAATGAGTATGAAGGGGGCATACCATTTTGGTGTTGATTGTATATTGTTTTAATTAAAGTGTTATTTGATACGCATTTGCAGGTTGCTATCTTTCATTATCAGTATTTCAAATGACTTCAAAATATTCTTTCAAATGGCTATATAAGAATTTGTTAGACCATTCTTCTGACTGGGGACACTTGTTTCCAGGTTTTTACCATTATAGATAGATTTACCTGCATACAGATTTTCTGATGTTTGGATTACCTTCTGAAGCTACTTTTAAGACCCATTTTGAAGTCTTTATCTGTGAAGAATGCATAAAGAAATATACAACTGGAAAACTTTGTGTGATGGAGAAAAATAATCCATCATGGATTACTATTAATCATCAAAGGTTTAAACTGGCAGCACGTTCTCAATAAACAGGATTCCAACCAAGCAGTGAATACTAGTGCACCTACCTAATCCATCTTTGAACAGAAATGGAAAGGTCCTCTCTTATTTCCAGTTGAATAAAAATGAAACTCCCCATGTTCACTATTGAGCTTGGACACTCAAATTTATTATTACCTAAAAATAGATTTTCATTGTATAAAAAACAGGAAACATAAGCAAAAGGAAGGAACAATCCCCCTCCCTGGCAATAATCATTGCCTCTCTCTACAGGGTCCCTGGATGAGCATCTTTGATTCATTAGCAGGTCTGAACTGAACTACCTCCAATGGTTGAGCCTGAGAAAAATCACCCCCAGGCAGATTTAATAAATGACCAGCAGCCTTGAGCTCTGAAACTGCTGGAGTTTCTTCATGGAAATCTCCTTGGAAAAAGTAACACTTGTTTCTATTTCTTTGGTCTTCAGATTCATTTATATGGATTTAAGAGGGAAACTCATACAAATATGTGAGGAAAGTTTCAGTGGGCTCTTCCACTTCAAAAAATTGATTTAAAATTACAGTGACAATAATTCCCAATGCATTAATTAGACAAGTTGCAGGGTTCATATTCTGCTAATTTAAATTATTTCCCTAAGTTCTGCTTTTCGACTTCTGCATACAAAGATGTGCCACTGAACTAATTCGATTGTCACAAAAGGGACTTGTTTTTTGACTGTACTAAAACCCCTGACCTTAAAAAAACCTACAAATGTTAAGTTATAGATACAAAAAAATTTCTGTACATTTACCATTTATATTCAAACATTTTTGGGGGTACTTACTGCACATAAGGCAAGATGCTGAGGCCATGTACTCGATTGCAAAATAGGTTGGGTGCTAGGGAAAAACAAGATTAATCCTTAGGCAGAAAAGTTATGAATGGAAGGAGGTCCATTGTGGATGGATTCACTGAGGATTTTCTAGATGCCAGCTTTATTTCAGTTTCCTTTTTTAAAAAAATATTTTATTTATTTATTTTTTAGAGAGGGAATGGAGGGAGAAAGAGAAAGAGAGAAACATCAATGTGCGGTTGCTGGGGGCCATGGCCTGCAACCCAGGCATGTACCCTGACTGGGAATCAAACCTGTGACACTTTGGTTCGAAGCCCACACTCAATCCACTGAGCTACGCCAGCCAGTTCAGTTTCCTTTTTTATTTTTATTTTTTAAGAGTCAATTCTTTTTTTTTTTTTCAGTTTCCTTTTATAGAAAGCAGTGATAAAACCCAGATGTGATGGAGGCAGGAGGGGTTCCTGGGGGCATTTGACCCGCAGGACTGCAGGTGTGGAGGTGAGGTGTTTGCAGGACTAGGGAGGAGCAGGAAGTGTGTCAGAGAGCCCAAAGTTGAGGAGAGAGAGGCAGACTATCTCATGGGGCAATTTTGCCCTAGTCTCTATAGGATGGCAATTAGGTATTTGCAAAGCTATCTTCTCTTAGGCTCTTGTGTCTCTTTAGATAAATACAAATAGCTTGATCCTAGGTCCCAAGATTGTGACTCAGTTGGTGGGCAAGGAACTTGGGAATCTGTATTTTTACAAAGCTTCTGGGTCAATGCTCATGTACAGCCAGGTTTGGGAATCTCTACAGCGTAGTCATTCCATGGAATTCAGTGGTGCTGGGTGACTTGGCTGCATGTCACAATCACCTGGGGACTGTGTCTGTTAAAAAAAGTTCATTGATTTCAGAGAGAAAGGAATGGAGAGAGAGAGAAAGATCAGTGTGAGAGAGAAATATCGATTCTCCCAACCAGAGATTGAATGCACAACACTTAAGTGTGCAGGACAAGGCTCCAACCAAATGAACCACACCAGCCAGGGCCACCTGGGGGCTGTTAATATAGATGACACTGGGTCCCATCTCTCAAGAGTCTCACAGTGGCCTTCGGTGGGCCTGAGCATCGGGATTCTTCCAAGCTCTCCAAGTGATTGCAATGGGCAGCCAAGTTGAGAACCACTGGCTTAAAGGCATTCAATCCTGATGAATCGTCCCTCTTGCTATCAAAGCTCAAAATGAAGAAATGGTGGCAGTTTGAGTAATTGAACCAGAGAATTCAAGAGAACTGAGAGAACAGGATTCAGCACGGCAGCTGCAGAGGGAGTGTAGTAGGCACATCGTTATCCATGCAGCAGCACTGAGAATACTTTCTCTCAGGGACAGCTGTACTTTATCATCTAGGTGGTAAGGGGCTGGAAACACAACCAATCTTTAAAAGACCTCCTGTTTCTGAAAGGTTCCTAAAGCAGCCAGTGCCATGATTATGAAATGAGACCTTTGTTTCCAGAAGATAAGCAGCCTCAACAGTCCTCCAGAGCCAGCACAAATCTGGAAAGAGAATGGACACCTGTGCAGAGGGAGGGGCAGCCTCCACACAGGTGACAGAGGAACTTGGCTGATTTTTCATAGACTCCACACTTGTAACTGTGCCCTGTGTTTCTTCTCATTTATAAATGGCACAGCAGATGGCAGTCCACCATACAAAGAATGAGCTGGATCTGTCACCATCTCCAAGGTGGCAGCCAGGCTGGAGACAGCAGAGTCTGGGAACTGTACAGTGTCTGCAGAAGCACTGTCACCATAGAACTTTCTGGAATGATGGAATTATTTTATATTTGTCCTGCCCAGTACAATAGCCACCAGCCACATGAGCTCTTTAGCACTTGAGATAAGGTTAGCGAGAGTTAGGAACTGACATTTTAATTTTATTTAATTTTAATGAAGTAGAATTGAAATTTAACTAGCAACACGAGATGAGTGGCTGCTGTATTGGATAGTGCAGTTCTACAGAGTGAATCTTGACTCTGCCACTTACTACCTAAGGCAAATTTCTAAACTTCTTCAGGCTCCGTTCCCCTCAGCTCTGTTTCTTATTTGCTGGTATCTCAATCCTCTTAGGGACAGAAGTCTCTTTGAGAAAATAAATTGATGGATAACTTGGCTATGCAAATATAGGCCTCAGAGAAGGGTCTGGAAAGGAAGTACAGAACACAGGGAGGGCCAGTCATTTTTATAACAACGTGGGAGAAACTGTTCATTCACTGCTGGCCCTCGTGAAGAGGGGAAGAGGAGCCGGTAAGAAAGGCTGAGGCTACACGGAATGTTGGGGTGGCCAAAAGGACTCTAGGAATAGGGGCGGCTCATATTCGCTTCAGGTTCTCTCTGTTACTGTGTTGTAGACCTTCTCAATCTTTCCAAATCTTTGGTAACATTTGTTCTAAACACAACTGGTTGGGCTGGATTTGTTTGTGTGTTTATGTGTATGTGTGTGAGTGTGTTTGTGTGTGAATGAGGGAAGGGAATGGCTCAATGTTGAGACTACAACTACATGAAAAAGGAAGAAGATGGAATGAGCAGACAATTACTCAGGTAAACTCATATAGCGAAAGCAGGAGCTCAGAGGCAGGGGAAACCACGAGGAAGTCCCTAAGGAAGTTTTAGGAATCACGGGACTAGCATTGGTTTTTATGAAGTGGCAGTTAACAGCAAGCTTATATGTATCTCAAAAGGAAGGGTTATTCTAGCTAATATTTGTACTATATGTAAACTGGGGATAATAATAGCTATTGAAGAGTTGTTGTGAAGATAAAATGAGATAATGCCTGTAAAGTGCTTAGTTCCATGCCTTATACATAAATAAGAGCCTAATAAATGATAGTCAAGCTTCATTTTCTATTTTCAAAATGAATATAATGCATTTGTTTTAGTAAGAAAATTGACTGAGATACCACATGAAGATCCCGATTCACAGCAAGCATTTCCTTTTTAAAATTTTATTTATTTTTAGAGAGAGAGGGAGGGAGGGAGAAAGAGAAGGAGAGAAATATCAATGCAAGAGATACATTGGTCAATTGCCTCTCACACGCCCCCAACTGGGAACCTGGCCCACAACACGGGCATGTGCCCTGACTGGGAATCAAACCAGTGACCTTTTGGTTTGCAGGCTGGTGCTTAACCCACTGAGCCACACCAGCCAGGGCCACAGCAAGCATTTCTTAAATGCCATACTACTTCCTTTTGAGAAGGGGACTCTTCCAGACACTTACTTCAGAGCTCTATCACTGTGCATTATACATCCACCCAGAAATTCCCTGGGAACTAATTAGGTCTTTCCTTCTGCCTCTTCGCTCAGTTACATACGGTATCACTTTTAGGAACCCTGAACTGATGCAAATCTTTGCGTGGCGGTGCACCACTCCTATGGAGCTGCTGTCTAATGTCCATGTTCATCTTCCGCCTTTATCCACCATCGTCTCAGACTGTGTCCCTCTCTTGTAACTCATGTGGGATTATTGCATCGATGAGGCCAACTTTTATCTAATTTTAACAAGTTGCGAGTCTTGTTTACTCAAGCAGTTGTCCTTGCCTCTCCCACAGTGACCTTCATTTTCAAGCCTTTCCTCTTAATTATTCCTGCTTTTCAAATGTCACTAATTGCCTATTCAGAACATTTTGTCTTTGGCTGACATGTTATTTGCATCATTTTCATCCTCTTATTTATTTCAGCCTGCTCCTTGTTACTGAGTTGAGTACTTAAAGAACATTCTGTACGTAAAAATCAAACCTCATCTTGAGAGCAGCCTCAGAAAATACGGACAATTACAGGGTTCAGACAGGACAGGCTACTCTAAGCGGTCACCAGACAGACATCTGCTTTTCCTCACAGATGATGTGGTGACTTCAAGTTTGATGATTCAAATGAAAAGTGTTTTATGCATCCCTAAACAAAACAAAACAAAACAAAACATAATTACCACCTCACCTGCAATTCAGCTACCTTACCTCTGGATGGTGGCCGCTCATTAGCATTTGTGGCGGAAGGAAAGTCTTTTGATTGAAATAAACACAAACCTGCCTTTTGTCTTTCCAAATATGTTTCTTATTAAAAGAGCTTTGTGTAAGTACCATGGCATAATGTATCAAATTTGTTACTTCAATTTTCAGTCAGCATTTCTATTCAGTGGCATCCTTGCAGATTCTGGTGCCGGGGAATCTTATATTTTCCAGGACGCTTACATTTTGTTAAATGCAGGGGCTTGGGTGTCCTGAGGAAAGACAACTGCAGCTACACTTCTGAAGCCCCAGAGCAGAATGATAATGCCACAAAAGCTGTGTTCCACATTCTGATGACTAAAGAAAAACCTCATTTTGTAGTCATTTCATTTCAGCTATTTCCTCTCCATGGTGAATAATAAATGCAGGCATAAACTGAAAAGAGGTATTTTCCTTTCCAGGAGGTGGAATTGCCTAGAAAACTCTGGAATTAAAAAAAAAAAACAACCTGAACATAAATCTTGTCAGGCCTGTTAACTAATGCTTGCAATTTTTATTTACTCTAAGTGGTGAGAGCTGCCAAATAGTGTATTTAAAAAAGCACCCCAGTTTGCCTTTGCATACATAGGGCGTTGAGCAGTTGGTGTTATATATGAAGACTTCTCCACAGGCTTAGCCCATCCTGTCAGGCCCTCTTGTTTTACTGTGTTTGTAAATCATAGAGCATGTTTGAAATATACAGCGATGGCCAACTCTGATGTGTGATAAAAGGTGCCCATTAGTGTCCATTTTTCTTCCTACACTTTTACCTAGAGCTCTCATGAGGAAAATACTAGTGGGTAAAGGTAAATGCTGAGGAATGGAAAGTACCTTGAAAGGTACCTAGAGTATTTACTTTTCCCCTTTTTTAAAAAAATTAATTGTATTAGGGTGACACTGGTTACTAAGATCATATAGGTTTCAAGTGTACAATTCTGATACATGATCTGTATATTGCATTGTGTGTTCACCACCCAAAGTCAAATCATCATCTGTCATCACACACTTAACCCTCTTTACTCTTTACTACCCCTCCCCCTTCCCTCTGGTAACCACCATATGGTTGTCTGTGTCTATGAGTTTTTGTTTGTTTTTTTGTTTATTCATTTGTAGAGCATTTACCCTTTAAAAATACTTTTTTTTAAAGATTTTATTTATTTGTTTTTAGAGAGGGAAGGGAGGGAGAAAGAGAGAGAGAGAGAGAAACATCAATGTGCAGTTGCTGGGGGCTGTGGCCTGCAACCCAGGCATGTGCCCTGACTGAGAATCGAACCTGTGATACTTTGGTTCGCAGCCCGCGCTCAATCCACTGAGCTACGCCAGCCAGGGCTTAAAAATACTTTTAAAAAAGATTTTATTTACTTATTTTTAGAGAGAAGGGAAGGGAGGAAGAAAGAGGGAGAGAAACATTGGCCCACAACCCAGGCATGTGCCCTGACTGGGAGTTGAACCCACGACCTTTTGGTTTGCAGGCTGGGGCTCAATCCACTGAGCCACACCAGCCAGGGCCCTTTTTAAAAAAATACTCAAAGCTCATCATTTATTTCTAGATATTTACAATTGAAGAAGATCATTTACTTTTTCTGAGGAGGGTTCCTCTTAGACCCCAAGTCACAGGTTTTGAGTACACATAAGGTTGGTATATCAGTTAAGGTACAGCCAGAAGAGAGAAATCATGAAAGTAATATGAACCCTCACTGGAATGGTTTGTAAAGTTCTGAATTTTCACAGAAGGCTACCTAATATTTTCTCATCATCTTCATGGTGCCACAACCAGACTGTCACCATAGTCTTAAATGAGAACACAAAAGTTATGCATTTTAGCAGTTTCCATGACTCAGACACAAATGTAGTGAGGTTTATTTGAAAAAAATTATGCTTGAATATTAAATAATTATATTGTAGTAGGAAATCCTAACTCTAAAGGAAATGGTCAAGCTAAATGGTTAGGTGAATACAGCAAGTTACCAAGCAGTACATAATAGAGGATTTCCAGTTTTAGTGATGGCAGAGTGGCTTAGATTGGGCTAACCCTCTTACATATATAAATTGTAAATGTTTCTTAAAATATTAACAATATAAGTATTTGAAGGCACTAGAAAGTGACAAAAAGGTTTACAGAAATTGGATTTGACTCTTGAAAGAAGTGAACTACACTGGGTAAGATCCAAGTTTGTATAGCTTTTTTTCCTCTGAAGGCATTCTCCAGTCTATGCTAAAGCTCAAACAGAGAGCTGCTGTCATATTGGCTAGAGGTGTCAGAAGACTGAATTAGGACATGTAAGAATGACTGGAATTCGACAGGTAAAACCCTCAAAGTAGGGAGTCACAGAGGGGGCTGCATATAATCTCCTCTTGGATTGTATAAATGCATCTCATTAGTGCATACAAATCTGTGCATAGTCTCCCCTTACACCATTGGCTGATCCCTGAGCTGAACTTGCACCAAGGAGCATGCAAGGAGACTCATGGAAGTAAAAGCAGCAAAGCTGAAACATGTGGGCAGAGATTGAAGCTCCTGCCCACAATGGTGAGACAAGAGTTTGCAGTAGGAGTCCTGCCAGGTTACATAGCTTTGGCAAATACTTTGGGATTTCCATTGAAAGTCTAGAAAGTCCATGCCCAGAGTGCTAAAACTTCGTCACAGGACTAAGAGATCAATCCTAAGAGTAAGAGCAAATCAAAACAATTCCACCCCCACAAAGTGTTAAATAAAGTCTCCGCAAGTTCAAGGCTAGCCAGTAATTTAACTACCTGGTAAAACAAAACTGATCAATTTCACAGGGTATAACAGAGTTCAGATTCTCTAAAACATACCATCCATAATGTTCAATATATGATAAAATGATAAGATGTGCAATAAAGCAGTAACATATGACCCAGGGCCAGGAAAAAAAAAGCAGTGAATGGAACCAAACATTTGCAGACAGGAACTTTGAAGGCACTATTATAATCATGTCCAAAAACTTACATTAAAACCATTATTAAAATGAGTGAGCAGCCCTGGCTGGTGTGGCTCCATTGGTTGGGCATTGTCCTGCAAACTGAAAGGTCACTGGTTCAATTCCTAGTCAGCACACATGCCTGGGTTGTGGGCAGGGTCCCTGGTTAGGGGCATGTGAGAGGCAATTGATCATGTTTCTCTCACAAATTAATGTTTCTCTCCCTCTCTTTCTCCCTCTCTTACCCTCTCTCTAAAAGTATATAAATAAAATCTTTTAAAAAATGAGTGATCAGATGGCGAACCAAGGCAGAGAAATAAAAACTATAAAAAGGATCCAAATAAAATTCTAAAAGTGTAAAATATGGTAACAGAAATAAAAAATTCACAGGGTGAGCTTAACAGTAGTTTGGAATTAGCAGAAGGAAGGCTCAATTAATTTTAAAGACAAATCAATAGAAATTATCCAAACTAAAGAATGACAAAAAAAGACTGAAAAAAAAAAAGAACAGCCTTCAGTGACAGGTGGTACAGTATCAAGTGATCTGACATACATGTAATTGTTGTCTCAGAAGAATTGGAGAGAAAGGAGCAGAAAAAAATTTTGAAGAAATAATGGCTGCAAAGTTTATAGTGATGAAAACCATCATTTTATAGGCCTGAGAAGCTTAGTGAACAACAAATAGGAAAACAAGAAAGAAAACCACACCTAGGTACATCACAGTCAGCCTCGTGAGAACCAAAGGTATACAGAAAAATCTTAAAAGCAGCTTGAGGGGGAGGGAGGCTTTTTAGAAAACAATGGCATGAACAATGGTTGACTTTTATCAGATATAATAGAGACACAGAGACAATAGAGTGACATTTAAAAAGTTCTCAAAAAAAATTCAACCAGAATTCTAGATCCAATAAAAATAAAATAAAAATGTCAGTTTGTTCTTTTTTTCAATGCCTCTGATTAGAGGGGAGGGGGAACATGGAGGAAAGAAGGGGAAGGGTCATCAAGGAACATGTATAAAGGGCCCATGAACAAAGCCAAAGGGGGGTAGGGTCGAGGGTGGGAGGTGGGGGTGGCTGGGGTAGGGGTGAGTGGTGGGGGTAAAATGGAGACAACTGTGCTTGAACAACAATAAAATAATAAAATAAAAAATAACACATAAATCTACATGCATAGAAAGTGTTTTTTTTAATATAAATAAATTAAGACCCTACATGCCCTGATTGGTGTGGCTCAGTTGGTTGGGCATCATTCCTCACAGCAAAAAGTTGTCATTTTGATTCCCAGTCAGGGCATATGCCTGGGTTGTGGATTTGGTCCCTGGAAGGGGCAAGTATAAGAGGTAACTGAATGATATCTCCCTCTCACACCAGAATTTCTCTCCCTCTTTTTCTCCCTCCCTTCACCTGTCTCTAAAACTAAATAAATAAGAAATCTTTTAATAAAATTAAAAAAATTGTATTGTTGTTCAGTTACAGTTGTTCCCCATTTCCCCCGCCCCCATTGCTTTCCCCTGCCCTACCCACCCCGCCTCCCACATTCAATCCTCCACGCCATTGTCTTTGTCCTTATGTCCTTTATCCATGTTCCTTGACTTGACCCTTTCCCTTCTTTACCCCATTATCCCCTCCCCCTCCCCTCTGGTTTTTTTTTTAAAGAGAATATATTTTGAGAAGAACAAATGCTGAATGAATTTGTTCTAGGCAGTACTAAATTGCCAGAAATGAAAAAAGAATTTATTTAGGCTGAAGGGAAATGGCATGTTAAATGCACAAGAAGGAATAAAGAATACTGGAAATGATAAATATTTGTATAAATGTAAAAGACTCTTTTGACTTTGATCTTAATTTCTTTAAAATACAACTGAGTCTTCAGAGCAAAAACAATATTTTATTTTGGCATTAATAATATACAGGTATAATATATAACAATAATAAGGGAGGGTTAATAGAATTATACTATTACAAGGTTTCTACACTTTATGTGATGTGGTAAAATGCTAAATCAATACAGTGTCTGATAAGTTCAGGATACATGTTCTAATGTTTAGAGTAACTACTAAAACTAATGCAAAGAGATAGATAAAAAATCAATAGAGTAATTAAAATGGACTAGTGGAACAACATTTGAGTAAGTGCATAGAAAGCAAAAAAGAAGAAACAAAGGGACAACAAAAAAAAGGGACAAATAAAACAAATGGTATTCTCCAGAATAAACCAATGAGGAATAATGAAGAAAATAACAAGAAAAAACTTGTTCTACCTGATATAAATATGACCCACAAAAAATTATAGTGATTAAGACATTGTGATACTAGTGCAGAAAAGGATCAATGAGAAAAGGTCCATGCATGTAGGGGAATCTGGTATTTAATAGAGGTGGCATTTCAGCTCGGTGGTGGTTGCGGGGTGGGGGGCGACCTACAGCTGACATACTCAGTGGTGAGAGACTGGGTGTTTCCTCTAAAGATTGGAAAGAAGGCAAGGACATCTGCTCCCACAACTTCTGTTCAACATCACGAAGGTGACATTGACTGTGTCAAAGTAACCCTATAGAGGGAAGGAGGATCTTTTCAACAAATGTTTCTGGAACAACTAAATATCCACATAGAAAAAGGTTAACCCCAGCCCCAAACTGATCGAGACTCCACACAATTCCAATCCCAATCCCAGTAGGCTTTTTGGTAGAAATGCACAAGTTTACTGTATTCTAAAATTTACATGTCAATGTGAAAGGCCTAGAATATCAAAACCATCCTGAAACAGGAACAAAATTGCAGAATGTTACCTTACTTGAAAACTTGCTTGTGGATCAGATGTGATGAGACAATGGTGCTGAGACCATGCCATTTGCAAGCAGAAACTTTATCCAAGACTGCCCTCGGGAGCAACGCTTGTGAAGGGTGCAGGCAGTGTGATTAAGCAGAGGGAGAAATGGAATAATGAAGGAACTGCAATGGAGACTTTAGCCTATCTCTCAGGGAACCCAGCAACTGAGATAACCTTTCCGAGCTGTGGTGCTTTGAAGTAAGAGAGGCCTGGCTTTTATACCCTCGATGTGACTACTCATGGTCTGCCGGCTTCCCTTAGCGAGGGACTGTGACCTTGGGGCAGTCAACATTCTTCAGCTGATGGCCATCAGCCACTACGACTTCCAGCAGTTAGAGAAATGAGTGCTTTAGTCCTTAAAAGGGATCTTGGCTGGTACTCCAGAGTATCCACTACCACCCATCCTTTGTGCCACTTGGATGCCCTTGAATCTTATAATAAGTGCTAGGAACAGCTTCTCTATAAGTCTGGTCGGTCTCTTTTCCTGCAGAAAATGTTTTGAGGAAAGTTAGTGAGTGCTACAGCTTTCATCTCTGCAGCTGTTCTTGAGGCCACAACTGATACTTATCAGCGCTCTCTTCTACTACCCATTCCATGTTCTATTCACCCTTGACTATCAATAGGAGATACAGTACAATGGAATGCCACACCTCCTCCAGTCTGAGGCTCTTGTGAGGGGTCCCAGACAAAGGAGGCTAGGGTCCTATGCGAGACTCTAACTACGTTACCTCAGGGTGTACACGCAGAAAGAAAAGGTCAAGAAGCAGTCACAGGACCAGAAGCCACTCCCAAAAGGAGATAGGGAGTTACAATCCATTCCCAAAACAGGACACATTCTTTCTGGCCAGTGGCCCCCTGGCAGCCCTTGTCGCAGGTAATGGGACAGCCATGTATTGACCCCACAACATGCAACAACATGAGTGAATCTCAAGAACTCTGTATTGTGTGATTTCTTTTTATGAAGTTCAAGGACAGGCAAAACTAATCTAGAGAGACATAGATCAGAACAGTGGTTGTCTATGGAAGATGGAGATTGACTGGCAGGAGCCATAGGGAAAACTTTTGGGGAAGATGACAATGTTATACTTCTTGATTTAAGTGGATGTTGCATGGGTATATCCATTCATCATAATTCATCTAATTGTACATAAGTCATAAGCTAAAATGTTAACCACGTTGGAACTGAGTGATTTCGTTTTCTTACCTGCTATATTTGTGTTTTCCAGGTTTTCCCCAATGAACATGTATTTCTTGAATAACTAGAATTTACTCTTAAGAAATAATTTTATTGTTTAAGCTGGTAAGCTATTTTCCTAATTGACCATTTACAAATTGGTGTCTACACAAGATCACCTTTTCCCTAGATGTACTTAATGCTGTAAGATTTGTATTAGCATATTGCCTACAGATGATTTCAAAGTTCTAATGAATCATACATTTGTATGGCTGGATAATAAGTTGAAAAAATCAGCTGGTCCAAAAGATTAACGTCCATAGCACTCAGGAGAGGTGGTTATTAATTTTCTTCTGGTATGTCTCTAGGTACAGAGCCTCCACCACTTTCTTTAGTCAGCCTCTTTCAATACTTTATCATCTTGACGGATCATTGCTTAGAAGATCCCTTTGAGGCAGGTAAAAGTCAAATAGCATACTGTTATATTGAGGACAAAGTGAGGTTGCTGACTTCTAGAATGTTCTTCTACTCACCTATTGCTCCATACCTGATATTTCTATAATTCGATGTTTCTAATTATCTTTGATGAAATTAAAGAGCTGTTTGTATGCATGAAACTTGTTTTTCTTTAGGGACAACTTTTTATTACATATGACATTTTAAGCATGGAAGCACCTCTGCTCTACAACGATGTTTTGCCTTTCATTCAGAATAAAGGCATTGCACCCATCCATGCCTTCTTGTATCTAGTAGACTGCCATTTACATACTAAGAGAGGAAATACTTGTCAAGAAACTGCCAAATCAGGACACTTTTGAGAGGGAAAATGGAACTATTGTCAATTTAGCTAGCACAGCAGCCATAAATGGGACTATCCCAGGCTATTTAGACTAGAACAAGTTCATCTAAGCCACTTTTAGCCAACCTGTGAGTGATGGCTGCAGTTGAATGTGTGTCTGCACGCTGAAGTTGAGTTAGGGAACACTGTCTACAGAGAGGACATTCCAGTTAAGGCAGGTTTCGTCTTTGTGAGTTTAAGAGGAAAATTGGTCTATGTTTCTGTTGAAATCCACAGCTGACATGAATGTTTTTATGAGTGTAGATTCCATTACTTTTATGTGGCTCTTGATGCTCTGCATATTGATGGAGTTATGGCTTGGTGGGAAGCTCTTTTATTTTGGGGGTGGTCTGTCTTCTCTTTACAGACTTCTCTGCATGCAGTTCTGTGTCTGTTTATGAGAGGCAATCTGTTTGCCTATTCATGAGGAAACTTCCCTTTGATTCAGTGTTTGGCCTGCTCAGCATTCCCCTGCATTACTGTTTTACTTTACACTAATAAAAATTGATAGCTATCGACCGACTCTGACACCATTCTGATTTTATGAGTGTTTTTGCACACAAACTGCTCCTTGGTTATGCTTATCATTGGTACAGTGAATGCAAAATATTTTTTAGATTTAATTGGTTGTTCTTGACTTACTTTTAGGTAGTTTCTTGTGTGCAAAACAACTGCTGCACATAGTCTGATGAGAATGTGGTTCATCAGTTTAAAAACATAATCCTAGGTCTGCCATGAGAAGGAAAAAGTGTGTGTAATGGAAAATATGTAGGCTATGAAGTGGAGCCTCAATGTTCAGTCATGCCTGGGAACAAATAAGGGCAATATGAACATGAGGACGTTCACTTAATTTAACTACTTGTTAGTTTGATTCTATTTAATTTGATCAAAAACCCATGAAACTGAACCATTTGTAATAAAGGCAACACAACTCCTCCTCTTTTATTTTGATGGATGTTAATTACTGCAGGCAGGAGCTATGGAGTAATTCAATTACTGGCTGTAATAACGTTGTCATTTAATTAATAATGCATGCCTCATATCTGAGTGAGAGAGAAGAGTGTGAAGGCTTTGGAGAGTGATTACAACAACAAAAAATGTAATTCACACACATGTGATTAAGGTTCTAAAAACTATTGCCAAGGGTAAATGCCTGCTGTAGCCTACAGGGAATGGAAATAATGTCACATCGCTTAGAGAATAAACTATTCCTTTGTGAAACAAGGTAGGAATTTTGGGACATTTATTAATAGTGAGGTTGCCACCCCTTAAAAAATGGAGATACACCACCACCACCACCACTACTACTACTACTAAACACATATAGTGCTTATTATATGATTGTCAATTTTCTAACACTTTATAGATATTCACTCCTCTTTGCAACATCAACTTGGATTCCCTTAGAAGAAGACTCTTGGAAAAGAATTCAAATGCAAGTACTTTATTTGGGAAACTCTAGTAGATGGGGAAAGTGAGACAGCAATGGGGCTCATGAGCTTACAAACCAGTTCCTGAGATTGTTTTCTAATGTGATCATGCAATCATTTCTGTACTTCCTAGGGACATGGAGGTGGACACCATTATCCCTGCTTTCCAGAGAGACTGGATTTGAAGCCAACCCAGATCTACTTGACTCCAGAGCCAATGCTCTTTGCTCCCCATCTTCAGATCACACACTTTAGTGTGTATACATTTCTGATTCTCTAAGTCTAGGCTGTCCCCAGGAATCTGCTTTTGGTGATTTAGATATTGGTTGTCCAGTGAATGCCACTTTGGAAAACTCCTGTTATGACATCAAATTAAATTGGGAGGGGAAATGGGTGGGTAGTGACATGGTAAAAGGAGACTTTTTCCTAAATGCCCTTCAGTAATTTTGAATTTTTTGTTTTGAATTTATTGGGGTGACATTGGTTAACAGGATTATAGTGTTTTCAAGTGCACAATTCTATAACACATTGCCTGTATATTGTATTGTGTTCACCACCCCAAATTAAGCCTCCTTCCATCACGATTTATGCCCCCTTTATCCTCCTCTCCCAGCCCTTTCCTTCTGGTAATCACAACATTGTAGTCTGTGCCTATGAGGATTTTTTTTTCTTTTTGCTTAATCCCTCTACCTTTTTCACCCAGCCCCGCAACTCCCTCCCTTCTGACAGCTTTCAGTCTGTTCTCTGTATCAATGAGTCTGTTTCTATTTCATTTGTTAATTTTGTTCATTAGATTGCACATATAAGTGAAACCACATGGCATTTGTCTTTCCCTGACTGGCTTATCTCAGCATAACACTCTCCAGGTACATCCATGCTGTTGAAAATGGTAAGATTTTGTTACCATTTCCATACCAAGACATCTGAGTACTATTCCATTGTGTAAATGTACCACAGCTTTTTTATCCACTCATCTACTGATGGGCACTTGGGCTGCTTCCATATCTTGGCTATTGTAAATAATGCTGCAATGAACATAGGAGTGCATATGTTCTTTTGAATTAGTGTTTTGGGTTTCTTCAGATATATTCCCAGAAGTGGAATCTTTGTGTCATAAGGCAGTTCCCCTTTAATATTTTGAGAAACCTCCATACTGCTTTCCACAGTGGCTGCATTAATCTGCATTCCCACCAAGAGCACGAGAGGGTTCCCTTTCTTGACATCTTCGCCAGCACTTGTTTGTTGCTTTATTGATGATAGCCATTCTGATAGGTGTGAGGTGATATCATATAATGGTTTTAATTTACATCTGTCTGATGATTAGTGACATTGAATATCTTTTCATATGTTTATTGGCCATCTGTATGTCCTGCTCAGGCTCTTTGCCCATTTTTGAATTCGGTTGTTTTTTGGTATTGAGTTGTATATGTTCTTTATAAATTTTAAATATTAACCCCTTATCAGATGTATTATTTACAAATATGTTCTCTCATTCAGTGGGTTATCTTCTCACTTTGACAATGGTTTTCTTTGCTGTGCAAAAGTTTTTAGTTTGGTGTAGTCTCATTTGCTTATTTCTTCTTTTATTTCCCTTGCCTGAGGAGATATATAAGAAAAAAGATTTGTACAGGAAATTTCTGAGATTTTACATCTTATGTTTTCTTCCAGGATATGTATGATTTAAGTCATTAATCCATTTTGAATCTATTCTTATGTATGGCATTAAGAAGATGGTCTAATTTCACTTTGTGCATGCGTCTATCCAGTTTTCCCAACATCATTTATTGAATAGATTCTCTTTACCTTATAGTATGTGCTTGCCTCCTTTGTCAAATATTAATTGGCCATAAGATTATAGGTTTATTTCTGGGCTCTCTGTTCTGTTCCATTGATCTATATGTCTGTTTCTATAGCAGTAGCATGCTGTTTTGTTTACTCTTACCTTGTAGTATAGTTTGATATCAGGTAGCATGATTTCTCCAACTTTGTTCTTCTTTCTCAAGATTGTTGTTGCTATTCAGACATTTTGTGGTTCCATATACATTTTTGGAATATTTGTTCTAGTTCTATAAAATATGCCATTGGTATCTGAATAGGAATTGTGTTGAATCTATAGAATGCTTTGGGTAGTATGGACATTTTAATGATGTGAATTCTTCCTATCCATGAACACAGTATGTGCTCTCACTTTTTTGTATCTTCTTCAATTTTCTTCTGCAGTGTCCTATAATTTTCCAAGTAGAGGTCTTTTACATCTTTGGTTAAATTTATTCCTCGGTATTTAATAAATATATATTTCTTCTACTCACTTTGGGCATTGTTATTGTGTGTTATTTTTTTTCTAGTACCTTTAAGTGTAAGGTTAGATTGTTTATTTGAGATTTTTCTTGTTTCTCAAGGTAGGCATGTAATGCTACGAGTTTACCTCTTAGCATTGCTTTCGCTATGTCCCATAGATTTTGGATCGTTGTGTCCTCATTTTCATTTGTTTCAAGGTATCTTTTGATTTCTTCCTTCATCTCATTGTTAACCCATTCATTGCTTAGTAACATGTTATTTAGCCTCTGTGTCTTTGCATGTGTTTTAGTTTTCTTCTTGTGATAGATTTCTAGTTTCATACCATTATGATCAGAGAAGATACTTAATATGATTTCAATCTCCTTAAATTTATTGAGACTTTGATTGTGTCCTAATATGTGGTGTATCCTGGAAAATGTTCTATGTGCACCTAACAAGAATGTGTATTCTGCTGCCTTGGGATGAAATGCTCTAAAGATCAATGAAATGCATCTAATCTAGTGTGTCATTTAAGGCTGCTGTTTTCTTATTGAGTTTCTACCTGGAAGATCTATTCACTGATGTTAATGGGGTGTTAAAATCCCCTACTCTGCCTGTATTACTGTCAGTCTTTCCCTTTATGTCCATCAAGATTTGCTTTATATATTTAGGTGCTCCTATGTTGGGTGCATAAATGTTTACAAGGGTTATATCTTCTTGTTGGATTGCTCCTTTTATCATTATGTAGTGTCCTTCTTTGTCTTTTACTATAGCCTTGGTTTTAGTCTATTTTATCTGATAGAAATATTGGTACCCCTGATTTTTTTCATTTCTGTTTTGCATAAAATACATTTTTTAATCCCTTTGCTTTTAGTCTGTGTGTATCTTTTGTTCTGAGTTGGGTCTGTTGGAGGCAGCTTATATATGGGTCTTGTTTCCTTCCTTATCCATTTAGCTACCTACATCTTGATTGGAGCATTTAAGCCATTTACATTTAAAGTTATTATAGGCACATATTAATTGCCATTTTGTACCTTATAACTATGTTCCTTTGTTTCCTACTCCCCCTCTCTCTCCCTTCCTCCTTCTTCTTATTCTTCAGAAAGACCCTTTGGCATTTACATTTCTTGTAATACTGATTTGTTGGTAATGAACTCAGCATTTTCTTGTTTAGGAAGCTCTTTATTTCTCCTTCAATTTCAATAACCTTGCTGGGTTACATAGTTGTAACATGGGTTGTAAGTTCTTGCTTTTCATCACTTGGAATATTTCTTGTCAATCTCTTCTGGCTTGAAATGTTTCTGTTGAAAAATCAGCTGACAGTCATTTGGGAGGTCCCTTGTAAGTAACTAACTGTATTTTTCTTGCTACTTTTAAGACTCCCTTTGTCTTTAACCTTTTCCATCTTAATTATGATGTGTCCTGGTGTGGGTCTCTTTGGGTTCATCTTGTTGGGTACTTGTAACTTTGAATTTTAAACTTTGAAAATTTAATATGCATTAAAAATTAATTTGAAATTCTACATAATACCTATACTGATGTAGCAAACTTTTTTTTTGGATTGGACTATCTATCTACTACACCTCTTATACCTTTACCTTTAAGAATGTGGCTGACAAGAAGCCAGATTTAGGGCATATCATGTGAGTATTTTGGACAAATTTCCCATCGAAATACATAGAAATTAGTTGGCGGTATAATGACACTATATATTTATATCACATTTAGCTACCCAATAGATTCAGTAAAATTTTAGATTGTCTTGACTTTGTTTCATACTGTTTCTATGGGATTATATGTTTCAATTTTCCTAAAACATAGACTTATTAAATGAGCACTTATGACAAACTTTTGTAAGTTGTCATCATTTAGATAAAACTTACCTATGACTAATTTTTTAAAACCATTTTGTTCAGCATTTTTACCTTCATGTAGGTAGAGATCCTAACTTTTCATGTTGAAAAGGGAAAAGTCAGACTTTCATTTTACAATAAAAGAGAAAAATGACAGGATGATGGTGACAGGAATGAAGAGCATCAAGACATAATTCTATAATTTAAGCAGACTCTCAGGCATCAAAGAAATTTTTGGATGATTCATTTGCCTAGTTAAAGGGGAGAATTTTTTCCTCTTCTGTTCCTTCTTGGATTACTGGTATTATTGATGTGAACAGAACATGGTTCTTAAAGAAAGAAAAAGGGAACTATGTCTTTATTTTTAGTGTATTTTTTCTAGTGGAGTTTATTTCACTTACTTCATTAGAGCAAAATAAAGATTTTGCTCCTTGGTGTTGCATATGTTCATGTTTAAGTGGGACTTTATGTTTATCTTAAGAATATTTTGGCTTAGAGGCAGCAAATGAAGTCTTTAAATCTCAGGGAGTACCATCTGACTGTCTGAATAACACTGAAAATTGTGCTTTGATGACTGGGCAAGTCTCTGTCTCAGGAGCCTTGCTAATTGAAGATTTGTCACACCACCCCCTTAATTTAAGCAGTGTGCTCTGCAAATGATGACTGCTCTTTTACATTTGTGCTTTCCCTTCCAAGCAAATCATCTGTTACTCTGCTTCACACCAAAGAAGACATAGGGACTGCTTCATGGGATTGTCAAAAAACAAACTTCAACCAAGTAAATCTTAACTATCTCATTCGCTTCTTCACTGAACAATTCATGAATTGGGCAGAATGTAACAAATAGAAAGATGCCTTGAAGTGCTACGGAATGGGAAAGGCTTTTAAAAGCAAGACAAAGATGGTATAAATGACCAACAAAAAAGGATTATTTCAGATTAGGTTACCTCCTTTTGGGGGACAAAAAAGTCTTTTTAAGAGATTACCTCATGTTCCTCTGAGAGATGGAGAGGGACCATGTGGCAGATTATCTCATTGGTGATGACCAAAGCATTCTAGATGGACCTTAAGATTACATTACTGGGGGAAGACTGAAACTACAGTTAGTTAGGTATTAAGCCCTCAGTTGGTGATGTGGTCTGGTAGAAGTGACTCCATTTTGGGCCTGTGGTTTTCTTTTTAACAGGATGAAGTGCCTAGCACCATGACTAGTAGGTAACAATCCTCAATAAATGATATTATTATCTAAATGCATTAAAAGGAAGGTTTGTCTGAACCCAAGCTCCCCAGAAGTGGACCCTGACAGGAGAATTTGAGAGCAAGTGACTTCCTAAGGAAGTGCTCCTGGGAGAGAAAGTCCAGGAGGGAGGGAGCAGGACAGAGAAGTCATAGACTCAGCCCAATCTCTCAGAGCTCTGAAGGATAAAATAAGTGTTCAGATGTGAAAATATGCTCATGATCTATTACGTGGAACAATTGGATTTTAGAATATTGACTATAATAGGGTCCTCATTTTGTTTTAAAACCGTATCTGAAGATGTTTAGTCAATGGCAATGGCCTCTAGAGAGTAGAATTGGGAAAGACTCTAGCACTTCTTTCTGGGTAATGGAAAGTGACATTTCAGAGGCAGACTTCTGATGTTAAACCCTCAGGCTCCAATTCTGGCTCTGCTATTTACTAGATTTCTATTGTTAGGCTTGTTTCTTAATCTCTTTCAGCCTTCATTTCTTGATTGTTTAAATTGGGCACAGACACAATGTCCAACTCACAGGACTGTTGTAAGTATTCAGACATGTCTTGATTGTTTCAATTCAGCATTGTGTTAGCAAATGGCCAGGGCTTAATACATTTTAGCTATGGTTATAACATTTTTCTACATGCCTTGAACTTTACAACAAACATCTACCACTTTATTTTATTTATTTTTTAAAAGATTTTATTTATTTTAGAGAGGGAAGGGAGGGAGAAAGAGAGAGAGAGAGAAACATCAATGTGCGGTTGCTGGGGGTCATGGCCTGCAACCCAGGCATGTACCCTGACTGGGAATCAAACCTGTGACACTTTGGTTCGCAGCCCACGCTCAATCCACTGAGCTACGCCAGCCAGGGCACATCTACCACTTTAAAAGTAAGAAAGCAATACATATGGAAGGTGGCCCCAAAGGGTGGAAACGTTACATATTCATATATAATGACTTATTGATATTATATCACAAACCAATAAAACAGCATCTACGATTCTTGAGTTGGTGACTACCCTGTATATTTACATTTTAAAGTGATTTTTAAAATTAGGTGAAATTCACATAGCATAAAATTTACCTTTTTAAAAATTTTAACCATTGTTCAAATATAGTTTTCTCCCTTTTACTCCCAATCCAGCCCACCCACCCAAACCTCCCCACTTCCCTCCCATTACCACCCTCCCCCTAGTTTTTGTCCATGTGTCCCTTAAATTTGTTCCTGTAAACCCTTCCCATTCTCCCCTGAAATTCCCTCTTCTCTCCCCTCTGGACACTGTCAGTCTGTCATTTTAAAGTGAACAATTCAGTGGCATTTACTATATCCGCAATGTTGTGCAATCACTTCTTGTATACAGCTCTAAAAGACTTCTATCACCTTAGCAAGAAAGCCTATACCCATTAAGCAATCACTTCCCAGTCCCTTCTTCCCGCATAGCCTTGGAGTCAGAACCACTGATCTGATTTTGTCTCTATGGACTTCCCTATTCTGGATGTTTCATACAAATAGGATCATATAATATGTGACCTTTTGTGTCAGGCTTCTTTCATCCAGCAACACATTTTTTAGGTTCATCCACACTATAGCATGTATCAAAGCTTCATTCCTTTTAACAGCTGAATAGTATTTCACAGTGTGGCTAGACTGCACATTTGTTTATCCATGCGTTAATGAATGGACGTTTGCACTGTTTCCAGCTTTGGCTACTGTGAATGGTGCTTCCATGGATATGTGTGTACAGGTGTTTGTTTGAGTGCCCATTTCATTTTTAAAGATATATATCTAGCAGTGGATTTGCTGGGTCATATGCTAATTCTAGGTTGACCTTTTTCAGGAACTTCTAGGCTGTTTTCCATAGCAGCTGAACCAATTGACATTCCCACCAGCAATGCATAAAGGTTCCAATGTCTCCACATTCTCTCCAACACTTGTTATTTTCCATTAAAAATATTGTAGCCATCCTAGTGGGTGTGAAGTGGTATCTCATTGTGGTTTTGATTTGCATTTCCCTGATGTCTAATGACATTGAGCATCTTTTCAGGAGCTTGTTTGTGTATCTTTTTTGGAGAAATATCTGTTTAAGTCCTATGCCCATATTTCAGTTCAGCTGTTTGTCTTTTTGTCATTGAGTCATAAGAGTTCTTTATATATTCCAGATGTATATTTACCTTTGAACACAAAAAGCGATACTTGTCCTTTGAGGATTCAATTCAGATCCTCCAAAAAGCCGAATGTTCCCAGCTAGAACTTATTTCTCTACACTCAGAACATGTAACAAAGACCATACATGGCCGACAATGCTGAAAATATTTACTACCTAGCCCTTTACAGGAAATGTTTGCTGACACCTGGACTATCAATTCCTTGAGTGCAGAGATGGTTTTTGATGGAGTTTAGATGCTCAAAACAATGGCCCTTGGTCACGAAAAAATTGATACGTGTTCTGCATATAGTACAGCAATCTATTTTGGAATTTTTTTCTAAGATGATTCTGACCAAGATTTCTGAACTTCAAATTTAATGACTTGGAATGTTTACATATATGGGATACCTCATTTTCTGGTAAAGCAGAATAAATAAAGTGTTCCTATAATTTTGTTCACCAAATTTGTGGATGCACTTTTAAGAAATGATTTGAAAAGCAAGTTACATGCTTTGAACCCTGAAGTCTGAAACAGTGTAACACCGAGAACATTGTTATCATTTGGTCTTTTTCTGCTCTCATTTGCCTCTGTGGAAACACAAGATTATTGGTACAAAGCGTTACTCAATTTATGGCTCAGGAACTTAACTGTTTGGCCTACAGCCAGCAATTACCTCTCTTTTAGCAAAGGCCTGTGAATGTTTCGGCTCCTACCTGAAGACGCTTCAGACTGACACCGGAAATGTGTTTAAAAATAATGCATCTATTTTGGAGATCCCAAAACTTGGATATTTCCACATTGCTATATTCACCTTAGCCTAGGCTTCTCTTGTGCATCAGAAATAGCACAACACAAGAGGCACAGTGCCCTTTTCCTAACTGTTTTACCTTGATTTTTTTTTAGTCCCAGCTTGAGCATTTCTCAGGCCTTGACAATCAGATTGAATTAGAAGCTGACTGCAGCCTTAGTGGAAGAAAATTAAACGTTGTGACTGCATTACCCTCTGGTTTTCAGTGTGAATGGCTGACGTCCGGGTTTGATTCTAATTAGAGGATGACAGAAATTACTGAGGTGAAACTAAAGAGATGTAAGAGTGCCTTTACAATCAGTGAGGTATCTTTGCAGGGGTCTGCCCTGGTGGGGAGCAGCGAAGCCCATATTCTGGGACGTACTCAGCAACTTTTCTCTAGAACGGGCCAGATATTAATATATTTAGCTGTGCAGGCCACAGAGTTTCTGTTGCAACTATTCAGTTCTGCCACTGCATACACGGTAGGAGAAGGAACTAGCATGGCTGTGCTCCACCCAATTTATGTAGGAAAAAAGGCTGCAGGTTAGATTTGGCCTGCGGACGGGTGGTAGGTGGCCAGTCCAGCTGTGTACCATCAATCTCAGGTCTGGCTGCTGTGTTTCTTCCTCCTGCTGGCACACTTTTGAGGATTTCTTGTGTTTACAGTTCACCAAGGAAAGTGACCAGGGAAGGCAGAAAGAGATGCTCTTTACACAGAGCACATTTTCTGTGAAGGGTCTGCTAATGCATTTGGTCGGGGACAAGGCTAAAGTCATAGCTAATATGGGATTGATGTTCCATGGAGTTCTAGAGACATTTTTATTGTAGATTTAACTGGAAGGAAAAATCAAGAATTGACTGACTGTTATCTGTAGGCCTAAAGTAAATGGGGCGAGAATTTCTCCCAAGACAGTGTGTTTACCACTCTCTCAGATAATTATTTTTGGGGGGAGCTCACATCTGGTTCTTTTCTCTTAGTAAACTCAATTTCTGTGTGGTTTTTGTGTAGATTATTCATGTATATGACAGGTTTTACTTTCCTAACATAAATACTCCCAAGATGCTCTTTAATTTATTCTGAGAGGTAAGAACTTGTAGCAATAAAGTGGAGTGGTCTTTTACTGTAAGTTTTAACACTAATAGAAGTTCAACTGTATGTTAATGTGACAATATAATAGTGCCCTCTTTTGGGGGGGGAGGATAGGTTCCAAGACCCCCAGGGTCTTGGAACTATGAAACTATGGATAGTACTGAACCCTATATATACTGTGCATTTTCCTACACATACATACCTATGGTGAAGTTTAATTTATAAATTAGGCAATTTCACACATAGAAGATTTATTCTTATTGTAGATCTTAGCAACTTCATCATCTACTTATCCAGTTGTTTTCTCCCTTGACCCTTTGGCTCTCTATCTATGGATACATATATTTAGGTATATATAATTTAAAATGACTGTCTAGATAACTTAGGACAGGTTTCCATATTTTTTTAGAATTTTTTTAAGATTTTATTTACTTATTTTTAGAGAGGGAAGGGAGGGAGACAGAGAGAGAGAGAGAGAGAGAGAGAGAGAGAGAGAGAGAAACATCAATGTGTGGTTGCTGGGGGTTATGGCCTGCAACCCAGGCATGTGCCCTGGCTGGGAATATAACCTGGGGCACTTTGGTTCCCAGCCAGCACTCAATCCACTGAGCTACGCCAGCCAGGGCAGGTTTCCATATTTTAATACAGAGGCTAATCTTATTATTTTGCCTCCAAGTAAATAAGAATCATCATTTTCTCCTAGTCTTTCAAACTTGAGTGGTTCCATTTTTAAAATAAACTTTTAATTTTGAATAACTTAGATTTGCAGAAAAGTTACAAAGATAGTACACAGAATTCTTGTCCAATCTTTACCTAGTTTGCCCTAATGTTAGCATCTTACACGCTGTAGTACATCATCAAAACTGAGAAATTAATAGTAGCATGATACTATTAACTAAATTCTAGAGCTTTTATGGGTATCCACCAGTTTTTTCACTGATATCCTTTTTTGGGGGGGTTCTAGGAACCAATCCAGAAAAATCAGATTGCATTTAGTGAGCTGGTTTCCTTTATTTCAGTGAAAATTGCTAAGGATAAGATCTATTTCAATTTGGTGATTTATAAAGCACTAACTATAGGTAAAGTATTCAGCCATCCCTTATTAAATTCCTGTAAGTGAGCAGAAGGGGTCCAGGAGATGCCCTACTTGCATTTCCAGACTTTCCATGGCCTCTCCTCTGGATAAAGAGCTTTCAAACTTGCAAAGCATTTTTACGGATATTATCTCAATCCATCATCCCAATCACCCCATGAAGGAGGGAAGGCAAATATAATTTTGTTTGTTTCCCATTTCACTAATTAAAAGATTCCAACCCAGAGACAGGTAGACCCTGTGCAACAGGGTCTCATGCTTTGAAGCGCTGTGTTTGATTTAATGCTCTGTTGCAACCTTTAAAAAATTCCTAATACTTTATAACGAGGGGCCCTGCTTTTTATTTTGCACTGGGTTGTGGCAATTATGAAGCTGATCCTGGCTCAAGAGCAGCCTTGCTCACACAAGGGCACATAGAATTGGTGTAGTTGAGTGAATTTGAAGTGCTTTCTGATTTAGAGTTTTCTCTTCCTCTTATTACACTACAGCATTTCCACCAACCTCAGGACCTGTGATTTGAATCCAATCTGTGGTCCATTCCCTTAATTTCCCACAACTCCACTTTTCTGGCTCTGTATCAACGCCTCAGCATGTCTGCATGTGATTTTTGCCTTGACAACTTTGATTTCTATTTGGAAAATAAATCAATCTGAAAACTTGCTTACCTGTGGGTTAGACAACTGCTCTGCTAATTTATGTTCATAATTTCCTAGCAGTAATTACTGCCTCAGCAGCTATGCATATCATATTTATTAAACAGGTTTAAAATAAAATAAAAATGCTCCTATTTTGTTTCCAAGGTTGGTTAATTAGCTCATGCTGTTGTCAGGGCTGAACTGTGAATTGTTAACTCCCCTCCTGAAGGGGCGATATTAATTTTTCTGCAGACATGGAAACATTTGACTGAACAGCATGATTTTAAAATTGGGGAGTGCTGCTTGCTAGCCAAATAGTCAAAATAATGCTTGGTGGTTTGGATGGCAGATCCACATTATCCATGTTGGCCCAGAAAGAACTTGATGCAATCATTCCATGACTCATGACTCTAGAAAGAGGTGAGAGATTGAGCTAAGTGAGGATTTCAACCTTGGCTTTATATTACTGACAGATGTAGGGGTTTTGTCTGGGAGAAAGAGTGTGAATTGATCCATTCTGCTTTAATTTTAGCCTGCTAAAGGTCTAGTTATATGGGCACTAGCTGATGAATAGAGTTGTGTCACGCTCATGCTCGCATTTATTTTCCAGAGTTAAGCACAAGAATTTAGGAGAAAGGGAGAAGGAGGGGGCAGTGGGGAAAAGAGGGGAAGGGCAGGGAGGGAGAACATTTCCAACAATAAAAAAGTGATGAAAAAAAAGGTGAAAGAGAAATACCATATGACCTCACCTGTAAGCGGAACCTAATCAACAGAGCAAGCAAGCAAGCAAAATAGAACCAGAGACACTGAAACGAAGAACAAACTGACAGTGACCAGAGGGGAGAGGGGAGGGATAATAGGGGATAATAGGGGAAGGGTCATTGAGGAACATGTATAAAGGAAACATGGACAAAACCAAAGGGAGTAGATTCAAGGGTGGGAGGCAGGGACGGGTGGGGCAGGGGGCATGGTGGGGTAAAAATGGAGACAACTGTACTTGAACAACAATAAAAAAATATATTTGAGAAAAGGAATAACTGGGGGTAGGGTTACCAGATGAAACTTATAATAATTCTATGGTAATCAAAACAGAATGTCAATGGCATGAGAAACAATAACCAAAACAATGACACATAGTAAAGACATACCAAAAAATATATTGGAAAAAGTTAATATTGGAAAAGCTGGCATTACAATCCAGTTGGAAAGAAAGATTATTAAATATTGGTATTATTTTGTTGTTCATTTGGAAGTAAACTAATCTGAACTCTTACCCTAGACCATTTATAAAAATGTATACCGAGTGGATTAATAAAACTCAATGTAAAATGAAATGTTTATGAATATTAGAAGAAAAATTAGGAAAATGTTTCTGTAACCTTGTGGGTGAGCAAAGATCAGGAGTCAAAACAGGAAATTTAGAGGCAATTAAGAAAATGATCAATAGACAAATATATATATTTTATTAAAGATTTTTACTTATTTTTAGAGAGAGGGGAAGGGAGGGAGAAAGAGAGGGAGAGAAACATGAGTCTGTGGTTGCCTCTCACACACCCACTATGGGGACCTGGCCCGCAACCCAGGCATGTGCCCTGACTGAGAATCGAACCAGCCACCCTTTGGTTTGCAGGGCAGCACTCAGTCCACTGAGCCATACCAGCCAGGGCATATTAGATATATTTTTAGTATTATACTTTTTAATGACTGAATGGCATTTAATTTAATTAAAGTATTGTGATTTTCTTAGCTATTCTTGTAATGTTAGGCATATATTACTTTTAGTTTTCTGCTATTATAGTTGTTGCTGCACAAACACCTTTATTCTTATTGTTTTTATTTGGTTGATTAAATTTTAAAAAATATATTCAGTGCTATGTGATTACTGTTCAAACTATATAAGAGTATCTATTGATCTTGTTACACACTGTCCTAGCTATAAAATTTTACATCAGATATTTGCATTGCGATTCGCTGTAATCCCTTTCTGTCTCTAGGCAAACCTTCCAAGGCAGATCTGAAAATAATTTGCAAAGTGCTGCTTTTCTCTGCATTTTACTGATATCCCAATATAAGGACACTACAACAAGACATTATAAATATAGCAAAATGTCTATAATAGATGAAAGGATCTTTGAAGAAGAATTTGACAGCCTTTTTGAAAATAGTAACAGTAATTTGCATTTATGTGATACTCTTACTCAACTGGATGATTCCACTTTCTTTTTTAGTAAAATGGATTGATGTATACTTTTTTATGCTGCTTTGCCACCATCTCTGTACACATCATTTAAGGGACCACTTTCAGTTGCCTGAGTTACAACAGCTTATTAGTGGAAATCTGAGTTAAGGACCAAGCTTCTGTTTCCCTGATCCTAGACGTTTCTGCAAATCACGCTTCCTGTATTTCTCCTGCATCCTTTACGGTGGGTTCTCTTTAGTATTTAGGGGAGATTTCAGAAATACCAGTAGGCATTGAGGTCCCCACACCTCACCTCTGTTTTCTGTTGACAGTCATCAGATTCAAGATTCAGTGATGTCACTCTGATCTGTTTGTCTCTCATAAATGACACAACTGTACCCATGAGACATGGATGAGCATCGCTTGACTGTTTTCTGTTACCTTTGGGGCTTATTGAATGGGGTTTAACCTTGTTCTTCCTCTCAAGGTAGAATTCCTACCATGGATATCTAATAATACTACTGATATTTTTACCTCCTCTTTTTAAGCAATCTCAGCCAGCCCAGGCAAGACACTTTGCATTTTTAAGCTTCATTGGTCATAAACTAGGAGCTCTACCGATCACTTAATTAAACCTTGTTGTCAGGATAAAGGGGGCATGGTTTTTCATGTTTTATTACTTCTCAAGCAACATCAAAGCGTTATTGGTATAATACCTGCTACACTCCTTCCCTCCTCTGATAGAGACCATAAGACACTTATGGCAGTAAAGACATCTGTTTTGAAGTCATGTAACAGATGGTACCATTTGAACTCAACAGAAGTGGAGAAGAAATGGAATGCAAACTACTTGCACTGTTTAACTGATGTTCTGTACACTTGGATGGTGCGCATTGCCTCACAAACGATATTTCTTGAATTGAAATGCTCTAACATATTTACCCTTTCACTTTCTGCTCATTTCTTTTTCTGCACTAAAGGCAAGTCTTTGTTATTTAATCGTTAGCTATCCTCTGCCCTCCTCTCTTTTGTCAAACTTATTAGTCATTGGCAATGGGATTGGTATCATGTTAAGCAAATTTAACAGACGTAGCATGTACCTCTATGACTTACATTCTAAAAATAGCATTTCACAGGGCTATCACAGTCGAAGGAAAATAAAAAAACATGGAACAATGTCATAAAAAACTTATGCCAGCTGTTCCTCCTATCCCTGTTTTCTTTGTGTGTGAGTGTGGAGTATAATTATGTACAGGAAAATGCTCTAATCTTCAGCATTCAATTACATGAGCTTTGACAATATGTACACCTATGTAAACAACACTTCAATCCAGACATAGAATCTTCCATCACTTCATAAAATTCCTTTGTACACCTTCCCTAATAATTCTCCTGTCCACCAGGCAACTTCTGTTCTCATCTCTATTATCATAGATTATTTTTGTCTGTTCCAGAAATTCATGTACATGGATTCATAGGGTCAGACTGTTTGGTGTCTGGTTTCTTTCACTCAACTTGATGATTTTAAGATTCATCCATGTCGCTGCACATCATTTTACATTCCCACCAGCAATGTATGAGAATTCCTTTTGTTCTGAATTCTTGCAAACATTTGTTTGGTATTACCAGTTTTTAATTTTTAAACTTATAATGTAGCTATTCCAGTGACTATGTAGTGGCATTCCATTGCATTTTTCATTTGCATTTATGTGGTAAGTAACAATGCTGAGAATTTTTTCATGCTTTCATTGGCCATTTAGCCATCTTCTTTTTTGACATGTCCGTTCAAATCTTTTGCACATCTTTATTCAATTCTTTATATTCTTGTAATTGATTTGTACTTCTTTATACAACCTGGATACAAGTTGGATATATTGACATATACTTTTTTCCCTCCAAGTCTGTGGTTTGAATTTTCATTTCCTTAATGCTGTTTTTTGATAAGTAAATGTTTTAAATTTCTGTGAAGTGTCATTTATCACATTTTCTTTTAATGGTAGAGATTTTTGTACTGTGTCTAAGAAACCTGTGCCCAATTTATTTTTTAGTAGTTTTATTGTTAAGCTTTGACATTTAGATCTGAAATCTTGAGATAAGTTTATATATGGTGTGAGGCATAAATCGAAATTCATCTTTTTAAAAATAGAGATCTCCACTTGTTTCAGCATCATCTGTTCAAAATACTTTCCTTTCCCCATTTGATTGTTGTGGCATCTTTGTTAGAAATGATTTGGGTCTTTCTTCTCTCTATGATGTTTTGTTGATGTATTCATGGATCATATTCTAATACCACAGAGTATGATTGCTGTAACTTTATAGTAACTCCTGAATGCAGGAATGTAAATCCTCTAGTTTTATTTTTCTTTTTCAGGAATTTTGGTCCTTTGCATTTCTACATAAAATTCAGAATTAGCTTTCAATTCCTACAAAAAAACTGGTTGGGCTCTTTTCCTGCTTTCATTCTAACCATGAACAATTAACCTAATACTTTATTCCACTACACTATGAAGTTTTCATTATGCTAAACAAAGTTTTGCTTCATGAAAAACAAATACTTTAGAAACTAAAGTCTTCTGCAAACATACCTTTCAAGCACAAATTATTACTGAAAAGTCAAGTTTTGCCTTTATACTGAGTACAAGAATTCAGGATGACTTCAAAGGCAGATGTGGGCCGATTGCTGTCATTTGAACATTAGGAAATGCCAACCCAGAGGAAGCCAGATGTACTTATCAACATACTGTGAGTTAAACACTGTCACTCTGGGAAATCGCTTGGAGGCTGAAGTGATTGTAATAACAAAGGAAGAGACCTATTTGAAAGTAAGGGACAGTTTCTGGTTTAATGAGGACACTGATGATCTAAAATGTGGCATATTAAAACTTTTTCAACTATTACTTAAATGAAAATGTAAAATTCAAAAAAAAAATTTCCAGACTTTGTGGACCCTTAATAATATGTCAAAGGAGGTCCTAAGTTGCCAGTTTAAGAACCTCAAACACAATATTCTTAGCCCTGTAGCTTTCTACTTGGTACCCAGTGGGCATGTATCAATTAATACAATTAATACTGCTATAGTTTGAATATAGATGTTTTCTTAATCATTTTTGAGTGAGTGCTTATGCATGGTAATTGGTCACCATGCAATGCATGGTTACAGAATATTCAGGAAGATATACTAGCCATTGAATAATTTGGGTCCAATAAAACACACAGGGAATGATTTTAGGATAATGGATTCATTTGTTTATTTACCTGTGTACCTATTATACACTAGGAACTGTGCAAGGTGTTGGATATAGAGTGAAGAACAGATTTCTCTTTCATGAAACTTACAATGTATTTGGGATAGGCATATAACAAGGAAGTAAATAAACATAAAAATGCAAGTATGAATGAGATACAGGGAATAAAGAAAGTGATCAAAATGCAATGATTGAGAAAATCACTTAGACTGGTGTTAGCGAAGTCTTCTCTGTACAATAGGATCTTGAAAATTAAAAGAACTCAGAGGATCCCAAAGAAAGAGAATTAGCACACGAAGTGGGGTGAAGGTGGGAACTTTTGGGGGAGGTAAGTGCCAAAATAGACCTCTGAGTGTTAGGAATGGTTTTGTGGAAGATAGTGGGAGAGAAGGAAGGGGTGCGTAGATCAGTATGGTTAGAAAAATGTTAGGGAGAGATGATCGTCATCTAAGTTTTACCAAATGGGCATAAATTGTAGATAGTTTACAAGGCAGAAGAATCACATGGTGCTGGGTGCATAGGAGGTTATTTAGATGGATGAAAAAATTTCCAAACTAATAAAGAGGTATAATGCTAGATCCTCTTATTTTTTCTTAGCATCACCTCCCTGAAAATCTCATTGCTAGCAATGCTTTAAAAAATCTACTCAAGTTCACCTCTAATATATTAATTCTATGTGCCCTGTGAGACTTATTTATAGATAAGAGGTTCTTTTACAATATCATGTTTGAACATCCATTTGGAAATAAATTCCTTTGGGCGGAGACCAAGATATGTCCCATGGGGTGCCAAGTTCTTCAATATATTATAGTGGTGGTCACATTTTAAAAGAACAATAATTTTCTATGCACATTATTTTCACTTGGGGCTACTGTTTTGTGGGTCATGTTTCATCTGTGAGAATGATACTAATTATATGTAGCAATTGAAATATGGAGACCTCTTGAAATATCACCAAATATTTACAATCTTTCCCAAACCATAAACATTATTCATTATTAATTCAGCCATAAAAGTAAATGTAATTGAAATAGTGAAATAACCCATGGGTCTTGTAAAGTCAGTTTTATAAGCTGGCCATCTTAGGAACAAATGTAATGACCCAATAAACTCAATGTGTATGATATTCTTGGGGCGCATACACCATTTGCATCTTATTGTCTTCTAGTTCTACTCATCTGTTTCACTGCTACTGAATAAAGAGAGTGTATCATGGCACCTGGGTTTTCACATCTCACAGACACCGGGAGTATAAATTTTCATTCAAGAGTATTTTTCTCCTCCCCCCATGCATCTCATATATTTCCCTCCAGTTGTAGTTAATATTCTTACATTAACTGTAACTGTAACTCTGTGCTGTGGAATATGAATTGCTGGTGTTTTTAACTGCACTTGGGATGATCTAAAAGCATGAAAATTAGTCTGAATAATTAATCACAAAGTAGATGAAGTTCTTTAGCAGTAAAAACCACAACATGGAGAAATCAAAAGTCAACAATCTACTTGGTAGACTCTACTTGGAACTCTCCAGGGTACAACAAATTTTCTGATTCCATAGCTGCCCAAAGTCGAAGCTTGTATGCCTTAGATGATGGGGTGGTGCTGGTGGGGATAGGCATGCTGGCAGAATCAGACCCCTTAGTTCCTTTGCAAACTACAGGTTTGCTTCAGGCAAATCTTGCAAAGCCACATCTTCAACTCAATCACTCTCACTTGAAAAGGAGACAAGACAAAAAGAAGTGTTACCTAAAAGTTGGGTGCGGTGTCAATGAATATCTCAAAAGCTACACGTAGTAGCTCCTACTTCTCAAAACTTTACATTTGTCACACCCATGTTCTTTCCCATCTGAGTGAAAAGTTAGAATATATTTTTTCCAAAGACAGAAAGTTTGGAATGAAGGCAGCATATTACATCCTTTGGCTCATTTACTATAAAAGTCTTTCAATGGAGTCATTTTAGAGGTTGTGGTTTTCTTGCTGACCCCAAAGTGAGGGTTCGAACAGAGCCATTATCATCAGATGATTTATCATCCTTAAAACATTGACTCTTTCTAAGACCTTTGGATGGCCATATCATTTATCACTTATTCTAAAATGAAGTGGAGATAGTTGATAAATTGCTCAGCCTGTACTTTTCAGGTGGAAAAATAGCTTCCTTCAGATAACTGCCTGGATTTCTTTACCTCATTGTCGAAACCATTTTTAGACTTTTGGTCTGCAAGTTCTTGCTCCATCCACTTTAGGGTTCCAAAATGTTGAAGTAGCTCTTATGGCACATTTACTGTTTCTAAAACCACTTGATAAAAATGCAAATGTCAATTTTTTTTTAAATGTGATTTTAGAAGCTCTGGGTAGTGTGGTGTGATTGAACTGTAGGGGGCATGAAAGAATTGGACAGCAGTGATTCCTCCTGCTGTGTGTTTTGGCCAAGGCAGCTTTTTCTCGATAAAAGAAAGATTTTTATTCAAGCCTCTGCAACGTGATGTCATTTGTAGTGGAATGTAGGAGACATTGGTAGGGTAAAAGACTTCTAAATAATGTCATAGATTCTTCCAGACAACACAAAGTCTAGAAAGTATTCTTTTGTCAGCTGCAGCCACAAACATCACTATGTCACCTCCTGTCTGAATAGCACAGAACAGAAGGAATACCTGAGTCTTCTGAGTGAGTGGCAAGGAACATGTAGTTTCTTCTACCCTTTATGTGGTCCCTGAATTTGCCCTGGAAGAGCAACTTCATGGCTGAGAAAGTTTAACTGACAGTGTGAAGGGGCCTTGACCTAAAAACACCTAGGAGAGCAGAGTGTGGAAGTCAACCCTCTGCTACTTACAGTACATAGAATAAGTCATCTTTTTGCCTGTTGAGTATATGGTTGGGGATCCACGTGGTGCAGATGGGGCTGACCCCACCCCTAGATTCCAGGTATGGTCACGTGGCCCAGATTAGGCCCAGGAGAACCTTGTGGAGGACTCTGGGTGATCTTTCAGGAAAGAAGCTTTCTTCTCCACTGGTCTCATTAAACTAGTAGATGGAAAGTCTGGAGCTGCCAGTGGCCCCCTTAGGTACCATGTCTATGGAAACACCACTTATAGGAAAGTAAAGCCTAGTGATGACAACCTTCCAGTATTTGTTCCCCTGGAATAAGCAGCACGGCTCATATACCCTGCTAGAATGCCTGAAAAGCATGGAGGAAAGACAAATGGGAAAAGAAAAAGAGAAAAGAGAAGGAAAGGCTGGAAGAAAGCTTACTGTTCTTTGCAAGACCTAGGGCGAGTTCTTCAGGTAACACTGATACCCACCTTGCAGGGCTATTATGAGGGTTTAGAAGAAGTGTATAAAATTGCCGAAGTAAAACCTGCCCATCTGATGTAATTTGATAGGTTTCCACCTGAAGACCTCGAGGGACCTAAGTTATTTACGGTTTAAAATCAGTCTCTGAAACACCCCATTCTGCAAAAATTGATTTTCCTCTTCTGTAAAATGAGACGCTCACACTCGATCATCTCTAAGGCGTCGTCTAGTTCTGATCTTCGCAGAAGGCTTCTTGGCAAAGTCCACCGCATGCATGAAAAATTCAGGTGCAATGTCCACAGATTTCTGCCAGGGGTCACTGTCGGATATGGTTGATTCCTAGATTCCTCTGCCTTGTTCGGAATGTACGCAGATACCACAGGAGACCGTTGAAAACCACACACAGCAACCACTGCGTGCCCCAGGGCAGGTTGCCTGCTACACCTTCACTTTCCCAGCAATATGGAGCAAACAATCCCTTTTGCTTTCTTGCTTTCCAGTCACCCACCATGTGTAACACATAATATTTAGTTCATTGTAGACTCTCCCTTCCAAGTATAGTTCCGGTAGGCATTTTCTGCCTCTGAAGAACAGTATTGTGCTGAACTATTGGACAAGGAAAATCTCGTGCCTCTGATGACAAGGTGAGCTTTACCACAAGCATTTCAGCGGGAGCTGGAATTTGGCCTGTTTCTCTTTTCTGCTGTATTCTTAAAGCCACTACTGCCAAGAAGATGCCCTGCCTTGCCGAGGACCTTATGGTTCTGCTCAGAAATGGTTCTAGAAGCATTAGTGGTTTCCCCATAACTTGTAATTTCATTGACCATGTGAATTCTAGCATTAGGCAGAAGGGTCTGGGGAAGGTGGTGAACATAGGAGTCTGAATATGCCTGTATCTAGGCATTGATTTTATTCTTATTCAAAGTTTATTTTATTTGTAAATATGGAAAAGACTGTAGTGCTGATGAAATCACCATGTCTACCCTACATTTCCCATACTCCCTTGGAGCTGGGCTTGAATGTGTGATTAGTTCTGGTGAACACACTCTGGTTGGAAGTGACATGCATCCTTCCTGGCTAAAGCAGTATGAAGAGTCTGGGTGTCATATCTATCTCTCTCCTCTCATGCTGCTTTGACCTAGTAAGCCACATGTTCTAGCTGGCAGAGCCGCATAATAGAGAAGAATAAATGAAATATAATTAAGAAATAAAGAGTTTTGCATGGAGTTACTGAGATTTCATGTAATATTTGTTACTGCAGCATAGCCTATCCCGTCCTGGGTAACACAGTGGGAACATGAACCTACATAGGAAAAAGAAATAGCCTTTATTCAGAAGCTCACTGCAGCCCCTGACACTTTAATTCTTACTAGTAACTTAATTACTAGTAAGCTCTGTTATTTGTAAATTTGTAAGCATCGGTGAAGTGAACACTCAAGCAGGCCAAGCACTATGTCAGGGAAAGTGGCAATAGCTTGAAAGCAGATTTTAGGGCTCCAGCAGGATCTAGGAATTATCACATGGACATTCTAATGTACCCAAATAAGATACATTTGAATAATGCATGTGTATGAATCTTGAATCAATGGTCCTATAGAGAAATACCCATGCAGGTTCTTAAAGGATCCAGCTCCTAGGTGATAGAAGCCTGACTACTCCTAATATTACAGGAGGTGCTACGCCTCCTTGCCATGCTTGGGAGAGCAATATTTCAGTGTGTGTTCCAAAACACGGAGATTCCTTTTCTCTCTACCCAGGCTGAAACTGCTTATTATTCTAATTTTACCAAGATAAAAAAAACTTCAAATAATTTTTTTCCCAAGCAGATTTATTTTTGTTGTCTTTGATTTCAAGTTCTGAACCAAAATAAAATGAATTCTTAGTTTGATGTCCATAATCCTGATGGAGTTTTTCCCCCACAAAGAGACGGATAAGGAAATATTAAATAAAAACTCATCATAAAATTTCCAGTGCCTAACATGAAAGCTCACTGGTGATTAAGGATTTCTATGGTTAGTCACTGGTAAGAAAATTCACTTTCTGCACACTACAGCTGGATTCAGCTTTATTTACTGACTGGCTTGGTTTTAACTTGCTTCTTCCTCTCTGATTTTTATTTCTTCCATTTTATTAACTCATATTCTAGAACGTTCTTCAGCAGCCCATGTCTTCTCACAGGTCCCCAGGCTTGTCTTTCTGCCTTAGGGTTCAGTTTGAAGGTGAGTTCTCTTCTCAAAGTCCCTCCTTCTCTCCAATAAGTACATTTTTCAAGGATGCGTGGCTGCTACGATGTCAGGTTATTAAAGACTTGGGAACCACACATTCCGCTCTAGGCTTCTCAAGTGAGAACCTTTGGTAAATTGAGAGGGGTGTGATTCTACTGAGTCCCTTGGAGACCTTCCTTTCGGGCGTTCAGGTCCTCTGCCTCAGGGGACCTGCAGGCATTGTTTCTAGATGGTAGTCCTTTCCCCCATGGTATGTGGCATGAAGCAACTGTAACAGTCTATCCTCTTGTTTGCTAATATTGTAATACTTTAACTTAGGATACGAGGATTAACTGCTAAAATAAATTTTACAGACCAGTGAAAAGATACTAAACTGTGTTATTTTTAATTTAAATCATTTTTTATTTTTCAATTACAGTTGACACACAATATTATATTAGTTTTAGGTGCGCACCCCAGTGATTAAACATTATATAACTTACTAAGTGATCATCCCAATACATCTGGTACCCATCTGACACCATACATAGTTATTACAATATCATTGACTATATCCCCTGTGCTGTACTTTACATCCCCATGGCTATTTTGTAACAACCAATTTGGTCATTACAAGATATTAAAGTTTTATAAGACATAATTTGTTTGAACTTATTTGGGCCCATGGTACCCTGAACTTGACCTAGATTGATGCATTACAATGAGCTTCAGAGAATAAGGGAAGGGGCCAACTGCTATATCTGTGTTCACAATAGGCTTTCCACCCCTTCTGCCCCATTCCCCCAAGTTTCCAGGCACTTCTCTGTCTCCCCTGAGGTGATACTAAGTGCCATACCATATCTTTCTTCTCAGGGTACTAGGGAGAGTTTACAAGACCCCACAAACCTTAACATGCTAGTGCTACAGTTTGCAGTCTGACCTCAGCTGTATTAGTTACCTATTGCTGCGTAACACATTACCCAGCCACTTAGACAGTAAACGCTTTTTATCTCACATGGTTTGAGGGCTAGGAATCCAGCTGCGGCTCAGCTGAGCAGATCTGACTTACAGTATCTGAGGAGGCTGAAGTTCAGCTGTTGGCCAAGGCTTCATTCATCTCCAACTTTTCCTGGGGCTATAGAATATGCTTCTGTGCTCACTCAGATGGTTGTCGACAGGCCTCAGTTCCTTACTGACTGTTGGGCACATGGGCCTCTCCATAGCGCTGCTCAAAACATGGCAGCTTGCTTCCCTTAGAGTGAGTGATCCAAGAGAGAGGAGAGCAAGAAAGTGCTCAAGACACAAACCAGTGTTTTATAACCTAATCTTGAGAGTGCCGTCTTGTCACTTCTGTTGTATGCTGTTGGTCATACAGGCAAGCCCTGGTGCAGTGCGGGAGGGGACTCCAAAGGAGTGTGAATACCAAGAAACAGGGATCATCAGGGGCCATCTTGGAGGCTGGGTCCCACAGACTCTTCCTTCTCTGGCCAACCCACCTTTCCAGGGCTCCTGGCCCTCTGGCCTCTCAGTTCCTAGAATGTGCCACAGTGCCTGTGTGTGGCGCTCTCTGCCTGGGGGTTCTGCTCACCCTCAGCTTGACCATCTATTTCCCAGAGAAGCCTCTGCGCTTAACATTGGGTACTTACTTAATGAATCTCTTTCTCTGCCTACTCCCCTGGACCATAAGCTCCAAGTTTGTTTTAGGTTTTGCTTATGAATGCATCCTTGGCTCAGTGACTTATGCCAGGTAGCTGTGTTGAATGGATAAATTCATAAATGAAGAAGGTCAAGGTCAGCACATGGGGAAAGTATGTGAGAGGAACTCCAGTGAACTGGGATATGAGGTGAGAAATTAGGTATTTCTCCTTCCTCTAATGCTTTCTGCTCCATTCCTTTTATCTATATCCCTGTTTTACTCCCTTTTCTTTCTTTAAAAAATTAATTAATTAATTTATTTATTTATTACTTATTTTTAGAGAGAGGGGAAGAAAGGAAGAAAGAGAGGGAGAGAAACATCAATTGGTTGCTTCTTGTCCTCAACTAGGGGTCAAACCTGCAACCCAGGCATGTACCCTGACTGGGGATCAAACTGGTGACCTTTTGCTTTGTGGGATGATGCCAACCAACTGAGCCACACTAGTCAGGGCTTTGTCCTATTCTTCTTTACCCTCTTCACCTCTTCTATGTCTCATTCTATTGCTTTTTCATCCTACTTTACCCCAACTCTGTCATCTTCTCATTGGTAGTCATTGTAAAAGGGAAATTACAGGCTGAAACAGGAAAATGAGAAGTGAGGTGAGCTCTGTAAAAGTTTTATAACACAGTTCTGGGCAGAGTGTCTGGTATATTCATTCAATCATATATTCATTCAATGGACATTTAGGACGATTCTACTTATCTGAGACTGAGCTGAGTGTTGGGGATATAAAGACTTAAGGAGGCAGGATTCCTGAGATCCAGGAGCCCACTGTCTAGCATCTTGGTACCCAAAGCATGGTACATGATCTGGCAGCATCAACATCCCCTGGGATTTTGCTGGAAATGTAGAATCCTAGGCCATACCCAGATGTACTGAATCAGGATTTTCATTTCAACCAGATGTCCAGATCATCTGTAGGCCCATTACAATGTAAGAAGCACCTGGCTAGGAAGTGCAGACAAGTAAAACACTGAGGACAATAGGTAAAGTGTCAAAATGGATGTAAACAGAGTGCTGTGGGATTGCACTGGCACACCATCTGGCTCTTGTCTGCTGATGATGGTAAGCAATATGAGCAGGGAGGTCAGGAGATGACAAGTGAATGGGAATTGGAAAAGGGAAGGGCTCCACAGGGTGTGGCATGCAGAAGAAGTAGAATATAGAAAGGCCCGTTGTTGCTCACAGGCAGGGCCCATTCAATTAAGTACAAGTGATTCAATCTTGATACAACTAGAATTCAATCTGAGAAGTGACAAGAGATGAGGTCCAATACTCAGATGGAAGTGGATCATGAAGGGTTCACTGTGCTCTCCTAACAAGGATTGCCATTTTTAAGGAACTGGAGGGTCATTGATTATTCTAGTTTTTCCTGGTGGGAAGTCATTCTGGGAGGACAGGAGCAGAGCCAATAATACTGTAACAAGATTTATTGAGCATGTATTACATGCTAGGTGTTTTACCAAGTACTTAAAATGCCTTATTTCACTTAGCTCTGCCAATAAGCCTATGGGGAAGGTATATGACAACTTCTAGGGGTCCAAGAGATGGAGCCCATGAATATGAATGGTGGGGTAGGGAGGTTTCCTTGGCAATGCTCCATAAAGGGACAGAATAAAGTCGCTTTGTACTTGGAGCTTGAGTGCCCACATTACACTATTTCAGGCGTGACAGATTCTCAAGAAAGGGAGAATGACGGCGAACGCTGCTCTTATCCTCTTTTGTTCACTGCTTTTAGTTAAAATTCTGTTTTGTTTGAAGAATGATCTCTTCTGCCTCCTGACGTGGGTTATGCATCGTCAGCTGGCTTAACACAGAGACCCCAGGCAATTGCTGGTGCTCTGTGGGTTACTGTTAAAGCAAATTCCATGAATAAACAGTTCATTCAAAAAAACACCAGGTACCCAATCTCACATCCCATGAAGTCAAACCTGATTTTTGCATCCTGTAGAGAACCATTTTTTTTTTTTTTTTTTGCTAAGGGTGGCAGTAGCCGGAACTGGAAGGCAGGATACATCATCTGAGGGCTCCTCCCAGACTCCCCTTTTTGGGAAACTGTCAGACTTATTGGATTTCTCTTCCATGTTAAAACACACCTGGCTTATGTCCATTTCCTTAGGGTCCTGTTCTCCTAGAAAATGTGTCATGATGTATTAATTAACTAGATATGCATCCTTTATAATAATGAGATAGACCATCAATAATATTGTATTGCCCAGATAACAGATGCCTGGCATTTAGAGTGATGTTCATTTGGAGCATAGAAAGTCAGAGTAGAGAAGGTTGTCTGATTTAGGGTGTCTTCTCTCCTTTTCCCATGCACTTCTCCAGTCTGTTACATCAGTGAAGATGGAGAATAAAAGAGAAAGACTTGTCTTTGCTTAACTGGTCTAAATTGCTCTTTTTCTTGGTCTTGCTGTTTCAATACTAATTGGCCTTCTAGGTTGGGAGACATGCATGCTGATGATTGGACTTTCTCCATGGGGGTACCAATGTTTTCTTTGAGGGTGCTACAGAAGGTTACTTGAGGACCTATTTCCCTGATGTGGTGATCTGAGCCCAGGACATTTTCCTCCATCTTCCCTTCAGCTGCTACTAGGGGTGGGGTGGTGTACTCCACAATCACTTGTTGCTGTCTCCCTTCTGGCAGAAGGGAGCCCGCTGGAGTTGGGTGCCAATAAGATGGCTCATTTCCTCTTGACCACTAAAATGGAGTGCATGCAGAGGCTTGCCAGCTTCCCTTTGCCTGCTGCCCGGCATCTTAGTCCTCTTTGCCTTTCCTCTGCGCAGATAATGCAGAGGCAGAGGGGCACATCTTCTGCCTGAGTCGGTGTCTAGCTAGTGTCCCGATGCCAGTTTCTTCTTGCATTCTCCACATAGACACATGCAATTAGTGATCCTCTTGGTGCTGCGGCTTTCATTTGGACTTAGAATTGGTGAGGAAGTGAGGGAAAAGCTACCTAATCCCCTGACTTGATTGACTCACCTCCCCCCAAACCTCTAACATTGTCTGGAGAAGTGAAGAAGGATTGTAGGGAGAGGGCAGCGACTGAGCCTCAGCTCCCTCTTAGGAAGCCCTGTGGGGAGGTGTCTGTTCCCAAATAGTTGTGGCTCTCTTTAAAATATGGATCCTTAGCATTTTAGCCCAAGTGCCAATTCCTGGCAAGAGGAAAACTCTTACTCACAATTCCAGTTATACAAGCATTACACAGAAGCCAAAAACAATCAAATAAATAATTAATGGTTTCGGTAAAAACTTTAAAAGTTCTATATGTCAAAACCTAATTTTAGTAGTGACAACAAACTGGAAACATATTTGCAATATGTATGCCACGTAAGATTTCTATTTTTAGTAAATAAAAGCTGTTGCAAACCAATGAAAGAAAAGAAGTTACATACCATTAGAAAAACATGGACAAGGAACACTAATAGGTGAGGGACAGAAAAAGGGTATGGTGTCAACAAAATAAACAGTAAAAATCATAGAAATAGGGCAAAGAGAATTAAAGGTGAAAAAATGATACAGAGTAAGATCAGTTTATCACACCAATTGCATGCCACAACATCCAGTACATTAAAGGACATGGGCCTGGCCTTTCTGAGGCATTCTTCTCTCCAGAGAGTGAGAAGACAAGGCCACAGAGTGTGAGAAAGTATTTGCAAAAGACATCTCTGATAATGGACTCTCATCCAAAACACACAAAAAACACAGCTCAACCATAAGAAATCAAACAACCTAATTTAAAAATGGGCAGAAGACCTGAATACCTCACCAAAGAAGATATACAAATGACAAATACTCATATGAAAAGATTCTCAACATCATGTCATTATGAATTGCAAATTAAGCCAACAGCAATGTCACTACACATTATTGGAATGGTCACAATCCAAGACACTGACAATACTAAGTTTTTGCAAGGATGTAAAGTAATAGAAACCGTTCTTTATTGCTAGTGAAGAAAAATGGGACAACGGCTTTGCAAGAGAGTTTGGCAGTTTTGTACAAAACTAAACATACTCTTTCCATATGATCCAGCAATTGCACTCCTTCGCATTTACCCAAATGAATTGAAAATTTATATCCACACAAAACCCTGCATGTGAATGCTTATACCAGTTTTATTCATAATTGCCAAAACTTGGAAATAACCAAGATGTCCTTTAGTAGGTGAGTAGATGAATAGACTGTGGTCCATCCAGACAATGGGATACTATTCAGTGCTAAGGAGACATGAGCTATCAAGCCATGAAGAGACATGGAGGAACCTTAAGTGAATATCAGTGAGAAAGAAGCCAATCTGAAAAGGCTGCCTATTGCGTGGTTCCAACTATATGACATTCTAGAAAAGGCAAAACTTCAGAGTTAGTAAAAAGATCAGTGGTTGCCAGGGGTTGGGTGGGGAAGGGATGGCTGGGTAGAGCAGACAGGACTTCTGAAATACTCTGTATGATACTGCGGTGGTGGATACATGGCATTATACATTAGCCAAAACCCACAGACTGTACTCCACTAGCGAACCTTAATGTAAACTGTGGGCTCTGGGTGATGGTCATGCATCCATGCAGGCTCATTGATTGTAAGAAGTGCACCACTCTGGTGGGGGGTGTTGATAGCAGGGGAGGCTGTGCATGTGTAGAGGCAGGGGTGTATGGGAACTTGCTATATGTTCTGCTAACTTTTGCTGTGAACTCAAAACTGCTTTAAAAATAAATTCTATTCAGATAGACAGAGAAAGAGAGACAGAGAGAGAGAGATGCTTCATATTCAAACTTGAGCCAAAGTAAAGATCCTTAACAGTTTAGAGGGAGCTCCTGGATGTGTTATAGAATTGTACACTTGAAATCCATATATTATTTTTTGTCCTCACCTGAAGACATGTTTATTGATTTTAGAGAAAGGGGAAGGGAGGGAGAGAGAGAGGAGGAGACAGATATTGATGTGAGAAAAACATCAATTGGTTGCCTCTCATATGTGCCCCAGCTGGGGACCAAACCCACAACCCAGGCATGTGCCCCCATCAAGAATTGAACCCATAACTTTTTGGCTCATGGGATGATGCTCTTACCAACTGAGCTACACTGGCCAGAGTGAAACCTATGTAATTTTATCATACTCTCATTCCAATACATTTAATTTTAAAAATTATAAAACCAGTTTTCTGGCTTGTCTCTAAAGAGGAAATGTTTAAAAAGACAAACAAAACACTCACAAACATCCAAAAAGCAATTTGAGCCATTTGTTATCAATTCCCTTGATATTGTCTGATGGCCTAGTTCAGTAAAAGCTAGACTAGGAAGAGCCAAAATGAAATGGATAAGGAACACAATTCTTGCTGATCTGGTTTCTGTAAGGATAACATTTACTGTACATACAGCTGAGGAGAGTGGACGGCAGAGCATGCTGGGAACAATCTATAAATACTATTTTCTATAATTTAGCTTTTGCTAAGTGAATGGTTGCCCTCTTTGGCAAGTAGTCAGCATGCAGAGATCCCATGTTATCAATACAATCAGATCCAGATGCTTTGAAATCAGCAGAGACAAGGATAAAGTCGACTGTGGTGGAAGTTCAGTATTTGCCTGAAAAGAAATCCATTCAGATGCTACACGCAGGTAGGCACAGCCACCTGGGGGCCACCCTTACTTAGGTCAGGTGAGGTTTTCCTCAGAAAGTCCTTCTGGGTTGGCTTCCAACACATGGCTGGTATGGGAGAACACGGGTGTTTCATCTTTTCACAAAGTCCAACTTTCCTCTTCCCCTTCCCCCATTCACCTACCTACACACTCAGCCTCATTGCCCCAGCCTTCCCCTTTGCTCTTTCTCCCTCTTGTCTGCTCTGCTCTCCTGTTTTCTTTCATCTCCCACAGCCTCGAAGCTTGCTCTCCCAGTCGGCATGTGGCACTGCGCCTTTTCACTCAGAGGGAGATTTTAATTATGTAAGGAGACAAAAGCATATCGAGCAAAGATTAACTGCCTGGGCAGTGCAGATTAAGGAAGGAAACAGGGAAATTAATTATAACGACGAGACTGTTTCCTTTCATTTCTTTTTGACAGCCTGATAAGGGCTCAATGGGAAGTGACCAGCATCTGATGTGACAGTAAACCACTCCTTTTCTGCCCATGGGCAATGTTTTCTGAGGTTCTTCGTTCCTTTTCTTTTGCAGCTTTATCCTGAGTGAGCTTGTAGGACAGACCTGGGACTTACGCGATGTTCTTGAGGTTGCCTGATGTTTTTCTTCTGGCATTTTCCACAGTCCAGCCACCCTCACACTGCATGGAGCTTTTACATGACGCCATAGCTGGTGACACACTTGGAGGAAGCAGTTCAATGTCCTGTCCTCATTTACTGACACCAATGGAGCTACATCCCGAGGAGACCTAAAACTTCCTATGTATCTTTTAGAGTTCTATGGTAAAAGAAGCCCCTGAAATATTTTCTACAAATGTGTTACACAGCCATGTTAAAATAAAGAGAAAGTGACACCATGTTGGAATTTTTTAGTTGGTTATCATGTGTTCAGATTTATTAATGAAAACAGGCAATGGTGCATATTTAATGGCTGCAAAAAGATCAAACATATCTGTGGTTGGGCAACAGGTATTTAGTGTCAAGGTCATAGATATCAAATCAGAAGGATGAATTTTCCCTTTTGAATGTGAGCTGATAAAGTACTTGCCAGAACTGGTTTGCCTTTCTCAGTAGAGCTTTGGCTGCCTCTGTTCAGCCCGAAGAAGTAGGTTTAAGAAAAAGGTAAATACAAATAAGGAACCACAGGGCCCAATCCTTTGTGTGCAGAATCAGTAGGTTCTGAAGTTATTTTCTGATAATCCTGAGAGGAATACATCATCAATAAAATTTGAAGAGGAATACGAAAAGAAAATACAAAGACAAGAGATGGTTTGCTCAGTATGAGAAGAATGTTCGTGGCACGTGAACGTGCTTATGCAATTTAAAACCAGAAGTCAACTCATTTGTGTTTGTAAAAGCTTTATTGAGGTATAATTGATACAATATAAATTTTACCCATCTTACCTCTCCAATTCAATGATTTTTAGTAAATTGATAGAGTTGAGTAGCCATTGCCATGATCCAGTTTCAGAACATTTCCATCATCAGCAAGCTACAGCCTGATTTTGTAAATAAAGTTTTATTGGACCACAAACATGCCCATTCATTCATACATTGTCCAGGGCTGCTTTCCCTTGGTAACAAAGCCAGGTGCAGTAGTTGCAACAGAGGCCTGTAGCCTGTGAAGCCTTGAATATTTACTAACTGGCCTTTTCCCAGGAAGTTTGCTGACTCCTGCTTTAAAGCTAAACATGAAAAATTGAAAACACTGAAAATTGCCCAATTTGATGAAATGTGCCTTACTTCAATAAAACCTGTTGTATTTTGAGACATCAATTTCCACCATTCCCTGGACCTATTTCCATGTGATATAACTCTCTTAGCCTCAGTTGTTTTCATCTGGGAAAGGGGGACAGTCTGTACCTCGTAAGGCTATTATTGTAAATGCAAAGCTGAGATAGAGCAGGGTACATGGTAAGTATCCAGTAAATTACTCTGTGTACCCCCAGATGTCAGTATTCATTTTGCTGCTTAGCCAGAGAGAGAAAGTTAAATCATTTTGTAAAATTGACTTTCAAAGGAAAGTGTGGGCATTTTCAGGAAGGCTTTAAGCTTCTGAAACACTTTGGGGAAGTAACATATTCCTTTGCCCATTTCTGTTGAGGAGAAAAGGGAGAGGGATGTTGTGACAGCATTTGCCTAGAAACCCTTGCCTGCGGGTTCAGAACTGGGGTTGTTGCTTGCCCCCGTGTGGAAACCCCACCCAAGAGCCCAGAATTGCTGACTGGTGTGCCTCAGTGACTCAGGGCTCAGTTTCTGTAGAACGACCTTAGAGTTTGAAGTCAAACAGTCAGACAAAACCATGAGAGATCTAGAGATCATCTGGTGGGGCTTTTAATTCCTGCAAGAGTCACATGGTCCTAGGAGGTAAGAATTAATGGAAAGAAACAAATTCAAAAGTTTTCAGAATTAGAGGGAAAATCACATGTATATATCTAATGAGTCAAAGAAATGCAAAATTAAGTCAAGTGAGGTAAATCACCTTGTTGGGGGTGACAGAATCTAATCTGGCTTGAAAATATGACTCACATCAGGAGGGTGCAATGTGACACCCTGTTAGAAAATTTTGAAGTTGCTATTACAAAGAATAAGTATCGTCTGGTAAGTTCCATCAGTGTCATGGTCATTCAGTCATGTTCTGGTTAAACCCCCAAATTACATGAGAACTCAGCACCCAAATTGTGTGCGATGACATAAACTTTGTTAGCAGCCTCTGACTCCAGGAAAATTTGGAATTCAGGGTAGACATCTTTCAGCTACTCAGAGTAGTAGTATTACTATATTTTTGTTTTAAAGCACTAATATATATTTAGAATTTTAAGTACTTATAATGCTTGCAAGAATTTAACCTCTCTAGAGTGTTGGGTCAGGCTTTTAATTCCAATTTCAAACTATGAAATTGAGTAATTAATTTAGATGTATACTGTTAAGTTGAAATTTTACTAAATTTATAAGCTGAATTAGAATGTTTAAAGTACTTAAATATTTTCCAATTTATGAATTTATTACACTTACAAACATTACCTAGGAACTTGAAAGTTTTATTTCTGAAGCCAGTAGTTCAAAAAAAGAGAATTGAATTTATTAAATTTGTAAATTTAATTAAAAATTCTTAAAGGCATTTTATTAAGTTTTAAATGGCACCAATATCATTCAAGGGCCTTTTAAAGGTTATTCCTAAATTGTGCTAGCCTTGTATATAGAACATTTTAAGCTTTTAAAAACTTAACAAATTCAATTTTTGAATTTGTAACTTTAATAAATTGAATAATGAATTTTTAAAAGATTTTATTTATTTGTTTATTTTTAGAGAGGGAAGGGAGGGAGAAAGAGAGAGAGAGAGAAACATCAATGTGCGGTTGCTGGGGGCCATGGCCTGCAACCCAGGTACGTGGCCTGACTGGGAATCGAACCTGAGACACTTTGGTTTGCAGCCCGCACTCAATCCACTGAGGAATACTGATTTTTAAAACAACCATATGACCCCCAGAATACTGGTTCCTATGCACAAAAAGCACCCTTAAAGACAGACAGACAGACACACACACACACACACACACACACACACAGAGCCCACAAAAACAGAAGACCAGGTGAAAGCAGAGTGTGTCCCACACAGCGATTTTTCTTTTCTTCTTTTCAATTAAACATGGCTCCACCTCTTCTCAAGAGGTGGAGTTTGTGTCTCTTCCCTTGAATCTCAGTGGTTCTGTGACAGCTTGACCAACATTCACTAAGGCTGAATACGCTGCCACCCAAGCCCCAGCCATGCCACTCTTGGGTGTATATCTGGGAAAAAACTCCCTTGCGTGTGGCATGCTCAACAATGTCCATGAGCATGACAGCAGGTACCTGACTGACAGCACTCACCACAGAAGAATGGATAAATAACTTGTGATACATGCATGTACCAGAATGCTCTTCATAGTGAAAAAGGAATCAATTAGCTACATTTATCATCATGGATGCATCTTACAGACAAACTGAGTGAAAATAGCAGAATGTAGAACAGTGTTTCTCAACATATTTCTCATTGTTGCCTCCCAAAAGAGCCGTTTTAGACATTTATTCCGAATTCCCTCTCATAAAATTGTGATACCTCAGGCATACTGTGTATATTTATGTACTGAATGTATATCTGTCTCATACATCAGAGAGGAAGATTTTTTCTCCTCAAAGAAGCAATTATCATCCCATGGAGAATACATGATGTAGAGGAATGCAGGAAGTATGATACTATTATCATTGAAAAGTATCATTTAGTTATCATCATTTACCAGAATAATTTACAAGCATGAAAAGCAGTGACATTTTGCTTATGGATACATACATATGTAGCTAAGACATAAAGGGATGCATGGGAATGGAAAATACCAATTTCAGGAGAATGGTGGTTTGTGGGGGCTCAGGAGGGAGGAAAATGAAGCCGAAGAAGGCTGCACAGAAGGCATGGGGTGAGTTGATGGATACATGGTATCATTGACATTTCAGGTGGAGACTCCAGGGGGTAGAGGAGCAGCCCCTGTGCTTCCAAGTTACCGGCTTTTTACCACTTTACTCATCTGGAAAACTTCCCCTAAGCTTACACTGAAAAACTTCCTTGAAAGAAAATAAATTTAGTAGACCGTATTCAAAGCATACTGTGAAAAGTACAATCAATAGTCACTAGCATAGTTTTAAAAATGTGACTGGATATGAACATAAAGTTTTATGTCACAAATGGAAACGATCCTTGACCATCCCATGGGTGTGAGATAAGAAGATGGAGGACTCTCTCCGGAAATGCCACGTAAGCTCATGAAAAGCAAAGACAGAAGGTGCCTGAGAGAATTGTGGCTTTGACGTTACTGTAGCCCTGTTGATGAAGAAAAATATCACCCTATGTATACCCTACACTCTAGCCAATTGGGTTTTTCATGCCTTCTTTTGTGAGGAGCCTTTGGGGAGAGACATTGAAGGTGTTCTCATTGACTCTCGGCCATCAGGCGGAGAGGTGTGGAGGTCCCTTCTTGTAGAGAGAGATACAAGAGGGAGGTGTTAGTGTTGAAGGGGTGGTGTGAATCTCCCTCTTTCTCCCAACTTGCATTCAATAGCCCTGACCAGAAGGCCATCCATTGGACTGGGGCTCCAAAGTATGCTGTTCAAGTAAATGTGGCAGCAGAGGACAGAAGTTAGCATTTATTTAGCTAGGGAGGCTCTGTGGTCAAAATTATCCTTAAAAACCATTAGGCAATGTGCCACACTGGCAAGAGATCTACCTTCTGTTAGTAAGCCAACAGAGTTGTAATTTTCTCCAGCTTTGGAAGAGAAATTTGAGTTTTGCTTCTCTATTGAGCATGAGGTAAAATAGTTGTCTGTTTGGGGGATATACTGTATATAAGAATATGTGTCTTTGAAAATTGAAGTTATAGTTAGTGAGGTGCTGAAACCATGTAAGAGGCAGAAAAAAATGGAGACCAAACGAGAGTGCAGCTGCACATTGATGTTTCTTATCTGACACTCATGCTAGATCAGGTACTTTTTGAGTGAAAAGTGGGGCAGAATGATATTTCATTTTTTAGTGAAAATCATATAATGGCTTTATTTAATTGTGTGTGATGAGACTGCATCATACTGGTGTGTTAGTTAGGTTATGCTAGGCCATGCTGCAGTAACAAGCTGATTCTGAAGCCTCAGTGGATGGGCCCCACAAAGGTCTATTTCCTATTCACACAAAGTCTAATAAGAGAGGATGACTCAGCATTCCAGGTAGTTTTCATCCTGTGCCTTTGCCATCTTATCTTGTTGCCTCAGTGATCAATTCTCCAGAGCAGAAGAGGACCAAAAGGTTATATACTGCTTCTTAAATGCTGAAGTGACACACATCACATATTCACCATCCCTTGACCAGAACTAGGTACATAGTTCTGTTGAACTTTAAAGGAAATGTGGGGGACCACATAGACATTCAGTAAATGTCTCTGCCACTAATTGTTAATTTGATAAGTAGTGGTTATGTTCTAAGCATTTTATATAAATCACTAATTTAACTTATTAGAAAGGTAGTATTTTTATCTCCATTCTAAGGTGTACAACTGAGGGCTGGTGTAACTAAATGGTTTGTGCAAAGTTATGCAGTTAAACAATGAAAGAGCCGGGATGTGAACGCACCTGTATCTAACTGGCAAAGCCACTAATCCAGGTGTTTGTTATGCAGTCACTCTTTAGCCCTCTCACAAGACTTTATACCTGTTGCTTGGGCTTGGGATGTAATATTAATAGTGGTTTATCTTAAACCAACGGAAATGATGTAGGCACCCTATCTGGTCCTTACGGTTTTTTTCAGGTATCTCTTTTGCATGTATATGCACATATATTCTGTCCTTTCTTTTCAAAAATGTATCCTTTTTTATTATTTCCTCTTTTCCCCCTGAAATGTCTTCTTTGCTCCTGTCACACTTAATTTACAACTTTATAATTATCTAGGCATTACAAATATATCCACATATATTAGAAAGCTGACAAATATCCCTATGGGCCATGGCTGGAAGTGGTGTACATCACTTCAACCCATAATCCATGGACCATAACTAAGACACCTGACCACACCTGACTATAAGGGAAGTTGGGAAATGTAGTCTAGCTGTGTGCCCAAGAAGAAGAGAAGATGGGTTTGGTAAACACCTCAACAATCTCCACCATAATCAACATGAACAGAAGGCTAGCATCTTCACAGAGGGCAATTTAGGTCCCTGATGGTGAGCAAGAAGTCAGGACTACCTTCCAGGGGCCAAAAGAACCATAGTACTGCAGGTCAGCCTCAAGTCGGGGATGGCCTAAAGCCAGTTACACTAAATCCTGATAAACGCAGACAATTACCCTTGGTTTTAATCCAGCAGCCTTGTGGGAAGAGATGGCAAGAGAGAGGCTCCTAGAGAACAAGGGGGTGAAGAGAGAAATTGCTTGGGAGCTTTGGGGAAATCTATATAGTTTTTTGAAATCTCATATGAGACTTGTTACATTCAGTTTCCCCAACAAGGTTCAGAGACTATGCACAACTGAGAATACCAAGTTCTACTGTAGTTGTTAAGGACGATGAGGCAGAAGATAAAAGCTCAGATTTCTGGTAACTCTGCAGAGCCAGCACACTGGGCCTGGACTGTTCAACTCAGTCCAGTGAGTATAGTCTTCAAGGCAGGCTAACTGCTGTAACAAACAACCCCCAATTTTAGTGATTTCACACAATGGAAGTTCTTTTTCATTCATGCAAATGTTCTTTTGGAAGATCCTCTCCAAGTGGCAAGTACAGATGTGGTCCTGTATCTTTTGAGTCCCCTATGCTCTTGCTCCTGGAGTCCACTCCATTCACAAGGGGAGTGAGAGATCACCTTCGGGAGGGTTTCATTGCCCAGGCCTGGGAGTGGTATGCATCATTTTCGCTCATAGCTCATTGGTGGACCTTAGTCACATGGATGTGCCCAACTATAAGGAAGCCTGGAAAGCACCATTGAACTGCATGCCCAGGAAGAAAAAGCATATGGTTTGGAGAATAACCACCTACTTTCTGCCAAGGTGAGAGAGAAATGATTTTCTAATTTGTTTGTGTCATTGCTATTTCTAGCCTCTGTTCCCAATTGCAGTTACACCAATTTTAATACTGAACAGGTATGTCTTATCCAAAATTGCCAAGAAATATACAAACAAAGATAAATGATATAAACAAAGAGAAAATAAACTACATAAAATTCTACATACTACATGTTTATGTACATACATGGGTCTGTAAATGGAAAGACTGTGTCACACATCATGTTTTTAAATACAGTTACTTCCAGGAAGGGTAGTAGTTTGAGATGAAACTTTCATTTTTTAACCCATATTCTTCTATACTACTTAACTTTTTAACAAAAAGAATTTATTTGCATCAATAATAAAATAAATTTGAAATACAAGCGCTTATATACAGTCTCGGTTAAGGTGTTTTTAAAATAACCCATGTAATTGCAAATTCCAAAATTCATAAAGTTTAGGAACCTTGGAGAGTTCACATGCAGCCAGAAAAGATAAAGGGAAATGAGAAAACGGACTTTAGGTATATGAAAGTTTCTCTATTTCTAGTAAAGGCAACCAAAGGGAAAAGTGGTTTAAAGTACAAGATTAAGAATTTAAATTAGACATAAGAAAGATTTTTGCTCATGGTCCTGCTTGTTAAAAATTGTCCTGGGTTATAATAGGAGGGTGTAGAATCTCATTTCCCAAGAGCTGGTGTGAGAAAAGAAGGGCTTTTTTTTTTTTGGTTATATCCCTCAAGTTGGGTAGAGTTTCATCACATCTGACTCTCATGAACCTGGGTATTCTAGGTGAAGTATACTTAGAGGCTGTTTATGTTTTCTATTCATCTTGTAGTTTTTGTTTCTACCTACACTGCCACTAGAAAAGTAGACGGTGTGCATTTAGAGAGTACAAGAGAGGGCGAGTTGGCTGATGGTTGTACCCAAGTAAATATATGGGGCTGAGGCAGCACAAGGCTGTCAGCCATTAAGCAAGGTTTGGATACAGATTTTCACCATCAATTACAGCTTGTTCTGCATTTTTTTTATGTTCACACATATTTTTTCCCACTTCTTCTTAGCTTTCTTAGGAGAAATATTCTGCTTATTAAGGATGGAATGAATATGAGTAAATGTTTAATCATCATTCTCTTATTATACTGCACATAATGCTGGTATAGTACTTTCTTGTGTGATAAATGTATTAAATTTACTTGTAAATTAAGGATATTTGTATTACAGATGGTTGTGTCATGAAAGAAAACAAATCTATGCTTAATACCAGAAAATCTTATAGGACAGTTTCGGTGAAGCTTCCTTTCTACAAAAGTATTTTCAATGTTCAGATTTAGTGTTTGCAATTTTATAGCACTAAAGGGCAAACACAGAATGGGATAAATGAGCAAACTGATGTGAACTCATTTGCTGGCTCCTGCTCAATCTTTTCCCTTCTTCAAACTTCTTGAAACATCCTCCCCCCTACTAGGATGGGAGGAAGGGGTAGGGAGGGAAATCAGATTGAGGGATAAGATGGCAACAGGAACCTCAGATTCCTCAATAACAGACACTCCAGTTCATGTCACAAAATCTTACATAAATTGATCAAATTCAGAAGAAAATTTTGGAATTCAATAATTTTTACTTTATAGGCTCTCCATTTTCATTTTCCCTCTGATCTGTTTAAGCAGTATACTCCTCCAACAATTTATTGCCTTTTAAGGCCATGAATTCAGAGGGCTGACAGTAAATCTGGACAAGCTCTAATATGCCTTGTGCCAACTGTAATTTAGCTGGTCCTTTGAGAGCTCAAGTTTTTTATTACCATAAATATTCCTCTGCTTCCAGGCGTCTCCCTACTGACAACATTGTCCAATTTTGAATCCCGACATCTTCATTTCAAAAGCCTGAAAATGAAACTGCAAAGGTCAGGTTTCACTGTAATTGCAGACTATGGTGAAAAAAAGACCACATTCCTTAGGACTGAGCTGCCACCCACTGCTTGCTTTGGCGAGCACAGGGCTTGGGCAAAATGTCACCATGCAATTCATGTGAATGATTGCACCTGGCACTTGGATCATCAGGAAATATTTGGTCATATTTCACAGTGTCTGACTTTGTCACTACACAAGGAGAGAAAGATTTGAAAGCGGACTCTGATTTGGCATACGTGAACAGTGCATACTTCCTACTTCTGGAATGTTCTTTTCTCCTTTTTTATATAACTGATGGCTCCCAACCTCCCTATGCTATCTTGGGCACCACAGATTTGTAGGGATGATCTCTCAGTATCTTGTATTTACCTCCAAAAGAGGGATAATGATGGCTTCTACCGCAAAGAGTCACTGGGAAGATTAAATGAGTTAGTACGCATCACATACGTAAAAGGGTGCCTGGCATGAAGTACCGTATTTTGCCGTGTATAATGTGTACGTTTTTTGCCCAAATTTTTGAGGAGAAAAAAATGAGGGTGCACATTATACATGGGTAATAATAATTCCATATCTATGTAAATGTTTTTAATTCTTTTACTTATGCTTAGGTGTTAAAAGTGTAACTCTAGAAAGCAGCAGTGATATCTGTATGCAAAATAATACCCTGGAATGTGATAATTCATTTTGTTTCTAAATATAAATAAATAAATAAATAATTGAATTACAAAATTAAAACGAAAGATTTTTCCCTGAAAGTTTGGGTCAAAAATGTGGATGTGCATTATACATGGCAAAATATGGTAAATTCTTGACCATGGTTAGCTCTTACTATGACCCCAATCACTACAATAGCTAAGTCTGTCTGGGCAAGGCACTTCATATGATTCACTTGTATTTTCTTGTTTCACCCTTACAGCAGCCTTTTGAGGTTGGCGCCACTGCCATTTGTATTCTACAGTAGAGGAAACTGCAGTTAGAATGGTAACTTTTTCAAGGTCACAGAGTAAGTCAATGATGCACCCGGAATTTGCATCCAAGCACTCAGACTCTAGAGCCCATACTCATGAGCAAAGCCATTGAGATAAAGCCATGTAGAACCCTGTCACTGTCCTACCCTACCCATTACTCTTACTACTTCAGGGCAATCTCGTCCAACTTCCAACTCCCAGTACCAAATCTTCTGTTGCTTAAGGACTCTGTGGCGTCCAAATCCTACTTCACCACTCATGTGAAAGACAGGAGTTAGGGAATCCACTGCCCTGAAGCAGTGTTCAACTAATGATTGCTGTGGGTTCATGGATAAATACCCCAGCTTCCTTGCCCTTGGGTGGGATAACTCTGAGACATGCCCTTCCCTGGCTCCTGGCTCTAGCTGCCCACCATGGCAGCTGACTCTGCATCCTTTATTATCTGTCTTCTGCTCCCTGATTTACTTTTTCTCTTCCCTACTGTTTTCTCAGTCTCCCAAATAACTTACACTTGAACCTTGTCTCAGAGTCTGCTTCTAGTGGAAGCCAGACTAAGATAGTCTTTTTCAACACTAGTATTCCATGATTCTAGAGATGCTGGAAGTGGAGAAGAGCAAGGAAGTGGCTGGAGTCAGACAGCAGGAAGAGGATGTACCACCCAGCAGTGTATCCTGTGTTTGCAAGGGCTCTTTACCTCAGCACTATTGACATCTCAGGGTAGATTTTTCATTTTGTTTTGAGCGACTGTCCTGTGCATTGTAGGAAGTTGGACAGCATCTCTAGCCTCCACCCAGTAGAAATGAGTAGCAACTGCCTCTATCACCAGATAACAATGTAAAATGTCTCAAGATATTGTAAAGTGTTCCCTTGGGGGGCAAGCAAAGTCACTCCCAGTTGAGAAACACTGACTTTGAGAGAAGAGACTGTTCTTTGTGTTTGATTGACATACTGACTCAGCAGGTATTAATTCATTCGAGAGGATTATAATGATATTAACATTATTAAATGCCCATTGCAAGTCTTTCTACCTGCTGCTCTACAGACTGTGTCTCATTTGATCCTCACAGCATTTAATTTCCTCCATATCACACATTAGGAAAATGAGGTTCATGGAGAGTAAGTGATTTTCACAGTGTCATAAAACAAGTAAAAGATGGACCCGGGGTTCAAATCCATGTGTGTCGGGCTGAAAGTTCATGCCCCTTCAGCTAAGATTCAATTATTTCTTCATTAATGAATCAATGCATGCAATATTTATTGAGCCTCTGGGTGTCAGGGATGGGGCATTACAGTGATTGCTACAACACTGATGCTTAGCTTGGTGCCTGGCAGAAAGGTGTGGCTCAGGATTTATTTCTTACACCAAAATAAACACAATCAAGCTGCATTAAGTTTTGGGGTATTGTATAAAAGTAATCACTTTCTGAACATAATTTTGTTATCAAATGTGTTCTAAATGTCAAAAAACTTACAAATAAACTCTTGGGATACAACTTATACAAAATCTGGAAGCTACCTGTGCATATTTTGGAAAATTCCTTTTTTTACTTACTCTTTGACTTTGAAAAATAAAGACTTTGATTTGTAAATAGTACATGATTATAATTTCAGTGGTTGTGATGATTTTTATGGGGACTCATGGGAACATGCATTCTGATGCTTTCAGAACACCATTTTATTTCTGGTTGACTTACACAATTAGCAAGAGGACCTTAGCTGCTTATCAGATCATAGTTGCACATGATTAGAAATTAGAAAGTAGTTTCCAAGGTAACAGAAAACCAAATGTTTTGCCCTACCGTGTATCAGAGTTTAAAATGGGATTCTACCTATCTTAGTTTTTGCTAAAGTCTCAAAGGCTGTTATTAAAGAACAAAAGTGGTTCCGTACTCTCATATTCCAATGTTCCTACATGAGGAGTTGGGTTAAGCCATAGAGAACTTTGGACCCTTAGGTCAACATCAACTCAAGTGTGTAAGAGGATTGATGCTTGAGAGTCCAGGAAAGAGAGAGTAATCAGTTCTTTGGACTCTGGAGTTGTGTGACATTTCTTCTGTCTTCATCCCATGGTGGAGGTGAAAGTGACAGCTTCATCCTCACCTCAAGCCAGTTAGGGGGGCTTCATGGGCACCTCTTAGAGAGAGTTTGCTCCATGTATCCTCTGGCTTCAGTGAGCATGCAGAGAGTGGAGCCAGACTCATGATGAAAGAATATAGGCAAAAAAAAAATGACTAAAGTAGGCAGTATAAGTTTCCTAGGGCTGCTGTAACAAAGTGCTACAAACTGACTGCTTTAAAACAATAGAAATCTATTTCACAGATCTGAAGGCTAAAAATCAGAGATCAAGGTGTCAGCAGTGTCATACTTCATCTGAAGATTTAGGAAAGAGTTCTCCCTTGCCTGTTCCAGTTTCTGGTGGTCTATACTATTCCTTGGCTTATGGCAGCATAATGCCAATATCTGCCTCTGTCTTCTCTTTGTGTATCTCTGTCCTCACATTGTTTTATAAGGATACCAAACATATTGGGTTAAGGGCCCATCTACTTCAGTGTGACCTAATTAATCCTAATTAATTATATCTGCAATGACTCTAATTCTAAATAAGGTCACAGTCTGAAGTATGGGGGTTAAATTAGGATTTCAAGCTTGTTTTTTTTAGTGGGGGAGGGAAGAGACACAATTTGACCCATAACATAGTTCTTGGCAGCCAAAGGACAGATATATGTGATCAAATTCTATTTCCACCAAAGGGGAGCAAGTTAAATGAGTGTTTCCTGGCAACAAGATCTTGGCCAGCCTGGAATTGTCTTAAACAGAACTCTGTGCAAGAGGTTGAAGATCATCTCTGTAAGCCATCAGTCAGAAGACATGCATTATCCATGGCAGGAGAAATACAATGTAGATTCCCAGGGAAAATTTCCAAGGACTCCCTCAAGAAACTCAGGGTTATGGGTTTCCAGCAGGTAAGAAGTGATTGAGGAGGAGCTGGATTGGCAAGAGTTGAGGGAGGTTACCCAACAGGGCAGATAGAGAGGACACAGTCAGCGTCAGGGGAGTGCAGGCACCCAACTCCCCAGTCTGGGAAGAGGTATCCACTTTGTATTCCATAGGAATGGTACCTCCTTGAGTTTGGCCCACCAAACCTAGACTTTTTTGTCAGCCTGCTGCTGACAGTATGGGTTAAGTGAGACCTTTTCTAACCCTCATCTCTTTCCAAACCTAGAGGCATCCTGGGGCTGAACTGGGAAAGAGGAGAAGGCAGGAAGGGAAGTCAAGAGAAGCCTGTTCATCCCCCTCCCTAGAGGCAGCCTGGGGGCTGAGGGAGAGAACAGCTATAACTGAAGTTAGCAGCCTAAGTTATTAAGTTAGACTGGACAGATTCATCATTGAACTCATACTGTTTTGGGGAACTGAAGTTGACAGAAGATTTTTAAATCTAAGGATGATGAGGAAAATCATGGATCCTGTTCTAGATTTCACTTAAGGGTCTGGAAAGAACTCAGTCCTCAGAATGGATAGTGACGTTGTTTAGTGGGGAGAGGGAAAGTAAAGTTTTCTGTTGCACCAACCAGCCGTATCTATATCTATATAAGATCATATCATCTGCAGAGGTAATTTGACCTTTTCTTCCCCCTGATTTCAATGCCTTTCTATTTCTTTGTCTCACCTACTTGCTCTGGCCAGGACTACCACTAGTATGGTAAACGGCAGTGGTGAGAGTGGGCACCCTTCCCTTGTTCCTGATCTTAGCAGGAAAGCTTTTACTCCTTCCCCATTGAGTATGAGATGAGCTATGGGTCTGTCATATGTGGTCTTTATGATATTGAGGTATGTTCCTTTAATGGCCAGTTTGTTGAGTTTTTATCATGGAAGGATACTGTTTTGTCAAATGATTTTTTTCTTCATCTATTGAGACTAGCATCTACATTTCTTTTTTGTCAGCTTTATTGAGATATAATTGACATGTAACATTGTGTAAGTTTAAGAGGCACGATGTAGGCATTTGATACATGTATATGTCATAAAATGATCATCACAGGAAGGTTAGTTAGTATGTCCATCACCTCACATAGTTACAATTTTTTGTGTGTGGTGAAAACCTTTAAAATCTACTCTATTAGCAACTTTCAAATATACGATACTCTATTGCTTACTACTGCCAAAATGCTTTCCTTACTGGAAGTTTGTACCCTTTGACCTCCGTTACTGGCTTTCCCTACCCCCCCATCTCCCACCCCTCACAACCACTAATCTCTTTCTGTTTCTGTGAGTTCAGCTATTTTTAGATTCCATATGTAAGTGAGATCATGCAGTATTTGTCTCTCTCTGACTTATTTCACTTAGCCTAACACCTTCAAGTTTCATCCCTGTTGTCACAAATGGCATCTACATTTCTAACAAGCTCCCAGGTGAGTCTGATGCTCCTGGTGTGGGGACCACTCTTTAAATCCTAAGACTTTGAGTTATCTGCTATGTATTGTGTGCAAGTACATTTTTTGAGAGGAGAGCATTCATGGCGCCTATCAGTCTCAGGCAGACTGTGATTGGGAAAACATCAAAAACCACTGCCTTAAAAAAAAGCTAAGGTATAACCAGCTGACTTAAGAAGTCCTTATAGGATTCGAAAATATAAATTTGGAACGAGACTAATAGAGGTCCCCATGGTGAGACCCATGGGAATCTCTTAGTTTGTGGGAGGGAAGAAGCTGTACTCTTCAATGCCCCCTTTCTCTTGAGGGCGGAGTGGGGGAAGGGAGGCAGGTTTTCTCTATTTCTATGGCCCATATGAAGCTCGGTGCCTCAGTGTTGCTTCAGGACTTTCTGGTTCCTCTGCTTCTCTCCCAGCAAAGAGCAGTATAACATGATGGAAATTAAACAAAAGAAAATGTTTGGGACATAATGATGACAAGAGGTGGCTTTGAATGCACATAACCGGGCCTTAGTCTAGATCGCCTGGATCAGCCAGGGAGGTGTGTGAGCCTAGGAATCTGCATATTTAAAAACGCCTCTAGTGATTGATGTAGCCCTCCCCAATCATGTTGTGAGAAACTCTGATCTATTATTTTCCAAGCGTTATGCTGGCTTGAAGAAAACAAATTAAATCTCTAGGTGCATCACAAATCTAATTTCTCAGCTACCCGTGGTTATGAAAGCCAGGCATCTCTCTTTTCTTATTACACTTCCAGCTAGGGTCATTTCCTCATAAGATTCCAGTTCCCCTCTGCCCTGAGGTTAAGTTGAAGCATTTCTTCTTACTTGCCTTCCTAATTGCTGGGAAGAGCTATTGTGCCAGGTTTTGCAACCTCTTCACCGCACCCTGGAGGGGCGCCATCTCGGTGGTGGGCCTAGTACTTTCTCTTTGCAACATGCTTTGTAGAGTCAGTAAAGTTTATAAAGTGCTTCATGAGCTATTTGGACCTGAGGCATTGCATAAAGAGATTATGCAAACAGAATGGCATCCACATTGCAGGCAGGTGGTAAGAAATTTCCTATCCTCCTCTCCTACCTGCCCCAGCCCTGGGAAGAATTTGAGCGCAGATCTGCTGAGAAACCTCTGCAGAGAAAGGCTGAGCTGTTAAAAGAGTAAAGTTGATAATGCAAGTGGGTAACACCTGCAGGCTGGAGGGAGCACTACCGGACAAGGTGGATTGAGATGTTAGATATTATGCTTTGAGTAGAAAAATGTATCAGCTGATGGTACAATGACATTGCTGTTTACTGAGCATCCACTATAGGTCTGGAACTGAACTAGGTGTCTGCTTATGGACCTTTTCTTATTCCATTTTCATCATAATGCTGTGAGGAAAGGCCTTTTTATCCTCATACAACAAAAAAGGAAAATGAGGCTCAGGGAAATATGGTGAATACAGGATCCAAAAGCATGTGTCTTAACCACAACCACCTTTTTGTCCACTATACAGCTGTGCATACATTAATATGTGAGAGGTGAACAGAAAGGAACAAGAGAGACAACGAGAGAGAAGTTGTAAGACTGATACCATAATCCACACTGATCCCTTTCTGCCTCATCTTTTATTCCAAGTTTTGGGATATTCTTGCTACCCCCCAGGCATTACTTCTTTTACATCAGACTTGGGAAAGTTTCCATTTCTGTTGAAACAAAAATATAATTTTGAAAACATGTAGATGGTGTTAATATTTTGAAAATAATATCTCAATGTAGCTTTTACTTCCTTGTAGGTGTTTCTCCTCTTCCACTATCTTCTGAGTCATAAGGGTTATAACTGGAGAAGAAATAGGAGGAATCAAAGATCTTGAAGATGAGAAGAAAGACATGGGGGAGGGATGCTTCTATTCCACTGGAATGGGAAGTTGTTTGGTTCTGGGAGAAAGACATTTTAACAAAATAGACACCAGTGTCCTTTTCTGCACACTAATGGCTGAATCTCAGGAGGTAAGTATGCATTAGCACTAAATTTCCACATAGTTTGATGGGTGATGCCAAAAAGAGGGGGGCTCATGTCCTACCTCCTATTTAGGACCTGGGGAGAAAGCTCACAAGGCACCTCCACAGGCACACAATACTCATGGAATGTTGCAGAAGACAACATAGGTTTCATTGAGTTTGTTGAAATCTGCCATAGTTCTGATCTAACTGCTTTAGACCAGTTTTATTTTAGTTTTGTTAGTACAGGGAGTTATCTTCACCAATTCACTGCACTTTGGAAACACATACATGATTTCCTTTTTATTCTTTTTGCTCTAGTAGTATAACGCAGTGAGTCAAATTTCATGAAAGTCCAGAAAATTCTGTCATCTACTATAGATGCTGAAACTTGTGACCCCTCATATGCCAAGGGGCAGAATTGGCTCCCCAGTGTCTACTCCCATTCCTGACAATACAGAATGGCTGTGAACTGTGCCATCAATACTTTGTGTTCACAGTAATGACAGCCAGAGGTGGCAGTGCCTCCTGTGGGTTAAGAATTTTTTATTTGAATTTATGACATGCATATGGGTTGACCTCACTTTAAGAAAATGGTGTAGAATATTGAATTGCTGCATGTATTAAAATATACAAGGACTCAATGTCTGAAGCTGCCTGGTTTTCATGATGGTGGTTCCTTGATGCCATCACTATGAACTGGCTCTCAGCTTTGGGTGCTTGGTGAATGGATTGCAAGGATGGTTCAATTGGATCACGGCTTCCCTTTAGTAGTCTCCTCCCACACTGCCTCTGAGCTTAGCCTTGTGAGTTGCTCAAAGGGACAATAGCATATGTGACATGAGCACAGATTTGAAAAGGGCTTGTGCATTGGAGCTCATCCTATTGGTGCTCTTAAATCTTGCCACCAAGCCCAGGGTAGCCTACTGGAAGATGAGACACCACATGGAGGAGAGCAAACAGTAAGCCAGCCCCCAGTAAGCCTGGCAGCTGACTACAGCTACATGTGTGAGTCACAACCAAGGTTGACCAGGGTAGCTCAAATCAGTAAAACTAGCCAGTTTTGCCCAATTTAAATTGATGACTCAGTTTTTCCTAAAGGAGAAAATGTACTGGTAATCAATAAATAGTTGTGGCTATAAGCCACTACATGTTTGGATGGTTTATTATGCAACCAAATCAATACAAATATCAAGAACATCATTTAGCCAGTCTACTCAGAGTTGTTTGGTACTGGGGCAATGACCTCATGAAAGACAGATGAATAAAACAATACAACTTTATGAATATATCAAGGAACAAGACTGATAGGTAGACAGATTGACTATCAGTCAATCTGAACTATCAGTACATTTTCTCCTGCAGGAAAATTTTCATGAGAATCCAAATTATACTCAAAAGGCAGCCTAGATAACAAGAAAATTGGCCTGAGGGAAAATAAGTGCTTGATCTCAGTGCTAGCTTGCTGCATCCATTTATAAAGGAGGGAGGGTGGGAGGGGAAAAAAAGGGAGAGAGACAGAGGTAGATGTGGTACATAGATCTATAGATCGATCGATCAATCAATCAATCAATAGACAGACAGAATCTACCTTGTTGAGGTGTGGTGAGATCCTCCTGTTTCCTGAGGAGGATGGAGTTCCATTTGCATATTCCAATTTGGGCTCTTCTTCCCCAGAATCCATGAAAACTGCATCAAATATGCCTCTCTGGGGTCACACTCAGGTTGCTCTGCTTATATCTGGAAATTATGTCTTACAAATCAGCTTTTATTACAGATTTCTCCTGTTTAAGGTTTTTAATCAAATATATTTTAATGTTACATGGGGAATGGACTAGACTGAGATGGGTGGTTCATGGAGACCAGTCAAGAGCCTACTGCAGTGGTCCAGGCAGGGGGAATGATGATTAAGTTGTTAGCTGTACAAGCACAGGGAATACAGTCAACAATATTGTGATAACTATATATGGTGCCAGGTGGGTACTTGCAAGATCAGGGGACCACTTTGTAAAGTATATGACTGTCTGACTACTATGCTGTACACCTGAAACTAATATAAAGTAATACTGAATGGAAACTGTAATTGACAAATAAAATTTTAAAAAGTTGTTGGCTATACATACAGAGAGGCATAGTTAAAGCTGAGAGAGTTTGGAGGAGGTAGGGCAATCAGGACTGGATAAAGGTGGGGAGAGAGGGAAGAATCAAGGGTGATGCTGGGTTTTAGGATGGAGCAGTTCGGTGGTGCCATTTGCCATATAAGGTAAGTCTTTTATCTTTGTTTTTGTTCTATAAAAAAGTACACAGGGGCTCAGAGGTGTTATTGAATTTGGATGACTTGGGCACAGTTCCGGCACAACCAAACCCTTAGTAAATGTCAAGTTTTATTTTCATTGCTTTAGTCACATGCTTAGTCTGACTGCAAAGCCTATACTCTAAGCCAACGCTTCTCAAACTTTAATGTACTTACAAATCACCTGGATATTTTGTTAAAGTGCAGATTATGATTCAGCAGGTCTGGACTGGGGCTTCCGATTCTCTGTTTCTCATAAGGCCTCAGGTAATGCTGATAGTGCTGGTCGCAAACCAGTCTCTGAGGAACAGGGAACTGGAACACTTACATGAATATGGAAAATCATAAGCACTTTAATAATAATAATGGCATCATATGGGCAGCAATCAGAGCTGAACAGTATTTTTCACACTTACAGAATGTGTGTGAAGTATGAACAATATCTAAGTTTGTCTTTGAGGCTTCAATTCTAAACTGTTAATGCAAACAGTTAGGATGTTTCTTGGGATACAAGAGATAGGGAATGAAGCTCTGACATGGAAAGAGACGGGGGCACACCAAATAGGTCCTGAGTCATTTGTTTTAATTTTGTGTATCCAAAGCCATGGCTTTAAAACTTTTTGGTGACATTCGAATATGTAGGCAAGAATTAACCTTCATCTTCTAGGAAGAAACATCAGAATAGTTTTCTTTGGATCAAGATATAGAAGAACATTTCTGGACATTCCAACAGAGAGCTAGGGCAGCCTTGCCTAAAATGCCCTTCAAATGTCAGTGACCGAACCACATTTGACATTCTTTAATGCAGAAAGACTTACCCCTCTTTAAGAAGCTCTCCCCAGAACATAAAGAGCTAAAGAAGCTATCGCAGGCTGTCAGAAAATATTCAAGGACGTTAGTACAGGATTGGTTTGCTTGCTCAACAATTTAACCTGGGATGCTGTTGACAGATTTCTTAAGCATCTCCATCAAACTGCACGCAACCTGACAGCATTTTTAAGTACTAAGCCCACATTTTTGTCAAAGGAAAACATTTTAAGCTGATTTCTCTGGGGGGTGTCAAGGTGTAAAATAGCTTTCATGGGCTGTCAGAGGAATCATGGTGAGTTAGCATCAGAAGTGATTTTGATCACCAAACTTTAGGGCTGGGAAAAGTTTAGAATCCACCAAAGTCACAGAATCTTAGAGCTGGTTGGAACTGAGAAAAACCTCTCATGATGCAATTGAGAAATGTGAAATTCAAAGAGGTGAAATCACTTCTAAGTCATACACCTAGTGACTGACCATCCTTAATGTAGTTTTTTGGCACTACTAATTGGGCAAAATAATCTGGTTCAATGCTGAGAATTAGACTTTTACAGGGCCCACATCTCCCAGGGAGAGATTTATTAAAGCACTTGGGGAACAGGGGAAAATGGGACCCCCACGTGCAGATGGAAGGCTTTGAGCATCTTCTGTCTTTGATACATAAACAAGGTTTAGAAGCATCCCATGTTCCATAAACAGGAGACTCCTGACATTTTCCCTTCCTTTGCAGGAAAACTGAAATCAGACAAAAGATTGCTTTTCTCCCCTGGAGGTTAACATGAGCTAAAAGACACACATGGGAAAGAAGTGAAGACAGCCCTTACTTGATAAGGGCTCCTCCCTGAGAGTGTTCTTAGGGGTAACAAATATGTGTCCCATATATTAATTATATAGCAAAAATTATTTAGTTTCTATGCCTTTGCTTTTGTTAGGTTTTCATCGTGTTTTCCTCTCTCAGGTTTATAGTAAAATGTCTATAGAAAAATATCCAATCCTCTTTTACATGACCTAAGGGAAGGAGGGTTTTGGTTTATAAGCAGGCTACAACAGCCAGGACCCTCACTTGCAGGGTTAAAATGCAGCAGCCAGCATGGCACCCAAGGCCACCAGTATAGTCTGGCTCTTGCCCTCCAACACATACCTACTACTTAGTCTTGAAGAACTATATTTGTTTTCACAGTGCATATTGGTTTTCCTTTTCCCTAACCCTGTGTCTTTGTGTTTGCTCTTCAATCTACCAGAATATCCAAGCTCCCCATCCCAACCCTTCTACCCTGTGAGCATTTGCTCATCCAATTAGACCAGGTCTGTGTCTCCTCCTCTGTGAAGGCCTCTGCAAGGTCCCTGGCTGGAAGCAGTGGCTCTGTGCCTTCCTGCTATTTATAGCGCTCTGCTGTTACTCTAACAACAGGGTCTTATAATTACCCACTTATATGTGTGTCTCGGCAATAATAAGAAAGCCCCGTCTGCTTCTTTGAGGCACTGGGGGGATCTCCAGAAAAACTACCACTGTCCTGGGCTCATCCCCCAAAATTCTGATTCAAAAGGTCTTGGGGGGAAGTGAGGGAGTGGGTGTTTATGCTGAATCTCCCCCAGGGGATTCGAATGTGCAGCCCGTGTTGAGAAATACTGAGATTAGAATGTCAGCTCTTTGCAGAGACCACGCTTATTTGTTTTTGTCATTATCATTCCTACAAAGTGCCCTGCACTCTGCCTGGCAATGGGACTTGGGTAAGCCCAGAAGGTGAAGGCAGTCAGAGTAGGCTCCTCTCAATACAGCACTGCTCACTTTGTTGAATGATCCACGTTCTGAGAAGGGATCAATCCAGTGGGGGAAGACAAGAACACAAGCATCACAAAGAGCAAAACGTGGCCAAGTTTCATGTTTTTTGATGGATATGATCGACATGCAAATACGCGATTTTATCTCATATTAGGAAGCTGCCTAGAGAGAGGCAGAAGCCTCTTAGTAGCCATTTGTTGGCTGCTAAGGAGGGCAGAGGGGGGAGGGGTCAGGCTGAGGTTTGCAGTTGGCGGTGATCTTCTGGGAGGTGACAAAGTGCTTTGGTGAGGCAGTGTAGAGCAGCACACACACAAATGAGGGCCAGAGACACACTGGCTGGCTCCAGCCCCCAGTGCTGTCACTTACTAGTTCTGTGATCTTGTTCAAGGAACTTCACCTCTCTGTCTTCATTTTTCCTATCTGCCTAATGGGACGGTGTTGTTAATATTGGTCATTGGCTTCCTAGGATTATCATCATCACATCATCTAATAAGTCAATGCACACAAGGCACCCAGAACAATGTCTGGTGCACAGTAAGCCCCCAGTGAACATTAGCCGCCATTATCATTACTATTATTATTACTATTATCATCATCATCATCATCATCATCATCATCATCATTAGACATAGAGGTTTTGCTGCAGTAGAGCGCTGATGTAGTGAAGTCAGTCCGCTAGCACAGAAACAGATAAAGGCACTCTTATTGTTGTCCTCTGTTCTGTATGTTTGTCTAGTATCCTTGATCTAATGTGCTAGAAGGAGCTGCTGCCTTTTATCTTTAAAGTATAAATGAAAAAGTGTTTGGAAGATGCCTTGGGGCACCTTGTCCATTCAACTAAAGAATGACCAATGATGGCACTCAGCTTTTCAAAGGGAGGCCTCAAGTGCATCGTTTAAGCACAATTGGCTTGTGGCCTTTGGCCCAGAATACCATTACTTCTCTACAGTCCCGCTGGGGGCACTTTTAGGCTTAAAGACACATATACATATATATATATATATATATATATATTATAAAATACATGTTTATATTATATACAATATATATAGATAAGATATATAAACACAGATATAAAATATATAGACATATAAAAGATATATAAAGATGTGTATAAAAAACAATTGAGAGAGAAAAAACAGTATCGTTCTTTATTCTCTCCACTGTTTGTCTTAGGCAATGCTGTGAGCATAGCACATATTTCCATTAAAGTCGTTTCCTTGGGAAATGCTATTGATTCACGGAAAGTATGTTTTATGACATCTTTCATGGACCTTTTGCGTAACTTTATAGGAGAATTAACTCTTTGGCCACCATCTCTTCTATTTAATGTAGAATATAGTCCTTATCTACCTGCCAGACAGAACTGATCCCTCTGGATTCAATTTTAATATAGAAACCAAATTTCTTTTTTTTTTGTTTTGAGAAACAAACACACATTTTTTTCTTTTTAAAAAATAATTTTAATTATTGTTCAAGTATAATTTTCTATCTTTTACTCCTATCGAAGCCCACCCACCCAACCCTCCCTACCTCCCTCCCATTTCCACCCCCCCCAGTTTTTGTCCATGTGTTCTTTATACTAGTTCCTGTAAACCCTTCCCCCTTTCCCCTGAAATTCCCCTGAAACTCCCTCCCCTCTCCCCTCTGGACACTTTCAGCCTGTTGTCTATTTCAGTGTCTTTGGTTAGATTTTGCTTGTATAGAAACCAAACTTCTAGGTGACAAGACTGATTTAATCCACGAGGCAAAAATATTTTATACTGAATTGGCCTAGCTGCACCTCAGAATGTGACTGTATTTGGAGATAGGGCCTTCAAAGCGGTGATTAAGTTACAATGAGGCTGTTCAAGTGAGCCCTAACCCACTCTGACTGATGTCCTTCTGAGAACAGATGAGGACACACAGTGAGGTGCCCAGAGGCGCATCCTCTGCGGGACAACCAGTGAAGAGGCAGCAATAGGTTGGCCACGGGCAAATCAAGGAGCGAGGCCTCAGAAGAAATCAACTCGGCCAGAACCTTTACCTGGGATTTCCAGCCCCCAGAGCCGTGAGGGAAATACATTTCTGCTGTTTATGCCCCCTCCCACCCCCAGTCTGTGGAGCTCTGTTACGATAGCCCTAGTACACTAACACACTCCCCTTCTCTTAGTTCTGCTCCCAAACCACAGCACTATTGCAGCCTGTTCTCCCTCCTTCTAGATGGATGTAGCTGGCCATGGGTGCAATGGTGAGAATTCTTATGTCAGCATCTGGGCCACCCAGCCTCATGTTTGCAGAGCACCATTTACACAGACAGGTCACATCCCACGGGTCCCACCCAAAGCAGTCCCAACTCCCAACAGAGGCCAAGTTCTCCTGTGAAAGACCCCTGCTCTAACCCAGCCCCCTGACCTGGTCCTCCGGAGTGGCACAGGGTCTTCACCACGACTATTAAAGTGGGGCTGAGAGCCTACTGCTCTTTGGTTCACTTTTTGTGAAATTTATTTCAGAAACCTAGGGCGGTAATTACTGGTGCTTAACTGCTTTATCTTGCTTAAGAAGACAAATTTTAGCAGTGCTGGGAAGTAAATCATTTTTGTGGCCACATTATGCTGACTAATATGGCATAATCTCAAATTAATTTATTCAAAAGAATACATTCCCAACCCAAGCATATTCAGCATGTTTGCAGTTTTCTTGTATGCAATGTAAGATCATCAAAGCATCCATTAGGACTTTCTCATAATCCCTACAGCTAAATGTGCAACTTATTCTTGAGAAAATTCCCCATATATTAGCTGACGTGTGTTTTCTTTTCCTTAACTTCCATGGAGAAATAACTCAGTAATTGTTAGAACAACACTTAGAATGATAGATAACAAATATTGAGCATTTCCATACGTGGGACCTTTTGCGATGCACTTAATCTTTCAATGAATTTCATTTGTTAATTTTTAAAATAATTTTATGAATTACTTGCTATTACTATCTCCATTTTGCAGATAAGGAAATGAAAATACGGAGAGGTTATCAAAACTGTCTTAGTATATAACTGTATAGAATAAAAGACTAACCTTATATAACATTTTATTTCTTGTCCTTGTTCCTGTCAGTTTTGAATATATTTTCTTTTTAATAACCAAAAATGCTTTAAAAAGATGGACATATCTGGAGAACAGTGTGGTGCAATGAGGGAAAAACACAGTCTCTGGAACCAAACAGAACTGGCATAAAATGTTAGCTCTGCTCTTGACTAACTCTGTGACCTTGGAAAAATTATGGAACTTAGCCAAGCGTTATCAGTGGGGCTTATGTTACAACCCTGAGTCTCTGTGTGGACGTACCGGGTGGGGCAAAGGTAGGTTTACAAAGGTAGGTTTACGGTTGTTCATACGGAAAATAGTACAAGAATGAACTGTGTGTTTCATCTAGTCACAATCGTTAACCTACTTTTGGTCCACCCTTTGTATTTTCACTTCTCTTGGGGAGATACTGAGGAGTGCAATCGTTGGAGTGTATGGTAGATTTACGCTTCACTTTTTAAGATGCTACCAAACTATTTTCCGAAATGGCAGTATCATTTTACACTCCTATCAGCATGTAGGAGAGCTCCTGTCTCCTCATACTTGCTATTGTCTGTTGTCTTGATTATAGCTGTTCCAAGCATTGTAGTGGGTGAATGGTATCTTGTTGAGGTTTGAGTTTGCACGCCCCTAATAACTAATGATGTTCAGCATCTTTTCATGTGTTTAGTAAGCATTTGTGTATCTTCTTTGGGGTAATATTTGTTCAAATCTTTTGCCCATGTTTTAATTGGGTTGTTTGTCTTATTAAGTGGTAACAATTCTTTGTAGATTCTGGATAAAAGTCTGCCAGGATTCTTTTACACAAATTGTGAATTTTCCGATGTCAAGTGTACCGCACTATGTAGGGTACATAATACGTATTTGACAGAATGATTCTTCTGATGCTATTCAATTCAATTTAGTTTCACAGATTTCCATTGAGTCACAACTATGTGCTAGGCATATTCTAGGCATTAGAATTTCAGTAGAGAACATAACACACAAACTCTGTGCTCTCAGAGAGGTGACAAGGCACTGTTCATTGTTGCGTGGCTATTGGGCAGGAAAAGCTGGACTAGAGCCCGGCAGTCTCCTCTGAGGCCCAGGCTCTGTATAGCCCAGGCACAAGTGTAGGCAAATGGGCTGAGCTTCTGTGTAAGAATCTGTGTGGTGGGGTGAAATTGGAGACAACTGTATTTGAACAATAGTAAAAAAAAAAAAGAATCTGATTCCCAATGTGACTGAAATCTTTTGGATCACTATTTGGTAATGTGGAACCCCCAAATTTCAGGAGCTATATTGAAAAATAAAAGCTGGCATGGAGTAAAGTCTATACTTTTTTGGTTTATTTTATTATAGAATAGATTGTTTCTATGCATGGCAGAAGGTGGGCCACTCCAAATTCTGCCACTTTGGATCACGGACCTGAAGTCAATCCAGACCCAGTGGACTCAGGAAAAGCTCTCTACCTCCCCCTTAACTACCTTAAAGAATTTATCATAGAAAGGGATCCTGTACCAGGAAGAGAGCTATTACCAGAGATCACTTGTTGTATATGAGACACTTTTTGCATGGCAGAGCATGCTCTGTACCCATACATTTCATCTCCTCACCTTCTTCTGAAATTTCTTCTTCCCTTTAAAGCCGCCATACCCCACTCCCTTTCCTTGGCTCAGCATGATAGACAGTATCAGCCTCAGTATCCTTTGACTGCCTTTTGAGCCTCATATACTTGTGAGGCTCTCATATGTACGTGTATGCACACAAAATTTGTTTCTCTCCTTTTAAACTGCCTTTGATTACAGGAAATGCTCTCAGCCAATAACCTCGAAGGGTGCGGTAACATGATCACCCCCCTCCCCACACACAATATGTAATACTATATTTTCCTCCAACTGTTTAACCTCAGTCAGAAACTTACTAGCTGTGTCATATTTCAGCTCTCTCTTTCTCTGACACGAACACTCTCCCTTTCTCCTTTCCCATATTGTTGGCTTAAGAAACTCCAACTCAGAGGTTCTGGGCACTAACCTCAGCAGATTTAAAGGTAAGGAATTTTATCCCATATCGTTAACAATCAGGGTCCTAAAAGCCCAGTGGAATCAGTTCTTTGCCTTGTTGTCAAGCGAGTTTTGTCTGAAGATGGCAGAGAGGCCGGAAACCCTTTGATTCCTTCTCCACAGCCTGTCCTTCCTTTAGCACACAGGTGGCAGACACAAGGCCCGCAGGCTGAATCTGGCCCTCCACCTTGGTTTATCCAGCCCAGCACCTTGTTTCTACCCGGTGGCAGTGCTGAGCTCCTTGCCCCTAGTTAAGGAGTAGTTACATTTATACAGTCCTAACATTACATTTGACGCTTTGAAGGCAACCGCAAGGCTGATGTGGACCCCAGTGAAAATGAGTTTGACACCCCGGCTTTAGCAGCAGCCTCCGTGGCCATTTCTGGTGACAGCGGTTCCCTGCATCTCTGGCCACTGCAGCTTCTGGGAACATCTCCTCCTGGCGGGGAGTGGCTTTTCCATGGACAGTTCCCAATGACTTCTGTTAACCATTGTCTGGAGTTCTGCCCTCCAGGACCACTTCTGGCAACTAAATATTTCCACAGAAAATTTCCTGTCGAGACTTCTGCTCTTTCAAAATGTGCTTTACATAGAACTCTTTTTAGGATCAGAGATGGCTGTCACATCCCAGGTGGCCACGATCGGAGCTGCTCCCTCTGGCTGTGCTGTGACCTTTCTGCTTTTTGCTATGAAAGGCCTCCTGTGGGAGTCTAGACCAGGCAGGGGGGCAGCATCCGCATGGAGCCGAGAGCACAGAATTTGCTATCAGGCAGACTGGTGATCCAACACAGGCTCTGCCTTTTTCCAATGGCATGATTTTGGGCAAATGACTTAATCTCTGCAGTCCTCAGTTTCTTCACTTGTAAAAGGGGGGATACATTTTTCTATCTCATTGGGCTATTGTGAGGATTAAATGAAAAGTACTTTGTGTCTGACACATTATAAGAATTCAGTAAATTCTAGCTACTATATTATCAGATGCTGAATAGATAGGGCTTGAATAAGTAAATTGTGGAAGACACTTGCAGAGAGAGCTAAATTCTTCTTCACATTGGGTTCAAGGACATCCTGAAAAACTGGCAAAAGAAACAACTGCTCGTTCTTTCCAGAACACTGCCTGCTTTTATTCTCACCTGCCTCATTCGAACAGCTGGAGTGCTCTTCCTCCCTCCTTCACTGGGGGAACCGCTCGGCTTTCAGATATAGCTGAAATGTCAAATCATGTACGAAATATGCCCATAGCTTTCCCCCATGTGTATGCCTCTAATATTGTTCTTCCGATTTTGCATGATAGCAATTGTGGGTGTTCTTTATCAGACTTTGAATGCTTGAAAGGCAGGAATTTGCCTTATTTGTCTAAACATTTCATGTCAACAGGTACTCAGTAGAGAAAGTTATTTATGGGATATTTTCCATTCCTTTTTGGTGTATCCCATCTTCAAAATTCTGTGTGTATTTTATAATTATGGCACATCTCAATTTCAATTAGTCACATTTCAAATATTTGATACTTATATATAGCTAATAGATACTGGATTAGACAGCACTGTTCTAAATGCTCAGTCTTCTGTATCCTCATAACAGTTTGTGCATACCTCAATTATAGCACTTAAAGTAGATGATATTATGAATAATCTGTTCATGAGTTTATTTCCTGTGTGCATTTCTAGGGTGAGGATTTTGTCTTTGTATCTCCATTCCATGATGTAGTGCCCACCATATAGTAAGTTCTTAATAAATAATTATCAAACGGAATATTACAGCTATCATTTACTGAGCAACTACTAAGTGCCTGGGACTCTGTGCATGCTATTTAATTTAATTATTACAAACCACTGATTGGTCAGTAGACATCCCCAGCTTACAGATAATACAATAGAGGCTCAGGAAGTTTAAATAACTTCCATGAGGTTAATAAAGTTATAACTAGCAGAGTTGGGATTGAACCCTTCTGACTCTAAAATTAAAACATGATTCTCATCAACACATGTGGGTTCTACCACAGCTTCACTTCTAATTGGATGACCTTTGGCATAATATCGAGCCCCTTGGGCCTCAGGTTCCTATTTGTAGAGTGAAGGAATTGCAATAACTAATGTGCAGGGTCTCTTTCAGTTTAGGATGCTGCAATTACAACTTATAACATGTAATCGAGTCAATTTCCTCCATATCTAAGTTGTTTTCCAAAATATAAAATATGTACTAAATTAGGTATCCTATGTCTCTTGGTTACCAAGAAAAGGGTGTCTATATAGTTACCAGATTTTAGTGTAGAAATATGGATAAAAATAAATTTTGATAAGTGGAATTCTTTTTCTCTCCTACCCTGCATGAAAAAGTAAAGACTGTTTGTTGGCATTCTTACTTGATCCTGATGTTTGACACTGGTTTCCTTCCCCATCTAAATAATTTGAAGACCTTTAATGAACTCTGTGATGTTATGCCTTATTTTAACAAGAAAACATTCATTTTCTCCTTGAATATTCTCTCTGTACTTTTCACAGTCTTCCCTTCGCTAGATAACCTTTATAAAATGAAGCTCAGGGACATTAAAATAAGCCTACACATTGAAATAAAACCAAGTGGGGATATCTGCCTCATTGGACTAGGACATCTCAAAGTCCCTTAGAGCTTTAACTTCATAAGAGTTTTTTTCTGACTAATTGTGTAATAATGGCTTTACATACTCAAGGTTTTCTGAAGGTGGAACTCCAGGTCAGTTAATGATAGGAAATGAAATTGCAGTCTATAGTTCCAACCAGGTGTTGGCAAATAGCCTGCAGGCAAAATCCAACCTGTTGCTGGTGTTTGTAAATAAAGTTTTATTGGTACACAGCTATGCCCAGTTGATTATGTATTGTCTATTGCTCTTTTGGCGCTACATATAGTTGGAAAAGCTGAAAATATTTATTTATTCTCCTTGACAGAGAGTTCGTTGACCTCTGTTTAGAGCATATTGCTTTGGTCTGCTAAATATCTATGGGAACAGTCTCCACCAAGGGAATCATCAGGATTCTGAAGTGACCTATTTATTGAAGGGAGTGGACAAAAACCACGCTGGAATCCAAGTCTGGTAAAAATTTGAGAAGAGGAAAGAGAAGGTCGTGTCTGGACTTACTTTGCTAAATGACAAAGTTACTTCATGCTAGTTGAGATGCAGATGGGAAACAATGTGGTGTAGTTGTTAGAAAGTATTCAGTTCTAGAATGTTCTACATATGATTTCTTTGGCCCTAGGCAAGGAAAATCATTTTATCTGCTTTCTTTAATTATAACATATAATATATGACTTTAATTATAATATATGATTGATGATAGTACATACCTACAGGGCTGTTATGAAACTTTTTTCTGTATTAACATTTATTATCATTTTTAATTTTCATTGAATTTGTTGGGGTGACATTAGTTAATAAAATTACATAGGTTTCTGATGTACAATTCTCTAATACATCTTCTGTGTATTGTACTGTGTGTTCACCAACCCAACTCTCCTTCTGTCACCATTTATTCTCCTTTACTTTCTCCGACCTCCCCCAGCCCCCTTACCCTCTTCTAATCAGCACAGTGTTATCTGTGCCTGTGAGTTGGGGTTGTATGAAACTAGAATGAATTAATACATGTAAAGGACTTAACACACAGCCTGACACTCAAAGAACATTAGCTATTTTTAGGTAGCTATTTCAAAGGAAGCAAGGTATAGCAGGAAAATACTTTCCCATTGAAGTTACTTTAGATTTCAATTCAGAGGACAGGAACTAAAGCAGTCTCCACCAAGACTTCATTTATTTTCCTTATTATGTAGATTTCTATGGTGACATGACACAAGAAAAAATTTATATGAGAGAAAACTAATTATGCTTGGCAAGGACTCTATTTGTTGTTTATTAAAACAAGTTTTGACGATGCGCTAGCTGCCATAGCCAGAGGGAAGTAATGTACAAACCAAAGCAAATCAGCAAATTTGAATGTTATTTTCTGAACATGACATATTAGGCAACGTATGTTGTTTGACAGATACCGAGTCTTTGGGACTCCAAGAGATGCATCTGTCATTATGCAGAACAAACTGCAACCATACAATGGGGGGAAATGTCACTAGTTACTCGTAGTGTCACCAGCGCCTCACACCCCTGAAGCACTAATGTAGGTATGTGACAGCTTGGCTCTCAACAGCCAGCACTGGAGCTCTCAGGGGTCTCTCTGACCGCCAAATCCCTTCTGTCCACCAGATATGCCAGAGAATGAACACCCTCTGGGTGCAGCTCTCAATCAATATCTAATGGGACTTGGTGTCCTTTCGATGTGACATTTCTCAGGTGAGTGGGTGCTTCACACTGGCTCCCAGAACTCCTCAGTGAGAATAAGCCCCCATTTCCAAAGTAGTAACTTGTTTCACCATAATCCCTTTCTTGGCTTTCTTCTCTGTCTTATCTCACACCCCTGTCCCCTCCAAATGTTTCCTGAGATTTCCTCTGAAATATACTTCATGTATTTGAGTCTTTATCTCAGAGTCAACTTCTGGAGAAACCCATGTGAAGACAAGGTGAGATTCTGTTGTAGTTTTTAATTGTACCTTATGGGTACATTTCTGTTTATTATTCACAGGAGAACTCATAAAATATGTAATTGAATAGGTTAACGATATAATGACCAGCCATTTTTTTACCACAAAACAATTGATTTCCATAAAACAATCACTGGGTAAGTTTTCCCACACAACATAAATAGAAATGAAGACCTCGTATGGTGGATATAAAGTTTAGGTTCACTTATAAATGAATTTTGAAAGATATGAAACCTTTCCTAAGTTCAGAAAGTACATCATAAACCTGTTGATGTGTGCACAGAAATGTATTTGCTCAGGTGTCCAAACCTATTTACATTCTATAAAATTTATTTATGTTGGTATTATCAGCTTCTTTCCATTTTTGGAAAAAAATAAGAACAACTACATATTTATAGCTGTAGAAAGGATATTGAGCAGGGTTTCTTAATTTTTAGTCTGTTGATAGATAGTTCACAGCTGGGCTTTGGGGGATAAATTAAATCTCTGGAATTGCCTGCAGAATGGGACCGTGGCCAAGGACCATTTTTTAAAGAAAGTTTCCTAAGCCTGCATTAGATTCTCAAATTTGTTTATGACCCAAAATACATGGGAGCAGACAACCACAGTAGAGATGCTAGAATTGATAGGCAAGGCCCTTCAGATGTATCCTTAAGGAAATCTTTGACAATATTAAAGCATAAAAGATGAAAGACTCTGGTTCTGATTATGGCAGAATGATGTTGATCAGATTTACCATTTCATCATGTACAACTATCACACTGGACAAAATATATGAAGAAACTGGTTTAAGGCAGTAGACAAAACAGGGTTTTGAGAGGAGATACAGGAGGTCAGCTCCATATTTGCTTTGCTTCCTGTTTGAGTGAACTTTCCAAATTACAACCCAGGGAAGGAACCCAAATAGAGAATAGCAGTCTTGCTGGGCTCAGGCAGCACAGATCAGATTTCTGAATTGCTAACGACTGGAATTTACTGGAGAGACAGATCTGAGCCAAACACTAGTTTCAGAAATCCTCATGGATGGCCTTTGAATCTTTGATCAAATACAAGCTTTATAGACATAGAACAAGACTCTGCAAGGTCTAACAGAGAACAGCTGCTGGGAATGTGGGAGATGAAAGAGATGTAGGAGGTCCAATTAGCCAAAATGAAGAGATGCCACTTAATACCTTGGCAATTCACTTGAGACCCTGGAAAGACCATGGGGATAAAGCACTGTAGTCCTAGAGGAAGGGCTACTATAGACCCTTAAAGTCTAAAATCAAGCTTCCACAGGTTCATTCTAATCCAGCAGAAATTATCTTCCAGCCAAAATAAAATCCAATACTCTTTATGGGAAGACAACCAAATCCAGACTTTCAAAGACACAGCATAAATGATACCAAGTATACATTAAAAAGAGTTACAATATATGTGAATAAATGATGAAATAGGAAACATAACCAGGAGAAAAATATAGAAATCACACAGATATTGAAATTAGTGGGCAAGATTATAAATTATTTATTAGAAATATAAATACTAGGGGAAAATGGACATGGTGAGAGAACATGTGGGAAATTTCAGCAGGAAAAGATAAAACAGTTAGAAAGATCTAAATAGAAACTACACAATTAAAATGCAAAACATCTGAAATGAAAAATTTATTGGATGAATTTAACTGCAGAGGAAGAAAATCAATGCTCTTGAAAACAGGCCAATGGAAACTGTTCAAACTAAAGCATCAAGAAAAAAGACCAACAAATGAAATACCTGTTACACAGGTCCTGGCCTATGTAAACACCAGGAAATATGACAATATGTAGTTTTAATTAAAAAAGATAAGAGAGTGACTGGGGCAGAACAAATATTTGAAGAAATAATTGCCCCCAAATTTCAAACTTGTTGAAAAATACCAACTCACAGATCCAAGTAGGTAAAAAAAAAATCTCAAGCAGGATAAACAACAAAGACCACATCCAGGCAAATTTTAATCAAGTTTCTGAGAACCAAAGATAAGGCACAAATTTAAAAATCAGCCAGAGATAAAAGACACATCACCCACATGGGAACAATAATAAAAGTAATGACTGATATCTTATCAGAACCCATGGAAGCCAGAAATAATGGAATGACACAATACAGTGTCAATAAACAAAACTTTCTACTGAGAATTCAATATCCAGAGATGCTTACTTCAGAAAAGAAAAAGGACAGGTTCAGATAAACAAAAGTTACGAGAATTCACTAGAGCAGACCTGCATTATAAAAGTTCTTCAAGCTGAAAGGGACTGAGGTACAGATGGAAACTCAAATCTACCTAAAGTAATAAAGAGGGCTCGAAGTTATAAATATGTTAGTAAATATGAAAGACTTGAAAAACCATTTCTTAATGTATTTAACAACCAATTGAGTATTTAAGGCAAAAACAATAATAGATATTTTATTGACTGTAAGAATCAATGTTGCACCTTGGCTGTGTAGCTCAGTTGGTTGGCGTGCCATCCTGATATGCCAAGGTTGTGGGTTCAATTTCCCCTCAGGGCATACACAAGAATCAACCAATGAATTCAACAAATCAATATTTCTCTCTCTGTCTCTCTCCCTACATCTCTCTCTCTCTAAAATCAATTAAAAAAAGATTTGTTGTTAAAAAAAGCATCAATGTTGCTAAGATTTTAATTCTCCCCAAATTTATCTATATATTCAGTGTCACCCAATATAATCCTAGCAAGTTTCTAATTGACAAGGTAAAAATTGCCAAGCTGAGTCTGAAATATGTATGTAAATGCAAAATGATCTTTAGATCATTTAGATTAGTCAAATAATTTTGAAAAAGGAGAACGAATTTGGAGTATTCACAGTCCCTGATTTTAAGAATTACTATAAATCAACAGCAATCAAGAGAGTGTGGTTTTGGCATAAAAATAGGTCAATCAATGGATCAGAGTAGAGAGTTCACCAGCAGATCCACACAATATGGTCAACTGACTGTTGACAAAAGTACTAGGCATTTCAAAGGTGGAAAATATAGTCTTTCAAATAAATGGTGCTGAAACAAGTGGTTATCTATAAGGGAATAAATTAAATTTGACTACTATATTATGTCTAATTCACAAAATTAATTCAACACAGAACACAGACCCAAACATGAGTTGAAGCAGTAGAAATTCTAGAAGGAAACAGCAGAAAAATATCTTCATAATGTTGAAATTTCTCAGACAGGACACAGAAAGTACTAAGCATAAAAAAGTTGATAAGCTGGACTTCATCAAAGTTAAAAACTTCTGCTTGTCAAAAATAATGAATTACTCAGTAAATGAATAGGGAAGACTGAAAAAAACCATATTTACAAAATGTACATTGGATAAAAAGTAACATCCAAGATCTATAAAGCGTTCTTATAATCCCCCCCACAAAAAACACAATGAAATAAAAATGGACTAAAGATTGATAAAGAAGATAGATATACAATTGGCCAATAAGCACATGCAAACTTGATCAACATCTTCAGTTATCCATGCTGCGATACTGTACTGTATGCTCATGAACATTTGCAGAGGGTGCTGAGCAACTGGAAGTTGCAAGTTTTTGTGGGAATGTAGATTATAAGACTTTACGAAACTCCTTCACAGTTTCTTATAAAGTGAGGTGTATACCTACCCTATGACCCAGCAATTCCACTGCTAGGAATCTACTCAAAAGAAAGATGTGTTCACAAAATGACTTGTTCAAAGAATGTTCATAGCAGTTTCATTAATTTAGCCTTAAACTGGAAACAACCAAATGGTTATCAATAAGCTAATGGATAAAAAATTGCATTATGTTTGTACAATGGGCTACTAATCAAGTATAAAGAGGGATAAGTCACTGATACACACAACATGGATGAATGTTAAAAACATCATATCGTGCGACAGCTCCTACACAAAAGAAACCATAGTGCACCATCCCATTCACATCATAAAGTTCCAGAATAGGCCTAAATAATCTACGACAATATTACAGCAGAGGTTGCTTGCTTCTGGGGCTCATGTTTGACTGGAAGGGGCGCAAGGGAACATTCTGGGGTTGTATTAATGTTCTATATATTGACAGGTGTTTGGGTTACCTAGCTGTATGCATTTATTAACTCTCATCAAACTATAGTCCTAAAATCTGTGCACTTCACTGTAGGTGAATTATACCTATACTTAAAAAATAAAAATAAAACTAAGCACATGTCTAGTTTAATTGCATACTTCCCCTTCAGACAGTTTTTTTTTTCTGTAACAAAGGCACCAAACAGATAATACCTCTTGTCTCCACTTTGTACAGTTCAATGTGCTAAGCTTAGGTAGACTATGAAGATAAATGAGACACAGTCTTTGTCCTCAAGTTGCTTATATCCTTATAACCTTGGAAGGGGAGAGTTGAGCAGACATTACGGAAGGAAGGAAAAATAATACAGCAATATTTCCCCGACAGCTGTGAGTCTAGGCACCACTACAGCCGGAACTCTGCTTAGCCATAGAGAGTATTAATTAGGTTTAGATTTCCACCAGCTTAGCATGCAAAGGGGCCACTGTGATTAACGGGACTAATTAGGCCAGCCCCAAGGGCAATATCTGCATGTAAATATAATAGGATTATTCTTCATGCCTTTCTAGCATGTCACCTTATATTACTATTGTGAACTGTTTGGGGCACTTAACCTAATCACTTGTCTAGACTTGTCTTTAAGATAGACAGGCTTTTCAGATTTTATTGTTATTCTTACAAAAAGCAGAAAAATCAGATTCATTCTAGGTGGAGGCAAAAGCAAAAAGGAAAAATGCTGCCACAATCTGGTTTCAAAAGAACCCAGAGGTCAGACATACCACCCTTATGTATCTAAAGTGTTACCTTTCAAATCTCACTGTTCTGAAAGCTTGTGCCATTGTTTTCAAAATCACTATTAAACCAAGTTCCTATATTTTGCAAGGAAAATGGTTTATAAAAACTTCTTGAGCCCATCAGTAATTAAACATGATCAAAATTTCATATAGAATAAACTATACATCTTACCCTGAGGATTCTGTTGCTCTACTCTGTGGAAGTTGAGCAAGACTTCCTCTTGGTGGTGGACCTCCATAGTCATGTAGATGTAAGTATGGGGGCGGTGAATGGAGGTAGGTGAGGAGAAAGGCAACAAAAATATGCCCAAATTGATAGTAATATGAGTACAAACATTACTTTGAAACATTATTATTGTGAAATGAAATACATATACAGAAAACCACACAAAACAAATGTGTATCTTAGTGCATTATTATAAACACTAAAATCAGCAAGATTCTAACTACTAACCAGGTCAAGAAATAGGACTTTGCCTGTCACCCTCTGAAATTCACCTTCAACGCTCTCTTTCCCTTCAAAAGTAACTACCATCATTGTTTCATAGCCACTTCCTTGCATTTCTTCATGGTTTTATTATCCAAGTGACCATGTCTAGAAACTATAGCTTAATCTTTCCCACTTAAAAAACTGATATGGTTTGTCTCTTTTATTACACAGGTCCATCAATCCCCTTTTTCTACAATTTAGCTCTTTTGACATAAAGAATCTCACATGTGCTGGGTTTTGCTGTTGGCTTACTTGTGCTACAGGTCCATATGTTTCTGTTTGCTACATTTCCAACAAACTGACTCCAGAAGTTTGAACAGTCTCAGACTGAACCCTTTGACAAAACCTAAGGGGACAGTGTTGTGTTCTTTCTTCAGAAGAAACATGCTTTTCTGTTTCATTATGTTAACAGCTGTTGATGCTCAGTGGCTAAATCGGTTAATCTCAATGGGGCTGCAAAATGGTGCTATTCTAATTTGTTATTTATTTATTTGAATACTTTTACAAGAGATACTATTCATCTCCTATTTGGTTACCCAGAAAAGGTAGGAGAAATGCTTGATTCTTTCCCGTCATTTACACAACTTCAAGGCAATGAATTGGTTCACTACCATACTTGTCATTCCGAGGTGACTGATTAGATATTAAAAATATTATTATATGGTTGTGGATTTAAAGATATTAGATGGGTTTCTATTTGTTGGAACTATTCCTTTGAAACTCAGATTGTCCCATCTTTGGCCATGGCAGCTTCCTCAAGTTAGCTGCTGTGTCCTTTTGATTTGACCCTTGTAGTCTTTTTTTTAAATAGATTGTATTTATTTTTAGAGAGAGTAGAAGGGAGGGAGAAAGAGAGAGAGAGAAACATCGATATGAGAGACAAACTTTGATCAGTTGCATCTTGTATACACTCCTATAGGGGACCAAACCCACCACCCAGGCATGTGCCCCGACTGGGAATCAAACTGGTGACCTTTCACTTTGAGGGACGTCACTCCACCAACTGAGCCACACCAGTCAGAGCAACCATTGTAGTCTTTGAGAGCTGCCTCAGGATTTATCTATTATAATGAAATATTCCTGAGTCATCTTGAACATTTCTAGTCTCAGACCTGGAATCATCTCCTTCTCCAAACGACCCTGATTTCCTTTAATGGGAAATGATATTTCAGGACCACGGTGAACCATTGCTTTTGGATTGGTCATTGTTTCTAAGCCTCTTCGTGGCCGGAGCTAGGAAATATATGCACCTATGCAGTATTTTTTTAAAGACTAAATCCTTCATTTGGTCTTACTGATACTTTCATCTCAAATTCAGGAAGACAGACTTTTCTTTTTCCATGTTTAATCTGTCCCATATTATATCCTGTCTCCATTCCACACAGAGACCCTTGGCTCTCAAGGACCCAGAGAATTGTAGAAGAGAACATCCCATAATTGCTCTTCTTCACCTCACCTTTCATACACAACAGTCTCAGAATAGCAATACTGATGCTCAACCATCAACAGTTAACAATTTTTGCCTATGTTTTCCCTTTTGTCCCCCTCCTCCTTTTTCATAGTTGAACTTATATGCATATTAACTGAGCACACTGATGTTACACACACACGTACTCTCTCCCTTCTGAACTTCACGTAGTCTTCATTGTGCAAGTAACTATATACCTAAGGCTCACCAGCAGTCCTTGTGTTAATATCATTCTAGTTATTTTGATTATCTGAAATCTACTGTTTATAAATTTCTCAGGTAGACTCATGGGAATAGTATTCCCTGTTCTCACATGTTGATAGAAGCTTTTGCCTTTTATAATGGAAAGTCAGTTTTGCTGGATATAAAATCCATGCCTTACATCTTTTCTGAAAAATCTTAAGTATGTCATTCTATTTTCTTCTGGCTTAATACATTATGTTGAATATATGATAATGAACTCATTTTTTTCTATGATAATTCACAGGCTCTTTATGCATGACCAAATGATTTTTTTAAATTATTTAAAGTCTAGTAATGTTATTCAAAAGGTTTTGTGTTGGTTGTTTTGGGTCAGTATGCTCAAATAAGATGTGCTCATTCAGTACTGTATACACTTTCAAAACTAAAAACTATCATTGTAAAGTTTTCTTAAATAACAATTTGTAATGTTCTTTTTGTGGTTAGTTTTATTTCTTCAGGAATTCCTACTATCCATATGTTAAATTTTCTTTGCATAGCTTCAATATTTGACACTTTCTCTCAGATAAATTTTATCCTTTATTCATTTTTTTAAAAAATTTCCCTCCTGTTCACTTTTTATTTCTCTTAAAGTATTGTACTGGGTTGGCCAAAAAGTCTGTTTAGCTTTTTCCATAGAATAAAAGATACATTTTTCATTTTCACCAATAACTATATTGATTTGGATATTTTGAGTGTGTCAGCTATCTCCCGCTATTGGCTTCTAGTGGGTAGAGGTCAGGGGTGCTGCTAAACATCTTCCAATGCATAAGACAGCCCCCACAGCAAAGAATTGTTTGGCCAAAATGTCAATAGTACCAACAAACTTCACAAACCACTTTTGACATGTTTGATCCATTACAGCACCTTCTCCATACACTGCACAAGTCTTTTGTTTGTTTGTTTTTCAGTTGGGTTTTTACCTTTCTAAAATAATAAAGCATGACACACCAAAAATGTTGTGTATCTTCTGCCATCATCAATATTAAAATGGCTGCACAAAAATTTATCAATTTTACTAAGTTTTAAAAAATACACACTGATATGACAGCTGTCACAATATTAACAAGATTGTTTCGAATGAATAATTAAAGACAACTAAGCAGCACTAGAGCCATCGTACAAAAAAAATGTAAGACTTCTTGGCCAACCTAATATGTTGCACTTACTCATTCTTGATTTTCTTTTGGTTTAGCCTTTATATTTGAAATAAAATTTTCTTTTATTTTACATTTCTCATTGAATTGTAACCTAATTTCTGTGTTTTTCTTATTCTAATCTCTTTCATGTGTTTTATTTTTATGTATTTTATGTTATTTTGAGTTAAAAGGTTTTGACCTGTTCTGTGGGCATATTTTTCTGGCATGATTATATTTTCTCCAGTCTTGCTATTCTGCTCCTTATTCTCTTTTATGGCATTTGGCTTTGATAATTGTTGGTTGCTTATCTTTACGTGAAATCGTCTTGAACTTTGTAGGAGAAGGTGGCCTCGACAGTTTCTCGCTTCACAGAGCTCCCTTGTGTATTGGTTCCACAAAATGTTCAAAATCACGGTAGCTGCTTTTTGTCATTTCTTGGTTTCATTCCCCTTCCGCCTTTTCTTTGGAGCCTATTTTTCCTGAAGCTGTGTTACTCTGTTCTGCTTGATGTTGCTTTCATTCCTAGAAGTTTTTCTAAATTGTGAGGCCTTGTCCTGGAAAAGAGCCCTGGTGTGTCAACTTTGAGAGTTCATAGGGTCACAGGTGCTACAGCCCCTTCAGTGTTCTTACATCATCCTCATTTCCTATCCGATTGGGCAAGTCCCTGCACTTGCATCTGATGTTCTCAGCTCCATCCCTGCTTTCAGGGGGACACCATGGCTAGTTTGGTGTTCTTTGGTCCTTCTGACAACAATGCTGCTTCCAGCTTTCTCCCACAGGCTGATACCATGTAGGTCTCAGGTTCATGGGTGATGTATCACCACTCACTTATATTTTTGGATACCCAGGGATACCTTATCAGGCAGTTTGCTTGAAAATATTGTCTGTGAACTTTTTTTCCTCTCTGATGACTCTTCTATTTTACAGAAGAATTTGAAAAGATTCAAAATGATGTCACTGCCATGACTGGATTCTTCCAAGCTTTTCCCATTCTTTCAAATATTAATTTTAAAGACATTTTCTGGAAGAGTGAAAATATTCTATATATTTAAAAATAAACAATGCCACCCCAGTAAATTCAATGAAAATTTTTCAAAAAATACTTCCAGCAGAGGGACTTCTTTGCTATCTGGGTATCACTGTCACAGAGCATTGGCAGCCTGGCTTTCTCTAGGGCTGGAACAGGCAACAATAGCCTTAAGGTAATGTGGAGAGTTAAAAACAACAGCAGAACTCCAAGGCTGTATTTCCACTGCTGCAGCCACTGCCCTCCAGTCCCGGAAGCCGTCTTCTCATTATCCCACTCCTTCACGACAGACCTGCCCTCAGCCCCTCAGGGCATCTTAAGGTTTTCATAATTTTCCTTCTTCAGTTCATGGTTTTTCATACTTTCGGAGGGGGTGGTTTGTCATCTTGTCAAAAACCAGAAACCACACTTAGGTCATTTTCACAACCCTATGGGACTCCATAGTAGCGATGACCCAATTTTACAGCCAAAGAGACTGAGACTACGAGAGGCTGAGGCACCTGCTCAATGTTACAGAGCTACTTATTGCAGAGTTTGTCTTCATCGCTGAAGCCTTGGATGCTCATCATTGTGAAATACTGCCCGTCGGCCAGGCACCAACTTGAGCAGCACATACTCAAAACTGCCCTTTCATGCAAGCTCCACCTTGTTTCCTTGGGATGGGTTCTTTCACAGGACACGCTGCTGTCTTTTTTCTAGTTTTATTGTCGTTCAAATACAGTTTTCTGCCTCCACCCGCATCCTCTCCCCTGCCACCACAGCCATCCCCACCTCCCTCCCCTGATTCCACCCACCCTTAGTTTTGTCCATGTGTCCTCTATAGTTGCTTCTGAAAGCCCTTCTCCCCTTCCCCCTCATTATCCCCTTGCATCTCCCCTCTGGTTACTGTCTGTTTGTTCTTAATTTCAATGTCTCTTGTTATATTCTGCTTGCTTTGTTTTGTTGATTAGGTTCCACTTACAGGTGAGATTATATGGTATTTGTCTCTCACCACCTGGTTTATTTCACTTAGTATAATGCTCTTCATTTCCATCCATGCTGTCCCAAAGGACATAAGCTCCTTCTTTCTTTCTGCTGCATAAAATTCCACTGTGTAAATGTACCATAGTTTTTTGATCCACTCATTTGCTGATGGGCACTTAAGTTGCTTCCAGCACTTGACTATTGTAAATTGTGCTACTATGAACATTGAGGTGCATAGGTTCTTTTGGGTTGATGTTTCAGGGTTCTTAGGGTATATTCCCAGCAATGGAGTTGCCAGGTCAAAAGGCAGTTCAATTTTTAGTTTTCTGAGGAAATTGTTTTCCTCAGTGTTTCCAAACAGTTTCCAAACTGTTTTCCACAGTGTCTGCCCCAAGCCTGCATTCCCACCAACAGTGCACTAGGGTTCCCTTTTCTCCACATCCTCTCCAATGCTTGTTGTTTGTTGCTTTATGATGGCCATACTGACCAGTGTGAGGTGGTATCTTATTGTGGCTTTAATTTGCATCTCTGATGGCTATCAACGCTGAGCATCTTTTTACCTGTCTCTGCACACTGCTGTCATATGTGAGGAGCACTTGCAAGCCAACTCACAGCCCTCCAGACACCTGCAGCGTTATCTGAACCCACTGATTTTTATGGCTAGGGCTCTCAAACTGAAGCCTCAGACACTTGTTTAAACTGATGCCTCATCTATGCTGCTCTTAGCATCTCTGTTGAGCAGAGTGCCAAGGTCCTTTTCAGACAAGTAGTTCTCTGCCAGGAGTTCAAGAGAGTCTGAGATGAAATTTATTCTGCAAATACTTATTGAATGCCTATTGGTGAAAAGCTGTTAGGTGCTGGCTAAAGAGCGGAAGTGGGGAGAAATGAAGATGCCCAAGTCACAACTCGTAACTTCAGTGGAGTTTGCAGTAATTGGCATTAGAGTGAAAAAGATATTTTTATTTTCATCTCCATGTCTATTATCTACTTCTTTCTCTATGCACACATAACAGGTTGCAAGATTTTCCCCCATTACCTTAGAAGTCAGCAATACATTTTCTGTACCTAGATATAAAAAAGAGACTAACAAATCTAAATCTGTGGCCAAACTACATGCCTCATCTGCCTTACAGAAATTTTCTGGGTTAGGAAGCTCCAGAGTTTTTTAAAATTTTATTTAAATTGTTGTTGCAGTACGATTTTTTATCTTTTACTCCCATCCCAACCACTCACCCAACCCTCCACTCCTCCCTCCCATTTCCACCAAGTTTTTTTTTTTTAACTTAATTTTCCCCCCCTGTACACTGGTGGCAGACCTTGTTTCACTTTCCTTATTTCCTTGATGACAATTTTAGGAACTTGTTCAATTTTTCCTGTCCCATATGCCACCCCTGTGCAAAATCATCTTGTTGGGTCATTCGGGTATTATGTGGAAGGGGAACCTGGTGACTTTATTTTCATCTCCAAAATGTAATTAAAAGGAAATTCCTCTGAACCTTTTCCATAAGAGAATATAGAGTTTGCTTAGGAAATTCCTCTGAACTTCTTCCATAACAGAACATAAACTTTGCTTTTAAAATGGGCTTAAAAGGATACATAGCATCTCTTTTCAATGGTCAGTGCAGCGAGTCTTCCAGATGCATGCAATTTAATTTAGATTTTGTAAACATTTACTAAAAAATGGCTCTTTTCTTCTTCAGTCTAGTAGGAGCAATGCTAGGGGCAATTTAGAAATAGACCATGGCTCTTGTGACATTTACTGGTCATTTTTGGCCATAATGACTGCTTCGAGATACCAGATTCTAACAAAGGATGAAATGTTGCTAGAGAAATGTTTCCTCACCCCTTTATATGTTCTTACCAATTCGCTGGACTTCTGCTGCACAGATACATTGCTATTTTTTAGAAATTAGAGTTTACAACCTTGTGGTTTAGCAAGTCCTTGAATCCTGGTGAAATGAAGCTCTATCTGAATAGTTTCTTTGTTTTTTTTTTTGTTTTTTTTTTTTTTTTTGCCGAGAACCTGGCAGGTTGAAGGATGTGTTATGTAGTGATTCCTAAGTAATTTCCAAATAGTTGTTTTTAAAAACTACTCCGTAGGTTAATTAGAGATGTCTCTAGAGGTAGTTAGGAAGCAGATTAGTGGGTCAGGGAAGTGGTTGTTGAGTGGTGATAGAATGTTGGTGGTCGAATGGTATTAGAATTTATTTATACGTATGTATGTATGTATATTATGTATCTGTATAACATACTCAAGTGTGTGTGTTTATCTCTCTCTCTCAATATATATATATTAGTATATATTATATTATATTATATATTATTGATATATATTAGTATATAATATATATATTAGTACCAAAAATTAGAAAATTCAAATAACTGCCTTAAAAAACACACATTCACCCTACTTTTATGTGAAACTGTCAATATGAGTAAACTCCTAACCTCAGATTTTCTGTGGTGAATTATGTGTTAGAGTCAGAAAGGTGTGCTTCGCCTCCCAGGATCTATATCAATTATGTATTCTCATACTTGAGGTAAGCTTTATGTTAGTTTTATTTTAATGTAACTGAAGAAAAATCACTATTTTAAAACTATGGGACCACTTCAAAATATGTGTATAAAGCTAATGGACTGACCATGTTCCCGGATCAGCTAGATCGATCCAACAGCCTGTCAATGAAATGGAACAACTCCAATGAGGCAGCCATTCTTTGGATGGCCTTGTCTCCTTGTTGGTGTACGATGTTATTTATTAAAGCACTTCTACATACACTGTATCATTTGAGATCAACATCTAGGGAAACAGATATTCTTATCATTTCTTTCCTTTTAAAGCATTTTGGTCATGCTGCTGTGCGTACTGAAACTCATGAGATAAAGGTAACCTTAGTACCTGGTAATGCTTGGCATTAGAAACTAAGCTTTTGAGTCTTAGAAGTCTCCTCTGTAAAATGAAAACCAGATCTCTAAGGCTCCTTCAATTCAAAAAAAAAAACAAGGCCATACAGAAGCCATGTTTTCTAGATGGAAACAGGATGTTAACAAACTGGACATGTAGGACATAACCAGAAAGTATGTTGATTTACATCTTCCAAGTAGCTTTTTATTCAGTGTGCATGTTGGAGGTGGGGGTGGAAGCCATTTCTTATCCTGGACAAAAAACCTCAAGCTATCTTGGGACTTTTTTTGTCTACTCTTAGGGAAAGAAAAGCCCAGTTGTCTTTCAAAGGGGCCAGCACAGTTCCTAGTCAGAATTTAGACTGCCCTGGCCTTGTTATGTTAAACAGTTCTAACTAAAAGTGAAAACCCCTCTTCTCCCCCATCTGGGGACCCTCCATAAAAAGGGAGCCAGGGCAGCAAGGCATGCTTCTCTTCCTCTGCCCCATCTCCCTCACCACAGCTCAGACAAGAACAGGTCTGAAGAGTGCATGGGAGTCCAGAGATCTGAGAGCCAGGAAGGTCTCCCTTGGCTGGCACCATTATAAGCCATCTGTGTAAGTTGCAGGCTGGAATCTTTCTGGGCCCTCACCAAGAATATGTAATGGAGTTTCCTGTGTAGAAGAGTAGGCAAGTGCCTCAGTGGCTGCTCCCCCTCCGCTGTTGACCCTACAGTGACCCACTTTCCATGGACCCCCTCTGTTGTTGTTCCAGTTCCCCTACACAGTGATATCTCAGGAGGGGTTTAAAATGGCTCCAGGTCTCCCAGCTGGTCCATGGGAAAACACTCATCCATTTTCTTCTTCAATACACCAGTCCCAACCCAACCACCTGTCCTCTGATGTCAACTTCAGAGCCCATGTCTGCTTTTGGTTTTGCAGGTGGGAGTCGGATATCTGGCTCATGTGTCCTTTGACACTGGGGATCATGTCAAGCTTCTTTTTGCTAGGAATCAAGGACAGGCATCCCACACAGTCCTTGGGATGATGGAGCTCATGACCTAGCTCTGTCCAAAGACATTCTCCTCACACATTCTCCCTAAATTTCATCTTTATTGATGCTCTATGTATTCAGTAAAGATGGCCATCTAATTGTTTCTCAAGTAGTAATTCTGACATTTTTGTTTTCTTTGGAGTGCAGTATTTATTATTTTTCTGTATCACCAGTCAAAAGCCAAAATAAAGACAGAAAATGTTTCATTGTTACTATTCCTTATGCACACATAGAGAAGCTAACAAAAATTTACATCTAAGTATGGCTAGTCCACATTGGCTATAACACAGCCAACCTAATCATTTTGGCCAGTATGCTAAGGAACAAACCAAATAAATGATAGCTTTCATTTTCTGCTGAATAAGTTGGCCCTGTCAGAGCTTTGTTAGTACACAAAAAATTCTTAATTTTTTCTTCTTATCAAAGGAATGGGAGGACAAACAGGTGAAGTGGTGTTTCATTAAGTTTTTCTCCCACCTTTATTGAGATATAATTGACAAACAACATGCAGTTTTAAGTGGAATCATGCGATGATTTGATACATGTATATATTTCAAGATGATTACTGCAATAAGGTTAGTTAACACATTCTTCATTTCACATAATCATTTTGTGTGTGTGTGATGAGAACAGTTAAGATCTACCTTCTTAGCAATGTTCAAGTATACAATACAGCACTGTTAACTATAGTTGCCATGTTGTACATTAGCTTCCCAGAATGTTTTCACCTTGTAGTTGGAAGTTTGTAGCCTGTGGGCAACATCTTCCCATTTCCCACACCCCACCTCTCTATCCCCTGGTAACCACTGCTCTGCTGTCTGCTTCCATAATTCTGTTTTCTTTAGATTACATGTATGTGGGATAACTCCCAGTTATGAGATGAGTAAGTTTGGGGGATCTAAAAACTTACATTACATAAGTTTTATACTTATAGCATGGTGGCTATAGTTAACAGTAATGTATTATATATTTCAAAGTTGTTAAGAGAGTAGATCTTAAAAGTTCTCACCACATATGAAATGGTAACTATGTGAGGTGATGGACATATTAACTAAACTTATTGTGGTAATTTGCAATACATACTTGTATTGCATATCTTAAATTTACATGTTATATGTCAATTATGTTTTAATAAGCTGAGAAAATGTATGTAAAACTTTACTTCCCTGACTTTCTATTCCTAACCCATTGAGCACTCAGAGTAGGTAGCTCTAGGTGGTCTACGACTTTGAAGATGGATCTGTCTGCTGTAGGAGCTGCAATTCTAGGCTTGTGAATAGTTTCTGCCGAGCAGGAATTTTTAGTATCCCATGTGGTATGTTAAAGGCTATATAAATGCAAATTCCATTTCATTCAGAAAGGAAATGAGCCACACTAAATGGACATGGGTACAACTCTGGAATTAAAAGGAAGGTAGATTCCTTCTGTTAGCAGAGCCAAAATAATATTCCATATCCAAATACATCTTTTTAGAAGTGTTAGTGGTTAAAAGGAACATGAGAGTTTAAATGGGAACAGAAACAGGATGAATTCTCTGTTCCAACTCATTGATTTATTGCCCAGCAGGTATAAGGCAGAACTCAACGTGTTGGTTTTCTGCAGTGATTCCTGATTTTGTATGACTGCTGGGCTCAAATGAGTTCCTATTTGGCCTAATTCTAGTAATTCTAATAATGGAAGACAAATTGCTGCACCATTGTTCCATGGAGCCTTTCTATTGCTTATCAGACAATGAACAATTTAGGAGCAATGTTTCCTAGATTGAAAAGAGAGCAATCAGGCAAATTGTGTGCCTATGGTACCACAGGGCACGTATACAAATGTTCTACCTTTCTTCTCTGTGGCAGAAATTCCTCACTGGTGTAACAGAAAAATCGTGCTGCTTTATGAAAAATAGTAATTGTGACCTTGCTTTGTTTAACAAATATATCTTAGTTTTGTAAACATTTAAGTACACAAAAGAAATACAGAGTTCTGGCAGGATAGCTGACTAGACTACCCTCAAACTAAAAACTCAGAAATGAGCACTACATTAAAAGGAAAACAAAGTACTCTGTTCAGTTCAAAAAAAAAAAAAAAACAAACAAGATTAATCTTCAGTTGCCAAAAACAAAGCAGGAATGTAAATTCATAGTGGCATCTTATGAGTGGAAGATCAGAGGAGTTTGACAAAAACAGGCCAGGTACAGGCCCTAGTGGGACAGAGTCAGAAGTGGATTAAAGACAGCCACAAATTCTTTGCCACCCTTTCTATTAAGAAATAGAAATTCCATTTGTACCTAGGCTGGCCTGTTATTTGCTTGACCAATAAAGTAAGATAGAAATAATGCTATGTAATATTCAAGATCATGACTTAAGAGATCTATAGCTTCCACTTTCTCTTCTTGGAATGTTCCATCCTGGAATCCAGCTGTCTTGCTGTGTAAAGCTCAACCATTGAGTGGTTATATAGAGACTGCCAACATATCCTGTCCAAAAGCCCCAGCTGAGTCCCTAGCCAACAGCTAGTATCAACTTCCAGGCTTATGAGTGAGCCACCTTGAGTGTTTTATCTCCAGTTAATCCTCCAGATGACTGAGGCCCAACTGATATCCACGTGGAGTAGAAAAATTGCCCAGTTGAACTCAGTCAACCTATAGACTTATGAGAGATAATAATTGGTTGTTTGGTTTTAAGCCAGTAAGTTCCAGAGTACTTTGTAACACAGCACTAAATAGCCAAAACAGGGCCTGAGCTTTTAATGACCACATAATAACAGAATGTATGGCTGTAAGCCCAAACAATGCAGAAGGGTGATGTTGGAACTGAGACCTTTGTATAAATTCAGGACATGGATGGAAGTGATGGTGAAAGAGGAACTAGAAACACTCTACCCACCATCCCAGATATGCCTTTCTTGTCATCATTATGGGGATAGATGAAAGAATATTTTTGCATGAAAATTAAATCCTTAAGCCAACATTATGCCTGGGTGTGGAATCTAAATTTATTCTACTCACTGTGCAGGACTTCTCCAAGCTTCAAATTAATATAAAAATTGATCAAGAGTGGATGAAACTCCTTGTGTACTTTAATATAAACAATTTAAAACTTCTGTTGCAACACTTCCACAATTTAAGGTGGTTGTGACACTTATTGGAGTGGGGGAATCCTGCTGAAGATGATCTCACAGTAAAAATGTGCAAACTACATGAAGGAATGATTCATTTTGAGGATGAGTCAAAAGACACAAAACCCAGAAGGAATTGCAATCATAGAAGTTGAGATAACAGATTTAGTTGAACAATCTATTTTTTAAAAGTGTATTTAAAAAGTTATTCAGAGGAAAAAGGAGTAATAACAACTAAACTCAAAAGAATAAACAAGATACTTTTTAAAAGTGCATGCCTTTGAAAGAGAACCAAATGGCATGTGAAGAAATGAAAAATGTTATCACTGAATTAAAAAATTATTGAAAGTTTTAAATAGCAGATTTGGCTCAACTGAAGGAGGAATTGCTAAACTGGAAGACAGATTGGAAAAAATTAGCACTGAATATAGAGTGATAAAAAATAAAAAAAATTTGAAACCAGTTAAGACATAAGCAATAATAAGAAAAATTCTAACATACATCAAATAGAGTTCCAGAATGAAAGGTCAGAGGTAGTAGTAGAGAAGGAATAATTGAAGGGAAAATATATGAAGTATCTCTTACTAAGCATCTGCTAATCACATTTATATTTATCTCAATTATCAACATAGAGGGCTGAAATGAACTGTTATCATTTTCAGTTGACAAAAATGAGACTTTGCAAGCTACATGACTCAGCACTTTTGCTTCCCTCCATAGCAGTGTCTATATAAGAAGCTGTCCTCCATGCTTGTTTCTACTCATTTCTGCTCTTTAGTCAAAGACTTCTGTGTGGTCAAATCCAGTGAGCTGTAGATTGCTAACCCCTGCTCTATAATCCTCGACCTTGTCCACTGCCACAAATGATGCTTTTAAATGTAGAAATGGAAGATTTGAATGAAAAAAGTTGCTGGGATGGAAGGAAGCACATGAGCGTCATTAATGAATATTGTGGTCCTTTTTATAGGAATCTCTCTCTTCTTAAAGCTAACTCTTTTGCTTTTGTACAGGTGAACAAATTCTTGATTCACCTCCTTTCCAAAGCAAATAAAAGCTTTTTAACCAACCTGCTTAAATCAAGATTTTATATTTTATGAAAGTGTATGATTGGAAGTATGTTATAAGTATAATTAGCATTTAGGCTATAAGGAAGATTCTACTTCTGCATCATTTTGAATTTATCAAAATTGTCAGAGAAGACTCAACCTAGTAAGGCCAAGAAAGAGAAATGGTGGATTGACTCCAAATTTATTTCTTTCCATTTTACAAGATAAGGATGAAAATATGAGAACCTAAGTTTCAGTGAATAATGAAGCATCAAGATGAGAGATTTCTAATCTCAAGAGAAACAGGTTTATACTTGATACCATCCTCAGCCTTCATGGCAGAACTCCCTGGGGAATTGAGGTCTACTATAAAGTTGTTACCTTTAGTAATAACCAAGAGCCTGGCTATAAGCAGAGCTCAATTTCCTCTTGTACCAAACAGGACAACAGTGGTTTGAAGATGATACAGGGAAGGCCAGTCCCCTCCCACCTCTATGGCTGCGCTACCATACCACCATCCTCAGCCTAAGTATGACAGTGTCTGAAGCTTAAATATTTACATCCTACATTTCTCTCTGATCTTGCCATTTTCCTGTTATTCCTGAGAGAGTAAGTGTTACAATCTTTGTTCCACAACAGAAAGGACTCTCTTTGATTTTCATTCTGAGAACTGCCTACTCTGCTGATTTTCTCTCTTCTCCCCTTCTCCGCACATTTCCTGTACTTGACTATAGCTTTGTCTTTCCCCAGTTGGAAGTTCACTCTCTAGTTACTTGACCATTTTCTATTTCCATTTTGTATTTCAACTTCAGTATTTTCCAAGGGTCTTTCCTCATTGAATAATTTCAGTTCCTAACTCTGATCCCAAGCAGTTTGCTCTTTCCTTTTACACTAAACAGTATTTGATCAAGCATTGGAAATAGGCAGATGCATAATGTCCTGAGTATGGGACTTCGGAAGGAGGTGGCTCATAGGCTAGAAGAAGTGGGCCAAAATAAGGAAGAGAGGAGCATTCCTGGAGCTTACAAATAATGCCAACAAATATTTGTTGAGTGTTGTTTGTATTCTGAGCATTCTGCTAAGTACTTTATATGAACTTTCTCATTTAATTTTTTCGACAACTTTGTGGAACACATTCTGTTATTCATATTGCTATTTCACAGATGAGAAATCTGAAACTCAAATAGACTGAAAAGTCTTGCTTGAAGTCCAGAGGTGGTCCATGATTGAGCTGAGATTCAAATCTGGTTGTCTTTGTCTCCACTAAAACACATATTACTTTTGATGCTGAGTTATGTCTGGAGTCTCCTTTCCCACTAGAACCTGACTCACAGAAAATGTCTGGGAAGCTAGCCCACCTACCTTCCTGCAGGGTCTCTTTGAGTTGATTTGAAAGGCTAATGAAGTGTTAACCATAACATCTTATCAGTATCCAATTGGAATTTGCACCTTTGACAATAAAATGTGGAGCTAAAATCTTCTACATTATAGGTTATATACCTGGACAATGTTGATGAGTATAATTTTCAAATGAGGCTTTAGTTAAAAGATTTATTAAGCTGGATATTTCACAGTCCAATGGAAGCTTTATCTGTTGCTCGGCAACTGGATCTTGAAATGGTACAACCTGATCCAACTGTTAAGCAAAAAAAAAAAAAAAGCCAAAACAACTTGTTTGTCACACAAACTCATTCTTCTCTAATAGCTGAATCTAAATTCTGGATCATTTGCTCTCTAGTAACTTCTGCATCTATTTACCAAAATTCCTAGTTCCCTAGGTTATAGCTATACCTATGGTTAACAGCAAAATGTAAGCATAACATCTTTTTGAAAATAAGTGTTTTGAACCTTTTCAAAACCTTTGGTAAGTGTGGACTTGGGCAAATATAAATCTTAAATCCTCTACACTGAGAAATACAGAAAGAATTTCACAGATGATGGAGAGGCAACCAGATTGTTAGTGACTTTTCATCCATGTCCACCTTGATTCAGATACAGTGTCAGTCGGTTTTTCTAGGAGCTGCTACATCTCAAAACAGTAAGGAGAAAACTCTTTATACCCAGTGGAAGTCGAGGTACTCCAGAGGTTTGGCAGCCTGCAGAGATTTTATTTACAGAGAGCTCCAGTGGCAGTAGAGCTGAGACATGGCAAGTCAGGTCTGAGAGTCACACCCTTATAGGAATATCTTTGGCTTTCACATCTTCTTCTGTCTGAGACTCAAGAGCTTGTGAGTGGTAGGGCCAAGATTTGAACCCAGGTTGACAAACTTGGGATCATACTGTTTCTACTTTACAATGATAGACCCTCCACTTCCTCAACTGTCAAAGGCACTACTGTCATAATTTTGGCTTAAAACAACAGAAATTTATTTTCTCACAGTTCTGGATGTTAGAAGTCTGAATCAAGATGTCACCAGGACTGTCCTTCATCTGAACTCTGTAGGGAAGAATTCTTTGCTTATTTCTAGATTCTGGAGGTTTGCTGGCAATCTAAGGACATTACTGTCACTTTGATGAACATTTTATACCTTGGGATGACCTCTGCTGCCATGTGGGATATTGCAGTATGATATGCAAGCGCTGGCTCTACAGTACAATCCAAAGAATGTTGCTGTGAAACTCATGTTTGGACTCAATCTATTAAGGCAGTTCATAGCATCACACCAAGCTTTGGCTTCATGAATGCTGAAGGAAGAGGAACATTCAGTGACCACTTCCATTCACTTTCATTATACTGCTGTGTGTGCATTCACTATTACGGGTGTATGTTTGTGTGTGTTTGAGTAAATGAGAAATTAGCTACCATGATTATGATTTTTTATTATGAGCCATAAGAACCATTATTATTATGGAATGAATCCTTTTTAATTGTCTTTTCTGCACTATCACTTACCCCCTTATACCCACTTTCACCTCTACCCACCCCCTCCCCCCACAATCCCCACACTGTTGTCTGTGTCCATGAGTCCTTTTCTCTTTTCACTCAACCCCTTCACCTCGTAACCACCCCCCCAGAGCTGACACTTGCTCTCTATGAGTCTGTCTCTATTTTATTATTAGTTCAGTTTGTTTATTTGATTCCATGTGTGAGGGAAATCATATGGTATTTGTGTTCCTCTGACTGTCTTATTTCACGTAGCATAATGTTCTTCAGGTCCATCCATGGAATTCTTCTCATCACTTTTTGTCGGACAGGGTCTTCTTATCAAATGAGTAACGTATACAGTACACTGGATGGGCTTGGAGTTGGTTAATTCACCCATTTAAATGGTCTCATAAAAATTTAAAATGATATATGCACATGGCTAATTTTGCAGTATTATTTTTACAGCAAAATACTAGAAACAACCCAAATACCCATCAGTAGAAGACCAATAGAATAAATCATGTTACGTCCACACAATGGAACATTATATGGCTGTATGTGGAATGAGCACAAGCTTTATATAACCAAAAGTAATGTTCTCCAGTCTATATTGTTAAGTGAAAAGAGGAAAGTACAGAAGAGGATTTTAGTATCCTAACTTTTATAGTAATAAAAGTGGGGATATGAATATGTATATCCATATTTGCTTACATTCGAAAAGGAGAAATAAATTTTAAAAAGTGGTTATCTATAGGGGAGGGAAGAAAGAGGATGGAAAAGACAGAGGTAAAGGAAGAATTCTATGAATGTACCTTGTTATTCAGTTTACTTTTGAATCATGTAATGTTTTATAATAATTTAAAAACAAAATTAAGTAAAAAGAAATTAATTGAAAACATTGAAACAAATAAACCTAATATATATCAAGGTGATGTCATAACCGCATAGGAGGAAAAATAGCCTCAAATAACTTACATTACAGTGTATTGACAATATGTCCCTAGTGGGATATTTTCTAAGGGCAGAAAAAATTACAAAGAAGGCTTGAACTACATTTCTGACCTTACTGTTAGTAGCAACATTAATATTGGTGTTTTAGAATAATTATAGGTATATTTTAGATAAAGTATATTATGTTATTGTTATTAGAAATCAAGATTTTCAGTGCTAGTGAGGATGCGGAATGTAAAGGTAGGAATGTAAATTAGCACAGGCATTATGGAAGACAGTACAGAGGTTTCTCAAGAAATTAAGAAACTACCTTATATGATTCAGCAATCTCATGTCTGGGTCCTTTGAGGAATAAATGAAAAAAGAAATTGCGATATGAATATATACAAATGCATGCATTATATGTTATTGTATTATATTAATTATATTATTCATATAACATATAAAATATACATACACATATATGCATATATGTATTATATTAACCAGCCTTAAAAAAATAGGAAATCCTGTCATTTGCAATAACATAGGTGAACTTGAAAGCCATTATGTTAAGGAAAATAAGCAAGACAGAAAAAGAAATGCTGCATGATTTATATGTGGAATTTTTGTCAAACCCATAGAAGCAGAGAGTAGAATGGCATTTGCAGGTTCTGGGGAAAGGGGAAAGGGGGTGGTATTGGTCAAGGGATTCAAAGTGTCAGTTATTCAGGATGAATAAGTTCTAGAGGCATAATGTGCAGCATGGTGATAATAGTGAATGATAATGTATTGTATACTTGAAATTTGCTAAGATAGATCTTAAATTAAATCTCATCAGATACACAAATGGTCATTATGTAGGGGTGGTATGTATGTTAATCAGCTTGATTGTGGTGATCATTACACAATGTATACATATATCCAAACATCACGTTGTGCACTTTAAGTGTACAGGATGGGGTAAAATCAGACTTACAGTTGTTTATATGGAAAATAATACAATAATTAATAAACAATAATACAAGAACAAGCTGTTTCCTGTACTCACAACTGCAAATCTACTTTTTCCCAACCCTGTATATAATTTTTTACATGTCAAAAATTTGTCAATAAATCTGTTAAAAACAAAGAAACTGTATTTTCAGTGTAAAAGAGATACAAGTACAAAATCAAAGAAGTAAAAATCTTAAAGTCTTAGATATAAATAAGGAAGCACAATCTGAACTTATATTTTTTCTCTTAAAAAGTTTTTCCCAGAAAATTTCACATATCCCATGCAGCAATATTTTCACTGATATGTCCCCTAGAGCTAGGTATATGAAGGAAAGAATAAACAAATGGGGCTACATCAAATTAAAAATCTTCTGCACAGCTAAAGAAAACATTAGCAGAATGAAAAGGGAACCAACCATATGGTAAGATATATTTGCCAATGATACCTCAGACAAGGACTTGATCTCCAAAATATATAAAAAAACTCACATGACTCCACACCAAGAAGACAATCTAATTAAAAAATGGGCAAAAGACTTGAACAACAGCAACAAAAAAGACTTGAACAGACACTTCTCCAAGGGGGACATACAGAGGATCCAGAGACATGTGGAAGTTGCTCAGCATCACCAGCCATCAGAGAGATGCAAAGTAAACCACAATGAGATACCACTTCCCACCTGTCAGAATGGCCATCATGAACAAATCTGCAAACAACAAGCACTGGTGAGGCTGTGGAGAAAAGGGAACCCTAGTGCACTGTTGGTGGGAATACAGACTGGGGCAGCCACTGTGGATAACAGTATGGAATGTCCTCAGAAAACTAAAAATGGAACTGTCTTTTGACCCGGCAATTCCACTGCTGAAATTATACCCTAAGAATCCTGAAACACCAATTCAAAAGAACCTATGCACCCCAATGTTCACAGCAGCACAATTTACAATAGCCAAGTGCTGGAAACAGCCTAGGTGCCCATCAGTGAATGGGTGGGTCAAAAAACTATGGTGCATTTACACAACGGAATTCTATGCATCAGAAGAAAGAAGGAGCTCCTACCCTTAGCGACCGCATGGACAGAACTGGAGAGCATTATGCTAAGTGAAATAAGCCAGGCAGTGAAAGACAGATACCATATGATCTCATCTTTAACAGGAACCTAATCAACAAAACGAACAAGTGAGCAAAATATAACCAGAGACAAGGAAATGCAAAACAAACTGATGGTGACCAAAAAGGAGGGGGGAGGGGGATAATGGGGGGGTGGAGAAGGGTAAGGGTCAAGTCAAGGAACATGTATAAAGGGCCATGGACAATGAGGGGGATGATTAATGTGGGAGGTGGGGGTGGGTAGGGCAGGGAAGAGTAACGTGGGAAAAATGGGGACGGCTATAATTGAACAACAATAAAAAAATGAAAGAGAAGTTTTTTCCAAATGTGCTCACTTTAAATGTCTTGACTTAACAACAATACAGTAGCAGTAAGTCCTTTTACAGCCCAGTGTCTGTTGGAAACACACAATTCCTTCATAAAAAAACAAAACAAAACACAAAAAACAAAGACCCCATGGAAAATGATAGATTCCCTGTCTGGAGCAAAACTTGGGAAAGATAAGCCTGGAACTCACTTTGTACCAGAAAGTAATGGGTGCTATAGAAGGCTATGCTGACAAAAGGACAATGAGAGCTAAAAAGTCATTGTCTCTGTAGGTTACACATTATGTTGAAAGTGGATTGTCAGAATCAAGCTTTTATTCTGCCTTTCCTGTATGAATGGTATTGAGGGTAAACAATAATTCACGAAGAGAAGTTTCTCTTCGCAGAACAATTCTATATAATAAATACAGAACAAAATTAAAGTATCATTATTTTTGCAGCTGTTAAAACTTATTAAATATAGCCAATGACCATTAATAAATAACAAACTATTAGGTGAAAGGTTGGTAACTAAATAATGAATGAATTGGGCTGAGAGCCACTGGACCCAATGATCGTTCTCACAGCATTAAAAAAGAACCAGTCAAACACTGGGTGCCTCATCATGAGATACAACAGGTTGTTCATAGCACCACGTCTGAATTATTTTCACTGAAAATATTTGAACCTGAATTGAATCGAGCTTCAAGGTCTGGCTACCATCTTTTGGAAAATACTGGGGAGGAGAGAAACAAATTCGATGATGCCATGAGGAAGTACTCATAAACATCCCAACATGCTGCACTCTTCAAGACAAGTAACCAATCTATCCAACAAATCTATATCATGGGAATGAAAATATAAAAAAGAAAGATCAATAATAGAATTAATACAGACTTGAAAGCCATAATCAAATGCCATGAGTGGACCTTGTGAATCCTGATTCAAACAAATTAAGTCAAAAATGACATTTTGAGACAAATGGAGAAAATTGTATACACACTAATTGTGAAATGATATTTAAAAATGGTTAATTTTGTTAGGTGGATTAATATTATGGTGGTTGGGTTACAAATAATGCCTCTGTCAGATAGAGATGTAAACTGGAATATTTACAGTGAAGTGATGTGATATCTATCATTTGATTTAAAATGCTCCAGCAAAAAGAAAAGAGAGTGGGTGTGTGTGCATGCACACACACGAGAGAGAATAAATAAAACAAAGATGGCAAGTGCTGGATACAGAATGTTGACGCTTTGTCCAATCTAATGAGCACATGAGAATTTATTATATATATGCATACATATATTATTTATTTATTTTTGTGAATGCTTGAGGTTTTCCACTATCAAGAATTTTCAAAAATTACCCCAACTCAAATCAATTCTTTTGCATCATTTTTCAAGTGTAAAATAAACACTTTTGCTATTTGGAAAGGCACTGTGATTTCACAATGACCAAAAAGTTTATGTCTACACTTATGGGTAATAGAAAGAAAGTATATATGATGCTTCACATCATTTGAAGTTGCCATGGCTTTATTTACTGCAATAAATATTATAGGCTAATTTTTCCTTTATTTTTTGAAACAGAAAGGGGCTGGATTGACAGGTTTTGATTTTATTTTCCTCAAACAGAAAAGGCAAAATATAAACAAGGATCTCCTTTTCATGTTCTGCAATTCTTGACCTCCTTCTATTTCAATAACTAAAATCTGGTTTGCTTGTCAGTTCAATGTTTTATTAAAGGCCAAGTTGCAGTTTGTAATAAATAAATCATAGAAAGGTGTGGATGACAGTAGTTGCATTTGAGGGCAAATCTAGCTGTTAAAAATTATCAGAGAAAGCAAAATATTTCTTTGGTGCTGGCATTATTCAATTATTTATACATTTTGCTTTTAAGTAAATAGTTTGCTTTATTTTTATACATCTTATTTATCATGGCCTATCTTCTCCATCTTTTTCTTCTCACGTCTTCCTTTTCTGATATAGTCTTTACTCGTGTCTTAAGGCTCAGTTGAAATGTTACTTCTATGACTCTCCTGGTTAATAATAATTATGCTGTTCATTTAGTGTTCACTAATAGAGTTACATGTGTTATAATGGCTTTATGCACACAAACTGATGCAGTCTTCACTACAACCTTATGAGATAAGTGCTATTCTGTACCTACTTGCAAGCTGAGTCCCAGAGAGCTTGAGCCACTTGCCCAAATGACAAGATTTAGAAGATGTGAGCTCAGGTTATACTGAGTGATGGCCAGTAGGGTGACCATTGTCCTGTTTTGCCTGGGACTGAGGACTTCCTAGGAAGCTGAACACTTAGTTCAAAAACTGGGGCAGTCTTGGGCAAACCAGGATAGTCAGTCCTCATAGTGTAGATGCCTCCCTGAAAGGAAGCCAGCATATTTGTCTCCTCCATTGGATGTTTCTACCTGGAACTGGGAGGAAGACAGAAGAGTTGAAGTCAGAGGTCAGCTTTTGTTGTGTTCCTAGAAACTGGGGCAGGTATTAACTTGTGGTGATTGCCTTATACACTGGAAGGGTGTTAGACAAAGAGTGAATAAATTGCATGTTTGTAGGTTAAATTTTATTTTAAATGTAGTCAGGTCTTCAAAAAGAAGAAAGCTCTGATTTGAGCTCACACTTACACAAATGTCAAGTTTACTTCAAGCATCCTATGTTGACCCACCTACATTTCCCTCTCTTCTAAAAAGGCACCAAAAGAGTAGACAGTGAGGTGAAGAGAAGGGAAATAATTGTAAATTCAGTGTGAAGTGAACTCATCCTTGCCTACTAAGAGCAGTGATGTTCATTTGTGAGAAATATAAATTCCTCATTTGTGAGCCTTCCCCCAAAAGGTACTACTAGCTCATGAGAACAGGCTATTTTATTTTGCATTATATATCTTTACAACAATTCTGCAACCTATTTCAGAATTTAATCACATGACAATTCAGTTTTTCAATAGACTGCACAATGTGGTCAAAACACTCCAGTGGCCAAGAACCTACTCCTTTATTTCTTAAAACCAATTTGCAAATGTAATTAAAGTATAGGAGAAATCCTATATCTGACACCATTTAACATCCCTTCCTGAAAGGATGCCATGAATTGCCCATGTCCTCTTATCTGGCTGAGTCCTACTTCTTACAGGGAGGTCTTCAGGGTAAACCTCCAGGAGTGCTTTCCTGGAACATTAGGATTTAAAATCTTCAGTGGTCAATGCATTTCGAACCGTTTTATGATTTGGTCATTTTAGGACAACACATGTCAGCTCCTTGACCCAAGCAGAGTGTCAGGATGAGCATCCAGATAATTTATTCAGTTGCATCACCCTTTCAGGTGTTGTTTCTGAGAATGAAGCCAACTACATGAATGACTGTTGTTTTAAAGATGGAGGTAGATTTTGTCCACCCTGCATGTTCACAAGTCTGCCCTCACCAGAGGGCAAAATTTTATCCTAGGGTCTGTTGACACTTGTAATTCACTCTACATAATGTAAAATCATAATTTTAGTACATATTTACAAAATACTCTCACTAATAAAATATGCATAAGCCAATGAAAGAAAGTTTTAAATCAGCCATAACCCTATCCTCTTGTTGACATTTTACTGGTAATGATTTCTGGTTCATCTCCTTGAAGAGAGACAAATTTATTTTTACTAAAATAAGACATACTTCAACAAATAGTTCAAAAATTAAGGATAAATAAAACAGGATCTGAACCAACACAGCACATCATAACTTGCTTCAAAAATGTTTACATAGTGAGAACTTCTCATGCTATTAAATAGTATTTAATGTAGAGCATTATTCTAAATGACTGTATAGAATTTTGTTGTATGGTTATGACAACTTATATAATCCAATTCATTGTTTTTGAAAATTAGGTTCCTTCCCCCCTTTCTTTAAGCACTGCTGGATGAACATTTTTGTAGTGAAATATCTGCACAAATCCATAATTATTTCTTTGGGCAAATTTTTTAGAAGTGGAATTCCTGGATTGAAAGGCACCAGATATTTTTAACCCTCCAAAGTCTGTCAGTTTGCTCCAATTTTGTTTCCAAGTAGTTGAAAATTATCTGAACATTTCGTCTCATTGTTTGTTAAAAGACCCCTGCTATATATCACCCTATTTCAACTTGTGCCCAAGAATTCTGTTGTTGGCTTGATGAGCTGCAACAGGGATGGCTTAAATTTTTATCACTCCCAGCATTTGTTTTAGTCTTTTCTTTCTGTCTTACATGTATGTCTTATCGGTGGCATGACCATGTATCCTGGTTTGCCTTAGACCATCACAGTTTGTATTATTTCAGCATAATTATTCACAGCACCTCATTTTACTCTCAAAACTGTCCTAGTTTAGATAGCCATGATGTCTGAGAGAATTTATGCATTTGGGGCTTTAGAAATGAGCAAGAGAAGGACTTAGAGCTCACTAGTTAGGAGATGAATAAGGAGTAACAAAATCATCATTATCTACCCAAGACACCACCTGAGAATTCTAGTTTCCAAAGGAAAAGCAAGAAGTGCTTGAAGTGGGTGAACCATAACAGCGGGGGTTACCACCTTTGGTACGAGAAGCTGGATTTATCAAAAGGCTGAGAATTGTTTGACTTGGAGGGTATCTCGGGTCCCTGACTGCTGGAATTTCACATGGTATCCCTAATTATTGGTAGTTAGGTCATGGCTTCCCAAGAACAGTATTGCTAAAGAAACTGAGTTCTTTCAGTAGGGTGAGATAGCTTGAGAAACTGGAAACAGAGAGAGGTGGTTCTGGACTCTACTGCCTGCCTACATGCAGATTTTCCTAAAGTCCAATACTGTTATTTACTTCATGTACATCATCAGTCTTACTTCCTGAATTATACATACTCTGGCTTTGTGTTTCCAAGGATAGAATTCTGGGCACATAGTAATTGCTTATTAAATGAATGTATCATGAATAAAGGGGATAATGAATATTGTAGTAGAATGCATAAGCCATGAAAATTGGCATCAAAATTTTGTAATTTCAGGGTTATCCTCACTAACTTTTTCCCCCAAAGGAAATTATTTACTGCCCCCTACATCTGCTTCTTCTATAGAATGTTTTCAGCAGAGTTTGGAAAAAATGTATTGCTGAAGCTCTGGCATTTCTAGGAAGGCCCAATTACTCCCACAGTGCTTTGCAGTTACAGTATATCTCTTTTATTTGGAGTACGTTTTTATGAAGAAGCAGGTGGCAAGCCAGTTTCTCCATCTTTACTGATGAGAAAGACTTTTCTGAACAGTTACAGTAGATAACTCAGTGATGAATTCCCCTAGTTAACCACCCAACCATCTGCCATTAACTTGTCACATCTCCTGAACAGAGGTTTGGGATTTTTGTAAATGCAATTCTTATTCTGGTTTTAGTCAAATGATGAGGTAGACTAATGATCAACCTAGTGATTTTGGTTATCATGGCAGTAATATTTTTAGTACACCCCAATTGGGTACAGAGCCACTGGTGAAAAATAGATGAGAAAAATCTCTCTGAGCCCTGGCTGGTGTGGGTCAGTGAATTGAGTGCCAGCCTGTCAACCCAAGGGTCACCAGTTCAATTCCCAGTCAGGGCACATGCCTGGGTTGCAGGTCAGGTCCCCAGCAGGGGGAATGTGAGAGGCAACCACACATTGATGTTTCTCTCCCTCTCTTTCTCTCTCCTTTTCCCTCTCTCTAAAATAAATAAATAAAATATTTTAAAAATTCCTCTGAAAGTTTATATTTAAAATTTTGCAATTTGAATTACACTTCTTCATATGTTGCTTTTTTAAAAAATATAAATATTTATTTCCCTTTTTATCTAAACATTTCAGTCTAGAATAGAATATAATGGCAATCAAGATTTCAACAAAAACTTGCTGGGCAAAATCGCATACTATTTTAAATGAGCAAACATCTGTGGTTCCTATCTAGAAAGACTGTGAGTCTATCCTAATGCAACTGAGTTGGCATTCTAATAATGTCCCCTGGACCTCATCTTTAATTAGCTGGAGTCCTAAGTTTAGATGGTTTATTTAAAACATTAAAGTAACCCTTAGAAAAATATAGGCAGTATTCCTATTTCCAAATGTTTTAACAACAGATTGTAAGTATTTCATGGAATATTTCATAAATCTCAATCAGATATGCACACAAAACAACTTAATGCTTTTCTCCAATTGCTCAGTGAACTAAATTTTTCTCTGAAAGGAAATCTCTGAGCGGGTCATGTGATGTTTCCAGTCATTCTCATATAATAAAAGTCCTCCAGTCATAAGAATACTCTTATTTTAGTAATTGATATTTCTATTCCAACCTCTACTATCATCTTTGGCCACAAAACATCTAAAAGCTGGGGAGGGAGGATGGGATGGGCTGAAGTGGGTAGAGACAGTCTTGGGAGGATTCAGGATTCTTTCTTGATTTGCTCCATCTCCTCTTTTCCACTTGGTTGGCTAGCCTTAGCTTGGGAATCCCAAAACATATGGAATGCTGCTAAGGGGCAGGAAAGGTCTTAAATAACTGGTACTGTTGTGATCTCCTGTTTATAGTTGCCAGGCTTGGCAAGCAGTTAAAGCTGACTTTTGGTGCACTTCAGAGTTTTTCAGAGACTTCTGAGTGGGAACATCTGATATCACTGAGTATAGCATCTCCTCTGGCTGGCTGCTTAGGAACATTCTCCCCAAATTCTTCATCCAAAAATATACCACCAACTTCTTACTGCTCAGATCTCTTTGCTCTGTAACAGGAAGACTTTTTATACAAATTTTCTTTTAAAATAAAACCACCCTGTCTCCTATCTTCAGAGCCCATATCTTGCTCAAAAGATGGAGAGAGGATCCTTGTCCTATAATGGGTAAAGGTGATAGCTCTCAACACTTCTCCCAACTCTGGTTTGATGGACTGCTTCCATCAGCCTCTCCTTGGTGTGAATCAATGTGAGTCAGACCTTGGTCTACTATGTCTTTGATTTCCAAATGATACAGCTCTGGAGTCATTATTTACATAGACTATAGTGTGAATAGTGGCCCCTGAAGTTATGAAATACCTGTCAAGCCTTCTGAGCAGTCCTCCTAAAGACTCTCTAACTAGGCTTGAAGTACTCTGGGAAACACCCCTCTTCCTTCAGTGTAGAAGGGGGGTGAGAAAATACCACAAGGCTCTAACAACACTCTCCAAAGATAATTTCTCTTGGGCTTCATTAATTCCAACCCTTTTATAGCATCATGATATGATTAAATGCTTTCACCTCCCAGCCTGGTGTTCCCTTTTCATATATTTGATAGGGAAATAGGGATAGACCAATTGTGGCATATTCATACAATGGACTACTTTTCAGCAATGAAACAAAACAAAAATAACATGTACAAAACAAAACAAAAAAAACACCGTACACAACAAATACACATAAACCCATGGATGGATCTTTTTCTTTTTTAGATTTTATTATTTATTTTTAGAGAGAAGAGAAGGGAAGGAGAAAGGGAGGGCGAGAAACATTGATGTGTGGCTGTCTCTTGCATGCCCCAACTGGAGACTGGGGATTTGGTGGGTAACCCAGGCATGTGCCCTGACCGGGAATAAAACCAGTAATCCTTTCACAGGCCCATGCTCAATCCACTGAGCTACACCAGCCAGGGCCCATGGATGAATCATAAAGGCATTAACTTTGTTGTTGCTGTTGTTCCACTCTTTAAGCATTCGTTGGTTGATTATTTTTTATTGGTTATGCTATTACAGTTGTCCTGATTTCCCCCCTATTCCCCCCTCCACCCAGCACTTCTCACTCCCTCCAGTGATCTCCTCTCCCTTGTTCATGTCCAAATAAATTCTTTGGCAGCCCCATTTCCTATACTTGCACTTAACATCCTACTGTCTAGTCTTTAACTACCAATTTGTACTTCTTAGTCCCTGCACTTTTTTCCCCATCCTCCCAGACTCCCATCCCCACTGGCCACCAGCCCAGTGTTCTGCATATCTGTGATTGTTTCTGTTCTGCTTGTTTCCTTAGTTTGTTTTTAAGATTCAATTGTTGATAGTTATATATTTATTGCCCTTTTTAAATATTCATATTGATCTTTTTTAAATAAATAAGTCCCTTTAACATTTCATGTAATAATGGCTTGGTGATGATGAATTCCTTTAACTTTACCTTGTCAGGGAAGCATTTTAGCTGCCCTTCCATTCTAAAGCACAGCTTTGGTGGGTAGAGTAATCTAGGTTGTAGGTCCTTGCCTTTCATCACTTTGAAAACTTCTTGCCAGTCCCTTCTAGCCTGCAAAGTTTCTTTTCATAAATCAATCTTATGGGAAATCCTTTGTAGGTAATTATCTGCTTATCTCTTGCTACTTTTAAGATTCTCTCTTTATCTTTAATCTTTGGCATTTTAATCATGATGTCTTTGTGTGGTTCTGTTTGCATCCATCTTGTTTGGGATTCACTGTGCTTCCTGGACTTGTATGTCTATTTCCTTCACCAAATTAGGGAAATTTTCTTTTACTATTTTTTCAAATAGGGTTTCTAATTCCTTGCTCTTTCTCTTCTTCTGGAACACCTGTGATGTGAATATTGGAATGCCTGAAGTTGTCCCAGAGGCTCCTTACACTATCCTTGATGTTTTTGGATTCTTTTTTCTTCTTGCGGTTATGATTGGATGTCTTTTTCTTCCTTATGTTCCAAATCATTGATTTGATTCTTGGCTTCATCTACTTTGTTGCTGATTCCCTGTAAATTGCTCTTTATTTCAATTATTTCTGATTGGATTATTTTATGCTGTTGAAGTACCCACTGAGTTCCTTGAGCATCCTTATAACCAATGTTTTGAACTCTACATGTGATAGGCTGCTTATCTCCCTTTTGTCTAGTTCTTTTTCTGGAGTTTTGTTCTGTTTTTTCATTTTGGCCATATTTCTTTTTCTTCTCATTTTGGCAGCCTTCTTGTATTTGTGTCTATGTATTGGGTAGATCTTCTATGACTTCCTATCATGGTAGTGTGGTTTCACATAGTAGTGTCCTATACGGGCCAATGGCACAGCCTCCCATATTCCCAAACTGGGTACTTGGGGTGTGCCCTTTGTGTGGGCTGAGTACATACCCCCCCTTGCAGATGAGTCTTGATTGTTGTCAGCAGGTCAATAGGATGGATTTTCCCAGACCAGGCAGCTGATGGGACTGTCTACGACCCCTGGCCAACAATCACTTTCCTTTGTGACTTGTGGAGGTGGTTGGGTGGTGGTGCTCCAACATGGTCTGTAACTGCCTACTGGGTGTGCAGGCTCTGGAATTTTCTGAGTGGTACAGGCCAAGGTCTACCTCCACCTGTGTTCTGTCTGGGACCCCTTGGCATAAGGTGTAAAGCAACCTGTAGATGGTTGCTGCTAGTGCCAGGCCTGGGGCCACTCAATGAGAGGTACTGAGCTATTGCTTGTTTGAGTGTATTTAGGAAGGTCTGAAGCCTGAATCTAGACCAGCCCTTCATATGGAAAAGCCACTGTTACCAGCTTGGTTGGGTCTGTAAGTTAGATGGGGTGGACCCATAGGTAATTGTCAGGATGGGGCTAACCATGTGAGCCAGGTTGATGAAGACTCAAATATGGTGTCTCCACACTGTGGCTTTGTATTGGGGAGGGCTCAAAAAAGGTACAATGGCTGCTACCTGCAGTTCTGGCTGGGAGGAAGCTGTCCCCCAGCTCTCATCATGATGCCAGGTACTTCAGTTCCTCCCTGTATGCCACTGATGCCCTCTAAGATGCTATCCTGGTGCTGGAGCTCAGAGGGAGTGAGTTTGAGTAAGTCCATGCAGGGCCCTCCAACAGACCTGAGTATCCCACAGTTTCTTCCGCCAACTCAACCCCCACTGGTTTTTATAGCCAGAGGTTGTGGGGACTTACCTTCCTGGCACTGGAACTCTGGGCTGGGTGGTCTGGTATGGGGCTGTGATCTCTCACTTCTGACATATCCCTCTGTTTTATGTCCATCACATGTGGGTTTGGAACTAGCCAGTTCTGTGTCTCCTCATCTACACCCCTCCGTCTCTCCTACCCATCTGGATGAATGTGGTTTCTTTAATTCCTTAGTTGTCAGACATCCATACACCTTGATTTTCTGATCACTCTGAATGATATTTGTTCTGTAGTCTGGCTGTAATTTTGCTGTGGTGGTGCAAGGAGGTAAGCTGTGTTTACCTACAGATCCATCTGGACTGAAAGTCTTAAAAGCATTATCTTGGATAACATAAACTGGGCAAAAAGCTTTCAAATTAGAGTAAACTATATTTATATGAAGTCCTAAGGCAAGAATTAAGCTTTCATGATAGAAATCAGAAAGACAGTGGTTGTGTCTGGTTATGCGAGATGACCAACTGGAGTGGGCATCACTGTGGTGATGGGTATGTTCTAGGCCTGGATTTGGGTGATGTTTACCTAGATGTATACATTTACCATGCACCCAGTCTGGTAGTGCTTACATTGCATGTAATTTATACCTCAATAAATAATTGAAAAGAATTTAGATTCACTGGAAAGATTTTGCAGAATATTGGCATGAGGAATACTGAAGCCAATTATACCAAGGGCATCCTAAATTCTCCCTCACTCTCAAAAAATTATCTTGTGTTTTGGCTCACCATTTCAGCACATCAAGATGGTTTAGAAATTGTGTGTTCTCCTTCCTTCTTTTTTGTTGTCTGCTAACATTATTATTTTGTCTTTTCTGTCTTCATCCATATCAACAATATAAATTGTTGAGTATATATCTGCCCCCTACTAGTTAAGATTAGGTTATTCTATCAAATTCCTTCAGTTGTGCTCCTGAATAAGCAATGCCATACCTAAGTCTATTAGCCCATAACGAATACAGTAAGTCTTCAGTTAAGGTCATTAATAGGTTCTTGGAAACTGTGATTTCAAGCAAAATGATGTATAACAACACCAATTTTACTATAGGCTAATTGATACAAATAAGATTTAAGTTCCTATGATACATTTCTGGTCACAGAATCATCACCGAACTTCTAAATATCAAGACTTTTCAAATAGTAAACACTGAAAGGAATGTGAACTATACCTTTAAGGAATATTAATAAAAACAAATATAATTCTTTTCCAATCTGCCTATTCCAGTTCATGGTCATGGGTGGAGAGAGCCTATCCTGGCAGCTCAAGTTACAAGATGAGATCCCACCCTAGACAGGATGTCCACTGCACTCATTCAGACAGGGACCATGTAGAGATACCAATTCACCTAATGTGCACATCTTTGGGATGTGGGAGGAAACTAGAGAACCTAGAGAAAACCTATGCAGACATGGGGAGGACATGCAAACTCCACACAGACTGTCCTGCCCAGGAATCAATTTTCTTCTCACCAACATTTTAATGAAATGACATTGAATAAAATGATGTTATTCAAGGACCTGCTTTGTGCCTTAAGTTGTCTACATGTGTCACAAAATACTTTATCAAATACATTGTTAACTTCAAGATACAATATGTTCCCATGACTTGTCTGATTTGCTAAATTATCAATGTTTTTAAGATGTATTTTCTTTATTAAACTTAAATATGTGAAATTAAGCCTACATTCCTTTCAAAGCCGCTTCCGATATTTTCAATGTCACAGATTCCTTTTACATTCCTTATCTTTGTCATCGTATTTTATTTTTACATTTACAAGTACATAGTATAGAGAGCACTTGAAAAGCTGTAGCCACTTGCTCTTTATAGATATTAGATAAAATGGAAAATTCTTCAAAGCTTCCAGCAATATGGCAGACTGATAAGGAAAAGCAAATAGAGATGCTGGACAAAATGTAGCAATCTTTTCAACACAGATGAACTTGAAAAAAAATAAGCAAAGTCTCCCAATACTAGAAATGAAGAGGAAACTGAAAACCAGAGTACTAGGCAGCAGCAGATGCAATGAAGGCTCATAGGAGTATCAGGTCCAGGGGTCTGGGGATTGGGTTTTGATGTCCAGACAGGGAAAGAAGATGTCTGTTTGAGCATGCACATTTAAGGAAGCTATAACTGAACTCTATAACTGGGCTCTGGGTAGAGAAAAATATCCCACTCAAATTTGTCCTAATGGACCTGTTCCTTAAGAAGATAGTCCAGGAACCACAAAGTCAAAGAATTAATGTAAAAGTGATCATAAAGAAGCAAAACTCTTGGTAAACCTGAAAGAAGCATCTATAAATCCTCTCTAAAGGGACATACCCTTAGTTTTGGTCACATAAATTCTTACACATACGAACCCATTGAGCTTGAGCTCACAACCCAAAATTAGGAAACTCCTAGGACAATGATCCATCATAAGTGGGGACCACACTTATCATTAGGCGTAATCATCACAGGATTATGCTCCCAGGAACTTCAGATAATAGAACCACTTGATTAAGATGATACAATAAGTATGTTTAAAATAATTAAAGACATAAAGAAGAAAATCAAAGACAACTATTTATAAGTAATAGGCATATATGGAATATAACCAAGTGGGCTTCAGAAAGGAACAAAATACTCATGAACATTAAAAACACAAGTACTAGTTTAAAAGCAGACTAGACAGTGCTGAACAAGAAAATTGCTTCATAATGAAACAGAGAGAGTTAAAGATCTAGAAACAGGAAGAGAATTAAAGTCATGGCAGATAGAATGAGAAGAACCAATGTACATCTGATGGGAATTCTACAAAGTAGAAATGTGAGAGGCTCAATTCTCTGGGCAATAATAGGTGAGATTATTTTATAACCAATATGGGATTAATCCTCAGATTTCAGGAGCACAAGTGTCTGGGGAGAATTAAAAAATTTAACAATACACCTAGACATGTCATTGTGAAACTCCAGGACACAAAACACAATAATTTCTGAAGAAATCAACAAGAAAAGACAGGTCCTATACTTTACAAAGTATATGATTTCATCTCATACAAGTCACTTAACCTTCATCCATACCTGATATCATAATCTGAGATGTGTTTTTACTCACTTTGTTTTATTATCCTTTAGTGTTTTTGATAAGTCACTATAAAGTCATTATTGGTGGGCTGCCCATATCTCCTTGATGCTCAACATTCCCATGAACTCAAAAGTTTCCAACTATTTTTTTGTGTGTGAAAAAGATGGGAGTTCTGAGAAGTTGATGTAGCTCTCAAATCAATGACACGGAAAATATCTGAGCTCCTCTTCCCTCATTTCACATAATTCTGATGCATATAAACTATCTTGTAGAGTTCTCCAGGGTGACTGAGTTTCATAATCCCACGGTGGCACCATGTTCTATAATTTGGCTTCCTTTCTTCTTTCTTCTAATTCTCCATTTGTGCTCCCTGGGATAGTGTCACATAAACAATATGCATTCACATTCCTGGGTCAGGGTTTCTTTGAAGGAACAGACAGACATAAAATATATAATTTTGGTCTCAATTTTAGATAAAAACACCATTTTTTTTTGCTTGTCCCCCAAAACAGTTTTTTGAATGGAGAATATTGTTCTTCATTTTTGGGCCTCTCTTCTGAACTTTAAATGACCAAGTGGTTTGGCCATGTGTCTGTGACATGTGCCCAAGGCAAGCAGGCTACAGTTCATTGCGCCTCTTCTTGACTGGTTCTCATCAAATTCTGAGTCTGACTCAGGCCTATGAAAGTCATACACTTTTCATCTTCTTAAAAACTTTACATTTTGAAATAAGGACACCCAGAAAGTTGAAAAATTAAATAGAGTTCTGTGTACCCTTCACCAGGCTTCTCACGATGGTGAGAATGTAATAGTGTATAGTGTAATGTGAAACCCAAGAGATTGCCATTGGCACAATCTACAGGCATTATTCATATTTTACCACTTTTTACATGCCTGTGTGTGTATGTTGGTGCGTGTATAATTCTATGCAGTTTTATCACAGATATAGGTTCATCTAACCACCACAGTTGGGCTATAGAACTGTCCCATTGCCACAGAGGAGCTTCCTTGTGCTGGCGTACCCACACCACCCCTCCACCCTGGCAACCAGTAACCTGTTTTCCATCTATATATTCTTTTATGTGTCACCTTCAGACTTGTGCAAGAAGGAAAGTTTTTAACAGATTAATAGACAGTTTTTCAATGTCAATGGGATTTTCAGACTTTATTCTAAATAAATTCACTGATACTTTTGATGCAGTGAAAAGCTCCTAACAATGTCCTTTATAGGGGTACAAACAATCCTAGTTCAAGGGAAATAAATGTTCATTGCAGAATTGTGCTTTAAATATTTATGAAACTGATATGCCCTGCTTTACCAGGTTGGGATACAAAATAAGGGTATTTTTCATGACTTTTTTTATTTGAGATTAACTGACTTCTAGCCCTCATACCTCCTATTTGCAAGAATATCTTTCTTCCATCCACAGAGTTCACCTTGATGACAATTCTAAGAGCTTTAGTGTTGGTGGTTAGGTCTGAGGGCCTCAGTTCTGACTATTACCTTGAACAAAGGACACTGGAAATATCTTGTTGTTGTTGCTTTGGCCCAAGGGTCCTGGGCTCTTTCATCGCCACTGTTTTTATCCCATGGAATTGCTCACAGTCAAGTAGTCTGATGCAGTCAGCCCTCCTCTGCCGTGAAGACAAGACCAAGCACACACCACCACTGTTGCTGCTTAGAGAACTATTGGGAGGGTTAGGGGGATCCAAATCAGGAGGCCCTCCCCAGGCTGATTTCAAGGTCATATGCCAACATGACTGCAATGCTGAGACGAGTAAACTACTGCAGTGACTATAACATCCAGTCAGCATCACCCCTGCTGGGTCATGTTTTTATGCCTAAAGAACAGAGAGGAAAATAGCCTCTACCTCCCTCCTGCTTTTCACATCTCCAATGAGTATATATAGTTTGCGTCTGGGTTACAAAAATGACAAAGATCCAGATCTTGGTGTAGTGAGCTCCTTCAGAGGCATTCTTATGTCTTGGGCTCCTTCTGTGGCCCATACTCTCTTGGAGGGTTTGCCTTCTTATGTCAAGCACTGCTGAATGCTTTTTGAAACTCAGGTGCACTCATGCTAGTGGGGTGTGCTGTTGCTGGATGCGCAATCTCCTTTGGCAGCTCAAGTGAATGCTTGAAAAACTGACATCCCTGATGGCAGCAGTTAAGTGCTACTTTTCCGAAAGCAACTCAAAATTTAGGATGCATTTTAAACACTAACATGGTTCACTATGAGGAGCTTTGAAACTTTTCCATTTAGTGCATATAGAACATTTAGTTAAATTTTTTTATTGTTTAGACAGAAGCCATAGAATAAGATGACAGATTGAAAGGTCTGTGCTGATATACAGGGGCTGGCAGAAGTAACGCCTGCTTGAGTGTGGTTGGTAGGGCACGTGAATGTCTCACATTAGATGAACAGCAATTGGAACATGTCACCTAAAATGTCATTCGGTGTACTGCAGTGTCATATTGTTATGCTACAGAATTAAATGCTTATGATTTTGTAATAGCAAGGGGCACGATTTGTGCTGGACCCTGTATAATAATAATAACAGACACTTGAGAAGTTAAGGTTGGCCCTTATCTGCTTGCCTTACATCTATTCCTGTTCAAGCTGAGATTTAAACACTACTGGGGATTTTCTAACTAAGGGAGCTCTAGTATTTTGGGCCTCAACCTCTACCAGTGTAAATTAGGGAGCATCACAATTTGTTAGGATTCAAGAAAGAAAATGTCTCTAAAATTTCTCCACTAATGTACCCCAAATGGTAGAGAAATGGTAAGTGTACCCACAGAAAATCCAGAACTTCTTTAAAGCCTTTCATTTTACCATAAAATGTGAAGTAGGTTTTATATATATATATTCATACTATATTCATTATGGTTTTATTATAGAAATATCTTAGATATTTTTCATCAAGTAAAACTGACCTTTTAGGAGAATGCACCAGTTTTATCCTAGGGTTTCCAGTAGATTCCAGGATACTCCCTTGAGAACCGAGGCTATAATAGGAAGTGTTGCACCAGTGTCTGCACGTAGGAGGCCCCTAACAACTCTTGGTTGAGTTCTGAAGATGTTTTGTGATATAAAGAATTTGGAGTGTAAATATATAGAAGAGAAGGCAGCAATTTCTACATCTTGAGGCTTACTAGTTTTGACTTGCTTTTGCAACTTTGCCAGAGAATTTCACTCTCTTGGATATGCTGAGGCATGCACGAACCTGCCTTCTTCTGTCCCATCCAGTTACAGATGCTGAAAATTTTTACCCAGTGAAGTCTTCTCTGCCAAGCCACCTAATTAATCCACATCAAGATTCTTTTGATGCCTTTATAGTAGAAGCCCTATCCTCACCAGCTGGTGGGATCTGGAAACGGTCCTACTCCTAAGCTCAAAAGTCTCACATACATATGTAGAGAAGGTAGCCAAACAGCCCAAGTACCACAAAGGTATGCAAAACTATTCCCCCACCACATTGCCAATCAACATTAGGACTGGGATTACTCTCTGTTTCCCTGAATGCATTCCAAGTCCACCGCTGTTGCAGGAGATCTTTCCTGATCAACAGACTATTCCACCAGGATGTATCGTGTAGGCACAAGAAACAAATCTCATTTAGTTAGCAAACATGCTGGTCCTGTTATGCTCTCCCTATACTGACTAGCCAGGTATAGGGGGCTGCATATTTGTCAGTTTGAATAAACTTACTCAGAGTTTCTCAGTTTTTGCCTACTATGCTCTTCCATACCTTCCTGACTTAGCTTGTGAGGTTCCTTCAAGCTGCAAAAGCACATTCTTCCTTTGCACTTGGAAAAAATTCCTGCTCTTCATTTAGGACCAAATACAAATGACAAGTGTCTTTAAAATTTTCCCTTCACAAATGCCTACTGTTTCATCTACCATCCATCCATCCATCCATCCATCTATCCATCCTCTTTCTTTCCTTCTGAGCAAGCTGCTCTAAGATCTGATATATATAACTGTTGGGAAGAAAATGATTGATGAGTGAATGAAAGAATGAATGAATGACAGCCTATGTCATAAACAAAAGCACAATCCAAATCGTTTGAAACTCATCAGCACCACTGAGTGTGCTTTCCTTCCTTGTGAAAGCAATATGGAGGAATGAAAGAAGTCTTATACAAAAGCAATATGGAGGAATGAGAGAAGTCTTCATTTACAAATGAAACATAGAAAAGACATTGGCTTAATACCTTAAATCTACTTTACTAGGAGAGTTATTTCTGAATAAAATACATTGGATAGGTAGCCACAACCCCTCCTACTACCCCAGTTCCTTTAGAAATTGCATAGATAGTAGAGTCTACATACCTGAAACTCACTAATGTGTAGGCTGAATTTGTGAACTGGCATTGTATCTATGCTGTCACTTGATTATTTTCAAGTTAATGGATTTATTAACGGTTAACAATTATATCACAATGGCACATAAACTGCTTTATCTAATACTGAAGTTATCATGGGCATGGACAATGGAGGGTATTGACTGTGGGAGTGGGGGGATGGGATAGTGGTGAACCATGGGGGGAAAAAGCAGGACAACTGTAACTGAACAACAGTAAATAAAAAATAAAAAATAAAAATATTTAATAACTATTTCCCAGATTTTTTATATACATAAGAAATGGTCTTATGGAACCTCCTTTCTGGAGAAAATATAAAACACTTCCATTTTTCATTTAGCATTGAGATTGCTTTTCTTTGTTATAGTAATTATGGGATGTCCTGCCAGGGCCCCATTTTTACTTCTAGTTTACAATGCGGTCATGGTTGAATAGCTTTAGTCAGGCACCAATTAGTACCAAATCTATAACTTATTTAAGGCTGGGTCCATGGTGGTTGCACTTTCTCCTTTCAAACTGAGAGGGAAATGTTAGAAAAGTTTGAACAAATGATCTCAATCTCTGATGAATAGTTTGTAGAGAGATGTTTCTTCAACCTACCCAATAAACTGGTTACCATATTAAACTCATTTTTAGCAGCTTATATTCACTTAAGCATTGCTCCAGATGGTGGCTGTCAAAATGTTTCTTATAATTATCATCAGTAAACTTCTCCTGGGCCTTTAAAATTCATTGCAAATCACATGTTGTCTATAATCATAATAAGATCGGAAATGTTATTAATATCCTGCTCAGTATTCTGCTACACCAGTTTCTGTAAAACTACATGGATCAACAAATCCAATTCTTTTATCCTGTGCTGTCTCAAAGGCTGTTAAATGGTAAATGTGACTATATCTAGATATTGTTAAAATTAAATACAAGATGGAGACCAGACTTAGAATTCCCTGAACAGACAAAACCATTTAAGCCACATAAGCAAAATAAATCTAGCTTATTGCATGAGCATAAGTAAAACTTAGGTTATTTGTTATAAATGCCTCTGACAATCATAAAAGAAACCTGTCATTTTAAAAAATTTTGGTGTTGGTTTTTATATAGTTTTAATTGCATATTTTCCATTACCATTTATCCCCTTATGCCCCTTCCCCCACAATCACAACACTGTTGTCCATGTCCAGGAGTCCATTTTCCTTTTTGCTTGATCCCTCCACTCCCTAACTCCAATGATTTCACTCATATGTGGAATCTAAAGAAGAAACTGAACTAACACGTAACAAGAAAAATAGAGACAGACTCAGAGAGAGTGAGCAGGCTGACAGCTCTGGGGTGGGAAGGGTACAAGATAATCACTTTTAACTGATTCCCTGCCATCTGGAAACTCCCACTGTAATAACCAATCACTGAAAAGTTAAACAACTTCCTCACTTTCACCCAATAAGCTGGCCTACATGTTCATGCCCTTGAGCTTCATACCAGTTTTTATTCTTGGAGGCTGCCAGCTTGCACACTGTTCTTATATGCACAATAAACTCTTACTGAATACTATTTAATGATTTGGTGGCTTTAATTGTGTTTTTTCTAGAATTTTGACAATATACAAACTGATTTGATCATTTTCATGGGCTTCACTAATCAACTCTGAAATAGAAAGACCCACCAAACCATTTGTTTAGTCAAGCACATAAGCTGTTCTGTTCATATTAACGTATTCTATAAAATTATTTGGATCACACCATATTCCACTGAGCTGATTACTCCACTTGTTGAACTAATCAGGTCTCTTTTGGTTGCAAATGACAGAACCTCTGTTTGAACCCGTTTATAAAGAGGAAACAGGATTGAAAGGGCATGGGCATCTTAGTAGCCAAACTTTGGATGTTGACTGATCAATCTCAGGAATAATTGGGACCAGTGACTCACCTGGATGTTGTCCTAGCTTCTGTTTTTCATGCTCTTTAAAGATAGCAGGAAGGGCATGTGAGAGGCAGGAGAAGGAAGGGGAAGACGCCAAACAGGGATGCTATTCCAAGCCAAGTCCTGCTTCAGTCTGATCTGGCAGGGGTGCTCCAAAGTGTAAATTCTAACTCAGAGTTTGCACCAAATGGGGAGGGAGGCAAGGGAGTCGGACATTGACTGAGTCCCCAAGCCCTACCCTGGGGAAATGTAACCCCAGGCAATGCTGACTCCAAACATCAAGGCTAAGAAGCTTCAGTAGCCAAAAGATGGTGTCTTAAAAGAATCACAGGTGTGGAGCATTACAAGTCAAAGCACAGAGGAGCTGCAGTAATCCAAGAACTGCTGTCGTCATAGAATCACAGGTGTAGACTATTAGAAGCAAAACACACAAAAGCTGGGGAAGGTGCACAGAAATGGTTAAAGAAGTCACCAGAGGTTACTATCAGTTTATTCAGTTTATTTCACTGTTTCTGTATATACTTTGCTTCCTTGTTTGTTTTGTTGATTAGGTTCCACTTATAGGTGAGATCATCTGGTATTTGTCTTTCACTGCCTGGCTTATTTCACTTAGCATAATGCTGTCCAGAACCAGAGGAGAGGGAGGAGAGGGTTAATGGGGGGAATAGGGGAAGGTCCATCAAGAAACATGTATAAAGGACACATGGATAAAGCCAAAGGGGGTAGGTTCAAGGGTAGGAGGCAGGGATGGGTGAGGGGGTATGGTGGGGTGAAAACGGAGACAACCGTGCATAAACCATAATAAAAAAAAACTAAAAAAAAAAAAAAAAAAAGGAAAAAGAAATCCCCAGAGGGATCTGCATGGGATGCTTGTTACCGAGCACAACGGGGGGAGGGGGGGCAAGGCAATGTACTATTACCAAAAGGAAACTCCCAGGTTCGTTATGTCCGCCGCCAGAGGAAAGAGGTCTCTCAATGCCAGAGATTCATGAAAAGGAAAGGTTTATTTAATGCTGTACAAACTTAAAGTAGTGACCTAATGTCTTCATCGAAATCCCAAATTCCCTTAAAACACCCACAAACACACAGTCCTTACTTCCCCCTTTGCCCAGTCTGGGGTACCGTATCTCAGGAAAGGAAATAGAGGTCCGTGGCTCAGGCAGCCCCTGGTTCTTCCCAGTAAGTAGGCCTCCCTCGGTTCCCGGCACCATCAGCTGTGTCGCCAGGATCTCTGCTAAAGCCGGGTGGCTCTTTCTATTGCAACAGCCACGTGGTCCTCTCTGCACAATTGCCACGGGGGTCCCCACTCTGGCAAAACCTTGTGGTTCTCCCTCCTCAATGGCTACCAGGAGGGGGGTCACCACTCTGCCAAAGCCGAGTGGCGGTTCTCTGCTAAAGCCGCATGGTCAGTCTCCCTCACAGGGCTGCGGAAGCCCTCACTCTGCTAAAGGCCCAGTGGTTCTCTCCTCAATGGCTGCCGCTTCTCGGTTTAAATCCCCACACCAATCTGCCTCTACAGCCTCATTTACGGCTCCTCCTACAATTGGCTACACCTGTCAGCACTCTCATATCCTTCCAGCTTTACTGGGCTGCCATCGTAAGTCTGGGCCAGGCATGGCCCCATGTCATGGAGCCAATCTTCTCTAAGCTCCCACGCAGGTGCTGTAACTCGGGGGACTTGCCCCCCAGTTACATCTTGGTGGGGAAGTTACTTCCATTCCCCTGGCTCAGAGCATGGCCACAGCTATTTAACATATCTATGCAACCAGTTAAAAGTTATAGATATGTTAAATGACCACCCCAGAGGTTAGCTGCAAAGCTGTTGCTATGCAAAACAGCTCTCAATGGCCCTGCTCCAAGTGTCCCTTCCCCCAAACTACACCTGTGGTGGAGGATGAGGACATCCTAATATTCCCTGAATACCTTGAATTCTGGACCCCATTCCAAATCCCTACTTGGGCCCCCCCTCTTGGCTGCACCCTGTTACATGCTGACAATGTCCACTGCAAACATTATTGAAATTATTTTTGTCTTTTGTCTCTACCTATTGACTTTATGTTTTCCCCAGTACACCAGCTTCCTCCACCAGTCAGGAAAATGGCTGCCAATTGCTCATAAGAATGACAACCTGTAGCTTTCACTACCAGCTGGGAGCTTTGTATTCAGTTTCAACTACAGTTTATGAGGAAGAACTTGCATTGTCCTGGTTTGGACCCAGTGCCCATTTCTGGAGCAATCGACTCTAGCCTTGGGAACAGGGTAATATAGAAATATCGTGGCTCTGCAAGAACTACTTTAAAGGGAAGAGGCAGTTCCTAATGGAAGAAGGTCTGTGATGTTACTGCAGCCCTTCTTGTAAATCTGTTGCGGAGACAAAGGAAGAGTTGGTTGGGGGATGGGGTCATCATGGCCAGAGTTATGTGTCCATTCCCTGTAGGACTCATCATTGCTACACAAAGCCATCCTATTTAAGACCACATCGTTACTATGGCAGGGGCTACAGCTGCCAGTTTCTGGCCACAAAGATAAAAATAAAAGAAGAGATTGTAGATTGTTTTTGAAAAAAAAAAACATTCCATTGGGAAATATATGAACATGAATTTGTAATAATATAGAATACAGGGTCTGGCAGAAGTAACACCTACTTGAGTGTGGTTGGTAGGGTAATAATATGGGTGTAATAATTTATAGTTTTAATTTGAACATCTCACCTAAAATGTCATATGGTATGCTTGGGTGTGATATTGTTATGTCACAGAATTGCATGGTTATGATTTTTTAATAAAAGAGTTTGTAATAAAAAGGGGTGTTATTTGTGCTGGACCCTGCATATTACAATGAGCATGCAATCAGTGTTCATTAATTTATTCTATTGGATTCTTATGCCTGGGCTGCCCTGTTAGATACAAAAAAGGATTTCAAATGTAGAAAATCTACAGCTGGAGGGGAATAGGACCATTTGGACCATCTAAATTTATCTCTTAGCTGGATTTTTCTTTGTGAGACTACTGCTGCTTAATAACTGTCTCATCTGACTAGAGCCCCACCGCTAGTATCGCAGAGGTGAGACACCTGCTTTTATTTCTCCTGTTTAAAAAGATGCCATCTTTCCTCATTTAACATCCCTTTCAACCTATATCCTTATTTCTGTTTATCAAGCCTTTTTAGGGTAACATGCTCCAATATTAGCACCGCCTTACATGAATATTTCAGTGTGCTGAGGGACAGAGTTGTTATCCAGCATCAGCAGCTGCTGTTTATTGGTGATAAATGAGTTTTGTTCCATTGAGAGCAATTTCCCTGGTTTTTACTCTATTATCTAGATAGAGATGAAGGATATAATATATCCTTAAAGCAGTATTCACACAGTTATCCAGTTAATGAGGCATTGTGGGGAGGGGTTGTGAAGAGAGTCACACAAAGAGAGAGAGGGAGGCGAAGAGAGAGGGAGAGAGAAAGAGTGAGTGGGTGGGGGTGGCAAAGAGAGACATATGAACAGAGTGAGAGAGAGAAACACAGAGGCAAAGAGGCACACAAACAGAGAGAGAGAGACCCGGAGAGAGGGGGCAGAGAGAGAGAGAGAGAGGGACAGAGCACAAAACAGAGGCAAAATCTGAAAATACCATAGATCCTCCATCGTGTGTCTAGCTCCAACGTTTTGCTGTGCTATGATTTATAAGAAAATATTATGTGGCAGGGCGAGGTGGTGAATCATTCGTATTTATGACAAATAAGTTTCTGGGATTGTAATTTATAGTAAGACAGGCTCTTCCATTGCTGTTTGTAGTTGGTCTCCCAAGTACTGACAGCAGAGGCTTCATTCAATGAGTAAATTCATACATACATGTTGGCAGAGGCAATGCTGTGTTTACCTCTGAGGAATATTGAATTGAGGGAATTAAGCCGAAGTAGTTAATCAGCCTGGGCATTCAGATCCACTGTGTGCATGGCAGAGAAGCTTAACCTGTGAAGGAATAAGTTTAGGGAACATGGAGTGCTTTGAAAGCTGGCTGCTAGGGGTTGCTCCAGGATCTTAGGGCTCATTCAATCAACTCAACAAACGTTTCTTGAGCATATACCATATGCCAGACCTAATGCCACCTGCTAGAGATTTCCACAGCAAATTATAGTTCCTGCTCTCAGCACTGTATAGGGATTATTTCAAGTCATTGTGGTGCATACTGTGGTTGAACTGAACTCATGCTGTTATGGAAATACAAAAGAAGAGTTATCTCACACTTCCTGGGTGATGAGAATGGTCCAGGGACATTTGTAGTTCAAAACATAGCAAAGAGGGGGAGGTTGACTGGTCAGGATGGGCAACACAGAGACCACAAATCCAATATGTGAGTTGCCTTGCCTGAAGGATAGATCCTGTATGGTAATTTTTAGCTGTTATCCTTAATGATAGACAACAATGGCTACCCTAATGCTGTTCAAAGTAATGCTTATCTTTAATGATTATCCTAATGCTGGTTAACATAATGCTTATCCTGAATACATTAGTCAGTGGTAGTTACCCTTAAGGCCAATCAACATAATACGTATCCTTATTGTTTTCATAAATGCTGGTCAAAAATGGTTATCACTAATGGTTACTCTTTTGTTTAAACGTCTTATCTCTCTTTTTTAAAAGATTTTATTTATTTATTTTTAGAGAGGGAAGAGGGAAGGGAAGGGGGGCGAGAGAGAGAGAGAGAGAGAGAGAGAAACATCAATGTGCGTCAATGTGCGGTTGCTGGGGGCCATGGCCTGCAACCTAGGCATGTGCCCTGACTGGGAATCGAACCTGCAATGCTTGGCTCGCAGCCCACACTCAATCCACTGAGCTACACCAGACAGGGCACTAATGGTTACTCTTAGTGATGGTGAATAATGGTTATTAATATTGGCCAACAATGGTTATCCTTAATGCCTATTCTTAATGATTATATTTAATGCTGGTCAACAACTATTTATGGTTCCTCTACTTTCTGGTCCTGATAGATATGCACTTCCTGCCTCTTTATAGATAGGTGGTCTCGTATGACTAGTTTTTGCCAAGGCATTATGATTAGCAGTCGTATGTGTCACTTTCAGACCAGCGTTTAATCCCTGGAGTGAGCGCCTCCAGAGCTCTCCTTCCTCTTGGATAGTGACCAGCAATATGCGAGGTGGCAATTGCTCTATTAACATGAATATGATGAGCAGAACAGCTCTGGGGTTCTGCAATATATATGCAACACAAAGGAGAAATAAACATGTTTAATTTTAATCGAGATTCAAGTGTTATCTGTTCCTGCGGCAGAAGACAACCTATCTTTATTGATCTGGGAACATTGACTCTCAGCCCCAGTTACACATTGGACTCACCAAGATAGCTTTGAAAATGTGAATACCAATGTTTCACTGCAACTCAGCTGGAATAGAATCCATAGGTCTGAGACCTGGATATCATTATTTTTAAAATTAAGTTTTAATGGAATTAAAAAAAATAACCTAAGTAATAAGTGACTAGAATATAGACTTCACAAGGACATTGCCTTGGTTACTGCTCTATACCCACTGCTTAGAATAGTGTCTGGCACACAGAAAACACTAAATAAATATTTGTTAAATGAATGAATAAGTGAAAAAATGCTATCATGATTAGTTTATTTAATTTTGTTACACCTGCTCCCTATGCCATCTACTCAAACCAAACCAAGCACCTGGGGTCCTCTTCTAATTGGTTGTTTTGCCTACCTTCTAACACCCAAATTTTGGCGTATATGTCATCCCGCCAGTGTTCTGAGTCTGTGTTTGCTACAGCTCCTGGAACACTGATCATTAAGATGACCAGATGTCTCCACAAGGGCCACGGACCATTACTTTATTCGCATTACTTGTATCCTGCTTGCTTCTGGCTTTTTCCCTTCCCATAGACTAGGTTGTTCATGTTACTTCTGAGTTATGGGTACTAGCATGGTTATATTGTCTTTAATAATCACTTTTATTAAACACTTTATATTTTTTTATAATTTATCATTTTACACAGTTCTCTCCATCTCATTTAAAGCTTTCAAAAAAACCATTATCCTATTAAATAAATGTGAAGTATAAATTGAAGATTCACAATAGACTTGACATCCCTTTACCACTGAACCTCATGTCCTTGGCATCTAAAGGAAGTCATATTGAAACTTGTTTACATTGGGGGCCAAATAATAAAAAGTCTCTCTTTCAGCCAGTTTTTACTTTTTCCATCACCTTAGTCATCTTGACTGCTATTTTATTTCTGATCACAGATGTGAGAAAGGAAAATGATATTTATAATAATGTTTAAGACCTAGTGCTTCCTTTTCTACCAAAGTCTTCCCCAGGCTTCCCAAATCACAGTAAATGTTGAATTATCTGAGCTTCTAAAGAACCTTGTGTAGTGTTTGTGTGGGCATTAAGTTCACTGAAAAATTAACAGTGTCTTAGTAATTACATATCCTCCACAGTACTTAGCAGTAAAGGAGAGTTTACATTTAATACATTTGTTCAGTAAATACTTGAATGAATACATTTATTCAAAATTACAGTAAATATGATACTTGACTGATAGATTGAATAAGACAATAAATTTATAATTTCTTATAAATTTATAAGTTCACCAATGTATATTTTTGGTTTCTAGACCATATTCAGAGTGAAATGATTTTAAATTTTGAAGCTCATATTAGAGTATTTACTCACTTATAAAAGTTAAGAGATAGTAAAAACAAATGGGACCACATCAAACTACAGTTTTTGCACAGTGAAGGAAACCATCAACATAATGAGAAGACAACCTACTAAATGGAAGAAGATAATCACCAATGATACATTCAGTAAGGGGTTAATATCCAAAGTACATAAGAAACTCACACAACTTAACACCAAACCCCCCCCCCAAATCTGATTAAAAAATGGTCAGAGGACCTGAAAACACACTTGTCCCTCTGAAGAGGACATACAGATGGCCAACAGATATGAAATGATGTTTAATGTTACTAATCATCAGAGAAATGCAAATTAAAACCCCAATGAGTTATCACCTCATACCTGTCAGAATGGCTACCATAAATAAGTTAATAAACAACGACCATTGGTGAGGATATGAAGAAAAGGGAAACTCTTGTACACTGTTGGTGGGAATGCAGACTGGTGCAGCCACTGTGGAAGACAGTATGGAGATTCCTCAAAAAGTTAAAAATAGAACTACCATATGATCCAGCCATCCTGCTTCTGGTTATTTATCCCCCCCAAAATCCAAAACACTAATTAAAAAAATACATGCACTCCTATGTTCTTGGTGGCATTATTTACACTAGCCAAGATATGGAAGCAGCTTAAGTGCCCACTGAGAGACATAAAAAAGATGTGGTACATATATACAATGGAATATTGTATATATGCTGCCATAAAAAGGAATGAAATCTTTTCATTAGTTATAATATGGATGGACTCTGAGGGTATTATGCTAAGTGAAATAAGTCTGACAGAGAAAGACAAATACCATGTGATTTCACTCATATGTGGAATCTAAAAAACAAAATAAGCAAACTCACAGATATATAAAGAACAAATTGATAGTTGACAGATGGGAGGGGAGTTGTGGGATGGGTGGAAAAGATGAAAGGGATTAAGAAGTACAAACTGCCAGTTATAGCCATGGGGATGTAAAGTACAGGATAGGAAACATAGTCAATAACATGTATGGTGTCAGATGGGTACCAGATTTATTGTGGTGATCACTTCATGAGATATATAAATGTCTAGTCACTATGTCATGCACTTGAAACTAATATAATATTGTATCAACTATAATTGAAACATAAATCAAGACAAATTTTAAAAAGTGAATAAATGGGTGAACTTAAAAAAATGAAAAGTGTCTAAATTCATACATCCATCATATTTTGTAGCATCTCACAATAACTGTTGGCTATGAATTTTAAGCGATGCTCCTGGTAAGACTAATGCCTGATGTATCAAACATAATCAAATATTGTCTAATTGCACAACCCTGCTAAACATAGGAAAAAGCTGCAGGTGCAGTTCTATTAGAGAATGGTTAGTATTCATGAATTTTCCACCAGAAGTAGAAATGCGTAAATCTGGCCCCCAGCCAATCATTTCTTTCATGCTAGCAAGGAATATTGTGTTTTAAACCAAGTTAGAGAATCTAAATAGAATCGTTGGTTTTAAGATCTTTATTAAAACCCCATTTTACCCGTTTAATATTGTAATTGTATTAAAGCATTTGTAATTAAAAAAGTATTTTTTTTCTGAATCAATTGTAAACTTATTAAGAGAATGAATAGTAAACATCTTGTGAGCCAGAATAAAATTGCTTTTGTCACCTAAAACAATGCTTTGAATAAGGGTTATGTTCATTAACTCTTTGGAGATCTGATCATTTTAAATTGAATTAAATTATTGAAAAAAGTTAAAAGTTCATGCAACATTGATTATATGTAATTTATTTTTTAAAGATTTTATTTATTTATTTTTAGAGAGGGAAGGGAGGGAGAAAGACAGAGAGAGAGAGGGAGAGAGAGAGAGAAACATAAATGTGCGGCCAGCCAGGGATAAGTAATCTATTTTTTAATGCTTATGCTATTACAGTTTTTCCTGCCTTTTCCCCTTTTCCCATCTCTACCAAGCCTCACCCTCTCCTCTCCCCCTAGTCAATCCCCATATCCTTGTTGGTGACCATGGGTCATGCACAAATATTCTTTGGTTTACTTCTTCATCATCTTTTATTCAGTATTCCCCTCCCCTCTGGCAGCTGTCAGTCTGTTCCTTGTATCTGTGCTTCTGTTTCTATTGCATTGTTTATTTTATTCTGTTCCTTAGATTAAACATATAAGTGAGATCACGTGGTATTTGCCTTTCACTGACTGGCTTATTTCACTTAGCATAATATTTTCCAGGTCCATGCTGTTGCAAAGAGTAAGAGTTTCTTCCTTTTTGCTGCTGTGTACATTCCATTGTGTAAATGTATCACTGCTTTTTTATCCACTTATTTACTGATGGACACTTAGGCTATTTCCAGATCTTGTCTATTGTAAATATCCCTGCTATGAACATAGCTGTGTATGTGTATATATTTTGTATAGGTACTTTGGTACTCTTAGGATATATTCCCAAAAGTAGATTTGATGGATCAAAAGGGAGTCCATTTTTTAATTTTTTGAGGATACTCCATATTGTTTTCTACAGTGGCTGCATAAGACTGCATTCCCACCAACACTAGGGTTCCCCTTTCTCCATGTCCTTGCCAACACTTGTTTGTTGATTTGTTTATGATGGCCATTCTCACAAGTGTGAGTTGATGTCTCATTGTGGTTTTAATTTGCATCTCTCTGATAATTAGTGATGTTGAACATTTTTTCATACACTTATGGGTCATCTGCATGTCCTCTTTGGAGAACTGTCTATTCAGGTCCTTTTTCCATTTTTAATTATTTATTTATTTTTAGAGAGAAGGGAAGGCAGAGAAAAAGAGAGAGAGAGAAGCATCAATGTGTGGTTGTCTCTCACACGCCCCCAACTGGGGACCTGGCCCACAACCTAGGCATGTGCTCTGACTGGGAATCAAACTAGCGACCCTTAAATTTCCAGGCTAACACTCAACCACTGAGCCACAGCAGCCAGGGCTCCTTTTCCTATTTTTTAATTGGAATGTTTACCTTCTGAAGTTGAGAATAGAATTTCATTACATCAGATTTTTTCTTGTATCATGAACTTCTTTAGCGGTGTGTTAAAATCTATGTCCCCCTTCTTAGAATCAACATTTTTAAATGCAGAAAATAAAATTCATAGAGTTTGGTGGTATCAAGTTCATGGATGCCTTGAATTCTGTCCACAGCACCCCTAGTCCATGAACTCTGGGTTAAAGATCCCCGCACCAGGGGCAGGAAAATCTATAAGGCATATAAATCATAGTTGATAAATAACTGTTGCCATCATGTGCACACATTCTGTGGAAAATTCTATATAACTTACTGTGATAAAAATCTTAGAGTGGAATTGGCTTTTATAAAAGTGTCAACAATATTATTAAGTAACATTATGTTATAACATAAGTAACAGAATATGACTAATGAATAAATGATTTGCATAGATTTTTATGGGCAAAGTAAAACTCATAGATATTCTTTCTCAAAGACACAGTTAGTCTTTCTATGTGTCATATAAAAAGTAAAAAGAAAATATAAAGATGTATTTATAACTACTGATACATAGTTGATATATTTTTATTATATTTGATTTCTATTTGTCTATGTGTTTGAAAGATTCCTTGGTAACTCAATGAATATACTGTTATACCCCAAACTGAAAAATGAAAATAACCAGTGATGACCCATGATTGCTAGCTTGATTTAGTCATTATTTATAGTAATAGATATTCAGAATATTCTGAAATATTCCTGCTATGATACCTGGGTATACCATGAATAAACACACTGATGTGAAACTTGTCTCTCTAAGCCTCAATCTCTTTATATTTAAGAGGGCGCATCTCCCAAAAGGTTGTCAGCTGATTTCTCAACAGAAACACTTCAGGCCAGAAATATTTAAAGTGATGAAAAGTAAGGACCTACAACCAAGACTACTCTATCCAGCAAGGCTACGTTTTAAAATGAAGGCAAAATAAAGAGCTTCCCAGACAAAAAAGAAGCTAAAGGAATTCATTATCACCAAACCAGTATGAACAAGAAATGTTAAAGAGTCTTCTGTAAGAAGAAAAGAGAAAGGAAATATATAGAGAAAGGAACATAGGTATAAAGAATAAAATGGAAACAAATAAGTACCTATCAATAACAACCTTAAATGTAAACAGATTAAATGCTCCACTCAAAAGACATTGGGTAGCTGAATGGATAGGAAAACATGGTCAATATATATGCTTTGTCTACAAGAGACCCACCTCAGTGTAAAGGATACACACAGACTGAAAGTGAAGGGATACAAAAAATATTTCAAGCAAGTGGAAATGAAAAAAAAAAAACTTGGGGTAGCAATACTTATATCAGATAAAATAGACTGTGAAACAGATGCCATACAAGGGACAAAGAAGGACATTACATAGTAATCTTGTACATAATTTCATCATGTATTTAAGAGTCCCTGTGAATGTTTGAGGCTCTCCAAAGAAAGCTTTTATGAAAAAAAGAGTCATTAAAAACAGGTTGAACACAATATGAAATGACTTTACCATAGAATATTGGTGACTCTTGATCACATTGATCTAGTAAGAGAGCTCAAGGTCTCCTCAACCTAGTAAATACTCGCATCCTTGCTACAACTGGCAAAGTTCACTAGAACTAAAATGTGACTAACATTGATTTAAAATAGTGAAGGCTAATATAAAGAATACATATCAAAAATGTGGGTCTAGACCTGTGGTTACCTAACTTAAGCATAAATCACCTTGGGAACTATAGATTACTGGGTCATATTTCCAGGATTTCTGACTTTGCCCAAGAATTTGTATTTCTGACAAGTCCAAGGTGGTACTGATCTGCTTTTCTAGTCCCTTTCAGGTCTAGACTTTACCACACTACAAGCAGTCCTGTAGCAGAAGGTCTATAGGAGTTCAGAGGATCTTGTAGTTGGCCAGTGGGCCATGGAACATCATTTGAGAGCTCCCATTTTAAAAGGAATGGAGAAGAAATACAGGGAGCAAGTATGGTACAGAGAATAGGGGCCCCCAAAGATATGCATATCCTAGTCTCTGGAATCTAATCTGTGGTCTTTGCAGATGTGATTAAGTTAAGGGCCTTGAGATGGGGAGATTACCATAGGTTATTTGGGTGGGCCCATAATCTAAGGGTTCTTACAAGGGAAAGAGGAGGGCGGGAGAGTCAGAGATGGGGGAGATGTGACAATGGAAGCAGATAAGGAGAAGGAGCTGGGACAGTGGAGAAAGAGCTTGGAGTGTTGTGAGGAAGGGGCCATGATCCAGAAACATAAGTGACTTCCAGGCACCAGAAGAGGAAAGGAAAACCGATATCCCCCTAGAGCCTCCAGAAGAAACACAGCCCCATCAACACCTCATTTCAGTCCAATGGGGCCCACTTCATACTTCCGATGCCCCAAAACTGTGAGATTATAAATTCGTATTTTTTTAATATAGAATCACTTTTTTAAAGATTTTATTTATTTATTTATTTTTAGAGAGGGAAGGGAGGGAGATAGAAAGAGAGAGAAACATCAATGTGCGGTTGCTGGGGGTTATGGCCTGCAACTCAGGCATGTGTCTTGACTGGGAATCGAACCTGGGACACTTTGGTTCCCAGCCCGTGCTCAATCCACTGAGCTACGCCAGCCAGGGTAAATTCATATTTTTTAAGCCACTAAATTTGTGGTCATTTGTCACAGTGTCAATATAAACCAAATACAGCAAATGGGAGACAACCTAGCACCTTACCCAATGTACCCAAGGAGGAGATTATTATCAATGCTTGTTTATTTTTTTCCTTTAAGGAAGTTGGTAAAACAGTTAAAAAATAAATTTTCTAAGCTATTTAATGGGTCTGGAGATATGGTATCAGCCACAGCTCTACTCAACAGTACCCCCTCAGTATCTCTCATCCTTATCCACTTCTGTACCAAGTCAGCTGCTCCTAGGCTGTTAAAGTATATAGTCATATAAGTCTCAATGTAAAATCAGGTCTGGTCTGACTCACTAACAATAACTTCAGGTGTATTGGTCTTATTATCCCAAACCATTAAGAAAAGTGAAATATAAATGTATTGCATACATTGAGCCAAAATAATCACATGCACTGTTCTTGGTTAAGTTAGTATAAATGTAGTATAATGTTTTCTACCTCTCATTTGACACTAGCTGCCATTGTGTCTATTCTAAGAATAAAGGTAAATTAATGTCATTGATTCATTTCATCATTACTTGTTCAAGTGTGGGTGATATCCTATGCAAATTGATTTAATATTCCCTATTTTGAGTCTCTTTCTAATGCAGCACAGAGAAGAGTTCTCATTTGGTATTCACAGGCAAGTTGATGATAACCTTAATTTAGAGATAATGTTGATTTCATCATTACTTTAATTTGCCATTTATTTCTGTTGGAAGAGTACTTGAGGCCAATAAATAATTTACATTAAATGAATATTTGTTGGCATAATGGGTACATAAAAACATATTTGATGGAACTATTTATCCACACACATATGTTCATAATGGATACGCATTTGGCCTGAGGGGCTCATGAAGGCAACACTGTAAATGTGAATTTGGATTCTGAAAAATTATATTTTGTTTCCCACAGTTTCCTTTGAACAACTTGAGAATTATTTTCTCCTATTCCATTAATGACACTTTTAAAAAGTTTCATTCCTTGCCCTTCTGTGTTGATGTGCAGACCTATTCTCCTTTTCATGAGACCTATATTTACCTTTCACTCTCAAATGTTCTGTCTTTACTGGTAGGCCTGTGACAGATCCATTCTGACACAAATATCTTCACATTTTCTACCGTAATGTCAGCATAAACACCTAACTTAATGTCCCTTGCTTGTCAGATGTTTTGGAGAGCCATAATTAACTAGATGTGTGCATTGCTCATGTTTACATGCAACAGATGGCTTAGCTTGGAGAGGTAGATAAATTTAGCTTCTGTTGATCACATATGAGTAATATACTGGAAGGAAAATGTGTAGAAAAAATAACTCTGATTCTCCTATATTTAAAGAGTTTTCTAAACTCAGCTTTGGGGAACTATATCTTTTTACAAAATAAAAGTTTCTTGAAGATAGAGGTCTGGTGTATGTTTGCCCTGGTGAAGAAATGGCATAAACAAAGGGAAGTTCATGGCTTCAGATTCTAGAGCAAGGCCCTCAGCTAATCATGGGCTCTTTGGGAACAGGTAACTAGCTGATCCTAAAAGGCAATGACTATTTATTATTCATGAGAGTTAGAATAAGTGTTAGAGGTTCTCATAAATGATGGCTGGTAGGTAAAGGAGTGATTGAATAAGTAAATGAATGACTGTTAAGGATAATTAGCAAGGGCTAGTAAAGTCTGTTTACAAAATCCTTTCATATAAATTTTATTTGAATTTCCTGACAAATTCACATGGTAGAAAGTATCATCCCCATTTTATAGCCAAGAAAGCCAAGTTCACAAAGGTACGGTGACTTGCCCAAAGTTCTTAGTTGGTGAATGGTGAAAATAGAATTTAACCAGAATTTCTCATCCCAAATTCCCTATTCCTTTGGTTACACCTTGCCATGCCCCATTATGTATGTTTAGTCTGAATTTAGGTGTGTAGGGGGGCAATGGAAGGTTTTTTAGTGCGCTGGATATGTGTGGGGCTGCAAACCTCCTTGAGACCTAACCTTGGTCTTCCTTTATTTATGGCTTATGAAACAGGAGATCCAGTGATCCTTGACCTTGGAGAACTACACCTGATCCCTCTAGTGGCAGCAGCTTCCAACATAGAGACCAGAAGCTATTTATTTATTTCACTTTACTGAGATATATTTGACAAGTAAAGTTGTAAGATATTTAAAGCGTATAATATGATGATTTGATATACGTATACTTTGTGAAAGGATTCTCTGTCCCATCAAGTTAATTAATATGTCCATCATGCCCTGGCTGGTGTAGCTCAGTGGATTGAGTGCTGGCCTGTGAACCAAAGGGTCACTGGTTCAATTCCCAGTCAGGGCACATGCCTGGGTTGCAAGCCAGGTCCCCAGTGGGGGCCACATAAGAGGCAACCACACATTGATGTTTCTCTCCCTCTCTCCCTCCCTTCCCCTCTCTCTAAAATAAATAAAAATTTTTTAAAAATATGCCCATCACTTCACATATTGACCTTTTTTTGTCAACGAGAACACGTAAACTCTACTCTCTTAGCAAATTTTAATTATATGAAAGTGTTACCAACTATAGTCAACCTGTTATATGTTATATCCTCAGACCCTATTCATATTATTGCTGAAAGTATGTACACCCTTATTCCCCCCACCCCTTCTTTTTTAAGGCTAAATAATATTGCATTACACACACACACCATACATTTTTTTAACCATTCATCTCTCAACGGACACTTAGGTTGTCGCCATATCTTACCTATTGTGACTAATGCTGCAATGAACACAGTAGTGCAGCCATCTCTTCAAGATACTGATAGTGTTTCCTTGGGATAAATAACCAGAAGTGCAATTGCTGGATCATGCAATAGTTCCATTTTAATTTTTTTCTTTCTTTATTTTTAATCTTTTTGTTGTATTTTTTTCCATTACCATTTATTCCCTTATACCCTCCCTGTGATCACCACACTGTTGTCCATACATTTTTCATAACAGCTCCATAGTTTTTTTCATAGGTTTTTCATAACATCTCCAGGGTTTTTTCATAGCAGCTGCACCAATATGTATTTTTACCAATAAGGTTCTCATTCCTGCACATCCTCAGTAACACTTGGTATCTCTTGCTTTTTGATGATAACCATTCTAACAGGTGTGAGGTCATATCTCACTGTGCTTTTGATTTGCATTTCTATAATGATTAGTGATGTTGAGCATCTTTTCATGTACCTGTGGGCCATCTGGATGTCTTCTTTAGAAAAAATGTCAAATAATTTGGTGTGCCCTCCCTCTTTATTTTGGTGTAAAAGTTTCCCATCACTTTTTCACATGCTACTCAATGTCCTGGAAATCACAATCTACTAAGTTAGATTTAACCTACTGTGATTTCCAGGTCCTCATTGCCAACTGTGAACTGGAATTACGTGGACTATTTCTTACTCTGTACTTCCAACAGCTAGAAGAGACAGAAAAATATTCCCTCATTACTTTTCATCACCCTGTAGTAGAGCAAGTCTCTATAACTGGTAAACATTGAGGTGTAGGCAATAAAGTTTAGTGCTTGAACCTTGTTTATGGTCCTGTGGATGATGTCACCACCAAAGACCTCTGGATACCATGTGCTCTTTTCCCAACTACCCAAGTTAAAAATGCCTATATTCAGGGTTTGTCCACAGTAAAAAAGTTTGTCACTATTAAAATCTTTTAGGAATTTAACATTTAGCAATGTGAAGCGATGCTGAGGGTTGTACAAAGTGACTCTGAGATTGTATAAAGAAAACCTGTGCAGGAAAAGACCCTGGTTATTGGAAAAATAACTGAACGTGTGTATTTGTGTTTTACACCCAGCTGTAAATAAAAATTGCTGGATTAAATTGCTATGTGACTTCTGGCAACTTGCTCTCCTTTTGAAAACCTCAGTTTCTTCAACCGTAAAATAAGCAGGTTATAAATGAGGACTCCACAGTCCCTTCCAGGACTGGAAAGATATGTTAAATTATTTTTCTCATCTTTTTCTACTCCCAAAATGACTTCTTCCTTCTTCTTCATATTAATGTTGTTTTACAATAATTCTCCCTTCTCTCTTCTAGGTAGATTCCCTTCTTTCCAACAAACATACATTATTAGACTAAAAAAGTGGCTAATACTATAGACCAGGGATTAGCAAACTAGAGCTTATAGCTCACACAGAGCAGCCATCTGGTTTGTTAATAAAGTTTTACTAGAACATAGCCACATCCATTAGTTTATGCACTGAATGTGGCTGCTTTCATGCTTACAATGGCAGAGTTGAATAGTTGTGACAGAAACTGTATGGTTCACAAAGCCCAAAATATTTACTATGTGAACCTTGGCTGAAAATGATTATAGATCCCTGGTATAGACCACAGTTTGCGTATGGGGAAAAGAACACTCTAACGCAATGCCTTCCTTAGGGATGAGGTCAGGCCATGCATCAGTATTAGGTGGGTGTACCCGTATTATTCTTTTACTAGAACTACCATCAAAACTCATTATTTTCTATCTCTTCCACAAAGATATAAATGATTGCCAAGGAGATGTGTTGTTTTTTTTTTTTAATGTCAACAGTCTCCCCGTGACCTCATCCACTATCCGTTTCCTATAAAACATAAGGTGATTTGGGCATTTTCAATGAATTGCAGTGCATCGCTACTGACTCACAGTGACTACACCTTCCTTTTTTAAACCCTGGGGATTAGCAAAAAGGCAAATAGAAGGCTACTAAGTGGCTTTGCTAGTCAAAAGTACTTACAAATCTGTGAAAGAGCCCTGATTTAGAAGGTGCCCATATTTGCACGGGAAGGCAGTTTGAGTGACAAATCATTGCTTCATGAGAGCAATCATGGGCCAAAGGCCCAGTCTGAGGCATGCATCGCCTTCCATTCTTGTTGCTGGCAGACAGATCCCAGCTACACTGTAGAGCACTGTAGGCAATGGGGGGGGGTGCATTTCTCCCTTGGTGCCTCAGCTAACTGGGACGGGTATTGGCCTTCACTTCCATGTCTCCCCCACATCAGTGAGCGTGTGACCTTTCTGCTTCTTGCTGTACCCTCTGACTGTGAGTCTGGGGTCCCAGAACACACAGTGGACTGCTTAGCAAATCCCCCTATGCAGCCACGTCAGGGCTGTAAGAGCCTGATGGCTCTCAGCTTTAAAATTCAAACAGGAGCTTCAAAGCAAGAATTCTTTTCTTTGAGGTTCAGGGCCATGGACCCCTAAAAGGTGCCGAATAAATTATAATTAAGACTGTTAAATATTAAACCACATTTCGTTAGGGGGTAACTGCCTTCAGAAATCTTAGAAGCTTCATGAACTCAGGCTTTTAGGATAAATACCTGTTTCAGAAGACCATGGGGGCAGCCCCTAATGGCTTTCAAGTGTTCAGGCTCTTAGGGTGACACATTACTCTGAATGTGGCTTTATGAATTCTCTAGTTGAACATGCAAATACTTTCAGGAGGTGCAGGTGTTGACTAACCCTAGGCAGGTACAGCTGTATCTGTGGAAAATAAAAACCAATTTCAACCATCTTCCCAGCTTGACTGTAAGAGGGCAGGGACCATACCAGACTTTACCATGAACTTTTCCTCAGTGCTCAGCACCATTTCTGAATGGCTATGCTTACGTATTACTGATTGACTTTAAATTGTACCGGAGAATGTGACTACCAAGTGAGAAGCCTTTACGTGAACAATATTTGTATTGAGATTAATGGGAAAAATTCTGCTGCACTCCATCCCAACCCAAAACCCATAAATAATTTCTTACAGGTGGGAAAATATTTCAACTAAACAATGAAACTAGGCTTTTGTAAAGTAATAAACAACTTGAGAGTAAATGGAATATAATAAAAGCTTATCGCACTTGGAAAAGGCAGAAGGAAAGTGTTGAGAGTGGGTGTATATCAGGGAGGCATTCTTTACAAGGTAGATTTTTCTTTGTGTCCTGTTTTACTCACTAATTTTTCAACCTTTTGGGAGATTATGCTTATTTTGCATTCAAACTGGCCTTAAAAATATTATAGCACAGAAAACCACTTATAGGTCAAAATAAAGGCTAATTTATGAGAGGAGTTTGAAACATGTGGAAATAATTGATGTACCCAACATCTCGAATATCTATAAACAATTTCTGTTACTGGGTATATAAAGTCAAAGCAAAGCATTTGCATTCGTTCCAATAAATTACACAATTCAGATATGTTCCATGTGATTTCCTCTGACTGGGACACTATTTTTTCCAGTCAATTGTGGGATGTATTTTTTTTCTGGAATGCTAATGTTGATATATTATTACTTTCAGTATATTTACTTAGTGCTTTCTGGGGTGAAAACAAAACAAAAGAATCATCTCAAAAGTGGAATACGTTTCCAAGAGCTCTTCGGAAGACAACTATTCTCTGACAGTCACTATGTGAAGTCAGCCCGTAACCGATGACTGACTGATGAATTTAATCCTGATTCTGAGCAAACTGGAAGCCCGAAATTGATTTGGATGGTGCTGTCCTCTGTTGATGAACACACATAGCTCTGTCAGAAACTTAATAACTTTGCTTCTGTTGGAACAAAGCCCAAAACAAGTTGATCTGCTACTCGAAGAGGGAAATGAGGGCACGGTAGGGAGAAGACTTGGCTCCAAAGACCCCCACAGCCCAGTCTTTCCCCGCTCAGGTCCCATCTGTCTACCCAGATGCCATTCCCTTTACTTCCTTGCACCCCTATGATTCATAGCATTTTTAGTTTTGGAAGTCTCAAAATGGTTTGAAAAGGCAACTTGGATTTCAAACCTTAGTTTAGAGATATTTTTAAAAATCTTTCTAATGTTGGTAAAAAATGCACTCAACTCTTCAATTAGAATTTAAAGATAGCTAAATACTCTTATAGGACTTTTAGTCTATCTCTATTTTTACTTTACATAATAATTACTAGTTTAAGTATCTTTTCTCCTGGAATAAATGTACCTCCTCATGGGAAAGATCTTATTCTTTTTCATTGCATTATCTCCTATGCTTCACATATACGAGGCACTCCTGTGTCTCTTAAAAACATGAATGCAATGGAAGACACTCGGAGAGATGGAAAGAAAGTCTGTTTTAAAGATCTCCTTCATATTCACTCGAAAGTCATTCACTTGTATGCATGTTGATCTCCCAAGGAAGAATCTCAATGTCTGGCCAGTATCCTAGATTACCTGGTTGTGGCACATGCTAAAATTAATGAGTTTCTGGTTTTAATCATAGCCTATTGTCTGAAATATCATGACTCTAAGATTATTTCATTGCTGTGGTTATCTATATTCTATCTGATACAATGATTTTACAATCTCTCCATTCATTTCTGTATACAGGATCTGGCAGAAGTAATGCCTGCTTGAATGTGGTTGGTAGGGTAATAATATAGGTGTAATAATTTATAGTTTTAATTGGAACATTTTACCTAAAATGTCATGTGGTATGCTGCAGTGTCATATTGTTATGTTATAGAATAACATGTTTGTGATTTTGTAGTAAAAGATTGTGTAACAAAAAAGGGGTATTATTTGTGCCAGATAAATAATATGTGCTTTATATTATGTGCTGTATATGTGCTTTGAAATTCTCCCTGAAACTTCACATAGATATATTTGATTTTAGGATCCCTTATCCTTACTTTGGGTGGTTACAGCTCATCCTGGGGTTATGGGACATTTGTCATCTAGGATTATTGTTTAACATAGTATGTAATAAATTTACCTTTAGTTTTTAATTTTTTGCCATTGGGGTTGACTCAGTTATATCACTTGTTTCAACTCTTACCAACTTAGCTTTTATCCTGTAATGTGGGAATTAGACATTCAATGCAGCAATATAAAAAGTTTTAGGAATTTGAAATTAGCAATACGATAACCCCAAGGTAAGCATTCTTAAATGTTACTTGAATATTTGGAGGTTGTAGGCCACATCTAACATTCGTGTCTCTTTTGTTTTTAATAAGAAGTTATTTTTTACACAAATAGTAATAGATTATATGAACAGACAAACCACGGGGAATCTGAATTTATAGCTGTAGTCTTCAAAAACCAGAAAATATCCTGATATCTAAATAAAAATGAAACCTTTGGTATTTGGCAAGAAGACAGAATTCCAGCGATTGCTTTCCTCATCAAAGGAGAACTAATAAGAACTGATGACTGAGACAGGTGGCAGAATTAACTAGACCAACCATCCAATCATACAAGCTGACACAAATCACTTGAATGTACTTTTCAGACTGAAAACATGGGCTCTGAAACCCATCAAAATAAATTTTACAGATGGTTTGGCAAAATGTAATCATGCAGGATGCAAATCATTTCCTTTACTTTCTCAATAAAATTTTTTTTAAATTTTGATCCTAGAGGTTTCTTTTAACTCATGACTCTACTAACTAGAGTTATAAAATTGCACCTACTTTATGTATTCCATGATAGCACCTGAAAAACACCCACCCACCCACCCACCCACCCACCCATTTTTCCTCATTAGAAAGCATGTGTATTCATGAAATTGCATTTTAAAATATTTTGATATTGTAATGTTTGTATGACAGGTTTTACAGATGATCTCTCTTGGGATGAGGAGGTAAATGAGAGTGTAATGGTTATACCTTAACACTGTTGATCTGAACTAGGTCATCATTCTTCCCTACAGTTAGAGTGTGATAGCATCCCTGACAGGTCTCATATGCTACCAGGGAGAAGGTGAAGTGTTGACCCTAGAAGGATCAAATATCCCACCAAATATCACAGTAGTTACAACCCAAGTGTACCTAGGTTGCAGTAGGCACAGCCTGGTAGGCACAGCACTGTCCCACCCAGACATAGTTGGGCAGCTACTTCCCTAAATAAGAGATGGAGATGGATTTTCTTAGGGCTGTGTGAGTTTTCAACATACATCAACCTGGGAAAGGGGTATTGATTATACCCTTTCACAGGACTCAAAAGACTTTCAGTAAATTGCTCAAAGTTACATTATCAGCAAGAAATGGAATTGGGACTCTAACCTAGTGCCTCAACCCATGATATTTTGCTTTTTCATGACATTACACATGCTTAACAGCACTCATGTACTGGTAGATGGTTAACAACTGGGTCTCCAAGGGAAAATGAAAAAGCTCTGATTTGTAGTAAGTTTTCCCATGATGGCCTGTTACAAGCTACCAATATGATGTCATTGTATGCAGATTTGCAGAAATGATGCAGAAATGATGCATAGTAGCACACCATTATATCATATTTACACCATACAGAGACAATAGACACAAATAATTTCAAGCATGTAGATAATAGTAAAATAATTAGGTGATGAGTTCAAATATTACCTTTGTTTCTAATAATTTATTTCATTGTAACTTTGTATAATTTAATATTTTTGCCAGTCCCTTCTTGCCTACAAAGTTTCTTTTGAGAAACAGCAGACAGTCTTTTTAAAAAAAGATTTTATTTATTTTTAGAGAGAGGAGAAGGGAGGGAGAAAGAAAGGGAGAGAAACATCAATGTGTGGTTGTCTCTTGTGTGTCCCCTACCCGGGACCTGGTCAGCAACCCAGGCATGTGCCCTGACTGGGAATCAAACCAGTGACCCTTTGGTTCACAGGCCAGCACTCAATCCACTGAGCCACACCAGCCAGGGCTCAGCTGACAGTCATATGGGAACTCCTTTGTAGGCTACTCTCTGCTTTTTTCTTGCTGCTTTTAAGATTCTCTCTTTATCTTTAATCTTTGGCATTTTAATTACGATGTGTCTTGGTGTGGTTCTCTTTGGGTCCAACTTGTTTGGGACTCTCTGTGCTTCCTGGACTTGTATGTTGATTTCCTTCACCAAATCGAGGAAGTTTTCTTTCATTAGTTTTTCAAATAAATTTTCAATTTCTTGCTCTTTCTCTTCTCCTTCTGCCATCCCTATGATTTGGGTGTTGGTATGTTTGGAGATATCCCAGAGGCACCTTATACTATCCTCATTTTTTTGAATTCTTGCTTCTTCATTCTGTTATGGTTGACTTTCTTTCTTTCTTCTTTCTTTCTTTCTTTCTTTCTTTCTTTCTTTCTTTCTTTCTTTCTTTCTTTCTTTCTTTCTTCCTTCCTTCCTTCCTTCCTTCCTTCCTTCCTTCCTTCCTTCCTTCCTTCCTTCCTTCCTTCCTTCCTTCCTTCCTTCCTTCCTTTTCTTCCTTTCTTATGTTCCAAATCATTGATTTGAACCCTGGATTCTTTCCCTTCACTGTTGGTTCTCCCGTGGATTTTTCTTTATTTCACTTAGTGTAGCCTTCATTTTTTCCCTTGTGCTTTTGCCATACTCAGTGAGATCTCTAAGCATCCTTATCACCAGTGTCTTAAACTCTAATCTTTTAAAATAGCTATACTTAACCACTGGCTTGCAAAATTTCTGAAGATTTAACAATTGGCTCTTGTGAGCCAGTACATACTGGCTTTAGTACACTATTCCCTGATATTTGCACGATAGACCAGGGATAATGAATATCAGCATTTTTAAAGTTTCATGTTAAGTCTACAACCGTTTGTTATTTCTTATCTATTTCTATGCCTGGAATAGGAATAATTAGATGACAAAAAAGGAGAATGTGAGCTTCTTTCTGAAACTCTATGAAAGAGAAAATTTGGAAAACTGGGCCAGACTTTGAAGCCAGGGCTGGAGAGAGGAGCTAAGCAGAAACTTGGAGCTACCCCAAAATTAGGAAGAAGATTTAGAGCCTGAAGCAACAAGCAAGAAGGCCTTGTGTTCCTGGATAGATTCCCAGAAGAATATTTCTCATTGCCAATCACCAATGTGTTTTTCCTAGACAACTCACAGATATATATGCTGTTTTCATTTTAGTGCTATAAATTGCTATAGGCCTATTAAAACTTCACTTCCTCTTTTCCCACTTCCCTAGATGACTCAGAATTTTTAATTTCCATGATGTAATATCATTTGAGCTTCATTTCTGGGTGGCACCCAACTCTTTTTTCTAGCATACGGCTATTTCCTGATACAAGTTCTGTATCCTCAACTTCCTGTAAAAACATCTCCACCAGGGTGACACTAAACCTCAAGCTGGTCACAACAACCTCATCATACTCTCCCCAAACCAGCTGAACCCACCTGACTTTCTGGCTTCTCTCAGTGGCCCCAGTGTTCACCTGGTCATCAAACCACACAACTTCTGAGTCACATTTGACTTTTCTTCTTTGCTTCGGTGGACACATCTAGTAAATTCTATCACTTAAAGGCCTTTCTAATGTGTCTCTTCCTTTCTAAGAGACATATTATTAATTTAATTCAATAGTTTTCCAACTTTATCGAGATATAATTGACATATAACATTGTGTAAATTTAAAGTGTACAACATGTTTATGTTGCAAAATGATTATGACCATTAACTAACAGTTGCATCATTTTATATATGGGCCATTTGTTTTGTGATGAGAACATTTAAGATCCACTCTCTTAGCAACTTTTAAGTTTTCTTAACTGTAATCACTATGCTGTCCATGCATTCAGTCCTCAGAACTTATTCATCTTGTAAATGGTAGTTTGTACCTTTTAGCCAATATGTTCCCAGGTTCCACATCCCCAGTCCCTGGCAACCACCATTCTATTCTCTGTTTCTATGAATTTGGCTTTTTAAGATTCCACATATAAGTGAGATCATACACTATTTGTCTTTCTCTATCTGACTTGTTTCACTTACCATAATACCGTATTCTATGGAACTCTTCCTTTCTATGCAACTGCACCACACGGACTCTATTAATGTCTTTTTTGTGCCTTGTTATTATATACTGCAAAAATCTCCCTTCTGGCCCCTTTGATTCCTTCAGTCTGCTTTTTTTTGTCCAGTTTATCTTCCTCAAGTGTCTACCTAAAACCTGCCATTGCCTCTTTAATCTACCCCAGATGTGTTCTCCTGGCTTCACAGTTGTTCATTCCAGCAGTCCTTCCATGAGTCAAGCCTGTACCCTACACTCAAAGTCATTCTTTCCTGAGTATGCCATTCTCTTTCCTAACTTCCAATTTTTACTCATTCTACAATTTCTGCCTAGAATTAACTTTTTATTAATTAAATCACTTTCTTTACTGACCTCAGCTTTCCGTCCAGATTCTATCCTTCCTCTCTGCAAATCTCCATGGAATCACTTGTTCTTCTTTTATGGCACCTAGTACCTTCTACTTTTTATGAGCCATTTGGGTAATTGTTTTATCCTTCCTACTAGAAAAGGAAGACCATGTCTTACATTTATTTTGCATTTTTGCAGTGCTCACAATAGAGATATTTGCTGACTTATTGAAATGGGGAGCAAGCTGCATTTTAGAGAGTGTCTTCCAAATTAACTTTCTTAGGGTTGTGAAAGAAAAAAATGCTGTGGAATGTTGATTGCTAAGGTGGGATAAATCAACAATATCAATAATGCAACAATATTAATAATTATAATTTATAAGTATCTGCTCTGTTGTCAGATACTTGCTAGGTTATATATACAAGGTCTGTCTGGAAAAAGTCCAGCCATTGTTAATATAGTAAGAACGGTTTGCATGACATCAATGTCAACTGGCAGCCAAGGAGAGTGGACTGGAATGCGCATGTGTGAGCAATGATGACTTCACTGTACTAGTCAATGGGGACAGTAGATGCCATTGAGTGAGCATGTGTACATGTGTGGCTATCGCATTAAAAACGACTGAGGAAGTAGAGCAACAAATCTGCATCAAATTTTGCATTAAGCTTGAACATTCTTTCACAGAAACTATTTGGATGATTCAGAAGGCTGCAGCTATGGGCAACTGGTGATTGGCAGCTTTATCACAACAATGCGCCTGCTCATGCATCACATATCCTGCAGAGTTTGTTGGCAAAACATCAAATCACTGAGGACTTGGCCTCCCTACAGCTCAGATTTCACACCCTGTGACTTCTGGCTTTTCCCAAAACTAAAATCACCTTTGAAAGGGGAGAGATTTCAGACCATCCATGAGATTCAGGAAAATACTACAGGGCAGCTGATGGTGACTGGGAGAGCTGTGTGAGGTCCCAAGGTGCCTGCTTTGAAGGGGACTGAGGCATCATTGTCCTATGTACAATGTTTCTTGTATCTGTATCTTCTTCAATAAATGTCTCTATATTTCACAGTACATGGTTGGACACTTTCTGCACAGACCTTGTATATCCTAATCCTAACTTCTCAGCAGTGAATATATTATATATGAGTAAACCTCACCTCAAAGAAGCTAAGTGATGTTTGTTAGGATTTTAACTCAGGACTATCATTACCCAAAGCTCATATTTTTCCAGTAAGTATTTGGGAAGGTGGACACTATTACACAGAAATACCTGAGAATGGGAGGAAAACCTCACCACTCTCTCTGTGCCCTCTACCAATTCTTCTGTACAAACATTTAAAATCTGCCTAGAATTTACACCCACATATCACTTGATTTCAAGACTGGTTTCCTCTTGACCTCCTATTGTACAATGACTGAAACCTGTTGGGTGTGCGTAAGGTTGGTTTTTCTGTCTTGAAACTTTTCACACCCTCTTTCCTATGTACATGGGACTGGCATCACCTCAGAGAAACTTTTTTATACTCAGAAATGTGAGAAAAGATGAATGTTAAAGGCCAAGGGATGTGTAAATAGCAAGTATAATAAAATCAAGTCAACCTACATGTGAAAAATTCTATTAAAGAACATGGATAAATATCTATGAATCAAATTCTAACGTGTGATACCAAAGGGTAGCCTGTCCTTCAGGGTATTTTTACAACTAGGGGATGACTAAGGGATGACCAGCTGCTGGGCTAGAAAAGGGAGCTATGGCTCAAATGACAGCACTTTGCAATGTTGGCTACTGAGCAGCACGGCTGAGCTTTTACTCAAGGTGTTTTGAGATCATGTAGGAGTTGGGAACTCTAAATTTTCCACTTATTTATTGGTTTTTTACTTGATAAACAGTAAAGATATAGAAGAGAGTGATTTTGAGATTAGACAGGATTTGATTCCTGGCTCTACCCATGGCTAGCCAGGTGTTCTGAGGCAAGTCATGTAGCCTCTCTGAACCTGAGTTTCTTCATAGGAATAAAATGAAGTTAACACTCCCTGCCTCAAGGCACTGTTGCCAAAATAATAAAATATACAACCACTGTCTATGGATGTGTAACTTAGTGCCTTAAAAATATCAGTCTTCTAATTCACAAGTCTAAGGTAGTTGAGTGGTTCTATTGAACTGGACCAGGCTTGGCTGATATTGAGTGGCTCACTCCTCCATCTGCTATCAGCTGGAAGGTCAGCTGGGAAAGGTGGTCTAGGATGGCCTTACTCATGTGTCAGCTGGCTAGCCAGCTGCTAGTTGGGATGAGTGGTGACACAGTCACATGTTTCTTGTCATCCAGCATGTCATAAGCTTGAATAGCTCAAGTTTAGTCACATGGAGGCTGAGTAGGGTTCCTAGATGGCTAGCCAGAGCAAGTCACAATGCCAGCCCAGATTCAAGGCAGGGAAAATAGACTCCGTCTTTTGATTGGGGTGGGGGAGCTGCAAAGTCATATTATAAAGGGATATGGATACAAGATGGAGTGAAACCTGTGGCCACTTTTATATTCTATCACATGAGCACTTTGAGAAATTGTCAATATTTTCAAATACCATATGACCTCACCTATAAGTGGAACTTAATCAACAAAACAAACAAGCAAGCAAAGTATAACCAGAGACGCTGAAATTAAGAACAAACTGACCATGACCAGAGGGGATTAGGAGGGGTTAATGGGGGGAAAAGGGAGAAGGGTGTTCAGGAACAACTATAAAGGACACATGGACAAAGCCAAAGGGGGTAGGATCAAGGGTGGGAAGTGGGGGTGGCTGGGGTTGGGGTGAGTGGTGGCAGGAAAAGGCAGACAACTGTACTTGAGCAACAATAAAATATTTTTTAAAAAATTGAGCACATGCATTCCTTTTGACCTAATCATAGCATTCATTCCTAGATATATATTACCTAAAACATACATTCACATGAATTCAGAATATATGTACTGTAATGTTCATAGCAGCATCATTCATAATAGCTCCAAACTGCAAATTGCCCAAATGCCCATTAGCTTGCCTATTTAGAATAGATCAACACATTTTGGTATTTTCACACCATGGACAAATATGCCCACTGAAAATTTCACACCATGGAATAATATGTTTACTGAGGCATAAAACAATACCTGCGACAATATGGGTGAATCTCACAAGCATAATGCTGAAAGAAAAAAGCCAGACACAGCAAAGCATATAATTTCTAGTTCCATTTACAGAAACTGCAAAAACAGTCAAAATCAATCTATTCTATTAGAAATCAGGATAATGGTCAACTTTGGGGTAAAAGGAATTGGGAATGGTCACAAGTTGGAAGGGGGTTCTCGAGGGTGCTGGGCATGGTCTGTTTCTTGATCTGGTGCTACATGCACACGTGCGTGTTCAATTTGTGGAAATTCATTGAGCCATACTCGCATGAGTTAAGCACTGTTTTGTATGCATGTGCTACGTCAATTAAAACATTCCTACAAGGTAGCATATTTGAAAGTACCTAGTTACAGGAGGCTCTAAAATATTTATCTTTCCCCTTCACATTCTAAAAAGAGACTATGTGTATGGTAACAATTTCCATAGTTATATGTTTAGCATTAAACAACCAAGCATTTATGTGAATGTAAACAGGACACTCCAAAGATAACTAAAACAATAGGTACATTAAAATCTTGTGCTTTTAGCCCTGGCTGGTGTGGTTCAGTGGGTTGAGCGCAGGCCTGTGAAGCAAAGGGTCACTGGTTCGATTCCCAGTCAGGGCACATGCCTGGGTTGCAGGCCAGGTCCCTGATGGGGGTCATGTAAGAGGCAACCACACATTGATGTTTCTTTCTTTCTCTTTCTCACCCCATCCCCTCTGTCTAGAAATAATTAAAAATAAAAAATATTTTTAAAAATCTTGTGCTTTTAAAATACCCATTTTGCTGGGATGGCATCAAAAGGGCCGAATCTGGTATAACAGCTGGGTTGCATACTGTCTGGAAAGACTGTCTCAGCTATCTTCAATCTTGTTTTCTACCTGCTCAGATCAGCGAACTCAGGGTTATATCCAATTTTCAGGTCAATAGCCTCATTTCCATTCCTTTTTTTCCCTCTCAGAAAATATATTGGAATGCAAAAAATCAACCATAACTCTATTGCAGAGATAACTGTGCATTCTGACTAATTTATAGCAGAGGGGGAAATTCATTCCAAACTCCGGAGATACAGTCATGAACTAGACAGATTATATCCTTATCCTGAAGGAACTTGACGTCATCCACAGTGATAAAAGACTTGCAACGTATACACAGTTCATCAGGATAACCGGTGTGTTATGGCAGTAAATTAACAACTGCTAAATCAGAGCATGGCACTAACACACTGTGCTAATCTGGGTAGTGCTTTGTTGTGGCAAAAATTATCCCCCAAATTCAGAGGAATAAAACAATGAAAGCTTGGTTCTTGCTTTTGCTGCAGGATCATTGAGAGATAGCTGGGAATTTTGCTCCACTTTGTCCTCATTCTGGGACCAGTGTCGACCCGGAACATTGACTATCATCATGGTCTATATGTAGGAAACATGACAAAGCACACACTTGGCTCTTAAAGCTTCTGCCTGAAAGTGACGCATGTCATTGCTGCTCACATTCCACTGGCCAAAGCTAGTCATGGGGCCACACCTAACTTTAGGTAGGTAGTAAAGTGCAAAATTATGATGTACTCAGAAGGGGAGAAAACCAGACTATTGGGGAACAGCCTTTTTTGAAAAGATTAATTATTTTTAGAGAGAGGGGAAGGGAGGGAGAAAGAGAGGGAGAGAAACATCAATGTGTGGCTGCCTCTTGCTCATCCCCTACTGGGGACCTGGGCCATAACCCAGGTATGTGCCCTGAGTGGGAATTGAACTGGCAACCTTTTGGTTTGCAGGCCAGTGCTCAATCCACTGAACCACACAAGCCAGGGCAACAGCCTTAACGAATACCATCTATTTGTCAATTTGCAGGCCTTAAAATAGCTTTCTTTCATTCTTGGTCACAGGGTATATCTTAGTCCATACCCTTCCTACCCAAAATATATCTTCTTTTTTTTAATTTGAATTTTTTATTTTATTTTAATCATTGTTCAAGTATAGTTTTCTGCCATATCTTGATAATTATAAGAAGGAATGACTGAGAACTTGAACATTAATTAGCATAAATCTACCCTTGTATTAGTCATAAGATGTTAGCACTGAAAGAGACTTCTCATAGTATCTCGTTCAACCCCTTATGTTAAAGTTAAGGAAACTGTAACTCAGAGGTGGCCTGCTTCAAGTCAAAGACCTATCTGTGGTAAAATCAGAACTCAAACCAAATGTAATGCTTTGAATTCAAACTGCATATTGTAATAGTATTTCAAGCATTTACAATTTTGGCCAATATTCAGTTTTTGTCCACCAAATAAATATTTTTTCAGCACTCACACAGGTAATGAAGTAGATACTATATGAAATAAGAGATAACATAGCCAGAGAATCTACCCTCAAAGAGATAGAGTCTGGTAAAATCAAGCAAGTCATGGGGTAAGTATAGGGAGAGTTCCAAAGGAAGAGCAAAGATCATTTTCGCTCTCTACAAGATTAACTATTGTTTAAAATTTTAATTAAGATGTTAAAATTGTTATTCTATTGTAGTTGTCCCAATTTCCCCCCCTTTGCCCTCCTCCACCCATCCCACCCCCCACTCCCACAAGGTTAACTGTTAATGATAGCTGGTCAAGAGTTGATATATGACAGCCAACTGCTCTTTGACAAGGGGGCCAAGAATACACAGTGGGAAAGGGATAACCTCCTCAACACCTGGTCCTGGGACAGCTAGATACCCACACACAAGACTGAAATTGGACTGTTATCTTACACAACAACATGACAATCAACTTCAAATGGATTAAAGACTTATATAAATATAAGTCCTGAAATGTAAAACTCTGGAAGAAAACATGGGAGAAAAACTTCATGACATTAGTCTTGTCATTGATTTCATGGATATGATCTCAAAAGCACAGGCAACAAGAAAATAAACAAATAGTACTGCATCAAACTAAAGAGCTTCTGCCCAGCAAACAGTGAAAAGGCAATTAAATCTAGAAATACTAGCTAGTATCGATTCCTTTCTGTGCACTATGTACTCTTTTGGAGACTTCCTAGTTTCATTTTTTTCAGACTGATTTAGAAATAATTGGCATTTTTATCTATTGATCTGTCCATTTACTCAGGTCTTCTTTTTTTGTAATTCTGTATCAGTTTATAAATTTCTTCAAAAGAGACTTGCACATACATGCATTGCTGAATTTATGCCTAGACACCTTCCAGTATTTTGTTTTTATTGACTGAAACATTTATACATCGTCTCTAACTGGGTATTGCTGATGTATAGGAGATATATTGATATCTCCTATCAACAAAATACTGGAAGATATGTATGGTGATCTTGTACCAGCAATCTTGCTGAATTCTCTTACTGGTTCTAATAAATGGCTTGTTGGTTATTTTGGATTTTTGAAGATGATCATATTATCTACAATTTAAGGTCAGTTATCTCTTCCGTTCTAATCCTCTTATCTCCTTTGTTCCCATTTTGTAGTATTGTTTTATTGGCTAGGGGCACCATTAAATATCTGTGACAGTGGGGACAGCAGGGTGCATAGCCTTTTTTTGACCTTACTGGATAATTCTTAAGGTTTACCATTCAACATGGTATAATATATAGGCTTTGAAAATGATATTATTTTTGATGTTACTAAAGGTCCACCTTCAAACTTTCTAGGAGTTTTCTCTTCAATGGATTTTGAATTTTATCAAGTGTTTTCTGTTTGTTTCTATTGAGAGAGCCAAATGATTTTTCTCTTATAAGTTATTTATGTGATAGATTACATCAATGAATTTTCTGATGTTTTATCAGTCTTGCATTCCTGAGGATAAGCAAACTACTGAGTTTGATGTATACATTTTAAAAATCACTGTTGGATTTTATTTACTAATATTTTATTTAGAATTCTTTTTTAAAAGTCTATGTGTATCTAGAATTCATTTTTTTCATCCTGCTTTTGACTGGTTTTGATACTGTTTATACTAACTTGGTAGAATGAGTTTGACAGTTTTCTTTTCTTACTGGTATCTGAAACAGTGTACATATGTATATGAGGTAATGTTTGGAAACTTTTTGTGAGTCAGTCCATTGTCCAAAACTCCATCACTCACCACATGTAAGTGAGAGGGTGTCTGGGAAACAGAGCTGTGAGCTTGGTTAGAAGAACACAGATATTGATTGGCGCCAGCAGTCTGCTACAGTCATTTATATTGTTCTAGAAAGTTTCCGTTGCATCTACCTTTTTATACTTATTGGCACCAGTTTATTCCTTGAATTTTTAATGATTTTTTAAAAGATTTTATTTATTTATTTTTAGAGAGGGAAGGGAGGGAGAGAGAGAGAGAGAGAAACATTAATGTGCGGTTGCTGGGGGCCATGGTCCGCAACCTAGGCATGTGCCCTGACTGGGAATCGAACCTGTGATGCCTGGTTCACAGCCCGCACTCAATCCATTAAGCTATGCCAGCCAGGGTGAATTTTTTATGATGCTTATAAATCTCTATTATATCTTCACTTGTGTGGTTATAGTAGCATTTATTGGCATAGTGTCTATTTATTAGCCTTGCTAGAGTCTTGTTTATTGTGTTAATTTCTATAAAGCTCAGTTTTGTTTTGTTGAGTCTTTCTATTGTTTATTGTCTATTTTCCAAATTTCTGCCTTTTGTTAGGTTTTTCCTTTTATTTCCTTAAAGTTACTGTATTATTTATTTTCTAGTTTCTTGAGCTCTTCTGTTGACTTGGAATTGTTGATGTTTTCAAAAGTTCTCTCTTCTTTTCATAAATCCCATCACACTCTGTTCCCCATTTGTACCACCAGTGGTGCCAAAAAAAAAAAAAAAACAACCCTTGCTATCTTCCACAACACGGACCTATCCATGGCTAACACAAGGCATATACTAGCAGGTAATCTGTGGTAGCAATAATAGTAAGAGGCCTATGGACCACAGACCAACTTACTGTACCTTGGTCTCAGGAATTCATCTGGATAGATGTCTAAAACAGTAAAATTAAACCAGAAATTAAAAGTAATCCAAAGCTCAGCAACTTAGTTACATCACACAGTTCCTTGTACTATATTCAACAAGAACATTACTCAAGGCACTCAGTTCCAAGCTATTATTTCGTCTTGTTCTTCATTAACATAAAACAATTACACGCTTATACTTCAATTATACTTCAGTTCCTTTGTCTCCAACTAAGTTGTGCATATAGTATGTCCATATCCACAGACATTTAGAAGGGCTTAAATTGTTTTGCCAAAAGCATATGATACAAAAACAACAAATACAAGAACAACTCTAGTTGAATAGAAATATACAACAAATGTGCTAAATCATTAGGACACATCTGTTTCTTGGAAGCATCTGTGTGGCCAACTCTGAAATAACGTATGAAGTTAATATACAGGGTGGGCAAAAGCAGGTTTACAGTTGTGAGTATAGAAAATAATACAACAATTAATAAATAATTATAATACAATAATAAAATCTGTTTTGCATACTCACAACTGTAAACCTACTTTGCCCAGCCCTGGTAAATAGTCAGAGCTTTGAGATTACAAGACTAGAAGAGAATGTAGGAGTAGTAGAATCTAGCCCTTTATTTTACAAGTGAGGAAACGAGCTTATAAATATAAAGCATGATTAAAATGTGGCTCACTTGGTTGGGCATCATCCACGAAACCAAAAGGTCACTGGTTTGATTCCTGGTCAAGGCACATGCCTGGGTTGTGGGTTCTGTCCCTGGTTAGGGTGCTTGCAGAAGGCAACCAGTTGATGCTTCTCTCTCGCATCAAAGTTTCTCTCCTTCTCTTTCTCCCTCCCTTCCCCTTTCTCCAAAATAAATAAATTAAATAAGTAAACAAACAAATGCTTACAAACATGAATAATTATAGGGGCATTCAGGCCTTTTGGACCATTTTGTGGTTATAATAATTTTTTCTACATCCAGATTTGATATATTGTTGGCAAGCTTGCCCTAGGTCAGGAGTTGGCAAATGGTGGCCTATGGGCCAAATGCAGCAGGACACTTGTTTGGGTAAATAAAGTTTTATTGGAACACAGCTATGCCCATATACATTGTCTATGGCTGCTTTCAGCTACAATGGCAGTTTAATAGTGGCAGAGATTGAATGGTCCACAAACACAAAAATGGTCTTTTCCAGAAGAGCTTTGCTGATTCTGCTGTAGCTGCATTTTCTAAGATATCTTTTATTCCACAGCTGATCTAGGAGGCTTGTATTTTTGGCTACTCGAGAGCTAAAATTCATTTGACAATTGATTATAATTTAAAGAGTGACACCGCATGTTAATTTTGAGATAGAAAGGCATTGATGTAAAACTTAAAAGCCTTTGGAGTAACCCTTAGCAAGAGAATATTCTTTCAAGGATTGGGGCTTGTGGATTTTCCTTTGGGTGAGAGAGTTGGATGCTGGGAAATGGGCAGAACCGGTAAAAGTCATAAGGAAAGTAATTTCCAACGACCCTGTAACATTTAGAGTTCATTTCCTCAAGAGCCACATTGCCTGGGTGCATCTTTAACCGCTGCTCATTCAGCCACATCGCCTTTTTTGGAAGGCAGTGGAATGTGCCCTTTATAACGCAACCCTCATCAACTGGGGAGGTGGAGCTGGCTATGGTGAGGGCTCGCTGGAAGCTTACCATGTAACCCATTGGCAGGAGTGCTGCTTGGAGGAAAGGAGACAGGAAGCGCAAGACCACGGCCAGCTTAAACTGCCGCCTCATTAGTAGCAATTAGCACTCAGTCATGCCTGGGAGGTTGTCCCCATAAAGCAGGTCAAATCAATTACTGTCTGCCTCTTAGACAAAAAGGGGAGGCCACTGCAGATTGCTATGACTAGTTCTGGGCTTTTGTGTCTGAGATTTGATTACACTTTCAAACCTTCTCCCCGGAGGAGGGCGTCCCTCTTTTCTCGTGCTCTGTGTGCACAAAGAAATATAGCTCCTGTCAAAAAAAGCCCATTAGTGTCTTTGAGGTTTGGGTTGCAGGAGAATTGGGGCAAACTTCAAGGATGCTAGAAACTTTGTGACTTTGTGAATGGATGCAGGGACCTGGAGTGGTTTGCTTATGGGGAGAGATTGAAAGAGAATGAAGTTCACACGTGACATGGATGCTAATTCCCCTTGCTGACATATATAAACCAGCTCTAAAGAAAATCAAAGAATTGATCGTGTCCCTGCTAATGGCTAAGCTGGTGACAGCATTTTTGTCTTTTTAGGAGGTGATGGAGAAGGGTCACCAAGGTGCTTTATGAGCTTCTGGGGGGTGGGGAATGTAAGGGCTGGATGGGGGCCCTTGTGTGGATTCTTAACAGCTGGAGACTGTGCCCAGAGGCACTTTCTGTTCTCCTGCACGGCTGGAACCCGGAGACTAGCAAAGCAAATTCCATGGGGAAGAGTTAGAGATTTCAGCTTTTCATATAGCATTTTGAGTCCATTACAGTTTGGATAATTTTCATTCAGTGTTCAGAAGAAGGCGCTCTCCATTAATATGACTTTGCATTTATGGTTCATTTTGTTTGATGCTCAACATACTTTAAGAGTGTCAGGAGTTGCTTTTCTAGAGTGTGGCTCTGCCCAGGATAATATAAGCTTCTCTTCATTCACCAGTCTCTGCCATTCATGGAGAAAACTCCCAGGCTCCTCCCACAAAGTGCCCCTCAGAGGTGTCATCGCTGTCATCAGTGGGGCAAGTTGCAGCTCAGTGGGAAGGGCAGAGACACTCTGAGGTGTGGTTGTATCTGCTTCCTCAGTCTCATCACCCCAAACCTCCTCCCCAAACCCCCATGCTGTCCCAGAACAAACCCAGTGTTCTTACTATACTAACTGAGCTTTGTGAGTAGTCCCTTTTTCTGGGCCAGATTGCCGTCCTTAAGTCTCTTCAACATAGAAATCCATTGGCAAAAATCCTAGAGTAGCATTTCTCACAATATCCAAAACTGCACACACAACAATCACTGAGAGTGCTTGCTAAAATGTAGATGGCCAGGCCCCTCCAACTCCCACTGAATTGGAGTCTGAGCATGGGGTAGTCACATGATCCTTATATCCACTGAAATCTGAGAAGTGCTTGTTTGATTTCTGGCGGCATGAATTTTCACTTGTGGTTAGTAACACTGGGGATACCCGATGTAATATGCGCTGTGTGTGCTCCCCTAATCTATGATTTCCCAAATTCCCACTATTAAGCATGAACTTTTCTAGGATTCAGCCTTTTCTTTGTTTGTCCAGTGTTCTCAGGACGGAGGCGTTGCCAGCCTAGGGCAGGTCTTGGGGCAGCGAAGAGACCAGAGGAGTTCTTAAGGCTCTAGTTTCATCATAAGTCATGGGGATTTCCAAGGCAAGGAGAACAGAAATTGAGACAGGCAACCCATGGAGAAGTGGACTAGGACCTGCGGTCAGGAATCCAGCCATTGAAGTCAAGATACCAGCAGCCAGAGTGCTGTGATACAAAAATGACCCTGAGAGAAAATGACCCTAAAGGAGAACATCTCAACAGGAACAAGAGGACATCGGCGGTCACAGGCCCTGTGCCCACCTTCACCACTGTCTGGTTAGCACCACTGACAACTTCAACACCTGAATTCTTACCCGGTTATCCACTCAGCCTTTCGTCCATGCACCCTTCACATATTCTGAGAGTCCCACTGTTCCTGGTACAGAGCTCAAAAGAAAGGATTCAAACATGAAGAGACAGGGTCCCTGCACTGGAAGGACATGGGAAGAGTGTAGATGGGTGTGTGAGGAACCAAGGAAACGTGAAAGCTGCTCTTTTCAGCACCTTCACTTTCCTTCACCCATTACAGCCATTCCTGAGTGGATTCCCAATGGGAAGGTCACCATCAATCAGAACAGCCCATATTCATGCCCTCGAATGTATGCCCGCCCCCCTAAGGCCTGCTGTCTTTATCAGCCGGATCTCTAACTCTCTCTCACCTATTCCTCAATTTCCTGCTGGCATTCATTCTCCCTTTTCTAAAAAAATTTTCATGACTGACTCAGACTTTGCTTGTCCTCTTACCCATTGTCACTCTAGGTGCACACTTTCAAAACTTCCTTCTTGAGCTTTAGAATGTCTTTTTTGTTATTGCATTTTCCCGTTACCATTGATGTCCATTATCCTCCCCGCAATCACCACACTGTTGTCCATGGCCATGAGTCCTTTTTTCTTTTTGCTCAATCCCCTCCACCCCCTAAGACCCCCAAAGCTGTCAGCCTGCTCTCTATCTTGCTTGTTAGTTCAGTTTGTTCATTAGATTCCACATGTGAGTGAGATCATATGGTGTTTGTCTTTCTCTGCCTGGCTTATTTCACTTAGCACAATGTTCTCCATGTCCATCCATACTGTCACAAAGGGTAAAATTTTCTTTTTTTATGGCCGAGTAGTATTCCATGATGTAAATGTCCCATGATTGTTTCATTCACTCATCTACTGATGGACACTTGGGCTGCTTCCATGTCTTGGTGATTGTAAACAGCGCTGCAATAAACACAGGGGTGTGACCACTGTACATCCATCATCCTCTGTGACTTCTGCTTGGCCCTTATAGTGGCTCTGCTGTTATTTGAATTGTGTTTCCTTTCGTGCTTTTGCAGACATGTTCTTCACCTCTGAAGGCCTCAGTAGCACTCCTGTCTCCCTCACTCTGAGCTGCTGAGCTTGTCTCCGATGTCCTGTGGAATATTTAGAAGATGAAGCTGAGCTTTGTAATTCCCTCTCCTCCAGGTCATTATATCCTCTCACTGCTCCAAATTTGTATTTCTACTTAGCTCCCCTCCTTTTTCTCAAGAACTCATCTCTTTCTCTTAAGGCTAACTCTTGCGTGTGTTCAATGAAAGAAAATCTCATAACCAAATAGTTTTTGAAGCCTAGTATATTATACTCTTCCTTTTGGGGATTTACATGGCACATTAGCATATTAAAAGCTTTGAGAAGTTTAAACTAATGTTTCTCATTAACTGTAGAACCTTTTCTTTGAGTAATATCTATTAACACTCTGGGTAACTAATTTTGGGAAACTGAACATCTAGACACATGAGAGCTTATTTTAATAATCTTTTCACCCTATCTCCCAGCATAAACCCCTTCCCTATGGCCTGATGTAGTTTTCAAATACTGGGTTGTCAATAAATGTTTGCTAAATAAGAAAATGAATGAGTTTATCTATTCACTAATGAGTGTTTATTAAGCAATTACTGTGTTCTAGGCACTGGAGATACAATGATGAATAGAGCTTCCTTTCTAGTGGAGGAGGCCAACTATCAAGAGATAAATGAATATAGACTATAATGTCATGTGATGATAGAATGCTTTGAAGAAGAATAAAGTAGGGAAATAGTGCAAAGAGGGACTTAGATACTCTTTTAGATGGAAAGGAGGTCAAGACAAGTCTCTATCCAGTGGTGGTGACATTTGAGCCAAGGCTTGAATTGAATGCAGGAGCAAGATATTTGAGTATTTACAGAAGGAGGAATTCATGCTAAAAAAAAAAAAGCAAGTGTGTGTGGTTGTTTTAAAATACGCCCACCAATTCTCTGATATCTGGTCTTCGAGAGGCAAAACTTTATTTCCCATTCCCATGAGTATGAGCTGACCTGGTGACTTCTTTGTTACAAAGACTATGTGGCAGAAGTGATGGTATATCAGAGACTAGGTCAGAAACGGCATTGCAGCTTTTCTTTGACTTTTCTCTTTGGTCACTCGCTCTGGAGAAAGCCAACTGCTGTGTTGTCAAGATACTCAAGCAGCCCAGTGGAAACATTTCTTCCATTCTCATCTGGCTTGACTTATGTATAATCCTGAGCAAATGGAGGTTATGCAGTCCTTCTTAACTTCACACGGTGGACACAATCTCTTGTGTTGAGCCTCTTTCAGCCTGGGAAATAAAATCACCCCAAACCCAAAATCCTTTCAGAGCAAAGCAGAGGAATCTGTGTGCTATTGGCAGAATCTGAACTGAAGGGCAAGCAAACAGTACTGTAGCAAGGGATTATAAATCCCTGCTTGCTTCAACTAGAAACCAATCTGCCCCCAGTGAGAGTGCACTTAATAAAGGGTTTCATTGTACTGGAGGAAGTGGAAAATTATACCGTGCGAGTGACTGGTCTGCCAGCAACAGTCTGGAACCAGCAGCAAGGGTGCCTTTTAATAGTTTTTAAAAATCAATAACTTTAGTCTTTTTAATTAAATTGCTATAATTGGGAACAATACTTAATTACAGCTTTTATTCCTTCATAAAGTGTTCTCCACGAAGAACACGTATAATCAGATTTGGATTCTTCCCAGCTAACATACATATTTTTTCATTATGTTACTGTGCTGAATTCTGTGTTTTTGGTGGCCTAGAAATAAAAATAAGAATAAATGGGAGAGCATAACAAAATGGAAGCCTACCTAGACAGCATCTGTGACATCATAAATCTCGACTTGAGCACTAAAGAAAGGATGAAAAAAAATCAAGATTTTAAATAGCAGACACAGCACATCCTGTTCCTATTCTAAGCAAGAGCAGGTGAGAACTGGCCAATGTCCAATCCTGAGAAGGCACCTAGAGGTTTTTAATATATTGGTGAGAGTGGTGGTGTTTTCAGGGATAAAAATGCTAGCATGGTGCTTCTAAAAATAGCCTAAATGCAACGGAAGTCATCTCTTCAGTTACTCTATTTTAATTAGATTCTCTCCTCTGTTGGTTTCTTATTTGAGCTGCCTTCTTTTGATTTTTCTCATCTGACTACTGTCCTGGGGGCTCTTCCACATTAACTCAGACAGTGATGCTCAGTGGTTCTGCCAGGCTGCCAGGCGGGTGCTGCCTCTCTCCCCTGGAGCCTAGCTTACCCCAGCCCCCTGCTCTGACTCATGATCTGGGAAATTCCCTATACTCAGGTGGGATAGAATTCACCCTGCACAAATGGTAGCCGCAGTGCGAACTCCCCCACCTGCCCTATTGCTTGTCAATCATTTTCCAAAGATACAGACCTGAAGGTAAGGAACATCAAACCTTCCAACTCAAAAAATCGTCTTTACCTTACTATACATGAGCAAGGTCCATTTAAAAGTCACCTTGTCATGCTATAGGCAATGGAACAGCATACATAGTGAGAGGTGATCCCTTTGTTTGATTGCTATGTAAAGCGACGTGGCTCTGGCATGTATGGTGTGAGCATCCCAGAGAGCTAATATGGTTCAACATGCTCAGTAAGTAACTTCAGACATGCCATAGCAGTTTTACATACAATCGAATAAATCAAACAGTGGCGCGGATGAGCTGAGGAACTTGGGTTGAGTATATGTGTGTACATGTATTTATAAATGCAGGGCGGGGCAAAAGTAAGTTTACAGCTGTGAGTATATGAAACACAGAAATTATTCTTATAGTATTACTTATTAATTATTGTACGATTTTCCATATGGACAACTGTAAATAAACCTCCTTCTCCCCACTGTGTGTGTATGTGTGTATATATAGAGCTGCAGCAGCATCAACCAGAAATAGCACACAGAACATGGCAGCCAACCTTTGCCACTACCTCAGCACTCTTCATTCCGGAAGATGTGCTTAATCTCTTGTCTTATTTTAGTATTTTAGGTGCAGTCTTCTCAGTCTAAAAGCCCATAAGTGGGCTCACAGGAAAGGCACCAAGATGAACAGACCACAGAATGAGTCCTAGAAATGAAAACTCTAGCTTGGAAAAGAGCAACCTTATAGCAATGAGGAGGGCTTCTTTTTCTCACCCCCATAAGTCTGAACTGTACTGAAAGATTGGTTCATGCAATGGAAACTTCCTCCGGGCGTGTCCATGCTTGGCAGCTGGGGGAGGGCCCTGTTTGCCAGCAAAGCTCATTTCTTGACAAATGGGCAGAAGAGACCTGGCCTGCAGTAATATTTTCTTCTATTGTCAACCTGCCATAGCCCCCATAGCTTTGCCATGTTGGGGTTGACTTGGGATTGAGTTGGGAAGTCCTTGAAAAAAGAGTCATTATTTATAACACACAAAAGGGAATTTTTGTGATGAGACTTGGAATTTCTTTACTAACACTTCTCTGTCAGTATTTCCTAGGAGATTCCCAGAGAGAGAGAGGCCATGCACTCCTTGCTCAGTGACCTCCCTCCCAAGAGAGTGATTGAGGTGAGGGGTCACCATCATCAGCTAATTGCCCTTCAATTTTGTCAAAATATGGATTAGACAAACTTGTAAAGGAGTGATCTGGTGGACTCTCTCTGATGGAAATATTGGCAACTATCAATGACCATCGACCCAATGGAAAGGAAAGGGCTCGCCTTCCCAAACCACAGGTTGGTGGAAGGGAATCCAGTTGCTATGAAAGATTTCTTTTTTTTTTTCATTAAGGAAAGAAAGCATACATTCAGAAACAAGAGCATACTTGCAAAAGTCAGAGGAAGGAGGAAATATGAACAGTATTGGCCCTTGCAAGAAATCGTACGTGACAGAATTCAGAACATGCCATCTGACACAAATCTATTTTAGACACCGTTGGTGACAGTGTCTGTGCTAGGTAACTTGGCTGTGTAGCCAACCTTGCTGTTGCTAAATGCACGTGCGTCTCTCCTACCTCCACACCCTCATCAAGCACACACGCTTAGAGCAGTGGTTACAGTGACCCACTTGTTCTAGTCCGGCTTGAAATTTCTGGATCTCACATCCCAGGAACCACCCCCTCCCCAGTCCTGGGCAAACTGGGATGGCTGGTCCCCCTGCTTGGCTACATGATGGAATCATTTGGGAGCTTTGAAAAAAGTCCTGATGCTCATGATACACGCTGTACCGACTGTATCAGAAACGCTGGGTGGGGGACCCAGGTGATTCCAATGGGCCGCCGAGTGTGACGGCCAGAAGCTGAGAACTCACGCTGACTTTCTGTGCTGCAGCCAGAGTCTCCGAAGGTAACGTGACACATATATTTATCTTTCATATCTTATTTGTGATCAATGGTGCCTGCATTTTAACTGGATTGCATTGATCAGAAACATTTCCTTAATCCCCAAGACTCAAGACCATTTTATATGACAAAGCCATCCCTTGAGGGAACCCTGTTTGATTGTGAGAAAGGACAGCATTCTAACAGTGAGCAAATTTATGCAGAACTTTGGAATGCCACGCTCCCTTCCTGGTCTCAGGTTTTTCTGTTAGCTCCCTGAGACAGGAGACTACAGTTAGCCTTTTGGAGCATTTTATTTCAAGTGTCGGTCGCCATACATGGGGATCTTAACACCCTGCTGCCCTTCCTTGTCTTTGGAACAGTCACCAGTGACAAATGTCACTCACCCCACTGGGGCCATCTTATTTTTTTTAGGCCTTGTTCACCTATGCTTATTCTGAAAAATCTCTGGGAGGAGATGGTGCTGTAGCTTTTGTCAGTGGCAAGGAGGAGGAGAGATGGGCAGGTGTCCTCAGCAGCACTACCCCTCTCTCCTTTGGGGGGTTAGTGGTAACTAGCTAGACCTTTTAGGGTTAAGGGTCATCTAAAAACTTCACTCATCCTGAGGGCTAAGAATATCGCTCATGAGTCGACATCCCCAGCCCATTCGCCTATAGAGAGTAGTATCTTCCATTCATTTATACAACAAACAATTGAGTCCTTTTCTGCCAGGCACGGTGCCCTGGACTAGGAATACACTGGTGAACAGGGCATCGTGTATGGTCCCTGACTTCATGGAATTGGCAATCTGAGGTCGCTATCATTACCAAAAGGTGTTGAATGATCAGTCTCAGAATTTCAGGCATTTATAGAGAAGTGTTTCAGTCATCTTGGATTTCCTTATTTCATTGTAAATAGGATACCAAATAATCTGCTGACGGTAGGTTTGACCCTATAGTTGTTTTCACCACAATCCGGGTGGTGTTTATATAAATATATCCCCTTGTATGCCCATGCACAACTGTACTTGCATATTATTTAATTTGTAGGCTAAATACTTATTGAAAACATCCTACGAATCAGATGCTACTTAAGCAGACATGGTAAAATTACTTTAAAAACAAAGAACATCTTATTTGAAAAAGTAGTACCTTCCCCTCTCATTCTCTTGTTTTTTTTTTTTTTTTTTTTTTATCACTCTGGAATTTAGTTGAGCCTGGAAAAAAAATCACAGAGGCCCTGCCTATATTTGTTTGCACAAGAGCCTTAAGGTGTTGAACCTCTGGCAATCGGCACACTCCAGGCAGTTTGACTCAAGAGATGGTTAATAAGCTTTTGAAGAAAACAAATCTTAGCAGGTTTCAGAAGGGAAAAAAATGAGAAACAATAAAGGAGGCACCAATGGAGCACATGGCACATCAAGGGCTGGCTGCGCCCCGTTGTTCCGGTGGCGCTCCAGTTGCAGAGATTAATACTTTAAAGAGTCATTCATGTTTATCATTTAGTAGGATTACTGCTTGGCATTTCAAGACTCTCTACTTACCAAATCGTATAAACTGTATTTTTTTTTCCTTCTTTGCTCTATTGTTTGTTTTTCTTAATCTTTGGGAAGATGAAGTTTTACTAAATACATTTTTTTTTGTATTGTTGGTTTTAACACACAGCATGAATACTATCTGAAATTGTAGCACTTAAGGTAGTTTATATTGTTACTCTGGAGAAAAGTCTTAATAAAACAGAAATCATTTGGGAGAAGAAAAGCCGTCTTTAGGCTGTTTTAGAACCTTAATAATTTCATCTGTCTATTCGGTTTCTTTCTTTCAGCATATATCCATTTATGCTGGATAGAACCAGGAGTTATGTATGAATGTAGCAAAGGGAAATAACCCCTTTGTTATTCTTCACTCTTATATCGTCCAGTATGTTATCTAACAATCACCAGATGTCCTCTGGGGACGGTCACTGGGGGGCAGACCATGCCATACGGGAGGCACACAATAGTAGTGATACAACCTGGGCACTTGTTTTAAATTTTCTCTTTTTTAAAATTTATTTTATTGATTGTACTGGTACAGTTGTCCCAACTTTCTCCCTTTGTGCTTCCCAACCCCCCACTCCCTCAGCAATCCCCCCACCATTGTTCATGTCCATGGGTCATGCGTATAGGTTCTTTGGCTACTCTATTTCCTATACTGTACTTTACATCCCCATGGCTATACTGTGACTACCTATTTGTACTTCTTAATCCCCTCTCCTCTTCACCCATTTCCCCACACTCCGTCCCATCTGACAATCTCCAAAACGCTCTCTGTGTCCATGATTTGGTCTCTGTTGTTATTGTTTGCTCAGTTTGTTTTTGGGTTCAAGTGTTGATACGTATGTGTTTATTGCCATTTTATTGTTCATAGCTTTGATCTTCTTTTTCTTAAATACGTCCCTTTAATATTTCACATAATAATGGTTTGGTGATGATGGATTCCTTTAGTTTTTTCTTGTCTGGGTAGCTCTTAGCAAATGTTTTTTTTTTTAAAGTAAACAAAGGCATTGGTATCTGTGATAGCTCTTATAGATCCTTCTGGTTGTGTTCACCAGTGAATCCATAATTACTAATTAGTTGCTCTGCGTAAGGCCCTTTCAAAGTGTAGTGCAAGAGACGGACAAATACTCCTTCTCCCAATTTCTGAAAGAAGCTAAGATCCAGGTGGAGACCAATGAGGAGCAGAGGGGTCAGACGTGACTCTAAGCACCGTCAGTCAAGGGAGAGTGAATGACAGAGTTGTGTACACAGGATCTTAGAAGCCGAGTAGGGGATTGATAGGTACAAAGGGGCTGGCAGGGCATTCTAATCTGAGTACATATTTGCCACAGAAAGCTTGAGAAGCAGATCTTCCCCTGGGCCTTGTGGCTCATGCCCCAATGACTGGCACCATGCCACACTGTAATGAGAGACACCCGCTCCTCCTCTCTGGCAGGGGTCAACACACTTCTGTAAAAGGCAAGAGAGTTAATATTTCTGGCTTTGTGGGCCATACAGTCTCTGTTGCAACTGAGTACTCAGTTCTGCTATTTTAGTGAAAGCAGCAACAGGCAACATGTACCAATGAGCGTGGCTGTATTCCAATAAAACGTTGTTTACAAAAACAGGTGGCAAGGCAGATTTGGCCTGTGGGCTGTCATTTGCTGACCCCTTCTCTAATCTGCACGTCTAGCGTTTAATTGCCGTCTTTTTTCTTTGTACTCAAAGGTAGCAAAGCAGACACTTTCTAAAAGGAAACTCAGCTGAGAAATGAAAATAAGCTAGCTCATATAAATCAGCTTAGAAGATAAATGTTAGAGAACAAATCGGCGACCAGACAGAAGCCACAGACAAACTTGTCTCTACTTCACTGGTTCCCCCCTCCCACCCTTGGCTCGAACACCGTCTTAACACATTCCGGCTTTCAGCTTATTTACAAGGATAAAATGACCTGTTAGATTTGGGGCTCACTGAGTGGATAGGCATTACTGATTGCCCCATTTGGGGATAACCAAGCCGGAGTGGGATGTCTCCTAGCATGTGCTTGCATCTTTGAAGCATACGCTATTGTGAACTCCCACGGAATCCTCGTTCATTAATTACCAGCAAGAGTAAAAGAGGCATTTCCTCCGGAGTCACGATCCATATTATGCACAGTGACAAAGCCCATTCTTTTATGGAGAGCATGAATAAGACATTATTAATGAATATGTAGGTAGCTTATATTAGAGAGAGCATAATATCTTCAAATTTAACATTCTATTTCCCACACAACAGTTTGACTCTATCCATCTTTACGGGATACAAGGCACAATGATAATTTATAACTCCTAAGCCCTTTGGTAGACAATAGCTCTGATATACACAGGAGATAGAAACCACGCCGGTAATACTAACCGAGAGAATTTAATATAAATAATATTCCCAGGCACGGGAAAGCTAAAAAGGCAAAAAGGAAGCATGTATCACGGAGGCAGCAGCTGTAGGATGTATATCACCTGTATGTTCAGCACAAAAAGAAAGAAGAGGAGGAGGGGGAGGAGTAGGAGAAGTTGACATTATTAAAACTTAAAAGCTTGAAGGAGGAGACCCACAGAAGTGGGACTCAGGCCTTGGGGAGGTGGCAGTGTTTGTCTGGGTGTTGGTGTCTCTGAGCTTGCGCAAGGGGCCCATGGGGCCAGGCCCTAGACCCCTAAAAAAGTGATGATATTTCCAAGGGTACACAATGAGGCTGGTTCTGAGGGTGTCAGCAGAATGTCCAAGTGGAACCGACTGTTGCTGCCGGCATGAATTGCCACTGCTAGGACAAACCAGCATCACTAGGTTGATGCTGACAGAAACAAAGCAAACAGGAAGGAGCAAATTACTTCTTTTTCCTCCAGGCTTGAAAGGTTCCTCTAGCGCCTCCTATTGGCAGAACCTAGTGAAGAGCAGCTGGCAAGCTGAAACGTGCTTTGCAAAGTCCTAGCTCCAGCACCACAGAGCTGTATAGAAAGGTGGGTTTGGAGCTGAGAGTCAGGTGCTTACCAACTGCCTCACACTTTAACCACGTGCTTTTGAAAAGCCGCATGTAAGTGAAATTGTATTAAATGGAATACAAATAATTTTCACCAGCTCTTAGAATAATCTCTATAGCTGCTTTATTTATATTCTTGAAAAGAATAAAAAGCTGCAGACAATTCATTGCTGGGCAATTGAAGTTTTCCATGTCCCTGCTTTCTTCAGACAAGGGGTTGGCAAATGTTTTTTCTGTGAAGAGCCAGATAGTTCATATTTTCCGCTCTGCGATCTCTATCACACTACTCAACTATGCAGTTGGTGCAACCATCGAACTCTGCCTTTGTTGTGTGAAAGTAGCTGTGACAATATGTATGGAAATGGATGGGTGCTGATAAAACTTTATTAACAAAAACAAGTGGCAGGCAAGACTCAGCCCACTCTTGCTCTGGTACAGTGATTCTCAATCCGGGATGCACATTTAGATTAATCCTGGAAACATTCAAAAATATGAATATTCAATTCTAACTTCCAGAAAGTGTTATTCAATTGGTTGGAAATGGGGCCTGGGCATTAGTGTGTTTTGTAGGCTCCCTGAGTTATTTGAATGTGTAACCAGAGTTGAAGACCACTGCTCTGGACTCCCAGTGATCCCTTAATCAAGTGACCAATCCCCAATAACTCTTAAATGCCTTGAGGGGATTCACTATTTGAAAGAACCCAGAGGTGATTTATTTCATGAAAATATTTAAGAAACTAGAAACATCATTTCCTCATTTCCCTTTCATAAGTCCTGACTTTCATAAATCAATTTTCACAAAGTAGGAGGCAAATGTGCATACTGTACATACACAAATAAGGCCCCTGAGCATCTGTTGCTTTGGAGTAACATGATCTATGACAAGACACTGGTGTCTTACTTGTCTTTGTGTGTCCAGCATCTAGTATATGTCTGGCATGCATTGATGGTCAAAATATTTGTTGACTAAGTAAATGAATGGATCAAAAAGCTATGGCACATTTACACAATGGAATTCTACGCAGCAGAGAGAAAGAAGGAGCTCCAATCATTTGTGACCACATGCATGGAACTAGAGAGTATTATACTAAGTGAAATAAGCCAGGTGGTGAAAGACAAATACCATATGATCTCACCTATAAGTGGAACCTAATCCACAAAAATAAATAAGTAAGCAAAATGTAACCAGAGACATGGAAGTAAAGAACAAACTGACAGTAACCAGAGTGGGGGGAGAAGGATAATAGGAGATAATAGGGGAAGGGCCATCAAGGAACATGTATAGCGGACACATGGACAAAGCCAAAGCGGGTAGGTTGGAGGGTAGGAGGCAGGGATGGGTGGTGGGGCCATGGTGGGGTGAAAATGGAAGCAACTGTACTTGAACACAATTAAAAACACATTTCTTGAAGGACTCAATAAACAACTGAATCAAGTAAGAAAGGAAGGAATTAGCAGAGCAGTCTCAACCCTCATTCAATGGCAATTGTGCCAAGGCTTACCTGACTGCTACTCTAAGGCCGCCACTGATAATTTGTCATGGCTGTAATAGCCTCTCCTTCCCTACCCAGATGAATTTCCTTCAAGGTACCGGTAAAGGCAAGTTATATGACACCCTTAAGTCAGGGTAGGACTTAATGGCCATTTCATTTCCTTAGGCAACTCTTGTAAAATTCTCACTATTTTTATTTACAGTCTCACATGCAGAGTCCTCAAAAACCCAGCCGTGTTTTGGATGGTGCACTAGTTTCCATGGCAATCGTGTTTATGTTATTCCTGGTGTTATGAGAAGGGGAGATAGAAACACTTAAGATTCTAATATTGTTTTATGGGACCACTCCAGGCCCCAGAGCCGATGGCTTGCGTATGATGGGAAGCAGCAGCTGCTGTGACTGCGGTGGGGATTCCACCTGGATGTCGTTATTAAGAAATCCTCACTGCCCCAGCTTTCTAGTCCAAGGATTCCCTATTACCTTACACTGGATGTCTTATTTATCAGCAAGATCCCCTCTTTTAGAAACACTCAGCCATTTAGTCCCACTTTTGAATAACAAGATTTTGAAGCCTTTGAAATAGCTTAGATATTTTAAAGTGAAGCCAAAGTGGAAAGAAATCATTCTAACGTCCTAAATGTATCTTCCTCATTACAATGAGCCTGTAGGCATCACCAGACCACAGAACAGCTGCTAAATCACATGCCGGTTTCTGTGACTATTATACGTTTTACACACATGAACATCTGCACGGCTAAATAAGGGCTCCTAGCACTCACAGACATTTTAAAAAAATGCTTCCTGTGGGAATTCCACATCTCTAGCCTCTAGGCCAGTCCTGACTTTGGTTAGAAAGATAAAAGTTACACAACTCGTCACCCAGCCACTCGCGTGTTCTCAGCCTTGATTGGACACTGGAAACATGTGCAGAGCTTGAACGATCGCCATTGATGAGGTTCCAACCCGGATGGTTTCATTGGTCTAGACCAGGGCTGTCAAACTCCTTTTCACCAGGGGCCACATCAGCCTCGTGGTTGCCCCAAAACATTGAGTGTTTTGGTCACCACAGAATAGCCTAGGTATCCAATTAACCCATCTCATTTTTATTTTCCCTTATATTTTGTTTCCAGATAAAATTGAAAGACAAAAATACAAAGTTTGACGTGGAACTACTTGTTGGAGATAAAGAACAAAATCTTTTACCATAGGAGGTTGATAATGATCTATGAAATAGTCCTATTACCAGAGGAATTTATTGTTTCTAATATCTCTACAGGAAATGAGTGATTGACCTATTTTATGCCACACACATACGCTGTAAATTATTATGAACAGAAATTACACAGGAGAGAGATGTAACTGCTCCATGGATATTTCTATATGTTGATAGTGTGATGAGGCCCTAGGGTGGGAGTTACCACAATATAAACCACACCCCTCTTCTTGAAACTTTTTCACTTGATTTTTCAGACACCGCATAGTTCTGATTTTCCTCTGATCTCACCAGCTGCTCATTCTAAGTCTCTTTTACTGTTTCTTTTCTCATCTCCTTGAACTCTGAAGGCCTGGCTGTCTCAGACCTCAATTGTTGGATCTATTCTTTTTCTACATAGAAGCTTCATTTGGTCTCCTAAATTATTTTTATGGCTAGAAATATCATATACACTGAGAACTCCTAAATTCACGTCTCCAGTTTTGAACATCCAGCTCACTTCTTGACGTCTCCTTTTGGGTGTCTAACAGGCACGTCAAATATAACATAAGCGACACTGAATCCATGATTTCTCCTGGAAACCCACTCCTCCTACAGTGTTCCTTGTCTTGGTAATAAGCAATTCATTTTGCTAGCTGCTCAGGCTAAAATTTGGGGATGCATCTTTAGCTTCCCTGTCATCTCACACATTCCCAGACTGACTGTATGAAGAGCCTCTGGGCCATCTATGGTTCCCACCAGGTGCACTTTGTCGATGAATACAGAATCCAATGACTGATTTCCCCCACTGCTTTCACTCTATTCTCTGTTCGGATTATTGCCTTCTAACTTCACTACCACAATCTATTCTCAACACAGGAGGTCGGGTAGTCTCATTAAAATATTAAGGCATGTCATTCTCTTGTTAAAAATCCACCCACTGGCTTTCTATCACACTCATAATAAAAATCCAAAGTCCTTATAATGGCATACAAAGCCCTATAGGATCGGCCCTTCATTGCCTCTCTTCATTGTTAACTTCCTTCATCTCCTCCAGCAGTTTGCTGAAATGTTACCTTTAGAGTGAAGTTCTTCCTGACCAGATTATTCAAAAATGTACCCCCAAATTCAGCCCTCCCTCTCTTCCTTCCATTCTTTGGATTTCCCCACATTACTATTAGCCATCTGACACATTTACACTTACTTGTTTACCATCTTTCTTCCACTAAAGTATACACTCTATGGTTGTTAAGATTTCTGTCTGTTTTATTCACTGCTATATCACTAGCAACTAGAACAATGCCTGGCATCAATTAAATGATAAATAAATAGTTATTATATGAATAAGTGAGTGATAGAAGGAAATAAATGAGGGCATGGCTTTTCCTGCAGAATTGAAGTCATATTGGCCTTAAACCATTTCAGACAGGTGCTGAACATATCATCTCAGGATGGCCATTCATTCACTGGATTCCAACAAAATCCTGTTCCTGGCTAATAGGTTATATGCTGCTGTTTAACAGCCTTCATTATACAAGAGTCACTTCTATCTGCCTGCTGAGGTTTAAAGAGATGTCTACTCCTTGCTCAGTTAATATGGATGAACTGATTATAATGCTTCATATGATTATATTATCCAGATCCAGTCAGACAAACAGAAACTATCCTAGGTACTTCCACAGAAGGAACTTAATGCAGGGAGCTGGTCACACAGTCACTGGAAGTTAGAAAGATGACAAAGGGAATGGTGAGGTCATCCAGTGACTATAACTGGGATTGTGAAAATAAAATAAAGAGATCATCAGAATCAAGAATCTTGGAAAACATCCTATGACCCCAATTCCATGTTTAGGTATATACCCAATAGAAATGAAAACACAAGTTCACACAAAACTTGTACACGATGTTCACAATAGAAGTATTCATAATAGCCAGACAGCAGAAACAGCCTAAGTGTCTATCATTTGATGAATGGCAGAACGAAATGCGGTCTGGCCTTACAATGGAATGCTATCTGGACATAAGGAATAAAGTGTATGCTACAACATGAACAAACTCCAAAAAATTATGTTAAGTGAAAAACAGCCAGTCACAAAAGCCTATAATTTATACAATTTCCAACATATGAAATGTCCAAAATAAGTAAACCCACAGGGGCAGGAAGTAGATGAATGGTTGCTTAGGGCTGGAGGAGCGGTAGAAAGTGACTACTAATAGGCACTGAGTTTTTTGGGAGGGATGATGAAGATGTTCTAAAATTAGATTGCATTTCTGTTTGCACAACTCTGTGAATATACTGAAAACCACTGGACTATACACTTTAAATCAGTGAATTTAATGGTATGTGAATTATGTCTCGATGAAGCTGTCAAAACATGAAGCTTCGCTTCTGCACAGCGAAGAAAACTATCAACAAAATGAAAAGGCAAGCAACCAAATGGGGAAAGATATTTGCAAATCATATATCTGATGAAGGGCTGATATTCAAAATAGAAAAACTTCCTACACCTCAACACTAACAAACAAAAAACCCCAAACAACTTGATTTAAAAAATGGGCAGAGGAACTAAAGAGATATTTTTCCAAAGAAGGCATACAGATGGCCAACAGGGACATGAAAAAACCCTCAGTGTCACTAATCACCAGAGAGATGCACATCAAAACCACAATGAGATATCACCTCACACCTGTTAGAAAGGCTACCATCAAAAAGACAAAAAATGATTAAGTCTTGGTAAGGATGTGGAGAAAAGGAAGCCCTCATGTACTGTTGGTGGGAATGCAGACTGGGGTAGCCGCTGCGGAAAACAGTATGGAAGGTCCTCAAATACTAAGAGAACTAATTACCTTATGCTCTGGGTATTCCATTTTTGGATATTTACCCAAAGAAAATGAAAACTCTAGTATGAAAAGATATATAAACCCCTAGGTTAATTACAGCATTATTTACAATAGCCAAGGAATGTAAACAACCTAAGTGTCTATCGATGGATGATGTGATGAAGAAGTGGAGGCATATATTTACAATGGGGCCTGACTCAGCCACAAAAGGTGAAATCTTGCCATTTATAATAACATGAATAGCCCTTGAGAGCATTACGCTCAGTGAAATAAGTCAGACAGAAAAAAGACAAATACCGTATGATTTCCCTCATGCGTGGAATCTAAAAACAAAAACAAAGCAAGTGAATAAACAAAACAAAACAAGAAACAAACTTATAGAGGCAGACAACAGATTGGTGGTTACCAGAAGGGAAGAGGGGAAGAGGGAGGGAGAAATGAGGAAGGGGCGTAATCGTATGGTGACAGATGGAGACTAGACTTTTGGTGGTAAGCATGTTGTAGTACATACAAATGTTGATTTGTAATGTTGCACACCTGAAACTTATATAATGTTATGAACGAATGTTCATTCAATAAAAAACAAAAACAAAGAAAAGAAGCTTGGAAGAGAGACTCTGTGGATATAGGGCACGGACCCCTGATGAATGACCCAATCTGACTGCTTCTGGTACCCCTGAGGTAACATGATGAGGCCCTTTTAGGGATGGAAATAAAAAGTTGGAGCTTAGGCCAGACTGCACCGCTGGGACGACACTCACAGAAACAACAATGAGAGAGGTCTTCTCTTTTTCTCTCTCCCAGCCTTTTAATGTCTGTCTAGGTCCCCTACCATCTGAACTTCACAGGAAACCAGTTGGCAAAGAGAAACGGAGTCCACTGAGATCCAGTCCCAAAGCAGACTATCAAATTGTGGGTCTGAGTTATCCACAGCCATATTATTTACAGAATTCAAACCTGTGATACCTCAGGGTTCATGCAAACTCTTTCATGCTTACTTTAAATTCCATTCAGCCAAAATAACATTTATTATTCTGCCTAATAATATACAACATCCTTTTTGTAAACAAAGATGCTCCCATCTTCTCTTTTTTTTTAAAGATTTTATTTACTTATTTTTAGAGAGGGAAGGGAGGGAGATAGAGAGAGAAACATCAATGTGCGGTTGCTGGGGGTTATGGCCTGCAACCCAGGAATGTGCCCTGACTGGGAATTGAACCTGGGACACTTCATCTTCTCTTCATAGAGGAGAAAGACGAGGTCCCAACTGCCCTTGTAGTCATCTCTGGTTGGCAGTCATTATTTCTCTTTCTGGAGAATTTTTTCCTTCCTTGCATGTAGTCATAATTACACTTGAAATTTCTTCAAGTAAGCTAAAGGCTAAATTATAACAATTTTCGTGGTTTCTGAGTCTAAAATTCAAAGTAAAAAAGACTAAAATTTGAATTTAACTACCACCAACAATACTTGTATAAATAATAAGGAAAAAGGAAAAGAGATTAACAAGGAATTAGTATTTTATATACACACATATGTGTGTATACACAAACACAGCAGGAAGCAAGGAAGGAAATATAATGGAAGACTCTATAACTGAAGACCTATAACTGTTCACAATACTATCACTGATATTACTAACTGCCTGCTTCTAATGGCTATTCCATACATACTCCTTTTCCCCTGAATCAGCCAGTTGCTATTCTTTTGCCTGGTTGAGTGGTTCTGCCTGTTTTTTTTTTTGGGGGGGGGGGTTGCTGTTACCATTACCTTTTACTCTTGGATGTAGAAAGTACCAGACATTTTCCCAGAGAATCCCTTGGATTCTAGATGTAATTTACTCTGACCCTATTGAGTCTCAGTCTCCCCTTGGTAACCCGGGTCAATGGCCTCAACCATGACGGGTCTTTATCTTTCTTTGTCTTTGGATCAGGGGCATCAGGAGTCCAAAATGGTCAGTGCCAGTCTCAAGTTCTAGTTCAATGGAATCATGGTTGTGCCCCCTGTTTGGAATAGAATCCTCCAAACCAACAGAACTCAAGGAATGGGTTTAATATCAGACATTCTCCGAGTAGGATATTCGGTGTGATGGTGAGACGAGCCACTTCCATCCCTGATTCCTGAGCCCATGATTCCTGCCTGTGGGAGCTAGACATAGATATTGGTTGCTGTTTTAAAGCGTATTCTGCCTCCTATGAAATAGCCGTTGATCTTGTCTTATTTATATCCCAAGTGGTCCTAACTACACCTTTAGTAGGGCTTTCCTTGCTACCATTAGACCAACTACTTCTGGACAATAGGGTATGTGATGAAATTGGTGATTCCATGGGTATGCACTCATTGCCTCACTTTTGTGGGGGGCGGGGCTGTGAACTGAGATTTTGGCCAGAAGCCATGATTTGTGGCACATCATGATAGTGAATAAAGCATCCTGTGTGCACACAGTTGGTGGTACTGGCAGGACTCTTATCAGCCGGGAAGGCAAATCAATATCCAGAAAACACGTCTGCTCAAACGAAGAGAGAAAACTACAGCTTGGGTGGCAGAAAGAATCCAGTGTAATTAACCTGCCACCAGGTGGCCTGTTGGTCTCCTGGGAGAATGTTCCCTATGGAAGACATGGAGTTGGTTTCTGCTGCTAGTAGTTTAGATGCTCAGCAGTGGCAGTTATTGAATCAGCTTATAAGGAAAATGGAGCTCCCTCTCCCTCCTCTTGCTTACAAAGCTCCCTCTAGTCCCCCCTGTTGAAAAAGCCAAATACGAAGGGAAATGGTAAAGGAGAAATGTTGTCATTTGAGTCACAGTCACAGCTTTATAAAGCGAAATTAAGACTGGTGGAAATATACATAGTCTGTCCAAAAGGTATCCAGCCATGCAATGTGAAAAATAGGACATTTATTGAATAAGACACAAGATACAAGAAACATTGTTCATAGGACAATGATGCTCTGTCCCCTTCATTGGGCACGTTGGGACCTCACATGGTTTTCCCAATTGCCATTAGCTGCCCCATTGTATTTCCCTGAGTCTCATCAATGGTCTGAAATCCCTTCCCCTTCAAAGGTGATTTTAGTTTTGAGAAAAGCCAGAAGCCACAGAATGCTAAATCTGGGCTGTAGAGGGACTGAGTCACCTGCGTGATTTGATGTTTTGCCAAAAAACTCTGCATGAGACATGATGCATGAGCAGGCACATTTTCCCAATGAAGCTGCCAGTCACCAGTTGCCCATAGCTTCAGCCTTCTGAATCATCCAAATAGTTTAGACAGAAGAATGTTCAAACTTAATGCAAAATTTGATACAGATTCATTGTTCTACTCTCAGTCATTTTGAATGTGATGGCCACACACGTACACATGCTCACTCAACAGCACCTACCGCCTCCCCGACTAGTACAGTGAAGCCATCATTGTTCACACATGCGTATTGCAGTCCACTCTCCTTGGCTGCCAGGTTATATCTATGTCATGCAAACCGTTCTCATTATATTAACAATGGGTGGGCTTTTTCCAGATAGACTATTAAACTATTATATATACATGTATAGCTCCCTTATATATATGTATAGCCTCCCTTATATATATATATATATATACCCCCTATATATATATATATATTGAATATTAATATGTGGCATATAAATATATGGCTTAATCCCTTCACCTTTTTCACCCAGCTCCCCAAACCCCTTCCCCTCTAACAGCTGTCAGTGTCTTTTCTGTATCTATGAGTCTGTTTCTATTTTGTTTATTTTGTTCATTAGATTCCACATATAAATGAAAACAAAACTCATACACACAGACAACAGGATGGTGATTACCAGAGAGGAAGTGGGTGGGGGAGAGAGAAGAAGGTAACGGGGGGGATAAATGGTGATGGAAGGAGACTTGACTTTTTATGGTGAAGATACAATACAACATACAGATGATGTATGGTAGAATTGTACCCCTGAAGCCTATATCATTTTATTAACCAATATGACCCAAATAAATTCAATAAAAATAATAAAAAAGATGAGGGGCAAATATTTGCATTTTTAAAAAGGCTGGTGGATTTTATTGTGAGAGACAATGGCTTAATAACCATTTGGACTTGGTAAATGTAATTCTCCTCTTCCTGAGCAGAAGGAACTATACGATGAGGCTGAGCCTTCTCCATTTGAACTGAGAACCGTGAAGGCATAATAGCATGAGCATGAGTTTGGTTGCCAAATTTCCACACCACCACATGTGGGTAATTGGGCAAATCACCTGATTCCTGGGAGTCTGTTTTCCCATCCATAAATGGGGAGTAAAACTATCTCATAGACCTGTTGTGAAAATTGTATGAAACACATGAGGTAATATCTGTCCAAGCACTTGCTGCTCAGTGAATATTGTTTCTCATCCCCCAAATTCTTCCAGTTTGAATCTATTATCACCTATCTTCAATATGGAATTACCTTTTAGGAATGGCTCTCAGTGGAAATGATTTTGCCCCCCAGGATTTACATGGACATGTTTGGAGGCATGCTTGGTTGTCACACCTGGGGTGGGGGTACGTCTGGCATCTAGTGAGTAGAGGCCAGGGATGCCACTGAACATCCCACAATGTACGGCCATATCACAGCAACCAAAAAAAATGTTAGGCTCCAGGTATCATTAGTACTGAGTTTGAAAAATGGTTCCCTATAGTCAGTGCCACTATTATTACTTAAATGCTAAAGCCACTTTCTCAGACGGGATGCCCAAAAAGAAGTAACTACCAAAGTAGCTGAGCTGAATTAACTGACTCTTCACCACATTGCCTTGATTTAGCTCCAATCCTTGCTTCCAAATTGGTTCATAATGGCGCTTTTAGATTATGTTGCGGTGGAATAGCACAACAGCACTTACAGAAGATAAACAGTTGCCGAACTGGCCAGGGACCAGCCGTTTACCTTTCTAAATTTATAGCACTCTGATCTTTTGCTTCATGGAGTAGGGGATGAGCCAGCCACACATTCTCTTCCCCAGGTTAAACAATAGTAACCTCTAGGACAGCTTCAGCAGTGGCAAGAAGAGCTAAAATTTATGGAGTGTCTTCCGTGTACCAGGCACTACGCCAAGCACTTTCCTTGCATTATCTCATTTTCTTTCTTCTTTCACATTCAACCGTCATATGTGGCACACGCACTGGACGCAGGCATTCATTATGCAACAGGGAAAGTGCCATGGAGGTATTGTGGGTTGTGTGTTTTCCTTCCCTGGAAAACAAACTGTCTGAAGAGAGAAATAACTCACTGGCTTTCAGACAATCAGTTTCATGCAAGTATTGTGTACGTGTGACTGAGTGAGGAACAACAACCACATGTCACAGTTTTCAATTTAGAAAACTATTTCGCACTTGTCTTTCAGCTTCAGCATTTACAATAACCCAAAAGAAAATAACCTCGCAAATCTTGCAGCGGCAAGATCAAAGGCACTGGGATTTGATGTGAGATGGAGGGATTCCCCATAAATTTTGATCACTAAATATTTGACTTTGTTCATCAATAACAAAAGACTATTTCTGAAAATGTGACTACCTTGAGGAAACAAAACTGAGAATCAAACTCTAGAACAGTGGCAACTCACAGCTACATGTGCTTGGGTTTGCTGCCAGTGGTTTCCTATGTTGGAGAAATGCTTATCCTGAGCTGGGAAAACCCTGGCTTTGGAGTCAGGGTTTTCTGACTTTGGGTGAGCTGCATAATTTGTAAGAGACTCAATAAAACGGGGATAATGAGACTTGCTTGACAGAGTCTTTAGAAGAATTGCAGAAAGAACAAAGGCAGTAGGCCTAGTATATAGTTGATGCTGTATAAATACTATTTGCACTCACCTTCTGCAGAGTTCAAATGTCATTTTCAAGAGATCAAGGTGAACATCACCAGTCAGAGCACATACCAGCATCATGAAACCCCTTGATATGGTTCACTTTTGCCCCAAATGCATAACTTCACTTCAATTGTTAGAAACACCAGGCAAACCCAAAATGAGGGACATTCTACAAACTAAGAAATCAATACTTTTCAAGTTTCAAGGTCATGAGAGACAGGGAAAAACTAAAGAACAGTTGCACACTGGAGGAGACAAAGGGGAAATAATAACTACATGCAAAGGAGGATCCTGGATATGATCCTGGAATAAAAAAGTACATTAGGGGACTAACTGGTGGAACTTGAATAAGTTCTTCAGTTTAGTTAATAATATTCTACTGTTAATTTCCTGTCCTTGATAATTGAGCTGTGGTAAGATGTAAACATTAAGAAAAGCAGGCAAAGTGTATAAGGAGACTATTACTTTTGTAATTTTAATGTAAGTCTAATGTAAGTTTAGAGTAAAAGAAGGCAGATCCAAAAATTTGTTGGAGCTCAAATATATTTATAATTTGTGTTAATTACATTATTACATTAATTCCCCCAAATAGTAAAGAAGTTTCCAAAGAGAAATCTTTTTCTTCTGTAGCAATTAAATACACACTCTCTCTCATACCCACATAAACATATATACAAAGACACATACAGCTGTAGGACAATTTGAAAATAGATATCAAATGCTTTAACATATGCATATGTTTTGCCTCTGCTATTCTAGCAATTTATCCCAAGATATCATAGTACTCTTTTATAATAGGTGTTCAATAAATATCAGTTAAGTAATTGAATGGACTGAAGTGTATAAAGATGTCTTCTACAGGATCATTTATCATAATAGAAAGAAGAAACAGCCTCAATCTATGTCAAGAAAGAATTGATTAAATAATGGTAGCTCTCATATAATGCAATAGCTTTTAACTGTTAAAAATGTTGATGTCAAAATTTATTGACATGGGAAGATGCTCAGAAGATATTGCTAATTGAAAAAGTTCAGATTACAAAATAATCTCATTTTTGTTAAGGGAAATACACTTTACAATATACAAATATTTTCAGTGAATGTCTCTGGATGATGGAATTTTGCATGTGTAACTATGTTAAGATTGAAGTTCCATCCAGACAAGAAATTGCAATAGATATGAAAGTCCAAGATGAGTCAGCCAAATCTTAGTGAGTGATTTTTAAGGAAATGAGTCCAAGATCTTGTTCCAGGACTCCTGGACCCGTCAGCCATATCAAAGCTATAAAAAGGCATCAGAGAGAGGACTTTGTAAAGGAGATTGTTGAAGAAGTTTCTTTGAAGAGGACTGGTACAGAATTGTGGGTCCTCGCCACCTTTGCAGGTGAGGTTGGAAGGGCCTCTATTCTACTCCTGTCCTAGTCTGGACATGCAAGTAGGAGTATTTCCTGTGGATCATGAGAGATAAAGAGGGAGGGGGGGGAGGGAGAAATCAGATGTATCATTTAGTCAAGAGAACTCAGTAGAGAGTAGACCAGCAGGGAAACGACGAAGGGGACCTCATGTGTCTCAGAAGACAGCTTCGAGAACCTTTGAAGCTCAGAGAGCAAAATGGTATCTTGAGGTGTTAGAAGATCAACTATGAGCATTTTTGCCGCCTCCTCTTCTCTCTCCTCACATCCAGCTAATGTTAAAGGAGTCATAAGTTTTAGTATAGTTCATGGGTATTATAATGTACATTTATATGAAGAGCAACAATGGGCCCGAGCTCAAGTGGAAAATCAGAAGAATTTCCCAAAGGATCAAAGCAGAATGGAGGCCTCAGTCAGAAGCTTGGGTGTTCAAGTGTTGGTCCTTTTCTTGTCAATGGTCTCAGCTTACATTCCTACTAAGGACAGTGTGAAAGCAGATGATCCCTTCAGGTAAGGGTGGGCATAGCACCTATCAGGAAGCGGGTGAGGTTGAGCAGAAATGTCTAATGTACTACAATGGAGACTAAAAGCCACTGGTATTTTTATTTCATGAGAATAAGCAAGGAAGAATTATAGAGGAATTCTATATTCTGCTGAAGAGATCTTGGAAGATAGGTACAAATAGTTCACATTGAAGAATATAAAAGCACTGGAATTTAATCATTAGAGAGATGACATGTTTATTTTGGGAAATATGGCAATTATTTTCTTGAGGCTACCCTTGTTTCTCTTTTCACCTAATTCCCTCTTGGCTCATTCCACTACATTTTGACTATCTTTTCATGATGATTATGCTCTAATCAGCTTGACATTTCTTCAACAGCTGTATTAATTTCCATCCATAAAACTCACACCCACTGCTATTACAAGCAGAGCGTGCCCGTGACTGTGGCGGGGTACTGAGACCTCCCGGGAAGATTCAATATGTACCTCCTAGATCATGGGCGAATGCATTCAAATTGGCCTTTTATCCTTGTTAAGGAAGAAACTGACAAGTACATTACTTTTGAAGGGAGTGAGGCATGCTCTTGCTTTAAGTACTGGGAAATGCAATTCCACTAATTCCTTTGAAAAGATGTAAAAGCCTTGCACTAATTTCCCTCCCCACGTCCAGTTCAAGCACTGGAAGAGCATGGTCAGAAGGCGGGATACTCCACTCCATTGGCTGCTGGGTTGATGGCCACTCCCTTCCTCCTATAGAAGGCAGCGCTTTGTGCCCACTGCCGACTGAATGCTTATGCCTGACCAGCTAGTCTCAGTTACACACACACACACACACACACACACACACCCGTTTGCACACAGGCTCTGTGCTTATTGAGCATCAACTGCATTTGCATTTACACTTATTTATGCTACTTTTCTTTGTCATAGCAATGATGCCATTTAATAAGGAAGAAAATTGCTGTCCTAGGAAACTGAGTTGGAGGTTTTGGAAAAGTGCTTGCAAAAGCAAGTTCCTCAAACACTGTGGCCAGCTCAACTATAAAAGATTGGGGAGGCCTGTAAAAATTAGAAGTGTTCTACACACCTGGAATGAATTTGTAAGAAGCTTTAAATTGCAATTCCACTTGAGACTAAAGTGAACTAGAAACTTTAGTGAAAAAACTAAGGAAGGCTGTCTGAAATCTATTCAGCAGACTTCTGCTAAAATAGAAAGTCATGACCCTATATGGAAAAAACATGGTAGGTGCATATAAATAGATGTATTGTTATTTTAAGTAGTTTATTAAAATAATCACCATTTTTATGATTCCTTACTTTAACCTTTTCAATTTAGCAGCCAACTTCCAGTCCTGAATGAATTCAAGAGGAGAAATTCTACCCTATGACTTAGAGCTGGGGTTGGTAAACCTCAGCCCACGGGCAAAATCCAGCCCTTCCTTTGTTCTCAGATGGCCAGGAGCTAAAAATAGTTTTTCATTCCTAAGTGGTTGAAATATATTAAAATTTTTATTCACAATTTTAATATTTATTTAAAATTTAATATATTAAACTTTTTTAAAATTAAAAATCTTGAATATTAAAATAAAAATAATATTTTGAGATACACAAAAGTTATATAAAATTTAAATTTATGTCTGTTAATGAAGTTTTAATGGAATACAACAATGCCCACTCTTTTAAGCATTGTCTAAGGTTGCTTTCAAGCTATAGTGGCAGAGCTGAGTAGTTGGGACAGAGAAAGTATGGCCCACAGAGCCAAAAATATTTCCTATCTGGTGCTTTCGAGAAAATGTTTGCTGGGCATTATCAAGAACTTTCTTTCTTATCTCCTGTCTCTTTGCCTGTGGTATGGTGGCATGCATTTAAGGCTGCCTCTCCCCCTCAAGGCCGTCTGGATTAATGTTGCCTTTCTACGGGCTAGAATTCACACTTGGGTAAGATGCTCTTCTTGGCAATAAGACATTAATCTATGTCAGAACTGAGTGAAAAGAATCAAGGGTGACCTTTTCTTACACACTTTATTTTACTTTTGCATTTTTATTGAATGTATTGGGGTGACATTGGTTAATAAAATTATATAGGTTTCAGGTATACAATTCTATAATACATCATCTGTATATCGTACTGTGTTCACCACCCCAAGTCAAGTCTCCTTCCGTCACCATTTCCCCCCCTTCCCCTCTGCTGCCTCCCCCACTCCTTTTCCTCTGGCCATCACCATACTGTAGTCTGTTTTTTTCCTTTGTGTAATCCCTTCACCTTTTTCACCCAGCCCTGCAACGCCCCTCCCCACCAACAGCTGTCTGTTCTCTGTATCTATGAGGAATGCACAGCATTTACTCACAGAAAGCCTTTACTTTAGTGTAGACAACTCTGAGTTCATCTTCCCTGTTCTGCTTCCTGATGGGCCAGGCTATCTGGCAGCACAAAGCAATTCCTTTGCTTTGTTTCCATTCTCAAGGAATGATGTAGGTGAATGACCTGGAGAAAATGGAATTCTTTTTGTGTGTGTGTGCTTGTGCATCTTGGTTTGATTTTTCTTTCAGAGTTGACAGATAATTCTCCTTTCTGATTTACTAGAAAATACTGGTATTCAGAGTTAGGTATTGAACAGCCAAATATATGATTTAAATGGGAAGAAGAAAATTAAAAATAAAAACAGCATTGATCTCTCTCCTCTTTGGCAGGAAGCAATCAGAGACAGAAGAGAAAATAGGAAGGATCTAGAACTGCGAGCTTTTTTATTTTTATTTTTTTTGAGGTAAAGCACTGCCTTAATGACTATTAAAGACTGTTCAGGGATACTTCATTATTGTTCTGATGGAAGAGGACTAGGGTAATGTGGGACGATCAGCTCGTGGTGCAACAGGTGTTAACTAAAAGTACTAAGGTGCAACATGTAGCTGTCTTAGATTGCATTCCCCACAAATGGAACCTGAGACAGGGATTTTGTGCAAGTGATGCATGAACAAAGTGCTTAGGGACAAAGTCTGTAAAGAAGTGAGAGGATGGTGCGGGGGAGAGATTCAGCAAGAATTGGTGTCAGGTATAGTATAGCCTTGGCTTAAACCTTTGGGGAGCTTTGGAGCATGAAGAGCACCACAGAGGCAGGCCACCCCGAACCAGAAATCAGTGTTTTAGCTGCAGTCCCGAGGCAACTAGGGTGGGAGAAACTTCCAAGCACCTTCAGTAAGGCCACTCCAGTTGCCAAAGGCAATCTTCCAGAGATGAGCAAGTTGCCAGGGAGCGAGCAGAGGTATTTACAGCAGCGAGGTCAAGGGTGCTGGGGGTCAAGGGTGCTGGGGGCAAATCTTCACCTTCAGGATAGAGCCAGGGGAGGGGAACAAGAACCTTCAAATGAAGATTGAAGGGTTCATTACCACATGGGGCTGACCACTCTGATTAGAGATTGTGTTCTGAGATTTAAAGTGACCGTAGACTTTGTAGTACCTAAGAATAGATAGGAAAGTCATTGCATTTCCTAGTTGTAATGCCTGGGTCAGGGAAAAGCTAGCCCCACCTACGGGAATTTAAAGAGGGCAACAGGAGACAAAAATGTACTTGCTTTGTGAGAGCATCCCACTAGTCTTGCTGAACCATCTATGTAGAGGACACTTGAACTGTCTACTTAAAATTTGTGGCCACTGTTTCTAGAATTGATTGGAACTCTCCAATGGAAGGAAAATAATTTTTCATGTTTATATTCCACAGTTTGGGTCCCAGAGTCCTCTTTTGATTTTGAAACATCCAATTTGGAAATGCGTATGTAGAGAGAGGCAGAAGGAAGAACTCAGAGACCCACTGGGTAGCTGACAGTTTTCCAGTTCCCAGTCTTGATTTTCTCTGGGCTCTAATAGATAAACGAGGATCCCTCTAATCAACTTTGGCTTAGTTGGTTTAATGGACTTGTGTGACATACAACCAAAATGGGTTTTTTTTAGATTTTATTTATTTATTTTTAGAGAGGGAAGGGAGAGAGAGAGAGGGAGGGAGAGGGAGAGAGAGAGAGAGAGAGAGAGAGAGATCAATGTGCGGTTGCTGGGGGTCATGGCCTGCAACCCAGGCATGTACCCGACTGGGAATCGAACCTGCGACACTTTGGTTCGCAGCCTGCACTCAATCCACTGAGCTATGCCAGCCAGGGCACAACCAAAATGTTTTAACTAAGATTTGTGAAGCGGCAGGCTTTTAGAAGCAGTGATCTACTTCCGTGTGGGCTGAATGCAGAAAGTGAAAAGGAAGAATGTGGGGACTTAGTCTGAAACTTTGTTTTCAAGGCAATCACACTATTTTCACTTAGTTTATTTTTACTTGCAGTGGCATTGGTGGTTAATGGAAATTATGGCGGTCCTTGGGGTATACTTCCCAAGCACCCCTTGGAAAGTTGCTTTTGGAAGACAGTATCATTTTACTCCTTTACACAAATGAGGAAAAAGAGACACAGAAGTTCAAGTAAATTGCCAAAGATCACACAGGTGCCAAGTGGCAAAGCCTGTCTGCCTTCGGTGACCTTGAGTCTTCACTCCCTCCTCCCAGAACGCTGGGGAAGACCTAGCTTTGGGGAGCAGTCACGTAGAATGTGTCCGCTGCATGCACCATGGAACGAAGCTTTTGTTAGGAAAGCTTGGAAAGGCTTTGGAGGAAGGTTATTTGTTTCTGTTCGTGTAATGCAATTAGCCTGTGGACTGTAAGATGAGAAGAAAATGTTTTCTTATGCTCAGTCTATCCATTTTTAGAAGCACACAGAGAAGCGGTCTACCGATACTGACTAATGTGCGTGGGACAGCTCACCAGAAATGAAAACATTAATTTATCTCAGTCTAGTTATTATTTTGGCTCCTTCCCTCCTCCTTAGTGTAAACTGCCAAGAACATGAGGCTATGCCCTAACTGGAGGCCTGTTATCATTTTGCTTAATTAAATAACATTCTCCGAGGCGTGGAATTCTACTTATTTTCTCCCTTTCTTATGTCCATTAGTTCAAATCCTCACACTTATTTATAAAATATGGTAGCTTTTTCTCCCTCTTACTGCTGCAGCCAGCACGGTAGATATTTCCTGTTCTTTGATTTGCACTGTTTTGGAACAGATTTTCATTCGATTTTATGGCAATTATTTGTACAAGATTTACAGGACTCTATACATGGTAAGATTCTCATCTTGGGCAATTTTCTCTGAAAGAGATTTTGATCATGTAATTAAAAAAACTCTATAAAATGCAAGGAGAATAAATTACTATAAAGGTTTTAAAAAAAACCAAGCAGCTGGTTTTATTATCACTTTTCCCCTTGAGTGTATGTTGCAGTAAATAGTGAGCATTGAAGAAAAGAATACTTTTACATACAAAGCTGGTCAGGGAAGCTAGGGATGGGAGTATCACTGTGAGTGCATAAGGAGAGCAGAGGACCCAGAGTTACCTTATACAGATATTTTATTGGCCTTGAGGTCAATTTCTTTGGACAGATTCAACGTGTAAATCTTGGGCAAAGAAAGTTCATCTGTTAAGTTGCTTGTAAAACATCAAAGTTACTTTTTGAGGTAGAAAATACAAAAATAATACCTAATAATAATAGTAAATATGTCTGACCCTATGCCAAATGTTTATGTGCACTATTCAATTTTTATTTTATCTATACTATATACACATTATTTATTTTATTTTGAGAGAGAGGAAGGAAAGAAGAAGGAGAGGAAGAGAAACATCAATGTGTGGTTGCCTTTCACTTGCCCCTACACTGGGGACCTGGCCTGCAACCCAAGCAGGTGCCTTGGCTGGGAATTGAACCAGTCAACCTTTGGTTCGCAGGCCAGTGCTCAATCCACTGAGCTACACCAGCCAGGACTAATTTATATTTTTAAACCAACTAATTGAGATAGGTACATATTTAATACCGCTTGATGAGCTTGGGGATAAGAATACGCTGAGAAAAACCATCATCAGTATCAAGGCCATAAAAATATCCATTACTTTCCAAACTTTCCTCCTGCTCCCATTATTATTATTATTTTGATGTGTACTGTTCTATGTAATCTTTGTAAAAATCCCTGTGGGTCAGGTGTTGTTATGATAGTTGAGGGAACTGAAACTCTCAGACTGCACCGAGTCCCATGCCTTTTAATATGCAGGCTTCGGAGTTCAACCTTCACCTGTCCAATTTCAGATCTTCATCTCTTTCTTATGCTACCACTCATCCTAGCATAAGAGAGGGGGGTCTAGGGAGTTGATTAAGCTTGGAGCAAGAAACTTTTACCATGGTGCTATCTTATTTGAGGGTAAGCTAAAAGCAGGGGATCAAAGAGCCAGTTTGAGTTCCTTTGTTTGGGAGAGGGTCTAGAGGTGCTAGTTATTTCATGAGAGAGAAGCTCTGTGAGTCAAACCTCTAATGCAGGAAGAGTTAAAAAATGGCAGCGCCGTGCACATTGCTACCTCAGGGGCTTTGCACCAGCTGTTCCCTCTCTGCCTGAATATTCTTAACTACAGTACCGATATGACAAACTCCTTTACCCCCCTAAATTCTTTGCTCAGATGTCAACCTCTGAACAGGCCTAACCTTTAAGCCTAGAAGCCTCAAGTCCAAGAATGTCTGGTCCCCATTTCCTTTATTTATTTTTATTAAATGTATTAGGGTAACATTGGTTAACAACAATAGATAATTTTCAGGTATACAAGGTTATAATTCACCATCTGTTAAAAGGTGATAAGTGTTTTATTTCTCACTAGCAATACACACACTACCTAAATGACTTAACTATCACCCATTGTTTCTACATCTTTCCACACTACAGTATAAACTTTCCAAGGAAAGGGATCTTTGTCTATTTAGTTCACTGATGAACCCCAGGGTCCTAGAACAGTGCCTGGCACACAAAAGACATCAATACATTTAGTTTTATGAATAAACCAGGAAGATACATTCCCAGGAATTACAAACAAGCAGTTGGGACATCTGGGAGGTGAAGCTGAGAATTTCATGCTGAGGAGAAGCTCAGAGCCTTCATGCACGTCACTGAACTCTCTCTCCCTCTCTCTCTCTCTCTCTCCCTCCCTCTCTCTCTCTCTCTCTCTCTCTCTCTCTCACACACACACACACACACACACACACACACCCCTTTCCTTGCAAGCCAAGGCCACCGGAATATTTTAATGGTGGTGATTCATTTTGAAGAAATCATGTTTACATTTCTCTGGCAAAATGAACATGAAAGTCATTTTCTCTGCTCTATTTTGCAATTGTAAGATGTGCAGTTGCTCTAGTAATTACGCCCTGTTGGCCCGTACACCAAAAGATCAAAGTGGGGTGCAAAACACTAGAAATAGCCTTCTTATTAAGAAAGCCTGCTCACTGTGAGTGGATTGGCTCTTCCAAAGCAAACTATAATTCATTTCACTATCACTCACCTTGCCTCTCTCAGCCAATACCATTCATGCACAATGCAGAGCTACTAATAAAGACACCTGGGAGGTAACCGGGTTATAGGAAGGTATTAAGAGTTTGTACATTAAGCAAACCCAAGAGCTTTGGTTGGGGCAGAAGGTGAAAGACGGGTGAGAGGAAGGTCATAAGGGAAACAGGGATCATCATTTCAACCAGACTTGGAGGTTAACATGAACAGAAAGCGGGTAGACTAGTGAGAATACAGCATGCGCTACAGGGGCTGCCTGCGAGAATACCTGCAAAAGCTTCGAGGTAACCTGCAACAGGCCTGGAAACGTCAACCCCCAGAACAGGGGGTGAACACACTACGGCCCACTGGCCAAATCTGGCTTGCCATCTGTGTTTGTATGGTCTACAAGCTAAGAATGGTGTTTATATTTTTTAAGTGGTAAAAAACAAACAAACAAACAAAAGATTAATGTTTGGTATCACATGGAAATTGTATGAAATTCAGATTTCAGTGGACATAAGTACACTCTTGTTGGAACATAGCCACACTCCCTTGTTTACATATTGCCTAAGGCCGCTTTCATGCCGCATTAATAGAGCAGGGTGTTTGTGGCAGAGACAGCACCGAGAAAGTCGACATTATTTACTATCTGCCCCTTACCAGAAAGTTCGCCTTCTCCTCACTTAGAACTTCAGTTACTTTGCTATAGTTAGGCATGAGCGAGGCAATAAGTTTTCTTTCCCACGTATTTTTTCTTAATAAGATAAATCTTATAACAATATATTTATATTATAATATAATATATCTTACCCTTTTTCTAATTTTGCTGCTGCTCAGCCTTGTTAAATGTCTCATCTTGCAAAAAGCTCATCATTTGAGAACCGTATATTTGGTAACAAGTAATAAGCATTATTCATTAATTGAAGGAAGATTTCAATATTATTGAGTTTTCCTTCAAATTGTTTTCACTTTAATAAAACCGACCTGCATCTAATAGGAATTAAATGTCTCAATTTGACTCCAATGCCAAAGCCACCCTTCTCTCCCAGACTTTTATTAAAATGGGCTGGCATATTTTTCTTAAGCCACCGAGAGAGAGAGATGCTATCTATACCTCTTCCAGTGGAATCTGAGCCCTTTGGGCCACTGCTGTGGGTGCACTACCCTGAGTGTTGCCATCTCTACCAGCTTGTGAGGACAAACGTGATTTTATGAATATTGACTACAAATACGGATCTACTAAGATTAATACCAGATTTCCTTTAGCTCCCTGCTTCCATTGGCTTATACAGAAATGTCAGTGCCTTGAAGATTTCCCCTCTCCAGGAATTTGGTGGAGGGCAGCAGGGTCCTGTAGGCCTTGTAGGGGCCTGTTCACGAGACTCAGCTCCGGCTTGCTGTGGCTGCCCCAGAGGAGGCCTCCAAAAGTACAGGCCCTAAATCTCCGCAGAGGGCTGTACAGTGGGATCATTACACTGGGTACAGCCACCTCTGCCACCTCAGTGTCGCTGAGCCAGAGACTTGCTGTCTCTGTCGGTCGTGGAACTTTCCACGACCCAGCTGGCCCTGTCAGCCCAGCACAGGGGGGTCACGGCTGCTCCTGTGACACAGAGACACAGCTGCTGGCTTCCAGAACCTCGTTCCTAAGCATCCCTTAATGGCAGCATCCAACAGGCCCATTGAAGGAGAAAAGGAGGCTCGGTTTGGGGCTGTCTCCCTTCTAGGCTGTTTGGGAAATGTGTCGCAAGGTTTAGGGAACCCACAGGTCTCACTCACACTCGTGGTTCTTCTTCCTTCTTGGGCTCATCATACCACAAGGGTGATGAGTTCCCAGAAAAGCTAAAGGTACTATGTGCTGTCGCTCAGGTCTGGCTGGTTGCTCTGGAGTTGATCTCCATCATCCTAAACACACTCACAGGGTACTGGTCCGTTCTGCCTATCATCCGGCCCTCTCTGGGGCCATGCCATGGTGTTGAACTCATTTATACATGTCTGAACTCACACAGTGGCCAGGGTTAAATATACCTCACCCTCACTTCCCAGTTCCCAAGAAAATATCTTGATATAAACAAATAAGCATGTATATGTGTGTCTTATCCATCAAACTTTGAAATCTGACCCAACCAGGGACCCCTATTATAGAAAAACCCAAAGATTCTTTTGTGAGCGGGAGGCTAGATTATGCTCTACTATGAGAAAAAGGATACATAATTTTTACATAAGTCCTTTAGTATTTTGAGAAAATTATGTGAATAATAGATGCTTTTATAATTATTTAATAGCTGTTTTGGAATGGGTGAAAATGCTGCATTTAATAAGATCTTTTAAATTTTTTATTCATTCATTTAAAAATATTTGTGCATCTACTACATGCCAGGCACTGGGGATACTGTGAAGATACCAAAGGCCCCTGCCCTGGTGGAGCTCACATTCCAGCGGGGGAGTGATGAACAGGTAAGGAAACACAGATCTGATTTCACACTGTGGCCATTTCCGTGCAGCCAATGGAAGCAGGTAAGGAGACAGAGAGCGACAGCTGGGGAAAGCTACTGTGGAGAGATGGGATGAAGAGAGAAGGCCTCTTTGAGGATGGAACTCGGGAGCCAAGACTTGAAGGAAATGAGAAAACGATGAGCCTTGTGCTAGTCTGGGAGAAGACATGCAGAAAGACAGACACCACGTGCAAAGGCACTGGGAGCGGGTTAGGACAGAGGATGGCCGGAGCGTCTAGGCCAGCACAGATGAGCATTCCTTTAGGAAAACCTCCCACCTGAATCATACTCTCCTCCCCATTCCCCTCCCAGAAAGTGTGAGTGTGCTGCCTGAAAGTAATCCAAGAAACGTCCCCTCAACAAAACAATCATCATTTATAAGAAGATCTATATGTTCCAGACATCTTTACCTAAGTCATTGACAATATTTAAAATGATCCTGTGAGGTGGACATATTTATCTTCATTTTAGATTATTTGTGTGACCCGCCGAAGACCACAAAACCAGTTAAGTGATTGAACTCAAACCTTTTGAGGCCCAAAGCCTGGGCTATTTCCATTATTTACAAAATTCTGATTCTTCTTCAACCTCAGCTTCTTTCTTCGTATTACCCTGTACTGGATGGATTCTGTGGTACAAATGAAGACCCAGCTGGCAGGAATAGGTGAGTGGAAAGGAAGGTTGCTGGGGACTGGATTGCTCCCACCAGTTTTGGAAGGCCTCTGCCCAGGCCCTGAGAGTGACACCGCAGTGGGAAGTCTTGCGGGCAGAACTGGGGGAAGCTCCTATGCCTCACTGGCCTACAAAAGAGGATTTCCCTGGCACAGGCAAATTAAGATAGAGAAGGGCCCATGCACTTACAAATCCAACAGGCTTTCCACCTCTACAGATCAGGTTCTCTGTGTCACTTGTTCTGTCACCTTCATTCTGTTTATGGTGCTCAACAGCTAAAAGGGTTCCATCTATGGCGGTGAGTCTACCAGGACCAGCAAATTCAATGCCTTGACCTGGGACCGGAAGCTCCTCCCTGAAACAGAGGGCTGGTTCTCCTCCACAAAGTCCTCCAGACACAGCTGGAGGAGGAGTAGCTTTTTCCTTCTGGGTCCTCTGTAGTGAGATTTTATGGCTGTGCAGGACCTGACCCCTCATGAATTGTAGTTGTATGGAATCCCATATTTTTTTGTAACTCCAGCTTAGAACGGCGGGCAACACTTTTCCTCCTGCCTCCCCAAGAACAGGAATCTGCTTTATGTTGGTGAAATACCAACCATGCTCTTGAAGTGTCTCAAGTCCTCTGTCTCCGAATGGGAGTCCTCATTAGTTATGTGCTCATTATTCAGTGAGTGTTGTTAACACATCCAATCGTTCATTCATTACTCCTTTCATTCTTTTGCCCTCTGGCCATCCCATTGAATTATCTAATACCAAGAATGTAATTTAACACTTCTCAGCATCTGCACATGACTGTTCAGCATTATTGGGGAAAAAATTACACACCTGTGAAGATGAGTCCAAGGACAGAGTAACAGCTATGGCAAACCACCCCCACGTGTTACCAGGTTAACACAGTAAAAATGAGTAAGAGAGCATCATGTGTATCCTCACTCACATGTTTCTCCTGGGTGCCTCCTCTCCAACTGCTGTCTCAGAAATCCAGGCTCCCGCCCTGTTGTGGTTCCATCTTCTCTAAGTCCTTGGAGTTGTTTCTATTCAACCATCTAATGGAAAAAGAAATGGAAAGGCCACATATAGGAGGATTCTGGAGAGTCATGAAGGGGGGCTTATATACATGCGTCTCATATTCTTTTGGTCCATACTCAAACCGTGGCTGCATCTTAGGCTGGCATATGCAGCCTAGCTGGCTACCCTAGAGGAAAGGGAGGTGATCTGCTGAACAACTGGCAGTCCACTGTAAGTTCCTGGCCTTTAAAATCAACTAGGGCGCTGCCTGCCCAGCATTCTGTGTCACCCTAGCCAGCTCTTTGTGTTATATCAGCTATTTCAAATCTTAGTTTTCCCCAAATATCGGGCTCTACCATATTTCCCATTACTGTTTTTACAAATAAAATATTTCAGACATATGAAAAAGTCTAAAGAATGAAGTTCGCTTGCATATCCACCACTCCAGTCAGGAAATAAAATATTGCAAAGACAGTTGAAGCTTTCTATATATTTATCCCTGATTCTTTCTTAGAATGTGACCTTGTTTCTCATTTAACAAAGAAAAGAAAAGCCCACCGTGGTGTTAACTCTCTGAGTGTTCTGCCATCAATAACACGACTGCCCCTGCTTTCATCACCATTCCCTCCTGTTTTTTGATACTAAAGGAGAGCAATGTCTCCCCTCTCCTTGGCCTACTCCTTTCACTTGCTCTCTCTCTCCCTCATTATCACACCCCTCACTCCTTTCTTATCCCCTCTCTCTGTCTATTCAATCTCTCCCTTCTCATCAACATTTAATTATCTGCAAGTCTCTTCCAACTCACTTACAAATACAAATACAAAACCCCAAAGCCCTATTTGACTTCTTGTCTATTTCTAGGCTCACTCTCCTCTTCAGAAAAATTCCTTGTGAAAAGATTGCCCCTTGTACTTTAACCCATGGCTGCAGGGAACCAATTCTACCCCAGCCCATTATGGCCGTTGACTCAAGCCAATGAACATTTCTCAGTCCTTATCCTTTTTAAGCTCCCAGCACATTTGGCCCCATGGATCTCCCTCTCCTTGAAACACTGTCTTTCCAAGGCTTCCCTGGAACTATGCTCTGCTCTTTTTCCAGATCTTACTGAGTCTATCCTTTACATTCCCTTAAATGACAATGTTTCCTAAATGTCTTTTTCCTAGATCATCTTCACTTCTCCTTCTATGTTTTTCTTAAGTGGTCTCATCCACTGATCTTTGCCAGCCCCAAGCCCGCATCTCTGCCACCAAAGCCAAACAAACGAACAAAATGAACAGCACTATCCACAACAAAACTCTGGCTCTCAAACCTCACTGTGCCATCTACCTACTATGCTGTCCCTTCTTAGCCAAAAACTTTGATAATTATCTACAAAGGCCCCTCTACTTCCTCACCTCCCACCTTTTTCTCAGCCCATTCTAACACACTGGCTTCTGCTTTCGTGACTCTACCATAATGACTGTTGAGAAGAAGATCATTGGTAATCTTCATATTGCTAAACCCAGTGGACATTTTAAACCATCATTCCCCTGTCCTCTTAGTAAAGTAAAGCCCATGGAGTGAAGGCTTATTAAATAGCCTTGGATTCTCCGATAGCTCACTTTCCCTCCCATGTCTTCGACTACTACATCTATGCTATGCTGTGTGATCATCTGAAAAATATGTATTTTACATTATGCTAAGCGAAATAAGCCAAGCGGTGAAAGACAAATACCATATGATCTCACCTTTAACAGGAACCTTATCAACAAAACAAAGAAACAAGCAAAATATAACCAAAGACACTGAAATAGAGAACAGGCTGACAGTGTTCAGAGGGGAGAGGGGAGGGAATTTCAGGGGAAAAGGGGAAGGGTTTACAGAAACTAGTATAAAGGACACATAGACAAAAACTAGGGGGGGTGGAAATGGGAGGGAGGTGGGGAGGGCTGGGTGGGTGGGCTGGGATGGGAGTAAAACATACAAAATTGTACTTGAACAATAATTAAAATAAAATTAAAAAATAAAAATATATGTCTTTTAAATAGTGAATCTTTCAAGGCTTCATCCTAGAAATCCTTCGCCCCCCCTCAAAGTCTCCCTGCCCTTGACTTCAGTTACTATTTATATCCTGATGTTCCATAAATTTATTAAATGTCCAGTCAGATCTCCCTTCTGAGCTCTAAATCTGTACATCAAAATGTCCCCTCACTTGCCACTTGGATATTTTAAGAGCTTCTCCAATTCAGTATTTCAAAAACTGATATCTTGCATTTCCTTCTCTAAATCTAGATCTAGTTCCCCAGTGTTTCCTGCTTCAACGAATGGTACCATCATCATGCATTTAGATACTCAAACCAATACTCCAACACTCCAAATGATTCTCTATTTCTCCTCCGTCTCCCTCTTCCTCTCATTCATCTTGTTGTCTTGTTAGTTTTGCCTCTGAAAGATCTTCCAAATCTGTCCATTTTTCTCCATATCCACCAACACTCCTCTATGCATATCTTGTACTAGTTTTCCTCCCCTCCCTGTGGTCCTGCCATCCTGACTTTAGAGGCCTTTCAACTAGGCCGACTGCTTCTGTCCTTTTTCTCGAACATTCTCTTTCCCTATTCCATCTCTTCCTATGACTTTGGAAACCCCTCTCATAATTCTGATCTCAGTTTTGCATACTTTTTTTTCAGGGCATTGTTCCTTGATTCTTCAGGCTGGGTCAAGTTTCTTATATACTCTTATAGTTTACAGTATCTTTCTTTCACAGTACTTAAGACAGTATATTTATATTTGTGTGATTAGTTGACCAATGTTGAATCTCTGTAAGATTACATAGCCTAGTCTGTATTGCTAACCTCCATGTTCCTGGCCTTTAGTATAGCATGTGATACATATCAGATGTTCAATAAATGTTTAAGTGGTTTCAGGTATCAACTGTAGGCTGACAATAGCCAAAACTATCTCCAACCCAAGTTGCTCTTCTGGCCTATAGAACCAACTCTTTACTGGGCATCTCTGTTTGGGTATGTCACTGGCACCTTCAACTTAACAAATACTAAACTATGCTTATTATTTCCTCCACATCCAAATTTCATTCCCCTCCAGAATTTCTGTCTAAGAGAACAATTTCCCACCTCCCAACCTTTCACTTGCCCAAATTAGATTCTGGGCATCAGCTCTGGACTTTTTCCCCCCTCATCTCTCACTATTGATAAAGCAACAAGTCCTATTGATTCTGTCTCTCAATTATATTTCCAATGTATCCATTTCTATCCAACCTTATGGTCCCTATTCTAGTTCAGGACATTATCAACTCAACCCTGGATCACTATAAATGCCACTATACCAGCCTCCACTCCTTCCAGCTTTGTGTGACTCCCAATATTAACCTCAATAAACAGTAATTTGTCTGAAATAAAAACCTGATCATTTATCTGCTTCAAAGCCCTAGATAGTTCCTCATCATTCAGTAAGCCTTATAAAACTCTGAAGGATCCAGTTCTTGCTTGGCTCTCCATCCCTCTGCCTCCATATTCCATTCTCCATCCATTGTAGATCACTTCCATTTTATTGAATGGGTCCTTCTCTCTTATGCCTTCATATTTTCTGAATTAGTAAGTTACCACTGCCTAAAAAATACTTCCACAACTTAGCCTCTTGTTAAAATATCATTTATTACTTCCCATGAACCTATAGGTTATATGGATAATTCTTCTGATTTAGGCCAGGTTCATCTGATGTCCATTGGACTAGCTCATTTTTCTTTGCTCAGTAGGCCAGTTGAGGGCTGCTTGGTCTAGAGTGATCTAGTATGGCCTCATCTGGCCCTTCTCAACATGGTCCCCCACCTTCCAGTAGGCAAGCCCCAGGTTACTCCCATGGTGGTAGCAGAGTTAAAAAGAAAGAAAGAGAGCAGAATCATGCAAAGCTCCTGACACTAGGCATGAAACTGACACATCATCATTTCTGTTGTATTCTATTTAGCTGAAGCAACTCACAAGGTCATCTCAGATTATATGGGTTGGAAATAGACTCCACCACTTGATAGGAGGAGCTGCAGGCCCATATTGCGAAGGAGTGTCTACATAAGCGGGTGGAGAAACTGGGCCACTTTTGCAATCAGTGTACCACATCATCTTTCACATTCCTTCTGCAGAGCCTATCTGTACCCCAGGCTTTCTTTTTAATAACTCATAATTATCTCTCTGGTCTCAATTTAGATGTCACTTCTGGGAAGCTTTCATAGATTCCTCTAGATGTCTCTCCTTTGGACCTCATCATTATAGCACATATATTAAATCCCTGCCTACTTATCTGGTTCTCCAATTAGAACATGAGTCCTTGAGGACAAAAACTATGTCTTATTTGGTCACCTCTTGGCACAATGCCTGGCAAGAGCAGGGGCTGTTATAGGCAAATTTAAATTTAAAATGCACAATAAAAATCCATCACGCAAGGTCTCAATAAGGAAATGTAAATGGAAAATGCACAATAAAATCAATCAATATCAACACGTGCTTCCCTTGCCACTTAACTCTCTGATTAAAGATAACACAGCAGCAAATATTTCTGCCAACTCACCTTTCTCCCTTTCTTTTCTTTTCTTTTCTTTTTCTCTTCTTCTTCAGTAGAAGCAAGGGAGCAGTATTTGAACTTTGCTGTTTGATTCTACTCATGCAGAGCGATCACCCAAAAATGCAATGTAAACACCAGAATAATGGGTATGAATCTACCTTATTTTCTTCGTGGGGCAGAAATATTTATTTCAAGCCCCTTTTCCACTGCACTGTTCTCTACTCATCACCCATCTGATAAGAAGTATTGCACTGCTTTATCTATAAATTACTTTTTCTCAGGGCTCAGTAATTTTCATCACTAGTCTTATATCTTCTGCAGACCCTTGATGTCTCACAACAGAGCTAATTCTGATATTCATGGCGCAGTCTCTAGAGCAGTGAGGCACACGATGACTTCCACTTCTTTCACCCAGCTGACTTCCCTTTTGCCATCTTATCACATTCATTACCAAGTTGTTATTGACTTTTCTTAATCACCACTCTCGCTTTCTAATTTACTTTCCTCTTGCTGTAGCTGCTTCCTCAACCACACCTCACTTTACCCCCTATACAGACAACATGGGAACTGACAATTTTCTAGTCACATTTCTTTTGCTTTCCCGTCCACATATTCTTTTCTCTTGAATCATTATTTTAAGTATCTGTCGAACAGAAAAGGGTAATCCCCCATCCCTACAAACCTCATTTTAAGAGCAAGTTGCAGCGACTTGGGCGGTGATACCTCCTTCCCATCTCTAAATGCATCAAGGTTAATATCGTCCCCCTCTCCCAATATGTACCCGCTCCTATGGTTCCCATCATTGCCATTGTAACACATTTCCTTGACCTTTCACAAACCACCGTGAGGTTAACTACCACGTATCACAAAGGAGAGGATAAGCAATAAGGACAATCCATACAAGCACTCCTCAGAAGCTCCCTACAAAGAACATTAGAGTTTCTCAGCTAGGGCTCTCATTCAGCAAGGTAATTCTTGGGTTCTCAAAGGGATAGCATGAACTCTAAGTGAGCCACTATTCCCAGTCAGTAGAAGGTTCAGTATTCAGAAGTCATGCCAAACTAGCCTCACTTAACCTTTTTGACCAATTTACAAGACCAGGACTTCAGTAAAATATTTGGCAAAGTTTCCACGGTAGTCTTGAGAACTGGAAGAATACAGATAGGATGTTCCTATTGCTGCATGATTATGTGAATGCCTAATCATTCCTACATATAAAAAATTCATTAATGTGGCTGGAATCTTTTTTTTTAAATAGAGGGCTGGGTAGTATTTATTTTAGGTTTTTTAGGCTAAACTACTCACGCCTGCCACCGTAGATGCGCAACAGCAGCCCTAGATGAGAAATGAAAGAATGACTGTGGCCATTTTCCAATAAAATTTCATTTACTAAATAGGCACGGGCTGGATTTGGTCCAGGGCCATAGTTCATGAACCCTTGTCTTATGGTCCAAGCTCCCAGGGGGCATGACTATTTCATGCAAGATTTAGTGGCCTGTACAGTATAAGAATTCAAGACCTTCAACTTCTAACTGGACTGTTGTCTTTCATTACTGGACCCACAGCACCCTGTGAGTGTCCCCGCTGCTGACACAGCCACGTTCACACACACTCACTCACCAGAGAAAGGTTTGCTTGTTTTCTGACTACTCTCGCATATACTTAGAAAGGGAAGGAACATGGAGTCCTTCTACTACAAAAATCAGTGCAGATTAAGAGTTAATCAACACACAGATGAGTTCATAAAAACATAAGAAAACATTAGCAGTTAATTAGAGATTAATGCGAAAATGCTAAATGAACTTCTGAGATTGAAGCAACTGCATCACACTTGAATTGTTAATATGGCAATTAGCTCAGCTGCCTACAAAGTACTTGTTAATAAATACTTTATCCAGATTTCTGTTAAATGAGAGCACAGCATGTTTATAAAATGTAAGTTTATATGGTTTTGAAAAATGTACTCAATATGCTTTCTTTGTAGAATCTCTACTAACGGCAGCTTCTTGAAGGAATTCACGTCACAGCTAAATTTCCAATATTATTTTTTCCTTCTGTAACTACACACTCAATGCTACACAGTAGTGGCTCCCAAAGTGTGGTCTGCAGACTAGCAGCGTCAGCATCTGCAGGGAAATTGTTAGAGACCTCAATTCCCGGGCTTCAGCCCAGACTTAACCGAATCAGGCACTCTGGGGTAGGGTCCAGAAATCTGCGTCTGAATAAGCCCTTCCAGGGATGCTGATGCAGCATAAGCATGAGAACTACTGCTCTACAATGCTGAGGGTGAACTGCAAGTAAGATTCAGGTGTTTGAGTCCTACACTGTGTGTCACGGCTGGTGGGTCCTCCTATGTCTGCACCTTGGAATGACCTGGAGTGCTTCACAAACACGAGTGCCTGTGTCCCACCCAGAGATCATGATTTAATAGATCTGGGGTATGGCCTGGGTTTGGGGAGCTTTACAAAATTCCCAGGTGATTCTAAACTGCAGACATTTAGTGAACACTGGAGTAGAGGCAGCCACACGCCAACCCAAACATGGCAGAAAAAACTCTCTTTGATGTTATAGAGAAGGACTGTCTGCTTCTTAGTTTCCTTCCAGGTTAGACTTAGCTCTATCTTGCTTGAAAAAGTGGTTTGTTTGCTGTATTTGTCTTTGGGAAAATCCTAAGGTCTTACTAGTATCAGCTTATACATGATCTTTGTGATACTGAATGGTGGTATGTAATTGTATAACTACATATGTTCTCATTTTGCATACGTTCAAATATAATTTTTTGTACCTTAAAAGAATACAAAACACAGACTTCTACGCTAATAATTTTTAAAATTTGGATAAAATAAGAAACACTTCTAGAACTATTTAATACATCATTTTTTTAAGAGACAAAAAGGTGAAATACTTAAATAGATCAATAACTCTAGGAGAAAATGAAAAAAAACAGTTTTCACTCCTAAACTATTGAGACTGTTCCAGAAAGCAGAGAAAAAGGGGAACATTTCATCTTTTCACAAAGCTAGTGTAGTGCTGATAGCGTACGTGACAATCAAAAAGACTGTCACAGACTAAAGAGAGAAAAAGATGAGGGGCGGAGAAGGAGACACCGGCGGTTTCCTGAGGACCTCACGGAATGGATCTAAGGTACACTAAAGTGCATTAGCTGGCCTGTGAGGCCAGGCAAGGCCTGGAGCATTCTGGAGATCCCTGAGGTTCAGGGATGAACGGCCTGGGGACATCAAGGATGTTCCGGATTCTGAACCTCCATTGACTGTAAAACCATCAATTTCATTATAGACACTTGAGGGATAAAACGAATTATATTTCACGTACCTAAAACAAGAAAACCCATGTTGGTATATTCCTGTAACACTTTCTTTACACTATCACTAGATTGCATCCAAGCCTCCCTCACCCCGTGGAGTCTGAGAATTCCTGGGACTCACTGCGGGTGGCTGCAGGGCTGCTCTGCACATGGAGATGGGCTGCTTTTTAAAATCTGAGCTGCTGGATGTGACCTCTCCCCAAGCATTAGGATGAAAGTATGTTTGGAGGACTATTCTTATTTGGCTGGACCCTGGTTTCATCTTTGATCAAATCGCGTATTTGCTAGAAGAGATTCAGCTTCCTTTGAAAGTCAGCCAGGCGCTTTAGATTAACAGGCCATTGATGCCTGGGTCCATTGTCACATGTCTATGAGCCACACCAACCACTCCTGACTTTCAGAATGCTGTGCTCTTCTGAGATTTTTTCTTTCTACTGCCTTTGATTATATTCCTGGTATTTCAAAAGAAATATTTCTTGTGTCTGTTTGTATTTTTTTTTCAGTATTATTTTGCATGGGCTTCAGGTGTACAGCATAGCGGTTAGACAATCACACACTTTACAAAGTGTCCCCGATGTTTCCGGTCCCCACCTGGCACCATACACAGTTACTGACATATTACTGACTGTGTTCCCTGTGCTGTACTCCACATCCCCGTGACTGTCCTGTACCTCCCAACTGGAACTTCTCAATCCCCTCATCTCTTTCACCCAGTCTCCCAAACCCCACCCCTCTGGCAACCACTAGTTCTGGTCTCTATGTCAATGATTCTCTTTCAATTTTGTTTGTTCATTTATTTTGTTCCTTAGATTCCACATATAAGTGAAATCTCACGGTATTTGTCATTGACTGATGTATTTCACTTAGCATAATACCCTTTAGGTCCATCCACACTGTTGCAAATGGTAAGATTTCATTTGTTTTTATGGCTCAGGAATATTGCATTGTATAAATCTACCAGTACTTATTATCCACTTGTCTACTTAGGGACACTTGGGTTGCTTCCATAGCTTGGTGATTGTAAATAAATACTGCAGCGATCACAGGAAATCATAGGTTCTTTTGAATTGGCATTTTGGATTTCAGGATGAAGCCCAGAATGGCTATGAATGAGGCCCAACACAAAATCATAAATTTACTTAACATATCGAGATTTTTTGTGTGATTATGTGCTACAATGTATTTAATCTGTGGCTGAAGACAACTCTTCTTCTTCTAGTGTGGCCCAGAGATACCAAAAGGTTGGACACCCTTTAGATAAATACCCAGAAGCAGAATCACTGGGTCAAAAGGCAGTTCCATTTTTAATTTTTAAGGGATCTCCATACTGTGTTCCACAGTGGCTGCACCAATCTGCATTCCCACCAATAGTGCACAAGGGTTCCCTTTTCTCCACATCCTCTCCAGCAGTTATTATTTGTTGATTTATTGATGATGGCCATTCTGACAGGTGTGAGGTGATATCTCATTGTGGTTTTCATTTGCATCTCTCTGATGATTAGTGACGTTGAGCATCTTTTCATATATCTACTGGCCATCTGTATGTCTCCTTTAGAGAAGTGTCTATTCAGGTCCTCTGCCCATTTTTTAATTAGATTGTTTGTTTTCTCAGTGTTGAGTTGTATGCATCCTTACTAGATGCATAATCGGTGAATACATTCTCCCATTCAGTAAATTGTCTTTTTGGTTTGTTGTTAGTTTCCTTTCCTGTGCAAAAACTTTTTAGTGGTCCTTAGATGTGGTCCTGTTTGTTTATTTTTTTCTTCTGTTTTGCCAGTCTGAGGAGATATGTGAAGAAAATACTGCTAAAAGAAGTGTCAGAGATTTTACTGCCTATGTTTTCTTCTAGGAGTTTTGTGGTTTCAAGTCTAACATTTAAGTCTTTAATCCATTTTGAGTCTATTCTTCTCAAGAAATCTTATATTTGCATGGTAACTTCCTTCCAATGCAGCCTAACTGTGGAATATTTTTTTTTATCAAAACACTTTTAAAAAGCAATTAAGGTACCTACTACCCAAATCTTCATTTGTAATACCACTCTACAACAAAAGGAACTCGAGCTCTTTGGACAAAGGGTTGATTCTAAGGCTAGGGTAGGAAAAATACAAGACAAGCCCAGAGCATCTTGCAGTGCCAGAAATAAAGAAAGTGTTCAAAAACAACTCCACAATAGTGAAGATGTGTCAAGGGACACAGAGTCAACTGAAAGAGCTCAAAGAAAAGAGCAAAAGCTAGAAAGGGAGATGACACTGCTTTCTGGAATTTTCCATGCCATTTCACAGGTAAAGAAAGGCACATAAGTCCCAGCTGCTAGCTGTTCTCTGGTTTGTGAGTCAGATGACCTGGGAAGTGGAGAATGTAATCCTTGCAAACAGAAAATAACTCATTGTGGTATTCCTCTTTTCTGCCCTTTGTGCTTAGTAGCCCCTCCCAGAATACACCCTTAAGGCTCACGCTGGATTTAATCCTAGCGAGTGTATGTACGATCAAAAAACCCAATAGTCCCCAGAGACAGTATTAAAAAGGACTCTCCAGCCTTAACATGTTCCCTTTGATTCAGAGCAAAGGAGCTGTACCAACAGGAAACACTGTTGTTTTCTCTCAGTAGGAATGGCTGAAAGCAGCAGCTGTTGTATGAACTGGCATGCCGACAAAGGGACAAAGGGACTCGTCTTGGAGCTGTGTGAGACAAACAGGCAAACAGCAAATGTCATAATTTCCATTTCAGCCAAGACAAGTGCAGATGGACTGGAGAGGCAAGGCTACGCTCAGGGCAGTGAAGTCAGGGGTGGTTGGTGGGGGCTGGGGACGGGGTGGGGAGGAGGCCGCCTAGCAAAAATGCTGCCCCTGTAAGTTCTTTGTTGTCCCCAATAGGAGCAAACACACTGTCAGAGGAGGGACACGACTAAGGCAGCCCTGAGTTAAATCATTCTGCCTTTAAAGGGGGAAAGGATCTCAATGTAGAGAAAGACATGATTTGGAAAAGACGTACAACAGCTCTCACACACAAAGGGGGAAGAGAACATGCAATTTAATTGAGCTGATTATAATGCAGTCCTGTGTGCTGTTTAACAAATTCAATTGATACTAATGTTTTAGTTGTCTATGAAGAGCAGTGTGTGCTCTGTTCTATGAATGAAGTTTTCCTCTACTCACAACTCATTCATTTATTCAACTTCATTTTTAGCCTCCTTTGCTATTATGTGTGGCCAAAGAATGGGATTCTCACTTGGGTTGAGGGCTTCAACATCTGGAATTTCGGGGCGAGCACCCACATTCAGCCCATAACACTAGCTAACTGGCCAGGAGACTCTTTTGTACTGATTGGCTTAGATCTATTTAGGGCAAAACTTATCTCTAAAGCAATGACTGAGCTGTGCGTTTGGTTTAGGCTAATTGGGACTCACCATTGAGCTGCCAGGGAGAATAATTCCACCCAGAAAGCATAGCTGCCCCGTAATAAGATACGACCGGGTCTTGTTAGAAAAGAAGTACAGAATAGCTGCTGGTTAGGCAAGAAACAAATGTCCATTGAAGAGCAGAGACAAAGCAGAAGATGCTTTCGGTTATTCTTTGGTTCTTGTCTGACAGCAGGATAGAATTTTCTTTGTCCTAAGAAGAAAAAGCCCTTCGGTACTTTCTTTTCCAAGCTGTGAGCCATGTACAAAATGATAAGTATTACCAAAGTCTGATCATTCCTGAAGGTTTACAACTCTTCTGTCTTCTTAAGCACTCTAGAAAGAGGGGAGCAACACCAGTGCCTTCTACCCAATCAGCCAGAATGTACCCAGGAGTGAAAAGCCCTCATTTGTGAGCCCAAGAGAGCAGACCGTACTTCCTCATCTTGAAAGCAATGGCTCTTCTTTGCCCCATTGGCAAGACGTCAAGTTGCCCTCTGAATGTCCTCAGAAATCCTCCAGTCTCAGTAGATGCCAGCTACTCTTCTTGTTTGCCTGGAGTAGCCCCCACTGAGGAGTATGAAATTCAAAGCCACTAGAGATTAGTCTCTTGGTTGAGGTAGCCCCCAGTGAAAATGCAAATAGTTTTTGAATGTATCAAGTACATCATTAACATTTATAAACTCTTTAGTGTGAACTAGTAGAACAGAGAAAATCAATCTGGGTGTCTCCTAAGAGAGTTAAAGAGGAGGACTAGTGGACTCATTTTCAACTTCAGCCACATATTAGAATTTCCACCAGATTAATTAAATCAGAATTTCTGGAAGTGAGACTCTGGTATCAATCTTTAATGGTGATTCCAATGTATAGCTTAGATGAAGATCTGGACTTGGCGAGGGCTTTTGAGAGACCTTGTCTGGGTAAAGCAGCTGGGAGGCTTTGGGAGCTGGTGCACAGGGGAGGTGGGGTGGGGTTGGAATACAATGAAAGGGAGGGACAGTGGTGAAAAAGAGTTTGCTAGGGTACCAGAAACAATCTGTACCCAAATAACAAAATCTCCATCTTCACAATCCAGCCTCGGTCTATTCATAGATAAAATGATGTGTTAAATCCTCTGGTATGCTCTTGTCAAATTTTAATGTTCTACAAATCCTTGGGGACCTTGTAAAAATTCTGATTCAGCGGGTCAAAAAACAGGCCTGAGATTCTGTATTTCTAACAATCACTGAGGTCATGCTGCTGCCGCTTTGCTGATGCAAGTTGAGTAGCAATCATGCAGTACATCCTATGAAACTACTATTTTTCCTGGTATAGGGTACATACCTACTTTCCCCCCTATCAAATTACAAATCAAATAAGATACTGAAACATGATAAAATTCTTGTTTATTAAGGATTGAACATGACCAGCTGACACATCTCCTCTGTAGGGGAGGGAAAATATCTTTCCTCTACCCATCTTAGGTTCTCAGTTGGATGTCTGTGTCAAAAGACATTAACAAGAAACAAGCATAGAAATTTCTTTACTGTAAGTTCTACGGGACATGCAAGCCTTCATAAGGAAGTGAAGACCTGAATAAACAATGAAACCTGAGTGTTTTTATGCTCAGTTTGATGAAGAATGCAAAGTCATGGAAAAACATGATAGGACAAAGGTTATGAGCCAAGGGTAGTAAACTGGGGGGAATTTAGTGAGGCTTGTTTGCTCAGACTCCTCTCAGTAACCCTCCATCTGCAGAAGTAAGGGTGCTCCTTTCCTCCAGGGATACAGAGGACACCTCTCACATGAAAATCTCATGGCCTGCTTCAGGGGAAAGTCTGAGAGTTCTGCCAGCACTTACCATTCCCCAAATTCCTTGAGCTTAAGATATTCGATACATCAAGGTGCCATATTTTGAGGTAGCATGTCCTGAGCCCCAATCCATTCTGTTTCGTTAGCTGCCCAGATATGTCCACCCATAATACAATTTCAGAGTTCTACACCATCTAAGCCATAGTCTACTTTTAACTCAGTTTCTCTAATCTAGTAAGGTGAAGTCCTAAATGTTTGTATATACTGAGACTGAAGCTCTGAAGTTGAGAAAGTAGCCAAGTCAAAAATAAAATAAATATTTTTAAAAGAGTGTCACATGCCACCTTGGAACAGATGATCCACACAATAAAAAGAAATGTGGTGTGGGTTGGATAGTTCAGCTCAAGTATCTTAAAGGATTTAATGAAAGAAAAATACATTTCAGAAAGCTAAATTACCCAGAAAGTTAACAGCAGGACTTCAAGGTAACCTAGCAAAATAGATATTTTGATTTTAAGCATTAATATCAAATTGATACAGTGCTGGTGATATAATGCTCAAATAAGTGAACATAACATAAGTCATATTCTTCTTTATTTTTTATTCTTAATGTAAATCATTTTTTTATTATTTAGTTACAGTTGACATACACTATTATATCCATTTCAGGTGTACACCCCAGTGATTAGTTATTATATAACTTACTAAATGATCACCCCAATAAATCTCATACCCATCTGACACCATACACAGTTATTATAATATTATCAACTATATTCCCTATGCTGTCTGTACTTTATATCCCACGACTCTTTTGTAATTACCAATCTGTACTTCTAAATCCCTTCACCTTTTTCACCCAGCCCCCAACCCATGTCCCATCTTCCAATCGTCAAAATGTTCTCTGTTTCTATGCATCTGTTTTTGTTCTGCGTGTTCATCTGTTTTCTTTTTAGATTCAATTGTTGATAGATATGCATGTATTGCCAATTTATTGTTCACGATTTTTTATATTTTTTTCCTTCTTGTTCTTAAAGGAGACCCTTTGGGTGCCTCCTACCACAGGCATTTTAGTCCAACTTGTCTTCTGTCTGGATCAAAAGGAACACTCACATTTCTTTAGGTAGCAGACCAGAAGCTGCAGATTTCTTCAAGGGTTGTTTATAACAATAAGCACAGGTTAGCACTGTCTTCTTATTCAGAGACCATAATCCAAATGCGAGTTGGATTTCAATAAGGTAGCATTTGGAATGCAAATGGAAAGTAATGAAGGTAACAAAAAAAGGAAGTAAAAGTATATGATTCTCTAAGTGCCTCCTAAAAACTCTTTGGTTTGGAATATCCCCCCTAGCTGGAGCCTGCACAGAATAAGATGTGCTAATACAGAAGCAAGAAAGCAGCTAGGATTTAGTCCTCTAATGTTCTTTCAGATCAGCATGCCAATAATGCACACATCTTCATGATTAAATGGAAGGGTAAAAGCATTGCACATATACATGCTCCAGAGAAACTTTTCTTGTGTGAATTAGCTCCCTTAGTCCACAAGAAGGGATTGTGATAACACCATAAGATAGTTAGCTGTGGGGTAGCTGATAACAGGATTTGGCTTTGCAGTCTTTAAACCCATAAAGAAGATGTAGTCTATTGTATTACTGTTCACAACTATTCATTCTCTTGCTTCTTTGTAAGAGTTGAGCTGAAGGTGAAAAAAGATGACTTGAGGGAATGGTGTGTATAGTTCACAACAGGCCTCCCCAACGTGTGCCACTTCCGCTTGTTAATTATTTTTTGCTAAAGGCGTCTGAGATCCTGGAGGCTCAGAAGAAACTCCTGCCCTCCCCCACTCACGACCTTGAAGAATTTAAATTAGGAGCCTTGCTCACAGTAAGACTTATCACCGGAAATAACTTTTTATGAACTATCTGTAGGGGAGGCGAACTACTAACTACTGAATATCTACTCTTTTACTGTCCTGCAAATGACCTTCCTCTCCTCTGAAGGCCCAGGGGCCTTACTTCATTCCCTGACCCAGGATGTCATATATACCCCATTTCACCTTTCTGTCCATGAATAGCTCGTGTGTGTGTGGTCTCTGACTATCTCGTCTATGCGGGGTTCCCATGCACACATATATATTAAACGTGGTCATTTTCTCTTGCAAATCTGTCTCATGTCGATTTAATTATTACACCAGCTGAAAGAACCTAGAATGGTACAGGAAAATTTCTTCAGCTTCTTCCTCTCCTACAGTTGGAGGACAGACAGTGCTGCAGAGAGTGTTAGAACAGTGCATGCACGCACGTGTGTATGTACGTGTGTGTGAGAGAGAGAGAAGAGAATGAGAATCTTCAATGTATTTTCTCCACTATAAAAAGAGCAGACATCCACAATACTAAAAGGACTGATAGAAGGAATAAGAGGTGGTGATCAGAGACAGCTGATGAGATCACAGGGGCGGAGTAGGGAAGAGCCAAAGGAGGAGGTTGCCTGAGGCAACGGTAAACAACCTGCTAGTGACAGATTCCCTGCTCTCAGGCAGGCGGAGACTTGGCAGAGGGAGGGGGTGTAGACCTACCAGTCTAGGACTTGAGTGTCTGAGAAGCTGGATACCTCTGGAGTGCATGGAATTATGGGCTGGAAGATTTAAACAGAAGAAGGGCAGAGATTCACTCTTTTGCTCTTCCTTGAGGACCCGCCTGGGCGATTGTGCTGTAGCTGCCTGCATTTCCCAAAGGATGGGAGTTTTAAATGGCAGAAAGAACTCCAGGTGCAGCCTAGGATTGGTCTGGCCTGGCAGAGGGCAGAGGAGTTTTTTCTGATGTTCTAGAGAGGACGAGCTCTGAGGCAGAAGCCTGCAATTCTTCCAAAATTGTGTAGCTTTTGTATCTTATGTTTAGTGTGTAAGTTAATCTGATAAAAATAAGATAATTAAACCCTAACTGGGGGAATGACAGGGAAACTGAAGAGTTAAAGATTTTAGATGTAGTTGATGGGCTTAAATGACTAATGCATGTGGAAAGCTGTTGTTCCAAAATTGTGAAGTTTTTGAATAAAGACTCCTTTTTCCATTTTCACCAAACCTCTGCCTCCAGAATTGTGCCTAGAGGGCGGCAGCGGGCAGCAGAACCCCACTTGCTGTTTGGTAACAGCAGTGACGACCCTGCTGGGAACATTGCTGGTGTGGCAGGTCAACCCCCCAAGAGTGGGACTGTAGGCATGAGGTGATGTCTCAGTGTGGTTTTCATTTGCATTTCTGTGCTGATTAGTGATGTTGAGCATGTCTTCACATGTCCATTGGCCACTTGCATGTCCTCTTCAAAGAAATATCTATTCCAGTCCTTTGCTCATTTTTAAATTAGGTTGTTTGCCTTCCTGGTATTGAGTTGCGTAAGTTCTTTCTATATTTTGGGAATTAACTCACTATCAGATGTATCATTGGTGAATATGTTCTCCCATTCAGTAGAAGGAAATAATAGAGATTAGAGTGGGAATAAATGACATCGAGACTAAAAAACAATAGAAAAGTTAAAAAAATTAAGAGCTGATTCTTTGAAAAGATAAACCAGATTGACAAACCTTTAACCAGACTCATCAAGAAAAAAAGAAAGAGAGCCAAATAAATAAAAACAAAATGAAAGAGGAGAAGTACCAATTGACACCACAGAAACACAAAGGGTTATAAGAAAATACTAAGGACAACTACATACCAACGAATTGGACAACCTTGGCAAAGTGGATACATTCCTAGGAACTTACAATCTTCCAAAACTGACTCAGGAAGAATCAGAAAACCTGAATAGACCGGTTAACAATGAATGAAATTGAAGCAGTAATTTTTAAAAAACCCTTTCAACAAACAAAAGTCCTGGATCACATGACTTCACAGGCAAACTATTACCAAACATTCAAAGAGGAACCACCACCTAACCTTCTCAAATTATTCCAACAAAAAAAAATCCAAGAGGAGGGAAGACTTTCAATAGACTTTTTTTTTAGAATTCAAAAAGTTTATATGGAAAAGAGTCAAAATTTTCTATACACTCATAAAAAACCAGTGTAGACTTATTTATTATGGGAGCTATCACTATACAATAAAGCCAAAGGTATAATACATATGACAGTAAGAATTCATACAAAGGCAGAAAAAATAGACCAATAAAACAGATACAAGCCCTGGCTGGCATAGCTCAGTGGGTTGAGCACTGGCTGCAAACCAAAGTGTCGCAGGTTCGATTCCCAGTCGGGGCACGTGCCTGGGTTGCAGGCCACAGCCCCCAGCAACCACACATTGATGTTTCTCTCTCTCTTTCTTTCTCCCTCCCTTACTTCTCTAAAAATAAATAAGTAAAAATCTTAAAAAAAAAAACAGATACAGACACAGATACAAAGACAGCATTTCAAATCAGTGGAGACTAGATGGGCTTCTCCATAAACAGTGGCCTGACAATTAATCTATAAAGAAAAAAAAATTGGATCGCAATCACAGATCATCCAATCCGTTCTAGATAGTCTAAAAACTTAAGTGAGGAAAGCAAAACTTCAAAATTTCTAGAAGAAAAATAGGAGACTATCTGTATGAATTTTGGGTAGGAGAGAATTTTATAAACTGTTACATACAGAGTAGGGCAAAAGTAGGTTTAACATTGTGAGCACGTGAAACAGTTCATTCTTATATAATTATTTATTAATTATCATATTATTTCTATGAACTACTGGAAGCCTACTTTTGTCCCTCCCTGTATAAAGGTGTAAATATTAATCAGAAACAGATCATTGATAAATGTGACTCCACTTTTTTAAAAGAACTTCTGTAGATTAAAGTATTCTATAAAGAAATTGAAACTTTCTGGTATGTAAGCTACATACCAGGAGAAAATCTTTGCAACTTACACAATCAACAAAGAATTAGTACCCAAAATACATTAAGAAATGATAAAACTCCATATAAAGATGGAAAAATCCAATGTAAGTCCATATAAAGATAAGCAAGTCAAGGAAAAAATGAGCAAGAGATGTTTACACAACAAAGAAACCTCAATAACCAATACATTTATTAAAAAAACATGCTTGGTCTCATCACACATTAGGGAAATTTAAAGGAAAACTATAATGAGATACCTTTGCATTCTACCAGAGCTATGGACTGAACTGTGTCCTCCTCCCCACTCTGAAATTTATATGTTGAAATCACCTCTTATGACTTTACTTAGAGTAGGTGATTAAGGTTAAATGAGATAATAAAGGTGGGGCCCTCATCTGATAGGATTAGTGTAGTCGTAAGAAGAGCTATGGAGAGCTCTCTTTCTCTCTCTGCCACGCCATGACCCAGTGAGAAGCCAAAAAGAGAGCTCTCATTAGAACCCAACCATGCTGGTACGCTTACCTCAGACTTACAGCCTCCAGAATTGTGAGAAAATAAATTTTTGCTGTGTAAGACACCCAGTCGATGGTAGTTTTTAAAATGGCACTTGATTATGGCAGCCCAAACTGACTGAGACAAACGGATAGGCAAAACATTTTAAAGTCTGTCAATACCAAATAGTGTGCATATGAGTGAGTGGGATATCATAGATTCCTAGTTAAATATCAGTACTTTGAAAAAAATTTGGCACTACTCAGTCATTTTAAAAATAGTCTAATGTAAGCCCTGGCTGGCGTAGCTCAGTGGATTGAGTGCGGGCTGCGAGCCAAAATATCGCAGGTTCGATTCCCAGCCAGGGCACATGCCTGGGTTGCAGGCCATGGCCCCCAGCAACCACACATTGATGTTTCTCTCTCTCTCTCTTTCTCCCTCCCTTCCCTCTCTAAAAATAAATTAATTAATTTTAAAAAAGATAGTCTAACCTACAACTCAGATAGGTACTCTACTTCTTGCTATTACCCTAGAGAATCTCCTTTATGTGCATACAGGAAACTAACAAAAATGTTCTTAGCCACATTTCTGTAATAGAAAAAAACAAAAAACAAACAAAAGCAAAGAACAACAATAACAATACTGAAGCCAGTTGTAGGAGAATGGTTAAGAACATTCTAGAATAATAATGAAATGAAACACTATACAGCAGCAGAAATTAACAACCTAGTACTAAATTCAACATTGGTTAATCATAGAAACACACACTGAATAAAAAACCAAATTGCAAAAAAGAAGCAAATTGCAGAAAAATACCATTACGAGAATTTGAAAAACGAGTCTAAGCCATTTGCATTTTAAGAATGCATATATGTATGTCTATATGTATGACAAAAATCTTAAAGAGAAACAACATAATAACACACACACGGAATTTGGATAATGCCAGCCCTGGAGGACTATGGGAGAAGTAGTAATGAAAGGGCAAGGAGAGGGTTTCACATTCTGGCAATGTTACATTTCTTAGCTAGGTGCTTGGTACACAAGAGCTTATTTTACTAATATTTTAGATCATACACATACTGATTTTTACTTGCCAAATAGTTTATAATAAATGACAAAATTAGAACTATTGAGAAGTATATTTTGGTAATTAAATGTAATTTTCTTAATTAACGGGTGCATGTTCTTAACTTCTTCTAGACCACACTGGAGGAATACAACTAAAGAAACAAGGCTCATGACTCATGACAGAATATGAATCTGACTAATTGGAGCTAATTGCCTACAGGCACCCTGTGAATTGCTCAATTTTATCATTAAGTTCAGGGCAAGAGAAACCACCATGAAAAATCAATGAACAACAGCTCAAAATGTACCTTTGCCCAATTATGCAATGATTATGTTTAGCTGCAATTAATTATGACAATTAAGTAGTTCTTACTGTATGGGTAGCATTAACTCATTACATTAACTTGCTTGCAAAAAATTGGTTTGTGACCTGAAAGGGCAATGGCTTTCTTGTGATATATTAGCATTTGAAAAAATGGCTAATGTGCCTCTTTTGAAGAGACAGACGCAAATACTCCATTTGTAAACATTTACTATTGATTCCTACTTTCAGTAATATTACGCAATTTTAAATATTATATAATATAAAATATATTAACCCTGGAGGGAAAAAGTAATAGTGAATCCTGCTTCAAAATTCTGTACTGAACATATAGCCTCCCTTCCTTAATAAAATCCCTAGAAATGATAAAGATAGAGAATAAATTAATGAATGCTTTTTCAATCACAAAAACAAAAAGGGAAAACTTGGCAAGCCAGAAACTCACAAAGTCCTGAAAGATGACAAACCAAGGGGATTGTATTGACAAAGAAAACAGGAGACCCAAATAACTGGAACCAAGGCCTATATCAAAAGGAGAGAACAACACTCAGAATTCTTTATTCCTGGTTGTCTTTGATCCCAAGCGTGGAAAGGGGCTGGACCTTGCATGTTGGTTACCATGGTACAGCAGCAAGATCACTGTAGCTAGGGATATCTCTGAATAAAGTAAGCTACACATTAGCAAAGGGGAATGTCTGTCAGTCTCCTCAGGGAGGAATGAGCAAGGAGCTTTGGAATCAAAGGCCCCAAAGTAATGCCCCAGAGAAGAACAGGGAAGCCAATCAATCATGTAGGGCAACCTGTTGAGATTCAGTGCCTGGCTGTTCACCTGTCCATCCTCTAGTATTACTTAAAAATGCACTGAAAAGAGATCTTGATTACAAAGTTGAGTATACAAACCCAACTTTTTTTAAAGATTTTATTTATTTATTTATTTATTTAGAGAGAAGAGAAGGAAAGGAGAACGAGAGGGAGAGAAACATCAACGTGTGGTGGCCTCTCCTGTGTCCCCAACTGGGAACCTGTCCCACAACCCACGCATGTGCCCTGACTGGGAACCAAACCGGAAACCCTTTGGTTCACAGGCCTATAGCTCAATCCACTGAGCTACACCAGCCAGGGCACAAACCCAAATTTTTATACAGTTCATGAAAAGCCAAGTATGAAGGAGACACAACAAACTAAGCAAATGAAAGAATTTTCATCTAAGGAAATGTAATAAAAAGAGCAAATGGGACAGGGTTGTAAAGTAAATTTAATTTGTATCCTTAGACAATAAAAAGGATTAGGACCTATGATGTGAAACAGAGTGTTATCAATAAGAACTAAAGTTCAACCTTAGATATGAAAAACTAATTATAAAATAAAAAACTCAACAAGTGAAGTACATAACTAATCCAGAAATTTCAATATCCTTAACTGTTTCTGAAAGAGGCCATAGAGATAATGGAAGTATGATTCAACTGTGAGGATTTTCCCATGGTAAATAAAGAACAGTATACAGGTGGAATGACCCAGCCAATTGCTGAGCAAAATAAAATAGAATAATATTTCCCCTATGCAAATATGCACACAGACATGTGGACATGTTATAATTAATTTTTATGACATGAGTAGTGAACAGAAAATCCTAGAAGATTGAGTGGATAAAAATACATGCAAGAATAACATTTAAAATGATATCAGAATAAACATCAGAAACTATAAATTCATGATAGTTCAGCAGTATCTTCAAAGTGTAGAGCAAAAAATGTCACTTTAATATTCAAAGTCTTCATCAAGTTAAAATATCAATCACATATAACAACAAAAATATAGTGTGCCTCGGAAGTGCCACCAGCAACTAATCCATTCTTAAACAATTAATTAAAAATGTACTCAAGCAAGAAGAAAAATGAACACTGGAGGAGGTAGTGGGGTTCGAAAAGCAATGCTAAGCAGAGAAATTAGTTAAGACTTCTTATTAAGTCAAATTAAGCAGTAATTATACAATTTAAGAATATATTCGAAAATATATCACCACATTAAGGAGATGACAGAGAGAAGGTAAATCTGAGTATGTTAATTCTTTTGCTTTATTCGGGGAAGGATTTGTATATTGATTCACTTTGGTTCAGAGTAGGGCAAATAAAACTCAAACCATCAAAGAGCCAGAAAGAAGAAAAGGTTACTTATAGTAAAAACGGGGGCGGGGGGAGGGGAGAGAGGAGAGAGAAAGTATATAATAGATTTACATGTATTAGTTTTAAAAATAAATGTGTCTATAAACTACAATGCAGATAAATAAACAAATGAACAAAATATATCAGTCAAAATGCCACAGATTAAAGGATTCAAAAAGTAAAATAAGAAACAGAGAGAAGACTTTTCTATTCAGGTAATGGCAGTTACTTGTACTCAGCTACCAGGCCCATAGATAACAACTAAAAACTGGAAATACAAATATATTTTAAGAAAACTCTTTTGAAAGTGTGAAGAATGAAAAAAGCAGGAGGAAACAAGACAGAAGTTGACCCTTGGGAAAAAAACTGCACTGGGTTAAATATGCATTTATGTGAGTTTTTGCCTGAGGGTACTCTTCCTGAGCCCCTGATGGGCGAGCTCAAACTCAGGGAGAAAAGCCCAGCCTTGTCTGTTTGAGGAAGCCGAGGCTGGAGTTCTGAGACACTAGAGAGAGTAAGGGGGCTATCCTTAAGGAGGGAGCCATGGGAAGGAGGGGAGGCAAGACCTGAAATCTGCATATTAACTCCATTCAAATAGGGTGACTGTGCCTGTATGAGTGAGACTGCAAGATTCCTGGGAGAAGCCAACCACTGGAAAGCGGAAAGAACTGAACGGGTTCAGCTGCCGCTTACAGCCAAAGAGTTTTGATTTTGAATCCTGCCAAATTCATTGCCTAGTAGAATAAAAGTCATCTGTTTTCAATGAAAGGTGATATAATCTAGCATATCTACAATGAATTTTTTCCTAACTTTGGTGAACTATGTAAACTTGTGTATCTAATAAGAAGCTCAGTGAACCCTAGACAGGATAAATACAAAGACAGCCACACCCAGGCACATCAGAGTCAACATGCTGAAAACCAAAGATAAAAAGAAAAATCTTAAAGGCAGCCAAACAGAAATGGTACATTTCAACACATTATAATGATTCAAATGATGACTGATCTTTCACCAGAAATAATGCAGCCTAGAAGACAAGGAATTGAAGTCATTAATGTGATTAAAAATAAGTCAATGCAGAATTTTACTGGAACCGAATCAACAAAACAAATAAGCAAGCAAAATATATGCAAAGGCGTGCAAATAAAGAACAAACTGACAGTAACCAGAGGGGAAGGGGGAGGGAGATAACGGGGGAAAGAAGGGGAAGGATCATCAAGAAACGTGTATAGAGGGCCCATGGACAAAGCCAAAGGGGGGTAGGATTGAGGGTGGGAGGTGAGAGTGGGTGGGGTGGGGTAAAGTGGTGGTGGGAAAATGGAGACAACTGTACTCGAACAACAATAAAAATCCATTAAAAAATGAAGTTCACGCCACCTACATTGTGGCAAACTAACCTCGTGCGCCTCCTGATATCACAGATCGAGAATGACTTCTGTGGTATTGCTGCCGATAAAGAATAGCCTGGAATGTAGTCATAAGGAAACATTACGAAAGGCATTCTGAAAGGTCACTGGCCCGTCTCTTCAACGATGTCACGATTTAAAAGGACAAAGAGGCTCAGAGATACAGAAGGCTGGAGTGCTGCTACCACCTTTTATTTCCTTACAGTGAACAAAAGCTGGGTACACTGAATTCACAAGTTCCTTGAACTACTGAAGAGCCAACTTTTCAGAGCAACCATGGACCCAATATCCACTGAGAGGTGGGCTCCTTTCAGGGACAGGTGAGAAGTCAGCACTTATGTACCTGCGGTAGACCCAACCGCGCATGGCAACAAGAGTTTGACAAATTTGCCGAGGTTTTGTGTGTACTGACCAGAGAGTGTGAAGTATCTGGAGACTGCATAATGGGGCTGGCCTGAATCCTCCTCAACATTTTTCTCACACCTCACCCTCAGGTGCAGACAAAATAGATTTGGGAAGGTATCAAGAAAATACGCTTTGTAGAGAAGATGCGGGGGGTGGGGGTGGGGAGAATAGCAGCAGGTGAGGAAGGGGCACAAACCCTTCTCCATCGATCTCCTCTGCACGATGAAATCCTACCATGGAAGTTATAAAACTGCCACTGAAGTTCATTTCGTTCTTTTAAAATGAACTTTGTATTGAAATATGACATCATGCCCAAAAGTGCTGAATAACAGTACAGTGTAATGCATTATATAAGATAAACACACCTGTGTAATCAGCATCCACATTTAAAAAAAAAAACATTATAAAAACCCTTAGAATCCTGCACCCTGTTCCTTGTCTCAGACTCTTCTCTCCAAATGTAATAACAACGCTGACTTCTAATACTATAGATTAGCTTTGCTCATTTTTGAACTTTATATAAATAAAATTGTGAAGTATGGATGTGCAGCTAGTTTTAACATGCCAGGAAAATAAAGATAATAGACCATAAATAAGCTTCAAATGCCAAATCCTCATTAACACTGTCTCTTGGGTCAGACAGTCTTACAAAACCAGCCAAAGACACCCAGTGATTACCAGAGAAAAGTGGGTCATATCTGTGTTGATAGCTCTATTTTCAATCTTAATGATTTAAGTTTGTAGCTAGAATCCTCATTAGAGAGTATACACCCATTAAAAAGTTACTTGAAAAGCTTGGAAAAGTTATGAGGCATTTGTTAATGTTTAGCTGTTAAAAATGTCAAAGGAGAAGCTGGGGACTTACTAAAAAGGCAAAACCAAAAAGAAGTTGGTAACTGCAAAATACCAGCAGCATAGGCATGCCCGACCCTGTCATGGTGCGAAGAGTGGTCCTTTAGAGCAGCATTTTCCTGTCTCAACTTAGAAAGTGCAGAGGTACCTCAGTGCTCATTGTTAATTTGTTCCAGAGCTCAGGATGAGTGCTGAACAATGAAGCATTTCTTCTTGTGGGGCAGCGTCATGACTCAGACAAGTTCTAGGAGGTGTAACAAGTCCCGAGCAAGCACTGAGTGCTGAAGCACTTTTTTCTCATCCAAATGCAACGAGTACAGGGTTTGACAAGTTCTGAAGGCAATGAGTACTGAAGTACGACTGTATTCCATCTGTGGTATCTGTGGTGGTTGCCAGTATTGTTTAGGAACATGACACCATTGTGCTTTCCTGCCTCCTTGATGCAGCCATGTAACTTGCTGCAGCCAGTAAAATGCAAGAAGTAATCTATAAAGCAAATGCCGAATGGACACCATGAGAAGAAACCCCTGCTGACCTGTGTTGCTCATAAATCATAAGTGAGAAATAATTTTTAAGTGCATTAAGTTGCTGGGAGTTTGGGGCTGTTTGTTATGGCAGCATAACAAAGCCTAGCCTTACTTAAAGAGTATTGGTTTTTATTTCTCTCTTGAAATGATTGAAAGATAAAATCATTTTGTGAATATTTTTCCCTTGGAAGTGTTTCAAATGATCTGAGTTCACAATATTTTTATATGATATTTGTCATGTATGGTGATTGATGGAAATCATAAGAGCTCACTCAATAGTGACTGAAATGATCACTTATCTATAAAGCTCCGAAGGAGCTTATCAGTAATATGTTTCACACTGTTTCTATTATGAACCAATTACAATTAAATAATTCAATTTAATTTAATTTAATCTAAGAATGGACCAAAGGGTAAGGCAGACTTATAAAGCACACTGATGTTTTGAGCACTGGTTAGTGAAGAGCATCGAAAGAAAAATAGTTCTGTGAGTGAACCTAAAGATGCCTTCCCATCTATTAGGTTCACTAATAGAGCCATGAGTTACCTCCATGTGATCCAAATTCTCAATTTGCACATCAGGATGACTGTAAGACTCCCAAGGACCATGTGAAAAATTAAGTGGTGAAAATTATGTAACTGTGACTTTTCATCCATTGAAAATGAAGATCATCCACACCTGCCAGGTGTTGTTTGCATACTTGCAACTGCAAAAAGCAGTGCCAATCTCTATGGACTGTCATTTAGCAACAAAACTCCAAATTATACAAATAAGCAAAGTGGCTGTTGAAATACAAAATGGAAGAATTCTAAATACCAGGCCATCCAAGTGATTCTTAACAATTTGAACTACCATAACACACAGTTCAAAATTAATCAATGGTTTGTCTACTCAATCACCAACTCAAATAGTTATGGAACTGGGAGTTTAAATTTTTAATTAATTATACATTTTTAAAGAAATTAATTTAAAATAAATTAAATGCCTGTATCACACATAAACAGTGATAAGTAAAAAATTGTCTTTATGAATTATGATTACTGCATTTTAATCAAACTTTACATTAAATTATTTACCAGCATAATGAGCTTAAAGCATACATACACGTTTTTCCTTAAAACTATTTCTTTACCTCCTACCAGGCAAAAATGCCTAAGTGATCTACTGGACAAATGAAAATGTGTTAAATCACAAGATGCAAACACGAAGGGTTTTGCTGCCGCTATTGCTGTTCTTTTGTTTGTTTATTTAAACATTTCTGAGCTTCAAAAAAAAAATTCTGAGCTTCTTGAAGAAAATCTCGGGTTTGGGTATGCTCTGACCAGAGGCTGGCTTGCAAGTTTGAACTGTAGCCTTGCTTACATGGGAAGACATAGCAAGACGTAGCCATGTCACAGAACATTTTGAGGGCATATGCCTCAATATGTTACCTCCTATACATCCCTGGAGATGCAGTTTCCTCTGGCCTCAGTTTGGTCTTCTCTTTACTGAGCTAGGAGGTAAAGAGAACTAGGAGGTACAGAGAACTCAGGACGGAAGCCTTTCTGAGAGTGCACGGCTTGATTTCCGACAGCACCACCATTTTGAAATCAAAGCAAGAGGAACATTTTTTCCCTTCTGCCTCAGACATGCAAGATGCTATTATCCGATCCCCTAACCATGTAAATGCACACACTGATAAAGCTTCCTGGCCCGCAAAAGACTCCCATGTATGTTGACACTCAGTCTGTGTATTTTCCACACATCCACGGCTTTCCTTTATTCGTATGACTACGTTCTGACTCGCCATACAACATTCCCTTGTTTGCAAAGGCTAGAGTCACGGTCCTCTGAAAGGATGGTGCATAACCGACTTGAAGTTGCAAAGTACTAATATAATTTGACTTGATGACATCATTCTTGTGCCCTGAAAATGCCTCATGATTTTTTATATTAAAGCTAATGTTACTTTGTGGATTTCCTGTTTGTCCTCAAGGTAACTGAAGGCCTAGCTTGCTACTACAAAGCCCAGAGCAGCTGCCAAAATTAAATTCCAGGACGTGCAGTTAGCAAGAGGGGTATGGAGTTGCACATCAGGTTTGTCTTACCTCCTGGAGGTGGTGACGGGGTGGGCAGCAACAAGCTATCCCCACGGGAGGCCCTTCTGATGGAGAAAACTAGAAACATGAAGGTCCCTGGTAAAAGTAAGTTGGTAAGCTGTGAGCATGACAGGGAATGACAGACCAGAATACGGATAAGGGAGAGTGGGGCTCAGCACAATGTACCAAATGGTTTGCTTGCCATGTTGGCTGGCATTTATTGAACCAGCCCAGCAGTCCATGTGGCATTTCTCACTTCTGGGACATCTCAAAAATTCCACGTGACCCCTGACACATAATTTAGAAGTCAGCGATGGCCTGTAGTGAGCGTGGATCATCTTCGGTGCCAGAAAGTGTTGTCCCTGACTATGATTCCACAAATAAAGCAGACTGCTGAGAATTGATTAAGAAATAGAAATGCTATAGAAATAATAGAAATTGAGAATAGAAATAGAAATAGAAACTTGTGAGAGGGAAGCAGGGGGAGAACTGAGGTAGTGAACCGGGCCATGAAGTGGGGAGAGGTGGCAATATAGAAGAGATCGAACGTAAGACAACAAAGGGGATGGTTGGCATGGGAACCGAAGCTGGCCCCTGCAAGATAGCTACATGTTGGCTTCTCCTTTTCTTCCTCCCTAATTAGGACAAGGTCCTAATGCACAAGGGGGTGTTCTTTGCAGAAATGTGACGGAGTGGGGGGGGCAAATAGAAGAGGCTGCCAAGCTAGATGCCTATTGCGAGGTGAAATAATGCAAAGTGCACCTCCTCCTCCTGCAGTCTTGGTGCTGATCCTATCCATAGAGTGAACCTCTGTCATTGACCGACTGTGCCATTTGGGGAAATCAATCTCCTTAAGCCTCAGTTTCTCTGTCTGTGAGATCTGAAGACCATAATACTCGCTTGGTCTATTTCATGGATAGTCACTCAAATAAATAATATTTAGCAAAGTCCTTGCTTAACTGTCAAGTCCTAGAAAATGAGATATTAGTTAACAACGGTAGGATGTTCATTGGGGGCATGAGAGCCATGCTCCCTAAGAGCTTGGAAAACACATTAATGTAGGAACAGACACACACATACAATCACACACAGAGAACATGCGGAGGTAGAGCTAGGGGGAAGCCTGCACCCGAAATGTCAGATCGCAGAGTTCGGCACGCAACTTCCATCACCCTGACCTGCGTACACGGGAAGGCTGAGTGGGACGGTGGCTGCATTTTAGGGAGCAGACAGCTAATCCACCGTGCTTTCACCTGGGTGGAGAGAGGCTCCGAACATCTCTCATTGTCAGGTTTGATCATTGTGTTTCTCAAACATTTCCCAATGACCAATATTTTTTAAATGAAATAGAATAATAGACGGAAATAGAAAATATCTGAGGGTATCAGGAGTTGCAAGGATGAGAGTGGTTCAGTGAAAGTTTTCAGTTAGTGCTTAGGGGAGAAAGAGTGGTGTGTGTGTGTCTACCTGTGTGTGTCCTCACTTGTGGATGCCAGCACATTTGTCTCTGCTTTGGCGTACTCTGTGAGGGTCATAAAGTTTAGGTCCCTTCCCCTGATCTCTGCTCACATGATACATTTTTGATAATCATTTGTTTTTGCGTGAAGCTTCCTCATGAGGAGACAATGCCCTACCTGCCACAGCCAGCCTGCCGGTGGTATTTGGCTTTACGTGTCTGTTTCAGCAAACACGGATGATATGAGTCTTCCCTTCAGATGGTTCTTCTTTCAGTGTGGGAGAGCAAACTCAAATTTCCGAGTCTGAACTGGGGCGAATTCATCAGCTTAAATGACACTGTGGGAAGCCTTTTAGTGACATATGACCTGTGGTGACCTCTGACCTTGACCATCTCCCAGAGTTCCCAGCTGTCCCCGGAGTGTCCAGGAACTGAGGGGTTTCTGCGACACAGGACACTCAATACTAAAACTGAGACAGTCCTGGGAAAACCAGGGCAAGTTGATCACACGACCCTCCCAGTGTCTTTGTTTGAACTGCAGCAACGATTCTGGGGCAGTTGTGGTGAAGAGGTAGTGATGGGAGGGGCGGGAGGAAAAGGCAGACACTCGTTGCCCACAGATGACAACATGTGAGCGCACAGAGTCAGGGAACCAGTAGCTGCCCAGACAAAGGGGCAAGCTTTGGGGCCTACAGACCCCCAGCGAGATCACCCGATTGAGATTAAATCCCTTCTGATTTTTCCAGAGCCTCCCTTTCTCATTCTCCCAACTATTCTGGAGCCTCTGACGACACATCTGCTCCGAACACTGGCGCAAATAATTGGTAAGACGACTGACACAGTGAAGCTAAGGCAAGCCCGGGTGAACTCAAGGTCAATTTTCCATGAGCCAAGTCTCTCCTTAGCAGTCCCAAACCTCAGACCCTTCAAAACTCGAACTGCAGCTAGTTACCCACATTTGGTCTCATGCTTGCATTGCTCCACCCGGTCATTCTATTCCAGGGCTACTTTACCATCCTTTTACTCACAGTCTGCAACCCTGTAGAAAGGAACTATGGATGGAGGCCATTTTTGAGATCCCTCACCCTGGCCCTGGAGCGCGCACTGTGCTGGAGTCTCGCTCTCTGTGCGCTCCATCACGCTGTCTCTGACTCGCTTTGTTTTGAGGGGCTGGTGATAGTGTGCAAACAGAACATTCGTTGCTCCTGACTAAGAGAGCAAGTCAGAGAAAAACATCTCTTCGCAAAAAATGTTTATACATATTTCTTCTCAGGTCTACATGTTGGAGGAACAATTGTACTGCAGATACTGATTTTGTAGTTGCATTTCTTTTTCTTAATTGAGCTATAATTTGTATTCAGTAAGTATCCAGATACTAGGTAGGCAGCTGAGTAATATTGACAAACCTATACAACTTTGTAACTGTCACCTAATTAAGATATAGGAAATATTTTTGTGAATGATTGTAACAGTTTTGTTTTGAAATTAGCTTTTTTTAAAAATTAATTTCCTAATTTTGAAATAACTGTATATATTCACACACAGTTTGGAGAAATCATAGAGAAATCCCACATACCCTTTATACACCCTTCACCCAGTCTCTCCCACTAGTAACATCTTGCAGAACGATACTATCAAATTACAATACTGACACTGACACAGGCAAGATACAGGACATCTCCGTCACCACAAGCATTTCTCCCATTGACCTTTAACAGGGACACCTATGTACACCCCTCAACCCTGGCAACCACGATTTTTTCTCCAGTTCTACAATTTTGTCACTTTAAGGAAGTTGTATAAGTGAAATTATACAGTAGGTAATGTTTGGGATTGGCTTCTTTTTTATTAAATATTTTACTGTTATTCTATGACAGTTGTTTCAATTTCCCCCCTTTGCCTTCCTCCGCCCAGCCCACCCCCCTGCTTCCACAAGCAATCCCCACCCTGTTGTCCATGTCCCTGGGTCATTCATACATGTTCCTTGACTAGTCCCTTCCCCTTGGGATTGGCTTCTTTCATTCACTGCAACTTCCTGCAGACCCATCCCCCTCCTTGCAGGTGTCAACAGCTCCTTCGTTTTTATGGCTCGGTAGCATTCCATCTAACCAGCTTTCATATCTCAGGCAGGCCATTCCGCTTCCCTTGACTTCACCTCCTCATCTATAAATTGAGGGAATTGGACTGGATGACCCTTAGAATTTTCTTTCGATGGCAACAGTTTTATTTTAGGGGTTCTCCTCTCCCCTTAGATATAATTTTATGATTACAAAGCACAGCTCACACTTTTCTTTCATCAACTCTGCTCACAGCGTAAAAGCAGCAGCAGCAAGTGCTATAGGAGGAGAGGAGAAGGCAGGGAGTGGAAGGCTAGTTACCGCAAGCTGCTGAGCACCTCATTACGTGTTTTCCTGGATTTCATATCTAATGAATGACTACCGGGGCTGACCATAGGTTTGAATTACAGCGTCCTTTCTTTCTCTCCCTTCGTGTCAAAATGAGCTTCATTGCCTGACTTCCCTCACTTGATTTTTAGCAAGGCTGAGGTCCTAGCCAAAGGAAATCCACAAAATAATCTAAATTGTTACATTTTTTGGACATTTGCTAGAAGCCATCAAAATAAAAGTCCACAGCTTTGCAAATCACGTTCCAGTTTAGCAACTTTTCATTCTGTATGGGGTTCTGACTAGTGCCATGGCGGAGGCATGGGGAGTGAAATATAAGTCCTAACAGAGGGCCATGAATAATGGAGATCCATATTTACATTTAAGGAGAAGCCAAGCAGCACTAGGTTGATAATAACCATCCTTCCATCATTTCTGCTGGAAAATTGGGGAACCTTCCCTACTGTGCATCCCTGGCCCTTACATTCAGGGCAAGGTAACTGCCTAGTGCCTCTTAGATCCTGTCTCTGTGTCCTTTCTGGAACAAGGTCCGCTCATATACCACTCTGCGGTCTGAAACCGCTATCTTACCTTGTTCAGCTGACCATAGGAACTGAGTTGATAATTCTGTACCATGAATTACCTGTCGTTTCCTTCAGCTCCTCAATAGCAACCATTGAATTCTCAGTCACCCACGAATCCATATGTCATTTATTTTCCTTGTGTCGATTTTCTTAGTTTGCAGATGAAAATATCTCAGAGAAGTGATTCCTGACTCTGGCTCTTCAACTGCCCAGGACATCTCCAATTATCTCAAGAGGTGTCAAAATGTTCTCCCCACACGAAATTCTAATTAATACATTAAAGAAAAATAGAAATCTTGGAGGCAGTAGGGGTGGAGGTAGAACTTTGAGTCATCACCAAATCTATCAATGGCAGGCTGCTGTATTCCCAGAAGGCCAGGAACTGCTGGGGATGACACAGACTTACCTCTAAAGCCCCATTGTGAAGCCCCTTGACCTCCTGTTCGCAGCAAATACTTGTTCTCTAAGGACGAGTGGCAACTGCGAGAGGAAAATAACAGGAAACGATTTTGAAGGAGCCCAATCATTTCAGACCTGAACTGAACTGCCTGGTGAGGGATGATGTCGCTCTTAAAAACTAGGTTGTTCTGTACTTTCAAGTGAGGCAGGTATTGTTTGGAATTATCCATTCAACAATGTTACGAACAATCTAATTTCTTGGGAGACAAAGGATCCCCAGAAACGGAACTAATGGTATTAGTGTGAATTCTGGAAAGCTGGGTGGGGCAGGAGGAATCCACGGCATGCAGAGGGGAGGGGAAGGACGGAGGGGGGGTAAAAATTTTTTCTTTCAGAGACAGATTTAAAGTGGTGATGCTTGTCTTCAACGCTCTTCTATCTTTGCTTCCTTGCCTTTCTCTCTAGGTCCCTGTGTCTTTAATGAAACTTTCGGCCCATCTTCAGTAACCTACTTAAGACGGTCACATCCTATCCCCAAGTGCTCCACGTGCCACCAGTTTGATGGTACAACATATAAGGGAAAATACTCTGCCCAGGATTTCCTGGCCATCCTGCACCTCTCTAAGATTGCCCATAAATTGAGTCCCCGTCGCTTCCATTTTTGCCTCTCTTCTCACCAGTTCCACTGGGATATCTGCTGACATCTCAAGTCCTGAGCTTTTCCCCAACACCTGTTCCTACCTCATCACAGATAATAGTAACCTAATGGCTCCAGTTTCTCAGGCCGACAATCTTGGTAGTGTAGATTCTTCTTTCTCTCATGCCGCACATCTGGTGATTAGGCAAATCTAACCACTTCGGCCTGTGCAGTGCTACTTTGGTAGGAGCATCAGTATCTCCCGACAGATGCTTGCATTGCCTGCAGTGGTCTGACTTATTTCTACCCTTGACTCTTAGCAGGGGTGTCAAAGTCAATTTCACCAGGGGCCACATCAGCCTCGAGGTTGCCTTCAAAGGGCCGAATGTAATTTCAACTCCTTAACAGTTAAGGAGTAGTTACATGGATACAGTCCTAAAGTTATTTTGGCCCTTTGAAGGCAACCACAAGGCTGATGTGACCCCTGGTGAAAATGAGTTTGGCATCCCTGCTTTAGAGGCATTTCCCAACAGAACCGCCACAGTGATCGTGAAAAACATGTTACCACCCCACACAGAGTAAGAATGACAACACTTACAGTACTTTACAGGACCACGTGATCTCCTGCTACCATTCCCAGCTGACCTGTTCTCTTCCTCTTCTCCTCCGTGTCTCCTCCTGCCCTGACCCTGGACCCTGGCTGTTCCCCCAACAAACCAGGCCGGCTCCTGCCTTGTTCCCTCTGCCTGGAACATTTTGCCCAGAATTCTCAAAGCTTACTCTCTACCAACTTCAAGTCTCATTTTGCTGAGGCCTTTCTTGACCGGCTTATTTGAAAAAGCATATCTTACTTTCCCAACACTGTCACTCACTTCACCCTTTCACCGTCCTCCCTGATGCCATAGAACTTATCCCTTCTAACTTTCTTCTCGCAAGGTGGGAAGAAGGGTACTTCCCCTTGAATGAAGCCACAATACTTTTTATTTGATTTATACTCGAACAGACTGGGGAAGTAGCATTTTGACAGCGGATCCTTGTTATTGCAAGTAAATTTCCTAATGACAACTCTTAAGAGTATAATCAGCTGAAGTGAAAAAAATGTGGCAGCTCTGCAGGGTGTGGAAATTGATATGAGGCACTCACTGGTGTGTGTGATGCTGGAGGTTGAAGGTGCAGGAAGGGACATCGAAGGGGCCCCCTAGCCTGTGAGTCTCTTCTCAACCAGGCCCTCTAAACTCCTTTCCCTGCATTTTGTTATGTTTCTAAGTCTGAGCTTGGAAAAAAATGACCATTTTCTCCCAGTGGCTACCTTTTCATAGGGGTTTTGTGGGGGGTCCTGTGCACACGGAATGAGGAAGTCCTCTATCAGCTCATTACTTGCAAATCACTTGTGCCTTGTGCTTTTTGAGCTGATGCATTTGGAATGCCTAATTATCCGGCACACGGGAAGTTCTATAGGTGATGGCTGTTATAGAAGTATATAAAATAATACTATAAATTATTATTTCTACTAATGTTTTAGTGACTATTCAAGCAATGGAGAATTCAATATACAGAACATGTATATACATACATATATATATTTTTTATATGTATTTATATTATATATGTATTTCTTAATGCTTATTTACAATCACTTTTTCCAACATATATCATCCCTAATCTTCATTTAAAATGTAATATCAGGTCTCAACCCAGGACCCCATAAAATATTATTAAATGCATTTATAAAATCTTCATTGGAAGACACGTAACCATGAAAGGCCATTTCATGCCTTCATTAATAAATGTTGCAATGACGTTGTAAAAATACAGCCATGTTTATCAATTGATTTTAATGGGCCAGGTCAAAGGAAAGCGTTCATTATGCAACATGTTGCTGATTAAAACCAGAACATTATTCACATATGGTGAAGTAAATCATCCTGTAGGTATTAATGAGGAGGAGCATATTTGGACTCTTAATTTGTTCACTTCGACATCCATCAGTTTTAGAAGTCTGTTTCCCATGACTTCACTTGTACAGTCGGAAACCGTAGCAAGTATGAATTCACTGACAATGTATTTGGTCCCAAATACTTTCCCCTCCCAGATCTCTCCCACTTTTCAAACTCACACCCCTTGTTTTATTTTAGACAAAGGACCACTAGCGCGGGTTAGTCACAGATTTGCTTCTCACTGGACACGTGACTGGACCAACCCCTGTTCTTTCTGCATCCATCACCTCCGTTGTAACAGAAGGATGACAATGATTCTCTCATCTCCTCCTTCTCAAGACCATCTTTAGGAAGGCAAGGACTCCAAGTTGCTTCTTATGTCCCTCTGCTAACGGGAGGATTTTTACTTGTCTTCACCCTTTCATTGAGGCTTCTGTATCTTAGTTCCAGCTTCTTCTCACCTCATTCATGTCCAGGAGACCTTTGTCGCTACCTGGGCTTTAGAGCCCAAGCCTGCAAATGACTGAGTCATTGAGACCCCCAGTCAGGCTCGCTTGCTGGCTTCTCTGGGACCTTTCATTTCTACCATCTGTACTTCTTATGATCACACATGCTTACTTAAATTACTAGGAATGTCCAGATTTTTAGAAAGATTTTCTTTTTTTGCTATCTTAGGCTACTACATTGCTGGAATCAGATAGTAACTTCCTAACTGGAACCCCTGCTTCCAATCTCGCAAGTCTCAGATCTATTTTTACAATTACAGCCAGAGAAGTACTTTTGAAATGCAAATGTTACTCCCTCAAATTTGTTTCATGGCCCTAAGGAAAATGACCAACTCCTTGGCATGACTAAAAAGTTCCCCAGGATGTGAAGGACTCTTTTGTCTAAAGTCTCACCCTTAGCACTCCTGACCACATTCTCCGCATATGGGCCATAAAGAATGGTTTTTCTGCCAATGCGTTATGTTCTCTTCCACCTCAGAGCATTCATGTAAGCTATTCTTTCTGCACCCCCTTCCTCACTTTCAGCATCTCTAATTCTTCCCGATCCTTTTGGTTTCCACTTAAATGCCACTTCTTCCCAAAGGCCTGCACCGTGGACACCGGGAAGGCAAGTGCCTTCCCCACTTCATAACATCCTCAATCTTGTAATTATTGTCCAAGGTGTGACTTGGTGAAAAGCTGCCTAGGAAGGGAGACTGTCTGTCCTGTTCCCTGCTCTCAGTCTAGCAATTAACCTAGTACTTAGCAGAAGTGGGGGCTTCATAAATCTTGGTGAAGCAATGAACAGATTAAGCCCTCCACTTGTGAATGGAGTTCCTTACTGCAGCCTGGCTTAAAACCAGATCACTGCCACCAGTTTTAAGAACAGAACAGCTCTGCAAGGAGGTTTCTTTTTTTTTTTTTTAAAGTGTGTGTTTGGAGAATTCTGATGCTTGAGAAGTAAAGACTAAAGTGAAGTAGAAACCCAAATGCTTCTTTCACTTTGGCCTGGTGCAAAGGAGGCTCTGAGCGGAATGGGCCCAAAGGGACGACAGGCTCAGTTTACAAGACTTCAGCACAGGCATCGTAGTGAGATCCCATTAATGGGGATGCCTGGGTGACTCAAAGGGATCTTTACAGGGTAAGCAAGAATAATTTCCCATTTCTTCTGGACCACTGATCTCCCGCAGGACTTAGAACAGTCTAAGGACACCTGTCGCCGTGTTGTTAATAGCAGGTCATCTTCTCATCGAGTACAGAGTAAGCATGGAATCACTGGACTATGTCACCAACAATATAATTTAGATTTCAGAACCTCGTGGCATGATACGCCTTACATTGCTACCTCCAAAACCATTTATTTCCAGACTCTGATACTTATTGATTCAAAGACCAGAATTTGTAACCGTGTCCAATACATTTTTATGACCGCATGGAACTTGATTCTATTTGTTTAACTTTAAGGTTAATCTTCCCCCACTTTTGCAGATAACATCCTTTCCTGCCAATATTCATTTTTACTGCAGGACACAGAGGTAAGTCTCTTTTTAAAGCTTTCCTTCTATGTCAAAACCCAGGATAAATAATTAATTCTGTGCTTCTTTCATCCCTTTCCCATTTATTTCTTATTGATCAGGGGAGCCAGCATGAAAGGGAACATAAAGGATGAGTTGTTTTCATTTTGGAGTCTTCTAATTATCCTTTTCCATTAATTCCATCAGGAACATAAAAAACAAAGCCCAAACAACTAATTTCAAAAGATAAAAAATACACAAAACACAAACATTTCAAAAGCGATCGTTTTTATGCGCTGAAAGAAGGCCTGACATACCAGTCTTCGGTATACAAACACAGCTATTTAAAAAGCTCTCTGTAGATATAACTTCTACTGTTATGGGAAGGAGATGTTGTCTGAGAATTTTTAAAGTCTCTATTGGTGGTAGGGAATAGACTATGAAAAGCAATTCCCAAGGCAGTGGCATCTAAATCGTCTCCCTTCACTAGAAATAGCTCATCAGACATTGCTTGAATTTCCTACCTAAGTGCTTGAAGTTCTGATACTGGAGATTCAGTGAGCTTATCAAAGCTATGTTTTAAGAATTCAGATTCCTTTGGAAGGTTTAAGAAATCATTTTCATGTTAGTGTGAATTAGTTCAGTCACTAATGTTTAACATTTTTGAACATCGTCTCAATTTCACTGAAGATTCAGACTTTCAGAGCTCTGACGGGAAAGGGATGGAGGATCTGGGACAGCATGAAAATACAGATATTCTTACGATGTGGGCAAAAAAGAGCAACATGAGACTCATAAAGAGAAATGGGAAAGCACTAAAGTAAACGGCTTTTTCTTCTTTCTCCTAACACCGAAATAATCCAGTAGTCAGGCACATGCTATTAATATTATGGTCTGGCTAAAACCACCTCCACGACCGAGCTACCATTTAAGTATATATTATTGATTGGAAATATATATTCTGAGATTGGAACGATATCCTGAGATTCACACCTTGATGTATACTCATACTTTTGATATTACAGATTGTTGCTAAGTTGTTATAGGTATCAAAGCACATCTCTGTCTCTTTGGAATATAAGTTTTGTGGCCACATACAGTAAAAATGTAGATGTCTAATGATTAGTTATTCTTTCTATGAGTTTGTAAAACGTCTTAACTGATCCACTCCTTGGCTTGCTGGGGAGAAAACAAACCTCTCTGTAGTACTTTACCAGGCTACAAATAATTATTTGTGGAGAGTAAGCTGTGAAAGTCTACTAACATTTATAAGGAAGAAAGGAAAAAATCCACAGTTTGTCAGTTCTCAGGTTGCCACCTATCTGGAACGTGGCCAAGGTTTAAAACTAAGTTGTCGAAATGTCTCTGACTGACCCAAGTGCCAATATCTACCCCCTGCTCTTGACTCAGAGGAAATTTACCCGGACTAACCTCAACACTTATTTACTCTTACTTTCCGCACACTTCTAGTAAGCTGGATTGTCTGTTCTCAAGTTCAAAATAGCCTGGAGGCACCGAAGGAAGTGGGGCTAAGGGAGGATGTCCTTATGTAACCTCATGAAACATTGTGACATATTACTCTTAATATAAGTCACCCTTACTGCCCTTTAAAAAATATTTTCAAGCTTATATTTCTTGAGTGAATACTCTTTTCCAACTTTAGGGCTGAGCCCTTTATATAGTATTATACTTAATTGTATCTCACTCAACGTGTGAGTTAGGAATTACTCTGTGCATGCCTTCTCTCCCATTTCCTTTCCCCCTACTTTCACAGAAGTAAGTGGTTGAGTAGAGATATCATAGTAATTGAATTGTTATTCTAGGTCATCTAATATTTGAAGGCTATGGCTAGAGTTCCAATACCATCAAGGGCATCATCCTAGGGAAATTTGCTCTCATGATCACTGTTGAGAGGATACTATACGGGGCCTGTCCAAAAAGTATCCAGCCACACACTGTAAAAAATAGAGACATTCACTGAAGAAGATAGAAGACACAAGAAACATTGTACATAGGACAATGACGCCTCAGTCCCCTTCAGAGTTATGAACTTCTTGAGGAAATCTGGTTCATTGGGAGCAGTTTGAATTAAGTCCTTAGCAACTACAGCACGACTGTCTGGTAACAGAAGCTGCAGAAACATTTCTGCCATGACACATCTTGTGCCAAGATCCTGTGTCAAAATTTGGGACACAGTAGTTTGTGGAACCCCCAGATCAGCCTGTAGTTCTCGCACCATCAGTCACTGATCTTTGTGGATGGCAACCTGTACACAATAAAAGAGTCTCAGGTGTTCTGCTTGTTGCAGGCCTTCCACAACATAAATCACCTTCAACAGATACTCCAGATCTTTGAAGTGTTTGTGCCACACTTTTATTCGCACTGCACTCATTGTATCATCACTGAAAGCTTTCTGAATCATCCAAATAGTTTCTGCGGAGGAATGTTCAAGCTTAACGCAAAACTGGATGCAGATTTGTTGCTCTGCTTGCTCGGTCATTGAGAATGTGATGACCACATAGTCCACACGCTCACTCAACAGCCTCTACCACCCCCACTGACTAGTACAGTGAAGTCATCATTGTTCACACATGTGCATTCCAGTCCACTCTCCTTGGCTGCCAGGTTACACGGATATCACACAAACTGATCCCATTATATTAACAATAGTTGGATTTTTGCTGACAAACCTCATATATCCTGATCACTCTCCCTCCCATCTTGCCCCACCCTGCCATTCCCATGGCAGATGACTTTTGCCTCTCATTAGGCATGAGTCCAGGACGTGGGCAGACTTCCTGTCTACCTCACAGGAGCAGCCCCCCACCACCTAGTGCTCATGAAGTTGGTTCTCCCCTCAAACTCAGGCAAAATTTGCAAGCGTGTAAGCATATGTATATATGGATAAAGTTTTCTCAAATTCACTAGTAATTAAGGACATGCACATTAAAACCTGCTCATATTACTTATGATAAAAATACACTGATACTAGGGGTATAAATTTGTACAAAATTTAGAGATTAACTTGGCAATACCTATCAATGTTACACGTATCCTATAACCCAGAAATTCTACTCGTAGGTCCATGTACTGGATGAACTCACACATGCACACAGACACAAACACAACACTAACTACTATTAGAAGAGATTTTATGACAACAAAAATAGGAAGAAACCAAATGTCAATCATTAAGAGAATGTTTCAGTTACTGCTTATCTATCCCATAGTATTCTATACAGCAATGAAAAACCCACTGGCCCAGAGCTACATGTATCTGCATAGTTAGATGAAAATCCAAGTTTAATCGTGAGTGGGGAAAGCACCTCTCAGAAGGATACAAAGGGTATCTCTCTTAGAAAATGTTTAAAATATTAAATATTATTCAAGTAAACATATATACATAATAAAATTCCAAAGAAATCCACTGCATCCTAGGCTGCAATTGCCTATGGAAGTATATGAGTTCTGATCCAAGAGGCGTCAACAGGGATTCCCAGTTCTTCTGGCAATGTCACTTATTTGGGTAATATAGCATAAGTTGGATGAGATGAACATATGTATCTGCTCTATTATTTTAATAATTTTTCTATGACTGAAATATTTCAAAATACACTTAAACATTATAAAACAATATGAAACATTGGTTACTGCTAAGTCACAAAATCTCACACACCAAAGCCAAGATTCTCGTAAATGAATATCATCAAGATGACAACAGAGGTGTAGTTCCTAGAATTCAGTTACTTGCTAACCTCAACTAATAGACACAAACTGTATTTCAGGAAGTGGAAAATACATCTATTTGGAATAAATGGGTACACATGCATATGCATGGGTACACATCATGTTCTTACCTGCAGCCGAGGTCAAAAAATTCATGCATGAAAGGCTTGTATATTACACTTTGAAAAACACTTCCAGTTGGCATTTTAGTAACTATAATGAGTGACCACCAGCTTCAAGGAATAGGGAAAAAATGACATATTATCTAGAAACAAACTGCAAAACCTCAGAAGCATGGAGGCACTTAATGTAGGACTCACCATTTATGGATAACATACATTATTGTAGTCACTGCTTTTATCATCAATAAATCTGTCAATTTTCTATTTACCCTTTTATTCCCCTAATACCACACTTTAGCCAATCAAGCACATGTTGCATTCTCTGCTTACTTCCAGAAGCTAAAGCATCAATCGCATGCCCCTGTTACTCATGCAGATTCCTTGAACAGTATGCAGTATTTTATCTCGCATCCCCTCTGCCCCTATGAGGGAGGAGAAATGGCTAGAAAGATAAGTCCCGTGTCTTCTTAGCAGCCTCACCATGTCATGGATCTATAGGAGAAGATTCTACAACAGGGAGTTAAGGTCTTGGTTGGGTTTTTTTTTTCAGATAAATATTTTTTAGGGAACTAAAATAACTCATTTTTTTGGCTCAGGATCATTGAAGTTTCCTATTATAGCATTCCTTAGCTGTTTTCCCAACTGATGTTGCATCTTCTCTTACTCACATATAAATTTCTAGATTCAGTCCACTTAGTTTACATAAATAACTAGATTAGATTCATGTACAGTCAAGTTTTGGGTTTTTTTTTCCCTCCTGGAGGTTTTGATTCTAATTTGCAGCAGAAATGCACCCTAGGCTAGCAGGTTGGGGGTAGAATTATTTCTTGTTCATTGTCAATACTTGCCTTTTAGGTTGATGGAATGAATAAAGCTAGTGGTTAAGTCCATCCAGTTGGGATCTTTCTCAAGAAAGGCATGTTCTCCAGACTTTCACCCTAAAATAAGTGAAGAGACTGGTCATACTGGTCACATAGTAGCAGTTAAATCCTTCCACTAACACCTATTTTATGATATATCATAGTCAAAACTGGTGATTGTAAGTTTTTACTCATATCCTTGAGCTTTACGAATGGTCCTGAGAAAACCATACTAGTTCATGTATTTCATTCGTGAAAAGCTACATATCAAAGGGAGAATCCCAGAGGGAAAGGTGGGAGTGGGTAAGAGAGTAGTGCTGTTTTGAATTTTAATGAAAATAGTCAATAAGACATAAGTTGATTCTATCCATTACTCTTTAAGAAAGAAAACCACAAAGGCATATATATATATGTACATTTTTAGCACATCCTTACGTTGTTTGGGAGGACCATTCATTCATTCATGTACAGAGTAAGGAATTAGACTCAAACAAGTCAGATAGTGGATCATTTTTGGAGAGAAGAGTGGGCCTATTGCTGGTATTTCAGAGGCTCAGTCAGAGCTGTCCCTTTTGGTACAAAGGTGATTCAGCAGGAGGCTAAGTGAAGTGCTGGAGAAGACTGTCTTCCCTGTGGGCTGAATCTGGTGTTGCCTGGCTGGTGCGTTGGTTATCATTCCTGCCTCTTGTAGGCTTGGGCAGCCTTTGGACTTTTGTAAATGTAATGCCTGCTCCACTCTGGAGCTGTCTTTCCAATGCCCCAGAAATTTCTACCTGCCCCCTATTTATTAACAGACCAAAACTTGGCCACTCTTTACCTTTATTCAAATGGTGATTAGATTTGTTGAAGATTTTTTTTTCCTGATGAAGATTATACTTGTCTCCTTAATAATAGCCACTACAAATATTTTTTTCACCTTGGAGGTAACATGGGTAGGGTGAGACTTACTCATCTGGTCATCCGAAAAGAGTAAAAAAATGATCCTCAATAAAATATGAATGACAAATTAAAGGGAAGGGCAGAGGGGAAAGAGTGAGGGTGGAGGGAAAGAGAGAAATGTCTACTGGTAATAGAAGCGCAAATGCATAGACTTCAGTCCACCTCCATCTTTCAAGATCTGAAACATCATTACTGCACATGATGAATACTATTTCATCAGAAAAAAAATACATATTTTAAGTTTCTCTCCACTACAAAGGTTTTGACCATAGAAGTTTTGCTTATATCCTCTCCTCAGATGGAAATATTCAGAGTCTTGGTGTCCAAGACAATGCCTTGCTCAGTGCTCTTTTTACTCAAAGGATCAGAAAACCACTCATGTGTTTTCTTGTCTAACAGTCCCAACTAAGCCCTAAGCTCTCTGTGGCCTTCATAGCCAGGTTCCCTGGATGGCCTTGTTTCTTAAACCATTTCAGGTTAGAGCTTTGTAGCAGGCATCTCTCATGTCTGCATCACAGCCTCTCAACCCGTCTCCCACTTCAGTCCCCAATGAACCAAATGGGCAGTTTGTTACAAGCTTAGTCACACTGCATTGATAGTGTGTCACCCAAGAGTACACAATGCACCTATTCCTTATTTCTCTTAGAATCTTCTCTGACCCTGTGGTTGTTGCCCAAGTGATCCAAGGTGCAGAAGAAACAACCCCCCAGGGGGGCTGACCTTCCAAACAGTTCTTGGAGGCATTGATATGCTTCTCAGAAGATCCTGGTGGAATTAAGCTTTGTTGCCTACAGAAATAGCTTGGCTAACGTATTATTTTGTTGGTTTTCTTATTTCCCTATCTTACTCCCACTTCCTTATTCACTTTTTATTTTTTATTTAATATTTTATTGTTCTATTATAGTTGTCTCAGTTTTTCCCCCCTTGCTCTTTTCTGCTCAGCCCACCCCCCCTACTCCCACAGTTAGTCCCCACCCTGCTGTCCACATCCATGGGTCATCCATACATGTTCCTTGACTCGTACCTTTCCCTTCTTCCCACCTTGGCCCCTTCACCCCTCCCCTTCGGCTGCTGTCAGTCTGTTCCTTGCTTCCCTGTCTCTGATTCTATTTTGCTCATTTGTTTGTTTTGTTCATTAGGTTCCTCTTATAGGTGAGATCTTACCCATTTCCTCATTCTTTCTTCCTGGTATCATTTCCAAAATCAACTACTCACACCAAAATCCTAGCTTCAGACTATACTTGAAGGAAACTGAAACTACAACAAGACTCTGAAACAAATGTACATCACACCTATTATAGTACGATTAAATGCATCAAAGCCTAACCTGTATGTCTAGTAATATGATCATCACTGATAAACACAAGAGAGTCAATATCCCAGATTTTAATGCATAGTCTGTTAAATGCATCAGGGAACTCAAAGGGATGCTAAGCTTAATGATACCTAGATAGAGAGCCATATCTCCTTTTGGAAATAGGGCATATAAACTCCCACGTCATTATAACCTAGAGTTGCCAGGTAAGGTAGTATTTAAGACACAGCAAGGGGAAAAAATTAAAGACCGCATGGACAAAAAGCATTCTAAATAAAGCTTTTGTTCTTCTTACCTGACTTTCCATTCTATGCCCCCTTTGAAAGCTCTCTTCTCAAGTCAATTCACCCATTGTCTCCCTCACCTTTTTTTTTATCACGAGGGAATGTGATCTAATAAAATCATCGAAAACAAGTGCTTTGATGAACCACCCTGTAATGCTGGTCATAAAGTTCAATAGATATTGCATTTGCAGGCCTACACTTGTAAGAGATATGTCACCATCTGACACAAGAAGCACACTCATATTTATTGGTGTGTGTTGCTCTGATGCGGTGGTAGTGATTTGCTAATAACCTCTAATTCACGCTACAGTAGGATTTGTCCAAAATGAAGAGATTTTTCCTTTTTCTGTGAAACATACAACACTCTATTAGGCCATCTAAAATGGCACATTTTAAAATTGTGTTACTAAAAGTTTGAATTTTTAGAAAACCTATAATTTTCACCGGAGAAAGTACACATTCTTCTTTTATTACTAAACTTCCTTCAGTTTACATTTGCCCTTAATCATACTGTTACATGATACTGAGACTTGTACTTTATCATCAATTCATCCAAAGGCTTCGGGCCAACTTAGCATCAAAAGCGCTTCTCACGTAAGATGTTAACATTATGGGAAGATGGGTACGGGGTGTGTGCAAACTCTCCGTGCTATCTTTGCAGCTCTTCTGCAAATCTGAAATGATTTCAAACATGTTTCCATTTTGTTGTTTTTGTGTTTAAAGCCTTCTCCGGTGGATTTCATTTGTCAGTGTCATGATGTTGGGTTCAATTTTCTCTCTGAACTTTATTACTTCCCTTTTCCCCCCTCTCCTGAGAGAGAAGGTATATGTCAAAACTTATAGTCAAATAGGTGCGCTTTTGTGTCAAAAGTATGTATTCTTCTAAGAGATTCTTTTTTTCCATTTAAGAAGGGAAAAATGGCCACTCCTCTTAAACAGAGAGAGTATAAGACCATGCACTCTACTAGGCATCTAGCTGATTCTTGAGATAGGCGTGCGAATAATGTTTCTCGTCTTCCTCTCATATGAGCAACGAGCTCAAACTTCAGCTTAAATCACCAGATATACATTTATATTAAAAACATTCTCCAGAACTCATTTCTTCAAACCCTTCATTTTTATCAGAAAATAATTTTACACAGAAAAAGTACTCAAATAAATGAGGCATAAGTGCAAATCAGTCCTGGCATATGCTTTCCAATGAGGTTTCTAGTTCGTAGACACAATTACAGAGAGTAACACTGAGTAGAAATGGGTGAGTTGCAGGTCGCACTGACATGATGTCTAAAAGCAGATAATGGCATGCAAATTTTCCTAGACCTTCGATATGCACAATACGAGTTACTACTTGGGTAAAAGAAAAGCCTTATACCAAAATGGATCTGGAATTGGCCTTTCTTTGTTTTTCTGCCGTAGTCCTCTTGTTAACTACCTGTGCCATTCGTTCAAGAGAAAGACGATTTTAGTACATCTGCCAAACATGATATAATGTGCTTCTGGGAAGCACCAATGTACAGATCCTGGCAGAAGTAAGATTGCCTGCGTGAGGTTGGTAGGGTTCGTGACTGTCTAGCATGAAATGGACAGCAACTTGAGCATTTCCCCTAAAATATCCTATGACGTTCTTGAGTGTGATATTGTTATGGTACAGAATGACACGCTTATGATTTTGTAATAAAAGATGTTGTAACAAAAAAGGGGTGTTATTTGTGCCGGACACTGTATATAAGGAATCAATCACCTTTTATAAAGCTGCATCTTGCACTCAGAATTTGAGGGCAACTTATTTTCAGAGTTCTTCTTTCTCTCCTTGGCTGGAAGGCTCAACCAACCGCTCCTAGTTAGTCTCCCCTTGGATAAACTTCCCAGCAATATGTCAGTAAGAAGAGAGAATATTTCTCACTGCCTTCTGGGACGAATGATGACTCATGTTGTTGGGCAGACTGGAAGATGCTCTTGTGAGGCCGTTCTTCATCCTCATCATTTATTCTGGGAAGCTTCAGTAGGTTCTAGATTTGAGGTTGCCTCCAGGTTTCCCTTCAACTTGAACTTCTGCCAGGTTCTAGGTTTGTAGATTATTTTCTGCCAATTTCTGAAGCCTGGAATGCATTGGCTATGCCCAGCGAGAGGCAGATGACGTCTTTGAGGACTCTCATCTCTTCTTTCCTTTCTTGATGTGCCAAAATTATTAGTTGCTTAAGGTAGGGTGGTCGCATGGTTGAATCTCCAATCTGCGAAGCCACTGGGGTACTGATTGAGTTTTGCTGTCATCTATAAACTTAAAGTCATAATTCTTTTTAAAAACATTTTATTTATGTATTTATTTAGAGGGGAAGGGAGGGAGAAAGAGAGGAACAGAAACATCAATGTGCGGTTTCCTCTCACATGGCCCCCACTGGGGACCTGGTCTGCAACCCAGGCATGTGCCCTGACTGGGAATCGAACCAGCGACCCTTTGGTTCACAGCCCAAGCTCAATCCACTGAGCTACATCAGTCAGGGCTAAAGTCATAATTCTTACCTCTTAGAGATTCCAGGAGAGTTTAACATAGCTGATTTTAGAGCTATGTAGACAGAGACATATACAGTCCTCCTGCGGGTGTGCCTAGAACTGGTAATGGTGGCTACTCTTACTCCACGGGTGGCAAACACAAGGCCCGTAGGCTGAATCTGGCTCTCCACCTTGTTTTATCCAGCCCCACACCTTGTTTAGACCTAGTGGCAGCACTCAGCTCCTTGCCCCTAGTTAAGGAGTAGTTACATTTATACTGTCCTAACATTACATTTTGCCTTCCAAAGGGAACTTCGAGGCTGATGTGGCCCCTGGTGAAAATGAATTTGACACTCCTGCTTAGTCCCTCCAGAAGGCGGCCTCAAGCCGTATCCCTGAGAGTCATCCGGCTCCACCCACTGCGTGGTGCACTGACGCACAGATGTCTCACTTTTAAGTGGTAAGTGCTTCGGGGGCCTATTGCATCAAGACTTGGTCACGCTAAGCAGTGTTTTTCTACAGCTGATGTTCCATCTAATGTGCCTCGAAACCTAGTCCTGCGATGTCTCTAGAGAGCCCACACCAAGCAAGCAGGAACAGTTGTTGCGTCCTCGGCAGTGTTGAACTTTGTTACTGAGAAACTTGGCAAATGTCTCTGGGCAGAGAGTCACAGAGTTCAAACTGAATCACAGATATTCTCTATTCACTCAAAGCCGAAGTTCAAAGTAAGCCCAAGAGTGATGTTTGCTTGTTTATGCGTGATGACTTTCTCTATTATGGATTGTCTAGCTTTCCATCCTGTTTTGTCTAACCCTTTATGGCCTTCCTTTTATTGCTCCTTATTTTAATTCTATTGACTTTTGAAATTCGAGCTTAAAATCCTTCTGTTCCACCAAACCTCTCCAGATCACTTATCTCAGACTGAATGTATGTATGTCTTCTCTGAATTGCTGTTGCTACAATCATGCACTAGCTTTTGTGATCATCATCTTCCTCTTAAAGAGCCATTTAAAATGTCATTGTTATTCCATGAGAAACACGTATCAGGTTTATTTTCTCAAAAAAGATGGTGAACTCTTTGAAAGAAAACATTATGCTTTTTGGGGTCTGCCATAATGCCTACAACAAATGTGTTAGTGGACATAGTATTTTCATTTGCATAATGGCTTCTTCAAATACCTGCAAGACTGCCAACTCTCAAAGATTTCTGCTACTGGGGTCTGTTTATAGTTTGTTTGTTAGTTTAATGAACAAAATAAAGTCACAAACTAGAAGCAGACTTTAGTAGCAGGAATCTTTTATAGGGGAGCGGGGGTTGCAGCTGGGTGAAAAGGGTGAAGGGATTAAGCAAAAAAAAACCAAAACCCAACAAACCCTCATAGGCACAGACAACAGGATGGTGATTGCCAGAGGGAAGGTGGATGGGAGGTAGAAGAAGGCAAAGGGGGGATAAATCATGACAGAAGGAGACTTGAGCTGGGATGGTGAACACACAGTACAATATGCAGATGATGTGTTACAGAACTGTGCACCTGAGACCCATATAATTTTATTAACTGTTACCCCACTCAATTCAATAAAAATTAAAAATAAAAATAAAGGTACCTGCTACTGGAGAAGGTCAAGTGCCTGTAAATTATCCAACATTTGAATTAGTTTAAAAAATCATTTATGTTGATTTTGGAAGATATTAGTGGCAGCTACATTCTTTCCCTAATGAAATGATTATTTTTTCTTTGGTTATCTTCATGATATCCTCACTGAATGACCTTGACTGTGGATAGAACGCTTGCATTTCCAAGGACAGAAGGAACTCCCTCAATGCTCTCTTCTTCAGCTTTCAATTTCAACTTGCCTAGAAGTATTTTCTCTGTCTTTGTGTCTCTGTGTCTAATTCTTTACTCTTGGGAAAGAATCAGGGGAAAGAGAAGCATCTCCAAACCAGTGCAAGAGCAATTCATTAACGGGGACAAAATTCTCCAGGGCCAACCATTGTTACAAGGAGGGGGGGTCTCTTAGGTTTGGAGGCCTACATGGAAACAACACACTGTGGCTTAAACGACAGCAAACGTTTGACTTCCAGAGGTTCCCAGAGGGTAGGCTTTCTTCTAACGCGGCTTATATACCAACTGATGACATTATTGGACTCCCACGATGATGCTGGGACTGGTGATCCAAAGAACATTTAAGTAAGTGCTCAAGGTTTTGGATAGGGGAATGGGACACAGCATAAACATAACTGCAACTTGGGGTGGGAGAAATGTGAATAAAAAAGGAAGCAGGAGTTTATGCGATCATATATGAAAAGTGCCAAATCTGGGCTACAGAGAGAAGACATTGCCAAGGTCACTGAGAGAGAGCTGCCTAGTGAAGGGGTGAGTTAAGCCCGGCACTGAAGGTTGAGTAGGAGATTAATTTAGGCATGCCATAGCCGTGTGTTATAATAGGGAGACGCTCACACATGCCTCAAATAGCCCTGGGTTAGGAGCCAGGTTATATCCCTCACCAGCTGCATTTACTAAATAATACATGCTGTCAAGACGATTATGGGGAAGCTTTTTAAGTATCTAGTACAGTGTCTGGCATATAGTAGCATCTCAAAAATCATAGCTGCTATGGGTACCCATAGAATCTTGGAGTATTTTTTATGATGCTGCTGCCTTGAGCACTGGTAAACACAGCTGTTTCACTATGGCCCTGGGTAGCTGTGGGACATAGCTGCAGGGGTTTCTGCTCAGCTCCCTAGGAGTACCACCAGGAAAGGACGTGGGCCTCATTCAGAGCATTCAGAAGCCGATGGAAGAAGCCATGAAAAAAAGCTCAAGCCCTCAACTACAGTGAAATTCCAGGACAGACAAGGTCCTTGGAAGGGCTGGCTTATTCTGAATTATAAATTGGGGGCGTTCTGTCTTCAGCTTTCCGTCTTCCTTCTCCTTCAATCCCTTCCCTCCGTCCTTTGCCTCCACATGCAATGTGGACCTCAAGCTGCTTTGCTCTGCCCATCAATGGGTAAAGCGAGCAGTCTGATCAAACTCTTAGACACTAATAATGCTTAAGGGATTTACTGAGTCACTCTTTCCACAGATATTGCTGTTTAACATTTTTCAAAGGATAGACAGTGTTTAAATCCCGCGTGACTGAGAGTAGGAGTTTGGGTGTTAGCACTCAGTCAACAGGTGGGGTTGGGAGCAAGGTGGTTATGACCAGAACTACTGAATTCATTTCATGTGGAGAAAAGCAAGGTGAAAGGAAGACATGCTGAGCATTCAGAACTATGGGAACTAACTGAAAATCTCAACTCTGGCGCTTTTACTTATTGATCCTTGTCAAGTAATTTTACCTCCCTGTTCTCATTTTCCCCAATGAGTAACGAGAATGATAATCCTCACCTTCGATAGGCTGTTCTTAGGGCTAGACAAGCACGTCTCGAATTGAATGTGCACACAAACCAGTTGGGCGTCTTGTTAAAATACAGATTCTAGCCCTGGCTGGAGTAGCTCAGTGGATTGAGCGCAGGCTGCGAACCAAAGTGTCGCAGGCTCGATTCCCAGCCAGGGTACATGCCTGGGTTGCAGGCCATAACCCCCAGCAACAGCACATTGATGTTTCTCTCTCTCTCTCTCCCTCCCTTCCCTCTCTAAAAATAAATAAATAAAATATTTAAAAAAATAATAATCAGTTTTAAAAAAAAATACAGATTCTGATTCAGGAGTTCGGAGATGGGGTCTGACATTCTGCATTTCTAATGAGCTCTCAGGTGTGGTCCGCACTGCTGATCCAAGAACCACATCTTGAGTGACAAGAGGCTGTTAGATAATGTCACGAATGAGAAAGTGGGCTTCCTCCCCTCAATTTGGTGCGAAGAGATCATTCCTCACCCTTGGCTTGTGAGCTGTTGCAAACAGTAAGTCAAGTTGAGGTTGGAGAAATGTAGAGAAGAAAAATTGCTTCCATGGTTTGGGGAGGGAGCAGAAAGGCTGAAAGCTGCAGTTTGCATCTTGAAAGGAGCTTCTGAGATCTCCTGGCCAGGGCCGCTTGAGGGGAGGCCAGCCATGCTGTGAGTTTTCCTCCTCCAGCACCACACAATGGCTGCCTGTGTTTCCTGAGGGAGGCGGCCTAGTTCCGCTGCTGCCTTCAGCTGCTGTTCATTTGCTCCCTTTTCGCTTGGCTGTAAACACGACTAATGTTTAGGAAAATAATCTCTATATTTCAGTATTCTCACATTTGATTCCACTTCTATAAATATGAGTGCACTGGATGGCTAAAGGTTTACTTCATAAATCTGTCACTTTCTCCTCCGAATATTCCTCCTCTCCACTTCATCCTTCCTCCCTAGTCTTCCTCACTTCCCCAGTCCTGCTAATAATGGTTAAATTTACATTCCTGGGGAACTTATTCAGTTATCAATTGTAGCCACATCATTCACATTCTCTCATGCGCAGGTTCAATTATCCTGTCGCTGAAAAACACTGTGGGTTTCTACACATGGATTAAAGCCAGCCTCTTGACCTCGACTTGGTTCATTTTAATCAGTTGGAAAAGCATAACCATTCCATCCATGGCAGTATTACCTCCCCGAGTCTATGCACACATTGTTGATAAACACTTGTGAAGCACCATGTCGAGTGCTAGTCATTAGTCATGCACAAGACATTGCAGAGGAGATAATGAGAGCAATCAAAAGGAAAGCCATATTCCCCTCTAGCAGGATGGAAACAGAACGTGGAGGAGGGCGAGGGGAGGGCGGTGAGAGAGACTGGCCCAGTGTTCCTTTGCCTAAGTGGGTAGACAAGTGCGCATCTCGTGTGCAAAGAGAAGAAAGGCTTTTGTGAGTCTGTAAAGTGAATTAAAAATGGTGTTAAAAGAGTCTTTTGTAATTTAAAATGTTAATCTTTGACAACATGATTTAAAAAATTAAGGGCTATTTTCAAAGCACATTATGGAGGGAAAATTGATCTATAATACATGTCATATATTTAAGGAGTACAATTTAAATTTTTGACACCAGCATATACCAGTGAAACCATGATCACAATAAAATAATGAACATATACATCACCCGCAAGTTTCCTTGTGGCCTGTTGTCATCTTTTCTGGCACATCACCCATCGCCAGGAAATAACTGATTTGTTTCCTGTCACTACAGATTGATTTGCATTTTATGGAGTTCCAATAATATATCCTTTTATGTTTGACTTCTTTCACTCAACATAATTATTTTGAGATTCATCTAAGTCATTGTTCACTTTTTATTGCTGAGTACTATTTAATTTTATGAGTATGTCATAGTTTGTTTATCCATAAACCTGTTGATAGATATTTGGGTTGATTCCAATTTTTGGATATTACAAATGAAGCTTTTATGATAAGTCTTTACATGGGTATATACTTTTTTTATTGGATATGTACCTAGGAGTAGAGTGGTTACATCATATGGCAGATGGTTAACTTTTAAAGAAATTGCCACAAACTGTTCTCCAAAGTGGCTGTCCCATCCTATATTCCCACCAGCAGGGTATGAAAATTGCTGTTCCCCCACATCCTTGTCAACACTTGGTATGTTCAGTCTTGTTATTTTAGACCTTTGAGTATGTGTGGTAGTATCTCATTGTGGTTAAAATTTTTATCTCCCTAATGACTAATGACATTGAACATATTTTTATTGCTTATTTGTCATCTGTATGTCTTCTTTGATGAAGTATCTGTTCGATCATATGTTCATTCTATATCAGAATGTTTGTTTACTTTTTAGTGACTTTAAGAGTTCTTTATATATACTAGATACAAGAGTTTCATCAGAAAAATGTTTTCCAGATAGGGAGCTAGTATTTCAGTGGATTCAGAGGTGAGTAAAAGCCAGACCCTGCTTATAGGAGCTCATAGTTCAGTGAAGGGGTCAGGACAATAAAAATAATCACTTACAGGACAGCATAGGGTATACAGTACCAAAGGACATATGCACATGACCCATGGACAGGGACAACGTGTGGGGATGGCCTGAGGCAGTGTGGGGCTCTGGGTGGAGGGGGGTAAAGGGGGAAAATTGGAACACTGTGATAGCATAAATGATAAAATATAATTTAAAATTTAAAAACATAATCACTGAAGACTTAAGGGGGTACAACCAAGACTCTTGCAGGGTACCATGGGATTGCACAAGAGAATACAGTACATTTCACTTGGGAGAGCTTGGAAAGATTTCCCAGAGGAAGGGAACTTAAAGCCTTGTTTTGAACTGTGAAGAGTTGTGTAGGTGGTGAGCATTTGTAAATAAACATTCCAGGCAAGGAGATTCTGTGAGAAGGCAGGAAGGTAGGTTTGGGGATCGTGAGTTCTGGGTGACCAGAAGGGATGGGAACAATGGAAAGAGGTAAGACACGGAAGGTAGAGACTGTATGGTGTTGTCAGATTGTGGGAGGCTTTGCAGATCAGGCTTAGGCATCTGAGTTTTATCTTCAAAGCCATAGGGAGTCTGATGAATGGTTTTAAGCATCAGAGTAAAATGGTCGGATTTGCATTTTAAGAAAATGTCCTGCAGTGATGGTGAAGGATGAGAAGATAATAAGTTCAGGGAAAAAAAGGACAAGAACTTAAACAAAGCAGTGATAGCAGAAATAGAGAGGAGGGAATGAATTCTTAAGATACTTAAGAGGAGTGGTAGATGTCAGTGAGTGTTAAGATGTTATAGATGAGGGGAACAGTGGTATATAGGATGGTTCTCAGATTCTGCTTGAAATAATGGGATAATTTGGGGGCATATTCATTATGTCCAGGAATACATGAATAAAAACAGAAGAGGTGGAGAGTATTATGGGTTCACTTGTATCACTGACCACATTTATTCAACTTTTTTTTAATGAGTGTCCACCATATGCCAGGCATGGAACAAGGCATATTAAATATTATAAGATAGCCACATGGAAATTTCCAATATCATATAGAAACAGGCACCCAGAAACAAGGCCTGAGATGAAGTTCTCAATCCATGGTGACAGGTAAAACTATGGCAGACAATGAAAACTTCGAGGGAGGGTCTGTAGGATGGGGAGAGAATAAGTCTGATGTTTGACCTCTGCAATACCAACATTTAAAGTGCAGGCAGTGTAGGACAGCAAGTCAGCTAAAGAGCAAGGAAGAATAACCAGGCATCTAGGAAGAGAAAAAAGAGACGAAGCCAAGAAAGAAGAAATTCACGGCCACTGATGTCCAATGTATGAAAATGACTATTCTGGCTTATTAAATTCTCCTTCTCCTCACCCTGTATGGAAACCTCTGCATTGCATTAATTAAATTTTATTGACGGTCTCTTGCCAGGCTGAACCAGGTCCCTACCTCATCAAATCTCAAGGAAGGTATGCGCATAAGAAAAAATATATTTTACATTGACACTAAATGTTCTCCAGGGAATGTCTTTTGGCATTTCCCCCTCTGCCTGTCATTCTAAACAGTGATTGATAATTTTGGATTCATGAAATCACTTCCCAGCATATCTTAAATGTAATTATATTCCAAATTATGTGCCCCTTCTCCATGAAATGAGTTAGAATACTGGGTCCACTTCTTCTCTTCTGGGAAGAAAAATCAAGACCCAAAAGATGGTCTTCCCACCCTGCAATAAAAGCATGAACCCATCCAGGAATATGAATGTTTGCTAGGCAGGCTTGCTGCAAGGCTCAAACTAACAACCCAAAGAAAACCTATTTTCCTTCTCTCTGCCTCCCTGCTTCTATAGGTTGGTCCTTCAAAGTCTACCTCATCCTCTTCTGCATAAAGTTAACTCCAATGTTATAGTCCTCAACTCATTTGCCTTCTATTAATAACAAGCATTTCTTAACAACCTGCTTTGTATCATGCACTGTACTAAGCACTACTGAATAATATATTGTGAGGTAGATTTATGACACCCATACTACAGAAGAAGAGGCTGAAGTTTAGACAAACCAGATTTACCAGATCTGCTGAACTCTAGTATCTTAACCATCAAGTATCATACAAATCACAATAAAGATCATTTTCTCACTCAGATATGCTCAGTTACGCTGCAGTAACAGGCAACCCTTTTCTTATTATCTCTTAGTAACATATTTTTTTATCTTACTCATATAGTATGGGCAGCATAGGTCAGTTCTGTTAAATGCCCCATTACCTCATGACCCAGGCTATCAAAGCTGCCACTATCTTGAAAGTTGTTGGTCATAAAGATAGTGGGAAAGAGCTCTTGGTGGTCTTGCATCAGCAATTAAATGCTTTGGCATAGAAGTGACAGGCATTGTTTCCATTCATAACTCATTGGCCAGAGTAGTCACTTGACACCACCTAACCACAAGCCATTCAGGAAATGCAACCTGACTTAGAACTTAGAAGGCAGAAGAGCCCGAAGTGAGCTGCATTAAAGATCACACGAAGTTCAAGGGTCTAAGTATTAGATTTCTGCCTCAATTTCAGCATCCTGCATTCTAGATTTTAACTGATAAGAACATTAAAATCATATTGCAGAATCAAAACCACAATGATGTACCGCTTTCATATGCACTAGGATGGCAACAGTAAAAAAAGACAGACCATAGTAAGTGTTGATGAGGATGTAGAGAACCTGGAACCCCCATACACTGCTGGTGGGAACATAAAATGGTACAGCCACTTTGAAAAATTATCTAGCAATGCCTTAAATACAGAATACATGTTTCAGCAATCCTACTATAGGTTATATATACCCAAGAGACATGAAAACGTATGTCCACAAAAACTTGTATACTAATGTTCATCACACCATTACTCATAATAGCCCAAAGTGGAAACAATACAAATGCCCATCATCAACTTATGACTACATAAACAAAATGTATATTTATGTGGAATATTACTCGGGAAAAAAGTAATGCAGTATTGATACAGGTTATAGCTTGCATGAACCTTAAAAACATTCTGCTAAGAACAAGAATCCAGTCACAAAAGATCACATATTGTATTAATCCAGTTATATGAAATGTCCCCAAAAGGAAAATTCATAGATGCAGAAAGGTTACTGGTTACCTAGTGCTGAGGTGTTGGGAGGAGAAAGGGAAATGTAGCATGCGTAGGTACTACAGTGTCTGGCTGTTAAGGACAAATGACACTGAATACATGACAAGGATCCTAGAATGACCTCATCGGGAATGGTACCATTTGGGATGAGGGGAAGACCACCCAACCAAACCTCCTGCAGACTGATGATGGGCTGTTTTTTAGGCAAAATTGGGTTTCAGTGTGAGGAGGGAAGAAAGGAACTGAGATATGCTTGTGCTCGTTAACCCCAGGAGGCAGATCTCAAAAGGAAAAAATAACACTGAAAACCTTGCCGTGATTTTGCGCTGATGAAATTATGTGTAGAAACTAATCTGTATTTTGTTTTTTGTTTACCTTTCATTTTGTTTTGAAAACCCTCTTCTGAAAATGTGCTATGAACTTGGAGCTCTGTGACTTGAACATACCCCCAATTTTTTAAAGATTTTATTTATTTATTTTTAGAGAGAGGGGAAGGGAGGGAGAAAGAGAGGGAAAGAAATATCAATGTGTGGCTGCCTCTCACACGCCCCCTGCTGGGGACGTGGCTGGCAACCCCGGCATGTATCCTGACGACCCTTTGATTCTCAGGCTAACACTCAATCCACCCACCCACACCAGCCAGGGCACACCCTCCAAATTTTTGTAGTGGTGCACAGAAATTTTGTTCTCACAAATAATTTTCAGTGTGAACTAGACACATTCCAAGTGGAAAAATGAAAAGTATTTATTTAAGACATGAAACTACCACTGGTAAAAAAAATAATAATAAAAAGTAATCTCTTTTGGAAAATTCTGCTGAAGTGAAGCGATGTGCATGTAGCCCAGTGAAATACAATATTAAGGATGTCTGAGAAGTTGTCAACTATATTCATAATTATGTCCAGGGTGAGATATGATATCCTTAGGATATCCTTAGGATACTGATTTGAAACTGTCTCGAGACAATGCAACCACAACATTAAATAACTGATATTTGAAGACAAAATTTTCTTTAAGAAAAGATGACCTTCTTGGGACAGAACCAATTGAGATAAAGAAGGAGACACTGGCACAAATTGTAGATCTTCTCAAATCTTGGAAAAAGACCAATTACTCTTTTCCTGTCTGCTAATTCAGAATTTTGACTTGAAACTGTAAGAAAGTGCATGCAGGGGTGTGGAGGTAGGAGTAGGGGTGGGGGTAAGGGCTTCCCTCCCCCATCCCCACCTTTTCATTGAAAGGTGATTCAAAAATGGGGAGGTTCCTCCACACAAGTTTGGCAGAATGATATTTGATTTCAAAGAAAGAAAAATTTTCTAGCTTCTTTAGGCAAAATAAAAAGGATCCTGGGGGAAGGGAGGGCAAGCACAGAGGAAGTGCAGCTCAAATAAGAAATTGTTTAGAACACTAGATCCCCCAAAGTGAAGACAGATTAAGCCTTTCTGCAAAATAGATCAAAGACAGACACAACCCCTGCCAGCAGAGCAGAGGCCATTAAAAGGAACACCACAGGATATGTGTAAAGTGCAACCACATGGCTCTCAGGGACTGGTGTGGTCCCTACCTGAATGCAGGTATTAATTAAACATGGAGGATGAGAATCACTCACCAGACCCTAAGCAAGTAGCATCCAAATCAGTTAAATTATTGGAGCTCATAAAGTCTGAGCCACATAGACTACCAAACTGTTAAGAATAAAATAATTGCTTCTGGCTTCTTCTAGATCCAAGTGGGAATCCCAATATACACTAGGTGTGTTTACATTTGGGCAAAGCAATATTTCACATGTGAAGATCTTCTTATGCCCATTTCACTGAGTCCTGTAGATGAAATGACTCTTTGTTTCTTATCCATAGCAGTTGCACACACAATTAAACATTAAAGGGGCTAAGATGCAGCAAAAATGTTGGATAACTTCATCAAAATATTCTATAGCTACAACTTGCTAACTTCTCATATGTTTTGTTTTTTTTTTCATTTTTTATTGTTGTTCAAGCACAGTTGTCTCCATTTTCCCCCCAGCGCTCACCCCAACCCCAGCCACCCCCACTTCCCACCCTCCATCCTACCCCCCTTTGGTTTTGTCCATGTGTCTTTTATACATGCTCCCTGACAAGCCTTCCCCCTTTCCCTCCCATTGTCCCCTTCCACCTCCCCTCTGGTTACTGTGAGTTTGTTCTTAATTTCAATGTCTCTGGTTATGTTATGGGGATGAAAACTTCTGAGATAGGTCCAAAAATGTTAGGAGAATTACTTGTACAGAGAGATTGGGGGATATTAAAATGTAATGTGATTACAGAATTGCAAAAAAAAATGTGCCATAAATCCAAATGTGCTCATGCTTTCTGAGTTAGCTCTTGGAGAACCTAGATAATTCATAGAAATTATTCTACTTGAACTCTTGGGCTTAAGTTTTATTTGTATTTTCTAACTCTTGATTGTTTTTTGAAAAGATAGGCTGGTCTAACACTGAGATAAGTAATTTTAATATAGTTTGTATCAGTTCTTTATTGCCACAATAATGCCACATGACAAACAAACATAGGAGCTCAGCAGCATAAAACAGTAATTCTTGATGTTTACACATCTAGAGTGGTTGGTTAAGATGGCTCTGCCATTCTTAGCTAGGCTCACTCACGTGTGTGCTATTGCTTGCTGTTATCCTGGTTGATCTTGGCTGGCTGTGGCTTGGGTGAATGGGGTAACTCAGACATGTTACGTGTCTCTTTTACCTTCCTGGCTATGTTTTCACAGCTGGGTCACAGATGCAAGGGAGAGAGCAGAAACACAGACGGCCTCTTGAGAACTAGGGTGAAAAGTGGCATGCCATCACCTTCGCCACGTTCTAGTGGCTAAAGCACGTCACAAGGCCAGCTCATAAAAAGATGGAAAACACATCCTGCTTCTTTAGGGAGAGAAACTTCAAAGTTACATGGTAAAGGGTGTGGACACAAGAGGGGCAGTGCAGGCGAACACCTGGTACTATTGATAGAATCAACCTACCAAATACATGTAAACAAAAAGGCCTTTAAAAAGTTGCAGTTCAATGTTAAGGACCCCATGATAAACAATACATTATGACACTATGACCCATAAAAATAAAAAGTTAAAGAGCTTTGGGGAAAACCTTAAAGGTCCGTAATTATTTATATTGACCCATTCCTTGCTATTGCTGCTAAATTTACTATAAGGAATTTAGCTGAAATACTGGGCAGCTTGTGCCTCTGGATTCTTTGGTGTTCCTTTAGAAGGATGTTGGGATTTCTTTTGTTTTTTTTTTTTTTTTTAGACAATTGGTAATTAACAGGTACAGACAGGGAAATCTTTGAGGCTAAGAGATCGAAGATGGTAAACATTTCAGGTTTCCTGGGTTAGGTGGTCTCTATGACAACCACTCACTCTGCCCTTAGGGTGTAAAAGCAGCCATAGACAACATGTAATTAAATGAGTATGGCTGCGTCCCAATTAAAATTTATTTTAAAAAAATCAAGCAATGGGCCAGATTTTGGTGAAGAGCTATTGTTTGCTGATCCCTGACCTAGACTTTCATACTTGGGTACCAATTTCCATGATGGTTGAACAAAAGAGAAAGAAGAGAAAATAGAGATTTCTAAATTGGAAGCAACAGTCTAAATTGAGAGCATTGTTTATAGGGACAAAATATGGAAGAGTATACCAGCAGTTACTGGAAGGAATAAATAAAAAGGATTAATAAGGTCTCATATTACAGGAAGGTAAAAAAGATACCTGAAAACTTAGACTTTAAATAAAATGATTAGTGTTCTTTCATTCTAAGTGCATTATAAGTTTGAAATGAGATATCAGATTATGCATATCTGTAATAATACTCACAACTTAAAAACGGTTTGTGTTTAGGAAAAAAATAATTTAGTGGCAAATTAAGAATCCAAGAAGCATGGTTTCTTTCACATAGAGTAACTTCAAAGGCAACCAGGAAACATTTATATAATTAAAATGTATGTAAAACTTTATAATTTTTAAACATTCCACATACATTATCTTATTTAATTCTTGCAGTAGTTCTTTTGCAATATAGATGGTATTTTCATTTCACAGATGAAGACACTGAGGTACAGACAGGGCAAACAAATCGCCCAAGTTCACACATCTGTAAGTTACAAAGCGTGTCCTTGAACCTGAATTTTCTGCCCCTTGATTTTTTGCCAATTAAATTATACCATTGCAAAGAGTTTAGGGCAAAAAATAGGAATTTGGAGGACACAGTCTTCAAGAACGCCTTCACTTCTGACACCAACTGCAAGCTTGGGCGGTTCTCAAAGCACCCACAGTTACAAATGTACTCAGCTATTCCACTCAAAGTTACGATGTACTAGAGGCAGAGAACACAGACTAAAACCAGCCAAGGGAAGAAATATATAGCGCGGAGTCTAGGAAGGCTCCAAGCACAAAATGTCCATTGTCTTCTCCCCATGGAGTCGGGACGTGTTACTTTCCACGTACCAGTATGTGACAGTATGCATGGAGGACTGACAACCAGGGAGCCTCACTCAAGCCTCAGCATTCAGACGTATTATTTGGGGCTCCATTATGTAAGCATGTTTCATCAATTGGTTGCCTACATGGTTGATCTCAGGCTCCAGGCTGATTGATACCACATGACCCACAGCCCACACCCTAAGTCACAGTGTTGGTCTTTCTGGTATGGCCAGCCCTGCCCCACCCATGACTACATGAGTGTGGCCTTAAATCACTTTGTTAGCTGTCCAGCCTAACAAAGACACCCCTATCAGGCGTACCATTACAAGAGGCCAGAGAGTATCTCCCAGAAAGAGGGCAAAGGCCAGACCTTGTCTTTGGGCAAGGCAAAATTCCTCACTATACCATCATTTTGGGAAAAGAGTTTTCATAACATAGAAAGATGTAGAAAATGAACATAGCTGGAAAATGCACATATATATATATACACACACATGTATACATATACATACATACACACACAAACATATGTCAATATAGCTTGTTAGAATTAAAATTTGAAACTCAGTTTGGTTTTGTTGTTATATTCTCCTCTAGTCAGAGGATAAAATGAATCAGGAAATGTGAGAAGTTCTAGATGAAGGGGATTATATCATGGTCATGGCTCAGATACAGCTCTTGTAGCTTATAAGAGGAGGTACAACTGTAAGAAGTGATAAAAGCATAGAGTCTATTGTTGGAAGAGAAAAGTCTGCTTGGTTTATGGGATTTTTTCAGGAGCTCTTATTTGTTTTCAGTTTAAAAAATTGATATCCATTATCAGACTAGCAACAGTCAACTCCTGGAGCTTTTTGCTAAAATTAGTTTTGATGCCTTAAAGAATATTGATGACATTTTAGAGCAGAACAGCCTAAGAGATCCAAAATAAAAGCTTTCTAAAAGAGACTTTATCCTTTAGCTTTATAGAGGCCAAAAAAGAGATAAAAATGAGTTTTGCTATTAGATATAAAGGCTCCAGTCATTTCTATTTATACAACTGCTCAGCTTTATCTAGCATAAAATAAAACAGAAGGAAGCCGTGTTGTATATCTGAGTGAGCCGGGTGTGTGTATAGTAATTCTTTTTGGCTTATAATTTATTTCTCTTTGGTATAATTTTTAACCATTGAAGTAGATGAGGACTGTGTCTGGTGTCCTGAAACCCCAAGGTCCTACTTCCTGTGCTCTGTTGCCAACCCTGTCCCCTCAGAGATGCTCTTTTTAATCTAAAATTCAAAGACATCTTCTGTTTCTTAGATTTCCCTGGAAAGAAGGAAAATTTGCGATTTTCAAGGTGGATTTGTTTCATGTGTTATTCCTCTTCCCACGAGCATTTGAATTTAAGAGAATTTCATGGGGATGAAATTTTCTAATTATATTTACCATACCAAATATGGTAAATATTTACCATATTTATTATTATATTATAATAAACCCATACTGGGTTTATTAGTTAGGATAGGCAAAGTTCTGCTGTAGTAACAAAACTCCAAATTTCAATGGCTTGACATTATAAAGGACTGACACTCCACTTAGAGCTCAAATTCATGCGCATTGGGGGCTTCTCCTGCCTGCTGCTCTTTCAACTGTTAACTCAGTGACAGGTGACTTTTATTTCACAACTCTGACATCTTAGATCATTTGCTTCTAGCTATACGGACCTGAGAGTGAGAGAGGATGGGAAAAGTAGCCTGCCCTTAATATCCCGGAACTGAATGTGACACACTTTTACGCAAGCTGCATTGGTTAGGATTAGTCACAGAGAAGCATGGCAGCTAGGAAACATCAAGAGCAAAATGAGATATGTTTGGGAGAGAGGGAATCTCAGGAACGTACAAATCACACTAGCAGAGATTTATGTACTCCACTAATAGAGCAGCTCAAGTGTGTATCAAGAGTTCAGCAGACCCAAATTGTGAATCTACTGTGAGCCAAGAATTGTGCTAGGTGCTTGGCACACACAGGAGAAAACTGTACAGACAGACAACAGTGTGGGGGTTACCAGAAGGAAAGGGGTGGGGTAGTAGAGGGTAAAGGGCATCAAATATATGGTGACAGAGGATGATCTGATTTTGGGTGGTAGGCACACAGTGCAATAATACAGATCATGTATCAGTCATGTGCATTTGAAACTTATATGGTCCTATTAACCAGTGTCAGCCCAATAAATTTACTTTTAAAAACATGGTTGCTACCCTCCAGAACAGCAGAGTTGAGTTAGGGAGTTTGACAGGTAAAGCCCTAATCACAAGGCAGTATGACATTGGCCATAACAGATACATGCACAAGTTACATTTGTGCGGCATGTTCCTCTTCAAGACTACAATGTGAGGGTAGAACCCGTGAAGGCCTTACAAAGGAAGTGACCCCTACACATGCGCTGAAGGAATTTTCCGGGCACGAAAAGAGGAAGGACCTGTGAGAAAGAGCTAGCAATGTCAAAACTGCAAAAGCAACTGAGAACATCGCGTGCTGAGAAAGCTAATGTGGAGTGCAGAAGGTTCATTTCAAGGTGGGGCATAGTCGAACAGGAGGCTGGTGCACTGGGCGGGGCCTTCTCTGTGGGTTCTTCCTGTAGCCATGCTGAGGTGCTCAGAGTCCTGTGGGCACGGGGACATCACTAAACGGCTCTTGGCAGGGAAGCCACCAGTGTCTAAGCTGTTCCTGAAAGCTCAGAACACTCCTAACCTTGACTGAGCTCTCACCATGGGCCATGCACAGAGCAGAGCGCTTTGTGGGCATGATTTTATTTCATCCTCTTAGAAACCTTATGCAGTATTATTATTATTATCATTATTATTTCCAGATGAGGAAACCTGAGGCACTGAGAAGGTCAGTAATTGGCCCAAGGACTGAAGCCAGGACTGAAACCTAGGCAATATGATGCTGGAGTCAGATCTTTTTATGGACCATGGCTGTCTAACAGAAGTATAACGTGAGCCACATAAGAAAATTTAAATTTAGTAGCTATGTGAAAAACAATACAAAAAAGAGGTAATATTAGCCCTGGCTGCTGTGGCTCACTGGATTGAACTCCAGCCTGCGAATCAAAGGGTTCCCAGTTCAAATCTCAGTCAGGGCACAGGCCTGGGTTGCAGGGCATGTCCCCAATGTGGGGGTGCATGAGAGGCAACCGTGCATTGATCCTTCTCTCCCTCTGCATCTCCCTCCCTTCCCCTCTGTTTAAAAATAATAAATAAATAAAATCTTTTTTAGAAAGAGGTAATATTAATATTTTTTCATTTAACCCAATATAGCCAATTATTCATTCAACCTGTCATCAATGTAAACATTATTAATGAGTTATTTTACATCATCTTTCATCCACAGTCTTAGAAATCTGGTGTTTTACTCTTGCAGCACACCTCCATTCACACTAATCACATTGCAAATACTTAACAATGACATGTGGCAAGTGCCTACTGTATGAAAAGGTTATTTCTGTGGTTCTAAGGGAATTCAGCAGCAGAAGGGTACTAAGAAGCCATAAAACTAAACGTCTGCCCCGTTTTCAAGTGGTTGGTTTTGTAATTACACACATATATTATACAAACAGATTAAACAGCTCTATTTGAGATAATTTTCTCCTTTCAAAACTTGTCTAGTTCTCCTTTCTTCCTAATAGCAGTATTCAGTAGTCATTTACCTCAAATCCCCAATGAGCACACCTGGGACTGATAGGGGTCATGGTTCATTGTCAGGACTATAAATGACAGATGGATCATCCAAACTCCACACACAGAAGGGACCACGATCTGTCCGGTATCTAGAAAATGTTCTCTTCCTAGCTCGAGTCCCTCAAAGTGATGGTAGGTGTTATACGCACCCAACATGGTTGGAATGCCATGGTGGAAATTCTAACAATTCCAAATAGGGTCAACTTGTCACACTTCCAGGAGCAACATCAAACCTGGTCTGCTAGCCTATTTAACTGAACTCCTATGGAAATATGTCCTGTGGAAAAAAGGAGTTTATATAAAACCATCAAAGTCTCCCCCATTCCTCCCCGCCAGACTTCTTTGTGCCCATTATATGCTCTTATTGAAAATCAATCCATCAGCCAGTCCCATGCCAATCAGGGTAACTTGGATTGTATCTTAAAGCATAAGACACACACAATAAGTTTGCCTATGGGAAAAAGTTGTGGTTATTTATATTACCAGCAGAGTCATTTTTTATCCATCAAAACCTATAATTTAATAAACCTTTTGGCATTTCTATGACTAAGGCATTATCCTGGAACTTGAGAAATGACAAAGGACACACAAGTGATTATATACCACCCCTGAGTACAGGGGCTATAAGTTTGGACCCTGGCCTGAGATGAATTCTAAGTTGAACAACAGCTTCCTTGCTTATTTGACCCTGAAGCTTTACTTTATACATCTTTAAAATGCAGTTAATGACAGAACCTCCCTAGTAGAGTTGTTGTCTGAATTAGAGTATCATATGAGATATGGAAAGCACTTAGCTCATAAGCTAGTAAAAAGTAAGTGGTCAATAAATATTCTTTTTCATTGTCTTTGCCTTTCTCTTTCTATTGTTATCATGTCCTAGTAGGGAAAGGCAGACACATAAACACCTATAACAGAAACCATAATGTGACAAATGCTAATTGCTGTGCAAATCAACACCAGGAAGGTCGAAGAGCTATTCATTCTGATTAGAGTTAGAGATAGTTGAATGGAAGTGGTCTCATTTGCCTGGGGCTTTGAAGCATGAAAAAGGACAGAGGTGAACGAAGGAAATTGTTGGCAAAGTCACGGACAGCAGAAGTGTAGTAAATAGTTTAGGAGCAACAGCAGAGGAGACTGATGTGTTGGGTCACTGGGATTTGGCTTGAAGAACACTTTGGTCCTCAGTAAGAGTTTTGAACATTGGACTAAGAAATCTGGCACCTTCTTAGTAACTGGACAGTCATCACTCATTTGTGAGACAGGCAATCACAACACAATATGTTTCTTAGACAATAACATCGAAGGCCGTGTACAAAACAAAATGAAGGTGGAGGCCATCTGGGCAGCTTCGAGACATGGCTGGTATTTTCAGATGGGTCATGAAAAATTACACGTCTTGACTTTCGAGCCTCAGCCAGTATTGGCACAGAGACATTCTCAATGGAAAAGACACTAGGTCAGTGGCTGTGGACTCCGTCCCTCATCTCCTTTCACCCTGTGTATTCTCAAGACTTGAAGAATTACAATATAAAATAGGTCTCCAAAATACTTCTACCCCTAGTTAAGAGAATAAACACATGTAAGACCTCATATTTTCAGTATCTAGCATAATCACAAAAACGTGGCCCTATGCTAAGAAAAAGGCCTGGGGGACTTGAAAAAAAATACGATGCCTATGCCCCAGCCAAGCCCAATCTCTCCGTGTGAAAAACACTGATCTCCCTTAGGTGCTTGGTATGAATCTGGATATTTAACAAAGCAGTGACTTGCAGTTTGTGGCCATCTATACAGGGTGTAATACACAGGTTAGCCGGAAGTACCCATTATGGCAAAAACAAATCTACTCTTAGGAACTAATGGGCTTTATTATCTGTTTGAACTAAACCTTTTGTGAATACTAAATTTTCACAATATATTTTTTGCTTAATTAAAAAATAGTATTGAATGAAATTCCAGCAAGTAAAATTGATGTGCCATGAAGATGCAGCAGGGCCCTTTTATGGGCTCCCATCCACCTGACATCTGCAAGAATACATGCATAGCAGTTGAACAAGCACAGAGAGACAGCGGTTTGACTCCGAATAATCAGACTTGAGATTTAAACAGTTCTGCTACTACTCAGGGAAGTGGCTTTAGTAAATAACTCGAACTTTCTGGCCATGTGCATGCACACGCACACAGTAAATGATATTTGGGGGCCTTTTTATACTAAAAATATTCAGCGTGAAAATTTTGTATAATCTTAGAAAGAACTGGAAGTCAGAGACTTGTATATAAGAGGCGAAACAGGAAGATCTTCGAATGAGGGGTGTGTGCATGTTGGTTTTGTTTTGTTTAGTAATTCATTGGGAATCCATTCCACAGAGACGTAGCTTTACTCAGAGTTCGAATATCTTACTTTTCTTTTCTAAGATGAACTGTAAAACTTAGATCTTCATTGACTGGCTGATTAGTTGCTTTTTAAAATGGACATAGTGAAGAATTTCCCTACAGTGTGTTCCGAGTATCTATTGCTGCCTATCAGGCTGTCGCAGTACAGTGGCTTAGAACAGCAAGGACGGATTGCTCCCTGCAGTCCTTCGGGTTCCCCGGGCAGTCCTGCTGCTCTCACTAGAGCTCATTGCAGTCAGTTGGCAGCTCTGCTTCGATGTCTGGGCCTGTCTCTTTAAATGATCTTTCCTATCACCTTTCCACCACAGTTTCAGGTTGTTGGAAAGGTGAACCCCAAAGCACAAACATGTATCGAGCCTCTGTGTGAATCAGATTGGTTGATGTTCTGTTGGCTACAGCAAGAGACATGGTCAAGCCCAGAGTCCTTGTGGGAGAGGATTGCACGGGGCAAGACTTCTGGGAGGCATGATTCTCCGGGAGTCATTGTTTAGCAATCTACCACAACTCTGTGTCCATTTGATAGACATGGGAGACAACACTGTGATTTCAGGAATGCTAGGAAAACATTCTCTCTTTAAAAAAAAATTCCTTTGTTATATTATCAAGGAGATATTCAGTTTCATTCCATTGGGTGAAGGCAGTGGTTCTCTAATGGAGCTCATTTCAGGACCATTGTGGCATTTTTTTCAAAAGACAGAAAGATGCCTGGTTCCCTGCACAGAGCAATAGAATCCAATCACTCCACGGTGCATTGCGATGTACACACCTGGTTAAGGCCGACCGGGTCACAAATTCCGTTTCAGCAATGATGGATTGGCTTGTGGGAGACCAAACCAAAAGTGGAATGCCGGATCCTGAGAGGTAAGAGTCAGACAAAAAGGAAACTCAATGTGGTTTTCAGATTCCTCCTTTTCAAGGGCCACAGAAGGGGTGCAGCTCCTCGCTCTCGAATATGCACATTGTCCCCAGTGGCTGTTTTGTTCTCCAGTCTCTCAGCCAAAACTGAGAGTCTCGTTTTAATATCCCGTTACAAGAAATCTACATGCGGAATCCTTGGGAACTTACCGACTCCTCCGTGCTGTATTTTAGGTAAGCAAACCAGGCAAAGAAAACCAGTTCCTTGCTGATGGGCTGAGAGCATACTCTCGTTGAACAGACCTGGTATTATAGTTTAGTACATTACTTATTTTATTCATTTGAAGTACATTCAAATATTTTTAGGAAAAACACCTACTAATAAAATACTCTTCAGTAATTAGGGAAAAGCAATACCCAATTTAATAGCAACCGTTAACTATGATCTTGCTTAATTTAATTCCAGTTTGCCTTCCAAAGTTTAATAAAGCAATTCACCGCGAGCGTTTTCCTTACAGTGTTTCTGGCGCCAGCCCAGGCCCCTGAGGCACTGGAGCAGCACCCCCGCTTTCTCATCTCAGAGCTTTTGCTGCCCACATCCTGCCCTGCTCAGGGGAGAGAATTTGCTTGCCCTTCTAACTTCTTTGTGTCCTCTTCTCCAGTTGGCAAAGGCAAGGGGAAAAGCAGCAGGCCTCATTGTGACATTCCAGGCCTCAAGTTGAGAAAGTAATTTACTTAAACCACCTCTTCTTTTCTTTAAAGGCACATACATCGGCAGGCTTCATCGTTACCAGCGCCAACTTCCATCAGATGCGTGAGATTATCCACTTACCACGCACGCAGGCACCTGGCTCCTTTTGAAACATTTCTATTTTTAAGGGGCACACCCCCTTTCTATGTTTGGACACTGCCTTTGAAATTCATTTTAAAAATAACTGCTTCTAAACGAGCAGGTAAAGGCATTGTCGAATGCGCCTGGTGATGCAACTGGAGACAGGAAACGCTGCTGGCTTTTTATATTCGCACAGCTCAGTCATCATGCAGATCACATCCATGCACGTGGAACAGAGCGACAGCACTGATTTGATTCATAAGACTGGACCTGCCATTCTGGCTCTATCATCAATTATTCGTGAAGTCTTGAACATGTCATTTCGCCATGCGGGGATTTATTTTCTGCACGGTAACAACAGGGTGGTGGTGAGCTAGTTTATTCCTGCAGTAGCCGGGGATCACAGTTGAAGATTCAGAGCACAACGCACTTCTCACGGTATTGGTTTGACTCAGTCCTCTGTTTGAGGTCATAAATATTTTGATAACCTAAATTTCTTTGAAGAAAATGCCACACGCATGTTTTGAGCAAACAAGGAGATTGAGGACTTGTCTTACGTAGCAGGAATTTTATATTTAATACACCGATAATTTACAGCTTTTTTTTTCCCTCCTTGAAACTGTGAACCAATATGGCATTATATCTTATCCAGGAGTTCTCTTATAAATTACCTTGACTGGACAGCTAGGAACCTACATGCTGATTCATGAACAGACCAGGTAGGTTAGCAAATTATTTATAGTTGTATCCTCTGAGGTAATTGAAACCCTCTTACTAGCCAGTGAAGTGTTCTAAGTGCAGAAGATTGGAACAATGCATCAGTGAAAAGAAGGCATTTAAAAATGTTCTGAGACTGGGTATCTCGAAACTTGAACACACACAGACCATCCGGGGACCTTGTTAAAAGGCAGGTTCTGATTCAGTAGGTTTGAGGTAGGTTCTGGGATTCTGCATTTCTAGCAAGTTCCCAGCTGAAGTCAATGCTGCTACACAGCCCTGTGAGGGGTGAAGCACTAAGGTACTGGATAAGATGTGTGTGGATTTTTGATTAATTATAAGTCAGTTTGCCCATTCTAAAGATAGATAGGCTGTATACCACTTCCAAAACACGCTACCTGAGCTAGCATGAGAAGGATCTCTTTTCAAATGGCACATCAATAGAATGGCATGTTTCAACTTTAAATATTCATGACTTGTCTTCCTCTTGTTTCTTTCTAGCGTTTTGACATTTACTTAAGTAATTACTGTCACTTTCAAATGGCGGCCCATATTTTTGTCCTTTGTAAATCCTCTACGTTATTATTCATGCCTTTGTTCTGCTTCTACTCTTGGAAGCTGCCTTTATCAGGTTTGCCAGGCGGATTCTGCACATATCCGGAATTAATCTCCATGGCCCAACAGAGTGCAGCTAACTTCACTTAATTAAGGGAACGAACAGGGAGGGAAACTTGCTGGGAGGGAGATCTGGGAAGCTGATGACCACTGCAACACACACTGATGGGACAAAACAAAAAGAACCAGCATTGCCAGGACCTTAATGTGCTTCACGGAATCCATTGCAAATAGTTGTCTTCCAGACATGCAGGTTGATATGGTTGTGTCATCTGGTCGCTGCTTCTCAAGAGTACCTATACTGCAAAATATATCCGAATTGACAAATTGTCTTCCTCTTTTTTCGTGTGTCCGTTTGGGAGCAAAGTTGCAGGAGATGCATAAAGGGAAAGGGGGGTGACAAGTGCTCCTAATGTTCTAAAATCTCTAAATGCATTATTAGTCCTCTAAGCCTATTTAGTGTTTTCAATACGTAACCAGTTACTCATGAATCTCATATGAATGGCTGGTTCTGATTTGTCTACTAAAGGGGAAAGTCATTTTCTGATTAAGCAGCAGTTCTTTATTTAATGAAAATTCTTTTGGTTCTGCTACACAGAAATAAATCATCAAAGCCCTCTCAGTAATGGCCGTAAATATTTTTGTACTTGTGTACTTTTAAAGTAAAAGTTGAAGTTATTTTAAAGTTGGTCAGTGAGGGGGATAAAAGATGGTGGTAGAGTAGGTGGAAGCTACACTCACCACCTCCCAGGGCAAAACTGGAATTACAACCAAATTATAGAATAATCATCCTGAATAACCAACTAGAGCCTTGTAACCAAAATTTTACAGAAACTGCCACAATGAGAATGCTACGAAGGGTGGAGACATGGAAAGGGCTGGCCCCACTCCCATGGGTGATGCTAACATCTGGAGGGATATCTCAGCTGTGGGGCAGAAGCTTCCCCCAAAGAAGCATGGGATCTAAACCTCAGGCTGGGATGACAAGCTGGGAAGAGGTGCCCACATAGGATCTAGTTGCAAAAAGCAGCAGGGTTTCTGACTGCCAGGGAGAGAGAGCGAGACACACAGGCACCCTTTGAAAGGGCCAATGCTTCATTCACAGCCACTCATCCGGGGCTCTGGTGGAGGGAAGGCAGAGCAGACTAGAGTCACATGAGGGAAGTCTGGGGTTTGTGGCTCTGCAGGAGAAGCAGAAGGGTCAGCCTCCAGGATGCCTGTGCTGGGTCATTCTACCATACCTCAGATGCCATCCTTTTTGGGTGGAGCACTCCCCTCTATGCGGCATAAACCTGGGGGAAAGCAATAGCCCCACTCTCTGGGCTCCCTCTCGCCCCACCCTGTGAAGCTTACACCCTGCTGAGGGGTACAGCCAGAAGCTCTTTCAGTCACTGAGCCTAACAGGCAGTTGGCAGGCAGAGACAGACCTTGGAGTTCTTTGGGACTTTTGCTGACCTGCCACCAGACCCAGTGCTGATAAAAGTTGGCCTTGGTGCACAGCTTGGTCCTTCCTGCACATATCCAGGCCCAGAAGAGGCAGCCACAAACTGTGGGTCACTGATAGCTCTAAACAGGATGCTCAGGGCCAGTTACAGGCAGCATCTAACCAAAGTCTCTCCCAAGAGGCCCAGAACCAACCCATCCAGTGGTCAGCTTCAGACAACAACAGAGCAGGATCCAATAAGCTTACAAACAGCATATCCAAAGGGCGATCTTGGCAGGCACCAAACAAACCCTGCTGAGGCAAATTGTGATTTGTGTGGTCAGCATCTGCACAGCGGCTCTCACACCCTGGTTGGGATTGAGCCTCACAGTCGGTTAGCCTGAGAGTCAATCCTACGCACAAACAAGCCAGTAGAAATCAAAACTCAATTACAACAAGAAGGCCCACATAACCCACACAGAGGCCTTTCCCAAAGCACCCAGCTCAGGTGATCGAGGAGGCTGCACCACCACATCTCCCATTTCACCTACCATATAAGGCCACCTTACCAAGATGGGAATCACAGCAGGTCTACCTAATACATACAAACAAACACAAAGAGGCAGGCAAAATGGGGAGACAAACAGGCTCCAAATGAAAGAACAGGAGAATTCTCCAGGCAAAGAGCTAAATAAAATAGAAGCAAAGCAATTTATTAGATATAGAGTTCAAAGTAATGGTTATAAGGATGCTCAACATCATGAAAAATGACATAGAAACCATTAAAAAGGTCAGAAATGAAGAATACAGTATGTGAAATGAAGAAACACTGGAAGGAATAAACAGTAGGTTGGATGAGGCAGACGATCAAATCAGCACTTTGGACAATGAGGTAGAAAAAATACCCAAGTAGAGCAGCAAAACAAGCAAACAAATAAAAAACAAAAAAAAAGAATTAAAAATATGAGCATAGCTTAAGGGACGTTTGGGACAACATGAAGCATAACCACATCTGCACCCTAGAGGTACTAGAAGAAGAGAGAGAGCAATGGATCGAGAAAATATTTGAAGAAATAATGACCAAAAACGTCCATAACCTGGTGAAGGACAAAGACACACAAGTCTAGAAAGCACAGAGAGTCCCAAACATGTTAGATCTAAACCAAGACACATCTTATTTAAAATGGCAAAAATTAAAGACAGAGAAAAGTCTTAAAAGCTACAAGAGAAAGAAAGCTACTTAGCTAAGAGGGAGCTCCCATAAGACTGTCATCTGATTTCTAAACAGAAACATTTCAGGCCAAAATGGATTGGCATGAAATATTCAAAGTGATAAAAAGCAAAGACCCACAACCAAAACTACACAGCAAGGCTATCATTTAAAATTGAAGGACAAATAAAGAGCTTCCCAGACACAAAGAAGCTAAAAGAGTTGTTTGTTTGTTTTTTTACCACCAAACCAGTATTATGTGAAATGCTTATTACAGGAAATGTCAATGGGCCTGTTTTAAGAAGAAGTAGCAGGAGGAAAAGGAGGAAGAGGAGGAGATGTAAGAGGAGGAGAAAAAGGAGAAAGAACAGAGGAACATATTTGAAAGAATAAAAAAGAAATGAACACGTAGCTATCAATAATCACTTTAAATGGAAATGGTTTAAAATGCTCCAATCAAAACACAGCATGGATGGATCTGGAAAACATTATGCAAAGCAAAATGAACAGTCAAAGAAATACAACTACCACATGATTTCACTCATATGTGGAATCTAATGAAAAAAATGAAGTAACAAGCAGAATGGAGATCGACTCATAGATACAGAACAGGCTGAGAGCTGTCAGTGGGTGGGGACTGGAGAGGGGGTGGATGGACTGATCAAAAAAGAAAAAAGGGAGAGAAAACTCATGGACATAGACAACAGTGTGGTGATTGTTGGAGGAAGGGAGGGGTAAGGAGGGTATGGGTATATAAATGGTGATGGATGGATACTTGACTTGGGGCTGTGGATACACAATACAATATACAGATGATGCATTGTAGAATTGCGCACCTGAAATCTTTGTTAACCAGTATAATTTTGTTAACCAGTGTCACCCCAATAATTTCAATAAAAAGGAAAGGTAATAAAGCTGATCAATTAGTCTTTACCAAGGTTAAGTACATTTTGGTATTAGCATGCTGTTGCATAATACAGTGAGCTGGCCAGAGAGAAAATAATTGGCCAAGTTAAAAATGTTCATAGATTGTTTGTATTCTGGAGACTATGAGGCAAGCAATTAACAAGTACTTTACATTTTAATTTTTCAAGTAAAGTAATCCGGAAGGGGTTAACTGACTTAATCTAAGATCTAAGTGACAGCTGATAAGCTACTCTTTTATAGTATCTCTCACTGTAGCAACTTAATTTGATGGGAAATTACATTTTTAAAAATGGCCTCTTGACAATATTTCCTTAATATTGATAACAAACATTGCCTTTTTCCCCTGGCAGGCATTTTGCCTCCTTCCTTTCCCCAAGAAACAAAAGAGCAATCCTTGTAGGCAGTTTTTTTGTTACGTAGCACCATACTGTTGAGTCTGAGTACCCCCATGTAATAGGCCACGAGACACTGCTCACCCAGCTAAGTGGCGGGATAATACAGACACCGGCTCACACACATATCTGTCCTTTGAGATCAGAACTTTCGGATTCTGCCCAGGCCTCATTTGGAATCATCAAGGTCAGCTGCGTGGCGTCAGAGAGTGTGCTTTCAGGGAGGGAGTGTTCTCCGTGGGGTGTGCTGATGTCTTGCTATGGGATGGCCGACTTCGGTGCCGAAGCTCGGACTCCTCCCTCTGGGAATACAAACCCATCCTGACACACATCTGCAGGGAAAAAATAGCTCGGCTTCACTCGCTCAGGCACAGCGCTTTCTGGCAGCCTCTGGGCCACCTCAGGTGAGGGCTGCCACCCGCGGGTTTGCGAACATCACAGAGCAGAGAGAGAACACAGGGCTACAGCTCAGGCTGCCCTTTGCTGGGCTTGTATCCATGCTTCCTTGGCAGTTCATCTTTTGAGTCCCCCTTTCCATATAACCTCTTCGCTCTTGAAATGCCTGAACTGAATATGTTTACCTGATTTTATGCGATAGGTGCTGGTAAGAACTGGAAATACGGGGGGGGAGCACTTTGTAAAGTGTATGATTATCTAACCACTATGCTGTACACTTGAAGCCAATACAAAATAATACTGAATGTAAACTGTAATTATTATATACTCGTATATATAAAAAAGTAATTGCTTGCATAGGGTTAATCTTCTGTCCACTGACGCACATCATCATGTGAGACGTTTTATTTTCACTTCAGAGTGATCTAACACTTGAGCTTTGGCACCACCGGTCCGTCAAGTCAGTCAGTGGTCTGGAGAACGGCACAATGTCCTACCGGAGCTTGCTATTTACAGGGGCTTTTAATGCAGCGCTTGCCAGGATTGGGGTCATGGATCAAGGAAGCGTGATTTCTTTGCTCTGTGATGTCTCTCTGTGGTGAGCACACTAATATTTGGAGAAAATGATATCGGAAAATACCGACCTCTTTAGAACTGCTTCCTAACATTGAGTCTAACACCATGGAATAAGAGCTGGTATTAGAAAGGAAACTCACTCATTCTACACTCCCCATGCATATCACTAGTGAGGACACTTTGAATCTCTCTTATCAGAGATTAAGGATCTTATAAAATGAGACTTGACATGGCAATAATAAATTCAAGTGTCTATGCCCTAAGTGGAATAATGCCTTCTAGTTCACATTACACTCTTGAGTGTACCGGTAATATCACTTCAATGCCGGATATTTGGAGTTATAGACCACATCATCATTTGTTATCTTTACGATCCTGTTTAAGAACTTTTGTGCCATGACAAGAGAATCCTATGTTTTTGCCATTGCTCTTTATTTATATCCACATTATATCTCAAATTTGTTTTCCTGTATGGTGTGGGGTAGTGGTCAAGATTCATTATTTTTGCCATTTGGACATGTAAATGATCCAGGACCATTTGTTGAAAAGACTCTCTCATCCCTTGCCCTGTAGAGTCAATTTTGCCATAAATCATTTGACTATATATGGGCGAGTCCCCTTCTTGACTCTTTATTCTGTTCCAGTGGTTTGTTTGTCTCTCCTTGTGCCAATCCACATGGACTTAACTGCTTTAGCTCTATAGTAAGTATTGATATCTGGCCATGTCTTTCAGCTCTGTACTTCTTCAAGATTTTCATGGATGTTACTGGGCTTTGTAGTTTCCATATAAATTTTTTAGTCACTTTGTACATTTTCACAATGATTGAAATTTCATCAGAACTATGTATTGATTTGGAGAGAAATCGTTTCTTTAAAATATCGAGTCTTCCAGTCCATGAATATAGTATATCTGGAGGAGTAGGATTCAAGTTTAAAAGTATCTGGAATAAATTCTGCTTCCCCCCAGACATTTAGCTGAGTGCCAGATAGGTCCTTGAAAAAGATGTGAAGAAGGTGAATATCATCTTCCATCTTACTCTCCATTCTTCCTATCTTCTCCTCTCCCTTTTCTACCACCCCAAACCCAGGAACTTGTTGAATTTTGGGGAGTGTCTGGGCACTCATCTCAAACAAATTTCATATCGCTTCTCTGCAATCAAAACTCATGCATCACCCAGGAACACAATACAGAACTGTGATGAGTCACAGCAACAATAATCATAACGATAATCATTACTCAGCAAACGATACTGCTGAGTAACAAACAACCGTGGAGTCTCAGAGGCATACAGCAATAAGCTCACACATTTGAAGACCAACTGGGGGATGGCTAATGCAGGAAGGCTGGGATGGGGAAGCTTCACTCTCTGTGTCTCTCATCTCCTGCCAAGAACAGGGAGATACCCAGAGCAAGTTCTCAGGGTGAACAGCAGAGGTGTAAGTGACAAAGGCCAACCACTCAAATGCTTTCAAACTTCAGGTCTGCTGACATCCCACTGATTAATGCAAGTAAATGGACAAACCCAGAATCAAAGGATGGGCAAGTATACTCCACCCACAAAAATGGGAGAAGGGTGAGTCATTTTTAACATATACCATAGTTGGGAAATTTTACAAGGACTTAAACCATATGAGCTTACTATCTGCCAATGTGTAATCAAATTCTGCTTCAATGAAATAAAAAGTTAACAGGTATGTTTATGTTGGCCCAAGAATTGCATTGTTTTGTATCTATCCAGTCCACATTTCATCAGTGACACGATCTCTTATAAAATGAGCCCAGAAAACCCTTCCCCTCATTGTCCTCCCCCCCTCCCCTCTGACTATTACTAGATTGTTCTTAATTTCAATGTCTCTGGGTATATTTTGTTCGCTTTTTTCTTTTTAGGAACTACTACAAAAGACACATGGACAAAACCAAGGGGGAGGGTGGAAGCAAGGGAGAGAGGTGGGTTTGGCTGGGGTGGGGAGGAGTGGTAGGGATAAATGCAGGCAGCTGTAATTGAACAACAATGAAGCAATTTAAAATAAATAAATAAATAAATAAATAAATAAATAAATAAATAAATAAAATAAAGTAAAATGAGCCCAAAATCCAGTTTATAAATCCTGTCCTCTCTTAGGATTTCAGTTCAACCTGTCCAAATTGGCTCCCTCTCCATTCTTCCTAGTTTCTGAGAATGGTCCATCCAGATCTCTAAGCAGAAGCCTGGAAACCATTCTTGATTATTTCCTTCTTTTGCTCGCTCCTTGTATTCAATCAACCCCCAAGTGCTATGGGTTATCTTTCCTAAAATTCTCTCCAATCAGACCACTTCCTTTTGTGGAGGCTACACTCATTTTTCATCCTGTCTACTGCAGCAGCCTCCTAACTGGTCGCCATACTTCCTGATTTGACCCCCTCTAATCCAAATTGCATCACTGAACTGATTTTCCAAAAATATCATTCTCACAATGCTATTTGATGTGCTTTCCAGCTAGATCCTGCCACCCAGCCACTTACCAACTGGATAGTTGTGTCTGCAACTGCTAATTGCCCTCATTATCCATTCTTCCCTTTGAGCTTTAGTAATAGTATCTTTGAGTTTTGCTGCACATGTGTCTGAACGCATTTCCAGTCTCTCTTGCAATCACAGTGCTAGGCACCAGCCAAAAGGAGGTGAGCAGAAGTAATGAGTGAAATACCTGGTTCATTGACGTCAAAGGAAAGGGGCATGCCTTCCAGACTCCTCCTGGAATACGGCCATGATGCTGGGAATTGAGGTCATGAGATAGAACTCATGGACTGGAGATTACAGAGCAACAAGATGGAAAGTGACTGGGTACCCCACACTGCAGATCTGACTTGTGGCCCTGGGTGATCTGATTGAGGGTACTATATGAGGGAAAATGAATGCCTATCTTGTTTAAGCCACTGAGATTTTGGTGTCATCGTTAAAGCAGCTAGGCCCATACCCTAACATCATTGACCTCTGCCTATCTTTACTGCCCTATCACGTACAACTTCCCTACCTAGCTGGTGACCCTTGTTTTGTCGCACCTGTGCCCTTGCATGTGTGCCCCACTCATCTATTAAGTTAACTTCCCATCCTTTCGGGATTCAGCAAGTTTTTCCTCCTCGGGAAGTAGAATTCACACTGTGCCTCAATCTATTAAAGCACTTAATACATTGCATTGAAAATTGGATGTGCTTGTTTGCCTTGCTTTAACATGCCTTCCCTTTCATCTGTCCGATCTATTCTCTCACTGTGGCTTCCACAAGGGCAGGATTGGTCTTTAGCCCTTTATCGCAGGTAATTAACAGTGGGCGAAAAGTAAATTCATGTTAAATGACTGTATAAATGAGTGATTCTGTGCACGTTTAGGGAGTATATGCCTTCTTGGGATGTGTTTTGTGTATCCTAGAAGGAAGCAACATAATTGAGTCAGAGCATTTGTTAAATTATATGGTTTGGGTCTACTTAGTTTATGCATGCGTAAACTGAATGCTTGGAATACTCTCCTTTTTATTCAGATTTTAAAAGTGGAAAATTTTTCAGAGGAGCATTACTTAAATGTGAAGTGTTATTTTTATTTAAACTTAAAAAAAAAGCCACTTGCCTGATGAAATCTCAGCTTTTGCTTCATCTCGGAAAGAGACCAAATATTTCTACATCTATTAGATTTACATCTTCTGTGACTTTGGTTTCTTTGACTTTGCCTATTAAGACTTATTTTTTTAAAATGGAAAACTTTCCCATTGTCCCTGAACAGAAAATGTGTTGATGTGTGAAGTGCCTTTGAGGACCTACCTCTCTAGGCAGCACTCACACGCATGCGTCTTCCCTCAGGGGGCATTCATTTGTCCTTCTGGGAGAGTCCCCCTTCTCTCTTTCCTCCTTGAAAGGCCGTTTCCTTATTCTTCCACCGCCCAAAGGCCAGTTCCTTCTGAGTCATTCATTCACTGGCAAAAGGGAAGTCCCAGTTCCAGAAGATACCAGGATGGAGAATTGTGATCTGATAGTGACATTTGAAACTCCTTAACTTTCTGTTGTCTTTGAGACAGCTAAATTGTTGGAGAGAGTGCAGAATTACGGATGCTAGGGTTATTACATATATTTTCTTTAATGTACCTAAAACCTCAAGAGTCAGTTTAATAATTTCTTAATGTACATTTTCAGTTCATCTATCCCTTTTCTAATAATAATTTAATCTTTCTAAACAATGTATGGTCACTGTAAAATATACAGACGATAGCAAAAGAAAACAAATAAAATTTAAATGACTCCTAATTTCAACAATGTATACTTATTATGGAAAATATAGAACATATAGTTAAATAAAAATAATAATAGTTGAATTATCCATAAGTATAACATCTACATAGAACCACTATTAAAATCTCTCCCTATGTGTGTATATATATTTTTATATAGATATCTATATGTGTATATATATTTATATAAAATACACATGTATACACAGATTTTAAACAATAACAAAAATATTGTACATGTCATTTTTTAACTATTTTCACTTTATACTATGTAATGACCATTAACATTTCCCTAATTCTTAATTATTTTCCCCAATATTACTTTAATGGCCAGATTATATTCCATTGTGTTATATAATAATTCATTTATTCAGTCTCCACTTGCCTATTTACACTGTTCCTAGTTTTTTATCTCACGTACATAACTTTCACAAATACCCACGTAGCCATAGATTTTCAAAGCCCTGTGAGTTTTCCTCCCTTGGAATAAATAAATCCTAGCAGTAGATTTGCCAGATCAAAAGATATGCAAAATACAAATTAAGCCTTTTCATGTGCATTGCCCAATTGCCTTTTCTGGATTGATTTTAATACTTATATATTGCTTTTCGGTTATAAGCAGTATGCCTCATAAGCTCATTCTGTCTCTCGCTCACTCCCTATGATCTCTGGGAATCCTGAGGGACATGGCATATTATGAGCTGTGGTTGTGCTCCCTGCTGACTATGCTATTAGAATTGAATCCACATCAGACGCACACACACTGGCATCTGCCTTTCTGGGGTTCATCTTTACAGAGAAGCCCCTAAAGCCACCCCTTAAGCCCTCCATGTGGCCCCTTGAGAAACAGCCAACCAGGCTTTCAAACCTTACATCAGGTGCCACGGCAGCAATAACTAAAAGGGTCCATGGATTGTGTTATCTTTTTAAAGGCTGGTCAAGGTACACGCCAATCGCAGACTTCTTATTTATTCCTGAGAATCAGCTTTTTCACTGAGTGTATTTCACAAGTGGTAATATTCCCACCATACTTTCTTCATAGACACTGCTAAAAAGAAATCACTGGTCACTGTCCATTTGAATGGACATATGAACACATTACAGTCGTGGCCATCTTCCCATGAATGTTTCTAGCATAGTATATTGCTCATAGAAGATGGTCGGTAAACTTTGGTTTGAAACTGAATGGATAAGTCAATGAATGTTTTCTATTATTCTTGATGGGTAAAAGAGTTTACGTAAGGTTGTAGCACTTTGGGCTCTAGCCAGGGCTGGGGCATAGCCACATTCCTGCTGAGTCTAACTTCAGTCTGCAAGAAGACATGTATGGAACTAGAAATGTGAGTTAGATGCATAAGATGGCCTGATGAAGACTGGAAAGTTTGAATAATAATGATAATCTTAATTCATCCTGGAATTTGTATTATTTACTTTTTTAGGGCATCAGATTAGCAACGAGTCTTATGTAACAGGAAACACAGGACATAAGACTATGCCCATTAGGAGGGGATCATACATGTCTTTGGAACCTGCCTGATCTCTCTCTCTCCCTCCCCCTTCCTCCCTCTTCCCCCCTCTGTCTTTCTCTAATGCACACTACTTCTTTCACGCTCTGAAGAATTATTTGGTATTTTTAGAAACAAATCTGTATTCATTATCTATTGCTGCATCACAAATTACCCCAAAATTTAGTGGCTTAAACCAGTACACATTTAGTATCTCATCGTTTTTGTGGGTCAGGAATCTACAAATGGCTTAACCAGGTCCATTGTCTCAAGGTCTATAACAAGTATCTCTGTTATCTCAGGGCTTAACTTAGAAGGATTTACTTCCTAGCTGACTCATGAGGTTGTTGGAACCCTGTGGGACTAATAGCCTCAGTTCTTCACTGTCTGTTGGTCAGAGGTCTCCCTTGGTGCCTTGCCATGTGACCTCCCCATAGGGCATCTCTGAGTATGACATCTGGCTTTATAGGAGTGAGCACATGAAAAGGAGAGAGAGAGAGAGAGAGAGAGAGAATATAAGAGGGAAGTCACAGTGACTTGGAGGTTTTGTTACTTCCTCTGTTGGAAATAACAACCCATCACTTTCACTAAATTTAATTTTTAGAACAAGTTGCTATAGTGATCCAGGCCACACTCAAACGAAGTGAATTAGACATGGGCATGAATACTAGGAGGTGAGTATCCCTGAGGGGGAGTGGGGATATTGCCATATCACCCATCTGTCTATCTATCTATCCATCCAGCCATCCACCTACCTACCTCCTTATGCATCTGTCAAGACTCCACTAGTAAGACATCAGAATGACAACTGAACTACAGAACAACTATCATTCAGAATTGCCTGAAATGTAGCTGAATGGAAGTCCTACAATTAAAGATATAAAGAAGAAGCCACATGGAGACTTGTAGGAGGGGCAGAGACATGGAATGAGCTAGTCTCACACCCACGTGTGTCAGATAAAAATTGGGAGAGATATCTTGGTTGCAGAGGTCCCTCCTGAGGGGCCATGGGTCACAGCTCCACATCAGACCCCCCAGCCCAGGGCTCCAGTGCCAGGAGAGAAGTCCCCGTAACTTCAGGCTGTAAAAATCCAGCAGGGAGTGTGGCTGACATGGAGGGTAGCTGGAGTCCCAGGCAGTTCCTCTTAAAGGGCTTGTGCACAGATTTACTTGGATTCACTCTCGCTGAGCTCCAGTGCTGGGGCAAACAGCTTGAAAGGCATCAGGGGCATATAGGAAGAAACTCAATTGTCTGGCATCAGTGCCAGAACTGGGTGAGCGTCTTTCTCCCACACAGCAGTGCTGGCAGGGGCCATTGTTCATTTTCTGAACCTTTCCTCCACCCCACAGAGCCAGCAGGCAGGCACCGTATCTGAGTCTCCATCAACCCAGCTCACCCTGTTTGTCCTACCCTGGTGCCTTCCTGAGGCTCCACCCCACCAACTTATGGGTCCAACCAAATGTTTCCAATGGCTTTTCCAAATGATAGCTTGCTTTGGCTCATGCTTCAGGCTTTCTTAACACTTCTCAAATAAACAGCATCTGGCCTTAGGGAGCCCCATACCTCTCACTAAGTAGCCCCAGGCTTGGCACTAGTGCAGCTGGCCTTGATTCACAGCTTGGTCTCTCTTGGGTAGTTCCAAGTCTAGCAGAAGGAGCAGCCATCTGCAGATCATTTTGTAGCTCAAGCTGGGAGGTCCTGAGCAGAACACAGGTGGCAGCTAACCTTAGCCTTCACATCCCAGGAGGCCCAAGAGCCAGCACATCTGGTGGACAGCTAAAGACCACATTGAAGCACTACCCAACCACCTTCAAAAGCAACACATTCAAGGGGTGGACCCAGGAGGCACCAGAGCCCCGCCGCATTAGGTCTTGCTCCGTGGGGTGGGCCTGTGCACAGCTGATCCTTCATGGTGGTCCCTGAGAGACCTCAAAGTCAATCTGCTTGGGGGGTAATCCTTCCCACTGAAGTGCCAACATCTATCAAGGCTCAAGTATAACAGGAGGGTGTACACAGCACACACATGGGGTGTCGCACCTGAAGTGCCCAACTCAGTGAATGGGGAGGCTGTGCCACTGGACCCCACAGGACACTTACTACATTAGGCTGCTCTATGAAGCCTAGGAGACACAGAAGCTCTACCTAACACATAGACAAACACAGAGAAGCCAATATGTGGAGACAAAGCAACTGGTCCTAAATAAAGGAACAGGAGAAATCTCCAGAAAAAGAACTAAATGAAATAGAGGCAAGCTAATAGATACAGGGTTCAAAAGAATGGTTATAGGGATGCCCAAGTAACTTAGTGAGAACTTCAGCAGCATAAAAAAGAATGTAACCCATTTAAAAAAAAAACAGTCAGAAATGAAGGATACACTAACTGAAATGAAGAATAATTTACAGGAATCAATAGTAGAGAAGATGAAGCCAAGAATCAATCAGCGATTTGGAATATAAGGAAGCCAGAAAGACTCAATCAGAACAGCAAAAAGAAAAAGAATCCAAAAAAGGATGATAGTGTAAGGAGCCTCTGGGACAACGTTAAGCATACCAACATTCACATCATGGAGGTGCTGAAACAAGAAGAGAGAGAGAGCAAAAAATCAAAAACCTATTTCAAAAAGCAGTAACAAAATACTTTAACCTGGTGAAGGGAATAGACATGCAAGTCCAGGGAGCACAAAGAGTCCCAAACAAGATGGGTGCAAAGAGGCCCACACTAAGACACAACATAATTAAAATGCAAAAGTTAAAACACAAAGAGGGGATCTTAAAAGCAGCAAGGGAAAAATTGTTAGTTACCTACAAGAGAGCTCCCATAAGACTGTCAGTTGATTTCTCCACAGAAACTTTGCAGGCTACCAGAGAGTGGCAAGGACCTACAACCTAGATTACTCTAAGGAGAAAATAAGCTAGTTTCCTTTAATTTTAGAGAGATAGGTAAGATGACACCCTGTAAGAAAACTGACAGAATTCAGAATCAGAGCCTCTTCCTGAACGTATCATGTGATTTCTTTTTTATATTTATCATCATTGTGCATTGATATGTTTTCTTAAAGGAATTAATAGTAGCATTTTCAACTTCTAGTCTAAAAAAGAAAAGATTCCACTAGTTACATAGCTTGTGAGCAATATCCACAGCCTGGAGTCCTTTACAGATCTTTATCACCTCGAAATTGATTATTCATTCTTCTATTTCCTCATCCTCTGATCTCCATAGATAACATCTTGTTTAGTATCAGATTGATAAAGATGTTGTATCATCATTATCTCCAGCAGCCACAAAACCAAGAAACTTTTATTGGGTAACTCCTCTATATAAGGACCATGAAGGACTACAAGAATAAGTTCATTCATCTGTTTTTAAAATTTTAATAAGCATTCATTGAATGTCCTCCACCTACTATACGTAAAACATTTGAGATACAAAAATGAATATGAATGTCCCATTAAACGTTTGTCTAGTTCAAGTCATTAAAAGAGGTCTAGAGCACATGCTTACAGGGATATTGTAGACTTGTCTCAGCAAAGAAGAGGCACTGCCCATTTTGGTTGCCCTATACAAGTCCTTCCCACCACATACTCCCACTGAAGTGCTACTGGGCCGACTTCCACAAGCTGTGTTGGAACCTTGAGGTTAAGTCCACGTTGGCAACAAAGAACACTACAGCAGAGGTTCTCAAAGCGTGGCATGGGACCATCAGCATCGACATCACACAGAAACCTGTTAAGGATCCATATTCTCAGGTCATACCCCTGAAACCAAACCAAAATCCCTAGAGATGGAGCCCAGAAGTCTGTTTCAAGAAGCCTTCCATGTGATTTGGTTTGAGATCCACTGACCCAGAAAATCCTTTGGTCTTATTTCACAGTAGACAGGTTTCCTTCCCTCATAGAGGTTCCCTCTAAGGAACCTAGAGGTTCCTTAGATCCAAATTCCTAGGTGGGCTCAGCTGCAGGCACCCTAACATTTTTCAACTCGAAAATCACCCTTTCTATGCCCTGGCTAAGGTAGCTCAGTGGATTGAGCATGGGCTATGAACCAAAGCACCGCAGGTTCGATTCCCAGTCAGGGCACATGCCTGGGTTGCAGGCCATGGCCCCCAGCAACCGCACATTCATATTTCTCTCTCTCTCTCCCTCCGTCTCTCTCTCTCTCTCTCTCTCTCTCTCTCTCTCTCTCTCTCTCTCTCTCTCTCTCTCCCTTCCCTCTCTAAAAATAAATAAATAAAATCTTTAAAAAAAGAAAATCACCCTTCCTTCCATTCTCTTTCAGTTGCCCAATGCTTCTCCATCTTTTCCCCTTCTTCTTTCTAGGTACCCTACTGAACCCCTGTACAGGCATTCCTGCTCTTGTCCTTCAGTCACTGCTAAATAAAATGTAAGAAGTTAGCCATCTCCACTATGGGGACAGATGGACACATAATCAAACTATAGTCAGAAATAAAGTCCTAGTACTGATTAAGGTGGAGATAAATGTTGGCAGAATCCAGAGGAAGGATTATTTTGTTCCAGCTGGGAGGATTGGAGAAGGTGTTATAGAAACGATAGCATTTGATCCGAGCTTTGGAGAATGAGAAGCATTTTAATAGACTCTGAAGTGGGGGAATTAGTGTTTTGACATATACCTGAAGTGATGTGCAGAGCGCTGTGCTTAGAGGTAAACCTCTGCAGGTGCAGCCACTAGAATTATACTTTCCCCAACTTGTAGCATTATCTGTTTTAACCTGCATTTGTTCTGATCTGCCTCAGTCCTCCTTAAGAAAACATGTTATCTAGACTTTTCTGTCCTTTCTCATCTCGTAAATATTCTGAATTTTCTCCTTCATGCATTAGCATATTATAAAAGAGTTGAAGCAGGTGCATTTGTAGCTAATGGAGACAATTTGAGAGTTCATGGCCTCGGCAAGCCTTAAGAGTTGAGATTATATGAAAGCAATTTTACTTCAGTCTTAGTCCTGTAAGTCATCATAACTGGTTTATAATCTTGTGGATCTGGGAGATAAATTGAGGAGTTTGACTGGAAAAGAGGAGGTGAATAGGTGCTTAAGAAAAGTTTTAACTTCCGAAAATGAGAGGAGAGCTGTTAAAAAATCTTTTATTAGCAGGGGGGGATAAACAGGTGTTACCGATCTTGTTTTACTGATCTTGGATGTCAAATGCCATGCTAAATTACCAGGATTCTCAAGAGGGGAAGATTTTGCCCCCCAGGGGGACATTTAGTGATATCCAAAGATGGTTTTGGTTGTCAATGTGGGGGAGGGGCGCCGCTGTCATTTAGTGGACAGAAGTCAGGGTATGGCTAAACATCTTACAATGCATAGGACAGCCCTCCCCCAACACCAAAGAATTATCCAATCCAAAATGTCAGTAGTGCTGAGAAACACCTGTCAGATTTGTGAGAATAAAATATAATGACACACCAAGTGCTGGCAAGGCTGAAGAGAAACCGAATAGAATCACTCATGCATTGCTAGTGGGGATGTAAAAAGGTGTAGCCGCTCAGGAAAACAGTTTGGCATTTCCAATAAAACTAAACCTGCAACCATCAAAGGACCCAGCAATTGCACTCTTGGGCATTTAATCAAGAGAAATGGAAATGCGTGTTCCTACAAAGACCTGTGCACAAATATTCAAAGCAGCTCTATTCATAATAGCCCCAAACTGGAAATAACACAGATGTCCTTCAATAGCTGAATGGTAAAACAAACTACGCTTCATCCATACCACAATATTATTCAGCAGGAAAAAGAATAGACTATTGATACACAAAACAACATGGATAAATCCCCTGGGAATTATGCTGAGTGGAAAAAAAGCGAATTCCACAAGGTTGCATACTATATGATTCCATTTATATAGCATTCTTCTTTTTTTTGCCATGAAAAATGATAGAAATGGGGCATGGATTCATGGTTGCCAGGAATCAAAGACAGGGGAGGAGGGGAGAAAACAGGAGGTAGGGGTACTTCTAAAAAGTCAACATAGCCCTGGCTGGCGTAGCTCAGTGGATTGAGCGCGGGCTGTGAACCAGTGTCGCAGGTTCAATTCCCAGTCAGGGTACATGCCTGGGTTGCAGGCCACGGCCCCCAGCAACCGCACATTGATGTTTCTCTCTCTCTTTCTCCTTTCCTTCCCTCTCTAAAAGTAAATAAATAAAATATATTTTTTAAAAAGGTCAACATAGAGGATTCTTGTGGTGGCAGAACTGCTCAGCATCTTGGCTGTAGTGGTGGGTAAACAAACATACCCATGTGATAAGCTTGAATGTAACTAAATACACACCACACACACACGAGTACGATTAAAACTAGGGAAATCTGAACAAGCTCAGTGGATTGTATCAATATCCACATCCTAGTGGTGATATTGTGCTGTGGTTTTGTCACATGTTACATTGAATAAAACTGACTAAAAGGCGCATAGGATATCTGTATTATTTCTTACAACTGAATGTGAACCTATAATTATCTCAAAATAAAAAGTTAAAAACCTATTCAGATCCACATGCTTTGATTGACAATCTTAATGGTTTGATTGCCCCAATCTTTCTTTTTTTGTGCTCAATCAAGTCCATTGTGATATTTGCCTTCTTTCCTTAAGTTGAACGTAAGGTCTCCAGCCTAAAGAAAGTCCAGTATTCACCCTTATTGATACTTTCTCAATGTCACTGAATGTAAAAATTAAGTTTTAAAATCCTATCTGAAGATACATTCTCTGGTTTTAGGGAAAGTATGGGAGAGAAGGGACAGAAAAACATCTATCGGTTGCCTTCCCGTACGTGCCCCAACCAGGAATCAAACCGCTACCTGGGTATGTGCCCTGACTGGGAATGGACCCGTGATCTCTTGGTGTACAGACAATGTTCCAGCCGAGTCACCCAGCCAGGACTAATTGGAAGGCATAAAATAGACAGAGAGAGGTTAAGAATGGTATAGGGAACAGGGAATTCAAAGGACTTATATGTACAACCCATGGATATGAACTAAGGGGGGAATGCTGGAGGGCTGCAGGGTGGAGGGGGGATAGAGGGAGAAAAATTGGGAAAACTGTAATAGCATAATCAATAAAATATACTTTAAAAATAAATAAAAAATAAAACAAAGGAGACCAAAACATTATAGTAATTCCCATCCACCTTACCACCCTACAATGCTACTTTTTGGTTTGCAAATGCTACTGTCCCTCCTACCTACACATGCTTCTTGATGCTAAGAAAACACAGCCAGGTGCTATCAATACAAATCGGCAATAAAAACAAAGCCATTCTTTATCAGACTCTCACTTATCCCCAATACACTGTGATTCAGAGAACTGAAGAAGAGTATAAACCACAATCTCACCCGATATTATAAATGAGCGACTTTTTTCAAAACAATGAAGTTTCCAAAATAGCTCTTTCATTACGAGTTTTATTTACTTAACATTCTTCATTAAAATGTTTCTAATTAGACCTCCATAGATCTTCCCCATGTAAACGTTGAGCCTGTCATGTTTGTTTTTCTATTAATTTGTTACTGTTAAGAATATATCTTTATTTCTCCTGTTCAGGATGAACAGTGATTTGCCAAACCAGTTCCCTGTCACAGTGGTGCTAGTAGCTTAGCTTCTAAATCAGAGCCACTATCATACATCTAGTACTAATGAGAATTCAGAGTGATGGATCAAAGATAGAAAACGTGCTTTATAAAAATGAAGGATGTCCCTATTTCGAAACCATGCAAGGCAGAAAGTGATAGGAGAGGGTGGGGTTAGGTCTTTCAACTCTCCCCTGTTTGATTTATGTGACAAATAGAAGGTAATCATAGTCCATATGTCAGGACAGGAGAGAATCCGAGTGTCAGCACAATTTCAGAGAAACATCTGGAGACTCACATAGGACACTGGTATTGCATGCCTGTGAAAGGCGAGCAGTGTGGTACTTGAGCAGATTATCCGGCCAAAAAATTTGAGGGTCAAATGAGACTAATTAAGGCTCAATCATCTACTTGCTTGACTAAAAGTGATATTTGTTTTCAATAATGATTTTGATAACTAAATGAGTGTTTCTTATTGACGAGGAAGATGCTGAAAAATGGTTTGATGATAGGGATCGTTGTCTTCATCCTATTTTTTAATGGAAATGTCTCTACTATTTAGCAAGAAGTTTATTCTTGGTCCTTGATAAATATGCTTGCTCAAATTACAGACACACTTTTATATTCATCACTTACTAATAATTTTTATCATTAATTTCTGTTCAATTTTAGCACATAAATCTATTAAGATGATCATATGTTTTTTTCCCTCTTTATTTGTATAAATTGTTTCCTGATGTTGAATTATTCTATTTCTTCTGTGTGGTATACTATTCTTTTCAATCCACTTTAATATTCAATTTGCTCATGTTTTCAGTATGTTTCTAATTGAGATTAGATGATAGTTTTCTTTTGGGGAGTGGGTCCATTCTTACCTAATTAGTGTGCTAGAGATAGCTTAGTCTCTTAGAAATAAATTTGGGTTTTTATCTTTTCCTTAGCTTTGAAACAGTATAAATAGATTACATATCTTTTCCTTAAAGATAATAATCCTGCTTCATACAACTAAGTGGTTATACGGATTTGCGGGGGAAGGAAACATTTTGACAATTACAAAAAAAATCTTTTATGGTCTATTCAGTCTTTTTAACACTACTTGGCTCAGATTTAATAATTTTTATTTTCTTGGAAAAATGTTCCAATCATGTATATTTTCAAAGTCATTGGCATATAAGTGTGGAATTCTTGTGCATGCTTTTTGAATAACTTGGGCAAAGCATAATTTGAAAATACTGACTTTTTTATACCCACCATCGTATCAAAAACTATATGGATTTAGGCAGTCTTATCTCCTGACCTATTTGTGGCAGAAATTAGGTCTCAGTTTCTCAAGTGTCCTCTACTCTTAGTAAGCCTTGCTTTCAACACGGTCAGAACTGGCAGTTGCCTAGAGAACATGCGTTGAAGGGAACCAAAAGCCTCTTTGCCCCAAATTCTTTACTACTTCTTGATTGCCAGAAGGAGGAATTGCACCAGGTAGTCACTCCTCTAGATTCAGACTTTGGAGACCCTAGGCTGTGTAAAAAATTAGCTCTGTGGAAGGAGTGGCACATTCTCCATCTTACCTCATCACAACTTTGTTTAACTCTAGCAGATCCTTGGATATCCTGGTGGGACGTACAACCCATGGTTTTGAAATTGAATTATAAATGGCCCAAGTGCTCACCCTTGAGAAATATACCAATGCTTATTGTTTTATGCCAGACTTTGTATTCTAGATTTTATTTTATGCCAGGCAATCGAACCCTAGTTTATGCCTCTGATTTGCTTGTGTGCCTGATTTCGGGTGTTTAAGCCTGGGTTGTGAGCTTTGGTTAACTAAGGCATGATCCTTCAGCAGGAAAATTCAGAATTCCTACACTAGATGCATACTTCAGGGTGCATGAATGTCCACTGACCACAGATGAGCTGGTGGAAAGTTAATTAACAATTAAGTAACTTACAGCTAAATACAGGGCCATCAGTATGCATACAACCCATGGCTGGGAAACTTAGTTATTCATTACCCTTGAGATTTGTATTGACTAAGGTATATCCTCAGGGCTTCCTGGAATTCATTTACCTCCTTATTATAAACTGAGAGGATGGACCGGACTACCTAATAGTAAACCTAATGAAGCTAAGAAGTTAGTTTTCCTTAATTCTAAAAAGCAGAGTCCTGGGACACCACTGCGTAGGGTATTTGCTGAGAGCTGGTACTGTGGAATGGAGCTCACTGTGTTCGGCTGTCTCCATCTGCGCTAACATTGAACATAATAAATATTGATCTCTTTACCTCACAGGGATTTTTTTTATTTTTGCAGTGTAATGAGCTGCTTGTGTACAGCTCTTCAGAGAAAGCTCCTGCTAAGATAGAGCACTTCAAAATGCACTGAAAAGAAATCAAACAAGATTAGTCCACAGTCACACATACCACCTCTTAGTATCCCGAGGAATGTCACACTTCGGGGGGGAGGGGCTGTTTCAATTAAGGAAGCATCAAAGACCTGATTGCTTTGTGCCATTAGTCTCAAGAAGTAGGAAAATCAGAGAAGTGCCCAGATCGTATAGAGCCAGGGACTAATTTCATCTTTGCTGTGCATGCGAGCACCTCCCCCAGACAGCCCCACCCAGGGCGGTGAGAGGGCTGCGTTTATTCCATCCACACCCCTCCATAGCTCTGGTTGATGCCGAGCTGTGTGCGCTGCCCAGCTTCAGCTGGCGGCTCCTAGCAGGCAGAAGGCTGCCCGTGAGCTTACTTTATAACAAAGTCAAATGGGCTAAATGAGTCACATGGGCCATATTTGATATTCCCTTTCAAATGTTTCAGAAACACTCCAGGTTTGTCTCCGTAGCAAAAAAAAAAAATCAAAAGTTCACACACCTAATACTTAGCTTTGGTATATATTTCAGAACAAAAGAGAAGGCTTGAGTTCAGAAGGAGTGGCAAGTAAATATTCTTTCCAGCTTCTCCCTCACAAATTAAATCCCTGCTTTGTAACATGCTCTTGGCCGATGTTTTCTGAATTTAAAGCATACATACGCCCATGAGGATCGTGTTAACATGCAGTCTGGCTCAGTAGGTCTGGGCGGGGTCTGAGATGCTGCATTTCTGAACAACTCCCCAAATAATGGCCAAACTGCTAATCTACAGACCACAGGATGAGGGCTGGAGATATACTGTCACAGAGAGGTATTAACCACTCTTTAAATGTCTTAGAACATTAAAGTGGAAAGAAAAGAGGGAAGAAAAAGAGAAAGGAAACAGGTAATGAGAAAATATGGGAAGGTCTGGGTTTTCAGGCAATAAAATAATTTACCACCACTGGACAAAACACTCCAAAATGGCAGTATGACGTGAGGGACCTGCCTGCCCAGTCATTTAAGCTCTATGCAGGCAGAAAATGGAGCGAACGGAGATAAGCAGTAACTGTTCTGAACGTGTATTCCATTTCAGCTCCCAGATGGATAGAGATTTTTCACTCTCTCATGAGTCCTCAGGTAATTAGAAAAAAGCCCTGAAGTGTGACTTAAATGGCCTTCAAGAGGCATTAGTGTTTAAAGACAAAAAAAAATCTTTTCCTTCAAGGTTATTGGGTGGGGGGGAAGGAGCCTTTCAAATGAGCAGAAATGGGGAGAGCAAGTGGTGAGGCAGAATTTTCCTCCTTAAGTGGGTCAGTTAATGCACTGTTCAAGTCTGTATATAATCACCCAAATATCTGCAGGCATGAGGCTGTATCAGCGGGTTGGGTTGACTTGAATCTTGGGAGGAAATGTCCGAAGGCGCCTTCCCTGCTCTGTCTCCTTGAGGTGAGAAAAGGAGCGTCGGATGGACACGGCAGGAGAAACGGGCACTTCTTCATCTTTGAGGAAAGGTGTTGAGCACTCGGGTATAATGAAAACGAGCAGTAGGCAGGCAGGCAGAATATCCAAGTTCCAGTGCCAACACTGCTCTTAACTAGCTATTGGACCTTGGGCAACAACTTTCCGAATACATTTCCTTCTTGAGAGGATTCATCTAAATTAGCACTTCCCAAAGGGCGACAGAATGCTAACTGTAGTTATGTGGAAAACTGCTGTCTGCGTGCAAATGAGGCAGACACGTAGATACTGGGTTAAATACACTTAAACAGGCCTCATTAGCACACGCTTCTTGAATTCCTTACGTGTATATGGATAGCAGTTATTTCTCACACTGATTGGCTTGTGGAACCCTTTTTACAAGGGCCATCCTACAAGATTAATATTCCACGGAACTTATTCTTGGAAATGTTCATTAAGACGACTTCAGCTTGTAGCGCCATATCATCCTAGTGCAGAAGTTAAATCGGGAATATCCAGAAATCTACCTACATGCAAAACTGAAATGAACAACCAACGATGCTAACACCATTTTTAATTACTGCTGCTTGAAGTTGATAAAATCTGTTTAAAAATCATCTTAATCTGATCTCAAATTCAATGCACTTTTCCTGGAAAATTTGATTTGAAAAACAGAGAAGTGCATAAAAATGTATAATTATTAAGATAGTCACAACCATGAGTATTTTCACAGAGAGCCTTCTAAAAATCAAAGTATTTCCCAAATTAACTTTATTGTTTTCATCCGTAAGACTTTTATCTCTCATTTAGCTGGTCTCATATTCCAGTTTGCATACAGTCACGCCACTTTAACATTCCACCCATTTTTTTAAAAAATGACCTTAAAATATGAAATTTTTTCTGAAATAAGGTGGAATATTGAATCTTAAAATATCCTCTATCTTCTAAATTGAAGATAGTCATACATTGCAAAGTAGAAAATTAACTCCATCATTACATTACATCGCCACAGTCAGATACATTATTCTCATTATAACATTCTAAGGCTGAACTCATGTTATAGCTGAGTATTCCCTGACAGTGGCATATTTATACCCTGCCTTGTTGCAAACATAATTTATGATGACTAAGTATCTTTAAAATGACTTCTAGAATTAAAACCCACTGGCTTTAAGATATTGAAAGCTCATAGTCTCTTAAATATCTCTGAGGATAGGAAAGGATGACCTTCACTTTATAGGTTCATCAGAATGGCAGGATGAATCGTAATACCTGACACAATAGTCTCCACATTGGGTGCTTTTATTGAAAAGTCTAGAACAAATTCTAGGAGACTTTGTTTATAGCACTGCCTAGAAAAATGAGGGATACACACAGTGACCCCTGAGGCGGCCTTCTGACTTGTTGTGAATGCTTCCATTAGAAAAAGAAGTTATCCGAGGAGGAAATAATGCAACTGGTTTTCCCTCAAAATGTGTTCTTCCCCCTTCAAATTGTGCAGTCATTTTCCAAGAAGCCTATCTTACAAAGTCATATCACTGATATTTAAGGGACAAATCACAGGTTTTTGACTACAGAGGAGTTTTATTGACTTCCTATGATTAAGGGATAAATAGAAGATTGTGCAATACCAGTCTTCCTTTGCCAGCTGCTGGCACTTTGATTGTAGATATCAAAATATATTTCTCTTTCGTACTGTTAGAAAAATAACAGTGAGTCTAAGAATTAGAGGTTGCAACGGTTTAGAAGGTTGCCTGTCAGCCGAGATCCCCAGATGACTTAAGGATCAATGATCAGGCTTTCTCATCCTCAGAACTTTTGTTTTTTAATAATTGACACAAAGTATGTGTTGCCGCCACGGTTCCCCCTTAATTACTTTTCTTTTTGATCAAACACTAATGAAAAGAGACCCAATGAATCATGTGCAAACACAATAAAACAGTTAATTAACATGTGCTACCCTGCTTGATGGTGACAGAAAACCACGGCAGTGCTGAGTAGGCTCACAAGGGCACCTTCAACCGACCCGGGATCTTGAACACACACAAGGCTGACAGTGAAATGCACGAAGTCCATTCTCACTGCAGAATGAGCTTTGACAAGTACGGATCACAATGCGATGACTGCGGTCTTTCTTCTTTTTGACTCAGGGGCTCTGTGCTCCTGGCCCAGGCCATGTAAGCAGTACGTGGGAAACGCGCACCCACAAATGCTGGGGTGAGCTGTTTCTAACACTAACAACCAGTGTTTACCGAATACTAACTATGTTCCAGACACTCTGCTATGTTTTCTAAAAGACTGCCTTTAGAAACAGAGTCCTAGATCCAGAGAACAGACAGACAACTGTCAGAGGGAGGGGTGCTGGGGAATGGGTAAAATAGCTAAAGGGATTAAGCGGAAAAAAAACACACCTCAGCCACAGACAACAGTATGGTGATGACCAGAGGGAAAGGAGGTGGGGGAGGCAGAAGAGGGTAAAGCGGGAATAAGCAGGGATGGAAGGAAACTTGACTCAGGGTGGCAAACACACAATACAGTATACAGATGATGTGTTATATAGAATTGTACACTTGAGACCTGTATAATTCTATTAGCCAATGTTGCCCCAATAAATTCAATAAACATCTAGAAAATAAAAGATTGTCTTATTTAACTCTTCCACAAGGCACTTAGCTAGTGATCATTATTACTGCCTTCACTTTAGAAGGAAACAGCTGATACATATAGAGGGTAAGCAACGGTCCAAGTCGCACAGCTAGTAAGAGAGGTAGTCCAGTCAATTTTATCCCATATGCTCAGCTGATTAAGAACCTTTGAATCAGGAGCATCATCTGTGAATTGGGGGATGTGAGGGAAGGCTAATACACTGTGCATCTCAGTTCTGCTAACTACTCACATATAAGAAGATAGACAGCCGAGCTCTGGCAGCGAAAGTGAACCAGGGGACCGCAACGGATGCTCAACACCCAGGACAATTCCCTTGGACCACAGAAAGAGGCAGAGAGCCTCAGGTATGTCCTAGAGCAAGAAAAAAAAAAAGAAAACTAATGTTTCAATAGATGAAAGGAGCAAAGAAGAAATAAAAAGTCTATAGGGAAACTGCCCAGGAAATTAGGGGAATTACCATAATTCCGCTTTGCTTGACCCACTTTGCTCGACCACCCCATTTTGGGCCAAGAGATTCCAAAGTAACAATGGAAGATTATTTTTTTTTCTTCCCCACGGGAACACACAACTAATTTCATTATACAAGGGGAAGAAAAGCTTCACATTACAAATGCAGTGCAAAGTACATCTGTGTAAAGGACAATCAGGGGCCAGTTCGCAAAGAAAAACACTGGAAGCACAGCTCCCCATGGGTTCAATGGATACAAAGTTTCATTTATGAAAGATAAGTAAGTTTTAGAGATCTGCTGCACGCCAGAGAGCCTAACGCTAATAACACAGTATTGCGCACTCAAAAATTTAAGAGGGTATATCTTATGTTAAATTCTGTTGTCGCATGCACAAAAAAGGGACACAAGGAAACTTTTGGGGGTGACAGATATGATCATTACCTCGGTTGTGGTGAGAGTATCGTGGGTGTATGTGTATGTCCAAATTCATCAAACTGTATACATTAAACAGGTGCTGTTTGGGGTCTGTCAATTGTTTCTCAACATAGGTCAAAAAGAGAAAGAAAGAATAACCAAGCCATCCTCTAATGAACTGGGATTCTTTTTTTTAATATTTTATTTATTTATTTTTAGAGAGGGAAGGGAGGGAGAAAGAGAGAGAGAGAAACATCAATGTGCAGTTGCTGGGGGCCATGGCCTGCAACCCAGGCATGTACCCTGACTGGGAATCGAACCTGCAACACTCTGGTTTGCAGCTTGCGCTCAATCCACTGAGCTATGCCAGCCAGGGCTGTGAACTGAGATTCTTATGAGTTAAGATCCCATTACTGTAGTGGTTCTTAGCTTTTCGGGAAAGGTATCAAGGACAAAGACGCCCTTATGAAATAGGGCACTTTCAGATGAAAGTGACTGAACCCTCTGGACAGACAAAAGCGTATTCATACACATGAATGGATACGCTGAACCCCGGGCTGCTGCATCCTAGCCACGGCCTGTCCATGGGACCCTTTAAAGGACCCCAGCATGGCTGTGTTGTCCCAGGTTCCCTCCCTTCCCCCAAAGCTGTGTAAGGTGGTGCCCTTGTGCTGCCGGCATCTCAGTGTCTTGCCATCATCTATGCACTGGACTCATCTTTCATTCAGCGGTTGTCCGCTCCCGCTTTAGAATGATAAACCGGCCCTCTCCGACTGCATTTCTGCACACGGGGGACTAGGCAGCGATATGACTTGTCTTTTTCTGTGATCAATGCAGGTATTTGTTGATGTCATGAAAAGAAGCTGTTTGAGATTTTGAAAGGAAAACTCTCTGAACTGACGAAAATATGGAAGATAGGTTCCAATGTTTCTCCCTTCCCAGGTGATGGCATGATAAGCAGTAGGAGGTAGGAGTCAATTGTCACTGGCACTTGTCTGACTGTTTCCTGCTGCCCTGTTACATAGGAACGCGTTTTAAGAATGGGTTTGCACACAATTCCGATGGGTAAGGAAACAGTGAAGTACTTATATCTTCCCACCATGCATGACTTTCTTAAGAAAAATGGCCCAGAATGAAACAGTTCTTAGGCCTAAGAGTCTGCGTGTCTATAATGACTACCCGAATTACAACACTCAGTCTGGAATTTCTGGGTCTCTGTGCAATTCATTCTGCATTGACTGAGTCTGATCTTATCATTAGGTCATCCAATTTCCCCACTCACCAGGCTCTTATCAGATCACTTCAGTCTCCCACGTATGATCAGATAATCAAAACTGAACCACTGTACCAGGCAGAGATTTATTGGGGCCACTCTGCAGCCTATACAGCTTAGTGCACAATAATGCAGCTTGTGCTCGGCATAGATAGTTGGGCTTAGGGGCTTTGAATGAAAACTGAATTCCAATCAGAGCTTACTGTCTCATTTGCCCTCATTACTACCCAAATACCTCAAACCTTAGTGGCTTACAACATGAACTGTTTTTTTTTTTTTAATCATGAGTATTATAGGTTGGTAATCTTAGTTGGGCTCAGCTGGGTGGCTCTTCTAGGCCTGGCTGATCTTGGCCACCTAGAGTCAGGTAAATTGCTGTGGGCTGGCAATGGCTGGTTTCCAGTGGCCTCAGCTGGGACAGCTGGGATGTCTGAGCCCTCTCCCCTTATAGTCTCTCGTTATCCATCGGGACAACCTAGGCTTGGTTGCATGGTAACAAATGTTACTGAGAGCAGCAAAAGGGCAACCGCCAATGTATAAGCTTTCTTCAAGTCTCTGTTTACATCATGCTTGCTGATGTTCCATCGATCAAATCAAGACTTAACGACAGTCCGCCCTGGCTGGCGTAGCTCAGTGGATTGAGCGCGGGCTGCGAACCAAAGTGTTGCAGGTTTGATTCCCAGTTAGGCCACATACCTGGGTTGCAGGCCACAGCCCCCAGCAACCACACATGGATGTTTCTCTCTCTCTCTCTTTCTCTCTCCCTTCCCTCTCTAAAAATAAATAAATAAAATCTTTTTTTAAAAAAAGACTTAATGACAGTCCAGAAGTAGTATGGGAAGCTACTACCAAAGAGTGAATACTTTGTGGCCCTTGCTGTAATCCACTACACAAAGCCATTGCACTGGCCTGAGCTTACGTTAGCATGGAGGAAGGAGCAACACTTTCTGGATGGCCTGGCTGTTAGTTGTGTCTTTTCCTAATTCATTTTCCCAGAGTGGGCAACTCTTCTTACTACTCGCGCGTGTGCAAGCAGGGACTCTGATCGCACCGATGTGTGTTTTGCCTCTCTAACGAGACTGTAAATGGTAAATAACATCCCCAGGGATCTTTTACCCTCTTTATGGTTTGCAGACTTCCCAAATTAGGCAGGCCCAACAATAGAAGCTGCTTCTTTCAAGTTTTATGTCTTTGGGGGAAAGATCCATCTTCAGTTCAACTTTGTAAACTCCACAGCCTTCGTTCTAGCATTAATTTGGGGTCAAAAAATATTTCATCTAAATTGTTAAATTTCTATCAGGAATGTTAGCCACAATCTGTACCCTAGAAATATGTTGCTCCAAATGGATCTGCAGACCACCTGAGTCACAGTCAGCTGAAGTGTTTGTGAAAATGCAGATTCCTGGGTCCCTCCTCAGGGAGAGTGTACCAACATCTCTGCTTTGGGCCTACAAGTTTATCTTTAACCCACCTGAGTACTTCCCATGTACATTAAAGTTTAAGAATCAATGTCTTAGAGAAGTGGTTTGTGCAATGTTCTGAACTCTAGCCAGGGCAATAAATAATGTTTACAGCCCAATCGTGCACACACACACACAAAGACAGATGACCATAGCAAAGATTGGGAGGAGCAAACACACCAAGTACAATAAACATTTTCTAATCTACGTAGGTTTGCTAAATGCGGATCAGTGGCTCGGGTGTATTTCACAGCCCAATAATGTGTCATGACCTGGCTTTTGAAAAACACAGCTCCAGGGAACACGCTCATGGTCCATTTATTACACATTTGTTTTCTTCTCCCATCTATACATGGCAAGCATATAATGCTACTCATCCTCTTTGATGAAGAAATGCCTGTTACTGTCCGTTCCCCTGTGCTGGTGCTTCTTAAGTTTGGGTATGCATCCCTACTTGTTAAATCACAGCTTTTGGAGCCCAACCCCCCTAAGAGTTTCTGATTCACTAAGAAGGTGGCAAGGCCGAAAGTTTGCATTTCTAACAAATGTTCAGACTGACGTGCCTCCTCCAGGGACCAACGTGGAGAACCACTGCCCTATATATTCCAGTCTCCTTTATTTGGTCCACAAGCCACAAGAAATTCCAAAGTTTCATGACTGATTTTTTTATTACTCTTTTTTTCTAACCGCATTTGCACCATTTCCTGATTGTTTTCATATTACTGCTTTCCAACTGCATTGGCTTCAACTGGGTTTCCACTCACTGAGACTAAGCTTTGCATTTGTGTAATAAACACATTGGATTCAGCTGGCACTTTGCTAACGCCTGCCAAGTGCATTCTAACCATTGTCTTACTGGCATGTTTCCGGACTATGATTCTAAGCTGTTCTTTCAGTTCCTTCGTTCCTTCAGAATGCACTACGGTGGCTCCAGTCCTAGTCTAGCAGCGCTGTTTGTTCACTAAAGTTAGATTATTGTCATCTCAGAGATAGCAGGTCAATCCCTCAAGGATGGCGGTCCGGTGCTATTAATTATTTCTTCCTCCAAGGCTCTGCTAGGTCTCAGCCTACGTCTGCTGGCCTGTGTTTATTACTGCGCCTTATGCTATTGGAAATTCAATACAACAAGCAGAGAGTGAAACATTTTTGGAAACGTTATATGTTTGATGGGAGTTGGGCAAAGTAGCAAGTTATTACATTGCCTTCTCTTCGCCTGATGCATACACGTGACTTTTGTTCTAGCCATTCTGTCCAGCTTCTTTGGGCTGTGAAGAAAGAGGAAGGGGGATACAGATAACTCTAGGCCTCCCTAGAAACTCTGGATTGCCTGTAGTGAGAATGGACCGGCTTTGAGTGTTGTCATACAGGGGATAGGGAACTCATCCCTGTCCCAAGACCCCTGTGTTCTGGCCCCACGATGGGTAACCTTCCTCTCTAGGTCACGATAAGTTAATTAGCGCCTGTGTTGTGAGTGCTCTCAAGGGACAACTGCCCGGAAATCTGATGTCATCATGTGTTTTCTCTCCTTGCGATCCAGATGCTCCTCAGGGCCTGAATGGTGTTAAGGCACTCATGGCAGTTGACCCTAAAACCTCCCTGTAAAAATCATTCCGAGATCAAAATGATCTGCCTATATCTTATGATTTCTGTTTATCCGGGGAGTGGGGTGGGATCCCTGAGTGGGATTTTGGTGCAGGATTTTGAGCAGACTTTAAGTTCTGTTCTGAGAAGAATCAGGACTCTGTGCCTTGGTTCCTCTGATGCCTTATTCCATTGAAAAGTAGGATGACATTTTACCTAAGTCAAAATATACATTGGTTTAACTTTCAGAAAAACCATGTTTTTTTAACCTTGCCACAAAGTCACCTGAAAGCAAAAGCGTAGGGTCATATTTCATTCAATGGCACAACACATATACATGTCAGATGTTCACTGGAAAGCTTATTTTTGAACTGACATGCGGCTTTGGCCAGAATCGTGGTCGGGAAGGGTTGTACTCGCAACGGATGCTTGAGGTTATTCAGCAATAATCCTAGGATCTCTTACTTCCAGCCTGGTATTAAGTGTTCGATCCCCTGAAAGCAGTGCACTCAATCGTATCTTGGTTGCAGTAGAATCCTTCTCACCCCACTCGCCTCCGGAAGGGGAAAACAGTCTCCCGGCACTCACTGGATGCACCTGGTGCTATGTGGCCTTGGCTGGCTTTGCACAGCTGGTTGGTCCGGACGTGAACGGGTGACCCAGACTAGACAAAATAGAGGACCTTCCCTGAAATGCTGGAACTGGGGTGGAGGTTCCAGTTTCCATCAGCACTGCTTGTTTGCAAGGAGGCTCCACAAGTCCGTGGGTGGTAGTGTGGTCCTGTTTTCCCCAGGTGGGCTGGCGATCAGAGAAACCCAGGAAGAGGAGAGAGAGATGGAGACTTAGAGAAAAGAGAAAGAAATGAAGACTTGTAGAGCGAGGCAGTGATGAGAACCGAGATAGAACAGATGGTATCTTAAGCCTGCCTTCTAATCTATTGCCGAGGCCTTTGGAGTCCATGTTATATCTTAATAATAAATGCTGGCTTTCTGGCTTACACTAGGTTGGGTCCACTTGACTCTATGTCTGTTATATGCAACTAAAGGAGTTTTAAATAGGACTCATGCTTTCCATGAACTACTGGCTGATGTTATCTCTCAGCTCGTATTAGAATCCTTACAGAAAAGATGTCTGTGTTTGAGATAGAGCCATGGTTGAAGTGGCAGCTTTTGTATTGCTAGTTGGGTAAAAAAATACTTACACAGATTTATGTCTTATTTTTGTGAGTATGTTTCTGTGTGCATATAATGGTTACATTTTCTCTGTGAAAGTGTTTACCATCTTGTAGTCATTTGACAAATGTTTCCTGAGGCCCTACTATGTGTCAAACTTTGTGATAAGACCTGGTCGTGAAGCCATGGAAATTTCCTCTATTGTGTGGTGACAGTTTTATGATCTATAAAGTTTCCCTAATAGGCTTGCCTGCCAGCAAGCTCCCAGCTAAGCTTCCATGTCTACTGTGGTGACTATTTCATTTCATTATTTCCTTCTTGTTATACTTACAGTCTTACTTTCTTTATACGATTCCTGACCACAATTTAAATTCATTTTGACTAGCTGGGTTCGCATGCCCACACATTTTTATTTTAGGCTAACTCGGATACTTTCATGAGAAGGTGGGCACAGATTATTTGGAATTCAGGCTAATGAAATTTGGTTCCATTTGGGTTGATCCTTGAGTGGAGGTGACATTAGCTCAGGAGTAGGGTCATGACATGGCCATGTTTTCTGATACATGGATGAGGGAGAAAAGGAGAGAGAGGGAGGGAGAGAGAGAGAGAGAGAGAGAGAGAGGGAGAGACCAGTAGGCATGCAGGGAAACAGAGAGGCAGAGTGGAGAATGTAACCCCAAACTGGGCTGTCCTCACTCACACACATTTCCCCCTTTTATCCTGCAGAGCTTTATTGGGTGTTTAGAAGAAAAGTGTGCTCAGGGCTGAATATCAGAGACAGAGTGTGCTCTCCGTTTCCATACCGCCACGGAGGGATCATCATTTAAAACCTCCTTTAACTGAATCAGACTTCCTATTGCTGACCCAGGACGTTGTTTTTCTTTTCACTTCTGGACTAGCCTTCAATGGGCCTTCTGGCTTTACTTCTGATCTCTGTTGCTGGATGCTACTTTTCACCTACTGGCCTAATTAATGCTTGGTGGCCTGCCCGAGCCTTCAGTAAGCCCCCGGTATTTACTGCACACCCCAAAGCCAGGGATAAGTCGGTATTAGGTCTGCACCCGATGGTTGATCTCGCTAAGGTCAACGGCAAGTCATGAGATGGGGATGAGCCCTTGAGATTGGCAGCCGGCTCTGCATGCCAGCTAGCAATTTAGAGTGAAAATCCAGCCTGTCCCTTGAGCTCTTTCACATTTTAACAGTGGAAGTTTACTGGCAGGGGAAGGGAGGCCTGTGCAGAAAGAAAGATCTCAAGATAAAAAAGTCACCCAGTCTTCATTACTGAAATTAGAGCTGTGTTGTTTCTCTATCCTAGATACTCTAATATGTTGATCTGGAGAGAGTTTCCTTCACTGTATGACTAAATGAATTCCACAAGATCCGCAAAAACACTCTTATTGTTTCAGAGCCTGCAGAGTGATTACACAATATGGGCATAAAAACAATATACACTCCCTGGCTGGCGTAGCTCAGTGGATTGAGCGCAGGCTGCAAACCAAAGTGTCGCAGGTTCGATTCCCAGTCAGGGCACATGCCTGGGTTGCAGGCCATGGCCCCCAGCAACCACACATTGATGTTTCTCTCTCTCTCTCTCTTTTTCCCTCCTTTCTCTCTCTAGAAATCAATAAATAAAATCTTTTAAAAAAAACAATATAACTCATACATGCACGCATGCTCTCAGTGGTGAAAATTTTCTTCCCATTCAATGAAATTTGGTCCTAGAAACGCCTGCATTTTAGCCCGCTATCACATCTAAGAATGCACTGTGAATATTTCTTTAGAAAACCAAGAGAAAAAAAATCAATGAAATGTTTCTATTTTATAGAATTGAATACAATTCAAATGCTTATATATACACACAATAGCAAGTGGGACTAACTATTGGCTTAATTATACATTCCAGATAGTTAAAAATGCGTTCGCTTCCAATTGGTATTCTAAAATCTGAGAGCAAACTTCCTGGGAGAGTGAGTGGGAGGCACTGCAGAATCGAAGCCTTGCTTGATGTCTCATCCTTGATCACAAGGAACACATATGCTTAGTGAACATGATTATAAATGAATCTAGAATGCCCAAGGCATTACTTATTGAAATCCAGTGTTCCTGGTCACAGTGGACTCTGTATTGGAAATAGATGTCCACCCAACATGCATCAGGAATTAGGCGCGGTATTCTGTCTCCAGGCAGCAACATTATCGCACTATTTCTTTCATCTCCAGGAATGCTCTGATCTGTGCACAAGACTTCAGAATCGTGTTCTGCAAATTCTAGCCTCAGCCATGTGGGAAGGCAGGGGAGGAGAAACTATTACCTAAGCAAAAATCTTCACCCAATTTTACTCAAGCGAACTCCGGCTATAGGGCAACTGGTAAAATGTTTCTTTCCAAGCTCTTATAAGGTCTCAGAGAGATGGCAAAGATGATGCCTGGAAAAACCGGTAACGATCCACAGAAAAACACATTGATGAAGAAATGTTCCTAACTCTATATTTTATATTCGTAAGCACAACACATAGAACATCTCAGCTAGGCATCTGAAGTTGAAGGGTCTAAAACTGAGCTGGCAGCAGCAGAAGAAGACAGGGTTCTTATCATCGTCACTGCCACCACCATCGTCATTATGACCATCAATGCCGTTATCATGGAGGGCTTTTTAAGTGCCAGGCATAAACTTCAGTATTTCACTCTCAGCAGCTCATTGGATCCTCACACAGACCCTGTGCGGTGGATATTATCATTCTCCTTCGACAGAGGAACAAAACTAGGTCTCAGAGTAGCTAACAATATATCACTAAAGTTCCCATTGTACTCTCCATCTGGTCATTTGCCACTACAGAGTCAGCAACCCTAAGCGTCCTTGATTTGGTATTCTTCTTAAGGTAACACACTTAAAGTTTGGAGGACCCTATAAACGTGCACTAGACTGAAGAACAACCCTCTTCCAATGTGGAGCATGAAAGCGATATTGGAATGCCATTTAAAAACCTTTTTACTGCCCTGGCCAGTGTGTCTCAGTTGGTTGTATACTGAAAGGTTGCAGGTTTGATTCCCAGTCAGGGCACATATCTGGGTTGTGGGTTCAATCTCCGATCGAGGTGCATATGGGAGGCAACCAATTGATGTTTCTCCCTCTCTCTCCACCTACCTCCCTCTCTCTAAATACAATGAAAAAATGTCCTCAGTCAAGAATTAAAAAAAAAAATCCTCTTACCATTACCTGACTAGTCAAGAGGCAGCTATTTTAATGTTATCATGACTCCTGCTTGCCAGATGTATAAAAGTGGTGCACAGACAGAGAAGGGCACAAAATTAGAAGTTCCCTCTTTTCACCCACCCTTTGTCACTGCAGTAGGTGGTAGAATCCATCTGCCTACCCAGCAGAATGGCTGAACAACACGTAGGTTGCGCCACAGGTTCTGGAATAGGACTGTTTGGATTCTTGAAGATACTGGTTGTACCATTCGCTACCTATGTGACTCCGGGAAGTCACTGAACCTGACCATACCTTAATTTCCTTGTCTGCAAAATGGTGCTAAAACATATCCTGCTTCCTAGGGCTGTGTTAGGGATTAAACGAGATGCTACACGTAACACAAAACTATGTGATAAATGTGAACTTGCATTATCACCTGATATAGCATTCGTCTCTTACCCGTTACTAAACTGCCCCCTGGAAGTGATCATTGCGCTTTCTGTTGTCTTTAAAACCACTGGCTTCTATCACTGTCTCCCCATGGTAACCCCTTCATGATGGGGGTCATTCATTATCTCTTTACAGCTCCCGGTGCCTAGGACAAATGCCTTTTTAAGTGCAAGGACTCCTTAGCATTTTACCACATTGGAGAAGTGTGGGTGACAGGGAAGACCTTTTATTTGGTACCTTGGCCTATCGTTACACTAGTTTTACAGATTTTGAAGGCTGCAGTCATGATGATATAAAAATAGCTGCCGCACTTGACTAATGATACAAATGAAAAAGGATCTTCAAATCACATTAAAGCATCTCTTAACGTACTTTGCATTACCTTGAAGGGAGGGTTTTGCTTTAACCTAGTCAATGTATACTGCCAGTCAGCACCCTGCATTTTCTTTTTTAACTTAATAAAGAACACCAACTCAAGAACACGTCATGTTGCCGAGCTTGTATTAGCAATGAACGCAACTGGATGCATAGCAGAATTGGGGCGTAATTGTACGAGTGCTTAGGGCGGAGTGACGTTAGGTACAGAAGGCCAGAGAGTAGCACAGAGGGATGCGGTTCTCGGCAAAGTCTTTTGGTCAGACGCCTATTAGACACCCAGGGAAGGAGAAAGCACGGCTTCCGCAGCAGCCGCACAGATTCCTTGGGTGTTGATCATGTTAACCCGAAAACCGAGTGCCTGGTTCTGGCTTTGCAGACTGAGATGTATGGGCAGACGCCGTGTCATGTTGATGATGCGGCCCGACATCTCTGAAAGTCACCAAGTCAATAAGGTCATATCAAGCCATCCGTCAGCAAGGGCTGATGCAATTAGAACAGCATTTGGAAAGCATTCTGCTAGTCAGGAGCAGCAGAAAATGATGGTCGTCTCGGTCAATAACTAAGCTTTCTTCCAAGGGGCTCAAGTGTTCTATTTATACCCAGACGACGCAGGAATCTCACAGCTCTCTACTGTAAACATTCACCCTTAGGCTCATGTGAAAATAGCACTTGGTCTTAAAAAAACAAACTGTCCTCTTGGAAGCGACATCATTACAGCTACTCTCGTTTGCTTTGCTTATTTCCCTAGATGGCCAGCGCTGTGAGTGCCTATTAGTTGCCTAAGAATCAAGGCGTACAGACATTACTTTATCAGGCAAGGGTCACTACCTGGATGGGCGGGTGTCTCTCCCTTTAAGGAACCATAGGGTAGTGAAGTCTGAACTAGATTGTCACTTAAATCTATGCCCTGTGAGGGAGAGAGAAGGACTGCTTATTACACACATATACATACCGTGTTCCAAACCTGTACTGGGCACTATGTATGTGTGTGTACTTTACCTATGTTCTATGTATGTTATATAGTATACATGGACTGTGAACTACATAAGCCATCCTTTCAGGTGCTCGGCCGAAAATCTTAAAGTGTTGTTCTTGATACCTCTCCTCGACTTTGGATGTCCCTCTTCTCCTACACCCCACAATGGATTCACCAGCAAATATGATCATCTTTAACTTCATAATATTCCTGGAAACTGACCACATGTCACTGCCTCTACTGCCACCACTCCGGTCTCCTCTGCCATCCTCTGTCACCTGGGTTATTGTACCGGTCTCATAATTGGCATCCCTGCTTCCACGCTTGCCTCACGAAGGTCTGTTCTCAATTAGGCTTCAGAGTGATTCTTTGAGAACAGAAGCCAGGCCATGGCAGTTGTCTGCGGCAAACCTTCCAGCGGCTTCCATCTCACTCCATCCTCTGTACCCCCTAGTACCCCTCTGACATCACCCTTGCTCTTCTCCACGCCTCACTGGGAAGAATGTGGAGCATTCTGTTTTGACTTTTATGTAAATGGAGGCATAGATGAGTTCTTCTTTTGTGTCTGGCTCCTTTCTTTCAACATTCTAGTAAGGGATAGATTGTGGTATCATCTCAGGGTTAAACCAACTCATGGAACTGTGCCCACAAGTACATGACAGAGATGAAAAGATGCATGAAAAGATGAAAAGAAATGAAAGAGACATAAAAGGAAAGGGCCTGGGAGACGAGTGAGTAAATAACCCATCTATTCAATAACCAGAACTGCACTGAATAGCTATCCCTATGGAAAGAAAGAACCTTGTGTCCCCATTTTATGTCATAAATCAGAGTCAATTACAGGTGGATAAAAGACTTAAAGGCAAATGAAAAACTGAAACGAAAAGAGATATAGGAGAATAGTGCTACAGCCTCTGGGGGGGATTTCTTTAAAAAGATGACAGATGCACAGACAAAGGAAATATATGCTAAATTGAAGTACATTAAAATGAATAATTCCTGTTTAATAAATAGACCATAAAAAGTAAAAGACAAGCCACAAATAGGGAGGAGATATTTGCAGTACATACGACTGGCAAAGGATTAATATTCTGAATATATTTTAAAATCCCACAAATCAATGAAAAAGAAAAACAACAACAACAACAACAATCACCAAGCAGGTGTTTTAAAAGAAAAATTTATGAACAAAAAAAATGTTCCTGATCCCATTAATGATCTGGGAATGCTATTTAAGGGTACAGGGAGATGGTATTTTTGCCTACCGGATAACAAAAATTAAAATGTCTGACAGAGGTGATTACTGCCAGAAGGTGGAGAACCCACTATTTCTTGAACCATTTGTGGGTATAGAAATTGATGCAACCACTTGGAAGTCAACTTGGCATTACGTCGGTAAAGTAAAAATGTGGGTACTCTTTTTTTGATTCCATTTTGAACAAGATGGGGACATTGCATCACCTGTTTATTTCATTCAAACAAATGCCGACTGGACATTTTGGATTTAAAAGCCATTTCCCAGCGGAGAATTATATAAGAGGAGTGACTGGCACTGGAGTGGGCAGAGCTCCCGTAGGTTGCTCGGTTATCTGGCTGTGAACACACAGATTTAGACACAGATCACTTTTAATCAACATTTTCTTCCAAGTATTTCTTATTTACTTTGTTCAAATGCTATGCTAGTGCCTGCAAATACGTGGCAGATAAAGTCGAGCACTGTTCCTTGCTCATGAAGCATGCAGATGTGGAAGAGTCATAGAGACCCAGGGAAAAGCTCAGCTGTGACACGGGCTCCCAAGAAGAGGTGAACTTGCTAGAAGAGCCTAACGGCAGGGCCATTTGATCTACATGCAGAAGTCAGAACAGGCTCCTCTGAGAAAGTGATGAGTAAGCTGAGATGGGAAGAACACATGGAAAATGGGGGCGGGGGAAGGAAGGAGAAACATTCCAGGCAAAGGAAGCAGGGGGTGCAAATGTGTGTCAAGAGGAAGTCCGGGGAGCAAAGGTGATCCAAGGAAGGCCAGCGTACCTGCAGAAATGCAACCGAGGAAGGTGATGGTGACAGAAGAAGCCCCTGAAACGTAAAGAGCAAGGCTTTCTCTTCATTGTAAAAACAAAGCAAGCCTTTGACTGGGGTGTGGCTGAAGTGTGGAGAATGTGTTGGGTGGGATGAAGTCCAATAGAAGCTAATAATTAGTGGCGAGGTCATTGTTATCATATAGATGAGAGAGAACTGAATTTTCAACCAGCCTGGCGGTAGTAGAGAAGGAGAGGAGAATGCATTCAAAATTAATGTAGGCGTTCAAGTGGTCTGGATAAGGTGGGGACAACCAGATTTTGGGCTGGAACAACTAGACAAATGATGCTTTATTTACTGAGATATCAAATGCTCAGAACGGTGGTTGGTGAACCCGGGATGATGATTAGGAATTCTGAACCTCAGATACTGCAGGAGACCTGTATTTTAATAAGATCTCCAGGTGATTTGAATGCATATTAAAGTGTGAGAAGTGCTACTCTCTAACACTCTCTGCTATGGAGTAAGGGATTTATGGTTACCTCATTTCGCTTTCTGCAAGAACATGAGCTAGTTAAAATAAGGCTGACTTTAAACTTGGTATTTCCTGGAGTTAAGCACAGTGCCTGGTGTATAGCAAACTCTTAATAATTGTGTACTGAATTAATAAATATGAGAATGGGAGAGAATGAAAAGTCATTAGGAGCATCTTAGTCTATCCACGACTTTTTTTTTCTGTACTCCTCTCCCCAAATTCTAATACATCTTCATTTTTAAAAATGTATTGAATGCATTGGGGTGACACTGGTTAACGAAATTATTCAGGTTTCAGGTGCTCAATTCCACAATGTGTCATCTGTACCCTGTATTGTGCGTTCACCACCCCAAGAAAATATGTGTACTCTTAATACCTAGGAGTTTGGCTCCCAGGCATATACCCTAGAGAGAAACTTTCTTATCTGACCAGAGAAACATGTGGAAAATATTCTGAGTGTTTGTAATAGCAAGAAAATAGAAACAACACGATTATCATTGACTGGAGAATGAATTAAAAAACTACAGTATATTAATACACCAAGCAGGACACAAAAGAATGCCTAATCTGTGCTTCCATTTAAACTAGGTATGTCAGTATATTAATTCAATCAGTGACAATGAAATACAGCTATTTCTGTCAACAATGGGTTACTGTTAAACATAATATGGAGTAAAAATCAAGTTGCAAAAGAATATACACGGGGCCATTCTGGTTCTCAAATGTCCAAAGCCGTGAAGTGAAATAAAATTGTCTAGGGATGAATAAAATTTTTGGTAAGAACATACAACCAAATGAGAGAATGATAAACACAAAACTCAGGATAGCAGTTACCTCTGGGGGTGGGGAGGGAAACCAAGGGACCAGGCAGGGGCACTTGGGAAACTCCAGAGGTTTGGGTAATATTTTCATTTAAGCAGGGTTCAAGTCTACATGAATTACTTTATTATTATTTAAGGAGTATATATTATATATTCTTTAGTGCCTATGGTATATTTAATAAAAATATAGCACCCATGAGTGGGACAGTTCTTCCAGAACGGTGCTTTCTGATGTGGTAGTTCCTAGTCACATGTGGCTATTTAAAATCAAATTATTTAAAATTAAACAAGATTAAACATGCAATTCCTTCATCATACTGGCACACTACAAATGCTCAATAACCATTTGTGGCTTCTGGCTGCCTTACTGGACAGTGCAGACTCTTGGGTAGCAGTGTTCCAGAACATTCTCATCTCAGAGTTTTTATCTATTTTTTATAAAATCAAGCAATTCGTTGGCTTTCTGCAAAAAAAAAAAAAATTCTCCAAAATTCTGTCAATAACAGCAGGAGATGAAGCAGAAATTTGCTTCCTATGGATTTTGTTGATCCCCTTGGTTAAAGGGAATTCCATTAACAAATTTGTCAGCCTCCGTATTTCGGTTCACTTAACTCATCAAATGCCAGCATGAGCCTGATTACTCTTCTGCTTCAGGAAGTCAAAGACTGTGCCCATGCAGCTTCTTGTGCCAACAAGGTAGTGAGCAGAATTTCATCTGCCAAAAAATGTCATTGTACGAAGATCGGCAAAGGTATATATGTTCCAAGGTAGGTGGAATTCGTAAGTGGACTTCCCGAATGAGGTCCACAGGGACTACAGGGAACGGAACGGATCTCGCCTCTGCCTCGCCTGCTTTCCAGGTCCTCTCTCTGGAGCAGGCACTGATCACCGGAGCGGTTCAGGTTCTAGTACTCGGCTGCTTGTTTGACCCTGTGTGTTAGAGGGTCCGATACATGGGCGTATTGCTCTTTTTCCCTGGCTTCCACGGAGCAGAAACCGGTCTGGGACTCTGGCTTCCTTCCCTCTTTTTTCCATCTCATAGATACTTGGATGTTCTAAACCCTGGCCTCATATTTCTAATACAGCTTCCATAAAGGTGGTCAAATTTTCAAGGTGGGGTTTGGGATGAGGGGAGGGATGGACTCTCCCTCCCCACTTGGGTCTAAGCCATGGAATTCTCGTCCAGTTACCCAGAAAGTCCTGCACCGGAGTTTCAGGCATAGCCTCATTGAAAAGAGATGATGCTTTTCTTCCCTGCCATCCATTGGGCACTGTGGGTGCAGGGACGCTGGGGACTCCAAGGAGAAGAGAGGCACTGAACCACCATAAGATTCAGTTGTTGCCTTATTCTTAGCTCACAATCCCATTTACTTGCACTTGAAGCCCCATCCTCACCCCTAGAGATCCTACATGGGAATTCATGACTCAGGGTTAAATGGGAAATCAGAGCAATAGCAGCCACGAGCCAGCTCTCAGCTGTAGCAGGGCTCTGCTAGGAGCCGACATACCTCCTTAGACAGGTGTTTCCCTCACCCATGGCTTGTCATCATTTCATCAACAGCAGAGGTGGTATAGTAGGGGGCATCCGGTTCGCTTCCATCCTCCTCAGGGCGCTTAGGCTGTGCCTGTCCATCTGGCAACGTTACATCTCAGAGTCACGAGTCTTTACACGGTCTGCAGTCCTGAATCCCTAAAGAGGAAAAAAACACATCACAGCTAAAATTACCTCTAGAGAAGACTTACTGTATTTTGTCGTGTATAATGTGCACCCACGTGTGTGCACATCATACATGAGATTATTGTACCCATTATTATACCCATGGTATGTAATCATTATACCCATGTATAATGAGCATCCTTATTTTTTCCTCAAAAATTTGGCCAGAAAAAAAAAGAGTGTGATTTATACTTGGCAAGATACGTATTTCTTTTTTTTTAAGATTTTATTTATTTATTTTTAGAGAGGGAAGGGAGGGAGATATATATATATATATATATATATATATATATAGAGAGAGAGAGAGAGAGAGAGAGAGAGAGAGAGAGAGAGAGAGAGAAACATCAATGTGCAGTTGCTGGGGGTCATGGCCTGCAACCCAGGCATGTACCCTGACTGGGAATCGAACCTGCGACACTTTGGTTCGCAGCCCGCACTCAATCCACTGAGCTACGCCAGCCGGGGCCTCAAGATATGTATTTCATCTAATTGTTCAACTGTCACAGTTTCTTTCTTTTCCACATTTTTTATTGTTGTTCAAGTACAGTCGTCTCCATTTTCCCTCACCATTCCCCACCCAACCCCAGCCATCCCCACTTCCCACCCTTGCTCCTACTCCCCTTTGGCTTTGTCCACATACTGACACAGTTTCCTGATCCAAAAGCAACACGTGGCCTTAAAGCCATCACAGATGTTCCCAGGAGTAACGTGAATTATCACAAAATAATTTCCCATTTACCAACCAAAGTTACTGTAATTCCAGATTCAGCAAAGGGGTCTACTTCCTTCTGCTTTACTAATAAGTCCAGGTTTGGGTTTTTTCCCATTTATTTATTTTGCATTCGTTCATTCATTTATTTGTTTGATAGCGTTCATTGTCGAAGTCACCAGTTTTAAATCTGTGCGTTGTGGACACTCAGGAACTGTAAGCGCTATGCAAAAGGTTCCTCCTGTGTTCACCAAGGACTGGCTGTGTAATGAATAAAAGCAGGTCTTTCTACATATGGACTGCTATTTTCAAAGGTCTGCAGGCGTTATGATCAATCACATACAAAACCATTTAAAATTGTTTGTGAAACCTAGTCACTTTTTGTTCTCGTATAAATATTTTCTCAATCAACGAATACTAGCAACAAATAAAATCATACGGTCATTTGGAGATTTTTAGTTTTATTGAACGTATTGGGATGACATTGGTTAATAAAATTATATAGGTTCCAGGTGTACGATTCTACAACACATCGTCTGTATATTGTACTGTGTGATCACCACCCCAAGGAGATTTTTCTGATGGTATAAAGGGGTCCTCAAACTCATAAGGGTTAGGAAATTCTTGTCTAAGTCATGCAAAGGTAGGTCCTCTCGCACCGTGAATTCATGTCTGCCAATGGACTTTCTGAATTCTCGAGTGACAGGAGCCACTGCTGAGCAGTGACTACCTTAGACTATTCCTGAAGCAGAACCTGGGACAGACACTTGGGATGCTAACAAAGGAAAAGGAGCAAAGCTCTCTCACAACCAAAGAAAGAACCCTTTCACTCACCAAACGTGAGTTTCCTTCCCTCTTTCTGAAAAATCCTGCAACGCCACAATGTCTTTGCAAACCTAAGAGAAGAATCAGAGGGAGGATGGCTAGGAGTCAAGGGACCCCCGGCATCTGGCCTCCCAGTCCTCTACCCAAGTGTTCCCTTGTTTAGCGTTTGCCTCCCCTGGGTGATCCTGGGTGGAGGCAGTGCCCGGTGAACGCATCAGTCAGTAGCTTCACTTTCAACCATCTGCCTCTTCTAAGGCTACTGATCTGCCTGAGGTTCAAGCTGTAGGAACAGGGGTAGTCAGCTACGGTCCCCCCAGGGGCTGCATGTGCACCATGCCCAACATCCCTGCAGTTTTGGTTACAGGGCCAACATTATCCGTTCTTCTTCAGTGAGCTGCAGTTGACGTCTGGGAGGGGGGAGGCGCGGAGTGGAGTCTAAAACTGGTGATGCACCTGGGCTCCAGTCCCACGATCGATATAAGATACGATAACTCATTCACTTCTGATGAATTTTTCAGAGAGAAATTAATTGGAAAAACAGTTAAAATAGGATATGTATCTTTTGCTTGAAGTTGGAACAGCAGGGACAGGCAATTCCCCCCGCCCCCACCAAAATGAATCCCTTCTGTACGATAATCCTCTTTAGCTCAGTTCTGTGTCCACACCTGGTGCCTCAGGTTTCAGGTCAGCAGCCTGCAAGGTGCATGCTCTTGGTAATAACCGGGAGCGGGGAGGCGGCAGCAGAGAACCTTTGTGAGTGGATGAAACAAGGAAACAATGGAATGTGTTCAGCTACGTGAAATCCCGCTCCCCTGATGCTACATCAGCAGTATTAGTTTCCTGTGGGAGAAGACACGCCCCGACGAAGGTTGGGGAGATTGTGGAGAAGTGGAAGGAGAGCACGGAGGGAAGGAATGAAGCTCCGTCGCCTTCCATTGCCTGCCTGGGTTTTGGTGGGCATTTCACAAGGCTGGCTGACCGCACTTCAAAACTGAGATAATAGTGGCCAGCTTCAGCACGAGGCAAACACTCTGCACATGATAAGTGCCCGATAAATATTTATTAACAGCATCTGACCAATTTGAGACCAATTTAGAGGACTGCTTCTGTCTTGTTGGCCAGTTTTCCAGTTTACTCGATTCCAGCAATTAGAGTTCCTCTAACTAGGCTCGAGGCTAATGAGAGTCACAATTACTATTAAAACGTACTCCCTTTACCCTGGTATTTTGCTCAGAAAACAATCTTTCCTGACAGAAATGCACCACGAATAGCTCTGTTTGTTTTTTTCCTCAGGTTTTCTGAATATTATTTTTAAAACATTAATTTTAATGAAAACAAGAGACTGTCTTCATTGAAAAATGACTTTATTGGGCCCTGGCTGGTATGGCTCAGTGGATTGAGTACAGCCTGTGAACCAAAGGGTCACCGGTTCAATTCCCAGTCAGGGCACATGCCTGGGTTGAGGGCCAGGTCCCCAGTATGGGGCACACCAGAGGCAACCAGCAACCACACATTGATGTTTCTCTCCCTCTCTTTCTCCTTCCCTTCCCCTCTCTCAAAAAATAAATACATAAAATCTTAAAAAAAAAGAAAAATGACTTTATTATATGCATTCCTTCAAAATAGTTCAAAATACAGTTGCCTTTTTACCTCTGCTTCACAATAGTACTTCACTACCTCTGACTGTAAAAGGAGACCCACACACTGTCCTGGAAGCTGGCAGTCTTGCCCACACCGTTACTGAAGCCCTCATCATTCTTTCTGTTTTAGCGTTAGGGTTAGGGACAGAGAAGTCTGGTCCTGAAACAGTAAGAGATCAACACTCCGGAGACATTGTAGAATATTGAGAAGGCATCTCATTTCCTTTTCCCAACTTTTAAATTCAGCTTCAGGATAAGTGTAAGTTACTAGTCTGTGGTTCTTTTTTTACCCAAAATTTATAAAGAACTCAGATAATTCAAGACCAGAAAAACAAACAACCCACTTAAAAAGTGGGCAGAGGACCTGGATAAACACTTCTCCAAAGAGGTGTGTGGACTTCAGGGGAAAGCCCGCTTCCTTACCCTGAGAACTACTGAGTCCAATCATTCCAGTAGGACTGTGCAAAAGGGAGAGAGGGCCACGGCAGACGCAGTTACTTTCTAAGGTAACAGTTTAAAACAGCACAACGCAAGGGGGAATGGATGAACTTGGGTCCTTAGAAAGCAAAATGCGTTGACAGTCAGAAAACAAGCGTTTTCAGTGAACTCACCAGTTCTTGTGCTCACCTGACTCTTGTAGGGGCCTATCAGACAGGACAGCAGGCTCTCAACAAACTGGCAGACATGGTTCAAAGCAGAACACGTGTCCCTGAGATGCAGTCATCTCATCTTCCTGCCTGGGGAGACCTCAGGGGCTTTGTGATCACCGCGGCCTGGAAGATAAAGCAGTCCCTTTTACAAAGAAGGATGCAAGCTGGGAGTTTTCAGTATAATTTTGTTTCACAGCATTCAAGAGAAGAACTATGTAAACAAAATGTTAAGGCAGAAGTTCGAGGGCCTTCCTGTTTGCGGGTGTGAAGAGGTCCGTGTGTTTGGGAAAGAAGAAATAAACCAGTATGAGGGCATGCATGGGGGAAGGGTGGCGAGGAAGCCAAAAGCAAGCTCATGATGCAGGGGTGGGGCAGGGGCTTGAACCCTGGGTAAGGCATGTTGGCTCAAGTGACCCGAATTTCTACCCGAGCATCGGGAGAAGGGACTGAAGCCCAAATGAAGCCACATTCATATTGTTTCTGGCATACACACCTTGTATCTTTACTTTCTACTCCATGAAGTGATAAACTTCTCTAAGAAAGATTCGCCAAATTAGCGCTGAGTGCTGCCCACACATGTTGGAGTGGCCTCAGACATAACTCAGGTTGTTTCTGCATACCTCGGTATGTTTTTGCTTAGTTCTCACTGCATCCCTTACTGCTTTATGTCCTTGCGGTCATTATACAAACACAGTTATCTCATCTATAAGACAAATAGAGAGGCTGATATCACGGCATTTGCCTGAGACTCTTGGAAGTTGGAGATTTAGCTGATCGCATTTCCCAACGTTTTTTTTTTCCTTCGTGCTAGCAGTAAATTAGTATAAATGGAAGATATTTCCCGAGTGCATTTATTCTCAAAGATTCACACTGTTTTCTGGATTCGTTATGAATCCCCACAATTTGTGCCAGAGGGACCCATTGTCAAATGTCAAGCCCATTTTACAGATGGCGGATTTGAGCAGCTTAACAAAAGACGTGTCGGTCACGCTCTCAAAGGAGGGAAGATCCAGCCCAACCGTGATCCTAGACCTGCTGGCTCCTGCCTGTTGCTCTGTTTATTAAAGAGCATGGCTTCTGTAGGTTCCCCTCTGGTGCTGGTCTTTGGCTGGTTACTAGGCAACTTGAGCTCTCACAGCCAGGCTGGTTCAGAGTACCAGGGCATCAAAGTCCTAAAAATGAGGCAAAAATCTTCTCCTTGTACACACATTAAATTTAGTATGGGACCATGGCATTCCAGCCAGGGTCGGCCAGGAAAAAAACCAAAAGCTTTCAAGGGTGACCTAACACTGTGCATCTGATGGATTGGGTTAATTTTAGGCTGATAATTATTACAGGTTCCTTAGAGCACAGAAGAAGAAAAATAAAGTACAGCTGCCTGCTCTACAGAGCTCAGAGCCCAAGGCACTCGAACACATACTTGTACCACCTGGACAGATGATGCAAAGGGGATGATCAGGGGTCAAGAGAGGAGAGAGAACTCATCTGATAACCAGGCCAACTTGAACTTAGCTTCACAAGCTCACATGGTCATTTCAAAACAGGAGAGCATGAAGGTGAAGGTAAAGGGAGCAAATTACCACCCCCCACTACTTATTGCTAAGGCATAACAAGGAAGTCCTCATAAGAATAAGAGGAGGACGCCCTGGCTTGCGTAGCTCAGTGGATTGAGTGCGGGCTGCGAACCAAAATGTCCCAGGTTCGATTCCCAGCCAGGGTACATGCCTGGGTTGCAGGCTATAACCCCCAGCAACCACACATTGATGTTTCTCTCTCTCTATCTCCCTCCCTTCCCACTCTGATAATAAATAAATAAAATCTTTTAAAAAGAATAAGAGGAGGAAAACAAACTGTGTGCAGTCATTTCCAGGCCTCAGTGTGTGAAGCCCCGTGGGCCTGGTCATGTGGGGTAGGTTTCATCACTGAGGATAGAAGAAGGGTGTGAGATGTGGCCCTGAGCTTTAGGAACAACAGCAGAGCCACCGACCTAAAGCACAGTCCCTAAGGCATGGGAAGGGAGTGGCAGGTCCAGCCTCCAGCTTCCCACGGGGCACAGGATATATTGTGGGGAACATGTCACTGCATTTTGTTAAATTTGGGGTCATTCTGACCAGACCTAAAAAGTAAAAAATGTCAAATATTCTTTGTTTTTAAAGAATGCCGCTACAATTACTACAAATTTATGCCGGGCCCTTGATGGAGAAGTAACTCACACCCTGCCAAATAGACCTCACAGCAAGGCAGAACAACTCTGTCAAACCGTGTCTCTTAAAAAAAAAAAAAACCCTCTGACTGTTTGCTTTTTGTGTTTGCTCATCTGTTGCTTTCAGTTTGATATCCCACCCACGAGTGAAATCATATGGTTTTAACTCTTTGTGTCTTATTTCACTTGGCATTGTGTCAAGGTACAATATATTCTGACGAACCACTGTCACTCCGGTAAATTAAATTTGAAAAAGAAAAAAGAAAAAACCCCTCTGATTGCATGTGGTCCTGCTCGGCGAGGTGCTCTGACCCAGCAATATAATCCTGAATAAGACAAACAGTAGGAGAGATCTCATGCAAAGTAACTACCTGCCATCCCAACTGCAGCTCTCACCTAAACACTGAGCAACAGCTTATAGTCTCTCAAGGAAGAGATGCTACTATTCTCATTCTTCAGAGGTCTACCTCATGCAAGAAGCCTGAACACAAAGACCTATGTCAATATCAGATCAGAGTCATGTTATCCTGATTTGCAAATGATATGATGATTTCCTAGGAAACCTAATAGGCAAAATTAAAAGCAAATTATTGGATTACAAGTAAAATTATTTAGTAAGGTACTGGTTCTGAGAAAAAATATTTAAAAAATCAATCCATTTACTAGTAAAAACCAGATAGACATAAAACGGGAAGGGGGAATCACACACGCAGACACACACATCCCGCTAACAATAGAGACCAAAACTACAAAACGTGTAAGAAAACATTTGAACAAAGCAAGTGTAAGGTTTATTTGAGAAAGCTATGAATTTTAAGGGACACCATAATAAAGGTGGGGATATAACGTGCTCCTGGATCAAAAGTCTCCAAATAATAAAAATGTTCATCAATCTCAACCAGACACGCAACAGCCTTTCTTTCTAAATTGAAAATCATGATTTAAGAATATGTCTATGAAAGCAAACTATGCCAAATGGCCCGGAATGTTTTTCAAAAGGTACAATATCAGGAGAGATTTATCCTCTCTGCCATTGAAATTAAAAACTGCTATGTTCCAAAATCCACCTCTCACTGCCTGCTTCTGGGGAACGCAACATGACACAGCTGTGATCAGTTTGTCACTCAACCGCATTTCGGTGGGGTTGTCAGAATTCAATTCCAGCGCTGCGGTGTTTATCCAGGTAAAAGGGTATGAAAGAGAAGTGGGTTTAAGCATGTTAAAAACCGGACCTTCCTGCCAATTGGGTCTCAGGGGGGCTGTGGATCCAGAATGCACTCCTCCTGGTGCCTTTCCCAGTGCCTTATGCCTTCGGGCTTCACGTTTTACACCGTGGCCTTTGTGACCTAGTCCTGCTTCCTGACTGGATCATTTGGCTGGTGTCTCATCCAGCACAACTCCTCCCTGCTTGGCTGGTAGTTCTGTGACTTGGCGCTGCTCCAGGTGCTCTGTTCCGGCTGGGCCACCTTTATGCTCCACTCGGCTTCAGTCCAATATCCAGCACATTTTCTCCTTGCTCCGTCCGTGCAGGCCGTTCCAGAATTCCAGATTTAGTCATAGCCTCGTTCACAATGGTACTGTTCCCTCCCTGACGAAAATTGCCTCCAGAGGGTTGTGACAAGTGGCTAGATCCTGGGCGACTTGGAGTCTTGGACCACGTCTTATTCATCAGCCAGGCATTAAGATTATAGTCATATCCATTTGTGAGGGCTTCCATAACCAAGTGCCACAGTCTAAGTGGCTTACATAGCAGAAGTTTATTTCCTCACAGTTCTAAAAACTTGAAGTCCAAGATCAAGGTGTTGGCAGCTTGCTTTCTTCTCCTTGGCTTGTAAATGGCCATCTTCTCCCTGTGCCTTCACATGGTCTCTCCTCTGTGTACATCAGTGTCCTAATCTCTTATTACAAGGACACCGTGGGTCATATTGGACTAAAGCCAACCCCAAGGACCTTATTCAACCCAATTACCTCTTTAAAGATGTACATCTAAACACAGTCATCTTTTGAAGAATGGGAGTGGGTAAAATTTCAACATATGAATTTGTAGGGGGCACAGTTTCAGTCTGGGACAGTGGTCAAACTCCCTACATTCAAACATTCGCCTCTTTCTAGCTGAGGGACTTTGAGCAAGTTTCTCCATGTCTTTGGGCCTCAGATGTCCTCCCTATAGAATGGAGAAGATCATTGTTTGCCTCCTAAGGGTGTTGGAAACATTAAATTATATGTATGTATGTATGTATGTATGTATCTGCCTATCTATCCTGAGTCATAACGAGTTCTCAATAAGGGCAAGCAAATTTTGGGTATCCTTGAGGCACCGGCACCAACCCTGAATCCAATACAAATACTCACAAAAATATTTATACACATAAAATATGCAAATGAGAGGGTTTTATTTAGTTTCTCATTTGCCTAACAAGTATTTATTGAGCACATGCCATATACAGTCGATGCTCATTGTATGTGCAGGGGTCACGTTCTGTACGTCACCATGGACATGGAAGTAGTGAATATAACATACCGCTCCTAGGGAAAATACAGGGTGAGGTTCCTCAGAGTCTCCACCCACAACATTTTCATCAACTGATCAATACCCAACCTCATTGTATGTAGCTTCCATAGGAAATATGTTAACAGATTTTCTTTCCCTGCAATGTGTCTACAACATAATTTATGCCTGTCTCCTTACTTGTAACACTGGAAGGAAGTAAAGTGATTTTTGACCTCCAAAAAAGCCAAAACACAAAAGGAGCAAAAATTGAACTCAATATTCCTTGAGTGGAAAGACAAGCACCATGATCTTTCACGTGCTGGCTGAACTTGAATGGTCTATGGCAGGCATGTCGGTGCCATTTCTCGTGCCCAATGGCCTCCTTTTCTAGAACACTTGGGTCTCAGGGCCATCGCTGCCCTGGAGGGAGAAGGAGAGAGCCAGTGCTGAGCCAAACTGTTTTTTTTTTGTTGTTGTTTTTGCAAAAGATTGTGTCAGGGACTCAGGAAGATAGCTCAGATCAGAATCTATGAGATGAGCCTAGGATAGATGTGAGCAGGCCAATGAATGGGGCAGAGGCCACGAGGCTCTCCCCACAGGCCAAATGCTGGGGGAAGTAACAGCAGCACTTGGGCAGAGTTCTTGTCAGAAGAGACACTCACATCCCACGCTTGAGTTACTTAGCAAAGCCCTCCTCGGATGACATGTGGCAAGTCTTCTTAAAGCAAAACCAAGCGGCGAGAATAATTTAGATGTCCTGATCAGCAGTGGTCCAAAGACACTTTTTCTAGCTATTTGATAAGTGGATTTAAAAAAAAAATTATCCCCTGCTAATCTGGTAGGTCCAGCCACCTCATTCGGGGACTGCATAGGGGGATAAAATATGTAGTTGGCCTCTGCCAGCCAAGATACAAGGTGTTTCTAAACTGTCAGCAGTGAAGTAAAAGGGTGATGGAAAGAAGCTGTGCAAAAGTCTGAATTAGGGTCTAGGAGCTTCCAGAATGTCCCAGAAGTTTGGCAGCTACTGCAATTCACATGGACAGCAAGGGACACTCAGTGACATCTTCTTCAATGACTACACGCAAGCAGATCCCAGAGGGGAAAACTATCAAGGCTGGCTAGAGGTTGTTGTCCATGACCGAGAGAAAGTGAGCAGAAAAAGGCATCTGCACAGGTCTGAATCAGAAAGTGGGGTCAGAAAGCACAACTGAGGAAACCAGGAGCAAAGGTCGGCCCCCAAAGACTTAATGACGGGGAATCTAACGTGAGAAGAAAACTTATGCAGACTTTCAACAACAAAGACAGAGGAGTTGGCCAGGGAAGCTCTCAGAATGAGGGGCTTCCTGATGGGGTGACCCGGCACCCTGGTTTGTCTGGGGCGTTCGTGGTCTTTTCATCCCCCGTCCTCCACAGAGGGAGACCTCGCAGCCCTGGGAAAGCAGGCGCTGTAGCTCGTCCTGTTGCTGTGGAATCCAGAACCGACACCAGGTGTTTTCTGAGCAAGAGGAGGCCGATTGCAAAGAAGATTATAAATGGATACAGGCGATTTGAGAGGGGGTGTCGCAGAAGAGCTAGGGCATTGAGAGTGCTCCTTAGAGTAGTATTCTAATTGGTTAAGGAGCTTAGTGATCAGACAAAGTAGTTGAGAAGACTGGGGGCTGCTACACGCCATGCATTATACACGTATACGCATGTATTTATTCACACAGATGTGGGGTGCAGCGCGCAGATGTGGGGTACACGGAACCCAAAGCCCAAAGGAATAGAAACGTTTTCTGGCTAGCAGCAAAGAAACGGTTGTTTGTCTTTCTTGCTTGATGTGAGAGTGTACGGTGAAAGGGACTTTTTCAAATTATTTTTATATTATTTTAGCTTTCATTGTGCTCTCATTCATGAAACAGCTGCTGTGCTTCTCTGTCGGCGATGACAAGGGCTTTCTCAGCATCTCCTTTATGTGTGGAATTTGAAGGAGCAAAGTTTTACTCCCCTCCGTGTGAAAAATTGCTCCTTCTAGCCACCATATACGGCCACAGGATATTCTAGAAGTCCTCACATGTCTTGGCACTTCACTTTCCTTAACTGGTATTAGAACAATGGCTTCTAATCACTTGGATTTCCCTCTTTTAAAAGCAGTAGAATCCTTTCTTCAAATGTAATCTTACTCAGAAGGGAATCCATCCACAAGATAAAGCAGAGCCACTGTGCTGAAGGCAGGCTGGGGGACCTATAACCTTGACCGCTTTGCTATATGTTCAGCCATCCCCTATCTGAGCCCTCAGACAGCGCCTGAGGTATCTGAGCCAAAGCCACACAGCGCTAAAGAACAGATTTTTAAAATCACCAACTGGACGATCTTCAAGTTCTCTCTGGGTCAGAAACCTCACAATGCTTCGGCCATCTGCAACATTATCGCTATAGTTCAGAACTGGATTAGCTGACCCTATTTTCAGAGTCCTGGCCTCAATACCTCTCCCTCTCTCCAACACACACACACACACACCACTCAGATTACAGTCAGGGAAGCAGGTCGGCTGGGCTTTGCTTACTCTCAAAGTCAAACAATGTAAAGAAAACATAACTGAAGTGATCATCTCTGGGTGGTGGAAATGTGCGTGACTGATTTCCCGTAGCGTGTGTGTGTGTGTGTGTGTGTGTGTGTGTGTGTTAGCGTTTTTCTGTATTTTCTACAGTTTGGATGAAACGCCTATTTGATCTTGTGCCAAACCCTGGTGCTTAGACGTGGCTTTGTCTGCTATGTTTGACCTACTACCTACTAGGCTCGGACTCTGTTCTCCTGGCTCCTCCCTTTCATCTTGCATCCCTGCTTTAACAATGTACTTTGCTCAGTTTCTCCTATATCATCTTCCACCTTGTATTTCTTCCTTATACATCAGCTTCTGCTGTCTGTCTCATATTAGCTTTACACCCCCTGCTCCCAAGAGATTGATCCGGCCCTAGGACACCATGCTGTTTCCAGTGTGTCTCCCTGGGAGCTCATTCCCTGGTAAAATCCACTTCTCTCGCTATAAACAGCTTTAATCACCCTGTGCCCACCTCCCAGCCTTAGGGGGTGAGCAACTCCCAGGTGGTCTCACAGAATGTGCTACCTTGTGAAGAGGATGTTCTCTGTTAAAGAGGCGATGAGTCCTTGAGATTGATGACCCTGGGTAGTATCTCAGGATAAAGACCCTGCAACTTACCCTCAGACAGAGCCAAGGATGTGTCCCTCCCTTTGCCACATACACTAAAGCTTTACGGATCAATACCAATGACCCTATCACCTTAAAAGGGTCAGGAACACTGAGTTACAGGGACTCACAGACAGTACATTGGAAAGTGATGGAAGAATCAGGTGTTTGGTTACTTTGGGGAAAAGGCTGATTAAGAGAAGCAAAACCCTTTATTCTATTCTTTTCATTGGGGTAGTTGCTTGCCAGGAACACTCCGTAGTGCAGCAGCCAACCCAGTTTCAACCATTCTTATCTTCGGTTACCTAGTAACTGACCAACGCCAGACCTGGTTCTCCTGGTCTTTTGCTTCCGGCATGAATTTATGACCTCGGACTACCACATCTGCTGCTGCCTGACGTCACTGTTCTGTCAACTACCATGCACATTACCAACTATCCAACCTTGCTGCTTACCGATTCTTAAGAAAAGATGGTGGTGGATAGATTTGAGTGAGGCAGAGGAATATTTTCCACCACTGATTGATGTTGTGGCTTTCAGTATGTTATGTGAACTCTCTAAATCTCATCTTGACAGCTGTAGAACAGAAAAACAAGTTGCCTCACAGGATGGTTGTGGAGACTCAAGTAGGACGTTTACAGAATACGGGGATCGTATCTGTCCCTTAAAAGCTGATGACTATTATTTAAATAAACTCGGGCTACTCAAGGTGCAGGACATGGATGGGTGCCAGGTGTTCATCACTGGTCTGTGATGAAAAAGAAGTACAGAAACGGAAAGTTAGTATTTAGAAACATTTTTAAAAGATTTTATTTATTTATTTTCAGAGAGAGAAGGGAGGGAAAGAGAGAGAGACAGAGAGAGACAGAGAGAGAGATATCAATGTGTGGTTGCTGGGGGCTGTGGCCTGCAACCCAGGCACGTGCCCTGACTGGGAATCGAACCTGCAATGCTTTGGTTCGCAGCCCAAGCTCAATCCACTGAGCTACACCAGCCAGGGCCTAGAAACTTTTATACTGGGAATTTTCTCTAAAAAGCTAGTCCTTTCCCAAAAATATGTAGAGAAGCACTGATATAAATGAGACCTTAGTCAAGGACGTGTCTGAGGTCCAGCTTAGCATATATCACCTGGAAAGGCATTCTTAAGAATACTCCAAGTGGTTCCCAGAGGGGAAGGGGGTAGGGGAAGGATGAAGAGGAGGAAGGAAGTCAAATATATGGTGACAGAAGGAGACTAGACTTTGGCTGGTGAGCACGCAATGGAGTACACAGATACTGTATTCTAGAGTTGTACATCAGAAATTTATATAACGTCATTAACCAATGTGGCCCCAGTAAGTGTAATGAAAAGAGGAAAACACATATTCCATGACCTCTCCGTTCTCCGCTGGCCGATTACCTTCACGGTATCGTTAATCCTTGAAAGCCTTCCCGCCACAGCGTCACATTCGCGAGGGGCGCCTTTCCCTTTCCGGTGTATCTGTTGGTGCCTGCTAAGGAAACACAAATGAATGTGAACGTTGGTTCAAAACACAACTCAGAAAATCATCTGTTTCGAAAGCACGCAGGATGCATTCCAAAGGCAACTGGCATTTTTGATCTGTGTCACCCGCTCCATTCCCCAAAGGTGTCAGCGGATAATTAAAAGTCAGAGGGGACAATTTAATTCTTCTCATGGTAAGGTGTAGTGGCCATAGTAGAGAGGACGCATTAACATTTTCAGGGGAGGAGGAAGGCGTGCTTGATTACATCTAAAGGAAACAATCAATTGGAGGCATACACCGCGGCCACTGTATCCATTTGCTTCAGGATGTGAGCGGCATTTGGAGCCCAGTCTTTTCAAGGCCTTGGCACCGGGCCATTCCTGAAGCACACAGTCATTATGGAGACATTTAATTAGTGCATTCCGCTTGATTGCCAATGGGCACAGGAGGGGCAATATGCCATTTAGCCCTTTTGGGGTCCAGTGACGGCTGGAGGGAAGGCCGTCTGATCGGTCATGCTAAATTCGATGAGGTCAGAGACTTCATATTACTTCCATTTTTAATATCCACCATGCTCAGAATAGGCCCTGACACATAGTAGGCACTCAAGAAAATATCTGTTGAATGAATACATGATTGCAAGGTCACCAAAGCCAGACTCCCTCTGGAAACCTGCTTCCATCACTCTGTCACTCCAGTGTGCTCCGAAGGGTCCTAGTAAATGAGGGAACCAGGATTCAAACACAGACCTGTACAGCTTCAGGGGTCAATGCTCACTCTCCAACAGCAGGCTTCAGAGATGACGGCAGAAGTAGACACCATGCCCTGCACAGCTGGGGCGGCCCCAGAGTGCCTGACCTGGGCCACCCTTCCCCAGATTCCGTGCGGCCGAGTTAGCCCTCACTTAACTCACTGTTCTCTACAAAGGGACAGGGATCTATAGAGCTACCTTCATTTTATCATAAGGAAAATAAAATCGGACTCTTCTGTGGGCAAAGAAGTCCTCCCTTTCTCTACCATCCTCTGCGGAATGTGCTCTGACCATGTCTTAAAGAACCCCAGTTGGCCCACGGGGAGACAAAAGGAGACTGAAGTATAAAGCCAAAAGGAAATCTGGTTCTAAAAATCCATTCTGGTCTCATGTTTATTTTTCCTCCCTGGTCCAACAGACTCTTGACAACAGATGATATGACCCTTGAGCAATCTTCACTTGAATTGTTTACTACATTAAAAGAACTTACAACCATGCTTAGTTTAAGTAAACATGATAGCACTTTCCAAGTAAATTGACCTCCTTTCTTTGATCAGCCAAAAAAAAAATTTAGGATGAGCTCTGTATTGTGCCCTGAAGGGGAGAAAGTTCAGACTTTGTTATACTGAGAGAACAAAAGACTTCCAAACTCACACACACACAGAGTCCTTTGATTTGTCGCCAATAATCTAAATGAGTGGCTTTATAAAGTGAGGGCTTGGAAATCATAGGGTTAAAATAACTGGGTCCAGGAAGAAAATAGGGATGAAGGCGTGGGTTCAGATGAAAAGAAAATAAGAAAGGCTAGAAAGGAGGAGAAACAAAGCGAGCACTAATGAAGGAAAATGTCAAACCCAGCTCCTAACTACTGCCTCTGTCTGCACTAAAGGCTAGGAGAGGCATGAAGAATGGATTTCTGTGTCATCTTTGGGTAAAACACATCTTACACTTAATTAAATAATCATATGTGAATTTAAAACAAAGTGCAAAGTCAAAATAGTTAGAGAATTAAAAACGTGCTAGAGGTGATAGGGAAGATGACAAAGTATACTCAATGACAGCTTGCAAAACAGGGAGGTAAAGAAGAATAGAAAAGGGAGTTAAAGGTCAGGGAGGAGTTTGGACATGATCTCCTGGGCAGTAGTGGCTTGAATGGGAAAGGGTCCTGGCTGGGAACAGAGGGTGTACTCAAGTGGGCTAACGGAAGGGGGTTTATTAAAAGGATTCTTTACAAAGGTCTGTGGTTAGGATTAAAGGAAACCAACTAGGGGTGGTGAAACACCCAAGACCCAAGAACAGCAGGGAGCTGTTACCTCCGAAGGCTTGAAGGCACGAGAGTGGAGCTCTTACTGGAAACTGGAAAGAGCTGTAGCTTTAAGAGAGAGCCAGTTTCTAGAAACTGTGGACCTTCCTTTCTCCTTCCCTCCCTTCCTCCCTCCTTCCCTCCTTCCCTCCCTTCCTCCCTCCTTCCCTCCCTCTCTCCCTCCTTCCCTCCCTCCTTCCCTCTCTGCCTCCCTCCATGCCTTCCTTGCTTTTCTATTTACTTTAATTGATATAAATGACATTTTTCTTGGCTTGCATTTTTATGATATGATTTCACTTTCATGTTTCTTCTTTGGTTTGAGCTGCAAAAGTTTGGTTTGAGACTTCTCATTTTTTTTAATTGAGGTGTAATTGATGTATAACATTAGATCAGCTTCAGATGGACAACATAATGATTTGATACTTTTATATGTTGCAAAATGATCGTCACAACAAGTCTAGTTAACATCCACCACCACATATAGTTATAATTTTTTCCTGTGCTGACAATTTCAAAGGTCTACTGTTAGCAACTTTCAAATATACATTACTATTGGCCATAACCACCCTGCTGTACATTACATCTGCAGGACTTACCGGTAGTTTATATCTGGAAGTTTGTACCTTTTGACTCCCTTCACCCATTTCACCCATACCACCCCTGCCCCACTGTCTCTGGCAACCAGTAATCTGTTCTGTCTATAAGCTTGGGTTTTTCTTTAATCCTACATATAAGTGAAATCATACAGTATTTGTCCTTCTCCATCTGACTTACTTATCATAATGCCCTCAAAGTCCATCCATGTTGTTGCAACAGGTAAGATGTCATTCTTTTTATGGTTGAATACTCATCTATTGTATATTTCCTATCCATTTTTAATTGAGATATTATTCACACATCATATAGTTCACCCATTTAAGATGGGCAAATAAATGGTCTTAGTGCATTTGCAAAATTTTGCGACGATCACCACTAATTCAAGAACATTTTTATCATCTGCCAAAACCTCACTCCCCATTTCTCTCCCCCCCCCCCACCCCAAGTCACTGGAAACCACCAATCTATGTTCTGTCTCTTTGAATTTGGTTTTCAATAGAACAGCAAAGCCTCTACCAAATGTCCACTTAGCTGGGAGGGCGCTCTGGAATAAGTACTCCAACTTCTCTTTCCTCCCCAGCTTGGATCTCCTGCTGGTGTCTCTTATTGGCTGAAATCTTCTTGAGGCGAGATGTCAATAACGCCAAATTTGCACAGTCTGTTGCTGTCAGCCTCCAGAGACACAGAGCAGGATGAGGGGTCGGGGTGGGATCTGGAGGGACAGGGAAACTCAGGTGCCCAAGGGCCCTAAAGATTCTTGATGGGAATATGCTAGGAAGAGAAAAGATTGCCAGACAGAGCTGGAAAGTGGAGAGGGTGTGCAATGCTGGTGCAGGGAGCTGGGGCTCCATGGTGAAAGGATGTAACCTTGGGGAATAACGGGTCTAAACAGCATAGCAGAATCCAGGGGTCTGATGGCCATGGTAAGATTGTTTCCAATGTCCTTATGTAATGAGAGATGAATCCTGGCATCCTTTCATTTTAATTTTTAAGTAGGTTCTGGAGACCCAAGAAAAGGATTCATTATCCATTATTCATATTTCATTTCCATTCTTATCTGTATCAATGTGACTTTGTATACATGACGCTGAGAATTGCATTTATCATTTCTTTATGGTACCCTCAAAGTAAATAGAAAAGCTTATTTTCTAATTACGTGATGGGAGCCTGTACAAGTAGGTATTTACTTAAAAACTGATTGCATTTTGCAATATAATTTGGCCTTATCTTCAAGGCATTGCGAGCCATAATAAAAACAGTTGTCCTTAAAAGGAGAAAAATGAATTGTTACTCAATTATTTCAGTCTCTTTAGCTGATTGTATTTCTTGGTATCCTGGTCAAAAAGCAAACAGAACTCAATAATTTCCACAGAGTTGGTCATATGGTTACATTAAATTACCTCCAGCTCCCTGAAATTTTTTACTCTGACAAGAAGACCTTTCTTTTGTGTCAATTGAATTCTCCCCCTATTCATATTTAGCAATTTATCCAAGTAATTTGGCATGACTATTATACATGCTTTTTATTATTAAAGTTAGTGACTTAAAAGTTGAATTAGGTTTTCTTTCCAGAAGCTCATATAATTGCCCATCTGAAAACTAATATGATCTTGTTTTTTTATCTACATATATTTTGCATATACAATTCATCATCACTAAAAAATACATCTTTTTTCTATTCTCCTGAATTAAGGTGAAGCGTTGACTATAAATTAGAACCCCCTCCTTAGAATTGAGGAAATGATTAAGAAAGGAACTATATACCGGCAAATAGCCTCATATGACCGTGATAATGAAAGCATTTATTCAAGAATAACAATAACTTACATTTATCGGTGTCCTTGAAAGTTACATAGGGTGGTAACCCATGTCATTGGATCCTTGTTACCACCAGGGATGACAGGCAAGGAAGGTGACATTACCTCCCATTTTACTGAAGGGGAAACTAGAGTGCAGAGAGTGACTCGTCTGAGGTTGTAGTGGGAGCAAGCAGGGGAGCTAGAACTTGGACATACCTTTTCTAACATCTCAGTTAATGTCATGCACCACAGGTGCCCAAGCCTGGAGCGGAGCAAGTGGGCTGAGGACAGATGCACATACGTTTTAAAGCTCTGTTGGTGGAGATTCTACTCATTTCTTCATTGCCTGATCCAAGAGTCAAGCAATGGGTGAGAATTGCCATCATTCATGTATTCTACTTGTATGGCTCCTTATATGGCTGTCCTGACAGAGGATGGAGATATGCTGGTTTGGTGTATTTTAGAAAATAGACTTAATAAAGGACTTTGCATTACTGAAGGTGGGAATTAAATTGTCCTTTAACATTCTACTATACAGTGAACTAATTCCAGCATCCTGGTCTCTGAGGAGGGGCGGGGGTGGCGTGTGAGACCACCTGGCCAGGTGCACATGAGCTCTAGCCTCTGATTCTCCAGTTGGAAATGTTCATTGTATTTAACTTATTTTTAGCACTTAAAAACTGATCAGTTACAGTTTTTTTCCTTGTGATGAGAACTCTTAAGATTTACTTTCTTAACAACCTTCTATTTATTTTTCAAATCCAGTTCACATTCGATATTGATCATTTCGTAATGTATACATATATCAAATCATTATGTTGTACACCTTTGTTATTCTTTTTGAAAATTACACATGACATACAATAAAACAATTTATCAGGATGCCCTCTGGCCTTCTACTTCCTCTATTATTCTCTCTATTATTCATCTTCATCCCTCTTCGCTGAATTTTCCTTTTGCTCTATTCCAATGCGGTAGCATAGTTTAGCTTTAATTAGATTGATCTGGGCACTATTCCTAGCTTTACCTAGCATAATTTTGTCTTGTCTTAAAACCTGCTTTTGTCTGAAATTCACATATGCTCTTATTATTTATTTATATTTACCCACTTGTAGAGCAATTTCTATGTTCACTGGTTTTTCTTGTATCTTTTCCCTTCCTTCTGGAGGCCTTTTCCTTTTTTCTGAAATCGTCTTTCACTCTGAGTTTTATTTTTCTTCTGTTTCTTTCTTGGTGTTCCATTGTTAGTAAACACTTCCATTTTTGTTTGCCTGGAAATATCTTTATCTCACTCTTGTTTTTTTTTTACAGAGCTTTGCAGATATATTATTCTAGGTTGCGTTACAGTCCCCCGGGACATTGAATAGTAATTCATTTCACTGTCTTGTCCCTTTACTATTACTGAGAATTCAGTTGTCTGTCTAATTGTTGTCACTACATAATTTTTTTAAATTGATTTCTGACTAATCTCAAGGTCTTTTCCTTGTCTTTAATGTTTTAGTTTCACTTTCAGTACAAGATATTTAGGCATGGTAATCTTCATGTATTCCGCTTTTCATTGGAATTTCTGATCCTGATGATGCAAATTTTTCATCAATTCTAAAAAATTTAGCCATTGCTTCTTCAAGAATTTCTGCTCCTAAGATGTTTTATTTCTTTGAACATCTTAGGATCTTCTATACCCTCCATGTTTTTTGACTTCTCTTTCATGTTTTCAAAATGTTTTTCTCTGGGTGCTCTTTTCTGAATAATATTTTTGTTCCGTCTTCCAGTTCAATACTTATCTCATAAGATATATCTAGTCTAGTATTTAAATAGCTCTGTGTTTCTAGGAAAATAAATACAGAAGTGGGGCTCTGAGTCAGGGTATCAACAGGGAAGATCAGCTAGCTGCCACCCAAGAGCTTCAAAAAGCGGCATTCACCTACATACTCTATGTATATGCAGTCTAAACTCTGGTTCTTAGCTTGGAAGGTTCACAGAATTAATCTTAGCAGTGCCCTAAATATGTCATGAATCAGGGATGTGACATACTAACTCTACACTACCAAAGAGAAACATCGATTCATTGCTCCATTCATTCATGCACTCATTGGTTGATTCCTGTATGTGCTGTGACCAGGAATTGAACCCACAACCTTGGAACATCAGGACAACACTCCAACCAACCTGCTGACCTGTATCTATATCTTAATATATGAATTATAAGCCCCTAAAGGGAAGAGATAATGTCATATTATTTTGCCTCGTCTTCAGGGATATATACAGTAGTTTGTATATAGCTAAGTGTTCAATTAATATTTGCTCACTGGTGGATTGGCCGGCCTGTTGATTACATATACACTATCTTGTTAGCATCTATACTATGCTTCACAACAGTAATAGAAATGTCATTGAATATAATGAAAGGAGCTCCACTTCAACTACCAAGTCCTAGGTTACTTGCAAATGTAAAACTATTGCTATTGTTCAAGTTAAAATGATCCTTTTTTTTTTCAAAATCAGCTTCTTTTCAGCCTTCTGTGAACCAAGGAAAGGCATTTTATGGGAATGTAGAATAAACATTATTTAGGTCAATGATAATACTTTAAAATCGGAGAACTCTCCAAGAGAAACTTTCAACCAGAGTATCGGGATAATCAAGGTGATGTCAAGGCAATTTTACATTAGTTGCAGAACCAAACCTAGAAGACTCTAAGACAGGTGATACATAACAATCCATCTTATTGTAATTCATTATTTTCATTTTTAGAATTGTAGCAGAGGAAGCTTTCTAATACATTCAAGTGGCATTACATTTGCTTTCCTCTCCAAATTAATGTTTACCACTGGATGTTTATGAAAAGAAATGCCACATTTCTCCCATTAGCCAAAAGAGAAGCAATCGCTCACACGAATCATCTCTGGAAATAGAAGCTTGTTCAAGTATGGACACGTATGTGCTCCGTAAACATGGAACACTACTAGGCAGAACAGTTCCGGTCCCACAATGAGTTTTCTGACTTGTAAGTCATTTATTCCAGAAATACTTTGGACTGACATCCCATCGGCTGCATGGAACATGGAAGAACAGTGATTTCACAGTTTATACTTTGTGGCCTTGAAGCCTGTCTCTCTGCACGCTGAGCATCTTTATTCATTCCACAAGATAAAGAAGAGAGAAGCAAACTGGATTTCAAACAATGGCAGGGAGTAAATGCAGGGTGACAATGGCTCTTTAGGTACCCTCGCTCTGTGGACAATGCTGGCCATTGAAAATAGCTTTTAAACTCATTAGTACTAACACTTGTGGCAGTCTGGTACAAGTCAATGTGCAGGAGCTGTGCTTCATTTTCATTCTTTCTTTTTGAATTCCTGTCCTCCTGGCAACTTATTTAATCCAACAGGGTGGGCTCTATAGAGTGCCTTTCATTTCCAAAACAATCATTGCAAGGAGATAAAGGACATACGGGTCAGTAGGTGGCCATGAACGTTGAGCGCCATTTGTTGACCATGCAGTAGTAGTGGAGAGATCTTGGATTTAAGAAACAGACTCTCTCTACCTGATCCCTGACATACAATATACAGTCAACAATGGCAATCACTAGTTTTTTATCTCACAAGCCACACATTTTAACACATATGATAAATGACCACACATCTTCATGTTGGAGGGTTTTATCAACCAGAAATCCATTCTAACCATGGGCCCTAGAGGGAGAAGAGTGTCTGTTTGAGATGGGAGACTCCTAAAATTCAGACAGTGCATTTTATCAAGATGAATTGGCCTCTCTCGTTCTCTGTGAGGAAGCATCCCCAAGCAACCAAACGGTTGGTAAGACAACGTCTTGCCCTGTCTGATTTGCCTCAAAGCTCGACTTCTTGGCTGGTGTCGATTGTACATTGATACGTCCTGTCTTAACCTCTACGTTACCTTTTCAAGTGGGGAGAGAATGCCTGTATTTTGGGGTGACCTTCTCTGCAGGAAGACCCGTAAGAGTTCGCAAGGAGGCCTGCTGCAGGATGTTGACATATTAGACATCTTTCAACTCTTTCCCTAAGGAAATGGACTTTGAGACTCTTAATAATGGCCTTTCCATCTGCCGTGTGTGTATGTGGCACTCGATATAAGTGCCATCACGCAAGGGGCACTTACTGCAAAGGAGCACATAGACACAGCTGTTTAGAAAATAGTGCTAGGCGTTTGTTTGTTTGCTTTGCTTAACCTCTTCACCTTTTCCACCCAGCCCTGGACCACCCCTCCCCTCTGACAGCTGCCAGTCTGCTGTATTTGGGTTGCTAGTTAATTTTGTTACTAGACCCCCACCGAAAAAACAGACAACAGCATGGTGATTACCAGAGTGGAGGTGGTGGGGGGAGAAGGAAGAGGGTAAAGAGGGGATAAATGGTGACAGAAGGTGACTTGAACTTGGGGTGATAAACACAGTACAATATGCAGGTGATGTGTTATAGAACTGTGCACCTGAAACCCATATAATTTTATGAAGCAATGTCACCCCTGTAAATTCAATTAAAAATAAAAATAAAAATAGTTGTAGGCATATATATAACAGGTTTTCAGCGACTTGAAAAATAACATCAGTCATACATAGGATGAGAAATAAGTCTATTCACTAGGTAATAAACATAAAAAGTATGTCTCCATCAGTTAACAAACATGTGCACTTGGGAAAACGGATCAACTTACACTAACTTGAGATTCCTCATTGGAACACCATGGCAATCAATCATTGTTCTGCCTACCACGTAGTGGGGGTATTTTGACAACTGTAAATAAAACATTATGCATACAGCTATCAGTGTCAGTAAATAATACTGATTTCAAATGATACTTATGAACATAAGAAATGTCTGTATCTGTTTCTATTTATTTAGAATTTTCAAATACCAGCATTATACACACCAAATATTGTGCATTGATTCTTATGACATTGCAGGATGGGTCAGGATATTCTCATTTCTCTCATAAGAAGAAGACAGAACTAGGGTACCACGTGCCTAAATCAGTTGTAATTTGGTGAACGAGAAGTATAGGTGGCTTTGACTTCAAGATTCTATTGCATTGCAAATAGGACCTTTCTAAGCTCCACCACATACTGTACTTGCAAGTATAACGGTCCAAAGGACCAAATCCAAAACTTAAATTTCAGCAAGTCAATAGATGCTGAGAAGGGAGATTAAGAACTTAAAACACATCCTCAGCTATGATTTAATAGGGCTTTTCAGAGTATTCCGTGTGGAAACATTTTATGTAGCACTGTTACCATCTCTATTTCGCATGTGACAGAAACGAGGCGTAGTGGGAGTAGATGACTCTCCGAAGGTCACACAATTGGTCGGTGTTAGGGGTGGAACCTGAACGAAGGGCATCAGATGCATAGTTTCCTACTTGTGTTTGCACGTCATGCTGTAGACTCTTGAGCCACTGAGCTTGTTTCCCTTGCAAACAATCATAGCTCTTAAATTGTGAAATGTCCCTAATAAGCAATTTTTGACAGAACTATACATATTCAAGTATATTGTTTTGTTTAAGCAGCAATTCTCGGTGCATTTTATTTTATTTTAAATATTTTATTTATTTTTAGAGAGAGGGGCAGAGAAAGGGAGAGAAACATCAATGTGTGGTTGTCTCTCATGCACCCCCCCCCCGGGGACCTGGCCCACCACCCAGGCACGTGTCCTGACTGGGAATCAAACTGGTGACCCTTTGGTTTGCAGGCTGGCGCTCAATCCACTGAGCCACACCAGCCAGGGAGCATTTTAAATATTGTATCCTGATCAGCATCAATACCATTATGATTATTGTCATGATTCCTGAATGTATGGGGATACAATGGTAGACCTGAACAGATGCTGTCCCTGTCCGTTATAGAGCTCCCTGTCCGAGCAATTAATCATGCACGTGTGTACATGCAATGATGCGAAGCTCTGTGAATCAGAGCTGCTGAGTACTAAGGGAGCACGGAATAGGGAGAGTTAGTCGAGTCGTGCAGCTCATGAAAGGCCTTCTTGAGGAAGTAACACTTGAGCAGAGATTTGAAAGATAAGCTAACGTTAACACGACAAAATCTGAGGCATGAACACGCCATGGGATTAAGCAACATGGCAAGCACCACTATGAGTGGAGGGGAAGAAATGAGATGAGCAGGGGACGAGATGAAGGACAAGGCAGGCATATGCCCGACCATGAGGGGCTTTTAGGTCATGGTCAGTAGCTTTCGTGTCCTACCCAAAGACCACTAGAGAGTCCCAGTGTTCATCAGGGGTGTGACATGCTCAGGTTCGCATTTCTGAACAATCATTCTGGCTGCCGTGTAGAGAATGAAGTGGGGGACGATCACCTGTTGGCCCAGGTAGGTCAGTAAGGTAACCACTGCTGCGATACGAGCAAGAAATAAAGATATTTGAGATCAACTCAATAGGGCTTGGTGAAGAACCGAATACGGTGGGCGGTGGAGAGGGAATCCTAGAGAGGATGCCTTGGCTTTTGGTTGGCGATGATCAACAGGGACAGCAGAACAGAAACAGGGTTTGGAGGAAGCATTAAAGGTTTGGTTTTGACATGTGGAGTCTGAGGAGCCTTTGACACATCCAACAGAAAGTGTTTAGGAAGCAGTCGGATGTACAGGTCTGGATAGAAACACACATTACCTATTTGTGTTTCCTCTGCACAGAAGGGCATTGGAAATTATGCATGTGCATAATATTGTGTTGAGTGAGTGCAGCATAAGAAGAGAGGGCCTAGAATACAGCCTTTAGGAGGTTCACCTGTCATTAGCCAGGTAGAGGAGGGTATGCCCGCCAAGAGACAGAGCAGGAGGCAAGCCAGGAATGCACTGTGTCACAGGGTTGAGGGGGGAAAGTGCTTCGAGAACAGAATGGCGGTCGCTAGGGACAGAGGAGAGAGGGAAATGCAGAGCTATTAGTCAACGGGTATAAAGTTCCAGTTGTGCACGATGAGTAAGCTCCAGAGACCCAGTGCACGATGCTGTGCCCGTGGTTAACAACGCTGCGCACGTGAAAATCTGTGCAGAAAGTAGATCGCACGCGAAGTGTTCTTACCACGATAAAACAGAAAGCAAACTTTAAAAAAAAAAGGGAAAAGAAACTGGTGGTGTTCGATGTCATGGAACTGTCAAGTAAGATAACAACAAAAAAAATATCCTTTAGTCTTAGTTACATGGAATGCACCGGCAGACTCACTGAGAGCTATTTCTGTGGATTGACAGAGCTGGAATCCAAACTGAGGAGAGCTGAGAAGGAAAATGAGGAGGCTAGGCTGGATCCTCTAAAAGCCCCTTCTAACTCTAAAAGAATACATTTCATGCTGTTAGCCAGGGCGTCCCTTTGTTGCCGGCTTCCCTGCTCATCCTACTCCCGGCTAATAACAAGGCTGCTGTTGAGAGAAATTATTTCCAAATACTATATCGCTTTGAGCAGCATTACAACCTCAAACAAATTTGGGACAAATCATTTTCATATCTATTCTTTCCAAAGAATCTTGAGCACACACACAAAAAATCTTGTATGGTTTTCCCAGAGCACCAATTGAAGAAATATATTTCCAGGGATGGATTACATCTTTTTGGGTCAGGGCTGCACGGATACAACCAGGTCTAGCGTTTCCACATGGATGAATTGGAAGTGAACAGATCTGAAGCTGCAGAGTAGGCATATCTCACACTGTACTACACGGTCTTCCTTTTCAACCGAATCACTTTTTCTGGGTTTTGAGAGTTAAGAGAACACATCCCCCAAAACTGATTTTTTTTTTTTTGTACGGAAGCAGAATGCCTAGCACGGCTGCTTTTCATTACGGACAAGTTCCTATATTCTCACTGTCTGGGTGGCATAGAAATCCAATATAAGGGTATATAAACCGTTGCCACTTAAAGTGTGGTCAGCGGACCAGCAGCATCAACCTCAGCTAGGAACTTGTTAGAATTGGAGAACCTCAAGCACCATCTCAGACCTACTAAAGCAGCAAGTGCAGTTCCACAAGATTCTCAGGTGATTGATATTAACAATAAAAGGCGACAAGAATTCACTATTTTTTCCCCTCAGAATGTTTCCTACTCTTTAAAAACCTAAAAGTCTCTGTTACTCTGCTATGCTATTTAAATTGATCCAGGGGCAGACTTGTCATTTATGGACCAAAAATGCATCATATTTTGTTTTAAAATGGAGACCTGCGCTGAAATGCCCAGGTGACTAACAAGGTACATTTTATAGACAGAAAGTCGCTTATTCAACCCAGCTTGTGGTTAACATGTAATTTTCATTTCACCTTAGCAGAAACTGCTAATCACTTCCATCAAACTATTTACTCTTCCTCTTTTATTAATAATGGTGTGTGTACATTTATTTTGAAATAGCAACATTACCTGTCATGCTTTTGTACAGGATTTATAAACTTTACCTATTGTCTGTCTCTTTTGCCAAGTCAGAAGAGCTTCACTTTAGTGCATGACCCTTCCTGGTGATTAACATATGGACAGGGCAGATAATGGTGGAAAGAAGGGGGAGAGACAAGTCAAAGAACATGTATGAATGACCCAGGGACATGGGCAACAGTGTGGGAATTGACTGTGGGAGCAGGGGGGTGGGATGGGCGGAGGAGGGCAAAGGGGGGAAATTGGGACAACTGTCATAGAACAACAGTAAAATATGTAAACCTCCGGCAGAGGAGGGTACTCAACCTGCAGTCTCACCCTATTTTATCTTGCTCCATTTCTTCCCGTGGAGCCCTACTCTACCTTTTCACCAGGGCAGGAAAAGGTTGCTACTGCCCCCTTCTGGCCCATTGTATTTTTCCTCCTCTACAAAGCGGTGACTTCAAGAGGATGCCCAAGGATTTTGAGCCACTGAGGAAAACTCAACGGAAGGGGTTTTCCCTTGTAAAGAGGTACAGAGATCGTTTGAGAACAGGCGAGTAAAGTAAAACAAAAACACTCAGGGGGTGAGGAAGGCACAAAGGATCTCTAAATTGATTTATCTATCCCGATGAACCTTTTCCCCGTACACAGGCTGCTCTATCCCAGGAAATAGCCCCCCCCCCTCAGCACAGGACTCCCCTTTGCCTCCAGGTTCCACCGACAAGGAGTGGACTGCCAGGTCCCCCGTTATAATTTCCGTACTCCAGGTCCTGTTCTCTGCTTCCCCCAATTTCCCTTCCGCACGCCCAGACCTTATTCCCTTCTCTTTTCTGCTTCAAACTCCTGTCCCGCCCACCCACCCACAGACTCACACTGCCAGGAGCTCAGACTCTAGCCTCCTTCACCCTTCCCGCCTGCCCTGACCTCTGCTCTTCCCTGGGCGCCCTTCAGCACCCCTAAGCGGAACGGCCAGTCACTCTTTGCGTCTGATCGGCAGGCTGGTCCCCTCTTGCACGCCTCTCCCCGACCCCCGCCCCAAGCACTGAAAAAGGAAACATGCGCACTTCAGAGCTAGAAGCTGTCCTAGTGCTGAAATTTATAGGCTGGGTAAGATCACGTCTCCGTCTCTTTCTGTAGCCCTCATTCCAGCACAGGAGCGCAGCATTTTTGCCCTGTTCTCCCTCCCCACCCCAGCTCGCAGAGTCCCTTTTTCTCCCTCATCTACAACTTCTTTTAGAAAGAGAACATTTTCTAGAGCAAAGGGATTTGCTAAACAGAAAGGACTTCAAAGCCACAGCCGCCCGACCTCCAGCATGGCATTGTCACCGGCCCCCTTTGCATGGTGATGTGATTCCAGGAGCTGCCTTTTTTTTTTTTTTTTTTTGCTGTCGTTCTTTAGGAAAAGCGGCTGGGGGACCCATCAGTTCTAAGGCTTTGTCTTTCCTGGGTTAACTGATGGTCCTGAGCCCCGGTTTGACCTGACCATGATGCCTAGAACTGGCACTTTTTGTTTTTTCTCAGCAAACTGTACGAACCCAAATCTCTTTTTGATTTTCAAGGAAACTAGGTTCCTGCCAGATTTTGAATCTGGACAATAGACAGATACTTTGTCCCAGCTTCTTTCTGGAATCATTTCGGGATATTTTCCACAAGCATCACAGAAACAGGAATGAACCGGCAGCTAGTGAACATTCTGACAGCCTTGTTTGCATTTTCCTTAGAGACAAACCACTTCAGGTAGGTGAAAAGACTTCGCATGCTGATGTTTTCCGCCTGAAAACTGTTTGAAAGATACCGTGTTGTGCAATTTCTATCAATGGCTTATGCCCTGGACCGTGTTATTTTAATTTTGTGAAGGAGAGTAAGGTTTCTTTTGTTCTTTTAAAACGCTTAATTATGGTGGGGGAGTGGTAAATTTTCAGAGAGACGAGTTTTAGGATGCATAGACCCACTCTGTGCATTTCAACACATTTTCCAAGCTGATGAGATATTAAAGTAGTCGGACGAGTTGCATGCTCTTTACATGTCTACATAATGGTGAATTTATTTTTATTTGATTTGATTTTTTGCTTTCAAATTCTTTTGGAAGTCATTTAAAGGGATTATTGGATACAGTAGTTTTGATATGGTGGAGGTGACTAGATTCATTTGCCAAGATCATGCTCCTTTCATTTAAGATATTAAAAACCTCTGATTCTTAGCCAACTTGGGACTTCTATTGTATTTCAGCAACTATACGCATACTATGAGGACTAAAACTCAGGAAATTTCTTGAAACATCAGAAACACTTTGAATCTCATTTGGCCACTACATTCTACTCTTCGGTATATTTGAAATCAATTGCCTATCCAACTGTAATTAAAATGACATCTTTGTATTTATGTATGCATGAGAAATAGACTATGAATAATTCAAAGAAGTGAGAAATCGTTATTTGTATGCTTGCATTTTCTAACTAATTTACAAATTGTCAAATCCATTGACGCTTCAAAATATCAGACTATCAGCAGTAAGTGAAATAGCCATCCTAATGAAAGACGTTCTAAGACAAGATAAATGGGAGATGTTCATACAACAAAGTGTAGAACTCTTCGAGTGATCTTCACCCCATTTTCTGGTGTTTTTTCACAGAACCAAGAGAAATGAAACGTAGAGCAGCAATGCTATAAGTACTGGGAAAACCCACTATGTTCCTTTCAGGTTCTCACCTCCTGCTATGATTAAGGAAACTTGTGGGCTGGGTTTTATTAGGATCATCATCCTCATCCCCATCCTCATCCTCATCCTCAGTCTCCACCTCCACCACCACCGCCATCAGCATAAACAAATAGTATTTGATTGACCTGATCCATCAGATGATGCTGCATATGGGAATGTGAGTATTTCTAGATGGTTGTATCATCTTCTAACTCTTACAAAATGTTTATATCATCTTTGCACTTATATTTAGTACTCCTTCTTTGAAAAGCTGGAATGTGGCATTGTCTTACTTACAGAATTAACGAGATTATTTATTAAACTATTGAAAACAAACCTTGTACAATACACACTTCAGAGTAGAAATCAACATTCAGTCACCACTATATATTGTGATAGAATTAATTTTCACTACAAACTAAATATGCTGTTCCTTTAAGCCCTTTAAGGAAAATAAAAATCCAAACATATTTCCAATCAACATTCAGTATGGGTGATAATTCAAAAGATAAAACAACTTAGAAGTTCTTTTCTATGAATACTTTATCAGAGTCAACTATTTAAATGCTATTCTATAAATAACAACTGATAAAATAATAGAAGTACAGACATGCTCACTGTTGACCTATTTTAGAAGGAAGTTACATTTCCAAGTGGAGATTTTCTTTCAGACATCACTGAAAAGTACTAATAGTTGACAGCTGGAATAAAGTCTAGCAGGTGAGAAAATAAGCAATAGGATAATTAGTTCGTGCTTACTTTGTTCTGCCCATCTCATTACATATTTCTTATTAAAACTAGAGGATGGAGTAAGGGCTAAAATGCTAGAAGAAGTGTTTGAAATCTATGAGGAAATAATTTTGAGACAATAACCTACATTTTCAAAATTATCATCTTCACTTCTCTGATGACTCTAGAAAGAAACAGCCTCCCCTACACAGCCATAAAAGCTACAATCTAAAACCATGCACGGTGTGTCATCTTAAACATCTTGTGCATGGCTCAAGTTTGAAAAACTTAAGAGATATGATGCAGGATGTATACCTCTCGTCATTTAAAGTTAACTCTGGACCCTGTACAATTTCAGAAGTTGACCAGAGGGTTTGTAACCCTCTTTTTCTTCAAATATATTTACAAAGCATGCCAAACATTGTGTGGGTGTGAGTCCTCAGGCAGCGGGGATGGAGAGATTACTAAAAGATTTACTGATGTGTTTAGGGCGGCTTTCTGCAAAGACCATGACTCCAGGTCTGGAAAACAACCTTCGCAGACCCTCTCTCCCTCAGATTTCTTGGACAAATTAATGGGAAGGACATCAGGATACGATGCAAGAATCAGACCAAATTTTAAAGGTAGGTTTTACTTCAACTTCAGTTATGCCTGTGGAACATCTTCTAGACATTTGAATATTCCAAAAATAAAAAAAAAGTTCCCAGGGCTTTTCATTATAAGATGAAAACAAGAATAGTATTCATTTCATTTGGGCATTCTTTTGAGCTAGTTGATTTAATAGCTTAAATTTGACAAGCTGCTTGCCACTTTTGAAAACTTTCCTTATTTGTGTTCTGTTCCACAAAGAAATGTCAGAGATTATTGCCACATTCCCTATTTTATCTTAAGTGAGAGTGTGACTGGAAATACATACAAGAGCAAATGAGGGACTTCGCTTGTATGAATGCTTATCAGGACTCATACAAGATTCAATGGTTACACCAAAATCCTCAGTTTGGGTTTTAAATACTTACTCCCAAAGTGAAAATGAAATCTCAGTGTAAAACACACCATTGTACACATTTTCAGGCCTCTCTCATTTTGAAATGGTGTGAGAAGAGGCTCTAATAACACATCAGGAAAATTTGATTTCCTCTTATTTAAATATTCTAATTGTTTATTTGATGTTACTTCTCTGAAATGCTCAAAAAAGATAATAGAATTGTAAACTGCACATGTCAAAGAATGTAGATACTTTCTTTGTTAAATTAGAAACAAATAAAAAATTTGGTGTGTTCATTTAACATTACAAAAATGTAACTTATAGTCTGTAGAAATTACTTTTTAACTATTTGGTTTATGTTTATTGTGAATCAGAAAAACACTGTAATAAGAACCAATTATTAATTATTGAATTATTTTAATGCTTTACTTTTTAAATACATATTTTAAATGACAATTGCATTTACCTTGTAATTTAATATAATGCATTGTGAAGTGTTTATAATATTTTATAAGAGGAGAAACCTATAATATTCTAGATGTTATGTCATAATTCATGCATTGCTTTGGTTTTGCTTATTAGTAATTTAATTGGATTGCTTTCCTTGAGTTTTCATTAATTTTTATTACTGGCAAATATGAGCATGAAAACTAAATTCTAAATTCATTTCTTCTATAAATGCTACACCTCTGAATATACCCAGCTAAGGGCACATTTCATAAAGAAATAAAAACATAAGACTTTTGATGAAACACACGAGTTTGATTTATAGAGTATTTCCGAAAGAGACAACAGAACTAAGTTCAAAGCTCAATTTTCCTGAAAGCATTTTCATGTTCACCCCATTTCATATTAATTTTGGGATCATTACTTTGGAAGTCAACATTTGAAACAAAATCCTGTAAGTACCCAGTGGAGAATCAGCTTTCCATGGGACTGCTCAATTACACATTTATTCACTTAGCCATTCCATAACCTTTGAGTCTGAGCTGTATGCCAAATACGAACTATGGTGTGCTTTGAGGAGTTGAAAGGTGAAACAGGTTTGGGTGCTACATCCAAAATTTCACTAAGGAGAGTAGATGTTGCATGAATAGTTATAAAATGTCATAATATGAAATATATATTATGTAGAAGTGAAGCCATTCCCAGTTAAGTAACATTAGGGAGTACAGATAAAATACTATAGCATTCCAACAACTGAAGAAATGATTTCCTACTACACTAGTCATGGGAAGCTTCAGAGAGACGGTCCAGAGATGGAAAACTGTTTCAAGCTCATGAGCATCCTGTTTAATAGCAGTTATTAGCCACCATTTTCTAGGAAAAGTATTCAATGGGATGTAAAAGAGTGATACATCATCCATGTTGTCACTGCCACTTTAAGCGACCATATGAAATGAGCAATCATTTCCACACACAGCTTTGTCTCTGGTTCTGTTGGGGGTGTCACCCTTTGGAAATAACACTTCTCATGATTTCAAATGCTAAATAAATGAAAAGAAGAAAGTATAGCAAACTAGGGTCATGTTTTGAGACTTATCAACTCCTGGAAGACCTGAGCCCAGAGCATTTTAAAGACTTATAAAAGGGAAACTGGGGGGATATCATTTAAGATCTAATATGAATGGACTTCACAGCATTTTGTATCCCTCTCCTTTTAACTCTCCACCTCAATGAACCCTGCTACTCTTTCATAAGTGTTATTTCCGCAGACCATTTATAACAGATTAATTACCTACTAGCTTCCACAATTCTCTTTACTCTGAGGATCTTGGATTTTGGGGGATACAAAACATTCCCCATTATTTTATTTTTTATAAAGATTTTATTTATTTATTTTTAGAGAGAGGGGAAGGGAAGGAGAAAGAGAGGGAGAAAAACATCAATGTGTGGTTGCCGCTCATGCACCCCATACTGAGGACCTGGCCCACAACCCAGGCATGTGCCCTGACTGGGAATCGAACCGGCAACCCTTTGGTTCTCAGGCCAGCACTCAATCCACTGAACTACACCAACCAGGGCCATTCCTCATTATTTTAGGCAAAAAGTATTTGCCTTCCTTGGTGTTCCAATAAAACATTGTATGTTTAACATGGTTATTTTGCATATTTATGTTTTATCAACCCACTCCACACCGTATCTGAGAGGGCAGTGGGGTACCTTATTTTACATATAGATATATAGATGTAGATATAGACATAGATACATACATATAGATATCTACATATATACATATACATAGTATTATTTATATATTTATATATACTCTAGGGAAAGGAAGTCATCTTTTTCTGCAAAATGAGGAAAAGAAAACTGAGACAGGAAAACTCAGATCAATTACGAAAGTTAGTGTGCCCAATGATTTGTAGTCATTGGATGGGATCTTTGGAGGGACCACTCGTAGTCACAGTGGCTAGCAAAGATGGTCTTGCTGAGCTGAGCAAAGAGAAAGAAAAGGAGATAATGGGGAACCTGTAATACTGGGGAGGCTAAAAAGAACACCACAGTGCTTACTATAGTTGATTAGCGATGTAGCAATGAGAAAATTTATATAGCAGGTAGAAATGAAGGGTGATTAGGAAATGTGATTCTATCTGGAACAGTGACAGGTTCCCTGCAAATGCCAAAAAATAAACTGACTATGATGACAATAAACACGATGATGATGATGATGATGATGCTTAACATGACAATGATAATGATTAATAAGAAGACAGAAGGGCAAGATTTGGCCACAAGAATAAAAGCGAGAGCCAGATATTGGCTGCTCAGGCAAAGGGAATGGCTTTTCTAGAAGTCTCACTAAGCAATAGCACATTTCTCTGTTTCCTTGCTGCCATGCATTGGCAAGGGAGAAAAAATGCATATGCATGATTTTTCTTATTAGGAGTCATTTTTCCTGCACGCTTTCAAGTCAGTAAAATATGTTGTGTCTGTTTCATGTCCCTCACAGACTCTGAAAGATGTCATAACGGGGATATATACAAGAAGGAAGATGGACGTAAGGTAGAAAAGGGAACCAGAAATGATTCAGACTTGGGTCTGTAATCGAGAGCCATTCTTAGAAGCTATAGGAAAAAATAGCTTTTCTGATGTGAAGCACAAGTATATAAACAAAGTCATGAGTCAGAGTTGCCAACTGCATTACATCTATAAGATCCACAGAGACCTGGGTCAGATCTTGTCAAAACATAAATTTCCAAAATCCTCAGTTCAGATAAAAACACAAGCTATGTCCGTCCACGACTACCTGGTGTTGAAATGATGGTAAATGTTGATTTTATGTCAACAGGGGAGTCTTACTTCTCACCTGGGTGTTTTATCTCATTGTCAGTTAATTTATCACATTGTTATTCCATCATTTTATTAGATATTACTTTGTCAGTATAATTGTATCTTGAAAATGCCACTTTAAACATTAAGCTTTTAAAGAAGCCAGATGAAATGCTCAAACCTGGGCAAAACGAATTAGTTCTAATTCTCTTTCTTTGAAACAAAGCCTTGATCTAGTGTAATGAAATTTTCTTTGAAAATGAAATTAACTTAGGGTTATATCCTAAGTTTCATTCCAATGTGAATAAATACATTTCACCATAACACTCCTTTTGGGTTAGGATCTAGAAAAGATAATGCCAGGAGATAATTATTCACTCCATTTCTTTGTGCATGCCATGCACACTAATTTTTTTTCCATGTCTGGAGACCTAAATTTGAAAGTGTGATGTGTGACATTAAAACCTAAATTTGCATGCAATATGGCTTCCTTCGTTTCCCAGGGAGTTATCAGCTCAAGAGGTGTTCGAGATATAAGTAGAAATAGAACCCCTTCCAAAAAACCAGAGGTCTTCAGGTTTCTCCCCTTGGAAATGCTCTTATCTGTAGCCTCGTAAAGCTCAAGCTCAAATGTTGTCCTTCCCAATCCCTGTAGAGGGTGGCTTGGGCACCAATGTCCATCTGGCAGGGACATTTGGAAAGGGCGATTTTCTCAGTGATGATGCAGCCCCAGTGCGACCACTTCTTCGATCACCGTGGTGGGCGTGGGCCTCACACATTACTATGGAGACTGGAATGCTTGCAAGTATCACAAGTCTTTGATCCGAGTACAGAACGTAGCAGAAGCCCTCAGGCACCTGAAAGGGTAAAGGCATTTTAGAAGAAAACGATAGGAGATAAAAGGGAGGAAAAGAGTATTGAAAGGAAAGGCTGCAGGTAACAAAGGGACATTTATATATATGAGTTTTGTTCGGGGATATTCATGAAGATTTGTGAACATCTGAAATCCACTGTGTCATAATTTAGTTTAGCTTTTGTGTGCTGGATGGACACCAGCTAACACATTTGTATAGACGAGGCTACTGCTACGCTGGGCCTACAAGGTGCTTGTCAGGGATTGGAGGTGGCATCAAGGAGGAGGCATCTATAGTATTCCAACACACTCTAGTAAGGTACATTCCAATCAGTTCACCTTACTGGAATAAGTCTTCCACTCTGTGGTGACAAAGTAGTAGAGTGGAAACAGCCCTGGACTGAGATCCAGAAGACCCAGGTTCAGGTTCTCGTTCAGCCTTTTTTGGAAAAGGTGTCTTCACCTCTCTATGCCTCAGATTTTCTTCTGCCTTTGTTATCTTGTTTCGGTTCTTCAAGCATCGAAGGAGGTCATGTATCTGAATGATTTGTTTGGAAGTAGGAAGATTATTACAAATACTTTGAATTAGTATTACTAGTCCTCCATTTCTCTTTTATAACCAACACTGATAATATTATCAAAGCTTCTCAGTGATGGGGTCTTCACAATTGATTTTAATGGAAAAAAACACGTCTAAGAAGTTGTAGCATTTTAGAGTCCCACTGCTGCACAAGAACATAGATGGTCTGGGTCTCAGCTAGGTCTCCTTTTATTAGTTCGGTGAGAACATTTCCAACCTGAAAGGGCTATTTCTATTCCTAAATGTGAAACAGAGAGAGAGTCATTTTTAGGGCGGAATCATCTCCATCCATTCAAATCCCATCCCTGATGTTTTCTTGGACCCTGTTTAAATGAGCAAAGTAAAACATGGAACTAATTTCACTTGGTCCTAGAAAGAATCTTAAATGTAAATGAAGAAGTATGATTGTCATTTCTGATGTACCTTCTTGTCCAGTTAGTGCAGGTACAAGGGTCACTGTACAAATGTGCTGAATCTATTTCCTGTTTTAGAAAGAACATTTGGTCTTTACAACATGGCAGGGTTAAGAGCACTGGAAATGGAAGCCCATAATTTAGTTTTTGACAATGTATTGCTTTGCTCCTTAGTTGATTCTGGGAGACTTCATGTTTCCAGTTTTCATTATGAAAGAGCCTAAACATTTTCTCTGAATTCTGTACTGCTTGCTGTTCCTCCCCATCCTGAAAGACAATTCAGCCCATTTTACTGATAATCTGAGACTTCATTTTTTTTTTTTTAAAAAAAGATAATCTTATAGATATCAGGGTGTCTTGGTACTTAATGACTGAACATTATGTGTCCAGTTGGGACAATCCAGTTTAGAGTGACCAAAAAAAGTCATTAGTTTTTTCTTGGCAGTGTCGGATATTTTTCTTAGTGTGTTAGATCAGACACATTTGGAATAGGGTATTAAAAATGAAATACAGTTGAAATACAGCCTCCTAACAGGAAGGTCATCAGAAGCATTCTGGATTCTCCTTGGAGCTAACACCCAAGAGGCCGTCCTCGCTGTGGCATGCCGCACATGCTCACTGGCTTCTTTTATGAGAGGGCTACTCTGGACACTTGTGACTGATTGCAGGCACTTTTAGCCCCATAAAAGCCAGTAAAGGAAGGACATGAGTGAAAGGAATAGGTCTCTGAGTGGTATTCTGAAGTGTGCAAGATGTTTAAGAATAAAGGCACTAGATCACTTTCTGAAAGCCTAGTGTGGCTAGCCAATCAAGTGTGGTCACGGGACCTATACAAGAGGGAAGCTTGACACTCTCTCTGACTCATGCCCTGTGTCTCACGTAGTCACCGTTCTTTTATGAGCATGAATACACCAAGTGATGACTGTTTTATTAACACACTCATCCATGAGGGCAAAAGAGAATCCCGAATCGAGTCAAAATGTGGAAACGCGATAGATAGGCAATTGTTACAACTGTGACTGGATAAGTCTTCTTTTCTATTTCTCCTTTTTCTCTGATGGGAGGGACATTCATGTTTTCTTGAGAAAAAAGAAACTACAATTTTCACTGTCAAAGAAGTCGAATAAGTTTGTGTCTAGGAGTACACATGTGGGCACAAAATTTATATGCAAAGGCTTACATCTTTATATTTGAGTCTAAACACACCATTCATTTTTTATTCCTTTAATAATTAGTGACCAATTACTATGTGCTGGGTGACACATTCCTTGCTAATTATATGATGGTAACAGAAATTTGAGCTTTTATTTATTTTTTTCAAAATTGGCAAAATACAAGAACTCACTTCATTATTTAGTGGTTCCATAAAACAAGCACTTAACAGACATTTGCTTTATTGCTAATGAAGCCAGAATAAAACCAACCACGTTTTAGAGACGCAAACCTAAGACCTGGCGTCATGTAATTTGACTGTTATTGGGGATTTAAAATAGCAAGCACCTGAACATTCATGAGTTTTGTTTTATTTTGCTTTCCTAACTTTATTTTTTAGCTACAGTTTACATTCAATATTATTTCCTATTAGTTTCAGGGGTAAGCTGTACAGTGCAGCGGTTGGACAATCAAATACTTTACAACGGGATCCCCCTGCCCCTGATATTTCACTGTCCACCTGGCACTCTACATAGTTATTACAGTGTTATTAACTATATTTCCTGTGTTGTACTTTACATCTCCATGACTATTCTGTAACTGCCAATCTGTACTTCTTAATCCTTTCATCTTTTCACCCAGTCCCCCAACTCCCTGCCCCTCTGGCAACAATCTGTCTGTTCTTTGTATCTGTGAATCTGTCTCTATTTTGTTTGCTCAATGACTTTGTTCTTTAGATTCCACATATAAGTATAAACAGATGGCATTTGTCTTTCTCTTCCTTATTTCATTTAGCATAATACCCTCTAGGTCCCTCCATAGTGTTGGGAATGGTAAGATTTCATTCTTTTTATGGCCAAGTAATATTCCATTGGATATGTGTACCAGCACTTTTCTGTCCACTCATCTGCTGATGGGCACTTGGGTTGCTTCCAAATCTTGGCTATTGTAAATAATGCTGCAATGAACATAGGGGTGCATATATTCTTTTCAACTAGTGTTTTGGGTTTCTTTGGATATATTCCCAGAAAGGGAATCACTGGGTGATAAGGCAGTTCCATTTTTAATTTTTTGAGGTATGTCCATACTGTTTTCCACAGTGGTTGCATTAATCTGCATCCCCCCAACAGTGCATGAGGGTTCCCTTTCCTCCACATCCTCGCCAGCACTTGTTTGTTGATTTATCGATGACAGTCATCCTGACAGGTATGAGATGATATCTCAATGTGGCTTTAATTTGCATTTCTCTGTTGATTGGTGACTTTGAGCATCTTTTCAAATGTCTATGGGCCATCTGTATGTCCTTTTCGGAAAAGTATCTATTCAAGTCCTCTGCCCATTTTTTATGTGGATTATTTGTTTTTTTTGGCATTGAGTTGTATGAGTTCTTTTCAAAATTTTTTTTATTTTTTATTTTAGAGAGAGAGAAAGGGGAAGGGAGAGGGAGCAGTGGGGGGGAAACAGAGAGAGACAGAAAGAGAGAGAGAGAGAGAGAGATCATTTGTTGTTGGCTTATTTACGCATTCACTGACTGATTCTTGTATGTGCTCCAACTGAGGATCAAACCTGCAACCTCAGAACATCAGGACGCCACCATTATGAACTGAGCTGCCTGGCCAGGGCATGTATGAGTTCTTTATAAGTTTTGTATATTAACCCTTATTGTATATGTCATTGACGAATACACTCTCCCATTCAGTAGGTTGTGTTCTCATTTTGCGGATGGCTTCCTTTGCTGTGCAAAACCCTTTTAGCTTGATGCAGTCTCACATGTTTTCTTTTGTTCCCCTTGCCCAAGTACATATATCAGAAAAAAAAAACATTGCTAAGAGAAATGTCAGAGATTTTACTACCAATGTTTTCTTCTAGGAGTTTTATGGTTTCAAGTCTTACATTTAAGTCTTTAATCCATTTTGAGTCTACTATTGTAGATGGTGTGAGAGGGTGGTATAGTTTCTTTTTTTTTTTTGCATGTATCTGTCCAATTTTTCTATTACCATTTATTGAATAGACTGGCTTTATTCCATCATATGTTTTTGCCTCCTTTGTCAAATATTAGTTGGCTAAAAAAGGTGTGGGTTTATATCTAGGCTGTCTGTTTTGTTTCATTAATCTACATGTCTGTTTTTATGCCACTACCATGCTGATTTGATTACCATATGCTTATAGTATAGTTTGATATCAGGTGGTGTGACACCTCCAACTTTGTTCTGCTTTCTCAAGATTGCTGTGGCTATTTGGGGTATTTTGGGGTTCCATATAAGTTTTTGGATCATTTGTTCCAGTTCTGTGAAAAACACCATTGGTATTTTGATAGGAACTGTGTTAAATCTATAGATTTCTTTGTAGGCATTTTAATAATGTTAATCCATCCTATCAATGAGAACAGTATATGCTTCCATTTATTTATATCTTCTTCAAAGAAATCTAAGCTTTTAAATGTCAGTTCTCACTTTACTAAAAAGTAGAATATAACTTCTAAGTTGAATGCTATGTCATCTAGGATGTTTGCAGAAGAGAAATGGCACACTCCAGTGGGGTATGGCAGTGTTTGAAAAACCAGTCTCTACAGGGAGAGTATAGTACTTGGGGACTATCAACAGTACACCTGAAGAGGCAAGGGAGACAGTGGTTGCAAGAGCCTAGAGGCGGTGACCATATAGACAGGCCCCCTAATGAGATCCATAGAGCAAAGTAGTTCATCTGTACTGTCCTGGCAGGCAAGAAGCTGGGGCATAGTCCGACCTCACTCTCCTCTTGCTTTCCATTTTCTTGTGGGAACCTCTTGTTGGCCAAGTACAACTAGCAGTCAGAGGGCAAACTCAGTGATGCAAATGCAGAAGGTCAGCTTGCCAGGGCATAGCAAAGAACAGAACAGAAAACTGAGTGTCTCTGGAGGAAATGGAAGATAATCGGCACAACTCAAGTAATGAGCAAAGCCACCCCGCAACCTTCAGGTGGTCAAGCAGACAGCTCCAAAACTCACTGTCAGTTCAGTAAGCCTTCCTTTGTCAGTCTTGAGAAAGAATGAAAGTGAGAAAAGGATATCATTGGGATATATGATGCCAATAGATACATGACACCACCAAAACCAAAGGAGACAGGAAGACAATGTAACATGATAGTTCTGTCTCCTAAACAGACCACTGGAAGAGGCACAACCAACGGACTGGTGGAGGGAGGGGAGGTCTTCCTGTGGAGCATATGATGATTTTTAGTATCGGTTCCTTTCTATTTGATTCAATATGTTTATGTTTGCTGATATCATTGTCTTGCCCCACAGCAACCCCCTGCAGGATCCACATCCTGAGATGTGTTGTGGGCTTGGATTTGAGCACAAGAATAATGCTAAGTCTCTCTGGGGCAAGGCGGCTGAGACACGCTCTTCCCTCTGTGCTCCGCTGTTCTGCACAGAACTGAAGAAGGCGTGTTACAAGAGGAAGGATGGGGTAGGGAGGCGGTGGTTAGAAGAGCATGAAGACAGGTGCAGACTAGTGTGCGTTGCAAGGAAAGGGCGAGTCTGAGGGACAGGTGCTTGTTTGCCATTCTTTGGCTGGTTTGATGACTGCACCTGAAATGCAGCTACTTACAGCAATTCTGCTATTTTCGGAAAATCTGAGAACCACTTTATCACGTAATTTTTCTTTCATTTTTAAAATCCAAGTGTACACAGAAGATGATGTAGTTTATCTTCTGATTTATTTACATTTAAATATTGCGTTGGCCAAAAAGTTTGTTTAGTTTTTTTCTGTACTATGGCTCTACCATTTTAATATTGATGATGGAAGAAAGATATGCAACATTTTTGGCATATTATACTTTGTTATTTCAAGAAAGGTAAAAATGCATCTGAAATGCAAAAAAAAAAAAAAAAAAAAAAGATTTGTCCAGTGTATGGAGAAGGTGCTGTGACTGATTGAATGTGTCAAAAGTGGTTTGCAAAGTTTGTTGGTACTAATAACATTTTGGCCAAATAATTCTTTGCTGTGAGGCTGTCTTATGCATTGGAAGATGTTTAGCAGCACCCCCGACCTCTACTCACTAGAAGCCAATAGTGGGAGATAGCCGACATACTCAAAATATCCAAATCTATAAAGTTATTGGTGAAAATGAAAAACATGTTTTATTTTACAGAAAAAATTAAATGGACTTTTTAGCCAACCCCACACTTCAAGATGTTGATTCCTAAAAACCAGTTCATGTCCAACGAGGTAGTTGAGACTCCTTTTATTAGGCTTTCCCTTAGGAAAAGCATTCTTTGCCCCCCAAAAGAAAGTTTTCAGAAAACCAGGGATCTGTGTATTTAGCTTTGAACCTGGAAGTCTCTCACTAGTGAACGATACATTTGGCAAAACACAATGTAACACGTCAAGTTAAATGATGTGATTCAGAATAACTATGAAGGCACTGTGCGATGTTTACAATGGATTGCTTACATTCCGGTGTTTCCTTTTCATTACCTGTGGTTTTAGTACTTGAGCACTAGACAGCGCATGCCACATCAAAGGACCTAGGGTTTAATACTAAACCAAAGTAACAACCAACCAGGTGTATTTCTCAAACCACATGTTTCAGAACACATGCTTCAGAGCCATCCAAGAGTGCTGTTAGAAAGGCACATGCCCAGGCCCCGCATGTCTCCAACTCCACCTCCCCAGAATCGCTGCATGATGGGGTCTTGCAATGGTCACTTTAACAAATTCATCACTCCCTGCAGTTTAAGAACAACAGGATTAGAATGAGAGGTTGTTTCCCCATGTACCTGAAGGGTAGCACCTTCCTTACAGTATTTGCCTCAAGAGACTGTGTGCTGGCATTGCCTGACCAAAAAAAAAAAAAAGAGAGAGAGAGAGAGAGAAAAAAAAGTCCCAAATGATATAAATAAATCTAAACTGAGACTCAGGAGACCTGGTTTTAACTGCAGTTCTGCCAGTAGTTTTGCCAGCTGTGACCTGGAGCGCGCCACTGGGCCTCTCTGGGATTCATCCTTGTCATCCCCAAAATAAAGGACTTGCACCCAGATATCCCTCTCTGTTGCCTCCAACTCTGATAGTCCCTGTCTGTGCAATCGATAGCTTTGTGTATGTTTTTTTTTTTGTAAGTGATCGATTCACCCACAGGAGAACTTGGATGCATCCAGTATTCCTAGAGGATCGGTCTCTCTGAGAAATTCTTAATTCTGTCCAGAATTGTTTTTGTAGTTGCTCATCCTTTATTTCAACTCCCAATATTTCAAGGATGATCACTACACTCTGGGAATATTCTGGAAAGCTAGGAGGGGATTACTGAAGAAACCAACCATTTAACATGTTTGCCTTGCTTTGGGTCCGCAGGAAGCAAATCCATGTACAGAGGCCATCTGGGGAAAGCAGCTACTGTGCTTTTTTAGCCTAGCATCTAGCCAAAGTTGTTTGTCAAAACGCCAGTCCCATGAAAAGTTCTCAGATATAAGGATGAAAATGTAAAATAAGAATGGAGAATTTGACACAGCAGCCTCTGAGGGAGTACCAATACTCCCAGAGGCTTTAATATGCTAATATTCATTAGCATATTAAAAGGTTTTAAGAAAACCTGCAGTGAAAATACACTGGAATATAATCAATAAAATAAACTGATGAACAAACTAGAAACAGATGCATGGGGCAGACTGACAGCTGTCAGAGGGGAGGGAGAGGGTGAAAGAAGGGGAAGGAATCAACCGAAGAACATACATGCATGACCCACAGACACAGACCAGGCAATGGCCAGGGGGAAGTGGGGGAGGGCTGAGTGGAGGTGGGCAAAGGGAGGGGGCAATGGGGACATCTGTAGTAGTCTCAGCAATAAAAATAAAGTTTTAAAACATATTTTAAAAGCTATTTTTTTACACAGGGGCTTCTCCTCTTCTTATTTGCTAATAGACTATCGAAATCAATAACATTCCCGATAACTGATGTTTTATGGAATACACTTTAGAAAATGTGGTCTTGGTAAGACTCATAAATCTAAAACATTTTTCCCATGGAAAAAAGGATGATGATGGGAAACCTAATTATACGTAAAATACAATGATCTTCTAGAAAGAGAATAATCATAAGAGACAGAAGGCCCACGCGTTCTGTAGATGTTGCTTCCTTATTGATACATGATCAGCATTAGCATTCCAAAGCCACAAGAGAATGACTCCACAAGTTACTATTGCAGGCTATTTATCTCCCGCTTCATTTATATGAATAAATAAGCAAACAGTGGCATTTAGAAAAAAAAACAAATATCGGAGACAAAAGAAAAGACATTAGTCAATACAGCAGAATACTTTGATCTGATAATCACCTTCTGTTTTAGTCTTTATGATTCTTGAAGGCTGTGTGACAAATGCACATTTAAACAAGTGACCTTTGACAAACTAAAGACATTTCTCCAGCAGAATATGACAAAGTCTCATGCCTGGATGAAGAATTTCCTTTGAGATTGCAATCTTCTCTTTCATGGACAGATCTTGTGGTTACACAATTTCTCCTCAACTGTTTGTTAAACAGTTTTTCCCATCACTTCCCTGAACTGAAATTTTAAAAATCTGAATCCATACTAAAAACACTCATGTAAAATTGAAATTATGCAATATTTATCTAGATTTTTCGAGTAACTTGTCTAGATTTAAGACTAGGTCTTTATTTATTAGTATTACAATATATTCTAAGTTAGTTTGCTCAAAACTGATCATGTCTCATATACTTAGATAGATATACATTCCCAGGAAAAACTACTGAAATTGTTTTCAATGGATGGATGCAGAACGAGAAATATCTTGGAAATATCATTTGGGAAATGGTATATATATACAAACTCCTGTATGTGTGTGTGTCTGTATACACATAAACTTCTGTATTACTAGTTCTTTCCTCATGCTTTCTCTGAGAGAGTTTGTTAAATGAGCAAGTCTGATTTTTTCTTCTTCCTGTTTCTTACTCCAGGGTCTCAGGAAAATAGGTAGAACAAAGTAGGGGGTGAGGAAATATGAGAGCTACCTTAGACTTAATGGCGAATCAATACGTCATGTCACTTATTTCATACAATAGATGAAGACACATGGATGATGCAGCCGCTACACATTCTGTGCGAGGCTGGTCCTTTATTGGTACCACTGCCTCATGGCATCCACAGAGACGGCATAAGCATGCTGATGTCCCACTGTCCAACACAGATACTGGAATACCAAGTTGTAAGCTTCTCTGGTGATGGAGGGGTGGCAGTCTCAGATATACTGGACCTTGAAGAAGCACTGAGTGAAGACTGACTGTAAAGAAGTGACCAGCACTTCGTATGCATACAGTTTGCTTCGTCTGTCTTCACTTTGGGCTTTATAGAGTCTGGGTGTCTGGCTTGGATTCCTTGTTATCATTTCCTTCCTGCCTGCCTGCCTGCCTTCTTTCCTCCCTTCCTCCCTTCCTTTTTTTTAAAGATTTTATTTATTTATTTTTTAGAGAGGGAAGGGAGGGAGATAGAGAGAGAGAGAGACAGAGACAGAGACAGAGAAACATCCATGTGCGGTTGCTGGGGGTCATGGCCTGCAACCCAGGCATGTACCCTGGCTGGGAATCGAACCTGGGACACTTTGGTTCCCAGCCTGCGCTCAATCCACTGAGCTACACCAGCCAGGGCTCCTTCCTTTCTTTCTTTTCAAATTCATTGTTTTGATTTTTTGATTATAGCTGAGAAACCACTTTTGTTTCTCCATTTCTGGAGGCAGACAGCAACATTAGATATTAGGGGTAGGGAGATGGCTTTGCTGGATCCTTCATTATAACAGGCATGGAATACAAGATGATAACATTTTCTCCAGGATTCCCAGATTTGCTCTCAAAGTGAAGTGCATAGTATCTTCTGAAAATATAAAAAATTAAAAAGAGGTTACCCCTGGTTGACAGGAAGCATCACATGGGCTCAAGGCCACGCCTTATGAATAGGAAGCTCTGGCACCAGAAATTGCATTTTCGGGAGGACTTTTTATAGATAAAATGTCATTCTGCTTGCTCTAAAACTTGGGGTCACAGCTTGTTAGCAACAAAGTTGCTATACCGTTCAGCATTTGTTTTCTCTGGGATACCCCTATTGCACTTGCAGGAGCTTGCGACCACTCTGTGACCGGCGGCGGCACACACGGCACGACCCTCACCACACTAACCCTGTGTTATCAGATGTATTTTCCCTGGCTGTCCAAAAATAGGAGGAATTACCTACCATTTTGGCTATGTGTGCCTTTGATTTCCCCCAAGCACTTACGTTTCCAATATTCACATTTGTTTATCGTGCACATATGTCTCATTTAAGCTCATCCTTTATTCAAATATAAGCAAATATTCCCCCTTAAAACGCAGCAGGAGGTTTCCTGTTCTATGGATCTCTTGGTGCCAACCAAGTTTATAACATGCAGGGCTTTCTGCAAAATGTATACATTTGTGACTTGGGGCAAATATCCCAAAGCCCATTTAAAAAAAAGGATTTCCTCAGCAAGAGAATACATTTATCTCAAGGAAAAAAATTCCACACTTCCGCCTGTCAACCAGACTCTGCAAATAGCATGCTTACATGCACATTTTTTTATTTCCTGCCTATTTTTGAAACTGGGTTTGCATAGGGCCCCTGGGTAAAGAACCTTTTGTAGTACCCACTCACCCCGATTGCGTTTATTTTAAGAGGTGTCGATGTAGAGTTGACAAAATCTATAGCTTGCGTGAAGGAATCTTTGTGGAGCTCAGTGGAAGTGCACTGACATGGGAAGCTTCCATGGTTAAGTTATGCATCCCTTGCCATGGGAACTTTCTCATCCCTCCATACACACTGAAAGAATAGAATTATTATATAAGAATCTGGAACCAGGTGCTACCAACATGTGCCATAATAAACCGTGTATACGTAAAGTCCCAAGTGAGGAGGTGCCCCCTCGGCATCTAACGTTTCATATAAACGTCGGAATAAATTATGTGCTTCAAAGGTAGAGCAAAGCAGTGGAGGGTGTTAACAAATAGTGTCCGTCAGAGACGCCGCGCAATACGCCACATACATCACAGAATGCCACCTTTGAAAAAAGTTATTGACTTCTCAGGGGTGATGTGCCAGGTACAAAGAAGGTAAAGAAATATAGAGTGGATAATAAATAGATCCCAAAGGGAAGCTAAGATCAGAAATAAACTCCTCTACTTTTTTTAGAAAATCCATAGTGCAGCTGCTCTGGGGTGCCTGATTGGTTTTATCTTTATCTGAATGCGCAGGAAGAGCGAGCTGAGCTGTCCCCCAAGGGAGCTCAGAGCTCAAAATACTGGTATCCTTGCTGCTCTAGGCCTCTCAGGACTCTCGAAACCCTCCCGGGACTTCTCATCACTTTCCCATAAAGTTCATACACCTGCAAATAGCTTACAAGGGTCTCAGTGATGAGGTGTTTTCGCTACATCTAAGTTTGGGTTTCTGAGAAGCACACCCTTTGTGCAAGTGATTGATTAAGGATTCGTGAGCAGGGGAGGCATACAGGAGAGGGATAGGCTGGGACGGGAAAGCCCGGGAAGGGTGTGATCTCAGGCAAAGTCCAACAGAGGGTGGGTTCCACTACATCCCTCAGGGGGACTCTGGAGTGGAACCTACACCCCAGAAATTGTCCTGACTGGAGGCAAGAAAGCTGGCTTTTCATATCACCCCTCCCCATCAGTTAATGGCAAAGACTGCCCTCAGGGTGTATTTGGGTGGGTGGGGAGATTAAACTCTCAGATGCTTCTATCTCTCCCTGTAGTCAGAGTGAGCTCCAGTAGCCCCAGAACGCTGCTCGGTGAGAGACCACGCGGTACAGCTACTGGAAGCAAAAGCACACTGAGGTGAGAGGCACAGGATGGTCCATGAGATCCCAGGAATCCATTTGACTCAAGGTTCCAGTTTAGGCAATGAAACAGATGGTGGTTTTGTGTCCTCAAAGAGGAGCTCTAAGAGGAAGAGGATGCTGAGAGGAAGATAACGAGTTCAGCTGTGGGCATATGTTTTAGGTGACTGCTACAAGTCCACATAGAAATGTCTAATCCGCAGCTGCAAATGTTAATATGGCGTCAAGAAGAGAAGCTGGGGTAGAAACGTAGACATGGGAGGCATCAGACTGCGACAGTATTAACTAAGGTCACTCAGTGCAAATGGGTCAGATGAATAGAGAAGAGGAAAAAGGATGAGACTTTCCATGAACGCGAACATGGGTGGAAGGAGGCAGGGAAGGGGATTCCACAGGAACATGGAGAAGGAGCCATCAAAACAACCTGGGAGAGAAACAGAGAAAGATGCAGTCATTGACGTTTACGGGAAGAGAGCTTTGCGGAAGGGGAAGCCAAGCATGCCAAGTGCAGCAGGGACATTGAATAGAAAGAGGCAGAGAAATAGGCCACTGGATGCGGTCACTGGGACACTTTTGACCTTAGCAAGGGCAGTTTCTCTAGAGCTGTGAGACAAAAGGCCAGGATGTAGCTGGTTGTACGGTGAATGAGATTTGAGACAGAGAGGACAAGTGAATATGTACACTTCTTATTTAAAGGACTACTGACAGGGACAAAAAGAGAGATCAGATATTAGCTTACGGAGCTTGAGGGAAGATAGGCTTTTTTTAATATTAAGATGAGAAGAGTGTGCTTGTAAAATAAAGGGAGGGGCGGTTGAAACTACAATAGAGATAGAAGATAATGCATGGAGCAGAGTTCCGGAAGAGGAAGGCAGGAGCAATCGCACGAAGAGAGACGGAGGGACTCTTGCACTGGAGGAGGATGATCCCTTCCTTACTCCAACAGTAAGTTTTACAAGTGGAGGGGAAGGTAGGCAGGGCAGGTTCACATCTGATGGCCTCTATTTCCTTGGTGAAGTAATGCTCTGCTGCCTGCCACACAGGGGCCAAGGCCACAGGCATGGCCTCGTCCTGGGCATAGTCACTGAATAGACAAAGCTGAAAAAAAAAAAGCACCAGGCTCTTGATGCTTTGTCCAGATAGCCCTTTTTACCATCAGGACAGACTACGTAGACATCCAGAAAAGGACACTAAAAATATACTTCTCAGTAGACTTATTGAGTAGGGAGATTTTAAAAAATGCATTTAAAATATAAAACTGGAAGGGGAAGCCCAAGTTATAATGCACAATACTCCAAGATGAGGGGAAGTAAAGGGACTCAGTGCTCCATTTATTCATCATCTGTCTTCCTGGCAAACCCTGTACTGCTCACAGTACCCATTCATGTGTTGGACACCGTTTTAATTGCAGGGGCCCAGAAAGAGTTAGTAACAAAACCACTAGTTTATATTCCTGCAGCCCTTACCATGGGCCATGTGTTCTTCTAAGCACTTTACTTATTAATTCAGTTAATCCTCTCAACCTTATAATAAAGCACATGCTTGTTATTATTATCCCTCTTCTACAGGTAAGGAAACAGGAAACGAAAGCTTATCTGATTGCTCGTGTTCACGTAGCTAGTAAGGGTGCAGAGCTAGCATTCAGGCGCAGTCTGGTATGAGTCTACCCTGTTACCATTACTAGGACCGGAAAGGCCTACGAGGTTTGTATTGCTGTTCACCAAGTCCGTGAGTTGGACTTGTCTCCATGTCTTAATTACAGAGCCACGCTAGGGGCTGTGAGTCTCGAGAAGAAAAAGGAGGGAAGAGCCTTTGTAGCTTTTTGCCTCGGAATCTGTTTATTATTCAACTTTTCATCCATAGATTAGAGCAAATTAATCTTCCATAAATATTTGATGAATAATTAAATGAATGAGCCTCGCCGATTTCTCTCCAATCACCCAAAGGCTTTCTTCTTGGTGCGGATTGGAACTAGCTTGTAGCTCTTGGGGGCAAGCAGCCAGGAGCTGGGGAAAGGAGATGGGTCCCAGTGACTGCCACCTTTGTGGGTTACACAGTCTGTGATTATGTCTCTGACTAGTGGCATTTTGTAGTGTTTTTTTTTTTTACATCTTCTTAAAGCATGAATTTGCGACATGGTTAAATATATTCCAGGAAAATGTTGATTATGACATACCAAAAGCATGCCCTTCCATCTGGCACTTTTTCTAATCCTACAGCCTACTTCCTCGTGCCATTTACGATCTGGTTTCTGGAATGTTTTCATTCAATAGTTTCCGTCACTTGGGCATAGTGGGAGAAAATGCTCAGTCTGAGGCCCGAGGTCTGCAGTTCGGTTCTCTCCCTGATTCCTTCACAACGCATATGAAAAAGCCCAAGCTTGAAAAGGGAACAGGGGAGGGAAGGCTTTGTGTGCTGCTTGCTGTGCTAGGGTTCTTTAAGAACCAAGGAGACCGCTCTCTGAAATAACCTTTGTGGTATTTTCTTAAGCAAAGGAAGCCCTTGCTGCTCATGTGCAAAGTCGAGTTTACTTTGTAGCAAGGTACACATTAATCACGGAGTATTCAGTAGAAACACTTACACTGTGCCTAACTTGCAGGGACTTCGGGAACCTACTGAAAGCGGTAACCAATAACCCTGTTTTCTACCCATGTGTCATCTCCCTGAACAAATGAAACAGCGGCCAGAAAACAAGTCTGAGCAACACGAGGCAGCTCTCGTCTATCAAAACACGCTGCTGAATGTGGAATGACACAGCAAGGGAAGTTGCTAATGGCTACAGTAGAAGGAAGAGATGGAAAATGTGCGAGGACCCAGAGTAGAAGTGGGGTTACAGAGACCACGCATGTCTCATGATGTGCCAGGCAGTGGGTTACATGCATGATCTCATTTATTCCCTACAATATTGTTAAGTAATATCGGTACTAATTCCCCTGGTCAGATCCAGAAACTAATGCTCAGAATCCTTGCAGCTGGCACAGCTAGGAGGGGCAGAGGAGATGGCAAAATCCAGGCTATACGGTGCCTGAGCCCACACACCCACTGTGCAGGTCTTTGTGGAGGCCTGGGCGATGGTGAGGGCCAATGTTTGCAAACGCCCAGCTCATCTGACTAGATGGGGCTTTTTGAAGACTTAGTCATCAGCCCCGGCTAATCCCCAGAAAGAAGACTCTGTTAGGAAGATTCTTGCCTTATTTTACCATGGGGGACTTTCCGCCTCCAGTACCTGAGAGTTTGGGAATGGGGCCGTGTCTCATCAGAGGACTTTCTTTAGTATGATACAGCTCTGTTGTGTTTGGGATAACACACAGAATTAGAGTCTTCTTGACTCTGCAGAGGTGGCCAACCTTTTGGCGTCTCTGAGCCACAAAGAAGAGTTGTCTTGGGCCACATGTTAAATACACTGTGACATGTAATCACAAACAACTCTCATCGTGTTTTAAGCACATTTATGATTTTGTGCTAGGCCGCATTCACAGCCATCCTGGGCCACATGCGGCCTGCAGGCCATGGGTTAGACACCCCTGCTAAGAGGAACAGCTCTACTCAGCTCGCCATTAGAGACGTGCCACACAGAAACAGAGGTGGAGAGATATATTAAAATTCAGACATAGGACGGTTCCTCCACCACTTTAAAACATCTCCAACGATGAGAAGCTGGGGGGCCTATCAATTTCAGGGAGGATATGGAATAAGAAGAGCAATCATGCAGGTTCAACCCTCAACTGCTGATTACCCTTTGGCTAGTGATACGTACTTCTTATAAAACACAGCCATATCTTCCCCTCCTCTGTATGCAGAGAAACACATCAACCTCCCTACACAGGATCCCTCTTCTCCTCTCCTTTTGTCCTTTTCCTGTGCACAATCCGTTGCCACGTCTGCTATATTCCCTTAAAACATTACCCTTCCTATCACATTACATTATTGTTAGCCTAATTGATGTCTTTCTGCCATGATGGACTTGGAATTTATTGAATGCAAGGGCTATAGACCCCTTTGGCATTCCCAGCATCTTAAAGGCACCACCATCAGTGCCCACCCCACATGCCCAATCCTTCACCACGTTAGCGCATCATCCGACTTTCAAAGGCCAGCACTTGCATTTCTCTGCTCGAAGGCTTTCTCTGACCCGAGTCACCTTATCCACCCTTGCGGCGGACCAGAAGTGAAGAGGAACTAATGCCCCCTGAGGAGACTCTTGTCTAATGACTGATGGGAGTTGATGGAAAGTGCCCCAGCTCCTTCTGCCCTCAGGCAGAATAGCTCAGAAGAGGACGTCTCCCGAAGTCACTCATGGGATAGAGCTTCATTTGCCCCGAGGAGCTAACTAACTTGCTAAAGCACCTCTTCTTGGTTTCCTTCCCCACCCGCCCTGTCTCTGTTCCCCACTTTCCAACTGGCGTATTGTTCACTTCCCTAGTACACGACTTCCATTTGAAACCTCAGCTCGAAGGCAATCCAAATTAAGTGAGCAGCCAATATACAGAAGTCCCATAAATGTCCTTTTAATTAAATGGAATTACAAAGATGCATTGTATAGCATGAGGTAAGAGACATGAAAAACACCATGCCACACGAGTGCTCGAGGCTTATCCATCAAACGTGAGCGCGTGTAAACACAAGCATTACGATTTCAGGGCTACCCTCTGCAGTGGGGAAGTGGCTGTCCTAGTTGTTAGTAGAGAAGAGAGCATGTCAGGAACTCTGGCTTCTATTTTTAGATCCCTTGCTGACATAGAAAACGTCTATTTGCTAACAGTACAATAGTGACCTTCGTACCCTCAGAGAAACTGTGCAGAATGGCTAATGAGGAAACAAGTCCCCTTTTGTGGAGGCCGCGGAGGAACAGGAGAGGGAAATGGGAGCTTAGGAGCTGTGCCTCGGAAGACGCGGTGCTCTGAGATCTCTTTTGTCAGCAAAACAGCAAGTGCTGAGTTGCCCAGCGGTACAATGGCCTTCAACAGGATTTAGGTCTCTGAGCTTCCAAAATCTGGCTCTGACTCTAACACTCCCAAAGGGGCATAACTTTTTTTTAAAAAACCTCACATTCAAAGATAGTTTTTTTTTAAGGGGGTAAAATCATGACTCTCGTGCAGATGTAAAATAAATACATGGTAAGGATTTTATTTAACTCATTGACCAATGAGGGAACCAGGCAGATGGCATAAGCAGTTCAAAAGAAAGGCCGAAAAACTAGCACACATATAGATCCAGAATATCGAAATGAATGTGCAAATGGAGGCGGGACTAGTCTCTTCCAGTGTGGGAGGGAAGTCACTCGAACCGCAATGGGACAGGGCAGGCTTTGCAAGAATAAGCAAAGGATATTTTCCAGTTCTATCAGTTATACAGTTCATAGAGTTGTAAAATAGCTCCGACAGAACCAGTGTCAGATAACATGGAAAAGTGTACTAGAGACAATGCGTAGCTTTCCACTGAAGTACAATTATTCTCTACACTCATGATTGTTAGACTTAATAACACAATCCTTTGCCTATAAGATCATTTTTTTCCCTTGAGCCTATTTATACTTTTAAAATCCAGGTCTTTCTCTCAACACTGTGAGCAGAGGTGAGCCTACTGAAATGTAGGACAGAGATACAGGGCTTGAGAAAAGTGCGTCTGATCATTAAATAAAGGGGAATAGCTCAAGGTGTAGGAGGAAAATCCTTCCTTGAAAGGGGAAGGAGACGGGAAGAGAAAAGAAACAGATGGCATTTCACGCACGCTATCAAACCCAGTCCTCCCAATGAGCCTGAGAGTTTGGTAAAGATATTTCTCCTTGTATAGATGAGGAAACTGGAGGCTAGAGTGATTCACTAACCCTACAGAGGGTCACACAAGGAGTACATAGTGGAGCCCGGATTTAAATCCAGTTCACCTAGCTCTGAAGTTTAGGACTTTTTTGCATGCCTCACTGGTCAGGGACGATGTCCAGAGGGAAGGTAACAAGTAAGACATTGCCCAGCCCCCTCCTCGAGGAGAACAATTTGGTAGTAGTTTCAAATGTCCGTGTTGCAATGCTGCTCGTTGGTGACTACCATGTTTTTCTCATAATTTTATCATTCCATTGAGTGCTCTGGAAAGATAAACAGAATTCACTTCTGATTTCACAGGCTTGGATGAGACAATTGAGTTAAATGAATGAGCTTGAGAAACAATTATCCTTTGACCCTGAAGGAATGGAGACTAACTGGTGGGGTTAGAGTGCCTTGTATCGCAAGTTGCTCTGAAATGAAACGGAAATGCACAGATTTCTCTAGATGCCACTGGCACTTCCTTATGCAAGGAGGCTTATATTCAGATCAACAGGATACATTGGGCATTTATTAAATGTAATGTCTACGATGTGCTCAGTAGTATACAGAAATGCTTTGGGAAATACTACAGGGCATAAGATCTGAATCAGACCCTGTCTCTAGAGTATACTTGAAAATATTAAACACATTTGAAAAATTTAGTAAAATACCACATGATAAGGGTTATTTGTGGGCCTATGAAAGTGCCCAAAACAATGATATTCAAATGGGGAGAATCATGGAAAAACTCACTAAGTATCATTGAAACTGGACTTGGAAGGATGAGAAGATTTGAACATGGACACACTTGTATAGATGTGTGGGTTGTACCCGATGCCATTATTATAACTCCAAATGTAGCATAGTTCCTTCTTTAAAAATGATGAATGCCAAAAACTCTATTTTCAATTTGTCAAAATCTAACAAGTTGATGAACTTGTTATTCACTTTGCAATGTAATAGAGGATTCAATTAACATGAGGAAAAAGTTGTCCTTAATTCTATTTTTGTTACTTCCTAAAATGAAAGAAAATATCATTTGGGTTCACGAGGAGCTCTTAGATCTCTTCATCTCAAAACTAATTCCAAATGGCATTTAAAATTGTCTTCTTCTAACGTTACATGGGCGTTTATTATCCATCTGAAACCCAAGACAGCAAAAATCTCATGTTTTCCAGCATTTCTCCATCTGATGACATTTTATTATAGCAGAAATAGAAATATATGTAGATTCCACTTACAAATTACTCCCAATGTGAAGGTTTCCATTTAGTCTGAGATCTTTAAAATGGGAAATGAACCTTGTCACCACAAGCAAAGTGCCCTAAATCTCCCAGAACGTAAACTGCACATTTTAAGATTACTATGATCCTGCAATGAACAAAAAAAAAGTAGCAGTTCGCTTCTATTAGAAAAAGGCTTGACAAAAATGTCTTCTCCATGATGCTTGGTTGGGTCCACACTTTCCATCTCATTTGACATTTTTTGCAGAATGACTCAACGGCTTTTCAGCAAATGGTCCTGATTTTTTCTTATATTGTATTTAGTCCTTCAATTCACTCTCATTACAAATGCTAATTAGAAGACCAAGAATGTACCAGACACATCCTGGGTACTCAATAATTGTCTGTTGATATAATGACTGACTAAAGATTTATGAAAGATGGAAATGCACAGAATTCAGCAAATACTGGTAAAGGAGAAGCAAATTAAATTTTCTAATGAACGAACCCAACAAAGGAATATCAACTCAATACTACTGCCATGTTTTCACCTAAAGTATGTTTATATATTTCCTAAATCTACATGCTTTGTTGAAATATATGAGACATGACTTTCTTCTGAGAAAGTCATATGACCCCAAATATTTTACTATAATATTTAACATGATATTCACAATATGGCTGACCACAAGAATAATCTGAAGCTCATTTAAGTATTATATAACATGTAATCCATATTAAATAACCTTCCCATTCATCTTGCCATTTTTACGTCCCTTTTATAAGTTAGTGTTCTCAACCAGGGATGGTATTTTGTCCCCCAGGGGACATTTGGTAATGTCTGGACGCATTTTTGCTTGTCATAAGAGAGGCCATGGGAAGCGGGGAGCTACTGGCATCTAGTGAGTCGAGCCCAAGGAAGCTGCTCACCATCCCACCATGCACAGGGCAAGGTTCCACTACCAAGAATGATCCAGTCCCAAATGCTGATAGTCCCAAGGCTGAGGAATGCTATTTTAAATAAAGAAGCTAGAAGCAATTTTCTCAAGCCCATGATGCTACCTGGTTGTTCAGACACAAAGAATGTTTATGGAAGCAAGGAAGTTATAAAAGGTGGTTCAATCCTACTAAAACATTCTACAGAGCTGAGAGCAAAACAGAGTTATGGAGAGAAGGGAAAGGAAGTGGGATGAGGTGGGCATTGTTTCAGTAAAGATCAGTATAGGAAATGTTAGGAGATCTACCTTATAATCTCAACACTTTAGTTTACTCTATAATAAAGTATGTTTAATGATGCACCTTCTTCATAGACATATTTTGATAATCCAATGAACTTGTAATAATGATCATAACACCACCACTATTACTATAAATGAACTATAATTTATTCAGCAACTATTTGGGCTTGCCGTACATCAATACTAATTCTCACAATTAGCACCAAGGTAAGCAGCATTATTGTCATTCTACAGAAGAATTAACACACTCAGGGAGTTTCGAGTTCACATGTGGTAATAGGCAGAGCTGGTGGCAAAACCGAGTCAGACTGGTAGTCGCCCTAGGTCAAATGCATCTTCGAATAGTGTGACCCATGTCCAGGTTTTCTCAGGACAGCCCTGGTTTATGCCTGGTGTTCCTGTGTAATTATTAATAGCACCCACTTGCTCTCATAAAAGTGACTCTCCCATGTGAGATGAAGGCCTCTGCATTATTCCTTCTCTTTAAGCCATGGAGAAATCGAAAGCATGCAAAGATAGAAGCGTGCCAGCATTCTCAAAGCCCTCTGATACGGATATCAGCTGTATACATCTGTCCATTCACTCATCCTTGTGCAACAGCAATTGACAACTGGCAGCCATTAGTAGGAAGGACTCATAGAGCCGGCCAAGGGTTCTCTGTGTTGAAGGTACCTTTGGTGCTAATTAATCTCTTTGTCTGGCAATTTCATCACTTTGTCAACATGGCTGGTCCAAAGTAAATGGTTGACTGGACAATCTCACCAGGCCGCAGGATTCAGTAAATACCCAATTTCTTTCATTTTCTGAATATTCTGGTCCTTGCACAGACCTGGAGGTCAGCAACCAAACTGAATGTTATAGGACTGGTAACACCATTTTGCCCTTGGGTTGGGGGAGAAGACTCAATGATATAGAAATCATTTGTGGTGAATTTTCAAGAAGATTAAAATAGTACAATGGGTTAGTCTGTGTATCTGTTTTGAAATTATCACAATCATGACATATTTAAACACTTCCTTTATTCTTTCTGATTAGATGCCTCAAATCACCCCTCACAAAGGGAGTATCACCACGAAAAGCCATTCCCATCCCTTGCAGTCCTGCCATCCTCCAAGGCTCTCTCTTTCACGGGCATCAAAGCCCTATGCAACACAGAAAGCCATCTTACAAAACAGTGCTTCCCCATGTTTAAATAGTAAGGCTCTGACCCTTAAGTACGTATCTTCTTGCTTACCCTGTGTTTGACTTTCCCCCTTTACCTCTTGAGTTAGTGGCAAGAATCTTTCCGCTAGACAAAAACCTTTTACTAAAGGAATTTAATTTCTGTATAAAGCAAGCACATATATTTAACATTCTATTCCCATGCCAGGGCCCCTTATGAAAGCAATTGTAGTAGTTGAGGACATGTTAAATTATGTACGAGGAATAAAATGCAAAGTGAAAATGCCATTCTTGTCTCTTTGTGACAAAGGAGGGAAAACATAACATTTTCATCTTGGAACTGAAAGAATGACCTCTGCTCTCATCTTTTACCTTAAAATGGTGTTGGAAAATAACATTAACTGAGACAAAACTAATGAATAGTGACTAGTTATTTTCATATTATACAAGATCCCCTACTTTCTTCCCCTAATGCTTATTTTTTAAATCTTTACTGCAGTCCTAATTTAAATTGTTTTCCAGCTATTGAGCTATAATTGGCATACACATTGTCTAAGTTTAAGGTGTACAATGTGTTGATTAATATGCTTATATATTGCAAAATAATTACCGCCATAGTTCTAATATTGCAAAATGATTACCATGGTAACACCTCCATCACGTCCCATAGTTATAATTTCTTTTCATGGTGAGAATATTTAAGATCTGCTCACTCAGCAACTTTCCAGTACACAATATAGTATTGTTAACTACCATCACCATAACTTACTCTTCTTATAACCAGAAGTTTATACGCCTTCAACCAACATTTCCCTCACCCCCACCACTCTCAGTTTCTTCCAGTTTGGCTTTTGTAGATTCCACAAATAAGCGTTATCATGCAATATTTGTCTCTGATGCTTATATTTAAATTGAATCCATCATGAAGCTTTTAAGAATAATATTTATTTTTAACTTCAAAGCTTTGATATATACATATATGTATGTACATATATGCTTATTTTTTTTAGGTTTCACCATTTAAAAAATTTTTTTAGAGATTTTATTTATTTACTTTTAGGGAGAGGATGAGAGGGAGAAAGGGAGGGAGAGAAACATCAATGTGTGGTTGCCTCTCATGTGCCCCCTACTGGGGACCTGGCCCACAACCCAGGCATGTGTCCTGACTGGGAATTGAACTGGCAACGCTTTGGTTCACAGGCTGGCACTCAATTCACTGAGCCACACCAGCCAGGGCCATATATGTGTGTACGTGTGTGTGTGTGTGTGTGTGCGCATATGTTTATTTTGAAAGTCGCTATGAATAATAGATAACATATTCATTATCATGGTAGAAGTTACAGAAATTGGTGCAGGTTTTAAATATGCAAGATACTGAATGTCCCGCCCTGACCTGCATACCTCAGTTGGTTGAGCGTTGTCCCACAAGACAAAGGGTGGCTGGTTTAATTCCTGGTCAGGGTGCATGCCTGGGTTGTGGGGTAGGTCCTCAGTTGGGGCATGCGCAAGGGGCAACCAATTGATGTTTCTCTCTCACATCAACATTTCTCTCCCTCTCCTCCCTCCCTTCCCCTCTCTCCCTAAAAATAAATAATAATCTTTTTAAAAAAGATACTGAATGCTCTTACCATCGATTCATTGTATGAGCAATGACTGAGTCAAACATGTTAAGTATTTATTGTGCACATGCTCTGGCCTGGTCCCATTTCGCTTACATACTGCACCCTACCTCTTGTGATAACTCAGTGGTCAGAATCAAACTTGATGGTGTTCACTTGGGCCCACTATAGTACAGCTGGCCCAATGACATCATTTAACACCCAACCTTTCTACTAAAGTCTATTTTGTTCATGCCACAAAGCGTAACACCAAAACTCACTGTAGATAGTCCACTATCCTCCTCCGTGTCCATGGCTGGTCCTCACTTCCAGGTATGGAAAGGTCATGGAATTCCAAAATAATTTTGGTGTTCTCTGACCTCCTACTCTGAGAGTCAACAGCAGAGCTGGGCAAACTTGGTCCACAGGCCAAATCCAGTCCACCAGCTGTTCAGTGAATAAATTTTCACTGGAACACAGTCATTTGTTTGCATACTGTCTATGGCTCTTTTCTCTACAAAGACAGAATTGGGTAGCTGTGACAGAGATCTTGTGGCCCTTCATGAAAAATGTTGCTGAGCCATCATTTAGGGCACTGACTTTTTAAGAGAACACATCCAGGAATTAATACATTTGTCACACTTGATTCCTAGCAAAGCTTTTTATTTACATCCCAGAGTTATACATCTAGACTATGAGATCATTACATAAATTTAATCTTAGACAAATAAATCCAAAAGGTTAAACTGATCTTTACTGATTCTTTGTTCATCTTCCATTACTTCTCACCTACCCTACAGCCTTCAATAAAACATTCCTTCCTTGGCAGGAGCACAGGGTTTTATAATAACCTCTAATTGCCTTCAGCCATATTCATAGTTCCATTTTATCACCTAACAAATTTATTGTCCAACAAGAATGTGTTAATTGAATTAATAATGTGGATCAGCATTTTCAAAACCATGTTTTGCAGAGTGCCTACCACCTTTGTAATGTGCTCCATGGAAAGGATGGTCTATTAAAAAATCTCTTAGCGTCAAACAAATTAGGGAAAAACAACACATACTATGTTCTCCCCCTCAGAAGCACCATAATTCTCATAAGTGTATTAAAGTTTTGGGGGAGGAGAAGGTTGACATCAACAAAATAGCAGAGCAGGCAGCTCTAAGCTCTTGTCTCCCCCACAGAAACATCAAACAGCAAGTACAAGCTGTCAGAACTAACTTGGTTAGAGCTCTGGAAAATAGTCAAAAGCTTATGGTAATCAAGGGACTACTGAATCAAGAAAAAGCCAACTTCACAATGGTAGGAAAGTTTTGAGGCGATCTTTCCTGCCCTTGTCCCACCTTTTTTCAGCAGTGGTTTCGGTTTTGAATCAGTGGCAGCCTACATTCTCAGTGTGAAACCCTGGTCCTTGGTTCTGAAGAGGGCAGAAAAACAATTATTCACTAATTTTGTTTGTCTATTCTAACATCTCTGTGCTACCAGAAGGACTGACGTAAGGCACTTGTGTTAGTTTGCTCAGGCTGCCATAAGAACATGCCACAGACTGGGTAGCTTAAATAACAGGAATTTACTTTCTTACGGTTCTGGAGACTACAAGCCCAAGATCCAAGTGTCAGATCCAGTCCACCTGAAAACTATCTCCCTGACTTGCAGATTGCCACCTTTCCTTTTATTACTTTTTTTAGATATTTAAATAGATTTTAGAGAGAAGAAGAAGAAAGAAAGAGAGAGGAACATCTATGTAAGAGAGAAACGCTGATTGGTTGCCTTCCACAGGAGCCCAACTGGGGATCAATCCCACAACCTATGTATGTGCCGTGACTGGGAATCAAACCCATGTCCCTTTGGTGTCTGGGACGATTGACCCACCTGGCCAGGGCAGACTGCTACCTTTTCACTGTCTCCTCACATGATCTCTCCCTTGGGCACACATATCCCTGGTGTTTCTTTTCTTCTCTCCTATGAGGACACCATTTGTATCAGATTAGAGCCTACCCCCATGACCTCATTTAGTCCTAGTTACCTCTTTAAAAACCTTCTTTCCAAATATTGGTTACATTTTGAGTTGGTGGGGCTTAGGACTTCAGTATATGAATTTGGGGGACACAATTCAGCCCATAACAGTGCTCATCTCTGTTCCACCTAACTTAAAACTCAGGATGGAAAAGCAGTAGGCATTGATCAGAAACAATGCAAACAAAACCCACAAAAAATCTTCATAAGCCTCGGGCAAAAGACTACAGTTGAAATATGCAATAGACCATCTAAATCCTGAGAGAAAAAGCTAAGGAGAATTTCTTAGGGAAATTAGGTAATTCAAAATCAATCATGTATGCAGGGATATTTAGAAAATGATATTCATTCTCAAGGCAAGATGCATGCATGCTCAGAAAATATCTGAGTGGATCCTAGGATTTCATCTTAGGGTGATCCCTAGGTAAGTTTAAGACTGGCTAAGTGTTGAAGGAATGCCCCAGCACAGAGATGATCTGAAAACACTGGGCAAGGTGTCCTTTGTGTGTTTAGTTTGTTCATTGATATTTTAGCTCTTGGTGTTCAAGAAAAATCTCTTTGTAAACCCTAGCTCAACACAAGGTGAGGAACACAGACTGCAATGGCCATACATAGGCAGGAATTTAGTCTTTGCAAAAATAGTTTGGGAAAGTCACTAAACAGATGTCCTCCTATAGTTTTCAACAATCAAAACACATCCAACAAACTCTGGGGAAGGGAGAGAATCTGATTTCCAGAGTTAACACATTATAATATTCAAGTATCCAATTATTAACAAAATTCATGAACATACAAAAAAACCCAGAAAAGTATGTCCCATTCTAAGGAAGCAAATAAATTGACAGAAATCATACCTGAGGAAGCCCAGATATTAGATTTAGTAGACAAAGCCTTTGAAACAACTGTCTTAAATATACTTAAAGATATAAAGGAAAATAAGGACAAAGAATGAAGGGAAATCAGTAATGTATGAATAAAATGAGAATATCAACAAAGAGATAGAAATGATCTAAAAGAACCCAAAAGAAATTCTGGCACTAAAAATTATAACAACAAAAATGGAAAATCCCCTAGAAGAGTTGAACAATAGATTTGAGTAGGCAGAAGAATTGGTGAACTTGAAGATAAGACAATTGAGTTATTAAGTCTGGAGAACATAAACTAAAAAGGATAAAGAAAGCTAAACAGAGCCTAAAGGACCAATGCTATACCATCAAATGGACCATCATATACATTCTGGGAGTCCCAGAAACAGGAGAGAGAAAGAAGTGGAAGGAATATTTGAATAGAATATTTGCAGACATAATTGCTTCCCAAATTTGATTAAATCAATAAATCTATAAATCCAATAATATCAATGAACTCCAATTAGGAAAACCCAAGGAGGTTCACACTGAGAATCTTTATAATCAAACTGTTGAAAGCCAATGTCAATGAGAGAATGTTTAAAACAGTAAAAGAAAAGCGGCTCATTACCTACATGGGATCCCCAATAAGATCTTTAGTTGATTTCTCGGTAGAAACCTTGAAAGTCAGATGGCAGTGAGTTATGTTTAAAGTGCTGAAAGACTTTTTTTTTGAAAAAATTTTTAAAAACCTGTCACTAAGAGTTTATATCCAGCAAAACTGTCTTTCACAAATGAAGGAGAAATGAAAACATTCCCAGGTGAAAAAGGCTGACAGAGGTCACTACCACTGGACCTGCCCTACAAGAAATGATAAAAGGAGTCCTTGAGGTTGAAACAAAAGTGTGCTAGACAGTAACTCAAAGCCTAAGAAAGAAACAAAGAACTCTGGTAAAACTAAATACACTGGCAAATATAAGAACACTATTATTGTGTTTTTGGTTTATAACTCCACTTTTTATCTCCTACAAAATATAAAAGACAAATACATTTAAAAATTTATTTATCTATGCTATCAAGCACACAATGGAAAAACATACAATTTGTAAAACCAACATAATGAGAGAAGACTAGCTGTTTAGGAGTGGAGTTTCCATATGTAGTTGGTATCAATTCAAAGTAGATTGTTACCAATTTAGGGTGTTAAATGTAATCCCCATGGGAACTACAAAGAAAATAAAGTATACAATAAAGGAAATGATGGAGAATCAAAATGGTTTGCTGCAAAAAAAATCAACTAAACAAAAAAGAGGGTAGTGATAGAGAAAATGAGAGACAAAAAAGCTGTAAAATATACAAGAGATCAAATACCAAATGGGAGAAGTAAGTCATTCCTTATCAGCAATTACCTTAAATGTAAACATACTGAGCTCCCTGATCAAAAGACAGAGATTAAAAGAATGGATAAAACAAACTACAATTTAACCATATGCTATCCTAGAAAGACTCAATTTAGATCCAAAGACACAAGCAGAGTGACAGTGAAAGGATAGAAATATATATTCTATATATGTAAATAGTAACCAAAAGAGAGCTGAGGTGGCTATACTAACATCAGACACAATAGACTTGAAGTCAAAATTTCTTAAAAGATCAGTTAGCTGTCCCTAGCCAAGTACAATCACAGACTTTCCAGAGAGATGTGGTTGAACAATTCATCTGACAGGTTTTGCTTTCTACAATCCTCTGCTATGTCTGTGCCTATGTCTTTGTATCTGTCTTCAACACAAGCCAGAGCAGATGAATATATACTATGGGTCAATCACCCACATTAACTGGAAAAGCAAACCTGACAGTATGTGTCTACTTCAATAAAGAAAAATATTTAAAGGCAGAAATCTCTTTTAAAAAGACAAAGAAGGATATTATATTATCGATAAAATGGTCAAAACACCAAGATGATATAACAATTCTAAAAATATATACACCAAACAACAAAGATCCAAAATATATGAAGCAAATTTTGACAGAATTGATGGGAGAAATAATACTACTACAATAATAGCTGAAACCTTTAATATACCATTTTCAATAATGAATAGAATATCTATAGAGATCATTAAGAAAAAAGAGAGCATAAACAATACTATAAATCAACCAGATCTAACAAACCTTATACAGAATATTCTGCCCAATAACAGCAAAATACACATTCTTCTCAAGTGCACATGGAACATTCTCCAGGATAAACCATATTTTGGGCTGCAAGACAAATCTTAACAAATTTTAAAAGATTAAAATAATAAAAATATCTTTTCCAAGCATAGTGGAAAGAAGCTAAATACCAACAATAAACAGAAAACCAGGAAATTCAAATATTTGGAAATTAGCACACTGTTAAATAACAAATAGGTCAAAGAAGAAATTACAAGGTAATTAGAGATGAATAAAAACAAAAATACAACATACCAAAACTTATAGGATGCAGTAAATGCAGTGTTCAGAGCAAAATTTAAACTGTAAATGTCTTCCTTAAAAAAGAAGATCTCAAATCTCAAATCAATAAACTAATATTACAAGTTGAGTCATTAGTAAAAAAAGAGAAAACTAACCCTGAAGTTCTCAGAGGAAGTAAATAATAAAGCTTAGTGTGTAGAAACATAAAAAGAAAATAGAAAAGTAATTAGAGAATCAACAAAACTGAAACCTCTTTTATTTATTTATTTATTTATTTATTTTTAAAGATTTCATTTACTTTATTTTTACTCAGAGAGATGAAGGGGGGAGAAAGGGAGAGAGAGAAACATCAATGTGTGGTTGCCTCTTGAGTGCCTCCACTGGGGACCTGGCCCACAACCCAGGCAATATGCCCTGACTGGGAAGCAAACCAGCAACTCTTTGGTTCATAGGCTGGTGCTCTATCCACTGAACCACACCAGCCAGGACTGATTCTTTTAAAAGATGAAAAAATTACAAACCTTCAGCTAGATTAAGAGAGAAAAAAGAGAAGATTCAACTAAAATCAGGAATGAAAGTAGAGACATTACTACTGATATACAGAAATAAAAAGAATCATAAAAGGTTATAAACAAATTAGATAACCTAGGTGAAATAAACAGATACCTAGAAACACACAAATTACCTAAAGTGACGAAAGATTAAATAGGAAACTTTAACAGACCTGGAGCAAGTAAAGAGTTTGAATGAGTCATCAAAAACCTTGGAACAGAGAAAAGCTCAGGACCCAAGGGCTTCACTGGTAAATTCTTCCAAACATTAAAGTGAAAATTACCACAGATCTTTCTCAAACTTTTCCAATAAATAAAAGAGGAAAGAATTTCCCAACTCATTCTATGAGGCCAACATTACCCTGATATCAAAGCCAGACCAAGACACCACAAGAAAAGAAAATCACAGGCCAGTATCCTTTATAAATATAGATGCAAAAGTCTTAAACAAAATGTTAGCAAAACGAATCCATTGGCATAGTAAAAGAATCATTCACCGTGACCAACTGGGATTTATCCCGAGAATACAAAGGTGGTTCAATATAATAAAATCAAAGTAATGCACAACAATAATAGAATGAAGAAAAGAAGACACATGATCATCTCAATAGAGGCAGAAAAATCAGTCCTCAAAGTCTAATACCCTTTCACAATAGAGAAAAGAACACTACTCAGAAAACTAGGAATATAAGGAGACTTCTTCAACATGGTAAAGAGCACTTATGAAAAATTCAGAGCTCACAACATGATCCAACTATGCCATCTGCAGACAGCATAATCCAGGGTAAAAGAGTAAATGTTTTCTCCCTAAGATCAGAAACAAGATAAGGATGCCTGCTTTTACCACTATTATTCAACAGTGTTATTGGAAGTATTATCCAGAGCAATTAGACACAGAAATCAAAAAGCATCCACATTTGAAAGGAAGAAGTAAAACTATATTTGCAGATGACATGGTCCTCTATATTGAAAACCCCAAATAATCCAGGAGAAAATTACTAGAACTAATAAACAAATTTAGGAAAATTGAAACATACAAAATCAACACATAAAAGTCAGTTGTGTTTCTGCACAACTGCAATGGACACTCTGAAAGAGATTAAGAAAAATTCCATTTACAATAACATCTACAAGAATAAAATACCTGAGAATAAATTAAACCAAAGAGGTGAAAAATCTGTAGCTTCTATCATTAGGATAATTCTGTTGGCCTCGACACTTGACCCTTGTAGTTCAAAAATAAATAAAAAAGTGTCCCTAACGTTATGCAATTTCTGCCTTTTACAAACTCTGTGACCACCATTGTGTCTCATTTTCCTTATCTATAAGGTGGGAGACACGGTAACACCTAACTGCTGAAGAATGAAATAAGGCGCTTACTGGTAGGCAGTGAAGTTTTCATATGTCAGCTCATATTTATATGCATGTGCTAATACCACATCAAAAAAAAAACGTACTTTTTTCTCTTGGTTTTACATCTAAATGCAAACGAACCTTGAGACAATGTCCAAGATTGAAGAGGTAAGATGTGAAGAAGAACATTATCCCAGAAATGTACAGACCAATGGAAAATGCCATGGTTGGTTGTTCAGAGGGGAGACAAGATACTGTGTAATGAATGCAGTGCAGCAAAGTGGTTGAAAGTTTAGGTTATGGGGATCAGAATGATGACACACTGAGTTTCTGCTTTTCTAAGTACTGTGGCAGGAGTTTAAACAAGTTACTTAACCTCTCTAACCCCCAGTTCCCTCATTTGAAAACATTTACTGGAGCAGTAGAAAAATTCCTCTTTTGTAAGGATTAAGGTAGATAATTTTTTTTAAAGGTTAAAGAGAGAATCTTTTTTTTAAAGATTTTATTTTTATTTATTTTTAGGGAGATAGATACAGAGAGAGAGAGAGAGAGAGAGAGAGAGACATCAATGTGTGGTTGCTGGGGGTTATGGCCTGCAACCCAGGCATGTACCCTGGCTGGGAATTGAACCTGGGACACTTTGGTTCCCAGCCCGCACTCAATCCACTGAGCTATGCCAGCCAGGGCTGGTAGATAATTTTTTAATATGCTTAGTACAGTGCATCAATATGTGGTACATTAAAGAATATTTTGAGTTCTGCCCTGGCTAGTGTGGCTCAGTGGACTGAGTGTCGGCCTGTGAACCAAAGGGTCGCTGGTTCGATTCCCAATCAGGGCACATGCCTGGGTTGCAGGCCCGGTCCTCCCCCCACCCCAGTAGAGGGCACTCAAGAGGCAACCGCACATTGATGTTAAAAAAATATATTTTGAGTTCCAGCAATATACTCACACTGCCATTTACTGGGAAGGATAAAAATGAGTGTATGATGGTATGACCCAGCATTCTAGATGCTTCCAAGTCAGTTGGGGAGGCCAGACAAAGAGAAACTGTATAGTACAAGACAATCTTCCTGGTAAGATGACATTTCCATTTTTCCTGTTTCTTTCCCCTATTATTCATTTTCTGTATATCTTACATATAAAAATTCACAAAAGTTTTCCATCCTGAATTGGACTACTGAAAAGAAAATATTTTATTGTAAGAAGAACGAAAAAGCAAACATACACAATTTCTCATAATTGGCCTCTACCTTGTATACATTTTTCTTATTAGCAGAAAAAAATAGTGGTTATAGAATAGAATTTTATGGCCAAGAAAGAGACGCATTTTTTGTTTTGCTTTGAGTAACCAAAAACAGCAAACAACATCAAGCGGAGTAGGAAGTGACCATGGAGAAGCCATCTTGGCAGATTCGGAAATAAGAGGGGAGGTACAAGACTTGAAGGCTGAAACATGTTTCAGTAATATAGTGGTACCGTGATTCCATGTCTGCAAACATTTCTTCAAATAAACACATTTATCAGAAAAGTTAGTTATGCTAAAAAGAAAAACAGCATAACACATCTCTTTGACTAAAACTCTTTACTCCTTCTTTCACCAAAAGTCCTTGCCTGGGGATTTAAATGAGCTGTTCACCCCAAGTTTCCTTTCCTTGTTTTGAGAACCTCACGTGGACTTGCAGAGTTTAAAGACATGGTGCTCACATGCCACCACAGCTGTGTTTTACCGTGAACTTTAGAGGGAGGGCCTAAGCCAAACTCCTGCTCATTCACATCCTACAGGCTTGTTGGGTACAGAGAGCCAATGGCTGTAGCTTGCACCAGGTTGCTGAGCCCTTTTTTGCGTGGAGACAGGCAAACTTACACCAGGGAAAGCAAAGGTGATTTATGGTACATTCTTATCTCAGAAAACATCTGGGGGAAACTACACGAGGGTGATGAACATATTCCCCAGCAAAACGTGAAACTGAAAACCATCAGAGAGTGATTTATCTATTGTCAAAGAGCCAAGAATCTGTGGCCACACCCCCTGAACACACCTGATCTCATCTGATCCCTGAAACTAAGCAGAGTCTGGCCTGGTTAGTGGTTGAATGGAAGCCAAAGGGCAAGGGAGAAGACAGCTAGTTCCTGGGTCTCTGGAGAAAAAAATAGGCTTTTTGTTAGAAGCACATCTAGCGTTAATAACCCTTGCTTCCCATTATATTCACTGAGGCAACCATCTGGACATTAATTAACATCTCCGTGTTTTCTTCTTCAAATGAGCTAATTTTCTTTGTTTTTGTATTTCTGTACATCATTTTTTCATTGGGGAGGGGGGGTCGAAAAATCATAGGGTAAATTCAGAGGTATGGAGAGAACCAAACTAGACCACTCTACTGATTTCAAGGGTGTTATGAGAAAGGAGGCGAATGTTCCTAAGCCCACCCACAGTTCAAACTTCAGCTCTATTTAAATTCATGACCTAGGCTACGTTATCACTGTGGGTGCCCACTGTCAACACCCACAGTGTTGCTGAGCCTATAGTCAGAGAAATCCACCCACTCAAAAGGCTATTTTGATAGTGACTATTGACAATGAATTCAGTCGAAGAGTCTTCAGCTTATATTTTCCAAGTCCAAAAGTCCTCAGGGTAAGTTATCACTGCTTAACTGTCATTATTTGAAATACCAGTGGGAATATTATCACTGTAAGCCTCTGGGTAAAATGTATTTTTTGCAATCTCACCATCATTTTCATTTTGTTTACATCTCTAGTCATTTGCACAGATGTTGATGAAGCTGTATTTTTGCTTCAATGTCTATTGCAATATTCTTATTGCATTCTGCAGGTCCTCCAGTAAACGTTACTTGCAATATTTTTATCAACAGTTTTGGATCAGTCACAGAAACCACCATGGTAAGTGCTACAATGCCGCTGGCAAGAGAAAAACTTGACTTGACCGTGCCATGAACACAACCTGTCCAATTTTCTATTTATTGTTCAACTTGCAGGGCCTCCTGTAAATGTTACCTGCAACATATTTATCAACAGCTTTGGGTCAATAGCAGAAACTACAATGGTGAGTGGGAGTGAGCATTGAAGCCATGGTGTGAAGGAATGGGATATGGGGTTAAAGAACACCGCTGTACATTTGCGGGGCATTTACTGAGTGCCAATTTCCAAGTCCACCCACCTCTAGAGGGCAATTATTTATACTTTAGCACTTTAGAAAGTCATTAGTCAGGTGTTCGTTACTTACAACTCAATAATCTTTTATCTATCTTTTATCCATCATGCTTGATGTTTGGTTAGATTTAGGTAAAATGATCAGTAATAAGCATGGTGTACAGTGAAAGGTGTTTAAATATTTGCATCTCCAATGTTGCAGAAATATAAGTTTCAAAGTTTGGGAAATGTTTTTTATAGCCAGTCTTTTTCATATAATGTAGGTTTTCATATACATAGTCAAGCCTCATATATGCAACATTTAAGATACTGTATTTTGCAGTGCATAATGCACACGTTTTTGTCTGAAAATTTGAGGGAAGAATAAAGAGGCACATTATATATGGGTAATACTAATTCCATATCTTTATTAATGGCTTTAATTCTTTTATTGATGCTTATGCATTAGAAGTGTAACTCTAGAAAACAATAATGATATTCATATGCAAAACAATACCCTGGAATACAATAATCAGTTTGCTTTCTACGTGTAAATAAATAAATAATTGGATTAAAAAATTAAAGTGTAAGATTTTCTTTTCTGAAAGTTTGGGACAAAAACATGGATGCGTACTATACACGGCAAAATACAGTAATATGCCAAGGGGCTGCCTTCACACTAAACACACACAGGATTTTGTTGGCAATAGGAAGTAGCCCCAAATCCATAGCAATGACATCGCATGCATTGCTTTTTTACAAAAAAACGTAACATAAACATAACACTATTAAAAGCTCATCACGATGTACAGGTCAACACGTTTGACATGCATGAAAAAGACTTTAGACACTATAAAACTCAACAGATGTCACGGCGATGGTGCTGCCTTGCCACAGCCTGTTCGATCAGGGGCCTTGCAGTCCTCAGCTAGAGCGTGGACACTGCATCTTGGGTGAAACCTTTTCTTTGTCCCCATACAACTTCTTTTCTGCCCTAAGTCAATTGACTGCTTTTAATTTTCATGACTATTAACCTATACAGCCATCTTATTGGATGAGATCAAAATAAAATATGGTTGAGCTTGACCAAGTACTAGGATGGCTGATGGCCTGGAAACACCCAAGGAATGAAACAATGAGTGTAATGTCACCGAGTTGTAAAACACAGTGTTCCCCTGTTTTTAGTTAGTTTTTCTTTCTTTATTTTTGTTAGGCTTTTAATTTGATTCCCAAACAGTTCATCAGGGAACAGCATGGAGTTCCCTGTTTTTTTAAATTAATTTTCTCCTTTAGGCTACCAGAATCATGTCTCACAAATTACTGTACTTTTTGGTATCCTTGATTCCAGAAAGAAATCATTTATCTCTCACCACTTTTTTCCATTGTCAAAATTAGGTAAAATGCAACCACACTACCCATTGTGATATTATTCTGGCACAGCACTGTCCAGAAATGAGACTTCTGGGGCTTTGACAGGATGTAGAATATTCATCATTTTCCCCAAATAAGATAGGCTTGATAGGGTTTTTTACTGACTCATAAGAAAGATGGACATGAAAGAATAATGAAACTCTGAGGTTGGCACTCAGTTTCTGCCCCTCCTCTCTTGGTCTTATCCTGATAAATCTTCCAAGAGCCCAAATCACTGTCACCAGCTTTACACGATGGCATTCAATGATAATATTTGCACGACCTGATGCTGATTGCATTAATTACTCTCCTAAGTTGCTTTGATTAAATTTCCTCATTGCATTTTACCCTCAATCAGAAATGGAAATGCGCACCTTTTTGATGCTCATTAATGCAAAAAAAAAAAAAAAGCTTAATATTGAAGGAGATGAAAATGGAAGCTGGGGATGTCCTTCTTTTCCAGCGTCTTTAACAGCTACTGAAGGTGCTTAATAAATGGGCTGCTTTGGTGCTTCCTGGTCACTAAGGTGCTCTGTGTCATGTTTCCTGGGAGGAAATTTGGAAATCATCACTCAAGTGTAATGTCCATGGCCTGTCTCTTCTGCTGTATGAGACACATTGAATTGCAGGGTCAGAAGAGTAATGTGTATCGTGGTTCTACTTCTTAGCTCTTGGTATAATGACAAACTTCATTTGGTGTTTTCAAAGTTCCTTTATTTTCTCCGATATGGATTTGTGTGAAGCTAAAGAATAGGTTTTGAAACTCTGTCGTGCCTAAATCAAAGAATAAATCCTTGTACCACGTAAGGTAGGGACCGGCAAATTTTTTTCTATAAAAGGCCATGCTGTAAATATTTAAGGCTTTGAGGACCAGACAGTCTGTCACAGCTCAGTTCTGCCCTCCTCGCAAGAAAACAGTCATAAACTATGCTAAGCAAAGAGGTGTGGCTGTCCTCCAAAAACATTTTAGTTACAAAAACAGGCTGTATTCAAATTTGGCTCACAGGTCATAGGTTGCCAACCTGGGATCTAAGGCCATCCATATTTAAATATGCCGACGCTCAGAAGGATGTAAGAACTGCTACACCTTGAAAGGGTCTTAACTTCCCACATCCCTCAGGCTCTGCTCTAACTGATGTCTCTACGGAGTATCCTGACAGCCTGAGCTTCCTTTAGTAAAAGCTTGAATTCTACCACCCATGAATTTACCTGCACTTTCACAATATTCAGCTAAAAAGATGGTCAAAAAAGCGAAACAGAACCAGATTCTTGCCTGAACTGTCTTTAGTTGCAGTGAGAACATCAGTCCTGCAGCTTTCAAGCACTGTAATGGATGCGGACACTGAGGACATCGATTAGGGCAATTTGGGGATCATAGTTTTCTTTTCTCTCAATTTCCCGTAATCAATATTCCCAAGAATGTCTCAGAAATTGGAGTTTCTAAACATGATTTTCCTTTCTTCCCACGGGCCACTCTCTCCTTACGACCCCCAGAGCACTACTGGCAGATTAGGCTTAGGTGTTTATTTGTTTCTAAATAAGAGGCAATGATTATCTGTTTCAAGAACTCAGCATGACTTTCTCTTGGTGCTGTCCAGTCTGCCCCTCTTATGTTTGATGAAATCCCATGCAATAATTGTTGGTACTTGCTGCCCACAAAGTACAGGCTTGCTTACAGACCCAATATGGCCTCGAGCTCACTCATTTGGTATGTTAGAGTTAGAGCTGTGTGCTCACAGGACAATATATTTGTGCTACTCTAAGGAACATTTGTAAGGATCACTATGATGACATACATTATTCCAAAATACGTACTTTTGTTCATTAACGCCACAGGGATCTGTTGATGGTCATTGCTAATTGACCTCCATTCAGAGTATTCAGTGGAACTATTTTTTGTGTGTGTGTGTGGTTCCAAAAGACTAGTAAGGGATGTATAATTAGATAGGTTAAGCCCTGGCTGGCATAGCTCAGTGGATTGAGTGCAGGATGAGAACCAAAGTGTCGCAGGTTCGATTCCCAGCCAGGGTACATGCCTGGGTTGTAGGCCATAACCCCCAGCAACAGCACATTGATGTTTCTCTCTCTCTCTATCTCCCTCCATTCCCTCTCTAAAAATAAATAAATAAAATCTAAAAAAAAGTTTTAAAATAAAAAAATGAGACAGGTTAAATATTATTTCTGGAATGCCAGCTTACCATTTCCTTTTCTCTCTTTCCCCCTTTTCTTGAGCTGCTGATGGCAAGTGAAATTACATGATGGGGAGTGTATTTGCAACCCCCTCTTTCTTGATTTAAACGCATAGTTTGGGAATAGCAGTCATGTCAGTAAAGGTCCAGAGTATCTGCATGCTACCTGCATGACACTCTATCCAGGGATAGGCCACCCCCCAAAATGGAGAAGAGTAGTCTCCTCAAAGCTTCCTAATGCTGCCTGGAAGGTTGTGGGTAGCTAACAGTGTACTTTGGACCTGTGGGTGTTGGAACACCACCCAGGCCGCAGCATCAGATCCTGGCACCCTCCTCATTTAACAGATTTGAAGAAGGAGGGAGCAAGATCTGAAAGTGTGCAGAATGTGTCCATTCAGCAAGCATCTTCAGAACCAGACCTCGGCTCCTCAAAACTCTGCCCCAGAGGAGAAATTCCCCATGCTCTGCTGCTTACCGCTGCAGGGTACAGAGTTGTTTTATCTCTGATCTGAAATCACATTCCCAAGGAACTGGATACAAGATAGACAGCTCCTTAGAAGAACGCACGCTGTGCTGTAACTGCTGAAATGACACTATGGACTCCCTTTCATTCTACAGCTGCAGAAGCAGTTCATTGGAGATGCTAACTTATCAGGAATAGCAGGTAGTTGCAATTCTTATTTCTGATTTTGAAAAGAAGAACGCACAATCTACCACATGCCTGGCATTTTGTTAAACTGAGATATAAGGTGACCTTAGCCTCTAAATTAACAACATGATGTTAAAGCCTGAATTCATTATAAAGTAACTGCTGTGCCATAATTTCAAATTCAAGGCTAACTTCTTGTAGCAAAGCTGGTGCGGACTCCAGATGATGCAAACTGTACTGCTGTGCAGTCAGAGGTTAAAACCAAAGGGACACACAGGCACTGAGGGGAGTCAACAAAGCATACCCTGGTCTTTGATGACATTATTACATGACTGGGTTAAAATGTGTGCACATGAAACTAATAAGAGTAACAGTGAGGCTTAATAAGAGTATGAATAAGGCAGAGTGGCAATCTCCACCTACAAATGCCAGACTAAATATAATATTACAATTCAGTTTAAGGAAACTATCTTTGTGACATGGGCATCCTATTAGAAGTTACCAGAATAAGTGAAACTTTAGAAATTCTCAATTTTGTACAAAATAATAGTATGGAATGAAGATGCTTGTATTGCCTGTGTTATGAATACAATAAAGATTACATGACTTACACACAGCTTTTGAAAAAATAAGATGTGTGTATATATTTATATATATATATATATATATACATAAATATTTTTTAATTTGAATGTTTGCATTACCTACCCCAATACACAGAGAGTCAATCATAAGAAAACCAATTTTAATACAGGAAAATATTTGAAATAGAATTTGTCTCTGGAGAGAGATGATAGTATAAAAGAAAATTCCGTCTTCATTTAAGCATATCTCTCAATATTTACTTCCGCCTTAATATCTCATTAACCCTAGAAGCAAAATTAAGACAATGAGAGGCTACAGAATAATGTAACTACCTCCTGTGGTTTGGAATGCCATGAGAGAATAAACCTATTTGTAAACAAGCAGAGGTGAGGCACAGATAAATCACACATGTCATTTTCTACCCTACACTGCAAATGATAGAAAACTGGAGAAATTAGAGAGGCGCAGCCACGGGAAGTCTTGTCTTTAGCTATCGACTTCTCTAGACCCTTGGGTGTCTGTTTCTATCCCCACAGGTTTGAAGGGTTGTTCTTATTTGAGAATAGTGTGTGTCATCATAGACAAAATTATGGACAATTTAATTCCCATATATTAGAAACAACAAACACTTCCAAAAGATCTAATAAAGGCCTTGCTCTGTATCATTCCTGGAATTGTGGCATAAAATATATTTTCCCCTCTTAGTTTCCCATTTATCCTTGTTTAAAAATAGGGGGATTCATTTATTTCAAATTAACTGTTAGACATTTAATGGTTCTACTGTGAAATGATAGATTCGATGATCGTTTTCAAGGTCTAATACTGAGAGAATCTATTTTATTATTTACTCTATGTATAAAATTCAAAACACGAAAACCAGGAAACACTGGAGAATACTTGTGGGAAAGACTTCAAGAATATGTACATTAGCTGGGAAAATTTATACTGAGATATTTTTAAAAGGTTGACTGTTTTCATATTGTATGTCACTAATGTGATCCTCTCTAGAGCCTGTCAATATACATCTTTAAATCATTCTCAAGTTCAAGGAAGGATTGCAATGACTTCTCTTGGTGATTTTGCTGCCCAATACTCTCCAGCCAGCTTCTTATGGCCTCTCCCATGCTGTGATTACTTCCTGGGGGCGCCTTGTTGGCCTCCTCACAGCCTAAAATATCTAACCCATTCCCTTCTGTTATTTCCAGCTGTCATTATGTTCCTGTACTTAGACTTTCTCTATCTCCAGAACTGGTTACTGGTTCTCACTCTAAGGGAAATAAAGGGGGTAGCCACCCAACAGAGGAGAAGCTGCATTTCCCCCCCTAGGAAACCTTAAAAAACTCTCACAGTTGGTGTATCGGGTGCATGCTTACATTGAAGTATTATGTTTTCAACAGCCCTGTTTTTGATTTCCCACAAATCACACCTTCTACTCTTTACTCACGTATAACTCCAAAGCTTCCAGTAACTTTTGTTGCCAAGGAAACATAGACCTGGAAATCTCTTTCAAGCTACAACTTTCTGCTCCCTTTGGACAACTCCAAAGTACTCGATGAGGAAAGCGCTGAGGATTTGCCATTCCCTTGGCTCATGCACTGTCGGGGGTATGCACACGGTGAACACATAGGATGGGACGGGAGAAGGGCTGGGCCCACAACAGCGCCCTCTTCAGTCTGACAACTTGCTGTGCAAGGCCTGGTATCATCTCCAGTAAAAGTCAGCTGATGGCATTTCCCAAGTCAGAAAGTTCTTAGGTTGTACAATTGTTAAGGATATTTTTAAAAACTATTTCAGCCTTTCCTAATGAGCTGGGTTTGAGGACTGATTTTCAGGAGTTAGTAACTATTTGATTATCAGCATTCTTTAGGCCCCCTCCATTGGGCACTCTTTCCAAAAACTGCCACCTTCAAAATACTCGATCAGCCTGACCATCAGGATGGCTGTATGTGAAAGGAAATCATGGGAATTTAGATAGTTTAGGAATATATAGAAGGAACTGGATTGAACCTCTTTTCCATGCACACCAATCCTTATAATGTAGTCATTTTTTTTTCCTTTTGGCCCTAAGGGTAGTTAAGCAAAATGGACCATCCTGAGGTGGTGTCCATTCTACCTGCTACAGTAACTAACCATCTCAGTTTGGCTTGGAATGGAGTGGGATCCCTGAAGGTGGGACTTTGGGGCTAAAACCAGGAAGTTCTCCCGCAAACTAGGGCAAGTTAGTCCCCATTAGAGGAATGTAAACAATTACAAAAATGTCCAGGTGCCAAAGATATGGAAAAAGAGCAAATACGGGTAAAAGGGTAAAGGAAAAAGAGGAAGAAGGAATGAGTATATGTGACCCTAAATGGCCACAAGTGGCAGGAGCACACAACCATATCAGCTCTAAGCCATAGCCCCACTGGACTAGGAAATACTGTTGAAACCTCTGTTGGGGTCCACTCTGTCAAGCAAAGCAACAGGTGTCGTGACCCCAAAGACCTCTGAGTAGAAATCCCCAGGACAGCAGCCACTGCCCCAAGTGGACTCATTGGCACAGAAGGAAACTCCCAGACCAAGGGAGAATAATAGGGCGTGCCTGAGGCTCCCACAGGGAGGGCCGCCTTTGTCAGGAGGTGCTCAGATTAGGAGACCGTGAAAAAGATCTGTTTTGATGAACCATCAGGTTGACTGCTGTAGATACAACCCATTCAGAGAAGTGATCAAATACTTAAGAATTTCAAAAGTAAGTAGCTGTGAGGGAATTATCTTGTCAACATGAAGAATTTTAATATTTATGTTTATGAATTTAAAAATATTACCCCATTAGGCAAGAGTTTTATAATAAGATTTCCACTGCTAAAAGGACAAAATGGGGTTGCTTCTGCGCAGAGAATCCGAGCAGAATGAGGAAAGAGATCGTGTCATTTTTAATTTGGAAAATGAATCACCTTTATTTGACAATCTGTCATCACAGACTGACTTCTGTACTCATCATTACTTTCCTATAGCAAAATCTGCTTCAGTTGGTATTATTTCCTCCCAGAATGAATAGTTTAAATGTAAAAATTCAACCAAATCTGCCGGGTTCGGTTGAGTCTTCTTCTTTTTCCTCCCCTCTGTTCCTACTCCTCATAGAACTGAGCGGTTCATTTTTGACCGAGGTATGCACAGACTGGTTTACTCAGACACCACCGAATCAGGGAATGGTGAAGGGGAAATGTAAACGGACCTCACACGCCAGAATGGGTGATACGTAACTCTTTGTGCATGACATTTCTGTAGGATTACCGAGTGAACATTTTTCTGAGACAACAGTGGAATGACTCACGGTTGGCATATAGCGAGTATCCTGATGATTCCCTGGACTTGGACCCATCGATGCTGGACTCCATTTGGAAACCAGATTTGTTCTTTGCCAATGAGAAGGGTGCCAACTTCCATGATGTCACCACCGACAACAAACTGCTTCGGATTTCAAAAAATGGCAAAGTGCTTTACAGTATCAGGTAAGCTTCCTTTGGCTGCACCTGTTCACTTCTCCATGTTTCTCCTGGACTAGGAATGCCTAATTCTGCATGGCAAGATTTTATCTGAGTATTTGGCTTTTGTGGTCTTTCGTTTAGCATTTGAATCTTAAAACTGGTGAGGGTGCCAGAGCTTCCCATGGTCTCAGAAGTATGATTCTCTACATGGAGGGTTATCAGTGGGGAGAGGAAGGGGGGATGGGGGAAAAAGCTATAGGGAATAAGAAGCATAAATGGTAGGTAGAAAATAGACAGGGGGAGGTTAAGAATAGTATGGGAAATGGAGAAGCCAAAGAACTTGTATGTATAACCCATGGACATGAACTAAAGGGGGGGGAATGCTAGAGGGTGGGAGGATGCAGGGTGGAAGGGAATAAATGCAAGGGAAAGAATGGGACAACTGAAATGGCATAATCAACAAAATATACTTAAAATATATATATCTAGTAGGATGGTGGAGGGGTGATGGTATCATGTAAATACCTGCACAGATGTGTTTTTGATTGATTCAGTAAAGGAAGTAGAGGCCCCTTAGTTCAATGACGACTGAACACAATGTACAAAGTCTCATTTCAAAGAATTCTGCCATTCCATAACATTTAACACCCACCCAGCCCACCACACACACACACAGAAATTCAACTACTCAGCATGGTAACCGACAGCATACTTTCCACTCACACTTTGCGTGAAAAACTTGTTCTAATCCCAGCTCTGTTTCTTTTCTTTTTTTTTTAGATTTTATTTATTTATTTTTAGAGAGGGAAGGGAAGGAGAAAGAGAGAGAGAGAAACATCAATATGTGGTTGCTGGGGGTTATGGCCTGCAACCCAGGCATGTGCCCTGGCTGGGAATCGAACCTGCAACACTTTGGTTTGCAGCCCGTGCTCAATCCACTGAGCTACGCCAGCCAGGGCCCAGCTCTGTTTCTAACTAAACATGTGAACTTGATCTCTGAACTCTTCTTGAGCTTTAGTTTGGGATAGACAACTCCTAAGATTAATCTTTGTTTTTATATTCAAATATAGTCTCCAGAATCTTTATCACCCCAGGCCCAAAATAATCTCCTTTTTCTGAATTCTAGTAACAGTTTCTCCATGAAGCTATAAAGCTTTTATTCCTTCCTACATCACATTTTGGCTCTTTCTGTATATAAGATCATGGATTTGTGGAAGAAAACAAATCTAAAATCAAATCCAAACTTCACCACTTACTAAGTAACATAACTTATAACCCTCAGTTACCTTAACTGTAAAATGGGAAACTATTCATGTGAGAATGGATGATGTAGAGCAAATACTTTTTTTTGTAAAGAGCCAGATAGTATTTTATTTTATTTTTTAAAGATTTTATTTATTTATTTTTAGAGGAAGAGAGGGAGAGAGAGAGAAACGTTAATGTGTGGTTGACTCTCATGTGCCCTCTACTGGGGACCTGGCCCACAACCCAGGCATGTGCCCTGACTGGGAGTCAAACCAGCAACCCTTTGGTTCATAGGCTGGCACTCAGTCCATTGAACCACATCAGCCAGGGCCAGATAGTAAGTATTTTAGCTTTGAAAGTCAGACTATCTCAACTCTGTCACAACTACTCAAATGTGCCATTGTAGCACAAAAGCAGCCATGGACAATACTCAACAATTGGGTGTGGCTACATTTCAATAAAACTTTCTGTATAAAAATAGGCAGTGGACTAGATGTGACCCTTTGGCCATAGGTTGCCAACCCCCGAAATACAGTACATAAAAATGCTTCACAGTACATGGCACAGAGGATGTAATCAATACATAAAATCATGGCTGTCTGCATTTTAAAGTTAACATTCTTTCTAATTAGTAGGCTCTTTAAAGTCAAAATATTTGGATTTTGCATCTTTTGTAACCCCTCCCAAAGGCCCTAGGCCACAGGTGGCAAGCACAAAGCCTGTGGGCTGAATCTGGCCCTCCACCTGGTTTTATCTGGCCCTCCACCTTGTTTCTACCCGGCAGCAGCGCCAAGCTCTCATTTAACAGCTAAGGGTAGTTACATTTATACAGCCCTAAAATTACATTTGGCCCTTTGAAGGCAACCACAGGCTGATGGAGCCCCCGGTGAAAATGAATTTGACACCCCTGCGGCCTAGGCAATGTCTTGTGTATTAGATATCTCTAGTACATTGAATAAATATTGACATTGTAAAGCTCCTTTATAAAATTCTTCCTTTCTCTCCAATATTATTACCCAAACACACTGGACAGCTAGTGTCTTTGCAAATTTCCCCAGTTTACAGCGTCACCACCATTAAAACCTGGTAACTTCACAGCTCGCTGAAGGCTGGCAGCCCTGCTGTTTTATGGAACACAAGAGGCTACCGATCTGCAAAAAGCAACCAAGTCGCTGCTTGCACGAAGAACCAGGAAATTCCCTTATTTTATCTTCAAGAAATGTTGCCTTTATTTTTATAAAAGTTCTTAAGGAAACAAAATATTTCACGCAGCGATGTGTTTGATGTAAGATGCGGTACTGGGCACAACCCAAGTTGATGTGACCTGATGAAATGGGACATATGTGGAGCGTGGTACAGGGAAGGAGAGTTATAAAAAGCAGCGCAGGGCATCAGCTGCTCCAGCTAACCCTCTGGGCTTTGAGTGGCATTTGCTGTAGTATATACCTGGCATCTTGCACTGCTGAAGTGAAATAAAACCAGTTTATTTTCCCTTGTTCCATGAAGGCCTTTCTGTACTACAACCATGAAGAATATAATGTTCCCCACACTCACATCCAGAGGCAGGTCTATTTCTGGTTCCAGCTGCAGCATATTACAGGCTCTGAAACTCTCTTAACAATAGCTTCGGATTAAGTGGAGTTTGTCCTGTAGCAGGATGGGCTGGCTTTCCCTTCACTGTTGGTATCGCGTGAAATTAGAGGGAGAGATCCTTGTGGCAGGAGAACTGGGCATGGCATCTTAGGGAAACACAGCTCTTGGCAGATTTGAACTGCAGGAACCTGATCATTTGCCCTGAAGGGTTTTCAGTGAGCCAGACACTGCGTTGGGCCTAGAGATCCAGAGTTGAGTAAGATGTGGGACCTGTTCTGGAAGAGCTCCAGTCTACCACAGCAGGCAGACATCAGATAAATTAACTAACAGGAATCAATAGAAAGCAAAGAAGAGAAAAATGACTGTGACTTTGCAAATGAACTCTGTTACTCAAGTACTGTTAGAACTTGGGTGTTGGCACCCACATTCCTGTTTACTTGAGTCACTGGACTCAATATAACTAGAGGGTATGGAGTAATTAGTGCTAGTATATGCCAAGGTGCATATGCCCAGGTCTAACACAAGTTTAAGGCCAAGTGGGCTATAGTTTCTGGTATGTGAAAGGTCAGCACCCTGGACAGTCCCTGCTGACACTCCATTAGGAAGGACCTTCCCTCTCCTCTCAGGTTTACAACGCATATACCCTTGGGATAGGAAACCCACTGGCCTAAATTCATACTAAGCAGTACAGAGCTGATATGAAAACTTCCTTCTGATTGTACAGTTGATGCCCATGAAGAATAGTGAGAACCAGCACGTTGGATGCCTAAGAGGAGAAATCCAATTGATGAAGAGAGTTAAGAAAGATACAAGGAAGGGATACTACAGAAGTACCAAATATAAACTCATGAATTGCCTCCATCCTACACATTTAAATAACTTCTTAAACATTGGTCCACATTGAAAATATTCTGTGGTGATATTTTATACTTGCATATTCCTGAAACCTAAAGCAAATAGATAAGAGCATTCCATCCAGGAACAATTCCGTGCTTTCTTAGGTTTGTAGGAGCAGAGGTAGAATTAACTGTGCTTGGAAATCAAAGCCCAAGGGTTTGATGGCCAAACACAACAGTCCATTGACTTCATAACAAGCAAGAGCACACTTTATATAGGCAGGAGTTTAAAAAAAGAGGGGACAGTTGACCAGAACCCTACGAGAGTCCTACAGATTCTGTCCACTGCTCTTCTGGGTTCTCCTTTAATATTCACTCCCTTATGTTTGATCTTACACTCTGTTTTAAAGTCTTTGTTGACCCATCCCATTAAGTATTGATCATCCCTGACCAAAGTGTAAACAAGGTCACACATCTTTTTATACTCTCCTAAAAGACAAATTCTAAATTCATGTTAGTTAAAAAGGTCTGAGTCCATAGTGGAATAATGAGGTGAGCCTTGAATCTTGTATGTATCATTGCTCAAACAATATTTGTTGAATTGAATACAATAAATTGCAGAAGCCAGGGCATCGTGGTGTGTGGTACGCAATATGAAAGGAAAAAAAGAGAAGGGGAGTATTTTTGGAAAGAAGCAGCTTGTCTCACATGTCTCCAGTGTCTTTGCTAATATTTGTGTTTCCTTTACTTCCCATTGCTTCTGAGAACTTTCAGGCAGACTTCTGACTTTTATAGATACATAAGATTTTTTAATGTGAGGGTATTACCTTGCAAAATATCTAATACCTTTGTTATACCGATGAGGAAGTGACTTCTTTTGGAAATGAGGAGAGCTAAATTAAAGGGACCCTATACATAGGAAAGCTAGGACAAGAAACAAAGTTCCTGATTTCTACTTCAATGCTGTCATCTCCTACTCCACATCAGTCCTTTATTGGCTTCAACTCGAGTCTTCAGCTCAAATCCAAAGACACAAACAGATACAATTCTGAAGACACATCATTTTGGAATCAACTTTTTGAGGCTTAGTTTTTAAAGGGTTATTGGAGGAAGAAGGTAAGATTTAGGATGAGAACACAGAGTATCTTCAAACTTTGCACATGTCTGAAAAGACTGAATTCAAAGTGCAACAATTGATTTTCTTTTTTATTTTACTTTATTTTTAATATATTTTATTGATTATGCTATTACAGTTGTCCCATTACTCCTCCTTCATTCCCCTCCACCCTGCACAACCTCTCCCACCCACATTCCCCCACTTTGGTTCATGTCCATGTGTCATAAGTTCTTTAGCTTCTACATTTCCCATACTATTCTTGCCCTCCCCCTGTCTATTTTCTACCTACCATCTATGCTACTTATTCTCTGTACCTTTTCCCCCTCTCTCCTCCTCCCACTCCCCTGTTGCTAATGCTCCATGTGATCTCCATTTCTGTGGTTCTGTTCCTGTTCTACTTGTTTGCTTAGTTTGTTTTTGTTTTTGTTTTAGGTATGGTTGTTAGTAATTGTGAGTTTGCTGTCATTTTACTATGCATGTTTTTCATCTTCTTTTTCTTAGATAAGTCCCTTTAACATTTCATATAATAATGGCTTGGTGATGATGAACTCCTTTAACTTGACCTTATCTGGGAAGCACTTTATCTGCCCTTCCATTCTAAATGAAAGCTTTGCTGGATAGAGCAATCTGGGATGTACGTCCTTGCCTTTCATGACTTGGAATACTTCTTTCCAGTCCCTTCTTGCCTGTAAGGTCTCTTTTGAGAAATCAGCTGACATTCTGATGGGAACTCCTTTGTTAGGTTACTGTCTCCTTAGATCTTGCTGCTTCTAGGATTCTCTCCTTCATTTTTACCTTGGCTAATGTAATTATGATGTGCCTTGGTGTGTTCCTTCTTGGGTCCAGCTTCTTTGGGGCTCTCTGAGCTTCCTGGACTTCCTGGAAGTCTATTTCCTTTGCCAGAATGGGGAAGTTCTCCTTTATTATTTGTTCAAATAAGTTTTCCACTTGTTGCTCTTCCTCTTTTCCTTCTGGTGCCCCTATAATTTGGATGTTGGAATGTTTAAAGATATCCTGGAAGTTCCTAAGTCTCTCCTCATTTTTTTGAATTCTTATTTCTTCATTCTTTTCTGACTGTATGTCTTCTGGTCCACTCCATTGATGTGAGACCCAGTTTTCATTCCATCACTATTAGTTCCCTGTGCATTTTTCTTCATTTCACTTATTGTAGCCTTCATTTTTTTATCTAGTTTGCGACCAAAATCAACCAATTCTGTGAGCATCCTGATCACCAGTGCTTTGAACTGTGCATCTGATAGGTTGGCTCTCTCTCAGTTGCTTAAAAGTACTGATGGTGAGGCTTTCAATTGTGTTTGAGCCATCTTTTTTTTTTTTTTCTTGTTCTGGTCGTGCCTATTACGTATGAGGGGCGGAGCTTTAGGTGTTCACCAGGGCGGGGCACCCCAGTCACTGGGTTGTGACGTTTATGTGGGGGCGGGGTCTGAGAGGGAACAATGGTCCTTGCTCCACTGTCCTTTGGACCTCAGTCCCTTCCGCTGCTTCCCGCGAGCAAGCTGGGACTCTCTGGTGCCAATTCCCGTGTGGGTGGGCTTGTGCACCCCGTGGGACTTTCCAACGACCTATCCTGTGAGGCTGGGAGTCTTTCCCTGCACGTCAACCTCCACAGGTGTTTTCAATCAGTGCCCCAAGGCTCTATTTCCCAGCGCTGGGATCCTGGGTTGTTCACAGCCCCTTGCTTCACAGTTACTGCCTCTCTGGGTCTGCTGATTGCCACCCCTTGACCAGGGTCTGCCAGCTGTCACTTGAGTGCTCAGGGCCCGCTGGTCTTGCGAGCCCCAGATGCCTTATGCACCTGGTCCCCATGCTCTCTGCTCTTCGCGCCTCAATCCGCGCCCAGCTGCCCGACTCCGCCCCTCCTACCAGTCTGGATGAATGTGTTTAACTTCTTGGTTGTCTGGCTTCCATACAGTTCAATTTTCTGTCAGTTCTGGTTGTTATTGTTTCTAAATTGTTGTTGTCCCTATCTTGGTTGTGTGAGGAGGCACATTATGTCTACATGTGCCTTCATGTTGGCTGGAAGTCCCAACAATTGATTTTCAAATAGGGAAATCTGTTTGATAGTTTTATATAGCATATGTAGCTTATATAGCATATTTACTTTCTGAAAACTTTCACTAACCCAGAGATAAAAGGGCTGATGAGACTCATTAAGCCAACTCCCTACCTTCAGGTAACCTGTTAAAGACATTGTATTTTTATAGACTTTCAGAAGAGGAGATTTTATTTTCTTTCTTCGGACCCTATAATAATAATGTTGCCCTAACACTGTGCAGAAATTCTTCCTTATCTTAAATCACACTTGCTACAACTTAAATTAGTTGCTTTTTCCAACATTCAAACAAATGGCTACCATTTTTGGAAGAATGGAGGGATTATGTCATTGTTTTGCTTTCACACATTTTTGTCCCACAAGAGTTAGTGGCCATCTGTTTGGTCACCAACACTGTGTTGCTGATTTAATTTGATTGCATGTTCCACTTCAGCACCAAAACATTCTTCATCTCACAATTGTCAGTTTGTACTATGTTTGAGGTCCCTACTCTGAACCTTATGATGTTGAATGTGATCTTGGTTACTTCTCATACTATAGTAGACAGGTTTTAGAGTCAAATACATTTGGGCTTGAATCTCTGCCCTCAGAACTACCTGTGTGAGCTAGGAAAATTGATCATCTCTCTGAACCTCTATTTTCTCAGTTTTGGAAAAGAGATGATTTTGTTAAGAGCATTAGTAAAATAAAATATTTGGTATGTGAGTAGACAGTCAAAACTGGCATTGCAGTATACTCTAGGGTCCCTTGGTATTTTTATATCATGTTTTATTTTTCAGTTATAGTTGATATACAATATTATATTAGTTTCAGGTATACACAACAGTGGTTAGACATTATCCAACTTACTAAGTGACCCTCCCAATAAATCTAGTACTCACCTGACACCACACAGAGTTATTACAATATTATTGACTGCATTCCCTGTGCTGTACTTTACATCCCCAGGACTATTCTGTAACTACCAATATGTGCTTCCTAATCCCCTCACACTTTCACCCATTCCCTCCTATCACCCTCCCATTTGCAACTGTCAAAATGTTCTCTGTACCAATAAGTCTGTTTTTGTTCTGTTTCCTTTTTCTTTTGTTTTCTTTTTAGATTAAATTGTTGAGAAATATGTATTCATTGCAATTTTATTGTTCACATTTTTAATATTTTTCTTCTTCTTCTTAAAGAAGACCCTTTAATATTTCATGTAATACCAGTTTGATGGTCATGAACTCCTTTAGCTTTTTCTTTTCAGGGAAGCTCTTTACCTGTCCTATTATAAATGACAGCTTTGCTAGGTAATCTTGGTTGTAGTTCCTTGCTTTTGGCACTTTGAAAGTTATTTTGCCACACTCTTCTGGCTTGCAACGTTTCTGTGGAGAAATCAGCTGATAGTCTTATGGGAGCTCCCTTGTAAGTAACTAACTGCTTTTCTCTTGTTGCTTTTAAGATTCTCTTCATCTTTAACCTTTTGCATTTTAATTATGATGTGGTGTGAGCCTCTTTACATTCATCTTGTTTGGGACCATCTGCATTTCCTGGACTTTTATGTCTGTTTTCTTCACCAGGTTAAGGTAATTTTCTGTCATTTTTTTCCAAATAGGTTTTCAATTTCTTGCTCTTACTTCTTCTTCCAGCACCCCCATGAAGCAAATGGTGGTATGCTTGGAGTTGTCCAGAAGCTCCTTACACTCTATTCATGTTTTTTGGATTCTTTTTTCTTTTTGCTGTTCTGATTGGGTGTTTTTTCCTTCCTTATATTTCAAATTGGTGATCTGATTCAGAGATTCATCTACTCTACTATAGATTCCCTATAAATTATTCTTTATTTCAGTTAGCTTATCCTTCATATCTGACTGGTTCTTTTTTATGTTTTCCATGTCCTTTTTTATGATGTTGAAGTTCTTTCTAAGTTCAACAACTACTCTTCCCCTAAATTCTTTGAGTATCCTTATAATCAGTGTTTTGAATTCTTCATCACAGCTTGCTTGTCTCTGTTTTGTTTAGTTCTTTTGCTAGAGTTTTATTCTGTTCTTTCATTTGAGACATCTTTCTTTGTCTCCTCATTTTGGCTGCCTCCCTGTGCTTGTTTCTGTGTATTAAGTAGAGCTACTATGTCTCCTGGGCTTAGTAGAAATGGCTATATGTAGTAGGTGTCCTGTGGGGCCCAGTGGCACAGTTTCCCTGATCACCCAAGTTTGAGTGCTCCAGTTGTGCGCCCCTCCCCCAGTGTGGCCTGTGTACACTTTCCTGTTGTAGTTGATCCTTGATTGCTGTTGGCACATCAGTGGGAGGAATTTATCCCCAGGCTGATCAGTTGCAAGGATTGGCTGTGACTACCAGCCACAGTGGAGGATCAGCTGTGCAAGGGCCTATCCCATACAGCTGGACTTACTTTAGCAGGGCTCTGGTGCCCACTGAGTGTGGGCACCAGAGCCTATGAGTGTGTCACTGTGGAAGTGGTTGGATGGTGTTTTGGTGTGGTCTGAAGCTGTCCATGAGATGTGCTGGCCTTGGGGCTTTCCAGGAGGTGCAGGCCAAGGTCAACCACCACTTGTGTTCTGTGCAAGGCCACCCACATTGACCTATAAAGCAATCTGCAGCTGACTGCTACTTGTGCTGATTGGAGGTGCCCAGGAGAGGCCAAACTGAAATTATGAAACTATGGCTGGCTGCCACTAGCGCTGAGCCTGAGGCAACTTAGTGAGAGGTATGGGGCACACTGTGGCCAGATGCTGCTCGTTTGAGAGATTTTAGGAAAGCCTGAAGCACAAGCCAAGACACGCCATTCATATAAAGAAGGCACTGGAAACAGCTTGGGTGGGCCTGCAAATTTGGTGGGGTGGAGTCATAGTAAATCACCAAGGTGGGGCAAGCAGGGATCCTTGGTATTTTCTTTTAATTTAATGATTGTGCTTTCTGTTCCAGCTTCTAAGACAATGAGTTAACTGACCAAGGCAGATCCCAATAAACTTCAGACACTAAGGATGGAACTGCTCCATTCCTTGGGGGCTGTTTAATCTGAAGGCTAGATGAAAACTGCAGGAGGTCTTTAAATCCCCCTAAATCTGTATGCATATTTTGCATATTAGGTTATTTAAAGCCTTATTTGTTTTTTTAAAGGAAAAGGCCCTTATTTTTCTTAAGGGAGCAAAGGTCTTCCAACTGATGACAACTCCTTCAAGGTTTACTGCATGGCTCCAGTATGGGTGTGACCATAGCAATGTTGTTAAGGAAATACTATACGCCTTCAGTGTCTTATTTGACTGACAAGGTACCTGGGGGCCTTTGCTATACTCCAACTGCAGATAGCCCTCTAAACCATAAATAATTATAGGATTGTCCCCCCACAACAGCACCTCACATCACCAGGGTATCTGCCACTCTCATTGCAAAACCTTATCTGAACTGAAACTTATTCTTTTATGGCACTGGAGATTATCTGTTTGTTAATCCCTTTTGATTCCATTCACGATTCCAGGTATTGATGATTTGGTGTTCCACCTTCCTAGTTGTACTTGAGTTGTATAAAGAACTTTTGGGTATTGACATGCCTTCTCCCTCAAATGACAGATATGACAGGCACCACTGAGAGGACGTGGAGTGTAGATTTCTAGACAGCTATGCAACGCTGCTCTCCCAACAATCCTAATGACCACAGTACCTACACACATGAAAGGACAGCCTTTCTCACATGGCCTCCCCTTCCTGACTCCTTTAAGGTCTGATGCAGGAACTTCAAAAGATTCTAACTTTAGTTATAGAACGATTTCCATGGCATAGGAAAAAAGAACATTCCCTATTTAGATGTCAGAGCCAAAAATAAAATGTACAGTGGACTAAACCCTGTTTAAATGTTACCAATGGTGAAACTTTGATTGTCTTACTCTCGGTTTTGATGAGACACGTAAGCCCATATTTTCTGTTAGAAAGCAGCTATAAAAAGCCGATTTTTTTCCTCTGTGCTTATTTGGACCATGTTTATCTTTATATCCTATAATCCAGGCAAAATTACACTCTCATTTTCCAACTCTATGTCCAAATCCTCATTAGTTTTGTGACTTGATTTAATGCAGTAATTAATGACTGTAACAGAAGCGCCCACATCAGAATTAAGCAGTGAGGCTTCAGAGAAGTGCTGGGCAATGCCATGGAAACCACAATGACTCCATTCTTCCTGGAGGCAAGCAAGGCTGGGAGGGTGGGAGGTGCTGCCATGAACATACACTGGTGGATTCAGCAAAGCTGAGCTAAGTGGTGTGGAGGGGGTATTTTTGGACAGTGGTTTTCAAAAGCGCATAGCGGAGGGCAGAAGTATTAAAGTGTAGGAAGTGTGTTCTGTACATGACAGACTCTCTTAAAGTGCTACAAAGCTCTGTTGAGGTTTTGATCTGGTCCAGAAATACACATACACTCAAGGACATGATATTGGTGCAAACACAACAGAGTAAGGGAAAAGAGATACATTTATTTTCTATGCAAAGAAATACATGGCAGCTGGCATGACCACTTGTTCTTGACTGTTTACCTGGTAGAACTAGCAATAGCAACCAGTAGGCTTTCTTCCTTTTGAAGGTATCTTCCCACTGCATTAACATTCATCAAAGTTTGCTTTGAAAGCAATGGTGCAAAGGACAGAATATCGAGAAGGTAGCTCAGGGCATCAGGAGCTCCACACTTATATCATTTACTGTACCCTCCAGGCTTCTCGAACAGCCCCTCTAACCACATCAGCTTATCATTCTGAGTCTCGGTTTCTTTATCTATAAAATGAGTTTGAACCAGATCAGATGAAGTCTGGGGCTCCTTCTAGCTCTATCATAAGTGTGTTACTCAAAATGACTTCCTCCTTCCCAAACCACAAAATTCCTTCTGAATGAGGAAATAAAAGCAGGACCCTCGTGTCCCTTGGATCTTGGGAGTCAGCAAGGAGAGGTTTTAAATTTAAGGTGCCTAGACATTATGATGCTAAGTAAAATAAGCCAGTCAGTGAAAGGCAAATAGCATATGACCTCACTTATATGGCAAATCTAATGAACAAAATAAATTGATGAACAAAATTGAAACAGAGGCATGGACACATGGAACAGATTGACAGCTGTCAGAGGGGAGGTGCGGGGGGAGACTGAATGAGAGAAGGTTGAAGGGATTAGCCACAGAACATATATACACAGACATCAGCGTGGTGATGGCCTGAGGGAAGACGGGGTTAAGGGCTGGTGGAGGCGGGCAAAGGGGAAAATGGGCACACGTGTAATAGTGTCAACAATAAATTTAAGGTACCTATCTCAAACTAGTTTAGGGTCTTTGACCCTTCCTCTCCCAAACTGAATATCCAGCTCCTGAGGAGAGGAACCTGATTTTGGAGTGGGACAGAGAAGACTGGACTACCTGTAGTTAAGAGGCAGCCTAGCATTCAATATATAGTTCACACAATGACAAGTACTGAATACCGAACTCCCTATGCGGAAATTTCCTCATCTCAAATTAGATCATTCATACCCTATGATTCAATCAGCAGTAGCAACTAGGAGATATTATTTTAGAATGTGCTCATGAATTATAGGTTTATATACTTTTAGACAGTTATACAAAAGTGGATTGCTAGGACAATTATTACTTGGATATGTAGGCTAATGGAAATCACACGGCAGAGTTGAGCCAGCAGAGTTGAAGGGCTAATCTGCTATTAATCGTTACCTGAAATTTCTTGTGGCAGGAAGCCAAAGAAAATTCAGAGGTCCTGGTGAGCCTGCTCAACTTATGTTGACATAGGCTTCTCCCTGGTCCATGGTGCTGCCTTTGAAAGGCGCCCTGGATGGCATTAATCTCAAAATAAACACGCATAGCATCACCGTGGCTCTTATGAGACACATGAATTAACTTTAGCACATTCTCACAGCACACAACCCAAAGGAAAGGTGCTCCACTTTAAAATGGAAAAAAACCAGTTGTCCATCCTCAAAGCTCAGCTATCCCTTGCGTTTGGCATTTAAAATTACAAACCGGCATCTGTTCTGAAGAAGGTAGATTTATCACCGGACAGTCACTGAAAGACAATTAAGGACATACATAATTGTAGGAAGTTCCACACATGACACACACTCAGAGACAGCCCATCCCAAGTCTGATCCATCATCCCTTTCAAAGGACAAGAGAACAAATGCTTTATTTGACGTTTCATCTTAATAGGGCTATGTCTGCAAACACGAGCCGTTAGATGAAGGATGGAAAGCACTAAGTGAGCTGGGAGGTTAAAGCCAAAACGCTAGAGAGAGCAGCGGATGTCAGCTCCGAGGTTTAGGAAGAGCTGGGTTCAAATCTAGTCTTACTAAGTGACCATGAGAAGTCCCTTAACCTTGCTTCAATCTGCACTTATTCTCAGTTCCAGATGTATTCTAAATGTTTGGTGAAGGCTGTAATTCCCTGGGCTTGGGATAAAGGGGGCAGGGAAGTGGGGGACATAGGTCTCCCTGTTCCTCCTAACCCACACGTGTGGACACTTATTTGGTGCCCGTTACACTCAGGCTCCACTCGCCTTCCCTGCTTAGTCCCAAGCGGATGGGTTGCCTGGCCTTGGGTTTCCTCCCTTTGGGAGGCATGTAGCTCATAACGGAAATGATAGTTGCATCATCTTTCAGATAATGTTTTGGGCCTCTACTTTAGCTGCTTGGTAAGAGTACACTGAGGCACTGTGCCTAGTTTCAGTGCATTATCTAATCAAGGATGGACCAGCCTACCATCCGGCTAGCACTCTGTTCTCTCTCCAACCTTTGCGACCGGAAACGTGGCCACCAACTCTGCCAGTTACCACAGTGGAAGTCTTCATGGAGCAAAATGCCAGCAAAGTAACACAATCTTCCTCTCCCCTGCCAGCAGACACAAAGGTGGTTTAGTTTCCTTAAAACCACATTTCTGGTGTACGAGTGCTTGTTCTCTTTCTGTTTCACCAAGAGTAAAGCAATCCCAAACAAAATGTTAAGAAAACTGCTACACGGGGCCTTTCTCTCTTCCTTTACCTCCAGGCCGCCATTAAATATCTGTGGACTTAAACACATAGTGCCCATGGGATGCACAAATCAGGCCTCATTATTTTAATGTGCAGGCTAACAGCATTTTAGTTTCACAGATGTTTGGCTGTATAAATAATACTAGAAGTAAAATGACTTCGAAATTTAAGATGTAACTAAAATTTGGGCAGTATGGGTCATTTGAATCTGTGATAATTCGACCCCTGTGTTCCTGTGGTGTTCAATGTAGCTCCCTCCCATTCAACACTTTCAAAACGTTTTCGTTCAGGGACTACCGAAGCATTTGGAAAAGTCATAGCTGCAGACTTATCAGTTGTGCTCCAAGTTGAATCCTATCCATATTTGGACTTAATTAGCATGGGCCAACCATATGGGTGCACGTTTTCTGAAGAAACCAGGCACAGATGGGAGGAGATATTGTATTTTTGTCCTTCTCAGCTAGTATTGCTCCGTGCGGGGGGGATTTTCTGCAGTGCCTTCATAATGTTTGGTAAACAGGGACCTTCCCAGTCACTCCCTGGCATTTCAGTTGGGGGAGAAGAGTAGAACAGCTGATGAGTCGGCAAGCAGTGCTGCCAGTCTCCTCCAAACCCCCAAGGTCGGCGGGGCAAAACAAGGCCTTACACTTTCTTATTCGGAATTAATGAAGAGGACAGAGTCTAATCATACAGCTTAGGACCAGCCTGCGGTTTAGGTTCAGCCCTGGACAAGATGGGAACAAATCATTTATCTCTGGTGTCACTGCCACACTGTTCTGAACCCTGTTTTCCATCCTCCTGTTTGCTCCTCTCAGTATCAGTCCGCCCTTGGGGATATCAGTAGGGAATGCAGAAATCTATTCACTCATATACACAAAGGAGGAAATGACTAACAGCACTTGAAACACAATTCTCTCCCTAGATTTGCATCTTAATAGGCATGGGAGCTTTTAGTTAATCATATGTATATATATGTTTTTATATATGCAGCTAACAGTTGACAGGTGTTTGATGCACTGGGATCTTTCTGAAACTCCTCATAATTTACACAGCATGGATTTTCAACCTTTACTTATGTGGATGCCTTCCCACGGGCTGCCCCATATGTGCCTGCTCGTGGGCCAGCTGAACAGCTCAGGGCTGTGGCAGGCAGGACCTGCTCCATGCTTTATGAGATGAGTGATTTCAAAGCAGTCATTTAATTCCAGAGCTTTCAGATGAGTCGAACATTTGCTTTTCTTGCCTGGGCTTTTGCTCACCGTGGATCAAGATCTTTTTGTGGGTACCCTGGGTTTTGATTCGGGGCCAGCCGATGATTATTGGAAGTCGTACTTCCCTGATAAACCCAAAGGACACCCTCAGGATATAGGTCTGCAAGGGTCTATTATCTACTTACCCAATCAGTGTGAGCACTTATGTAGGCGCCAAGGGATTAATTAAATGTCTTTTTCTTGATTCACTTCATGTGTGTCTGATTTACATAAGCAGCATGGATTCATTAAACCAGGGATTTAGGAACAACTTTCAAAAGTTGAAAAAGAAATGTACAAGTATTGAGATATATTCCATTAAGATAATATATGAACATATGATATATATTAATAATATATCAATGATAGTAGACTATGATGTGTTTCAAGAGAGAAACTGTTCTTTCAAGTAGCTGGTGTGCACGGAGCCCAACTAACGCTTGCCAAAAGTTGCTGAGTGGATGGATGTACTAGATTACAAGTCAGGCGAAGTTCTGTTTAACGCTAATGCCTCCTCACTAAGGAGCTGGGACTGGCCCTCCGGTGTGTTCTGCCCTCGACCTTGGCCAGGACCATGAGTTTTTGTGCATTTTTAGTTGAGGTTAATCAGTGCATGTTGCAGCCGCCTCCCCAACATCCCCTGGGATTTCTCCATGGCTGATTTCTAGTCAGAGACCAGAGACAGCGCCCTGACACACTGCCACCACCCTGAGCAGTGCCACTGCTGCCTTGGCGTGTTTGTGGGTGTTAATACGCATGCGGGTTGGATGTCCTGTCTATGGCATGTGGAAAGTGTCCTCTCACCTCTCTTAGTAGCTGTCCCAGTTTTCTGGCCCCAGCCACCATACTCTCGGTTGCCAGCGGACTAAGCTTGGTCTCACTGCCCCGACTTTCCCAGCATGCCTCTCCACTGTGAACAGGCCCTTGATTAGCCAAGCCCTTGTGCCGCCACCCCTGTTCCAGGTACTCAGAAGCCTCCTTGAGCCTAATGGTCTTGCCCTGGTTTTGAATAGAAAGTAGTATTTCCCAAAGAAAATGCTAGTGCTATTGAAAAATTGCACAGCCCTTTCTCAGTCCTCATTCTGATTTCCCTTTCAAGAGTTTCTTCTTTTAGTCTATCACGGAGACCAGTGATTTTCAACCGGTGTGCCGGAAGAATTTTTAAAACATACAATACCTGACTTATTCTGTCAGGGGCACTGACCTCTTTTCCCTTAGATTGTCAAATAAAAAAATGACAACAGCCAACACAAAAGCCATCCCGTGTGAATGAATCAAAATTATACCTCTATTTTGTCAGATTGGTGAAAAATATATTTTTTCATTTGCTGCAGAATTTTAGTAGTTTGTGTGCGCCATGAGATGAAAAGGGTTGAAAACTGCTCATGCAGACAGTAATTAAAGGCATCCCTTAGACATGCTGAAACAGTGTTTCTTAAAATGTGCTCCCGGACCCCAGCATCAGTATCACCAGGGCTGTGTATCAAGAGGGCCTGGGAATCTGCATTCCTACCTCGCCCCCTCAGATGGCACTGTGTCCACCAGAGTTTAAAACCCACTCTGTTAAAGGGCATCTTGATCAGATAGTCAACCTGGTAGTGTCTTTCAATCCGGGGGTCCTGAACTCCAGGGCTGCTGACCAGTACCAGTCCGTAGCCCGCTAGGAACTGAGCCGCACAGCACGAGGTGAGCGGGGGGGGGGGGGGGGGGGGGGGGGGCCCAGGGAGTGAAGCTTAGCTCCTCCCACTACTGCCTGAGCTCCACCTCCTGTTCCTTTCCTCCACCCCCATGGAAAAATTGTCTTCCACGAAACTGGTCCTTGGTGCCAAAAAGGTTGGAGACCGATCCCTAATTCTTCCACCCCTCTTCCCATATGTGGGTTATATTCATGATGCACTTTTAACTCGACTTCTAACTTGCCCCCAGGCTAATTTCACTTAAGGTCTAGATGGATTAAGATGACACTCTTGTGAGATACTTGATGCATCCTGTGAAATCTCTCTGACATTAGCATGTCACATGGCTCAGTCATTTCAAGGTACAACTGAGAGGACTGAACAGCCTTACATTGTAAAGAAAGGCTGTCCTTATGTTTTGGGGGAGAGAATGGATTGTATCCTAGGATATTGGAGGACAAACCCAAATGGGGACAATAAATATGTCACCTATATATGCAGATTGCCAGAAAGCTCCTACCTTAGGGGGGCTGGGTGGAAAATGTGAAGGGATTAAGCAAAAAAAAAAAATCTCATAGACACAGACAATAGTGTGGTGATGACCAGAGGGAAAGGAGGTGGGGGAGGTAGAGGAGGGTAAAGGAGGGATACATGTGATGGAAGGAGACTTGATTTGGGGTGATAAACATACCATACAATATACAGATGATGGCTTATAGAATTGTAGCCCTGAAACCTGTATAATTTTATTAACTAGTGTCACTCCAATCAATTCAATTAAAAAAAGAAACATTCCAACTTGCCCTTAAGACTTTCATCCTATTCCAGACTGCAAATTCACCTATAAGAGGAAATCCTTTAAGCTGGCCACCTTCACTCACAGTTTAGAACCAGAGAAATTTTGAACAGCGTGGGATTTGGGTGGATGCAGAATGAGGCCCAGAGATGTAGCCAAGGTCGAACAGCTCTTCATGGGTAAGCTGGGTCGACCAGTCAGTTCCCTGGATCCACAGTCAATGATACATCCACTCTGTGAGGCTGCCAGGGAAGGCTGGAGGGGGTTTTAAAAAGGACACGTCATGAGAAGTCTGGATGCCAAAAGAAAAATAAAAGGGGTCCAAGGCAACTAAGGTGTCCATAACCCGCTCTGCTGGCTTCACAGACAAAAGAGGATGATACATTTGTGATCGATTCTTTTACTAAGGAGGAAATGTGGCAGAGTGGAAAATAATAAATGAACTTGGATGTCAGTTAAAATTGGTTTCAAATCTAACTTTGGTAACTAGTTTTGTGACTCAGGGAAAGTGGCTTAATCTCTTCAATTTGCTTATCTCAAAAACAGTGAGACTGCTATCTACCTCCTGTGATAGTACTCTGTGACTATAAAATAATGAGAGTGCTTGACCAATGGCAGGTGCTTGGACAACTGTGATTATTAATAATATCATCGTCACTTTTTAATTTTTCCTTATGAAGTATTTTAATCCTAAAAGAACACCATAGGTTCTACCCCCTCTGACACATCCACTAACTGCCGAGGTTTTAGAGTATGCTGCATAGTGTCCTAAACGTGGTCCTGAAACAAAGAAATAGCAAGATACTTGAGAGTCTCTTGCTTCTCCTGAAGAACACAGAAGCATCCCCTTGTCCTTCATTTCCAAACAATACAGACTACTGTAACCATTAGAATCCACTCTCCCAGAGTCACCTACAAAGGACTGCCCATAAGACTATCAGCTGATTTCTCAAAAGAAACCTTGCAGTCAAGAAGGGTCTGGAAAGAAGTATTCAAAGTCATGAAAGGCAAGGACCTACATCCTAGATGACTCTATCCAGCAAAGATGTCATTTAGAATGGAAGGGCAGATAAAGTGCTTCCCAGATAAGGTCAAGTTAAAGGAGTTCATCATCACAAGCCATTATTATATGAAATGTTAAAGGGACTTATCTAAGAAATAGAAGATCAAAAACTATGAATGGTAAAATGACAGCAAACTCACAACTATCAACAACTGAACCTAAAAAAAAAAAACTAAACAAACAACTAGAACAGGAACAGCATCACAGAAATGGACATCGCATGGAGGCTTATCAGTGGGGAGGGGGAGAATGGGGGAAAAGGTACAGGGAATAAGAAGTATAATTGGTAAGTACAAAATAGACAGGGGGATGTTAAGAATAGTATGGGAAGTGGAGAAGCCAAAGAACTTGTATGTATGACCCATGGACGTGAACTAAGGGGGGAAATGCTGGTGGGAGGGGGGGTGCAGAGCAGAGAGGAATAAAGGGGGAAAATGGGACAAGTGTAATAGTGTAATCAATAAAATATATTTAAAAAACAGAATTAACTCTCCTAAAATAGTACATTTGCAATCTTTGCCTTAGGCAAGCAGATCACTCATTAAAATTTGTATCTGAAATGGTCTTTACTCTTCAAATGGTCTTCTTTTCCTCAAGAATCTCGCACTGGGAATAAACTCCCAATTCTACCACTACTGAGTTCCTTATGAACCAGTATGAATCAAGGCACTTCTGATCACCATAATGCTGAAAAGCTAGATAATGAATTTGACTCTTTCTAGCAACGTGAAAACAGTCCTAGCCATGGACCCAGCTACCTGACCGAAGCTCAAAGACAGGTGGAGAAACTTGCTAGCTTTTCATCATGACTCACTTTATTTCTAGTGGGGGTCTGCTAGCAGCTTACAGGAGGGGCCAGGCGAGTTTTGCTGGCTTCCTTGGCCTGGCTTGTAATTTGGTGATACCATACAGGCTCTGATGAGCAGGCTCCTCTGTTCTAAATGCTTTATCTTTTCCCATTTCTGCAGGATAAATGCCTGAAATTCTCCCACAGAACTTTAGGACACTGATTCATCTATTTGTTCAACAAATATTTATGGCCCTGGCTGGTGTGGCTCTGTGGATTGAACACCAGCCTGCAAATCAAAGGGTCGGCAGTTTGATTCCTGGTCAGGGCACATGTGGGCCAGGTCCCCAGTAGGGGGTGTGCGAGAGGCAACCACACATTGATGTTTCTCTCCATCTCTTTCTCCCTCCTCCCCCTCTCTAAAAATTAAATAAATAAAATCTTCAAAAATACATTAAAAATAGTAAAAAATATTTAGGAACCTCTTACTCTGTGCCAGGCACTGTTTTAGATGATAAAGAACAGAGTCCCAGCCTATGTGGTTCTTGCACTGTAATGCAGAACAAATAAGGAAATAAAAAATATAAAAATTAACATTTGGTTTAAAAATCTAAAAGGAACTGAAACCATCTACACTGTCTGCATCTACTGGGCATTTACACTTCAAGGGAGGTATAAACCCAAGAGCTGCTTGTATGAAGGTGGACTAAAAGTGAGAGTAGTGCCCTGGCTGGCATAGCTCAGTGGATGGAGCGCGGGCTGCGAACCAAAGCATCGCAGGTTCGATTCCCAGCCAGGGTACATGCCTGGGTTGCAGGCCATAACCCCCAGCAACCGCACATTGATGTTTTTCTCTCTCTCTCTCCTTCTCCCTCCCTTCCCTCTCTAAAAATAAATAAATAAAATCTTTAAAACTAGTTGCATATAGCCAACACCTTAAAAAAATGAGAGTAGTGAGGAAGGGAGGTAAGATTTGGGGAGTGCGACTCCTATGCTATGTTTTATTCTCTTGCCTCTAAAATCGAAATGTTTGCTCAGGCTCTTACTCTCAGTAAAGAAGCAGGGCCGCTCTGTAACGAAACTTTGTTCCTTCCCTTGAGCAAACAGGAGCTTGTATGCTGGCCACAGAGACAGTGAGGGCGGCGGGGGGATGTGATAATGCTTTAGGAAATAAGTTCTCTAACAAAAACTGAATGGAAGATGGGCAGCCTCGGCTCGCTGCCCTTAGATGCAATGACCTTCATATTTTAGATGATGGTGAAAAGGAGAGAGCAAATCTGACATGCTGTGGACAGTGTCTGCCAGCACACAGCCTGAGCTTCAATTAAAACACTTTCTATGAGACCCACCAAAAACAGACGGAGATCCAGAGAAAAGGATGCCATATGCGTCAGTCTCCTTTGACACAGTTTGCACCTGTACAAAATATTAAGCTCATTTCCCCCTAAATATTTTTAAATCAAAAAAATACCTTTAAAAAAATAAAAGCAGTGGGGGTTACCTTTGAAGATCCTGACTGGGAGGAGAGCACAAGGGAACGTCCTGTGGTGATGGGGATATTCTAAATCTGGATCTGGGTGGATAGAGATACAAAAAAAAAGTATACACATCAAAAAAACCATCATCTGAACACTGAAAAAAAAGTCATCACAGTACAACAATATTTGTAATTTTACTGTCTTTCATAGTAACTCCAATGAAAAAGGGGGGGAAAAAGGAAAGGGCAAGTATGCATTTTAGGCCTGCAGATGCGTAGTAACTGAACATCATAAACCACGGGGTCTGTAGCTGATGAAGGAAGGGACTGATGTGGATCTCTACAATGGCTTCCCATGCGCTCAGCTGATGACATGATTCGGCAAACCATGGATCTGTTCGCTTTCTTCCTAACTATTGGCATGCAAGGGGTTCCGATGCTAAAGCTGTCTAGAAAGGGAATTAGAAAGGAAATAAGGAAGAAGGGGCATACCCACTGAGTTCTCAGCTGAGACAGAATTCAGAGACAGTTGCATGCTGGCTGGGAAGTTCTCCCAGTCGAGTTTTCCACGCTGGTAATAGTTTGGTCCCAAGAATTCCCAGATCTGTCTCAAAGGTAGAAATGATTGTGTGAGGCCTCTGCTCCCTAAATAAATGTGAAGGGTTCACTTCACGGAAGAGTCACATTTAGAAAACCCATGATTAAGAATATTAAAATTAGGTTGTTTCCAATAGCAAACAAAATACAGTTGAATTCCATGTTGCATGCTTTTGAAACCGTATTTGTTCACTATTATTACTTTCTAATTTCTCATAAGAAGTTTCCAGATTTTCTGGTTGTCATACACTTAAAGTCTGTACATGCCCACTGATTATTTTTGTATGATGAACATATTTTTGTTTGATGAAAATATTTCCTCCTTTTAAAAAAGATTTTATTCATTTTTCAGAGAGAGGGGAAGAGAAAGAGAAAGAGAGGGAAACATCAATATGTGTTTGCCTCTCGCACACCCCATAATGAGGACCTGGCCCGCAACCCAGGCACGTGCCCTCACTGGGAATTGAACCAGTGACCCTTTGGTTTGCAGCCACACTCAATCCACTGAGCTACACCAGCCAGGGATTGAAAATATTTCCTCTTTAAAAGACAGAAACAAATGTTCTCCTTGTGTGAATAACAATTTTAAATCCATAGATTCTTTTGAGGCTTTTATCCCTTAATAAAGTACCAGATTTTTACAAAGTGACTACTGAAGATTTTCATTTTGCTCCTTTTACTCTGCTTTTATTTTAAAAGAGTTCATGCCATTAATCTCAACAAAACTGTATTTTCCAAAATATAAAGTCTAGTATGCTGGGAAAAACTCTAAATACCTATATCATATCTCTATCTCTAAATGAAGTCCATGATTGACAAAAATTATTTTTTCTAAAATGTTATTAAGTCACCTGTTGAGAATTGAAAAATCTATTCTTTCCCTTTAGAAACATGATGTTTGTATTCTCAGAATAGTCCACAAAAGCTAGGGAACTTATATAGAAATGAAGGTGAAATATCACATGTTTATAGAAAAAAATAAATAACGATAAAAATATTATAATAGCAGTAGCACAAGATTACTGAATAAAACAGAATTCTATAATTTCACCTTTCAGCTACTGTTTGAAGATGTGTTTAATTACATGAAAGACATCTTCAAATAACCTGTATGTGTCCATACAGATAATACAAAATAAGTAGGAAAAACAAAATATGAACCATCCTACCAACCAAAAATCTCTACTCTTACAGTGTTGTACTTATCTCCAAGAATGAAAACATATTTTTACATAACTGAGATTACACTGCAGTATTGTGTCTTGCTTTTCCCAGTCACTGTTGGATTTTAACTAGTTTGAAGATGGTCAGCGTAGATTTTTTTTTACGTCTAATCACACTTTAAACCCCAAATCTCTTCTTTCTTTAAAGTAAATGCCACTAGTTTTCATTTCATCTCGGCTTACATAGAATGTATAAAATGAAAAAGAGGAAGAAAAGAGAAGAGAACCAGTAGGGGAGAGTGAGAATGAGCATGCCAGCAAGGGGGCATTTCAGCTACAATGCCCGAATCAGAGGGGCCTATGGGTATAAAGGATTTTTCAGAGAAAGAGACAGAAATGGGAGCAGTGAACTTGAGGATAACAGGGATTCTAGTGTTGCAGCTAAATGAGAATAAGCCTCATTTTATCCTATCCCATCATTTGATAAAGAGAGGGATGTTTACTAAGTTTAAGGTCTTGCTTTGGGGACACAGCTAGTTTGACGCAATACTGGGAAGGGAACCCAGATATGCTAGTTCTCAATCTTAATTTCCTTCTTGAATCTCAGAAGTATAGAAACTGAAGAGTGATAGGTATGCACCATCTCCTTCAGGACTAAAAAGAGGAAACAGTGGACAAGAGATGGTGGTTCAAACAAGAGCGCGACTCCATAAGGCTGGACCAGAGCTGGCGGGAGCTCAGACAAACCAAGGATAAAGGGAAAGGGGGGAGCATAGTAGCCCTCTGGGGTGCTCAGAAGTGAAGACTATATACAAGCCACTATCCTTAAATGCTTTTCTTTCAGCTCAAGAATTACGTGCTCCAGATGTGTCAAAATTCTAGAATGAATGCTGCAATATATCGTTCACCCAACCACATAGATTAGCAAATGAAATGACATTGGAGTTAACTTTCACTCATTTGAGGAAAATAGGACCGATGTTCAAGCACAACCAATTACACTTATCACATCCTTCACTGTCAATGAAGCAAAGTCCATCTGTCCAAAGCATAGATCTGAAACAATACTGTTTGTCTTATGGACAGCAGTGTGGGTAAGAGCCCACTGTCCTGGTTATGTGATTTCTCAGTGCTCTTGTTGGTTCTAGAATAAACTTGTGACTCGCGACTAGTGGAGAAAGTAAGAGTCAGGGGTTAGAAGATGGGAACTAGGGCATAAGGGATTATAGGGACATTCTACCAATGGTGGTAAATTTTATAAATAAAAAGCATTGAAAAATTAAAAAGCATTGCCCTGAATGAGCTTAGATTTTATTGTCTGAATCAGTGTTACTTTGCTTTAATACCAAATGTATTTTTGATTCGTTTCTCAAGAATGGCACCTCACACATTTAAAAATTGCTGATTTCTTTCTTTCTTTACTTATGCATTTGTTTTTATTTTCCTAAGGCTCACTCTGACCTTATCCTGTCCCATGGACTTGAAGAACTTTCCAATGGATGTCCAGACTTGCACAATGCAGCTGGAGAGCTGTAAGTCACCACCATTGAAATGGCTGCCTGTCCCTTTAAATCAATAACCTGGTTTGTACTGTGTCATGAAGGAGAAAAGACCCAGAAGTCTCATTCTCTACCTACTTCCCAACTCCCAGGGTCCTAATAAAAGGGCAAGCAAAAGTGTATGTGCATGGCTCACACCTCATAGACCATTTTTCCAAGTGAAATGCCAAATCGCTCACCTTCCTGAAAACCAGTCCTGATTGAATGAGCTTTTCTTTGAAACGAAAGTGTCTCCTGGGAAAATTAAGTTTATTAGTCATTCAAGCTCTAGAACGAATTGCTCGCTAGTCAGAAAAGTGCATTTCTTTCTTGCTTATGCTCACGTAGGCTATCACCCCAAAGGAATCTTGGCATGGAGGGGTAACTGATTTGAGGCCAAGATACAGGAACCTGAGTCAGAGGAGGAGTCAAAGCTGAGGCAGGAGATGACGTGGGATGAGAGGCACCTCCCTTAGATGGGCGGTGGGTACGTTAAGGCGCGGTGCAGGCAGCAGAGGAATGCTCTCTACTTTGCCCCCTTTACTCCTTAGCCCACTGACATCTTTGACACGTGCCATAGACTGCTAACTCCTCCAAGGTAATGGGATTTCCAGGCAAGAGACATAAAATTGTTTTGGCTCGTTCTGTCAGTTTCTCTGTTTGTAAAACGTAGAGACGAATAAGTCCCGCTGACCTACAGGCATGGTAAGGGATTTAATGAGGAAACACTTGTAACTTCTTGATTTCGAAAAATAATAAATAATACATTATTAAAAGACACATCGACTGTTATTTAAAAAGAGGCAGTGACAGGGACTCCTACAAAACATTTCAAATCACCATAGAATTCTGTTGAAACTTCCTACGGAAACAAACAACATAATGAAATGCCTTTGTTTTAAGAAGTTGCCAGGGATAAAATGAGAATTTCTCATTAACAATAAACTTTGCGTACTCTATTTTCCCCGATCGCCCCTTCGCTTGAGGAAAAAGTGAAAGAAAAAAAAACACGTTTCCTGACATAACGATTCCTTCTTTGTGTCTTCTCTACTGCTCCACACTCACCCTGCCGCAACCCAACACGTACGCTCTCTCTAAAACAGCAATCATAGCTGTCATCTGAGGCCCCTTCAAGGCTTAAAAAACCCCAATTAGCGAACACGGTTGATACTTGCAGGATGAACCTAGAAGTAGGAACATCAGGGAAGCAGTGATGTGCTCACCAGTAACTTTGAGTGTGAAGGGTAGAAAAGACTCTTCTAGCTCATATTACCTCTTCCTTCCCCAACTCTTTACCTCTTCTGTCTGCCCAGGCTGGGTCTTCAGGCTGGCTGACAGGGACTAGTACTGCGGTGGCCAGCAAGAAGCTCACCAGACAAGCATATGGGGCACTTGATGAGATGCTAGTACTTGCTGCAGATACCCAAGTACCCATATAGCATGGCAAGAGAGTTGGCCATTCTCTCTGTAGACCGCCAATGCTTCTACAGGGTCCTCTTTGTAGTTCCTTGCTTTCCATATTATTTTTCGGCTTTGAATGGAAAAGATGGTCCAAAGAAAGAAGAAAGTAGACTCCAGTTGACTTTGCCATTGAATTCTGGGTAGATTTGGAGAGTCACTAAGTGGCAGGAAACAATTATAAGAACCTATAAACTTAATCAACATGTATCAGCCAATCAAAACCTCACATAATACCCCTTGTCCTCCTCACTCTGAGTTTAGGGTTCAGATATCACAAACAAAGCGAGAGGAGAGGGAAACTGGGTCTGAAGGAAGAGTGGCCTTCATTTCTGAAGTGCAAAAAGATCCAAAAGCATTTTATAGCAGTTTATAGATGATGACCTAGCTAACAGGAACTTGGAGACTAAGCACTGACTTTGGTTTAGCAAACTGACAGCAATCTTACTTTGGTTCAAGAGTCATGTAATAATATGGCCGTACATGTAGAGAATGTTTTACTTCATATGAATCATTGTGATGAGTAGACCCATTTAGCAAGACACTAGCACAAATGAAGATACTTGACTTGCATATTCTGCAACTTCTTGGGTTCCCTGCCTCTAGCCTTCCCACTTACTAAAGTAACTAAAGTAACCACAGGGACCATAACATCAGTTTCCTGAAAACAAAGCTAATAGACCCTAGGAGAGGGACCAAGTTGCAATGGGAATGTGTTTTAGGCCTGTGATGAATTCATTCTCACTGAAAAGAAAAAAAAAGGCCCTGGCTGGTGTAGCTCAGTGGATTGAGCACGGGCTGCAAACCAAAGGGTCACCAGTTCAATTCCCAGTCAGGGCACATGCCTGGGTTGCCGGTCAGGTCCCCAGTGGGGTCCACGTGAGAAGCAAGCACACATTCATATTTCTCTCTTTCTCTTTCTCTCTCTCTTCCCCTCTAAATAAATAAATAAAATCTTTGAAAAGAAAAAAAGAACGTATTTCATTTGAAATACAAAGGCTAGCACCATGAATTGTCTTATTGGATTACCACACACAGAGCTCTTTCAAGTAAAGACAGTCTCCAGAAGGTTATGTTTGTTTACTTATTTGTTCTTCAGAAAGATTTGGTGAAGAAGGCAGAAGAAACTGGACTGGATAGATTCTATTTTCTCATTAAACAGGAAAAAACATTCAGAAATAGCTTGCTGTCTTCAAGTTCTTTGGCTCCAATAACATGTACTTGCCATGATGCCTGCAGTTATTTAATTAAAATTTCTCTTGAACTGAATGAGCATGTGTCTGCTTTAGATGATTTGCTTATTTGTCTCTTTATATGGCCCATCTTGCAAGGTTTCGTGCAAAGCAGCATTCACGTTTTCACTGTGCTTTGTTTACGCCAGTTGGGTACACGATGAATGACCTGATATTTGAGTGGCTGAGCGATGGTCCAGTTCAAGTTGCCGAAGGACTGACGCTGCCTCAGTTTATTTTGAAAGAAGAGAAGGAACTCGGCTACTGCACAAAACACTACAATACTGGTAAGTTTTCTTTCAGCTGCTAACGCTCTTTTTTTTTAAAGATTTTATTTATTTATTTTTAGAGAGGGAAGGGAGGGAGGGAGAGAGAGAGAGAAAAACATCAATGTGCGGTTGCTGGGGGTCATGGCCTGCAACCCAGGCATGTACCCTGACTGGGAATCGAACCTGCAACACTTTGGTTCGCAGCCCGTGCTCAATCCACTGAGCTACACCAGCCAGGGCGTGTCAGCTGCTAACGCTTTAATTGCTGCATATTTACCAAGAAAATGGAGCTAAAGGGAGGGGCCTGCGCTTAGCCACACACCCACTCCACAGATAAGATGTCTGTCCCCTCTGGAATAGGTCAGTGAGCACAACAGAGAATGTTTCCAAAACAGAGAGAGAAGGAAAATGATCTGGGAGTCTTCTGCTGTTCTCTTGCTGACCATCTTCTGTCAACAAGTCTGAGAAAAGGTGTACGAGACCTTGTAAGGGGTGCAGAAAGCATGTAAACTCTGGCCAGCTCCCTGGCAGCCCCTTCTGGCATGGAATCCTCACTGGCAATTGCACAGGCAATTCGCACTGTCTGTCTCAGTGGAAGAGAGGAGTAATAACATAGATCATTGCGAACCCAGGAACACGGCTATTGTGCTCTCCGGCACTGGACAATAAGAGGAGTTTGGAGGAAAGTCAGCTGGCAAGGATTCAGCGGGCTCGGAAGACAAGCATTGTCAGTGGTGCTGACAGACGCACGGGGTGGGGGAAGAATCTGAGTTGGTAGCAACAGTGGGCATCTGCTGTTACCTGGAATATTAGGCCTGCTCAGTACAATTGATGGCTTTTCATACAAATGTCCCAGTTCTGACAGCATGGAAGCTGACTGTGCATGGGCAACTGAGACATGATGGTTCGTGCCGTGACTGCTCCATGTCCCTTGCTGAGCAGAATGGTCCACGAACACTTGTTTCAGCAGTCAATGGTGCTCCCTGCAAAGCAAATGCAACCTGATTCCCAGGGTTCTTCCTCCTGACCAGGAAGAATCCAACCTCCTGACCAGGAAGAATCCTATCTCTTGTAATTGGTGTGGACTAGGCCAAATTACCTTCTGGGGCTCTAACTCCCAGCCAGTTAAAGAGGGAGAAAGTGGCGGAGAGAAGGAACATCTATCTCTCAGCAGTATGTTCAGAGTTTTAATATCTGTACGTGCACTCTTTTTCATAGGCAGTGTAACATTGTAAATAGATTCTAGAAATACTCTAAATGTCCTCAAGCAATTAGCCAAAAGGCTAGGCAACTTTCACAATGACTAGATTATATGCATGGATGATACAAATATATATTTTCTTCTTGCTACTGATATCACAAAAATATACAATGATTCAAGTAGTTTGGGAGGCCCCGGTGAACTTTACTGCCTCAGAGGGAATGGTTTCAAATATTACCTATTACATGTAATGTACTATTTTATGCTGGATACTATATGCTATACATATATGTGATAGGTTATATATTTGATGCTGTGTAACCCCACAAAAAATGAATATTTTATTTCACTAGGTCAGTTTATGGCAGTCTTGCAAATTCTGAAGTTCTGTCTAAATAATCAAGCTGCAAAAAGCACAGATTTTGAAAATGAAATATCCCCCACGGTTTTGCTCCAGTGACTCCTCAGCATGCTCCCCCTCACACTGTCTTTCCTATGACTGGTTAAGTTGCAAAAGAGTTCAATTGCTTATGCAGGGTGAGCATTTTGTAAAATCTTCCAAATCCATCATGATACTCTTATTTTTAAAATGAAGTGGCAGTCTACAGCAGAAAAGATAAATTCCAATTGGATGTTAAATCATCATTTCTTGCCTTCCAGGAAAGTTTACCTGCATCGAGGTGAAGTTTCACCTGGAACGCCAGATGGGCTATTACTTGATCCAGATGTATATCCCCAGCCTCCTGATAGTCATTTTGTCCTGGGTCTCCTTTTGGATAAACATGGATGCGGCCCCTGCCCGGGTCGCACTGGGCATCACCACGGTTTTAACGATGACCACCCAGAGTTCGGGCTCCAGGGCATCTCTGCCAAAGGTAAGCAATCTCCTCACTCGTCAACACGTGACCTGAGAAGTTTGTCAAAGGTTTTGTAGGCTGGAGGATTCTGGGAAGACAGAAATATTTACCATCCTGTGACACTGTTGGAGATGCAAAAATGTAGTCAGAGAGAATGGAGCGCTGAGTTTGAGAGCATTAGAGCTCTGAGGACATGGGGTAACTTCGTAACCAGGTCCATTAGGGGAGAGGGGAATCGGACTGAGAGAGGACAAATGAGCGGAGGCAGAGACGTGGCTCAGGAATTCTGTTGAAGGAGCCCTTGAGTGCTTTTGACCTCATGTTGTTGATGAGCCATTCAACTTGCAGGAACTAGAAGAGTAAGACTGACGCCACCGAGGCTGTATTGCCAACTTTTTATTGGTGAAGCTATTGTGGTTTGTATGCTTGGTGAAGTCACTTACAGTAAGAAAAGTTTAAATTAAGCTCCTGGAAGTTTGCACAGAAAAGCCATCTCCATCAGTGTGCATGTACGTAATATATAATATTAGGGTGCAGCAAATGATACACATGAATCTTTGTTATGCCTTAATTTCCCATGGTGGCTGACACACTGCTGTTTTTGAGTGACGCGGTAGGCTGGAGAAAGATCAGTGGAGTCCTTCAAGGTGGTGGATGTTCTGGCAACTGTGGGAGGTTGCCAGAGAAGAGTGGGACGGATATCAGCGGCATGTAGACATTTTATGGCAAGTCAAGTAATACTCCATAAGGGCTCGGCATGTAGACATTTAATGGCAAGTCAAGTAATACTCCATAAGGGCTGCATCGTCTATTGTTATGTGAGGCAAGCCCGCCCTCTGTATTTGTATATCGTGCTTAAGCAAGTAATGACACCTATCCCGCTGGTGAAAGGCCCCAGTTCCCCAGAAGCGCGCCTGTGTGTGTGTTTCCCCCTTTCCTTGAGTACATGGAGCCATGGGCTTCGACTTCACAGGAGTCTGAATTCAGTTTAGTATTCAGTGTATACGGCTTCATACTGGTTCAGCAGTCTCTCCAAAACCCAGTTCCAGAAAATAATGGAGATGTAATCCCGTATCTTTGATGGCCTGAGCTCAGGTTGAGTTGTGCTGCATTTCACACGGTGAGAAATGCTAAGATCATGCCCCGCGTTATTTCCTGCGTTGGAAGATAAGGTGACATATGAAAGAGGTCTGTGGCTGTAATGGAGATGGACTGGATACTGGGGAAAAGAGTTATACAAACTTTTCAAGTGCCTGGCCTCCGAAGATAAATATTAGATGCTGTATGCTAAGAGAGAAAGGAAGATATCTGTCTCCAATACTTTTATTATCTAGAACAAATAGTACAAAATACCTGTGTCATATTTCTGCTGGAATACAGATGTCAAAAATACTAACAGCCTTTTTTTATTCAGCTACATAGTCACAATGAATTTTACCTACTAGAAATCTTAACCCATACTGTGCCCCCTCCCAAACAGGTCCATTTGCTTATTTCTCTTTAGTCACTGCCATCACTTGTGCCATGCCATTAAACCCAGAGCTGCAAAACCCTTTATTTTACAATTGAATAGACAGCTGAGGTATTGGTGACAAATTGTGTGCAGATAATATCAAAACAAAGACATTTAGCCTACAACCACTTATGGCTATAAAAATAGTAGCCATTTATTTTCAAAATGGGAGCTTCAGTGTTTGTAAATTTGCCATTCATTCCTACTAGCTATTACAATTCTACATCGGTGGTCAAAACTATTGTCAAGTACACGGTCACTGATCAGTGATCTTTGCATGTAGAGACAATCAGGAACCAAATGAGGGTATAATCGAAACTCATTTTATTCTGGGCTCTGAACTCACAGTGGTTACCCTTTTGCCATCAGGTTTATCTTCCTACGTGTATTTTTGGGGGGCTATTATTAAACATGGTTGGCTCTCAGCTCACTGTGGAGAGATGTGACTCATACGGGTGACAGTGAGAAAGAAAAATGGGATGAAAAGTGAGTCATGGAAGAGAAAGAAATGACTCCCTCCCCACACACACACAGATACTCATTTTAATTTATAAATACTGCAGTCCCTGAGCAGATGCTCTGCTCCGCCGACTGTCAAGGTGTTCCAGGGCCTATGGCAATGCCCTTCACAGATCGGCATGCACATTGCATTTTAACAGTTAAGAACGCTTGTTATAGAAAAGATAGAAAACGCAGAAAATACCGTCGATGTTAACCATCCAGTTAAGAACTGTTAAGATTTTGGTGTACTTCCTTCCAGCCTTTATTTTTTCTACTCACACTTGTAGGCAAACCCACACAGGTGCACACACAGACAATTGAGATCTCATTTTTATACAGTTCTACACTATTTCCCATGGCATTAAACATCCATCGTAAACATAATTTTCAAACACTTAATAGTCTAGCTGATGTTAAATCATCATTTATTTTACCATCTGGGATATTTAGGATTTCCTTTTGGCTTTTGTAAGTATGATCAGTGCAATATATTCAAATATGAGTGTTTGTGTCTTACTGAGTTCTAGAAGGCATATGCACACAGTTTTTAAATCTTACCTTGCCATGTGGAAAAGAAGGCACTGAGGATGATTAGAGGGAATGAGGTTTGTTCTGCAGCGCTGTCCAACCTTTTGGCATCTCTGGGCCACCCTGGAAGAAGAAGAGTTGTCTTGGACCACACATTAAATACCTTGAGGCATGTCATCACACACACACACACAAAACAACTCATAAAGTTTTAAGTGAATTTATCATTTTGTGTTGGGCTGTGTCTATAGCCATCCTGGGCCGCATGTGGCCCGCAGACTGCAGTCTGGACACCCCTGATGGTAAGATGCCCCATGAGATGTACGTTCCATCCAGACAAAAACGTTGTCCTGTTCATCATGTCAACTTCAGTACCTAAAATGGTGTGTGATTCAGACTAGATGATTGATATATCCTCAGTGAATGGATAAAATAAACTAATGAACAGCCGTGTTCTCCCATGTGAGACCATGTAGAAAATAGAGTAGACTTAAAGTAGAACCCATGGGGAAAAGTTTCACAGAAAAATATTACAGTGTTGATATATGGAAGAATCTCATAATTTTATAACATATACAGTAGAGGAATGGAATTTCTCTAAAGAAGTACAGCTAAGTCCCTCTTTCCAGAAGTTCTCCAGTTGACTTTGGGAAGTTAAGAATATAGCCACAAAGATCTATTTTGAAACACAGGCAGGCCTGGATTGAAAACTCAGAACTTCCACTTCACCCATCCTCTCCAAGCCTATTCACTCATTTCTAAAGCGAGAATATTATCTACCTCTTTCGAAAATTACATGAGGATGAGATGCAGTGTTACCAGGATAACGTGTTTAGCCCACTCAATTCATTCTGGCTGTTTTTGCTGTTACTGTTCTCAGTATGATGGGAAGTTATATTAGAAGACTGCTAGAGGGCCTTTTGAATAGAAGACAGCACATTCTTTGGATGGCGCATTATTTGGGTATAGTCATCCTGCCAATGAGCAGAGCCAAAGTGTATCATATGATTATGTGTACACACATGGGTTTTTCACAGGTAGACAGTTTATTGAATGAGTTAAGTTCCAGAGGGCCTGAATAAGGGATGGCTTTGTTTTTTCCCCAATCACTGCCATTAAACATCCTCTGTTTGTTCTGTTTTCCCTGCCCCTGGAAGACATTTCAGTAAGATGCCATAGATTCTCAATGACTACATGGCAGGCCATTAGATGCAGAATGAACAACTGTGGATTTTACAGTTTAATCGACAGCTAAAATATTGGTGGTCCTTTAGACAGCCCATTATCAGATCTTTATCTAACCAGAAACAAACTTCAGAGTCACACCCAATGCAATGGCCTTTCCCTCCCTTGCCCCCAGCTCAGGCCTGACCTTTGGCTTGAGGATAGGCAGGGAGGTGGGCACACTGTCTGTTCCTCCTCTTGATTTTCCAATTCTCTTCCCAATCCTGTTACTTACTTCACTATTGTTGAGGGCTGACAGTGAAAGGGTGGATGGGGAAAAAGTTGTATATGACTGACACTGTTGTATTCTAAGTCTTGCTTTCTCTAATGGCAAGCCTCCAAATCCCAATCTTCGTGTAAGTTGAACTTGCATTCTTTAAAGATGTCTGGGGGTCCCACACAGTATACCATTCCTAGATGAATTGGATGATGTCTCACAATCACATCTAAGCTATCGCCTCCTAGCATCACATCCCATGCAACTTCTTACTCCTGGGGTCTTCTTACCCAAGTAGACATCCCTCTTTGTTGGTATGTTTTCAAGATGATTCACATCTGTCTACCTTCCACACCACCTACTTAGTCCACCAAGAACATGCATTCTTGCCTTACTAAACAGTGGAAATGCAACTTAAATAACTGGTAACCCTTCTGCCTTCACCTTACCTCCTTGGATCTTCCAGCTAGCCTATATCCTTCATAATTTACCCAGGTGAGAAACAAGTACGAGTGTCCATGTTTTCATACAAAACCTAAACTACTGAGGACATGTGGCAGGTTCTCCTAAGAACTCTTTTATTCTCTGATCCAGGGCAACTTGTTGGAATTTGAGCAGCTCAGCAGATACATGACATGTGGAAAACATGCCCATTTCTTCTCCTACAAGGGGAGGGGGCTAAATAAATCACCTTCCTCCCGTCTTTAGGAGAGTAGGGAAAATGCCACAGCACTGTCAACATCCACAAAATCCATTACTTCAATTAATTCGTTTCAAATGTCTAGTCTTTAGTAACAGGCTATACAACATAGCCTAGGTGTGGAGAAGGCTGTACCTTCAAGGTTTGTACAAGTGCTCTTTGGTGTTCACACAATGATGATGTTGCCTAATGACACAATAACAGAATGTATCCCTGTCATTAAGTAACACATGACTGTATACGTTCATTAAGAAGGATGCCTAACCTACACTGGCTGGTGTGACTCAGTGGATTGAGTGTCAGCCTGTGAACCAAAGGGCCGCCAGTTCAATTCCTAGTCAGGGCACATGCCTGGCTTGCGGGCTGGTCCCTGGTAGGGGATGTGCAAGAGGCAGCCAAACATTGATGTTTCTCTCCCTCTCTTTCTCTCTCCCTTTTTCCCCTCTCTCTAAAAATAAATAAAATAAAATCTTAAAAAAATAAAGATGCCTAACTTTTAAAAGGAGGATGGAGAAATGGAGGGAGAGTGGGAAGAAAGAAAGAGGGAAGGAGTCTAAGAAGGAGGGAGAGAAAGAACAATGTCAGGAAAAAGGCCTGAAGGAGGGAGCCTGAGCTGAATCTACCAGACAGATGAAATAGGTGAAGTAGGAGGAAGTACAGGTCGTTCCAGGCAGTGAGGACTTCCTACTCACATTTGGGCTACACTTATAAAATGAGCTTTTCTAGAAGACAACCTGGGAAGGTTTCCAACATGCTTCACAAAATTTAAACACATTTAAAGTAAGAAACTTGTGTTTACTGATTCCAAGTTCATTTCCTGCCTTCCTGCCAACCAAAGCCTTTAGTGGTTTTTGCTTTGTTTGGTCTGGTTTTGTTTGGGTTGGTTTTTCAGAAGTTCAATCTCTTCTCTAAATACAGGATAATGGAATACAAGCATAATTTCTATTCCATAGATATCATAGCATCTGAAGCTGTAAAACTAGTTTTTAAAATATACATCTCTGCCAACCTCCAAGAAACTGTTCAGCTGATAATGTTCTAACCATTTGGAGCATAAAACTCCTAGTGGCAGACTGAAGGCTGGGTGTGTTGTTGTCTTGCTGACATGCAGGAAAATATCAGGATGGATTGAATAGAAGGCTGTGGGACATCAGGCAGGCTTTGAGTGTGGCCAAACAGAGTTAAACAACTATTTTCCTTCCTTCTGTATTTGCTATTAGAGCTGAATGTGTTGCAGGCACTCCTAAGTATGTCTTGAGTCCTCATTTGTGGCTGCAGCTCAGAGACTCTGGAGGCAAGAGCAAGCATTGGTAGGGGACAGTTGGGATGGCACCAGTGCACAGGTGACTCTGACAGGTCCATCACTCTCTCCTTGGAACAAAGACCCAGAGGCATCTTCAGGCGTTATTAGCTGAGATGCCTTATTTCCTATAGAAGGAAATTGCACGTTACTTTTCAGCCATCTGGTCAACTAAGACCAGCTGGACCATTTCAATCAACTTCCAAACCAAGGACAGCTTGGAGTTTAAAACAAAAGAGGCCATAGTTCTGCTACATTTGGTCTTGCTTTATTCTTCATGAGGATGTTTCTATCCAGAGACTGCAGTAAGAGAAACTATGAAAGCCCTAAGACTGGTAGCTATATAAGTTCTAAAATAAAGATTTGATTAGATGTCTCTCTTAAATCTAAAAAAAAAAAAAAAGAAAAGAAAAGAAAATTGCTTCTTGGTTCAGGCACATGCCCAGCTAACTGGAATGAATTTCCTAGGTATTTCTGAAAAAGGTTGGGAAATTTTTTTGTTTTGTAAAATCAGGATTCCACTAAGTTCTTCAATAAAAGATTAAAAAGTCAGAAAGCCCAAGCTTTGGCAAACTGATCCGCAGGCTGGCTGGCTTTATAGCCAGATGTCTGAATATGTGGGAGACCTCATCATAAACTTTCCCTCTGACATTTCCCAATTGAAGAGGCATTGGTGTAGCAAGTATGCGATAAAAATATGCAAAGAGATACTGTGGGTGAATTCTCTCAGGACAGAGCTGGGGCACCATTGGCGCTTTAATTTAAGGATGTTGTTGGCAGCCTTTGTGGGGAAGCTGGCAGCCAGGGAAGCTACCCAGGCTATGCTTCTGCTCAAGTCTTGGTAAGGCTCCTAAGTTTTGGGGAAATAGCAATTTGTGGTCCAGGATAATCTTGAACTCTCTTTCCATTTCATTAAAATGGATATAACTCTATCTGGGTCATATAGCCTAAGTGTCTTCAGTTCTTATACCTACCACATGAGACATAGACATGAAGAAGCAAAACTTCTGACCTTTACAAGAATGACGTATACATAAAATAGGAGGTATTAATTCAGTAAAGTAAGGACAATGTAGTAGGTTTGGTTTGTTTGTTTGTTTGACCAAAGTGGCTGTAAAAATTCTCCTCTTTCTATCCACACCTTTAGGGTAAGAGCCCCCTCCCACACTGACACTCAACTTGACCATAAAACTTGCCTTGGCCAGTGGGACAATCACAAATATGACTTCAACAGAAGCTTCAAAACTGCTTCCGTATTGTAGTTAGTTTCATCTTGCTACTCTTGGGGCTTCTATGAACACCACCATGTGAATAAGGCCATGCTAGCCTGCTGAATGATGAGAGACCCACAGCCTGGTGATTTCAATCACCAAGATGACAGCTAGTCAACCACCACTCCGTGCTGTGCTCACTGCTCCAGGCTCACTACCCTCCTTGCTGTTTCCCAAATATGCCAGGCACATGGGGTCATTCCTGGGCCTTTGCAAGGACTGCTCTCTGAATCTGGAAAGCTCAGTCCCCAGATACTCACATGACTGACTGTTCCACCTTTTCAAAGTCTTTATTCAAATCTAACCTTTTTTAAAAAATGTATTGTTGTTCACATTACAGATGTCCCACCTTTCCCCCCCTTGCTCACCCCAACCCAATCCTCCCACTCCCATAGTCAATCCCTGCCACTGTCCGTGCCCTTGAGTCCTCTATTCATGTTTCTTTGCTTGCCCTTACCCTCTCTTTCCCCCATTATCTTCCTCTCCCCTCCCCTCTGGTCACTGTCAGTTTGTTCTTTGTTTCCATGTCTCGAGTTCTATTTTGCTCACTTGTTTGTTTTGTCACTTGGTTCCACTTCTAGATGAGATCATATAGTATTTGTCTTTCACCACCTGGCTTATTTCACTTGGCATAATGCTCTCCAGTTCCATCCATGCTGTCACAAATGGTAGGAGCTCCTTCTTTCTTTCTGCCGCATAGTTCCATCATGTAGATGTATCATTGTTTTTTGATCCACTCACTTACTGAGGGGCACTAAGGCTGTTTCTAGCATTTGGCTATTGTAAATAATGCTGCTGTGAACTTTGGGGTGCAGAGGTTCTTTTGAATTGGTGATTCAGGACTCTTAGGGTATAGTCCCAGCAGTGGGATCGCTGGGCCAAAAGGCAGTTCCATCTTTAGTTTTCTGAGGAAATTCCATACTGTTTGCCACAGTGGCTGCACCAGTCTGCATTCCCACCAACAGTGCACTAGGGTTCCCTTTCTCCACAGCCTCACCAGCACTTGTTGTTTGTTCATATATTAATGATGGTCATTCTGACTGGTGTGAGGTGATATCTCATTGTGGTTTTTATTTGCATCTCTCTGATGGCTAGTGATGTTGAGCATTCTGTCATGTGTCTCCGGGCCCTCTGCATGTCCTCCTTGAAGAAGAGTATCTGTTCAGGTGCTTTGCCCATTTTTTAATTGGGTTGCTTGTCTTCCTGGTGTGGAGTCATGTGAGTTCTTTATACATTTTGGAGATCAAACCCTTGTCTGAGGTATCATCGGCAAATATGTTTTCCCATACAGTTGGTTCCCTTTCCACTTTGTTTATGTTTTCTTTAGCCGTGCAGAAGCTTTTTAGTTTGATGCAGTAGCCTTTGTTTATTCTTTCCTTTATCTCCTTTGCCCTAAGGGGTGTATCAGTGAAAATGTTGTTGTGTGGGATACCTGAGATTTCCCTGCCTATGTTCTCCTCTAGGATTTCTATGGTGTCAAATCATACCTTCTTAATAAGGCCTGCTCTGGCCATTATCACCTCACCACATGTCATCAGCACTTTGATTGGACTCAACTTTTCTATTTTAAAGTTTTGTTTCCCTACTGAATTTACTACCTTATAGCAACACCATGATTTATATGAAACTCCACTATGGGTTATGTTTATTGTATATTGTCTATTTTCCTTAGCATGACTATGAGCTCCATAAAGGCAAAAATCTTTATCTGGCTTGTGCCCTATAATGGCACATAGCCTATAGTATATTCTCAGTAAATGTGTGTTGGTTGAGCAAATGAATGAATATATACATCTCTAAAGCCTAGTCACTGAGAAAAATCCCTCTAACCTTTCTCTAGGATACCTTAACCTAGTATTCTTTACCCCAGAGAATCCTGGTTGCCTACATTATGTTACTGTAACATAATAATACTTTTATATAAAAGTTTCACTTCTCTGACTGATTATATCAAGTAGCATTACATTCATTTTTCTTTGATAGCTATTTCTTATAGGCAATCTAACCAGAGAAGTATTAATAAAACAGCAATGGTTCAGATGAGAAAGCATCTAGACAGGCTATTTCTATCTCCGTTTTCCTTCCTCAGCACAGTCACAACTGATTTGGAGGTTCCTCAGTGTGCCGATGCAAGCGTCTATTTCCCTTCCTTGCTCCTCCAGTGGGTATGAATGCAAGCAGATTTTAAAATTCTGATAAAAGAATTCAGGTGCGTCCTCATCTGAGCTCTCTACAGCCACCCTAGGCCACAGGTGCAGTCCCATATGCTTTCATGGGGGCCCAAACATCAGAAAATATTCTCCGTTCTTCTTTTTTAAAAGAGTTTATTTATTTATTTTTTTAGACAGAGGGGAAGGGAGGGAGAAAGAGGGGAAGAGAAACATCAGTGTGTGGTTGCCTCTCGCATGCCCCTCACCGGGGACCTGGCCCGCACCCGAGGCATGTACCCTGATGAGGAATTGAACCTGAAACCCTTTGGTCCACAGGCCAGCGGTCAATCCACTGAGCCACACCAGCCAGGGATAAAGTGGCCCAGATTATTTTAATGTGTAGCTATGGCTGAGAACTGTGGCTCTAAGTCTTGTTGTTGTCTGGGGAAATGCTTTCACTGTGTTCACATGTACAGAATATATATTCACTTAAACTTCATGACAACACTATAAACTGGACATTACTACTATCTTCAGTTTGTAGATAAGGATACTAAGGCACAAAGGTCTTGAATAGCTTGCTCAAATTCACACAGAGCTAGGCTTTGATGCAGGCAGCCGACTCTAAATTGGTAGGATTAATCATTATGCCACACCATCCTTCATAGTTAACAGTTCCTTCTCCATGCCCGCCACTGTGTCAAACCGTTCACATAGGCTGTCTCACAGCACACAGATGACGTAAGTACTCTTTCACATCACCACTTCACAGGTAGGAAAACTGAAACCTAAAGAGGTTAAGCCATTTGCCCACAGTTCTGTTTCTATCAAGTGAAGAATGCAGATTCAAACCACTGATCAATTCAAATGTTCCCAAATGAAGAACTAAGAACTTTCAGTTCCAGCATATTGTCCATGCCATGCTAACAATAGGTGGAAGATTTTGACTGTGAGAGGTTATTTACCAGCCTCTGAAACTCCTGTCTTTTGTCTACATGTATTGCATTCACTGTGGATCGTATGCAGCTGGCACCTCTTGCATCATTTTGATGACAAGACAGACAATGCTTGCCTTATTGTCCTTTCTTCTTTCCTATTACGAATGTTATAATGGTTCCTGAGGCTTCCATTACACAGTCTCCCTCAGCAGACTTTCTAACTGAACTCAGTTGCTGTTCTATCAGCAATAGCCATTCTAACCATCACTTTTATCAACTGACAGATATGATTATGTTAAGAGCTCAATCAGATAAAAATAATTATGCACCATTTAATGGAAGCTAAAAGGTTTTAACAAAAGCAGATTGGGTGGCCATCAACAATAAAATGGTTAAATCGTGGTCCATTCATACAATGAAATGCTAGATGGAAACCAAAATGTAAGAACTGCAATTACACATAACAGAGATGAATCGCTCAAATCAGATGCTGAGGAAAAGTGAACAAGCACAAAACGTTCACAGACAAAATTAATCTATGGTATTAAACCAGAACGATGGCTGGATCTGGCAAGTATACAAGTATAGGGAGAAACCGTGAGGTGTGGAGCTTCAGGGGCAAGTCATGTTTTATGTCTTGACCTAGGTTATGGTTATATGGGCATGTTCATTTTGTAGTGATTCATTGAACCATACAGTTATGATCCTGGTACCCTCTTTTGCAATATGAGTGGGAACTTTTGTTTATAAAAGCATGGATAAGGTTTGCTTGGTAAAGTGAAGAAATACAGGTTCCCTAATTAAGCTCATAGAAACATTTTGGTCCTGGTACTCCTAAATATTTTAATAAAAATGTTTTAAAAATCTAGCCCTAGCTGGTGTGGCTCAGTGGATTGAGCATGGGCCTGTGAACCAAGGGGTCACCAGCTTGATTCCCAGCCAGGGCACATGCCTGGGTTTCAGGCCAGATCCCCAGTGGGGACACATGAGAGGCAACCACACATTGATGTTTCTTTCCCTCTCTTTCTCCCTCCCTTCCTCTCTCTCTACAAATAAATAATTTTTTAAAGTTAAAAAAAATCTAGATTGCACTAATAATGAATAAATAATAGAGAGTACTCATACACTATAGGCAGTTTCCTCTTCTTCCTTTTTCGGAATAAATGGAACAGAAGTTGATATTTATTGACTATAGGTTCCAGACCTGTACTAAGACCTGTATATTATGTAATCCTCTCCACAACCAAATGACCTAAGTATTATTGGTTCCACTTTCTAGATAAATAAATTGAGACTCAAGATTATATGACTAATAGGTGCCAAAGCTAGAATTCAAACTTAATTGGACCCTAAACTCTACTCCTCTCTTACTGTGCTACTCTCCTTCACAGTTTATAGTCATTAATGGCCCCTCAGCCTTCAAAATGCATGTCCTTTTTATGCCTGTTACAGTTTCAGGAATGTCCAAACTTTTGGCTCCTCTGCACCACACTGGAAGAAGAAGAGTTGTCTTGGGCCACACATTAAATACACTGCAACATGTCATCACACAAAAAAAATCTCATGTTTTAAGTAAATTTACGATTTTGTGTTGGGTCGCATTCATAGCCATCCTGGGCTGCACACGGCCCATGGGCCACAAGTTAGACACCCCCGGATATGGTTGGCAGTTGGTTGACAGCACTGAAAGGAATCTGTAATACAAATAATCCTCCATATTCTTAAATTATACTTCATAGTTTTGATTCATAATGAATCTCCATCCAGTTCTGACTTGTCCCTGAAACAGTCCCATCCTTTATTTTGCTCCCCATTGCTGTCTGTCTCCTGCTCAATTTCTAAACAATCCTTTTTTATGGAATTGGAAACTAACGGCCCTCTTGTCATTAGTGAGAATTAAAAGTCCTAGATACTAAAGAGAAATTGGTACTTAATAATATTTCTTGCCCTATGTAACCCTAATTAAAAGAGCCCTTTAAAAAGGAATTGGCATTTTGTAACTGGATCTAATAGAAGGCCATGCTCCTTTACCCTAAATTTTATTATGGGTTCCAAACCACGTTCATGCATCGAGCTTTTGATGGGGCTCTGCAGAAAGTATGCTCTGCAGATCCAAGAATATGTGTTATAGGATTAGTCTTTCCTCATTCATTCCGTTTAATTACTATTCATAGTATATCCTGTATTCTAAGACATACTCCTCCTTATTTTCACAGGTTCTGAGATTGGGCTGCAGCTTAAAGTGGAAGACAAATCAGGGTTTAATTGAAGGTGTTTGTCTTCCTTAGTGGTGTGTAAAATCATGGTGCCTTTTACCATCACTGGCATCTTAGATTTAATGAACTACTATACTGAACTTCTTTTAGAGCCAGCCATTATGCTTGGCACTAACCATGCAGGGTGAGTCAAAGAGACATGCTCCCAGACCTCAGAGAGCTCACATCCCACTGGAGTGACAAATACTGAGCGCATCATCAGCTGATAATACTTATTAAGAAGTAACCCTGGGTGTCAAGGAAGCATGTAACAAGCATCAAAGAAGGCTTTGCCCAAGGGAATGAAGTCTAAGTGAGGCCTGAAGTATAAGACGTGCCTAGATGATGTGGCAGAGGATGATCCCAGAGGAGGAAGATGCAAGTATGTAGGGTTTGAGGTTGGGAAGATCCCAACAACGAGGAGATGGCTTCGATAGGGTATTGTCTATGGGGGTGAAAAGAAATGGATACTTTGAGATAAAGTTTGGAGATGGAATTAATGGGACATAGTGATTAACTATATATGTAAGGCATTGCTGGAGCCAGAAATGAAGGAAAAGTGGAGTACTGGAGGAGAACTCATCTTAAGGGAATTAAAAATGAGGGTTCACAGGCTTGAGCAAAGGACATCTCACGATTGGGAGAACTAGGAGTTTTGAGTATAACCTGGCACCTGTGCCTCAGACTGCAGTACTAGGCGAGGGAGGCTGGAGGAACAATGGAAAAGCATCCTCCACAAGGCACGGGGAACACAAGAAGCACCGATTTGTAGCTTACACACCCAAGAATAGTGTCACTGGATGCTAAAGTATCCTTCCTGATTCAGGGTTACTGTCAGCGCACGATGGATCAAGCAGTGCCCACCTGAACCCAAGAAGTAGTGGGGGAGTCCACTGGTGTCAACAGCAAACAGTAATGGCAGCCCCACTGTTGTGACCCCGCCAACCTGTGGGTCCATGACCATGGGCCCTTGGCAGGAAACCCCAGCCAGAGGTTTCTTAATTCGATGTTGAGACCATTGACATTTAACGTGACTACTGATGTGGTTAGGGTTAAATCTACTATTTTATTTGTCCCATCTGCTCTTGAAGCTTTTCTCTCTTTCGGCCTTCTTCCTAATTCCGTGAGGTTGACTGGCCCTCTCCAACCTCAGCTCCCACCCTGTGAACTCCGGCTCCTGCGCTCCCTGCAGACCCTCAGCTCCATCTCTTCAATTCCGGGAGTCCGTTGAGCTCTGCTCAGGTGCCTCCTCTCTGCATCATGACCTGCAAACTCTCTCAAGACAGCGAGCTGGAGCTGGAGCAGGGCTGATCTCATTCATTTTCCATGTTTTGGGGAATCACTGTCCTTTTCGCCTAATGTCTCATGTCTTGAAAACCACCTTTCCATGTTTTGTCCCAATTTTTGTAGTTAATTCAGGATAGAGGGTAAATCTGGTCCCTGTTACTTTATCTTGGCCTTAAGTGGAAGTTGATGCCATGGTTTTGAATCCTTGATTTTTTAAAAAAAAAAAATTGACATGGGATGTAAATAAATTGAATGTGACAACTTAGATAATTGAAATAATTATCAGAACCAGCATTAGCTTGTAAATGCTAAGAGCACAGTTGTTCTAATCAATGAAGACCACATTTACTAAATAAATGGTCTATGAAATCTAAGACTGAGAACAAATGTTTTGTAAAAACATTAATAATTGGTATGTATGGGCACAAATAATATCTTAGGGGGGTACATCAGTTTTGCTCTACAAAATGTTTCATCAAAAGATTTGCTTCCAAGTGTTATAGTCAAACATGCTTAGGCTTATAATTGATTAATTATTCTTAATTCTTTTTCTATAACACACTCTGGACTGCTTTCCGAAGAGGGGACCTTATCTCCTGGTCAGAAACTCCTCTTCACATGTTAATTTCCCTTAACTGCTTGCCCCCCTGGATGCTCTCACGTAAAACACATAGCTATTTATTTACTTTACATGGGTTTCATTCACCTGGCAGGTGTGGCTCAGTGGACTGAGCGCCAGCCTGCAAACCAAAGAATCACTGCTTCAATTCCCAGTCCGGGCACGTGCCTGGATTGTGGGCCAAGTCCCCAGTAGGGGGCGCTGGAGAGGCAACCACACATTGATGTTTCTTTTCCTCTCTCCCTCCCTCCTCCTCTCTCTAGAAATAAATAAACAGTAAAAAAGAATTTTTTAAAAGATTTGGTAGAATTGCAATAAGCAGAAATGACAGGGGAAGACATGAAATAAACACCAGAGATGAGTAAGCACTGAAGATGTGGGGGACAGCAGAGCCCTACTTAGCTGGAATGCTGGTTATACACACAGGTGAGATGGGAAGTCAGAAAATGTAAGCCCTTTGGATTGTCCCAGACAGGAGTAACGTCTTCCTTTTCTTGAGTGGTTAAGTGCCTTTCTTTGGTCCTTTATCTCATTCTGCCTTATATTACGGTTATTTTCGCACTTCCCTTTGTTCCTCTGCTAGACAATCTTGACATTTAGGGCAATGATTATATATTGCTCATTGTTGAATCTCCACTGTTTCCAGCGCAGATATGAAACTCAGCAGTGGAGCAAAATTATTTGTGGAATTAATAAATGAAACCATCCACTTCAGCCCAAACCATTTGGGCCTACGAACTAGACCCCGAGGCCCTGCAGAAATAGTTTAAAGACCAGCTGACAGACACCGAGTGGAAATGCTCACTCGTTACAACACTAGCACCTTTATTTTCAACAAGAGGTTTGGTAAGAGAGTTTGCAATGGATTAATTCCTTTGATTTCTTCATCATGTAGATTTGACCATAATTAGTAGCCACTTGAAATACAGCTTCTAAGTTGTAATTCTCTACAGTCTATTTCAAGGAGAAAATCCATACAGATAAGTACTGGGGTTTTATTTTTTAATCAAAAGGTTAATTAAATGAATTAATCTTTATGTTTGAATACATTTTCGCATGGAATTTTGAATAAATAATTTAAATGGGTTAAAATTAAATCAGTATGGCATGAAAATGAAAAATAAAGCTGAGGAAATCAGGGAAAATCTTATGTGTTCTATTAATTATGTAACAGCAGACAAAATTGCCTATGGCAAGTTTAACCTGAGAAGACAGGAGAGCTGAAAAAGATTCTCAAATCCTCCTGCAATTGCTGGTATCTGCACGGAAATCATTTTGTAAAATGTACGGTGTTCCACAAAGACATGGGTTTTAAGCAGTTTCTTCAAGAAAAGAATTAAGCAGTTAGCATTTAAATGAACCTTCTGAACTACAATGAGAGTAAATAACTGTAGAATCATATATCGACTTTGCCACGTCCACTGAGGAAAGGAAGACAGACAGCAGAAATGGAGCCCGAGCACGTGTGTGTGGCTGAGACAAGAGGGCCGGAATCATTTAATGAAGATTTCTGGGCACAAATAGTGACACCATCCATCAGCAGGATCTGTTAGCATAACACCTGCGTGTCTGTGAGACTATGTAGGTGGTGGCTTATGAGGAGGAATGCTTCTTTGGCTAGTAAATGTCACAATAAACAAGTAAGAGAAACATGAGGGCCAGAGTCCATGTAACTATTCAGAAGAAAATGGACTGTAAAAAGAGAATGCACACTTCAAACGAGGAGAATGCAAGACAAGTTCGGCTGTGGTCTTTGACAGTCTCCAGAGAAGTGTTCATTTCCTCTTTATGTGAAATTGATCGGGTCATGTGAAATGTGTGCCTCATGTTATCTCTATTAGAAACAATGCCTTACGAGGAGTTTTGAATATGCCTCTCATCTAGAAATCATGGGGATCAGATGTTGCAGTTTGATTTGAAAGCAAAGACACGCTTTCCCTAGTGCCCATGTAGAACCACTGCTCCTGGTCTTCCATGGCCATCCCAACGCTGGGTTTAAGGACAAAGAAAACAAAGAAAGAAAACCATAATGCAAGGGATATGTCAAAGAGACACAAAAACCACCTGAATGAGTTCCAGGGGTCAAAGCTAGACCAATTTAAGAAACAAAATGAACAATATGGTATTCGATTATAACCCATATCATAAAATAAATAACCATGAGTTCATACCGATATAAACAAATGATTGGATAAAAATAGTTGAGGACAGTGGACAAATTTCTCATACAGAAGTATTCTAAGTGATTTGTGTAGATAGTTAACCCTCAAGGAGGAGGAACATAACTCCCCCCCTGAATACCGGTCATGCATAGTGACTTCCTTCCAAAGACAGCATGGAAAGGGGAAAAAAGAGTCCCTTCACAGTGAAGAATCCTGGTGCACGCTACCTCAGTCAGGAGAGCAACAACGTCAACGGTGATGCTATGTTGACAGTATACACCCTTGATAATAGGATGCGGAGGAAACTTGAACTCTGTGGTCTTCCTCCCCCAAACCCAGCACCCTCGTGATCTCGGGAAAAACATCAGTTTCCAGTGGAGGGGCATTCCATAAAATGCCTAACCAATAAGCCCCCAAACTGCCAAGGTCATAAAAAACAAGTCTGAGAGATGGTCACAGCGCATAGAAGCCTGGGGAGAGACAATGATTTAATGTAATATGGCATCCTAGATGGTAGAGATGGACACCAACGACAAAAAGTTGGTAAAAACTAAAGTATCACAATTGGTTCATTAGGTGCAACAAATTGGACCATACCAATCAGATGTTAACATTACAGAAAACTGAGTGTAGGGTATATGGAAATCACCTGTGTTATCTTTGCCCTCTCTATAAATCCAACATTACTGTAAACCTTTAAAAATATTTAAAAAGTGATACCTGTTTTTAAACAACTGAAATGTCTTGTAGAATCTAAGAAGTAATGTGTGCCTGGGCATCCAACCTGGATTAGAGAGATGAAAAAGGCTACGGGAATTCTCCCTCTCCCTCTCCCTCTCCCTCTCCCTCTCTCCCTCTCCTTCTCTCCCTCTCTCCCTCTCTCCCTCTCTCCCTCTCTCCCTCTCTCCCTCTCTCAGGGACCTAATTTGTTCTATTCTCTCCCTCTTCTTTATCCCTTATCCACACAGGGTAGAAAGCCTGACCATAGACAATGCCAGGATATTCACGCTGTATAATCCCAGACACCTGAACAGGGACTGCTCTCTCTTTCTTTCTGGCCTATTTCCAAATTCCCAGAGGCAAGGGACTCAGAACAGGCATCCACCTCTCTTTTCATTAGTTGGCATAGGCAGGTTCAAGGAAAGGACTCTAATTAGCCTAGCTTAGGCTGCCTGTTCACCCTGGACCAATCATTTTCCATCAAGGAAAGAGAGTTACATGCCCAGAGACCCTCCCCTGTGGATGATGGGGAGCCACAGGGAGGGGGAGGTGAAGAAGAGGAGGATTTTCTCACAGGGTGGAGAGCGGAAAAGAGGGCAGGGTAGCTCCCACCCAATAAAGGAATGACCATAAAGCACCTGAGATTGAGGGGGGAGCACAGACTTAATACGAAACATCAATATTTAGCATTTCTGAAAATGCACAGGTTCACAATCCCTTACCCACACTTGTGAAATCCCCAAAGCTCGGAAAACCAAAAGGCTTTCCGTAGCTCATTTGGCAGCAAACCTGTATCGAACTGATGGGAGGCTAATTATAGGCTCTACATATTTAGAGCGAATATTCATACCGTTTGCCAAAGAAATGTTAATGCGTTTGATTATAGGGTCTTCCCTAAGTCCCACTAGGAGTAAGTAATATGTAATAAATTGCGTATGTGACGGTATTACCTTAATAAAACCTGAAAAAGCCTGAATTACAGTGCTTAAAAGCTCCTGCGGGTTTCATATAAGGGATACATATATAATAGTACACATATTGAAGAACATAAATATCAATTTCTACGTAGCTCTAAAAACATGAGCCACAAAAATAAAAATCATACAAGAACGAAAAAAAAAAACCCTTTAAAACACTGAAAGGAAAATACACAACATCTATGCTAGTTTTAAAAGATAAGCTAATCCTATTAATAATAATTCCTTATTTTTACATAATGTTTGTAGTATTCAAATCTCTTTTCTGTTAGTTTTTAATTATCAAAACAATTCTTGGACATAAACAAGTCAAATGCTATTCCTGCCATTTATGGGTAAGAGAAGGGTACCCAGGGACGGTTTCACTGTATAAAGTGTAAGGTCACAGTTGCATGTCTCCTATGCACTAATCCAACGCCCTTGAACTCCAGCACTCTGTGTCAGATGGAAAGGGATTACTGAATTGGCACTTTCAGCATGTAGATAAAACCACACCACAGCTACTTACTATGTGGTTTCTTTGAAGTACTGCAGCCTATGAAAAGGAAGGTTCGAACTGGTGTTTCAGGATTCTTAGGGTATAGTCCCACCAGTGGAATTGCTGGGTCAAAAGGCAGTTCCATCTTTAGTTTTCTGAGGAAGTTCCATACTGTTTCCCACAGTGGCTGCACCGGTCTGCATTCCCACCAACAGTGCGCTAGGGTTCCCTTTTCTCCGCATCCTCTCCAACACTTGTTGTTTGTTGCTTTGTTTATGATGGCCATTCTGGCTTGTGTGAAGTGCTATCTCATTGTGGTTTTAACTTGCATCTCTCTGATGGCTCGTGATGCTGAGTGTCCTTTTATGGATCTCTGGGCCCTCTGTATGTCCTCCTTGGAGAAGTGTCTGTTCAGGTCCTTTGCCCATTTTTTATTTGGATTGTTTGTCTTCCTGGTGTGGAGTCCTGTGAGTTCTTTATATAATTTGGAGATCAGACCCTTGTCCAAGGTATCATTGGCAAGTATATTTTCCCATATGTTTGATTCCCTTTTTATTTTGATGATGGTTTCTTTAGCCGTGCAGAAGCTTTTTATTTTGATGAAGAACCATTTGCTTATTCTTTCCTTTATGTCCCTTGCTCTAGGGGACATATCAGTCAAAATATTGCTGCGTGGAATATCTGAGATTTTCCTGCCTATGTTCTCCTCTAGGACTTTGGTGGTGTCATGCCTTACATTTCAGTCTTTTATCCATCTCAAGTTTATTTTCCTGTATGGTGTACATTGGTGGTCGGGTTTCATTCTTTTTTCATGTACCTCTCCAGATCTCCCAACACCATTTGTTGAAGAGGCTATTTTTACTACATTTTATGCTCCTGGCCCCTTTGACAAATACTAACCATACAGACATGGGTTTATTTCTGGGCTCTCTATTCTGTTCCATTGATCTACGTGTCCATTCTTGTGCCAGTACCAGACTGTTTTGATTACAGTGGCCTTGTCATGTAGTTTGATATCAGATATTGTGATCCCTCCTACTTTGTTCTTTTTTCTCAAAATTGCCGAAGCTATTCGGGGTTGTTTATGGTTCCATATAGGGCAGGGGAGGGTAATGGGGGAAAACTGGGGACAACTGTAATTGAATAACCATAAAAAATTAAAACATGAAAAGGTATGTTGACCAAGGATCCTTGGGAAGGGTGGTGGTGAGGCAGTCTTCCACAGTACAATAAAATAGCCGGGGTTCAGATTTCCTTGGGTCTGAACCCCTCGTTAGCTGTTTGTGCCCTTGGTCAAGCTAGTGTTAGGATAGCTACCTCTTAAAGCTGCTGGTCTGTCTTTCATAACACAGTCTGTAAGTCAAGTCTTGCATGGCATATTGCATAAAAGATCATTCTCTTCTCTTTTCCTTCAAACTCCAGTCCATCTTTCTCAGGACACCACCCCAACTTTCCTTCCCAGGAGACTCTTAATAGGAGTCACATCCCCAGCGCTGAGCGTATGGCACTGTAGGCCATACACTTCATAGAGACAGGGACGCACTGGGCACCCGGCACAGACGCGGCTTGGTATGAAGCAGCTGTTTGATACCTATTTGTCGAATGAATGACTAAAGCAAGATTGGGGTCTTCCCATTGGAGGAAATCCCACAGCAGAGGCAAGGAAATCCTCAACATTTCATTAGTTGAATGAGGTGATTTAACCCTCTTAGAAAAAATTCCTTCCCGTGCTTAAGTTATGGTTTTCACTACTCAGCGACAAGACTTTTCCTGTGTGAGTGTCAGCACGGGAACCCCAGGGGCCATTGTTAATGCCAGCTCTCAGCTCTGAGCCTCATGCCCCTGTTTCCTACTCCTCAAGGCTGCCCTTCATTAGCAATTCCACCAGAAAGCCCACAAAAAGACTGGAATCTGTCCAAACTTGAGGAAAATTCAACCCTATTGAAATAAATCCCCATGTGTTTGTTTGCTATATTTGCTCTTTTTGTCTTTAATGTGAACATTTCTATAGACCTTTTTTAAAACTTGGATACTTCTATTACTTTCCAGAATACTTAATCATAAAAAAGAACAGCTGATGCTGAAATAGATGTCGAAATAGATGTCAAAATAGTCATAGTGAAGAAAATTTTCTATGATGTATGAAATATATTTTCTACGTGATTTTCACATACCTGGTAATCCTATCAGTATTTTAATACTGAAATTCAACTTGAGCACCTACTTGGAAGAATATTTTGCATCTCTGTTTCCATGCCATTGCATGGCTTCCTCCCCTTTGCATGATCATAGTATAGCAGCATCCGACCCAAACCACAGCACGGAGATACACATTTTAAATGGGTATATATTTTATTTAATGCTTGCTTTTGTTAGACATCTGTGGCTGTGGCAAGAAAAAGGAGAAGGCAGAGGAGAAGGGGAAGGCTGGGGAGGGAGACTGTCCATTGCTTTACCAAGAGATGGGCAACAAATAGCAGGCATTGTTAAGGGAGGAAATGTGCGATGCCTCCCCAGTTTGTTTGGAAGATACGTGGTATCTTGTAAACAACAACAAAAAAATTACCATGTAAAATTACGTGGTAAACTCATAAGAAAAATAATCAACAAGTGTACTACTTCACCATAAGGAAAAGAATATCTTATAAGTGAAAAGGGAAATGAAGAAAGCTAAAATGTGCTGTTCTATCACAAGTGAAAAATTTCCCAGGCCCAGAACTTCCGTCCCTTCTCATTGGAGTAAAAAAACCCAAAACACATTAAAGTGCTTAAAATGCCGTAGTGTTAAGTAGACTGCCTAGTGAATTTTTACATGTATATATGTATATGCTTCATATCAATATTTCCAGTGCCCCCAAAAGTTTATTTTCCCTTTATAGTCACTGCCGCCCCCCTCAGAAGTAACCAGCGTTCTGATTTATTTAACTGTAGATTAGCCTCTTCTTTCGCCTCTTCTTGAATTTCATATCAACGAAATTTTATACTATGTATTCTCTTGTGACTGGCTTCTTTCACAGAACATAATTTCTATGGGACGTACCCACGTTGTTTGTGTAACTGTAATTTGTCCCATTTGTTGTCCATTCTCCTGTAGATAGGCATCACTTCCAGGAATCAGTATATTGTGTTTTAAATCTGTTACGACATTTGATGCATAATGTCCATGGGCACATACACTCCTGTATCTTGAGAATGTATCGGCCAAGGTATGACTATGCTTGGCTCCCATGTATAGTAACCGTTTTCCCAGTGGACTGACGCGGTGTACGAGAGGTCCAGTGGCCCCACGTTGGCATCAACACTCATGACTGTCCGTCTTGATTCTTGATTTTTGCCATTCGGATGTTATTCAGAGGTAGCTCATTGTGGTTTTAACCTGCATAGCCCTACTGGCTAAAGATGATGAGCCCCTTTTCATATGCTCATTGGTCATTAGTTACCTTCCCTTGTGAAGTGCTTGTTCCATTGTTACCCAAGCACAAGTTCTGGTTTGAACTCTATTATCTGAATACATGTGTTGAGTTCTACATGATGTTAGTAAACCGATCTAAAGAGATTTGTCAGGGGTAATAACTTTTGCCTTTTAAGCAGTTCTCTGTGGTGTTTTCAAAAACAGGGATTTCAAAATGACCATTTTTCTTCCAGTACAGAATTCTATGTGGTAGGATTCCCACCCTGCATATATGATCAGAAGTGAGATAAAATCCCTTACAGTTCAGGGGTTCAGAGCACAGCCTGAGGTCAAGTCACATGATATCAGTTTTATTTACCTGCCTCTGAAACCTCCTTTGTACAATGGGGACCACGACACACTTGCCTCATGGTGTTGCGGAGCTCATGGGGTTAACCTATATAACGCTCTCAGAGTGGAGCGGAGTGTACGGCAAGGCCTCAGTAAGTAGTAGTTATTGGTAACATTACTTGGGGTGCCAGATTAAGCCCTCGTCGCGTCTGTTCAACGAAGATAAGGTTAGAACATTATCTAATGAATTGGGGGAGTCATTCACATGGGGATCTGGACCGCTCAAACAAAAACTGGGAGACTGGATGTGAATCTCCAGAACTCGCCGTGTGAAATGACCACTGAAATGATCACTAAAGCCTGTTGAAATGTTCTTTCTGGTCCATTTGGCTTGGAGGACCCCAGGCCAAATTATACATATTCATGACTTGTAAATTGTTCGGTCTGGCTCTGAATAGGAACTAAAAGATTTAGGATAAAAAGAGCAGCTCTCCTTCTAGGCAGCCCAGGACGCAAAAACACTTTAATAAAATGGAAACGTGGGTTCCACAAGAATCATTTCGTAAAATCTATAATGCACTCTCATAAAGGTTATATACTCAAGGACATCCCAATAGCCAGAGAGCACCAGTCAAAAGTGGCAGGGGAGAAATTGGCTAAGTAAGAGCACTTCCCCTCTGTCGATAACGTAAAAGGGGCAACGGGCATTTTCTCTCATTAAGTCCATCTGCCTAGGCTAGGTGCCTGGCAGTTCTCCCGCTAATGAGAATCTGCTCTTCCCAATCCTGGAAGAAATAAGTCTTTATCTCTACCCCTTTGTGTGTGCCAATGTCGTGTCAGAAACAATTTTTTGGGAGAGAGACATTTTAAGGCACAACCAGGTATGATCATTCAATCACCCAGCTCTTCAGTCACCTAATGCGATGAGAACAGGGAGCAGTCACTGCTGAGCGATGGTGCCCACTGACTCATTAGATTCAGAAGGGAACCGCATCCCTTCTCATCCACCGCCATCAGGATGCAAGCTTCCCATAAACGCTCAGATAACAATGTACAGCGACTTGCACTTGGGCGGGATCTTTTGTGCAATTCATTAAGTTATGGCAACATGGATTTCTTGCTATGAATATGTCCGTCGAGCAGAAAATGATTTTTGTTTTGATAAGGGTTTTTTTTTTTTTTACCTTTCTATTTCTTGGATTTTAAGAACATGATTCCGGAGAATTATTTGGCTCAAAGGAAAGACAGTCCCGGGATCCTTTTTCATATGCTTATCGACCCTGTGTGGTGGGCAGAATTCTAAAAATGTCCTTGTACATCAGACTGCCAACCTATAGAATGAGCTAATAAAATGGGTGTTGTTTTAAGCCACTCAATTCGTGGTAATATGTTAGAGGGCGATGGAAAGCTAACACACTTGATTTCTTCTCTTTGCATTCTTTTAAATAGCCAAGCAATAAAAGTAGACTGGGGAAAGAAAATTAAGCAGCCTGAGAAACACCCAGGGATTAACTCACGTTATTACAGATCATGAGGTAATCTCAAGAAGAGGAGGCTCCAACTGATACCGTCCTGCCAGTAATTATCATAACATAATTGGGGCAAGGAGAAGAACATCTTCTGGTGAAAGCGTGAGAGACTTCACCAGGTGTTGGGCTTGACCATCATTTCTCCTCAAACTTGAATCATACCAGGAATGTCATGTTGCTTTTTGCACTTCCCTTTTCTCCTTGGCTTAGAAGAGCTCTTGCTCACTCCCGCAGTGATGTGGCCGAGGTCAGGCGTGCCATGACAGCTCTGTGAATGAGCTGGGATCATGCATCATTGTCACCAAGCACAACACAGGTGTCACAAAGCGTTAGAAAAGTGGAAGGTGGAAAGTGGCGATAACACATATCTTGAAATTTCTAGGATTACAAGAAAAGTATACTATGCGGATTCAGGAATTTGGGAAGAGAAAGAGGATAGAAGTATGAGTCTCCTTAAAGAAGGAAACCTCTAAGACAGCGGCACGCTGCTCCACTCTCTACAGCGACTAGGAACAGGTCTGCTGGCCCTGTGCTGTGGTATGGACTGCCCCACTGGTCCCCGCTTCTGCAGATGTGCCTCCAGTCTGGCTGGACTGTCTCTGTACTCCTGGCTTTGCCCTTGTCCTCTGCGGCCAGCAGGAGAGCCCTGCCAGTTCTTAGCACAGATTTTTTTCCCCAGAGATATTCCCCGTGGTAGTGCCTTAATGACACTCTTCTTTCCGATCTCCTCTCCTCACTAGAACGCATATCTCTTGCTTGGTTTAATGGAAAACTGGAGTTTACATAGACTAATGGGCTAATCAAAGAAATGAAGGGGATGCTTTTAGGAATAGAGAAATTAAGGGGCATGAATTTTAATAAACTAATGGGGGCAATGTAGATATTTGGAAAATCCCTCTTTCGAATAATAGGTCAAGCTTTCTTAAAAAAAAAATAGAGGGTTCTTTATGGGGAAAAATGTGGATTCAAAGCCTGTTAGTTCGAGCAAGGTAAAGAAGTATGGCATTCCCTACTGCCAAACTCTCAAAAGAAAAAGCCCAGGGCATTGAACCAGTGTAATGTATTTTATTATCATAGCTTACAGTGTTTCTTTTGCTGATATAAAGCTTCAGAGGATGGATTTTTATTTATCTTTTTAATTAGTACACTTTAAAAAAAAATCCTATAAGTCTCCTGGGTCTACCAAGCAATCATTTTCATTTCCTACCTAAGTGAGTGCTTCTAAATTGTGTAAAGTATTGCTCTATCCTTAAACATTGTAACTGGTCATATATTAAATTCTGATTTGAGGGAAAGAATGAACAGGAGCAGATAATTCAGTTCAGCATTTGCTTTTGGCTTTGCACGTTGACAACAGCGATTTCTTTCTTGCTTATTTATCCCATACCTTCCCAGCGCTAACCTGTAGTGCTCATCACAGCACTGCAATGAGTCATGTAAATACTGCTCATTGTCCAATCTATGAAAACATATTGGGGCTTAAACCTTCATCTTCATGTAAAGAATTCTGATGGTGGCATAAATAAAAGTGGCCTGAACAATTTGCCTATATGGGCATTAATGAGAAATATTGATAGATGCAGCTGATAGGACTTTCACGGTCCCTAGCGATAGCATAGAAAGGTCAAAGGGAACAGTGAGCTCCATGCTGGCTCTGCCCACGGTTAGATTCCTCGACCTGGGTGGATAAAAGACCGTTTCATGGTGGAGGATGTATATTCTCTTTGATCTGAGCCACAGACCCTCCTCACCTACAGATCAAGATGTCTAATAAATATTCTTCCTTTTCTTGCACTAGTAAAGATGAACATTTCATTGATGCCTCCATTTTTCTCTTCCCCATTTCTGATCATTATACGTGCTTCATATTCTCACTGGGTCATGTTTCCCACGCTCCTTCTCTGGAATGGGAATTAAGTTATAGTTTTAGCAATTAAAAAAAAACTGAGAAAAAACACAGAGAAATGATTGGGAACTCCATTGTGGCTCTCCCCTTCTTTAAGTCCATAATTAGGCACATGCGTGTGCAAATGGCGTTCATTTTTCAAAGCAAAATTCTTTAAACGTAGATCCAAGCAGAACACAGCTTTCAATCTATTTGCTTGCCTCTCTGTAATTCACCTAAAGGAAAGACTAGAAGAAGAACTCATCACGACTTTTGGAAGGAAGTCCACCCGGGGCTGGCTGCACTGGGCACAGTATTAGATAGCCGCTCTCCCCGCAGAATGAGACGGATGTGTTTTTGGAAAACAGCTCCTCTACCTTCCAACCTAACTTTAAGCAAATACCATTAAAGCCATCCCTCTGGAATAGGTAGCCGATTGGAGAGTGCTCCAAGAGACCATGATTAAAGGATTAGGGAGGGGAATTCCAGGAACCTAAGAAATAAAAATAGCCAATTCCATTGCATGCTTATTATGCACCAGGGACTGTGGAAAGTGATTTATACATATCATGGTATCTGATGCTTCATACAACCCTATTAGGTGAAGGCACTATTATTACAGCTGGAGAAATTTGGCTTACAGAGATGAATTGCCTAGGCTTAGACCGTGTGGTGGTAAGTGGCAGAGACAAGATTAGAACCTGGATAGTAAAGAGTGTGAAGCCATGTGCTTTATGGCCAGGTTCCTTTACTTCAGTTCATTGGTATACTGTGCTTGTACTGACTGCTTACTTGGTACTGGGCAATGTAATGAATTCTTTATGTGAGTAACTCGTTAAACCCTTCAATTCACTCATGTAATCAAACAACAAATGACTACTGAGAGATAAGGACTCTCAGTAGTCCATTGTACAGTTTTATAAACGGAGGCGAAAAGAAGTTCAGTAAGTTGCAGTCATCATAAAGGGAGCATGACAGACCTGGAAATGGAACTCAGAAAATCTTGCGTCAGAGCCTGTGCCCTTAACCATGGCCTCTCCCTGTGTCATCAAATAACTAACGTGACCCTTCCCTACGAGAGGGAGTCAGGAAAGTAAGTGGAATTTGGGGACCCAGACTCAGTCTCAGACCAACCCGGAGGGCTTGCAGAGGATAATTGGGATGTTCGGCTGCACACGTGACAGAGAAGGCCGGCGCTGACAGAGTCCAGAGGGCAAGGTTTAACAAAGGCAGGGAGGGTTCATTAGCAAGGGAAGGGGGGCAGCCCAGTTGCCGTCAGCTCGCAGTGTCGCCTAGGGAGGCAACACCGTTTGATGGTGTTGCAAATAGGAAGTGACTGCTTACCCGGCTCCAGCTTTCCTTTCCTGCCGTCTGTATCCTGGGTGGACCTCATTAAAACCAGTGACAGCCACTTTGGGGCCAGGTTGCCACAACTGCAAACACCTGAGTCAATCAGGCAAAAGAAGTCATCATTTCCCCTCATGTCAGCTGTAGAAACCCTCACATGAGGGTGTGTGAACAGATGGTGGGCACTGCATACAGGGATCCAAAAGCGTCTAATGAAACGGGAGGCGAAATGCAGGGAGGAACAAGAGGTGGTGTTCAGGGCTTGCTTTGGTCCTAAGGAGACTCGGGGGGCAAGAGCCATTTTCAGGGATGTCGAAAATATACCTGCCCTAATGCGTTCCTCCCAAGCACGTTTGCCTTCAGCAGGAGGGTTGAGAGGTGCATGCATTCAAGCTTAAAGCTGATTTCAGTAATGATCATACCAGTTTATACTTATACGGCATGTTAAAGTTACAAGTGGCTTTCCCATCCATTGTATTACTGAATTTCCAGAGCAGCCTTTGAAAGCAGGCAGGACTAGATCGCCTTTGCAAAGGAGAGAGTTACGGGCTCAAGCCCAGCTATTGCCAGGCCCTGAGAGCTAAAGCAGGGATCTAGATCCCATGACTCCTTCTCTGAGGTTATGGGAGGATGAACAGGGCAATTTGGAGAGAGGAGCAACAGGGGAGCAAGGGTGAAGCTACTAACAGAGGAGAGCATGCCACAGCCAGGAGAGGGGTATCAAGGAAGGAATGGTAGGAAGCAAAGAACACACACAAAGTATTTTATTGGGTTGGCCAAAAAGTTCGTTTGGTCTTTTCCATTAGATGGCTCTAGTGGTACTTAGTCATCTTTCATTTCATTCGAAACAATTCTGTTAGGTTGTGTTGTAACAGTGTGCATTTCTAAAAAACATTGAAATTGGTGAATTTTTGTGTAGCCATTTTAATATTGAGGATGGAAGAAAATAAGCAATATTTTTGGTGTATTATGCTTTATGATTTCAAGAAGGGTAAAACTGCAACTGAAATGCAAAAAAAAAAAGATTTGTGCAGTGTGTGGAGAAGGTGCTGTAACTGATGGAATGCGTCAAAAGTGGTTTGCGAAGTGGCGTGCTAGAGATTTCTCGCTGGATGATGCTCCATGATCAGGTAGAGCAGTTGAAGTGGATAGCAATCAAATTGAGACATTAACTGAGACCAATCAATGTTCTACCATGTGGGAGATAGCCAACATACTAAAAATATCCAAATCAATAAAGTTATTGGTGAAAATGAAAAATGTGCTTTTTATTTTACAGAAAAAAAAATAAACTTTTTAGCCAACCTAGTATTTAAGATAAGATAGATGGAGGTTTGTGGTTCTATAAATAAAGGAGCACTCACATTGACCTGGTTTGTTATCCAGTCAGCTCATGAAGTTACATAAAAGTGTTGGCTTTTCAGATGGGTAGGATATTCTCAAGGAGCAATGGGGTGGAAAGATCTTTTTTAGTTTCTTTTTTAAAGAAATATTTTGTTTATTTACTTTTAGAGGGGAAGGGAGGGAGAAAGAAAGGGAAAGGAACATCAATGTGTGATTGCTTCTTGTGTGCCCCCTACTGGGGACCTGGCCTGCAACCCAGGCATGTGCCCTGACTGGGAATCAAAATGGCAATCTTATGGTTCACAGGCCAGCAGTCAGTCCACTGAACTACACTAGCCAGGGCCTGGGTGGAGAAAACTTTAAGGTGGATGAGACAATATGAATGAACGTGAAGATGCAGAAACCAAGGACAGAGATGAAGAACAATGCATTACCCAGTGCAGTTGTTGCATTGTATATGTGAAAGGGAATAGCAGAAAATAAAGCTGGAAGGCGAGGGTGATATCATACGCACCTAAAGTCAAGCTAAATAGTTTGATCTTAATTATTAGATTTCGTAGAACCAATAACAGTTTATAAACATGGTGGTAACACAATGTCTACTTCATGGGTTTCTTGTGATATTTTAATAAAATGTTGATGTAACAGTGCCTTGTAAAAATATGATTTAAGGAATTAATGTAATTGTATGCATTCATTCATTTCACAAGTATTATTTGAGGGTCTGTTACTTATCAGACATGGTATGCCTAGGCATTTCATATTCATAAATGAATAAGACTTATCACTATACACTGAAGCTTGCAGCCTATTGGGGAAAATGAACATTTCGATAATTACAATTAAGTACTCTGAGATAAAAGTACATATGGTCCTGGAAAAGTACAGAAGAAAGATTTGATGACCACTTCCTGGAAGAGTCAGAGAAGAAATAATATTTAAGTTGAATCTTGAATAAGCATAGATATAAAGGTAGGAGCTAAAACTATTAAACTTTGAGGAGAACATAGAAGAAAATATTTGAGATACTAGATTAGACAAAGATTCTTCAGACAAATCACAAAGAGCACAAACCATTAAAGAAAAATGCTGACATGGATCTTATTAAATTTTAAGGTTACTTTAAGTAAAAGAAAAAGCAACCCATGGACTGGGGCAGAAGTATATTCAAGACATAATGGACAGAAATCTTATATCCAAAACTATAAAAAGAGTTCTTACAAGTCAATAACAAGAGAACAACCCAATAAAACAATGAGCCAAAAAGTTTCAACAGACACTACAAAGAAGATATACAAATGCCAATAACCACAAGAAAAGATGCTCAACATCTTTGGTCATTAGGGTAATGCAAAATAAAACCACAATGAGATACCATTAGGTAGCCAAAATGGTTAAAATCAGAAAACACTGATTATAACCTAATTAGGTGAGAATGTAGAGCAACTGAAATCCTCATGTATTTCTGGTAGGAATACAAAATGTTAAAGCCCATTTCTTTTTTTTAATATTTTATTTATTTATTTTCAGAGAGGGAAGGGAGGGAGAAAGAGAGAGAGAGAGAGAGAAACCTCAATGTGCGGTTGCTGGGGGTCATGGCCTGCAACCCAGGCATGTAGCCTGACTGGGAATCGAACCTGTGACACTTTGGTTCGCAGCCTGCGCTCAATCCACTGAGCTATGCCAGCCAGGTAAAGCCCATTTCTTAAAAAATAAAAATAAAAAATAATATGGAACTGCTTTGTAAAACTAAAAAGACTATATGAGGTCGGTCCAGAAAGTATCCATCCATGTACTATGAAAAGTAGAGACATTTGTTGAAGAAGATACAAGGTACAAGAAACAATGTACATGGGACAATAATACCTCAGTCCCCTTCAGAGTAGGCACCTTGGGACCTCACACAGCTCTCCCAATGGCTATCAGCTGCCCCATCGTATTTTCCTGAATCTCATCAGTGGTCTGAACTCTCTTCCCTTTCAAAAGTGATTTTAGTTTTGGGAAAGGCCAGAAGTCGCAGAGCACTAAATCTGGGCTGTAGGGGGGCTGAGTCACCTGGGTGACTTGACGTTTCACCAAAAAACTCTCCACTGGACGTGATGCCTGACGGGACATGTTGTGATAAAGCTGCCAATCACCAGTTGCCCACAGCTGTGGCTGTTTTCATTGTATTGCATCTCTAAACCAACAAGGAATATTGAGGTAGTACTCCGCATTAACCGTTTGGCCTGGAGTGCCATACTTGTGATGGACAACACATTCCCAATCAAAAAGCACAGTTAACATGGTCTTGATCTTGCTGCAACTTTGCCACACCTTCTTCAGGTGTGGAGAACCAGGACCTTCCACTGGGACAAATGGGCTTTTGTTTCCAGATCATAGCTGCAGACCCGCAATTCATCGCTGGTTATGACCTTCTTAAGCAAATCTGGTTTATTGGTAGTGGTTTGAATCAAGTCATTAGCAACCACCGCACAATGTTCCTTCTGTTCTGGTAGCAGAAGCTGTGGAACGAATTTTGCCATGACACGTTTCATGCCAAGATCCTGCATCAAAATCTGGGACACAGTAGTTGTTGGAATCCCTAGATCAGCCTCTAGTTCTCACACTGTCAATTGTTGATCTTTGTTGATTGCAGCCCGTACACATTCAACAGTCTCAGGTGATCTGCTTGTTGCGGGCCTTCCAGAACATGGATCCCTTTCAACAGATTCTCAACATCTTTGAAGCATTTGTGCCACACTTTTATTTGTGCTGCACTATTACATCATCACTGAAAGCCTTCTGAATCATCCAAATAGTTTCTGCAGAGGAACGTTCAAGCCTAATGCAAAATTTGATGCAGATTCATTATGCTACTCACTCAGCCATTTTGAATGCAACGGCCACACAGTACACATGCTCGCTCAACAGTGTCTACCACCCCCACTGACTAGTACAGTGATATCATCATTGTTCACACATGTGCATTCCAGCCCACTCTCCTAGGCTGCCAGGTTATATTGATGTTGCACAAACTGTTCTCAGTATATTAGCAATAGCTGGACTTTTTATGGACAGGCCTCATATAACACAATCCCACACCTAGGTATTTACCCAAGGGAAATTAAAACAGGCCCACACAGGGAGTTAGCAGTATTATTCACAATATCCTAAAACTGAACACAACCCAAATGCCCATCGGTAGTGGAATAAATAAGCACACTGTAGTATATCTATACTATAAACTTTAAGAGAGTAAGGTCTGGTGGTACTTATCTAAGTATAGAATTAAAAATAAATTAGGGCCATAAAGGGGACAGTGGTACATAATGGCTTTATGCTTTGACAATGTAGATCCAGCACAGCTGGCAAAAATTAGAGGACAATGAGAAGTCTAAATTCACTGCTCAATTACTTAAAAATACTTAAGCAACTTTAAATAAACTTTATTTTTAATGCTTAGAGATTAAAATAATCTTACAAAGAAATGTTTAAGGTAAATAAAGTCCAAGATGTGACATATCATCTTTCTCCCTAATATTTAAGTTTTCTCTGATCTGCCTAGTCTTATTCCAAATATATATTCCTAAATCATTTTCTCTATTTCATCAGGGATGTATGGATTTGGGTCACTTATTCTAAAAAAAATGTAGAGCTAAAAATATTAAGCAGATATAAACAGGGATATCTTAAAAGTTGATCTTTAAAGCTCTTCATTGTTCTGAATAAGTTAGTTGACAATTATGCAATGATTGTTCAGTGCAAGATTTCTGAATATGCCAAATAAAACACCAAGTTACAGATTCATATGAAACAGGATATTCCAACCCAGGTATTACTATATTGCATATATTAAAGCATAATAAGAATATTTTAGTTTCTGATTATCACAGGACTACTGCACTAATCACCTTCAAGAACTAATACAACAGTGATGCAAGGAAAACAAAAATCTAAACACACCATGATTACCACAGGGATATCTCTGATGAAATATTAATATATATAATAAATGGCAATTTTGAAAGTTTTCTTAAATTGTGTTTTAACCATGTTTGTCTCCATTAAGCCTCTAAGTTAATTAAATAGGCAAGCCAACTTGAGACAAAGAAATTGATTTTCTGCGTAGGATACTCTCAGTAGAGTAGCAGACATAAAAAAAAAGGATCAATTTTTCTTCATGGTGTGCAAATTAAGCTCTATTCAGAAAAAAAATTAACAGAATCCCCGTTCCCTTGGGTTCTTTTGTTCTTTCGGGATATGTTAATCAAGTAAATATGGCAGGAAGGGAAAATACATCTGAATGTTCCTTGTACCTTTCACCTTTGGGAAAACAAAGTCTCCTGTCTCATTAGAGAGAACCTCTAACCACTCCTTCCAGCCCGCTCCCCAGTGGCGCCTGGGCATGAGGCCTAAGGAGTGGATCCCAGCTCCTTTCTACCCATCAAGCAATCCTAGAAGCAATCTAATCAGCACAGACCAATACGCACTGCATTTTTTATTAAAACCAAGACAGCCTACTCTTTTGCCTTTCATTTCATCATAATCTCCTCATCTCCATCCCAGTACTCCCAAGCACACAAGGGTCTCACTTTTATTTACTTCTGCAAACAAAAAACCAGGAGCATCCACATTGGCCAGTATTTGTAAGGCTAGAGAAATTTTAACTGTGGCATCCCTACCCTGGTCTCTTTGCTATGGGACTTCGTTGTTTTAGTGACTTATTCTAGAATTAGTGAATGGCGGATTCTCTAGTACGTTACTTAACTAAAAATTAAAAGAATACCCTTTTGTGAATGTTGATGCAGAGAAGTGTGGTTTTGAATGGAAGGTGGAAGAAAGCATTTTTCCTATACCCTTTTGTTCATTATCTACATCAGGAGGGTCAAACTTATTGTCACCAGGGACCGCATCAGCCCCGCGGTTGCCTTCAAAGGGCCGAATGTAACTTTAGGACTGCATAAATGTAACTACTCCTTAACTAGGGGCAAGGAGCTTGGTGCTGCCACCAGGTAAAACAAGGTGCAGGGCCGGATAAACCAAGGTGGAGGGCCAGATTTGGCCTGGGGGCCTTGTGTTTGCCACCTGTGATCTACATAATGATATCAATAAAGCTTTCTATATTCCAGAAGATACGTGTCAACAGTTTAAATATCATACTGTAGTATTCACTGTAGACCATGCCATTTCTGAGACAATTACGTGCCAAGATGAATACATCCTTTATACGTCTTCTGTTTCAATTGAATAACACCAAGACCTTAATCATTTGTTAAGGTGGTATTACTGTTTCACGAGGGGAGGATTTGCTAATAAATGAAGTTCAAGAAGGAGCTTTTCAATCATTTCAGAAAATTCTTTTTTCCCACACTTTGTAATTCTAAACCCATGGATGGCGAGCAATGTGCTTTTTTAGATGTAAGGATCACAGTGTTGAGAGATTGCAAAGTAAAGCTATGCCTGATATTGTATAATATGAAATTATACTACATAATTTAAAATATAATAATAGATTAAAATACACATTTACATTTTACATTATAATATATCACCCAATTATAGCTTAACCCCATGTTATTGTATTCAGATACCCCATGGTGAAATGTAATTTTACATTTACATTACGTAGATCACAGGGTCACTGAAATGTAAAGTTCCGAAGAACATACATAACTTGGAACATATGTGACCAGCGTGGCTTAGCGTGCTTTCTGTAGGCTGTCATCTAGTCACTGCTTCGTGTGCCCGAGCAGACCTCAAATATGGAAGACTGGACATAGATGAGGGCAGAGTCATCCTGATGTCCTTGAGGTAGATGAAACACACTGCTCCGTTCTCCCTCTTCAGTGTTCTATCCACACAGAGCTAGCCTGTGCACATTTCTGCCCCTCACCCAGGTTTAGTCTTTGAAATCAGAATCCACCCCTGGGAAACTTACACTCACACTCAGTGCCCTTAGCGTAATAGATACTGAAAATATTTGGGGATGAAGCACATGGTACCCCGGGTTCTCAAGGTACTCCAAAGTGGAGGAGAGGGAGAGCTCTTTGGGTAGAAACAAATAAGCCAGGAGTGATAGCCATGCTGAGCAGGGGCAACCTGAACAGTGGGAATTGTTTAAAACTGGAAGCAAGAGCTTACTTGGGTAAATCCCAGAACCTTTAAGTTTTGTTTTGGAAATGAGAGAAGCTGGGTGACAACAAGGCAGGTGAGATCAGAGCCAATCTGGGTCGCGGGGAGCATCTGTGGAGCAAGGAGCTGAGGGCCTGCCAAGGCTCTCTATCTCTCGTGTGTGGCTTGCCCTTCTCCACCCTATACCCTGGAAAAGAACTCCTGGAACGGGCCTCACTTCACTTTTCTCTCAGCCTCTCCTGGGGAAAGGGGTTGATCAGATCAGCTTCCCATGAGGAGTCTGTTATTCTTGAAAAGAATCCAGGCTTGAAACTATCAAAGCTCAAGTGCATTTATGGAAAATGTAATTTACCTGAAGGCAAAAATATATTTATTTGGGGAAGCAGAAATGGGACAAAAAGCCAGAGTATCATCATCATCATCATTGGGTCCACTTCTCTCCTTTTCCATGTAGTAACTTACCCTGGAATCGGCAGGACTGTACACAGAGAGGGTATTTACTACTCGAGGTGCCTTCAGTTCAGCAGATTTACGCCCACTCTCTGGCGTGATGAAAAGGCCCACTCAGGTACTCTTGTGCTTCTGTCTCTTCCCCTGTGGTTTCTCAAAGCTCTGTGAACTGCTCACGAAACCAGGGCCAGGAGAAAGCCAGCCCTCCAGGCCTGGTGTTTGCAGTGCCGGAGCCCGGCTCTGCCTCCAGACCGCATGAGTCCCTAGTTCCATCCAAGAAGCAGGACAACATGATTTCATTGCTGTCTTCCTTCTTGAACCACTTTCTCAGATGTCATGGCCTTCTCTGCAAACTTCTGCTGCTCCAGGGCAGCTAGGGTTCAGAGATTTGTGTCTCAATTATAAGAGTCCCAATTGCGAAATCTTGAAGTGAGAATATGAGCCCCCAGAGAAACAACGTTTGATGGTGATGACTGGTGATGATGATGATGATGATGATGAATACATCCATGACTGGTCTCTCCTTTTTCACTTGCTATTTGGCACCAGCGGTGCAGGTTAAACACTCATAACGACATTGACTAACACAAGATAAACTTAATGACATTTCATCTCTCTTCTAAAGATCTCACACGGGTTCTCAATTTTGATTCCTACAATCCCCTTACACATTAGCTACTGTCACCTTCATTCCCAGGAACCTGAGTCATATAGATTTGGGGCAGCTTATGCAAAGGCATGCAAGAAGTGACCACACCAGGCTTCAAAGTCCAGACTTTCTGGTTCCAAAGCTTGAGCTCATAAGTCATGTCATTTACCTGCTTGACAAACACCTACTCATTTTTATAAAGTTCAACTTAAGAGTTTGCTCTCTGCAGCTTTCCCTTCTGTCCCCCTCATCAGGTATGAATACCATAGCAAAAACTGTGTAATCACCATTTTAAGTTCTGTGTCAGGCTCTATGCTTAGTGCTGTACTTACATAACCCTTACAAAGTTAGATTGCCTCCAGGCCAGGCAATAAGGTGGTTTTATTCCAAGTCCTACACTGTAAAATTAAATTGTAGTTTCGGTCTTTATTGCATTCTCTCTAAAAACTCCAGAAGGAGAATTACATTCATAGCACAGGGCAACACTTCTTAGGCTCCCTCTCCATCTCCCTTCCCATCCCTCCACGCACCCTCCAGCATCCCTCAAGTCCACAAAGCAGTGCGTGAGAGCCGCCGCCAATCCTACTTCTTCCAAACTTCTGAACCTCTTCCTGAAACCCATCCCACGATGGCTCCTGTGCTTGCGCTCGTGCTCTCTCTCCCTCTCTTTCTCTTTCCCTCTCTCTCTCTCTCTCTCTCTCTCTCTCTCTCTTTCTTCCGCCTTCTGCTTCTTTCCAAATCCATTTTTTTCACTAGAGTAGCTTTGTATTCTTCACAGTATAAATCAAGCTACTATGTTTTACACTTTTTTTGCCTTGACCTTGGCTCTTCGTAGCCAATAGAATGAATGGTGAATGAAACCTCATCACAGAAGCAGCAACCCTAGCAAAAGGGAGGCTCCTTCTCACACTTTGAGAAAGGAATGTTTTCCTTCTATGGAACACAGAAGACCTCAAATTGTTTCATCTACCTTTAATGATATTTAGGAAGCCACGTTCAAGTAGGTGTCGGTAAAGGATCAGATATGACCTTCAAACTGAGTTACGTTCTTTTGCCTGTTTGTCTTAATGGACAATGATGCTGGGTAATGGTAATGTAGGCATCCCTGTCTTGTTCCTAGCACTAGTTGTCATTTCACTTGTGTTTTCCCATTAACATAGTCTGGGCCTTTGCATACATATTCCATAAATATTATTAAATATTTTATCAAGAATTTATGTTGAATTTCACAAACATCTGTTTAGCATATCAGTAGATGACCTCATAAGTTTTCACACTGGAGTTCTAGGCCCAGATGATTTCACAGAGGGCTTCTGGTGTACCTTGAAATAAACAATTCTTATCTGTTTTTCTACTCTAGAACCTAGTGTAGGAAAGAAAAACTTCTGTAAAGCAAATGTAACAGTGAGCAAAATACCAAATTTCCTCAAAAAGATTACACACACACACAAGATAACTACATGTGAGTCTTGCTCAGAAAATGGATGCTAGGATTCTATATGACAAACAATTCATCAAGGCATTACAAAATAGTAAGTTATGAGCAACTGAGATTTATTCAAGAATGAAATGATAATTTGCTGTAAGAAGACCCATTGCTAAAATACTTCATATTAATTTATTTAAGAAGAGAAATTACATGGTTATCTATATGCAGAATAAGGTAGCCCTTGAAGACATGGTCTACTGGAATTTTTAACAATTTCTTCTGGGGTCTGTTTTAATAAATCATATTTCCCTATAATATTGTCTATTTCATCCAGGTTTTGAAACATGTCTGCTTAGGTTGAACAAAGTAGTCTCTTATTATTTTCAATTGACTTTTCTGTTTTATTCCCAATCATCATTTCTTATTTTAGATAGTTATATTTTTTCTTGATTAGTCTATCCAGTGGTTTGTCCTGTTGTTTTATATAGAGTTTTTCATTGTATTTATTTTTTAAATAATTTAGTTTTCTAACTCATTAATTCCTGCTTTTATCTTTGTAATCCCTTCCTTCTACTTTTTCTATAGCCTATTTTGTTATTTACTGATAAAGATATGAAATATAAATATTATTCTGAGTACTGCTCTAGCTATGCCTTATAATTTCAATTCATATTGTTTTATTACTATCTTCTAAACAGTGTGCAATTTCGGTTAATATTTCCTCTTTTTATTCAAGGATTAAGAGAAAGTCATTTTCCCCCCCGAATGTAAGGACTTTTATTTTCTGGGTTTTGTCATTCTTGTTTTTGTTATTTCCAGTTTTGCTATATTATCATAAGAAAATGTTTGCCATATTATTTCCAACTTTTGAAATTTATTGAAATTTTTTGGCAGTGGAGTACATGGTTGATTTCATGAATATTCTATAGGCGTCTGGAAAAACAGCATGTTCTTTATTTACAGAGTTCGGAAAATATCAGTTAGATCTTTCTCATTAACTATATTATTAGGTCTTCCATTTGTGCTGACTTTAAGTCTCAAGTCACTGGACACATGTCTTCTGATACATGTTTTCAAACGATGCACACCCTAGGTCACACTGGATCTTTTTCTCTCTGCCCCCTACCTCCTGTACTTCCTGTTGTTTTAAAAATTCTTGCACAGTAACACCTCTCAGCACATTCAAGATCCTTGAGAACAGGGGTCCTGTCTTGTATGCTGCTGTATTCTCAGGACCTGGCAGCTCTTGGCACATAGAAGGTTCTCAGAATCATTTGTTGAATGAATGAATGAATGAATGAATATCTCTGTAACTTGCATGCCTTTAGAATTACTCTTAGAGAGAAAGTGAGAAACAGGAAGAAAATATTATGGATAGATTGGAAGGCTCTGGCAAGTAGGTAGTCTTCCAAACAAGTCCTCTGATTCCCATCCAGACATTGAAGCCTACCTACCATATTGGTCCCCAGATGTGGCCAATAGCATGCCATCAGTCCAAGTATACCAGGAAGAATGGGAAAGTGACGAGTGTTCATCACCAGCATTTTCTACTTCCTTTGTTCTGTACCCTGCCCCTGAAGAGGCTACTATTCTCATATGACTGCTCTGGTTCCACAGCCGAGAAACCTCCTCAGTCCTTTTTCTCCCTTCTCTGTTGGCAATTCCAGCCAATTAAAGCCAGTCTCAGTGGAGTATTAGTTTTATTAAAGTAAATTAGCAATGAGTTGTGACTGATTCAACTTAATTTTTCAGGACATATATTCATCCCCAAATGGGAGCCTGCTGATATAAGTAAATTTTTAGTTAGTTGTTACTTATCTTTTCTGAATAGCCCACACTACCTCCATGCTTAATGATGCTTTTAGAATGCATGGAATCAGTATAGTTTAGAGCAGGCAGCTATATAGAGTCTTGCCCTTCTGCTTTCTTCCTTATCTAAAAAGAATTAGGGAATTTGATTAGCTCCAGAAAGTTGTCTTAGCTCTAAAATTCTGTGATTGGTATTCTGTTATCTATCCTTTGCAAATTACTATAAATAACCTCAATCACCATTGGAGACTTAGTACAAACAAGCAAGGCGAATGTTGAAATATATATTGAAAATGAATCTTCAAATTAAGGATGGGGATTGTAAAGTCAGTCTTTGATCATGCAGCGCACTGGGGCATGGCACAAATCATCCTCATACGGAGCAACAAAAATCTGTTAGTAATGGGCTGATATCCAAAATATGTAAAGAACTCAACAACATACAAGTCAACAATAACAAAACAAATAATCCAATAAAAATGGGTGGAGCATCTAAATAGAAACTTTTCCAAGGGAAACAAACAGATGGCCAACAGACATATGAAAATATTCTCAATATCACGAGTTGTAAGAGAAATGCAAATCAAAACCAATATGAAATACCACCTCACACTGTAAAAATGGCTATTATTAAGACAAAAAATAACTGGTACAGCCACAATGGAAAACAGTATGGAGGTTCCTCAAAAAATTAACAGTAGAGCTACCATAAGACCCAGCAATCCCCCTTCTGGGTATCTACCCATAAATTTTGAAAACATTTACTTGTAAAGATATACATACCTCTATGTTCTGTGCAGTATTAATCACAATAACTGAGGCATGGAAACAACCTAAGTGTCCTTCAATAGATGACTAGATAAAGGAAGATGCCATACATGCATACAATGGAATATTACTCAGCCACAAAAAGATAAAGTATTGCTATTTGTGACAATATGGATGAATCTTGAGAGTACTATGCTAAGTGAAATAAGTCAGACAGAAAAGGACAAGAACTGTATAATTCATTTGTATGTGGGACATAAAACAAAAAGCAAGAAATGAACCAATAAAATAAACACACCCATAAAAAACAACATACAGAAGTGTACAGAGAGGTAGCACCCAACTGGTACACCAAGACAGCAGTTGACCTGTCCTTATGTGAACAGGAGCCAGAAAACCTTGAGAACTTAGAACTAAGCAGTAGTTCCTTCCTCAATGAGGATATGGCACAGGGGAAAATGGAACTAAACGTTGAGCTGCTGCCGAGTCCAATCAGCACACATGGCAACATCCTGAGAAGATCCAACAGTGCCCTTTTGATCAATGAGCATGGTGATAATTCACAGGTGTTCCAGGCTGACACATTAAGAACTAGAAGAAACTGCACAACATTTATGACGTAACACTCACCGTCTTTTTGCCACCTTCTCCCATGCATACTTCTATCAGTCGCCTTTATCAAATCAAACAGAAAGACGCCATGGATTTAGTAAAGAAAGAAACAATGCATGAATGGGCAGGACAAAGTACAATACAGATAAGTTGATCTTGGGAAGAAAGTTTGAACTTGAGTGACAAAAGTTTAGAAAGAAAAATGTCCAAATGGATTTAATGCCAGTATCCTCAGCAGCTTCTCCATCGTTACAAACTTGAGTTGCACCAGTTTGTTTGCAGGTCCTGTTCCCAGTCCTACCCAACAATTTACAATGAGAAGACAAAGTTCCACCAACACTATACACTATAAGATCAAGTATCCTTGGATCATTAAAAAGATGAAATGGTATTTGAATATCAGCCAAAGAGGCTTTTCCAAAGCACAACCAATGTGTTTTCTTCTGACATGAATGTCTGTCTATCATCCGTTCAGATGCTCTTAATAGAAACGACAGCAGTACAGGATCTCCTTGTAATTCACCAGCTAAAATCAGCACTGTCAGAAACTCTCCTGTGTCACCTGATGATTCAAGGTCTCCATTGATTACAGTAGATGCCCTTTCAACTAAGAGATTCACCCATCCCAAGACTTTCTCACCAATGGAGACAAACACATGGGTATTCTCTCACTCCACTTCCACTCATGTTTTCTCTCTCTCTCTCTCTCTCTCTCTCTCTCTCTCCACCCCCCCACTCACTCACCTACCCACTCACTCTCACACACAAACAAAGTTGGAGCAATAACAGAATTGTATGGTATAACTTAGACTAGTTCCTAGTTATCTTTTTTCTCTAAAATTGTATTTATTTATAGAACTCGAAAGTCTAATTCTTGTGTATCCCCTTAAAAGTAATGCGGCAATATTTTCAAAGATGTTTTCCAAATAAGAACTATGTTGAAGATACAATTATACATCTTCAAGCTGCTAATATAGAAACATGCTATACCTGGACTTCAGAAAAAAAAAAATAGAGAACACTATTTATTTATATAAATAAATTAAGTTATGAGTTCTGATGAAGAAAAACAAACTCACAGATACAAACAACAGAATGGTAGTTACCAGAGGGTAAGGGGGGGGGCGGTGGAAGGAAAACAAACAGGGTAAAGGGAGTCAAATACATGGTGACAGGAGACTCAACTTTGGGAGAAAGTACACAACAGGGTACAAAGATGTTGTATTATAAAGTGGTACACCTGAAATTTACATAATGTTATTCATCAATGTTACTCCAATAAATTCATTAATTTTAATTTAAAAAATTATGTTACCAATGATCAAAAACAAATAAAAGAAGGGGGAAGCATGTAAGAGATCATCTGGTCCAAAGCTGCAGGCATAAATCGCCTGGAAAGAGGGATTATAGGTATTATAGGAAGCATTCTGGTCAATCAAACATTAAGAATGCTCAGTATCACTAGCCATCAGAGAGATGCAAATTAAAACCCCAGTGAGATACCACTTCACACCAGTCAGAATGGCCATCATAAACAAATCCACAAACAACAAGTGCTGGTGAGGCTGCGGAGAAAAGGGAACCCTAGTGCACTGTTGGTGGGAATGCAGACCGGTGCAGCCACTGTGGGAAACAGTATGGAACTTCCTCAGAAAACTAAAGATGGAACTGCCTTTTGACCTGGCAATTCCACTGCTAGGATTATACCCTAAGAACCCTGAAACACCAATTCCAAAAAACCTATATACTCCAGTGTTTATAGCAGCACAATTTACAATAGCCAAGTGCTGGAAGCAACCTAAGTGCCCATCAGTAAATGAATGGATCAAAACACTATGTTACATTTACACAGTGGAATTCTACGCAGCAGAGAGAAAGAAGGGGCTCCTAACCCTTGCGATAGCATGGATGGAGCTGGAGAGCATTATGCTAAGTGAAGTAAGCCAGGCAGTGAAAGACAAATACCACGTGATCCCACCTATAAGTGGAAACTAATCAACAAAAAAATAAGCGACCAAAATAGAACCAGAGACACTGAAATAAAGAACAAACTTACAGTACCAGAGGGCAAGTAGGAGGGGATAACCAGGGAAGGGCAAGTGGGAAGGGTCATCAAGGAACATGTATAAAGGGCACATGGACAAACCCAAAGCGGGTAGGATTGAGGGTGGGAGGCGGGGATGTGTGGGGTGGGGGAAGTGGTCAGGGGAAAATGGAGACAACTGTACTTGAATAACTAACTAACTAAATAAATAAATATCAAATATTCTAATTAATGATTACATCCAAGATGCTACAAAACTTAATGCTGAAAGAAGTACAGTACAATAAAAATATTCCAAGTGTTAAAACTACAATGAATATATGACATCATAGTGGAAATAAAGTTGGTTCAAGAATCCTATTCCAGGCACGGCTTTGCTCTTTTGTTTTAAAGAGATTATTTTATGTACTTTTAAAGAGAGGGGAAGGGAAGGAGAAAGAGCAGGAGAGAAACATTGATCAGTTGCCTTTCGCATGCCCCCAGCTGGGGACCTGGCTCACAACCCGTGTATGTACCCTGACCGGGAATCAAACTGATGACCTTTCGGTTGGCAGGCCAGTGTTCAATCCACTGAGCCACACCAGCTGGGGCTATATTGAAATATTTTTGAAAGCTCAATGTATCCTACACAATATACATGGTACTAATAGTTGATGGTGACAATATGTTTCAGAATGGTAGAGAAAATTGGGTGATATTATGCAGATTTAGTATTTTCATAATGTTCCCCATAAACAGAATGCCTTCAATATTATCACCATGAGTCATATTGGATAAAGCTCAACAAAAGTTTATGGAAAAGATCAAATTCAATTATGAATTATAAAAGCATAAATGAACCTCTAAGTCACATTTGATGATACAATTTGCATCTTGTTTATCTAAAATTCCACAGGAATAATTTTGCCCAGTTCTCTGAAATTAACATTTTTAGATTTAAAGATAAAACTGAGCCATTTCAGGACAAACAATAATTTATTTATTTTTAAAGTCATTTTATATTTTTCAGTTACAGTTGATATACAATATTATATTAGTCTCAGATGTACACCCCAGTGATTAGACATTATATAACTTACCAAGTGATCATCCTGATAAATCTATTACCCATCTGACACCATACATAATCATTAGGATATTATTATTGACTGTATTCCCTATGCTGTACTTTACTCCCCTGTGGCTATTCTGTAACAACCAATTTGTACTTCTTAATCCCCTCACCTTTTTCACCAGTCCCCTGAATCCCCCTCTCATCTGGTAACTGTCAAAATGTTCTCTGTAACTGATACTCTTTCTGTTCTGCTTGTACATTTGTTTTTTTCAGATACAATTGTCAATAGATATGTATTTATTGCTAATTTACTGTTCATATTTTTGATATATTTTTCTTCTCAAAGAAGACCCTTTTAACATTTTTTTATAATGCCGATTTGGTGGTGATGAACTCCTTTAGCTTTTTCTTATCTGGGAAGCTCTTTATCTATCCTCCCATTCTAAATGATAGCTTGGTTGTAGGTCCTTGTTTTTCATCACTTTGAATATTTCTTGCCACTCCTTTCTGGCCTCCAAGGTTTCTGTTGAAAAACCAACTGACAGTCTTATAGGAGCTCCCTTGTAGGTAACTAACTGCTTTTCTCTCGTTGCTTTTAAGATTCTCTCTTTGTCTTTAACTTTTCGCATTTTAATTATGATGTGTCTTGCTGTAGGTCTCTTTGGGTCCATCTTGTCTGGGACCATCTGCACTTCCTGGATTTATAAGTCTATTTCCTTCACCAGGTTAGGGAAGTTTTATGTCATTATTTTTTCAAACATGTTTTTAATTTCTTACTTTCCCTCTTCTCCCTCCAGCACTCCCATGAAGTTTATATTGGTATGCTTGAAGTTGTCCCAGAAGCTCCTTACACTATCTAAATTTTTTGGATTCCTTTTTTCTTTTTGCTGTTCTGATTGGGTGTTTTTTGCTTCCTTATATTCCAAACTGGTGATTTGATTCTCAGCTTTACCTACTCTATGTTAATTCCCTGTAAATTATTCTTCATTTAAGTTAGTGTATCCTTCATTTCCAACTGGTTCTTTTTTATGGTTCTATGTCCTTTTTCATGGTGTTGAAGTTCTCACTAAATTCCTTGAGCATCCTTATAAGCAATGTTTTGAACTCCGTATCTGGTAGTTTGCTTGCCTCCATTTCATTTAGCTCTTTTTCTGGAGGTATCTCCTGTTCTCTTCCTGGCTCTGGGAGCCTCGGCTGGGAGGCCTGGTGTGGGGCTGGGACCCCTCACTCTTCAAAGGGGACCTCCAGAGTTGTGATATTCCTTCCAATTTTTATCTGCTACATATGGGTTTGTGAACATCCCATTCCTCATCTCTACCCTTCCTACCAGTCTCGATATGGCTTCTTCTTTAAATCCCTAGTTGCAGGACTTCCAGTCAGCTAGATTTCATGTGGCTATGAATGATTGTTGTTCTGCAGTTTGGCTGTAATTTTGATGTAGTTATGGGAGGATGCAAGTGTAGCATTTACCTATGCCACCATCTTGACCAGAAGTCCAAAGGATAATTTTAAAAGAGGAATAGTAGCAAGAAAACTAGCCCTTCACTGATAGTTTTGATTTCAAGTGCAGCAGTTGCCTGAAATTTCTCAACTGCTGCCGTCTCGGAAATAGTTACATGAGCCTGACTCCCACGTTTAACTTTAATGAAGATCCTAAATTGGATGAAATAATCAATTAATCTAACTAATTTGCAGTAGTCAAGGCAGCAATTCTAATAGGAGGATGGGAGTACAAGAGGTCAACTCTACCGTGATGATGAGACTTGATATGTTTGAGCATTGACAAGGTACAAGACCCAATTCTAAGCAATACCCACTCATTTCATGTCGATCTCAATCCTTACAGCAAACCTATGAAATGGGCCCTTCATGTATTAATTTTTCAGCTGAGGAATCTGAGACACAGAGTGATTAAGTGTCTTGGCCAAGCTAGAAAGAGGCAAGACTTGGTTGGGTCCTCAAAGCTGAATACTGGTGCTAGTGGGTTTTGCCACCACACCAACCCAGCACTGATAGAGTGCATGGCCATTATTTCTTTTCTTTACCTCCATAAGCAGGTTTCTCAAGGCAGGAACCAGATATTATCTCTCAGCCTCTCACGGGAGGAATAATTTACAATGATTTGTTGATTGACTGCTAAAAATATACAATTCATTTTGGGACCCTATAAGTGTATATGCAATGAAAACAAGAAATTAAGATGAGAATTTAAGTGATTCCAGAAAAAAAAAACCTTACAATGGAATGTTTTGGAGTAGAAATTATCCAGTTTTACATCCTATGATCAACATAAAGAGCAAATGTATTAATTCAGACTACCTTGGATGGTGGTTAGCTTGAATTATAATGTATGATTAAACAGGAGTTCTTCATAAGTTTTCTATAAAGAGTGAGATAGTGAATATATTGGGCTTTCTGGCCTGTAAGACCTGTGTTGCAACCACTCAACTCTACTATAGACAATATGTAAATGAATAGGTACAGTAGCAAACTTGATTTAACCCCTGGGCAGTAGTTTGCCAATCTTGAACTTCAGAATAAGTAAGCTAATTTTTAATAGCTACCATATACATGTGCAAGAAGGAAGCTGAATGAATAGATTAAAAATGAATATATTATGGTTCATAATCTCTTATACTATTATTTTCACAGATTATTTTATTTCTTCTTTTCCTTAAATAAAATTCCCTCTTTAAAAAGTCCAAAAGTAAACCATCAAATCTTACCACATTCTAGATTTGTGAGGCCCAGAATAAACAACTTACGTCTCAGCTCTTTCTCTTCCTCACCTAAAGGCATCATATATTAGTTATCTATTGTTGCATAACAAATGACTTCCTGCAAACTTAGTGGCTAAAAAAGCAACATATCAAGCTCACATTTTCTGTGGGCCAGGAATCTAGGCACAACTGAACTGGGATCCCTGTTCCGAGGTTTCTCGGGAGGCTTAAATCAAGGTGTCAGCTGGGACTATTGTCTCACATGAAGGCACAACTAGAGAAGGACCCACTTCCCAAGTGGCTCATGTGGCCGTTGACAAGATTCAGTTACTTCTGAGCCATTGGGCTGAGCGCTCAGCTCCTCAGTGCCTGTTGGCTGAATGTGACCCTCAGGTCCCTGCCAGGTAGGCCCTCTCCACCAAGGGAGCCAGAGAAGAGCCAGAGAGAGAATGCCAGCCAGAAAGAAAGTGCAAGAAAGGAGGAAAGTTGGTCTTTCATCATGTAATCAGGAAAGTGGCATCCCATCACTTTTGCCATATATTTTTGTTAGAAGCAAGCTGCTAGGTCCAGCCCACTGTCAAAGGAAGGGGGTTACCCAAGCAAGGGTGTGAGTAACAGGAGGCAAGAATCATCGGGGAACCTTAGAGAAGGCTGCCTACCATGCACTATTAACACTAAGCTGCACTGATCTTTTAGTATAAGGCTGTTCACAATTTTAACTGATGTCCTGTCAGCAGGTGTAATTTGCACCCTCAGAATATCTACATTTTTATAGGCTCAAATATAGCTGTAACTCAGTTTCCCTAACAAACTTCCTACCCAGCAGGAACAGATTATTTATATGGTGTGTCAGCAACTAAGGTGCCTTCATTATGTCCCGGTCCCCAGGAAGGTTGGTATATGCTGAATAATCCTTGCATCATATTACCGCAGATAGGAAATGTTCATTTTTATTATAGTTACATAATTCTAATTTTATCAATTTAAAACTAGCTGTGCAGAGCAAAGAGGGAGGTGAGGAGTATTAAGTTGTGTGGGTAATACAGATCCCAAATTGATCTTTCCTACCCACTTCTCCAGATAGGTTTTTGAACTGTGTCAATTCTGCATTCCTACTGATGACGTGCAAAGCAGCCAAGTATAGGGCTTTTGTCAATAAGAAAGGGCTTTTCCAGAGGATGCCCGGTTTGTTTGCCATCCTCGTCCTACACGGTGCATGATGTGGCATCGTTTTTGCGTTGGGCTTCCCTGATCTATTTGAGCTTTGCGTCATTTCTGTCAGTGAGCTGCAGATCCTATAACCAGCGTTTGGGTGCAGATAGTTCAGTGGGGATGTGGTCTCAGCCAGGACAAGTGAGAGCGTGTGGAGTGTACACAAGGAGAGGGGAAAAGCCAATGAAGTACATTTTTCAGTTGGTTACCCTGGAGGGCAACTAGGGGGTCAGTCCTGCTGGGGATTCTTGGGATACCCTTACAGAATTCTTATCAGACCTGTCCCACCAATTAACCAGGAATCTGGGGTCTTTATCCACCATCTCCCATCCGTTTGTGGACACGGGCTGTCCCTGAAGTGTAGCTTCCCTGCATGCAAGTTGAGAAAGTTATTAAAGTGCCAGAAAGATCTCTTGGGTGAAAAAAAGCTAAGGGGTTCAAGGGCTTGAAGTGAGTTGCTGACAGTTCATAGGAGACTTTGCCACTACATTTGCAGGTGAACTCAGCGCACCTGCTACACTTAGTTTTTCCACATGCAAATCTTTCTCATGGACACAACTGGTTTCTAAGCAAGGAATTCACCACCTGAGGCAAGTTTTGCCTGGCACACAGAGGCACTGCATGGGTATGCATTACTGGATGCCCCTGAAGGGGGGAAGGAGGCAGGGCAGAGGGCCAGAGGCTGCCACTGGGACTCGGGGCTCTGACCACCTTCAGACTGGGCCCCAGTCCTCTACTGACTCCTCTTCCTCTCTTACCACTTTCTCTTTTCCCTGAGTCACAGAATGCTAGAATGGCAGATACCTTAGAGGTACTCATAGAAGCCCTTTATAGTTTCCAGAAGGAACCCGGGGCCCAGCAAGGTGAAATGATGTGGCCGATTCTGCCAAGACCCACACACATCCCTGGCATCTCCCAGCTCCCTCCATCACAGCCCTGCCACCTCCTCTTCGTTATTATAATCCTACAGGACTGATTGCCAGCCAGGGACCGAGACTGATCTCTCTGAAGCAGATACATGCAACGGATATATTACAAACTGATATGCTCAATGAGCCCAACCGAAATCTTTTCACACTGACAATTTATCTTGCTTAGCAGTCTGTACACTTCCATACTGCAATATAATAATGCCTCCTGAAGGCACGGCCTTTTTTATTTCTTCAAAGAGCTCGCACATCTATTTGTGTCCTTTCATTCAAGAGGCTGTAGGATTTCTTTTTAATTAGACCAGGCTTCGGCAGGCTAATATCTATTGCAAATAAGTAATTACTAGTGGGTGGTTTGGGCTGCTGGTGTTCGAGGCGAGGAGAAAGGCGTGGAGCCGGCTCGCATCGAAATGCCGCTCCGCTACAGGAAATGGACGCAGTGGAGGCCAGTTGTCTGGTAATTTACAGGAACGAAAAGTGAGGTCACCAGCCCAGTCAGAGGCTTTTGTGCCACATTAACTCCCAACCTCTGATTGACCTGCGGCTCCTCTTCCTGTGTCTCTCCTCCCCACATGGAACCTGCAACACCATGGGCGCCTGGGATTTTGCTATTTCGGTTTCACTTTGGCCGCTATGAGCCGGTGGGTAGCTGATTAGCTTCAAGAGCTTTAGCGCACACCGGGCCCGAGTGCCTGGGGTCTCATGCCAAGAATGGAAGGTTTCTGTCAAGGTGGCTCCCGTGGAGACTTCTTCCACTGTGAGCTCCCATTAAACTACAGAGACGGTGTTAAAACCAGGCCACAGGCCGGGGGCTGGGCAGTAAAACTTCCTGGCTTCCACTGACCCTGCCATTCAGTGACATTACTGTTTTACACTATATTCTCCGTTGTGAAATACTCTCTGGCCCCACACCAAAGAAATACCTGTCCTCATCGCCAGGATGTAGCACCCCGGTGCTCAGAGGCGTCATGTGCAGAGTCGGGAAACTCCGTGCCTAGAGAAACCTCTTTGCCCCGTGGACTCATCACGAGGTTCTGGGTATTCTTGAAGAAATGGCTTCTCTGTCACTGCAGGCGGAACTGGGCTTCTCAAGGCTGCCAGCATTTTGTGGCCAAGACCCCCCAGCCCCCGGCTACCTTACCCATCTCAGGTTGGCATCAGGATACACCACCACGATGGAGGTCTGATGACCAGTAGCCCGCATGGCCCCACCCAGCACTGGCCTTCCGCTCACTCTCGTAAGGTTCTGCGTTTCAGAGATGGTTGGGGGTGAGAGCTTTGTTCCAGGCTGCCTTCCCGGTCTGGCCTCCTCATCCTACTCTAAGGAGTGTAGCAAACTTGGAAGTCCCAGTCTAGGCCATGTGGGCTCCTCGGCTTCCCCACACTTGCCTACCCTTCCCATCAAGTCCCCTCTCCGAGGAACCCCGGATGCAAAGCGGGAGAAAAGCTGTGCCATCACGATAAACCCTGTTCAGCATGCAAGGCCTTTCACTCGGCCTTCATGCAGAGAACAAGACTGGAGAGTTTATATTGAACTCCCCTCCCCTCCTCCCTTGCTCCCAAGTATAAAACTTGAACTTGGGGTGGGGTGGTTGGGGGCATCAATACAGAAGTGGAAAGAGCACTCACTGCTGACTGGCAAAGCGAAGGAGGAACGGAGTGGTTATCTGTCGTCTTTACACATTTCTTTTCACGCTGTCTCTCCCCCCACTGCGTGCACTTTCTCACCTCTCTCTCACATGAGATGTTGTCTTCTGCTGAAACCACAGTGTGTGAGTAATTTTCCTGACTCACTCCCCAAACAGGGACGTTCCCACAGGGGTCAGCGAGCCCGAAAAGCACAGAGTGTAACGTCAAGCCAGAGTAGACACGAACAGTTCAAGCACCCTTTCTCTGTGAGATCTTGGCAAAGTTCATCAGCATAATCTCAGTTTTCTGACATGAATCAAGGACATAACTCACAGAGTCGTGTTGTTGCAAGCTTTCTCTTTTGATGGTGGTGGCGGTTTGCTGTTTTGTTTTGTGTTTGTAACAGCGTATCTCATTCCCCCTGACATACAGGAGTGCTCGCTACAACGAGGTTGCATTTTATGTGACCTTAGCTTATGTGAATTTGAAATAGAGCAATACAAAAATACTAATAGAGTCTTAATGCATGCACGGAACATGAAATACAACAAATTCTACTTAACATTTTTCCTCTAGGGAAAACTGCCTTGAATTATGCAAGTTTTGAATTATGCAATGTCTTCAAGAGCTCATCCCTGGCAAGTCAATGTGACTAAGTCCCTACAATCTGCCAAATAAGTGTGAAGATTTACATAAAGTGTCTTATCCGATCCTTCACCAATTCCACAACATTGGAATCCTTGGGCCCAACTTCAATATGAGATTCCAAAAGGTTAAGTAATTTTCCCCAGTTCACTGGCCATTCAGCTAGGATTCAAATTCAAGTTAGCCTGGTTGCAAAGCTGTTCATTTCCTTCCTTTCTTTCCCATCTTTGCATTCTCCCCAATTTCTCCCCCCTCGCCCCCCCCCCCACACACACACACGCACGTGCGCATACACACTACCTAGACAAATCTCTATTAAGTGGAGCATCATTTCATTAGTCCCCACAGCCTGGGGCTGTCTTTCCAATACTGCGATGACCCAATGCACTCTTCACTCGGGTTGTTTTTACACTAGTGGGCAATTTGCTCCTGACACCACTCCATCCTCACTCCTGCTCCTGTTTGAGAAGGAATGTCCTGCGCTTGTTTTGTCATTGCAAGTGCAGCCACAGGAAGCAAACAATGGAAGGCATCAGTGTTCCTGTCTATCAGCGGAGCACAGGATGAGTCATGTAGCCAATGCAAACACAGGGGAGAAGGTGCCCACTAGTCCTGCTTCCTCCCGATGCCACTCCCTCCCTGCCCACCTTGGTTCCCTCTCCCAGATGCCTACATTCACATATGGCTGACGCTTGGGGGTACCTTCTGTAAGTTATCACTGTGCTACCTCTAACCGTGGGTGTCACCTGGCATTCCTCAGGTATCCCGGGGCTGGCAGCTCCACCCTTCTCTTACCTCTCTCCTCACAAAACTCACGTGGTTACTTTGAAGTTTTCAGAGCAACATAAGGGAGAGGAACTTATTCCTCTTTGGAAGCAGTATCAGTTCACTAGGCCAGCTGGTCAACCAACACCCAACCAAGTGGTCCCCGGAGGTTGTTTAGCTCCTGTCCTCATGAAACTTCTGTTAACCAGTAGTACCATGTGTAACTAGTTGGCTCCTGCAGATACCACGCTTGGAGGCACTGCCACCCGATGGCTGTTTGTGCAAACAGCACCTCTGCACAAGTCGTGTTTACTCAATACACTACCCAGAACCCAAGGAGAGCATGAGACAGAGAGAGGCGATGGCATGGCAGTGGTGACATTGGGATAGGCCAGGGACTCCGTGCTGCCACTACCCCTCTGCCAAGGCAATCTGATCTTCCTGGCATGAAACAGATGTCAGCTCTTTAATTAGGCAATAAAAATGGCAACTTGGCCGTGACACTGTAAGATCAAATTGTACGCCACCATGGATCTCTGGCATTAGGATTAATTTGACAGACTATATTTTTTTCTGATCATATTTTTACCGTGACTGAATGCGGGTGAGAGACGGAATCAAAAATCAAAGCCGGGATTCTCTTTTCCACCTTCGCTGATTACTCGCTGTGAGAGATTGAGACATGTATTGAACAAGCTTGCTTTTCTCTCCCAGAAAATGAGGATGGAGAGGACAGTGATATGCTCCACAGCGCTCAACCCAAAGGTTGACTGGAGCTACCGAAGGCTCCTGTCCCACGTGATGGAAGCACAAGTCCGGTGCCTGTGACCGACGGGCAGCTTTCATTTCACAGCTGCATTATCAGGGTTAATTACATTCTGTCTCCTAAATTAAATGCAAGGAAATTGTACCATACAGACCAGAAAAGCTTCTGTTCTGCTTTAGCGGTGGTCTCCGTGCATAGTGTGCGAAGGATTAAACATTGGCGCAAGCAGGTATGTGTGACAGACCATCCCACTTAAAGAAAGAAAAATCTCTTAGTATTTTCAGGTTGCCCTATGAATTATATTTTGCCTCTTTTCTATTAAAAACAACACTTGGTTGATTACAGTCATTAGTCATTTTTCTCCGCTGTAGAGGACTTCTCTATACATGTTCATAACCAATCTTCCTGGATTGGCTGCTAGACGAATGTCACAAACTCTCGGGGTCAGCCTACTGGCTAGCAATGGGGACGTATTTTAGTTAGTAAGTTGCCAGGTGGGAATGCCTTGTCCGTGAGGGATGGCAAGGGCATCTGAGCTGTAAGGACAGTTAGACAACCCTTACACAGTGACCCACTCTTCCTTGCTGGAGATAAATACCACGTAGAAAATAGCCCAGCCCTGGGTGGTGTGGCTCATTGGCCTGAGTGCTGGCCTGCGAACCAAAGGGTCGCTGGTTTGATTCCCAGTCAGGGCACATGCCTGGGTTGCAGGCCAGGTCCCCAGTAGGAGGCGTGAGAGAGGCAACTACACACTGATGTTACTCTCCCTCTCTTTCTCTCTCCCTTCCTCTGTCTAAAAATAAATAAATATTTTTTTACAAAAAAAAAACTATTAACAAAAAAAGAAAGGAAGAAAGAAAATGGCCCAGCCCATGAACAACTAGCTTCATGACACAGAAAATGGTATAGGTTTTGAATATAGACAAAACACATTATGGGACTAAAGTAAATAAATTCACGGCTTCATTTTCCATTTTGAAACTGATCTGAATATATAATTAATAAGAGGCCGACTCAAGGAAACTTGCCAGAGCTCTCAAAAATGCCAAAAACAGTATTAAAAGAACAACACTGGAAATGTCAGCATGATGCCAAAACTGAGCAATGAGCTGAATTTCACCATCTACTTGATCGGTTCAAGTATCTGCTGTTTATCTGGTGCCACAAAAACCTAAACCACTTGACTGGCTCCACTTCTTCACGATGTAAAGTCATGAGAATAATGAGCATTCTTCTTGCCCTAAGTAAAAATAAATCAAGAGTAATCTGGGTATCATCAGCTATCAGCTTTAAAAGACCCAACCTATTTTTTCCTTTTAGTTTGTTCTCTCTGTCTCTCTTTCTATCTGCTCTATCCAAGCCTTTGAGTATAGCAGAGACTATGAAAGGAATTTGAATTTATATATGGCTTGAATAACGTGTCAAGCAGCAGTAACTATGGGGCAGTTACCATATGCACAAAGACTCGTCACTGCCGGCATAGATACAAAAAACATCCCTGAGTCTTCACCTGGCAAGCACCTGTACTTTAGTCGGGTGGATAAAACATGCATCCATGAAGCAAACACTAAATTGTATGACACTATAAGTGCATTACAAAGTCCAAAGACAGGTAGGACCACTGGGCTCAAAGATAGAATAGGCAAAGTATCACTCTGGAAACGGAATTTGAGCTATTCCTTGAGACATGATCTGGAAATAAAGATATAGAAAAGGCAGGAAGAATTTCTATGCTGAGAGAAGAGCATAAGGATTTCTCAACCTTAATACAATGAACATTCAGCGCTTGGATAGTTCTTTGTCATGGGGGTTGTCTTATGCGTTGTCGGACATTCAGTAGTGTGCCTGGCCTCTACCCACGGGGAGCCAGGGGCAAAGCCCCACTCCCCAGTTAGGACAATGAAAAATATCTTCAGACATTGGGAATGTCCTATCGGGGCAATGTGACCCCCAACTGAGAACTACTGGAGTATACATTGACACCTGGCTTGGGGACGGTTGCCTTCTCAATCTCAGAATGTATGAAAGTCAGAATTATTGACGTTCAGCACTGCATAACATTGATCGTGGCCGCTGTCCTGTACATTATCAGATGGTTAGCAACATTTGTGACCTCAGCCTACCAGATTCCATTAGCACCTCCCCCTGGCTGTGACAACCCAAAATATCTGCAGGCGTTGCCAAGTGTCCCCTGGAGTGCAAAATGACATCTATCTGAGAACGACTGGGATTCTCAGTAGGAATGGATGCGGCTTCCTCAAGGTTAAGCAGGATTGCATAAACGAAGTACAAGGTTCGTGTTGGAGAAGAGTGGCGTTAAGACTGAATAACTAGGGTGGACACCCGCTGTGCAAGATCTTGGGTACCAGAGCTTGTCATGGGCAGCCAGAGTTGCTCTTAAGCAGGTGTGTCGCAAAATAAAATTGGTGTTTTAAATGTAATCGTGCAGAAGCAAAAGGATCAAGTGCCATGGAGAGAAACTGCATACAGGGGGATCAGTCAGGAAGGGTTATAATAACCAGGTGTAAGAGCTGATGGTCCCGGTTGCAGTGACATCTTTGGAATGGAGACAAGAGAGGAAACCCAAGCATGCTGTGCAGGAAGAAATGGTGAGACTTTGCAAGAGACTGAATATTAGAGATGAAGGCAAGGAAAGAACCAATGATGAAACTAGGGTTGCTAGTGGGAAGATTCCAGTGAGAGAAAATGAGGAAGGGGGGCATTTCAGGAGTTTGATTTTGCACATGCTAACTGCAGCCCTCCCGGAATTAACGCAGGAATGCTGGTGAGGGGTCAGGTCTCGGTGATGAGTTTGGGAGTGTTGGGAAAACAAAACCCTGAAATCTGTGTGGCTTCATACAGTGCAAACGTATGTCCCATTCAGATTACACTCCACGGAGGAACGGGTGGCCCTGGGCCTTTGTAGGACTCCTGACTCCTTCCATTTTATGGCACTGCCATCTTAAACAGGTGACATCCAAGGCGGCTGCAGAAGGGCTAAGTTCTAAGGACTTCATGGGAGATTTTGGAGGCTTTGATATGGTGTATACTACCTCCGTCCACATTCCGCTGGGGGGCCAAATGAAATGTTTGCTGGTGTCCCAGGAAGAGAAAACAGGATTTGTGAGAACCTGGCCAATCTCTCCCATAGGACACGCACATACACACACAAAGAAGAAGAAAACTGTAGGGGCAGATGAGTTCATTAAGGACATGAAGACTAAGAGTGAAGACTGAAAAAGTTCAAGGAACACAAAAACAATCAGAAGATCCAGCACAGGATTCAGAGATGTCGTTGCAAAGCTTGGAAGAGAGCCAGACCCGTGCAGAGTTGAGAGTGGCAAGACGAGGGGAGGTAAATTTCTGTAAGTGGGTGGGGGTGGTGGTGGTGTCTGCTCTTGCTAAGACTCTTGCTGTTGTAGTCAAAGAAATTCACAAATATTAGAAAAGGACTTCCACATCAATACCCCACCTCGAAACCATCATTAGCTTATTGTTAGCAGCATTCTGAAACTCAAACCCCTCTGTCTGGCCTCTGGCGATCTGTCCACACCTCCCCAGGCACTTCCCAGGGACCCAGCCTATCCTGGCCATCATTCCCGAGCCCATCCACTCTCTCTCATCTTCGTGGCTTTGCTTTTCAGGCCTCACGCACCCCTCAAAGGCCTGGCTTTTCTCAAGCCCTGAGTCAAATGCCGCACCATCCAAGCAATAAAGCCTTTTCTGATTTTCCCTGTCAACATCAACCTCCCCATATTCCATCAGCCTTTTGATCTTTCCCATGCTTGGGCACGTGGGACCATCCATTTCGTCACCTGACTTTCTCCCTCAATAGACCATGGGTTTCTCAAGCATGAAGCAGGGCCAGTGGGATGTACAGCCCCAGGAAAAACCAAATGACACTACGGTCTAGGTCAAGGGCTGGCAGACGTTTTTTGTAAAAGGCCACATAGTAAGTATTTTAGGCTTTGCAGGCCATATGGTCTCTGTCACAACCACTCAACTCTGCCATTGTAGTTCAAAAGCATCTGTAGACAATATGTAAATGAATGAGTATGGCTGTGTTCCAATAAAACTTTATTTATAAAACATATGGTGGTCCAGATTTGATCCCCAGGCCCTGACGTGCTGCTCCCTGACGTATGTGAATGACACTTCCTGGAGCACAGAGTGAATGGAGGGTAGTCTGGGAAGCCCTAGGAAGAACTAATGTGCATCTTAGTTATCCTTAGGTCCTAGGTCTTCTATCCTATCTCCCAGCACTTAGTACAGTGCCTTCCACATAGTAGGCTAGCAATGTTTATTTTTCCAAGTGAGATATGCCTGGGACTCAGTGAATCATAATAGCATTTGGAGAGCTTAATTACCTTTGAAAACTATTTTGCGAGACTGTAATAAAGGAATTCAGGAAGGCATCCTGTAAGCCTAAGAATCATAAAAAAGAATGTGACGGGGAAGATGTGAGCTGAAAACATCTAAGGATTAGCTGCCACAGAGAGAGAAGCTGACATCAGAGCTGGGTAAAAGCCACAAAAAGGCATTTCAATCCTGAGAGACTAGCACCAAGGGACATCACACCGTATGTAATAGATGTCTCACAACACCCTCTAAATCCATGTGAATAATGCATTTAATACCAGCACTTCAATGCTGGAAAGAGTCAGAAACCAACCAAAATGATTAAGAGACTGAAAGGATTCATTTATGAGCAGCTATAAAAGAAGCCCAATACGTGCTTGGCCTGCTGATGGCCAGAAAGAGATGGGGAAGCGGTTTACAAATGACTGAATGTGGTAGGCACCAGGAAGGGGAGGAATGATGGTCAGCTCTATTGGACTCAGCTTTCAGTATGGACCTATCTCAAGCATTGACAAATTCCTTTCATTATTGGGTCTTAAAACATTTATGGGCTATCTGAATAATATATAACTGGGAACACTGTGATTGGAAATGCTCTATTATTACAAGAGAACAGGATTGCTCCAGAAGAGCAAATACAAGACAGATGATTGCTTATTAAGGAAAGAAACATTCCAGGAATGCTAGGTATGCCGAGAGAACGGAAATGCGCTAATAGTCCACGGTTAAAAATATCAAATGTATGAAATGGTGGATAATGTGATATAGTGTAGAGTTGTTGAAATTAAGGCACGAAAATGGAAAGGTGGCCAGAACAAAAGGTGTTCTTTTGTTCCTTCCATCCTTCCATCACTCAAGCATTCATGTATCCATCCATCCTTCTGATCTGATGGTTACTAGCTATTTGCCAGGTCCTGCTCCGGTGATACAAAGAGTAATACTTCCCAGGGCCTGTCCAGAAAAAAAAAAACCTTACAGGTCTAGTGCTGGGGTCAGGGAAGCCTGTAGTCTAAAAAGGAACAGCAGATAGTTTCAACAGAAAGTGATAAGGGAGGAAAGCAAAGGGGCTTCTAACCCAGATGGGAGAAAGCACAATGGCTGGGGAGGCTTCTCAGGGGCGCTGGTTTGCGAGCCACGTCCTGAAGGATTCTGAGGAGCCTGTTAATCAGAAAGGATGAGAAGAGCATCCCACGTAGGAAGAACGATCATTGACAGGGTTGAAGATGACGAGGTGCTGGACCGCTTTGTCACAACTTATGTGGGACCGACAACTAGTTCAGATTGACTGAGACAGTGTAAGGAAGGTGGTAGCCTTAAACGTAATTGGAATATATTAGGAGTGTCAGTGATTTCTTTTTTTCCTTGTTGATTTTTTATCTCTTCCAATATGTATCCATTAACAAAATCACACTCATATGTAGCCAAATTGTAAATATTTCTGTAGCACTTACTCTGTTGTGCCAGATACTATTCTAAGCACTTGGCATATATTAAGTGATTTTCTCCATATAATCCTATAAGACAGGTACCATTATCCCACAGACAGATGAGGAAGGGGCCACGGGTAGGTTAACAATTGGCAAAGGTACAGAGACCATCAGGAACAGAGCAGTGTTTCTTACTGGGGCATCTCGCTCTGGAATCTCTGCTTTTACATCCTCTGTGCTGCTACTAACTCTCTAAGTCAAGAACCTATTTTCATAGCATTTATTCCCATAATCCCAGTCTACAAATTGATCTAATAAATAAGCATATAGTCAAATATTTGGGAGGAAGAATTTTCACAGCCCCCCAAAATAAAACTAAACATCACCTAAATGTCTTATAACACAGACTGATGAATCACGGCATGGGCCATTATGCAAGCACTGGAAATCATGGTTTAGAAGAAAGTTAAATGACATGGAAAATGCTCACTATAAAGGTCAAAGGGAAATGCAAGACACAAACTGTATAATCCCACTAAAGTGTTTGTGTGTGTCCAGAAAGGAAATTCACTAGCCGGCTGGGGTCCAATTCCAATCTTAGCTCGACCACTTATTAACTCTGTGACCTTGGATAATAATTTAACCCCTCTGTAACCCAGTTTCCTCGTCAGAAAATGGGAACAATACAACTGTTGTGAATGTTAGACAATTAATACACATAAAGTGTTTAAAATACTGGTTGGCAAGAACTCAGTGTTAGCCACCCCCAAAATAGGAAAATCTATTTAAAAATTAGAACTAGTTAGTACACATTCAGCTGGCAGTTTGATAAGCATCCTTTGTAGTCTGGGGTCCAGTATATTCCAACTTCATCTATTTTCCCCCTTATATTTAAAGAAAGAATTGGAAGTTAAGCGAGACAAGGAGCACTTTCCATTGCAAGTAAAAAGTATTTGTCTTGAAGGTCTGCTTTATTAAATTACAAGGTGTGTTAAATCCTCAACCAGCCAGGTACCTTCCCCAAGGCTCGAGCCCTGATGCTTTATTTGGTTCGATGTTCTTGAATAGTGATAGTCTCAAACCATTTAAGAAAAGTGTTTCCGTGCCAGTCAGGGTCAACAGGCCAATGAAAATTAAAAATTGGTTTTTGAAGGGCCAAAGATCAGACATAGTTTCTTTCTCATCCACGTTTTGGAATGATCATAATTATGTCTGTTTTTAAATGTTAAGGGCAAAAACAACAAGAAAATGAGCAGTTCCAAGCATGGTGGCCACTCTATTTTACCTTGAAGCTTTGTTTTCATTTCTCTTTTCTTCACTGTGGGAATTCTTGTAGTCCCTCTATGGACTGTTCTCAGGGAGGAGGCTCCACTGAGAGAGATGGAACCCAGCTCAGGACACTGGCAGGGGTGGGGGGAACCTGTGGCGGTGCGTGCATGCAACTTTCCCAGCTCTGCCCAGCATCTGCAAATGAGGTTCTTCTGCTGCTCACAACATTGTGGTGGATACTGGCCAGCAGTATCCATCCCTGCTGTGGATGCTCATCGAAACACGAGAAAAACATACACAGGGACAACCAAGTCCTGTGGGGAAATAGGGACAGAATGGCCACTCTCTCTAGTGAAGAGCACCCCATCTTTTCACCTAAGCAGGCTTTTATTCTTGAATACAAATACCGTTTGCAAATTACAAGTAGTTAGCTTTGAAAGGCGCTGGCAGATCTCTTGCTGGGGTCCTAAGCCAGAGTTTTTGGGGTTTTACCATTTAAAAAGACTACAGGACTTAAAAACTTAGTTTTGTTTCCTCCCTGTGCCTTCATATTTTAAAGAGCATCCTCCAGCAAGCAGATCTTCACAGGGTCTTTTATATTTTATGTCTCAGGCCTGATTACCCCGGGGGTCCGCTGACTCTGGTCTGGACTGCACTGTCCCTGTTATTTCCGCAGGTCTGAGTCGGGCAGAGGAGACAAAAGCAGCTGGGAGACTTGGAATTCTCAAGGACTCAGGCTTTGGCAAAGCCAAGGGGGCAGGGTCGATGTCGATCACCCTGTCATTTCCACAGCCCCCTGAGTCTCTTCCCTTAGGGCATGCCCATGTGATCGCGTCTGTCTTAGATTCATTCTCTTTCCTAGAGAATTGTTACCCATCATTGACTGCCAATCATGCAAAGGGAGCCAGGCATTAGACCAGGTAGCGTTCATGCCAGGGAAATAAGTTTTTGTCTCCTTAGCGTCTCCTGTTTCAGAGGCCTCTTACTCAGCCATAGTCACAGGCGGTTGCAGATTCCTAAGACCAGGCAGGGCGGACCTCAACACATTACGATTACGAACAGGGTTTCTGCACCAGCTTTCACGGCGCCTCTCTCTGTCTCTCGTAGGTCTCCTATGTCAAAGCCATTGACATCTGGATGGCAGTGTGCCTTCTGTTTGTGTTCGCCGCCCTGCTGGAGTACGCGGCAGTGAACTTTGTCTCCAGGCAGCACAAGGAGTTCCTGCGGCTCCGAAGACGACAGAAGAGGCAGAACAAGGTACAGTCGAGCCTCAAGCAGACAGTCAGGTTGCACTTGAGGTGGCGGGGCAGACAACGTAATTCAGGAAACAGAGCAAGAAGCCAAGCTTCATTTTTGCCCTGACCTGTCCCAGTCTGTTGCATTACTGCTCAGGCTAGTCCTTTACAATTGGGCCAGGGTCGCCACACTTAGCAAATACAAATACAGGGCACACTGCTAAACTTGAACTCCAAATAACCCTATTTAGTATATGTATGTCCCCAATATTGCACAGGACATACTTATATTAATAAATTATTTGTTGTTTATCTGAAGTTCAAATGTAACTGAGAGCCCTGTGTTTTATCTGACAACTCTAATTGCAGATATGTACTCAATCTGACAACATTACTTTAAAATCCTGTTGTTTTGAACATTGATAATTGGTATGTGTGTGCATGTGTAACTTCGTGCGCATAACTCACTTGATTAACTTTTTCATCAATTGCTCTGGCTTTATGTAAATAGGGCCCCCACCCATGTTGACTGCAACTTGATAAATCCAATCAGTCGGATCTTACTGTCTCAACTTAAACATTAATGCACAAACCCGAACTTTATACTATCCCAGAGGCTTAAGGCTTGAAACACGTGGCTCAAAATCTCCAGTTCACTGGTTCCCAAACAACTTGCCTGCACATTCAATTAGCCTGGGGATCTTTCAAAAGTCCCAGGCCTTGCCCCCGCTCCATACCAATTCAATCCCAGTCCTGGGAGAGAGCACAGGAGTCAGTATTTCTGAAGCTCCCTCCCCCCAGGCAGTTGCAGTGTGTGGTCACCTTTGAGACGCAGCACTGCTCTGGTTGATAAGCCAAGTTCCTACAGGAAACCAGAAGGCTCGCATTTGTTCTCAGTTTCAGATTCTGGCACACAAACATGCCCCTTGATACGGAGAATGCTGGTGCTGGTAATAATATTGCTAGAGAACTAAAGTTAAATGTTTATATACAGGAGATAAGAGATATATTTCAAAATCCTTCCCCCTCCACAAGTCAGTAAGTTAAACCTGCCGGTAAAGCCATAGTTATAAGCTACCCTGTCAGAGCAAAACCAAAGATGTTTCATTGTCCAGTTTAATGCTTCCAGATAGAAATGTAACACTGAGAACCTGCTGTGGTTTAGATTTCTTACACTGAGGGGCTTATATGTTTTATGAGCTCACTGTGTCCTGGCTACATGTGCAAATGTCCCCTGCACGTCCTCTGGGCCGGTATCCTGCTGGTTGCCCTGCTTTTTTCTCTTTCCTGCCTCTTAGGACTCTTCTGTCCCGCCACAACCTAAGGAACACACAAACGCACGCGCACGCATGCACACACACTGTCATTGCTACGCACCGCATGCACACACACTGTCATTGCTACGCACTGTTGAATAGCAAGCCATGCCCAGTCTCCTCCTCCCTGCCTCCCTGTGGGTGATAACCATTTCTTCCACCTCATCCCCAGGAATCAGGCATAAAGTGACACAAGTTTAAGGTCATTGTGCTACCCAGGAAATCTTACTAGAATGTGAGGCCATTTCAGCACATAAACTGTATTCCCAGAACTCCCTGGCATAACATAGCAGGTGGCCACTGATTGCCTGTTCTTCTACACCAGAGAGAGAAAATGAGTTTCATTTTGCTTCTCAAGTCTGAATAATTGGAATGCTGTGGGGAGGATTCCTAGGCTGGATCTGTACCTAAGCCTGTCATAAGAATCACCTGGAGTGCTTGTTAAAAGTACACATTCTCGTGTTCCACCCCAAACCTTACGAATCAGAGTCTGCAGAGAGGCCGCTGTGAATTACTGAAGTGTTTCTCACACGCATCCCGGTGAGCCTTATTGTGATACAGTAAGTGTGGGGAAACCCGGGCGGTGCTACAGCAGGGAGTAGCAAATGAGAAAGACAAAGGAGTAGAAAATGAGGCTAAGTTCAGACTCATACAGGAGACCAGTATAAAGGAATGAATTTTATTCTGATCAAATCCACCGGGTAGTTTCAACATCGCAAGTGTCGGGCTGTTGCATGGATAGTCTGTGAGGTCAACCACAGCAGCGGCAGATCAGTGAGAAGCTATGGTACAAATACAGGTGAGAGACGCTGCTGGCTTCGACTATGACATTGATCATGAGAATGGAGCTGAGTGGTTAGATTCAAGATTCATTCATTCATTCCACAAATACTTGCTTCCTACTGTGTGCCAAGCACTGTCTGCAGCCTGAGAACACATTGTTGAACGGGACAGACGAAGAGCAATGCCTGGATGAAACTTACATGCTAGCAGTTCATCCTTTGGAGGGAAAGCCAGTAGGTCAAGCTGGTGCATTTGATGTGGGAAGGTGAGGAAAAGAAGAATATGGCTCAGATATCGGGCGTAAGCAACGGGGTGCACGGGGTTACTATTGAAGAGGGGGACTATTATGACAAAGCAGATTTGGGGTAGAACTCAAAATTCGTATTTTGATGCTGTTGAATTTAGAGGCCTAGCAGACATGCCAGTAGAGTTGGCAAGTAATTAGATATACGCGGCATCTCTGAGGGGTTTCCCTTTAATGCCTGCCACTAACAGCCACCTCAAGCATCCACCTTGCTCCTCATCATGATGCCTGGGCGCTATCATTTCACTGTCCTCCGTCCTCAAACCCAGCCCCATTGGAACCTTCAGGTCAGTCGCCTTCAGCACTGATTTCTCCTATCACCGCTGTTATCTACGCACCTACAGCCACGCTCCTTATTAGTTCATGACTTCAGCACCTTTTTCACAATCAATCCAACACTCCGATTAATGTTACCTTTCCTGGAAGGGCTTCAACATCCATAGAAATAACTGACCCCATCCTTGGCTTTCCCAATTCCTGGGCTGGCTTGCTGTCAATGTTCCCTCTATTCGACCTTAGTCATGGACCCATATGGTTGGAGTCACTGCTTTGTTTTCTGAGAAGATCGAGAAACCCAAGCTGATGTGTTTTATATGGAGATGTTCTTGATTTTGACTGCGCTTCTCAAACTGGCTATTCAAAATGAAGTTTAATTAACAAAGGTAAGACTTGAGGGTGAGGTGGGGAGCAAAACAAATCAGGCTCGACCTTTGCAGTCAGGGTGGTTATTGTCATTGACGATTCAAGTTCGAAAAAAAGAGCAGGAGACATTTCCAATTGTCTACCCCTTAGGAAATGGCATCTTTCTCTCAAAGGTAGCGCTTTTCAAGTTTTCTGAGTCTGAAGCATGGTAAGAAAAACAAAAGGGGAGCAAGAGCTAGCTGACTTCGCTTGAGTGCGTACCATATAGCACGCGCTGTTCCAGGCTCTTCCCATTCGAGCCACTGATTTCATTCCCGCAACTCTGTGAGCAGTGCGGTCCCACAGCCTCACTTGCCGTGAAGAGTCCTGGTTTCGGTGTTTTCCTATTGCCCTGTGTGAGTTAGCATAAAATAACCGGAGGTGGGTGTGGCGTCCGCCACTCTGTACACCTGGGTTCTGCCATGGTGTGATCTTCTGGGGCGGGGTGAGCATGTTCAGTGCAGCACGTGCTAGCGTCTGGAAAATCACCATCATTACCCCTGCCCTCCTTTTCTTGGCTCTTTCCAGAAGCAATGTCATAACTGGCACTCTTTCCAAAATAGCTCAAAGGAAAGGGGCTTGCTGATAAAACACAGTGCACTCAGACACAAGAGGCTGGGGAGAAATGATTCCTTTTCTTGGTCTCTGTCAATGGTCGGACTCCCCTGTCCTGCTGGCCACTTGGGGTACCAGTTTTGGTCCGTAACACGGCATGCAAAATCCATGAGGCTACTAGGCCACCACTTGGTGGGGACAGGGAAAAAAATGTGGAGAATTTCATGAACATGAAACAAAAAAAGGCAGAATGTTCTTGCTGTTGAATATCTGAATGTTCATGATTGAATGGTTTTGTTATCTTACACGGTATAAATGTATAACCATTTTATTATTTGATAATGCCTTTTTAATTTTTGCAACACTTAACATTATAAAGCTGTTAGTGCCACTTCCCACTATCAAAATTGTCTTTGTTGGGATCAATTAAGTGGCCATCCTGCCAATAAGGAAGGCAGTGTTCTTATCTCCATCTCATAGATGAGGAAACGAAAGCAAGGCGAGGTTAAGTAAAATGTTCAAAAGTCACACATGCAGCTGTCTGGCTCCAGCATCCCTGACTTGAACCGCTGCTGCGCAGAGGTTACATTTCACATCTCACATTAGGATGCATTCTCTCATTCCCTCTCTCTCTCTCTCTCTCTCTCTCTCTGATCCTCCCTCCCTCTCTCTTTCTCTCTCTCTCTCTCTCTCTCACACACACACACACACACACACACACACACACACACACGAGACACCTCTAATGCACTCTAATATTTTCTAATCTGTTTTTTTAATGCTGGTCATCAGGGATGAGATTAGGGTAAGGCAAGTGAGGTAAGTCACACAAGTGCAGGGGCAGATCCCGTTTTTATTAAAATGGCAACTTTGTTCACCATGGATTTTTGCATTAACAATAACTTTTTAAATACTGCATTAAAATATTTATCTACAGTAGTGGTATTTTGGCATCTCCTTAAATGTTGTACCTGAGGCTTTACTCACCTTGCCCTAGTTCCGGCCCAGCTGCTCATGGACCACTAAATTTTCGCAGACCCTAATAGGCTGTGGCCTCAGTTAAAAAAAACACCACCACCGCCAGTGAAAACAAGTCATCTATTTAATTTTCCACTGGGGAACTGATCCCTGCAATGCACTACAGGTTGATTCTTTAAATGGCATTAGTAAAACCAAGAGCAGATGATTTCTGCAAGTGACATTAGCATTAAGATTTATTCAAGGAAGGTATTCCTTGAGAAAACACCCGAGGTTACACTTACTTGCATGGGAAGAGTGCCTGGTATTCACTGAACAATCAAATTATTAAATGAAGTCGCTTTCAAGGAAGGACTCGGTCATTTGCCACTCAGCGTATTTGCTTTATCTTTCCTACATCTCTAAAAGCAGTCACTGTCAATCTCACCCAAGCGGAGCTTCTCAGAAACAACCCCAGATCATTACTGACAGAACTTGCAGGTCCCTATGGCCAAGGTAACCCCAGTTCATTAGAAGCTCATGCCCCAGGTCTATGTGGTAAACACTATTTTTATGTTACCTGGTCAGCTCCAATAAGCGGTTCTCACACCATGTGAGGCTATGACAACTTCCGCACAAGAACTGTAAAGACCCACGTGCATTGCTCCCTTTCCTCTTACATCTGGCCGCACCCGGTCTGGCTCCTGGCAGGGTGCCTGGTTTCAGAGGTTCCCAGCTGCCCACACAGCCCTTCTTTGTTTCCAGTGACTAATCAGACATTGTGGCTTAAGAACATGGTTATGACTTTTAGGCCGTCGGATGACGAGCCGCCTTTTAAAGAGAATGATGTTCACACGCTGTTTAGACTTCGTCCTCCCTAGGAAGAAAATCACCGAATTAGGCAACAGGGCAAGAAAGGGAGGCCCTGAGCACAATGTCTCGGGCAATGCCAACGTGGCAAAGAAGGAATTCAGTACTCATTGTTTCCTTCATTTTCTCTGCCTTCCCCATCCTTGTGTATCCTTTGACTCTGAGTTAAACTGTTAATTCCTCAAAGGAGAATTTCCTGATCCCACACAGGGCTGAAATAATCCCACTCTTCCAAGCACTCACAGTTCCCGATTTGTTCCTTTTTATAACATGCATCACTTCCACCCATTTCTTGGGCATGAATACAGGATTAAGATGGGAGTGGGAGATATTTAGGACACTTTACCCTATTAATGCCTGAATCCTGTTTTCAACCGATCATCTTCCCATTGACCGACTGGAGGGAAATAAACTTACAAGGACCATGAACTACCTTATTTTTAGCCAGGTGTCAGCCTCAAATCCCAATGCAATGGCCCAGGAGGGGACCAACCTCGAAGAAGCCCTTGTGCCTCCACTTGATTGGTCCCAAAGCCCTGCACTATCTATTTCCTTCCCGAAGTTCCAAGGGTCTTAGATCTTCCCTTGGCAAGAGAACACCAGGCCTGACTGAGGAAGGGCAAAGGACAAGGACTCAAGGCAAATGGTCACGGGGAAGTGGCTTCTTTAAATCAATGGGGTCCTGGAGTGGTCCCAGTTAGACTGGCACTGCTTTTCCTTAGGGGTACAAATCTCCTCCTCTCCTCCTGACACATCCTCCCAAATATTCCAGGATGGTGAGCTAGCAGGTCTTCTCAAATCTTCTGAGATAAATAGATCTAGTCCTTCCTATGATATGGCTTACAGCGCCTGAGCACGCTGGTCACCCTTTCTCTAGTTTGCTCATGAGGATCTTCAAGTCTGAGTCACATAATCGGAAAAATAGTTACATGATCAACACGTAACACAGAAGAGCAATAATATCCCCTCTCTTTGTGTGCACTTTTTAATAGAGCATTAAATTACAGTAGTGCTTTTAACTAGTCATATTCCCCTATTGGCTCATTTTGACCTTGCTAATGCTTGTTAATTTCCCAAGTCTTTTTGTCCTATTATTAATACAAATAGCTATCAGGTTATCTCCTTTTGATTATGTGCTTGGGTTTTTTTCTAAACTAAAAAAAAAAAGTGCTATATGTTTTCCTGTAAAATTTCCCCTCATTGTATTTCGCCCATTTTTCTAGATTGTGTTAAGCTTTTCGATACTGATTTAGAAAATCACTAGCTTTGTAGCACTGACAAATAGGTGTCCACACCCTTCAGCCAAAGGCCACAAGAAACAAGCCTGTGTGTAGTTAAACAAGTTGGGTTTACTGCTCTTCGCAGTGTGGGAGAAAGCACGCCACGGGGAGCCGTGGAGACGGTGCCTCGGTAAACTGGGTGAGTTGAGAGACAGCAGGGGATCACTCTGGACTAGATGCTGTCAGCAAGCAGGGTAAATTCTATGACTGGGCATCTCAACAAATCTTATCTATAACAGGACAGACTAGATGGACTAAGGATACAACTATAATTGGGCCCTGGCCACGTGTCTTTTAGTTGGAGCATCGTCCCCATACACCAAAAGGTTGTGGTTTGATTCCCAGTCAGGGCACATACCTAGGTTGTGGGTTCGATCCCCAGTCAGGACACATACGGGAGGCAACCAATCAACATTTCTGTCTCACACTGACGTTTCTTTCTTCTCTCTCTCTCTCTCTCTCTCTCTCTCCAACACACACACTCCCTTTTTAAAATCAATAAACATATCCTCGGATGAGGATCCAAAAAACCAAAAAACCTGAAATTGGTAAGTCAGCAGCACTCATTTTGACCAAAAGGAGGATGTGTAGTGTTTTGTGAATGGCACTGTGGCTTTCTTTTCGCCTGTGCTTAAGACGAAATTAGGAAGTGGCCTTGCTGTGTTTCCCTTTCTCATGGTCTCAGATTAACCTTGTCTGAGGTTGGTATACTGAGAGAGAGCTTGAAACTTTGGACTTGTGGTGCGTGCTTCCTAAAATGATGGGCTAAGCTGCAAACCTTCAAATGGAGGCTCTATAATTCACCAGTTCTGTGTCCTTGGCAGGTTACTTAAAAAAAAAATTTCTCTGTGCCTCACTTTTCCCATCTGTAGAACGGAGTCAACAGCATTCACCTCATAGGATTGTGGTCAGAATAAAATGTATCCCATGGGTAAAGGTCTTAAAAGATGCCTGGCACATGGACATTTCTATGTGTACTGAGTGCTCGTTTCAGTATCTACTTTTTTGACCACAAAGGTATGTAGCAGGCTCTGGTCATAAAGCTGTTGCTCAATTTATTGGGGGACATGATCTACAAATTAAAATCAAATATCATAGAATAGCTGCAAAAGGCTGCCGACATACTCCCTAATTTTACCCCTCTTCCTTTCACCAAGAGAAATGAGATTGCACAACGAGATGTGACCCGTGTACAACTATTTTTATAATCATAGCATGGAAATCATGAGTTTGTGCCTTTACTCTACAGGGTCTAAACAAGAAAAGTGGAAAGAATTAGGGACAAGCTGAAATCTTCCATTTTCCCTCCCACTGATTTCTGGCTTTGGCTGATCTACATATTAAGTACGAGGGCACTTTCCCCAAAAGTCGAGAACCCATTAAGATCCTTCCAAGTCCATTAGAATGTAAACTGACTGTGAAAGAAGGCTGTTGAAACGCAGGCGTCACTACCACTAAGCCTAATCAACCAAACAGATCTAAGCAAATGAGGAACCCACTGAACTATAATCAAAGGAGGGTCAACCTTGGAGAATCTTGCTTCAGGTTTCTCCCTTTTTTCTCCTCTTCTCCACAAGGCTTAGAGCGACGGTTCTCAACCCCGGGTGATTCTGCCCAACGAGGAACATGAAGCAAGACGTAGGTTTGGTTGTCACGTCTAAGGGGAGGTGCTACCACTCAGCATCCTGCAATGCACAGGATTGTGCACTGCACAAAGAATCATCCCGCCCTAACTGTTCAGAGTGCTCCCAAGGAGAAAACGCCAGTTTCTAACATTGTTAGGCTACATTGCTCAATATGAAGGTGTCTTCCTTATTTTGTTCCTTGTATGCAAATTGTGTCTGCCTTGCCACCGTCTGGCCACTAAGCCAAGGGCAAGCTTTCGGTTCTGCTAACCTCACTCACGGTCAATGCCAATGCCGGCATGACTCATAGAGAGGTAGGGCCCACTGGGTGATGGCCAGCCATCTCTCCCTTACCTTAGGAAAAGGCAAACTCTGTCCAGCAGCCTATTTTTGAACATCGGATTCATGTATTTAAATTCACACCCAATTGAGTAGAAACAAAAACTAAATCTGATTGGTTTCCTTCATGAAGTAAAGACGTAAGCCGTACGGATGCACACACCACATGCCCTACCCGAGATCTCTGCTGCATACTTTCATGCATGGAATAAGGCAGAGCCCACATCTGGGAAATGTTAGGATCAGACTCTGAATTAATACCCAGATTCTGGGAGATGAAGATGCTTATATGCGGGTAGGACAAAATGAAGTTCTTTATCACACCTGTCTAGAGAAGATACTGTGGTGTGAAGAGTCATAATAAAAGCTTGTTTTTAGGATTAACACGTAAACGTGGGTGATGAACAGGCGCACACAATGATGTTTAGTATTAAAGAACATGGGAAGGCCGTAGGATGGTGTTAAACAAAGAGCACAACAACTTTGTCCATTCCAGAAGGAATCCAGGAGGAATTTTCTATATCGGGCTTCTTATCAGTATTGGGAGGGTGCCTATAAGAATTCTTCTCAGTTAGTCTAGCAATAAAGCACAGGAACTGAGGACCACCAGCAACAAAAGCACCTGCCCAGGTGCAGGCTGCAACAGTCCATGGACTGGCATTGACGGATGGACTACATCTTGGTCATTCCACTCTAGATCAGTACTTCTGAAACTGGTGCATGGGGGAATCACGTGGAGGCCTCGGTAAAACATGCACTTGTGGGCCCCGGCCCGAGAAAGTCTGACCCAGTGAGCCAGCCCCTGCAACTTGACTTTTCCACCAAGCACGTGCCAGCTGATGCTGATGCTGCTAGTCCAGAGAAAATGCACTTGGAATAGCGAGGGTCCAGCGGACTCCTAAAATGGCTTTTTGTAAAAACGGTGCTCTGATTACTTCATACCTCTGCTACTAATGCGTCCATAGTCATGCCGAGGGCATTCACTGCAGTGATTCCATGGTGGGCAACTAGCCACTGAAAGATTCACCGCCAGAAAAGAAGGTACTCTATAAAGACACTTCGAGACTGGACATCTCTCCAGATCTTTTTCCTTGTCCTTAGAAAGGAATCTCTATAACATCCGTGATTTTAGCTTTCTTCCCCCTCTCTTTCAGGAAGAATACAGTGAAACAGAATAGGCTCTCTTTTGTCATTTAGAATGTTTTCACATTGCGCCGCGTGTTTGAACAAGGTATTTAAAGAGGGTCTCATAGAACATTAATTCAGATAACAACTGCTTCATCAGCAAGCAGGAGGTCGGCGAGCTTGTAACTTCTTCCCCAGCGACGTGTCGGCATGTTTGTTTCTTGTCTTAAAGGTTGAGGGGTTTAGAGGAGTCTAGAACAGACTTGTGCGGATTAGGAATTTGCACTTAATTGTGAAAGCCGGCAAAAATAAATAAATGTCGTGGCACGCTGTAATTTCCCTACAGCACCAGGGTTGGAGAGCTGGTGCCTGTCAGGGACGCAGGGGCCTGCAATGTGTTTAAGGCGTTTTTCTTCCAAGCGTGTTCCACTTTGCTAGGTGTTAGGATGGACTGTTATTTTGGGGCTCGCGATATGGAATGCTCCTTTTGCAACATGCAGAGAGATTTGCCGAGGCAGCCTTGCAAATGAAATCCCTGTCTTTTCTGTGTTTCTCTTCAATTCCTCCTTTCATCTCGAGCAACTTCCCATTACCTCTATTTTCTTTACTACCCTCCTTCCTGCTAGATTGTACTTTTCTGTCTCTCATTTTCACCTTTTCGTAATTTTCTCTTTCCCTTGCCCCCAATCGGATGTCTTCAGACAATCTCATTTTATTGACTCCTTCATTCATTCATAGACTTAGTGTAAATGTTCTGCATACCTACTACAAGGCATCCACAATAGCTTTAGCTCTTGGGATGCTCCCAGGCCGGGAAAGAGAGACTAATAAGCAGACACATTTTCTAAGTACATATGACATGCACGGTGTTAGAGGCCATAGGAGCACTATGGCAACACAGCGGAGGGCCCCCCTGGTAGGTACCGTTGATGTCCAACCTACACCCTTGTGGCATTCATTGTTTCCATATCTAGTCACAGCTTCCTACTACAAGCTGCGCTCTGCCTTGGTGTGGGGAGAAAGACAGGGTCTTCCTCAGGCCCCGAAGCATGCTCAGGTTTTGCAGGGCAAGCTGGAAATACTGAAGATTGCTCCAAGTTCAGCCAAGTGCCAATAATAGCTGGGAGCTGGGGATAAATATTCCAGCCCCTCTGGCCCTCTGAGGCACGTTCTGTGTTGACTCCCAGTGGTCCCCAGTGGGACCGGGATGGAGCCTGAGTCACCCACACTATAACCTGCTTACTATTGCACCTTGAATTGGTGTTCTGTCCTTGCCTCACTTTCCCAGCCCTTTACCGGTGCCTCCTGAGATCACCTCCCAAAGAAACTATTGGCACTCAACTCCTTGTGTCATGGCCTTTCAGAAAAAGCCAACTGATACGAGCACCAGGCCAACATCTGGGCTCCCTAAGAGTTGAGTAACAAGACGGGAGGCTGGAGCGCTAGGCAAGAAAAGGCTCCGCATCACACCAAGGAGGCTGGACTTCCTTCTCAGGGCAATGAGAGACTCGTGAGGGCTTTTACACTGGGAGGCTAGCACAGTCAGATCTGCATTACGGAGAAAAACATCCATCCAGTGGCGCACTGTAAAGAGTGAGTCAGAGCAGGACCGCAGGCAGGAAGAACAGGAAAAGGTTCTCGCTGAAATCCAAGCCAGAGATGATGAGGGCCTGAGAGGTACCAAGTAAATGATTTCCACAAAATTGAGAAAACAAAATCAATAGGGTACGCACTGATGGACTAGAGAGAGTCTAAGGGGGAAGAATCTTAACAGAACTTTCGGGAGTCTGGCTTCATCAGGAAGGGAAATGTCACGCCGTGGGGTGAAGACCGGCTGGGAGGGGTGCGGATACTGAGTTCAGTGAGGGATAAACAGGAGCGGGAGACATGGAGGTGAAGGTGTCCATGAGGTCATCTAGAGATCAGGACAGGGGAGGGGCTGGGCAGGCATATTGGCGGTGCATCGGGATACAGATAGAGGCTGAAGCTATGTATGTGGAGGCGATTACCCAGGAGAAATACAAAGCGGGAGAAGAGAAGGAAGGGAGGTGGGGACAAGAAGGAGGCTGAGGACAAAGCCCTGTGGGTAGCAGCACATCAGAGACAGGCAGGGGGCAGGAGAAGACCGGGACTGCATGAGCACTCAGAAGCCAGAAGAAATACAGCCAGGACAGGTTCACAATGTCTAAAGATGCAGAGTTCAAAGAAGGTCAAAGCGAAGAGGTTGCCATGGCTTTTAGGAACTCAGGATGTTGGCGACCTCCACAACAACAGGGTCAGTGGAGAGACGGAGGCAGACACAAGATATTGGGGAGATCAGAGGTGAAAGGGAAGTGAGGATTCAGGGTAATCAACTTCCCCAACAAAAAGAGAGAGAAGTGACTGAACACATACATAGACCATGCATTTGGTTTACGCTTGTTTTTAATGAGAGACCTGAGGAGGAGCACTTCAATGCTGATGACAGGGAATGAAGGAAGAAATAAGGAGAGAGGATGTTCTGACATGGGCAAGCAGGATGGTGAAGAAGTCCACACTGCATGGCATCTCATGTTTTCTGGGACAGAGGAAACATGTTCATTTTCAAAGAGTAAATAAGAAAGTGACGGAGCAGAAAGTCTGGAAACAGTGGGAAAGGCTCGAAACAGTGGCGGATCGGGAAATGCATCACCAGGAGCCCACGGGAGTTTTCCTAACAGCCTCTGTGCCCAGCCGAGGGGGAGGTCCAATCTGCTAGGGCCATCAGTGTGTGGGACTGAGGCTTTCCAGAGGGGTCAGCAACCTCAAACAAGAACAAAGTGGTGGCTTCCGGAACTTGATCCAGCAGGACCACGTGAGGTAAAAATGTGGAGCCCCTTGGGGAAAAATCAAGAGTCCCAAGATGACCACAGCAGAGCACTACACCAAGAGCAAGACCCTTCTGAGCATGAGCTCATGAGCACAGGTCACGTGCCCATGGAGGATGAGGGTGTCGCCAGACAGAACGGACAAAAGGACAAAAGTAGGGCTCATGGGATGGTCTGGGGGTGGGGCTTAGAGAAATGAATAATACTGTAAAGAGGAGAAGAATGAGAATGAAAAGAGAACATTTTATTTTTTTATTTTTTTATAATATTCTTTACCTTGCTTTATTTTATTTTTTTTAGATTTTATTTTTTAGAGAGGGAAGGGAGGGAGAAAGAGAGAGGGAGCGAAACATTAATGTGTGGTTGCTGGGGGCCGTGGCCTGCAACCCAGGCATGTACCCTGACTGGGCATCGAACCTGTGACACTTTGGTTCGCAGCCCGTGCTCAATCCACTGAGGAAAAGAGAACATTTTATATAGAAATGAAAATGTGACCAATAAAATACAATAGCAACCCCTCCCCCACTTATTTTTTTCCAATAAAACAGTTACCTCAGGCCTTGAGTATCAATGGTCCTGTATATTTCTCTAATTCTCAAACTTAGCCGAAGTTCTAGGTTTGGCCTGCACATAGACCATTTTTGCTCTAGAGGGAATTCAATATTAAAATGAAAAGAAAAATCGGTATCAACTGACCTTTCGTTGTTATTTGTTAGGCTAGGATAGACAGACTCACAGACGAATGAGGGTTAAGTGATGCCCAAGGATGTCGCACCAGAGAACTGACCGTTCGTCTGGGTCTTGCGACAGGACTGGGATTGGACAGATGACAAGGGGGCGAGGAGGGTGTTCAGGCTCAGGGAACAGTCATGCAGAGGTCCAGAAGCAACAAACAGCGCGGTGCTTCCAGGGCACTGTCAAGAGTTGGGTCTGGCGGGGAGCGGAGGACAGGTGGCAGTGAGGCCCAAGAGGAAGAAAGACGTCCATTGTTCATGAGGTGGGAGCCACCGCAAGGTTTTAAAGACACTACAATCAGGATGGGACTGTAGAACTATCCCTCTGTGTAGAGAGGGTCAGATTGAAACGAGGCACCAGATCCGGAAAACGCTGCTTCAAGCATTGCTATTGAAGCACACTTTTCATTCTATGATTAGTCTACACCAACCTGAAAGTACCTCCCCTGCCCCGGAGGCATAGATCATTATGAACACACGCTAGTGCATCTTTCTGTAATTTTGCTGGAATTACCTTTCCAAATCTGGGATACATACCAAGACCTTAGCAAAGCTTGTCAAACAATCATAAATGCAAAAAATGCCTTTGTGGTTTGAATTAATTTGCAATAACAAATGCTTCTCATCATTGTGATAGCATCACCACAACTTTTGGTGCCTTGAAAGAAGACCAATGTATTATCTACCATTCTGAAGGTCAGATATCCGATACGGGCCTCCCTGGGCAAAAATCAAGGTGTCGTCAAGGTTATATTGCTTGCGGAGGCTTGTGGGAGTTCCTGGGATTCGGGGGCTGATCAAGGAAAAAGATATACTCACCAGAGGCAGGACCACACAACAAGCTGTGCGGGATGGGCTTGTCCAGGGTTGAGATGTCACAGCGTGAGATGGTCCACAGGCTTACAGCAAGGAGCTACCAGCCAGAAGGGAAGAGAGTACCAGAAAGGGGACTTACTGTGTAGGTGGCGTTGCTCAGCAGCGTGCGGGATGTCTGTGTCCGAAAGCTCCAAAGGGCGGCAGCAGCTTGAGGTCTTATAATCACCGGTAGCAGATGCTGGGCATAGTTGCATAAGGTATGCAAAGCAGGCAGGCTGTAGATGGCTAAAATACGCTTGTTCGGGCCACTTTAAAAATGATCCAACATGTACAGCTTCACTTTGGTGCCAGCAGGCTTTTGAGCTAACGGGTCTCAGCCTGCAGTGAAGAAATAAACAACCAATACGCAGTGGTCACCTCTGTGGCATGCCCGTCACAGGGTCCTAGGGGAGAATCTGATTTCTTGTCTTTTCCCATGGCTAGCGGCCACCCACAGCCCTTGACTTACAGCCCCCTTCCTCCCTCTTCGAAGCAGGCACTGTTGCGTCTCTCTGACCCTTCTTCCATAGTCGGGTCTCCCTCTGACCACAGCTGAGAAAGGGTCTGCACTTACAGAGCATATGATTACACTCGAGCTCACCTGGATAATCCAGGGCCCTCTCTCCTTCTCCAGTTCCTTACCTTACTTACATCGGCCAACTCCCTTGGCCCTGTTAAGTGACCTATTCACAGGTTCCAGGAATTAGGACACGGATATCTTTGGTAGCCATTCTTCTGACAACCACACACAGCAACGGCCTCCTGGGACCACCTGAGAGGCTCTGCAAGCCACTCTAGTAGTGCGCTGCATGCCAACTTCAGGCAGGCGGGAAGTGCCAGCCGGTGGATGCCCCAGGAGTGACCCTCAACCACCGAGAGCTAGGGGGTTGGTGGCCTAATAATGCCCCGCGCCCTCTCAGCCCTTGGTAGGTCAAGTGCGAGTCTCAGAGATCTGAGCCGTATTTGCCAATCCGCAGATCACCCACACACCCTGTACCGACTTCCCTACTTTCCCTGTCCCACCGCCTGGCTCCCTCACAGCGCTTCTGATACTGCCTTCCAAACTACTTGCTCTCCGATCTCCTCATCTTGGGGTTGCTTTACAAAGAACAGAAGCAAACTAAGGTGCAATGCCTGCTGGGCCAAGAGCCTGATGTCCATCACAGTCCCGTTTAGCCCCTTCCTCTGCCTCCTCCCCAAATACCAAACAGATCCCACGGTACCTTTGTGCCCAAAGTGTGGAGAAAGAGGGCTAAGGATACAGAAGGAGCAGCAAGTGCCATCCTTGAAGGCAAAATAGTCCCTTCTCTGAATTACAGATAGACCACAGGTGGCAAACACAAGGCCCGTGGGCCCAATCCGGCTCTCCACCTTGTTTTATCCCGCCCAGCACCTTGTATCTACCTGGAAACAATGCTGAGCTCTTGCTTAACTGTTAAGGAGTAGTTACATTTATACAGTCCTAACATTACATTTGGCCCTTTGAAGGCAACTGAGAGTCTGATGTGGCCCCCGGTGCAAATGGGTTTGACACCCCTGAGATAAACGATTGAATTTCAGCTATTGCAACTTCCAGTTGCTATTACTCAAATGTTTTTGTGCTACTGGGTTTGCCAAACAACTTGACAGCTTTCATAATACAATTCTGTATGGCCCTGAAATCAAGCCTGTGCCTTCAGCTCTATTAATATCTTAGGAAGTCTACGCTGGCAGGTACCTTAAACCTTCTCCTTCCCCGTCCAGCTCTTCAGCACTCTAGAATTCTTCATGGTGACACAGCTATGCTTATTTCCACATAACTGGACTCATAAAAATGTCAAACTGAATAAGAAAGAAGTCTGGTCCTTCCCAAATGCACATGAAAGACACATGTGTTTGCCTAATCACAGTATTAATGTGTCTTCTATCAAGATTATAGCTTGTAAGAAGCTCATTTGGAAACAACATATTTAAGTAAAGCTGGAGTTACTTCCCACTTAATTGATGTATTAGCATCAGAAGCAACTGCAATCATTTAGGAAATCCGTGACCCTGGCTCTGTTCAGAAATAATCAAGAAATGGCCCCCGTTTTCTTAGTTTTAACTCTAAGCTGCTGGGCAACCCTGGAATTCATTTCTTCAACAGATGCTCTGTGGAATGCTTGCTCTGTTCGGAGGTCTGTTTTACATAAAGGAGAGTGAGCCCATGAAGACTGCTTGAAACCTGTTTTCAGGCAGCTTTAGAAATCAGTAAGAGGGAAAAAAATAAGTGCAAATTATTTCTAATATGGGGTAAAGAACATTAATTATAACAGTTATAGTTACAGCCATGGCAATTTCTAGAAAGAGAAAGTACCTGCAGCTGGTGAGGGGAAGCTGTTCTCAAGGAAGAAGTGGCATTTGTAAACTTCATTTCGTCTTGGAGTGTTAACTGTAAATTATTCTAACTTCGTCTTGTTATCGTGCATAAATGACATAGAATTAAATAACTAAATAGGCAATGAAAATTCCACTCTTAAAGGTGACATTCACCTGGCTGGCGTAGCTCAGTGGATTGAGTGTGGGCTGTGAACCAAAGTGTCACAGGTTCGATTCCCAGTCAGGGCACATGCCTGGGTTGCAGGCCATGGCCCCCAGCAACCGCACATTGATGTTTCTCTCTCTCTCTTTCTCCCTTCCTTCCCTCTCTAGAAATAAATAAATAAATAAATCTTAAAACAAATTTAAAATTCAGTATTCTATCAAAAAAAAAAAAAACCTCCCTGAAAAAAAGAGGTGGCATTCAGTGCTCACCGGAAAATGGCCTCATCCTACCTTGCTGATTGCCCGTCGTTTGCATGAGAAAAACCTGGTTCCCCCAGTGGGAGAGTCCAGATGAAAGTGTCAGTCGGTGACACGGAAATCTCCATTGGTCTAATGCATTGGTTCTCAAGCAGCGGCTGTTTCTCGCCTGCCCCAGGGTACCCTTGGCAGTGTCTGAAGGCATTCTTGGTTCTCACAGCTTGGGAGGGTGGGAGGCTGGGTGCTATTGGTACTGCATGGCTGGTGGCTGGGGGATGCTGCTAAATGTCCCATAATGCACAGGGCGCCACACGCTCAGCAAACCATACCGAGTTTGAGAAACCCTGACCTAAGGGAGAGAGACGTGCTGTGCGCGCAGAGGATAGAGCTTTTTGACAGGAAATGTTTTAAAAGCTTAGTTTCCTAATTACAACCTGCTTATGAACAAAGATATCACTCCCCTCAGGAGGAATTAATTAGAGCTAGTATAAAGCAAAAGGCGATACAGCCAGAAAAACCTTTCAATTAGAAATTTCCTCTTTAGTTAGTTAGCTTTTTACTCTACATAAGCTTCTTTTATTTACACTGGGAGAGTGAAAAAGGGATCCAAAGTCTGGGTCTTTGCACTGGTAACCGAGGTGTGAATTCTGTTGGGTGCATGATATAGCTGCTTTTCCAAAAGTTGACACGGGTGTAAACATCAGTAGGCTAAGTTATTGAACATTCCCACTTCATTTCGCTCTGCGGCTGGATTTATTCAAGAGCAGTAAACATCACACCAGAAATGAGCCCTATTTTCTAGAGATGAGCGAACCCACAAAAGCAAGTTTCTCAATCCTGGCTGCACATTATAGTCACCTGGGGACTTTTTAAGATTCCCCCTGTCCAGACCCCACCCACCTCAGACCACTTGCATCAGAATATCTCTGAGGATAGAAAAAAATGAAGACATCTTGATTTTTTAAAGACTTTGTTTATTTATTTTTAGACAGAGGGGAAGAGAGGGAGAAAGAGAAGGAGAGAAACATCAATGTGTGGTTGCCTCTCATACACTCCCAACTGGGGACCTGGCCCACAACCCAGGCATGTGTCCTGACTGGGGATCGAACCGGCGACCCTTTGGTTCACAGGCCTGCATTCAATCCACTGAGCCACACCAGCCAGGGCAACATCTTGATTTTTTAAGACTTCCCACTTGATTCCAGTGTGCAGCCAAGTTTGAGAAGTACTGCTCTGTATCCTTAATTCTTAAAGTGTCCTTTGGTGACCAGCAGCACCGGCAGCACCTGGGGCTTGTTAGAGATAAACTCTCAGGACCACCCCGGACCTAGGGAATCAGAATGTGCCTGATAGCAAGAACCACCTCCCGCCCCCGCACTCTGGGGAGCACACACTGAAGCTTGAGAAGTACTGTGCTAGAGCGTATTGCAAACAGCTCATTTTAAAATGTATGCATTTTTACTGTGCAATATGCACAGTATAAAACAAGGCACACTATTAAGGCATGGAGAAGTGCCCCAAAGCTCTAAATAAAATTAACTTTCATTTAATGAAAAATGCTAAGTTCATCACTATGGTTGCACTGTGTTTTTTTTTTTTCAGTAAATTTGATATCTTTTAAATTATGAAAGATTTCAACCACACAGAATAATGTACTCCTGTGTTGCTTGTGGTGTTATTCTTCTTAAGGAGAGTAGCACCAGCTATGCGGGGGCCTAGGATGATCATTCTGGTGCTGGGAGCCCGATGGGAACCCCACACAACACCTCTTCCTGTGGCTGAGAAGGTGCCCTCTCAGCTCTGGGTTCACATGGGCAGGGGGAGAGGACCTGAAATGCCACCCGGAAGAATGCATGCCAAGGTGAGGGGTTTCGCGTTAGTTAACAGGATTGAACTGTGCGCGCGTGTGTCATAGTAAAACCATTGTTCTAAATAGTCATACGGCTTCATTCTGGAAAGCACAAAATGCTTCCAATTAAGGTGGTTTGGCAGTAATGTCTCCACAGGGAATATATGAGGTTGGCTAAATGTCGTACAGCCAGTTTCTGGCTGCCAGACTTTAGACGCCTTAATTCATCATAGAATCATCGACTGTTCTCTCACACTTCCTGTGATTTAAAAAAAAAAAAAAGAAACATAAAAATCCCTGTCATAAAGCCAGCTTTCTTCATTCCTGCCAAGTACCCTATCCACATGTTTCATTATAGTACCCTTTCCTGGAGTAACTCTGCCATGTGAATTTCTGCCCTCTTACAAAATACGTACCTTTTCTCTCCCACTCACACAAATACAGAGATGGGAGAGAAGCATGGCATAGGGAAATGAGTTTCAGCCAGCAGCGTAGGTGACTGAATTCCAGTCCTGGCTGGGATCGTATTCGCTAGGTGATTTGGAGCCATGGTCTAATCACCCTGGACCTTAGTTTCTTCATCTGCAAAGGGGTCTAATGAAACTCTTTCTCCCGGGATTGCCGGTAGGAGTAAACAAGATCATTCGCGTGAACACCGGTGCCTTGCACGCAGCCAGCACTCGTCAGGTATTTCCTTTCCCTTCCTGTGTCTTGTAAAAGCCCCCGGGAAAGTCTCAAGAGTCTTCTAAACAGTGGAGGCTATTATTCATCTTTCAATCTGAAGACGCTGTCACATTGTCTGGTGCACGCCAGGTACCGTCGGCTGAATGAATTGCTGGTTTCTACTGAGGGCTCAGAGCTCAGTGGCCCGAAAGCGGAAAACCAGCCAGTACGACACCATCAGAAGTCATGCCGTGTCTTATGGGGGGCGCTTTACTTATAGACAGCAATGGCTTCTCAAGAGGCCAGCCCACTAGCATCTAACTTCTAGCCCGATGCACAAGTCTGTGCGAAAACAAATGCACAGCTCCCTGGAATAGTGTAACTGAGCTCTTTATGTCAACGCACCGTACAAAAATGCCCTCTGACTCTTTAAAAGGATCCTGTGTATTATTGTGCTGAATTCGGTTGCCCGCTATTCAGTACACAAGAGACTCACAACTGTACTGTTCAAATCCAACCTAATAAATGCAGGCATGTAGGGGAGAAGCGAGGGGGAAAGGCGTGGTTGCTGCTTAGCACAGGGGAAGAATCAGGAGGAAGGAGCCCCCTAGAGGGGGCTAGAGTTCGAGCTAAGGAGCAGGAAGTCCCAGGGCCCAGCACGAGGCCTGGTGCACAGCAGGCCGCTTCCCGCGCTCCCTGTGACGCCCCAGCACCTTCTCCAGCACCTTCTCCAGCACCACGGACAAGAGCGGCCATGAGCTGAAACTGAGTGTCTGACTCTGCATCAGGACCCCCCCACGCATTTGGGAGCCTCCCTGTCCGATTCCCCATAACCAGCACATGCCTGGTACATGGTAAGCGCTCAGGAAATACTTGATAAATGGATACTGACAGCGAAGACATCGAGCAAGGCCGTTAAACGCAGTACTTGTCAAACTATGGGGAGGGACTGACTTGCGGGTCAGGAAGTCAGTTCAGCGGCTCACCACCAGCTTTAAAAAAATAATAATAATGAAAGTTAGGGAAAAAATTAGATAATACCGGAGTGTATTCTGCTTTGGAAAAGTGAAAACTACTTTGCGAAACTTTTGTGTCTGTTAGAGATCTTCATGTGTGTGCATGTATCTTCGTTTCCATTACCTAGTCGGTAATGGAAAATATTTTCTACTTTGGGTCATGGCCAAAAAAAAAAAAGTGCTCTCAGAGTACTCAGAGTATATCAGAGAAGGTAAAGAAGTTCACCCAAGTTTCTACAGCTTAAATCTTTCCAGATATCCTTAAGAGTCGGTCATGGGTCCAGTCGAGGGGCGGGGGGTCCTTTTTGGGTTGCTATGATGACAGCGACAGGAGGCAGGCCTTGTAGCTCACTAAAAGTCACTGAGCACCTCACCCTTGTTTTGTCAGTCCGCACCCACACCGCCCCCCACCCCAGGACTGGGATGCCATGACCGGGGTTCATCGCGCAGTGCCCTGTGCGGGCAGCGTGGAAGCTGTCGTTTTCAGCTGGGCATGACAACTGCCTCATAAGGAGGCACACACTGTGGGAGGGGGATGGAAAAAACCCTCCCAGGGCTTACATCTATCTTCTAGGAAAATACATCTGCTTATAACCACGTACAGCTTCCTCTTGGCCCTCATTAAAACAATTGCATTGACATCTTTTGGAAGGAAAAGGAGGCGGGCTCCTCCTTTCGGTGCCAATGCTACATACCGTCACGCACTTTCTAAACTAGAAACTCGGTTGGGTAAACAGTCAGATCAACAGACACTGGTATTATTGTCAAATTGTGCCCAACTTCTGTCTTCTGTGTTTACTGCAATCATTCTTCCCTCTGGGGATACAGACAAGTTTCTGTCTGAAAGCTTAAATCTCGTAACCATAGTAATGAAACAGAGAGAGGGTGAAATCTTGGCAATGTACTGCAGATACACTAAAAAAAAAAAAAAAAAAAAAAAAAAAAAACAACCAAAAAAACCCCCCTCATTTTTATCCATCATTCTCCATTTGCCTTTTCCTAATTATTTTGTGCAAGAGTTGCTTGCAAGCATCTCTCCTTGAAGTGCGAGTGAAGAAACGGCTGCAGGGGAGGTAGGAGGGAGCCAGGGGAGAGACAACCCGCAAAGCTACATAAGAAGACTGAGTCATGAAGCACGGACTGCTCCTGGTCCGCTTGGCAGCTTTGAACAGCCTCAGGAGGAGGAGCAGTGGGGAAGGGCCTCCTGATGGTACAGTGTTCCTCGGCTTCGGCTTCTGCTGGTTTTCAAACAGAACCAACAGCCCACATTCATTACAGGAGACCTAGTTTACTAGGAACATTCAAATTCAGGAGAAGGAATTAGGCTGGGCCAGAGAGAGCAGGTTTTAATAGCGTCTTACCTGGAGAAACCATGTTTGCTCCGCAGCTGTGGAAAGCAAGGGCGTGACGGCCCACAGCCGTCTCTTTGCTTGGGATACGTCTCACTGTCCCCCTTTCAAAACCTCCGAATGCTTCTCCAAGTCACACCTGGCTGTTTTCATCATGGCACTAACCTGGCTCTTCAGAGTGGAGAGGAGGGGATCAAGGGCAAGACCAAACATGGATTCAGCCCTGTGGACGGAGTTCTGAGTTTTTTGAGTTTATTGAAATAAACAGCTCGCCAAAGTGTGATGGCCAAGAGCATTGGCTCCTCGACCTCTGAGCTCCTTTCAGCAGGCTTTGAGCGGTGGGAAGAAGGCGGAGAAAGAAAGAAGGGGCGGTCTGGAAGGTTGAGATTGTTGCTTGGAGCCTCCAGGCTACCAAAACTGGAGACAAGAAAGACAGGTCTCCAGGAACGTGGTGTGTTCGCCTCTGAAACACAGCCATTCACTGCCTGATCCTTTCCGCGATGTGAGTTACAGGTCACTCTTTCATGGTCTTTATTACTCTACATTCTATGTTGTATATGTTCTATATGGGGATTTTCTTCAAAATGGTAACAGCAGCAAGGGGCTTACTGCTCAAACGACACCCTTAGATATAATGAAATAAAGCATTTTGCAAGTCGAAGGTAAATGACAGAGACAATAGCCCTGGACCCGCCTGCACTTGTGGGTTTCTCCAGAGGGGATCCCAAGGACTAGACATCTCTAGGAGGTCAAGGACGAGCGCAGCAGGGCACAGCGTGTTGGATGCGTCTATCCTGCACTTGGGTTGGCACCTTCCATGAGGTGTGTCCTTCTGGACTTCTTACCTTAGCAATTTGCATACACAATCAAAGCCTCCCACAATTAGGAGGCACATAAATGGCCATCGGCCTTGAAGCCACAGGTTACACTCATCACCAACATCCCCAACAAGTGATGAAACATTTGATTATCTCTAGTAACGAGGAACTCATTACTTTTCAAGGTGTTGGGCTCCGTGTTCAGTCAGACTCGTTGAAAGTTCTCATAGTGAGTTACATTCTCTCTCCCTGTAATACCAACCACATGCTTCTGGTTAGCAACCTTGCAGCCATGAACACGAATGCTCTTCGCCCTTTTGAAAACACCTTCTATGTGAGCCAGGCTCATCGGTTTTCAAGGCCGGCCTCTCTTGCTTCTTCTCTGGTTCCTCTGTGGTGCACTTTCAGAAATACTTGCCACCCTGGGAGCAGCACCTTGCCCCCACCCTGTCCTCAGGCCGTCCTGACTGTGTGTCTCCTACGCCTTTCCATCCAGTGTCCCAAGGTCAACAGTCCATAAACTGGGGTATCAATGAGAACCTCTCTTCCAAGAACCTGAAGGAAGAGCTTCTGTGACTCTAATGAGAGGAGGGTAAGGACTGGAGTTGAAAAGCTTCCCGTTGGGCTGAGGCTGGGGACCCAGATGGAACATGAGTAAATAAAAGAAGACAAAAGGAGGAAAGCGGAACCGGGAGACAATAGCAACCCTGGGAGATTGAGAAGAATCTCATGTTCTGACCTGCTCATTGGAGTTTCCGGGGCTTGGGAGCCCTTCTTACACCATCATCCATATCATGATCATTGCTAACACTTATTGAGTAGACCTACTATGTACCAGGCACTGTCATAACCCTTCAATGTGCATTATCTCAGTGAATCCTCTCAAGAACCCTATAGGGAAGGGGTGGATATTTCCATTTTTACTGCAGAAGAGACTGAGGCACGTAGAGGTTTGAGAGGCTTACCCAGCTCCCACACTGGCTAGAGGCAGAGCCAAGACTTGGGAGCAGGAGCTCTGGTCTACGGCCACGGCACCCTGAATGCACCCGATCTCGTCTGAAAGCGGGAGCTCTGGATCCAGAACCCACACTTCTTACCTATAAGGGCACTGCTCCCCTGCCCTGAGAGACTCATGAGATTTTCTTACAATAATTGTAATAGTACTTTTTAAAGAAATTCCCCATTTATTTAAGCTACCATGAGTAGGTTTCTGTCCTCTGCCCTTCCTGATTAAGATACAGGAAGATTGGCCCTGGCTGGCGTAGCTCAGTGGATTGAGCACGGGCTGGGAACCAAAGTGTCCCAGGTTCGATTCCCAGCCAGGGCATGTGCCTGGGTTTGCAGGCCATAACCCCCAGCAACCGCACATTGATGTTTCTCTCCGTCTCTCTCTCTATCTCCCTCCCTTCCCTCTCTAAAAATAAATAAATACAATCTTAAAAAAAAAGATACAGGAAGATTAAAAGATACTAACTCGTGGCCAAACGGCAGAGGCAGGCACCTTTCACCTGCTCTGCAGTTGTGCTACAAAGCAAACTCGGTTAACAAAATGAAGCTGCCTTCACATAGGTTGCTTTTCTGTAACGTATCTGTAATTAATATTCATGTAAATCTTCCGGAGGCAGTCCATTCCATGATGCTGTTACAGAGACAATGCCAGCTAGCTTTCCTCTAATTACTCTAGCACAAATAAGATGACCTCTGACCTGTCTGTTCTGCAGCCTGTGCATTCCTTTGTCATCACAGACATCACATCACATTAGATTCACAGTTCTGCACCAGCGCTTCCCAACCTCAGTACTACTGACATTTGAAGCGAGGCAACTCATGCTTTGCTGTGGGGGACTGCGCTGTGCGTAGTAGGACGTTTAGCAGTGTCCTTGCCTCTACCCACTGGATGCCAATAGGAGCCTCTCCCCTGTTGTGACAACCAAGAATACATTCTGACGTGGCCTCGTGTCTCCTGGGAGGCAAAAGCACCCTTGGTCGGCGACCACTGGTCTACCTGTTCTTGACCCCCACTCCAGTCCCACGCTGACCTCAAGGGCAGGACTCTATTTTTTATCCTATTTCTTTCTGACCCTTGGTAAAATGTAGTGGTGCCCACTAAATTTTAAAGAAAAAACTACAGTAACTTGCATTAAAATAATGTTTTGTGGGTAAAAAGTCTGCAGTACATGTATTCCTGGATCTTTTGGGGTTTAGTCAGGAAAACGGACACTACACCTGCTACCAGAACAAGAGGTTTAATATAGAAATTAGGGTTTACATGAATATGCAGAGTAACTGGGGGAAGGGAAGGCTATGGTCAGAAGATGGGACTTCAACCTGAAGCACTGGATGGAAAATGAGGCGTTCCCTGGGAAACCTGAGAGGCCACCACGTCTGGCAGCCGAAGTCAGGTCATACAATGGGATCCCACAGAAAGGTCTGGAATGCTGTTCTGTCGAATAAAGCAGCCTAATCTGACCCTCATATATTCTCCAAAACAGTGGCCCCTGCTTCCCTTCCACCTTCCTAATCTCCCAAGTTCCTCTCACTGGCCAACCCAATCAAGGAGGGCATTCTGGGAAATGTAGTTCTTCCCAGCATTACCCAGGTACTCCTACAGGAGTGGTGCCAGGGAAACAATAGATAATTCCACTTTTTCACACCAAGTGTGTGTGTGTGTATGCGTGTACAACAATAGAGGTCTGGAGAACTTGGCGGTCGTGGTGGTCCAAGTTAGAAAGCAAATAAATGCCTGATGCGATTTGGTGTTGGTGCCATGGTTACTCTTGTTTCCACACTGGCGGGGGGCTCATCTCCTGATCACCTGTCTCCTTCAGTGTGTGCTGTGGGGACGGCCTCAGTGTTCCCTCCGCTCCCCGAACAGATGGCAAACGGCGTTAATAATCGAACAGCTCACACTCCAGATGGGAGATGCTCACCTTCATGCTTCTTAGAATACAGTGTGCCTTCCGAGCATTCTAGATAGACTAGAATTGACAGAGATTGCTAGAAAAAAAAAAACTTTCCACGTGCCAGGTATTGCTTTCCTCTTGAGGAATCAAAACATTACAACCACATGATCGATTTCTAAACCACTCCCTAAGACTACAGCTGACATTAAGTGAAAACATTTCAGCTGGATCGATTTTAAGCCAAAAGTCAAACAATTATTCTCAAAGAATTACATCCTGTCCATTACAAATATGGTGCTGTAGGCAAGGTGTAGTCCGAAGTGCACTGAAGTGTCTGTTTCACTTTAGAAAATTTGTTTCAAAATATACATTGAAAAGATGTGTTCTTCAGAGACCGTCTGGCCCATGAAGTTTGAGATATTTATTATGAGGCAATTTAAGGAAATGTTTGCTGACACCTAGGCTAGAAGGAAGCAGCAGGGGCTTAGGTCTGAGAGGTAAAGGGGACATTCATTCATTACAAGGACTTGCTTTTTACTGGGAGGGGTGAGAGCCACTGGCGCATCTTGAGCTGATGAAGATCTGACTGGACTCACGTGGAACAGGATCCCTCCAGCTGCTGCACTGAGAACAAACATTATGTTGGGAAGGAGGGTCCAAAAGCCAGGAGACCAGGTAGAAGACTACGATAATTCTGGTGGGAAGGATTTGGTGAGTCACCATCGAGGAACTCAGATCAGCGTGTAGTTTTGGGGGTGGTAAGAATTGACTAGATTCTGGTTTGGATATTGAACTGAGTAGACCTCCTGACACTAGACGGGGGGGGGGGGGGGGGGGTGCCTAGTCCCACACAGGTGCAGGGAGGTTAGAAAACGCAGTCTCCCCAGGCACACATGTGTGACCAGCTAAAGCAGGCTATCTCAAGTAGTGGCAATTTTGTCCCCCAGGAGACATTAGACATTTTTCATTGCCCCAACTTGAGGTGGGGGCCAGTGGTGCTACTGGCACCTAGTGAGTAGAGGCCAGCAACGCCGCTAAACGTCCTGAAATACACAACACAGCTCCTATAGTAAATAATCGCCTTGTCCCAATGTCAGCAGTGCTTCAGTTAAGCAACCCTGAGCTAAATGAACATGCTCTATGGGAAGAAGAAAGAGAGACGGGTTTCGGTGAGTAACTAGAAACCTTAGCCAACTCGATTCCCTATGCCTCAGTCCTTGGGGCGACATCCATTCCTGAATCCCTCTGCTCACAGCACAGCTGAATTCTGCCATTCTGTCTGTCTGCCTGTAGCCACACATTTTCTCCGTTACTAGGGGTGAGTTTTATCCTGATTAAGAGGCACTGCTGGCTTTTTTTAACAAAAAAAAATTCTAACTTCATTGAACATGTATGATCAAGGTAATGAAGGAGATTTTGTGTAATGCTCATTCAGTGGTGAACAGCATCACAGTTCATTTCCTTTAAGAGATTTGTTAAGAAAAACATCTCATTCATTAGAATGTCGAGCCTTAAAACTGATGTTTGGTGATAACCATAGATTTACAGGAATTTTCCTCTTTTCACCAAACCCAGATGGATGATCTATGGTTGAAATACCCTTAATGTTATGTAAACACTCCCTGATCTTTTGCTATGGATAAGAACTAATAAGGCCTAATTTATTTGGTGAAATACTTGCATATATCTCATACACACTGGCTTTTCATTTTCCTAGATTTATTATTTTAATTTGCCAATAGATACATAAATGACAAACATATTCCTTTGTATTCTGGAGTGTTTGTCTATTCCATTTCTTTTCTTTGCAAAGAAGCACGCATTTTTTTTTTACCAAGATTGTTCATAAGGTGGATCTAATTTTACATATTTTCACACTATCTGAGCTGCTCATTAGCTTAACACTGGGCCCCCCAAAATGGACAGTGTTCCAAACACAGATCATAAATACCTCAGTTCCTCGGTGGTATTGTTAAGTTTGCCTTTGTATTCCATAAATTCAATATGCAAAAATAAGCCACATAATAAATAAGCGAAGAAAAGATTTTTCGTATTACAAAACACTTATTTTCTACCATTCATTCAGGAATTGACTTTGTATATAGTCAATGTAGGAAGCTTCAGGCAAGTATTGTTCTAGGGACTGTGGCTATCAGGTTATGCAAAACTGGGTGCCTGTCCTTGAAGGTCACCTAAAAGAGGCTAACATGTAAACAGCTGATTTTCACAGAGGTTGCACTAAGGAGGCAAGTACCAGGTGCTACAGGAGGGGAGGCGAAACCCGTGGCCCACGCTCAGGGGCCACTAAAAAGCATCTCAGATGGGATGGTGGCTGAGCGGAGTCTTGCAGGATATGCAGGAGCTTGCCAGGTGGCGAGAGGGGAGGGGCATTCTATGCAAAGGGATGCGGATGACTAAAGTCAAAGATCATGAAACCGCAAGAGGGACGCAGGCAGAAGGCAGAACACAGAGGTCCTGCAGTGTCACACAAAGGAGCTTGGGAGTGGTCATTAAGGAGAGGACAAACTGGAAAAGTTAAGGCTGGAAATGGAAGCAACGGGCAAATGGCATTCCGCCAACCCTACTACAGCAGAAAGCAGGGATGGCTTCAACACTTGTGGGGCCCGCTACAAAATGGAAACATGGGGCCCTCGTTCAAAACCTATCGTGAATTTCAAGGTGGCTACGACAGAGCATTCAACCAGTTATAGGACCCCTCCAAGCACTGGGCCCTCTGCATGCCCTTGGAACCAACCCTGGCAGAAGGCAGCAGTAGCACGGAGACACGAAGACCTTGATTTGTGGAGCATTTGAGATCTTGCTCCCTGGCATATGTCATCAGTTTGGCTCAAATCAACTCTTTTAACAACATTTTTAAACACCCTTTTTTGTCTACTCTCTGGGAAGAAAAGTCTTAACACATACCAGTCAACCATAGACCAGGCTGAAGACAACACACTAGCCAGCACTATAGTCCTATATAGTCCAACTCAGAAAATGGCCAAATGGCTAATCTCTTCATTTTAAAGGTAAGGAAATAGGAGAGCGAGAAAGCGGAGGGACTGTCCTAAACTCACCATATCGGGGAGGTGGTAAAGATGTGAATTCAGCCTTCCAGGCGCTATCCCTTTGTTTTACTCTTCTCCTCTACACTATCGAGGCTGCTGAGTCACAGGATGGAACTTCTTTGGGGAAGACTGACCAGAGGCTATGCAAAGGTCTGTAACTGCCACACATACACACACAAAGGAAATCAGCTAGGAGATCACTGCTGTCCCCTTCTCTCCCACAGGGAGCACGACCTTTCTGAGCCCTTCCTCAGAATCAAGAGGATCATTCCAAGCACAGCTACTGCATAGCCAGCCTGGGCCCAGCATCATACTAGGTCACAGGGCTACGGAGATGACTGGCACATCCCCAGCAGCTCACCCTGCAGTGAGTGAAGGCAATACTGGAGATCGGCTATCAGAATCCAGGCTGCATATTCTTTCATATGATTGGGAAGCACACATTTAAAAATAATAATAAGCAGCCCTAGCTGGCATAGCTCAGTGGATTGAGTGTGGGCTTCGAACCAAAGTGTCACAGGTTCGATTCCCAGTCAGGGCACATGCCTGGGTTGCAGGCCATGACCCCCAGCAACCACACATGGATGTTTCTCTCTCTCTATCTCCCTCCCTTCCCTCTCTAAAAATAAATAAATAAAATCTTCTTTAAAAATAATAATAATAATAAGCAAAAATAGAAATGAATACTGAAAACCAACAGGCAGCTACTGAGTCCTTTGCAGACTGGGGGAATCGTAGATGATTTGTGCGTCTCAGCAATATTACCTCACCCACTCTGGAGACTTCGGGATCACGTGAATGCCCATAAGCCTTTGTACTTACCTCAAAAATATCTCCCATATTCTACTCTATTTAGTTCTCTATGCCCCGGCTCCCAAAAAGCCCAGGCCTTATTCATCTTTTGCTTCCCTTGGTTCTTTTTTTTTTTAAGATTTTATTTATTTTTAGGGAGGGAAGGGAAGGAGAGAGTGAGAGAGAGAGACATCAATGTGCGGCTGCTGGGGGTTATGGCCTGCAACCCAGGAATGTACCCTGGATGGGAATCGAACCTGGGACACTTTGGTTCCCAGCCCGCGCTCAATCCACTGAGCTACGCCAGCCAGGGCTCCCTTGGTTCTTAAAATAAAGCTCCAAATAGGCAGATGGTTTGCGAGGCCCTACGTGGTCTAGCCCCAGGTCATTTCTGAACCTCTGCTACCTCTCACCCCACCTCCCCCCTGCTACCATCTCTCCATCGCAGCAAAGCCTCCCATCTCAGACACCTCCCAGCTCTGCTTTCACCTCTCTAATGCCTCTCAGTTTTCATTACTGCTAATGAAATATCACTTCCTTGGGCGAAAGCTTCCCCTAGTTATCAGATTAGATGTGGACCCCCATTCATAAGCTCTCAGACCACCCTATAATTTTCCTGCAGGGCCCGTATCATAGTTAGTAATTATATATTCATGTGACCATTTGATTTTCCTCTCCATGTCAAAGGTTGAAAACTCCCTGAGGGCAAGCGTCTGATCTAGTCCGCACACTCCGAGACCCCAGCACATGGCATGGCGCCTGGCATCTGCTCAGGCCTCTTTGGACCACTCAGTCTGACACATCCATTTCCCTGCCCCTCGCCTCTCTTAGTCTCTTCCATTGACTGCTTTTTGGTCAAAGCACCCATCGTTATCTCTGTGTGTGTGCATGTCAGTAGGTGGAAGTGTCTTGTGTATGTGTATACACACCCATACACACAAATGTGTACATGCACGTGTTTGTCTGTGTTTGTATATAATTTCTTTACTTGTTACTACTATGTGTTCTCCCCACTAGAACGTGACCTTCAAAACCAGAGACTTTGTCTTCTTGTTCATTGCTGCATGCCCACCACATACCTGGCACATAATAGGCACCCAATGAATGTTTACTGGAAATATAAATATGTGAATGGCAAGTGCTCAAGAAATGCATACCAGAACTTTCTTCTTCAAAGCTCAATAATAATTCTGTCTTTCACTGAAAAAGAGATGATCTATTTTTTAAAGATTTTATTTATCTATTTATTTTGGAGAGGGAAGGGAGGGAGAATAAGAGAGAGAGAGAGAGAGAGAAACATCAATGTGCAGTTGCTGGGGACCTGGCCCGCAACCCAGGCATGTGCCCTGACTGGGAATCGAACCTGTGATGCTTGGGTTCGCAGCCCACGCTCAATCCACTGAGTTATGCCAGCCAGGCAAGAGATCATCTCTTGATATGCTTTTCTTTTAGAAAGCTTGCCTTTCACTGTCTTCCCAAAATGACACTTTGATAGTTTTAATTAATCTACCACAGGTCACTAAGAAACAAACACTTATATTTGGTTTACTTTACTTCAACTTCGTTGCTCTGCAAAGTTCAGTCAGATTCTTCATCCATAACCTTCAATAAAATCCACTTGGCATTTTATAGGGACAAGTACATAAAAATCAAAGACTTCCAGAGTCTTTGGAATTAGAAATACCTGGATTAGAATCTCTGCTTCAATATTTATTAGCAATATAACTTTGGGAAGCCACGTAATGGCTCTCAGCCTCAGTTTCCCCAGAAAGCATGTGATTGGCAGGGTCCGTGTGGCGATAGGACTGACTGTAGTTTAACTGCATGGTATACAGTCATACATCAATAATGACACCTTTTCATTCTTCATATCCATCCCCAAGTGCCTGGGATACAGAGGAGGGAATAGAGGCCACAGGAACTCAGCACTTCCCAAGGTCATCCCTCTCCCCCAAGCCCAGGTGATAAGAATCAGCAGGCCTACAGTTAAGCATCCTCCAGCTTTCATCTGTTCGTGGGACTTTTCTGGTGAAAACCTGCCGTGTTTGGACTCGCACCGCTTCCTAAGGAGGGCTGGAGCCCCCGTTATGTCCTTGCATTGATTGGGACTCACTACAGCCTCAGTTCCAACTGAGCAATTTCTGATTCCCACAAAAGCAAGGCTCCGTCCAATCAAAGAAATCTGGGTGAGAAATTTGATGGAAGGAATTTTCCCCTACCCCAGTTTTTAGGAGTCCTTTTATCTCCTCCTCTCTAGGGCATAAAAGAATAATTGCAAATAGAGGCTCTGTTAAAATCTTTCATCTTATAAGGACCGTGTTCTTTAATTACACTGAAATTATTTTCTTGAATAATTCACTACAATGCCTTTCTGGTGATGCTTTAGGTCTAATTTCACATCTAGACAAAAGTTATTCTGAACACAGGAATGAGTAAGTTTTATAGTAAGTGAAATCGGTGCATAAAATAAATGAAATAAGATAATAAGCTTCACCCTGACGGAGGTGGCTCAGCTGTTTGGGCATAATCCAGCAAAGGAAAAGTTCACAGGTTTTGCTCAATTCCCATAAGGGCACATGCCTGGGTTGCGGGTTCGGTCCCCAGTTGGGGGCATGCAAGAGGCAACTGTATGATGTTTCTCTCCGTTTCTTTCTCCCTTCCTTCCCCACTCTCTACAAGTAAATTAAAAAACATTTTTTTAAAGATAGTAAATCTCAAACTGATCGCATAGTTTCATGGCAGGGCTGCATAGGGCAGATAAGATTTACGATTTTATCAAAGTGGGATATAGAAATTTTATGTATTGATACTTGGGCCGGATGTGTCATTTTCTGTGGGAATTCAATCAGTGCGACCGAAGTGTTTTCTGCTCAGTTACTGAAGATGGCTGGTGGGCAGCAGTAATTAGCTTATTGGTTTCCTGGCTAGACAGAAAAAAATGGATAATACATGCCTAAAATTCTGTTCTTACAGAGAGTATCTAACTGACTTGCCCTGTGAATACAGTCAACTAAGCAGTGCCCACAGACTGCTCTTTATTTTAGCTTCAGTTTACCCATGACTCAAGCTCATCTTGTCCTCATATAAGAATCTTCCCATATTATGATGCCGTATTATTCTGAACCTGCTACAAAAGTGATTAGTCGGTCATTATAAGACAAAAATTCAAACTGCTTGCAATGACGTTTTCTGAAGAAAACCCATACTTTTATGTGGATAATTCAAGGTTCTATATTTAAAAGGCATTGAGTGAGTCATAATGGTAAATAAGAAGACCCTCAAACTAGCATTCGAATCTCCTGCATGTGAAACATTAAATGGATAATTTCTACCTAGGACAGATTTATTTTTATGGTGGAGAACTTTAAAGAATTGATTTAATTAGCTGTAGCTATGCTAAGAAGCATAATTTAAAATACCATTGAATGAATGAGGAAAGTATTTTCAAGCATAGAGAAAACCCTCTTCAAGCTGCCTTTTGTTCGTTATTCGGCAAACGTTTATTAAGCACCCACAGTTTGCATGGCAATGTACAACATAATTATAACCTAACCTGCCATCATTCTATTCTAACTCTGGTAGTGAAGTGAGTTAACCTCTTCAGCTATCCATTCATGGTATGTGGAAAGAAAGACTATAGACATTAAATGAATGAGTCAGCCAGAAAAGAAAAACGAATGTGTGCATTTACGTTTCCTTTTGTTTTATGTGCTAAAAACAGGTTACCAGCTAACTACCCTTTCTATTTCTTCAGGGGCCCAGGAATTGTAAAATTATCTTATCTCAGTCAGGCAGGAAATTATATGCTTAATCATGAGTTTCTAAACATTCGTAGAGGTGAGAACAGCAATTTGCAGGATTCTACAGACACGGGAAGAATAAACAACACAGTGAATTGAAGCAGAGAAGGCGAAATGTATTTAAGGGATTGTTTCCATTTGAAAAGTCATTTTAGACTCAGTAATATATAATAGGTTCAGCATTTTAGAGCCAGACATTAGAGCTCAGCTACCTTTTGTATCACAGTCACTGGATTTTTAAAAATACGGATTCTCAGTTCTCCTCCCCGGAGATTCTGCTGCAGTTGGTCAAGAGGGGAGGCAGGCAGACACATATTTATAAACGTCCCCCAGCAGCCAAATCTGAGACCCCCAGAGCTAGTCCAGCCTCCACATTTTTGGCATGAGATCCCAGAGGCCTTGAAAGAATAAATATCTAGCCTAAGATCAACATAGCTTATAACCCTTGGATCCAGGCCTAGAATCCAAATCCCCAAATGCCTAGTCTAGATCTCTCCTTTTTTTTTTTAAGATTTTATTTATTTATTTTTAGAAAAGGAAGGGAGGGAGATAGAGAGAGAGCGAGAAACATCAATGTGCGGTTGCTGGGGGTTATGGCCTGCAACCCAGGCATGTACCCTGGCTGGGAATCGAACCTGCGACACTTTGGTTCGCAGCCCACACTCAATCCACTGAGCTACGCCAGCCAGGGCTTGGATCTCTCCTTACTAAATCGACAGACACCGTTTCTTCTTCTCTCACACACTGCTTGAGATCTAATATTCAATTTAGTAAAACTATGTCCGAGACCACCTAAAATCCACGTGATAAGCAAAGACCCCTTCCCCTAATGACCGCTATGCTTCCTTTCCTGTTAAGTACTGAATAATGACGCTGCAATGATTCATCTATCTGTTTATTCCATATTTTGAAATAGTATACTTAATTTGAAACTTTTGCATCCGTAAAATATAGGAATCAGATTTAAAGGCAAAGAAAAATGATCTAATACTTGAATCTGAGTCCAACTTATATCTTCATTATTGAGCTCATAAAGCTGAGTCCATGGAAGTACTCTAATGCAAAGCTAGGTTTTCTTCGCTGGCTTCCTTTTAACGTTTCTTTACCGATTTGACAGAGACAGTGATTTGTTGTCCCACTTCTTCATGCATACCTTGGTTGATCCTTCTATGTGCCCTGACTGGGGGGTCAAACCGGCAACCTTCATTGATCGGGACGACACTCAGCGACTGTGCTACCGTGCCAGGGCTTTGCCAGCTTTCTTTTCTGATAATGCCTTTAGGTCAGGCTCTTCCACTGGGTTCTGAAAGCGCCATGCAGATAAGGCCTTTGTCCAACTTCATCCACTGACTCCCGGCATGCAGCGCAATGTCAGCCACTGAGTCAACACTCAACGATTAATCGTTGAATGAAAAATCCCTTGTAACATTTTGTTAAGAAATGAGACAGAGCATCTCAAACTGACTTGTGCAGGACAATCCCATACACATAAAAGTCCTGGATAGATGATTTTACAGAGGAGTGTCTTAAAGTTACTTTATTACAAGAGCTTCGGCCTGATTTTCCTGACATAAACAGGCTGATTAAAGGTTCTAATGCATGTCTTTTATTGGTAGCACTAGATGCATTCATTGGTAAGAACTACCAATGCATCCGGTACATGAGCCTTCTGTTTTCTAGCCTGATTTTTCTAGAGATCTGATGGACGCCGTGAAGGGTGACATGGAGTGTTTGGCAATTATTCACACTGGCTCTCTCTCCAGCTCAGATGCCCTACAGTGACCCTCAGGCTGCAATGCCACATTTAGCCATTGAGCCATGTTCAGGGTTGGCCTGACCAGAGGTACCATATTACAGGGGCGGGCAGTGCCAATGAGCCAAAGGCCTTAAGGACTCTGTTGAACTCTCCTCTTCATTTCCAGCCTACATGCACCTCCCACAGAGGGAAGTGGCCCCTGAGTACTGATCTAGCTAAGTGAGCCACAGGGAAGCACGTCTCTCTGTTTCCTGGGGCTGCACTCACCACCGGAGCGTCGCCCGTAATCTAATCTGAGGACTTTGCGCTTCTTTAAACCACATGCTCTCTCACTCCCCACTTTGTACAGGGTGAAGTGTAGTAACGAAAATACTCTCCTTACATTCCTTACTTATCTAGGCTCTCCTGCTGACCTTGCAAAACTCATTTTGATACATAAGATACAATGTGTCATTGCATACCATTGGCTCACAGTTGGACTGTCATCCATATTATGTCAGTAGTCCTGCATTCACTATACCTTTCACATGCGGCTGAAGGCGCTATCAACATGCAATAAACAGTGATGAGATAAAATTAATACCAATTGCTCTTGTCTTTTAGGAAATATAGCCATTGTTATTATTTGGCAAGATAAAGAGTGCAGTGCCTCTGCTTACTTAAAGGAGTTGCCTAGTCCTGTGGGATGCAGTAATCTAGTTTTCGAGAAGATTCAATCGATGGCTATTTAGAACTAAATTTTTATTAAGCAGGTCATTTCAACCCTGCCTTTTCAACTCACCGTTTGGACCCATGTCACACCTACATTCCACACATTTGTCTCTACTAAGGCTATTTACTCTTCACAGTGAGGAACAAATACAAGTTTTCAGTCTTTTATCTCAATCATGCAGAAATAGTCAACACAAAATACCACTGACATCACCTAAAAGGACGCATATTTAAATATGGTAGAAATAAATAACCACCCAAAGAATCAATCTTAAAAACTGACACTGGAATAATTAGCCATGGTATCAATATCCAATACCAAATGATGAATATTTAATTTCTGCCATACAACTGAAATGAACTAGAGGGCTGGAGGGGAAACGTATACATTTAAGGAGTTCATCTTAGATCTACCATGTCAACAGAAGGAACTGGGCTGTGGATGAGCCCCAATACTAGAAATTCCAACCTGGCTGGTGTAGGTCAGTGGATTGAGCGTGGGCTGTGGACCAAGGTGTTGCAGGTTCGATTCCCAGTCAGGGCACATGCCTAGGTTGCAGGCCACGCCCCCCAGCAACTGCACATTGATGTTTCTCTCTCTCTCCCTCCCTTCCCTCTCTAAAAAAATAAATAAATAAATAAAATCTTTAAAAAAAAGAAATTCCTACTTAAGAGCCAGGTACAGAGCAGGAGTTAAATAAATGCTTTTTTGAGTGGATGAATGAATGAGTAAATGAACAAATGGTCCTCTAAACTGTTTTAGAGTATTATATTGAGATTTAGAGACTTCATTTTAAAACACTTTATTCAGCCCTGGCTGGTGGGGCTCAGTGGACTGAGCGCTGGCCTGAGAACCAAAGGGTCACTGGTTCGGTTCCCAGTCAGGGCACATGCCTGGGTTGTGGGCCAGGTCCCCAGCAGGAGACATGTGAAAGGCAACCACACATTGATGTTTCTCTTCCTCTTTCTCCCTCCCTTCCCCTGTGTCTAAAAAATAAATAAAAATTTTTTAAAAAGTCTATTCAAAGCTATGGACCAATACATTAGATTTTGGGAAAGTCAGTGCTGAATATAACATAGGTGTTTGTGTTTGTTAATTAATTAAAATGGCCACAAAGTCATTATTCTTACCGTAAATTTCTCAGCCTGAAAAGTTAATGAACTGTATTCGTCCCATGAATAATTGAGTTAAACTTGAAAGAGAACCACCCATTCTAAAAGCCTCCCACGCTACCAGTTAACTGTGATTTATCCTTCTACTTCAGAGGAATGTAAAGCATCTTCCATCTGATTTGACTGACAACCACTCTGTGCTTCCTCTGCCTTTCTTCTCTCAGGAAGAAGATGTTACTCGTGAAAGCCGTTTTAATTTCAGCGGTTACGGGATGGGTCATTGCCTCCAAGTGAAGGATGGAACAGCTGTCAAGACCACACCTGCCAACGCGATCCCGCAACCCCCAAAAGACGCAGATGCCATCAAGAAGAAGTTTGTGGACCGGGCAAAAAGGATTGACACAATATCTCGGGCTGCCTTCCCATTGGCTTTCCTCATTTTCAACATCTTTTACTGGATCACATACAAGATCATTCGGCATGAAGATGTCCACAAGAAATAGATGTGCCCTTCAAATCCCGGGACCTTCCTGCCTAAGTGTTGTGCTTGTAAATACACAGTGCAATTGTCTTTATATCACTTTGACAGAGGTGAAGATTGGGGGAGGGGGGAGGGAGGATCTTGGGGTGAGTTTCCTGGCACCTATGTGAATAAAGATAAGTTATACGGCCATGAAGGAAAAATGTTTGCACAAAATTAAGTTGTTGCAGAATCATGTGAGTAAAATTCCCTTCATAGTCTTTAGCATTGTTTTCTCAGATGATGCATTAATTAGACATGATAATGCAAGGTCAAGTTCTCAAGGGCAACTTGTCTGTTGATCTGGTTTTGACTAATTCTGGTACTGAAAAATTAGCTTAACACACACACACACACACACACACACACACACACACGGAAAATGCTTACCATCTGACCATAGTGACTAGCCTATAGTGAGTCGAGGACCAAACTTTTTCAGGAAAACGCTGCCTCATTTTTAAAACGAGCCTCCTGAGCTATGTTCTTTACAATGTCTGTAATTAGTGTTTCACCCGAGAAATCCTTTTGTGGGTCATAAATTCTTTCTACTTATCGAAAAATCAACAACGACAAATAAACACCAATCACAAAGAACAGATTTCTACTTTACTGTCCATGTGAGTGTGCATTTTAATATTATTTGTCTTTCCTAGATGTAATTTGGGGGGGTTTAAATTGTGTCTCGTGTAATTGATTTGGTGGTATACCCTCTTAAAAACAAATGCCCGTTTTATTTGAGACCCAAGTTGGTGCACTATATACTTTCTTCGCTGTGGCTATGTTTCTGTGTGAAGTGCTCCAGTGTGACTTAGCCATCGCAACCTGTCAGCCACAGTATTTATGGAGATGGTGTGTCCTGAATGGTGTAGCTCATGTTAGCTTGAACTTCCCGTTTCTGCTCTCATTGTAGGTGTGACTACTAGTCCCAATGTCAACTGACCCATGATTTCTACTGTCAATCCAAGTGAATATCATTTTAAATATCCGTAACGAACTTAAAGAGTTTTAAAACTGTACTGTGATTTTCATAACCCGTTGCCTTTTTGGTACCAGAGCTATGTGGTTTGAATCCTGGCTACATGTTTTAAGTAAGAAAAAAAAATAAAAGACGTATTTTTGCTTACTCAGATAAAAGACAACCTGTAAAATATAATGAAAAAAAATTAAATTTTACATGTGCTGTAAAAGGGGTTATTTAAAAAAAAGTATTTGTTCAATTTCAATAAAGCTAAGTGTGCCACAGAACTTCGCTAGGAGTCTCTCTGTTTTTTAAAGATTTTATTTATGTATTTATTTGTTTGTTTATTTTAGAGAGGGGGGAGGGAATGAGAGAGAAAGGGGGAGAAACATCAGTGTGTGGTTGCCTCTCACATGGCCCCCATTGGGGACCTGGCCTGCAACCTAGGCATGTGCCTTGACTGGGAATTGAACCAGCGACCCTTCGGTTTGCAGCTCATGCTCAATCCACTGAGCTACACCAGCCAGGGCTGTTTTTGCACAACAATGTGAAAAATTTAGATGGCAATGGTAACTTGGATTTTTGTTCCTGGTCTCCCTCATAAGCTTGAAGCCTTATATAGCTATTATATTATTCTTATAACAGTAGCTTTAGTATCCTCGTGAAGAAATAAAAAAAATATGTTATCCTCATTGGAGGAATAGGAAAACAGAGATGTGGAAAATTGATAGAGTCATTGTGAGCGGAATCTAATGCTGGACACTTCATATGAGATATGGAAATGTTCCAAGAACACCGAGGACTCATAAAATATCCAAGTGAAAATAAATACAAAAGCCCAACCTGTCTACCTACCCATCATGATGTTGTCAGGAATAGAGTTCCAAGATGACAAAAAAAAATTGTAGGAACCCCAGGGAAGTAGGATTAGCTCGTCTTGACCAGAGTAGATTTTCCTTACCCAAAGATATACATCATAGTATTTTCAGGGAGATGTGAATTCATAGGTCAACGGTTATGGCCTCTTAAACCTGTTCAAATAGTGACTCATTTCCACAGAGAGGAATATTGCAGAATTGCTAAAAGCATGAACATGGGTGACAGAAAGCCTGGCTCAGCCACCTAGCAACAGAGGGATCTTAGGGGAGTTATCTGACGTTTCTGAGTGGTTTCTGTTTCATAGAGTTTTAAGAGGATGAACTGAAAAAAATGAAAGTAAAGCCATTAGCTCAGAGTCTAACACATAGTAAATTCTCTATCATTAATAGATAATAATAAAGTATTGCTAGTATAAATAGTATTGGTTATGGCAGGGTAAAATGCTTCACAGTGTCTCACCATGGCAAGATTAATGCCAGGCTTTTTGCAGCATTTCTGAAATACTATTTCCGTCTTACTGCTCATTCCTTTCTAAATTAATAAAGCAAAGTCTTTGATTGGTCTTGATTCTGTTCCTTCCACCGCCAAACAGTAAAATGGAGACTGAATGCCTCCCCACATGGGCCTGACCCCGTAAGCATCCTGGGGAGAGCCCCGACTCTGCATATGGTGAAATGAGAAGGCACCTTAGGGGAAATCCTCAGCTAAATGATCGTGTCTAACCACTGTGTGCACCACATAATTTTCTGCGGGGTATAGTCTCCACATCAGAAAAATGTTTAAACATTTACCTCGAAACACATCTGCCAGCCACATAAGTAGGCAAAGGCATCCTGGATGGCAAGAGGAATTCTTGGCTTTTCTCTAATTCGAGTCCACGTTCAGTGGAAAGAACTCTGGAATGTACCAATTTGGGTTATATAAACAAGATCAAATCTCAGGGAAAGGATTATGAGTGCCACGCAGTCTGGTGAAATAGATAATTCCTCCAAAAATGTTATTGGAGTTTTTGTTTACGACATTTTCTTTCATAATACTATTTGAAGGAAAAATAGTTCAAGAGTCAAATTACAGCCCTGAGGAACTGACTACCTGCTCTCATGAGATTGGAAACTTCTGGAAGAAAGTGGCTATGTTCATTGGCTCTCTGCAATGCCCACCAGAGCTCAAATGCCCAATGAACATTATTGGGTTGGCCAAAAAGTCCATTTAGTTTTTTCTATAAAATAAAAGACACATTTTTTGTTTTCACCAAGAACTCTATTATTTGGATACTTTGAGTATGTTGGCTTTCTCCTGCGTGGTATGACATTGATTGTTCTCAATTACCAGTAATGTCTTGATTTGATTGTTATGGAGGTCAACTGGTCTCCTGGACCTTAGAGCATCGTCTAGAGAGAAATCTCCAGCACGAAACTTTGCAAACCACTTTTGACACATTCGATCAGTCACAGCACCTTCTGCATACACTGCACAAATCTTTTTTTTTTTGGCTTTTTTGTTTGTATTTCAGTTGCATTTTTACCTCCCTTGAAATCATAAAGCACAATATGCTGAAAATGTTTATTTTCTTCCATCTTCAATATTATAATGGCTACACAAACATTCATAAATTTTGATAAATTTTTTAAATGCATGTTGATATGACAGCTGTCATAACACACTCTAACAAAATTGTTTCAAAAGAAGTTAAAGACAACCAAGCACTCCTAGAGCCATCTTACAGAAAAACACAAACAAACATTTTGGCCAGCCCAATATGCTGTGCATGTCAACACAAAGTTATATAAGTTTTTCCCACCCCAGCAGTGACATAAGGTAACCAAGTACTGCCACTACTTTTCAGATAACGGTTTACTAGGGGATTTGTCTTTCAAACATTTTTAAATTAAGCCTTAAGACTCTTGATGGCATTTTCAAACACCTTGGCCCACAACAGATACTACAAACCAGGCTGACTGTAGATTTTGAAAAATCCTTCCAAACAGTGTTAGCATTAAGCTCCGCATCTATGCTGCTGAACGGATCTGCCAAATTCTGAAAACAAACCTCCCGATAAAGATTAAATAAATGTCATTTTACATTCTTCTTCCTTGATATTTAGCAAATATTTAGCAAATAGTTAGCTAAATATCAAGTAAGAAGGTTCTAACCAAAACACAGCACAAAATTCCGTATCATGTGATTCACAGGTTTGGAAAACAAAAAAATAATAATCTATTTGGAATTTTTTTTTTGATTTATGCATTTCCTAATTTAAACAGGAAGCCAATTTGTAGGATGAATGTAATTTACATGCCTGCCAGATATTCCTTTTTGAATCTTTCAACCTTCGCTATAAATTTTCCTTGTTTTTGCCTATTCAGTTTTCTCTTTTTTTGAGTATCATTCGAGTGGTTCAAGCAAAACAGGCTCTTCAGAGAGCACAAAGTAGAGGAACTAGAGCTAACACCGTATCCTCATATTCAGTAGTGCTTTCCACACATCGACACGTTTTTCTTGCTACAATAGAATTCAATGCCAGCAATTACTCAGGGTGGCCAGACCACAGAGAGCTGACATCCATCCTTTGAGCAATAGATAAACCGAAGCTCTACGAGTTCACCATCGCACTGAAGTCCTAGCATGTCAGAGGTTGAACACGCAGCACGGCTTGTCTCCTGTAGCTGTGACTATACCCACAGTGCCCAGGGAAATGAAAGCCTGTGAAGTAAAAAGTCACGGCATCACTCCCCCGCCCTCATGGATGGGAAAACAAACTGGTCAAGGAGAGTATATTGTAGAATATGTCTGTTCAAAACGCCTAAGAGAAATTGCTCAAAATGGTGCATACAGCGTTAAGAATATCTTCACGGAGCCAATATTTGATGTGACTGAATGCCCAAAACGATACTGGGGCTGGAGAAAAAAAGGACCAATGGAATTCCATTGAGAAGGTGTTTATTTCCATTTTTGAAGGAGAGAAAATGGCCGTCACATTGTCACATATGCCCCCACCTAAGAAAAGTTGCAATATTCCTACTTTGGTGCAAATGCACTTTGAAAATAAGTAATATAGTTTGCTTCAAGCTAAGAGTAGTGTGTATGAGAGGCATTTAGACCACAGGCCAGCATTTAAAAGTACTTCAGCGCTTTGGCACCAGTGGTTTATAAATAGGTGAGTGCATCTTCAGGGAGGAGCGCAGAGCCCTGGGTGCTCTTTGGGAAGTGGCAATCGCACTGGCCTTCTTGGAGGACCCAGGGCTGGTCATGGGATGAGCAGCTTGGTCAGTCCTCATGCAGACTGAAGGCTCTGGGTCCTCAAAAATGATAAAATCAAGGGCTAGGAGACCCTTCATGTACCAGTGTCAGAACTAATGAAGACTTGCTCAAATGCAATGGATAATCATTTCTTAAGCTACCCCTGATTTCTACGGAGAAAGGTTTGGGGATAGGGTAGTGGGGAAGAGAGAGAGAGAGAGATAACAGACAGAAAGTTCCTTTTAAGGCATAAACCAGATCATGTCGCTTGGCTTTAAACCTCCAATGGCTTGCCATCTTACTTAGAGAATGAGCCAAAGTCATCATGCCCACATGATCTTACTGCCCCTCCCCTCCGAGCATCACCATTGCCATCACCATCTGCAGCAAAAGCACCACAACCATTACCATCACCATCATCAGCAACAACAGCAGCGGCGTCGCTACCATCAGCAGCAGCAGCATCATGGTCATTATTTTGTGGGCAAAGAAACTGCTACAAAGCACAGTGAAGGCCACGATCACAGAGGTAGATCCAGCCATCGAGTGCCAGCCGTGAAATGCTAGGCAATGCTTGCAGAAGGAGACGATGATATCTGCCCCACCCACCCGCCTTCCAAGGCTGCCGTGAGGATGAAATGAAACCGCGAATGTCAAAGGTATCTGAAAAGTATCTTGTGGATGAGGACAGTAGGGCATGAGGCGGTAAAGTCCCTTTCCGAGGTCACACGGTCAAGATTCAAAGTCAGGCAGTCTTTTTGCTTTTAGTTAGCACATTGTATTGCTTCTTCAGTCAATCTAAAAAATTATCATGATGGATATATATTGTTATATAATTGTATATATACAATTATGATGATTATAAAATATATATTTTATGTTTCTTTGTATAGATATTATCATATCATTTTTAATAATTCATTTCCATATCCATTTCCCCTACCAGCCTATGAGGCTTTTAGGGGTACTATAGTAGTTTCCTAGGGCTACTGTAACAAATTTTCACAAACTGGGTAGCTTAAAACAACCGAAATTGATTCTGTCACACTTCTGGAGGTTAGAAACATGAAAACCAAGGTGTCGACAGGGCCATCTTCCCTCTGTGTATGTGCCTGTTTCCAAATCTCCCTCTCCTTCTAAGGACACTTGATGGGGCCCGCATTAACACAGTATGCCCTCATCCTAACTCATTGTATCTGCAAAGATCCTCTTTCCAAATGAAGTCACATTTCAAGGTTCCGAGGAAACAAGAATTTTGGAGGAAACACTGCTCAGCCCGGTACAGGTATGAACTGTGTCTAATTCTTTACATTCTTCCAGGTGTCAGGTACGTACAGTTTCAGCCAGACATAGCTTAGTGGTTGAACAGGCAATTGCTGGTCTGAGATTGACTGGGATCAAATTTCAGGTCTGCTTTCCTAGCTGCGAGCCCATGGGCACAGGTTCTAAGCTCTCCATGCACTGGAATCCTAACATGTCAACAGTACCTACTGCACAGAATTCCAGTGAAATTGAAATTGCTCAATTCATGCCAAGTGCTTAGAACAATCGTTAGCCCATAACGACAATTCCACAAATATCATCAGCATTATAGTATTTTAGCAAAATATTATTTTTAGACAACAAACACAATGGTATTTGTTAAATAACATAATGAAAGCGAGGAGAGTCAGCAAGCACTGAAAACAGCTTCTATTCGAGCTATTTAATATTATAAAATATTTCAACATCTGCCTTCTCTCTGTGTGTATTCTTCTCAGAGCATCAGTGAACAGCAATTTAACAGAGAGAAAGGCTGTGGAAGCAAAGGAGGTGAAAAGCAAAAGGCTTGCCTTTCTTTTTCCTTCGGGGGAAAAATTTCAAAAGAGCCATGGAGAAGCAGTATTATTCCTAAAAGACCGTGCTAGGAAAATGGAATTGCTTTTCTGAAACAAAGCAGAAGATTAATACCTGGAGGGTCTAAAATATAATTATGGGTATTGATCTCGGGAAAGCCTTGGTTGAATCTCACCTTCTTGTTCTTTTTTGCTCTCCATGATCATTAAAATGGGCACACATGTGAGGGTGGGCAGACTGTAAATATCTAAACATCGCACAAGAAGGCAAAAAGGTAGTGAATCCTGGGAAGTATCTCTCAGGGCAACATTCAATACGTGCTCACATGGGTTCCCTCCTATCAGGAATTTTCTTATTGGCTTTGGGGACTGATTTAACAAGTTGTAATGATGAGGCAAAGCAACACTAGGCTGCACATCAACCCACAAGCACTGTGTCCTAGCTCCGCCCAGACTGTGGGTGGACTAAGGGAGCAAGAGGGCCCCACAGGTCAGATTACAAATGAAGTAAGGCTGATTTTACATCTTTCCTCTCCAGCCCCACTGAGGAGGCGACTCTTGTTTTGGTTCCAGCTATAGCTCCCCAGTTTCTTTCCCCTCCCAGCTGTTCAGAGTCCTGTAATAAGAGCTACGTTACCCACTTGATTGGACAAACACATAACCCAGTGTTTTCTCGGGAGCTTCTGTTTGCCCGTAAACCCAATGACAGCCTTAACGGAAGACCGATGGCCAAGCCGCTGGGTGTTTAAGAAAAAAAGTCTCCAGACAACTCAGTATGAGTATACTTGCAGTCCTTAGGGGCAGTTAAAGAGAGTAAGATATACTTGAGGCCTTTTGGGGATCTCTGATGCTATGCTTTATGATTACTATGTTTTATCATTCATTCAAAATTCTTGGTGTTCCGCACCCTCCTTCACAGAAAAACTATGCCAGCTACAGAAAGTTTCAAATGGTTGGATCTTATTCCAAAATGGAAGCGAGAGATGAGGCCAGAGAGAAAAGCAGGGATGAAAATATAGGGTCACGTGCCCGGTTAAGGATCTTGGGATTTGTCTTGTAAGGAACAGTACATTATTACAAGGTTTTAAGCAGGGAAGGGACAGATTGCTTTTGCATCTCAGAACATAATTCTGGCTACAGAGTGTAGCGGAGATCAGAGACAGAGGAAAGAGGGATGACCTCTAAAGTTCTGAAATTAAATATTCCTGTCAAAACCTGACACGGTCCGTCCACTGTGGAACATTAACTTAAGCAAAGGAGAACTTCTAGCCTGGACAAAGACCGGAACAAAATGGACCCTAGCAATATGGACAGAACTTTTTACCAGTTAAATGTGTCAAAATTCACCGGATTAGCAGCTAAATATTCAGCAACATCCCGCTTCCGGTTGTAAGTAAGAGAGTTAAGTATGCAAACAGTAGGGTGTTCCCCCTCGTGGTGAAGGACACGGGCTTTAGCACTGGGCAGGTCTGGGTTCAGGTTGAAAATGTATCACGTTCTGTTCTTGTTCCTTTGATATGTTGCTTAATCTCTCAAAGTCTCCGTTTCTCCATCTGTGATGGTAACAACAATGGCAGCACATGACTTGCAATGCCATTGTTAGATTCACGCATGGGAAGTGTGAGAAACTACATTCAAGGGTAGGTGGTGAGGGTCATGTCTCCCACACTGGACGGGTAACTTCTGGGCTCTCTCGGCCCCTCCAGGGAAAGGAAAAGTGACTGAGTCTCCCCGGGGAGCCGGAAGGTGTTTCCCTCCCCGTTCCATTTTCCTTTCTCTTGGGGGCGGGCCAATCCTCCCAAATCGCATGTTGTGCTCTAGTCTTGCCATATGTTTGCAACAGAATGGAAATGTTTCCCACGGAGGAAGTGTTTTCAATGTTTCCCTTCGGGGAAAGCCCACAGTCCTCCAGCACAATCTGTGACTCAACAGATAAGTCGGACTCGCTCCACAGCACGGAAATGGACAGTCTGCTTGCCCACAGGTGTACATCACGTTTTCCGGCATCAGCACTATTTGCAATACAAGTGAGACCGGCATAGCACATAGAATGTGTCTCCCGCTGATGTTTGGTCAGGAAAATTCCTCTTGGTTTTTTTTAAGAGTTTATTTATTTATTTTTAGAGAGGGAAGGGAGGGAGAAAGAGACAGACAGACAGACAGACATCAATGTGCGGTTGCTGGGGACCATGGCCTGCAACCCAGGAATGTGCCCTGACTGGGAATCAAACCTGCAATGCTTTGGTTCACAGCCCCCGCTCAATCCACTGAGCTACGCCAGCCAGGGCCCTCTTGGTTTTTAATACCCAAACTTCACCTAAGTACTTTTCAGGTAAATGAATGTTGCATTCAAAAACTCCATTTATTTTTGAGTTAAGTATGGTGTGGCTCAGTGGACTGAGCACTGGCCTGCAAACCACAGGGTCATGGGTTCAATTCCCAGTCAGGGCACATGCCTGGGTTGCAGGCCAGGCCCCAGTCAGGGGTGCGTGAGAGCCAACTTCACATTGATGGTTCTCTTCCTCTCTTTCTCCCTCCCTTCTCCTCTCTCTAAAAATAAATAAATAAAAAATTTTTAAAAATCACATTTATGTCTTCAAGACCAATACAACCTTTTTTTTTTAACAAAAGAGCATGCAGGAAACATTGTAAGTTTCACTCCTAATACAATTGGCATTTAGAATAAATCAAGTTTAGATGGATCAGAAGTCCTCACAGACTTTTTTTTAGTGCTCCAGAGTGTCAACAGAGGTGAGGACGTTGCGGGCACTAAGAAAGGCACGAGTAGACAAAGCAACTGCTTGTTAACCACCACATTCATTATTTGGCACCAGGGAAGCAATGTTTAAAAATTTAGCTCATGATATGACAGTGTATTCTTTACATATGGACATTTTAATGTGTTTTTTGCTGGTTGGGGGCTTTGGGTTGACTTGTAACGCACAGTAATTTTTCCCACTTAAAATGATTGGAAAGGGGCTCCTTCAGGCTTTTTGTGCAGAATAACCGATTTCATTCACAGAAAACCAACACTAAGCAAGAGATGTCTGCATTTTGGGCCTCTCACCTGCCTCACTTGTTTGCCTGATTTTTCAATTAGTTCACAACCCAATGGAATAAGTAGATAGCTATTCATTGGTCTCCATTAATAAACAGAATATATCACAAAAGTGCCAGGATGTCACTTCTGAGATGAGATTACAAAAGGCTGTGACTTAGGCCTTGTGCCCTCTCTCTTTCTATCTCTATCTCTATCTCCATTTTTATCTTTATTTATATCTCCATCTCCATGTCTATCTCCATGTCTATCTCCATCTCTATCTCCATTTTTATCTCTATTTCTATCTCCATCTCTATTTCTATCTCCATTTCTATCTCCATCTCTATCTCTCTATATATCTATGCCTCTTTCTGTCTCTCTCTATCTCTATCTCCACCTCTCTCTATCTCTCTATCTCTACCTCTATCTCTATCTCTCTATCTCTACCTCTATCTCTCTCTAACTCTGTCTCTCTGTCTCTGTCTCCATCTCTATCTCTCTGAGGCTCTTACTGCCTGCTTGCTCTGAAGAAGCAAACTGTGGTATTTTGAAGTGCCCTGTGGCGATGCCTATGTGTCAAGGAACTGAGGGAGTCCTCTGGCCAACACACAGCAAAGAAATGAGGCCACATCAGAACTACAGAGCCTATGAGGAACTGAATCTGCCAACAGCCACACAAATGAGCTTGGAACAAACCCTCTACCACTTAAGCCTTGAGTTGACTGCAGTCCAGGACAACACTGTGATTTCTGAGCCAGGGGACCCAGCTATGCCACGCACAGATCCCTGACCACAGAAATTGAGCAATAATACATGTCTGTTGTATTAAGCCACTAAATTTGAAGGCAAATTGTTGTGCAGCAATTAATATATTCAGTAAGTGTATGCTAATGAAAGAATAAAGGCATCACTTAATTATTCACCAAAGATTTCAATTGACTAGGAGCCTCAGGTACTTACTGCCAGGAAATGGACCAAGACTTTCTGAACATGCTCTGGTGTTTGTGGAAATCTAAATAGGACATATGCCTCAAACCTGGCTGAATCCCATCGGTTTAAACCAAGCCAACATTCAGAGAATTGCTATCTGGAAAGAAACTCCGAGGTCATTAGCCAAGTGCCCTCATTTTGCAGAAGTACAGACTGAGGCTCGGAAGAGCTAAACGACTTGCCCAGGGCCACAGCAACCATGAAAGTGTCATGCTCGAACCCAGGATTTCCGATTCCCACCCCAGGGCCCTTCCACAGCGTCCCATGGCAGTGTTTAGAGGAAAGGGAGATACGGAGGTCTGGAGGAACCCCGAGTGTACAAAGCAGGGCTCAAGCAGGGCTCGGAGGAGTGGGCAGGAGCAGGGAAGGCATTCCACAGGAGGGAGGTACGTGACAGAAAAACAGCGATGAGGCGAGGCTTGTGAGAGGAGTCCTGGGAATCAAAATCTCCACAGTTTGGGCAGTCGTCTTGGAGCTCGTAGGAAAGGTGAGAACAGGTGATGCGTGGGTCACCGGCCAGCAGTGATCACGTAACGCTGCGGATGGCTCGTCGAAATGCGAGAAAAACATACACAGAGACAACCAGGTCCTGTGGGGGAATAGGAACAGCAGGGCCACTCCTCACGTGGGGAGCGCCTTGGCCACCCTCCCTGGTGGGGAGAGCGCACCATTCCCCCTCCAGAGAGGCTTTTTATTGGTTTCGTTTGCATAAGAATTCAGGTAAAGGCTCACTACTCATCACTAGGAAGTAAGGATCAAACAATAGATAACAAAGAAGTCTGAGGGCCTATTTTGAGTCAGGGTCAAAGAGCTGTAAGACTTTTAAGGAACAAGCTAACTTCTTCCTTGGACCCTTCTCATTCAACTGAGAGCATTCTAAACAAAGAAGGTTTCACAGGAATTTACATGTTCTTTCTTAAGCCTGATCACCCGGGGAATCCACCCTTTTCAGCACAGAGCTGCACCATCCTGTCATTGTTTCAGGCTTAGGTGGATCACAGGAACTAAGGCAACCAAGAGATAAGGAGATTTTCTCCCAGATGATGAGGACTCAGGCTATGTCAAAGCTGAGGAGCGAGGGTCCATCACCCCCTTTTGCTGTAGCCCCCAAAGTCCTTCTTTTAGGGGCCTCCCCCGTGATCGTGCCTGTCTTAGATTGTTCCCCCCTTAGGGAATCTTACCCGTCTTTGGCTAACCGACCAAGCTTTGGGGTTCAGTTATGAATGAAGCAGCAGAAGCAGCGCTCCTGCCAGGGAGATAAGCTTTTGTCTCCTTGCTGGCTTATGGTTCCAAGGGCATTCCCTCAGCCTTAGCCTAGGCGGGGGTTACAGCTTCTGATACCAGGCAGGGCGGTTCCCAACAAACAGGGAGGCCTTGGAAAGCAATGGCATCTACAAGGAAGAGAGATCAGCAGAGAAAGGAGGACAAATCTCGTCAGAAAGGCAAACCAAGGAAGGAAAAGTTGCGCGAGGCTTTGCAGCAGGCATCCAGATGGAATCTGGGAAAAAGAAAAAAAAATGGGCATGCGGGAAGAAAGGGTGGGCATGGGAATTGGGGAAACTTGCTAGTTTCACAGTCTCAAAGCAGAAAGAAAGAGGAAGGGCTCACACGTACAGATACAAGGCTCAGCTGGGTGCTTAGAACATGCCAAAACCCTGACCCGGATCTTGTGGTGTTTGTATCATCCACTAGTTGGGCTGCCGATATGGTGATGTAGTGTTCAGTCTACACAGATGGACACCACAGCCCTGTGAGAGGGTAATAAAGCTCGGGAAGCCTATGTGAAAATCAGTCCACAAGAAACCAACTACAAAAACTGCTTGAGAGATTACTGGTTTCTTTAAATTACTGATTCCTCAGACCCAAAGTGAAGAATCCCAAGTGCAATAGTCTGTTTTCAAGTGGCTTGGTAAATTCTGTGATAATTCCCTGACTCTGACACAGACACTGGGGCGTCAAAGTGGAGCCAAATGGACAGTGGACTGGAGCCACAAGTCTGGTTTCCAGTCCAGGATGACTAAACCCCTTTGCACTTCATCTTCTTCAACTGCCCGATAGAGATAATAAAGCTGCCTGTCCTATGTCACAAAGCTCCTGGGAGGCGAAGTTTGACAAAAGCATAAAAGAGTTGTACAAGTGCATGGCTATATATAAAAAGAGGTCCCACTAAATTTCCCATTGTTGCCATGAAAAGGCCTTTTTCCATCCTGTAATGGCTTCCTTCCCAAGAACAAAGAGGTTCAAAGGCTGAATTACATACAATTACATCACATTGTCACAGCACATGCAATGAATGATGGGGCTAAAGGTGATTCACAAAGATAACCAGATCAAGGTCCTGCAAAGTACAGCATTTAATTCCTATGATCCTGGACAGTAAGGAGAGGCAGGGAAGTAAGTCTTCAAGGTTTCAGCCACGGAAGAAGTACCAGAATCCAAATGAGGGAAGCATGGGGAAATGGTGGCATAAGTGTGGAGATTTCCCTGACTTATGAGTTAATAAGGTAATGCAAGCTGCTATAACAGATAAGCCCCCAAATCTCAGAGGCATAACACAATAGAAGTCTATCAGTCACTCATGCAATGTCCAAATGGACGTTTCTGATTGGCAGGTAGCTCTCCTCTCTTCCAAGCAGTGATCTGGGACTCGGGCTCCCGCAATGATGACTCCAGCATCACTATGGGCTCAAAGGCCCATGCTGAATGCTCTGTATCTTTCTGCTGTGCAAATATATATGCATGGATAAAGAACTACCTGCCTTCGACTATGCATGCCTGCAGGTGATACACGTCACTATCACTCACGTTCCCATGTTGAGAACTTTCACGCGGTCCCACTAGGTACAGGGGGAACGGTCTGAGTTTGCCAACGACAGCTCAACACCGTGAAAGGGGAGCTCAAATCTTGGGGGAGGAGGTAACCATCTCTGCCTCGCCCGGAAACAGAGAGAACATAGATCTCCACCATTTTTCATCCTTCCCTTTACCAGCATTTCTAGGTAGTACACACATCGGGGGGGTTTATAGCTGGGAACATTGTCAATAAACCAGCAACATTGCTCAGAAAGCCACTGTTATTAATCCTCAAAGCATATTAAAATAGCCCAGCATGCTTCTAAGGCAGAGATCAGAAGCTTACGGGGAGGACATTATAAAATAAAAAAAAATTAAATTAAATTAAAAACAGGCCTCGAAGTCAGGTTAGGTTTTAATCTCTGTTCCTGCCCAAACAGTAACGGGTCTTGTGCAATTTATTTAACCCTTCTAAAGCTCAAAGTCTTCGGCAGCTGTACAAGCGCCATAAGATCCTGAGGATTTGGTGCAGACTCGCTGAGGTGGCATGGCAAGTCCTTGGCCCATAAAAAGCACTCACAAATGAGTGCCCTGACGATATCTACTGAGGCCGAGTGCATACATCTCCCACAGGCTAGAACTCTCCTCCAAGGTATACACCCTACGAGTGGACATATTTACCAAAAATCAGGTACCAGAATGTTCAGAGCGGGATTGTTCATAACAGCTAAAATGCAAAAGCAACACATATGCCCACCAAGTACAGAATGGACAAATAGATTGTGGTATATCTTACATGCAAACTACACAGTAGTAAATATGAACAAACTTAGCTATGCGCGCCAGTATGGATGAATCTCACCCATAGTGAGCAAAAGATAAACAGAATACCTATTCTGTGATTCCATTTACTTAAAGTCCAAATGAATAAAATTCACCGATGCTGTTAGAAGTCAGAATGGTGGTTTCCTTCGGAGGGAGCTACTGGATGGGAATAGCTGAGAGAATGGATTGTGGGTTACAGGTAACACTGTGTTTTGGAATGGGGGTGCTGCGGACAGTGCATTCGGTTTGTGAAGATTCATTAAGCTGAATACTTACACCGATAAAAAGTTCTCTTAAATGGTGACCTTCCCCTGAGTGACGTTCCCAGAGTGTTTAGCTATCAATCGTGATGGCCACCGCCTGTGGATAGGAAAAAAAGAGTAAAAGAAACGCACAGGGAGAAATGTGAACGTAAGCTATAAAGAGGACAGACGGTGAGGACACAGAATAAAGCTACAGCATATCAGGAGCCAGAGATATCTACCACTTTTCTTAAAAATGCCATTTTGTGTTATATGCCCCCAAACCTTGACAATAACAAAAGGGTCCAGGACACTTTTTCATAGTGACACTGACATTCTTATTCAGGCTAGGTTTTCGTGCTGCTAAAAATACAAGTCTTCCTTATGGGCAACCCAGCGCTTGTCTTCCAGATTACAACATGTCCTTCTCTTCCATATGCCACCCTGTCATTGCTGTCACTGTGATTCTTCTTTCCTGTGTCATTTTGGAGAGTTATGATTCTGTGTGTGTGTGTGGGGGGGGGGGAGTGATCCTTACCAATCCCGATCCTTGCAATCTATATCACTTACCAGGATCACGAATAAGGGCTTCCGACACCATGGGCACTCTTTGCTAATATCCCGTAGCACCTAGCTTCTTCAGGGGTGACCACGTAATAACCCAAGCCTATGCTCACAATACTTCCACTATACTTGCATTTAATGATGTTTAGCCTTCATAGTAATGAAGGGTCACTAAGATTACAATACTAGAGCTCATTTATCAACACATTTGGTTTCATTCTATAAGTATTTTACAAATGTTAGCATCAGTAGGAACCTTCAGAGATTACCTTCTCATGTAATCTAGGGGGAAAAAAATTCAGGCCAGGAAAGTAGAATTACTTGTTTTAACCCATAAAGATAGTTGTGACAGAACCAAGACAAAAATTTTTTGCTTGATTTTCTCGTCCTTATCCAGTACCCTCTCCACTACCCCATACTTGTAGAGGGCTTTTGTTTATCTTCACGTGCATTTGGCATAAAAGGAACATGATTCTAGCATTCTCCATTGCCTATTTCAATCATAATTCCCCAGGTCTGATGTCAACATAAATGTCTTGGCCTTTGCCTAAAATGAATTGAAATAATGTTCCTAAGAAGTTTCTGAAGGAAACTATACAAGTAAACTTTTTATTTCCTCAATTGGGAAGGTTTATCTTCTTAATTTTTTTTGAAATATTCTTACAGTTAAAAAAGATACACAATAGTATAAATAACCCCCATTATAACTTTATCCAAACTGTTCAATTTTTTGAATTTTGCCACAGCTCTTTTATAATTCTCTCTTCCTCCCACCTTCCTTCTCTCTCTCTCTTAATATCTCATTATTATTATTATTATTATTATTTATTCTCTAGGAAAGAATATTATTATTGTTATTTTTCTCATAGAATAGGTTGCATAAACCATGCCAATTTACCTCATAACCCTCAGTGTGTATTTACTAAGAACAAGGATATTTTTTATATAACCAATATAATTATCAAATGCAAGAAAATTCATACTGTCACAATATTAGCGTCTGGTACAAATAATGACCATTCTTATTACAAAATCTTTCATTACAAAACCATAAGCATGTAATTCTGTAACACAACAATATCACACTCAAGCACACCATATGACATTTTCGGTGACATGTTCAAATTGAAACTATAAGTTATCACACCCATATTATTACCCTACCAACCACACTCAAGCAGGCCTTACTGCTGTTGGGCCTCATATTATCTATTCTACAGCCCAAGTTTTAACTGGTCCCACAGTGTCTTCTAGAGCAGGGGTACCCAACCTTTGGGCTGCAGACCAGTACTGGTTTATGGCCTGTTAGGAGCAGGCTGCACAGCAGGAGGTGAGCGGCAAGCAAGCAAGCAAGCAGGCTTTACCGCCTGAGCTCTGCCTCCTGTTTCCCCCACCTCCACCCAGCCCATGGAAAACTGTCTTCCAGCCCTGGCTGGCATAGCTCAGTGGATTGAGTGCGGGCTGTGAACCAAAGTGTCGCAGGTTCGATTCCCAGTCAGGGCACACGCCTGGGTTGCAGGCCACGGCCCCCAGCAACCGCACACTGATGTTTCTCTCTCTCTCTCCCTCCCTCACTTCCCTCTCTAAAAAATAAATAAATAAAATCTTTAAAAAAAAGAAAGAAAAGAAACTGTCTTCCACAAAACTAGTCCCTGGTGCCCAAAAGGGTGGGAAGGACTGTTTTATAGCATTTCGTCACCCAGTCCAAGACCCGATCCAGTGTACAACACTACATTTGATTTCCATGGTTCTGCACCTTCCTCCAATCTGGAATAGCTCTTCGGTCTTTCTTTACTTTCATAACACTGACATTTTGGGGGAAATGCGGGTCTTTTTTTGGTAATAGAATGCTCTTTAATAAATGAATGATAAACTACTCCCAGCTAAAGAATTCTTCCCATTTGAGCCAGCATGGTCTAGGATGGTCTAGGGTAACCTCACTCACATGCCTGGCAGATGGCTGACTATAAACTGGGGTCATAAGGATGGCTTAGCCACGTGCCTCTGACACCCAGCACGCTGAGCCAGGTGCATTGACATGACGGCGGTCTCAGTTCTGAAGTTGAGCAAGAAAACAATCCACAACACACAAATGCTTCCCAAGCCTTTGCTGGCATCCTGTTTGTTAGTGTCCCGTTAGCAAAGGAAGTCACAAGGCCAGTCCCCAATCAGTGTAGGAGAGTGTGCCCACAGACCATTGGGAGAAGTACAAAGTTCACAATCTACCACAGCAGCTAAAGGCAGGGGATACAGTTTTTTTTTTCCCAAGAAAGAATATGCTATTAATGGAAGAAATGAGAAGAGAATACAAAAGCCTCTGAAGCAGTGAAGTAGAACACAAATTTATAGTGTTGAAGGAATCTGAAACCAAGATGCCACACAAGTGAGGAAAAGGGGTTTATTAACACAAGCTCATTAGTAAGGGGTTTGTCATCTTATTGCTTTTTATTGGTCAAAGGGGCCAAATTTAAAGGCCTGTAAATGGCCCCAGCTTGTATGGCTCAGTGGATTGAATGCCAACCTACACACCAAAGGGTTGCTGGTTCAATTCCCAGTCAGGGCACATGCCCGGGTTTCGGGCCAGGTCCTCAGGGTAGGTTGTGTGAGAGGCAACCACATATTGATGTTTCTCTCTCTCTCTCTTTCTCCCTCCCTTCCCTTCTGTCTAAAAATAATTAAAATCTTAAAAAAAATAAAATAAAATGAACTGCAATGCTCACTCTCTGTAGCTATAGTGCAATTAACACAAGCAACAGAAGGAGAGAGAATTCTGTGCACAGTAATAGATAGGTCCCTATTATAAGAAAAACAGCAAGAGAATGATGATGAAGAGAAGCTGATGATCTTTCTCTCTCTTGCAGCAATAATGGGGAAACTGAGGCTGCGGTAAAGACGAAAGCGCCGCCCCTCCTTCGAAGGCGGCAGCAGCAGCAGCAGCTCCTTAAGGAAGGGGAGTTTTGCTGGTCAGACGGAATCTGCTTGAGCAAAGCAAACCACTGATTTCAGTGGTGGGTTTGTTCTGAGGTTACATTTGTCTAAGGAACAACAGTCGTCAGCCTTAGAAACATGTTCAAGTCAGCAGCTTCCCACCAGCTGACTGCCGAAGTGTGGGACTGTCACTCACTGGCGGACTTTGGAAAGTAGCCAGTGACAGATAAAGTAGCTTCAGATCCTGTTCTGGGGTGTGATTCTTACAGGGGCTAGAGAACGGGTTTTGTCTAGGAGTGTGGGGGCTTTTGTGAACTCTCAGAACCAATGGGGGACAGTGCGAAGGTTACAATGTCACAGCGTCACATAGGCACAGATGCTATTTCACAACGGACTCTGAGCTTATTCCCACACGGGGTGTGGCTCTTCTGTGAAGCCACCCACGTATAGAGTCAGGGCCGTTTCTCATCTCAGTGCAAGAAAGGCTCTATCAGGGTAGACAGGGGGATCTGGTGCCTCTGAAACGTCCTATTCCCAACCCTCATGAACTACAAAACCCGTAAGTACAAGGAATGTTATTTCACTGAACGCACCCTCCCTCTGATTTCCCTAATACAGGGGCCAGAGGGGAGAAGGAGAGAAAGCACGAGATACTGAGCAGGCACAGAAGGGGAAAGAAAAAAGGAACCAAGTTAAAGGTCATCTTGTGTCTTACTGCAACTACACTTGGAATCAGATAACAGATTAAAACCCAGGCAGCTGGATAGCATTCATTTTTTACATACTTCTCTGAAAACATCCCAGACCACCGTGACTGCCATGTTTCCATATGAGTAGCATATCCCTAGTTTTAAATACAATAGGATGTGGGATATTTCTTTAGAAATACAAAGGCCAAGTGAGGACTCTTAGGAGACCCTTGCTCTCCTGACTTGTGTAAAGAGGGTCACAGCAGCCCAAGAAAAGGAAAGGAAAGGAGAGGGAAGAGGAGGGGAGAGAAGAGGGAAAAGAAGAGGGGAGGGGAGGGGAGGGGAGGGGAGGGGAGGGGAGGGGAGGGAAAACAGGGAATAGGTGAGACAAGAATCTTGCTGGCTGTTCAGTACCAAATGATGATGCCATGTGATTCGATCAATCCTACCCCTATATCTGACCCTTGCAGAGGAAAATCTACCTCCTCTCTCCACACAAGTGGTGGATGCAAGGAACAGCTTTAAAGCTATACGACAAGAGAATGTGCTGTTTTTCATAATCGCTCCTTCATCTAGCCATTCCATAAACATTGAGCATTTACTAAAGGAAAAGGCTTCCGAGCAAAATAACATGCATCCCTGTGCTCAAAGAACCACAATCTTTGAAGGGAAGAAAGACAGATACATTTACAAACCAGGTGAGTATGGAGATAGGATCAGTGCCTGAAGGAGGGAGGTATTTGATAAGTAACCCTCCCCCGGGATGTAGAGAATTTACTGAGATGCCATCTGACTTGGAGCCGGAAGGAAATCAAGAGGTTTGCTACGTAAAGGAAATGGCAGGTCCAGGGACTCCGTCACTTTGGGTAAACCACACTAAAGGTCACAGTGGCAAGTGGAAATGTGAAAGTAGTTCTGGCCTTGGAACTGGCAAGAGATTCTTAGTTATGATACCAAAAGTGAAAGCAAAACAAAATATTATTTGCACTTGGTCATAATTTTAAAACTCTGTATCAAAGCACACTGTGAACAAAGTGAAAGAACGAGGAGTACAAAATAGGAAAAAATCATATCTGATGAGAGTCTCATATCCAGAATATATAGAGAATTCTTATAATAAAATCATTTAAAAAGACAACAAAGTCTATGGGCAAAGGGTTTGAATGGACATTTCTCAAAAAAAAAAGAAAAAAAACACAGAGACACAAATGGCCACTAAGCATATGAAAAGATTCTCCACATCATTATTCATTAAGGAAATGCAAGTCAAACCACGAGAGTTGGGGAGACGACGGTAATAGGGTGACTATAATTCTAAATGAGGATGTGGAGGGACCGGAACCCTCATACACTACTGGAGGGATGTAAACCGGCGCAGCCCCTGTGGAAGGCAGTGTGGCAGTTTCTCAAAAAGTGAAATGTAGGGTGACCGTATGATCCAGCAATTCCACCCCTAGATGTATAACAGAATAACTGAAAGCAAGTATTCAAATAAAAACGTGTGCATACATATTCATAGCAGCGCTGCTCATAATCACCAAGGGCTGGAAACAACTGGCGTGTTCATGGGCTCATAAATGGATAAACAAAATGTGATGTGACCACATTATTGAATATTATTAAATAGCCACTGTGGGGTCAATGCAAGGCTCTCCTTCAACAACTCGTGAGGAGGGCTGGCCGGGGAGCCCCTGGCCAGAAGGAATGTGTACTGTTTGGGGGGTGGATTGTAATTCCTTTCTTATCTCCTTTTGGGAGCGGCTTCTGGTGCTGTGACTGCTTCTGGCTGTAGCTCCAGGCCACACATGGGCTTGTGCAACCTGAACTCTTGCCTCCTTTCTCTGGGACCCCTTACAACGAGCCTCAGACTGGAAGAAGCGCAGTTGCTCTCACACCGACCTGGCGCCACGGGTGCGCTCCCCTGTAAAGCAAGCAATAAACTGCATGTCCGCCTCTGCCGGTCCACCGGGTGGTATTTTTCCAGAATACCACAAACACTGAAGCAGCTCCCCAGTTTGGGTTTCCGACTCCCGTGCTACAACCATAAAAAATATATATATCCTTATAGAGATCATCTTAAAAGGTTTTTGAGTAACAGAGACATTTAATATTTGAGGACGAACCTGGATAATTGTAAATAAGTTACAGAAGGGAGGGTGGTGAAAGGGAAGTGAGTTGCAAATGATCCCAGAGACCACAAGGCTTTGAATCGAGGCATGGCAGAAGAGGTAGAGAGAAAAGGCTGGCACGATGAAGTGCAACGTCTGAAACACAATGGACAGCAGTTGCTGATCGGATACAGCGGGGAGGGACAGTGCTGGGAGAAGTAGATGGTAGGGTTAGTGAGACGGAGTGCTCCCCCAGGAGCAGGCGTGAGGGTAGTTCTAACCCTCACGCATCTGCAGATTGGGGCAGGGTGTACAGGTGACCAATGAGCAATGTGATGGTGAGATATGGACAAAGACTAAGCTTTTAGACGGCTAAGAAATAACTGACCCTTTCAAACATCCCCAGAGAATGTGGGTCCATTCTGGGCCTGTTCATCTCACCGCTTTCCAGCACGGCGATCATCAGTTTTATAGCAATGGGCACCGACAGTCATAGAAATCCTTGGTTTTATAGCACGGGCACCAGCAGTCACAGAAGCTCTAACAGTGAATCCTGGCTGTGGGTATAGACAGAAGAAAAGTGTCAAAAAGACACTCCCTTCTGAACACATGAAAAAAAAACGAAGTGGAGCAGACAGAATGGGCAAGGAGGTCAGCTGGGGTCATTCAAGAGATGCTGAGTACCTGCAATGGGGTGGAAAGTCAGCAGCAGGTGTGGAAAGGAAAAACTGGTCATGAGAAGGTTTCCTAGACAGAATGGATGGGATTTAGGGAATGGATGTAGCGGGTGAGGAGGATTGCGACAGGCTGGGAAAATAAGTGGAGGGTGGAGAGTAGATGGTGGACACACGGGGAGCGCACATGGAACAGGCTTTGGGCAGGCATGGCCTTTGCTGGAGAGGACCAGCGCGCACCTATTTAGAGAGCTAGCTTCCTATAGGGTGAAGAAGGGGGCACTGTGAAGGCGTACGTGCTGCAGACACACGCGTTAAGCTGAGTGGGGATGGATAAAGAGAGTATGGTGGAATGGCTTAGAAGCAGGAGTCAGTGAGGTGAAGTCTAGTCACAGCATGAGCGGAGGGCCATTCTGGATGGCACAGTCACAGCGTATGGAGGAAGGAATAGGGGTGACACACCTGAGAAGAAAGAACCAACGACGCACTCTTTCTGCAAACATCCGTCTACATTGCTGTCACTAAAAGGTGGAAATTGCACTTCTCTCCACAGCTAACAATGTCACTACATTGTCGAAGGCCACCATTAGGTCAGTGGCCCTCATGCTTTCCCTGGGATTTTTACAGAGGCATTTGCGGAGTGCATGACTACTGCAGGGATGCATTACAGCCAGTGAGATCAAGCCGGCAGTCCCACCGCCCTCCCTGTGTCTTCTGTGAAAAATGCCAGCTACCCTACCCCTGCCGCCGTTAGTTAAAAACGAATTTAAAAAGTATTTCCAAAATGAACCAAATGCCAGCTAAGTCCTCTGGCTTGTCCGGAAAATGACAACTCAAACACGGCCTGCAGGGCAGTGAGCACTAGAGCACTGACCTACCTTCCGACATCTGCTCAGACCACTCTCGGCTCTGAGGACCTCTGTTTCAGGAGGTGGTGTAAGTCCAGCTTGCAAAGGGAGGCCCGCGCTAGATTGCTTAAAGCCCCGTAAGCCACATGAGATGCCCTCCTCCTTGACTTCAAAAGCCCAATGCCTGCATCTGAGGACTCAATTTGATTCCTACATATCTGTCACCTAACGGATGTGACTGTTCGCGAAAGCCATGCACAGAGATGTTCACAGCAGCGCTGTGTACCATAGCTCCGAGCAGGGAACAACACAGAGCCCCCGCAGCAGCAGGCATAAATATGGCATCCTCTAAAAAGACAAAAGTAACTCCAGCTTCATGCAGCGTGAGTGAATCTCACAAACATAACATCGGGGACGAAGGACCAGGTACAAAAGAACACATACTCTGTCAGTCCCAGTGTATAAAGCACAAAAGTAGTCAACATTAACACAGGTGTCACCAGTCAGGACAGAGAAGAAGAGTGGGTTCCTCTCTAGAATGGAGCACAGGGGCCTTTTGGGGGGAAGGGACTGTCGATCAGAGCATTTAGCTGCATGGGCGTTTGCCTGTGAAAACTGGTCGAGCTGCATACTTGGAATTCACGCACTTTTCTATGGGTCATACCACAACAGTTTACACATCTTAAAAATTCTCTGCTCTTCATACTCTGTGCCTCACTTCCTTGCTAAATAACTCTTGCTCTTCCAGCTTTCAGTCCCACTTCCTCCAGAGGCCCTTTCCTGAATTCCTAGACTATTTCTGCTCATCCCATTGGGCGCTCCAAGTCCCCTGTCATTCACCTCTCCGAACAATCCTCCACACTTAATTATAACTACTTGTCGAATCAGGTTTTGCAAATTGGCTTTATTTATCTTTTCAGGCACATTGTGAGAGTGCACACATTTTAATAGAGGGCATGTGAAGAGAGTAAGATTTAATAATACTCTCCCAAGGGTAGAACATCGCCCCGGTGCAGTGTGCAATAGAGAAGGGTGAACTAGTTATATATTGCTTTGTAACAAAATTTCTAATTCGGCAGCTTCAAGTAACACACATCCCTCACAGTTTCTGTGCATCCCAAGTCCGGGTACCAATTACCTGATTCCTCTGCTTTAGGGTCTCATGAGACTACATCCAGTGTGTCACCGGGCTGCAAGGTCCTCTCCCGAGCTGACGTACTTGTTGGCCAAATTTAGTTCCTTGCCACTCTAGGGCTGAGATCCCCACTTTCTTGTTGGCTGTCGGCCAAGGGCCACTATCTACTCTGAGAGGCCCCCCACCTTTCCTGTCACAGGTCCTCGGACAGGCCTCTCAATGTGGCAGCTTCTTCAAGGCCAGCAAGAGACAGTCCCTTGCTCTAGTAGGCTAGCAGGGCCACATATAAAAGTCAGTATTGTTGAGATAACGGGATATGGGGCCCAGTGGGAGCTTGAGGCAGCAGGGGGCCCACTCTGTAGAGGGTGTAGTTTTCTGGCTACTTGGCTGCCCATCTGAAGCTGGTGCAGAAGAGTATTGAATGTAAATGGTGGTTGAACAAAAAAGAATCACAAAAATGAAATCTTCTCAGCTTTGACATGTGACATTACCTAAGGAAGGGAGTGACATCTCATCACCTTTGCCATATTCTGTTGGCCAGAAGCAGGTCTCAGGTTCTGCCCACATTCAAGCAAAGGAGGGCATTACCCAAGCATGTAACTCTTAGAATTCTGCCTACCACAAAAGGTTATTATTTGGAGACCGAGAAAGATTTTCCCAGCAGCCCTCCAATCCCACAATAAAGATGTGGGAAGCAGCCTCCAAGATGGCACCCTATGATCACACCCTTGTATAATCCTCTCCCACGCTGTACCAGAGTTGCTCTATGTGACCAATAGAAATTGGCCAAAATGATGACATGTGACTTCTGAGACTAGACCATAAAAGGCAATGTAGTTTCTACCTCTCTGTCACTTATTTTCAGGGAACATAGCCACGATGCCACAAGGACGTGAAAACAGCCCTTTGGAGAGGCCCACATGGCAGGGAACGGAGACCTACTGCCAGCAAGGTAGTCAGATTAAAAGAAAAAAAAGAGCAGGTTCGATTCCCAGCCAGGGTACATGCCTGGGTTGCAGGCCATGACCCCCAGCAACCACACATTAATGTTTCTCTCTCTCTCTCTTTCTCTCTCCCTTCCCTCTCTAAAAATAAATAAATAAAATCTTAAAAAAAAAGAAGGCCTGTTAAATTTGAATTTCAGATACACAATGCATAAGTTCAATATAAGTATGACTCAAAATACTGTATGGGACATATTACAAAATCATTCACTGTTTTCTGAAATTCAAGTTTAATGGGGCATCCTGAGTTTCGTGTGTGTCTGTCTGCTTTCCGACATCCAGGAACCCTACCTGCCACCAGCCACGTGAGTGACCATCTCCCCAAACCGCGTTCAACCAAATCTTCCTCTGACCGCAGCCACAGCTGCCATCTCCACTGCAAGCTCGGGACAGACCCCGAAGCAGAGCCTCCCGGCTAAGCTGCTCCTCAACTCCTCACCCACAGAGACTGGGATCATACACGCTTGGTTACTTAAAGCCACTAAGTTCGGGGAGCAGTTTGTTACACCGTAAGTGATGACTAACACAACAGGTAACAACAGTCGACCCATTCTCCCGTCTCTTGGATGAGACACAATAAGCAAGAATGGTTCCGTCACTGACAAAGCCCCTTCTGTAGTTGAAGAGCACGGAGATAGCCCAGGAAGGGCACGTACGACGATCCTGTATTAATGAAACGCCTCCGTGTCTATTTGATTGAATTAAATCTGTCAAACAGGACTCTTTATTAGGGGAGTCAGAAGGCATGTTCTGTTGCTCTTGCTTACTGAAGTTGGCAACGGCAGCTTCAATATAACAAAGCCTGACAGCTTGATTCAGCCCCAAAATGCTGGTGACAGGCAAGTGGTATCTGTTGGAAACATAAGGCCGTGCAGTTCCTCAAGCAAAGATGGGAAAGGCAAGTGCGCATCAGACAACTGAGAGGCCTGCCAGCGTCCGCTCCACTGGGGAAATGGAAAAGATGTTTAAAAAGATGTACACATTATTAAACATGTAGCTGGAGCGAGGGAAGGAAATGGGGAATGAAAGGATCTTAAGAGCTGTGGTTCTCCACTAAGGGGGGCTTTGCTCCCCTCCCCAGGGAACACTCGGCAATGTCTAGAGACATTTTCGGTTGTCAGAAGAAAAGACAGTCACTGGCGGCCAGTGGGTAGAGGCCAGGGGTGCTGCCAAACGTCCTACAGTGCCCAGGACAGCCCCTCGCATCACACAATTATCTGACCTAAAATATCAGAGAAATTCTGCTCAAGAAAGAGATAAATGAACTAGTTGTTATGCTGACAAGTCAGATTGCTATAACTCTCTGGTATTTGGGAAATGTTTTCTTCGAAAACATTCAGTTCATTGATCCAGTCGACACTCCTTTATTTATTCTTTCTATATTCACCCATTTTTGTTTATGAAAAATTTATTCATTGAGTACACCACTATGCCAGGTGCTTTGGGAAAAACTAACATGTAAAGACATACCATGTGATCTCATGTATAAGTGGAACCTAATTGACAAAACAAACAAATGAGCAAAATGTAACCAGAGACATGGAAATAAGGAACAAACTGACAGTAACCAGAGGAGAGGGGGGAGGAGGATAATGGAGGAAAATAGGGGAAGGGTCATGAAGGAACATGTATAAAGGACCCATGGACAAAGCCAAAGGGGGTAGGATCAAGAGTAGAGTTGTGGGGGGGCTGGTGCAAGGGGCAGTGGAGGGGGAAAATGGAGTCAGCTGTACTTGAACAACAATGAAAAAAAGAAAAAATTCATCTTCTCTAAAAGGGATGAATAAACTTGACCCAAGACATAAAAAAAAAAAAACCCCTAACTAACATGTATAAGAAATTCATTACTCATTCAGCCATTCAATGAATTAGTAAGCACCTGGAAGTGATATGGGGCATGAATCAAATGTGTTTTCTTCCCTCAAAAATATAACATATGGCATTAATACTATATGTAAATAGAAGGGGAAAGCAGAAAAAAAATGAAGACATCCTGCTGATAACATAACATAACAATCAAAGTTTGGGGTCTTTCTAACAATGGGTAATTTTCTTCAGGCAACATTTAAAGAGCGGCTGTCATATACCATTAGCTATGAGAGAGAAGCATCACTGGGCTAATGCGTGGGACCAGCTGGTCGTGCGTGTTTTCACTGATTCGCCTTCATTTTGATCTAATCTAATATAGCATAGAGAAGTGTATGGAGAGACTTTCAAAAAGGTGTTTGTGAAAAAGAGCAATCAGGTGAAAGCTAAAGCTTCAGTGGTGGTTAAAGAGCTAGCTCTAGGATACACACACACCTTGCACAAGAGGGCTCTTACACACCTCTTATGAGTGGTCAAGTGTTATAATGGTGCTGTCTGAAGCAGGAAATGGGAGAATCTGGGAGTCTTTGGAGAGGTTCCAAAGGCAAGAAAGACAAAGGTATAGTCCTAAAGGAGCCTGGCTCACATGCAGGATGCACAAAGGATCAGGGGAACTGTCGCAGGTTCGATTCCCAGCCAGGGCACATGCCTGGGTTGCAGGCCACGGCCCCCAGCAACCGCACATTGATATTTCTCTCTCTTTCTCTCTCTCTCCCCGCCCCTCTCTCTCTTTCTCCCTCCCTTCCCTCTCTAAAAATAAATAAATAAATAAATCTTTTAAAAAAAGGATCAGGGGAAAGAAAACTAGTAGAAAGGTCATGACTGCATGTTAGAGGACACTCAATACTCAGTATGATTCTCACATCTAAACAAAGGCAGGGAGGGAAGGCAGAAAGGAGGGAAAACATCTTTTATATGGTTCAGTACTACTTCAATTAAAACCACCTTCATATCACCTCACACCTGTTAGAATTGTCATCACCAAAAAGATGAAATAACAAGTGTTCGAGAGAATGTGAAGAAAGGGGAACCGTCGTGCACTGTTGGTGGGAATGTAAATTGGTGCAGCCACTGTGGGAAAGAGTATGGAGGTTCCTCAAAAAGTTAAAAACAGAGCCCTGGCTGGGTTGCTCAGTTGGTTGGAGTGTCGTCCTATACACCAAGAAGTTGTGGGTTTGATTCCCAGTCAGGGCACATACCTAGGTTGTGGCTTTGATCCCCTGTCAGGGTGCATATGAGAGGCAATCCATCGATGTTTCCCTCTCACATTGATGTTTCTCTCTCTCTTCTCCTTTCTCTAAAATCAATAAACATATATTCAGGTGAGGGTTTTGTTTTTTTTTTTAAGTTAAAAATAGAACTACCAAGCCCTGGCTGGCATAGCTCAGTGGATTGAGCACGGGCTGCGAACCAAAGTGTCACAGGTTCAATTCCTAGTCAGGGTACATGCCTGGGTTGCAGGCTATGACCCCCAGCAACCACACTGAAACCACACATTGATGTTTCTCTCTCTCTCTCTCCCTCCCTCCCTTCCCTCTCTAAAAATAAATAAATAAAATCTTTTAAAAAAATAGAACTACCGTGTGATCCAGCAATTCTACTTCTGGGTATATATCCAAAGGAAATGAAACAGGAACTCGAAGAGACATCTGCACTCCCAAGTTCATTACAGCATCATTCATGATAGCCAAAATATGGAGACAACCTAAGTGTCTGTTGATAAATGAAAGAGTAAAGAACATGTGTTATATATACACAGTGGAATATTACCTAGCCATAAAAAAGGAGAGGACCCTGTCACAACAAATTTGCAACAGCATGCACGAATGCAAAGGACATTATTCTAAATGAAATAAGCCAGGTACAGAAAGAAAAATACTGTATGTCCTCACTTACACGTGGAATCACGAAAGTCAAGCTCATAGAAACAGGAGTAGAATAGTAGTTGCCAGGAGCTGGGGGGAGGGGAGACATGGTGAGTCGTTGGTCAGAGGGTACAAACTTTTGGTTGTAATGTGAATAGGTTCTGGGGATCTAATGCACGACATGGTGATTAGAGTTAGTAATATTATATTATATGCTTGAAATTTGTTTAGAGGGTAGATCTTAACTATTCCTGCCACACACAAGAAAATGGTTACTCTCTGAGGTGATGGACGTGTTCATTGATTGTGATAATCATTTCACAATGTATGTGTCTATTAAATCATCGTGTTGTGTATCCTAACTATATACAATTTCTATTTGTCAATTATGCCTCAGTAAAGCTGGGGGGGAATCCATCTTTAGTAAAATTAGATTGCTGCACTCTCAAAACCAGCAAGAATGTGATTCCAGTTAGAGGTACCTAGGGCAGGAGGTCTGTGTCACCAGAACGCTCCATTAGTGTCCGCTTTCTTCATTCTTGCTCTGTTCTCCATGAACTGACACTCTCCTTGCTTACAGCTCTAGGCTCACCACCTCACATCTCTACAGCCAGTGAGAGTCCCAGTTCAAAGAGATCCCAGTGAAAGCACCCCACTGGCCTGGCCTGAGCCGTAGATCCATCTGTTGGACCAACTACCGGCACATGATGAGCTTCTTTGTTTAGGAGCCTTCACCCAAATCATGTGATAACATTGGGAAAGGAACAATTACCTAATGAAGGAGAGCAATAAAGATCTGACAAAGCATTAAATGCCTTCAACCTAAATGTGCAAACAGTAGCATAATGGTTTGATAAATTATGGTATATGAACAAATATTAAGCAGCCATAAAATTTTTGATTGTTTAAATAATGAGATTCCAATAATCTCCTATAATTTTTCCTATGAATCTCCAATAATTTCCTATGATTCATGGGAAGTATTTAACTCAGGATAAGTACAAATGTTCCAATACATATTTTCTTTATTATCCTTTAGCAGGTATTGGGTTGGCCAAAAAGTTCAGTTGGTTTTTTCCATAAGATAGCTCTAGCAGAGCTTAGTTGTCTTTAACTTCATTTGAAACAATTTTGTTAGGTTGCATTTTGACAGCTTTCATATCAGCATGCATTTAAAAAAATCTTAACAACATTGGTGAATTTTTGTGTAGTCATTTTAATATTGAAGGTGCAAGAAAATAAGCAACATTTTCAGCATATTATGTTTTATGATTTCAAGAAAGGTAAAAATGCAACTGAAATGAAAAATATATATACATTTGTACAGTGTATGGAGAAGGTGCTGTGACTGATCAAACAAGTCAAAATGGTTTGCAAAGTTTCATTCTGGAGATTTCTCGCTGGACAATGCTTCACAGTCAGGTTGACCAGTTGGATAGCAATCAAATCGAGACATTCATTGAGAACAATCAATGTCAAACCATGTGGGAGACAGCCAACATACTCAAAATATCCAAATCAATATAGTTACTGGTGAAAATGAAAAATGTGTCCTTTATTTTACAGAAGAAAACTAAACAGACTTTTTGGCCAACCCAATAGCTAAGGATCAGATTCCTAAAGCTGTGACTGAGGTTCTTTTTTTGTAAATTAGAGCTTTTCCTTTGGGGCCCTCTTCTATTTCCACTCTGTTATCTCCATTTCTCTAACCTAATCTTTTTATTGTGGTATCATTATTATGACTTCCCATTTGTCTTTCAATATGGGGAATCCTTCCCTTTCCTTCCCAGATCACCTCCCTCTTTTTTCTTCATTTATTTTCTCATGTGTGCTTTTTCAAAACATTTGAAGCAGATTATGAAAACATAACCACCTGAGGCTGATGAAAAAGAAATAGCAAATGAGAACCAAAAAAAAAAAAAAAAAGAAAAGGAGAAAGCACACTAACTATAAAGGCTGGTATCATAGCTATAACTATTCATTATATTAGAACCTCAGGTCCCTAGAAGCCAGGGTATGAATGAAAAAATGAGGTTACATATATTTGGTTTTCATTAAGAAGAGTGAATATCACTTCCTCTGCAGACATGTATCATTCTCCTGACTGTATTTTCAAAGAAATTGAAATCTTAGAGGGAAAACAATGCCCAACTCCCAGGGTTATTATGCCTATTAAATAACTAAAAAAAAAAATCCTTTATAAATTACAAACTATTATTTAACACTAATATATAACTCCCTTTTCTATACTTGCAGATTTTCCTTCTGCCAATCCTTTCTCCATCCTCCTTACTTTATCTTTTTTTTAAAGATTTTATTTATTTATTTTTAGAGAGAGAAGGGAGGGAGAAAGAGAGAGAGAGAGAAACATCAATGTGGGGTCGCTGGGGACCTGGCCTGCAACCCAGGCATGTGCCCTGACTGGGAATTGAACCTGCGATGCTTTGGTTCACAGCCCGCACTCAATCCACTGAGCTACGCCAGCCAGGGCTCTTACTTTATCTTTTAACACAATCATTGCTTGGCCGGTCGGTGTGGAGCAGGGGAACCTCAGAAGTAGACTGAGTCGGGAGATGGTGGTATGAGGACACTTAGGAATCCTGGCACTGATCGGAAGCATCAGGGGGAGAAAGATATCTATTCCAGACCAGCTTGGTGGCAAGAAAAGAGTCCAACCTGTCAATGAACCCTAAGTTGTGGGAATTAGTTTTTACAGCACAGTGAAGTCTCAGCTTGAGCTTCCGGCGGGCCACCAAGGGGAACGGAGGCTGTCTGGGCATATCTGTGGGTCCAGTGGGCTGAACCTATCAGAAATCTCCTTTCTTTTTTTAATTGGAGGAACTAGGGGCCTCTTGGAACAGAACTTATTCAAGCAAAACAAGACTAAATCTCCTACACAACCAGCTTGATCCAGTTTGAGTACCTCATGAGATTAGTTATTCAGTTATTTACAGTTATCTCTCTATCCAGCATCTAACTATTGGACAAACGTCTGTGCCTTGTGGAGGGTCCCTGGTCACATGTACTAAAAGCTCTATAAAACTCCAGAGCACAAGACGCTGCTATACAGAGGGTGACCGAGAAAAGATTCCCCAACCACTCCACACCAGGTCTCCCAGCAAGAGCAGTTGTACAAAGTGGACAGACCACCCATGGCCAAGATCTCTGCTGGGAAAAGGCAGAACCTCAGACTGGAGGGCCTGCTGGGGATCATCAGGAAAACGGGAACGCAATTGGTGATTTGGGGGGGCACATTTTATATCCCCTGATAGCATGAAAAACCAGTGTGGGTGGGCAGAGAGGAGTCAAGGGCCCTGCAGTTACAGAAAAGGTGGAAATGAGGAAAAGAGAGGTTTCCCCTCAGAGAGAACACATCATCAGCCTGGATGTGGTAATCTTTTGGGTGCAACCATGATGAAGCAAGTACAGTTTAGATTGGTCCGAGGGGAAATGTCTACCTGCTTCACGTTGCTGAACATCTGGCCAGAATGGCTGGCAGCACACACAACTGGGGAAAAAGAGCACTGGACAAGCTCAAGTGTTGGCTTTGTTGAAAATGAGCCCTGAAACTTTGACCTTGTTTCTGTACTTCTCTGGTCCTAAGTTCCTTGTTTGTAAAATAAGAAGGTTGGACTCCCCTAGTCATTTGCAAATAGTATCAAACAGAATGCTCAGGTGTGCAGAGCACCTGAGCTGAGAAAGAGCCATGAAGACAGGCTAAGACTGCCTGGGACCCCCAGCCCCGCTCCTCTAGGAGCAAGGGCACGTCTGCCTTTCAGTGGCTGCTGCCCAGCACTGGACTGAGCAAGGCAGTCTGCATTCAAATCCTGGCTCCTTCAGACACTTGAGATGGGAACTCTCTGCATATCTGAGAATCTGAGACCCATGTGTGGCTAGAAGGATGACCCCTCAAATTCTTGCATTTGCAATATGCGAGCTTCCTCCCTCTCCCTTTCCCCAATGCAACACCCAGCTAAACGAAGAAACGAACATAACACCGCACATGAAAAATTCTGTTCTTTAGAGTGGAAAAGGAGAAAATATTTCCAGCATCTAAAAGGTGTTGTCGTTAATCAACCTCCATGGTTTCCAAGATGAAAATCAATTCTGCACCGCTCCTAGGGACGTCTTCAATCCAGCGGGGTTCACAACCAGGAGTGATTTTGCTCCCTAGGGGACATTTGGCAACGTCTGGAGCCACTTCTGCTCATCCCAGCTTGGGAGGGTGCTACTGGGATGCAGTGAGGAGAGGTCAGTGACGTTGCTAAACCACCCACAGTCAGTGCACGGGACGGCGTCCCAACACAAAGAATTATCCCATCCAATATGTCCATACGGGTTGAGAACTGCTTCACCTACCTAGAGTGCGATGCGTCATGTGTAGCGGTGCTTAACCGTACTAAATAGAGAGGCTCATAATTCATTCCATTGTATCATATAATAGACACTAATTATGGATTATGGCCAGGAGAGGAAGGTGTTTCCAGAGACTGGCAAAGAGGGAAATTTTCAGATCTGATGCGTGTGGAAGACACATCCTGTGCCAGTTTCCCAGATATCTTCATTACCCTGCGGAGTAATCCTCTGAGGGACATACAACGATGCTCATTTAAAGAAGCACAATCTAGGAGAGTTCAAGAAGGTTAGACATATGACCATGGTCCCTTGATTGGGTAGGGAGCCAAGATATACTCCCAGGGCTCTTTCTTTCGAATGCTATTTGGAAGTAGAAGGTGGTACATGCCACATGGTAAGCATATACCAGAGGAAATGATGTGATAGAAGTCGGGATCCCTCTTACTACTTCTGTGCGCCCTCGTCCCCAGCTTCGGTGCGCTTCTGCTTGCAATGGCTTGTACCTGTGACTTTGTTCAGAAGATGTCCTTAGATGCGTAGAGCCACTTCAGTCACATGCATAGAAGGCCCACAGGGCCCAGGACTCCACTAACCCCCAAGCAGCCCCCAGTCCGTGACTCAGGACCGTGAGAGTACAGAAGTCCGGGTCCTGTTCTTCAAGGCAAGACCAAGGCTGACAAGCAACTTACACTCCAGAGCCCCCCTGCCATCACACTCTTCCCTGTCCCCCTTCCCCCACCCCCTCACCATGTTCTCCTGAGAGCACTTCCTTAGGAAATCACTTGCACACAAATCCTTGTCTCCGAGTCTGCTTCTGGGGAACCCACTACACAAGAAGAGAGGCTAGAGAGGTTGGGTATGCCTCTCTCACACAGTAAAAGGACGTTTAACGGGATGATAGAGGCAGACATTGTCAGAAGGAGGCTGCACCCAGGATGAGTACAACTAAGGAGTTTGGAGGTGGACTGTGAGCAGTGGAAAACTATTAATGATTTTCTTCAGTAAGGGAGAGCATTCCACACGAATAGAATTAGGTACATTAATAAACCTTAGTTGATACTAAACGTAATTTATTGCACATTTTCCAAGTACATTACTAAGTAATGAGGAAGTTACAGGTATAGCAAAATGTAATAAAGGAAAATGAAAAATTCTTGGGGCTTGATTACTTTCTGTTTGCAAAGGGGCTTCGTGCTCTAGAAATACAGGAATAGATCAAATGACTTTGAACCATGATTACAGCCAACCATAAAGAACAGGCTCTTTTCCCTGTGGCCTGGGACCACTTATTTTATAAAATGAAACACTTGTCTCTATAACGAGCTAATTTCCTAACTTAAAACAGGAGCACTACTTGGTATCAGAAAAGTACAGTCAGTTTTTGTTTATTATTACATATTTTCTACCTGCCTACTATGTACCAAGCGCTGAGTAGATTATTTAAGAAGTGAATATTAAAGTGAAATACTGAAATTCTTTTCTGGGGTTTCAAACTCTACATTCTGTGCATGGAACCAGAAGGGAGTTTAGTATTTACAACATTAAATCTTAGTCTGAGATCTAAAAAGTAAGTTATTAATGATAACCTGGTAGAAATTCTCCTAGGCTGTTTAAGTATACACAATATTCTGAAAGAAATGGTTTTGATGTAACATAGAAGGTTCGAGCTTAGTCTATATGTGATAATGTTACAATTCAGTTTTCATGTGATATTTATTGCCTAGATCATAGGTAAGCAAGCTTTTCCTATAGTCGGATGGTAATTATTTTAGGTTTAGTAGGCCAGATGGTTTCTGACACAATGACTCAAGCCTGCCTTGCAGTCCAAAAGCAGTGATAGATAATATGTACAATAATGGGTGTAGCCTATGTTCCAATAAAACTTTATAGACACTGAAATTTGATTTTCATATAATTCTCATATGTCGGAAAATCTTCTTGTTTTGATCTTCTTCAACTATTTGAAAGTGTGAAATTCATTCCTAGCTCGTGAGCGGGCTATATAAACACAGGAAGTGGGGTGGATTTGGTCCGAGCACCTGGCAGTCCCAGGGCTTGAGGGTGCAGGTAGTTTATTTGGGACGGGTCCCCAAGAGGCGGGAGTGAAGAAGCATCAGTTGTACCATCCATCCGCGGCCCTCTGAGGAACAGGTGGACTCTGCATCAGGAATGCCCCGTGGAAGCATGGAAGGTTAGAGCCATTATCTACTTACTAGGGTCACTTCCCTTCAGCTCGTTCTGCTCGTGGGTCAGTAAAGTTCCCACCCCTTTGGCAAAGGCTCGGGGGCAGAAAAGTAAACGGTGGAGCAAGCACCCCTGCTGGGCTGCTGCTGGCCATCCTGGGGACGTCCCACCAGAGGGGCATGTGCCATCACCGCTGGGCCGAGGGGGGTGCGGCACGGGGACTGAAAAGTGTTTGCGAAGATGGCGCTGACCTTTATTTCTGTGACGTTCTATTTCTGTGAAGGCCTCAAAGGAGAACTAGGAGAGGATTAATATTTTAAAAGCTAGCTCACTCCTAGGCTGCAATACAAAAAAACCCAGGGGAAAAGCCCATCATCTTGGTGATCGTATTCATTTGACTACATACCAAGAAAGAGATGTTGGTGATGAACTGGAAAGCAAAGCCCTGAAATAACACATCGCAACGGCAGGTGGAAGTAGACAAATATAAGAGTCGCTGAGCAGTTTCTGCTTGTGTGTGAGGCTGCAGGGTTTTCGATGAGGTCACCAGTAATGGAAAGGGGACTGTTTATGCAACAAACGATGAGTCCCAACAACACAATTCTGGAAAGACGACAATAAGATAATGTCAGCCACCCTTCGCCCAGGAGAGAATGAGGGGAGATACCTTCATTCTTTGTCCAGCTGAGCTGGGCAGGAGGACATTCATTCAGTGATGGGGCAGAGCGCACTAGGAAAGACAACTCGCTGTCAGTAGGCGCCATCATAAAAACTCTCAAATGAAGCCCTGGCTGGCATAGCTCAGTGGATTGAGCGCAGGCTGTGAACCAGAGCATCGCAGGTTCGATTCCCAGTCAGGGCACATGCCTGGATGGCAGGCCACGACCCCCATCAACCACACATTGATGTTTCTCTCTCTCTCTCTCTCTATCTCTCCCTCTTCCCCCTCTAAAAATAAATAAATAAAAATCTTTAAAAAAAACCTCTCAAATGACACATGCAATAAGGGGTTAGTATCCAAAATGTATGAAGAACTCATACAACGTAACAACAACAACAAAAATAAACAATCCAATTAAAAAAATGGGCAGAGGACCTGAATAGACATTTCTCCCAAGAGGACATACAGATGGCCCAGAGACATATGAAAAGATGCTCAACATCACTAATTATCAGAGAGATGCAAATTGAAACCACAAGGAGATAGCAACACACACCTGTCAGAATGGCTACCATCAATACAGTAACAAATAGCAAGTGTTGGCGAGGATGTGGAGAAAAGGGGAACCCCCATGCACTGCTGGTGGGAACGTAAGTTGGTACAGCCACTGTGGGTAACGGTTTACAGATGGCTTACCTCAGGAAATCCAAAACTCCAATTCAAAAAGATATATGCGCCCTAGGGTCACTGCAGCGTTGTTTACAATAGCCAAATATGGAAGCAACTGAAGTGCCCAAGAACAGATGAGTGGGTCAGGAAATGGGGCACATACATACAAGGGAATGAACTCCTGCTATTGCTGGCAGCAGGGATGGGCCTAGAGGGTATTCCGCCAAGTGAAATACGCCAGACAGAGAAAGACAAATACTGTATGGTCTCATTATATGTGAAACCCAAAAAAACAAAAACAAAACAGAAACAGATCCATAGATACAGAGAACAAGCTGATGGCTGCCAAAGGGGTTGGGGTAGGGGGTGGAAATACAGTTTTGAAAGTATACATTAAAAAAAACTCAATGGGAAATGCATAGCAAACAACTGCTGTTTTGTCAGGCCAGAATCCATTTGCCTTTTTGGTAAAACAATACTCGTCAAGTCCCCACATACTCTCTTGGGATAGCGCATCAGTTACTCCTGGACACTTGTTGGGCATTTCCGACTGGACCTCCCCCCTTGTTACAGTCTTGAAGCCTCTGACTGTGGTCAGCATATGCACCTCATTTCTCTGGCCCCAGTGTTTGGATCAGGCATAATGTGTGACCCAGCAGGAATTATCGAGAGACAGTCTACTTTCTCTAGGGCATCTTGGGGAGAGGACAGTGCCCCTTCCTCCTCGGCCTAAATCTGAGAGGACACCGAGTACACTGAGGCGAGGGCCAGCACTGGAAGCTGCTAACCGGGAACCACTGGGAATGCAGAGCTAGTAGATGGTGAGAAGCAAAGCTCCGATCCCAGCCTTGTTCATCTGGCCAAGACAGGGTGTAAAGTACTCCTCAGGCTAATGGGCAAATGGATCACCTGGCGGGTCTTGTTCAATGAGAGTCTGATTCAGCGTATCTAGGATAGAGGCTGAGATGCTGCATTCGTAACAAGCTCCGAGGGGATGTCCATGCTGCTGCTTTGCAGACCATGCTCTTGAGGAGTGACGATGTGGAACACACGGACCCTGTGTCTATAATCTGATACAGAACCCAGTAGTTCAAATGAAGCAGGACTGAAACAGCTAATTCAGTTGGATGGCTGCTCCTGCTGGCAGCGCTCAACTTAAAGTGTGCAGAACAAAACCCTCACACGCCTAAGCTTCCACCTTGAAGCACAGGTTAAAACGAAAGACTTTTTTTAAATAGCGTGCTTTACATTTTTTCCTCTCTCCCAGGAGTAAGAACTGTAGTAATAAACTATGCGAAAACCTAACTCAGACTTTGTGTCCGATCGAATTCGCGTTTGCTTGCTGAATGACAGTATCAGTCGGATTTAGAGCTGTGCCGGGTCTTTGATGAGAGCGAAGGCAGTGACCTGGAAAGTGTGCACGTGCAGCAATCTGAATGGAAGTATCTGAGATGTTTCCAAAGAGTACCCTAAATACCCCCCCCCCAGGTAAAGGGCCTCCCCCCGGGTCTTCTGTGTGTGCAGAACAGTTCTCCTGCCCGTGCTTAGAGAACCTGTTACTTCCTGGCCTGAGTGGGGACCTTTGCAGAGCAGTTCATATGTCACAGCCCACCCATCGGTGTCACTCAGTCAATAACCATAACCAGATTCCAGCATGCCCTGGGAGGGGGGCCGAGAGTGCACTCAAACTCGGGAAGAGAAGGCTTTCAGAATGGAAGACCCTTAGGAGTTTGCTCAATTATAAGAGCAAGAAGCAGGGAGGTATTTCGGGGAACAGATCTTCAGGATGTTGAACCCAGAGGGAAGAAATACAAAGGAAGAGTAAAAATAATGTCAGCAACAATAAAACAACACATATTTCAGTTTGGAAATCCTGGGGCATAAATACTGGAGAAGATATTCTCACTGGTCAGATAGTTGCCCCATTCCCGTGCATGCAATAGCTGTACCTACCCAAATACGAACGGATGCAGACGCGCTACGTTAGCAATACATGCCTGCATTAGTACGAGCTTCCTGTTGCTGCTATAACAAAGTATCATAAACTTAGTGGCTTTTTAAAATACCACAAACATAGTCTCATAATTCTGGAGGTCAGTAGTCCGAAATTGGTCTCACTGGGCTAATAGGAAGGCATCGGCAAAGCTTGGTTCCTTTCTAGAGGCTGTAGGGGAGAATCCGTTTCCTTGCCTTTTCCAGCTCCAGCAACTGATACGTTCCTCTGCTCTTGTGCCCCTTCTCCATCTTCAAAGCTGGCCGTCGTGTGGCTTGCATCTCGGCTTCTGTCATCACATGTCTTTAACTTTCCTGCATCCTTCGTTCCCTTATTAAGACCCCTGTGATGAAATTGGGTCCGTCAAGTAATCCAGGGCAATCCCCCCAGGTCCAAATCCTCAATCACACCTGCGAAAGTCCCTCTTGCCACAGAAGGTAACATATCGGCATGTTCGTGGGATTAGGGGCATAATCAAGTTGTTGGGTTTTGTACTCTTACACACAGTACCGCCAGGCTAGAATGACTGTTCCTCAGAGCCTCTTGGATCCTTCTTACACCATCTGCATGACAAGTCTGTCACATTTACTTGGTGTAGGCCGCTGTTTTCTCCAAGCTTCCAAGACCCACCACAATTGTGTGCTGGCGTGGTGTCCTTGCATCCTGGCCGGAGTGTCAAATCCTGCATGCCAGGAGGCTGCTCCCAAATCAATACACTCTCTTTGACGAAGTCTTCTGCTCCCTCTCCCTCGATCCAGCACCCTCGAGACCCAGTACCAGAGCTGTCTCTTGGACCCTAACACCGTATGTTGGCCAGATCCTGCAGCGACTTTGGGATCAAGCCCCCTTTCTCCTTCGGAGGGCCAGCACCCCTCTGGCAGAGCTGGGTTGTGGCAGGACCCCAGCTTATCTCCTCGTCAGCTGCTGCATGTGAAAGTTCTAGCAATCCCAGGGCTCTGGTGTGCCAGAGAAGGGCCATGCTCCACCTCCCCACGGGGATGGGGTCCTGATTGCAGCTAAGCGTCGGGCAATCCACCTCCCAAATCCTGTTTTAAGGTAAGCTTCCCCAGGTTGTCAGTGACACCACATCTCTTAGGTGGAGGGATGCTCTTTAAGGGTGTGAGAAAAGCAGGTTTGGGCACAGAGAGAAAATGAATTGCAGCGCAGTCGCAACAGGGGCCTCAGCTGAGCCCCAGCGGAGAGCTCTGAAGCTCGGAAGGCTCCTTCAATTGTCCTGCCTTGAGGCAAAGGAGCGGGGCCTTTCCACTCCTGCAGCAGCTCCTTAATGGCTGTGGCTGTACAGGAGGAAGGGATGTGACCCTTGCCGGATGGCGTTCTTTAGCCAAGGGCAACTACCTAGGGCTCTAAGAGAGCCCTACACTTTGCCAACACTTTGATCTCAAATTTCCAGCCTCCAGGACAGTGGCACCATACATTTCTGTTATATAACCCACTGGGTTCCTGGTAGTTTGTTACCACAGCCTCGGCAAACTGATACACTGTCATGATGCATCTGAGAGTGCAGGGAACGGTGCAACACAGCTACGGCTGAAATCACATGCATGCAAGCAAGGTGACATTGGCATTAGAGACATCTTCTACAGAGTCCACAGAAGGTGGGCATGGGGCTGAGAGGTTGTCCTGTTGTTTCTCAGCAACCGCGAAAGGGCGAGAAAGCTCTAACCTGCAATGACTCCAACTGTAACCTACACTGTCAGAAAGGGTGTTCTATCTGCTCATTACATTTACAACAGCAATCAACCCTCCTATGATCCTCTCAATTGTCGATGTACCTTCCATTCCTAAGCAGCCATTGAGCCTCCATGTCCTCTTTCATACGAACCAATTATATTTGTTAATACATTTGACAAGCCTGATTCCCAGAGCACTCTCCATTCCGTCTAGGGTAAGAATGACAAAAACAAAAGACGAATGACAACTGTTATACCTAAAAATCTTACATTGAAGTTCGTAATATTTGATATTGGAAAAAAATTTAAAAACTGTTGTAAATTCAGTAAGTATGTGTCATAGAACTGCCGAGGAAAATGGGAACAGGGGTTTTTCCCTAAAATGAGATTCTTTAACTGGGTCAGGAATATCTTGCTAAAAGCACGACTCTCAGGCACTGTCATTTTGTACTTTCCTTCCAAAAGCATCAGTCTCGAAAGAAATCTGTGCACAAATTAGCAAGAGGACTTTTTCAAGACACTGAGTATACTTGATCCGAAGAAAAGGCAAGGCTCTCCATAGCCCAGTCACTTTCCCATGCCCTACTTTGGCTAGAACCTGATTCTCCCTTCCCACCGGGCTGAGCTGTCCCTCCCTGAAGCTAAGCAATTTTCCAGGGTGAATATGTGTGCATGTGTGTGTATGTGTGTATACATACATGCACACATATATCCCTGTCGGCTAGCAGAAGTCGGGGAGTCAGATGCCGGTTTCAATATCAATGCACCAGGTAAAGCAATTCCACATACAGCCCCATTATAACAGGAGTTGTAATTTGTCAAGAGTTCAAAACACAAAAAGTGAGTTGGAAGTAATCTAGACACTTTGTGATAAATAAGATTTCCCTTTTCGATACTGTGAATTAAAAATGGAAATGTGTCATGTAGGTTCTACATCATTGGGTCAAGAATTTAAAGTGCAGACTTTTTCTAACCTGCCTTCCCATTATTTCCCTTTCTCAGCGTCACTGAGATATAATTGACGTACCATATCGTGTAGCTTGAAGGTATACAATGTGGTGATTTGATATGCATGTATATTGCAAAATGGTGACCGCAATAAGGTTACTTAGAAGGCCCTTCACCTCACATAATTACCATCTTTTTGTCACTGTTGTTATGGTGAGAACACTAAAGCTCTGCTCTCACAGCAACTGCCAAGTGTACAACCCAGTATTGTTAACCATCCTCACCACGCAGTACATAACATACCCAGAACTTACGCATCTTATAACTGAAAGCGACCTTTGACCGACATCTCCCAGTTCTCTCCACACGTCAGTGCCTGACAACTGCCATTCCACTGTTTCCATTAAGCTCAATGTTTTTAGATTATATATGTGTGAGATCATACAGTATTTATCTGACTTATTTCACTTAGCATAATGCCCTAGGTCTATCCATCAAAAAAAAATGTGTCACAAAAAAATGGCAGGATTTCCTTTTTAATGACAAAAATGTTCCATTGTATACATACATACTACATTTTCTTTATCTATTCATCTATCAATGGACATTTAGGTTGTTTTGAAAGTGAGGTATTTAAGTCCTCTACTATTACTGTATTGCTGTCTATTACTCCCTTTAGATCTGTTAGTATTTCCTTCCTACATTTAGGTGTTCCAATATCGGGTAGATATATATTTACAACTGTTACATCCTCTTGATGAATTGTTCCCTGTTTTATTAATAAATGACCTTCCTTGCCTCTTATTACAGTATTTGAGTTAAAGTCTATTTTATCTAATATAAGTATAGCTACCCCTGCTCTATTTTAGTTTCTATTTGCATAGAATATTATTTTCTATTCCTCACATTCAGTCTGTGTCTGCAAAGCTGAAATAGGCCCTTGCAGGCAGAATATAGTTGGATCTTGGTTTTTTATCTAGCCAACCACTCTGTGCCATTTGATTAAATTCCACTTACATTTAAAGTAACTACTGATAGATAAGGACTTACTATTGCCATCTCGTTAATTGTTTTCTGGTCGTTTTGTAGTTCCTTTGTTCCTTTTCTCCTCTCTTGCTGTCTCCCTTTGTGAGCTGGTAATTTTCCCTAGTGGTATACTTTGATTCCCTTGTCTTAATCTTATGTGTATCAACTATAGAATTTTGCCCTGAGGCTTTCTTGAAATAGCTTTCAGATATAACAATCTATTTAAAACTAACGAGAACTTCACTTCTATTGAATACAAAAGTATTCTTTTACTCCTACTCCAACATTTGTGTTTTTGATGTCGCAGGTGACATGCTTTTGTATTGTGTATCTATTAACAAATTATTGTAGCCATAGCTGCTTTTTATACTTTTGTGCTTTAAGCTTTTTATTCGAGTTAAATGGTTAACATCCCACCATATTATGGTATTCGAGTATTGGAATCTGACTATATACATAACTTCATCAGCGCATTGCAGGTTTTCACATGTGCCCATATTACTAGTTAGTGCACTTCCATTTCAGCTGGAGGAAGGCCTTTCAGCATTTCCTGTGAGGCAGGTCTAGTGAAGATGAGCTCTCTCAGTTTTTATCAGGGAAAGTCTTTATCTTACCTGCATTTCTGAATGACAACTTTGTTGGGTAAAATATTCTTGGCTGGTTGGTTTTTTCTTTTAGCACTTTGAATATATCATCCCATTATCTCCTGGCCTGCAAGGTTTCTGCTGAGAAATCCTGTGATGGATTTATGGAGGTTCCTTTGTATGAGAGAATTTTTTTGGTTGCTGCTATAAAATTTTCTTTGTTTTTGACCTGAGACGATTTAATTATAGAGTGTGTTAGAGAAGACTGACTGTTTTGGATTGAAATCTTGGGGTACATATTAGATTCATGTACTTGGATTTCTAAGTCTAGCCTCGAGTTTAAGAAGTTCTCAGCCATTATTTTTTTAAGATTTTATTTATTTATTTTTAGAGAGAGGCTAAGGGAGAGAGAAAGAGAGGGAGAGAAACATCAATGTGTGGTTGCCTCTCCCACACCCCCTACTGGGGCCCTGGCCCACAACCCAGGCATGTGCCCTAGCTGGGAATCAAACTGGCAACCCTTTGGTTCGCAGGCCAATGGTCAATCCACTGAGCCACACCAACCAAGGCAGCCATTATTTAAATAAGCTTTCTCCTCTTTTCTGCATCTCTTTTTGTTCAGGGCTTCCAATGCTACATTCATTGTTTCTCTTAATGGTGTTGCTAAGGATCACAGACTTTCTTCATTTCTTTTCATTCTTTTTGTTGTCATTTGTTCAATTGGATAATTTCAGATGATCTATCTTTGAGCTGACTGATGCTTTCTTCTCTTTGGCCCTGTCTACTATTGAAGCTCTCTATTGAATTTCATTTCAGTCATTGTTTCTATCAGCTGCACAATTTCTGTCTGATCTCTTTGTTTGCTTTTTATCTTTTTGTTGAACCTGTAATTTTGTTGTTGTATTGTTTTCTTGATTTCATTCCATTCTTTATCAGTGCTGTCTAGTAGTTCTCTGCACATCCTTAGAACAATTATTCAGATATTTTTGTCCGGCAATTCTGGTATCTCCACTTCTCTCAGGTCAGTTACTGGAAGCTTACTGTGTTTCTTTACTGGAGTCATGATTCCCTGATTCTTAGTGATGCCTGCAGCCTTCCATAGGTATCTGTGCATTTGAATAAGCAGTCAGTCACCTCTTCCAGATTTTATCAACTGACCTGAGTAAGGAAAGACGTCCAACTATGGGTGGGGGTGTGATGGAGTATGCTGTGACCCTGAGTGTAGTATGTAAAGTGCCAAGTACGGGGATGTGTGGCGACTCTGGGTCGGGGACTATGGGGACTCCTTGGCTCAGAGGTCCACAGCACTGACAACTGCATGGCCCTTGGTAAGCACTATGGATGGATCGCAGAGGGTACAAGTGCTATCGCAGTCCTCCAGGACACTGTTCAATTGTCTTGGGTATAAGCAGATGAATGATATGCTTCAGTTTACATGGAGCCAAGCGATGGTCCAGGTTGGAGGGTCAAGATTCCGAATAAGGCAGTAGAAGTGAGAAGAAAGAGGACGTGTTATATATTTTCAAGTATTTTAGAGGCATAATCAACAGTTTGTTGACCGGCAGACTCTGGGGATGAAGACTAAGGAAGAGGAAAATGAAGGATGGAAGATGACACACTAGGTTTTAGGTTGAGCAACGGACTGCTGCTGCTGTTAACTAAACTGCAGAATGCCCGGAGATAAAGGATGAAAGGAAGGATAATGAGCTCCGTCACTGTGCTGAAGATTCCTTTGCGAGATGCCTCTGAGATATGAGGTTGGAATCATTGATTTGGGGCTAAAGAGAAAAGGAGGGTTACATCTACTTAGAAGTCACTTGGGAATATGGAAGGCAGTAAGACTGCCACCAAAACACATGTTTTTAAAATTATCGTATTTAACGTCCATGACAACTGAGCTGTACATTATTGTTTACTGATGAGGACACCGAGATTTTGAAAGAACAAATAGCTTTCCAAAAGCCACATAGCTAATAAGTGGTAGAACCCGGATTCAGCGAACTCCCACCAGATAGGAAATCCACGTTCTGCCCTCTGTGTCATGCTGACCCTTTCTAAGTCATGGCTATGGATGGACTCTTCCAGGAAAAGACAATAGAGTGAGGAGGAAAAAAAGGCACCATATTGGTTGTCATGGAAAAATCCAATGTAAATAGTTGCTGTGTAGTTTATATCCTAAAAGGAAAGTGTAATAAAGGGTGTGAATGAGAGGAACAGTAGCTACCCTACTACAGTGATCCTCACGCCTAATAATATCTTGCTACGGTGACTGTCTTCCTAGGAAACACTTCATTAGACTCTTTGAGTGCCTCTCTGACTTTACAAAATAAAAAGAAGTCAAGGACACTAAGATAGGAATAACAGAAGAAATCCTTGGGTCTCCGGCCTCTCAGTTTTAGTATGATGCTTTAGGTGCTGTCAAATGGTCATTAGGTTGCCAAATTAACAGTTGACTACCAGCGAGATACATCTCTATTTTAAATGTATTACATTTCTTTTTTGTTATTTTTTAAGAATTTTATTTATTTATTTTCAGAGAGGGATGGGAGGGAGAGAGAGAGAGAAACATCAGTGTGCGGTTGCTGGGGGTCATGGCCTGCAACCCAGGCATGTACCCTGACTGGGAATCGAACCTGCGACACTTTGGTTCGCAGCCTGTGCTCAATCCATTGAGCTACACCAGCCAGGGCTAAATGTATTACATTTCTAGCCTCTTTTACCATACCTTTGGAGAAGAGGCTCTAAATTTCATTTAAGTTTCCCTTTTCAACAAAGGGAAACACAAAATTTTGGATAGACACTGAAAAAGACTAACTCTAGTATCCATTAAATGTCTTAGTGCTTTCCAAATTAATGCATTCACTCATATATTCAATGAATCTTTATCAACAAGATACTGCCCTTGCCTTCTAGGAGGCTTCAGTTCAGCTGCAGAAAGAGTCCAGTCTTTAAGGGTCTTAAGTCATGAGTAGTTTCAATGAGAAGGAGCCAGCAGCGAAGATGCAGATCAGCCCTTGAGGACAGGAAAAGATAATGTGGTACAGAGCACAGGTAGAAATACACGGTCCGGCACAAATAACGCCCCTTTTTCATTACAAAATCTTTTATTACAAAATTACAAGCATGTAATTCTGTAACATAATAATATCACACCCAAGCACACCCTATGACATTTTAGGTGAAATGTTCAAATTGCTGCCCATCTCGTGCGAGGTATTCACGGACCCTACCAACCACAGTCAAGCAGGCGTTACTCCGGCCAGGCCCTGTATTAGACAATGGGGGTGGGGGGATCACTCTTCAAAATTCAGGGAATTCATGTCTAGTGTCTTCCATTATTTTTCTTATGGAATCTTCCTCTGAAAACCAAGAGCAAGGTTCAAACAAGCAGAGAAATTTAGAACAACATTACGCCTTTCATGGGGCCTTTAGCCTGTCCCAAACACAAAGATGTCTCCACCAAAACGTGAGGTAATAGAATGACTGGAGCTGGGAATTACTGGGCTTCAGAGTGCATAGAGGAAAGGACCAGGTCAATGTTATGTGGTTCAGGTATGAGGCTCGCTGGTGGAGGGTTTGATTGGACGTAAAGATGAAACTGGAAAATATCAAGACGCGTCAGCACTACCAAGCTGTTGCTTCAGCTAGACATTTGGCAGGTGTCTTGGAGAAGGCTGTATCAGTAAGTATTCTCCAGAGAGGAACCCATAGAATATAAATATATATGAAATAAGAGACTGTTTTACATGATTATGGAGACTGAGAAGTCCCAAGATCTGCAGTCAGCAGGCTGAAGACCCACGAGAGTCAGTGTTGTAGTTCCAGTCCAAGTTCAACAGCCTGAGAACCAGGAGAGCTGACGGCATCAGTCCCAGTACAAAAGCCAGCAGGTTTGAGACCCAAGAACAGATGTTTCAACTCAAGTAAGAAGGCAGGAAAAGACTGGTGTTCCAGCTCAAGTACTCAGACAAGAGGAGTTCCCTCTTACTCAGTCTTGTTCTGTTCACGTCTTCAATTGGCTGGATGGGGCCCATCCACATTAGGGAGCGCAATCTGCTGTACTCAGTCTACCCATTCCAACGTTAATCTCATCAACAAAGAGCTTCACGGACACACCCTGGATCATGTTTGTCCGAATGTCTGGGTATCCTGCAGCCTAGTCAAGTTGACACATAAAATTAAGCGTCACAAAGGCCTCAGAGCCTTGCTGGCTGTTGGTAGGAGGCCTCAGTTCCTGACAAGATGGGACTGACTCTCTCCAGGGCTGCTTGAGTGTCCTCATGACCATGGTAGCTGGCTTCTCCCAAAACATATGATTCACGAGAGAAAGCCAGGAGGAAGGCTCAAGTACTGTGTGAGCTGGCTTTGGAAGTCACTGCCGCCATATGTTCCTGTTAGAAACAATCACTAACTCCAGCCCACTCTCCAGGAGGGAGGAAAATTTTACCTCCTGAGGAAAGCGATATCAAAGAATTTGTGGGTATATTTTCAAACCACAATATCTGGGGAACTTTACAAATACTCACAGCTAGTTACCACCCCTAGACCTTCTGGTTTAATTGGTCTGGGATTTTTTTAAGCTGTCCATGTAATTCCAATGAGTTGGCAAGCATTTCCTCTACCATCTGCATCCACTCTTGTGTCTCTTAATACTGTAAGCCCTCAGCGAGCAAGATATAGCTCTGCGAAAACTTCCTCTGATAAAGAACTCAATTTTGTTCAAGAAATTTTTTAACTCAAAATACTTTTCCGAAGGTAAAAATAAGCAGTATGTTTTAGATAGAAGTACAATACTCAAGAGAAGAACATGTACTATTTAGCATTTTCAAAATCATACATTATTACAAAGCAAGGATATAAAATAAAACAAACACAGGCAGTCCTCACATAACGTCATGGATAGGTTCTGTGACATGAAGCAAAGTGATGTATAATGAAACTGATTTGAGAATGGGCTAATTAATATAAACAAGAATTAAGTTCCAACAGCATCTCGTCAACATAATGAAATTACATTATACGAGGACCTGATATACCAGAGGCTCCTGGCTAGGTATGAATCTGAAAATTTATAAACAAAAGCATAAGCAAGCAATACAAGCTTATAAGTGATTCCGCCTTGAGACCACAACATAAAGTCCTGCCCGAGTTTGCATCCCACCTGACTGCCCTACCAGTACTGGACTAGCCAACACTTACAAACATGTGAGCCAACTCCTCAAACTAGATCTCTTCATGTATGTGTGTATGGACATGAATATAGAGATAGATATGGATACGGATGAATGTATCTGTATATGTCATACTTATTCTGTTTCTTTGGAGATCCCTCACTGATACCAATTTTGGTACTTGGAAGTAGGGTGCTGCCCTCACAAATACCTGGAAATATGGCAATGGGTTTGGAATTGGGGAATTTTGAGGAGCTTGACGGAAAAAGCCTAGATTGCTGTGAAGAGATAGGTGGTTGGTTGGAACATGGGCATTGGCGGTGATTCTGGTAAAGGCTCAGATGGATGTGAGGAACACAGTAGAGAAAGCTTCTGTTATCTCAGAGAATACGGCATACCATCATGACCAGGACACAGGCAGAAACACGAACATTAAAGGTGCTCTGAGCCCTGGCTGGCGTAGCTCAGTGGATTGAGCGTGGGCTGCGAACCAAAGTGTCGCAGGTTCGATTCCCAGTCAGGGTACATGCCTGGGTTGCAGGCTGTGACCCCCAGTAACTGCACATTGATGTTTCTCTCTCTCTCTCTCTCTCTCTCTCTCTCCTTCCCTTCCCTCTCTGAAAATAAATAAAATCTTTAAAAAAAAAAAAAGGTGCTCTGGTGAGGTCTCAGGTGGAAATGCAGAAACAGCTACAGGACCCTGGAGAAAACTCTGTCTGTTCTAAACTGGCGAAGAGCATGGCTGAATTATGTCCTAGCCTTTGATGCGAAGCAGGAATTGTGAGTGATAAAATTGGGTATTTGAGGACATTCTCACAGAAAACGTGGAAGGTATGGCCTGGTTTCGCCTTGCTGCTTTATAATAAAATGTTAAAGGAAAGGGATACATTCAGAAAGAATTGTTAAGCACACAGAAGCCAGCACTTGGATTGGAAAATTCTCAGCCTACTTAGATGTGATTTGTGTATCCAGTCGGCCACCTCAGCATACGCAGAAACCGAGACGGGTTATCAGTAAAGAATCTGGGGAGAAACCTCCTGTTTAATGGCTCAGATTCCCATGAATTTCCCTAGGAGACAAATTTTTGAGAGAATTGGATGCCAGCAAAAACACCACCAGCGTGGACTGAGAGGCACAGAGAGAAGAACACCATGTCATAAGAAATACACAGGGAAGATGCTACGTGAATTCAGAGACAGAGGTCGGAGCGAGGCATCTACAAGCTAAGGAAAGCCAAGGACTGCCGGCAAACCACAAAAAGTTAGCAAGAGGCAAGGAAAGAGCCTTCTCTAGGAACTTCGAGAGAGCGTGGCCTTGCTGACACCTTAATTTCAGACCTCTAGTCTCCAGAACTGTGAGAGAACAAGCCCCTAATGTTTTAGGCCACCCTATTTGTGGTACTTCGTTACAACAGCGCTAGGAAACCAATGCAGGAAGTAGCAAAAATAGATAACGGCTAGCTGAAATCTCCTCTTGCACTGAATATATATTCTGTATCTGCTTGGGGAACGGGACATAAATGTTTTTCGTGTAAGACACAAATTAACTAAATAAGCAAATCATTTCATTTAAACTGGGTTTAAGACATGTTTGAAAGTTACAGTACTTGTCATTTTGGCCTGTTTGTATCTGCCTTGATCACTAATTTCTTCTTTTCCCCTCTCACGTGGTTGCGAAAATACCAAGCAGTATTTTTGCATGCAAAATCCAATGGAATATAAAGAGCAGTGTTTTCTTTTTTTTAATATTTTATTTATATTTATTTTTAGAGAGGGAAGGGAGGGAGATAGAGAGAGAGAAAGAAACATCAGTGTGCAGTTGCTGGGGGCCGTGGCCTGCAACCCAGGCATGTACCCTGGCTGGGAATCGAACCTGCGATGCTTTGGTTCGAAGCCCGCGCTCCATCCACTGAGCTACGCCAGCCAGGGCACAGCAGTGTTTTCCTAACAAACATCACTCACTACACCTTAGTGAGGGATTGAAATTCTGCTTGGGTTTTGTTTACACACTTAGCCACTAATTGTCAGTCAGTTTGATACGTGCGGTGAACGACCACAGCAGCGGGAATCACCAACCCAGAAGCGCAGCGCTGATTGGCCTGATCCCCAGTGTGGCCCCCAGAGGCACTTTCAAACGGTGGAGCCACAGCCCAGGTTCCCAAATCCCTGTGACCAAAGTTGCTAGCACTAAACAGTCACAGATTGTTTCGGTGTCTGAGTTCCTGCTCTGTTCATTAGGCAGCTTTATTTGGCTCTTGGAAGAATTACTAATCAACGGAACAAACAAGTGAGCAAAATAGAACCAGAGACAGTGAAATAAAGCACAAACTGACAGTGACCAGAGGGGAGAAGAGAGGGGGATAACGGGGGAAAGAAGGGGAGGGGTCGTCAAGGAACATGGATAAAGGACCCATGGGCAAGGACATGGGGCAGGTAGGATTGAGGGTGGGGGTGGGGATGGGCGGGGAAGGGAGAGTGGTGGGGGGTGAAATGGAGACAATTACACTTGAGCAACAATAAAATAAAAAATCAAAATTAAACTGTATGACTAGTCTTCATCTCTACAGAAGCATGTACAGCAGGCCCTCAAATAATGTCTTTTTCATTCAGTGTTATTTCCTTGTCATGTTGATGAGGAAAAAAAAAGTAATCGCAGGCAGGGGCCGCTGTCTGTGTGGAGTTCGCACGTTCTCCGCATGTCTGCCTGGGTTGTCTCTGGGGACTCTGGTTTCCTGTCACATGCCAGGGACGTGAGTGTGAGGCGAGCTGTTGGGTCCACATTGTCCCAGTCTGAGTGAACGCGGGTGGGTGGGAGTGACCCTGAGGTGGAAGGGCGACCTGTCCGGGGTGGGTCCCGCCTGGGGCCCTGTGCTGTCTCGAGAAGCTCTGGCCACCACCACCACCCTGCACTGGAACAAGCGAGATGAAAAAGAATTTTCTTCCTTGGTTTTATATATCTTTCTTAAATGTATGTATGTCTCATATTTATTGTAATGTCTCATAGTAGAAGCGTTTTGGGTCTTTATTTAGGAGTTTGTTGATGCTGTGACGCAAACTACGCTGCAGGGACTCGGCTCTTGTTGATACCAGTGTACGGTCATATTGGTTTTGCTTAAAGCTGCAGTTTCCAAATGCCTGTCTGTGTGACTTTAAGTGACGACTTAGTGTACCTGAGCGAGAAGGAGGCAGCTTTGGCAATCAGATTCCTCAGACCCACTGATGAATTATAAAATCAGATGCATTATAAGTGGAATTCTTTTTTTTTTTAGAGAGAGGGAAGGGAGGGAGAAAGAGAGAGAGAAACATCAATGTGCGGTTGCTGAGGGCCATGGCCTGCAACCCAGGCATGTGCCCCGACTGGGAATCGAACCTGTGACGCTTTGGTTCGCAGCCCGCGCTCAATCCATTGAGCTACGCCAGCCAGGGCTATAACTGGAATTCTTTCGGAAACAAAATAGAATGGGAAAGGCTCATTAGAATAGAAAATACCAGGATGCCCGCCAGGTAGTAAAGGCAGCTATTTCATGAACCTTTATTTCTCACATGTCTGCGTATGTGTTTAAGTGTTGGATCATACTAAAGCTCTGTTTCCTTCCTGGGGGTCGTGTTTTTAAAAGTTTGCAAAACATGGCTCTGGGGCATGATCGTGATTTCCAGATTCTTTTCGGGCTCAGAATGACCACTGGCCCCTCGAACAGTTCATACGGCCGCACCCCTCCTGCACTTTTGGATTGACGCCATGAGCCCGAGCCAACGACACTGGTACCTACTACAAAAAAAAAAACCTGAATTCCACACACTCTGGTCGCCATGAAGCACGAAGAAAAGGAACAATGGACAACAAGCATGAGAGCTCTATGGCTTACTCTCCTTTTAAGAGCCTCATGATTCCCCTGAAACCTTGGGACAGTGGCCACATCACCTGTCTCCCTGCTTTTGCTGTGGCATATTTAGGTGCTAGGGTCCAAAATAAATGGATCGTGGCTGCTCCTTAAGGTGCTCCCAGATTGACAGCAAAGACAGACATTTAAGATACTATCATGGCAAGGCAATGTTTTAGGTGCTTGGGCAAAGGTTAAGAAAACAGGGTAGTTGCTACCATGGATAAAACGTTCTCAAAGATAACTAACGGTTTCCCCGTCAGAGGAGGGGAGAAAGGGCATGCCCGGCAGAGAGAACAGAATGTGCAGGGTACAGGAGACAAATGGCAAGTCTCTGGAACTCGGTATGTTACAGGATGGCATGACATCAGATGATGCAGCTGAAATACTGGATCATGTAGCAGAATGGCGAACCTTGGGATGAGGAGGGAAGGCATACAGAGAAAGTCTTGGAGGTTTACTAAAGAGTTTAGATATCATCCTGTAGTCATGAGAAACCACTGAGGGATTGTACGCCGTAAGAAAACAATCAGATTTGCAACACAGAAGGGTCATTTTGGAAGGAGGACATTCCGATTGTTGAGATCAAGAGCGGTAAGTCACTTGGAGACTGGAAAGTTCAGTGGGACACCATTATCAGAGACCAGGAAAGACACGGCACCTTAATTAAAGTGGCAGGAAAACAGAGGAGAGAATTAAAATGACAGATTGAAGAGAGAGAACCAAGAAAGTTTGGAGGCTGGTGAAGAAGCAGGAGAGGTCTTACATAACTGCCATCCTCCTCCATTGGGTGTCTGGGGAAGTGGTGATACTATCCATCAGGACAGAAATGTGGGAGAAAAAACAGCGCTGTGGGGAGAGAGAAGTTCCTTTTGGGCCGAATTGAATTAATATGCCCATAGGACATCCTGGCGAATGAGCACATCAGATAACTGGAGGTGGTACTCTCGCCTTCTGAGCTAAAGCGCAATGAAACGACCCAAGAAATGTACATGCCTTCGGTCAGGCAATCCACCCCTTTCAAGTCACCAGACAGTGGTTTCTACCACGATCCTTGGGCATGTATTTCAGAAGGAGAAAAGGTTCAGTATGAACTGAATACAAGAAATTCTACAGACATTAGGGCAGCTAGGCTGGTGTCTGCAGATCTAGGTCCCCCTGAGACTGGAATAAATCCTCTTCACTCCAGTTTCTATCAACCAGGCTCCACTTTGAGAGCCAAGATGTTTGCACTGATGGAAAAGAATCATTTGGCCCATTCCATGGTGCTGATCTCATGGATTTGTCTGACTCCAAGAAACCTACTGTTTTGCATACGCTAAGAGGATTTGGTTATGAATGATTCAGGCGGGTCCCTATTCCTAGGGACACGATGTGCAGATCAGCTCATGTCGAGACCTGTGAATTGGCCAGAGGTACGTACATACCATATATATCGGCCGTATGTATTGGCATGCATACATATGGTGCTGAGGCAAAGCAGAGGTGCTCCTTGGATTTCAGCAACAAACTTGGTGCCAGCCCATGTTATTGCAGAATAAAACTCCAGTGTAATCTATTGTCTTAAAGAGTGCAGGAGTCCTTTCAGGATTCAATATTTTTAAATGATCGCCATGTGTTTCTTTACCAACAAATGAAATTACATTTTGAAAAGCCTTTCTGAGTTCAATTACCGAAGAGTAATGCTTTGGGTGTGTGTATGTGGGGGTGGGGGGGGCAGGGGGTGGAGACAGGGAAGGGTTAGGAGGAAGAAACTCCTGCCAAGTTTCTTTGGGAAGGAAGGGGAGCATCTTGTAGACATCAATAAGGTCAAACCAAGAAAAAAAATCAGTGTCAGAAGTAAAAATTTAGTACACTTCTGCCTTCAAATGCCATGCTTGTTTTTCCTCCACGACATACAGATTCCATATCATCTGCTGATAGGGGTTAGACTTCATCCTTTCCCAAGTTCATTCCTCACCTCTATTGCTTTGTAGGCTGTCAGAGAGCTACCTGCCTCTGCACGTTTGGACGGGCTGCCTTGTAGAGAGCAGGGACAACTCCACACGCCAGGGTCCACTTCTCAGCTCCGCCCGGCTTAGCGGAGCTAAGAGACCAAAGGCTGCAGTTTGGCAAAATGAATGACACCTCCCTTGCCCTCACCTACACACCTGACTCCACCCAAGGTCCAGCCCTGACATTTTAGCAGCTTTTCTACATCTCGCTGTCCGCTCAAACCCCACACGCTTCAACTGCAATGATGTCCCTTCTTCTCACCCTACTAACCACCACTTCTCCCTTTGTCTCTCAGCCCACCCTTGCAGAAATCTCCCGGTCCTCCAAGTAGATGTATGGATCTCCCTTAGAGTCTACATGATTCATGCTTAAGCACCAACTTTCACCTCTTGATTTACATGTGTACTGTAGCAATGTCATGACCCTCGAGAACATTTCAAACCAAGTGTGCCAAACCTGCGGGTGCCGGCATCTGCGGGTCTACAGCCATCTACTCGGTGTCTTCATGAGGGTGCCACCGATGCCTCAGACTAACCATAGGCATAGCTGCCTCCATGGTTTCCTCCACCCTCACCCCAAAGCGCTCCTCCTTCCTCGTTCCCTTACCTTGGAGACTGTGCCATCACACCTAAACTTCTCAAGCCGGGCTCATCCTCTCACTGACTCACCTGCCCACCCTGCGGCCATGCCCTTCAGCCCCACCTACTCAGTGGCTCTCAAATCCGTTTCACTGTAGGGTCCCTACCCTACCTTAGTCCAGGAATTGAAATTTCCTTTTAGAGTAGAAGTCTTTCAATGGTGCCCTCTGACCAAAGCCAGAGGGAACTCTCTAGAATGTCGTTTGAGCAAAACATTCTGCACCTTTGCATCTTTCAGTAGCTTGCTTCCGGCCACGTGATACTTCCCAAGAGCCTCCATTACATCCTAGGCATTCAGATCCCATCAACTAGAACTCAGTAACTCTCCACTCTCACATGTTACTTCTCCTGCCCACAAACATGTCTACTCCTTATGCTCCTCAAATGCCTTGATACTTTACATTGCTCCCTCCTTCTTCTAGAAATTGGAAATTCCCATTCCTAACAATGTGATCCAATTAAAAAAAAAACCCCACTAATCTAAAAAACATGTTTGTAAAGGGTGTCTACCCCAAGATGCATGGCCTCTGTTTGGTCAAATGTCTGGCTGAAGTTTATAAAATGAAAAAGCAGGACCAGGGAGTAGTTAAACACTGGGAAAGTCAACTGGCAGTACATACTAGACTAAAGGGAATTATGGGTGTCAAAGAAGTGGGGGGAAGACAGCTTGGCAGACAGGGAGTGAGGGTCCTGGGAGAAGAGGGGAGGGGACACGCGAGCACAGTGTGGAACTACAAGAGAGCCCAGTATCACGGTGACACGCTCTGGCCTGAAAAGAAAAACGGCCACTGAGCAATTCCCAGTGACAACGGTGGCCAAGGGATTTTTCATTCAATTTTAAAAGGCTTGTCTTGACTATTCAGAGTTGTGATCCCCTTCAGTCACCTCTAAATGTTCCACAAAAATCTAGCACAACAGCATTCTGTGCCAGTGCACAGCAGTGCCCCAAGCCCGAGGTGATGCAGGCACGGAGAGAACACAGCTGGTGTGGAGAGAGGACAGTAGCCACCAGGGTTCCAGGGTGACAGGGAAGCAGGGCACAGTGTGGCTGAACCACAAGAAATCAGGTGCATAGAACTGCCCAGACATCATGGTCAGCATGTTTGATTTTCCACCCCGAGACGCTGTGTCTCAGTGCGGTTTACCTGACATCACAGGGGAAGGAGATGCAACTCCCATTAGGCAGAAAGAACTAGAGACTTCTGGGCAGCTGATCCGTGGGTTACAGTTAGAACTCACTCAATAAAGCTATAGGGTTGCTATAAAGTAACTACACACTTTTGAGTAAGAAAAGAAATGCAATAATAAAGATGCTAGTTGAAATGGATATACTCAGAGAAGCGGGTAGGTAATGATCACATTGCATTGTAGATATAAAGTAATGTTACCAGCATAGTTGATGACAACTTTAAAACATTGGTCTTTAGTCTCTGGTTCCTTAGCTTACAATAAAAAGGGTATATTGTTTCCAACAGGCCACAGAAACAATGGCATGGTATGATCCAATTTAGAGAGAAACAGAGACCGAAGCACGTGGAAAAGGGAGAAGTCGTTTACCACTGTCCTAGAATTTTCACAATTTCTAAGTTAGAAATTCAGAAAACTAAATGAAATTTACATTATATCTTACATAATAGAATTTCTACAATAAGCAGGTAAAAGTCATCAAACTTGGGATGTCACGACTAAGGACACATTTTAATGCCAACAGCAATCATTTCAGACATAAACTATATCTCCAAAAAAAGCCTAAAAAAATATTCCTTCACACGCAGCCCCAACAAGTGCGCGTGAGAACCATCGGTGCTCACTGCAGTGCCGGAGTTTTACAGGGACGCCCGCCTCTCCAGGACCTCAGCGCTAACCAGAAGTTGAGAAAGCGGTGTGAATGAGTACATATGAGAAATAGCACTATACCCCGATTCCCAAGGCAGAAGTAGTACCCCGGAAATTTGGGGGCTCAAGAATGCCGAAGTCCTTGCTAATTAACTTGGCTGCATTAGACAGGATAAGTTAGAATGTGTGACAGTAGTAAGTCTAAAAATCTCAGTGGTGTAGCATAACAAAAGATGATTTCTTACTTGATCCGGCTAGCCAGAATTGCTGAGCTCCATGCATTGGTGCGGTCTCCACATTGCTTAGATTTTACGTTTCTCCACACCAACGTACACTCTCACGGTTGCTGTGGCCTGGGAAGAAACCATGGAAAATCAGAACGGGCTTTCCTCCATAACTCACATTTCAGTCACGTGACTACCCTGAATTTCAAGAGGGCATGTGCCCTCACCCCCCAAAAAAGGACAATCAGAACTCTTGATAGCAAACATGAATAATGTCTACTCTACACGTGTAGCAAATCTTTAGGTTTCATGTACTTGTATTTCCATAGGAAAGATACAGTGCAAAGTTTTCCAGGTATTTTCAAGCCTCAGAAACTTTCTTTCAAGCTCCCTCCACTTGTTTCTTCCTTCAGTATGGTGCAGCCAAGAAAACAAAATGGACTTTAAATAAATTATTTATTTTAATCCAAGGTACATTGCTAGAGAAGTACTAAGAGCTTCCTTTTATCTATGTATAAGGTTTCTCACTCTTGGCACTATTGACATTTAGGGTTAGATCATTCTTGGGGGTTATCCGGTGTTGCAGGATACCTAGCAACACCCCTGGTCTCTGCCCACTAGATGAGAAAAGCATCCCTCCGACTGCAGTTGTAAAAGCCAAAAGCATCTCCAGACGTTTTACCCTGGGGGATCAAATTATCCCTGGTTGGGAACCACTTTTCTATTTGCTTCCTTTGACCACTAGGAAGGGTTTGGGGCACCTTATACACGAAATGGCCCAGTATTCAGGACTAGTCAAAATAAAACAAAAATAATACATTTTCTTTATCTGATGTCTAAAATGCAGAAAATATTGTTACCTGGCTCGCAGGCTTATTGTGAGAATAACATGGGACACTCAATAACCCATCCTTTCCTCTCTGTTTCGGGAAACGACTTCCATATATACCCAAGCCCTGCATGTCTGTGGAGTCTATTGCCGGACTTTCTGTTCTGTGCTGCTTTTCCCTTTGCATGGTCCTGTGAGAATGCCTCACTGTGTTGATGAACCACTATTATGATGATGCCCTCTATTATCCATGCATGACTTTTCTGCGAAACTCAGCCATCAGTACAGGGACTGGAAACGAAGTAGAGAAAAAGGCCTGTGGAAGCCCAACACGAAAGCTCGCATACTTTCTAAATGGTCAAGTCCCCCAGAGTTACTAAGCTGGCTTAGAAATGATTTCTTCTTCAGCCCCCGCACCATCCTGTGCCTTGCACACTGCGACGGGCACCCAGGAAATGGCTGCTGGGGGACTAAAGGACCAATTTCAGACGTAAGTCAAATGAGCTTAATATTACTGGGTCTCCCCACGTCACCTTACATTAGAAGTCCCACACTAAGTGAGATGAAGACAAGCAAGCTACTCATACAGGCAGGACTGGCGTCAGCAATAAGTGACCAGTGACAGCCTGCCATCAAACGAGGAAATTAAAGGGCAGACATTAATTAAAAAGTAAACACCACATGCTCGGAAGAGTAAGCAGCCACACACATCACAACCACCCCCTCGCTGCATCACACTGTCGGTGCGTAATAGCTGACATCTCCAATAATGACTCTGACATTTTAAAAATGCTAATTTCTGCACAGCATGTTCTATCTTTACAAATTTGGAGTAGTGCGTAGGGCATTCGAGAAAGAGTTTCATCACAGGCTAATAAAATATGTGATTTGCAATATACCTTAGGGATTACCTAATCTAACTGTTTTCTAGATGCGGAGAGTCAGTCCCGGAGAAGGTGAAGTGCACTTGTCCAAGGTCAAGTGCCCAGAATGGCAGAATTGGAACTAAAGCCTTAGTCTGCTGACTCCATGGCAAGTTCCTTTTCCACTACAGCACATCTTCGGAAATAGAAATATATTTCTTTAATTAGTTAAAAGTGCCAGATTTAATATTTTGCAACTCCATTAAGGGTATACTTCACCTTATGGAATTTTCCTACACTAAGCTATTAATCAGCGGGTCCTTACTGAGCCTTTGTGTTGCTCGAAAAAATAGCGATTTAGATCTAGTAAATGTGTCAAATGAGGGAGAAAGCATGATGCTTAATTCAAGTGACTGAACTTTCTAGAAGGAAAAGGAAATTGTGTATGTTAAGAAGTCAAAACAATGCACAACAGCGTAGAGTGTTACAATAAAACCTGAGTGTATACAAACTAACCCTGGGTGCTCTGGGAATTGAGAGATATGAAACATCAGCCCTGGCTGGTGTAGCTCAGTGGATTGAGTGTGGGCTGCAAACCCAAGGGTCGCTGGTTCAACTCCCAGTCAGGGCACATGCCTGGGTTGCAGGCCAGGTGTCCAGTAGGGGGCACACAAGAGGCAACCACACATTGATGTTTCTCTCCCTTTCTTTCTCCCTCCCTTCCCCTCTCTAAAAACAAATAAATAAAATCTTTTTAAAAGAGGGAAAGATAGGAACCATCAACCCACGGCAAGTGGTCACGGACAGCACAGAGTGGGGTAGGACAGGTCACCTGAGTTGAACCCAGAGCATATGTAGGCTTTGGAAAAGAAAACGAGGATGTTCCAAATGTGAAGAACGTTAGAAACACTATGGAGGCAGAGTGGAAACCTGGATCACATTTTTCTAAGCCATTTGTTCAAACAGATTATCTAACAAATATGAGTGATTAATAAAGATGGGGGTGCAGTGTACATGAAATCTTAAAAATGTAACCTGCCCTGGAAAAGTCTAGGTCGAAGCGAGGAAAGAACAGGAAATTAGCCCAATTGTTCTAGAATAGCAGTCAGATAGAAACACAATGCGTGCCATCCATGTAATTTAAAATTTTCTAGTAGCCCCATTTAAAAAACAGAAACAATAGATTAAGTTAATTTAAAAATACATTTTAGCCCTGGCTGGCGTAGCTCAGTGGATTGAGCGCAGGCTGCGAATCAGAGCATCGCAGGTTCGACTCCTAGTCAGGGTACATGCCTGGGTTGCAGGCTATGACCCCCAGCAACCACACATTGATGTTTCTCTCTCTCTCTCTCCCTCCCTCCCTTCCCTCTCTAAAAATAAATAAATAAAATCTTTAAAAAAATTAAATAAATAAAAATACATTTTATCTAACTCAATAGATCCAAAATATTGTTTTAACAATTACTCGATATACAAAAATCATTAATGAGATATTTTACATTCTTTTACTCATACTAAGTCTGTGAAAGCTAATGTGCATTTCACACAGCATATCTTAATTTGGATGCTAAATTTACCAGCAACATTTGATCTGTATTTAAATACTATAAACTTACAACTGAAAAGATGAATTCACATACCCAAGTTCTTGCAAACATAACCTAAATGCCTTCCAGTAACTGAATCAAATGCCCCAGATCATTTTCTGTTAATATTCACATTCGCATTGACAAAATCCCTTCAGTTTTTACATTTAAATACCACTTAAAATATCTATATTAAGAATTCAATTCTTCAAGCCTTCAGGACGAATTTCAAGGGTTCAATCACACGTGTGACTAGTGGCTGTGCATTAGGCTGCACTGGGCTACAGACAGGTTTTATTTTTTATATATATATTCTTTAAATTTTATTTAAATCATTGTTGCAGTACAATTTTCTATCTTTTATTCCCATCCCAACCCACCCACCTAGCCCTCCCGTCCTCCCTCCCATATCCACCCCCCCAGTTTTTTTTTTATCCATGTGTCCTTTATACTCATTCCTGTAAACCCTTCCCCTTTTCCCCTGAAATTCCCTCTCCTCTCCCCTCTGAACACTGTCAGCCTGTTCTCTATTTCAGTGTCTTTGGTTATATTTTGCTTGTTTCTTTGTTTTGTTGTTTAGGTTCCTGTCAAAGGTGAGATCATATGGTGTTTGTCTTTCACTACCTGGCTTATTTCGCTTAGCGTAATGCTTTCCGGTTGCATCCATGTACAGGCAGGTTTTAGAGGTGGGAAGCGGGGTTGCCAGGTGACATAAGACCTTTGGATGGCAGACTCACATGCCCGGAGGGCATGTACTGCATATGAGCCTGCACGCAAAGGGGAGCCACTCTACAAGAAGCCACCGAGAAAGAAGGACATAGCAAGGCAAAACCAGATTTCTAGGAAGACTAATCTGCCACAAAACAGAGAAAGCAAACAAACAAAAAGAACAAAATCAGGGAGACCAACAGACAGGTTTATGGTGGTCAATAGAATGGGAAATAAGCAGGACCGGAAGTGGCGGTGGGAAGGAGGAATGAGGCAGAGTCAAAGGTCCCAGAGGCTGTTCACTGCATAGAAGGATGCCCAAGAGCCCCTTGCTAAAGACCTCAAGGGACCTGGTTTGTGTTGGCTCGTTTTGTGTTTTGTTGAGGGTTATGTTTGGTATTTGTTTTTTCTCCGTCCTCTCTTCTGCGTACATTACACAGGGAAAGTGATATTCCACAGCAGTTTCTAGGAGTTCAAGCACTATTGAGGTAACCCTTGAATTCTTCCAGGAAAGGGTCTGCTATTACGGGGCACAAGAGTAGAGGAGAGAAGCGGATGGGAAGGGAGAAGGGACTGGAGAAAGAGGCTATGAATTTTGATTTTTTGACTGCATTTTTAAAAATTATTTTATTGGCCTGGCTGGCGTAGCTCAGTGGATTGAGCGCGGGCTGGGAACCAAAGTGTCCCAGGTTCGATTCCCAGCCAGGGTACATTCCTGGGTTGCAGGCCATAGCCCCCAGCAACCGCACATTGATGTTTCTCTCTCTCTCTCTCTCTCTCTCTCTCTCTCTCTCTCTCTCTCTCTCTCTCTCTCTCTCTCTCTCTCTCTCTCTCTCTCTCTCTCCCTCCCTCCCTTCCCTCTCTAAAAATAAATAAATAAAGTCTTTAAAAAAAAGTTTAAAAAAAAATTATTTTATTGTTGCTCAAGTACAGTTGTCTGCAATCGTGCAGAGGCTATAAATTTCAAACCTAGGATTTACCAATAAATAGATGATAGGTCAAACCATTTTGGTGAGCGAGATGGCCCAGGAAGAGGTGTACAGTGAAGGGACAGGGACCGCCCTGGGGACCATGCATTTCTACAGACAGAGAAGCCTGCAAAGGAATGCTATTAAGTTGCAAAAAGACTGAACCAGACAGCTTAGGTGTTTGCTCCACCGTCTCATTCATTCAACTAACACTGAGACAAAGACCTAAGTGTTCTAGATACAAGCAACATGGCCACCCTGGAAGAGTGCACTGCTAGGGTCTCAGCCAGGAGGGTCACAGCCAGGACGGCCCCCCAGACAACCTCTGCCTGCACCCAGGTCTCTGGCCTTCCCCACAGTAGGGCAGGAGTCATGCAGTCCCATTCGCAGGGTTCTGGCCTTGGAAAAAGATCAGTCTACATTAGATTCTCTGCCCTTGAAGACTCTTTTGCCATTTCTAAAAATGTTCTTCAACAAAGATCTGATATTTACTAACAAACAAAGGAATGAGATGCATACCTGAAAGGGAAAAGAAAAGATGGGCCTGGGTAGAGTTGCAATGATGGAGAAATCTTCCCGTTCACAGTAGTGGCGGTGCCGGAGGCAGTGCGGGGCTGGGGGCAGGAAGCAGCTGTGGGTCTCTGCCATCTGTTAGCTGCTGCAGTGAGAGACGTGTGGAGGCAGAAGAATTAGACATTAAGATGCAAGAAAATTCAGAGGACATTCAGTTCAATACGAACTGATAACGCATTATACCATTCAACTTTTAAAGACGGGTAAGTGCTCAAATTGAGTCAGGACAGAAAGTTCTAACTTTGTAACTTCTCTTCCCATAACGTCAAAATATTTGCCATTAAAGATAAAAAGGACCACCATATTTTCACTTGCTCTAATGACACATTTTTACGCTATCCTGGTGAACCAGTCTGATTTTATGTTTGTTAGTTACGAAACTTCTATTTCCCCTGCTTCATAACTTGGAGGAATGTTTAGTATTCCGGGCTCACACTGTGAAATATAATAGAGAAAATTGGCCGTCTTAGTAGGATAATTCTCTTATTGAATAGTTGACTTTTGAAAAGTCCTTTAAACGGAGAATTTATTCATTAACTCTAACCATTTGCATAAAACAATGTTCTCCCTCCATTCAGTCCTTTTTTTTTCTTCCCAATTTTTGCATAAAAGGTAGACCTGAGTCTCATTAACTTTACACATCTCCCCGTAACGTTCCAGATTCTGAACTCGGAGAACCAGGGAACACGCAATAAGCAGCAGCAGCTTCCCATCGTGTCCTGCACCTGACGTCTCCTATGCGTCCTTCGTGTGCCAGCTGAAACTCTATCCGTAGGGAAACGGAGCTGGCTCGTAGGGAGTTCCCTGTGCCCTTTCAATACCTCCTCACTCGGGGCATGCTCCTTTTCTTATTGTACATTTTAGATTTTTCTATTACAGTGGACACTCGATATTATTTTGCGCTAGTTTCAGGTGAACCAGCATAGCAGTTAGATATTTATACAATTTACAAAGAGGTCCCCCCAATAAGCCCAGTCCCCACCTGGCTCCATACATAATTATTACAATATTATTGACTATATTGTCTAAGCTGTACTTCACATCCCTGTGACTATTCTGTAACTCCCAATCTGTACTGTTTTAAAATATATTTGATTGATTATGCTATTACAGTTGTCCCATTCCCCCCCTTTCCTTCCCCTCCACCCTGCACACCCTCTCCCACCCACATTCCCCCCCTTTAGTTCATGTCCATGGGTCATAAGTTCTTTAGCTTCTACATTCCCCATACTATTCTTACCCTCCCCCTGTATATTTTCTCCCTACCGTCTACGCTACTTATTCTCTGTACCTTTTCCCCCTCTCTCCTCCTCCCACTCCCCTGTTGCTAACCCTCCATGTGATCTCAATCCCTTCACGTTTTTACCCATCCCACCAATCCACCCCCCACATCTGACAACCATCAGTTTGTTCTCTGCATATATGAATCTGTTTCTGGTTTATTTTGTTCTTTAGATTCCACATACACGTAAAATCATATGGTTTTATGTATGATTTACTGCACTCAGCATAATGCCCTCTGTCCATGCATACTGTCACAAATGGTAAGATTTTATTTTTTTCTGATGGCCAAGTAGAATTTCATTATATATGTTTGCCGCAGTTTTATCCAACCATCTGTTGATGGGCATTTAGGTTGCTTCCGTATCTTAGCTGTTGTAAATAGTGCTGTACTGAAAATAGGGGTGCATACTAGTGTTTCAAATTAGTGTTTTGGGGTTTCAAATTAGGGTTTTGGATTTCTTCAGATAAATACCCAGAAGAACTGTGGGTCCTAAGTTACTTCTATTTTTACTTTTCTGAGGAATCTCCATAATTTTTCCACATTGGCTACACCAATTTGCAAGGCCATGCACAATACATAGGGTTCCCTTTTCTCCATATGCTTGCCAACACTTGTTTTTTGTTCATTTATTGACGACAGCCATTCTGATAGGTGTGAGGTGATAGTTCATTGTGGTTTTCTTTTTTTCTTTTTTGTCTTCTTTTGTCTTTTTCTCGTTGTAGTTATAACTTGCTTCTCTCTGATTATTAGTGATGTTGAACATTTGTCATGCCCACTGTCCATCTGTATGTCTTCTTTGGAGAAATGTCTATTCAGGTCCTCTCTCTGTTTTTAATTGGATTGTTTGTTTTTAAAGATTTTTGTTGCGGGCTGCGAACCAAAGTGCCACAGGTTCGATTCCCAGCCAGGGTACATGCCTGGGTTGCAGGCGATAACCCCCAACAACCGCACATGGATGTTTCTCTCTCTCTCTCTCTCTCTCTCTCTCTCTCTCTCTCTCTCTCCCTCCCTTCCCTCTCTAAAAATAAATAAATAAAATCTTTAAAAAAAGAATTCTCTGTCCATACAATGGATATTATTTTTAAAAAAGCTTTTTGTTTTTTTAAAACAAAAAGCTTTTAGAGAGGAGGAGGGAGGGAGAGAAACATCAGTGTGTAGTTGCCTGTCATGTACCCCCCACTGTACAATCTTGGAGCCTAGATTGCTTTGGGTAGTATGGACATTTTAATGATGTTAATTCTTCCTATGCATGAGCACAGTATATGTCTCCATTCATTTGTATCTCCTTCAGTTTTTCTTCAATATCTTATGCTTTACCAAGCACAGGTCTTTATCTCCTTAGCTAAATTTATTTCTAGGTATTTTCTATGCAACTGTAAATGGGATTGTTTTCTTAATTTCTCTTTCTGAATGCTAGCATTTTTCTTACATGTGAACACATCTGTCTGCGTAGTCCTTCAGGGAAGGAACAATGTCACGCTCATCTTGGTATCTCTAGCCATCAGCTCATAACTAATCTCAGAAGTACCTAATAAATATTTGTGTAAGAAATACGGAATGGATATATAAAAGAACTTGCAAATGACTGAATTACAAAAACCAGATTTAGGACTGGAATTCTTATTAGCTGTACTACCTGGAGCAACTCACTTCACTTCTCTGAGCTTCGATTTCCTTCTCATAAAAAAAAGTGAAACAGTGGACTGCCTAGTGAACTTCTCAGGGCTTCGGAAAGCATCACATAATACCATTCCTGAAAGATCCTGACAAATGGGAAAGCACTATGCAGATGTTAGTTACTGTCCGATGTGTGGATAGAGACATAAAAGCCTAGCCAAGTGTAAGACAGGGACAGGAAACTGAGTCCAGAAGTCTAGGAATAGTCATTGAGGACTCACATCCCACAACAAAATCCCAAAAAACATCCTTGACTTCTCCTTCACTCCTAACACCCAATAAGAACCAGTTCGCCTGTTTCACCATCACTGAGAGCAACACAAGCAATTTTACATTCAAGGCTCTACCCCTTCTGGTAGCAGCAGGTCCTTGTCCTGCATCTGTATCACATCCCCCCATAATTCACCATGACCTACAGGCACTACCCAGCCCAAGGGGTGGGAACAGGGTGGGAAGGATAGTCTCAGTTCTTCACATGACCACCAAGTAGAGAACCAACTAGAGAACTGCTAACAGAATCCTCACACAATTCTCTTGTTGTAAACCAGGGCCGTACAGGTGACTAACCTGAAGAGGCTAGTTCATAATCCATCTCAGGCTACAAGGCATGGCACATCACAAAATCTGTTAGGTTCATTGGAAATAAGGTATAGTTCAGGATCAACGCTCTTACTGATTGTATCTGAATGACCTATTCATTGTTGAAAGTGGGATATTACTGTCCTCTGCTATTACTGTATTGCTGTCTATTCCTCCCTTTAGATCTGTGAATAATGGCTTTATATATTTAAGTGCTCTGATATTGTGTGCATGTGTGTTATTATTTCCTCCTGATGTATTGACCTATTTATCATTGCATAATGACCTGCTTTGTCTCTTATTACATTTTTTACTTAAGTTCTATTTTGTCTGATATAAATAATAGCTATCCTGTCCTCTTTTGGTTTCCATTTGCATGAAATGCCTTTTTCCATCCCTTTACTTTTGGCCAAGGGGTTTCCTTAGCTAAAGTGTGCTTCTTGTACACAGTGTATAGTTGGGTCTTTTAAAACAAAATCCATTCAGTGACTACTTATTTTGATTGGCGTATTTAGTCCATTTATATTTAGAGTAATTATTGATAGGTGAGGACTTACTATTGCCATTTTGTTCACTGTTTTTTGGGAGATCTTTTGTTCCTCTCTTCCTCTCTTGTTTTCTCCCCCTGTGATTGGATGATTTGCTATTGTGGTATGCTTTGATTCCTTCTCTTTATCTTTTCCTACATCTACTATAGGTTTTTTGCTTTGTGGTTAGCATGATAAAATTTCTTATATTTATAAGTCTACTTTAAGTTTACAATAACTTTGCATACAAAAGCTCAACACTTTTACTCCTCCCCCAATTTATATTTGTGGCATCACAATTTACATCTTTTTATATTGTGCCTCATTAACAAATTATTTCACCTATAATTATTACCTATAATAATTTATTACCTACCCAATAATTTATTACCTACCTAATTTATTACCTATAAATAATTTTACCTGTAATTATTTTTAATACTTTTGTCATTTAATCTTTATACTATAGTTTAAGTGACTTATACACACCACCACTACAATGTTAGTGCATTCTGAATTTGACTACATATTTACCTTTACCAGTAAATTTTACTCTTTTTTTACTTTTATACTTTCTTTCACTGTTTCATGTTACTAGTTAGTGTCCTTTCTCTTCCAATTGAAGAATTCCCTTTAGCATTTCTTGTAAGGTAGGTTTAGTAGGGATAACTCCATCAGCATTATTGGGGGGGATTTCTTGTATGTGATGAAGTTCTTTTCTCTTAATGCTTTCAACATGCTCTCTTTGTCTTTAATATGTGAGTTTTATTAAACTGTGTCACAGTGAAGTCTTCATTGGCTTGAACCTGATTGGGAACCTTTGAGCTTAATGTATCAATACCTGGAAGTCTGTATCTTTCTCCAGGCTTTCTTCATTCCTTTTCATCCTTTTTTTACTCTTTTCTCCTCTGACTGGATAATTTCAAATAACCTGTCTTCCAGTTCCCTGAATATTTATTCTACTTGATGGAGTCTGCTGTTGAATCTATTACATTTTCATATTTGAGTTTTTGTATTCCTCAGCTCAAAAACGTGATTCTGTTTAATGTTTTCTTTGCTGAACTTCTCATTTTCCTCTTGTACTGCATTCTGGATTTTGTTAAAATGTTAATCTGTGTTCTCTTGTAGCTCTCTGAGTTTCTTTGGAACAATTATTTTGAAGTCTTTGTCAGGCAACTTACGGATGTCCATTTCTTTGGGGTCAGTTACTGGAAGTTTATTGGGTTCCTTTGGTGGCATCATGGTTCCCTGACTCATCATGATCTGTGTAGCCTAAATCTATGCATCTGCACATTTCAAGAAGCAGTCATGTCTTCCAGATTTATGGGCTGGCTTCAGTAAGAAAACACCTTCACCTGTGGGTCAGGGCATGCTGGAACATGCTGTGGTCCTTGGTCTAGCAGTGTAGGGTACTAAGTGTGCAGGCATGGTGTTTCATTGGCTCAGGAAGCTGTTTTCCACATTGATAACTGAATAGCCCTTTGTGGTGAGAGCTGCAGGCTGTCTGTGGTGCTTGCAATGGATGTTGGGGTCCTTAGAGGTATCGCCAGGTCCTGAGGTGAGGAAACAGGGCTGGTGGTAATGCTGACCTGAGGTGATGGTATGCACATGCTCAGTTGCGGGCACTACACGTAGGTGCCAGGGGCATGCAGATACATGTCTGTAGGGTTTAGCTATAGGTGTGTGCATGGCAGTAGAGTCCTGTGACAGGCATACAAGTGGGTGTTGGAGCCTGGACTTTTGGGGTGCACTCATGCATCCACAGAGGCCATGTCTGTTTGATAGTGCAGATCCTGGGTGTCTTACAGCAAGACGGCTGGAGAGAGGGAAAGGAGAGCAGGGAGGGGAAGCAGGCAGCTGGTGCCTGCAAATGCAAAATCTGAGGGGCACTCAGTGGTAAGAGCTAGATGGGACCTGTAATGGCTGTGCTAGCCATTGCTTCCCTCAGTGGCAAAAGCTACTTAGATCCTCTGTAGAGCAGTCTGTTGCAGTCAGTGGAAAGGTACTCGGAGATCAAAGCTGCAGGGGTACACAGCCTTTACAAGGCCTACTGGGGTCCTCAGTGGCAAAGGCTACTGGGGTCCTCTGCAGAGCAGGCCCTGGAGCAGCATTCACTCATACTGCATGGCTAACACTGGTAGTCCCTGCCCTTCTTCCTCATTCCTAGCCATCTCTAGATGTCTCAGCTACACCATTTTCTGGGTGGATGAAACCAAAGTGGGTCTTTTGTGCAGTGTCCTGAAAGGCTGGGGAAGATGGTTGCTCACCCTGTTTTCCTTTTCCCTGCAAGGGGAACTTGGGCCAGGGAGCTGTGAGCAGTGCTGACCAGGCACTGGGGTAACACGGGCAAAATTAAATGATTGTTCCTATCTTTTTTCGTGTGCAGATATTCTCAGGTTATTTTGTGCCCTGTGTTGTTGACACTCAACTGGACTCCTGAGCTCTCCCGGAGCTGTGTTTGCTTGTAGATAGCTAACTGGTGTTCTTTGTCGGGGGGTGGGGGGGGACAGAGGCTTGGGTCTCCTGCTCCACCATCTTGGTGATGCCAATCCCCACTTTCACGCACTTTGATTCTACAAATAATTTAAACTCAAGACATAAACACTCCTGTTTTGTACAATATTTATTGGCATGTATTTACTGAATGTGTATTTTTTTCATGTTCTTCATTCCCTCCCACATTTTCATGTTTCCATATAGTAGTATCATTTCATTCCTGCCTGAAAAAAATCCCTTCAGTATTTTTCAAAGGCCTGCTGGCAATTAATTTCCTTAATGGTTGCCTGAAAATGTCTTTACCTTTATTGTTGAGGTATATTTTTGCCACACATAAAATTTTAGGCTGTTACTTTTTATGAGCAGTTTAAAGGTGAAGTTCCATTGCTTTCTAGTTTCAGTTGTTTGATAAGACATTTGCTGTCAGTTATGTTATTGCTCTGTTGAAGGTAATGTGTCTTCTGTAACCACTTTTAAGCCTTCCTAATTGGTTTTGTCTTTGTTTATCAGCTGTTTTTCCATGATGTGCATAAGTATGGTTTCCTACTTTTTTTTTCCTGCTTAGGAATTTTCTGAGCTTCTTGAACATCTGGATTGTTCTTTCATCATTTCTGAACAAATTTCTCAGCTATTACCTCTTCAAATATTGCTTTTCTTCCTTTCCTTCCAGGATTTCAATTACATAAATGTTAAGCCATTTGAGTATGCCTCGTATGTCTCTTTTACTCAAATCTTTTTCCACCTTTTTCTCTGATTCAGTTCCAGTATTTTCAACTGATCCATATCCCAACTCATTAATACTACATTGTGTTAAGTCTCTGTGCTGCTAAACTCATATATGGAGGTTGTAATATCAGGTATTACATTTCTCAGTTCTAAACTTTGTACATGGTCATTATTTAGATTCCAATTGTTTCCAATTTTCCACCTTTTCATCAATTCTGTCCTCTTTCTCTATTTTGAATATCTTATGGAACATTTTTAGAGTTCTTATCTGCTAACTTCGGTATCAGCAACATCTGTGGATCCATACCTAATTTTCCTCTTAAATTGCCAGTCATACCACTCTTGCTTCTTTGCATATGTAGAGATTATTTTATTGTGTGCCAGTGTGTATAGAAAATCCAGAGATTCCATGGGGAAAAAGTCTCTTTGATTTCAGTAGTCAATTAGGGTGAGTAGCTAATCAACTCAATCCAATCAGAAGCTGAGTTTGATCAGAGATCTACCGCCAGTTTAGTAAGACTCATCTATTTCTAGTATGTTCCTGTTCCTGGAGTCTGGAAGCACTGATCTCCTTGGCCGTGGAAGCTACCAAAAGACAGTTCAGACTCTCAGAGGTTTTCATCCTATGCCTTTAGCCTCCTACTTCATCCGGCTTCAAACCTTTGCAAATGTCTTGAAGGGGAAACCAGTCATGTTTGAAGCAGAGCTCCTCCCTAGCGGCACTGTACAACTGAGAGATCTCGGTATGAATTGTAGAAGGCTTTTTGCTAGCTCCCTCATTTCTTGTGCAGCCACCGATCTATGAAGACACCCCAAGGTGAAAACGGTATGCACTGAAGACCCCTTAATGTTTCAATTTGTCATATAGCACCACGCAGCTGCTAAGAGGTTGCTGACTTCTGCCCCCAAGCAGAAGCCCTTTGCCTGGACCAACCTGATCCACAGCCTGCCCCCAGATAAACAAATGGATGGCAATTTTCAAGTCACTTTGGAACAATTTTTCCCTTTTTTGTCATTTTAGTCCATCCACTCCTTGTTTTCACAGCTCTCGGAACCCTTTAAAATGGGATTTTTGTAATGTATCCGGTTTTGTCTAGGGTCTCTGGCAACCTACTTCATTTTACTATTACATGCAAGTCTAGTTTTTACAATGCAATTTAATTTCATTTGGCTTACTGGGTGAAGTTGCATGTTGTTAAAGGTTTATTTGCATTTCCTTTTACATTAAATTTTAAAGATTTTTTTTGCCTTTTTTCTTTTCTCTCTCATCATTTTCACATTTTCTCTGTATTGTGGGTATTAGTCCTTATTTTGAGAGATAAGCCACAGATAATGTTTTTCCAGTGTTGTCCTTTGCTTTATGCTTTTTTAAAAAATGAAGATATTTTCACTTTTTTTCTTTTAATGTGACTGAATGTGATGGCTTTTGGGTTTTGTGAAAGACACACATAAGTCTTCTCCACTCCAACTTAACACAGAAGTTATCCCTTGTTTTCATCAATATTTTTATTTCCTTTTTTTATACTTGCAAGTTTGATCCATATCAAATTGCTACTGATAATAGGTACATTCTCCCTTTTCTACTCTACATTGCTACTTGGATCTTCTAAGACCACACCTCGCTGAGGTGGAATGTCATTACAATGTACTAACTTCTTGTATGTTTTTGGTCCTATTTCTGAACTTTCTGTTCTACTGGACTATTTATTTGTGCACTAGAAACACACTTTTACTCATTGATATGTTACTATGTATCTGAATATCTCGTTGGGTGAATCTGTATTCCCCACTGTGCTTTTCTTTTTCAGAGTTCTCATGGTTTTTCTGGCCAACAGATTTTTCCACAAGAATTTTAGAATTAGCTTCACTTACTCTAAAGAAAATGTATTGGTATTTTTATTGGGATTGGGTTAAATCTATAAACTAACAGAACTGACAATGATATGGAGTCTTCCTATCTATGAATATGACATGTATTATTACTTTTCAGTCTTTGCGGGAATTCTTCAGTAGTATTGAAATGTTTTCTTCACTCAGGTCTTCCACATTTCTTGTTATGGATACTTTCTTGGTTACTGTAATTATGATATATTTTCTTTCTTATATAGTCTCATTTTGAAGACAATAGATTGGGCCGAACTTTACAATGCTTGAAAATGTGACTATTCTTCTATACCTAAAAGTACCCGAAGAGCTATAGAGATGTACAAGAAATACTGTCTGAGTAGGAAAAGAAGACTGTTTTCATTGAGTTCAGCCCATTAATAAAGATGGGATAGATTCATTGAACGAGTTCAAACTACTCTTCTCCCTCAACTCTCTTTATAATGAACTCAAAATAAAAACCTCTGAGTCATCCTTGACTATTCCCTCTCCTTCTACTGACCATCTGTCCATGATTTTTATAGTAAGCATCAAAATCACATTTGTAGCTTTAAAACTTCATACAGCCAGGTTCTACCCTTGATCATTCGGGTTTGGGTCCAGAGCAAGCCTAAACATAAATGTGTACATCTATGTGTAAACTCACACATTCAACTTCAGTGGTTCTGATCCCCCACCTTTTAAGAATCATGAATAACTTACAAACTAAGTCCTGTTGACCACACATCCTAAATACTCTGCAACGCATTTCTTCATTTTCCCTCCTGCCGACTGAAATCAATACTTCATCCCCCACCTAGACCACTCTAGCAGTCTCCTCACTGCTACTCCGGAGCCTACACTTTGTCCCTTACCATCCAGCCTCCAAACAGCTACCAAGGACATCTGTGTAAAATAAAGACCAGACTGTGCCACTTGCCACCGTTAATTCCTTCAAAACTTCTCATCTATGATTCCAACATCGATCCACTGACTAGTGGAATAAGTCTCCAAATTGGTGTGCTGCACAACGAGACTGAGAAAAATAAAGCCAGTATGGTGATTTTTTTTTCACAAAATCAAATTTATTCAGTGTAAATTATCTGCATTCTATGATTATACATTTAGTATCAATATATTCTGTTTTATAAAATGATAGTGCCACTTTTAAACATTCTTATGTGACAAGACAGAAAGTTGTGAAATCCACGCTAGCCTTCCCACTTTTTGAAAATTACACCTGCCCACGTGATCAAAGTCTGGGAATCACCAACTGAAGGGTTAAGTACAAGCTCCTTATTGTGACACACGGTATGGAAATTCTGCCACGTGACACACATAATACACACCAAGGTTAGCTCTTTACTTAAATTCCTTAAAGCTACATTTCATTCATCAGTGTCTTCCTTTGTAAAAAAAAAAAAAAAAAAAAAAAAAACTACACTAACATTAGTTCAGCAGAATTATGTGCAAAGTACTATGCCAGATGGTATACAAAGGTAATCAATACAGATAATGAGCCCTGCCCATAAGGAGGTTACAAGTTTTACATTTTGAAGTCAACAGCCCTGACTGCAAACCGGAGTTCACTATAGTACACGCCTATAATTAGTTAGCTAATAAATTCTAATTACAGTCATTGCCAAGAAGCATGGTGTACCTCAGAGGGGACTTGACGTGGTCTTAGAGGGTCAAACGTTTCCGTGAAGAAGTGAATTAAGAACCGAGATTTGAAGGATATACGAGCATGAAACTAGGTGAAGAGAGGGCCGGAGAGGAACAGCCTGGGTAACGGGAACAGCGTGCGAATAGTTTGCAGTGGGCAGCAAAATGCTGCGCCGGAAGAACTGACGGGATGTTAGTGACTAGTGCGCACAGGGACAGGAGCAGAATCCTAGCCCGGCTCGATGATGTCGCAGCTTACATGCCACAAACGGATTTTGATGTTTATTCTAAAAGTAATGGGAAGCCACTGAACGAACACTGAGACAATAAAAAGATGATGCATGGCTTTGCAGCAGATGCGATCTGAGCTTTAACAGCTGTGGCTGCTGTTTCAAGAACAGAACTGGAAGAAAGTAGGGGCACAAACCATGGAGACAAGTTAGGAAGCCGCTGAAAAAGTCCAGCTAAGAAATGATGGTAGCATGGAATAGGGAGGTAGCCATGAAACTGGGAGACACCTTGGCAAACTTAAAAGATACTTAGGAGGACAGACTGACAGAATCTTATACTTGAATACTAACAACCACTTATTTTATAGTCCTAGGCAAACATTATGCTCTTTCATTTATCACTGTCTTAAAATGACCTATCCTCCTTCCTCCAAAATACCCTTGCTTTTTACATTTTTAAAATTAATGTCATGTTACCCTGGCTGGCGTAGCTGAGTGGATTGAGCGAGGGCTGTGAACCAAAGCATCGCAGGTTCGGTTCCCAGTCAGGGCACATGCCTGGGTTGCAGGCCATGACCCCCAGCAACCGCACATTGATGTTTCTCTCCCTCTCTCTCTTTCTCCCTCCCTTCCCTCTCTAAAAAATAAATAAATAAATCTTTTTAAAAAATTGATGTCATGTATAAGCATTATATTGGCTTTGTAGGGCTGCCGAAACAAAATGCCACAAATTGTGCGGCTTCAAACAACAGAAATGTCTTGTTTCATAGTTCTGGAGTTTCGAAGTCTGAAAGGAAGATGCAGGCAGGGTCACGCGACCTCTGAAATCCCTAAGGGAATCCTTCCTTGGCTCTTCCTAGCTTCCGGTGTTCTGTTGGCAATCTCTGGGTCTCCTCGGCTTGCAGCTGCATACCTGCCATCTCTGCCTACATCGCCATCCTGCGTTCTCCCTGTCTCTGTCTTCACATCTTCTTATAAGCATGCCAGTCATACTGGATTTAGGAACCCACACGACTCCAGTATGACCTCATCTCAACTCATCACATCTCACAGGACTCTTTCCAAACAAGGTCACATTTTAACCTCAACATACCTTTTTAGGGGGGCACAATTCAACCCTTAAAAAATGCTTGTCAGCCCTGAGTGGTGCAGCTCAGTGGATTGAGCGCCAGCCTGCAAACGGAAAGGTCTCAGGTTCAATTCCCGGTCAGGCCACATGTCTGGGTTACTGGCCCGGTCCCCAGATGGGGGCGTGGGAGAGACAACTGATCAATGTTCCCTTCCTATGTTTCTCTCCCTCTCTTTCTCCCTTCCTTCCCCTCTCTCTAAAAATAAACTAATAAAATCTTTTTTAAAAATGCCTACATCAAAACATTTAGGTAGGTGTAAACAGCAGAAGGTGAAAAGTCTCCCTCTTGTAACCTAGACCTAAGCCGATCAACACAGGTTACTCAAAAACAGCATCGACATCATCTGCCAGCTTGTTAGATGTACAGTCTCAGGACCCACCCAGACCTGCTGAATCAGAATGTCCAGCTGAACAAGAGCCCCAGGTGATCTGTACGTGCATCAAAATTTGAGAAACAGTGGCATATTACATTGCTAAGAGAAAGACGCCAGTGAGAAAAAAAGGAATCTGTTAAATCATGACCCCAAAATGGCCAAGCTGATTTGCTGCTTGTTGGAAAGAGGTGGCTGTCTAGCTTGGCTGTGTGTCAGAATTACCTGGGGACCTTTTAAACTCATGCCAAGGCCCGAGGCAGGACCCAGACCAATTGAATCAGAATCTTTGGGGTGAGTTTAGGATCAGCAAATCCCCTTAAGAAGTCCTCAGGTGATTGTTAAGTACAACCATGGCTGAGAATGATTAGGGTAGAGCAAGGTCTGGGGGGAAGAGAAGGGGAAGTTAATGTTTAATGGGTACCGACTTTCAGCTTTGCAACATGAGAAAAGTTTATATATATATATAAACTTTTGCTGTTTACACCTTCTGCTGTTTACACCTACTCTCTCTCTCTCTCTATATATATATACATATATATAATACATATACATATACATATATATATATATAGAGAGAGAGAGAGAGAGAGAGATATCTGTAAATATAAATCTCTCTATTGCACAACCATGAAAATACCCTCAACACTACTAAACTATACATTTAAAAACAATACGATAAATTCAATGTTACGTGTTTATCATGATACAACAGACAAAATAAAATATATGGATATATTATTTTAATTTTTTAAATACATTTTGTGTTCTAAAACGGTTTTAAATATAATTATTTTATGGGTTCACCAATATAAGAAAAAACTATTTTTCAATCAATAAATATTTCAAAATCACATGATTTGAATACTTTACACCCCTTTTTACTGTCCCAAGTGCTCTGGTTTGAACTTCTTCCTTTATGTGTACATTCCCCCCCCCAGGCCTTTCCTCATGGGAGAAAGCAACAGGTCTGGCAGATGACCCCTAAATCATCAAACATAATGCCATTATATTATAACACTTAATCCACAAACACCCTCAACATGAATACCCTAAGCCTTGATCAGATCCCCAAAGCCCAAAATTCAGAACTCCTGCTTGCAGATGGCATCCCTGCTGGATATACTGTCCTATGAGGGTATTCCCATGGAACCCTAGGAATTCTTTTATGAATTACCTCCATGCAGCCTACAAGCCTGTGCCACTGTCTCTTTCATTAAGATTGCAAGCTTTTTGAAAGCCAAGAAGAGTCCTATGTATCTTTATTTCTCCAGCACGACAATGTTTTCTGTGAAACACCAATAAACACACGACCAAATGAAAGAACTTTATAGCCCCTTCCACTTGATACACCACTGATATCTTTACAGAGATGAAATGCTTTTCTATCGTCACATCATTTGGAAGGATGAGAGGATGCAAGCAGTGAAAAAAGAAAACAGAATTCTACTCCTTATCTCCTCAAGTGACATAATAGTCATGAACTCAAGCTGTAAGTTTTCCAGACTAGACAGCTCACAACCTTTTCTGCAATTCCAAGCTCTACGCAATTATTGCCAGGCAATCACAAACACTTCAGAGAATCTCCAGACCTCCTAGAGATGTCTCAAAGACAAGCTACTTAAGGGTTATATAAAGAACAAACACTGCATTTCAGAAACCCCGAAATGCAAACAAGCAATGCAAAGTGCAGTAATTCTGGAAAGCAATGGTTCTAACAAAAACAACTAAAGGAAATAAGGAAGAGACCCACTTATTTAAATACAGTTGGAGGAAAGTGGGCAAGAGATGAAATTCAGCTGAGGCCATCAATCAACTCTAAGAACTTGCTCATTACAGAATTTAAGATAGCATGGTCCGGATTTCCCCCGATATTTCAATTACATTGACAAATTTGTATTTTTATTGAATTGTACATTCCTCATCATCTTTTTTTTACAGTTAAGTATTTTGTGAATATGAAACAGTCAGAGGGCATACAGTGTTTTATTACGAACTGACTTCATAGGTCAGATAGCATAGTGGTGAAAAAGCAAAGGGTCTGGAGCGACGCTGGACATGAATCTCAGCTCTGCCTCCCACTAGCTATGTGACCTTGGACATGTTATTTAACCTCTGTGGGTCTCAGTTTCTTGATATAGAAACCAGAGATGGTTAATAGTAGACATGTGAGAGCAGCATTATCTAATAGAACTTTCTGTGACCATGGAAGTGTTCTATTCTATACTGCCTAAATGGTACCCACTAGCTACATGCAGCTATTCAGTATTTGAAATGTGGCTAGTGTAACTAAGAACATTTTCATTTAAATTAATATAAATATAAGTTAAAAGAGTCCGTGGCTAGTGGCGTAGTTTTATACGGTTGTAAGAGTCACATGGGCTAAGCATCGCATTCACTGTCTGGCACGCAATTATCAATAATTTTGAGCTATTCCTATTTCTCAGCATGCCACATCATTAAAAACGTCATATGCAAGTGTGGGTTACAATTTTCTTCAACTCTTTCTGTGGATAATTATTTTTCCTACTATTTATACTTCCAGGCTATTTCTTTCCCCTTCCAGATCAGTCTGTACAGCAAGCCCCTCCTCCCCTTCCTGGGCCCAACGCATGCGCTGCATGCTCATTTTCTCTGAAGATCTTGCAGACTACCAAGGGCACATTTGGTCCCGGCTCCCTTCAGATGCAACCCCCTGCCCCCGCCCCCAAATGTTACAGCCTTTGGAATATTAGTAGGGTATAGTCATTTCCCATTTGGATAACTTTTGAGAGGATTTTATTATTGCACTTGACATACCCAAATTACTTACTCATTCTAAATCTGAAAACATCTCATCAGGCTTACAAACACTACACTAAAAATTCCCATAATCTGCCCTGGCTGGCGTAGCTCAGTGGATTGAGCGTGGGCTGCGTGCGAACCAAAGTGTCACAGGTTCGATTCCCAGTCAGGGTACATGCCTGGGTTGCAGGCCACAGCCCCCAGCAACCGCACATTGATGTTTCTCTCTCTCTCTCTCTTTCTCCCTTCCCTCTCTAAAAATAAATAAATACAATCTTTAAAAAAAATCCCCATAATCTTGTGTTTTGAATGACGTTAGAATGAAGTTAGAAAGGGTTATTGTTTGCTTCCCTAGTATATACGAAAAGGCAGCCCCTCATGTTCTAGCACAGATTTGTTACCTTTGAAAAGGCTACAAGCTCTGAATTAATAATGCTGTGCATCTCTTTTAATACAGGGATACTAGTCTATTTCCAAAACCGTCCCACAATATCAAATCAGCTTTTTCTAGCGCAAGGACTCCTAGAACAATCAACAGTGATAAAGATTTTTCTTCCTACTAGACAGGATATAGCTGAGGATATGAGAACGGTTGTCAGAAGAGAATTGCAAGTCTGAATTCTTCTTATATCTCAGAAACCCAAAAGATATGGCCCTGACATTCATAATTTTATATTCTAACACAGAAGCTATGAGGAAATGGGTTAAATAATCTGACATACACCTCTAACCCAATGAGGAAGGCATAATTGAACAAGTAGCCTGGCGTAATACTAAGGGAGAAAGGAAGATTTTTTTAAAAAACTGAAAAAAAAAAAGCTGATCTCCAATAAAATACTATGAGATATGAGCTAATTTGAGTTGGAAGCTAAAAAACCAGGAAAGAAGCCTAGCGAGGCAGGGAAAGGTGTGAAAGGCGCATGCGGGAGTCCGAGGGTGTGTGGCTCCTCCCTCCCCTCCTTTCAGCAAACGCAGGCACCCCGTCTCTGTAGTAAACTCTTCCTGCCCTGGGAATGCATGTGGACAACGGGCAGCTTTGTTCTCTGGGATTGTTTTTCCCATTTCTAGGAGTGAGAAATCACTTTACCTGCAAGTGATAGAAACCTTGATTTCTGTTAACAGGTTATTTTTTTCTGAAGTGATAGGCAGTCCCAGGAAAGGGTGAGTTTAGTCTTGATCTGTGGCACAATAAAACGATCACACGTTCATTCGAAAGCCTAATTTCCTGTGATTATAAGGTAACTGTCAACTTTTTATTTTATTAATTTTTTAAAGATTTTCTTTGTTTTTATAACCAGAGGGAAGGGAGGGGGAAAAGAGAGGGAGTGAAACATCAATGTGTGGTTGCCTCTTGTGCACTTCCTACTGGGGACCTGACCTGCAACCCAGGCATGTGCCCTGACTGGGAATCGAACCAGTGACCTTTTGGTTCACAGGCCCGAGCTCAATCCACTGAGCTACACCAGCCAGGGCTCAACTTTTTAAATTAGGGCCACCTACTTCTTTCTAGCTGGACAGGAAGAGAGCCTCTTCCTCGCCAAAGAACTGAGTGCTTCTCCTCAGTCCGACTGGACCCAGTGTAGGTCCTATGCCCATCCCAAACCAGTAACAGTTGCCAGAGAAACGTCTTGGACTCACTGACATAGACGAGTCAGGACTAACTTCTGGAACTAGGAAGGGAGTCCACTTCCCCAATCCCATGAACTGTGGGAAAGGAACTTTAAAAAAAAAGAGAGAGAGAGAGTTCTGGTACAAGAAAAGGAAGCAATCGATACGCAACAGGCAACCGATAGAGTGCACTACACTGCTCTCCACTCCAGACTGACTGGGTATCCAGTGCTAACTGCTTCGGTGGATTACTAATGGTATCCTTTACTGGCCCGTAACACCACTTACACTTTCAGAGTCACTGCTGCTGTGGGGAAATTGATCATTACAGATGAAGTTAAAGACGCTAAAGAAATTTCCTAGCTGGACTCACGACCATTATGTTGAGCTACGGTTACACACGCGGGTACTGTGTCCCATGTAGCTCGTCACAGCGTAGCACAGGAGAACCGCGAACAGTGCAGGCCCAGAAGGTTTCTGCTTTTCTGGCCTTATGACCATTCGCTACCTGAATAGTACCTGCTACCCTACTGAATAAAAAACCAACAGGATTAACAAAATAAAGTCCTAGAGAGTGGCCTGAACACCACTAGCATTAGGAAGATACTCAGCACAATAGGACAGGGCTATCTGATTAAAGCAGTAAGCGATTCGGGTGACAGATCGAGGATGCTCTAAAAGAGAAAACAGGACAAACCCTTGAAGGATTCAATGATGGGTACTGCTTATGGCTCAGCATTCTCTACATTGCACCGGACTGTCTGTAGCAGCGAAACCCCGAAGTTCCCTGGATGGGGTTATCCAAGAAACAGCTTTCAGTCATTCCATTAGAAGGGTCATGGGTGTTTTTACAAGTTTGAGTACAAGGAAGAAAAAAGGGATACCGTTCAATATCTGATACTGTCTAAACTTTTAGGCAAAAAGAAAAAGGAAGAAAGGAAGGAAGGGAAGAGGGAAGAAAGAAGGGAAACAAAGCTTTATGAAGATAATAAAAAATTCATTTGTGTATTATCAGAATTCTTAAAGGGTCTGCTCATTTTAAAAGTTTGGTAACAACCACACAGGTTCAAGTTGCTTGCATTCACCCACTTAATCTGGTTTAACATTCTTTCTCATACTGGGGACACTAATAATTACTCTTCGTGGTTTGCTGTGAACCATGAAACCCTATATATGTATGACATGGACATGAATGTGTATGTGTGCGTGTGTGTGTGTTTCAAGCTTACTGTTTTGCATATAGCTGACAGTCAATAAATGTTACATGTCCTCCTCCTTCCCCCGACCCGGTCACCAAACTGAATAATGTCCCACACCTAAGCTGGCTGGCACACATTTCCTACTCACGAGGTCACCAGAACATTTTGTGTCTGACAACTGTGGAGTGCCCTGTTCAGAAAAACAAAACTTGATTTTACTTCAGCAGCGTGGATTTGGGAGGACTGTGTTTCTGAGGAGGCGCCTCGGATTCACCACGAGGGCGGCAGCGGTCAGAGGGATATGCTTACAGAGGCGGACGGACAACCGAAATCATGAGGGAGCGACGAGGACATTCAAAGGTTGGCTCTTCTAGTTGGTGATAAGTAGAAAAGTATACTGAAGTACCAAACTTACCAGTAAAGAGGTTATGTGGTATGATCTACATTAATAACTTCAGGTAGCTTGTAGCAATAAAAAAATAAGCAAATGCTATTTTTATTATCTTGTTTCCTATGGACAAACTCTTACAATTAAAGTCTCTTTCGTTTTTTGACAACACCATCTTCCACTTGAATCGCTCAATTTCATGCTTGGTTGTTCTTTCAGAACACGATATGGATACTTTCCATAGATCTATTTACACACACCGTTGCCAGATTTCCACAATTAATCCTGAAAGTATTCCATTTTTACTTCCAGAAGGTCTGCAATATTTTCCATCGACATTTCATAGAAACACAGCTGTCTCGGTTTGCAATGACGACTAAAAAAAGAACTAGCACATTAGGTGGACAATAATAAAAAACCGAGACAAGAAAATAAGCTACAGTCTCTGAAACCCATTGGCATCATCAGATCATGCGCTACAAGCACTCCCGAGGCAAGCGGGGGGGGGGGGGGGGGGGGGGGGGGGGGGGGGGCTGCACGCCTGCAAGCATGAAACACCACTTTCTATAACCGTCTTTATATATCCCACATCTCCCTTAAAGACTTTAGAGAGAAAAGGATCAGAAACATGCCTTTTGAATCTTTTTTCCTCTCCTGACATGCTTTCATTATTGCAAAATTCTTTTTTTTTTCAAAAAAAAAAAAAGGAAATAGGCTGAATTTTTACCCCTTTGAAATGTCTCATTGAACCCCTTAAAAATCACTTCCCCACTGAATTTTCAACTCCTTTTAAAAAATTTTTAGTCTATGAGGAACACCATATTCTTTAAATTATTTTAGTTAGAATATTACATTTGAGCTTTGCCTACAGTTAGAATTTCAGATGGCTTAAAGGCGTCTTCAATTTTCGAAAAAGAGTGGCTTGTGAGGTATGTTTCCCCTTTTGAAAGGGAGATGCTTTTCAGAGTAATGCCCTGATATTTTCACCTTTCTATAGACTTTAACAATTTCACAGAAACTTTCTAATAACATTCAAATGAACAACAGTTCCAGACACTTTCGTTTCCATAGCCTCGCCCACACAGTCTGCCATTTCAAATCTCCACGGGAACTCAGTCTGTACACAAAGTTGTGAATCCCGACAACCCTGTTTACCTGCGTGAAGGTAACTTTTGTAAGAGGGGTTCACTAAGCAGGACACAATGAAAGGGCTATTTAAGATTGTTCAAAGATTTAGACCAAATACTGATTGGTCACTTCTGCCTGCACTTACGTGGTAACTCTAAGGCAGGGTATCTCATCCTCAGCATATTGGGCGAGGCCACTCTTTCTAGGGGGTGCTCATGTGTACAGACTAAGATATTTAGCAGCACCCCTGGCCTCTACCCACCAGCTGTGAACAGCACCCCTGCTTCACCCTCCCCACTCCTTCTGACTATTAAAAAATGTCTCCAAACGAGCCCAATGCCCCTGGGTGGAGTGGGGTGGGGGGAGAAAGGGGATTAGGTTTGGAGGGAGGCAAAATGGCCCAGTGGAGAACTGCCGCTCTAAGGCATCATCTATTCCGGGCACCATCAAAACCAAAGATTCTACAAAAAGCCTCCTGTTTTATTCTTACAAAGGAGGCATGTAATGTAAAATAAAAACAAGTAGAAGCAAAACATTCTGGCAGGGGGGAAAAATGTTTTAAAATAGAATCAGGTTGAGATTCTAATTATTAAGTACTCAGTTTCTGCGCAGCAAGGTCTGACTTCAGCTGAACCTCCGCCAATTTCACAGTCATTTCTCTGTAAAGGGCACCACTCACTTTTAGATTCGTTTCCAACGCTCGCTTTTCTCTCTGAAGTTCTTCTCTGTAGGGATGGATGCTGTCTTTTCTGTCTGATAAAGCAGCAAGAACATCACTACTCTTTTCTTTACTTGTTTCACACCTCTGCGCCGAGCCGTTGTCCGCCTTAACTAAGGCAGAAGAAAGAGAACCAAGGATAACCAATTCCTTCTCCAGAGTTAACGCCAAACGATCACTTAGCAAACCGTCACTTCCTGACTTTAGATTTTTGAGGGAACAGTTTATAGGGAGAATTCTGGTGAGATTATGAAGGCACTGTAACAAAGCTGTTCGATTCCTGGAATAAAAAACAAACAAACAAACACAATATTACAAAATTCAGGACAGCACAAAGCGGTTGTGCACAACATGTTATAGTAATCGATTGTCTATGTATAAATACTCAAGCAATAAATACAATCAATAACGCATACAATCATTGACAGAATTCAGACTGTACCAGTCAAAAACGCATATCCTACACCAAGTCAGTTAATACTCATGAGGTTCCATCCTGATTCGTTTTTTTCACTGAGTAATAAAACCAATACTATATTTTACAATTTTCATTGTGCGGGAGAGGTAAGAGAACATCTTAAAATAATTATTAGGCCCTAATCAACCAAAAATAAAAACAGCCCAAAACGAACATCAAATTAAAACGGCTGCAGTTTTTAAATGAGGCCACCTGTCCATGCACACTATGGCCAGGCAGTGATGCGGACATATCCATCCCACAATGACACAGAACTCTACCATGGGGATCGCCATTGGACCGCTCACTCACCACACACTAACTTTGGTGGACCAATTCCAATCTGACATGCATTACCTGGAATAGACGATTAAAATCCCTTCAAATGGTGTCCTTTGTTTCCAGTGGAAGAGTGTTCCATACAAACCTTCTGGCCCTTTACAAAAGCAAATTTCTGGAAATTCTTTGATTACTTCACAGTTCATGCGTTCTAAGAGCCATGCCTTCATTGAAATCAGGGCATAGCTGGCTGATGCAATCTGGAAACAAGTTTTGTGCAATGTTGCAAGGAGTGCAAACAGATCTTCCATGTGTTCTACAAGAAAAACATGTCGCAAGCTCTGTCATTAAACTCGATTACCACATAAAGACAGTTCTTACAATTTTCTCATTCAATTAGGTATGTGATTAAAAAGTACCAACAAAAATTACCTATAGGTTTCTTTGGAAACATCACTAGGTATTTCCCACTTGAAAGATCTTCTAGACTTAAAAAAAGCCGGCCACACGGAATGTAACGATGTTCAGAACAGTTACCGTTTTCGCTCTTCCTGATCTGTAGCAGCAGAGTGCAATGAAACTGACTGGACGCTAAAAGTGGCGAAAGGGGTGTGACAGCCGTGATGGTCTGTACACACTCTTTCTCAGATGGCTGTGCCCGAGCAAAGCTCTCCTCCTCTTCCTCACTGTCAACAGTCAGCTTGATCCTTTTGGCCTCTGATCCTATTTCACAGGGCACTGCACACGGTGCTGGAAAAGAGTCCCTACACAACTTCATCAGCCGATTTTGACACTTAATAAGCTGAAAGCTGGAGCAATGGGGTTCATCCACTAACAATGATAAAGTCACCTGGTTCAGGGACCTGTAAAACATCCAGAGTTTGGTTTCGCCTAGAAGTTCATTCTTTAGAATCAAACAGGTTATTAAATGACATACAAACAACAACAAAATTTATTCTCTCCTTTCCTAGGAGACATTTCAAATGTAAAATGTATCAGGAAGTTAAGCACAAAAGCCAACTGCATTTTAAAAAATCCTGTATTAACACTGTCTGTTAAAATAGGAAAGCAAAAACATTGTAAATATGCTGGACTTTAGAAAAGTGATTCTTTTAATGGGAGGACATGGTAAATTTATGCCTGGATTTTATTTTTGAAGTAGATTTTCCCTCCTTTTTTAAAAACAAGAAAAAAACTACTCACTTTTAAAAAGACTTTGTTTTGGCAATAATTTAGAATGTAAATACTTATACTTCTAAAGTAAAAACTGCCTTTCATACTCCCCCAAATGACTTGAATAAAACATGCTTCTTAACACAGAATATTGTCTATCCCTCAGCAATAATGATTCTTGGGACATAATATTATTAAAATTAACCTCACCTGTTTCTAGTCACATATTTAGTGAGGCTACTAGCACATTGCAAATTACATATATGGCTTATACTATATTTCTGCTGGACTATGCTGTTCAGGAGAATCAAGGTGGGGGTATCGTGTTAGAATTTACTTACAGCGTCAAAGAAGATACAGTTTCCACTCCAACAACCAAGCTATCATCTATTACACGATACCATATCTTCTCTACTAGCTGTTCTGAATCTTGAGAATTGTCTGATAACTCTTCATCAGCAGTATGGACAGGATTTTCTTCATTACCACAAAGAGTGACGAGACATTCCTTATAGAAAAACATGTTTAAATAACTGATTACAAAAAAAAAAACTGTCATATGTAGCAAAACTATAAAAAAAAATGTTAATCGGCCTTTGGCCAGGCCTTAAAGCTTTCAATATATTTTCAAATACAGTACCTATGATATATTATATTATAGGCTATCCATAATTCATTAAAGTAAAACTTGAAAAACATATGTAATTAACTATTTACTCAGATCAAGAAGCATGGCCTAGCCCTGGCTGGCATAGCTCAGTGGATTGAGCGCGGGCTGGGAACCAAAGCGTCCCAGGTTCAATTCCCAGCCAGGGCACATGCCTGGGTTGCAGGCCATGACCCCCAGCAACCGTACATTGATGTTTCTCTCTCTCTCTCTTTCTCCCTCCCTTCCCTCTCTAAAAATAAATAAATAAAATCTTAAAAAAAAAAAAAAAGAAGAAGCATGGCCTGATTGGAAACACAGCAGGGATGTAAACTTAGAATCCCTTTTAAAAATAATCTGACAATATGTAGCCCAGCATGCTGAAAAAACCCCACCTTTATCTCCTCAGTGACTTACCCAAAACCTTTAACTGTAAACTTTTGTACAAATTAAAGTGATTAAACTATCTTTAGATGGCTGATTATATTGCTAAAATTTTATTCTTAAAGTCCAAGCCATACTCATTCACTTCCACACACATATGGATTTATAATAACAATAGCAATAGTACGGGGAAGAGAAAGAGGTAGAATAATAATGATAGTAATAATATACAAACTTACTGAACACTTACTATAGATCAGACACTGTTCTAAATGCCATTTGTGTATTTGCTTAACCTTCACAATAACCCTAATACCCTGGGTCTGTAGTATTATTATCTACATTTTCCAGATTTAAAAAAAAAGTTAGATTCAGGGAGGTTATGTCATAGGTCACACAGTTAGCAAGGGGTGCAGCTGGGATTTGAACCAAAGCAAAGTGGTTCCAGAGTCCATGTTCTATTTTAAGCATTAATCTACCACAGAGGCTGGCACAAATAACTCCCCTTTTTTATTACAAACTCTTTTATTACAAAATCATAAGCATGTGATTCTGTAATATAACACTATCACACCCAAGCACACCATATGACATTTTAGCTGAAATGTTCAAATTAAAACTATGAATTATGACACCCACATTATGACCCTACCAACCACACTCAAGCAGGCGTTACTTCTGCTGGACCCTGTATACTTTTATCCCTCCATGTGATAATTACTGAAAAACAATACGAGCATTTCCACTCGAGTGAACTAAACACGTTCCTAGGGATCTGCTGCTTGTGCTAGTAGCTGTGGGATGAGACACAGACCATTCATCCAAAACCTGCAGAAATGTTTACTACCTGCTAGGATTGCTTTACAAACTAATGATGTAAAGGGCAAAAATGGTGTCTTGCACACAGTGGTTTCAATGCATTAATTTCTAAACATTTCTAATACTGGCAAAATTGTTGGCATGAGATAAAGAAGGGGAATGGGGAGGCTATTTTTTTAATGCTCACCCTAGGGGATATATATGTATTTTTTTTTATTTTTTAAAGATTTTATTTATTTATTTTTAGAGAGAGGGGAAGGCAAGGAAAAAGAGAGGGAGAGAAACATTAATGTGTGTCTGCCTCTGGAACGCCCCCTACTGGGGACCTGGCCTGCAACCCAGGAACGTGCCCTGACTGGGAATCAAACCGTGACCTTTTGGTTTGCAGCCTGCGCTCAATCCACTGAGCTATACCAGCCAGGGCGATATATATATATATATATATATATATATATATATATATATATATATCTTTTAATTATTATTTATTGATTTTAGAAAGGAAGGGGGAGGGAGGGAAGAGGGAGGGGAGGGAGGGAGGGGGATGGAAGGAAAGAGGCAGAAAAAGAAACACCAATTGGTTGCCTCCCCATGGGGAATTGAACCCATAACCTAGGTATGTGCCCTGGGGAATCGAACCCACCACTTTCTGGTGTTCAGGATGACACTCCAACCAACTGAGTCACTGGGCCAGGGCAGAGACCTTTAAAAATGACTTTCACAAGGTTTCTCAGGAAATTAGAAGAGTAATAGAGAAATGTAACATGACATGCTTTTGTTACGTTTCTTATACCAACACAATCATATTTTGGACCCCAATCCTCATATTACTAGCAGTGAAATACACACCCAAGGCACAGACCATTATTAAGAATGGTCAACCTGGAAGAAGGTCAGAGCAAAGCACTAAAGTGACCGGAGGGAATAAAATGCGTCATCAAGTTCCTCTCTGTCCAGCTATTCATGATTTATTTGTAACGTCTCTTAATGGAACTAACATGCATAAAAACTATTTTTATGAACTCAAAGCAGTTTTTGCTAACTTTCTACATTACTATACAGGCATTAATAACTGCAAGGTGCCTGAAGAGGTGCCCATGATGGTCAACCACAAGGAAAATGAGAGTAAAATTATAAAAAGCAGACATAAGGGCTAAAAATCAGAGCAATTTAGGGACATTAACTAGAGAAATATATATCCTTGAAAATGAACCATGCAAGAGACTAAAAGAACAACTATTATACTAATGAAATTGTGTTATCATCAATACAAGATTAAATAATGTCCAGCAATTGTTTAAGAAGTCGGAAAATATCTAATTCTCTTAGAAGTAATTTTTATTCAGGCTATAAAAATAAAAAAGTTTAGTTAAATCTTTTTAAACAAAAGGACTTATTCTCCAAGGTTCCTGATAACTGAAATTTTAATATCCTACTGAATAAGAATAATTTGTAAATTGGTAAAATACTGGCTTCTTAATCACATATTTTTCAATGTCATAAAAGCCCACCATTAATAATCCCTGCCACTTTGCTTCACGATCCATTGAGCATTTCTAATATATTCCAATTTCCAATTTAAATAACTCTTCAATAGGTTTCAATTATAAAATGATAAAATGGTCACATGGTTAATTTTACCTCCTCTGCAATTGATGTATTATCTTCTTTTCCTTGAAGCAGGTTCATTAAAGCTTTGTAAGATTTTAAAACAATTTTTTCCTTAAGCAAAAGATGCTGCTGTATTTCCTGAATAGAAACCAAGCCAACCTGTAAAGTAGAAAAAAATCATTGCTGGAGATATAATTTCAAATCAAATCTGACATGCTGTTAATTCAGAAAGTGCTCTCTTCAAATCTGCCTTATTAATTCATTTTTCTATAGAAAAGCAAAGAATACTTCTCAGAGCAAAACTATTCTATTTGTAAATTTTAAGTCTCTAATTACAAAGGACAATGCAGCAAGTAACTACAAACGATTTTACATATCAAACTGAAAGAATGTCAATGTATTAGCATTCTTTTCACTACTAAGTAATCAACCAATACGATTAAGTCCAATCAACACAAATAAAAAGCAAAGCCTACCAATACTTCTACCCCCACAAGGAAAATGTTTTTGTTGAATTTCTGCTTCAAAAAGCAAAAGGCAACATTATGAATAGAAATAGTCAATTTCATTTGACACTGTTTGAAATCCTCTGTTCACATAACCTTTATAAAAATTGTAAAAATAATACACAATAAACTGTCACACATTTATTTTTGTGCTAATAAACTCAGTGCTAAGATTGACTCTTAATTACTGTAGGGAAAAAAAACTGGCTCTGAACTGGACATAGAGAAACCCATTCCTTTTAAGGCACCAGATAAATAGATGTCAGCACAAAGGATGAAACAGTCACGAAATACATTTTGCTACTGAAAATTTAAAAAGCGTCACATCACTAAACTGATACAAGCTGTTTCATTTCACATGGATATCTGAGAGTGTTTAAGCATTAATCTGGTTTTCAATATAAATGTTTTTCCAAATTGAAAAAACAATGCATCCTGTTTTCTAATTCCTTTCTTTTGAATTACATTTCAAGGGAGGTAAATTCTTTGTCTTTTTATCAATGAACAGAAGCTGGAGAGTGAAAGAAGACTGGATCGTATTTTGCCTCATTGAACAAATGGAAAGTGTCTAGCTAATATTTTGAAATATCATCTGTTGACCTGGTTCTGTGCGCTCCACATGCTTCACACTCCATCATTCATTTGCTAATTAGTAATTTAGGGAAAGGGGGATGGACCCATCAGAAGTGGAGCAAATCTGAGCCTGTTGGAGGGGGAGGGAATGAAGAGAGGAATATTTGGGCAGACTGAAAATAACAACCCCTCAGGAATGATCCTGTTCTCTCTTCCCTGCCCCCCTCAACATGCCGCCTATTCGAAGACTGAATGGTGAATCACTACACCCCTCAGATACTCTTATGAAGTCTTGTTATAAAACTATGAAAATAAGCACACGGTAAGGGATTTAAATAACAGAAAAGGACATTTCACCTTCCCTTCCTAGACCCTCTATCCTGCTTGTGCAGCCAACAACAGATTACTTACCTTTCCAGAACTTTTCCAAGTATCTATAAAGGAACGCTTTCTTTCTCCTCCTAACAAAGAAATAAGACCCACCCAAGACCAAATACAGGAGACATTCTACACTGCACAATAGTGAACCCTGCTTTTTGTTCTTTTTACTGTGATCTCTCAAGCATGCAGAGGACTGCACGATACAAAGAAACATTTACAGACAAATAATGAAGTCAACACCCATGGAGCAACCATACTCCAGCCAGCAAGTAGCGCCCCAGGGGCTGCCTACTGCCATCCCCGGTCATGAACCTCTTTCTCCCCTGGAAGCAACACCGCCCTGACCTTTAGGATAACTTTCTTGTTTGACTTCATCATTTTACCCCCTTTTGTATGAATTTCTAAAGAATACTTTTAGTTTTCTGTGTGTTTTGCTTCTGACCTTTTTTTAAAGATTTTATTTTACTTATTTTTAGAGAGAGAAGGAAGGGAGATAGAGAGAGAGAGAGAAATATCAATGTGCAGTTGCTGGGGGTCATGGCCTGCAACCCAGGCATGTACCCTGACTGGGAATCGAACCTGCGACGCTTTGGTTCGCAGCCCACGCTCAATCCACTGAGCTATGCCAGCAAGGGCTTGCTTCTGAACTTTGAACAAATGGAATAATTCTTTTCAGGGTCATCCATCTGTCCCCAGTCGCTGCAGTTGCTGCTTTCCATTGCTCTCTAGTATCCCATCATGTGACTCGACCAGCTTACTTCTCTAGTCTGCTGTTGACGGACATCTGGGTTACAGTTACAGACCACGCTGCTGTGAACATTCCTGTACAAGTACACGAGTTTGTCCAAGGTCCTGGTCTCCCCAGGTCCCCACCAACAACCGCTTGGAAAACAGATTTCAGATTCACGAGGGAAAGAACATAGAAATGCATTGTGGTTCACGTTCCGCAAGTTTCTTCACCTTCCTGCCTCTCCACTTGTTATCTCATATGGAGAACAGGGAGAGGGAAGACTTGTTAATCCCTGGAAGGCCTTCCAACACTTGGAATGCTTTCAACCACATTTAGAGCTAGGGATAACATGTGGATCCCCAAGGTAAAATGGGACCCCAGCTGTCCTGGGTTCCCCACCTGCGCATGTCCCTGACTCCCCTTTAGGTTTCATTCGTATTTTCCTTCCTTTCCTCTGTGCTGTCTTCTAACTAACTTTGCTAACATAGTCTGACTTGCTAAAATTTACTCTGCCTATGTTTGAGTCCACTGTTAAACTCATCTGTTGAGTTTTTTTGTTTCATTTCAATGTATCTTTAGTTTCTAGAAACGCTATTTGGTTCTTTTGTGTGAATAAATAATGCTTCGTGGTCGTTATGTGCTTGGTTAATCTGTGGTGGCTCATTGTCTTTGAAAAATTCCTTGTGAAATTGATAAGAGGCCTAGAATAAATTTGTGTTTGGAGAAAGGCTTTTATGTTGGTTTCTGCCCAGTGCCTGGGGCACTGCTGCTTTATGTTAAATGCACACGCCCCTGGGGCAAAAGCACTTGAGTGTTCTGCTTCTCTCTCTGGGTCCCACCCTGTAGAGTTTGGCTGGATAATTTATTCTAATATTTTCAGCTTTCTGAAGCTTTTAAAACATATTTCAGTTTATCATTTTAGGTTGCATAATCAGAAGAGTTGGTCCAAATCAGTTAGGTGACATATTACCAGAAGTGGGATTTCTGAAATCATGCTTTCGTAAATTAAATTATTTTGGCATCATTTCTACATTGGTGTAAAGACCTACCACATTCTTTTTGACAGTTGCATAGTAGTCCATCGGGTATATATTCATTTATTTGCTGTGCTCCTAATGATGGATATTTTGATTCTGACTGATTTTGTTATTTATACTACATAAATGTCCATGTAAAATCATCATTGCTTACGTGTGCAAGTATATCTGCAGAACAGATTTCTAGAAATGAAACTACAAGAGTAAAGAGATATGTACAATTCACATTTTAGTAGCTAGGACAAGTTTCCCTCTTAGGGGGCTAGACCACTTTACATTCTCAACAATTTCAGAATGCACATTTATATTAGGAAATTAATCCTCTGTCACGTGTTATAATTTTCTACACAATTTGTCCTTTTATTTATTTTACTTTGTTCAGAATGTAAAAGTTGTAAATGTAATCAATCTTTCCCTTCATGGTTCTATGTTCATTATGATATTTCATTTATCTGTTGCTTATATTTATATTTAGTATGTGTTCAGTAAGCATTTGGTGAATTCACTTGAATAATGAAAATAGTTCCAAATAATTTTAAAAGGGTCTGCAAAGTATACATATTTATGATCCAACTTTTTACAGAACAGTTTGCCAGGAGTAGAGGAAAAAGTTAAATGATCCAAGAAAATAGACAAATCCAAAAGGAAGAACAACAGCCTGGCCTCCTCATTAGTGTCATTTAAAAAATAAGGGAGGGGGCATTATCCTAAATAAAAAGACCAATGAGAAATATAGTAATTAAATGCAAGTGTAAACTTTTACTGCACTCTGAAGAAAGTAACTATGAAGAAACTTTTTTGTGGCAATTAAAGACATCTGAATATGGACTGAATAGTAAATAACATTAAGGGATCTTTATTAATTTTCTAAGTGCAATAATGGTATTTTGGATACCTAGGAGAATGTCCTTAATTTTTGGAGATTCCTGCTAAGATACATAAGAGTAAAGTATTATGATATTCACAACTTCCCAATGATTCTACAAAAATATATATATATATACACACACACACACACACACACAAGCACAAACAGATGAGGCAAATATGATTTTTCCAAAGGTAACAACAGTTGAATCCATGTGGGGACTACAGAGATAATTCCTATACTATTCTTTCAACTTCTCTGTACATTTGAAAATTTTTACAAATGGAAAAAGGCAGGTTAAAAATGAACATCTCATAATCACATTTCCCTGGGGATTTTCACATTTATTTGAAAAAATCTGCAATATACATGCCAAAGTATAAAAACTGATTATATCTCAGTAGTAGAATCAAAGCTAATTGTTTTTCATATTTCTTTGCATAGTCTGAGTATTTTACAGGAAATGTGGACTACCTTCTGACAATAGGAAAACCTTTTTGTATAGAATTTAATATGGAAAACTGGAGGGTGAACTGTTCAAGTTTGGAACACATTATGATTCATCGTATTTGATGAATCATGGTATTCTGATCTTACAGACCAGAAAGAATGTTTTTAAAAGTGAGTTCCTAATATTTCAACTTAAATTTTACAAAATCTTACTACAAAAAGCTATCATTTTTAGATGATACAATTATAAAAGATGTCATAACAGTTTTTACAAAGGTACGGAAAAAGTAAAGATCGTTTAAAAACCATTTATTCGCATTCGCTAAGTTGCTTCTATTTTAAGGGCCGAACTTTCAAAGTTCTTTCTTTCATTTAAAATAGCACTAATCCAAAACAGCAAAAGTCAAAAAGCAAACATAGATACTAACTTTTACTCTTCTTTCCAGAGCTGGAATCACCAAATAACGGTTATCTGGTTTGTCTTCAGATAAGTCATCTTCACTGTAATCCAATGCTTCACTCTAATAAATTTAAAAAAAAAAATACACTAAAACTGAAATTTTGAAACTGAAAATTCATAATATTAACAATATACAATTAAAGTTTATCCAGTCAAAGGGCAGTTTTCTATGTTAGACACTATTATATAAAAGGCAAAATATATATATTTCCCCCGTCTTCTTATAACTAGGAAAAATTATAATTATTACCACTATTACTACCCATGTAACATCTATATACTACTTCAAAAAGTATCAGCTTACAAAATTTTTATAAACTCCTAAAATCCCATAAGTAGAGAAAATAAGAATGACCTTCATTTTACTAATGAAAAAACTGAGACTCAGAGGCATTTTTATAGCAATCTGAGATTTCGGGGGTATTATTTCCCTTTGCCCCACATCTTAAGACATGAACTGTTAGTTGTTTTTTTCTCAAAGATTTATTTCTAGAGAGAGGGGAAGGGAGGGAGAAAGAGAAGAAGAGAAACATCCATGTGTGGTTGCCTCCCATGTGCCCCCAAATGGGGACCTGGCCCACAACCCAGGCATGTGCCCTGACTGGGAATCGAACCGGCAACTCTTTGGTTCACAGGCCCAAGCTCAATCCACTGAGCCACACCAGCCAGGGCTCGTGTATTTTTAAAGTTCAAAAAGTTTCTTTAAGTATGAAATCCCAAACATTTAAAGAGTGGGTGAAAAGCTTTAAAACACTCAAATTTTCTAAAATGGTTCTTAATGTCTAAAAAGTAAACAGAACTTACCGAATAGTTTATGTTTTCAAGATTTGTGATTTTAAAGGAACTCAGGCAATCTGAATTCAAGGAGTCCTCAAAAAGGAGCAGTACTTGTTCCCTTCCACTTCCGATAAAGTCATCTACGAGGACCAAGCTAATTTTTTCCCACTGAGCAGCAACCTGGAAGAGTATAAAGAAGGAACAGAAAAGGAAAAATAATTAGATGTGACATCACCTAAATCCTTCTGTTGCATGTAGTTGCACTTATTATCATTGATCCTATAAACAAGTAATGAAAATGGTAGTATAAATACTAAAAACTAACAAATATATTGAGGGATCAAAACCCATAAGGAGTTTTAACTTCATAAACATCAAGGAACTTAAATTTAATATTTTTATCCATGTTTGTGCAAGTATGGAAACATTGCTGATTTCTGTACAAAAGTTTTATTATAATGTATAACATCTAATATTTCGCAAGGCTAAGTATTTTGGAAATTCTAACACTTCTCATGAGAAAGTCTAGCAAAGGCTGTTTCCCTAACATGGGTAATTCAAGGACAACCCTCACTCCCATAAGCCTTGATGGATGTATACGGGGTGGAGGAAATGCAGGTTTACAGAATAAACTCTGTGTTCCGCATACTCATAACTGTAAGCCTACTTTTGCCCCACCCAAGAATTCAGCTGTGCTAGGTAACCAGAAGGTACCAATGCACACTTCAAGAGCAGAATAACCTTTAAGAGTCAGGATGACAAAAGATGTGACTTTGGGTGGTAAACACACAATGCAACATACAGATGATGTGTCACAGAATTGTATACCTGAAACCTATATCATTGCATTAGCCAATGCATTACCACAATAAATTTAATTTAAAATTTAAAAAAAAAAGTCGAGATGGACTTAGTACCCTAAACTCTGGTTGGGAAGAACAAACCAATTATCAGAGCCACAAACGGGGAGGGATTCTAATAGCGGGGCACCTAGAAAGTATCCTAGCCTAATGGAATGGTTCGACCAGTTTATACCAGAACATGAGACCCCAAGTTTAAAATGGAAGGCAACCTCTTAAAGGCCCCGAAAGCTAAAAGCCTCTGGATTGGTCCCCTGGAAAACTAACACTATGGGGATCAGCTATTCCTTCTCCCTCAGGCAGAAAAACTAAAACTTGCACTCAGAATCCCAGAAGCACAGTTACACCATCTGGAATAGATAATACAGGAGGGCAGCTTGCATTACAGCAAAAATATAAGTAAGACTCTTCAATCTATATAACCAAATATCAACCTTTCCCCTTTAAGGCACTTCTATAGCAGTCACTTTTCACTTATGCAAGGAAAGATCTTCTTATTTATAAACCTATGTCCTCTCTCCCTCCCACCTGTCCAGGGATATCACAGAGTATAAAAACGATATAAAGGACTATATGAATAACACCTATATTAGTAATAAGAATGTACTTAGCATGCAGATACCATAGAGCTGTGCACTCAGACACACAGACACACACACCTGCAATCCATACATAGGTCTATACTAGTGTCATCCAAAACGCAAGGCACATACCTAACAAAATTGTCCAATAACCAGTAAAATTCTCTAGTAGCAGTGAAAAGGAAAAGGTAAAAGTAACTTTCTTATGTTATTTAATCCAATATATCCAAAATGCTATCATTTCAATTCAATATAATCAATAAAAAATGAGATATTTTACCTTTATTTTTTTTCACTAAATCTTTGGCATCTAGTGTATATTTGACATTTCTAGAACATTCTAATCCAGACTAGCCACATTTGAAAGGCTGAATAACCACACGTGGCTAGTGGCTACAGCATCAGACACACCCTTCTACAACCTGTTTCCATCTACAACACGACGATACCTATTTCAGGTGTATTTAAAAATGATCTCAATTTTGAAGTACCTGCTATATAAAGTTCTTGTCAAACCTTGCAGAGACTAATCTCTACCCGAGAGAAAGCCTAAGAAGAGAAAAGTTACTTGTGTGTTTCTCTAGACTCAGCTCTGCTTCAAGCCCTGTCATTGGATAAAACATTATACCTAGGAGGGCTGATTTGGGAACACACTAACCTTGATTTATTACTTTCTCTAATTTATGCTTGTTTGTAGTTTAGCCTAGCTTTGTAAGCTGCCTTAATTCCTCTGTGGAATGGAATACTCAAAGGATGCATGGGCAAGAGAAGACCAGAGACAACCCAAAGGAAGACTGTACTGCTATTTCCTCCCATTTGGGGGAAAACCTGCCATCACAGACACCATTGTATTTTCAAGAATGTTTCATTTTATTATTCAAACCCCCTTACATTGTACCACCACAGTAAATTCCTCTCAGAACTCAGTGTTGGGAAATAGTCTTCCCTTGGTACTGCGCGTTCCATTCAATTGTAAAACCTGATGTATTTGTCTTAACTGCTAAACTAAAGTGTAATTGCTCACATGCAATTACTTCCCTTAACTCTCCTCCTCCTTTATTTGTATTCCTAGCATTTATTCCTGCTTTTAAAGTAATCAAATATTTTACCCTAAGCTATATCCAATTTTCAAAAGTAGGTTGGTATAAATATAACACCAAGATAGAGGCAGAAGCGGCACAACTCCAAGGTTACCTAGGCAATTTAGAAGCACTTAAATTGCCAGATATGGGGGAGTAACTCCACAGCTTTCAATATAGGGCATTTGCAAGCAATTTAGAACTATCACACGCCCTGGGGAGGGAACCTAAGGCAGATGGCAGCAGGGGCTCAGCTAAGTGCCAGTAACTTGTGGAAAGGATGGTGGTCCATTGTAAAGAGCCCCAGAACACAATTTCAAGGCAGGGAGGCCAACAGTTACAGGTAGGCTCACACGGCCTGACAGTCTCCAGCTCTGGGTAATGTGAGTGCAGAGCTCTACCTACAGTGTCCAAGCAGGGGAGTCCACTTCCAGGGAGTTAGGACAATAGCCCACAGAACGAACGAGGCACCAGGGACTTGTTTTTTTCCTTATCCAGGTGAATAAGAAACCTTAGATAGGACCAAGTCATTGATGACGGCCCTGGCCCGGGCCTTAACATTAATAGCGACCACTTACTGAGATGCACCTCTGTGCCCAGTACTGTGCTAGACACTTTCCAACGTCATTTCACTGAACTATCCCCTCTCAGAGGCAGCATGAGTTCAAATTGCATGAAGATGAAAAACAGGTTCACAAAAATGGCATACTTTCCTTAAGGTAACACTACTACGTGGCTCGGCTGGGATTCAGTCACGTTAACTGTGTTCTTGCCATGACCCTGACCCCAATAAGGATTATGGGCTATACCAGATGCTTCCCCCCACCATTTCTTGACAGAAAATATTATCCAAATAACCTTCAAATAAAAAAAAGTACGACATGCTTTCAAAAGATTGCTTTCAAAGGAAAACAGGATAGCTTTCCAATGATCTTCCTTTTGAGAATGTCAGTGTAACCAGTTGAAAACGCCTGGAGCTGAAATGCAACTGAGGCCTAGAGGCCAATTCCAGGAAGGAAAGGTTACCCTGGGGGCAAGGTCCTTGTTTTCCCAGTTTTGTCACCCGCTTGGCATGGGGAGGGGGTGCGCGCACTCCATCCTGGTGACCTTCTGCACCTCGCTGTAAATTGCTCCACCATTGTGTTCAGCCCTCTGTCTCAGTTTCCCTATTCTACTCACGAAGGAAATTTCTAAGCTTCTCACTATCCTGTCTATTACACAATCCCTAGTAACAGAAAGGTAATTTACAAGGGCAAAGCCTGATAAAACACAATTTCAACCTGACATTTCTACATACACAAAGTGACAATTCACATAAAGAATGCCTCTCAAATTTTCTAAAATATTTATCAATATTCCATATCATGATAGTAATAGAAATTTTAATTGAGCTTCCAATTAAATGGCGAGGGCACACAAAGTAAGGCATTCTGCTTTTTCCAAAGTAGCACAAAAACTCTGAAAGTGGTATAACATGCTAAAAAAAATCACTACTGGAAAAGATATTTCTGACAAGTCATGCTTATTTATCTTGAACTATAAACACTCAAATCACATACCTGAATGAGCTGATATACATCTAAAGCCAAGAGGATACAGTGTTAGCAAAAAAATCTGGGTCAGAAAAATAGTACTAGTGCAGACGACGCAGTCATAACCCTCTGATTTCCTATTTATTTTCTGCCCCTTTTTACCTATTATTGAACACTTAATACCAGACAGTATTTTTAAGCAATTTCCAAACCTTACATTAAAAGACGCAACTACTGTAAATGGGAATAAAATGTGAATGCTTGCTAAGGACAACTCTGAGTTTCAAAATATAACAAAAAAAAAGTCAAAGTGAGTTTTTTTAAAAGACTAACACGTCATTTATCTCTGGAGAACAATTATTTGCCCCTTCAGGGACAACGCGACACATTTCAAGGAATTCCTCTAGATTAAAATTTAAGTTTAAATACATGATTACCAGCTTTTAAAATGTTGAACTCATTTCAGTTTTCTAAAAAGGCTTATGAAGTCAAACCACTTATAATCTTATTCTAAGTATAAATACACATCCAATTATTATCATATGAATAAAAATCAGTCATTTTAAGACAAATAGACATGTAGTAATTGTAGTTATACATTTATGTATTTCCAAACTCAAAGGTTTTATCACTCAAAATGGCAAACTGAAACCTTTTTTAAAGATTTTATTTATGAGCCCTGGCTGGCGTAGCTCAGTGGATTGAGCGCGGGCTGGGAACCAAAGTGTCCCAGGTTCGATTCCCAGCCAGGGTACATGCCTGGGTTGCAGGCCATAACCCCCAGCAACCGCACATTGATGTTTCTCTGTTTCTCTCCTTTCTCTCTCTCTCCCCCTCTCTCTCTCCCCCCCCTCTCTCCCTTCCCTCTCTAAAAATAAATAAAATCTTTTTTAAAAAAAAGATTTTATTTATATTTTTAGAGAGAGGGGAAGGGAAGGAGAAACAGAGGGAGAGAAACAATAATCTTTTGCCTCTCACATGCCCCCAGCCAAGGACCTGGCCTGCAACCCAGGTATGTGCCCTGAACAGAACCAAATTTAGGGCCTTGCAGTTTGCTGGACAATGCCCAACACACTGAGTCACACCAGTCAGGGTGAGCCAAAACCTTTACCAGGTAGCATTCAGATAACTCCACATACAAAAAAAAGAGTAATGGAACATATATGATTTTCCTCTACATGCAGCACTGAAAATTGATTTGGTTGCTAAGACTCCAGGATGACCTCTATGAAGGGTAGGAATGCCTACTAGGTCTAAGACTACACCAGTTGAATGATTATGAGAAGAAATACTGTACCTGAAAGTTCTTTTCCCACACAGCACAAGCACTGGACCTAAAGGATACAATGAAAAGGGGATCTTCGCCTGAATCCATAAGTTGCACTTCACGAGGATCTCCAAATGGAAGCTGGCACACACTTTTAGGAGTCCCATTTTGGAATGAAATCAGCTGATTCTTTCGAGTAAGGGCAATCAGAGACATTCTTAGCTGCTTGTTGACAAACTCAGTTGCACAGACATGCACATGAGTTATTACAGTGCTGTAAGCAGGAGGGATAATGTATGTATCACTTATTACTTCTTCGCTTTCAAGGAAGCATACACAAAACGTGGTGTTCCAAACTGCATAATCTGATTTTGAAGGCTCCGGGGTGCCTTCTTCCTCAGATAAATAACAGTTCTTTTGTCCTATTAAAACCATACCTAGATTTTCAATCTCTCCTGCCCACTCAATAGATGACAAGTTAACGGACATAGTCATAACTTTGCCAGTTTGGGAAGAGATATAGAAGAAGGTTTTGACATGTTTCCATAAAATTAAAGGGCCATTCAAGACCCTTACGCCATCCTTCAACTCATGGCCTAGTCTAAAACTCAAACGCTTTTCAAATGTATTGGTACTGTGAAGAAATAGTAGAAAATATTTGAAAACATGATCCTTTTCATTGCATTGTATCATAATACAAGGGAGGTTCATTCCAGTTCTGAAATCTGACACACAGTTGCAACACATGATTTTGAAGTGATACGAGTTTTCTTCCTTTATGCTAAAGAATCCCGTGGACTTCTGAACAAATGCACTTGTTTCTGTGTCAAATACCATTCTTCTGACATGTAATACGGGTATTTCTGCAGGCCCTTTATCTGCAAAATTTCCTTTAGACAATCGAAAAACAAGCACTTCCCCATTATAACACAAGAGCCTTTCTTGCTCGTCACATGATATCGCTTGTTTGCTCATCATTCCACAATATCAAGTCTTTGTGTTGGTCCACTTTTCGAATGCAAATGGATTCCATTCGATGCTTTTAAACCTAAAACCGAAATGAGAAAAATAGCCATCAGGTAGGCAGAGTAGAAAACACATGTTTCGATTAGAAAAATATCACATTTGTTAGAGAACAATAAATTGTATTAAGTTACCATTTTTAAGCTCTTTATGCTGTCTTCATGTCACACTTAACAAAAAACATATCCCAAGTATTATTTCTATACAGCCCATAAAAAAACAGTTTGCACAGAATGCAAATTACCACATCACGAACAATAACAGGATGTGTCAACAGCAACTATTAAAAGCTGTGGAGCTCCGTTAAAGTGACTGCAGACGTTCTTTTTGGCTCGGGGAATTTCTTAAGGGTTCCTCTTCTGTCTCTTTCAAACCTGCCAACCTAATCTGGTTTCCCCAGTCAACGATTCAAATTATACTGCTCCTGTAGCCCAGGCCCCTGGGTCCCTGCTTCCCCGAGACAGGAGCTCATATAGACTTTATGACCAAAATGAAAGCCCAGAAAGAAAAACAGATGCTGTAACATGGCTTTTAAAAACCTCCACAGGAGTAAACAGAAATCAATCTTAAATCTTACTTTAGAAAAGCAATGCAGTTTGAAGACCTAAGTCACTATTCTTACTCAAAGTCGAAAAAAAACAGACTATTAGTAATATTATAATGGACACCAGAATTACATAATAGCTATCAGTTATATCATATTTTGCCATGTATGATGCACACTTTTTTGCTTAAATTTTTGAGGGAAAATAAGGATGCACATTATATATGGGTGTAATGATTACATAATCCCGTGTATAATGCGCACAAAATCGTGGATGTGCATTATATACAGCAAAATACGGTAATTCATACCCTCTCTTTTCTCTTATTTGTGGATCATTTACACTAGGAAATTCAATTATCTCAGAAATAAAGGAAAATGAAGTCATTTATAAGTAAATAATATTGTTTTACTCTGTTGAATGAGAAGCAAACTCTAAAGGCTTAGGTTTTGTTCTTTAATTATAAAAATCTACCAATAGTCCAATTAGAAGAAAAGTATTATATCATTGAACCTTATCTACAAATTTAATATAGCCTGAATATTAGAGAAATGACCAATTTGGAGGAGATTCTACTTAAAAGCAGGCTAGATTAGTCAGCATCTACTTTCAAACCTTATTGTCGAATTTCTAAACACATCACTTGTGGTTTGAAAATTCTTTGCAACTCCTTTCATCGAAAAGTGGCAGTTAATTCTCTCCTACAGTTAGGGCTGGTCATTACGAAGTGCTTCTAGCCAACAGAATGTGGCAGAAATGAGTGTGTGACTTCTCAGATTGGGTCATAGAGCACTATGGCTTCCTTGTCGACCTCTTCCTTGGACCACCTGCACTGGGGAAAGCCACCTGCCATATCATTAACACCCTCCAGAAACCCCATGAAGATGGGCACAGGGCAAGGAAGTATAGCTTCCTGCCTAAAGACAGCGAGGGGCACTGAGGAGTTTTGCCAACAGCCATGTGAGTGAGCCTTCTTGGGGTCAGCTCCTCCAGCCCCAATCACGCCTTTAGTTAACTCAGCCCCTTAGAGAGATCTTGCACAAGAACTACTCAGCTAAGCTGCTCCCAAATTCCTGATTCTCAGAAATTTTGAAATTAATGTTTGTGGCTTTAAGCTGCTAAATTTGGGAGTAATTTGTTATGCAGCAACAGACAAATACATTCCCTTATGGCATTTTTTTAAAGATTTTATTTATTTATTTTTAGAGAGGGAAGGGAGGGAGAAAGAGAGAGAGAAACATCAGTGTGTGGTTGCTGGGGGCCATGGCCTGCAACCCAAGCATGTGTCCTGACTGGCAATCGAACCTGCGATGCCTGGTTCGCAGCCTGTGCTCAATCCCCTGAGCTATACCAGCCAGGGCAAATTGATGGTATTGTTTTTGAGAATTTCATGAAATCTATGACCTGAAGTAACTGGAGATATTGTATCATAATACAAAGTAGCAGATGTCACTGGCCAGTAATTGTCAGGCAGTTAATGTCAAAGATACTGGAACAAACAGGTAGGTACCTCAAAGGTGTAGCTTTCACTTATAAAACTACCTACTACTTTAAAGGAAATAAACATGTTAGTTATATTACATCAAAATGTATGAATAATAATTTCTGTATTTCAATTTTCCCACAGATGTATCAGGTGTCTTAGAAGATCTCCAAAAAAAGGAAAAGCATAAAATGATATATTCCAAGATAAAGATCTAAGAACACATTGCCTTTCACTACCTACTCAAAAACTTCATCAGATTTCATAATTCTAAAAAAAAAACTGTGCAGAAAGGATTTTGTTATCTTAATATTAAATGTCACACACGCTCTCACTCATATCCAAGTGTGATAGGAGTAAGGAGACTCTCATAGCTAAAAGGTCAGTAGAATCTCCCCGTTTACTAAACTTCAGTGGCACCCTGATCAAGTCGTGACTTGGGTTATCAGGCCTCTTACATTTGGTTCCTTTAATGCGATATATCACCAAGTTCCTTCACTTCGAAAACCCTCTATCTTCAAACTTTCTGTTCAATTCCCACTACAGTAGTTCAGGGTTTCATCTCTCAGGCTGTGGTAAGAACTCCTTAACGGGTCTTCCTTATACTAGTCTCTCCCTGCTGCAACATATCAATTGATTCACGCTATCTCAGTCATTGTTCTAAAACACAAGCTTTACCTGGTCACTGCCTCCTAGTTGAAAAACCTTGCAGGCACACCCACACCCTTCTCAAGAGATCCATGGGATCTTTGTACTGTGTCAAATGATAGATACTAAACATTGTTTTGAACATATGAATGACGCAGAGATAAAATGTTGCAAACCACTGTTATAAAGTTTAGTATGGTATTCAAATCCCTGCATAATCTTAAACCAACATTCTTTTAGGCTGAGCTCTAAGCAAAAAAACAAACTTACTGCCGTGGGTTTAGAATCAGGCAGATTTAAAAACATAAATGACTGTTATATAAAAGGTCATTATTTAAATGACCTTTTTAAATATTATTGCAGAAACATCCATATTTTCAATGTTATTTAAATGGGCCACTTTCAGAGTTAAAAATGAGAAGCTACTAATATATTAATGGAGATAAATTATTTCTTCAAACTTTCACATGAGTATATCTATTTTATGTTACACTAATGAACATCTGTTTTAAGAGTAAAATTTAGCATACATTCATAAAATAAACCTTTAAACAACATATGGCATAAGTGGGGATTTTCTTTAGATAGAAATAATCTGAAAACAAGTGAAACGAAGGTTCAATTTAGAGGTTCTTAAATCAATGTAAACAAGTCCTGATTAATCAAACCCTGATTATTAGGGCACCAGGCTTACTATTCTAGCCTATTGGTCATTTGACTTTTGGGTTAGTACCCTTAAAACAATGGCTGTAGAAAAAAAAATAGGTTAACTCAAGCCAGTTAAATTTTACCTCCTGCTGCACCGATTGCAGGGCAGAAGATTTGGAAAGAGATTATTTATAAAATAGTATGTAATTAGTACGAGTATTTCCTGTCCTATATTACCTTATGTCAAAGTCAACAGGATATATTTTATATATAAAATGTGTGAGTGTACTAGAAAAACAATACATGATAATATAAATGTAATAAGTTGGCAACAAAAATACCATCCTCATCTCCTCTTCTCCAGCAGCTTCCTAAGCAAATATACATTGCTGCCTTTAAATGCTACTAAATTCATCTGGGCTCTGTGAATTTCCAAATTCTTTAAATTACTGTCCCACCGGTTCAGGAGGATCCAAAAAGCACCACATGATCTGGGTAGGAAATCTAAAAAGTGTCTATGAAACCATATCAGTTGCAAGCAATACAAAGTATCTTTGGAAAAAAGTTGAGTTAAAACAACTAAAAACCTCACCTAGTAATATTAAACATCATCTTATGAGCATAATATTTTTTCCAACATACAGGACATTGTTACCTAAGCAAATCAACTTGGCTACAGAACAGGTCCACTGTGAAAACATTTTCCTACCTATATGCCTCGAAGTCATTTGTTCAGGCCTCCCCAAAATCAATCTCCCGTTTTCCTTTCCCAACAATACCTAGTGCACCTGAAATGCAGGTGACTGTGTGGGGGAATGGTGATCCACTAACAGAGTTAGGCAAGATTAAGTTAAAGAAGGATTTCTATGGCATATTAAGCACGCCTAAATTTCTCTAAGCAATGATAAACAACTGAAAGATTTAAAATACAGAAATCAGTGTATACTTATAAATTACAAAGATCCTGGTGAGAACGTTGAAGACAGTCACCAGGTGAGATTGGAGGGAGACCCATCAATTAAAGAGATAGTTATGAGTACTTAATTAAGGGGAGAGGTGACTTTGGAAAGCAATATGGCAATAAATGAAAATGTATATAACCAACAATTTCATTTCTAGATAAAAACCAAGAGAAATAATTCTACATAATTCACAAAGACACTGCTCTAGAATGTTTACTGTGCTGTTATGTGTAATATAAAAAAATAGTAAAAACTTCAATGACCAATAGTGGAATGAATACAGATGGAATATCATACCATAATGAAAAGAAATGAATTAAATGTAATGTATATCACCATGGCTAGAATTTAAAAATAAAATGAGAAAAATTACGTTGCAGAAAAATGTATATGGCAGTACATTATTTATCTAAAAACACATAAAACAGCATTATTTATTTTCTGTTTACCTACAAGGGCTACTTTCTGAGTGCTTTTTCTGTACCAACACTATTGGACTTTGGAGTAACTCATTTATTTATTCCTCACAACATCCTCATGCCAGAGGCACTGTTTTCCATTCTACAGATGGGGAAATAGGCATGAAGTTGAAGAATCTTCTCAAAGGCCTACAGATAGACAGTGACAGAGTGAGGATCCAGGCAGCCTGGTCCAAAATCAAAATCAAAATCAAAGCAAAGCTGTAAAGATTGATCCCACATTCCTGACTATTTATTCTGGAGAAAGGGATGGCTTTCAGGGTAGGGGAATGGCGCAAGAGGAAGACGTCAGGCATACGTCAGAGATATTGCAGGTTCAGTTCCACACCGCAGTAAGAAAGCAACTATTGCAACAAAGTGAGTCACAATAGTTTTGCTGGTGGAGGGTCTTGCCTTCAATTTGCAAAAACGCAACACCTGTGAGGCACAATAAAGTGAAGTGCAATAAAACGAGCTGTGCCTGTATCTGAAATGTTATTAAAAATGTAGCCAAATAATTTTTAAACAATGTGTTGATTTTCTTCTCTATAAAAACGTATATAAAAGAAGCCTGGGTGAAAGATGCTGAGGTGTCAACCATGGTTGACTATGGACGGTGGAAACAGGGGTACTGTCCATTCTTCTTGTAACGCCTTTGTATTTTCAGTATCTTTCAATTTTTAAAAAAGCCAGTATCATTGAATGGGAAACGATTTCCTTTCCATTTTTTCACCAGCAACCATAAAATGTGCTCCAGTAACTTATGAGTCTATGTTTCTCAACTTTGGCACTTACTGACATTCTGCGCTGGCTAACTTGTCGAGGGTTTCCTGTGCATTGCAGGATTTAGCAGTACCCCTGGCTTCTACCCACCAGATGCCAGTAGCAGACACTCGTAAGTGTCTCCTGGAAGGCAAAATTCCACCCACCCGCCCACCCCCACTTTGAGAATAATCAGCTTAATAAACTAAAACGAGTTGCATGTCTTAACTTTATATAACTGTTGGAGTTTAAAGATTTCAGAGATACATTCCTCATTAAGTATCTCACATTCCAAGTGGATAAGATGTTGCAAGGGGTGAAGAAAGTTTCAAGTTGAAATATCCCCGAATATACCAAGCACTTAAAATCTAGTTATCGTTTCATAGCATGATGCACACCCATATAGCATAATGGACACTTATAGAGCCCGGGACGGCCGCTTCCTCCTCACTCTCCCTCAATGCCAGGACAAGGAAAGCAACTCCAGTCCCACCGCCCCTCCAGGAAGGTTGGGTAAGGGAAACTCGCCGGCCCTACCTCCGGGCGCTGCGACCCGCATCCCGCAGTTGCCAGGTCCCGGAGGCTCCAAACCTCCCGCCCGCGCGCTGCATCCTGGGAGGGCTGGGCTGGAGGCTGCAACAAACTCTGAAAAGGTGGAGCCGGCCAGGCGGGCGGAGAAGGTTGCAGACGGAGGCTAAGGAGGCGGGTCCTCCGGGAACTTCTTCAAAGCTAATGGCAGGCGGAGCTTGCTGGGGCGGAGCTCCGCGGGGGGAAGCGGCTTCTATCAGAGGCTGGCGGGGGTGGACCCGCAGTGCAGGGGACGCAAGGGCGTGGCGAGAACAAGAAGCCAATGGCAAGCCAGGTCTAGAGCCTGGTCCCGCCTCCAGGCTCTTGCGGCTGTATTTGATTGGGCAGATTGGCTACACCTCCACCCGCCTTCCGGTGTCACGCGACCGCCTCCGCCTCCCACCCTTCCCTGTCTACAGCCGGGCTGGCCTGGCCGATGAGGATAAATTGGGACGGCGGTCGGGGAAGTGAGGAGTCTGACTGCCGTCAGGTCTGCGTCCGCGACCATGGCCGAGGTGAGACGCTGATCGCTCCGCACCGCTGGCGGCCCTCTCCCCGACCCGGAATCCTCCTCTAAGGCGGGGGGAGGAGGGGGCGTTCCCAGGTGCAGGTGAACTGAGCGGAGGAGAAGCGGGATGGTGCGCTTGCTGTCTAAGCGTCTGTTTTCTCCCTTCCAGTGTCAAGCTCAGAATAAAGCCAAGCTCATCTCTGAGACCCGACGGAGGTTCGAAGCTGAGTATGTGACAGGTGGGTACCGCGTTCTTGGTGTTAAGGCAGGTGTGCACTGACTGCCCCCAACTTTGCTGGAGTGTTTGCGGGCGTCTCCGGGAAGGTTTAGGGACCATTTCGACCCCCACAGGGAAGGTGCCCTGCCCGTTTCCAAGGTGTTCTTCTCTGTTACATGGCATGCACACTGCTCCAATAGGCAGGTAATGCGTCCATTGCTCGCTAAAGGGTTCATGTAAGTTGGAAATCAGTGTCCCTAGCTTCTAGAGTTTATGAAAGTTGCAGGACACTTTCCAGGCGCACGGCACTGGTGACACTGTCCAGTCCAGGGTTCCTCTGCTGACATTGCACCAGCAGCAATCGCAAGGATGAACCTGGAAACTGCTGTAATACTTATTCACGTGTACTGAACTGGGGATCCAAATTCCTTGGATACTTTGCCTAATTCCACGTCATACAACCCAGCATGATACCCACTGAGTAGGCCTTCCAGTGCTGGAACAAGTTTTCATCTTTTGGTCTCACACTGCCCCCAGCAAAGTACCTGCGAGTCCAGAATTGATTTATTGCTTGAACATTCTGTGTCCATATGTCACGGATACTTGAGTTGTCCAGTATTTTTAACTGATGAGTTAATCCTTGTAATTTCTAAAAACATGCAGGATAATTTATTATAAGTATAATATAAATTCTAATGCTAATCTGACACTTGATAGCTTCATTGTCTTTTCTCTTTCCATTGCTGCGAAATGCAAATAACTAGGTTTGGAGGATTAAATGAAAAAGCCTGTATCAAACTGTCTAGCATGGGTTTAGCATATAGTAGTCTCTCAAGGAATATTTTGATTAAATAGTCGTTTTGGTTACTATGAAAGGAGCTAAGCTTTCCCATCTTGACTTTAGTGCTAAGGAGAGGTTCCCAGCAACTTTACACTGCCCTAGATTATGTCAGTTGATGACTTAGAACAAATAAGGAAATCTGTTAAAAAAAAAATCCTGGTCAGTAAATCTTTTCATCCCTCCCTGCCAATTTTCTTCACGTCTTAAACTATGCATCAGAGAGTTGTAAAAGCACTTGATTCCCTTTTAGTCCAGAGATCTCATTTCTAATAATATAGCTGGTTCCAATAAACAAAGAATTCTAAAATTTCTTTCCATAGAAAATTTGTGACTCTTACAGCTACATGGTTTCTAATGTTTTAAGAAGTAACCCAGAACTCAACCTAATGAACTCGTGTCCCCCCAGTAGTCATTTATTTATGCCCAAGAGAGGAAGCAGAATATAGTCGTAGAAGTGTAGCAGTAGGTCAGTGCTCTGGTCAGAGCACATGGTCAGGGCGCATACTTGAGATGGTTCTCTCACATCAGTATTTCTCTGTTTTTTCTCTTCCCCCCCCCCACCCTCCCACCGCTTCCTCTCTAAAATAAACAAAAATATCTTCAGGTAAGGATTTTTAACAAATCTCTAGCCCTGGCTGGTGTGGCTTAGTGAATTGAGTGCCAGCCTGCTATCTGGAGGGTTGTCGGTTTGATTCCTGGTTGAGGCACATGCTTGGGTTGCGGCAGGGTCCCCTGTGGGGGGAGCATGCGAGTAGCGGCCACTCATTAATGTTTTCTCCCCCACCCTTCCCTTCTTCTGTATCTAAAAATAAACTTTAAAAAAAGTCTCTGGTGTTACTGGCTAGGCCAGGGCTGGTGCTCCAGTCTTCTGAACTTCACTGTGGTAATCTTCTGGCAACATCGTCCTGTTGAATTAGATCCTATCACTCCCCAGCTTGAAGCCCTTCAACACCTTCCTACTTGGTTTGGAATAAAAATCCCAGTTCTGTATGGTGGCCTACAGTGTGAGGCCATGCATGCCCTAGTTCTTGCCCAGCCCTCCATCCTCCTCTGTTCCTGCTCTGTTTGCTTAGTACAGATTTCACCACTGCCTGCTGTAGGAAATGTATTCCATATTGCAATCCAGTACTCGTGTACACACAACACTGGAGCAAAAGTTTGTTAAAGAAACTTTCTCTGAAAACCTAAGACTCCCTGATGCAATGCCCCACAAAATTGTTATCACAACCTACAAACATGACCCACTGATTAAAAAAACGTAACCAGCCACACTGCCTCTTTTATTTTGTTCAAATAAACTGAGTCTGTTTCTATCTGGGGACCTTTCCACTTCTCTCTGCCTAGAAGGCTCTTGCCCAGGTAGTATGCATGGCTAGATCCTTTTCTTTTACATCTTGGTTTAAATGTATCTGAGAGGCCTTTGATGATTATTAAATAACCTCCCTGTCTTGTTTATTTTGTCTCCTTTGCAGGTGTTACTGTAACCTGTAATTATCTCATTTCACTTGTTTGCCTGCTTATTGTTCATTCCCTACAGCAGAGTGTGTATAGTCTGGGGCAACCTGTGGGCATTGGGGGCAAGGTCAGACTCGCCTCTGTATACCTAGCACATTTCTCAATCCATCCTTGGTGAATGAATGAATATAGCATTGCTTAAATATATACATAGGGAAATTAGTCAATGTCAGTGTTAAGATCTGCCCTGTCTTCACTCCCCCACCAAAATCTGGCAAAGAGCAGCCCTCACAATATGTCTGATAAAGACAGCGTTATTTCTAAGCAAAGCCCTGTATGGCATTAAATACAGGGTTTGTCCTTAAATACACACACTTGGGTATGTATGAATGCACGTGAGTGGGTTATCTGCATAGCCTTTGTAAATATTAATTAATTTCAATACTTGCGCCCTGGCTACCGTGGTTCAGTGGGTTGAACCTTAGCCTACAAACCGAAGAGTCAGGGTTCGATTCCTGGTCAGGGCAGATGCCTGGGTTGTGGGCCAGGTCCCCGGTTAGGGGTGTGCAGGTGGCAGCCGATTGATGTTTCTCTCACACAATGATGTTTCTCTTCCTCTCTTTCTCCCACCTGTCCCCTCTCTAAAAATAAAATATATATTTTTTTTAATTTGAAGACTTGCATGCAAAGGGAAGATAAAAACTTTTCAAGACTTTGGTCAAGTTTCAGCTATTTCCTGAAATATAGCATCAAGTGATTAAAGAGTTTTGGATTTGCCTATGTTCTCCTTTTCGAGTTTACTTTTTAGAAATTAACTTAGGTGTTCAGAACATCCACTTTCCCTTTTTTCCTTTCATTTCAGTCTTTCTATTGTCATTTCAGAAGAGGCCTAAGGCAGACTTAAGCAAAGTCAAAGTCTTCCTAAAGGAAAATATTATTTGCAAATGTATCAGTTTAAGCATTGGCTGTATTCCAGAAACTCTTTGGAGGTAGATTCTTGGGAATTCCAAGGACATCTTTGTCTCCATAGAAATTAAATTACCAGTTAAGATAGATTTGTAGCTGGCAAAAAGAACAAAACACAAGTCCATTATTTTATTCATTATTAGTGATCCTTTTTTTTCTCATTGTTTCTGTGAGAAATTCCACGCTGAGTCAAGTCAGTAACATTTCCTGTTCTCTGTTCCTTCTTCTTGTGGACAAAGCAAGAAACTAATCCCTGTGACAATCATTTATTCGGTTCCTCAAATGCTCAGTATGTCCTTAATTCTGAAACAGTGCGTCGATATTCGAGAAACAGCTGAAGAAGGATAGAGCCCCTTCCTGAGCTACTAGAATCCAGTAGGGGCGCTGAAACAGAGCTAACAGCTAAAGACAAATTGTAGTAGGAGTGCTACAATCGTTTCTGTAAGAGTCAAACACAAGGACAAATCGTGTCTGGTTGGGGTGGCTGAGTTAGACAAAATTTCACAGAAACAGTGGTGTTTCTCATGGACTTTGGAAGATGGGGGCACTCGGCCCAGGCGGATCCAATGGTGTGAGCTAAGAGGCTGAAGCGAGAGGGCGGTATGGGGACATGTTCTGGAAGCCACAGAAGTCGTCCCCCCCAGGAGCCTGGGGACAGTAAGCACACCGCGCCATGAGCAGTGGCAGGCCCTGTAGTGCAGAGGGCCTTGGGCACCCATGTGGTGTGTTTGTGCTTGAGTGAGTTTAGAGACCTGTTCAGGGGGTTGTGGGCTTATTTAGTTCAGGTCGGGTTTTCTGACTTTACAAGTACGTGAATTCATTTCAATGAATTTGGATACTACCCAAAATGTCAGAGGAATCCCCCACGAGCTTATCATCCAGAGATAGCTCTGCTACCAGGGGATGCATTTTCCCCTGACATTTTTGATTCATTAAAAAAAATAGTTAAAAACCATTCTGTATGTAATTTCTTGCTGCTTTTTTTAACTGACATCTTATTTCCGCATATTTGTAAAGGAAGCAACATTTTACTTTGCTGTTAATATTCAGTTCTATAAATTAATTTTCTTATTCTTCATCTTAAATACTCCCTTTTTAGACACTCAGATTCCAGTTTTTTGTTAATACAATTTTTTGTACAGTAGTTCAGGTTATTTACTTAAGATTCCTCTCTGAAAGTAGAATTACTGGCTTTAATAGTGTATTTTTAAGATACTTCACTTTCCTCCCTAGAAGTTGCAGCAAGATTCATTCCCACCAGACAGTTAAAAAAGTGTTCATTTCACCATACTCTTACCCATGTTTAGTTTCATCATTTCTTAACTGATGGTTCTATTTTAGTTTGCATTGCATTTGATTACTAGTGAGATTAAACTTCGTAAGTTTACATCCATTTGTAGTTTCATTTTTTTTACTAGTATGTCTTTGTAATAGGTTTGGGGTTTTCTTTATGTCAATTACACTTTTTTTTTAATTGAAAAGGAATTACCCATTCCCTTGTGGTTTCTTCCATTGCTGTTAAGTTAAATCATTTTCTCATCCAATAACTTTTTCTTGACCTTTTACTTTTTGCTTTGTCTTGGCTTATTATTCTTGAAATTTTGAAATATCTTATATGTACAAAATGTATACAGCATGAATAAAATAAACATTCATGTACTCACCACTCAGCCAGAGAAATAAAACTTCCTATGTGCCCCCTTCCCAGGAAACTACTTGTTCTGCATTTGGTCTTACTCATTCTCTCGCTTTTCATTAGCTTTACCACCTAGAATGTATCCCTCACTGGTACTTTAGTAACTTGACCTCTTTGTAAACTTTAAAGGCTGAATATATTTGTCCACGGCTTGCTTGTGTAGCTCAGGAGTCATTCCTCTTGTCTAATGTAACTATACTGTAATTTATTCCTTTTTCTAGCTGCGTAGTAGTTCACAGAATGAATATCTTTATAATGGATTTGGGGTTATTTTTAGGTTTTACTGTTACGTACAATGCTGCTCTAAGCATTCTTATGCTTATGTGGTGCTTACACTTTCTCTAAGGCAGTGGTTTTCTCAAAGTTGGTCCAGAAACTGCAGTTCTCTAAGACCATTTCAAGGTGTTTGAGAGGGCAAAACTGTTTTCATAACAACACTAAAATGTCACTTTCCTGTTTCACTGTCTCTTCTCACTGTCATTCTCTCACAAGCAGCCAGCGGTGTTTCCCAGACGTTACAGGGCAGGCAATGACACCATTGCTCCGACAGCGAATAGAGTGAGGGCTTCTGTGTCCTCGTGTGTAACATTGTTCTCCATGTTAACACCTAATAGAGTAACGGCCAATAAATAGAACCCACATGAACAAGAAAGCTCTTCGGGGCCCTCAGTTAGTTTGAAGAGTGGGAAAGGAACCCTGAGACCTAAACGTTTGAGAACTGCTGCTGTGGGGTTGAGACCCAACTCTGAAATGGGTGGCTCATAGAATGGGTGTGTTCAACTTGAGTAGGGAGTGCCCACTATTCCCCAAAGTGATTGTACCAGTTTTCGTTTTCACCAGCAGTATTTGAGTGTCCTTGTTTTTCCACGCCCTAAAGTTTGTCATTGTTAGTTTTTTTGCACGTTTGATGGAGATGTTGGACTATCTCATTGTGGTTTTAATTTGCATTTCTTTGACTACTAGTCAGACTGAGCACCTCGGTATCTCTGTGGGCCATTTGGTTTCCACTTCTGTGGAAGTCACTTCTTTTTGGTGCTTTTTGGCTCTTTTTGGTGCTTTGTTCATCCATACAAATTACCGAATCAGCTTATCATGTTTCTGGGGGGTAAAAACTTTTGTTGGGCTATTGAATGGAATTGTGTTAAATCAAAAGGCCATTTGTGGGAGGCTTGATGTCATCATGGTTGAGTCTTCCAATCCAAGAACCTGGTATAACTTTCTATCTGCTAGAGTCTTTCTTGTTGAGAGATTTTATAATTTTCCCTATAAAGGTGAACACATTTTTTGTCAAATTTATCCTAGATAGTTTGCATGCTTTTTCATTTTTTCATTTTTGAAAATATTTTATTTTTGTTGTGTAAGTGGTAAGAATTTATTTTCTAAATGGTTGCTCCTGGTTTATAGAAAGTGCATTCGACTTTTTACATTAAAATTGAATTCAGAAACCTTATCAACTCATATTAATGTTGATTATTTCTTTCTAGATGAGCTTGGGATTTCTGCATGTACAATAATATCACCTTGAACTAATGGCAGTTTTCTTTCTAACTGTCCAATTCTTACATCTTTAAATGCTTGTGTTTTCCACTGGCTGGAACCTGTAGTGTTGAGTCAAAGCAGTGATACAAGCGTACTTGTTTTATTCCTGGTCTTAGAAAGAGAGCACTGAACACGTCACCATGGAAGTCTCTGTAGAAATCCTTCAGCAAAATGAAGACGTCTCCTTCTATTCCTGGTTTGCTAGTTTGGGTTTTGGTTTGTTGTTTTCTTTTGTTCCCATCTTGACTCATGGTTGAGTTTTCCAGAATGCATTTGTTCATCTATTGGACACATTAATTGCATCTCATCAGATGTTCACTTGGTGTTTTTCTTTTAATGCTATGGCAGACTATATTAATTAGGGTTTTAAAATATATTGTTGGATTAACTAATATTTTATTTAGGAGGTTTGAATCTGTATAAATTGGCGTGTAATTTTCCTTTCTATACTTTGTGCATTTTAAAAATATATATCTTTTTATTATTATTAGAGAGGGGGGAAGGGAAGGAGAGGGAGAGAAACATCAGTGTGTGGTTGCCTCTCTTGCACCCCTCCCTGGGGACCTGGTCCACAACCCAGGCATGTGCTCTGACTGGGAATTGAACCAGCGACCCTTTGGTTCATAAGCTGGCACTCAATCTACTGAGCCACACCAGCCGGGGCTTTTTTGTGCATTTCTCACATCAAGATTGTGCAGTTTTCATGAGATGGGAGGTAAAACATTACAAAACTTGCATTGTTCAAAAGGAGAATAGAGATATTAACTATATATGTTGTCATTGAAGTGTGAATATTTAAAACTAGGGTACACAATTAAATATTTCATTTCCAGGCCGGTGGAGGCATGAAAAGGGGGGTAAAGGAAATATCATCTCTCCTGCAGGAGCAGGAAAGGAGGAAACAGGTAGCCTAGTAACTAGAAAGCACACAGTAGAACAGCAGAAATAATCTAACTTTATTAATAGTTGCTACCAATATAAACAAATACATGCTTGTTATCAGAGTAAAGTGTTTAAATCTTAATTGCATGCTGCCTATACTAGACTAACCTAAAGTAAATTAATGTAAAAAGGCTGAAAATCAAGAGATGGAAAACAGTGTATAAACAAATATTAACCAAAGTAATCCTGTATAATCTCTACTTTCATTACACAAAATATTATTTATGGTAAAAAAACAATACACATGAAAAGGGATACTACTAGTGATGAAAGTAACCGTATAAAGGTGTAACAATTAGGAACCAACAACATAAAAAGTATCTAACAATACAGCCCCAAAATACTTAAAGCTAAAGCTCCCAGAATTATAAAGGAAACGCAGAAAATCCACAAACATATTAAATGATTTTAACAAACCTCTTTCAGGAATAGAAGAAAGCAAGAAATCCTTAAGATGTTGGATTTTAACACCACAGGGAACAAAGTTGATAATATTTATGTAATGTGTGTGTGTGAGTGTATAAACTCTTCTACCCAGCAAACAGAGAATATATTTCCTTGAATATGTATTCTGCTCTTGGAGCTTTTGCAAACATTCACTACACATTAAGTCATAAAGGAAGTCTCAGAAATTCCAAAACAGCTAGATCATACAGACCATGCTCTCGCACCGTTAAGCAACTGTATTAAAGGTCACAATAAACAGGTACTTAACAAATCAAGTGTTAGGGAACTGAAATGACAGAACTCTAAATAACCTATAGGTTAACAACTTACTGGCAACGCGTGTGATTCTTACTTCTGCGAAATAACCTGTGGGCTAACGAGGATATCACAGTGGAAATTACAAAATACTTAAAACTGAGCGACAACAAAATGTCTGACAAGCATTCACTAGAAAACAAGGCCCAAATAAAAATCAGCTAAAGATTCGAATCAAAAAGCTACAAAGTGAGCACAAGGTAATACAGAGAAAGTAGAAGGAAGGAGATAAGAGCAGATATTCATGGTATAGGGGAAAAAGGTAGTAGGTACAAACTGGGTCTGTTTGTTTTTGTTTTTTTTTTACGTGCCCCAGGCATGAAACAGCTCAGGCCACCAACACTGGCATCAAGCTAGGATGAAAAAAGGACTCTAGTCTAATTTGCCCGGGGTTGTGAGCTGGTTTTTCTAAAGGACTAGTAAAATAAACAAACCTAGGATGACTGATTAAGAAGAAAGGGAGAAGGCAAAGACATACATTAGGAACAAAAGCAAGATATACTATATATACAGGTGACAGAGAGGTTTAACCTCCTAAGAATGATATAATGACCAGCTTTATCACATTAAGTTAATAAACTTAGATTAAATGTAGAACTTTTTTGGAGAAGAGAAGGATCACCTAAAATTGTCTCTGAGAGGTTAAAAACCTACACAGACCGGTGACTGTTAAATTCGGTTGTTCTCATAGATCTCTACGACTCTCCCCACCCTGCCGCCGTGTACTCTCACACTGACCCGGAGGTGCAAGCAGTGTTGTAGTCCCAGGAATGCAAAGATGATTCACAATGAGAAAATGCAGCAGAGGGATCTAACACATTAGCCTAATGCTTCTCAGTGAGATTTTTGAATATGTACAGTTCAACAGTCAAAACTATAAGAAGATAAACCTTGACGAGTATCGTATGTTGTGCCTCTTCACTCCCTCCTCTTTTTAGGTAACCATATTCGCTTCTTTTTTCTATATTTGTTTAAGCCAGTACAAACATAGTATATTCCTTAATAAAATTAAACAAGGGAAAATGTTTGTTTAGATAGAAAGCACACTGGCTGTAATTCGCTGTTATAAAAACCAAACAAACAAAACTCAACAAACCTGGAAAACTTTCTCAACTCTATGTGTATCTTCTATAAACATACAGTCAAGGTCATGTTTAATTGTGAAACTTCAAAGTAATTCCCATAAAGTCAAGAGAAAAGGTATTGATCTCCACTATTTTGTCACTGTACAGTATATACAATGAGTAGTTACCAATATGGCAAGAAACATAATAAGTATGAGATTTACCATTCTACCATTACTGTCTCACGATGAGACAGGACAGTGAGAAGCTAGGGAAATTCCTTGGTGAGTAGAATAGGGAAACTGAGGCAGAGGGCTGAACACAATGTCCCAGGAGTTTGCAGCCAGGTACAGATGGTCACCGGGGAGGTGGGGGGGGGGGGGCCCAGTGCCTCGCCAGGGCAAAACTGGGAAAACAAGGACCTTGCCCCCAAGCTAAACTCTTCTTCCCTAACCTTTCCTCCCTGGAGATAAAATCTAGGAATCCCTTTCAGCTCCAGGCCCACAAATGCAGCAAAACCAGGTTGGCAACACCAGAACCAAATGCAGTGACTAAAGACCCCCCCCCCCCCACCGCAACTGAACCATCAGTGGAGACGGTGACCCTGAAAGGACACACATGGAGGACTGATGAACGTTCTGCTGAAACCTCCCCTAAGATTGCCGCCTGCAAGAGAGAGAAAAATGCCTCCAGAGAAAGACCCAGCACGCATGTGCTCCCCATTTTGGGAGCAGCCGCGCCATTTCCTTTCCCTTCTCCCATTTCTTCCTCCTAACCTCGAAGGCAGTAGGCAGCTGGCAGCTTGTCCCAGGCTAACACCCTAAAGCTGGCTCGAAAGTCCCCTTTTCTCTGACATCCCAGTGAACTCAGGCAGCCCAGCCTAGGCTCTCCTTGTTGCTTCTCCTATGCTAGGCCCTTCCTTGTTTCCCTGTCCTCAGCTTTAGTAAATGTATCCTCATAGCGACCTGCACTCACGTTATGTGAAATCTTTCCGTCACCAAGTCAAGAACCCACACAGCTGGCCCTTGGTGGACCCGCTCAGAGCCAGGCCCCTGCCTGGAAACGACGATCGCTACACAGAAATCTCTAAGCTGCATAGTAATCTAACAGGAGAAATGTACAACTTTGTCTTTGATGGAGAAAATTATAAAATGTTATTGAAGAACATTGAACGAAGACCTGAATATATCAGCGGAGAGATGTGTCACCTGAGCTATACCTTCACACGTCCAGCGTATGAATCCAGCCCTCGAAGGATAGGAGCTGAAGCAGAAAGTCATCTTCCTTCTCTGCACCGAAGTCAGCCAAGTCCTGACTGTGTACAGCCCTAGAGCTAAAAATGTTTTGTGGGTTTTTTTGTGTATTTTTAAAGGGTTGCTAAAAGCAACAACAAAAAAGGAAGAATCAGCGACAGAGGCCGTATGTAGCCTTTGAAGCCCAGGATATTTATGTATTTACCATCTGGCCCTTTACAGAAACGTTTGCCACCCCCTGCAGTAGACGGGTGGTCCTCAAAGTGTGATCCCTGTACCAACAGCCGCATCAGCATTCTGTAGGAACTTGTTACAGATGCAGATTCTGGAATCCCACTCATGAATTTGCTAACTGTGGGGCCCAGTAATCCCAGTTTTGACAAGCCCTTCCCATGAGTCTGATACTTGATGCTTTTTGAGAATCACGGCTATAGGCCAATGGCTCAGTCCCATCATAAAATATCACCTGCTTCTCAGTCTCTGTCTGAGATTCAGGGTACTTGTGGCCCGCCAACAGGATGCCCTTAAGGGAATATTTTGTTTGTTTTTTTTTATTAAAGATTTTTATTTATTTATTTTTAGAGAGGGAAGGGAGGGAGGGAGGGAGAGAGAGAGAGAGAAACATCAATGTGCGGTTGCTGGGGGTCATGGCCTGCAACCCAGGCATGTGCCCTGGCTGGGAATCGAACCTGGGACACTTTGGTTTGCAGCTCGCGCTCAATCCACTGAGCTACGCCAGCTGGGCGGAAGAATATTTTGTTAATTAGGCACCTGATTGCTCCCACTCCCTCCCATTGTTGACATATACACAGTCCAGCCAAAAAAGGAAGAAAAGAGTTCATAAAAGTCCCATCCTGGAGAGAAATTAGTCCTGCATTCTTAGCCCCAGGATTGGTCCAGGGTAGTTATCAGTCAGAGGTCAGGCGGTTTGGATGGTGGGTGCCAGGGGGTCCAGCAGATGGCCACCAGGAGGTCTGGTCCTGCCTGGTGGTCTGGATATGTGAATCCTTCAAAGGATAATCAGAGGGACTGGAAAGTTCACATTTAAGTTCCCAGACTAGTTAAAACAAGAATAAAATAATTCCCTCATGCCTCCACCTACTGGATTTTCGTCATTTAGCAGCTTGAGTGCAGTGACTCCATTTTATTTCTGCGTTCTGTTCCTCAAAGCTACTCTCTTCCTGATCTCTACCTGTGCTTTAACCATTGTGAGGTAAAGTCCTTCAAAGGGATGCCCTGAGTAGGTACATAGGGGTGGTGTGTGTGTGCACGTGTGTGTTTTGATGTTTTCAGGTAACTCGTGAGCGTACATCTTTAGCTTCTTTCTGTAACATCCGGACTCACCAAAGGCCTCGTTTTCTGAAAACTTCCTGGCACTTGAGGGTTCAGTTGCCGGGGCCTGTGTTTGGAAGCAGCAAATTTTTCGTCATAAGGAGGTATTGTCACACTTGGCCTTGTGGTCCCAGGCAGGGTTCCTTACCTTGGGTGTTCGGAGCACTTTCTGTTCTTCCTCTCTTCCCCAGGTCCTCCCCTCAGCCCTCTTCTCTGTCCTCTACCGCCCCCACTTTTGTCCTGCCTGTCTCCTTCCTCCCTAACCCTCTCCTCTGTCTTTTCCTCCCTGTTTTCATTTCTGTCTGTGGGTAAAATGCTTAACAGGTATCTCATATGTAAGTACGAGTTTCATGAATAACAATAATCACTTTATTACAAACAGATTTCTAATTCCAAAGATCTACATCCCTAAAAGCTATCCAAGAGCAGTTGGCTCTAAATTTCTTACTAACGGGCATGGGCTCGTTGATGGTATCCTCCGTGGTAACATTAGCAGTGGCAGTAATAATGAAAGTAACAATAATGTTTTCTTCTTATCATGACTAATATTTACAGATAGATTTACCACTTTGCTACCTATTGTTCTAGGTGAGTGACTCTCAGAGTCTTGTCTGAAGACTCTTGGGGAGGCCCAGTCCTCTCGAGGAGTCTGTGAGCTCCAAACTGTTCTCATCCCAATGCTAAGCAACCCTTTGCCTTTTTACCTCGTGCTCACGTTTGCACCGATTACACAGAAGCAGTGGGGTGGGGCGCAAAGCTGCTGGCTCCTCAGCTGGAACCCAGGCTCGTGGTCATTTTAGTCTTCATTATCAGCATTCTCCGTTTTTGTTTAAAAAAAAAAAGCAATTTTATTTTAGAAAGCCCCAGTGAAGCAGTATTTTATTACATCCTGACCCGTGAGTATATGTTTTTAATGTTGTATGTGACAAAATCGAGAAGTAGGCATTAAGTACTTCTACATGCTTGTGTTCCAGCTGAATTAGTCACTTTCATGTGAGAGAACCACTGGCAAGGAAGCGGTGATTATTCAGACTTGGGTAATTGACAGAAATTGACTTGAAAATGAAGTCAGCCTGTAACTTGACGGGAAGCGCAGTATTGGTCCAGTGCGGAGGGCTGCCCAGCAGCCAGACCGGATGGCGTTTAGGAGACAGGCGCTCCCGGGGCCTCCTGGATGTGACACAACATCAAGCCTTTTATAGCCAACTCGTGTTTCTAAATTCTAATTCCAGGAAAGTTGTGTTTTGAATACTGATGAATTTTCAAATAACAAAGGTAAAAAACAGTTTCCAAGGTTCACCTACTACAGAACCACTCATTGTTTCGACCAGAAAAATAGAGCTGAGATATTGAAAGCCATTTCCAAGGTAACACTGTACAAATGCATGATTTATGGCCTAATCTCATATTTTATAGTGCTTTAAACTTCCAAGTACTTTCATATATACATTTTCATCTGATCCTCACACAACCCTGTGAGTATAAAAGCAGCTTAGAGATAAGAAAATCGGGACTCAAAGAAGATAATTCTCTGAATGCACTTTGTATTTCCCTGCCCTTTAAACTATTATCTCTGAGGGTCTGAAATAAGGCCGAGAAAATGTGCAGGAGATAGAATCTGTGAAACTTGGCAACTAATAGGTGCAAAATCAAATGGAGATGAAGGAACCAGAGAATCTTCTGAAATCTCTTGCTTGGGCCCCTGGGAGTGACCCATTAACTGCGGAAAAAAAAATTGAGAAGGAATAGATTTAGTCAACAAATGTTTCCTCATTCTTAGAATGGGTAGACAGTGGTGTTACAGTCTCTATGAGAAAAGATGGCATGCACGCCAGTAACTCTGATTCAAGGGGAAAGTGGCACGTGCCTTAAGAAAGGCTTAGTTTGCCTGGCTGGAGTAGCTCAATGGATTGAGCGTGGGCTGCAAACGAAAGCATCGCAGGTTCGATTCCCAGTCAGGGCACATGCCTGGGTGGCAGGCCACGGCCCCCAGCAACCGCACATTGATGTTTCTTCTCTCTCTCTCTTTCTCCCTCCCTTCCCTCTCTAAAAATAAATAAATAAATAATCTTTAAATGTTTTTTAAAAAGTATAGAACCTTTAAAAAAAAAAAGGCTTAGTTTGCCTTCAATTCCTGGTCAGGGCACACACCTGGGTTGCCAGCCAGGCCCCCAGTTCAGGGTGTGCAAGAGGCAACTCATTGATGTTCCTCTCTTTCTCCCTTCCTTCCCCTCTCTCTAAAGATAAATAATTAAAGTCTTTAAAAAAAGAGGAAGAAGAATGGCTTAGTGTAAATCCTATAGCTGTTCACAGGTGGGAAGGAATGACTTCTGGGCTCTGGGGAAATTTTCTGGAAGAGGAAGCCTTTGAAAGGAGTCTTGCAGAACGGTCAAATTTGTGCAGAGGTGGTTGTGAGGAGACAAGGAAATTTCAGTTACAGGAAAAGAGAGAAAGCGGGGGAAAGAAGGGGGAGTATTGGGCACAGAAGGGGGGATATCAGGCACAGGTTGGTAAGAACATAGCATGTGTATAATGTGAGCATGGGACATTACTATTGGAAACAGTTATTCCAATATATGACAGGGAATGGCTACTGCTGCATACTGGTCGGTTTCCCACTTTGTATTTACTTATTTTTTTAAATGACAGTTGCCGAACCTGTCTTTTTAAGCACAACTTGGTCCGTTACATGTAAAATTTCATTTTTCATGGACTAGGGTAAGGATTTCAAGTTCAGATAACATAATTGATCTTCTCAGATGTTGGCGTATGGTTATAGAGAATGTCCTGAAAAATATTTTACTCTGGTCTTATTTTTTTTTAAGTCTTTGGTGGCTTATTTAAAGTAAATCTGCAGTCTTTAGATAACTTTATTCTCTTCACCCTTAGAAATTCATTAATCCCTTCAATTGCATTTTCATCTGAACTGCATCCCTGTCGTCAGATCTCCTTCGACATTAGTGTTTGTCTTCCAGGTCTTCTCCTTTGACATTAGTGTTTGTTAGTAATCACTGAGGAATTTCTCTGACTTGGCTATTTATGACTGCTTCTCCCCTAGACAAGCCAGATAAATATGATCCCCGTGACGTGAAAAGGCTACAACAAGATGATAACTGGGTTGAAAGTTACTTATTTTGGAGACATGATGTTGTCGATGAAACACTGAAGATGCTTGATGAGAGTTTTCAGTGGAGGAAAGACATGGCCGTCAACGGTAAGCTGTTCAGTCTACCTTGAACTGTATACTACCTCCTGCATAAATGTTCACTGTTTTACTTTCATCTAATAGTGCTTTTGCAACTATCCTTCGCAGTCATCACAAACATCAGAATCTAATGTTTTATACAGTCCCCATAATACTTTGAAAATAGTGTCATATGGCCCTGGCTGGTGTAGCTCAGTGGATTGACTGCGGGCCTGCAAACCCAGGGGGTCGCCAGTTCGATTCCCGGTCAGGGCACATGCCTGAGTTGTGGGCCTGGTCCCCGGTTGGGGGCACGTGAGAGGCAACCACACATTGATGTTTCTCTATTTCTCTTTCTCCTTCCCTTCCCCTCTCTCTAAAAATAAATAAATAAAATCTTTAAAAAAAAAGAAAGAAAGAAAATAGTGTCATATGGCCATGTCCAAGCTGGATCACTGGAAAGGCAATCAGATCACGAGGGAGCAGAATCACACTCAGGCTCTGGGCTCACAGCAGTCTCCTAATCTGTGCTTGTTCTGTTTGGTGCCATTCAACAATAACAAGACAGCGTCTTCACTACCAAGCCTAGAGATAAGGAGATACCATTTGCCTGTTTTTCTCTGTTGTTGACTTACATCTTCCCCTCTCCCCAGAGTTCCTTCTGCTACTCGGGATTCCATAAGGAATTAATGAACAGGCGTCCCCAAAGAGCAAGCTTATCCCCAGAGATGCCTTTGGCAGCCTTCTTTTAACTGCTAGATTTGAAGGCCTACTTCAACATGGAAATTTTCTCCACAAACGGGAATTTTAAGCCTCAGAGGGGGTTTTATCGTAATCTTCAAGTACATGGAGAACTCTTCTCAGGAATGGTGACCCATTACCTCTCTCCTCCTGAAAATTTAACAAGAAACTGCCATAACTACTGGTTTTGATGGGGGTATACAGAAGGATTTCCTGATCTGGAGAATTGTAAAACCACGGGGTGGCTGAGTCTGGAGACTTAGTACAAAATAGTCAACAGATAAATCCAGAGCACACACCACCCCCAGTCTTCACATTTGTAGAGGGAATCCATCAGAAAGGGAATATTTAAGAAATAATTGGACTCCAAATGTCAAAACTGGAGGCCATTTCAACAAACAACAAAGCATGTATTAATCAAGCAAAGAAATATTAACCTGCTATTTCTAAATCACAAGATAAACTTTTAAACTTAATAGTTTTTCTGAACATAGAATTGCTTGTTGCCAATGGCAAACCGCTGATAGGTGATAAAAGGGGGTGGAGAAAGATACAGAAATCCTTGAAAGTTCTTGGGGAACTAGCAGTGAATGTAACAAAAGCCTTGGAACTCGCTGCCTCAGTCTGTTGGTTATCAGCCACACTAGAGACTGAAAAGGCGTTTTTGTTCCTCCTACTAAAGGGACCAGCATTCTTCTTGAAGTATTTTCCACTTGCCCCAAGAATATAAAATGTATTAAACTGTACCAGATAGCAAACTCTGTAGAAATATATTATTTTGCAAAAGAAACCACAGTGAATTTTTTTTTTTTCATGAATCCTGGGGCCGTAATGTGGATGTTTACTGGCGTGTCCTCGGGAAATTCCCCAGCCATGACAGTATCTGTCTGCAAGTCTTTAGGTGGAACGCAACCAGAACCTGGAAATGTGTCCATGTAAATAATGAGTGAGGTGTCAAAGGGCAATGGATGTTTCTCATTTCTCTCATCTGTGTCTTTATATAGTTTGTTTACTTAGTGAGAAGCACCATTTTTATTGCCATTCTATCCAGATGTTTGCATAAGCTTTATCTTTCTTTACATCAGAACTACTATGCAACTTGAACCTCACATTGTGAGTTTGCTTTTTTTTTTTTAAAAGGCCTCTCTCTAAGTGATAATTACTCATCGAAGTTTATTACTTTTTAGATCTGACTGAATACTCTATTCCCAGATGGTTATTGGAGATTGGAGGCATCTATCTCCACGGTTATGACAAAGAAGGGAACAAGTTGTGTAAGTCCACTTAACCTCTGTACTACCGGCTTTTCATGAATGTGAGATGTTCTTATGTATCTCAACAGAATTAGTAATAGGCGGCACTCTCTCCACACGTACCACCCAGCAAGTTTCCTACAGCTGGGGGTTGTTAGGGCCATCTTGACTGAGCATCAGGTATTAGTAGCGATACTACTGTTTGCGTTATAATAAAACACACGAAGGCAAGTGCTACATCCTCCTGACACAACCAGAAAAGTGGCGTTCAGAGTCATTAACTTCTTTGTCATTTGACTGATATTAAAATTCAACCCAGTATTTTTACGAAAAGCCCTTTTTTGACAGTCCCTAATGATGGATAAATGGACTTTTTTCAAGTTTCCCAGTCTGCTCCCCTTAGCTTCTTCCTCAGTCTGTGTGATAGCAGCAGAAATAGGAACGCTCATTCCTGCTATACCTGAGGACTCTCTTCTCCCCACCTGGTGCAAAATGCAGCTTGGTTTTGTACAGACAGGGGTTTTAGAGCCCCACCCCACACAGAGTCCGCACAACTTGCTCCCCTCTGACGTGCAGTCCGTGCCTGGCCGAACAGTACTCTTTGCCTTTTCCTACCTCTGGCTGCTCCTTCTCAGTCTTCTTTTTTCATTTCTCTCTTTCCGCCTGTCCCTTGAATGTGCTTCCCTGGCTTCCTTCCTTTCTTGGCCTCTTTGAGTCTCCAGCTGATGCAGTCTCCGTGGGTAACCTCCAGTACCTTGCCAGCTTCAGCTGCCTCCCCCAAGCAGCGGTGAGCCCACAGCGTCCCCAGGCCATATGAATTGATTGCCATCAATTCATTGCCAGCGAGCTGCCTCTACCACAACATACGGCTGAACGTCCGCATCCCACCCCCGGGTCTGTCTCTGTGCTGCCCAGCTTAGGCCAGCAACCATTGCTTTCCCCTCCAACAGAGCTTCACTGAGCCCCTCCCCGTTTCCCCGCCACTTCCTCAGTTCAGTCCCTCACTATCCCCTTCCCCCCAATCCCTTCCCAGGGCATCCCCTGCTGGATTTCCTTCTCTGCCTCTTCCAGTCTCCCCTCTGTGCCGCTGCCTGTGAGATGTTGTCAGTAGGAAGATCAGGCCACCTCAGCATTGCATTCAGGGCCGTTCGAGCCCAGCCCTGGCCACATAGCTTCTCCTCTCACCATTCACCACATTTTGTCTCAGCTGCCACCATTCTCAACACTTTGCCACATTCCGCGCACGTGCAGGACACCCACTCACACCTCCATGGTGCTCCTGTCCAGCTTTTCCTCCAAAAGAACATTTTTTTCTAGTGCTTGGCAGAACCGGTGGCTTTTTTTTTTTTTTTGTTAAGCACACTGAAGAGGACTCTTAGGTCATTACCAAATATTGTTTGTTCACCTGTATTTTCTTTCCCTCTTAGTTACATTTCTGTATTTCCTAAGAGGACGGGGGACATAGTTTCCTGCCTGCTACCCTGTAAAGTGCCCAAGTGCACAATATTTCCTCTTCTTAAAAAAGGCAGAGATGTTTTCCATCTGACACACAAGATGAAGTAGAAATGGAGAAATGAAAAGGGAAAGAATGCTCTATGTATACAATGACATTATAATGCCCTACACATTTTTCTTCTTTTTATCTTTATGTTCTGCTAAAAGTATGGATCAGGGTGAAGTATCACATAAAAGACCATAAAACCATCCTGGACAAAAAGAAGCTTATCGCCTTCTGGCTGGAACGTTATGCTAAGAGAGAGAATGGAAAACCCATAACCGTGATGTTTGACCTGTCAGAAACTGGGATCAATAGCATAGTAAGCATTTTTTTTTTAATTCTAAGTCACTGTTCATCGTGGTGTGCTCCCTCCTGTCCTCCCTGGCATTCCCCTTGACCAGATATTGCTATACAATTCAGCTAACCAATTTATGTCCGGGATTTATTCCCCCCGTCCCCTGCTGCATTGTGAGTGAAGTGAAGCATAGAATAGGATTTGCAAAGAAATAAATTTGCTTCAGTGTCTGGCATTGAAACTAGGTTTCCTAGAAGTGTTCCTTGTCTGATACACAGGATATAAGGGTAGGCTGTGGGGGCTGGCAGGGTACTGAGTAGATGTGGTAACAGGGAACTTTTCTAACAAAGTCCGTACCCCACAGCGTCTAGCCCTGTGCCTGGCACAGCATAACGCACCCAGTAAATACTGAGGAAAGTGACGGCTGCTCTCTGTTGTACCATTAGATTCAGACTGTGCTTTCCAGTTACGAAATATTCCCCTGAGTTTTGCACATACAGCACTTTGTGATTTTGTTGGGATTGCTGGTTTCCTTGTGTAGGTCTGTTTTTCGTTTCACTTGGTTAGCTTTGGAAACTTTCTCTCCAGGTGATTTTTCCCAAGCTTGAAAAATAAGTAAAACCTACGGGTCCTTATTTTGGGCCCTTGTGACCTTAGTGGTAACTACAAACCCTTCATCGGGGATGGGGATCCATTAGCACGTGGATTGGAACTGTTGTCTCTTACATTCGAACTCTGGCTCATTCTGGTAGCAGTGAAGTGCCGTGCACACCTGCCTGGGACAGTGTTCAAACCTTTTTGAAAACCCACTTGGCAAAGTATGTTAAGAATCTTAAAGTGACCAGAGGGGAGAGGGGAGGAAATTTCAGGGGAGAAGGGGAAGGGTTTACAGGAACAAGTATAAAGGACACGTGGACAATAACAAGGGGGGCAGTGGAAATGGGAGGGAGGTGGGGAGGGCTTGGGGAGTGGGCTGGGATGGGGGTAAAAGGCAGAAAACTGCACTTGAACAACAATTAAAATAATAATAAAAAAGAATCTTAAAGTGTTTGCATTCATACTGTTTGTCTGGTAACTAACTTCCGGAAGTCTATTCTAATGAAAGAATCTTGAGTACAGAAAAAGCGCTATGCACCAGCATGGTTTTTCAGAGTGGGATGTGAAATAGCAAAAAGTTAGACAAAATGTGAATGTCAGCATGGGGCAATGGTAGACTGTGGTGTTGTAATGGATGCAGTATGTGTAATGGTGTTCATAATGGATTTGTAGTACTATTGGAAAATACCTTTCTGAAAAATGTTTTTTAATTCTCCCCCGAAGATATGTTTATTGCTGAGAGAGAGAGGAAGGTGGGGGAGCGAGAGGGGAGAGAGACATTGATATGAGAGAGAAAGATTGATGAGTCACCTCCTGCACATGCCCTGAGACTGGGGACCACACCCACAACCCAGGCACGTGCCGACCCCCGTTGACCACAGCCTTTTGGTGTATGGGACGACGCTGCAACTAACTGAGCCACCCGGCCAGGGCAGAAAGTACCTTTTTTTTTTTTTAATGAAACCAGCAACCAGATTATATCGTAGTGAAACCTACCCCCCAAAAGGAAACCTTAGACATTAAAAAAGACAAAACAACAAAAAACAGACTAGGGAGAATCACTAGGGAGAACTAGAGATGAGTTTTGGGTGGTGGAACCACAGAATTTTTTTTCTTCTTCATTCATCTATATTTTAAGACTTCATTGCCCTGGATTTTTTTTCAATGTAATTTCTGTATCATTGAGTTTTAAATTACAGAGTAAATCATTTTATGCCCAAAATCGAAATCAAAATGCCTGTGTAAATAATATTTCTTAAAAGTAAATCATAATTCTGTTATCTTTTATGGATAATAATTTTCTAATTATTAACCAAGATTCATGGAAAATACATGTTAATGTTTTTTATAGCCAAATACAGGGGCAAAGAATTGACTTGAACTGTCTGCTTTTTTTTTCAAGCTACTAAAGATATGCTACCTCATTATCTTCAATTCATAAATAAGGTTTATTTGCATGACTAAATATTTAAATCAGTACTGTTTTTATTTTTTTAAAGATTTTATTTATTTATCTTTAAGGCGGAAGGGAAGGAGAGAGGGAGAGAAATATCAATGTATGGTTGCCTCTCGTGGGTCCCCTGCTGGGAACTGGCCTGCAACCCAGGCATGTGCCCTGACTGGGAATTGAACCATGATCCTTTGGTTCACAGACCTGCGCTCAACCCACTGAGCCCAGGGCAAAATCAGTATTGTTTTTAAATACTTGAATCTTACTGAATTATTTTTATATATCACCCTAATGACTCACAAAGGGTTTAGGTTGGCTTACAAGGATGCATTGCATACAGAAGTACAAAGCAAGAAATTTAAACAATTATTTGTTAGAGCTGGCTGCTAATTTACCTGTCAGCTTTCAGCTGCCCACCTGAAAGCAATGGGATCCTTTAACATTGCTTAGAGGCCATACTTTAAACCCAGCATCTTAGGAGAACTATATGCATTCCTAATACTTAAACTAGATAGAAAAGTCTTTCATGGGTCCTCAAAGGGAGGACATTTTACAAGATAATGAATAGCATCCTTGAAAACATTCTTGAGGAATGCAGACCAATAGTTTCATGGAGCTTTTTTATGTAGCACTCACTAATACATACACACACCATAGACATCCCATCAGATCCACTTGAATTAACAGTAACTTCAGGCTTTATAAGCAAGACCATTCAATTACATAGAAGAGGTAAACAAGAACACTGGATAAAGGCTTTTTAGGCAAAGTCTCTGGGGGCCAGAGATCATATAGTAGGTAACCAAATTTATATGTAAGTAGTTATTGAGGTATTTCTTGGACTCTTAACTACAAATTATTAAGCTCTATACATAGTAGCTATAATGATTAGTTTATAAAGGTATCATTACAGAGTAGGATGTATCCCATAATACTTAAAATTGGTAAGGATACTTGCTTACAGTTTACTACAGTTAAAGATCCTGCAATCCACATACTAGGAATGTCTTTATAGGTGCTCTAGGAAAACCCACCTTTCAGTAATTGATGGGTTCAAGTTTGCCTGGTTACATGTATCTTTCATCCTATAGACCTTATAAGATGGCTGATCAGCATTAGTAAGTCAGCGTTTGGCCGTGGAATAACATGGAATGAAATGATCCTTATGAATAGTTATCCTAATAACCTGATTTCACGTTGTTGTGTTCAGTGCAGTGGAATCAACCAGATAGCTATATTTATACAGTCTTCCAGAAATTGAAGTCAAATGCCCTGGGTGGTGTGGCTCAGTGGATTGAGTGTCAGACTGCGAAACAAAGGGTTGCATGTCCCATTCCCAGTCAGGGCACGTGCCTAGGTTGCAGGCCAGGTCCCCAGTAGGGGGTGTGCAAGGGGCAACCACACATTGATGTTTCTCTCCCTCTCTTTCTCTCTTCCTCTCTCTAAAACAAATAAAATATTTTAAAAAGAAGAAGAAATTGAAGTCAATGAACAGCACTTGAATGTAAACTGAGAAATTCTAATTGTAGTCCTAGGTCCCAAAATAAGAGGAAAGAAGCTAGAAGTGAAATAGATACAGCAGGCCAATATGATCAGATTAATTGTTGAGTAAAATATTAATATATTTTATTGAAGCTATTATGAGGTGTAGAAATTAGCCTTAAAAGCAAATACAGCAGAACTTATGTACATATGCATTGTTATCCCGAGTAGTCAGGTTGTAAACTGTATACCTATTTCAATAATTCTTTAACTGTTCAACAGTTTTTTAGAATTTTTCTATGGGAATTGCTTTTAGATCATTTTATAATGCCATGCTACCTTAGCAGCCTGAGGTATCGAAGTAGTTTGAGGTGAAATAAGTGATATTTAAGCTTCTGATTTTTTAACTCAATTTTAGGACTGATTATTGTAAGTAGTTTAATGACTTAAAACCTTAATTCTTGGGAATATATATATTTCTATATGAGCTTATTTTTAAAGAATTTAATAACTGTCTCATGTGTATTTAATAATTTATCACCTTTAGAAATGTATAGTTTAAAATTCTCTAATGTGGACCAGTCTTAAAGATTTAAATGTATAATTTTTTTTTAGGACATGGATTTTGTACGCTTTATCATCAACTGCTTTAAGATTTATTACCCTAAATACCTCTGTAAGTAACTTATTCCTTTATAGAAATATGAAATGTAGAAACTGTAAACAATGTGTGAGAATTGTGTATTACAGACTTTAATAGCTGAAACATTGTTTTCTGATGAAGAGCTTAAATGTGTTCATAGAAGTTTAAGTGCATATTGTAGGTACAGGGAAAGTTTTTCATAAATAATCATTTTCCTTAAGAGTTTAAGTTCTAAACTGTACATATGGCATCCTATTACATACATGCATGCACACATATAGGAACATAAAAACATTTATTTACAAGATTATCCCAATTTTAGTGATCTTTCAATTGAAAAATTCCTTTCAAATATTTATTATATAGAACTTCCTACATACAAGGGAACAGGTAAGCAACACATGTTATAACATGGACTGTGATAAGCTATAGTCATACATCCAGTACATTTTGTTACTAATTGGTAGTTACAAATTGTCATTGAGTAAACGCTTGACTAAAGTATACCACATTTGAACTGGCATTTGGAGTTTGTTTTTAATTGTGATTCTATCATTAATTGCCTGAATGAAGAACCCCTAAATCTTACTTATTTTCGATTTACTGGATTTATATGATGGTTTTCCCCTGGAGAAATGAAGATGCCTTCCCACATAAATAGTTAAATATTTTTAACCTCAGTGGGTTGAATATGAAAAGACAAAAGAGAGGCAACAGGGGCGTCAGCAAATGGAAACTCTCAGGTCCGCCTAGGTGCACCCTGGCAAGTAGCACAAACAGGGTCTTTTAGGACTTGTGACTCAGGGGATACTACAGCATAAAATCCCCAAGTCATCTTACTGTAGCATGCTTTTGCATTATTATTAACATGAAGTGCAGAATAGACAAGAACCGTCATAGATCTATTGGCATATTTATTGGAACTGTTGTCTCTTATACCTTCAAAACTTTGGCCGTAGTGTCTTCAGAGAACGTAGTCATGAATGTTTTCAGGAAAAGACAGTGTTTGGTTTGGGGAACCTGCGGGATCTGAATTCTTCCTGGATCTAGCATGTCCCCTGGTTCATTAAAGCTTGCTGAGCAGTGCCAGTCAGGGGTCACTAGGGAATCAGCACCCCACATTGTTAGCTTGCTTCTCTTATGTGCAAAATGAAGTAAAATGTTCACTTCTTTATTGAACTATCTAATGGAGTTTGTGAAGAGCCATTTATAAATAAGTAGTATTAGTATTACCTTATAAAACACATCCAAGATTTTTTTTTTGAGAAACCTATTAATAAATTCACGGCACAATACAAAGATGAATTAGAATCATTCCAGTTAATTAGAGAAAATGTATATATTCTACCTATATAATGTAATTTTGCAGACACTGAATTTTGTAGCATCTTAAATTGGTTATGCTTCAAAATCTGTCATGAAATATACGTATTATTTCTTAATATCTTGAGTCCAAATCTTTTTACACATACCTCAGATGAAGACTCAAGTATTAAGTACCAGGGTACCTCATTGCAAATACCTTGTTCTTTATGTATATTTTACTGTCCGACACTAATATAATTATTCTAGCAAGTTCTCTGCTAAGAGAAGAATGAAATTACATTTTGATTCTTCTGAAATATAAGAATAAATTGGATATCAAAATCCCCTTTGTGTTTTCTGATTCTTTCTCACAATAGGGCTGTTTAACATCTTCATCAAAGTATGCAAATAATGCCCTGGCTGCTGTGACTCAGTGCATTGAGCACCAGCCTGTGAATGGAAAGGCCACCGGTTCAGTTCCCGGTCAGGACACGTGCCTGGGTTGTGGACCAGGTGCCTAGTTGGGGGCGTGTGAGAGGCAACCAATGGATGTATCTTGTGCATCAATGCTTCTCCCCCTCTTTCCCTTCCCCTCTTTCTAAGAATAAACAAAATCTTTCTTAAGTATGCAAATAATATTCCATAAACTTTATAATGATTGGCTTCCTGGAACTTAACAATATTAAGAAAAGTGGAAATAATTTTTTTCTTAAAATATGGTGATTTATTAAAATGGTGGCAGCAACTGTGAGAGTGGTTTAAAAATCTCTAGAAAATTATCATTGAAAGTATAAATTAGAGTTGAACTTGTTTTAAAGTTCAGTGGACTTCGGCATAATATGACATGCCAGATCCAAAGACTCCATTTACCCACTTACATTTAGATCATCATTTTTTCTAGGTCAGGTATAAGCGATACTACTATAGTGGTACTAAGTCACGATTAATGAATTTTTTCTTCATTTCATCTTTCAGCAAAAATAGTGATCTTTGATATGCCTTGGATAATGAACGGTGAGCATATTACTTATACTTTCTAAAACAAAATGTCTGATTTCCTTTTTTCTTCGCCAATTTAGCCACATTTGTATGGTCATTTTAAAAAGTTTATATTTTGCTTGGGACATACTCTTAAGAGGCTAGAGCTAGAACACTCAAAGGCTGTTCCTAAGCAAATTGGGCTAACTTGCAACCCCTGGGAACACCACTGGTCTTCCCTAAAAATGGCCTCAGGAGGTTCAACCACTCAGGCAAAACTCTAGTCAGAAGCCTCAGTCTGGCACCCACAGATGGGGTGTTTCAAAGAATACAGGCCTTGGCTAGATTTTCTCATGAGCTTCAGGAGTTGAGGACGAAGGTAGGATGAATCTGAAATTTGTTTCAAATCTCTGTAGTCGCATAGCCCTTAGGACGGTTATAATAAGTGGAACCTCGGTTCTTGAACCTAATTTGTTCCGGAAGGCTGTTCGACAAGCAATTTGTTTGAAAACCAGATCACTTTTTTCCCCACCAGAAATACTGTATCCGCATAAAAGGGTTATCAGGTCGAGAACTGAAGTTTTGTATAACAACCGAGACATGTTTTCCATGCAAACTTGGTCGAGAACTGAACTGAGATGGGAGATGTTCGAGAACCGAGGTTGGACTGTGTATTTTTTGATAAAAATTTTTAAACTACTGAAAAACACTAGTAATGAAAAACACTTCTCCCAAAAAAAAGCCCAGGACCTAATGGCCTCACTAGTCAGTTCTACCAAATATGTGAAGAAGAAGCAACACCAATCCTTTGTAAATTCTTCCAAAAAACCCAGAAGAGGAACAATTCCCAGTTCATTGAATGAGCAAGTATATCCCTAATAACATACATCACAGGACAACTACAGACCAAGTACCCCTTATGACTACGGATGGACCAACCCTCAATAAAGTACTAAGAAACTGACTCTAGCAATATAAAAAGGATTCTACACCATGACCAACACAGATTTATCTCAGGAATGCAAAGTCAGTTCAACATAAGAAAACCAGTGTTATCCAACATATTCATAGGCTGAAAGGGGAAAAAAAAACACATGATTATCTCCATAGACACAGGAAAAAGGCATTTGAAAAAATTCAGTACAGTCTCATGACAAACACACTCAAGAAAGTAGGAATAGAAAGCAAGCACAAATAATTGAAACAGTTGTGAAGTTAGGGGGACCACAGTGCTCCACACTGGGCTACTACCCTCACTTCTGACACCAACTGTAAGTTCAGGGGGTTCCCAAAACCACTCTCACTCGGGTTTACCAGAATGACTTACGTAACTCACTGAAAGCTGTTACACTCACAGTTACAGCTTATTACAGAAATACGGTTCAGATTAAAATTAGCCAGGGGAAGAAAAACAGTGGCACCCGGGTAAGTACCAAGTGCAGAGCAAGTTCATTGTCCGCCATCAGTACGTGGCAGCACCCATCGGGTATTGCCAGCCGGGGAAGATCACCCAAACCACAGTGTTCACAGTTTTTACTGGGCTTCGTTACGTAGGCCCTGCTGATTTCCCACAATGTCTTATCTCAGCCTCCAGTGTCTCTAGGGCTCTACTGTCACTGTGGGACACAAAGCCCCCACCCTAAGTTGTATTGTTCCAGTGTGACCCAAGGTCCCCAGACAAACAAAGACACTGCTGGCAGGCGTGAAGATTATCTCCCAGCAGCTGAAGACAAAGGCCAGACATTTCTTGGAAAAAGGTTAATTCTTTGCTACACAGAAGATAACTTCATCAGCCTGATAAAAGGCATCTTTGTGAAACCTGCATTTATGAAATCCCATAGCTAACATGGAGTAATGCTAACCGTATTTGCAGGTGACATAATCTTCCGTATGCAAAATTTTGAGGAATACAAACACTAAAGAAACTTACAAGTAATCAACAAGTTCAGCAAGGTGGCACAAGGCCAATACAAAAAATCGATTGTATTTCTATATACTCACAGTGAATAATCCAAAAGTGAAATTAAGAGAACGATCCAATTTATAATAGTATCACAAACAATGAAATCCTTACAAATAAAATTAGTCAAAAGAGTTCAAGACTTACACACTGAAAACTACAAAACACCATTGAAGGATATTCAAGATTTAGGTAAACAGGCGCCTCTTATTCAGGGATTGGAAGACCTAATATTTTTAAGACGACAGTGCTTTCTGAATTGATCAACATATTCAATGCAGCCCGTCAGAGTCCCAGCTGTCTTTTTTTTTTTTTTTAACAAACTGACTAGCTTGCCCTTAAATTGAAACAGAAATGCAAGGGATCCAGGGTGGTAAAAATAATCTTGAAAAAGAACAATGAAATTGAAGGACTCACACTCTTCAATTCAAAACTCACTACAACGCTATAGTAAGTACGATGTTGTGGTATGGACATAAGGACAGATACAAAAGTAAGTAAAATAGAATTGGGAGCCCAAAAAGACACTCTGACATTTATGGTTAATTGATTTTTTGACGGTGCCAAAACAATTCAGTGGAGGGAACAATAGTCTTTTTAATAATACTGGAACAACTGAACATTTCTATTCAAAAGAATGAAGTTGGACCTCCCATCATATAGAAAAATTAAATATAGGAGTTAAAACTGTAAAACCCTTCAAATAAACCATAGGAGTAAACCTTTATGACCTTAGTTTAGGCAGTGGTTTCTTACATAGGGCACCAAAAAAACCACAAGTGACAAAAGAAAAAAAAATAGATATATTTTGGACTTTGTTAAAATTTAAAACTTTTGTTCCCCAAAGAATACCATCAAGAAGGTGAAAACACAGCTCCAGAATGAAATAAAGTCTTTACGGATCATATATTTGATAAAGGACTTGTGTTTGTAATATATAAGTAACTTTTATAATGCAATAATACAAAGACAAATGACCCAATTAGAAAGGACGCAAGATTTGAATAGGCATTTTCCCAAAGAAGATATGCAAATGACAGTAAACACATGACAAGATGCTCAACATGAGTCGTTAAAGAAATTCATGTCAAAACAACCACACGAACAAATTTTAGCCCACACTGAAGACCTGGGTTAGGAGCAACAGTAAATTCATTGAGAAAGAATTGAAAAGAACTTAATAAAGTGACCGTTTTTTTCTTCAGCTGCTTTCAGAATTGTGAAATCCTGGCTGGGCCCAGAAGCAGTGAGTTTGTTGAAGTTCACAAGTAAAAATGAAGTCCAAGACTATGTCAGTGTAGAATTCCTGCCTCCCCACATGGGTGGAACTGTAAGTATAGTTACCTCGAGACTTGTTTCTAAAATAAGACCGGGCCACGGCACGTTAGGCTGTCTTCTTTCCTCAGAGAAAAAGGGAACGCAATGTCGTAACACCCAAAGAAAGATCACAGATCCCCCAAAATAGCAAGCAGGGTTACACTTTTCAAGGTTTCAAGTTGTTAAGATTGCTATTTTTGGATGGTTCGAACCTGAAAAGTGTTCGGTAAAAAGAAGTATTCAGTGAATCTACTGCTATCCCAACGCCCCAGTTCCCCTTATTATATTTCCAGGGATCTCTGGTGCCTGTTTAAGCAACTGTAGAGTATATGTAATATACGTATAAGCAGATACTGTGTATATGTAATTCTTCCTCCTACCCATCTCTTTTTAACAAGTAGTAAGTTTCAATACTATTGTGTTTCCTGCTTTTTTCTTTACAACATGTCTCACAGACCTTTCCAAATCAATATGCAACAAGCAGTCTTACTCTCATTCCCAGCTGCGTAGTATCCAGTGTCTAGAGATGAACCGTAAATTATTTAATTAATAACCATTAGGTATTTGGTTTCCTTTTGATGTGTCTTTAGTTTGTTTCCAATAGTTTACTATTGGACAATCTTGTTTGAATTTAAAAGATAATATATACTATCAACAGTTTTAGAAATGATTTCACTACTTACAAATAAGAGACCAGGAGTAAGTAGGTATGTGTTAAATTCTTAAGACTGTGTAAGAGTGAAACATATTGTGATAATGACTTTATAAATTGTGAAACCTATAGAATTGTTATGCTTTGGGTTAGCTTGATTGACAATATTTTTATTTGATTTTTATAATCTACCTTGTTTATTGCCTTCCCGGCAAAATTGTATTCAACCAGAACCAAGGGGATAGCAAGATGAGAAGCTGGTATGTGTTATCTTTGATTTTTAAAAAACTTGAATATTTTTAATTTGAAATTTGATGCTTTCCTATTCTGAAACATCGTACTTCGTATTTTAACCTAGAAAAACCAGTGTATGCGTCATTTCAGGTACTACCCTTGGTTCAAATGGTAATTTGATTGATTTGTCATTTTTACAGTTTTCCCATAGAATTGTTGTATCTTAAAATTGATAGCATTTAGTAAAATCTATATTCATTTTTAGAGGTATAAAAGGTTACTTTGTTTCCCTTCTCTGATATAAGTGGCATATTTCTTCGGGATTGTAGTAAAAATTGTAGTTAGGACTACTATTTTTTCACAATTTTTGTTTTGTTTTGTTTTTGGAAAGTAATAGTTGCACATGATTTTTTTTTTTAAAAAAACAGCAAACAATACCCAAGACCGAAAAGTGTAACGGTGCAATGAAAGGCACATCCCCCTCCCCAGCTTACCACCCGCTGTTTTTATCCAGAGGCAGCACTTGTCTCCGGGTTCTCACTCCTTCCACGACGCTCTTCCATGATACTCTTTCACACGGTGATCACAGACCATATACATAGTGTTGTGGTTTTGTTTTTTTTTTACAGCATTTATTTTTAGCTTATGCCTTATTGATTCACAGACATCGACCTGATTCATTAAGCCCTTGCAGGACATGCCACTGTGTAGATATGATGTAACTTAATCAATTCTCTTTTGAAGGTACATTACTTATGTTCTAATCTTTGGCCATTACTAATAGCGCTGCAGTAATTATCCTGGTAAATAACTCCTGGTACACAGGTGCACAGGTCTAGAAGTAAAATCATCAGGTCAGTGGGTATATGTAGTGTTTAATTTTCATAACTCTTGCCAATTTCCCTCTTAAAGAGATTGTGTCCATTTACCAATAACATGTGAAAATGCCGGAACCACGTTCTTGCCAACATCGTGTATTCTCATGTTTGACAGTCTCAGGTGGAAAATATTTCATTATAGTATTGATTTGCATTTCTTTTATTGTGAGTGATGCTGAGCATGTTTTAGTGATTTAAAAGGCAGTCTTCATTGTGTCAATGAACTGTATCATTCCTATATTCCTTGTTTTGTTGCATTATTCTTTCCTTGTTATTTGTGTATATTAACAAAAGCTGTATTTTGTTTCTGACATGTGTGGTGCATATTTTCCCAGTTTATGGCCTTTTTAGGAAAATGTGCCCAATATTTACCAATATTTGCATGCCTTCTAGGTTTTGTGCTATGCTTAGAAAGGCTATCCCTACTTAGGTTGGCTTTTTTTTTTTAATTTTTAAAAAGGTTTTATTTTTGGAGAGGGGAAGGGAGGAAGAAGGAGAGGGAGAGAATCATCCATGTGTGGTTGCCTCTCGAGTGCCCCCCACCGAGGACCTGGCCCACACCACAGGCATGTGCCCTGACTGGGAATCGAACTGGCGACCCTTAGGTTCACAGGCTGACGTTCAATGCATTGTGCCACACCAGCCAGGGCAGGTTGTATTTTTCTTTTTTAATCCTCCTGTGTGGTGTTCTGGACCTTATATGGTTTTAAAAAAATAAATTCACATACTTGCAGGCACACTTAAAGCTTTCATCCATCCGAAATTCTTTTTGATGTAAAAGAGTGAGCTAAAGATCCAGCTTGGTTGTTTTTACAGATGGCTAGCCAATTGTCCCACACCACTCAGTACTTTTTCCCTTTTGGTTTAAGTCTAATTCTATCTGTTTTCTTGGCTAAAGGATTGGATTTCAGTTTTACTGAGACAGGTATTTTCCTGCCCACCCTTTAGCTGGCTGATCCAAAATTCTTTTCTTCTAGGATCCATTCAAGTACAGCTATCCACCACTAGTAGATGATGATTTTCAGACGCCATTGTGTGAAAACGGGCCTATTGCCAGTGAGGATGAAGCGTCAAGTAAGGAAGATATAGAAAGTGATGGCAAAGACACCTTGGAAACAATTTCCAATGAAGAACAAACATCTCTTCTGAAAAAGGTGATTTTAAGAATAAAGTGAAACTGAGTCAAAAACTGTAAGCTGGCCCCAATTCTAGTAGCTTGCTATGTGATTTGGGATAGTTCACTTACCTCTCTGTCCTTCTGCTTCTTTGTATGTAAAAAGAAAGAGGGATCGGATGGGCTGATGCCATTTTTGTCTAAAAATTGGCCAAATGCACCTGGAAGGAATTGCTTTTTTCTAAAATATTTCTATTTATCTGAAATAAAAGTCATTAAAACCTTGCCTTGATCTGCTTCCTCTCTGTCTCATATTTTAAAAAGCAGTTAGTTGTCATGTTGTAATTGGGGCCTTGATAGATAAATACATTATAATTTACAACAAATTGAAACACTCTTAAGGGGGGGAAGGAAGGACCATGTTATATTTTCCACAGTGACATTTACAGTAGGTGCTCAATTATGTTGATGTAAAGTTAATATATATTAAATATATAATTGAGATATAATAAAGCCATGTTAAAGGTTATAATTTGGATGGAATCAATATAATGTTGACTTGTGTCCTAATGACCTGCCCAACCATCAGGTATGAAACTAAATTTCTTTTTTTTGTTTTGTTTTGTTTTGTTTTGTTTTAATCATTGTTCAAGTACAAAACTAAATTTCTGTATCTTTTCTTTCTTCATAATTTCTTTTGTCTTTAGATAAACATAAGCGAACCTACTTCCAAAGCAGAAGAAAATGAAAAAGTTGATTCCAAGATAAAAGCTGTCAAGAAACCATTGAGTGTGTTTAAAGGGCCCTTATTACACATCAGGTACTAGTGGGAGATTTTATTAGCTATGCTTTTGTAACATATTTTGATCATCTTGAGGGAACTACGAAGTAAGAAAACTTCTATACTGTTTTTGAAACTGGAGAAATACAAAATTAACGGTTATGTTAATAACCGTTAGACTCACCTTAGTTTCCAGACATTGTGAATATTTTTAGCTACTTTTGTGTTATTTATTCCATTGAGTGCGTTTAAAGGGCCCTCATACCATATCAGGTAATAAAAGTGAATATTCATATATTAACAGTTAATGTGAATGGCAGGTATTTTTCTCAGTTAACTGATACTGTTAGACTTGCACAAGTTCAAAGATGCCAGAAACAACACTGAAATGTAGGTACTTACCAATCTGACTTTCCAAAAGCTGAAGCTGGATCAGAAAAATAGGGGTTTTTTTCTTGAGGCCAAATTTCAGCTCATCTCTAGTTTTGTGTCTAGGTTATACAATTCAAAAGATGCAGGATTGTTTCTTTATCATGACATAAAGAGCCCTTTCTCACTAATGATACTTTTGGCTGGTAAATCTATCTAGCCTTATGTAACTATTGCTCTACCATCTCTCTTTAATGATGACCTACTAGATCATTTCCTATGCCTGTACTTGAAACCTTCTATGTAACTATGAACAATACGGCTAACGTTTTAAAAACTGAATCTGAGATTGTCTAATTGACAAGATTCGTATGTTACAACATGTTTTGATTACTGTTACATTTGGGGTTGTTGTGTGGGGGAGAGAGAGAGAAAGAGGGAGAAACGGTGGGGGGAGAGAAACAGAAATACACACACTGCGTGTTCTGTTTTCCGTGGGTTTTCTTTGCCATTTTCCCTCTTTGGAGTTGGTTTCCCATGTTTCCTTCAACCGGTTTAGAAGTTACACCTCTGTTTTTTCACCGGAGGCCTGTCAAAAATGCAGGTCCTGGCTTATAAACATTTATAAAGGTATGGCCAGAAGACCTTGGTAGGGAGAAAGCCGAAGTAGAACTCAGGGCTCTGCCATTCTCTGCCTCTGCTCCAAGAAAGTCTCAGCATTTCTACACGCGCCTGAGGACCCAGCCGAGGTCTGCCTCCCTGGAGCTTCTCCCAGTTGCTGTGCTGGTGAACCGAGAGCGGTTCTGAGATCCAAAACCTTCCTGTCTTTTCTGCGGCATTATTTTGGATCGAATCTGAAATGGAAACCAGCAACCCTCCTCATTTACTGACTTGTCCAAAGCTGGGGGCAAAGCCCTCCCGGAAGAGCACTTCCTTAAAAATGTGCATTCTCTAGATGAATAAACATCTTTGATAGGAGCACACTGCAGAGCTACATGACGAATTCACCCTTTTATCTACAAACAAAAACATTCTCCATTGTTTGCAGGCACCTGATGCAATTTGGCCAATGTTGAACTAAACTAAACAAACTTCGCTGAAGTCTTCTTGTTTTCATTGTAGGTCACGGGCATTGCAGTGGCCAAGAATAGTAAAATTTGCATTTTGAGACTCTCTGATTTTACTGTTTGACAAGTTCTTCCTGCACTTCTCACCCCAGTTTTTTTTTTCTTCTTACTATTACAAAGAAAAAGCCTGTATTAGTAAGAAATTATTCTGTTGCTTGAATACATCTGTAATGATCTTCCTTCTTAAATTATGTTGTTCTCCTTTGGTGTATAAAAATATGGCCCACTGTAATCTGTTTGTAATTAGATAAAGCTGAAGCAGCAATTCTATCTTTGCTATGATTACTATCTACAACATAAAGAGTTTAAGTAAATGTACCTTACGTTGGGGCTAATTATGGGACTAATGCATAATCTTCCTAGTTCTCTCTCTGTTCCTTCTTATTTTGCCTTTGATCTTGGGAAAAACATAGGGCTTTTTAAATAGCATGCATTGAATCAGTAAGATTAGAATACAAAATATTAGATAATTTTGTAATCTTGTCTTCTTTGATCCAATGTCTTTATACAAATGTGCACAAAATATTAACCAAATGTTTTTCTTCAAGCTAGATTAGGATTGCCATTTATTCTGAGTAATACAAATGCTTTATGTTTTTGTATTAGCCCAGCGGAAGAACTGTATTTCGGAAGTGCAGAATCTGGAGAGAAGAAAACTTTAATAGTGTTGACAAATGTAACCAAAAATGTAGTGGCATTTAAGGTACATTTCTGAAAGATGAGATAAGTTATGTGTGAAAATTTGGCATGGGGAGTGACTTTAGACATTTTCATTGAAAGGTTGATCATTTTGAACTTGCACAATGGTTTCATTTATAATCTTTTTTTAGGCATGTTATATTGCCTTCTAGTTCTACCCACGTGGCATAGCTTATCTGAAGTTTTTCCTGGGATCTATATTTTAATATTTCATTTGCAGTAATAGGCTAATACATAAATTAATCCCAGGGTTTAACGTTTCTTATAAATAAAAAAACCCAAGGAGAATCATTTTTCATTATATGAATAATTCTTAGTAACTGTGAAAAATAAAGCTATAAAATCAAATATGCATTTCCTTCCCAGTGTAGCATATTCAGGAGTACTAGTTTATACTGGATACTGACCTGAAACTGAGTATCACTTGTAACAAGACTGAGTCCGCCACCACCCCATATTGTAGGCATTGCTTCCTTAAATCATCCATTGAATTAAAATTTAACCACTAGAATGTCTGGATGTCGTTTAATTATCTGCTGTTTTTTAAATTTCCATGCAGTATTGTAATATGTACAGTTTTTGGAATTTGTGTTATAAAATTCAGGTGATTAGCAGATGATATTTAACAGATACGGAGTAATTATTTTATTTAAGAGGAAGGCTAAGTGACAATTGGACTTAAAAGATGAGTAAATATTTTTTAATTAGCTCGAGATGCTTTTTTTCCTAGTGGCGGGGAAAAATACATTCTATGCATAATCACCAAAGCTTATTTTATAAATTTTGGCAATGATTAACTGCTGATTTTGTCAAAAGCCCCTTCTAAGCCATTTGCCCCCAAAAGCATGAAGGTGATCATGTGACGCCTGTGTTTACGCACAGGTGCGAACAACCGCTCCAGAAAAATACAGAGTCAAGCCGAGCAACAGCAGCTGTGACCCCGGTGCCTCGGTGGATATCATTGTGTCTCCCCACGGGGGTAAGTCGTCACGGGATAGCCACTGCCCTGTAGACCTCTATTTCCCATGTGTAAAATGAGATAGGCAAACGGTCTCCAAAGTCCTTCCCACCATTCAATAACTGTTAATTCTTCTTGAATGTGTAACATTGCTTAAACTGATGCCAGTTGAAATCAAACATCAAAAAGGAAGTCCTCATTTTTTAGAACTTTTTTTTAAGGTAGTTCCATATCCTTATCTTTAATTTTTTTTTCCTAGAATAATGCCTTAAGCCACATATCTAATCCGTTGTAAAGATTCCTGTTTACATAATGAGCTGCCCTTTCGGAATGCAGGTTTAACGGTGTCCGCCCAAGACCGGTTTCTGATAATGGCTGCAGAAATGGAGCCGTCGTCCGGCTCGGGCCCCGCAGAATTGACGCAGTTCTGGAAAGAAGTGCCCAGGAACAAAGTGATGGAGCACAGGTACGGTGTCCACTCGCGGGCATCCCAGTGCGGTGGGAAGAATCAGAGAGAGAGGAATGAGCCCGCGTGGGCTGGGCAGGCACAGCTTCCTTCGAGAGTTTGGCACACGCCAAGCGCGCAGTGAGGGCCAGGTGCTGCGAGGCTGTGGGAGTGAGTTTCACTGTCTCCGGGAAGGAGGCCTGGAGTCTGTCAAGGTGGTTGCTGACAGCAGACGCTGGCTTGCAGGCCAGTGCAAGAATCGGGATGTGTCGCCACACAGATCTTGTCTGAAAACTGCAGTACAGGCACGGGTGGGAGGAATATGACCCAGCAGCCCGCCAAGGGCCCTGTGGGTAGGGACGGAGTGAGCACTGATCTTTGTGACCCTTCTCTAAATTGGGTAGACTCCTTGTGAAAGCGGGGGTGAGGAGAGCCTTGTCATTCCATCTTGCTAAGGAAGTCCCTAACGCCAGGGATGTCACCGTATCCCTCTGTCCTCCTTTCAGTTTGGTCTTTCCATAGATACAGCAAGACAAGTGTTTGAGATGAGAGCACTCTAAAAATGTTTTTCAAACACAGAAGATTTTCCAGTTCAAAGGATCTATCCCCTGGCCATTGATGAGTAGGCTCTTACGTTCATCTCAATAGCAACTCACACCAATAAGCCTTTTTGTGGCTTAAACGTGGGTGCAAGAGGTATCCCAAAAGAGGAATCGACAAATGCAGTCCTCACAAGACCAGAAAGTCCACTCCCAGGGTTAGCATGAGAAAGCCAGTTCTTATTGTCTCGGGCGGTACAAGACGGTCTAGTGCAAACATGTCTCCGGTTTCCCACAAGAGAGTGAGAGGCCTCCAGTCACAGACCCGCTGATCCGCACCAGGCGGCTGCGTACTGGCGTGGGCCGTGCCCAGCACTTACAGGACAGGGAAGGGTGAAGCAACAAAGGCCCTTGTGGCCTGGGACCTCTGGCGACAAACTCCCTCGGAACTGGCACAGTCAGACAAGAAAAGCAGCTGCTTATCACTTTGTGTCTTGGCTCTCCGAGCTATTCAGCTGGCTGCCACGTGCATGTATCTCTCCAGAGAAAATACTCTTACTGGTCCCAAAGCCAAGGTCTCCAGACATAGAACTAGACCAAAGGAACACCCCATTATGCCTATGGTTCTTCTCCTTCCGACAAAGGAAAAGACTTTGGGTGAGAATTCTTACCCCTTCGCCAGCTTCTGCCGGCTTCCAGGATCCAGCCTGCCGGCTCCCAGGCGAGTGTGGTGTCTGAGCAGGCCCCATAGTCGGTCACCAAACTGCAGGAAAGGGAACATAATTTTGCTTGACCCTTCGACGTTCTCGGCTGAGCCTCCTCCCCTCCAGTCAAAGCCAGACAACAGGGGAAAACCGGAAGTTTGATGGCACATATATCCTATGTGCATGGGAGGGACCAAGAATCAGTAAAACTCCCCCAAATGGCCCAAGCTCCCGCCTTCGACACCATCTCCAGCTACAGATAAACAGATGTTGGGGTGAAGGAATCAGTTACGGGGGTTATCAAGTGTATCAGACAAGAGGAAGGCTGTCAGGTAGATTGGGGTCAGCACTTTCTCCGTCGATAAGAATTTCTAGAGATTTAGTGTTCTTTCTGGTACAGGGAGGGAGACACCCTTAACAATGGGCATTTCCCTTATAAATGTAACTCTTTCTTACAAAAGGGGAACTTCCTGGTTTTCAGAGCTTTTCCAGTGTCTGCCGTTTCTTTATTAAAAAAAAAAACAGTTCAAAACATTTGGGGGCGCTACATTTTGTCCGCTTCAAAGATACAGATACTCACTGAGCTGCCACCGTAGCTGAATCCGGGGGAAAGGAATGAGTATTTTCACCTTTGTTACATATACTTCTTGTGGGGTTTTTTTTTCTATTCTATAGTTTACCTTTTTTTTTTTTTCATTAAAAATGTTAAGAAGTTGTGTTTCCTTTGGATTGTCATAGGTTAAGATGCCACATTGTTGAAAGCAGTAAACCAAACACTCTCACATTAAAAGACGGCGCTTTTAACGTGTCAGAGAAAACCAGTGAAGATATGTGTCTACAAGTAAGTGCTTGTTCTTCCTCGCAGTGTTGGCAATGCTGATTAACAGTAGGAATCCATCGTTCCCACTGACATAGGGACAGCCTTTGCATAGGCACTACACAAATGCTCTCTTCTCTGTGAAGGGCAGCCAAACCAGAGATGGTAAGCTGTGAGTTAATTTTGGAGATCTACCATTTTTAAATTCTGGCCATTTTAGTTTGAACAAGGAACCATGTTGCAAAGCACATGGTGCTTTGGGGAGGAATCAAAGAATTCGACCTCATGGCAAAGGGACCACATAGTGCATTTAAATTCAAAAAAGGAGCCCTGGCTGGCGTAGCTCAGTGGATTGAGCGCGGGCTGGGAACCAAAGTGTCCCAGGTTCGATTCCCAGTCAGGGTACATGCCTGGGTTGCAGGCCTTAACCCCCAGCAACCACACATTGATGTTTCTCTATCTCCCTCCCTTCCCTCTCTAAAGGTAAGTAAATAAAATCTTTAAAAACATAATAAAAAAAATAAATTCAAAAAAGGCAGAGGGTGAAAGGCTCTCCTTTCAGTAGCTGGTTTGATACTTCCAGGAAGTGATTGCTTTGCTCCTTTCTCAACTGAAAATTAGATTTTTTCAAAATGAGAGTCAGCAGATGCACACCTGTTCCCCAAACGAATCTAATTCCTCATTGCATTTCCAGTTCCCAGCCTTCAGAGTAGATGGACCCCATCCTGTAAATGTGTGGGTTTCTTATATTCCTGTTTGTTATTCACATGACTAATGTACAGTTGATTGATAAAAATCTTTCATCCTTTTTTTTCCCCCCGTTTAGCTCAATCGTTTACTAGAAAGCAATAGGAAGCTTGAAGACCAAGTTCAGCGTTGTATCTGGTTCCAGCAGCTGCTGCTTTCCTTAACAGCGCTCTTGCTTGCTTTTGTCATCTCTCTCTTCTATTTGTTGTACAGTTAAAGGAGTGGCGCTCGGTAGGGAACGCGGTTCTTCCATCCATTAGTTGGAAAGAGTGAGGCCCAGCCCTTCACCACGCTACTAACAGTGTCACGTTGTCTGTGCTTCCTAAGAGGAAATGTGTGGCAAGTTTAGAGGGGAACAGATACGTGTCTTGAAAGTAAACTGGTAAAATACAGAAACACTGAAGAAATTGGTAAGAGTCTAGCTAGTTAGTAAAATAAGTAAAGGCCTATCCATTGTGTAAATTCATAGTTTAGATCTAACTTATTTTTCCCTTTCGATTTGAGTACTTTCAAAGCTTGAGTTTTATCGTGTGAGTATACAGAACTGAGAAGTATAACATGCTTTGTCGCAGCCAAAAAAAAAATGTAATCTGCTTTTTTATGACATGATTATTAGAGTTGAGCCAACTTACTAGCTTTTCTATGCTGTGTATATAGAACGTGTATATCGGGGGGGACATGCAGAGTAATTTCTGTAATCATGACTTTGTAATTTTGAGAACTACTTCCAGATGCTAGTCAATAACCTTTTGGAATGTAAAACTATTTAATGCCAAACAACCTTTTGCCTTTGTTTCGTATCCGTCTTCCTTAACAGCCTGCCTTCTATTAACCTTGGACTTTTTTATGAACACTCATTGAGGTAGAAATTTGGAAGGCTGAGTTTGGTTGGATTTCCTGTGTTCCGCTCTTTCATATTGTTTACCGTGTCTGGCCCCTGACCTGCTCCCTTCATTTATTTAAAGCCCTGATCATCTTCTATTGCACTATCTTCACCCTATTTTCTTAAATGAAGGGAGTTAGGATAAAAATTTTTTGCAAAGTTAGCGTTTAAGATTCATAGCAGTATAATTCTTTTCCATTTCCGTTCCTTGTTACAAGTCAGCCATGGAGAGGGAACTTGACAAAAGACTGGAGTATCTATGAGGATGGGGAAAAAAGAAAAATCAAAACTCAGGTGTCAGCTCTCCCTATAAGAGTGGAAAACATAACTCATGATCCATTTAAAGCCTTCAGACCGGGGCTCGGTGACTGGCCTGATGCCCTGCCCTTTGCACAGTAACACCCAGGATGGCTCCCGGGTTCCTAAATAGAAACACCATGCCAGGAGCAGAGGCTCCGAATTAGTTCGTTCTCGTTAACATGACCGGTTCCGGTCCATGTGGGTTCACACCTAAAACCTCCTTCCTATGAAAAGAGAAATAGTCTGCCTGTAAAATGAATTTGGAGTTTTGATTGAGCCATGTTTGGAGATATTATTTTTATTCTGAAATGTAGTGCTGGTGGCTTTCATCTAGAGAAGTTGATTCCAAAAGTGAGTTCTGAAGAACCATATAATAGAGTCCCTTCACAACGGGCCTATGAAATCGAACCTTAAAAGGACACTGGTCTGATACTTTGTCTTAATGTGGGTTTTTCTGTTTCAGTTTGCCAACTCCAGACGCGAAAGTGACTGCAGCCCACCCTAAGTACTGCCCATAGCCGCCCCTCTGTGTCTGTGCACAGCGGTTTCCCCTTACACGTTAGATTCCTGGCTTTAATATAATCCGATCCCCAAATGTATGCCTTTTGTTCCTCGGCCAATAAATGAGGGAATAATTTAGTCAAAATTGGAAATGCATTGTCCTAACAGTGTCCCTTTAACGTTTCATATAAAAATTACATTGACGTACTAACACGTTCTTCCCTGACATCTGGGCAGTTGAATTTCACAACATATCTTGTTAACATCTGTGTGTGTGTTAAATGTGACTAAGCAAAATGACAGATTTCATCTACTATGAAATCAAAGGCATCTAAACTTCTGCACTTGTATTGATAAATCTCTATATTTCCATTTGATTTTATTCTGTCTTCCTTTTATTTAATTACATTTGTATGATTATTTGTGGTACTCTATAATTATTTTATTTTGAATCAAGTCATTATGTTTTTATGACCAAATGACCAAGAACCAACATACAGGTTTAGATTGTTTTCACTTGACGATGGTAATTAATAGATTTTGCATGAACATATTAATGAGATATCATTAGTTTGATCTGCAAGTAGCCTAAAAATGCAATTGCTGGTAAATCTAGCCTCAAATTTCATAATAATAGCATAACTTTTTATATCTTGCCATTAATTTTGACTGGGTTTAATAGCACTTTATTGTACTATTGCAAAAAAAATATATTCCTAGAATTGTTGTTAGTGTAATTTCTCTAATGTTCTGGTGCTTTTCATATATTTTCAGTATTTTTATTACTATATTGGTATTTTCTTTGTATAAATTGATCAAAAGAAACATGTTTTCTATTTTAATATGTTTTAGAAAAATAATTGCATTTATGAAATAAATGTCATCAGGAAAAAATCTCTGGTCTCTCATTGATAAAGCATCCTAAAACCAGTGTGTAGGCTTACTCCGACCTTTCAAAGATGACCTTCATTTCCTTTAGACTTGCTTTGCATTTTTATAAGGACAGCTCCGCAAGCTTCCAGAGATGCAATCATGTTCATTCGCAGGTGACCTGTCCTTAGCGTGTCCCTTTTCCTGGCCCAGGTCAGGGTCTGGCTGCTGTTCACTGCAGCTCTGCTTTCCTCAGACTGAGCATTGGACTGGTGGGGCTGGCGGCGCCATGGGGAAGGAGGGAGGCCCAAAGGGCAGCTATTGCTCCTTAGAAACAAATAGGACATGTTTATCTTCTAAACAGAAGAAGACGTAGAGCTAGAAAACCGTCAAAGAAAATAAAAATGGAGCTACGAAGACAAGAGTAACCTAACGTGAGGCACCACGTCTACTGTGCCATGTGCTGTCTCCTTTCCTAAAAGACAATTGTTGAGGAAACAGCTGCGGGGACTGTTCCGACTAGGAAAGCTCCAGTTACTTTCGCACAATCAGCAGCTCGAGGTGTGCTGGTGTCACAACACCATGGGACCCCAGAGGCACAGGGCTGCCCTCCTCTCCCTGGCCCAAGAGAGGACAGAAAGGAAATTCTCCCATTTGTTCCAACTGAGGCAATCAGTGGTGGTTAGGAATGAGGGCTCTGAGGTAAGACCGCCCGCCACTTGCTCTCTGTGGGACTGGGGAACGTGAATTGATCTCTTTCGGCCCCTGTTTCCTCGTCCCCGAGTGAGTCTGATAAGCGTAGCACTGCTTCACGGGACGGATGTGAGCGTGACAGAGAAGAGTGCACTTAAAGCAGCCTGGGAGGGTTGGCCTTGCTCCGCTGCTGTTTCCTCCGCCTCATGCCAGCCCAGCTTCCCAGAACTTTCTCTCTTGACTTGATCTTCCCCCATACCCCACCTCATTCAAAGACAAACTTCAGTTCTCCAAACGTTACCCTGCTTTGTACTCCGGTACTCCGTACCTTGCCTTCTTAACACCTCACTCTTAGTTCTGCCGCCTAGGCCAAGGGACACACCTAAGAGGCCGGTGACGCTGGCTGCCTTGACTCCTGGGAAGGAGGATCCCTTCCAGTCTGAGGAAGATGTGCTCAGATATTTTCTTCCAATACAACCACAACCCCGTCAAAACACCACACACATGGGATTGATCCTGCAACATTCCCTGTAACTGTTTCCCCTTGAGTTTGTAACGATTCAATTAAAATATCACATAAGCCATAGGATCTTTTACATCTTCCTAATAGTTTTGTCTTACAGTCAATAAAATGACCTCCCTGTAATGTTCAAACATTTTGTTCCCTTCTTTACCCTACTCATCATGTCCCCTACCATGCAAAGTATGACTGATCTCTTGCACGTTAAAACACTGGACAACTGGGGCCTGGCTGGTGTGGCTCAGTGGATTGAGTGCAGGCCTGGAAACCAAAGGGTTGCCAGTTCAATTCCCAGTCAGGGCACATGCCTGGGTTGCTAGCCAGGTCTCCAGTGCTGGGTGCACAAGAGGCAACCACACATTGACGTTTCTCTCCCTCCCTTCCTCTCTCTCTAAAAGTAAATAAAATCTTTAAAAATTTTTGACAATTGGTTCGACTGGCAAGAATATAGAGCAATAGCTCCCTGACCCTTAAGAACAAGATATGTGCATATTTTAAGTCTTTCTAGAGAGGGTTTGAGTGTCCTTGAAACTGTACTTGTTTGTCCTGAAAATTCTGGGAATACATTATAAGATGTATTTTACACATAAGGCATCCAAGTGCCTGAGAAGTAATTTTCTTTCCCAAGGTCACATGGCCAGTTGGTTTCACGGCAAAGAGTTGAACTAGTTTTGCAAGTCCGATACTTGTCTGCTACAACCAACCAGAGCTGCCACGTCTAAATTAATAGGTTTAAGTGTTGAAAGGACAGGTCTGAGAGCTTTACCTTCACTGAACAGCAGAAGAGAAGACAGACACGGGTTATTTATACATGGATTTTTTTCAACAAATACTGTAATGTATTTTTTAAAGATTTTATTTATTTATTTTTAGGGAGAGGGAAGGAGGGAGAAAGAGAGGGAGAGAAACACTGATGTGTGGTTGATTCTCTCATGCCCCCAAATGGGAACCTGACCTGCAAGCCAGGCATATGCCCTGACCGGGAATCGAACCGGCAACCCTTCAGTTCTCAGGTCATTACTCAATCTACTGAGCCGCACCAGCCAGGGCTGTAATATATTTTTTGTTCCTCATCATTTTTCTTAACATTTTCTTTCCTCTAGCTTACTTTATTGTAAGAGTATAGTATGTAATTATATAACACAACGTATGTGTTCATCAACTATGAATGTTATCTGCTAGGCTTCCAGTCAACAGTAGGCTATTAGTAGCTAAATTTTGAGGGAGTGAAAATGATACACCAATTGTCAACTGAGTGAGGGGTTGACACCCCTAGCGTTGAGGAGAGGTAGAGGCGACAAAACACAATATTCATTCCAGACCCTTAGCTAGGAAATCAGTTTGTTGGTATTCTAAGCTACTGATACACCATACTTTGAAAAAGTTTTGAAATATATGGGTTCATTTACTGTTTTCTTTGATGCGGAATTGAGTGTGCAGCATCAACCTTCTGATAAGTTTATTCGTCACCACGGAAGGACTTGTAGTAGGGTGTGCTGCTGCCAGTTTCGGCCATCAGTCTAGTCACGTACCATATTTTGCTGTGTATAATGCACACCCACATTTTCACGCACAGTATACATGAGACCCGTTATTATCCTCATGGTATGTAGTCATTATACCCATGTATAATGTGCATCCTTATTTTTCCCTCAAAAATCTGGGCAAAAACACTGCACGTTATACATGGCAAAATACGGTACTTACTAAAATCTGAGCATACAAGTTTTGTTGCCTTGTAACAGACCAGTGCAAATTTAGCATCTTAAAACACACACGACAGTTTGTGTGGGTGGACCGTGAACATGTACGGACTCTCTGCCCAAAGTTGCACAAGACTAAAATGAAGCTGTCAGCCACCTGCATCCTCCCTGAAGCCACAAGGGGAATGAAGATCCACTGTCCACTGCCAAGTGCCTTCAGGTTGTTGGGAGAATTTCTCTACTTGTGGCTACTGCACTAAGGCCTTCGATTTCTGGCTGGCTAGTCACCAGGGACTGCTCTTGGCTCCTAAAGGCCACTTCCAGGTCCTTGCTATATGGACTCTTTCACAAAATGGTTATTCCTACTTGAAATCTTTCAGGAAGGACCCAATTCTGTTTTTAAAGCTGATCTGGTGGGGTCTGGCCCACCCAGAACAATCCTCTTTCTGATAAACTCCAAGGTAACGGGTTAGGAGCCTTAATTACATCTGCCGTGCAAAATCCCTTCTGCTGTATAAGCTAACTTAAATCATGGGAGCTCCATCCCATCCCATTCACTAGCCGTGGCCCCACCTCAAAAGGAGAGAGTTAGGTACGGTGTTGGGTGGACCTGCAAGCTCATGCAACCCAGTATATCCCTTTTATAGGCCAGGAAATAGAGGATCAGAGGGCTGGCCCCGGCTTTTTACCCAGTCTAATTTCCTGCTTGGAATTCACAAATGTCCTCCACAGGAAAGGAAATGACCCGGAATGTCTACGTTCAGCACCAAATGACAGGCGTGCCGGACACTACGCCTCTATCCCAGTAGGCTTTGTTAAGTCTCACGGCTCAGTGTACACAGGTCTTCAAATTTTTATAAATAAACTATCAATGAGAAGTATGTCAGCACTCTTTTCGCCATTTATGTAATCATAAAGATCCGTTCAACACCTTTTCTCATGATAAGTGAGTGTGCTAGGGCCAAGGGGACTTCCAGTAATTATGTGCTTTTGTAAACAAAGCGCTAGTGAAAAAAACGGTCAGTTTTGTGAACTTCCCATTTTCCTTTGGAACAACCCATTCATTTCAGTTTGTTTACATTACTATTCTCACATAAATAGGCTCTATGGAGGGAGCTACGTGAAAAGTTTGAAACTATAAGAAAGGACAAAAGTCCCCACAGAGACTTGCGCCGTGATTCCCAGCAGTTATACTGTCCAGTGTATTCTGGACCAAACGCTGGCGCCTTGAATTACTCCCAAAAGTCCCCTGCAAATTGTCAGGTCATTCTGGAGCTCTGTATATATGTCTAGGTGTTGAAAAATCTCACTAGTTCCTAAAAGTCATCCCAAACTGTCCTGCATGGACTTGCTTGTTGCCCCCAGCATTCAGATTTGTATTCTTGTTTCTAACCGCAAGAAACTTCAAAAACTCCTAATATTACGCCTGTGCCCTGTTGCTGGACCTGGGGCAATAACAAACAGAGAAGTGAATCATTTGTCTTTCTTATTCCAATACTCTTCTATCTTCCTGCAGCAAACCTACACTCTAACGCTATCGTACAGATTCATCCTATGTATGACACCTTACTATTTGCAGTTAAATTTGCCCTGCACGGCTTTCACTCACTATGAAGCAAATGTGCTTAAGCCACTTGAGTCAAATGCCAAAGCACTCCTCTCGGTCATAAAGTAAATGTCAAAAATGTGCTTGGGGTACTTTTTCAATAATCTAACTCTAACTCTAGCTACTTCCTTTTAGCGGGGTGGAGAGAGACAAGATTATTATTAGGGGGCAGTAGGAATAGTATGACACAGTGTAGTAATTTTAGTTTTTTAGATGTGGCTGACTGATAAGTTACTAAAAAGGAAAGGTAAGAGGAAACTGATGCAAAAAAAAAAAAAAGCTTCCTTGCAGATCCAGTATTTACTGCGCTGGGACCTTTTAGATTGCTTAAGATCTCAGTCATTGAAAGTGGGGGCATGTCCTATAGAGGAGTTATATTCCAAAGTCAGTACTTAGGGTAGACTTGAATATAGTGAGATTTACCCCCTGAAAATTCGTGAAGAAGGTGCCACAGTAGAGGTGGATCTAGTAACCCATAGCTTGGTGAGTCCAAATTTTAATTTTGGCACCAGATGAAGTATTTGATTTGTATTTGGGGGAGGGTGTCATGTAGTACAATAAATATATAACTCTCTCCGGTCCTTTCTCCATATTGCATCCAGGGACATTCAAGACCCATTGAAAATGCTCATTCTATCACATCGCTCCCCAGATTAAATTTCCTAATTTAGCCTACAAGCTCCTGAATGATCTGGCCCTTCCCAGCCTTTTCTGCCTTATTAATCACCCTCTGTCTTCCTCTTTATGGTCTGGTCCTAACTGTCTGCCTGTAATTCTCTTCCACACTTGTTCTCAGTTCATCATTTACTTAGGAAATGTCCCTCTCTTCCTGCTGTCACCACTATCATTAACATTGTATTGGAAGTTCTAACCAGAGAAATGAAGCAAGAAATGAAAATAAAAGGTATCCTGATTATAAAGGAAGAAGTAAAACTGTCGCTATTTGCAGATAACATGGTATTTTATAGAGAAAACCCCAAAGACTCCTCCAAGAAAAAAGTAACTAAGAATTAATAAATTCAGTAAAGTTGCAGGATACAAAAATATGCAAAATTTTATCTTTACACTTTATTAGTGTATACTAATAAACTATCAGAAAGGTAGAAGAAAAATCCCATTTATCATTGCACCAAATAGAATAAAGTACCCACGAATAAATGTAACCAAGACAGAGAAAGACGTGTACACTGAAAAGTATGACATTACTGAAAAAAACTGAAGAAGACACAAACAAATAGATATTCTGTGGTCATTGATTGGAAGAATTAATATTGTTAAAATATCCATACTATCCAAAACAATCTACAGAATCAATGCAATCCCTATCAAAATTCCAACGGCATTTTTTTCACAGAAATACAAAAAAAATCCCCAATCTTAGAATTTTTATGAGACCACAAAAGACTCTGAATAGCCAAAGCAAACTGAGAAAGAAGAATAAAGCTGGTAGCATCATGTGCCCTGATTTCAAACTATATTACAAAGCTGTAGTAATCAAAACAGTGTGGTACTAGTATAAAAACAAACATATAGATCAATGTAACAGAAAATATAACTCAGAAATAAACCCATGCATATATCATCAATTAATTTACAACAAAGGAGTCAAGGACACACAATGCAGAAAGAATAGTCTCTTCAATAAATGGTGCTTGGAAAATTGGACAGCCACATGCAAAAGAATGAAACTAGACCACTGTTTTGCACCATACATAAAAATTAACTCAAAATTGATTAATGACTGAGATATAAGACCTGAAATCATAAAACTCCTAGAGGAAAACATAGGCAGTAAACTCCTTAACATCGGTCTTGACAATCATTTTTTTTTATTTGACACCAAAAGCAAAGGCAACATAAGTAACAAGAAACAAGTGGGACTATGTCAAACTAAAAAGCTTCTGCACAGCAAGCCATCAACAAAAAATGAAAAGGCAACCTATGAAGTGGGAGAAAATATTTGCAAATCATATCTGATAAGGTGCTAATATCCAAGGTACATAAAGAATTCATACATCCAATAAACAAAATAAACCAACAAACTAACTAGAAACTGACCCATATACAGAGAACAGACTGACAGATGTCAGAGGGGAAGGAGGGTAGGGGGGCTGGGTGCAAAAAGGTAAAGGGATTAAGCAAAGAAAAAAACCTCATTAGACACCGATAAGAGTATGGTGATTATGAGAGGGAACGGGGGTGGGAGGTAGAAGAGGGTAGAGGGGGGATAAATGGTGATGGAGGGAGACTTGACTTGGGGTGGTGAACACAATACAATATACAGATGACGTATTATAGAACTGTACCCCTGAAACATATGTAATTTTATTAACCAGTGCTATCCCATTAAATTCAATAAAAACGGTTTTAAAAAGAGCTCATACAACTAAATAGCAAAACAAAACAAAAAAATAGTTAAAGATGGGCAGAACCAGGGGCATCCAACCTTTTGGCATCTCTGGGCCACATGGGACAAAGAAGAGTTGCTTTGGGCCACACAGTAAATATACAAACACTAACAGAAACAAAAAAAAATCTCCAATGTGTTAAGTAAATGTATGATTTTGTGTTGGGCCACATTCATAGCCACCCTGGACCACATGCAACCCGAGAGCTGTGGGTTGGACACCCTTGGAATAGACTGTCTTCCAAAGAAACACATACAAATGGCTGACAGGTATGTGAAAAGATGCTCAACATCACTAATCATCAGGGAAATGCAAACCTAAGCCACACTTGTCACAATGGCTATTATGAAAAAGACAAGCAACAGCAAGGGTATGGTGAAAAGGGAACCCTTGTGCAGTGTTGGTGGGAATGGAAACTGGTGCACTCACTATGGAAAGCAGTATGGAAGTTCCTCAAAAATTTTAAACACAGAGCTACCCTATGACACAGCAATTCCATTCTGGGTATCAATCTGAAAGGAAAAAAAAACACTAACTCAAAATGATACATGTACTCCTGTGTTCATTACAGCATTATTTACCATAGCCAAGACTCAGCAACAACCTATGTGTCTACCAACACACACACACACACACACACACACACACACACACACACACACACTGGGAGTATTATTCAGCCATAAAAAATGAAATCTGTTTGTGACAACATGAATGACCTTGAGAGCTTCACACTAAGTGAACTAAATCAGACAGAAGATGACAAATACCATATGATCTCACGTATACGTGGAATCTACAACAAACAAAATGAGCTCACTGAATCAGAGAGCAAATTGGTAGTTGCCAGAAGCAGAGGGAGAAGGCTAAGCCAAATGGGTGAAGATCAAAAGGTACAAATTTGTGTAACAAAAAGGTATACATTTCTAGTTATAAAATCATTAAGTTAGTGATATAATGTACAGTACAGTGACAGTTACTAGCACTGTATTGCATATTTGAAAGTTGGTAAGCGAATAAATCTTAAATGTTCTCATCCCAAGAAAAAAATTATAACTCTGAGTGGTGATGGATGTTGACTAGACTTATCGTGGTGCACTTTGCAAGACATACAAATATCAAACCATTACATTGTATACCTGAAACTAACACAATGCTCTATGTCAATTATATCTACCTTTTTAAAAGATTTTATTTATTTATTTTTAGAGAGGGAAGGGAGCGAGAAAGAGAGAGAGAGAAACATCCATGTGCGGTTGCTGGGGGTCATGGCCTGCAAGCCAGGCATGTACCCTGACTGGGAATCGAACCTGCGACACTTTGGTTCGCAACCCGCGCTCAATCCACTGAGCTATGCCAGCCAGGGCTATATATCTACTTTTTAAGAAAAGGTTAAGTATCTCTCATTCCAAGGATGTGATCAGGTGCCACTATTAGATGTCCCCGTGATGCTACCACATTTTCTTCACAGCAATTATTGCAGCTTATATTGAGATATTTGTGGGGCTTTTATTGACGTCATTTTCCCCATTAAACTGTAAACTACACAAGGGAAGGGATGGGGTTCACTATCAAGTCCCCATCACCTAACATGTACCTGCCAAATAGGTAGAGCCTACATGATGAAGGAAATCACTCCTGGGATTTAAAAAAACAGACTATTCTGAAGTTCAAGGCTAGCTTTCTTCCTCGTTTCTAGCTTTCTTCCTCATGCACATCAATCAAGTAACATTAACCAGGAACAGCTTTTGGTACTGCAGGGAAAATAGCAAGCAAGAGAGACAGTGGCTGTTCTCCAAGAAGCTGGAGTACCTGCTCTGCAGCCCCAGTGGGAATTACAGGTCAGCAAGAATGCTGCTCCATCACTTGTCATGGGTGATTGAACAGCTAGTGTTCGGGCTCACCCACACGTTGAATGGAGTGTTCCCGGCTTTTCTTCCTCTCCTCACCTCAAAGCAGAGAAGGCTGTAGCTTTGTGAATATCATGGCCGAGAAGTTTCTCAAGGGCTGTTTTCTCTCTAAAAGTGTGCATTTTCTCCAAGGAGATCCCTTACAATACCAACCCCATAGTTGACTCAGGGCCAAAAGGCTTCCTTCATCATATAAATTTGAGAAGTACTCTTAAAATTAAACGTTTCCCCAAGAGAATTTCTCAGAATCTTTAATGTACTAATGTGTGTGTGAGAAATCTCCAAGAATATTAGGTATTGCATTTCCCAAATTTCTAAAACCATGGAATCCCATTCTAAGCAATACATTCGAGGACTAGGTATCCTGAGAACACACTTTGGTAAACTTTGTGTCGGGAGTTTTAATACACGTTCAAGGAATCCTGTGTGCCTGTGAGCCTGGCCTGCAACAGAAATTTAAGTCAGAGCCAAAGATGATGCTTCAAGGTTAAAATGCCATGATCCTTGTAAATAAAGGAAAACAGGCTTTACTGATAAAGCCCAATAGTGGTCTTTATATTCTCACTTCCTAAATCCCGTTTGTAAAAATAGCAGCATATGGCAGAGTGTGAATGCTCAGTTGGTTAGAGCGTCATCCCCATTCACCAAGGTTGTGGGTTGAATATTCAGTCAGGGCACATAGGAGACTCAACCAATGAATACATAACTAAGTGGAACATCAAATCAGCGTTTCTCTGTTTCTCTCTCTCCCTCTCCCTGATCAATGTTTAAAGTTTAAAAAGAAAAGCTACGTGCCATCTCAAAGAACTTTCTGTAGATTTGCATTTTCCACATCCTATGTTACCCCCTCCAGCTAGTTTATATTTTAGCCATGGCCAGATTGCGTACGTCTGCCTCTCCCTTCTTATTCCTCTCTGCACAAATATTTGTCTGTTATCTTTCTGTGAAAGGGCTAAATATGTGAAACACTTTTGCAATTCCCCGAGATGAAAGCTCACCGGGAGAGCCAGCCTCATTGCTCTCTGCTCGGCAGGATCTCTGCCAACCCACACACAGCTTGAAGCCGGAGCTCCTGGCCCGTAGGCAGTCACTACCTCCAGAACACACATCCACCTTTGTTGGCTTTTCTTCACAAAGGGCAAATCCAAACAGGCCTCGAGGGCAGTGCCAGAATCTTAACTTAGGCGATTTTATTGCTTGTAAGTATGTTTCAAGTGAAAGCATTGGCAGACTTGGGTATAATGGCATAGAATCTTTTCATCTCAGCCCGCCTCTCTCTGTGTTAATGGCAATTTCCTTTTTGAGTCTTATTTTCCATCGCGAGGTTTCTCTGAAGACAGAAATTCTGCTGAGCACTTCACTGCCTGCCCAAGGGCAGATGCGCCTCGACTTACAACAGCTTTACAATCCCAATAAACCCACCGGAAGTTGAAAATATCTGAATTCAAAACTGCATTGAATACACCTCATACAAATATATTCTATTTTTCCCAGGTTGTTGAGCTATTATTGGCATAGCATTGTGTAAAGTTAAGGTATCTAATGCGTTGATTTGCTACACGTATATATTTTTAAATGATTCTCACAGGAAGTTTTCTTAACACATCCATACTATTACACAATGGACATTGTTTTGGTTGTAGTTGTCATGGTGAGGGCATTGGATCTGATTCTTTCTGAGAAACAGCCAAGAATCCCCGCAAAGAGAGTAGAGGTTACCCTTTTGTAAGAGACATTTATATTTCTAAGAGAAACCTCATTTGTCTCTCTCTCTTGCCAGGAAAAGGAGGTGACCCTAGATCTCCAGAACTTTTATCAGTGGTGGAGAAGGCAAGGGCTTAAATCTGCATTAACAACCTTGCTTTCTCCTTTTCGTGGTTCTGTCCCTTAATGGCATCACCTACCCCCGCCCATCCTGAGCAACTTCTTTTGTCTTTAGCTGGGGATGGTAAGTAGGTGCTGGCTTGGGCCATTTCAGGGAGTTATTCCGTTTTCCTGGGTCTCGCGCATGTACACAGAAGGTATCCATTATTATTAAACTTCTGTTTGTGTCTTTCCTATTAATCTGTCTTTGATTACAGGAGGGATCTCGGGCAAGAACCCAGAAGGGTAGGAAGAAAGTGATTGTCTCCTGCTCTACACAGATGTAGACCATACCTTAATGTGTGACCTATGTTGCAATACAACTTTATTTACAAAAACGAGCCACAGGCCAGATTTAGCTTATGGTTTGCAGTTCCCGACCTCTGCCCTAAAATATTCCATTGCCTCATCGTTGGTCTGCCTACCACTTGTCTTCTTCACTACTTGCTCTCCACACCTAGTATCAGAATGATCATTCTGAAATTAAAAAAAAAATGAGGTAGAATCTTCCAGGGAAATATGGATATTAAATATCTACCCTTTCCCACTTACTTTTGTCATAGAGTTCTGGTTTTTCGTTTAGGATATGGAAACCCAGAAAAAACACATTACCTAACGTCCTTCCCAGGAAGGTGTAAATATGTAACAAGTCCAGGCCAATGAACTGTTTGTAGAAGTGTGGTGTCGGATTTCAAGGAAGGCTCCTTCAAACTTAGGAAGTGGCCTTGTAGGGGTTCAGAATGAGTCACCCCAAGAGGGGCAACCAGAGACCTGGCAGGCTCACAAGAAAGTTTTACCTCTCCCTTAAGGAATTTTAATTAGGGGCCCGGCCCATAATAAGGGTTATTGCCAGAAATAACTTTTTATGGCATCTGCTCTTCTTACCATCCTGCAGTGAGGCACCTCACCTCATCCTCAGCTCACAATGCCATATAGACCACACCTCATTTTCCTTTCCTGTCTCTGGACCTCTCTTGTACTCAGAAATAATTAAATCTGTGTATTTGCCCTTGTTAATCTGTCTCACGTAGATTTAATCATCAGACCAGCCAAAAGATCCTTGAGGGTAGAGGCAAGTTTCTTCCTCCCCCACAGCTAGTTGACCTGGAGTGCAGAAGTGATGGGTGGAATTTCAGCAACTCCCCTGAGGATGGAAGTCATACACTGATGAAGGCAAACAGAGTGAACCGAGTTCCTGGCGTTTTGTGGTAACTGTGGTAGCCTAGACTCCATATTGCTCATTGCTTCTGTATGTGAGAGGGTAGTAAAGATCTCTTGTTCAAGCAAGTGTTGTTTGTGTTTCGTGTGTGCACAAACATAATACTAACTGATATAGTAATGATTCGGCATCCTGGAGTGGTCACCGTGTTTTCAGTGGCAAGTAACAAACAACCCAACACACGGTGTCTGCAGGGAGTGGCTCCTGGATGGGCTTCTAAACTCCCACAAGCCAAGGCTAGCGCTGGCCTTCCCCTGTTATCACAGGGCCGCCACGGCTCCTGGAGTCACATCCCCGCTGAAGGCAGGAGGAAATGGCAAAGGGATCTGCCAACCACACCTGTTGTTTTCATCATTGGGAAAGCAGTGGCTTTGTCAAAAATCACCCCCGAAGATTTCCACTGAGGTGCTCTGCCCTTTCTGCAAGTGCGAAGGAGTCTGGGAAGGTCAGTATTGAGCTACATGCTCATCTACCTAGCACCGATGGCACAGGCAGGCAAGGGTACCTGGAGATACGGGTTTAGTCAACTTTCAGTGCCTAAAAATCATGTTAAGAGTTGCCCACATCCCCCAGGATAAAGGCTCCAATAAATAATGCAGCCTTTCTGTGCCTCAGAGCCGTGCTTCTCCAGCTCTACTGAGCATATGGATCCCCTGGGGCTCCTGCCAAAATGCAGGTTCTGATTCAGCCCATCTGGGGGGCAGCCTGAGAGTCTGTGTTTACAAAAAGCTCCCAGATGATGTGAATGGTACCGGTCCTCAGCACCATACCTCCCATAGCAAGGGCTGACAAGGGCTTCAGGATTTGACCTCTGCATTACTTCTACAGCATCATGTTTTGCCTCTTCCTCTTCCATTCTCAGCTCTAGCCATGCTTTACTTTCAGTTCCCTGCAAGGGTCATGACTAAGTGCTGACTGTTTCCCACGCTGTACCCTCTGCCAGAAGCACACTGTCAGCTCCTGTGCTTCACCATGTGGACTGTTATTCGTGCCTTGGGTCCCTCTGGGTATCACTTCCTCCAGGAAGGTTCTCTGGATGCCACTACTCTCCCTCAGAGGTGAAATTTCTCCCTCACTCATCTTTGGATCCCCAATTTACCAGCCCAGTGCCAGGTAAGGTATGGATTGTTAAACAAATACATGTTGAATTAATGAGTCAATAAGGGAATCAAAGAAATGATGCACTGTCTAAAAGCCAAATGCTGTATCTCAGCTGGAGTCTTCATAGCCAGCTGTGCCATGGATAACAGCTATAAATGATCATGGTTTTCCAAAGGCATTTGTTCCTTTTAACAAGTCGATAAAAGCCACCAATAAAACCACTAAAATGAACCTACATTATATAATTGAAAGGTGACAAAAATTTGAACAAAATATAAAAACTTAATTTCTTACTATAGTAGTCTCCTGTTAGCTGTGGTTTCACTTTCTACCTTTTCAGTTACTCGTTGTCAACCCTGGTCCCAAAAGATTAAATCTCCCCAAACATCAACATTGTCTGCTCTTGACATCTAACTATCGCCATCATCATGCCTGGATGACCCAGGCTCACCCAAAGCAAGTCAGAAGGTCAATAGAGATCTAACGCCACGTCCCAATGCCCACATCACTCATCTCACTTCATCTCATAGGCATTTTATCATCTCCCGTCATCACAAGATGGGAGGGTAAGTGCCATACAATAAGATATTTTTTTGGCGGGGGGAGACTGCATTCACATAACATTTATTACAGTATGTCATATAATTGTTCTATTTTTTGTTAGTTATTAGTGTTACTCTCTTACTGTACCTATTCTATACATTACACTTTATCATAAATATGTATGTATAGGGAAAACCAGTATACATAGGGTTCCATACTATCTTCGGTCTCAGGCACCCATTGAGGGTTCTTAGAACGCATCCCCCATGCATAAGGGGGGACTACTGTATGCTGCGAGTATTACCTGAGTTCATGCATTGTTTTCCCTCTCTCTCAGGCTGATGTCCTCCAGTGTAGTGATACTGAGGACGGGGCCAGTCCGCTGTTCGCTGCTGGTCCACATAAGCACAGGGATGGAAAGTACACCTTTGGAAACCTTTTGCTAGCTTGACAGAGTAATTTTATCTCATTTGAATATAACCAAAAAAGTTTGTATTTTATGTCCTTTTTAGCTTTATTCTTCAAGTAATTCATTTGTCTTGTGTTTCAAAAGGTACCAGTTCCCAATAGATGCAAAATTTTTTCAAAACTCTATTTCCCTAAAGATAATTTGGGAAGCCACTCTAAATTTTCTGATCTTAGTCAGACCACCTAAAGCAGTGGTTTTCAACGGTCTGTGATGTTTGCCCCTGCACCAAGGGGACATTTGTCGGTGTCCAGTGACATTTCTGATCCTCACAATTAGAAAGTGAGGGCAGGTTCTATTAGCATCTAGTGAGTAGACACCGGAGATAGTGTTCAACATCCCATAACACACAGGATGGCCCCGACAACAAAGAATCACCCGGCCCCAAATGTCAGTAGGGCTGAGTTTGTGAAACCCTGATCTAAAGATATAAATTCGTATTCTGAAGCCATTGTAGAACCAAATGATTTTTTTTTCTTTCCCAACCACAAACAGAAAAGTCCCAGGCCCACACACAGATTTGATAAGAGCATCCTGCTCTTCCTCTTCGGGACAAAGAGTCTTCTCCTCTTTCTCCTAACACCCTTGATTCCTTCATGGTGGAGCATAAAGAGCAGCACACTAGGATTATTTTGCTGCGAGACGGTCTCATGACTCTTTTCCCTTATTATCACTTGTCTGACAGCTAGTTCTTTGCTTTCTCACATTTAAGGCACGTACTAGCACTCATTGGAAAGCAATGCTGGATGGTCACATATCAAAACTCTGCTGACCCTTCTGGCAGCCATCTGTAAGAGGACTAAATTAAAATTCTTTTCTTGTTGGACTTGAAGTGGCTGCTCCAGCCTCTTGTTCCAATACTTTTCAAATACAGGTGAACAAGTTCGAATGAGTTTTGCTGGAGAAAAAAAAAAGTATGAAGCCATGTATTTATTATTGTTTTTGCTTATTTGCATTTGCATTGCTACTAGAAATCATTTAATTTCCATTAGTTTGCATTCCATGACCTGATCCTTTTCTTCATTTTGGCAGGGTCAATGGGCTGGCTATTTGCAGATAAACACGCTCTGTGGCAACTAGGCTACTATAATGTCTGCCTGTGAACAATGAATTGAACCCAACATTATTTCCTGAACATCTTGTAAATGAGGTCCCTGCAATATTTATTGAAGCTGTTTTTAAAACTAACCCTTCTCCTGCTGTTCTCTCATATTATTATTTTATTTTAAAGAAAAATGATTGTTTTTATTGTGGTACCTTAATAAAATGCTGGTTATAAAGCTTCTATTCCACACTAAAAATTCTGATCAGTATGTACAGTAAGAGCTAATACTTTTCAAGTGCTCGCTATGTACTAGCTATTGTTCTAAGCACTTTAACTATATTACCTCATTTCACCTTTATGACAAACCTATACAATAGGTATTATCATTGCTCTCTTTGCAGATGAGGAAAGTGAGGCACATTGCGGTCACGTGACTTGGCCAAGGTTGTAAAAGTAGTCAGCAGCAGGGCAAAGATCCAAACCAAGCTTGCTGGATCCAGAAGCTGTGATCCTACCCACCCTCCCTCTCTTGTAAAGTGGAGAGTCACTTAAACAAGAAATGCAAGTAGAGCGGGAAGTAGAAACTCTGGTTTGTTTGCTGTCGGGCTGATCGCGTGAAGAGCCACGTGGAAACTAACCTAAGTAAGTTCTGTACCTTTAGGAACTGTATCTTACCTACTACTCTTGTTTCTCCCACAGGCTGGTAGTGTATCACTACCATACCTCTCACACAATGAGTGGCCAGAGGGCATTCACACATTTGCCCCATACTGAAGCTGGACATCCACATTTTCTTTCTCTTGCACTCACCCCATGTTCACCCATCTGTGATTTGTATGTGTGGTCTGGAACCAGTAGCTGTGAAATCATGCACTTTCTCCTTGATTAGTGTCTGATGCCATCCCATGAGCCAGTCCCATATTTGTTCTGTAATCTGTCTCTACGTGCCTCCTCATCTTTGGCAAGGAGAATGGGAGCTGAAGTTCAAGGTAGATTAAATGACAAAATCTAGAACAGCTCTGTAGGTCAGCTCTGGGGTGGAAAATCTCAGGCTCCCTCATGGGAAGAAGAGGGGAGGAATGCTGAACAATGGTTACGATTGTCCCACTAAGCATTTCACTCCCTTTCTTCAAGGAAAGGTATCCAAAGACACCCTTCTTGATGTCATCAGTGCTATTTGTAGCTTAGCAGGCCCCCCCAACATTAAATGGCCAATGAGAATGACATCGAAGAGTCAGAGTCGCTTCTCGATCCCTGACAAGATCACCTCAAAGTGCAGCCTCTAAACCAGCAGCATCTACGTAAGAATTTTCCCCCAGATTCTTGACTATAGAGGATGTTTACTGTGAATGCTTCATACATCTTGAAAGTCACTGATCGCAGGATCAGATGAGTTGACAACACTCATTCGAGTTTGCTTAATGTTATGAGCAGCACCATTTTTCATAACTACTCTGCTCTTTGGTGTTCTCCTTACAGATGTTGTCCATCCTCTTTATTAACTTTTAAAAAATTTTGGAGAGCTTCTTGGCCATGTTCAAACCATTACCCATTTACTGGTTACTTGGGTCTGTCTGTCATACATGAAATGTGCTTCTTGGTTTAATAAGAGTTGGCTATGCCCCAGCCTCCAGCTTCTATGTGTAATGTCACTTGTAATCATTCATTCATTCACTCACTATGCAGGGATGACAGTCATAATGAATAGATGCTTTTAGCGGAGCTTCAACAAAAAGTAAGGAGACCTCTGACAAAGGTATCATTTTTCTTGGGAAACTAGCAAAGACTTCACAAATGAGGTGGCATCTGGGCTGCCCTTACTGGAGGAGTGGGAATTCATCAAGCAGAGAATAGAGGTCTATTTCAAAGATAAATCTTAAAGATTGGACAAAAATTTCTGTGTCCTATTTCTGTGTCTCGAGGAGTCTATAGTACTACTGCCTGAAACTAAGGGTGCCATTGTATTTGGTTCACAGGCCAGCACTCAATCCACTGAGCCACAGCAGCCAGGGTTTGGGTGCCATTTTCTAATTGATTAAGACTGTCATGGGGAGGGACGGGTGGGTGGGCAGGGATGGGAGTAAAGGCCAGAAAACTGTACTTGAACAATGATTAAAATAAAATTAAAAAAAAAAAGACTGTCAAAGGCACTTTAGAAACATAATCCCCCCCACCAAAGAGGAAAACAAATTGAAGAGCAAAATATACCATAATGCTGAGGTGTTAAAAAGAAAACAAGACAACAGGCCCAAAATGGAGTAGCTTATGCTAAGCCCCACATCCCCAAACATCGACTTAATTACAGCTCCAACTCTCCCAGAAATGGAATCCTACACCAGTCACTGAGGAAGCACCAGATCAGCACTAGTTAGGTCACCTGCCTGATAGACCCCTGCCATCCCCTAAAGGAAAGTGACCTTGCAGAAACCAACCTGCCTTTTTTCCTTTTGCCTACAATAACTTCCTTGTTTCTGCTCCCTTCTGCCTATAAAAGTCTTTCACTTTGTACAGCTCCTCAGAGCCCCTTTCTGTCTGCTAGATCGGATACTGCACAATTTGAGTTTTCCTCAAATAAACTCTTAAAAATGTTTAATATGCCTCTTTTTATTTTTAAGAGTTCAAGTGCAGTTAGTTGTGTCAAATTTCAAATTAGGACAAAAATACCCTCTACAAAAACAATACATTAAAGTAAAAAATGTATATATGGATCAGAAATTGATTTTATTCTAGCCCAATGATTCTCAGCAAGGGAAATTTTGACCTCCAGGGGACATCTGGCAATGTCTGGAGATGTGTGGGTTTGTCACACTGTGGAACATGTGGGCACTAGACACCAGAGATGATGCTAACCATCCTGCAGTGCCCAGGACAACCCCCAACATCAACAAATGGTCCGATCCACAATGGCAACAATGCTAAGGATGAGCAAGTGTGTTCTAGTCCATGCCATATGGCTATGGGTTCATTTCTTTAAACTGGCATCCTTTCATTGGTGCAATGAAAATCAGTCCTGCTCAGCTCTTTGTTTCTTAGACAGTTTAAATGATGACATGTAAGATTTACCTTGTCCCACCCTCACCGCTATAAAGTTCCATCCATAAACAAGGGCCTCATGAATTTAGAACACTGTGTAAACTCATGTGAACTGAGTAGCTTTAGTGGATGGAAAGTAATGTAAGAATCAAAGCTTGGGGGGGGGTGCATCATGGCTCGAAGGCTGTGGGCCCGTCACTGTCAATCCAACATAAATATTTATGACAGCATATTCCACCACGAGTGCATTTGTCTGGAAAAGAATGGTTTCATCCTGCCGTAAGCAGAAACAGGTTTTCTAAATACAGTCTCTGTGATTTGGGGTGAATAGTCTTACATTTGTGCCAGGTAGAATGGTACAGAAGTTTCATGGTCAGAAAACATGCAAAGAAATTGGGGTAGGAAACAAGACCGTCTTGGTCTAAAACTATGTGCTTCAATTCAGTAGCTGCGAGCACATGTGGCTGCTGAGTGCTTCAAATGTGGTGAGTTCAATTAAGACTTATTCCACTGACTGGCTCATATGATACCACCAGTAAGAGGAACCTAATGAACAAAAATAAACTGACGAGCAAAATAGAGCCAGAGGCATGGAAATATGGAACAGACTGACAGTGGCCAGAGGGGGAGGAGGGAGAGGGGGATAAGGCAGGAAAGAAGGGGAAGGGACTAGACAAAGAACATGTATGAATGACCCACGGACATGGACAACAGGGTGGGAATTGATGGGGGGGGGGGTGGGATGGGCAGAGGAGGGCAAAGTGGGGGAAAATGGGACAACTATAATAGAACAACAATAAAAAAATTTTCAAAAGACTTATTTCAGAACAAAGAATGTGAAATGTCTCAGGTATTTGTATTTTGATTACAAGTTGAAATAATTTGTTGGTATGTTGGGATAAAGAAAACATTAAAATTAAATTTACCTAGTTTTAATTGTAATGGCGCTACTAGAAAATGTAAAATTACATATAAACTAATATATATATATTATATATTTGTTGGGCAGTACTATTCTAAATGCACACATTTGTCATTCTTTTTTTGATATTATATGATGCTCAGGAAAAAACCTTAGGGTTCGGATTTCTAACAGGTGCGTCCTTCAGGCTACTGGTTCTCAACCTTGACTGCACACTGAAAGTAACCTTGGAGAGCTGTTAAAAAATACTGATGCTTGAACATCCATAGGTAGAAACAAAACAAAAACTCAAGGTCTAAATCCCACATCTTATACAAAAATTAACTCAAAATTGATCACAGTTTTAAATGTAACATGTAAAACTATACACTTAGGAGAAAACATAGGAGGACGATCTTTAGCATCTAGGGCTAGGTGGCAGGTGCTTAGACTTTATACCAAAAGCACAAGCCATGAAATGGAAAATGAATAGAGTGGACTTCATTAAAATCAAAAGCTTTCACCCTAGGAAAGCCCTGTGAAAACATAAGACAAACCATGAGCCAGCAGAAAAATCGGCACACCTTAACAAAGTAACTAGACTATCGGGTGTCCAACCTTTTGGTGTCTCTGTGCCACACTGGAAAAAGAGTTGTCTTGGGCCGCACATTACATACATTGCAGCACATAATCACAAAAAAAAAATCTCATAATGTTTTAAGTAAATTTACAATTTTGTGTTGGACTGTGTTCATAGCCATCTTGGGCCTAATGCAGCCCATGGGCCACAAGTTGGACACCTGTGAATATGCTTAAACAATAAAAATACAAATATCTAATTAGAATAAGGGCAAAAGACATGAACAGCTATTTCACTGAGGATATATATATATATATATATGAATGATATATATACATATGTGAGTATATATATGGCAAATATAAACACATGAGATGTTCAACATCATTAGACATTAGAGAAATGCAAATTAAAACCACTGCACACGGATTCACAATTATCTCAACACAAATTTCGATTTAAAAATTTTCCACAACCACCCCATCCCATGGTGCGATTCCTGCAGATTTCAATGGACTGGAGTGTGGCCCGGGCATTCAGTGTTTAACTTCCCCTCGTGACGTGAATGTTCAACCAAGGTTAAGAACAATTCTTCCAGGATCAAGAGTATAGCCTAGCAGGAGTTTATAAAGCAGAGCCTGGAGGCAGGTGAGGGAAGGGGCTCACTGTGGGCTTTCTGATTGAGGGTTAGCTCAGTCCCCACATAAGAACATGCAGCTTCTTCTCAGGGTGTTTTATGTTCCAGCATAATGTCTAGGCAGAGATTCAGCAATTTGTATTCACTGGAAGGAACAGGAGTTGGGCAAATTGGCCAGGGGGATGAAATGCAATGCCTTCCCATGTCCTCTCTCCTTCCCCTGAGTTTTCAAATTTGTGTGCACATTGGGCTCACCTAGGGATCTTATAAAATATTGATACTTGGATTGTTCTCCTGGAGACTCTTATTTCATTGGTGTGGAGCATGGCTGGGTATCAGGATTCCTTAGGCTCTCCCCCAGGGGACACTAACATACAGTGAAGGTGAGCAGAATATGGTGCCCCCAAATGTGCCTCTTTGGCATAATGATTTTTTTGACCCGATTACTTTGTAGAAGAGCAGACATAGGAGAATCTCTGAAAACAGTAGAAGTTACTCTTTTGTAAGAGAGAGTTACATTTGTAAGGGAAATCTCCAATTGCAAGGGCGTCTCCCTCTCTACACCGGGAAGTATTTGTAAGTATGAAGGAGAACGTTTGTATGTGTGTCAATGAATCCTTCCTGGGAACACCAGTATTCCAAATGCAAATGCCCTCTCCCACAGCTAAGACCACGGTGGAGTCTAGCGTGCGAACTATGCAGAGTTCAAGGGCATGCCAGTTCTACAGATGTGCTGAAGGCCAAGTAGCTCTTACACAAAACCGTGATTCGCAACTCATCAACTCTCTACCTCCTGGTGGGCAAAAGTTACACCCACATCAAAAGCAAATTAAACATAGACTAACTGAAGTACTCAAGACCTCCACGCTACATCCTGAAGGGGCTGGTGTTGGCGATCCTGCCTCTGAAGTGGTATGCCACCTGTGGACTGTCATTTTCATCTGAAGCACCTAATTACACAGCCTTGGTTTGAAGACACCCTCCTGCATTGATTTCCAGATTCCACAGCAGCGGAAGGCATTTTCCCAACTTAAAAATATCCTCTGCACCCCCCCTTCCCCATTACAGGGCACTTTCGGTTTCACCGTGAGCATCTGGGAGGAATCACCACCCCTGGCAGCAATCTTTAGGGAGATTCGGAAAAGGAGTTTAAGTACATGTCATAGGAGAGAATCATATGCTTTGTGCTAGGATTAAAAGTCCATTTCTTGCAACAATGGATGAGTGTCAGCAGATGAGTCACACCAATGAGGGGAGTGGGGTGCTAATAGCAAAGAACAGTGTATGACCACGGCCCTGTGAACCATGGATAAAGGCAGGCACACAGGTGGGTTGAGCTTGTTGCCCCACATTTTCTGGGGTCCAGCGATCTGGAAGCAAGCACTGAAAACATCTGGGAGACGCTGCGGTGGTTTTGCTCAGCTGAACACACTGGAAGCTCTTTGCACATGCGGATGGAGACATGTGGCCAACAAAAGTGTTTGTTAGAAAGAAACTGGCATTGCTAAACTTCCCATTGGTTCTATATGGGCCTCTTCCTGCCCAAGGAGCATTCTGTTCTGGGGTGAAGAGATTACTAAACCTGGCAGAATTGATAGGGGACTCAAGACTTGGAAAATTTTAGCTTAAGGTAAAAAGTTATAAGTCTAGCAAGTAATGTGTATGTTAAGGCTTTTGTTCCTGGGACAACAGCCGACCTCCTGGGGCACTGCTAAAAGATTACCACCTGGGGACATCTGGACCTTTTGTGTTCCAGGGAGATACAGATGACCCGCCATTCCTGGGAACAGCTAACTGCCCAGAACAGGAATGCTGCAGCTTTGCTCACCTAATCCTCCCTGAATCTCAAAGCCCTCACTGTACCTGGTTTATCCCCTGGTATTAAAAGTCTGGCCAGGAAAGAGAAGGCAAGATGGTCTGTTACGGCATGAACCCGCCATCTTCTCAGATCACAGGCTATCTGAATAAAGTGCCCATAAAAGATTCAGTAGCTGTCATTGCTTGTTGGGTTTGGTAGTGACAGGCAGCCCAAACACCGGTGTCGTTTCTGTTTACGGAATGACTCTTTAGGTTCAGCCTAAAACCTCAGGCGAGTCTGCCTACAAAGCTGTGTATCCAGGTCACAGCCAAAAACAGAGACAAGAAGCAATTTCATTTCATTATGCACAATGGTTTTTCCAGACTGCTTCAAATTCCAGTAAAATTAAAGACCTACACAGGGCTTCTCACGCTTCATTGTGCATCGGAATTCCCTGGAGGAGCTGTTGAAACACACCCCCGGTGTTTCTGATTCTGCAGGTCTGGGCTGGGGTGGCACCTGAGAACTGTCATCTCTAACAAGCTCCCAGAAGATGCGGATGGGCCAGGGACCAGGCTCTGAGAAGCTGAGGGTAGTTCTGGGTATTTTTAAACCTTAAAGGATGACTGACACATGACTGGGGACTTATCCCCAAGTACCTCTTTCTGTGTAGATGTTTGAATCCCCCGCAGGTCGAGTCAGCATGGGACTTGCAGTCACATGGAAGATGCTGACTCTGGATGCCCATGATGTCAGTCACATGACGGGAACTTCTGGTTTCACATATAAAACAGCAGCTGACTGCAAAACAAGAAGAAGAATGTAGATGAACTGTTGGGAGCATAAGGCAAATAAACCCCAATGCAGAGAGCAGTATGTGCATGGGGGAGGGGAGACTGGGAAGATGACGGAATGTTTTTTTGTGAATGAGATGCTCATCTTTAACACAGAGGACAGACTGCCCGGGAGGAACTGATCAGGATGGTTTTGTTTATTTACTAACTTCACGATTATTAGCGTTCACAGGGTGCACGGGGTTGCGCTGAGTTACACATTTGAAAGGATTTCCTAGCTGGGAGGTTTGCGATGTTGGGATACGGTGCCAGCGGAAGTGGAGTTTGTCTTCTCCGATGATTTACATTTGGGACTTGGCCACTGTTTAATGCTCAGCCTCGGCTGGTTTTACATAGACTCTCCTAGATGCAGGAGAGTGGACTTAATGACATCTCAAGTTCCATTTCTTCTCTATGTAAAGAAAGTATGTAAAGAAAAATCAGCGCCTCATTGGGAAGCTATGCATTAGCTATAGCTCACCTTTCCCCGGTGTCTCATCTTCAGTATGCCAGAGGTACTTTATAACTCTGTAAATGGTGCATAACTGATAGCAAAACAACTCTTGTCTATGGACAGGCAAATGCTGTCCTGAGAAAGTTCCATCAACTTCCCTTCTGCCTTCCAAGGGTCTTGTCTCTAAAATTCACCAATACCATTCTGATGCTAACCACCTGGAATTCATACAGACTCCACAGGTTAAAGGCACAGTCCCCGAAATTGCCCTCACTTCTGAGGTCGACCAAAGCCTCCTGCACTGCTGACCAACTGGCTACAAATGCAGGGACTCGCACTACCCCTTCGTGGTGCAAAACTCACTAGAATCCCTTACAGAACTCAAGGAAACCTCTATATCGATGATCCCGGTTGTGTTATAAAGGATACAAATGAGGACTAGTCAAATGAAGAGGCACAGAAGGCGAGGTCTGGGAAGGTCTCAGATGCAGAGCTACCAGGCCCTGTCCCCGAGCAAGTCAGGACACGTCTTCCTCTCCACAGACATGTGTTTCCCAACCAGGAAGCTCACTCGAGCCTGGTGTCCCGAGTTTTTACTGAGGTCCCATTACAGAAGCAGGATTGATTGGGTCATTGACTACACGGCTGAACCCGATATCCAGTCCCCCTCCCCTCCCTGGAGGTTGAGCTTGTATCACCTGGCTCAAAGCCTCAACACTCAAATCCAGCTAGGTCTAATCACATGATTGGTCCCCATCCTGAGTCATCTCCTTAATACAAACCCAGGCGTGGGTGGCCCAAGGGCCCACCTCGATAACAGACACATTTCTATTTCAAGGTTTTTTGTTGTTGTTTATGCTATTAGTGATGTCCCTTTGTATTCCAAGGTTTTAAAAGTTCCCTCCCTGGAACTCCTCGAACAAAGGCCAGCAGAGTTCATTATTATATGACAGCTCCTATTTCCACATTCATTTTAATATTCTTTTTTTAAAAAATTTATTTATTTTAGCCCTGGCTGACGTAGCTCAGTGGATGGAGCGCGGGCTGGGAACCAAAGTGTCCCAGGTTCGATTCCCAGCCAGGGTACATTCCTGGGTTGCAGGCCATAACCCCCAGCAACCGCACATTGATGTTTCTCTCTCTCTCTCTCTCTCCCTCTCTCCCTCCCTTCCCTCCCTAAAAATAAATAAATAAAATATTAAAAAAAATTTTATTTATTTTTAGAGAGACACCAATGTGTGGTTGCCTCTCACTTGCCCCATACTAGGGACCTGGCCCACAACCCAGGCATATGCCCTGACTGGGATCGAACCAGTGACCCTTTGGTTCGCAGGTCGGCACTCAGTCCACTGAGCCACACCAGCTAGGGCTCATTTTAATATTCTTGATCTATAAATGTTTCTGGGGTTTTTTTTATTGCTCTTTTAACTGGTTAAAATATCCACTGCATTACTTTGTTTTGAATCTTAAAACTTCGGTATCTGCAGCAGGCGGAATGTTGGAAATGAACTGGCACCGCCCCCTTATTTTGTATTCAAGGACCCCATGCCCAAAGGTGACAAGTGATGTGCTCTTGGGCCTCACAGGTGGGGCCGACCTGGGATTGGAATTTCTGCTGTCAGACTCTAAATTTTTTTTTTGTAGAAGAAAAATAATTTTCCCTCTACATTTCTAGGTTCTTTGTTAAGACCCCCTCTAATACAAAAGCAGAATTCAGTAACATGTAAATGTCCTCTACATTTGAAAGAGACCCAGGAAAATTGAGTAACTCTGAAAAGGCCCAAGCCAACACACTAAATGGCATCCCCAGCTAAGGACAAAAGGTGTTGGAGGTGGGGGATGGGCTCAGTTATGGGAGTTGACCAGGAAAAGCACAGTAAACAAGGGTGTGGCTGTTATGCAGATTTAAGTCCTTGACTGCTCTACTGACAAGAGTTTCTAGCAATGTACAATCATCCCCTCCTTTCTGTTACAAAGGGGGAGGCACCCTTTCAAATGGAGATTTCCTTCAGAAATGTACAATTCACTCAAGAAAGGGCAACTTCTGCTTGGTTTTCAGAGATTCTCCTGTGTCTGCTGGGCCTTAACAATAATCAGCTCGATAACCCCTATGCCCAAGAAATACATTTTGGGTGGAATCCTATGCTCCCCTTCATGTTCTTCACCAACATGTATACCACAAAGCCATACCCTTGCTTCCCCTCCTCACCCTTCCACGCACATGCTTGGTCCCCCGAAGATAAGGCCATCCAAGCTTGTATTTATACCAGTTAGGAGTTTTTCTTGTTTGATTATGCCTTTAGATCACAGGTGGCAAACACAAGGCCCCCGGGCTAAATCCAGCCCTTCACCTGGTTTTATCCGGCCCAGGACCTTGTTTCTACCCGGCGGCAGTGCCAAGCTCCTTGCCCCTAGTTAAGGAGTAACATTTATACAGTCCTAAAATTACATTTAGTCTTTTGAAAGCAACCACAAGGCTGACATGGCCCCCCGGTGAAAATGAGTCTGACGCCCCTGCTTTAGATCAATAACCATTGGAGTGAGTGTGAGGCCCTATCCCAGGTTGTACCCGCGTTGCTTAATACCACTGCACTGGTGTGTGGGATGTACTCAATAGAAAGTTGTTTATAAATACATATTGATACATAAAACATACGTACATAAATCATTAATAACAAGTCATGATAATGAACACTCACAGCACATTAGCTATATGTCTACAAATTACTTTCCTTGTGTTACCACATGTAAAACTCACAGCAATTCCACATATTCGGTACAAGTATAATTACTGCTATTTTACAGATGAGAACACTGAGGCTCACAGAGGTTGAAAACTCACCCAAACTCATCGGGATAGGACAGAAGGTAATAGAAAGCGGTCTGCGTCCTGTGTTAAGCTTTTAAGCTCTAGGCCAACACTGCTCAAGCTTGATTGTTTAGGGGAATCACCCAGAGAAGTTGTTAGTTAGAACACCTGGGATGGGATGTCTAATTTGCATTTCTCATAAGTTCTCAGGGATACTGATGATGCTGGCTCATAGTCTACAGGTGACCAGCGCTCTAGGCTCTGCTGGCTCGGAGTGGATAAAATGAACACAGGGCAGCACAATGTAACAAAAGATGTCGGCCAAGTGTTCTAGACTGAGGGTCACCTTGCACGTTGTCCATTTGTACCAAGCCGACACGAGTGACTCAGGTTTACTGTCTCATCATTTACTGAGCATATGATGGGATTGGGGCAGATCCTAAAATTAAAGAAATGTCCTTTAGCATTGTTAGAATCCTTCATGAGATTACCCAGGAAAAAATGCTGGTGAAGTTAGCTTTTTCTGTGCACACTTCAAAACGGAAATACAAGGTTGTCTCAGTAGCAGAGCATCGTGTCCACTGTGTGTTCTGAGAAAATGATACAGGGGAACAGAAACAAATGGATTTGAAACTCCTCCTTTCTATCCAAGCCTGTGCCAATTGGAAGGAAGGTGGTGGTGGTGGGGAGTACCTGGAGTGGCTTTTAAGGAACAAAAAAAATAATACAGGCATTGTTTACCAGCCCAAACCTTCTGCAAGACCATAACCTACACCCCCAGGCTGTGACATCATGGTCAGCGGCCACTCTGCTGGCCCAGGTCCACACAATGCCCTAGTCTTTCTCACATTAAGGTGAGTGGATATGGACTGTCACATTTGACATCAACACAAGCTAGAACAACCCTTGAAACAAGCACCCATACTGACCAAGGAGGAGTCTTTGGGAAGAAAGAGTGGCCATTTAAATTGGTGGTTCTGAAACATAACCGCAAAATGGCATCACCTGGGCAGCTTGGATGACCGCCGATGCCCAGGCTGCAAACCAACCCAGTTAGAACCGAATCTCTGAAGGTGGGCCCAAGCTTGGCATTTCGGAAGCTTCCCAGGTGATGCCATTGTGCCTCCAAGTTTAAGTCAGTGCTCTAAAGCAGCGCTTCTGAAATTTTAATTGCACAGGGTTTCGCTGGGGATCACGCTAAAATGCAGATTGTGACTCAGTAGGTGTGGGGTGAGGGCCTGAGAGTCTGCATCTGTAACAAGCTCCTAGAGGGTGCCGATGCTGCCATGCATCTCAAGTGTAAGAAAAGTAGCTAAAATGGCTGGCAAAGGTGTGCTGCCTCGAATGCAAAAATCTCCTGCTGCTAAGCCCCATCTGCTTGCCCAGAGTCGTAGCAAGCTCCGGATAATGTCAGGGGAATGTCTGCTATTCAGCACCATTCAGAGTGTTAATATCCTGTCTCTGGTGAGGAGTCAAGGAAGCTCCAGAGACAGCTGAAATTCTAGGGTCTCAGGCCTAACCTTGCTACATGAAATGCTCCCGGATTTCCTAGAACAGTGTATTGTATCCCTCCGCAGACACTGTTGGATTCATTAAACCCTTGGCAGTCCTATGTTTAGCATTGCTCACTGAAGTCAGTTTTCAGAGGACAGGCTATTCTTCCATATGCTGTGCCTCGGGCTAAGTCCTGCAAACAATTTTTCAAGTAATAAGGCATTCCCTTCTCCATCCACCACAGAAGTTGTACAAAATGTGATTTACATTGAACACATCCCTCCTCTTCCTTCCCATGCTATAGATGTTCACTGGATCCAATCATCTTCTATGTAACTAGTCCACCCATCCCAGCCTCCTTTGCTATCAGATATGGTCATAGCACTGGGTTTTAACCAACAGAATGTAGTAGAAATGAGGTGTGTTGTATGTAGACCTGGCCCATAAACTCTCCCCATGTGATCGTCCAAGCACTTTCCTTTCTGCCAACTCGGTGCAAATGAGCTTAGCTACTCGGAAGCCACGTGTTGCAGATGGCAGAGCCACATGGTGGAAGGGGAGCTTCCTGCCATCCCAGGAACACCTCTCTTTGACTTCATGGAGAAATAGATGTCTTTCACACTCGAGCCATTCCATATTTTGTGATTTGTTACAGTAGCTAGCCATATTTTAATGACTAGACCTTGCAGCCATCACAATTCCATTCCTCATGCAAAAGCAGAACTTGGGAATACGTGGAGAGAACCATGAGTTATGAAGGACACCGCGTGTTGGCCTCACCCTATTGTGGAGAGTTGAAGAGGTTCTCTTCCTCTTCACAGATCCCTTTTTTATGCCTCTCTCCTGTTCCACTGTGGTGATGGGACTTGGGAGAGTCCCTCTACTAGGAGAAGAGATACAGGAGCAAGGAGAACTTAGGTCCGCTTCTCGTCTTGGTTTTAACAATGAGTATGATGAAAAGACAAATTCACACGTTGTCCAAATAACCTCAGCAAAGAAGGAGACAAGGCAGAAACGATAACCATGGTGATGATGACGATGACAACCAACACTATTAAGTGTTTAACTCATGCCACCATGCTTATAAAAATGCATACACACCACTTAATTTATTCTTTACAATAACCTTATTATTAAGTACTATGAATATCCTCATTTTTCAATAGCAAAAACAGAGGCCCAGAGAGACTCACTTGACCTCTCTGCAAGTGACAGAGCCAAGACACAAACCCGGATCCCACACGCTTACCCATCAGGGTCTGGGAAACAAGACCCAACCACCAGTGAAAGGGAGGCAAGTGTCTGTAGCATCTCCTGTCTCCCAGGAATGAAACTGCAGCTGAAAAGAGTGGGGATCTGGCAGAATCAGGGAACCCCAATAACAGGGGGACCCTCAACACATGTGCCATAGTTATAAGGAGTCCTGGAGTGGCTCACACCTGCCAAACCATACAGTCTATGTTTCACTGCTGTTCCAGCCTGAGACCCAAGGCAACACATTTGCCCTGTGTGACTTGAAATGAATGAATGAATGAATGAAGGAAGGAAGGAAAGAGTGATGACTGCATTAGAAAGGATACATTGCTCCTCTGCCTGTTCCCTTACATTTATAACTTTTCTGTATTCTCATAATTTCTTACATTGTATTATCTTGAAAAAATTCAATTATACAGGCAAAAGTATCATAATGTAAAGTATATCTGAGGAGAATGAGATGCACATCTGTGTACCTACAGCCAAGCTGAAGACAGGGACCACTCCAGGATCTTTGAAGCGGCCTTTGTGTGATGCAGACACCAGCCCGCGGTGTCCTCATCATTCTGGATGAAATGAGACATTCACACAGACTACCGAGTCCGGTGGAGGAAAAGGGATAGCGTGGCTTTTCTCTCAAGGGGAGCAAAAGCTTTGGCCCTTGCTGTGACCAGCCTTTATTGGGTTTCTCGGCATATTACAGATGGTCCTCATTTACTATGCACAGGTTTGCCTTAGGTGGTTACCTTTTACAGAAAACAAAGGAGCCAAGGCCGCTAATCACATCACAGAAGAGGGATATTTGCAAATGAAAAGGCAAAAGTGGTTGAACTGGTTACACTCATCCTTGGAAGGGTTAGCATGGATTTTAGGAAGTTGCTTTGCGGTAAATGTCCTAAATTCAGGGTGAGGGCGATTTTTAGCAAGAGCACGACTCAGAGTGGCCTAGGCACATTGTAGGCCTGATTCCCCGTGGGAGAACCTATTGGTGGGCGTGGGTCCTGTGCATCTCCCATTGGGAGCTGAGCCCACGCCACACAGAACAGTCTCCTACATTTGTGTCCCTCCCCAATATCATATTTTTCTACTCTTCCACCCCCAAAAAGCATTCAGAAGTATCTGTTAGTCATTCCCTTGTTTTCTTTTTTTGCCTTACTCCAGGGTTTCTCACAGCAGCACTATTGACATTTTGGATAAGCTAAGCTGTTATTGTGGGGGATTGTCCTATGCTGTTACGAGCTGAATTATGTCCCCCTCAGAAAAGATATATAGAAGTCCTAGCTCTCAGTACCTCAAATGTGAACTTCTTTGGAAATGGGGTAGATGTACTTAGTTAAGACGATGTCATAGAGCAGAGTGACTCTTAAATCCAATATGACCGGTGTCACATAACTCTACATGAATGGAATCATTCTGCATGGGTTCTCCTGTGACTTGCTATTTTTTCATCGCTGTTAAGTATTTGAGATTTACCCAGCTTGGTGCAGCAGCTGTAGCTCACTCATTTTCTCTGCTGTATGGTGTTCTATGGTATCAATATGCCCAGTCACCCCCACCACCCTTCCAAATAAGAAAAGGTCGGGGTAGGGAGGTTTCTGAGCTGTCTCTTCTGTATTACGGGTTGATTTCTTGTTCTCCTTAACTCTAAGGGTGAAGCTCTTCAGGGTCTTAGCTTTGTGGAAGGTTTTCCTATTATAAGCTCCACCTTAGCATGCCCTAGGCTTTATTTTCTGCTCCCTGGGCCCCGTGTAGCCTATAAAACAGAGCTTGAGGGAATTGCCCTTCCCCTTAGCCTTTGTAGATTTCTTTCTTTCTTAACAGCCTAGCAATGCATTTGAAATGCTTATTTTTTTCCAGGACTATCAGGAATAAAGTATGCTTTTTTTCTTTTCCAGGAAAGAAGAGAAACAGTTCTTGAAAATGAACTCATCGGGCTGGTAAACCTTAAGAAGTCTTGGAGTCAGACACTGAAACATCTCGAGAAATAGCATGTTAACAACTGACCATCACCTCTCAAGAAGCCCAGAGAAAGGTCTTGCAGCATCTATAGAAGATCACCCCTCCAGCGTGTGCCTCACCCACTGTTCACTGCATTCCCTGTTTGTTATTTAACTGAGTAATTCCACTATTAATCACACATCCATCCCTGAGCCTTGTTCCAGAAGAATCCCCCTTTGAAAGGTGTGTGTAGAGAATCAGAAACCTTGAGCTTGGACGCACCACCTACATTCTTAGGCTGAACTTACTGAGATCACATGCCCCTTTGGCGTTCTGTTGAGATTTCCAGGGCCGTTCTCTAATTTCTGGGTCCAGTAAGTTTCCCTGTAGAAATTTCACTACGGTTACTAATGAGGTTGGCCTTGTAAAAGCTGCATGATAATGCCAGAAACCAGCTCTGAGGTATCCTTTCCCATCAATAGATTTAAATACAAAGTGAGAGGCAAGCTTCTATGCAAAATGAATAAAACAAAACCAGGTTGGGAAGGGGCAATGACTGTAAATGTTCTGACATATTCCAAATGCCAAAAGCCCACAAATCTAATTTCTACTCTGCTGGTTTTTGTGTCTTTCTGTAAGAGGTCAGCTTCTTAAGAAACATTTGCTACCTGGTCTGGGATTCTCAGAGATTTGTTTGGGTGTTGCTTGGACCTTGTGGGTGTTTAGATACAACCTCAAGTTCAATTCAATGCCATGTTTAACTCCAGTCCTAAAGATCCCTTTTTTCTTCCTTGCTCATCAGCAAGCAAGCAGATCATAAATATCTTCCGCCCAACCCCCACACAACTTTACTGAGGTATAACTGATAAATAAAACTATAAGATAGTTAAAGTGTGCACTGTGATGATTTGATATACATTCCTCGTGAAAGGATTCTCTCATCCAGTTAATCCACACACCCAAGGTGATGGACATCTGGACACTGTCACATGTGGCTCCTGTCACCCTTCGACCAGCTGCTTTCAGTTGGAAATGGGCAGAAATCACAACACAATCACATGTCCTAATTCCTCTCTCCAAGGCTGCAATCAAGAATAAACTTGCTTTGCACGCCAAGAATAACCAAAGCAAGCCTCTAATCCCATGGAAAATCTGTTATACCAGACGCCTGGACCCTTGGAACAAAGCTGATCCTTTATTAAAGTTGGAGTGAAAAGATTATCACTGGCCAAAGCCGAGTGAGCTTCCCAACAAAGCGCAGGTAAAATGATGTCATTGTCCGGCCAACAACCCTCTGGTAACTTCCAGTAGCGTGTGTAATAAAGCCCTTCTCATGCCTTATGTGGTACATCACAGGCTGGGAGCACCACCCAGGTTTTACCCTGCTGCCTCCCCTCACTTTTCTCAGATGTCTCTGTTATGGCCCTTCTCCCTGGAATGCTCTCCTCCTAGGTCTTTCCATGGCTGCCTTCTTCCTTCTTATAATTCAGATCTCTGACCGACGCTGATGCACAGAAAGGCCTTCCTACACCACACCTTCCCTAATGCCCCTGCCCCATTCATCTCAGACTCTGTCTACGTTTTACCCTGCTTTATTGCACTTGGAGCACTTACCCTACTAAAATCACATGTACTTATTTTTAATACTATCACTATACAAGTATTATCATATTATTTTAAATATAATATATACACAAATGATTTATTTTAACCTGATCACAGTCTGTCTTCTTCACAAGAATGTGGGCTAGGGGCTTGTGGATCTTGGTTACCTCTGTACCCCTGGCCTCTGTCAGAGTCTGACACAGAGTACATGCTCAATAAATATTTGTTGGATAGTGAATGGATGTAAGATATGAATAAAGAATTGCAATTAGAAACTATACACACACACACACATTTTTACTAGAAGGTATGAGCTATTGTTTAAGTATCTCAACCCATTTCCCACCTCCACACATAGGGATGTCTAGCCATGCAGGAGGGCCAGTCTTCTCTATGTGACACCATGGTGTCACATTAGAACACAGCTGATTTTTGAACAAAGGATGTTTCAACTAGCTTTTAATCATAATCAAGTCTTTCTCATCTGGGAAAAAAAAGAAAGAAAACCTCCTTCGAGTCTATTTCTATCCCACCCCAAGCAACTGCCCTGGTTGCCTTTCTCTTTACACTGCACTTTGTGTCTGAACTGTCTTCCAGCACCTCGATCCTAACATGTTGCAAACGGGACTTGTGCTTTCTCTCCCACCCAGTGGCCCTCCTCTCCGGAGAGGGCACCCTCATCCACTCACTCAGTCTGGAAAAGTCAGAGGCCCAGGAGTCACTCTTCAGACGTCCTTCTTCATTTCTTCATCTCTATGGCCCAAATCAAGACAACTATATAACTGACACTTGGCACTTCCCTTGATCTCTATTGTCCCACCATAGTCCTGGGCTTCTACGACAGTCCAGTCTTCCTTAAAAATAATCGGTCCCTTTTAGTCAATTCACCAAAGATACCCTTTTACAACCCCAACTGGGTCCTGTTTAAACATTTCAATGGCTTCTAATTGCTCTTAGGATCAAATTAAAAACTCTGTCCAGGGCTTTCAATGTTCTCACTCTTCCTCCAGTCCTCCACCTGCAACATAGAAAACTTCCTGCTTGTTACGTGGTTCTCAGTTTAAGTATATTTTCCAACACAAAACTCCTTTCCTGATTCCCAGGTACAATAGATCTCCAGTATATGCTTTCTCAGCATCCAGTACTTAGCACTTATCTCAAAGGTAATGAAGTAATTGTAAATGATCACTATACAAGTTACTGCTTCATTGTGGCTTTATAGTAGGATGCAACCCCTATGAGGTCAGGAGTTTGCCTATGGTTTTTAATTGCTTCCCAACCTTTTTACACATCATGGCACAAGTAGAAAATGTATCCGTATAAAAAGTAAGTGGGATAACCAGAAGAGACAACTTCTGGCCAGAGGCCACCAACCTATGGTGTCTAGCTGTTCTAGACTCTGTCCTCCACCTGGGAGACTGGGGGAATAAATGTATTGGCGTGTAAATGCATTGGTACTAGGCTACTTGGGAAACTTGGTTTTACTATAATATTATATACCTAGGACTTGCATGATTTTTCTACACTAACAACATCTACCTTCCCCACCAGCTACAGCCTCCTGCCTCCCCCTGCCCTGCCAAGTTATTTAAGATGCAGCTTGGAGGATGTTTATTCTAAGTAAAAAGGTTACCCAATAATGATCCAGCAGGGCCTGGAGATGTTGCCAGCTTAGGAGATGAGCAGTAACATTGTAGCTGCAAGCCCAGCCTTGAGAAAGGAAGAGAGAGTCACTCACAGAAAAGCCAGTGAGTACAGGCATCACGAAAGAAACTGTGCCATATAGAAGCCATGGTGCCCAATTCTAATTTATTATACACTGCTCCAAGGGGGAATTTGGGTAGCCATCTATGTTACATACTTGGTTATGCATTTATTTTAAATTTATATGCATATATTACAGTTCTGATAGCTCTTTGTACCTTAAAAAAGAAAGCCAGTCTGCAAACTTAATATTATACAGATTAAATAAAATCGTTCTTACAAATCTTGCTAATTAGGATGCTTCATATCTCCATTTACCAATAGCTTAAACACAATGGATAATTGAGTTTTAGTCTTGATTGTACTACATGAGAACCTTCATTTCAAGTAATCCTCTTGATAATTTCTTTTTGCTGACTTTTTTATTAGATTGGATTGGATTGTTTTCATTCCTAACCTGACTGATTTCAGGTCTCATTTCCCCCCTGGTGCTCACATTAGTAGTATTATCTTATTAATAGTATTGTTTACTGGTATCTTTTAAAGTTTCTTGTTTGTTTGGGAGGCTCAAGTTGATACACTGGGTAATACAACCTGTATGACACATTGAATGGGCGTTTGTAAAGTCCCTTGTCTCATGATAAAGTGAGAACATGGGGGTAGAGGCACCATTGCTGGCTCCTCCCCCCATTGTGGGGTGCAGTCCTTTCTTCAGATGTCTCTGGAACAGGGTAGAGAGGAGGAATGAGGGTGCCAGTGTGACACCACATGTGACGTATGAGAAGATCTCGTGTTTTTCCTTTTTTAAGAGAAAAGTAACCACCAATACGAGTTTTCTGTCTGCTGCACTATAATAGAACTTCTCCTCCATCCCTGAGACACGCAGACTCTGTTTTGCAGGTCTCCATTCCAGACCATGGGCCCGCAAACTGTGTCTTTGAAGGGGCAGAGAGTAAATGGTTTTCTGCCTTGTGGACATACAGTGTCCATTACAACTGCCCAACGGTGCTGTTACAGTGTGAAACAACCATAGACAATACACATATGAACAAGTGGGCATAGCTGTGTTCCAATAAAACTTTCTTGACAAAAACAGGTGGCAGCTGATTTGGCCCATGGCTGTACTTGGCTCACCCCTTGATGAAGGCAGCGAAAGCTCAGTTTCTCACAGGCAGAACTGGACAGGAAAAGCCTTGCTCACATCATGGGAGAAATAGTACAAGGTGGTAAGTGCTTTGGGGCTCAGAGAATTCTCAATGTAGCTAAGGGTTAGGAAGGCAGGTGCTTGCTTGCTTCCAGCCTACTGAGTCAAAGCCTGGGAGGCAAACTACCAGGCCCCCAAATCAGAGGGGTTTTCATGTTCTGTGTTGGGTTGCACTATATGAAAGCACCAATGTTTGACCATTACTGACAAGCAAAAAAGGCATCTTCACATCATTAAACTTGCATATCTACCAAAACAAGAATAATAGTGGTTAGGGGTTTTTTTGGAACGTACTGCACTCTTGGCACTGAGCCAATATTTTGCATGTATTCTTTCACTTATTTTTTTACATCAGACCTATAAGGTGACTATTGTTATTTGCATTTTCCCAATAAGGAAACTGAAATGTAAACTGTTTCCATACCTTGCCCAAAGTCGCATGGCCAGGAAATGAAGCTGGACTCGGGCTTGCTGAAGGCAAAGTTCCTGCTCTTAGCCATCAAACGGTTTCAAGTGGAAAATAACCACTTTAAGAAAGCGTTGGAAGCTATGAACAAAGAAAGAAAAAAAGCACAGTTTTATTTCGATTCACTGTTATATAAATGAGCCAAACATGGCCCCTGTATATGGGCCTCTATTTGTTTACTTCTTCACAGCAAGCTGGAACCCATTAGCTCAAAAGCCTGCTGGTGCCAAGCTCAAGTTCTTACACATCCAATTATTTTAAGAATAGCCCCCTGAAACACATGTATAGACTGTAGACTCCTGAACAGGATATACATCCAAATAATTGAAGTGGTTACATCTGGAGAGGGAAGCAAAGGAAAGGCCTGGGAAGAGGACTAGAGATTTCAACTATTGTCTTCACAGTTGTATCTAAATTTAAAAAATTCAAAATTTTAATATGTTTATTTTGAGAAATAAGTCCATGACATTTTAATATTATTTTATGTATCTCCACTGTATTTCAAAAATACTTTTGAGATAAATAACAGAAGACAACAATTTGCTTGAGGAACCATGCCATCAAGCAGAGAAACTGAGGTTCGAACCAAGCAATTCAACTCCTTATAGCCTGTGCTGTTAACTTTTATAGTCACATCTCACAGAAAGCCCGTCACCTCTCTTTTAAGATGTGGACTCTTCAGGTAGGTTTCATACTCAGCCTTGCTCTGCTCCTCCATTAATAAGACCTTGATATTCTGGGCCATTGGTAGTCAGTGATGTGTGTTAATTTACCATGAAATATCTAATTTTTGTTTTTTTAAAAAGTGCCCCTGCTTAATTAATAATCTCAGTATTCCATTTCCATGTTCATTTCGTAATTTATAAATACTACCGCCAGAATGTATTTGGGTCATTACATTTTTCTTTGTGACAAAAAAATAATCATGTCTAAACCTAGAATGATAATGTAAACTCAGCAAAGATATCCTCTCACAGTTCAGTCATTTATTAATAGATGGTCTGTGTTCTATTAGACTTTGGCACAATGCAATCATACAGTATATATACTCAAGCTCCAAGTGGAAATATAGATTATGCTGCTAACATCCAGTTCCATAAGGTTGATAAATGGATCCCATCAAATCCTAAGCTTTTCAAAGAGTCTCTGTACATTTTCTGTCATGCTGAATTTGTATGAGGACATAATATTTAAATCTATGATAAAATCTGTTCTTTGAACAAAGAGAGAAATGAAAATTCTGGTGCCCTAGAGCGAAAGTAGTAAGTTAGAAAAAGTTACTAAAGCATTCTAGGTGTTAAACTTATAGGTCTTCACATAGAGGATGGTGAACCTTTAATTTTCAAAGAAGGTTTATGCTGAAAGGATCCTGTACTACTCTGAGACTGGTGGTGTCTATCAAAACATCAAGCATTTACATTTTGTAAAATACCTAAGAAGGCAACCTAGGGCATAACTGTTACAGAAGGAAGACCTGGAGTCCATAAGTTTCCTCCAGCACAGTTTCCAAGGATGCCATGGAGACATCAATAACTGGAGGCCTTGGTACCTTTCTGTCCCAAGTGCATTGTAAAGCAAATGGAAATTCCTCAGAATCAAAAGAAATGATCCTCTTTCTTTGAATTCCTTATTCTGAAGGAGAGTTGCCAGAAATTGCCTTCTATAGCTAATGCTAATATTTTTCATTTAGTTTTGCAAGTTTTCAGCGTGATAAGTTGCAAAACACCAGCAATATATACTTCCTTGAAGTTTGAGTTATGTTTTCATTTATGCTAATATCCTTTTGCAATCTGTTATGTAACTACAGGAGGCAGGATTTCATATTTAACCAAGCCTTCTAGAGAAGCAGTCCCCCACATTTTTGGCACCATGGACAGGTTTCATGGAAGACTCACCGCCCCTCCCACACAACAGGAGGCAGAGCTTAGACGAACTTTCTTGCGGCCATGTTCCTAACAGGCCAGGAACCAGTACCGCTGATTGTTGGGGACCCCTGCTCTAGAGGACTGGTATTGTTCTCAGAGAAGTGCTTCCTCTTTTGATAGACCTCAGAAGGAGAAAAAGCAGAAAGAATGTTTACAAAGAAAAAGGATATTTGAAGATGTATTACAATGGAATTTTATAGATCAGATATATGACTATTTAAAGATTTTTCTCTTCTAGATTTTGACTGACAGTGCAGCTGTACAATATTTTAGAAGAAAGAAAGCATTCTGGTTAATAAAAATTCCGGTTCCTAGAACTTCCACAACACACAGATTATCTACTTTCTTAAAGATTTTTTAAATAAAGATTTTTTGAATTTATTTTTACAGTGAGAGGAAGGGAAGGAGAAAGAGAGGGAGGAAAACATTAATGTATGGCTGCCTATCATGCACCTTACACTGGGGATCTGGCCCTCAACCCAGGCATGCACTCTGACTGGGAATTAAACCAGCAACCCCTTGTTTTGTTTCATAGGTTAGCACTCAATCCACTGAGCCACACCAGCCAGGGCTAGATTATCTACTTTTAATGAGTAAGGATTCAGGAAGGTAATATTAATGCTGGTCTTAAATAGAGTCTAATAACTAATGTTTTTTAGTTCTTGCTATGTGTTAATAACTTAAGAATATTATCTCTTTTAATTTAATATTACATATTCTTAAATATGGTTTCATTGAAAAATATACTTTAATTTGTCCTTGTACTTGAAAAAGATGACATGGACTGATTAATGGAGATTTCCAAGTGATAAAATTGTCACTAAGTCAACTTATTACAAGTAATGAAAAACAGAAGGCAAATATTGACAATAGAACTGCATAAAAATTAAAATAGCAGGTCTGTTACAGATTAAATATATTTTAGCTTAATTATTGTAATCTTTTTCAACTTTACAGGCAGCCACCGTGAACCACCAAGGAAACTGATAGCATAAAGTACATATGAATAAAATGTATATGTTAATCCTTCCAGCTTCTGGTAAGGGTGAACGAGATGATTAAGGTCAACCCTCCTGTTGAGAAAGAAAGACCTTTTAGAAATGAGTAGCAGACAGACACCGAAAGGGGAAAACAGGAGAACCACAGGCACAGGAATATCTCAATAGAGGGAATTTAAATGGCAATATCATATGAAAAGATGCTTAGCATCATTGGCTATTTGGTGAATGCCAGTTGAAACCACAAAGAAATGCAGCAGAGTGGAAAAAAATAAAACATCTGATAATACACACGTATCAGAATGGCAAAAAGTTTAGAAATAAATGGTAGTGCCAAATACAGTGTGGGGCAAAAGCAGGTTTACAGTTGGGTATGCAAAACACAGAGTTTATTCGTGTATTATTTATTATTTATTAATCACTATTATTTTCCGTACAAACAACTGTAAACCTACATTTGCCCCACCTTATTTTAACAAGGAGGTGGAGCAATAAAAATTCTCAGGCACTGTTGAGAGAAGTATACATTGTAAAATCCCTTTTGAATAGTCTAACAACAAAGCTGAACATGTGTATAGTCCATGACCTAGCAATTGCATGTCTAGATGTCTAAATCCCACAGACATTCCTACGTACATACACCCAAAAACTTGCTCTAGAATGTTTCCAACAGCATAATTAGGAGCAGCTCCAAACAAGAACAATTCAACAGAAGAACTGAAAACACCAATGGAGGTAGGCCCATACCATAGTATACTATACAGTAAGAAAATGAATGAACTAGTTCCATGCATACAACAGCATGGATAAATCTTGCTTTTTTTACACAATACAGTGTACAGCGTGGCTAAATCTTGAGCATGGAAGACGGAGTTAAAGAAGCCGGGTTATGTACTGTATAATCCCATTCGTACATATTGCAAAAATAGGCCAAATTAAACCATTATTGCGGAGCACAATAACAATGATATAACAATGTATTATTAGTTACAATGCACACACTAATCATGCAGTACAAGCCCAAAGGAAGCAAAAACATCAATACAATGAACAGGAGGCAGAAGCTGTTCTACGTTTTGATCTGCAGGGATGACGCACTAGTGTTCTTCAAAAATATTTTATAAATCGTTTTATTTATTTTATTATTTTTTAAGATTTTATTTATTTCTAGGGAAGGGGGAGGGGGAGGGAGGGAGAGAGAGAGAGAGAGAGGGAGAGGGAGAGAGGGAGAGAGACATCAATGTGCGGTTGCTGGGGGTTATGGCCTGCAACCCAGGAATGTACCCTGGCTGGGAATCGAACCTGGGACACTTTGGTTCCCAGCCCGCACTCAATCCACTGAGCTACGCCAGCCAGGGCGTGTTCTTCAAAAATATTTTAAACTAAATATTTATGTTTGATGAACACTGTATATGTTGATTCACAAGATGAAACATGAAAGAAGCTCGTTTCACTGTTATTTCAGAATGATGAGCTTCTTTATGTCATGAATATTGAATGGGTGTCTAAGTGCGCCTGGGCCTGTGCTAGAGACAGCTCGTAGGTGAGCCAAAAAGAGTAAGAAGACAGTCTTTAAAAGTTTCACTTCTTTTATTTCATTAATCAGCAGAACTATGACAGGAAAACACTTCAGCTAGAGATGAAAGGAACAGAAAGGTAGGTGACTGAATAGAGCTAAAAACTGTAAATGGTCCCCGAAACCCCTTATGTCTGGGAAGAACTTAATTTGCTAATGAATTTCTTTCTCAGGCTTCTTTGAAAATTGCTTGACTTCTCTCTCCAGTTCTTTGTGCCCTTTCCACATTGCCTGTAAGGATGTTTTTAGTAATTTCCTTAAACTGCTGACCAAGCACTTATAACATTCATTATTTCGAAGAAAATAAAAGAAATCAAATTCAATCCATTTGAAAGCCCCTGACTAAGTGTTAGAGCCTATGGGGTAAACACAAAAATCAAACTTGAGAACTTCTGACCTTCCTCTCACTGATGTATGTTGAAAGTAATTATGTGAATTTGTATTTCTGGCCTGGAAAAGGAAAAAAAAAAAAAAACTACTTGGCCACAACTAAATTTCCTGCAAACAGCTTACTGTGTCATTTTGACAGCTTCCTCTACTACTGTAGTTTGTAATCTTGTATGTGACAAGAGGTTTTCCCACAAAGGTTGTGACTCTTGACTTAAGAAGTTTAGAAGTTGAATCCTGAACGAGGGAGGAGGTCTTTAGTCAGAATGTACTGGTGCATCAGCCAGTGTAGTGGCTAGCACAGTGTTGTAATGAATCACAATGTGCTAACATTTTCCTGTGAGGAGTACAGAAGACCAAATGCGAATGCAAATCCCTGAATTAAAGCGAGCAAGCAAGCATGTGTTCTACCATTGTAGCCTGGCAAGAGGGCGCAGTTCAGGAAACTTGGAATAGATTTAATTGTCGTGAAGATTACGAATAGAGTACGACTCCAGAGATGAAAGAACTCTTATCTCTGTTCAAATACCTTGCTATATGCTGTTTAAATACATTTAAAAGTCATTCTCTGGGAAGCATAGATAGTAACTTTGAATCTTTTCAGAAAACCACATCTACTATCCACACTGAGTGTGTGAATCAGCTATGGTTGCCAAGAGACCAGAGCTTTTAAATTAGTTCTACCTTTAAAGGGCAATGTTAGGAGGAAAAACTCATATTCTCCTAATTGGGAAAAAGAGGTACACAGTCTAATGTTTAACAGTATAGAATATCACTATTTTTCTCAGGATCTGTTTCTATGTTGCTAGATATCATTTAGAATCATGTGTCCACTAATTCCTGGGAAAACATTTTGTACCCAGGCAATGTTAATTAAGGAAAAACTAATTCCTGGTCTTTGATTAAATGTGTGTAGATAGTTAAGCTTTCTTTTTTCTTAGAAAGATGTAGAAACTCTCAACATGTTAACCTCATAGTTGCCTTAACCTTCTCAATCTAGGGACCTTTATTCAGTTTCCCACCACTTGAACCATGTACACTCCTAGTCATTGTTTCTTTTAATTTTTTTATTCACTGATTGATTTTAGGGAGAGAGGAAGGGAGAAACATTGATTTGTTGTTTCAATTATTTATGCATCCATTGGCTGTTTCTTGTATGTGTTCTAACCAGGGATCGAACCCACAACCTTGGTACTTCAGGTCGATGCTCTAACCAACTGAGCTACTTGGCCAGGCCCTAGTCATCTTTTGGAATTCAACATTGCCTGAAACTTTTCCACCTCCACCATCTTGGACTCTGAAATGCCAGTCTCAGTTCACTGCCTCCTGTCGTACGGTTGTCTCATTCTCTTTCTCCCATGACAAGGTTCAAGGGACGGTGATGTGGTCAGCACATTTTGAGTCTCAGATTTCTGCCTTTAGCATTTGGGAAGATTGTGGGGGCCATCTACTGAGACAGGAAACACTGAAGGAGAAGCAGAGTTTGGAAGATAAAATGCTGAGTGGAAGTCTAGGTACAATTTACTTATTATGCCTCAGAGACGCAAACTGTATCTAGAGTTCAGCAGGGAGGACCCGTTTGAAGCCACTGACACATAATAATGAGGCCAAGGTGACTGGTGAGATCATCTAGTATGAGGGCAAGGATCAAGAAGAGAAGAGGGCTCAGGGCCTGTCTCTCAGGAGCTCTAACATTTGAGTTGACTAAAAGGAAATGGGCCTCAAGCAGCCAGAAAAATATGGTGTACATAAACCAAAGAAAGGTGTTTCTGGAAAGAGAGAGAGGACAATAGTGTCAAAGGTACATGGTGAGATGTTAAGTCAGAAGTCTGAAGGTGGTACATTGGATTTAACAACAAAAACATTGCCAATGATCTTAGTAAAAGCGGTTTTGATTATGCAGAAGTTGTAAAATTAGAATGTGCGGTGTGAGGGGAAAGTGAAGAAATGAAAATGGCAAGTAGTGGGCATTCTTTTGAGAAGTTTGAGTGTGAAGGGTGAGAAAAAAATAAAGCTACAATTTGAGGCAAACATTGAATACAGTGAGAGATTTTTCATTGCAAGAGCCTTAAGACAGTTTGAATATCGAGAGAGAGATCTCTGATCCAAACCATAGGAGAGACCTGAGGTTTACAGAGGAAAAGACATTTCCTCATTGTAAATTTGGTTTACAGATTTAATGATGGGCTCCCTGACACTTTCCATTTCCTCTGAAATAAAAGAAAAGGTTATCTGCTGAGTTTGTAGTAGAGAGAGAAAGAGAGCTCACCGGACTAAATGCCATGCTGTAGGTGTGGCTTGAGCAAGGCTCTAGATCCATTTCTTTGTCGTGCCCTCAGCCCTTTCCTTCTTCAGGACCCAAGCATTCTTCCCAGACAGGCTTTTCTCATGAGGGCAAAATGCTGGCAGAAGTTCCAGGCTTCACATTGGCATACCGCAGAGTCAATAAGGAGGGAGGGTGGGTGTTTCAGAGTCCCCCCCACAGCCCAGAGATTCACTCAGATGACACAGACATAGGCGACACACCCAGAAGGATGGAATGTTCTAACTGGCTTATCCTAATTCATGTGTTTGACTCATTAGAAACCCATGAATCTCCAATGAAAATAGAGGGTTCCTTGGAAGGTGCATCGTAAAAATAGGTGATGAGAAGAAAAAAATGTGTCCATTACAAAGAATAATGAAGAGATCCTGGAAACCTCTGTGGAGAGACCGGGGGAGAGGGAGAGGCAGAGAGCGATAAAGCAAGGAGAAGGGAGGAGAGGAGTTTCTTGTAGGCTGTATGTAATTGAGCCTTGATTGTTTATTTAATCTGATAATTTGTCTTCTAATTGGAATGTTTAGGTCATTTACATTTAACATGAATATTTTTATATTTGGGGTTAAATCTGTGATTTTTCTATTTTGAAATATTTATTTCATTTGTTTTCTATTGCCATTTCCCCCCTTTTCAGGAATATCATAGTGCCTTCTTACATAAAGTTTGAAATATTAACTAGAGCCTCTTATTCCTAATGGAATAAGAATAGAGATATAAATACATTATTTGAAATTATAAAAGTAACCAAACAGAAAACTTACAAAATATAACTATCACACATTGGACGTACAAAACAGGAAACAGGTAGAGGATAGTGCATAAATAATTTCATATTTCATAAAAGATGTCAATAAGTATTGTCTTAATTTGTTAAGTCAAGAATATTATTTACAGTTACAGAAATCATCACTACAAGGGCTAAAAATACCAAGAGTCCCATGTGGGAGTATTACTGGATGGTAGTATGTGGGGTGAGGTAAGAAAACATTCTTTTTCTTCATAAGCTTGTCTGTTTTCTATGCAGCTCCTTCAGGGGTGTCAACCAACTGTCAACCATATCCAGGGGTGTCCACCCTGTGTCCTGTGGGCCACATGCAGCCCAACACAAAATTTACAAATGCAAATTTTGAATGTGGCCCAACACAAAATTTACTTAAAACACTATGAGATTTTTTTTTTTGGTTTTCATTAGTGTTTGTGTATTTAATGTGTGGCCCAAGACAACTCTTCTTTTTCCAGTGTGGCCCAGAGACACCAAAATTTTTTCTAGACAGGCTATATATTTATATATATTTGTATAGCCGGTCCAGAAAAAGTCCACCCATTGTTAATATAATCAGAATGGTTTGTGTGACATTGATGTAACCTGGCAGCCAAGGAGAGTGGACTGGAATGCACATGCATGAAAAATGAATATTTCACTGTACTAGTCAGTGGGGGCAGTAAATGCCATTGAGTGAGCATGTGCACTGTGTCCATCACACTCAAAATGACTGAGCAAGTAGAGCAAAGAATCTACATCCAATTTTGCATGAAGCTTGAACATTCCTCCATGGAAACTATTCAGATGACTCAGAAGGGCCACAGCTATGGGCAACTGGTGATCGGCAGCTTCATCACAACGCTGTGCCTGCTCATGCATCACATCTCGTGCAGAGTTTTTTAGCAAAACTTCAAATCGTCCAGGTGACTCAGCCTCCCTACAGCCCAGATTTGGTGCCCTGTGACTTCTGGCTTTTTCCAAAACTAAAATTCCCTTTGAAAGGAAAGAAATTTCAGACCATCCATGAGATTCAGGAAAATACATCGGGGCAGCTGATGGTGATTGGGAGAGCTATGTGAGGCCCCAAGGTACCTCCTTTGGAGGGGACTGAGGCATCATTGTCCCATGGACAATGTTTCATGTATCTTGTATCTTCTTCAGGAAATGTCTCTGTTTATCATAGTACCTGATGGGATACTTTCCAGACAGATCTCATCTATTCTTTATCAGGAATTGGCAAAACTTAAAAAAAAAAACAAATGATTTATTAAACATGCAGGAACACAGTTGAACTCTTTGGATTCAGTTACTACTTTATGCTGGGGGAGGAGTTGCTGTATTTTTTTTATCCTTAACTGTAATTACATGGCCGTCTCATAAACACTGTGATTTTTATTGCTCCTTGTGATTTATTTGCTATGCTTGATTTCCCCCCTTACTCTAACATCGCTACTTCTCCAAATTATTCCCATTATTCTACCACAGTTAATATACTTTTTTGATGAGCAGCTTTGCTATTTTAGATTATAAGATATTATTATCTACCTAGTCAAAGTATAGTCCTGACACAGGTAAAATACACATAAAAATAACTAGATGGGTGTTCATACAAACCTAAATCTTCCAAGCAAAAGGAAAAGCCATTGTATTACTAGTCTCTGCTTTGTATATCTCAGTAGGGCTTAACTTTACTCTTCACTTGTCTCTTTCACTTTGTGAGTACCTGAGTAGTACATAATGTAACCATGGTTACTGGAATAAAATTCCTTCATGTGTGAAGGCAGAGGCTAAATATGGTTGAAGTGTTACTCATACTTCTACATGTTAAAATTGTGTAGCAAATTGGACTTGTCTCCACTGTTCCGCCTCGAATGGCTTTTGTCATTATTTGAAAGGCACATGCCTTCATCTGAAGTACCTGCTGGTTTAATATTTGTTACACTTCCTTCATATCATATTTAAAGAAAATTCTCATATCCTCTGGCCTGATGTTTTCCCCTCCATGGAATTCATTTCCAAGTAAATAGCCTAAGAAGTGGTTTTATGAGCATTAAACAAGTAATTTTTTGGTACATTAATTTGAAAGCATTAGATGACAGCAAGTGTGAAGAGAAAACAATTCTCAAGGTTGATCTGTTCTACTAGAGAGAAAAGAAAGCTTTTATCCATAGATTCTCAAAAAGCAGGTACCTGGACATTCATTTAATAAAAACATAAACAAAAATATAGTGATTATGAAGTACTGGATACCGTATTAGGCAAGGGACATACATTTTCTCATTTGTAACACTCACACCAACCTCGCAAAGTAGATTTTATCATCCCCATTAAACATCCCAACTAACAAGTCCCATGGATTGAAGTCCAAGACCATCCCAGGTACATCGCTTACTGCACTGCTTTTTAAAAATAAGTACTAATTCCCCTTTTTTTATGCTAGGTACTTTTAAGGCACTGTGATTTTTTTCTTTAAAAAATTATCCTTGAGAGATTATATATATATATATATATATATATATATCTCCATTACTATCTCATTATGTTATGGTACAGTTTGCCTCCCCCCAATTTTTTTTTTACTTTCTGCTTCTTAAATGAGGATAACATAATAATAAATGGCCAGTATTGGCCTTGACCTTGTTTCGTCTTCTATCACCATATAAACTGTCGAATGGGTTTTGTTGTCATTTTGATGAGAGTGACATATCTAAGAAGAATTGATACTATGTAGTATTTCTCAAAACAATGATTATTGACATACTGGTAAGATTTTGCCCTAGTGCAATGCTTTCTTTGTAAGGACTCAAGGTATCAGGAAATGATGGTATCTTGGCTTAGCCCACAACTAGCTGGATGAACTTGAGCCTAACCTCAATTTCTTCATTTATAAAAGACAGGAAATCATTCCAACCTTGCTGGGCTTTGTGGGACTCTAGGAAGAAGGGTAAGAGCACTTTAGAAATGCAAACGCTTTTGACAAATGTTACGTTATTACAATTGCTGCTACATCGAGAAAGGCTTTTCCTCAGCTTTATTACCCTCACACCATAGTACAGTTGAATCATGAATCCAACTGGCAATTCTCTCAATTACGGAGTTTTTAACCACTTTTCATGAAAACCCAAGAAACCCTGAGGGATTGGCGGGTTTTTTTAAAGAAAATATGACCACAGTTAGTATTCACTATTCTTCAGATTTAATCTGAATATTACACCAGAAAAGAGTTTCAAGGTTTGAAAAGAATCATAAAAGCATCTCTGAAGCCTATACATTTTGAAAGTCATTGTTCTATTATATTTTACGACAGTGTTTTGAAGACGACAACTGGTGGCGAGCAACACTACAGCCCAAGTGCAGAGGACACATACTAAAAGAAAAGTACAAGGGCAGTGTAAACAGAGTTAAACCTCAAGAATTAATAAAAAGCTCAAGAACCGTCAAGACAACATCCGCAAAAGCCTAAGAAATTTCAAATTGTCATCAGCCCTGAGACAATCGTCAGAATCCTGTCAGGAAACTAAAACAATGACAAAGATTTCTTCTTCTCTATTTGACATACAACCTGAGACCACAAATATATGTAGCTGAGACAGCTTGGTGGGTTTTGAGTTGTTCAGGAAGAGTAAAAGTCAAAGAATCCCCCCCCCAATTATTTAGTTATTTTATCATTTACCTAGATGAGTGTGGATGCATAGTTACTTATTTTATACTTTGTCTTATAATCCAATATTACTGTCTTTTGTTGCTCAAATTGTTTCTGTTTTGGCCATTGAGAGCAAGTTCAGACTGGCTCCTGAAATCCTAAGAATTGCAGTGTGCTTTAGAAAAGGAAATGTAAGTGTGAGTGGTCGTGCCTGGAAACGGGGGCAAAGCACAGGGCTGGGAATGAGCAGACCTCAATTCTGGTGTCAGTTTTGAGCTAATTGGTTTTGGGACTTTGAGCCAATCACTTAACCTCTCTGAGTCCAGAGATCTAGGGCACTGGTTTAGTTGCGATCGGCACGACTTGGAGCCAACTACCTCTGCTCATAGGCTCCTCCACATTAGCTGTGTTAACTTGAGCAAGTCAATAAGCAACTCTGTGCCTCCTTAGCTTCCTCTGGAAAATGGAGGTGAAAACAGTAACTCCCCCAGGGTTCCTTGGTTACAACTGGGTTACTCAGTTGCACCTTCCGGGTATTGTAAGGGATTTAGTGAGTTACATGATATTATATCTAATCTGTTTAGGAGTTTGCCCAATAAATTGTGAGCATTGAATGACACAGTAAAATGAGGACAGTAAAATCTACCTTTACTGCTTGTGGTTCTGCGCAATATGAGAAATATTCCATCAAACTGTTGTTGTAATGAAGAATAATAAACAATAACACAGTGTTCTATATCCACAGCTCACAGTTCAGATTCTCTCCTCCCCCCTCTTTTTCATTTGACTTTTTAAAAACTCTCTTTGGATTTCACCAGTTTTGCCAGCAATACCCTTTTTGTATTCCAGGATCCCATTCAGTATACCACACAGCGTCTAGCTGTCATGGCTCTCTGGTCTGTGATAGTTTCTCAGGCGATTCTTGATCTTCACAGTTTTGTGGACCACTGGTCAGATATTGTGTAGCGTGTTCCTCATTTGGGGTTTGTCTGATGTTTTCTTATGATTTGAATAAAAGATAATAGATTTTGAAGGAAAGAACCTCAGAGGCAAAGTGCCTGTCTCATCTCATCACATCAGGGAATACGTTATGTTCACACGACTTATCTCTGCTGATATTAACCTTGATGATTTGGATAAGGTGCTGTCTTCCAGGTTTCTTCACCATAAAGTTCCTTTTCCCTTCTCATTCTCTATTCATTAGAAGGTGTCACTAACCCTAGCCCCATTGGGGTGAGGGCAGAGAATTCAACTTTACGTCCTGGAGGGGATGTGGTAGCTAAATGCACTATTTGGAACTTTTCTGTGAGGAAGGTATGTCCTTTCTCCTCCTCTTATTTATTTATTTATTTATTTACTTATTTATTTATCCAATTATCAGTAGGGATGCATGAGTATTTTATACTTTGGATTATATTCCAATACTACTTTTCTTTTTTACTTTGTTCCTCAAGTTGTCCCAGCTTTGACCATTGGGGACTTGCACAGGTTGGCTCCTGTGTCCTTTTGACATGCCTGAGTCCTTGTGTGTTTCGAGTCCTTCCTTGCTTTCTTGCACTGCACAATGCTCCGGGCTCATCTTGTGTTACCTTGTCTTCCCTGCTCCAGGTCTAGAATCAGCAATTTGTCTAAGAAGCTCTCACAGCTTTCAGTAGAAAAGGTAGATCTTTGACTCTTAACACGATGGGAACAACGTGGGGTCTGAAGTCCTGATCCGAGTTCTGACTCCCAGCACATAGCAGCTGTGGACCTACGGGCAAGTTCCCTTATTTGCGGGGGAAGAGGGCGCTTTGTAACACTTAGAACCATGCATGGCAGATGGGATACACCCAATGAATACTGCTTATTGGATTAGTTTCATATTGCTCCTGTAACAAGTTGCCACAGACTTTATCATGTTACAGTTTTGGAGCTCAGAAGTCTGAAATAAGCCTGAAGGAGCTAAAATTGAGGTTTTAACAGGGCTGGGCCCTTTGGAGGTTTCAGGAAAGAACCTGTTCCTTGACTCTTAAAGCTTCTGGAGGCTTTCCTCATTCCTGGCTCCAGGTTGCATCACTCCCGCCTCTGTTTCCTTCTTCACAGAGCCTTCTCCTCCTATCACCACTGGGATCCTCCTGCCTCCTTCTTATAAGGACCCTTGTGAGCACCTTGAATTTAACTGTGAGATCCAGGATAATCTCTGCACTCAAGAGCCTTGACTTAACCACATCTGCCAAATCCTCTTTTAATGTAAGATAACACGTTCACAAGATGTGGACATTTTGGGGAGACACTATTCAGCTATTACTGCCTTTATTTTTATTATCTCAGAGCTTCATTTGTCAAATTAAGACTGCAGAAGAACACAGAAAAAATAAAAGGAGTGAAAACTCCAGATACTCATTTTCATGACAAAATCAACAATGGTTAGTCATTGTTATCTTAACTAATAATTAGTTTCGAATCTTGCCAGAAAGGCCTTAGAAATGGGCCCCTGTCTCTCTTTCCTTGTCTCTCCTCCTTGCACTTCCCTATAGTTAGTTCTGGAAGTGGAGAGGGGAAGAGCCTGTCTCACAGTTAATTAAGCTTCTCCCAGCTAGTTGCAATCACTATCTCAGCTCAAGCTTGTGTTGGGGGCAATGGAGGAGATGAGCTCTCTGAGACTGAACATGTAACCTGAGATGGTCTTGAAGTAACTAAAAGCCACCAGAAAATAATGGACTATCCCAAGATATCCATGAAGTGATTCACTATTTGCCAGGGAAAAGAAATACGGCAGCACGTGGTTGAAAGTAGTGACCGGGGAAAAAAAATAAATCCAGTCCTATTTATACCTCTTCTGAGTAAGGTGGTTATGAAAGTGACTTCAGACATGAATAAAACCCAAGTGCCAGAACTGGAATGCTTTTATATTCAAGAAAAAAATGTCTGGCAGAAACTTACCTAATAATATTGAAGCATAAATCTAGCTCACATCTTCCCATACGGCATCCCCCAGTGAAAGTCGAAATGCTTGTGTGTGAGGAGGTTCACCATTATATTGCATGTTCCTCTGATGAAAGCTCTTTCGCCGAGGAAAACCATCTGTGGTGAACAGAAATAGTCACTACAAAATCCTCACCGTTTCATTGTAAGTTATGCCAACTCTTGATGGTCAAGAATAAAATTCTTTTGGAAAAACAAGGTAAGAGCATGTCTATGTAGCTTTTCAGACTTTTAAACCCCATGTAAGAATATTAAGCCAAGAAAGCTTGGAATTATAGGGGTTAGCCAACCTAACCTTCTCCTTATTTATAGAAAGAGAGCTATATGAGGGAGGGACTGAAGGAAATGGACCTGCTATATTCTATAAAGTAGGGGTTTTACAAAAGCCTTTTCACAAACCAAGACTTTTTCCTTCAAAAATGAGAACAAAAAGAAAGAAAATTCTTCCAAGGGGGCACAGCTATATTGATACACAACCTAAAATTGTATAGCTGGAAAAGGCCTTAGAATGCTCTAATATAAATTTGATAAATCTAGAAGCACAGCTTCTTGATGCCAAGGCTATTGGTTATATTAAGCACCATACATTTACTTCAGAAGAAACATATTCTTAGTTGTAGCCTCATGATTGTGTAACTGGAAACCCTCTACTTTGGGCCACTACCAAAAATAAGGCCAGTGACATTGCTGTAAATAAATCTTCTGCTTTTGCACAGCTGGACTTTACAGACATTTAATTTTCTAAAGGTCAGAAATCTTGCATTGCTTTCTAGGTCACGCTTTACAACAATTTTCCCACTGGCTAGAGGAAGAAGAAGGTGTGGATTTTAAAGAAATGCTTCACGATTCTACCTCCTGCATATTTGCCTGGTGGAAGGAGGTACTTCCTAGAATCCTTGACAAAAAGTTATGGAAACTTTTAGACTAGGGTCTGTCTCAATTACTAAATCTGTGTATGCTTGTGTATTAGGCCTTGTGTGTTTCATTGTAATGATATCAGCAAGTTGTCCTTATATTAGGATGCACACTGCTCTTGCCTCCTGATCAAATGACTGAAAATCTAACAAGTATTTTAAAATCAGACAAGGCTCAAAGAAAAATAATCACATCATATTTAGCGGTAGAATCATATTTTGGGAGAGTGAGCAAGTTAGAAATATTCAAAATGGAAAATTTGGCAAAAAGTTAAAACAAAGCAGTGGGGTCAAGTCATGGATCCCATAGAAAAGGAAGGGGACAGAAGGGGATGCAAACAAGGACTGGAAGGTCCTCTTGGGGCCCTACCCATCAGGTGATGATGTCTGAAAGGCTCCTGGTCTTTCTCTCCAGGGCCTCTAAATACATTACCTCTTCTTGGTGATGCCCAATTCCTTATTTTAAAATCCTGGCTCTACAAGCAACTCCTGGTTCTGAGATAAGAGCTTTATTTCTTACTCGTATGACACTTACAGTGGAGCAGGAAATTCAATGAATGATTGTCTCTTTTTCTTCTGGCTCTAACATCTTATAAGCCTAGAGGCTCATGTCAGATAGAACTGACTAATAAATTTGATATACACCATTTTACTCATGTTTTCAAAATCAGGCACACTGATTACACAGATCTGTAAAAGTACTGACAGACAAGGTTACGAATTTTGTCCACAAAGTATCCAGCCATGTACTAGGAAAAATAGAGACATTTATTGAAAAAGATACAAGAAACATTGTGCACAGGACAATGACACCTCAGTTCCCTTCAAAGTTGGCACCTTGGGGCCTCACACAGTTCTCCCAGTCCCCATCAGCTGACCCTGTCACATTCTCCTGAATCTCATCGATGGTCTGAAATCCCTTCTCTTTAAAAGGCAATTTTAGTTTTGGAAAAAAACAGAAGTCACAGGGCACCAAATCTGGGCTGTAGGGTGGCTGAGTAACCTGGGTAATTTGATGTTTTGCCAAAAAATCCTGCATGAGATGTGATACATGAGTGGGCACATTGTTGTGATGAAGCTGCCAGTCACCAGTTGCCCATAGCTACGGCCTTCTGAATCACCCAAATAGTTTCAACAGAGGAATGTTCAAGCTTCATGCAAAATTGGATGCAGATTTGTTGCTCTACTTGCTCAGTCATTTTGAATGCAATGGCCACACAGTACACATGCTAACTCAACAGTGTCTATGGCCCCCACTGACTAGTATAGCAAAGTCGTCATTGTTCACGTATGTGCATTCCAGTCCATTCTCCTTGCCTGCCAGTTTATCGTGTAAACAGTTTTTGTTATATTAACAATGGCTGGACTTTTTCTGGACAGACCTCATAATTCCAAGTATAATTAATGATTATTCTGTGCCTTCTTTTTATGGACACAGAAAATGCATCCACCCTGGTCGGTGTGGCTCAGTGCATTGAGTGCCAGCCTGTGAAGCAAAAGGTCACTGGTTCGATTCCTGGTCAGGGAACATGCCTGGGTTGTGGGCCAGATCCCCAGTAGGGGGCACATGAGAGGCAACCACACACTGATGTTTCTCTTTTTCTCTTTCTCCTTCCCTTCTCCTTTAAAAATAAATAAATAAATAAATAAATAGTCTTTAAAAAAAAAAAGAAAGTGCATCCACTTTGGGTGGTGTTGCTCAATGGATTGAATGCTGGCCTGCGAACTGAAAGGTCACTGGTTCGATTCCCGATCAGGGCACACACCTGGGTTGTCAGCCAGGCCCCCAGTTGGGGACAAACAAAAGGCAACCACACTTTGGTGTTTCTCTCCCTCTCTTTCTCCCTCCCTTCTCCTCTCTCTAAAAGTAAATAAATTAAATCCAAAAAATAAAAAAGAAACAAGTAAGATTTAAAGAAAAAAAGATATATATCAGGCCCTGTGGATATAGCACTGTGAGATACAGTCTCACAACTACTTTCCAAAACAACCTGATTTTGCAGGAATATGAAGTTTATGAGAGCTATTTTTAGAAGCACTGAAATGCTAAAGGATATTTTACATTCAGACATGGCTTACCAAAAACAGTGAGTATCATTACGGTATTCTAAATTCTCATTTATCTGGAAAGAAAGTAAACCAGCATTAGCTAAATAATAGACATACTTCTCAAATCAAGAGGTTATTTCCTACCTTCTAAAACGAGTAACTGGAAATTATATAAGAAATATGAGTTTTAAAGAGGTTATATAAAAATGTTCATGATCAAAAATAGTTGTATTTGGGAAATAAAGACATTATGAATAAAGGATATTTACACTGTTGTCACAAACAAGCTAAGTGCAGAAAAACTCTAAGAAAGAAACATTAACACATACACCACCAAGAGGAAATCAGTAAGAGTGGAAAATAACAAATTGGAGAACAATTTTTGGTACAATTTCTTGCTACTTGAATAGCCCAGAACCAAATGAAATCTTTGAGGGAGAGGATATGGCACTCGGAGAAAATGTGAATTTATCATTACTGTTGCTTGTAATGGTACTTTTGTGTCTGTTTTTATATTTTCCATTCTCACTGTTGCTATATTGGACACTAGATGACATGCTGGTACTTACAGGGTGTATGAGCCATTATGAGAAAACTGAAATGAAATGATGAATAGTTGATGACACTTTGATTTTGTCGGTGGCAAAAATTACATTGTTTTCGGGCAGACAGAAAAACATTGTGAAAGATGTATGTGTTGAAAACTTTCAGTTGAAGGTCATAGAAACCCAACTCAAAACAAATGGGGTACGGTAGCTGAAGTTGTAAAGAAGTTAAGGAATACAATCAACCAGATCCAGGGCTACAAGTGATGTTATCTACATTCTGTCTGTCTCTCCGTCTCTTGAAAGCTCTCCCCATGCAAAGGTCAAGATGGCACCAGCAAGTCAAGGTTCCTGTCCTACTGGCTCAGTAACAACAGGAATCGGAAGCAGTTTTCTCCAAACATCCAAGGAGGACACTTATTAACCTGGCCTGGGAGAATGTGTTCATTCCTAGATTCATCACTCAGCCAAGGGTGTGAGAGACCCTTCTTGGCCAGAGTCTCTAAGCATATATTTAATCCCACACTCTTAAACATAACACAGCAAAAATTACCAGGTATCTGAGAAAAGCCTCTAACATACAATACAGAGACCAAAAACAACCTACCAGAGAAAAAGCAATTAAGAGATTATAGTGGCTTCTTCCATATCTTGGCAATTGTAAGTAATGCTGTAATGAGCATAGGGGTTGCTTATGTTCTTTCAAATTAGTGTTTTGGGTTTCTTCTGGTATTTTTCAAGAAGTGGGATTGCTGGGTCAAAGGACAGATCCATTCTTAATTTTTGGATGTATCTCCATACTGCTTTCCACAGTAGTTGTACCAGTCTGCATCCCCACCAACAGTGCACTAGGGATCCCTTTTCTCCACATCCTCACCAGCACTTGTTGTTTGTTGACTTATTGATGGTAGCCATTCTGACAGGTGTGAGGGGATATCCCTTTGTGGTTTTCATTTGCATCTCTCTGATGATTAGTGACATTGAACATCATTTTATATGTCTATTGTCCATCTGTATGTCCTCTTTAGAGAAGTGTCTATTCAGGTCCTTCGTCCATTTTTTAATAAATTTTTTATTAATTTTGGATATTAATCCCTTATCAGATGTATTGGGAAATATGTTCTCCCATTAACATGAGTGGGTAAAACAACTATAGGACATTTACACAATGGAATACTACTTGGCTGTAAAAAAGAAGAAACTTTTACCCTTTGTGATAGCATGGATGAACCTGGAGAACATTATGCTAAGTGAAATAAGTAAGCCAGTCAGAGAAAACCAAATACCGTATGATTTACTTATACATAGAATCTAATGAACAAACTGATCTAGCAAGCAAAATAGAGACAGACTCACAGATGGAGAGCAGGATGACAGCTATTGGAGGGGGGAGGTTAGGGGTTGCAAGGATCAAGCAAAAAGGAAAAAGGACTCATGGACATGGACAACAGTGTGGTGGTAGCTATGGGGGAGTAGGTATAAGAGAGTTAAATGGTAATGAGAAAAGTATAATGTTTTTTTAAAAAAGAGGTTACAGTGGTTATGTAAGGATATGACAATTTAAAAAATGAAAACCTTACAGGTCTACCATTAATGTCACCAGAGAAGATATTGTAAGCACGAAACGAGAGCAGAATGTTATTAAAAATGAACATTCAGAAGATAACTATGTGTCTTTGGCTTAAAAAAAAGATAGCATAAATGAAAACCTCAATGGTTGGGTTGGGAGATATATTTCAAGAACTTTTCAGAAAGCAGCTTAAAAAATAAAGAGATAGAAAAATAAAAGAGAAAAGGAAATTAAAGGACCAGTCGAGCATGTCCAAAATCCAAATAATAGGTGATCCAAAATGAGAAAGGAACAAGTTGAGAGGCAAAAATTATAAATGAAATAAATGAAGAAAATATTCAGAATCAAAGAATATGCATTTCCAAACTGAAAAACTCACAGTGCCAATAGGGCAATAGGTAATAAACACATACTAGGACCCATCATCAAGTAATTCAGGATCCTGTCCTGGCTGGCATGGCTCAGTTGGCTGGGCATTGTCTCACAAAGCAAAAGTCGCTGGTCCAATTCGCAGTCAGGGCACATGCCTGGATTGGGTTCCATCCCCGGTTGGGGCACATGCAATAGGCAACCTATCGATGTTTCTCTCTCACATTGATGTTTCTCTCCTTCCCTTCCTCTCTCTCTTAAAGTAAATGAGCAAAACATTTAATAAAAAAGAAATCTGGGATCCTGGGTACTAAAGATCCTAAATACAAGTTGAGAGAGGTAGAGTAAGACAGAGCTAGAGTAAGAAGATCGGGGATCGGGGAGATGAATGAGAATAAACAAGTCACCCATTGGAACAACTTCAGACTTCTCAACACTGTTCCTGGAAGCTAGAAGACAATGAAACAATGCTTTAAAAATTATTTCCCATTTAAAATTCTATACTCAACCAAATTATCAGTCAACTGGGAAGACATATAAGGGCTCAAAAACTTACCATTTCATACTCTTTATTAGGAAGCCACAGCAGGATAGTTGTTTTTTTTTTTTACCAACAAGGGAATACTTAAATACAAAACCCAGGAGATCCAATGCAGGAGAGAGGTGCAGATATTTTTCAGCATGGCAGCAATGCTAAAGGGCCAGAAGGCAGCCCATCCAGAGTAGCACAGATGGGAAAGCAATGGGAGAAAAGCAATGACCATCAAAGGACAGTGGATGTGACTAGAGCTCTTGAGAAGAGATTCACACAGTTGCCAGGAAGTGTGGAATTTAATTATGTTTAATTGTAAGTACACAGAAAACTTCATATTGCTATACAAAAATGAGGCAATTATCAATCACAGGAGAATCCAAAGCGTGTGGAAGGAAAAGTAATCACATTTTACTATAAAGCTCACCCATGTGTAGAATTTCTATAGCCATCATAAGGTAAACAGCAATATTGGTCTAACTGGAATTAAAGTAATAAGATCATTGAGCAAAGGGGAGGGTGTTCAATGCTCGTTTCCACAGCTGGAAGTTGATTAATTTTGCCTGAGCTAAAAAATGAAGATACAGCAGTTATTGAGAGAGACATGTTAGTAGAGAAATAGACTAGTTCAGTAAAAAATAAATCAGGTAGAAGAGGGGAAATGATTTTCTCTGGAAGGGGCCAATGGCAAAGCAGACATCTGGTTTTTATATAAATCTGCAAAACCATTATATATGCATGTTAGGCACATTATAACTTTGAACATAAAAAAATATAGCTTTGATCAATGTAGAAGTTGCAAGAAGTCTTGTTCTGTACCTAGTTCATTCTCTATTCTTAGAAATCAGAACTTTATTTTTGGAATTGATAGTTTTCATTTCAACAATTAGCTAAGAGAAGGTGACATCAAATAGATTTGCTTTTTCCTTTTGAGATGGAAACTTAGTAACAGTGACATAAATGAGAAGACTGAATAAAGCATTGTTGACAGCAAAAGAAATCATTTTATCCCACAGCTCATTTATTTACACTAACACCAAGCCTTTTATATTTAAAAAGACTGATTTCCATAGTAGATAAAGACTATTTTACTTTTCCCACGGGGACCAATCAATAAAATCACCTTATAGCAGTTATTGGGTAACTTGTATACTTTTCTGATATATCAAATCAGAAAAAGCCTACTAAAATTGATATGTGCAAATCAATAACAAAATCTTTCTCAAACAAAAGTCATTCTCAGAATCAACTCATTTTTATCAGGATTATCAAAAACTGGGAAATTAAAAATAAATGATTTATGCTATTATAGAAATAAAAAGGTGAGAGCTTTTTAATTAGTCACTACCAGTTGCAGTCCTCACGTTGCTCAGTCTGGTATTGGCTGGGGAGACAGAAATGTAAGCAGATAAAATATAAACAAGCAAGTATAAGGCAACACAGCCAGGATCTAAATAGGGCTGTGGAATAAAATAGGGGGTATGCCTAACTTCATGAGGATGGGGAGTGGGTATGTCAGGCACAGAGCCCTCTTCTGAAATGCCAGGGGGCCAGAAGCACCAAAGCACAAGCTGCTGGTAACCTCTAGCTCAGTGTATGGATGGACACCTGTATGAAGAGATACGGCACAAAGTAAATGCCAAGCCATTTGACAGGGAAGGGGCACATGCATTGGGGTGCAGAAGAGCAGGGGGGTCCTGGGAGATGAAAATTGAACAAGAACAGTTGAGGTACAGGTTGAGGAATTAAAGTCAGAAAATTAGAAAAAGAGTGGGTTTGAGAGAAACATGTACTGGGTGTGAGGGCCATTCTGAGCTCTGAGGTTTCTTTACAGGCCTCCTGTGAGGATCAGGTCTGAACTGCAAGTAGAAGCAGTAAGTAGGTCATTTGCTACTTCTTGCTTGGCCTAAAGATCCCTGTTGTCTTTTTTGGTAATGTGATAAAAATACATAACATAAAAGTTAGCCTTTTAACCTTGTTTATATCTTCACCTGACAACAAGCTTACTAATTTTAGAGAGAGGGGAAGGGAGGGAGAAAGCGAGAGAGAAACATGGATGTGAGAAACATCTGTTGGTTGCCTCTTACACGCACCCTGACTAGGGACAGAACCTGCAACCTAGCCATGTGCCCTGACCAGGAATTGAACCCATGACCTTTCACTTTGTGAGACAATGCTCCAACTAACTCAACTGAGCCACAGCAGCCAGAGGTTTAACTTTTTTTTTAACTGTACAGTTTAGTACAGTCAATCATATTCACGTTATATAACAGATCTTTAGAATTTTTTATCTTGGAAAAATAAAACTACACCAATCTTGTTCTCTTCTCAAATTTTCCCTCCATGTTGGTAGACCCAGAAGAGAGTTAAAGGATCTCCCATTCAAGTCCTCCCACTTGGAGGAGTTCAGAAGCCCAAAGCCATGCACTTTGAAGCTCCAAGTGTTGGAATTTTCCAAAAGCTGTTAGTGTACTGAGGTTGAACTCTCAAGTTTGCTTCTTTTTCTATAAGCACATCAGCAAAGATCTGCAAGGGGCCACGTGAATCAGCATCTGTTTGGAAAAGATCAATGTAGCTTTGTGTTCTCAATAAAATAAAAACAGGGAGCCAATTTAATTATTATGATTCTGTTGAGGTTTCTATCCCCAAAGCTAATTATTTTTTGGTAAGGATCTCTACCTTGATTATAGCCCATATTTTGTGAAATTTAAAGTGCAGTAATGCTGCATCTGGCTTTGGGAGTCAGGCTTAGCAAACACATTTGTGTTAGTAAAAGTTTTGGCAAAGGCAGAGTCCTAACAAAAGCAAAAGTGAGGGAGGGAGGGAGAGAAGGGGACAGACAGACTAGACTTTAGGATAGAGAGTCTTTAAAATTTTCTTTCGGGATGAACAGGATTTTCCACAAATGAAAACTACAAGTGTTCAATGCAATGTGGTAAAGACAGTCTATTCAATACATGGTGTTGGGAAAACTGGACGGACAGGTACCAAAAAGTGAAACTAGACCACCAACTTAAACCATACACAAGACTAAATTCAAAATGGATTAAAGACTTAACTGTAAGCCCCGAAACCAGAACAATCCTGGAAGAAAACATAGGCAGTAAAATCTTGGACATGTCTCATAGCAATATTTGTTCTGATATGTCTCCTCGGGCGAGGGGAACAAAAGAAAAAAGAAACAAATGGGACTGCATCAAAGTAAAAAGGTTTTGCACAGCCAAGGAAACCACCCACAAAATGAGAAGTCAGCCCACTGAATGGGAGAACATAGATGCCAACGATGTATCTGATAAGGGGTTATTATCCAAAATCTATGAAGAACTTACACCAAAAAACAACACCAAAAAAAAAAACAACAATCCAATTTAAAAATGAGCCAAGTGCCCGAATAGACACTTATCCGAAAAGAACGTACACATGGCCAACAGACGTATGAAAATGTGCTCAACACACTAATCATCAGAAAGATGAAAATTAAAAGCACAAAAAGATGTCACCTCACACCTGTTAGAATAGCTATTGTCAATAAATCAACAAATAACAAGTGTGGCAAGAATGTGAAGAAAAGGGAACCCTTGTGCAGTGTTTGTGGGATGGCAGACTGGTGCAGCCACTGTGGAAAACAGTATGGAGATACTTTCAAAAATTAAAAATAGAACTGCCTTATGACCCGGTGATCCCACTTCTGGGGATTTATCTGAAGAAACATGAAACACTAATGAGAAAGAGCAAATGCACCCCTACGGTCATTGCAGCATTATTTACAACACTCAAGATTTGGAAGCGGCCCATGTGACCATCAGTAGATGAGTGGATAAAAAAGCTGTGGGACATTTACACAATGGAATACTACTTGGATCTAAAAAGAAGGAAATCTTACCCTTTGTGACAGCATGAATGGACCTGTAGACTATTATGCTAGGTGAAATAAGTCAGTCAGAGAAAGACAAATACCATATGATTTCCCTCGTATGTGGAATCTAATGAACAAAATAAACTAACAAACAAAAGAGAAGCAGATTCATGGGTAGAGAAGACTGACAGCTGTCAGAGGGGAGGGATTAGGGGGCTGGGTGAAAAAGTGAGGGCATTAAGCCAAAAAAAAAAAAACCCTCATAGACACAGAGAATAGCATGGTGAGTGCCAGAGGGAAAGGGATCAGGGAGATGGAGAGGGTAGAGAGGGAATACATGGTGATGGAAGGAGACTTGACTTTGGGGTGTGAACACACAATATAATATACATTGTATCGTAGAACTGTACACTTGAAACCTATATAATTTTATTAACCAATGTGACCCCAATAAATTCAATAAAAATTTTAAAAAATGAAGAAAACTATAAGTATTCATTATACCACATGTCGGCTTTACTGCACTGTGTTTCAGATACTGTAGCTTCATTCTGACTAACGGAGTTACACTACTGGAGATGCTGACTGATTTCAGTATTTGGCTGTGATCCCAGCTACCTTCATTTTGTCCACCACATTTGGCACCATCTCTCTAGACCCTTCCTATGAATACTTTAGCAGGTGAGGGAAGGAGGAGTGATTACAGGAGATGGCAGTTCCCTCTAGCATATTCCCTAAAGTCTGCTGTCACAGGTGTTAGGGGAAACTTGTCAAGTTTTGGGAAAGCCTGAAAAGCAGATTCGGAGGAGAGGATTAGCATGCAGGAAACTTACTAGGAAATGGTATTGAAATCAACACCTGAGAGGCAGGGGAAGGAAGCAGGCTTGGGAAGGAGAGGATGGGGCCCCAGACAATCACAAAGGGATCTCTTAGGGTGATCAACTTGTCCCAATTTGCTTGAGACTATCCCAGGTTTATCACTTATAGTCTCATGTGTAGCAAAACCAGATTAGTCCCCCTAGGACCTCTGGAACGAGGATGGTCCTACAGAGATACCCTGAATTGCAAGGAGGTGTATGGGTTTTTATGCCCATGAGTCAACTGTTTGTTTAACAGAGGATTCCTCCTCACCACCAAGGGAGTGTAACCTTGGATGAAGTGGCTCTCTTCAGAAGAGGGGAATTTCTGGAGACGGACTCAACTGTAAGCTGTCAGTCACCAATTTCTCCAGCAGCTGGAAGAATGAGTGCCTGTGTCCTGAAGGGAGCACTATTAAGAGGTGCCTGCTTTTGCAGTAAGTTACACTCTGGACTCAGCAAGTCCTGAGTATTGATGGATCCAGATATGAGTCCAGTTAGTCCTTTATGAGCAGACATCTTAACCTGGAGAACAAAAGGCCCAACACTAAAATCCTTGGCACTTGGGGAAATTCTGGTCACTGTCTCTCTATTGGAGGAGCTGTTCCAGCCCTTTGATGTGGGTACCTTGTCATTCCAGTGACATGAATCCTGGTGGCCCTCCCTATCTTCCCCTTCCATTTCAGCCACTTTGGAGAGGGACTCTAGCCAGGTCAGGGGTACACATGAGCACTGGGAGACCACTGGCTATCTCTACCTGCTGAGGCAGGTATAATCCTCTATATGCTAGAAGCATGTGCTCAGAAGAAGTAAGCCAGCCTGCATTCCCATCCATCCTTGACCCGTGTGCAAGCTGTTAATGTCTTTAAACTACAGGTGCCTCAATGACAGATGAGACTAATGATGCTTAATTTTTAAAAGATTCTTGTGAAGATTAAATGAAAGTTATATAGCTAGCTAGCTAGCTAGGCAGACAGGCACATATTGAGAGGTACTGTATCTTCATGGTTAAGTACTCAAATTTTCTTGTTTGTTATTTGTGGTTGTTGTTGTTGTTGGTTCCATTATTCACTAGCTATATGTCACATGTCTCTGGGAAAATTCTTAGCTTCTATTTCCCTCAGTTTCCTCACTTATAAAATGAGCTTTAGTAGGATTAAATTACTATGAATAGAGCTTACCATGTAGGTAAGCACTAAATGTATGTCACTGCAACATTATTCAAAGTCCTAGCATAGTGTTTGGCATATAGCAAGTGTCCAACCAATCATCTGTTATTAAGATGGAGGTACGATTCCTGCGATTAGTAATGAAACAGTGATAGAACACCTCCTTCTGATGATGCTTCTTCTCTCCTTCTTGAATGGGGAATTTTGGGTTGTGAAACTGAGAGGTGCATGTACCTTCTTGGGAGGTGCCTTCAGGACAGAAGAGCTGAGAGGGCCCAGAGTAATATCCAGGTAAGAACAATGGGGATTTTGGCTTCTTGGGGCTGTGTCCTGGCTCAGTCATTCAACAAGTGTGGTTTCAATACCTGCACTATCATCCACTGGGAACCTGTTAGCAATGCAAATCCTTGGGCTGGATTCCAGACCTACCGAATCTGAAACTCTGGGGCAGAGATCCCGAAAACTCTGTTTTAATAAATTCTTCAGGTGATGCTGATACATGCTCAAGTTTGAGAACTGACGTCTTAGGCTTTGGAAAATAGATCAAAGTGATCTTCAGTTTTCTATGTTAGATGCCTCCAGAGACAAGTAACTTTCAGCAAATTCCTTCAAGGATGTCCATGAATGGACATCAGCCCTTGGAGTTGGTCTTCCATGGAGCGAGCCATGAGGACCAGTGCCACTGCTCTCTATGCCACATCGTATTGTGTACACGCTGACCAGCTACTCTCTGTGTGCTTGGCCCATAGTAGGTGCTCAGTAAATAGTCACTGAGCTAAGAAACAAGAAGAGACACGCAGAGGACAAAATCCTCAATATGTTCCATTGCTTAAGCAACCACAATTTCTTCTTCACCCAAATCTTTGAACAAGTAACCATTCATGTGTGGGTCTCCCTACTGCATACCTGTGTGTCTGGCTCAGCACAGCTGTTGAATTAAACAGGCACATGATTTCTTCCAGGCTAGGGATAAAGCCATCCATCACCGCAGCTACCAGGTGGTAAGTCCTCTCCTCGATCCCATGCCCAAATTTCTAAAAATTAGACATTTATAGAATTGGGACAAAACCCACTGAAAAACCTCCTTCCACCCAAACGTTTCAATGTTCATATAGCTCATTGCTCTTAATCACATACACCTTGGAATCTTGCTGTAATCATATACATGAAAATTGTGATAGTTGAGAAAAAGTTGAAACATTTGTTTCTGTGTTTTCGTTTTAAGATATGAGAGGATATGAGAGTCTCATTGGACACAAGTGACTCTGCATTTTCCAAATCTCTAAAACAAAATGCATAAGTTATAATCTTCTACTCTAAATTCCATATGGCTTTAATTAGTTCACAAAGCGAGTAAATGTATTTTCCATTTAATGGAAAAGGTTTTTGGCAGTAGGACCACTTACTTTGCACTAGTTAATGGAGCATTAAGGAAAAGACAGAGAAATGTTAATCATATCTGAAAACATGGCTAACGTTGCGGTTAGGCTATTAACCAGTTACAGCACCACATATAGAAATAATACAACATATTCTAGGGAAATGATCATCCTACTCTTAATACTATCTTATAAGAAATTAATAAACTAAGATCCAATTTTCTTTAAACATAAACAAATAGAAAACACTCTCTCTCTCCTGCTACTGAATAATGCCACCATCCTATGTAAAGCATCTTACTTCAGACATGTGTCTTTACCAGTCACCACTCTGCTCTAAGAAAAACTAATAGAGTAAAAATGTTAGAATTCTTGGTCACAAGATTTGTAGGAAATATGTTGTTTGTTCTTTAAAAAGTGAGGGAAACTAAATTCCCCAACCACGAAGGTGTCATAAATAGCCCAAAGGCAGCTTCCTTAAAAGGTACTGTCTGTTGCCTCCAAAAAGAATTTGTCTTTTGTATTACTATTGATTTCTACCCACATAGTGAGGGTACTACCATAACATCAAGGTCATTTTATCCCCCAATTTCTAAAGATTGGCTTTTAAGCTGAACACATGGGACAATGATGAATTCTGCCTCATTTAAAGCAGATGGGAAGATCCTGGCACAGTCAAAAACTACTTGACGAAGTGGCAAGCACGTGAGAAGAGTTCTTGAGGAACAAGATGGTGTTGGATGCACTCCAAGAGAATGTATACCAACCTATTGAGATAACCAAGATGTATTAGTTTGCTAGAGCTGCCATAACAAAATTCACAGACTGGATGGCTTAAATAACAGAAATGTATTCTTTCACAGTTTGGGAGGCTACAAGTCCAAGATCAAGATGTCAGTAGGTCTGGCTTCTTCTAACGTATCTCACTGTGTCCTTACATGGTTGTCCTCCTGTCTGTGTTGTAAGGACGTCAGTTATATTGGATTATAGGGCCACCCTAAAGTCCCAATTTTAACTTAATTACCTCTTTAAATGCCCTGTTTCCAAATACAGCCATATTTTGAGGTACTGGGGATTAGGGCTTTAATATATCAATTTGGGGGGCTACAATTCAGATTGTAACAGGAGATAAAATTCTTCTAGCTTTGAGAATATAGCTTTTCATTATTCATTGATCTAATGCAGTTATTCACTTAATGAACAAATAATTGTGAATCTCAACTATAATCACTGTAATTCAAGGATATAGTTAATTTGGCTTTCTGGATCTAGTTCCACTGTGGAGGATGGGGTTCCCTTCACGCCAACAAACAATTCTCAGACACCAGCAGGATGTTCAAGAATTCAACTCAAATCTGACACTACCTACCTAGAGAGACCAGCAGATTCCATGGGTTAAATCCTACAAGACGGCACACCCCACCTCCACATCACACTTCAGAAGCCAGCTGAAAATCTAAGCTGCTACCTGTACTTCTGACTGGCTGGCTATAAAACAGAGGTTCCAACAGCCCTCCCCACTTGGGTTCAATTAATTTGCTAGAGTGGCTTACGGAACTCAGAGAAATATGTTACTTACTAGATCACTGGATAATTATAAAGGATATAACTCAGGAACAGCCAGATGGAAGACATGCAGGGATCAAGGTAATGTGGGAAGTGGTTTAAATATGGGGAGGGGGTGAGAATGGACACAATCTTACCACTTTAATGACAATGTTGAGAATGGATCATGGCAATAGAGAAGAAGTGGGCCAGCAAGTTAAGAGGTGTTTGCAGAGAGGTTTGAGAGGTGGTGGAGGGACAAAAGAAGTTGACAGGTTCAAAAATATTTAACAAGTAAAATCAAAAGAACTTTAAATTTTATTGAATTTATTGGGTTGATATTGATTAATAAAATTATAAAGATTTCAAGTGCACAGTTCTATAGCACATCATCTGTATTTTGTATTGTGTGCTCACCACCCCAAATCAAAGTAGAAGAGGGTAAGGGGACCATAAATGGTGATGGAAAGAGACCTGACTTGAGATGGTGAACGCTCAAAAGGATTTAATTAATGATGGATTAGACATGTGTTTTGGGGAATGGTGAAGAAGAAAGATGAATTGAGAATGATGACTAGGGTTCAGCCTTTCAAAACTAGATGAATAGTGTTCAACTTCCCTGATATGAGATCAATAGGATAGTACAGGGTGTTGGAGGAAAACTCATATTTTCCTTCAGATCCTCTTGAGTTTGAGATGTCTTGAAATTATCAAAGCAGAATAAAGTAGACAAGTAGACATTCATGTCTGCAGTACAGACTACAGGTTTGTGTGGAAGATGCCAATGTGTGAGTTATTCCCTTAAGGGTGAAGATGAGGATGGGGATGAAATCAGCCAGAGATAGCATAGACTGAGAATGGGAGTACATCAGAATCAAGTCTTGAGGAACTTTAACATTTAATGGTCAGTTAGAGACAGATGATACCATCAGGGAGACCAGGCGGAAACAAGTAGAGGAGTAAAAGGAGAACCAGAAGTACACAGTATCAAGTTGTCAAGAGAGCGTTTCAAGAAGTGTATGCAGTCAATTTGTGTCATGTCACTGAAAGACTAAGTTAGGACTGAAAATATCCTTTGCATTCATTGACATGGAGGTCTTCAGTGACATGATGGGACAGAACCCACATGGCAGTTGATGAAAAGCGATGAGAGGTGATAAGATAGAAATGGATATGTCTCTCAGAAACAGATTGTGAGACAAAGACTTGACTCCAAGTGGTTTGTTTTTGGGAGACAATTCCAGGAAGCAATAGTAAGGGAGAGGGGGAGTAAGAAAGAAAGAGAAAGAAGTGAGTAAAGAAGTAAAGGGTGACATACTGAACATATTATTACTGTGGGCAACTGTCTGTTAGCCCCACTGGGAATCTCTGGGAGACAATGTAGAACATACTGCAGAGTTAGACTCATCTCACCACAAACTAGGAAGTCCATCATTGGCTGAGGGATATTTCCAAGAGCATGAATCCCTCAACATTTCTGATGTGCCCTGTACTATACTGGAGAGAAGTCCCCAGGTGGAATGTCCAGGTTCTTAAAGTAGGATACCACTGGCCAGCACTGGAAGCTGAGTAATGAGAGGAGTTGAGTGGGACACTAACTCAGTCTGCCTCAGGGTAGTATGGATAACACAAGAAATTTGAAGATGAGGGATAGAAGCGGGATTTGGAGTTGGCTAGAGTGAGATAGAAGGTTAACAGAAATTATTTTGTTATTTTTAAAGGGATAGATTTTAAGAGTTCATGGGAAGGAAATGAATGACAGGGAGAGAGGAAGCAAAAAGAATAATCAGACAAGCTGAGTACTCTTGTTTTAGACAATTATTGATAGATATGTCAACTTCCGTATGCCATATTTCCTTCAGTCTGACACCACGTATAACCATGATTACTACCTGTACATATTAGCTGACAACAAATTTCTATAAACAAGATAAAAATTATTAGATGCATTAAATGACTTCCTGCACAGTTTTTAATGTAAGACAATCTACTGAGAGGCTAATTGGGAAGGACTAAAGGATGAAGCACGCTCAGTTGCTTTAGAGGGTATTTAACTGGCACCAATGTGGGAGAATTTCATTTTCAAATGGGACTAATAGAGCCACATAATCCTCACAATGCTATATATATTCTTCTGGGTGGTTGAGATATATGTTAAAAGATGATGTAAGCTGAATTTTTGAGATCAGTTTCTTCAATTTACACTGAATTCTTTATTCTAGTCCCACTATTGCGTTTTCCCCCTGCCAAAGTACATTATGTCAGAGCCAGCAAAAGCTTTTAGTCTCTGCTGATTTGCATTCCATTTCTTAAATTTAGAATATATCTAACCAAATCAAAAATGCGTTTGGCAATTTGCAACATCTGAATACTTGCTGATCTTAGGCATTAAGATAAATTGCTCTATGGAGCAATTACCTAAGTGCGTTCACTAAAGTTTATCTCAGATCCTGATTTTTGTATTTTCACTCCCATTCATCATTTATTTATTTCATAACTTTAATAAGTATTTATTGAGTACTAGTCAATATGATATGCGTTTTGGATATTATAATGAATGATAACAAAAATACACTGAATGATTCAGGTGTATTTGTATAAATGTAGACAAGCACTTATTCATTCACTTCATTTATTATGTCTTCTTTCTGTGATGCAAGTCTCAGAATACCCAACTAATATAAAGATATTTATTCTCTATTATATGAAATCTGTTGGTCAGTGATTCAGAATTAACTCAGCAATGTCATGATGTCATCAAGGACCATGTCTCTTACCTTCCTTGTTCTTATTGACCCAGCTGTAAATATAACATCCTTCCAAGACAGTTTCTAAAGAAAGAAGGCAAAGGGGCTTTCTCTTTGTGTGGATCTTAACTTTGGCTTCCCAAGAAGCTCCCCAATGGGCTTACCATTCCATCTCTTTTTCTAGAACTGAGTCACAACTCACTCCCCAGCAAATCACTGACTAAAGGTGAACAGGACAGCCATTATAATTTTGATCCATCATGGCTCACCCTCTAGTGTTGGACCCAGGGAGGGAATCTTCTGTCAGGTTCAGCTTCAAAAGACAGGTCCTTAGAACAGCCTTCCCTGACTACCGTATCTAACATAACCCTCACCCCCATCATAACATCCTGTTTTATCTTCTCGGCATGTTTTACTCAATGAAATCATCATGCATTTAGTTCCTGATTGATTTATTGTCTATCTTCCACTGCAGTAGCCCTGGCACCTAGACTGGTACCCAGCACATGACAGATGCTCAACCACTATTTAAGGAATGAAGTGTTCATCTGATAGCTTTTAAAATATTGACCCTGAAAGCCCTGATCACTCACACCTTGTCTTTCTTCCTCTTTCCTTTTGTCACCTTTCCTAAAGGTGTTCCCTTAAACATCTTGTGGGATGGCAGCACCTCCCTCTAAAGGTTAAACATGGAATTACCATAGGGGTCGGCATTTTCACTCCTGGCTATGTCTCCAAGGTAAAAAGCTAAATGAAAACACACGTCCACACAAAAAACTTGTACATCAATGCCCACAGCAGTATTATTCACAATAGCCAAAAAGTGAAAACAACCAGATGGCCATTAACTGATGCACACATGAATAAAATGTAGTCTGTCCATATAATGAAATATTGTTTGGCAATAAAAAGGAATGAAATACTGAAACATGCTACGACATGGATGAACATTAAGAACATTATACTAAGGGAACAGAAGGCAGTCACAAAAGGCACATGAATGATTCCATTGACAGGAAATGTTCATAATAGGAAAATATAGAAGGATAAAAAATGAATTATTTGTTGTCTGGGGCTCGGGGTTTAGAGAAATATGGAATGACTTCTAATGGGTACAGGAGTCTCTTTCAGAGGTGATGAAATGTTCTCAAATTGATTGTGATGATGATTGTTCAAGTCGGCTAATAGCAAAGGCATAGAATTGCACACTTTGAACAGGCGAATTATTTGTCCAAAAGGGCAAAATGACCCACAAAAAATGGATGAGGAGGTATTTTACAGGAGGGTAAAGCTATATGGCCAACAAACAAGAATACTAGTCAGAATACTTTTTAAAGTAACAAGACATCATGTTTCACTTACCAGACTGACAAAATTGCAAGGGGTCATGACATTTCTTGGTGGCAGGGATGTTGGGGAAAGAGCACTTTCAAAATTTGCAGGTAACATTGTGAATTATGAGTTATTTGTGAAAGCACTCAGGTAGCATCTATTGAAGTTAATGTAAATATATACTTTAACCCAGCAATTCCATTATTAAAATACCATCCCACAGAAATAACAGTACTACAAATAAAGGTATGGATGGCAAGGAGTATGGCAGATTTTCAGCAGTGTCCAGCTTCCCTCTGCTCATGGTACCGCATTGTCACCCACCAGTTTGCCTTCCAGCAGACAGTACATATAGTTCTTTGCCCGAGATTGTGGCTGGAGCCCCCTTAGTCACACTTACAAAGTACTGGAAAGACAATGCTCCCTAGGAGTAACCCACAGCCCATCACTGGTGTGAATTGGTCTAAATACTCCCAGCTCCCTCATCCTTGGATAGAAAACTCTGGAAGCATGTTTTCTGCACTGGCTGTGAGAACCCTCCAACAGGATGGAACTCCAGTCGTGCACAGGAATAGCAGTCTAGACACTGCACCCTCCGTGGGCTGTCTTCCCCTTCCTGTCTCATTTTCCTACTACCCCCCTGCCGGTGTTCCTTCAACTTTCAGAATAAACTATTCCACTTAAACCCTTCTCTTGAGACTTGTTTTAGGGATCTGCAAAACTAAAATAAGGGTGTAGTGGCAAAAAAATAAATAAATAAAAAACCCAAACCAGAAAACAAACTGAATATGTCAGCGGGTGAATGGTTACATTGATTAGATTACATCCACATAATGAAATATTAAGCAACCATCATACATAGTTAATTCATGTTATAGCAATTAATTTTGTGTTGTTGTAATTAGGATTATTGAGTGAGAAAACAAGATGCAGAGAAATGAGTTTAGTATGATCTCAATTTTATAAAGAAATAGTAACTAAAACTTAACGTGCATGGATACAGCTTGGAGTTTCTTAACCTCAGCACTATTGACATTTTGGGCCAGGTAATTCTTTGTTGTGGGGATTGCCCTGGGCATTGCAGGATATTTAGCAGTGTATACACCGACCTCTGCCCATGACCTTTACCCATGAAATGCCAGGGCCACCCTTCAGCTGTGACGACCAAAAGTATTTCCAGACATTGCCAAATTTTTGCACTGAGAGGCAAAGTTTATCATCATTTAAGAGCACATAGCTGTGTATATATAAATAAGCATATGGATATTTACTGTGATTACATGAGCATGAAGGAAAAACATAGAAGGATCATGTATTAGATTGTGAACACGAGTCATCTGTGAGTACAAGAATGTAAAATGAGTTGAAAAAGTTGAGAAGTAAAAGGAAGGGGCAAGGGGAGCAAAAAAAGCATAAAATATGCTATGTAAAAAAGCGATAAGAAGTGAAAATGCGAAAAGTGTCGTTGCTTGAAGGGGAAGGCTTTACCAGAAGCTTTGCTCGTGGGCAAGCATTGGCTCTCATTGCTTTTAAAAGCCTGACACATCTGTTTTTACTGGGACCTGCCACCCTCCCAGCCCACATGATTCTGATGGGACTGATAATCCCAGAAAATCACCTGGGCCACCAAAATGGGAATTTGCCCAAAGCCTTGCTACTCAAGTTGCCCCATAGTCCTCCCCACAGTGATTGGGCTATAGGTCAAATAGATACATAAGACTTTAAAGGTTTCGGCTGCCTTTGACCCTTTTTCTGATTCACTTGTAGCAACACAGAATGGGAGTTGCATGCAAAGAATGGCACAGAAAGACAGCCAAAGCATGGAAAGACTGAGATAAAGAGACAGAGAGCAGGGAGGAGGAGGGGGACCTGGGGGCATCATTTGAGACCCTGGATATAGCTGAGCCTGAAATTAATTTCACCCTAAGACTTCTAAGACTTCTCAACTATTATGCAAACCACTAAAGCTCCCCTTTTATTTTTCTTTGTCTTTGGATCAAGTTTCTCTCACTGGTACACAGAAAGATCCTAATTGACCCAAAGTAATCATGAATTCGTCAACAGAGGACACAAGAAGCTGTTACTTTACAGAGATGATGTACAACATTGTTTGGCATGGGACCAAACTGGATAGTTTTGTATTATAGGTGATTCTTTGATAACTTTGGGAAATTTCTAAGGCAAATTTCTAATGGAGTGCTTATGAGGTAACACAAACACTTTTGCAAAGTAAGGATCAATCTGGGTTTAGGGAGCAGCTTGCTTTTCATAACAAATGAATGCCAAGGAGGCACAGCCTTTTGGTCACGTGTTCTATACTCTGGTTTCCAGAAGTTTCACAAACATGCACCTCACAGGGCCTTGCCATGTGCCATCCCTCTTATGTCTTGCTTCCTGCCCTAAGGTCTCTGTGACCCCACAGCATGAGCCACTCAGAGAAGCCCACTTGGTCCTCCTGTAAACACAACCAAAAAGCCTGCGTGGGAATTCACCCTTGGCCAGCGGGGTTGGCAACTGAAGGACAGAGTTGTCCTCTTTGTGCCCTGAACTGACAGTTCTGAGGTGCATCTCCTAAGTCTCCTGGCCGGGCCCTGGGCTGTCAAGTCCAGTAGGAGCTGACACAGTAACACATCTTTGCATGGGCCTTTTCTTCCTCCATGATATACCAGCTCCCCACGCCCCTTCTTTCTCTCCTGCCTTTTTCTCATATGACTTTGGAAAACCACAGGCTATGATCTACAGATACCTACAAATTGCCTAATATCATTCTGTGGCAACTCCATACCATCGTTACACACCTCCCATAAAAGAGGTTGACAGCATTTCTCTATCAGTAAGGAGAAAAACAATCCATAGCAACACTTCTATTTAACCTCCAAGAGGGGAGGGATGAACTAGAAAGGGCAGAAGAGGTGCCCGTTGTAGAATTGGAGAAAAGGCCTTTGCCTAGGGCACTGAGGTTAACTGAGTGATGCAACGCTCTCTTGCATGACTGGCTTCCCGTGAAATGGTGCGTTCAAAAGGGAAATGCAAGATCTGATAGGGAGCCTGGGGAAAGGCCCACAGGAAACTTGAAAGCTTGCTCATGAGGAAATACGGTGTGGATACATTAGACTATTGATTTTTACTAAATATAAGGAGACTTCAGACAGCTAAAGTTACTTGGATTGACACATTTGGGAATGAGATTCATGTCCCTCAGCACACACTCTCTCTCCCCATCTGAAAATCATTCTTGGGCCAACTTCACAAAACCATCTTTGTCACATGATTCACACGACTTCTGTGATGCCCTAAGTGCCAAGGATGGGGCTGTGCCTCAGCATGGGAGAAGCATTACAGATGGGGAGAGGGAGACTGTGAATTCCAATTCTGCCTTCTTTGGGCTTCCTGTTGTGTTTATTCTCTGGACTCAGGAAGCCAATTTCTGTACAGGAGGAGTTAGTTATAGAGCAAGGAGGGCAGGAGACTTATAAGCAGCAATGTCATTTGGTCATTTTCCTTTTTTCCCTTTCTTCCAGAGCTCTGCCTGCAGATGTGTATGTTGAGGATCAGGACAGAGAGAGCAGGGATGGCCAACTCTGAATTTCCTGGATCCAAAAGAAGTTGCCAGGTGAACTCAGAACTCTTCCATCCTGCTCAGAGGGCCCCAATGAGGTTGGGTCATTATAACCCAGCCTCAAGATGGTACAAGTCTACAGGTATCATTTCCCCAAATATATTTTATTTTTCTTGGATATTATGGAGTAATTTTAGGTGTATACACAATACACTAGTAATGGTAAATTTTAACAGTAGTTTTCATTTCAAAGAAATAAAAAATTTGCTTTTTTAAAGTTTTTTTAAAGATTTTATTTCTTTATTTTCAGAGAGAGGGGAAGGGTGGGAGAAAGAGAGGGAGAGAAACGTCAATGTATTGAAACATCAATGCCTCTCACACACCCTACACTGGGGACATGGCCCACAACCCAAGCATGTGCCCTGACTGGGAATTGAACCGGTGACCCTTTGGTTCACAGGCCCACACTCAATCCACTGAGCTACACCAGCCAGGGTGAACCCACAACCTTTTGGTGTATGGTATGACATTCCAAAGAACTGAGCCACACTGGCCAGGGCCAAAGTTGAAACTATTTTTTTCTGTTTTGCAAACTATCCGTAGGCAGGACAACAAATGTTCCTGTTCAGGGCTGACTGAAACCATAATTAAGATGAGTAAAAATTGCAAATGTACTATATGTTTGCAAAGCTAATTTGGCTCTGCATAAAAATTTAATTGAGAAGTTGAATACGGATCCCAAAGCTGAATATTTGCACATAAATGTAAAACCCCAAAGACCTAGCATGTGAAAGAAATGCCACACAATTTTTCATGTCCTAAGAATTCAGAATAATGAAAAACATTATCATGGAACAATCCTTTACTTCAGAATAGAGACCAATTTTTTTCCCAAGTGATTTTAAAGCCCCTGTGGTCTTCTGGGATTTGGAGGGCTTCATCATAAAAAGGCTTCTGGAAACACCTAAATATTCCCAACAGAGGTATGGGGAGCAGAAAGCAGATAGAAAAAAACAATGATTGGTATATTGTCAATAGATTCCTATTGCTATAGAGAGAATGCACCCAATACTAGAAGTCCCACTCATTTTGAGCGCCTGCCCACGTGTCATTTTCCCAGTGGAAAATGACTTATGCCAGTCAAGAGTCAATCTCTTTTTTGCCCACAACTTCTAAGGTGTCAGCTTTCAAGACTACTTAATGAGGACTGTGGGTTTACCCAAACCATAGCAGGCAGATTTTGTGGTGGGGATAGTAGCTGAGGCCTGGTGCTAAACTTGACCACACATAGCAGTGGTTGACTGGGCTGTCAGAAGAGGTTTGGCCACCACTCATGGATGGCATTCAAGGGCTTGGTGTCCTCTGCCTCAGGATATCACTCTCTTGCATTTCCTCCTGGCTACCTGGTCACTTTCTTGTGCTGATATTTCTTTAAATGTTGACTCTTTTCTTGGTTTAGTTCCCCACAAGACAGAGCTCAAAACAAGAAAGGAGGCTGTTTATGGATGAATAATCAATATCTGAATAGACAGCAGTTGAATACCAATTTCAAATCACAGTGAAATATGAGCTTACATTGGTCCATATTAAAACAGAGTCATATTAATTAGTAATGGCACTGACCATTCCAAGAATGGCCTATTACTTAGGCTAAGGGTATGGAATATTCCAAGAAACTTGTAGATTTAGTTTGAATTGTTCCTTCTGGAAAACAGAGAATGTCCTGGTATGAGGAGTTGATTTCAGCTTCTAATAGCATTTCTCTCATCTCCATAATAAGTACTTTAATAAAATATAAGCTTTCTTCATTTTTAATCTATTCTTGTGGTTGCATAACTCATTAGTTTGCTTCTTCACACTAGTTCTTTCCTAGAAGTGGAAAATATCTCCTTCCTTTAAAACTCTCAGATACACAATTGTACAGACAACAAAAGTATGAAAATCATGTATTATTCAGATGTCATTCAAAGGGGCACTACAGAAAAATAATTCTACCCGCCCACGAGTTAGTGGAGTAAATTCACCTTTGAGCAATATGCATATTTACTAGTTTCTCTGAGAGCACTTTGTTCTCATTCCTCACCTTTGTGAGTAATAACTATAAGCTCTTTCAAATCACATTGTTAATTTTCATAATCTTCCTGTAGAAGTTTGGCAGGTGAAAATTACAACATTGAAATTTCCCAAATGGAGACAGAAAAATGCCCACTACAGCTACTGCACGAGACAGATTAGATTTCAACTTCTTTGTAATGATTGAGGCTCTGCCTGCAGCTAGGAAAAAAAATTCCCTCCCCTCTCTGACCTATTCTCACAAAGCTGATGTTTCTATGTCTAAAAGTTTTCTTTGTTGTTCCAGGCAAAAAGTTAGTGATCAACCATCTTCTTTCCTTCTAAGTGTTGATAGAATACATTTTAAAAGCCATTCTACCAGTATAAGTATTTAGTTTTTGCAAACCTATTTTCATGCCAACACTTGGGCCTGAATTATTTCATTCAAAGCATGCTAAGTAGAAGGCATGAAGTTTTGCGGTTACAAGAAAGGATTTGGAGTCTATCCAAGAAAGGCTGGAATTTAACTCTGTCAATGCCTATGAGTCCCTGCCAAAGTACCCAAACTCTCTTGGGTGTTATGCATGTGACACTCATGCATAAATCAGGGCTAACTGTGCCCACCTCACAGGATTGGGTGATATGAACCAAGACTGAGTAACATAGTGGGTACAAAAGTCTTAACTTTCGGCATCACACTTGGTAAGCACTCAATATATGTGAGCCTTTCACATTGTTATTCATATTTGTAATCTGCAGACCTGAAAGTTAAAGTGGTTTAAAGAATTTGATTATGCCCCTTGTGTAGTGAAGAATTAACCTTACCGAAAATGGTCTGACCTTTGCCCTTGGCCACCAGGAGGTGATCTCTAGGCCCTTGGAATGTCCTGCCTGATTGGAACATCTTTGTTTGCCTGGGGACCTTGGCTACCAGACAGTCTAATAAATATATGAGGGGAGCTTTAGACTATGAGTTATCAGTTCTACCTCTGGAGGGGATCAAACATTAGGTCAGCCACATGAGCAGTATATAATCGAGCCCTAATAAAAACTTTTCCGTATACATTGTCACACATTAATGCCGGGGATGTGACACCTGTCTATGACTCTACAGGGAGAGGGCAGAGGAAGCTCTACATTTGGTACTTTTCCTGGTCTCTGTCCTATGCAATTCAAAACCGTAGTGAAATATCATCTTATACCTTTTAGGATGGTTATTATAAAAAAAGACAAGGAGTATCGTTGGCACGGATGTGGAGAAACTGGAACATTTATGCACTGTTGGTGGGAATGCAAAATGGTGTAACCATTGTGGAAAACAGTATAGAGGTTCCTTACAAAATTAAAAATAGAACCACCATAGGATCCAGAAATCTCACTTCTGGGTATTTACCCAAAAGAATTGAAATCAGGATCTTAAAGAGACATTAACACTTTCATGTTCATGATAACTTTTCCCAACAGCCAAGAGGTAGAAAAATCTAAATGTTCATCGATGAATCAATACAAAAAGGCTTTTTAAATATATATATTTCATAGAATAGAATATTATTCAATCTTTAAAATGAAGGAAATTCTGCAATATATGAAACATGGATGAGCCTTGAAGACGTTATGCTAAGTGAAGTAAACCAGTTACGAAAGAACAACTACTGCATGATTCCACTTACGTAAGGCATATAAAAATAGCCAGACACAGAGAAGCAGAGGATAGAATGGTGGTTTCCAGGGGCTGGACAGAAGAGGAAGTGGTAAGAAGCTATTCAAAATGTATAAAGTTTCAATTACACAAGATGAGTAAGTTCAAAAATCTGTTGTGCAACATTGTGCCTGTAGTTGGCAATACTGCACTGTACTCTTCAAAATCTGTTAAGAGCTTAGATCTCATATGAAGTGTTCTATGCCAGCTAGTGGAGGGGAAGGTGAGGAGGTGGAGGGATGGGCAAAAAGGAAAGAGGACTCATGGACATGGACAACAGTGTGGGGATTGAAGGATGGGTGCAGTGATAAAGGGAGACTAAATGGGAAAGTAAAAAAAAAAACACAATAAAGATTACAATTAAAAGCTGACAGATAAAAACATTGTAAAAAATTATAGAAAAATACTGTTTCATTGTGAAACTATACATTGTCTAGAGATCCCCCTGCCCAGTTATGAGACTCTGGCCTTTCAGTGTCCTGAGCTATTTCACCATTTCATAAAACATAGTTAAGCAATCCCAATGTAAAATATCTCCTATGGACATGCAGGTTTTGTCTTCTCTGATAGAGGTCTGGCTTCTCTGTCCATTTTGTGTCCATCTGCACATCCAGTTAAACATTTCTCTGTTGCACATAGGTTTGTGCTTTTTTTGACTGTTATAGTACTTTGAACCAGTTTTAATATCTGCAATTTCTTCATGAGTAAAATAAAATCTTTAGCACATGTTCATTTTTATGTCTTAATGAGAGTCATGATTTTACCTATTTCTGAAAATTATCTTTTAACACTTTTTAGGGATACCCCTAAAGATGAGTGACTACCATTCTTACTGATAGTGACGTATAGTAGCTTTAAGGCATGTTGATTAGGAAAAAAATGAGAATTGTTACATTAACAAAATATCATGACTCACTAAATCAGAGATTTACTGATTATGGCTGACAGGCATTCATTCCCAATTCCTTTGGTAACAATTCCTGACATTTTCTTTGGTTGTTATCCTTCTACCACCCCAAGTCCATTGAGGTTTATGTGAAGGTGACTCCAGAGGTAGATATTGGACACACATCTAAGCCGTACAGAGAACAGAGTGTAGTGGATTATAATTGGGGTGAAACTACCTTGGTTTGACTTTCCATTCAACCCCTTACTAGTTCTGCAACATAGTCTTTCTATGCCTCATTTTCTTCTTCAGTGCCATCAACAAAATAATACTTGTCACATGGGAGAAGAGCTTCGAACCATGCCTGGCACACACTAAGTACTCAATGAATGTTCATTTTCATTATTTTCCATGAACTGCCCACAGTGCTTGTTTCAGGGATGAGCCCGTGACCAAGTTGACTCAGTGGGAATGAGGGCTAAGACTCCTGTTAAGGCTAGAGAGAGAAGACTCACTCTCTTTCCTGCCAATCTTAAATCAGGAGAGTGTAGGCCTGCAGCCTACATTTGGGTCCCCTAAGGGAGCCTGAGCAGGAGGCAATGCAGAGAACAAATCAAAGATATACCAGAGGAACAACTCCTGGTGATGTGGTTGAAGGTTCTGGGTTTACCAGTTAGCTGACCCTGAAACCAAATTGATCCTCGCACCCTTGCACTTTTCATGAAAGTTTGGTCCCTTTTGGGTTGTAAGCCCATTTGAGTTGGGTATTTTTGAATCACATGCAAACAGAAGAGCCAGTTTCAGGAGCCAAAGATGAAATGTCTTTTGGAACGCGTAGCAGAATATTTTCTGGTATCCCTCAAACTGCATTACCAAGGTGAAAATTTGCATGTAAAGCACACAGCTCTGTTGCTAAGTGATGATGTGGGTTTCTTTCAGAGTACACAACTTAGCATAGATGAAACTTGATCATTTGTTCACCAAGTGTCACGACAATAATGAGGGCATAGAGTCTTCAGGACCTTCTTTCTGTAATTGCTAATAATAGGTAATGTGTATGAGACATAAACAACATGCTAACTATCTGGCTATCACTTAGATGTACCAAGTAACAAGGTTATATCCCCTGACAAAGAGGCAATTAAGAACAGTGGCACCAAGTGGTACCAAGCAAAAGTCAAGCAATGTAGACAAAGTCCTGCTTTTCTTCTGAGCAGCTATTAGCAGGTTTCTCCAACAAAGACAGTTTGCTTAATTCTCAACTTAGGGGTAAATTTCTTTTCTCTTAAGACTCACTCCATTTTTGTACCGCACATCACTGCACAATGGGATGTAATCAGCCTTTATTCAAGTGTCATTGATTTACACTATTAAGTCTCTGTTTGGCTCATAAGTCTGGGACAATTGAAGTTGGCACTAAAACACTGCTGAGATTAGGTTACTAATGATGCCTCCTCCTTTTATTAACTCATAGCAGGTTGGTTCACCTCTCCAGGCAAACCCTACCTATCTTCAAAATGGGGCTAACAATAAATGCCCCTCACTGGATTTTGACGACAGCTAAAATAAAATAACTCTAAACACATTGATCAAAGAGCTCAACACATTTACCAAAGGTGGCCATCCTGATAATCCATATTATGCCTAAATTAAGACTAGAATATCAAAGTGGAAAAATATGGAACCTTATTTTGCACAAAGTGATGAATCTCTATATGTAAAACTCCATCATTCAATAGAATTAAACCCTATAAACTGATCCTTACTGTTCGATACATGAGGCTGGCGTCTTTTGGCATCTGTCTTCTTTATTAGGCTTTGTGACATTATTATCTTGATTGTGCTCTCCTTCTACAGAGGTTCTTTTAAACGCATCACTTGAAGGTGCCTCCCAGTCACTCACAGTTAAGGGATTTTATGATATGACATTAATGAGCATTTTCCTGCAAAGACAGACACCTCTGAAATCCAAGCATAAGTCACTTCCCAGAGGAGCTCAACGAATGCGGGAATTTCACAAAGGAATTTTCCTTTATATTAACACAACCTCTGGCTTCCTTTTTTAAAAGCTAATCTAAGCTCCAAGCTGAAAGTGGGCAGTGTTCTGAGACCGACTTCAATAAGGATTTTTTACAGTTTAATGCTAAAGACTTTGACAGGATATATTGAAATCATAGAAATTTTCTCCCTGAAGGTTACAAAAACTACTCACTAGGGCTCCAAAAATAAATGACTCTAGACAGTACAATGTTTTAGATACTTGATGGTTTTAGATAAGTAACCAATTTAATTAACACTGCAAAGGGTTTTGTTTGTTTTTCTATTTACTTTTTAAATTTACTTTTATTGAATTTATTTGGGTTACATTGGTTAATAAAATTAGGTAGGTTTAAGGTGCACAATTCCATAACACATCATCTGCATATGGTATTGTGTGTTCACCACCCAAGCTGTCTCCTTCCACCACCATTTATTCCCCCTTTACCCTCTCCTACCTCTCCCACCCCTCTTCCCTCTGGTCATCGCCATACTGTGGTCTTTTTCTTTTTTATTAAAATAGAAAATATTCTCCTTTTAAGAGGAATTAGTCATGGACAGTTGGATACCTTCCATTTTGACTCAAACTGTGTTTATATGAATTAAAATTTGCTTTCCTCTATTCCAAGGTTTAGAAACTTTCACAAAATCTTGGGATTCTTTCAGTGAGGTGGGTTTTGCTATTGTTTTGTTTCTTAATACATAATGCAGGAAATATCTACATCAAGTTAGGTCATTTCAAAGGCATTCGTTGGAGTTTAATTAAATTACTTAGCACATGTCAGGGACTGTGCCAGTCTGAGATGACTCATGGATCACTGAAATACATCCTTGCTTTCAAGGAAATTACAGATTGCAGGGGAAATTCGAATGTTTACACATCACTAAAAATGCAAATCATTGCATTAGAAATCCAAACAGACCACAGTATGCAAACAAAATTCTATGCAAACACAGAAAAATGCATAAGCCAGAAAGAAGCGCAGATCTTTGTGGATACGGGCCTCTGCTCTGGGGCTCTGTCTGAAGGGAAGATTGAATTTCTGAAATTGCAATTGTCCCCCATACGGATTATATACAGTCTATGGCACAAAGCTCTTAGACAACTTCCTGGAGATCTTGAGCTAAAAGGAGTAGTTTGTGGTTACTATTTCTGCATTGCATCTATGTAACCAACCCCTTCTCTTCACTGCAAGCAATTTTGAGTTGAAGAAATTGACTCAGAGATACATAGGAACATCTCTTTTGGGATAAAGGGCAGATAACATGATTTTTTACATTGTTAACACCTCACTGACAATGAGGAACTGTGAGTGAACCAAAATGGATAAAATAAATGTATTGGCTTCCCATACAGAACATTAACTTCCCCAGGCACCATATCCCAAGGTGCATCTCTTCAGCTGAGTCCCAAAGTGGTGGGAGGAGTCAGAGCCTGTTACACCATCAGGCACTGAAGTGGCTCAACATACCAAATCGTGGCTTCCCTGCGGGTGAGACTGAGCAGCTGTTGGGGGAGGAGGCCCATGTGATGGCCTTAGACCTCTCTATTACATGCTTAGCCAAGGACCAGTGATGCAGATGTGGTCAAGAGAAAGTGAAGGGGTGCATAAATTGGGTGAAGTAGATGACCTTTCACTGAAGAATAACTTTTAGTGCAGAATCTTAACTCTCTTCCAAACTTCAGGCTGTCTTCAAATAATAATGCAAAAACAGATGATCGAAATTCTTTGTCAGAGAAAAAGAACTAGCAGGAGATTCTGAATCTTGAGCAACCCTGTGAAAATTAGATACATCTTGTACCTACCACTCCTGCCTATCCATCTATCTTTTCCTTGACTCACACCTAATGGTGCTTACATTTTAACATTAGCATATCCTAATTAATTGTCAAATACCAACAACGGTAATTCATGGAAGGCCAAACAATGTGGAGAAATTACTTGTTCATTTGGAAAGGTCAGCCTAATTATTGTAGACAAAAGCTTGTGTTCTCTTATGTTCGCAATTAATGTCAGGAATCTGCCATTCCACATGTTCACTAAGAACGTGTTCACTGTCTACTATGTGCCAGGCATACAGGAAATATTAAGAAAATTAATCCAAGCCTTTGACCTTGAGGAATTTATAGTCCAACGGGGGGAAGAAAAATGCGTAAATAAATAGTCAATGCAGAGAGATAAGGAGAAGGTATATGCCTATTTGATAGCATTATTTTCTCAAGTGGGGTGGCAAAGCAATGCTTAAGGCCCTATACAGAACATGGAATTGAATCTGAAGGAAGGTAATATGAATGCTTAGCAATTATAGAAATGGTCTTCTCATCCATTGCTTACAGCACCTGTGCTCCACGATAAGAACCCAGGATGGAGCTGCTCGAGCACACTGGAGCCCATCACATTCCATGCATTCTGGACTGTGTGCACAGACAGAACCACTTTGTGTCAATAATGAATATTTGCATTGATGTATTCAAACTCCTCACAGGCCCCCACATGCTGGGTACCATTATCATTCCTATTCTACAGATGAGAAAACTGAAGTTTAAGGTGGTTATAAAATAGAGGGTCGGGCAGAAGTAAGGCCTGCTTGAGTGTGGTTGGTAGGGTAATAACATGGGTGCAATATTTTATAGTTTTAATTTGGACATTTCACCTAAAATGCCATATAGTGTGCTTGTGTGTGATATTGTTATGTTACAGAATTACATGCTTATGATTTTGTAAGAAAAAGGGGTGTCATTTGTGCCGGAGCCTGTATATGTAAAGTTGCATAGTAAGTGACATAGTGAACATTTGAACCCAAATCATGTTACTCCAAAGCCTGTGTGGTCTGCAGATTGGCTGCCATTAGCAAAATGTTATTGATCCATGATGAGATAAGGAGCTGGTGCCAGAATGTAAACCAACTATCAGTAAGAACATTGTTTAATTCATCTAATTTACTGGTATCAGAATTTTCTCGATGAAGTAAGCAGTGCATTGATTTACATTCCGGTGCAAGCTCCTTATCTTGTCATAATCGGCACTTTGTGTAGCCCTGTGCTAAAATTCCACTGACTCCTACAAAGATAGTCTCTTCGATTACCACACAGCCTTTCTTCTTCCATGTCTCTGGAGGAAGACAATGAAAGGATATTTAGTTTATCTTGAGGTAGAAGTAACTCAGACTCTCCCTTGCTCCAAAATCCCCAAACCTCCTGACCATTTTGAATATGCTTCTTCTAGTCTCCCAAAGAAACATATATTTTAGAGGCACTTGGCCATCTTAAAATTGGACCTGGTGAATTTTTTGTAACGGTATTATTGGCCGAGCTCTTCGGCACCTTGTGAATACCCTGCCCCTTTGACACATCCTTCTGGCTGCCTCAGTGCCCGGAAGAACAGAGAGAATTGGGACCAGCGCTCCCTCTCTGTTGGCACCTAACAGCACCTATTCCTATATTCAGGAACTCAACCAGTGGTTTCCTTCCATTCGTCACTGAATGCTCACAGACTTTAAGGGACGTATTTTTGTTCTTGGAAGAAAATAATGAGTATAGGGATAGCAACATCACTGACAATAGATTTCAACAACTCCAAACTAATTTTCACAGATACTTCAGCATTCTGAAGGTATCAGATAAAAGCAAGCCTACATGCTTTGCTGCAAAACCCCTATAAGAGATAACTATAGACAGCTGAATTTCTCCCTGTGGAGAAAGGTAACTATGGTAACTATTTTTATCTACTAACATTACAGTTTCATGTTGGCTAAAGCTGCCTACAGTTTTATTTGTAATAGTCAGCTATTAAGGGAATCCTTGAGAACACTCTTCTAGAAGCTCAAGTCTCTCTGTTGCTCCTTTACCTGCTAAGTAGCCATTAAAAGAGAAATACACAGGCACAACAATCTAGTCAGAGTTTCTAAAGGTTTTGGAGCCATTGTTTTAGCTGGTGGTGGGTGATTGGTTTTAATGAACCTTATTTTTTTTTTTGGCAAAAGAGACTTTTCTTAGACTGTCCACACACACACACACACAAAATCACATAATATTGTGATATTTATACTATATTGTATACTCTATTTTTTAAAATACACTGGGGAGTCTCCTAGCTAGCTGCTGGGTTTCTCCCCCTGCCATAAAGCCTCTGGGTTGGGTGTTGGGGTGATTGATGAGTGTGGGGATCAAACCTGACAATGGAAGCTATTTAGGCTGCAAGTGGGGGAAGGAAGAACCATATGCTACTAGCTGTTCTCTCCTCCCCACAGAATGTTTGTGGTGTTTGTGTATGTGTGCGTATGTGTGTGCATGCACGTTGTGCCTGTGTGTATAGTGGTGAGAGTGGAGGAAGATGATAATGGTCAACCAGAAGAGGCCTTAAGGTCAATGGGCAAACTGGGATTTATTTGCTAGAAACTCTACCAAAAAAATGCCTGAACCGAAAGGTCAGCAAATGTTTCTTTAAAGGGCCATGTATTCGTTTCCTAGGGCTACCATTAACAAACTATCCCAAACTTGATGGCTTAAAACGACAGACATTTATTTTCGGACAGTTCTGGAAATCAGAAGTCCAGAATCAAGGTGCCAGTAAGGCTGTGTTCTCTCCTAAAATACACTCCTTTAAAAAGGCTTCTTAACAAATAATTATTCATTGCATATTTACTGTTATAATTACTAAATATAAACTTGGTGGTCAGTACAAAAAAAAAGTCACTATTCATTTCCCATCTGACCATAGAACAAAGGTGCTTACCATTAGGGTATGGTTGTTTCTTTTGGGTTTGTTCTGCCTGTGTTAAGAGAGAGCCGTGCAGAGACTCAAGGCTTCTACCAGCATTCTTCAATAGCTCTACAGCAACACATTTGCATGGACACACACTGTGGCCTTATTGGGGCAAAACATACCGTTTTGTCTTCAGTGCTCTTCTATATATTTCTCTTTATCCTATAAAAATTTAAGTAGTATATGACTCATCTCTATTATGCTGATTGGATTATAGCAAACCAGTTTGAATTTACTAAATAGCTTAGAAAATAAGTCTTACTCTATGAAAGTGTTACAATTGTAGATTACAACTGCAAGAGGTAAGTCTCATCCTTGTGACTATCGATAGAACTAAAACAGGGGCACAATGGTGAACAGAAGATGCTTGTTTCCATTTTGACCTAACAGTATTACATGAGGTACCTTGATCTGCCTATCAGCCAGCATACTGAGAGTTAAATATAGGCCCTTCAAGCCCCGGTGTCATTAGAAACACAAATGCAAATATAAACCAGGCTCATTTACAATGTGATCATACAATTCATTGGTCAGAAAACATTTTGTGTAAAAGGCCAGATAACAAATATTTTCACTCTGTGGGCCACTGAGTATATGAGTTCTGGCCAGAAAGTATCCAGCCATGTATGATGAAAAATAAAGATACAAGATACAAGAAACATTGTAGATAGGATGAAGATGCCTCAGTCCCCTTCAAAGCAGGCACCTCGGGACCTTGCACAGTTCTTCCAGGCACCATCAGCTGCCCTGTCATATTTTCCTGAATCTCATTGATGGTCTGAAGTCTCTTCCCTTTGAAAGGCGATTTTGGTTTAGAGAAAAGCCAGAAGTCACAGGGTGCCAAATCTGGGCTGTATGGGGGCTGAGTCACCTCGGTGACTTGATGTTTCACCAAAAAAAACTTTGCACCAGATGTGATTCATGAGTGACTGTATTATTGTGATTAAACTTCCAATCACCAGTTGCTCATAGCTATGGCCTTCTGAATCATTCGAATAGTTTCCAAGGAGGAATATTCAAAGTTAACATTAAATTTGATGCAGATTCATTGCTCTACTTGCTCAGTCATTTTGAGTGTGACAGCTACACAGTACACATGCTCACTCAACTGTGTCTACCACCCCCACTGACTAGTACAGTGAAGTCATTATTGTTCATGCATGCGCATTCCAGTCCACTCTCCTTGGCTGCCGGGTTACATCGATGTTGCACAAATCATTCTCGTTATGTTAACAATGACTCAACTATTTCTGGACAGACCTTGGTATGTTGCAACTACTGAATGTTATAATTTAGGGCCAAAATATCTATACATCATACATAAAAGAATATGTGTTGTGTTTTTGAAAGTGTGTTTTTTTTAAGATTTTATTTATTTTTAGAGATGGGGAAGGAAGGCAGAAAGAGAGGAAAAGAAACATCAATGTGTGAGAGAAACATCGATCTGTTGCCTCTTGCACGCCCCCAACTGGGGACCTGGCCTACAACCCAGGCATGTGCCCTGACTGGGAGTTGAACCAGCAACCTTTCACTTTATGGCATAACGCCCAACCCATGGAGCTACATAGTCACAGCTGTGCTGTGTTTTAATAGAACTTTACTTACAAAGCCAACAGCATCCTGAATTTGGCACATGCCCTGTAGTTTGCCAAACCCTGATATAGATGATCCAGAATGTTCTTGTATTGTTTTCACAGATGATCACGGAATGTAAAATGCCAAATTAAAACATTCTTAGGAACACCAGAGAATATAGCTCTCCTAAAGAATTTACTTCATCTTGCTTACTTTATCCTGAATTGTATTTCAGTTTGTAATAATGCTGTAAATAAATTCTTTGAATTCTTTTGTTCAATTTATATGTTTCTAATTGGTTGTGGTTGGTTTGAAGCAAATCTACTGACTTGTATATGTTGATCTTAAATCTGGCATACTTACTAAACACTAATATTCTGTTAGGGATTGAGTAGATTGAATAGGCTTTTCTGTTGGACAACGATAAAAACTCCAAATCACAACAGTTTCTAATATTCATACACCTCATTTATTTTTCTTGTGTAAAGGCACTAGCTAAGAATCCCAGAATAATGTTGATTGAGCTGTGAAAGCAGCCAAATTTGACTTGCTCCTTTTTCAGCATTTCATTTAGTTTATTTCAATGTTACTTTATTAAAGTCTTCAAAAATTCTTCTGGGTCTCGACGTGAAGAAGAAAACAGGGGACCAAATTTGTTACATGTCAGCTTTCTGAATGTAAGCCCTAATGCCAGTGGCTGCAGCTTATTAAAAGCACTGGCACTGAACCAATTTAATTAATTTGCTGAAGGGCTTGTAAAACTCTTAGGTTACACATAAAATATGAGAAACTTGCTTCTATATCAATCATTACCAAGGGGTATGCATTTTGGCCCAGACAGATCATCAGGGACCATTGGATAGTGTGGAGTCAATTAGCTTGGCCATGACAGTGGTTTGCAGGCAGTACTTTAATTTCATAACCAGCCCATACTGTAGATGGGGTGACTTCTGCAAACTTAAGATGCCAGTTATTAAACTATTATTACCCAGCAGCAAACATGCCCCTTTATACAAAGAATCCCCAACTCACAATGTTTCAACTTTACGATTGTATGAATTTTGAATTTTGATCTTTTCCCAGGCTAGAAATATGTGGTACACTGTTCTCTCGTGATGCTGGGATGCGGTGGCCACAGCTCCCAGGTGGCCACGTGATCACAAGGGTAAACAACTGATACTCTCGAGTGGCCTGTGTTGGCAGTGTTTTTTTGGATATTGTGTTTTGACATCCCATGTCATTCGTAAAACGCTATGGTGTTCGGTAGGCTGGGTGTACTCCATGCATTTAGACTTCCAATGTTTTCAACTTCCAATGTGTATTGAGACAGCACTCATTGTAAGCTGATGAGCATCTGTACTGGCTTTGTGATGCTGGGGAAGGGACCCTGCAAAACACATTTTTATGTCGCCAGTGGACCCTTATTAGGATGTCACGGTGGGGTGCCAGGAATAGACTGTAAGTCCAGAGAAGGGAGAGAGGCTTGATTTTTCCTGACTGTTTTCCTGTTTGCTTTCTGTGGGCTTCCTTTTGGATTCTCGTTCTTTCATCATTACCCCAGTTTTACTTCTCTACCCTGGCTGTGGCAAGGCCCTCCTGTAGCAGCAGCTGAATTCAGTTCGTCCTTTTTTTCAACAAACAGAGCCAGCCTCACTGCACCCACCGCACCACACCCAGAGACACCAGCACCTGCAGCATGCCTAAAGTTTTAATTTCATGGGCCCCTCCTCCTCCACGCTTAGAAAATTTTACAATCCCAACCTCTTCCCTTTGTTCCCTCAGGGGAACTAGCTACATCTTGCAGTAGCTATCTCCAATACCCTTTTAAGTTACCTAGTTACCAATTCTTTATATTAAATTCTCCCTGGGGCACACGATGCAATGTACAAATCATGTATCGTAGAAATGTGCACTTGAAACCTATGTAATCTTATTAACTAATGTCACCCCAATAAATTAAAATGTTCTCTCTATTAAAATGACTGGTGTGATTGCTGTCTCCTGACTGGGCCCTGACTGGTACTAGCCTACAGAAAAATACTTCCTTACTGAGTCTGTGGATTTACATTTGCTATCACACCAGAAGGTTTTTCCTGATATTCCTCCCCCGTTTGAGGAGCTTCTTACTTTCTGAGAGCAGAAGGTTCTAGTTAAGGATCACAAGTTACCCACAATTAGCATAAATAAATATGCTTATTTTTAAATTAGTTTCATGTATACCAACTTCTTCCCATTACTTTGAAGACTTCTCCTCCCTATAGAGATCTGGAACTCAAGTGATAGTTTTAGCGGCAATTGCAAAGCAAACCCAGGTTGAGGGTGAATAAATATCAACTTGAGGGTATGAAGACTCCAAGACTGCTTTCAACAAAGTCATTAAGTTTTGTCCACCAGAGAATGTCATTTGAGGAGAAAGAAAAATGAAGATCCAGAAAAAGAACCCAGTATCATAGTGATGAAGGAGACAAAATGTGGGAAGTGAATTTTTTTACCCTGTGGAAGTAAAAGATCTTGTAGTTATACATATATATCGTTATCAATAAATCTAATCATTAATGTGTTGAGCAAAATCACCTTTGTGTGAAAAAGAAATGACTTTCCTCCCATGGGGTCAAAAGTATAGAGAAGTCATTAAAATAGTTCAATTACATTGGATGAGAATGAAATAGCAGCACTGTGGTGGGTACCCCAATTTGCCTCGGGTACCAATGCCCAAGATGACATTTGAAAGTAAGAAACTTAACAGTTAGAGATAGCTGGCACTGAGAGCAGTCAATACTTATAATAAGTTGAAGTTCCCATAGGGAAGCCCTGCATACATTTAAGCTGATAGGAAGCGATGAATTCCCTTGCCCCTGACCTTGTAGACCTAGTGCCTCCTAATTCTCAATGTCATAAATCATGGACACTGAATGGGAGGACCCAGAAAATTGAACAACTTCCATCCATCCAACTTGATGCATTGAAGTAAATAATTTATTTTCTGCTTCATTAGTGCTTTGATTCAATTCAATAATCCTACCATATAGTAGATAGATAGATAAGAGTGTGTTTGCACAAATCTTGTGTCTTCTATGTCTTTCTGTCATCCATCTATCCATCCCTTCATCCCATCTCGTCCATACCAATGAGGTAGACACTGAGGAGCCAAAAAATAATTCAGTCTGCTCTCATCCCCCTGTTTCCTTTTGTATACTTTGCTTGTGGTAGGTACCAGCAACAAGGGGAAGAATAAACTCTACATGGAAACACAAATACTCTGCGAAAAAGTGTTTTTGCAGCATTCCATTTCACACTTTGTTTGAATAGCTCCATTGTTTAAAACTCACGTGAAAGAAAAACATGGACCTAATTTTCCTTCAAACACTATGAAGTTCCCCTCCTCATCATCTTTAGCTCATGCTTTTAATTGTGCTTACAACAATCTTCTTTGTCCAGCTAATGATTACTTGTGTCTCAAGATTCTAGGTATCCTGAGTCCCTCTTCTGTGCCCAGTAGCTCTCTTATGGCATGTTCACATTATATTAGAATAATTCATGTAAGTGTTGCTTCTACCCATAAACCAAGGCAAGGACTTTATCTGACTTGATTTGATATCTCTTGTGCTTCTCTCAACACCTGGCACATAATGGGTGCACAATAAATATTTGCTGTTCTGAACAAGTTCACTGGCAAGTTGGAAATTAAGATGTGCAAACATGAGAATGTCATCCGGATTTTCTGCCTGTTATGTTTCACATACTTGTCTCTCTTCCCCCACCTAGACTTAAAAGTGCTTGATGGCAGAGCCCATGTTTAGTCATCACTTTATTCAACGTTTTTCTTCCCTATTTGTTGCCAGTGCCAGCACAATGTCTTTCTAGAAACTGAAGAAATCTATGTTGCAATTTTTCAGTTAGGCAACATAGTTGTAAACTTTTTTTCCAATCATACCCCTAGATGAATACTTTTATTTCCCTAAAGCAAATATCTCGCATTGTATAATGAAATACACTGTTCAAAACTCTTTTTCACTCAATGGTCCAAGTCTTTATTCACATTCATTTTTGAATTTCAACAGGTTTCCAGGAACAACTGCCAATGTATCCTTCTGAGATGTAGCAAAATCTTCAAGGCAGTTTGAAACTGCCAACGTGTGCACAGAACAGGCTCTTTAGTACAGGAAAAGTTAGAAATAGAAACTCAATGAGCTGAATTCAATCAACATTTCTAAATTTTATGTATGCAAAGCAGTTCATAAGAACAAATAGATTTCCTTTGGTTGCAGGTTGATTTCCTTCTACATTTCCTTCTGTCAAATTAGCATTACCAGCCAGTCCTTTAACAGGAGAGGAAAAGGCTGGAAGCCCTGCAGCCAGAATAAATAACAGCAAGGAGTGTCTGGTGGGGGGTGTAGGGGGTAGGAACATGACAACCGTGTGGCCTCCTCTAAGCTTGTTAAGCACACTATCCAGCAAGCAGGTGCCAGAGTCTCATGGGAAATATTTATTGTCAGATGCACATCCTCAAATTCAAGGCTAACCATTTTCATCCTTATATCCCAGAGGGCAGGAAGCAGGTTTAAAACAGCCCTGAATACCAATGCGTGTAATGTAAATTTTATGTATGCTCCAACTGTTTAGAAATAGATTTGGTTATTCTTCTACTGTTCTGCTACAGGTGTAAAGAAAAATAATAAGAATGTAATCCCTAGGAAAAAATAGTTTGGTGACTTATAAGAACATATTTGTCATATTTTGTCTAGAAGCATAATACATTTTCAAACATTCAGTTAAAGTATAAAAATCATACATACCTTTGTTCCTCCACCAAGATTGAATAGATAGAAATGTCCTACACTTCCCCAGCTTTTAAAAGAAGTGTTACAGATACAGCTGTAGCCACTCCATTCCTTCCCCCATTGCCTGATTTTGACGTGCCTTCTCCTGTCTGCATATATCCATAAGCAAGTCACATAGTTGTCTTTTGTTTTTGGTTTTTACATAAACGATATAATGATGCATAGTGTGTGCCTAGCTTGCTCCTTCCATTCAACATTTCATTCTTTAGATTTATCCACACTAATATGCATAGACCTAGTCCATGCACCTTCACTGTTGCATGATATACATTTCCCAAATACTACAGTTATCCGTTACTCTCCTGGGGGATAGAGTTAGGTTGTCTCCAATGGTTCGCTAAATTAGTTTGTATTTTAATACTTATCTTCTTGTGCGCAGGTGTAACAGTTTCTGGAAATGGCATTTCCCAGTTCATGAGTATATTTACCTGCATCTTTATTAAATATTGTATAAATGCTTCCCCCCACCAAAAGTAAACCGATTTATAATCTACCACCAATGTCTCTGAGTTGCTGTTTCTCTGTGTTCAACTCCTGCCAACATTCGGTGTTTTGAGACTTGAATATTATTTGCCAATCTGAGAATGCTGGAATACTATTTCATTATTTGATTTTGCATATATGAAGCTGAGGAACTTCCCATATGGCTTATTAGCCATGGATAATTCATCTTCTCTGGACTATCTGTTCATCCTTCACTCATATCTTTTTTTGGATTTTTTCTTTTTCAGTAAAACTTCCCTGTAAAACCACTTGGGCCTAGTACTCATTTTATAACTAGATTTTAGATTACTGATGCTATTTCTTCAGTGGTTATGTTTTCTATTTTTAAGTCAATTTTATACCTTTAATATTTTAGTAAGAAATGAATCATTCTTTTCCCTTTTCACTTTGCCTTTAATTTTGAATGCTGATTTTAGCTGAGCGCAAAAATATAGACGGCAGTTAATTTCTCTCATTATTTTGGAAATATTATTCCAATGATTCCAGTGCTACTTGGTCTAAATTATTAATGTTTTGAGATTCACTGCCTGTCTTACTGTTAGTATTTTGGATAATCTGGCTTTTCTTTTTTGGCTCCTTTTAAAATATCTTCTTTGTCTCTTTGCTTACAGTTTCACTACGTATATCTAGATGTGGGCTTATTTTTGCTTATCCTAGTCGGGACATTACATTTTTTTAAATTTTAGGAATCATGTCTTTCATCTATTGTGAAAGTTTCTCAGTTATCATTTTTCAAAATTGCTTGCAACCAATCTCCCCATGTCTCTTAACTCCTCTTTCATATTTTCGATCCCTTTATCGCTTCATACTTCATTCCGATCAACACACTCAGATTTACCTTCTTGGTAACTGAACCTCTCTTTGCTATATATAATTCACTGTTTAATTTGTCCACTGGGTTTTTATTTTCAATAGCCTATATTTAATTCTACAGATTCAATTTGGCTTTTTTCAAATGTCTGTTCTTTTAGAGCACCTTGTTCTTTTTCTGATTTTGATTACTGCTTTTATGTTTTTAATTATATTAAACATATTTTATAGTCTCCAACAATTTATTCTAGGATTTGAAATTCTTTGAGTTCTAATTATCCTATTTGTTAGGTATGTATACACTTCTTGGCATATGGTGGATTTTGCCTTCAAAGATTATCATTAATATTATGTTTTAAAAGTATCAATAATGCATCACTCAAATTTCTGGCGGGAAAGAGACGGCACATCAAATAGAGTAATCATGAAGAATTTAATAAAAGGACTATTTCTAAAGCCATGGGCAGAGCTAAGAGTAAGCAGAAGATAATGAAACATGATGCTCTTGCTCTCCTAAGCCTAAGTGGCAGGAGGAGGCCGTGACACCAGACCTGCAGTTGGTGGACATGAGCAATGGTCATTGGTAGAGGCAGGCTGACACTGCCAATTGGCAGCTCACAATGGATGCAGTTGGGGGAACAGATTAAACCTATTGTCCTTCAATCTCCCGCCATTACCTCCCACTGGCCGAACCCAGTGGAAAGACAGGAAGCCCAGGTGATGCCATATATAGAGGTCCCTCTGCTGGGGAACAAATGACAGTAGAGAAGGATGGAGTGAAGATCTGGGGGACACCTGGGGGACACTCAGCTCATGTTCAGTGTTTCCTTACCTGTGGGAAGCACCTATTGCTGGGGGGAAGAGCACACCCATCCACAGAAGTTTTACATTTTCTTGCTGCATAAACCTGAAGCTTATCGCCGGTCTAGTTCTGTATTAACTGGCAGCTAAAGCATTCCTGATCCAGAAGGATAGTTTAAATTAAACCTTGAATCATGTGAGACAAAGACCCATAACTATACAAACTAAAGGGAGACAACTTTTATTTCTACCCATATCCCTTTTATGGGCCAAAAAGTTTCTTTGTTGCCTTACTATGCTGGGGGATGGAACTTTTGAACTCTTTCCCTATCTAAGGGGCACCCCTCCCAAAAAGGAATTTATTTATTAAAAAGTGTGTATCTATTAGTACATGTTTAAATTTCAGTCACCTTGAAAGTATTCTCTGTGTGATGCAATACACCGATGGAGACTTTTTCCCACTACTCAAAAACAGATGTTAAACTCATTGATTTTGATGCCCTTTAGTGCTTCTGATGTTTTTGGCTTCCCTTCTTCCACATCGGCAAAACGTTTCCCTTTGAGGACTTCTTTTATCCAAGGAAAATTTTTAAAAAGTCCCTAGGGGTGACATTGGGTGAATAGGAAGGGCAGGACACAGGGGTCACGCCATTTTTGGTCCAGAACTGCCAAACACCCAGTGTCCTGTGGCCAGGTGTGCTTGTAAATCACCCATCATGAAATGGGAAAATCCACTGAGTCTTCAAAAAAAGTCACTGAAGCCAAACATAGCCTCTCACGACAATGCCAGCTGGTGTACTGATGCAGATGGGTTCCTAGAATTCTTACCTAGTCGGGAAAGCCTGTACTACAAGGGGCCCACCCTCCAGGAGATAATTCCAGTTTTCTAGGGTGCCCCCTCATATGCAGCCCTCTAAGAATGTTGGCTTTATGCAGGGATCTTGGTTCCTACTATCCAGTCCCTGCAAGGTGGTAAAACCCATACCCCGAGCTTACTGAGACTGAAACCCCCTTGCCCACCAGCCAGTCAGATCCTCACCACTCTGTCTATGACTCCCATCATGGAGACATAGGGGTCAGTTTATGTCCACCTATACAAGAAATTAAATATCACTGCCATTTAATACAAGTACTGACACCGACATGTTCATTCAATTATATGTCAGATGGTAACAGCCAGTCTTTAATATGTCCCTGAAGAAAGAAGGGGACATCAAAATATGGAGGAATTGACCATCATTTATCCACATGGGCACTTTCTGACATTTCAGTTTATACACTACAAGATGTCCTCAAGTTTTCTTTTATCAAAACAAAACCTATAGCGAGCTTTCCCTCTCAGGAGCATGCCCGTGGCTTTCCCTTCCCTCTGTTCTTCTCCCCAAGCCATCACCTGTGCCCTTCTCTCTCCTAAGCTCCACAGGCCCTTCTTTTGCTTCTGTAACTTGTTTCCTGAGCCTAGGCAGCCCCCCTGGCTCACTTCTACTATATCTTTAACTTTCTAAATAAACTTTCTCTTCCAATTTGAACAACAACAAAAAAACAGTACCTATAAACAGTGGAATCTTTATAAGTCTTTGGAACGAAATGGTGTGACAGTCCATTTGGTTTGCCACAGAATTTTCTGGTTGTCTTCTGACAAAGTACTTAGAATAGTTATCTACTCAAAGATGAGTTATATATTTTTCCTGCATTAAGAAGGGTAATGTCCTCATGTCCTGGCAAAGAATGGAAATTGTACATGATGACAACGGGCTATCAGTAGTTGGCAATTTAGCAGTCTTAAAATTAATGCCCTAAAGTGCCTCTTCAAGGTACATATTAACCTTTTTAGCAAAGAGTGCAAAAGTACCTGATTTTTCCAAGAGATATTTTTATGGACAGAGCATTTTCAAAATAAATGATTGGCAAACTTTCCAGTTCCATGCAATTTTTTGTTGCAATCTAAGTATACCACTTATAAAAATACTTTCACAAATATATACAGAAAAGCCTTGAAATAGAATATTCTAAGTCAAAAAATACCTGTAAAATGCAAAGATTTACTGGCTGGGGATAATGGGGGATAAGGGTGAAGGGTTTGCAGAAACAAGTCTAAAGGACGCATGGACAATAACAAGGGGGTTGGAAACAGCTGGGGTGGGGGCAGGTGGGGGGAAAGGCAGAAAACTGTATTTGAACAACAATAAAATTCAAAAGTATTTAATAATAAAAAATAAACCCATTAGGACATACTTAAATGCAAAAGTTTCATAAGCTATCAAGGACAACTGATTTGTATCGTAGCAGATGGAAACTAATAACCAAATTTCAACAAAAACTTTGGCATCAATGGGTGAATGGAATTTTTAAAAATGAGAATCGTGAATCACAAGCAGTGGGCAATAAAGCTCCTTATAAAGTGTAGTGACGGATTTCAGAGAGCAGGAGCTGGGCCCAACACTCTCCACAGCTGGAAACCTAAGAGGTAAATTTTCATTGCCGCAACAGCAGTACTTCAGACTAAGCCGCCAGGTTTTGTGTCAGGTTCTGGACCACCAGAATGAGTGAGGTCTTTCCTGCCTTTCATACAACGGTAAGTAAGTGTGCCAGCACCAGCCTGTAGCAGCATCTTCAATGCCTGCACACCAGCCCGCCCACCTGTCTGCTGAGTGTGGAGGGAGGTCTGCACTCCACACAGCCTATCAACAGTCAGGACTGAGGGCACACACCATTCATCAGCTCACTGTGAGGATAAATGGAAGGCTGAGCAAAAGAAAGAAAATCCAACTTCACAGACATTTCTCTCGGATGCTTTTTTCTTCTGTGTATTTCAAGTACTTGGTCTACCACCAAATACTATTTGGAAAATGAAAGGCCCATGTGTTCCTACAGGTAACCAAACACAATGCTAGAAATGATGACGTTACCTCCATGAGGTGCTTCTGCTGGGAAAATGTTCCGTTTGGTGTGACATCCCACAGTTGAATTTTTGTTACATTTTACCCTATAAGCTGTGCTCTAATTGGCTCCCATACAAATTTCCTCACACTGACTTCATTTTGTTGATTAATGATTCCAACTTTTAATTATCAGATTTGTTGATGTGAAAATTAAAAAAACACATACAGTAGAAAGCCTAAAAATCCTCAGTATCGACCATAATCTAGAGATTCCCAACACTTATAAGATAGTTTCTAATGCTGTATGTTTCTAATACTGTAACGATATTGGATTTTTCTAATGCACAACCTCTACTCCACCTTATCTACCATTTTAAAGTATTTTGTGCCATCGACTTTCAAAAGTAAATTTATTTTAAAGTTATATTCTTAGCATTTGATTAGTTCTTAAAATAATCAAAGATAAATGAAGGGATATAAAAAGCAAAGGCCTAAATTGAAGGATAGGTATACTTATGTCACTTTCTTTTGTCAAGTATAGTATAGTACTGGGGTGACCTTGTACTATACTCTACTGTACTATACCATACCATACTACACTATACTACACCATCGTATTAACCTAGTACTATAACTCTAAACTGCTATAATATACTATACTATATGGATCCACGCAGGAGCCACACATTAGTTAAAATAATGCCAGCTACTGAAACAAATACATATTTAAACTATGAAAGTAATAAAAATAGGACATTTACTTCTTACTCACATACAGCCCAGTCAATGGCCAGAGGAAACACAGGACAATGGTATAATGATTGGGAGACCGGTTTTCATTGGGAGACATCTGGGTTCACAACCTCAACTCTACTATGTAACAACTGTGTAACCTCTTAAACATTCTGTGCCGCAGATTGGCAGAGACTCAGAGGACACAACTAAGCCTAATGTGACATCAGGACCAGAAGAAGGACACTAGTGGGGAGCCTGGAGAGAGTCACAAAAGAGCTGTGGGTCAGTTAATAGTGCTGTGTCAGCGTTCATGCCCCAGTTTGAATCGTTGCACCATAAGTCTGTAAGATGTGGTCATTAGGGGAAGCTGGGTAAAGCCTTTATTGGGGAACTCTCTATACTATTCTTTATGTCTGAAGTAATTTAAAAAGAAAAAGTTAAAGAAAACATTTGAGAGCTTTTTCTGTAGTGGTATTTGTCTGACATCGGCATTGTAATCTGGGAGAATGCCGTGGCCATGATACCTAACCTATAACTGTCGTTGCAGCCTGTTGATCCGTTAGCTCACAACAAGCGGCCTCGGTGAATCTGGCATTTCAGGGCAACACGCTGAGGATTGTTCTGCTAGGAAAAACGGACAATGGGAAAAGTGCCACAGCAAACACCATCCTTGGGGAGAAAATATTCGCTCCTTTTTCCAAGCTTTGTAACTCATCCTCAGGCATGGCAAGATCTTTATACTATTATTGTACGTGAAGGAAGAAGGGTGAACAGCAAAAATTTTTGAACAAAAACGATGGCTAAGTCCTGTTACCTCGCAATCCCCCACATGAAAGAGGACATAGACGACAAGTATTTTCTTCACAGCAGGGATTACGTTTCAATTTGATGTCATCATTATTATAATCAATAACAACAGAAAAAAAAACAAAACAAGAAAAAGCCTCCATCCACCATGGGGACATTTTAAAAAAGATTTTGATTTACTTATTTTTAGAGAGAGGGGAAGGGAGGGAGATAGAGAGAGAAACATTGCCTCTCATACACCCCCACCTGGGGATCTGGCCCAGGCACCGGTGACATTTTGGTTCGCAGGCTGGCATTCAATCCGCTGAGCCCCATCAGCCAGGGCCACCATGGAGACATTTTGAGAAGACAGTGCCATATTCACAGTGGAAGCTACTTGACCCAGCTGGTGATGGATATGGCTCTTTTCCCTTCTCTTTTGAGCGGTGTGCCTGGCTTGTCCTGAATACCTGGGCTCTGGAGTGCTGCACGAGCTTCTCTTCTGTCACTGCTGTGTGGCTTTTGGCAGAACAATGGAAAGGGAGAGGCAGAAAGAGGTAATTGGTTTATCTTTCCTTTCAACAGAGACAGTTCTATTCTCTACTGTTGTTGGTGGGAGGCTTCTCCATAGTGCTTGGCTTTGATGCGGGTTTCATCTGGCAGCACAGGGAAGATGCCGGGGAGGCTGGAATTTATCAGCACAAAGCGAACTGACATGAAGGGTGAGCAGAGAGAGGCCGGATGCAGTTAGAATAGGAAGCCAGGCCGGGACTTCACTGCTTCCTTAGACCTCAGGAGTTTTGCTTTCTCTGCTGACACTGGAATATAAAGGAAGCATTTCCTGCCTAGGCTGTTTCTACCTGGGGTGAGTGATACTTTCCAATTCTAGGAACTGCCTTGAGATCAGGTATTTGGGTCATTATCAGTTTCCTAACCTAGAAAGTAGAGATGACAAGAGGACAGAGGCCTGTCAGGACACATACATGAGTTCACGTCTATAAAGAACTTAGCGCCAGGCACCTTGTAACGCTCAGATCAATATTAGCTGTTGTTGTTGTTCATGTCATCATTACTATCATTTCTCCCAGAGCATTACGTGGGAAGGAAGCTTTGGAAATGAAGAGAACAGAGGTGTTGCTGTGAGAACGCATGGATCTGGGCAATGTGGGGGAGACTAAGTCTCAGTGGCCTTAACTGTAAAGGAATGAGTGTCTTTAGAGGTGTTGATGATGTTCACGTGAGAGAAATGGCAAATGGCTCAATATAAAGTAACCATTATTTTTATTAACATTAAATCAGTGACCAGCATGACTTAGTGATGTTCTGAGTGTGGTCTCCTCGAAGGCTACATTTGTAGCCATTGGTCCTCTTTCTGTGATGAATGAGTCCATGGCCTTAGACATGCCCTAGAATGCTGGAAGTGAAAGGCTCTTGGAAATCGTAAGGCTTCCTTGTTTAAAACAATTTAAACATGTTGCTGCTGGACAGCAAGCTATATCCCAAGTTCATTTACGGCCAAGTTTCCAGCCCAATTTTCTCCCAGGTTCTGAGATTAGGCTGAATGCAAGTAAACAGGGACTGGTGAGGTGGCTAAAGTCATTTCGATAAAACTAATAGGATTTGCCCACATGTATTCGCTTATAAAATCTGACCGTTGTTATTTTGAGATTACCTGACGGCTTTGATGCACACACACAAAGGAAGAGTGGAATTAGTACTAGCCTTTCAGGAATGATTTTGTGCTGGGGTCAACAAACTACAGCCCTACAGGCCAAATTCAGATTACCTATTTTTGTAATAAAGATCTATTAGAATACAACCATGCTCATTTGTTTATGTTCTGCCTGTGGCTGCTTTCATGCTATAACAGAGTTGTTGAGTAGTTGTAGCCACCCCTCTATATCCCACAAGACTGAAAATATTTACTATCTGGCCCTTTATAGGAAAAATTTGGTGACCCCTGGCCATTGCAGTCTCAGCCCACAAACCAATGCAGTAGGCAATAGCATTAAACACAACATTTGCTCATATGGGTATCTTTTTAAAAACGTGGACACCAGGCTTACAGGATTTAGCATAAAGATCAGAAACCTCAATATTTTTTAAAGACTGAAAGCAGCTTAGTAATTATTTTCTAACATCAGTGCAATAAAAGGAAAATAAATATGGAAACAATCAAAGGAAACAATCAAATATGCCTGTCCTTTCTGAACATCACAGAAATGTAATCAAACATAGTTGGGAAGCATTTCATACTCCTCGCAAAAGATACTATGAAGGAGCACAGAGAAATAGGTAAACAGGCAGGTAAATAGGCCATATGTCCTGTACTTCAGAATAAAGGGTCTAATGCCAGCAAAGTCTGACTGTCAAAGGACAGTGGAAACTTATGAGCACAATTGACTAGTGCAGATGCTTGGAACTACTATGTCAGAGAAACAGGGTAGATGTTAGTTTGATCATTAGCATCCCCCTCCTCAAATGTGCACAGTTTTTAACAAGTAAACGATTACAATCATCAATAAATACACTAAAAAGATCATTAAATGACACAAAATAATCTCGTAAAGCTTTCTAAAACTCTATCCAAACCATCAGTCCTCCTCAATAAGCTCTGAGGTAGGTGCTCCACTTTTAATTTCAGACCCCAGAAACATATTTTTCGCCCTGGGAAGGTAATGGTCCTTCTGATGTATGTGACCTGTGGAAAAGCTGATTGCCACTTAGATTTTATTTGTTTAGTTTTTATTTTTATTTTTAAAAGATTTTATTTATTTTTAGAGAAAGGGGAACGGAGAGAGAAAGAGAGGGAGAGAAATATCAATGTGTGGTTGCCTCTCGCACGCCCCCTACTGGGGGCCTGGCCTGCAATCCAGGCATGTGCCCCGACTAGGAATCGAACCGGGTGATTCCTTTGCTTCTCAGTCTGGCGCTCAAGCCACACAGCCATACCAGCCAGGGAGCCACTTAGATTTTAAAATGATGCATTTCCCCCAAAAACTTCCCATTCATGTATTAATTGAATCTCCCAATAAGCTAAGAGGCTCAGACAAAATGAGGACATTGCACTATGTCATGACTGACAGGACTGCAGAGCGTGGCAGCCCTGGTTCTATATACCAGGTTTTATGAGAGCCAAACTCCTTGAGGCTCAGCAGCTTCATCTCTAAAATGGATATAATAATAGTGCTACCTCAGAAAGTTTTTGTGAGAATTAAACAAGATAAAAGTTAAGAAGTACTTTAAAAAGTACCTGGACACAAGAAATACTCAATAATTTTAACTGTTTGAGTAAGCATTATCTTTAGCATCATTTTAATAAAGTTAAATTGAATAGCATGACTATATTTGTAGCAGAAAAGTATGAGAGAAAATGTTGAGTGGTGTGTATATGTTTGTATGTGTGCATGTGTGTGTGGCAGGGTAGAGAGATTCTCTCTCCAAACAATTGCTCTAATCTTGTTAAATTTTACTGGATTTGTTACTACACTTTGGAAACTCCTGTGGCGCTTTAAATAGCCTACTGCTAAGGCCACACTCCAGACCAATTCAATCACAGTCTCTCAGTATGGGGTCTGAAGCATCAGAATCTGTTAAGGTCCCAAGTTATTCCAATGTGCATCCAAAAATCAAAACTATTGATCTAAAGTGACTTTGGTCCTGGGAAATTAGGGGGATGTTGACATTACAGTATCGCTGTTAACTGAGATACAAGATGGAATCTAACAATTCTATCTTCCCACAAACCCCCCTAAAACATCCCACAGATTTCATTTCAATATCCAGTTCTTACTTAAATTTCCTATTATTGACTCACACCACCGGGACCACACAAAACTTCTTCTTTTTTGTCACCCCTCACTCCTCTCATACACTGAGGCTCCAAGTTCTATCAACTGGGATATCTCTTGGTATATCATATTCACCTCATCCTATCACCTCAGCCTCATCTGAGGTTCTGATTATCTTCTTTGTTTTAGACTGATCATAATTGGTCTCTATAGCCCTGCTGTGCCCTCTTCAGCTGCTCTGTCTTACTTTAGCTTCCCCAGAAGCAGAGCCAGAGACAAGGGTTTAAAGGCCAGTAGTTTATTCAGGAGGTGAACCCAGGAAACATCAGTAGGGCAGTAGTTTTAACCCACAGAGGCTGGCAATTTAGTCTCCTAGGGATTTTTGACAATATCTGAAGATATTTTTGGTTGCCACAATTTTTTGGAGGGGATGCTGCTACTGGATTGAGATCAGGGATGTTATTAAACCTACTACAATACACAGGACAGTCCCTCAACAACAACAGCAACTACAACAACAACAAAGTATTAGCCAGCTTCAAATGTCAATAATGCCCACATTGAGAAACCCTACAATGGAGAAGTAAAGAAGGGAGACAGGGGAGAGAAAGAAGCCAAATAAAGGTACATTATTAAGCAAGCTTAGCACTGTGGGCAAGCACAGCTCAGTCCTGCTACTCTAGAAGGTAGTACAGATGACATACCTCAGAGTTATCCCACTGAAGGGGTATGAGAGCTAGGGTATTTATATGCCAACCCCTGCGTCATCAGTGCTGTTTCAGCAGTGGGAATGTGAGTTGTCTCATTCTCCCATACTTCTACGTCTAGTCTGCTGTGCACAGGAGCAGAAAAAGAATAGGGTTTCATCAGTCAGAGAAGAGTGTCAGGCGGTTGGTTGGGTCTACAATGGTAAATTCCAAGGTATATGGGTGAGACAGCATCTGCAAAACATCCTTCACATATATACCAGAGGAATCATTTTAGAACTTAATGAGATCTTTCTCTCATTGGCTTTCCATTATCTTTAAGATAAAAGCCAAGTTTCATAAGGTGGTATATAAGACACTTTCTGATTCAGCCCTATCCATCCCACTGGCTCTGAATCCTCTGTATCAAACAGAATTGGATTTTATAACTCTTGGTTTCACATCTGACTTACCTCTAGAGCAGTGACTTTCAACTTGGATGCACATTGAAATTACCTAGGTGCTTTAAAGCAATACTTGCTAGAAGCGCCAGTCCCAGAGATTCTGATGGAACTGACCCAGGGCATGGCCTGGACACTGGCATTCTTTACAGTTCCTGTCATGATTCTGAGATGCAGCCAAAGGTCAGAAACAACGTGCTAGAATGTGTTTCCTGTGAACAGGACTGCCTTATTCATCTTTGCATTCTCCCCATGACTTTCCACAGAGTGAATTCTGTAATAGAGGTTCTGCTAATATTTGTTGAATTACTATAATAAAGAGAGTGAGAGGTGCCAGGCTTGTATGGAGAGGAACAAAAATTAAAATCAACCTCGGCTGAGCATCTACCGTGATTATTAGCATTTTACATGTTTTAGTCATTTATAGCAGCAACCTCCTGTGAGGTAGGTGTCATTCTGTTTATTTTAGAAGAGGAAGTTGATATTTAGAAAAATCAAGCTAACTCATTAAAGATCAAAAGGCAGAGCCCAAGCTTTGACTGTGGTGATTCCAAAGACCAGGTCCTTTTCTATACATGACCCTGTCTCAAACGGGAAATAAATGTGGGAATCCCATAAGAGTGTAATTCCTCCCCTGTTATAAGGATATGAAAGGGGTGCACAGGAGACTATTGGAAGCAGCAGAGAAGCAGCAAGAGGCCCTCATGGTTCTGGCACCTCAAAACCCTCCTATTGACAGTCTACATACTCAAAGGTAGAGATTATACAGTGAACATTAGCGTCATGGTAGGCAATGAAAAATCAGATACCACCATCTTCTACAGAAGTCAAGTCAGCATTACTGAGATGTGGCCACAGGATCCTCAGCGAAACCCAAGTCTTCTTGTCAAATGGCTGTCTTGCAGTTTGGGCCATGGCAAATGCTGGGATTGCCCAGTAGGCAAGAGGGAGGGCCAGTAACTCTACGGTTTCAAGACTCTGAATCAGAAATAATATAAATGAAAGCATCACTCAGCAGAAATAAATTTGCGATGATTGTCAGGTAGGCTGGAGAAAGTGCCTAAATAAACAGGTGTTCCCTTCTCTGAACATCAACAGTTGAAAAAAGGAAAACATGATGGACACTTACGCCTCTTAACTCCTCTCATTTTAGAAAAGATGGTGAGAAAGAAAAGCTACTAGTTCACATACGTATAATTAAACTCCAGAAGGTTTCCAACAGTCTTGGCAGTGACTCTTCCCTGTCACATCAACAAAAGAATTCATGTTAATGGATAGGGCTTGAGTAGAATGAGGCGAATCAAAAATATAAACTCCAAGTGTATGTGTTGGGTTACAAATTTCCAACTACTTTTCAATACACTTCATGGAGAAGCAAACAACAGTGACAGCATACTGTCTTTGATTTGAAAGACTTAAATATTGTGATGTACACACAGAGACACTTTGAACAATATAAACACAACCTGGCTATTAACTGTACGACTAGAAAACACTGCTATACCCCTTAAATGCAAAGATTTCTCCCACTCATACTGCGAAGCTTTTCTTCCTACAAAGTCTAGGAAACGAAGCCTTGACAAATCTGACAGGGACTCAGAAATGCTACATCCCATCTCTAAATTTCTGTGTCTCCCGATTCGCTGACAACCTTTTGACGATGTGTGAAGTACCAAATCTCAAATGCGTGGTGCATTTCACAAATGCAGCGACACTCTCAATTTGGCTCACTTTCAGTGGAATATATATCTATGCCTGAGAGCTGCAAGAACAATTTGATTTATATGTGTGTGTCTCAATAATGCTGTCTTTCAGAAAGAAGATCAATATAAAGCTTTGTATTCTAACACTCATTATCTCAATGAAACGAAAAATATAACATTTAAAAAGTCAACATATGACCAAGAAAATGGTAACTTTTAGGTCACCACTTAACCATGTACCCCATTTCAGCATTAATTTGTCCACTGGAAAATTCTCACATCTACAGTTAATTGTCCTGTGTTTGCTGGACCACTTATGTACTCTGAAACCCAAAGCATTTCAGGCAGGGTGATCAATAAATGTTATACTCCATAATCAGGCTTTCTCTGAAGACCAAACTCTACCCATGTCTGTAGTTTTATCTATTTATGGTGCCAAAATCAAAAGGCAAAAATGCTGTAAACAAGCTGTTGAGTCAATCCCAGGGCAAATGGAACACACAGAACATTTATCACAACAAATATGAATAAATCACACTCCCAACTGTCCCAGGTAGGTGAGCCAAAAATTGTTTTACTTTCCAGTACTGAAATATCTACTATTAGGAATTGTTTTTTATTTTACCCAATCTCTATTTTTAATATACTTTTTTACTAAAAACGATATATGTGTGTGTGTGTGTGTGTGTGTGTATATATATATATATATATATATATATATATATATATATATATAGTGGTAATAGTAGCAATCAGTCATAAATTTTAAAAGAATACTTATGTTTGATAATCCTTGGTGTTAAAATCCTTAGTAGGTAGTATTTTGAGTTGTTTTCTAAAATTGTATTTCATGAAAAGAATGTGAGTATGGATAAAAAAAGTTACTTTGTTCGTTTGTGATACTATTTAAATAGATAAACTTAGCCCTGGCTGGTGTAGCTCAGTGGATTGAGCGCGGGCTGCGAACCAAAGTGTCTCAGGTTTGATTCCCAATCAGGGCACATGCCTGGGTTGCAGGCCATGACCCCCAGCAACCACACATTGATGTTTCTCTCTCTCTCTCTCTTTCTCCCTCCCTTCCCTCTCTAAAACTAAATAAATAAAATATTTAAAATAAATAGATAGGTAGATAAACTTATGTTTTTGGTCCAATAAATTCCAGAGAAAGAAAACAGAATACTCAAGATTGAGTATTGGGGACACCCAGAATGAAGAAGGAAAAGGAAATTTGGAATCAGTAAAGTATTCATAAAAAGAGCCTGGGGAGCAAGGAAAAATCTCCTTTGCATCTTACTGCCCTACCTGGGAGTTCCATGGAGATGCCAGGACCCCTATTTCCCAAGGACCCACATCTTCTTGCTCTTTGCTTTCCCTCCAACTCCTGCACTCTCCCTTACCTGGCGAATGTTCATTTAGTCTGCTTGGCAGGAAACCTAGTTCTGTCTTATCACTATTTTTGGTCTGTGCTTCAGGTCCCCTCAGAACCTAAGGTAATGAAACTCATGATTTTCCTGTCCCCATGTTGTAACACTGCTTTTCATATGGCATAGCTCCTCAAATGATCAAGAAGGCCAAAGAGGGTAAGGAATATACATTAAAAAGGTGGGGGGGTTGCTGGCAGTTCTGAGTACAATCACCTCTGTTAAGTTCTACTCGTGGAAATCTACCTAGAGCTTCATACAGGTCCCATGTTAAATCTGTGAGATTTACTGATATCGATGGTCTCTCTCTGGGCAAGTACTTGGTAGTGAGAAAAAAGGTTTCCTTGTAAAATTTTATTTGGGGGCATATTTATTTATTGCTCTTTACTGAGGTGTAACACACACAGTAAGCTGTGTAAAGTGGACAAAAATGGACCATTCCAAAGAGTTTTATCAATGGATACACTGTGTGACCAGCACCCAGATCAAGATCTAGAATACTTCCAGCACCCCAGGGAACTCCTCTATGCCCCTTCCTGTCAATAGACCCCTCGCGCCCCACACCCCAGAGCGCTAACACTATTCTGATTTCCATCGCCATTCTTGTCCTGACCTCTTCTTTAATATCATGTACAGCATGCACCCTATTGCCTGGCTTCTTTCATTCAGCATATTGTGTGGGGGAGTTCTCCACATTGCAGTATATACCAGCAGTTCTTTCTTTTTCATTGCTGTGGAGTATTCTGTTCTAGAAATACACTACAATTTATTTTCCATTATACTCTGGGTGGACATTTGTGTTGTTTCCAAGTTGGTGCTATTATGAATGAAGTTGCTATGAACTTCCTCAGCCATAATTTTTTTGATAGGCGCAAGCACTCATTTGTCTTGGGTATACGCCTGGGAGTGTAGAATTGCTGGGTCATAAGATAGGCATTTGTTTAGGTTTAGTAGATACTAAAGGGAAGTTCTGATACCCCCTGCAGCTTCAAGCCTGTGAGTCAGAAATAATAAATGAAAGCATCGCTAGGCAGAGATAAATTTACGATGATTGTCAGGTAGGCTGGGGAAAGTTCAGATACCCCTTGTAGCAGTAGGTTAAAGCTCTTTACAAACCTCTGAGTCCTTTGGCTTCATAATGCTATTGCCAACAGTAAAGACTTAGTTCTTGAGAAACCTATTGAGTAGAAGCCAGGCAAAAAGTTATCATGCACATTTATTTTAGAAAGTAAGCTGTGTTTATTTTCCAACAATGGTATATATCTATAAGTTTATCTCTAAGGAGAAAAATTAGACTCTTAAGCATTGGGGATTTTATCCTCCCCAAATCTCAATCTAATTATGCAGTACACCAAGTCTGCAAACAAGTGTCAGCTACATGCACATTCACCAAGATATTTAATTAGCTGTTTCTATTTTCCTTGTTCTGTTCCCTCTGGATGGATGGATATATAAATATAAATTCATATATATATAATTAATTAAACATTCTTTAATATTCACTTGGCGATACGTGTCATTCAGCCTGTAAATAAGTAAATATATATATGAGACTGGTCAGCTCATACATATTTAAATTCGTCCTCAAAATCAGTTGTGATGTTGCACTATGGAGTACTTGTACAGATTTGTCAGACAACTTAAACTTGATCTCACAGTTCCAAAATGTTTTTTAGGTCTTTGTAATCCTATGTGGAACTGTGGAAAGAAGGAAGGGAGGGAAGAAGAGTCGGTCCATTTTTTGTGTAGCAATTCCATTACACTCACATTCCATTTCTGGCTGCTTCCACCCCCACCCTCACTGCATCAGTGTGATGACCGACATTTTCATGAAGGTTGAAAGGACCAAGTTAGTCATTAAAATATTTGTCCTCAGAAATCTCAATGGCTTTTGACATGTTGTGACTAGAATCACCTCCTGGTGAATTCTAAAAATATTTCTAGATAAATAATGGTTACCTCAAAATATAGAAACAATATATCAGTAGATTAGACAAATACTCAACTGACTTAACTCCTATCTATGCTCCCACAGAAAAGTGAAGAGAAGTTTCTAGATGGAGGAGGTGTAGATTTTTGCTAACTCACACTATTCATTAGGTGCAGAAGACATACAGGAAGCTGATAGAGATAAAAGTTGCAAATCATGGACTAAGAAGAGATCTTTTAGAAGTTGCATTAATTTCATAGACCAAACAACAGAAAATATAAACCAGGTAATTGGGGTTGTCTTTACATAATGTGGAACAAAGGGAAAAATCACAGGACTGGATGAGACTTCAGACATGACCAAAAATGAGGAAATTCTTGGCCAAAAGGTGAAATAATTTGTCTGAGAGAATCGGTAGAAGAAAATTAGTAAAAATTGAATGGGAAGAAGAAAATTAAAGAAGTACATATTATGTGTTAAATATCTCTACATATATGTATTTGTGTGTGTGCATGTGTCCTGCTATATAGATATGTGATTATTCCTAATCTACAAACTAGGGGACAATTAACAACAGTTACCCTTGAGGCTACAGGGCAGGAGTGGGGAGTATAGTATTATTTTAACATTTTTAGTTTATAAAACTATTTATTTTTTCATTGGTTTTGATCTCTGTTTTTATTATTAAAATTAATTTCAATTATTTTTTACAATTTTAATGAGAACATTTTAAATTCTGTATGTGGCTAGCATTATATTTCTATTAAACAGATCTGGGCTGGAACATTACTAAGGACAACAGCATGAGAGCTGCCAGAGGGAAAGGGAGTTGGGGGGGCTGATAGAAGGTATAGGGGGCCAAATACATGGTGACAAAAGATGATTTACTTTGGGTAGTAGGCACACAATGCAATATACACATTACATATCATAGAAATGTACACTTGATACCTGTATAATTTTATGAACCACCATCACTGTAATAAATTTAATAAAATATTTTTAAAAAGAAAATGCATAGGCAAGACATAGACTGGGTGAAAAATAAAATAATTGTTTAGTATTTATCAGAAAAAAATTGAATTGGTTTTTAAAATTGATTGCTTAAGGATAACAATAATGTATTATTTTTAATACATTATTTAAAAACTTACGGAGTTTGAAAGAAAGTTACAAAATTCAGACTCCATAAAAGATTGTTAAATTTGACTATTAAAAAAAACTTCTGTATGGGAAAATTACCAACAGAAAGAATTTTAAAAACAGCCAACTGGGAAAAATGTATACATAATTTATATTGTGGCATTGAACTCAAAGGGCCAATTCTAATTAATTTTTTAAAAAGTAGAATAAACAATACAAAATGGAAAAGGTATATGCACAGGCAGTTTCCAGAAAACAAGTTATATATAGCCAATAAACTTGGGAAAGCATGCTGAAATCCAATTGCAATTGAAAACATGCAGAGGAAAAGAGAGTAGTATTTTTCATGTACTAAGTCAGCAAAAGATTTATAGATTTGTTAATACCCAGTGTTTTGAGGTTGTGGAAGAAATGTGCATTTTCATACTCTGTTACCAGGAGTGTAAAGCGTTCTGGGCAGCAGCTCGGTAATATGCATCACATGTAGAATTAGGCACTCTTTAGTCTGGCAATTTCATCCTTCTGAAATCATCCTATGCATTCACTTCGCCTTAAGTAGGTACAAGGATGTTTCTGACATCATCTCTTTGAATGACAAAGAACTGGGAATACTTCAAAGTCCATCAACAGGATGTTGATTCAAGAAAATACAGTGCATCAACCCTATGGAGTTTTACGGAGCTTTAACAGAATAAAGTAGATTTGTGTGCTTATGTGAAAGGCGGAGTAAATATTATTAAGTGAAAAAGTAGGGTACAGAATAGCTTACAGGATAAATTCCTTTGGTGTCACTGAAGAAAAGTTTTTGTGTATCTCTATCAATATTTCTATAAAGAAAGGTATATACAAAAGTATATACACAGACATATAAATTATGTATTGCATATGTGGATAATAGATAGATATTATGAATTGGATTTTTTTTTTATTTGCAGGGCTGAGATTAGAGTGAGGTAAGTGAGGTACTGCCTCAGGCACAAAATTCAAAAGGATTTAAAAAAATTCATTCATCGAAATAAATTTTAAGTGCAGTATTTTTAAAGATAAAAATTATTGCAAAAAATCCATGATGAAAAAATATCAAGATTTTATTTATTTTTTTTTAAGATTTTATTTATTTATTTTTAGGGAAGAAAGGGGAGAGAGAGAGAGAGGGAGAGAGAGAGGCATCAATGTGCGGTTGCTGGGGGTTATGGCCTGCAACCCAGGCATGTACCCTGGCTGGGAATCGAACCTGGGACACTTTGGTTCCCAGCCCGCGCTCAATCCACTGAGCTACGCCAGCCAGGGCAAAAAATATCAAGATTTTAAATGAAAACAGGTTGCTATTGTTTGTTTTGTAAGTTGTAATATTGGGCAAGAATGTGTTTATAGCCTTGGAAAATAGAGATTGCCTCTCTCTAGAAGAGATGGCAGGTGTGTTTGCTGTCCAATATAATAAAGATAATGTACCCATCTGGGACAAAGCTCAGGTAGGCTCGCTTGCACCCCATTATAGAATATTTTACTTTCCGAAGACTGGGGCCCTCAGCTGTGACACAAGCCCACTGTGTGTGCAGTATCCACCTAGGACATTCCATGCCATGTTTGTGGGACTTGACAGGCAAGGGATATTGGCAAAAACCTGACACCCATGCTTCTTGCTGTGCTAAGAGTAATAAAAATCTCTTGTCTCTGACTCCGGGATTTCATGTCTTCTGACTGCATCCATGAAATCAATGCTAACTTGTCAAGTTGCTGGTACAGTAAAAATCACAGACGCTTCACAATTCTTGACAAGAAGAAGGTTTGTTTCCTCCCATTTCAGGAAAAAGGAATAGTTCACGTAAAGATGTGGGATTCCAAGAGAAATAAAAGCTTGGGTTAACGGAAAGGTAGAATGCATAAGGGGAAATAGCTGGAGATAAAGACAGATAAGGGGATTGAGGTTGGAGCTTGAGGAGCCTTATGGGCCATTCAAATGATTTGAACTTCGGTGCGTAGGCTTCATGCAGCCAGCAGAATGTTTTAAGTCAAAATATAATAGCTTCACGTTTATTTAGTAGAATGATCATTCAGTGGCAAAGTATTGACGGGAGTCAGGAGAAACCCTTAGGAGGCTATTGAAATAGTAATAAAAATAATAATAATTAAAATAGCTGACATGGATCAGTCCCTCAGTGTCAGACCCTGTGCTAGGCTCCCCAGCTAAGATTTTATTCTTTATTCCTCTGAGAAAAGAAATTATTGTCTATATTTAATACATGAGGGAAATAAAGTATAGAGAAGTAAATTAACTTGGACTATCAGTAAATGCCAGCAACAAGATTAAGACTCAAGCTATCTGACTCCAGATCTCAAGTTCTTAATTACTACCTGAGTAGGATTTTGATAAAAGTGTATTCAATTTCTGTCATTTCAATTCATATGTTGTGATCATCTGTCCAATATGGACTGACCATAGGCTCTTTATACGACATTGAATGTTTGCTTTACTTATATTTAGCCTAGAATTCTATCTAGCTTTGGCCACACTACCTACCAAGAATATAATTGTCACAGTTATTTTATTTCCTCCAAATGGATTACCTTATCATTGAACAGGTTAAATCCCCATAGTCTGATTCATGTCCAAATCGACTCAAGCTCTCTAGATCCATTTATGTAACTTTATTGGCCTTCCCAGTGTGGGAAAACTTTCTAATTGGGCATCAGTGGAGAACTTAATGAGCCTGCTGTTTATTTTCTCTTCCAGACCATTAATGAAGACTTAAAATAAAATTTTCTGTCTTTTGTGCCATCATGTGTTACAAATTAATGCAAACCTCAGAATGCTAGGAGGCTCTATTTTTATTAAGAAATGTCAGTAGAAAATGCTAATTAGGCATGCCTGTAAAAGATTACCAAATCTAATACATATTGATTGTGTCATATGGATTATTCTGTTAATAAGTCATATCAATCATCCTTACATAATCTGAAATGCCTAACACACTATATACATGAAAATTGAGAAATAACTCCCAATTCAGTACATTTTTGTCATCTATGATTTATTATTATTACTAATTACTATAATTTTTCATATAAGGAGAAGTTTCCATGATACAGAACAGCATTTTAATGAGAAACAAAATGGAGAGGGAAGGGCAAAGTAGATAGAGACACTGAAATCTTTATGGAATATCAAATAAACTATTTTATAAATACATAATTCCATTCTATACTTCATGGTTGGTGACATAAACTATTAGTTTATTTCAGAAATTGTACTATTTCATATTGGTAGATATTTACACTTCTTTTTTCTTTTTTTAATAAAGATTTTATTTATTTATTTTTAGAGAGAGGGGAAGGGAAGGAGAAAGGGAAAGAAACATCAAGGTGTGGTTGCCTCTCACACGCCCCCTACTGGGGACCTGGCCTGCAACCCAGGCACGTGCTCTGACTGGGAATCAAACCAGCGACCCTTTGCTTTGCAGTCTAGTGCTCAACCCACTGAGCCACACCAACCAGGGCTTTACACTTCTTTTTTAACAGCTTTATTTAGATATGACTCACACACCATACAAGTCACCCTGTTGCTTTAAGTATACAATTCAATAGTTTTAGTATATTTACAGATTTCTGCCATCATTGCCACACTTTTAGAATATTTTCATTACTCCAAAAAAGAAACCCTATGCCTTTTAATTATTACCTTCCAATTCCAATCCCCACATCCTCTTCAGCCTTGTTGCCAGTAACTACTTTCTGCCTCTATAGATTTGCTTATTCTCGACATTTTGTACAAATGGAATCATATAATATATTATCTTTTATGAGTAGCTTTTTTACTGAGCGTATTGTTTTCGAGGTTCATCCATGGTTTAGCACATATCATTATTTAACTTCTTTTTGTGGTCAAATAATATTCTATCATATGGATGTGTCACATTTTGTCTATTCATTACTTGATAGACATTTGGATAGTTTCCACTTCTTGGCTATTATGAATAACACCGCTATGAAAAAATTATGCACAAATTTTTGTGTGGATGCATTTTCATTTCTCTTGGGTGTATATGTAGCAGTGGAATATCTGAGTGAAATGTAACCCTCAGATATTTACAGGTAACCCTGTGTTTAAATGTTTATGAACTACCATACTGCTTTTATAGAGGATGTCCCATTTTACAGACCCACTAGCAGTGCATAAAGGTTTTAATTTTTCCACATCCAATGCAGCACCTGTTATTATGACTTTTTTTAATAATAGTTGGTGTGAAGTGGAATCTAATTGTGGTTTTGATTTCCACTTCTCTAATGACTTCTGATATTGAGCTTCTCTTCATGTGCTTGGTAACCATTTGCACATCCTCTAAGGAAAAATGTCTAATCAAATCCATTGCCCATTTTTGTCATGTTTTTATTTTTTTCCTTTTTATTGAACTTACTGGGGTGACATTGGTTAATAAAATTATACAGGTTTCAGGTGTACAGTTCTATAAGACCTCATCTGTAAGTGTACTGTGTATTCACCACCCCAAGTCAAGTCTCCTTCCATCACCATTTATCCCCTTCTTTACCCTCCTCCACCTCCTCCCACCCCTTCCCCCCAGCAATCATCAAGGACAGGTCCAACACATTTTGTACCATCCTCTTCTGGACAATGATCCAACATCCCAATAACCCTCAAGGAGGGACAGAAGGAAAAGAGATGACAATACACTTTGTTTTTCCATCATTATACATTTGAATTATGGCAGTGTTGATAAAGCACTACCTAAATTCCCACACTTAAGCCCTCATTGTGTTCAGATTCACTGCCAACATAATACAGCTATGGCTCCTCTGTGGTCTGCAATAGAGAAAAGGCTTCCAGAAATCCACCCTCTTTCAAGGGAAAGCTGTAAGAGCAGATGCATGAGCTGGGATGGTTTCCAGAGTTGACAGTGGTGAGCTGGCATCAGCCTCTGCTGCCACCAGGAGAGGTCCACCTATAATGAGGCAGTCACCTGTATCCCCACATTTTAAGCAATTTCATGTCCACTGAAGCACAGAGGTTTGGCTTATCCACTGAGCAACTCATCCCACAGATCTCTTTTTGCCATTAAGACCAGAGTCTCTAAACTTGTGCCATTCTTCTGTACAAGAATGCTGAATCTGCCTTGTATCTGCTCATGAAGGCCAATAGTTACAATGTTAGGATTTAATAGCCTATATTCAAAATTAAATTATGTAAACTTATAATTACAAATTACAAGCAAATATAAAACAAAGCTAATACTCAAAACTCATCACTTTCTAATTATTGTATTTGTTACAGTACTCCCCCCTTATCCACAGGTTTCCTTTCCATAGATTCAGTTACCCATGGTCAACTGTGGTCTGAAAATACTAAATACACTATGGAATACTAGGCAGCAGAAAGAAAGAAGGAACTCCTACCCTTTGCAACAGTATGGATGGATCTGGAGAGCATTATGCTAAGTGAAATAAGCCAGGCGGTGAAAGACAAATACCATATGATCTCACCTAGAAGCAGAACCTAATCAACAAAACAAACAAGTGAGCAAAATAGAACCAGAGACATGGAAATAAAGAATGAACTGACCGTAACCAGAGGGGCAGTGGGAGGGTTAATCGAGGGAGGGGGGAGGGGTTTCAGGAACATCTATAAAGGACCCATGGACAAAGGCAAAGGGGATAGGATGGAGGGTGGGAGGTGGGGGTGGGTGGGATGAGAGGCACACGAAAATGGAGACAACTGTGGTTGAACAATAACAAAAATATTTTTAAAATGTTAAAAATAAGCAATTCATAAGTTTTAAACTGCACACCATTCTGAGTAGGATGATTAAATCTTGCACCATCCTATTCTGTCACCCCGAAGACACAAATCATCCTTTTGTCCAGGGTCTCCACACCGTACCCACTCCACCTGTGAGTCACCTAGTAGCCGTCTCAGTTATGACATGGACTGTAATGGTATTGCAGTGCTTGTGTTCAAGGAACCTTTATTTTACTGTTATTATTGTCCTATTTTATTATTATTCATAATTAATTTTTACCATGCTTAATTTATAAATTGCTTCATTGTAAGTATGTATATATAGGAAAACACATAGTCTATAGGGTCCGGTACTATTCATGGTTTCAGGCCTCCACTGGGTGTCCCCCATAGATCAGGGGGACTATTGTATATGATCATGCCCTTGAGATTGAAGACATCTGTTACATTTGTATGGTAGAAATGCCATATAAAGGTGGGCCTCTGTACTCATGTCTTTCCAATTTTGCATTCCATGATGCTGTGTCAGTAGCTTGAAACCTGCCACCGTGGGAGTATTTATACCATGGGAATCAACAAATGCTACAAATCAGAACTTTTTAAACATTTTCCCCCGGAGAACTGGTTGTTTAATGTTTATAAGCACACTGCTAATGATCTTCATTATCTACTTTATTTAATAAAGGCATATTTACATTTCACACAAATTCACTCCTTTTAATCTTCATAGCAACCCTACGGGGGAGGTATCGTTGGCCCCGTTTTGCTGAGGTAGAGAGGTGAGGTGACATGCCCAAGTTCACATCGCTACTAGGCAGGCAGTCTGGTTCCAAGCTGCGTGCTTTTAATCGCTGTGGCGGCAGCCTTTCCTTTCAGGAAAACACACTACATTCTAGGGAACAATCTACCTTCACCCGCAATTAGAGCTTGGGTTGTTTTCATCATTTACAACCTCTTTAATATCTCGCCCCTGGTCCCTGTCCCACCCTGCTAGATGGTCTACATCTACAGAGTTCCGGGCCTAGATCCAGGGGTGGCCACCAGGGTCCCTATGGGCAGTGGAACTCCCCCACCGCCTCCTTCATCCCCTTCTCGCCCCATGATGCCCGTCCAACTGGCCAACACTGCTACTTTCAGTTACTTTCACTTACTAGCATTGTGGTACTGTAAAAATATTTTAAAACTGTTGAGGTCTTAGTTTCTTCATCCATAAATTGGGGCTCATAGTTGACTGGTAACATATACAGCAACCCCCTCTAATCTGCAGGGGAGACATTCCAAGACCCGTAATGGGTGCCTGAAATCACAAATAGTAACAAACCCTGTGTAGACTGTTTTTTTCCTACACGTATGTACATGTGATAAAGTTTAATTTATAGATTAGGTACAGTGAGAGATTAACAACAACTACTAATGAAATAGAAACATAACAATATACTGTAATAAAATTGATGTGAATGTAGCCAGTCTCTCACGACATGTCTTATTGTTCTGGACACACAGCCTGAATACACCGGACAAAAGGATGATTCACGTCTCGGGCAGGGCAGAGTGGGATGACGTGAGATTTTTATCATGCTACTCAAAAAATGCATGCAATTTAAAAACCTATGAATTGTTTAGTTCTGGAATTTTCCATTTAACATTTTCAGACTGTGGGTAACTGAAATTACGGGAAGGAACCCTCAGATAAAGGGCGCTACTCTATGCAGAAACCGTGCTCTCTATCAAATGTGAGTTGAATTGGAATGGGCGCCCACTCGACTTCACATATTCTTCCCTCCTTTGCTGGTGCTGCAGAGTTCATCCTGCTGACCCCATCCTGCCTGGAATGCTTTCTGGAGTTAACAGGGAAGTGATGGAAGCCCTCTTCCAGGCAGGATTTCTTAGAGAGTAATAACTCCTGCTAAGATGCAGGATTGCTGGATGGGTGTGCGATCAATAGCAAGCCTTGCCCCCAGCTGGAATTCAATCCATTTTGGCTGCTTCAGTGGAGTTCCTGGGGCTCCCACACTATGGAAATGCAGTAACTGATTTTCACTTATTTCAGCTCTGTGAGCTCCTTACCGTCCCACTCCATTATCCCCATCTCTCCAAGTCTCTTGTGCCGCAAGTCAGCTCTTCCTTCTTCTTAGTGACAAAAATTGTCTGTGAGTCTTTCAAGGCTGCAGTGCCCCTTTTCTCACTGGGTTTTTACCTCTGATTTACCGCTCCCCACCCTATCGGCCACATACATAATTATTCCCTTCCTTCTACTCTGCCCAGTTCAAACTAGTTACCCAGAAAAATACCCTGTAACACCTGATCAAACAGATCAGGACTCAAGCCCCTCATTCCTCTATAGCACGAGTCAGCAAACTTTCTCTGTAAAGGCAGGTAGTAAACAAACACTTCAGGCTTTGTGCACCACGCAGTCTCTGTCGCGAATCCTCCACTCGGCTGTTTTACTGGCAAAGCAGCCACAATGTGTAAACCGATGGGTATGCCTGGGTGCCAATAAAACTGTACTCCTGGACACTAAAATTTGAGTTACAGATGCTTTTCACATGTCACAATTCAATTTTTAACTTTTTGAACCATTAAAATATAAGATCATTCTTAGCTTGTGGCTTATATAAAACTGGGCTTCAGGCCGGATTTGCTCCTTGGGCCACAATTTGCTGACCCCCGCTTTACAGGAAATTCCCTATGGAACTGCAGTTTTGCATCTGGGATTTAACATAAACTTCCCAGAAAATGAGGCATTGAGATTTAACACCTTTGTCTAAGCCAACCTGTCCAGGTGTATGTATTCATCAGATGGCATATGTTTTTGGCAAGTACCTCTTAATGGCCTATTTAAGTGTTTAAAGGGCTGAGCAGGTATTTTTATCAGACTTATGTTAATCAGCTAATTTTTTGTTGAAAGAAATTTTAAGTAACTGATTGTGATACAGGGTGCAGCCACGGGGCTGCCAAATGGGGATTTCTAATGGGGTCTAGAACTCAGGGTATCCAGGAAATACTAGAAATGTATATGTATATAGGATGTCCTCACCCCCATAAGTCTGAGCTGGGGGATGGGACACATGGAGCAGGGTCATTGAGAGCTGTTTTGCCCAGCAACAGTTTTGCAGCTAACCTCTAGCATGGTCATTTAACATATCTCTAACCTTTAACTGGTTTCATGGATATGTGAAATAGCTGTAGGTTTGATCCAGGGAGATGGGAGTGACCTCAATCCAGGGGGGAACTGGGAGGCAACTACCTGTGGTTACAGTGCCTGCAGGAGAGAGAAAAGAAGGAAAATTGGGGACCACGAGGCTTTGGGGGTGCTCCCCTTTGCCACGTGGCTTAGGAAGCAGGAGAGACCTTTTTGGGAAGCAAAGGGGTGAAAGGACTCTTGCTGGTGGGCCACAAGAAGGTGCCACATGGTTTTGGATTAACTGGAGATTGCAGCAGCAACACAGCTGATGGTGCCAGGAACCTAGGGGTTGCCTGAGCTGTGGACTTCTACTTCTTTTCCTGAGATATGGTACCCCGGACTGGGCAGAGGGAGAAGGAAGGACTGTATGCATTTGTGGGCATTCTAAAGGACTTTAGTATTTTAATGAAGACATTAAGTCATTACGCTTAGTCTGTATAACTTTTTGAATAAATAATTCCTTTCCTTTTCACCAATCTCTGGCACTGAGAGACGTCTTTCCCTGGTGACAGGCAGGGTGAATCTAGTGTGGAGGGGACTCCCAGCACACAAGGGAGGAGGGTCCATTTGATAATAGTATATCATTCACCACCCCCCAGGTCTGTTCTGTAACAACTGGTCACTGCTGAAACCCTGTCTTAGAATTGGTTCCCTAGAAACAAAACCTAAAAGTAAGCACATGGTTCACAAAAGAAAAGGACTGAATGGAAGCAGGGGAAGGCCACTGGCAACTAGGAAACAGTGTGGGCTTGGCTGGAGACTAGCTTCAATCTGATCCCATGGAAAGCCTTGGAGCATAAACAGCTCTACCAAATTAAGTACTCAAGGTACATATAGGCCAGGGGATTGGCCTTTTGTATCCCCACACCAGGGAGTCATCATGGAGGACCCTAGGTGTTGGGACGGCTGGTTTAACTCCCAGGTGAGGCACCGATCATTCAACCAAGGACAAATCTTCTGAGAAAGGGGCAGCTCTGAGCTCTTGGGAGCCAACACTCAATAGCAGTTGGTGGATGGGAGTCCTAACTGAGCAAAGGGTTACGGCCAGCTTACAGTGACAAGAACACGTGGGTTGCCTCCCACATGTTCGCTTCGGCTCATTCTCTCTACAGGCTGCCCTCCTGCAGCTCTCACGGAGTTTCCCAGGAATGAGAATGGGTGGGGTGGATGGAAGCACTCAGTAGCTGCCCCCTCACATGCAGGGGATGTGTTCCAAGACCCCCAGTAGATTCCTGGAATCGTGGACATCACTGAACCCTATAGATATTATGTTCTTTCCTGTACATACATACCTTTGATAAATTCTAACTTATAAATTAGGCACAGTAAGAAATCAACAACAATAACTCATAGTAAAATAGAACAATTATAATAATATAGCAATAAAAGTTATGTGAATGGGTTCTCTCCCCCCACTCCTCAGAAAACCTGGGAGGGATGACTCCCATTCTGGGCAGAATGGAGCAGGCTGGTGCGAGATTCCACCACACTACTCAGAATGGTATGCAATGGAAAACGTATGAATCGTTTATTTCTGGAATTCTTCATTTAATATTTTTGGACCGTGGTTGACCGCATGTAACTGAAAGCACAGAAAGTGAAACCGCAGATAAGGGGGGGGGGGACCACTGTACTTTCCCACATTCCTGAGACTTGCTGGCTACCACAAGGGCTTCTCTCGCTCTGAAGTAGGTGGTTCGTAAGCCAACGGGAGGGAAATTATTTATGTTCTGTTTCAGCTGCCACTCCGTCCACTACCAGCAACCTTTAGAATGTGCCATCTTACCCCGCCTCCTGCTCCAGCTGTTGTTCCCAGAGGACACACACTGGGCTTCCCTGGGAACTGTTTGCAGCCTCTCGGCCTGGTGCCTCTGTTAGCCCCGCTCCCCAGTGCCTTTTTAGATGAGTGGCTCTTCCACTTGCCCTCTTACTGGAAACATACTCAGTTGTTCTCTTGGGAGCAGTAAATGGTTCCGCCACATGAATGACAGATGCTTAAACTTTCACAGCAAGCAGAAAATTAGTCGAGGCACTACAATGTGTTCCAAAACCTTGAGGATATAATAACTGACTTCAGAATCACAGTTGAATCTAATTTTTCTAACTTCTGCTAAGTAGGAAATCACAACCCTAATAGATTTATCTGAAGAAGAAATTTGTGCCATGCATGTGAAATTGAATTAAAGGTATAGAAAAGAATTTCTAACCCACCCCTGGGGGAAGCCCAGTGTGTGTCCTCTCCTCAGCCTAAGGGCACAGTCTAAATATTTGTAGACTGGAAATGCTACAAATATGTGCCTTTGATTCTAGTGCAATAGTTACAGGGAATATTTACAAGACACCGGCAAATCTACACTTGCAACAGAATTTCTCTAACCGTGCACTAAAGGCTGTTGACAGAACTTACGAGAAAGGAGAGTAAAAGCCTATTGACTGTTTTTCCCTTCTTCCCTCTCATCTCCTCACCTCTGCACTGCACTCACAAAGGGCCTCTCGAACACAAAGCTGGTCGTGTGGCTTGTCTGTTTAGCGTAATTTAGTGGCTTCCTATGCATTTTAAAATGAAGCTCTGAATCTGCCCCATGAACCCCAAGGCTCTATCTAATTCATCCCAGTCTTTATGGTTTTATATCACACGTCTCTTCTTCCACTTTACACTCCAGCCACAATGACTATAAATGAGCCACAGGACCTTTGTGTATGCTTCATACCACTTGGGACAGAATCGTCACCATGCTTCCTCTGATTAATTGTTACTCATCTTCCAGACATCAATTGAAGTGTCATTTTAATTGATGAAAACCTTCCCACACCAACTTTACTCTCTCATACAATGTCAGATCCCTATTTTATAGACTCTTACAGTCCTCCATTTTTCCTTTGTATAGCACTTATACAGCACGTATTTACATTTTTGTTTCTGTGATCATTTAATTCTCTACCTTCCTAACCCAATAGTTGGGATTATGTCTGCTTTGATCACCACTATTCCCAGAACCCAGAACAATGAAATAATTTGGGGAAACACACAGTTAAAGAGCAAAATGCCAGTCATGCAGAAGAAGCACATCATCCTAGCCAAGCCAACCCCAGATCAGCAAACCTCCAACAAAACCGTGAAGTTTATTTCTTTTTACACCACTCAGATTCTGAGGACCTCTGCAATGCAGTGTAACCATGGTTATGGATAACTAATGTGCAGAAATTTACAGAACTTTTATTATACTCCTAAACATAGTAAGTCTCCAGGAGGAAATTAACACTATACGGCATCCTTTACTTATTTGACCACAAACTTCCTATTTTCATACGCTATGATATGGGGCTACCTTTCTGAGAACGTGATGTGGGAAATGCTGTGTTAAGGACTTTCCCACCTCTAACACTAAGTCTGTGATTCTAGAGGCCACATAGCTTCATTCATGGGTTTAACCTATACTTCTTTCTAATTGAGCTAATTATACATTCATATAAAGTTAGAAGAAATAATACAGAGCAACCCCATGTATACTATGCACATTTCCCCCAATGGCAACATTTTGTAAAACTATAGTATAATGTGACAATTGTGATATGGGCAGTGATACAATCTGCTGATCTGGTTCACATTTCCCCAGTTTCATGTATACTTGTGTGTGTGTGCTCACTCTCTACAGTTTATCACAAATGCCGGTTTGTGTAGCCACTACCACAGCTAAGTTGCAGGATATTTCCAATACCATAAGTGCAAGATTCCCTGGGGTTGCCTTTTTGTAATCATATCTAAAATGGACTCAAAATGGACCAAAAACTTAAATGTAAAACAGAAAACTATAAAACTCCTAGAAGATAACATAGCAGAAAAACCTAGATGACCATGGGTTTGGCGATGACTTTTTAGATACAATGCCAAAAGCAAGATCCATGAAAGAAATAATTGGCAAGCTGGACTTCATTAAAATGAAAAAGTTCTGTCTTGCAAAAGACATTGTCAAGAGGATGACAAGACAAACCACAGACTGGGAGAAAAATGCTAAAGACTCATCTGATAAAGGACTGTTATCCAAAATATACACGGAACTCTTAACTCCACAATATGAAAACTCCACAATATGAAAACAACTGAATTAAAAAATGATGGGCCAAAAACCTTAACAGACACCTCACCAAAGAATACAAACAAATGTCAAATCAGCATATGAAGAGACTCTCCGCACAGCGAAATGCAAATTAAAACAACTATGAAATACCTATACTACAACTATACACTATCAGAATGGCCAAAATCCAGAACACTGACAACACCAAGTGCTGGCAAGAATGTGGAGCAACAGGAACTCTCATTCATTGCTGGTGGGAATGCAAAATGGTACAGCCTCTTTGGGAGACAGTTTGGCAGTTTCTTTCAAAAGTAAAAACATTCTCATCATGTGGCCCAGTAATCACTCTCTTTGGTATTTATCCAAAAGAGTTGAAAATTTATGCCCACACAAAACCCTGCACACAGATGTCTATAGCAGCTTTATTCATATGTGCCAAACCTTGGAAGAAACCAAAAAGTCCTTTGGTAGGTGAATGGATAAATAAACTGTGGTCCATCCAGACAATGGAATAGCATTCACAACTAAAAAGAAATTATTATGCCATGAAAGACAGAGTAGAAACTAAAATGCATATTTTTAAGTGAATGAAACCAATCTGAAAAGGCCACATACTGAATAATTCCAACTATATCATATTCTGGAAAAGTCAAAACTATGAAGACAGTAAAAAAGATCAGCAGTTGCCAGGGGTTGCAGGGAAGTAAGAGTGAACAAGCAGAGCACAGAGGATCTTTGAGGCAGTGAAACTACGTTGTACAATGTCATTACACATTTGCCCAAACTCACAGAAAGGCAGTCTGTCTCCCGCCTCACCCTCTCTCTCCTGCCATGTTGTACCATTTAGTCTCTCAGCACTGCTTCTCCCTGGTCAAGTGTTTTTTTTTTAATCATTTTCTTTCTTTCTTCAGTTAGCTTTATTTTCCTGTCCTTCGGGCCATTCCTCCACAGCCCCTAAATTTCCAAGTTCTTAGTTCGAGCCACACATGGAGGATTCCTATCCTTTTTCTGAATCCTGATTCTTATTCCAGTGAAAGAGACTCTGGATGCCCCACCTTGGAACATGTGTTATCTCCTAATAGACAGCAGTGGTCAGTGCCTGGGAGTGCCAATAAAGTACTTATCACAGAGAACTGCTATGGTTGTCACCCTTGTGGGGTGGATCTTCATGGGCCGGTCAGATCCACCATAAGCAGTCCACTCAAAGCCCTACCTCAATTGGGTCATTATATGAAATTTTGTTAGAACATGATATGCTCTGCTCTAATGTATTCAGATGTTGGATTTCAAATGGAAATGAGAACATGTTAGCGTTACATCTTAAAACTATGAAACCACATAGCTGTAGTCTACCACACAGGCAGATTACTCTCAAAATCTATCCATACCCAGTTTGGAGCTTTGGGATGGTGGCAACAAGAGAGCAAAAGAGGGTTAAAAGAGCCTCAAATTCTGTCCCACCCCTGTACATATCGATCATTGTCAATCTTCCTTTGGCCCACACCTTATGGCACATCTTTGGGTGAGGATGGCGTACTTCAGTTTTGAATACACCTTTTTAACAATTTGTAAAAACAAGAAAAAGAGCTGGAGAAGGGCATTTAGAAACATTTGCTTCCTATTGACTAAGCTTTTATCCATATATGAATTCTCTGAGTAAACAGATATAATAATAATAATAATAATAATAATAATAATACGTGGCTGTAGCCTTGTCCTGAGGACTAAATGAGATGATACATATAAAACACATAAAACAAATGCCTGACACTGAGTAAGAACTCAATAAATGTCAGCTATCGCGTGGCAACATCTTAGCACCATCCTTCAGTTACCAACTGAGTAAGGTATTTAAGGTTGTAAGGAACAAATTGGATTGACCTTGGAAGTGGTCAGTAGTGGTCAGTGAACCACACTGACTGGTACTGCTGTACAGTATGGTTTGGTCATAGGTAGAAATGGCCTCATTGGAGAAGGCATGGACTTCCACGTGCATGGGTATGTTAAGTAGATATATTTAAGCACCAGTCATCCAATTCCTTTGTATCATAAAAATAAGACATAGAAATTTAGACTTGACCATGAACTCAAATGCCAAAATAAAGTTAATTTTAGTAAAAATCCTCTTGTTTCCTGGGCCTTTTCATTCTCCTTCATAATACATGGATGACAACATTTTTAGAGAGCTGCCAGTTTTTAAAATTTGGTCCACTGGCATGTGGGCAAGAGTGTGCTTTCTTATTCACTCTAATTTTCAGGTTGGATTTTTTTGGCCCTAATTTATATATTGTGACAAGAGAAATTTGTGTCTGAATTGGGGGAACTGAGTCATTTTAATTCGATGAGACCCTAGGGAAGAAGACACTGCATGTAGATGGCATTTTGTAAAGAGTTTTTCTGAGAAATAAATGAGAAACTCAATCTTCTTCCCAGGTAAAGAGAAACAGATTTTAGTTGTATTAATGAGGGCCAGGCAAAAGGTTTTTGTGTGTAGCTGTATATGTTGTTAGTTCAAACTGAGTTTCTCTTTTCAGTGTTTGGTCTCTAGGGACTTCAATAATAGTCCAGTTACATCCCAAACGTAGAGGCACAGTAAATTCCATTACAACTGGACATTCTAAGTTCGCTGCTGACTTTTAATAACAATGGTTCTGGACGGTTTACTTGTCTGTTTCAGTTATTCAAAATAACTACATAATTTCCTTATGTTAGTATTATACTATAGTTCCTGGTATAATAAAAAATATTTCAAACAAACAAAAAATGAAAAACACAGTCTCAAAGTGGTGGGAAAAGTCTACTTAACTCAGACACCCACAGGAGGTCTAAGCCAATGTTTCTCGGAGAAAAGGGATTAATCCCTCCCCTCTTCAACGTATCTGGGAATGCAATAGCCTGTTGGAAGCATCTAGAGTTAGGGTTACACAGCCCTGATATAATCTCTCAGCACAGTGAATGAAGTGTGGCAGGTGGTGTCAATTGGTACATGATGGTCATCCCAACACTTTCCTCCACCCTTGTCACTTTCTATGAAAGAGATTTAAAAAGATACTGCACTTACATTCTCGGCCTCTCCTACAGCTACAGGTGCCCATGTGACAAAGTTCCAGTCAGCTAGAGAGAAGAGGAAGCCAGCTGGGAACTTCTGGAAAAGATCTTTTTTCCTTATAAAGGGACAAATGTGTAGAGAGTACTTTCTGGTACAGCTCCTTTAGTCTTCTTCCTGCCTTGAATGTGGACACGGGATGCTCTGATGCATAGAACAGCAGCAGTCATCACGTGACCATAGGCAGCAACGTGAAACAGAAAATGCACAGGCTGACAAGACAGGACAGAATGACAGAAAGACCTTGTATCTTCGAAGGCTGCACTGACCCTGTATACTTTACCTGGGACCACCAGAATTGTTATGTAAAACGTTTGAATTTCTCTGTTGTTTAAACTACCATTAGCTATGAATTGTCTTACTATAGCCAAAAGTACTCCTAGGTGGTACAAAGTGGATAGAACTAAGATCATGTAACATGCTAGCTCTGGTGATACTCAGAGAGCACAGTGATGCCTTTCAATGCATTCCCCATAAAAATAAATAAGAAGAAATAACCTTATTTGTTTATAAAACTAGGAGGCAGTATACTCAATACAGACTCTGCTGAGCCACTGAGAATGAGTAATAATCATGAAACATACTGGAAACAGACTTAGCACAATGATTGTGGCAGATTGCATTATTGGCCACAAGTCGTCACCCTTCTCTGTATCCACACCTTTTGACGTGTGTTGGTAGTAACCCTCACCTGCTACCCCACCCCTTGACATCAAGCTTTAAAGAAGATGCACTCTATGTCACTAATCTTCTTTAAATTTTATTAGCTGCACAGCACTCAGTTTACTGAAATTTACAGTTACTTCATCCCTCCTGTTTTAAAAGGTTAGATATAGTTTTAAAACCCTGTGCAGAGCACCTTGACCATTATATGGCTAAATTTTTGTATTAATAATTATTTTCTTAGGGAAAAGTCCTAGAAATGGAATTGTTAGGGCAAGAGATATAAATATGTGTAGCAAATTTCTCATACACAAAAGTTGCGTTAATTTTCACTCCCGTCAGCAGTGTATAAGAGTGTTTTCCACACTTGTCCTGGTCACCGAAAATTACTAATCCTCACAGTCTTCTCCAGTCTCATGGGTGAAAAACAGTATCTTGCTGTAGATGCAATTTGAATTTTGAAAAATTTGGCAGAGATGAAATTTTAAAATATATGTATAGGTACACCATTTTGGTGATTTTCTTATTCATGCCCTTTCTCCTAATTTTCATTGACATTGTTTTGTGAGTGTTCTCTATATATTAATACTACATGAAGCTATTTTTAAAAAGTAATTCAGTCTAACTCTTCCCCAATACTTGTATCATCTTGTATCTATCGCCTCTCCTTATGCCCCTGGCTTTCTCTGCTAGACAGAGCTCGCTTTTTCTGTGCTCCCCACCAGAGAGAAAGTCAGATGATTGACTCTCCCTTTGAATATTTGCCAATAATAAGAGATGGAGGTTGGTGTACAATAGTGTTTCCAAATTCTGCAACATTTGGAACAATACATTTGATCCTTAGGAGTCTCAGGAATTACTTAAATTATAAACTGTTCTGTAAATACCTCGATGTCCTTCATACTCTTTATTATGGATAGCTAAAATCTTTCATGTATGATAAATATTAAGTTTAGTAGTCTTTACAAAGAGCAGTAGCTTATAGTGGGTGTCCAAAGACTAGAGATGTCAAGAAAATGATTTCATATCATTTGAATATTATCTGAATATTAAGATTTCTTAACAAGGTGAAGAGTATTACCCAGAACCACATGTTAAACTGCCAATGTAAGAAACTATTTTGCTGCTAAAACTTGTTATTCTAATGTACAAATCACAGGATTTGCATGAAGTACAGCTATTGGTATAAATTTATAAATATTTATTTTATTTGCAGGAACAATACACCATTAACAACAGACAGATACTAGACTGACTGATTACACTGTGACCACTTCTCTTCTGCATGCTTCTGCCTCTGCTCCTGGAAATGTTGACCCTAACCTCTCACTGTGTGTATAAGCTTTTACCCACACTTTTGCTCGTGCTCTTGACATCACATCAGTGAATTCCTTTGAAACCATAAGGTCTCTAAGTTGATAGTTAGGCTTTCGTTCTTACAGAGTTTTAATACTTTCCCCTATGTTCCCAGTTTCTCAGTGGGCTTATCTTCAGATTTGGAACTCAGAAAAGCACACGCTTCCTGAGGAAATTCTGGGAAAGAAATTCCACATGGAAACACAAATAACAGCAGCATCAGTATCAGTTGGAAATTTGTCACAAATGCAAATTATCAAGCTCCATCACAGACCTGTTCAATCAGAGAGCTGGGGGTAAGGCCCAGCAATCTGTTTTCACAAGCCCTCTGCTGATTCTGATATAAGCTAATGTTTGAGGACTCACGCTGTATTAATTCCCCAGCTCTCTCACCACCACGGCGGGATAACCCAGGGAATGTGTTCTGCACTTACTCCCAGCACTTCCCTCTGCCACTGAGACCTGGGTCCCCTAGAGGTAACTGGCTTGCTAATGCACCTTTTATTGACTCTTCTCTTTCCTCTTATTTCTCGAGAGGTATTTCCTTGGATCACTTCCCAAATAAACTACTTGTACGGATGCTTGTCTCAGGGGAAACCCAAAGAAAGATACCTTTTAAAAGCCTAAAAAGGCAGATGGAGGAACAAGAGAAACGGGTGCTGGTGTTAGACAACTCTGGCTCAGATTCCGACCTGCCCTTTACCAGTTGTGTGGCTGTGATTTAGGGACAGGCTTCCCCTGAGCCCGAGTTTCATGTTGCCTACGTACCGTGCAGAGATGTTGGGAAGACAGAAGGAACGAAAGGCCTGTAGGTGCTCATCAAATGATAATGAATATTAACAGACCTAGTTAAAAGCAGCCTAGATATCATCTGAATATGTTAGACAGCTCAAAGCTAGGTAATTTCTCTGCAGCCTCTCTTATTGCCTACAGTTATAATCACAGTAGGTCAAGCTATACAACAATAATAAAATAACCCCGAAATCTTAGTGGTCTATTGTAACAAAGGCTTATTTTTGGCTAATGTCATAGTCTGATGATGGTGGGGGGATACTCTTTGTTGGCCCTTGTCAGAGGAAAAGATACTGAGCAGAAAAATTATATAGTAAGTTCTACATCCAAGCCAATAAGAAATTGCTTTTGTATGTCTGCAACCCATTAGTCAGAGCCCAGTCATAAGGTCTCAGACAGCTGTAAGGGAGGCTAGGAAGTGTAGTTTCCTTGTGTACACAGAAAGGGAAACAGGATTTGGTGAAGAGGGCCTTTTCTTTGCCACAATCCAACACCTACTACTAGAAACCAATGAGTTTCATTTTGGCCCATAAGATTACCTTGTTTTTCTACCTAGTTTGTATATGTTCTGCCACATGTCACACTCACAGATATGTCTCAGTGTCCTTATATTGAGAATGCTCTTTCAGTCAATAGCCATGTGTTTTTCCATATAAGCTTGATGTGTGGTCTCTGCCCCTTTTCTTACTGGAAGGTGTAATCTATTCCAGTTCAGTCTTTATTGACTGATCTTTCTGGTGCTGATGCACAACCACCCATATTTCTCATCTAGTTGCCTACATGCCATTGAATGTCTCATTTTTTTTCTTATCCTGAGTCCCTTTACTGCCATTCATATTGATTGGTGATACTGCTATTTCAAAACTCAAAATCTGATTCCATTTCAATGTATATTCCAACAGAAATGTGTATATATAATCATCAAAAATGTCTCTTAGGCCCTGGCTGGTGTGGCTCAGTGGATTGAGCGCTGGCCTGTGATCCAAAGGGTGGCTGGTTCGATTCCCAGTTGGGGCACATGCCTAGGTTGCAGGCCAGGTTCCCCAGTAGGGGACATGCAAGAGGCAACCACACATTGATGTTTCTCTCCCTCTCTTTCTCCCTCCTTTCCCCTTTCCTAGAAATGAATAAATAAAATCTTTTTTAAAATGTCTCTTAGCATTTCATAGAACAGTATGTGTAATCAGCAAAAACTGGAAACTATGCAAATACTCAGCAATAGAATAAATAAATTGTAGACTAGTCACACAATGAAATACTATATGGCAGCAAGAATAAATGATCTACAACCACGTGCAACAATATGGGTGAATCTTACCAACACAATGTTGAACAGAAGAAGCCAGACAAAAAAAAGAGAACTCAGAGTTTAGAGTTTCTGGAACTTACAGTTTCAAGAGACAGATATTAAACCACTTACCACATAGGTAAATGCATAAGTACCATGAAAAGAAGTGGTTTGAAAGAAAAGGTCAAGACTCTAGCTGTGCTGTCCCATGTAGTAGCCAGAGCCACATGTGACTATTTAAAATTACAAATGAAGTTCTTACATTCACTAGCCGCACTTTCAGTGCTCATTAGTCCCACACGGTGTGTTGGACAGTGCATGTATTGCCAATTACGATCATCACAGAAAGTTATACTGGACAGAGCTGCTGAACACCTATCTCAAGGGGAAGCTGCACCAAGACTTGGAGGTGGGGAGACCTGCAAGTCAGAGGAGGCCTCCGCAGGAAAAAGACATTAGAGCTCAGTATCAAAGGACTGTAGGGATTGCCCAGGTTTGGGGCGATGGGAGGAAAAGGAGACTTCTCAAAAGAAGAACACTGAAAAGTGTTGCACACAACAGATGGAGCCTGATGACTGAGGGACAGGGAGGAAATACACACAAAGGCTAGCAACAAGGTCAGAGGAGGGTAGGGAAGGTCTGTGCAAGCCATGCCGAGGACTTTGAAGTTTTTCCTAAGAGCAACATGAAGACATTTCTCCACTTTTAAAATGTGTCCACGTTCTTGTTCTTAAAAGGCCACTTACTTTATGTGCTTATATGTAGGAATGAGAAAAGACAATAAAGGTTCTTCTTCAAAGGCTTTTCCTAACTTAATATTATGTTTTTTATATATGTCAGTTAATAATGGTCACGTTTATTTATTTTAAGTACAACAAAGGACTCCATTGTATGAAGAAACCACAGGTGGGTTGGTTGTTTGGAGTGTCATCCCATACACCAAAAGGTTGCAGGTTCAATTCCCAGTCAGGACACATACCTAGGCTGTGGGTTCAATCCTCAGTTGGGGCACATACGGGAAGCAACTGGTTGATGTTCCTCTCTCACCTCTCTCTCCCTCTCTCTCTCTCTCTCTTTCTCATCAATAAACCTATCTTCAGGTGAGGATTAAAAAATAAAATATACAGAATGGGGTAAAAGTAGGCTTGCAGTTGTTTTTATGGAAATAATACAATAATTAATAAATAATAATACAAGAATAAATTTCTTCATTTTACATACTCACAACTGTAAACCTACTTTTGCTCAACTCTGTACAAAGCAATACATTATGTGAAGAATCTTTATTTGGAAGTAAAACATACATGCATTTTAGGGATCATATACACCATATTCGGGGAAAAGAGGAAGGAAAAAGGATGGAGGGAAGAGGTTTACTTCTATCTGTACTGTTGTTTTTCTTTTAAAATAGATCTGAATCTGTTGATTGGAAAATATTTATCTTTACAATATCTCTATAAAAACTATAATACTTATCTCTGTAAAAGGGTAGTGAGTTATAGGTTTCTGATTTTCTTATTTATATAAGTGTCTGCTACCTTTTCCTCTGTTCAACATTTCATAATTAATATTCTAACCAATTAAAGAATACCTGGGGCAAGAGCGATCCTGGAACAACCAGTAAGGAGAGTATTGCAATGGTTCAAGCAAGAGTTGATGACCACTCGGACAATGATGCTGACCATGGAGATGGAGAGAAGTAGATGGACTCCAGAGGTAGAATCAACAGAACATGATCAATTGAAAGCAAGATGATAGGGAGAAATGAGATACCACGAATGAGTCTCAAGTCCATGGGATGAGAACTGGATGGATGGCAATGCCATGGCTTTAGACTCGTGTTACTGGAGGAGGTACAAAATGGGGTGGGGAGGTGATGAGAAGAATCAATGATTCACTTTGGGAAATGTGAGGTTTCTAATGCTGCTGAAATGTTGACATGGAGATGACAGGTGGCAGATGGTAGCATGAATTTAATAAAAGGGTCTAAGCTGGAGATATAAGTGTGAGAGTTACTTGTGTATATATAAATAGTAATATGCTTTAGGTTTGGATGAGATAACTGTGGGAAAAACATGGGGCAAAAAAATAATCAGGGAAAGTTAAACTGATAAACGATTACATTTCCTTCTTCACGGCTCCAGCCATTCTACCATGTTCTACAGTGAATAACATTAAAATGACTATAATTTGACCGTTATAATTATTACTTTCTAAGTCTTGGAATCAGCCTATCAATAAAGGCTCTCAAATACTTAAATCAGCCATTTAAAACAAGTATCCTTTTTTTGATTTGAATATTGGCTCTGTCGCTTGCATGTGACGTGATTTATGATGAATTATTTTACTATTGTGATGCTCAGTGTTTCCATCTATAAAACGGACATGACGACAGTACCCTTCTCACATCATTTGGGTTATGTTAGCTAATGCACACAAATTGGTACATTAATAGTTGCTCAATAAAGTGACATAATATAATTATAACCATGTTATTTTACTGCATTGTGAAATCGCATCAGTAGAAAATATCTACCACATATATCCTAGACCATTTATATATACAAGAGATATTTCTAGATGGGATGTTAAGTACAATAATAGAAGTATCACTGTCTCAAGCTTTAAAATTATTAGGGTGTAGTAATTTAATATTTTGATGTCAAATTGTCAACATTTTGCAGCTAAAGTATTCTAACCTTGAATACATAGCAATGGGATTCATTTTGAAATTTTAAAAAATATGAAAAATTCCTTATAAAAACATCAATTCCAGTGCTAAGTGCAAAAATCATATTCTTATCAACTGCTTTTGCAGTTGAAGTAGTTAGATGAAGTAGTTGACATAGTGGTGGTTAAGGCTGCTTTTTCTAAATGATCCTGGAACACTGCACACACCTTGCTCCACACCATTAGCACACCTGTGTCACAGATGTTCAAGGAGCCACACAATAGGAATTGTAATTTTGAATGCAACTTTTGGGCAACTTGAGATAAAAGATGGGAGTGGCCATAAACCCTAAGTTATTATTATTAATGGGCCACCTTTAGAATACACATATGGACCTCTTTATCTTATTTGCTTGCAAAACAACTTTCACAAAACTCAGAATATTACATTTATTTTGTGTATTTCACTTAGCTTGAGGTTATCTTTGTTCTGTTGATCTATAAAGAAAACAATACCTGTGCCTGATGATTCTGATTTTTAAAGTCCATCAAAAATTGTATGGAATAAGTTAGTATCATAACATCAATGAATACATTTCAACATAAATTAATTTCTATTTCAAGAGCTCCAATTAATTTTCTATGATCATTCTATAGCTTCCTAGTCATTAGAATTTTTTACACATGAAAATGTGCTCTGTCTTCTCCTAAAAATATGAGGAAGATTTTAATGAAAGCGTTTCATCTCTACCAGAGACGGGCCCCAGCATACACCCATCTGGGCTCTCGGGGCTGCCATATCAAGGTGTTTCCCAGCCGTGCTTTCCTCCCCACCCCAGTAATTGCCCAGGCATCTTTCAGGTGTCTTAGGCTGTGATCCTCAATACACAGGCCCCGAGACAAGTATTACATCGGGGAGGCAAACCCTGGAAGCACTGGTAGGAGAGTTGATAAGTGAGATGGGAAAGGGGAGGAAACCACTGCCGGCTGGGTCACTGGGTAGATTACAGCTATGCGCAGCTGGGTCCCACTCCAGCTTGAGACTGCTGCAGATGGTGTAGAACACGCCACAGAGTTGTCCCACCTGAGGGACAAGGAAGCTAGCTTATTGATCCTATCCATCAGTGGTTGAGGGCATCCCTAGAGTTTCAACTGCTTGGCACACATGGCCGGCCCAGGGCATGGACAAGTCTGTTAAAGCCCTCAGGCCTCTACAGAGTTAGTGTGCATTTGCAGTAACACTACAGGATGTATATCAGTTTCCTGGTGTCACAAACTTACTGGCTTACAGCAACGCAAATGTTATTTATAATTTGGGAGATCAGAAGTTTAAAAATTGGTTGGCAGGGTTGCATTCCTCCTGGAAACTCTAGGGAAGAATCCGTTTCCTTGCCTCTTCCAACTTCTAGAAGCCACCTGGATTCCTTGGCTTATAGCCTCTTCTTCCACCTTCAAAACCAGCAGCATAACAGCTCCAACTTCTACTTCTAGTACCATATCTCTTTCTCTGGTTCTCACCCTCTGTTGCGTGTGGGTCACCGGCCAGCAGTGACCACGGAACCCTGCGGATGGCTCGCCGAAAAACACTCGAGAAAAAACACATGCACAGAGACAAACTAGTTTCTGTGGGGAAGTAGGGACGAAATGGCCACCCCCCCCAGTGGGGAGCGCCCTGATTTACCATCCATACCTGCTTTTATTGGGCTCATTTTGCATAATAATTCAGGTAAAGTACAGTACTTATCAGGGGGAAGTAAGGAACTATAGAAAACAAGGAACTCTGCGGGTCTATTGAGTCGGGGTCAAAGAGCTGTAAGACTTTGAGGAACAAACTTCCTCCTTGGACCCCTCTCATTCAACTGAGAGCATTCTAAACAAAGAAGGTTTCACAGGAATTTACATGTTCTTTCTTAGGCCTGATCACCCGGGGAACCTGCCCTTTTCAGCACAGAGCTGCACCACCCTGTCATTGTTTCAGGCTTAGCACGGGAACTGAGGCAACCAAGAGATAAGGAGTTTTTTCCCCCAGACGATGAGAACTCAGGCTATGTCAAAGCCGAGGAGTGAGGGTCCGTCACCCTCCTTTGCCGCAGCCCCCCAAATCCTTCTTTTGGGCGGCCCCCCAAAGTGATGGTGCCTGGCTTAGGTCATTCCCCCCGTGGGGAATCTTACCCGTCTTTGGCTAACCGACCAAGCTTTTTGGGGTTCAGTTATGAATAAGCAGCAGAAGCAGCATTCCTGCCAGGGAGATAAGCTTTTGTCTCCTTGCTGGCTGACGGTTCCAAGGGCGTTCCCTTAGCCTTAGCCTACGTGGGGGTTTCAGCTTCTGATACCAGTCAGGGTGGTTCCCAACAACCCTCCTTACCATTCCTTGTAAGGACCTTTGTGATGACATTGGGCCCAGGCAAATAATCCAGGATCACCTCCTCATCTCTAGATACTTAACCTAATCATGTCGGCAAAGTCCCTTGTTCCACATGTAATCACAGATTCTGGAGATTAGGAGTGGAGCATCTTTGAGGAACAATTGTTCTATATCTACCACAGGGGATACAAAAAATATTGAATGCCCAGGAGATAGGTGGGGCACTGACAGTGTTTCCTTCCAAACAAAGCTAGGCCTTCGCAAGGTAAATGTGCTTCGTCTTTGAGTACTTCATGGACTCACAAAATAGGTGCTGCATAAATAACTGTTACTTTCATTCAACCAACGAAGACTGACACCCCTCATTTCAAAACCCTAATACACATAATACCCAGGGGCACATCTAGTTGTTATTTTAGTGTTAGCGTTAACCTGTTTCCAGGCCCACAGCGACAGAGGAAAATAGAATGCCAACATTTCAATTTCTTGTCGGTTTCATGGGGAACAAAAAGCTCAAGACAATCACATCTTATTTTAGGGGCCCATCTATTTTCAAGAAGTTTCATCAAAAGCAAAAATGTGTTTTCCCGGGGAACATTGCTGTTCTGTTTATGAAAACAAAAACAGCAAGCGTCCACACAGGTGCTAGGAAACACGGGGAGATGAAAACCAAAATCAAGCCTTGCCTGCCATGATGGGCTTCTGCATGAGGAACCGATAGCTTCAAAGTCAAGAAAACATAACACTTGCCATAAGAGTGAATAAAGGAGAGGAAGGAACCCTGCCAGAACCAGCAACGAAAAGGGATGCTGTCCCTTGCTGTTCTTTCTCTGCCTTTTTCAAAGGGGCTTTGAGAGAATTATTTTCATTCTTTTTAAAATTCAGAATAATTTCCTGAGCAATTTAGTTCTAGAAGAATGCATTGAGGACCTCAGATAAATGCAGGTCTTATGCCAGATGTGGAAATGCAGAGGTCAGTGAGAGTTAGGTTCTATCCTCAGTTTGATCCGCCCAGGTTAAGTTTAAATAGATAAAGGTGACCAAAGAATTTCTGGACATTACACTTTCAATTTGTGGAAGACTGGATTTTTTGTCCCCAGTGCTTCACCGAGCTGGGGGCACGTTATGTATCTACATCCTTACCAAATCCTCCTGAAGGGCACAGTGACTTGCCTGACCACTTGACTTTGAGTCTGGCCACGTGACTTGCTGTGTGAGTGGGCATGATACAAGCAGAGGCTTAGAATGCATATGCTCGGCTGACGTCCTTTCTTAGTCTGGTACACTGCCTTGAGATGTACATGCCCCACATAGATACTGCTTCTTCATCCTGTGTCCCTGAATGAGGCATGTTGAGTTCACCACAGGCCCTGGTCCGTGGGAGATGAGACGCATGCCATACACAACTGGATTCAACCTGGATCCTGGACCCTGAAGTGTGGGACCTAGAGCCTGGAACCTACAGTCTGCATACCAGCCTAGGCCAGCTCAGATGCACCCAAACCACAGACCTGTGAGCGCTAGAATGAATGATTACTGCCTAAAGTCACTGAGTTTGGAGGTGCTTTGTTATAACGTATTATAGCAATAGTTGACTGATACACTATTATAGAAGCAGTGGCAGGAGATCCCAGTACATGAAAGTAAGGAAAACTAATGTTCAATATTTAATCAAAGAGGTAGCTGAGAAATGAAATTAAAAAAGAAGAAGAAGACACAAAAATACAACAGAAAATAAGTAGTCTTCCCATGGTAACGCCTTCCCTTCTTTAATTAACAGAAGCAAAATGAGGAAGTCTTCCAAGTGCCAGGTCATCCTGGGCATTGTGGACATGAAAATCCAGACACTGTCATGACCTGTGCCCTGCGGGGCCTCTCCGTGTGGCCTCCTGCCTCCCACCTCTGCTCTGAGTCCCAAAGGCCTTTTACAGAAATGGATCGGAAAGAATTCCAATCTACAAAGCTACACTTAAAGAAAGGCAAAAGTCATAGCTTTTTTTATTGTTTAGCATCATATGTGGCAATATTCTCCTTATGAAACTTGACAAAAATGACTCAAAATGAGAAAACTGGTTTGCTATAGCAATATGAATCCCCGTGTTAGGCACAGATAGGGGATCATGTATTTTTGTTGCAGTGAAGGATTATCAGTCTCTCTGGATTCACCAGCCTCATTTTAAAATGTGGAAACTAAGATGGCAACTACTAACAGAGAAAATGTTATAGTCCTATGATTGGGTATAATTTCAAAAAAAATTTTGGAACTCTCTTCCAAAGGCTCCCCCAAAACACAGTGTCTAGGGACCTATCATCCTTTTACAGGTTTTCTGCTGATTTAATTTCTAAGTTGTTCAGTGAGACAGGAATATAAAAATTCCTCCCCGGTAATACTTCTGAAATATCTTCATCAAACCCATATTGCAAATACATTTAAAAAATAAGGAAAGATGTCTATGTTAAGGTCTGCATGCACATATGAAGATGAGAGAGTGCATGCATGTTCAAAGCAATCTATGTGCTAGGATCCCTGAAATACTTTTCTGTCCTAAGAGTCAAGTCCTTTCAAGTTCAAATTATAGTTTGTGTATGTGATGCCTGTGGATTACTCACTTTTATCATTTCAGAGCAAGGTAGAGGTTAAGAAAGTTTCCTCTCTGCTCTCCCCATACACATACTCACACACAAGCAAGCTAGCCAAGAAGAAATGAAAAACAAGGCGCTAGAAAACTTGACCCTGTCAGCCATTTTTTGTTGTTATTTTCTCCTTAGCACTTTCCCAGCCCTGCACCAGGGTTCTGCATGCTTATCAAGTTAATCACACTCCAAAAAAACCCCCAAAAAACCCAAAACCCCAAAAGCGTGTTAAGGCTTGTCCTTTCTTATTAAGCCTTCTAGCTAAGTTTCTGAAAGATGCATAGTACAGGTGGGCGGGGGGGAATGTCATTCCAAAAAGGTTGTAATCAAATATACCACTGCCTTCATCTAGAATCGAGTTGTCTCATGAGGGTGGATTACACAACCCCTTCTTTTGTTCTATGCTTCCCTCATTCTTGGGATAACCTCTTTGTAGCTGCAACTGAGATCTTCGAGATGAACCTCCCCCTATTTAATCGAGCAGCTGACCACAAACCATATCAACAAGCAGGAAAACAGAAGCAGCAGAATTGACTCAAGTGGAATTGACTAAAACTCTGGGAGGAAAAGTGTTTTTTCTTTTTTGTTTTTGTCTTTGTGTCTTACAAGAAATACAAAAGCTGAAAATCAAAAGATGTTCTGGGTTATGAAGGCCGCCCTGGGAAAGTTCAGGAGACTAGCCAAACTCATTTCCCATGATTCAGTATGAAGGGCGGCTCCTTTCTGCCCTTCCTCACTCTGCTTCTTTGCTCATGAATGAAAGTGCCTCTATCAGGAGAGGTGAGGCCCGAGCCCTCCAGCCATGACAAAGATTTGTATAACCTCAGACAACAGTCCTTGCAAATGTTACACATCTTTTTGCACCGGAGCCACCAGAGACTAGTTTCAATGTAAGCAAATAGAACCCAGTACTCAGGGAGCACATTTGTGGGAGTAGGATCTTGTGTCCTTGCAGGACCCGTCTGAGATCCGACCATGAAGAGGCAGATTAGCTCTTTAATAACTTCTGTCCCGTCTCAGCACCATTCCTCATCCCTCCAAGTGCCTCCCTCTCTAGAAAGTGAGATTGAGGCAGCTCCCCACCCCCCATTTCAGCTCTCATGGATTTCTCTCCATTTTTTTCTCCTTTTACCCAGTTCTAAAAAATGTGTCCCGAACTGAAATGCGCCAGGGTCTTCTTCCCTCATTACCTTCCCATTCTGCATTTTCTGCTTTACCTTCCTCACTTTCAATCCTCACTTAAAACCATTCTGGGAGAGGCTAGGAGGTTAAGAGGATCAGCAGATCCTAAACCCCCATCTGAATCTCACTGCGCCACCCAGTGGCCATGCGGGCAACTCACCTTGGAAATTGGCACTATCATTTGAAATACCAGGCTCACCAATTTTGCCTAAGGATTATTCGAGGATCAAGTGAAATAATACATGTGCAATCGTTCTGTAAATTGTCGAATACTAACTTCTAGTTATTATTACTAGAAGATCCCCTTTTTATTGCCAGTTTAGGTTGGGAATTTCTCTTACTTGAAAATGTAAGTACATCAAACAGAGCTTCTAACGGATTCTATGTCTAATCTTCAGCCACTCCCACCCGCCCTGTCTACCTGACTACCTGCCGTCATCCAGGGACTTAGCTCAGATCAAGGTTCTGGAACACACCAAAGTCCCTAAGTGACAAAGACAAATCAGCAAATTGACTGACATTTGTAACTGGGAAGAACCAGCCGGTCCTGAATTTAGCAGTAAATCCTAAGACAATGTAAATTTAAAGGATTAGAGACTTGAGGATCCAGAAGACAAACCAACCAGCTGAAACAGCGGAAAGGGCTTCAAACAGAGCCTTGTGTGCCTAAGACCAGCCCCCAGGACCTTGTTTCCTTAAGGACATCAGACTGGAAACGTATTTCGACTGCACTCTGGCTGTTCTATAAAAGTAAGAAAAGAAATGAATTTTTATTGAGAAGTACGATTTTGTAACTTTGTTCTGAATATGTTTTCTACCCTGAGATGCCTTACCCATCAGGGAAATATTGTGCTTTTAACAGCTGGCTGAGATTGTGATGGAAAATTTATATAAAGCTGAGGCTCTGAGGAGACCTCGGGGATAAAGTTATATCCCCAAAGCTGTAGTTTTATCAATTTTTATTTCTTGTCTGGTGGTTATGGATGCAACTACCCATGAATACAAAAAGGCTTCTGTTTGGAGGTGTTTCTGGCATTGTCTCATTGCACACTTTTCTTTTGAAAGAAATGGCTGTAGCACTGACCACTCACACAGAATCTATCCAGCCATTCAACCTCAAGTCAAAGGGGGATGCTTCCGAAGATCTCTCCATACGTGTGTGCAGTCATGCTTGCTGGTTTGACACATGATCATTGACCAAGTGAATGGAATTGCTTTGAAGGGCACCAACCCTGCTCTCTGTTTCTATAGCCCTGGTCTTGGGTCTTCCAGGGGGACACAGTGGTAAGCGCTTTTGAATCACCAAGGAACTTGCCCACAGGAGGGCTGGCAATCAATAAATAACTTGGTTTCTCATTTAAAGGTTGGAAACACGATATTGAAGATTTTTTGGATCAGGGGATCACACAAGTCATTGCAAGAAAATGGAACAGTCTATCTTTCTTGAAGAGAAGTAGAAATGTTTTCTATTAAGAAAATACTATTGAGGTCTATTTGGATTACAAATCTATTTTCCTTCTCTCTAATCAAGATATTTGTTTAAAGGTCTAGCAGTAATTTCAGTATTTAAGCCCTCCCCCAGCATGTGAGCTGATGGACTCGAAACATCTCCAAAGTATTTATTTACAGACCCTAAGCATCCACATCGTACGTGAACCTTAATTGTGGATGACTTCAAATCATTTCTCTTCAATTTAGATACATAGAAAAGCACAAAAACAAAAGGGTGGCTGGTACAATGATCAGCTGAAAGAGAACAAAATCACCTAGTATTTTGCAGATAATTTCCCTTGAGGATGATATTGGGGCTAAGTTATAGGTAAATCAAGTAGGGATGAGAAGTGCCAACTATCCCATCAAGCTGCTCATTTCCTTTGCATAGTAAAATGTGCCCCTGGGCCAACCAGGAATTTATTCAATAGCTGTGTGCCAGGCACTGGGGAATTAAAAAAAAAGTCACTGTTCTCAAGAAATGTACAGCCAAGTGGATGGTGTTAACTGAGCCTCATCTGTAAAGTAGGGGAAATACAACCCGCTAGAAAGGTGTGATATGAAGATAAAATAAAACACCATGACATGCAACTGAAATAAAATAGTATGAATAAATAAAATAATGTGACATATAATGCTAACATGAAATCTTGTAAATTCTTTAGCTTAACAAGCTGAACACTCAACAGGATCGGATAGCATTCCTGCCTGCGGGTGATATTATGAAGAACCTTAGCTGGTGTTACAGAATGGATTACACATGGCAAGGTTAGGAGTTTATTTTCTGCAAGGAGAATGTGCACTTTGCTTGTTCCTGCAAAGCTGTGATTACTGCTAGGAGCAGTCAGTGGGTTAGCATTGTTTACACTGAAATAAGTCCCAGCTAGATGCAAAGGATTCGATGTAAAACAAAGTGACAAACAGACCCCAAAGGAACTGGCAAAAGACTAGAAGAAAAGTTAGGTGTATATTTTTATATTCTTTGGGTGGGGGAAGCATTCCTAAATAGGACATAAATTCCAGGAGTAAATATTTGAATAAAGATAAATGTACCCTTATAAAAATGTAACACTTCCACATGGCCAAAAATGACTGATGTTAAAAGACAAGTGACAAACCAGAAAAAGTATTTGCAGCACATGTAAGAGACAAACTTCTTTCAAATCAAGAAGATAAAGATGACCAACTCAATAGAAAAATCATCAAGGACATGAACACACAATTTGCAAAAGAAAAAAAAAGACCAGTAGCATTTGAAAAGAAAGTTAAGCTCACTAACAACTACTAAATTTGAAATAACAATAAAAAAGGAGAAAGCCATATATCAACAAGTTTGGCAAAGCTTAAAATGTGGAAAATACCCACTGGAGGTTGAAGAGTGTTTGATGAACTACGTACCTTCACATATCCTTGAAAGAAATGTCAATTTATATAACTTTTAGTAGCTCATATTGGCTATATACAACCCCCTTGGTGGCATAATTTTTGACCAAGAAATTGTCCTTCTAGGTATTTATCCTATAGTAATATTTGGACTGATGCAAAACATGGAGTTCCTTGGATATTCGCTGCTACTGTGGTAGGTAAAATCGGGAATATATCAAATGTCCAACATTAGGGAATTTGTTAAATAAATTGTGGTATGTCTATTTTCAGGGTTTCTCAACCCCTGCACTGTTGACATTTGGGCTGGATCATTGGTTTTTGTTTATTTTAGTTTCTTCATTATGGGCTGGATCATTCTTAATGGTGAGGGCTGTCGCATGTATTGTAGGACACCAAGCAGCATCCCTGGCCTTCACCCATTAGATGCCACTAGCACCTTCTGCCCAATTGTGACAAGTAAAAATGACTGCAGATGTTTCCAACTGTCCCCTTGGAAGTAAATTGTCCCCTCACCACCTTAGGGACCCCTGATTTAAGTAAATATAATGTGATTTTAAAAGGATGTGTCAGAGCCACACCTGCTGACATGGAAAGATAAATATGGTATATGATTAAATTAGGTAAGTGATGACTAAGTATAATATGACTTGTATAAAAAAAGAACCTTACATAATTATCTGTGCATAATGCTAAATGTCCCTAGAAAAAATCAGGGAGACTCCTGGTAAATTGTTAGTTAACAATGACTACCCTGAACCACTAATCCTGGACATGGAAAAATGTGTGTGTTTAATATGAGCAAGTCACATGAACTCTCTCATCTCTACACAATGTCATTCAAATGATAAAGGATTTACGAGGAAGACATTCAGGATGACAGCTAAGGCGGGAAGGTGAGGGGGTGGAGGAATTGAGCAAAATGGAAAAAGGACTCATGGATGTGGACAGCAATGTGGTGATTGGAGGGAGAAGAGGGTTAAAGGGGGATTAAATGGTAATGGAAAAAATACAATTATTTTTTTTAAATAACAGAGAATCATTTTGTGAAAAAATATTCCATCTTGGAAAGGGATTTAACTTTGGCTTTGAGACCATTGTTTTTAAGCTTTTGCAAAATAGATACACAATGATTTCTAGAAGAATTTTTGTGAGCATGAAATACTTATTTCAGAACTCATCACCTGATATTAAGCTCACCCCTCACCCCTGCCTTTTCCCTAATCCCCTGGGCTTCCCGTCTGTTGTATTTATTTATTTAGTATTTCCCTTTGTTGTAATTCATTTATTTTTGCACTGACCTTTAAAAAAACAAAGAAAATGTGATCTTGAAACTTTGGCAAGACAAGCCATTTAAAACATAAAGATTTCTAGTATTTTCCTTATGTCCTGCACTGATGTACATCTTATGGGCTATAAAGAAAAATAATTTTTCAGCCCTTTGTGGCTTAAAAATAGGCAACGATGGTCAAAAGTCTTAGAATTTAAAATGTCTAAAGTCCCAAGAATGATGGAAGTTGGGCAGCAAATAGAAGTTGTCCTTGCTCATCTATCTCGAAATGAAAATAGAGAGGGTGATCACATTTGCTAATTCTCTGAGTCTTCAGTGTCCAGTTCAAGAATTTATTTGATTGAGAGATTTCTTTAACCAGAGACCCCCACTGGTGATAGAATGAACAAAATTAACTGCTATGCTTCATTTGTTTTCATTATCCACAAAACAGCATGTCTCTGAGATCAAACAGATTTCATTCTTCTTTTTTTTTTATATTTTATTTATTTATTTTTAGAGAGGGAAGGGAGGGAGAGAGAGAGAGAAACATCAATGTGCGGTTGCTGGGGGTTATGGCCTGCAACCCAGGAATGTACCCTGGCTGGGAATCGAACCTGGGACACTTTGGTTCCCAGCCCACGCTCAATCCACTGAGCTACGCCAGCCAGGGCAGATTTCATTCTTCTTAATGCAGAGACAGCATGTGTCAGTGAGGGGAGAAAAATCTTGCAGGCCACAGAGCCTGTAAGAGGGAAGGTAAGGAGCACATTGGATTTGGGATTTTACCACTAATTAGATAATAGGATTGCATTTAAAGGAGAAATTGTTCAAGGCACATCACACACTTCTAGGAAAGTTGAATGCAGAAGAGGCATTCCTAGAAATGATGAAATATTGGGTTATTGGACGGAAGGAGATTAGACAAAAGCCCGAATTGTGTTCAAACCAGGAGAGCTATAGTATATTCTGCTGAATTACATGATCTTTGTATAAGCAATTGGGAATTAATTACAGAATTCTTCCCTTCAATAAGTTCGATCGTTTCATACAAGAAGCAACCCTGAATCACTCAAGAGTGATTTATAAAACAACTAGCACATAATACATTTTTACGAAGAGCAGCTACCTTAAAACAATGCCCAGCACTAGAGGGTCTCATTTGGCACCGTGGCTAAAAGGCCACTTACACGGTGACAGATTCCAAATCTTTAGCTCCATCCCGGTTACTGCACCAGCCACTGGTTCATCTTCTCCCACTCCCCAGTTCCTCTGCAGCATGGAGCTTCCCTTTGAAATCCTGTCTGTTCACTTCTCTGCAGTCTCCTCAGCTGCCCGAGTGGGCTTTGCCCATCATTCCAACTCTATTTTGTAACCTTCCACATAGTCCTCCAAATGTATAATCTGATGGTGGCACCCAAGTCTCTTTCCAGAGCTGCCACGAGTTCATCATAATTCTTCTAATTCTTCTGACACATCAAAGAAAGTTTCAAGTGTAGAAGAGGGTAAAGTTTGCCATCCTGACACAGAAGTGACACATTAGTGTATGAGTAACACATTCTCTTTCATAGATCACACAAAGTCCACTGTTCTTTCTTACTCCCCATAAACCTACAGAGCTATGGTAGGCATGTATGTTTGAATACTTAGCATCTCCTTCTTGTTCAGCTTTTTCTTATCCTTGTTTTACTCCTGTATGAAAGTTTTGAAACCCGCTATAGCACATTAATTCTGACATTCTTATCGCTAGGAAGAAACAGTCATCTCTTTAGATTAATAACTAATGTGTATAACCCTGATGATATTTTTCTATTACTCTTTAGCAAAGCATGAAATTTAATCTCCTTGGTGTGATAAACTTATGGAACTGGTGAGCTCTGACTGTGGGGCCACATAACAAACCATATGCCTCTGTGAGACATTATTCTATGTCAAGGGTTTCATATTAATTTCTGAAGTACTTGGGTTAATGATATTTCATTAAGAAACCCTTAACAAATGCAAAGTGTTCGCTTTCATGGAGGGATTTAATGGAAATTAATGGATTTATTCTAGTACTTTGTTCATTTAAAAATATTCCTTAATTACATATTATTATTAATGGACCTATTATGCACATTTGAAGGAGTCTCCAATTATTCAGAATTTAATCATGAAAATTTATCAAATCAGATGTCGAAAACAAAGATGAAAACAGTTACATATTTAGATAAGCACCTACAAATCTGAGACATGTTGCAAATGAACAGCTGAGATCTAATCAGGAGGGGAGTTCCTCAAATATATTTAAAAGACTGATCATCCCCAATTTTTTATATATGAGTTTAGTTATTCATTCATTTATTAAACAAACATTACTAATAATGTGTGAGCTACAGTGATAAAAATGGAAGAATTTTAGAATTGAGTGACAATAGAAACAGGCAATTGAAGCAGTAATGAAACAAGAATGCTGTGTGGGCTAAAATAAAGGCAAGAGCAGTGTGCCATGGAGCAAAGAAGGGAAACTCACCTGATTTGAATGAAAAGGCATTAACCAGAAGGTGGCATTGAAGCTGAGTCTTAAAAGCTGACAACACTAAGCAGGCACACAAGGGGGAAAAGATATCATAGGCAAAGAAAATACTCCAACATGGGACACTGGGTCTCCGAAGGTCATAGTGCACAAGGAGGATATTGTGATAATGTGAATTAATGTAGTGGCAGTGAGGAAAAAGAGAAGAGGATTAACCTTGGGAAACTGATCATATGCAGAATGGGTTGATGCAGAGGTTGAGGGAATTTACCAGATTTCTTTTTTTTTCTTTTTTTTAATTTTATTATTGTGTATTCTGTTACAGTTGTCCCAATTTTTCCCCATTTGTCCTCCTCTGTCCTGCCCCCAGTCCCCACTCCCACCATCCATCCCCACACTGTTGTCCATGTCCATGGATCATTCATACATGCTCCATGACTAGTCCTGTCCCCTTCTTTCCACCATTCTCCCCCCACCCCCTTTCTTTTGGCAGCTATCAGTCTGTTCCCTGTTTCCATGTCTCTGGTTCCGTTTTGCTCACTAGTTTATTTTGTTCATTAGATTCCTCTTATAAGTGAGATCATATGGTATTTGTCTTTCACTGACTGGCTTATTTCACTTAGCATAACATTCTCCAGTTCCATCCTTGCTGTCACAAAGGGTAGGAGCTCCTTCTTCTTTCTTTCTGCTGCGTAGTACTCCACTGTGCACAAGAACCGGTTTTTTAATCCATTCATCTACTGATGGGCACTTAGGTTACTTCCAGCACTTGGCTATAGTTAATAACGCTGCTATGAACATTGGGGTGCATAGGTTCTTCTGAATTGGTATTTCAGGATTCTTAGGGTATATACCCAGCTATGGAATCACTGGATTATAGGGCAGTTCCATTTTTAATTTTTTGAGGAAATTCCATACTGTTTTTCATTTACCAGATTTCTGACTTGGGTGACTGTGTATGGTGGTGCCTGTCACCCATAAAAGGGATACAGGACTAAGAGTGGCTTTGCGGGGGCTAGGGTGTCATGGACTATGATAACTACCATCTTGGACAGGTTTTTTTTGTAAGGAAGTCTTTAGGAAATCCAATGGCCCAGGTAGCTAGATATTTGACACTCAGGAAAGGGATCTGTACTGAAGATAATCGTTATTTTACTTCAGGGTATCTCCTGATTATATCATGAAACCAAGTTGTCAGGAGAAGTACAAATTTATTTATTTTTTTGTTGGGGAAAATGTGCTATTTTCAGAATTAGTGTCTGGTATCATCACCTGCCATAAAACATGCAGACTTCATGTGTAACTGGAGACTGATCACCTGAGAAATGGTCAACAGGTGACCAGAAAACTGGGAGCCAAAACACAAATGATATACATAAATGGTCATCGCAGTATTATACATAATAGCCAAAAAGTATAAATAATCCAAATAGCCATCAAGTGAGGCATGGATAAACAGCATAAGGTCTATCCATACAACAATATTATTCAGCAATAAAAAGGAATAAAGTCTTGATATATGGTATAGCATGGGTGAAACTTGAAAACATGCTAAGTGAAGGAAGCCAGTCACAAAAGACCACATATTGCATGATTCCACTTACAGGAAATGTCCAGAACAGGCAAATCTGTAGAGACAGAATGTAGATTAGAGGTTGCTCCAGGCGGGTAGGGGATGGGGAGAAACAAAAGTCAACTGCTGAAAGATGCAGGATTTCTTTTGGGAGTGATGAAATGTGAAATCTAATTTAAAATTGATTGTGGTGATGGTTGTACAACTCTGTGAATGTGCTAAAAGCCATTGAATTCTACAGTGTAAATGGGTGAATTGTATGTAAGTAAATTGCATTTTAATAAAGTTGTTACAACAAAAGAATTTTATAGCCTTATTTCACAAACAAATATTTCAGTAACTATTTATTGAGAGCCTACAAAAAAGCAAATAATGTCCACATGATGAATTATTAAACAAGAAAAACAAGTTACAGAGCAATGTATATCTTAAGAACCCATTTTATAAAAGAACATCAAGGAAAGCTATATATATATACATATATATATATTTATGTTTGTGCAAGCATGTAAAATTTATGAAAGGATAAACATTGCTTTCAACAAAAGAATAGGAATGGGGGATAAAGTGGACTATTAGATTTCCAAAAAACATGTCTGGATATGTTTCTATTCTAACATGAGGAGGCTTTATTTTATTTTTATATTTTTTAAATTTGGGGGGACAACATTGGTTAGTAATATCATACAAGTTTCAAGTGTACATTTCTATGCTACATCATCTGTATATTGCACTGTGTGCCCACCACCCGAAGTCACATCTTCTTCTGTCTCCATGTATTTGACCCCCTTTACTGTTTACTACCTACCCAGCTCCTTCCCTCTGGTAACCACCATACTGTTGCCTGCGTCTATGAGTTTGTATTTGTCTTTCTTGATTGTTTACTTGTTGCTTTCAGTTTTATATCCCACATATGAGTAAAATCATAGAGCCTTTAACATTTTCTCTCTGACTTATCTCGCTTAGCATGATATTCTCAAGAGTCATCCATGTTGTTGCAAATGGCAGTATTTCATTTTTCTTATGGCTCAGTAGTATTCTATTGTACACATGCACCACATCTTTATCCAATCATCTATCAAAGGACAGTTTGGTTGTTTCCATGTCTTGGCCACCATGAATACTACTGCCGTGAACATAGGGGTGCATATATCGGTGCAAATAAATGGTTTTAAAATTTTTTGGTAGATACCTGGAAGAGGGGTTATTAGGTCATATGGTAGCTCTATACTTAATTTTTAAGGTAACTCAGTACTGTTTTCCATAGTAGCTGTATCAGTTTATAGTCTCATCAGTAGTGAATGAGGGTTCCTTTTTCTCCACAACCTAAATTAACTGCATTCCTATGTACTAACAGTGACATTTCAGAGAAATAAATTTTAAAAATTTCGTTTTACAATCGCAACAAAAATAATAAGACACCTAAGAATAAACTTAACAAAGGATGACAAGGACCTATACTGAAAACTACAAAACATTATTAAAAGAGATTGAAAAAGCTACAATGAAATGGAAAGATATTCTGTGTTCATGGATTGGAAAAATCAACATAGTTAAAATGTCCATAATACCCAAAGCAATATGCAGATTTAATGCAATCCCCATCACAACCCCAATGATGTTTTTTAAAGAAATAGGGTTCCTAGCCAGAAGCAAGGAAAAAGAACTTTGGTAGAAACTGGGTCCTTCTGGCTGGGCCAACATGGAGGAATATAGAGTGAAAAACTCAAAGACCAAGAGGAACAAACCAAGTCTGTGAAACAGCCTAGAGTGCATGAGGATCTTGGGCAACAGGAATTTCACCTTAAAGGGGCTATTTGAGTACACTACGTTGAGTTCACTTTGGGGGCTCTTTGAGTACACTATATTGTCCCTCTGTGTCCACAGATTCAGAGAGCTGATTTTAGTATCTGTGGTGGTAGGTGGGGGGTGGATCTGGAACCAATGTCCTGTAGATACCGAGGGATGACTCTCTACTTTAGACTTTTCTCTGAGGATATTGAAGTGTAGGCCCATTTGCAATGAAAGCAACTTCCATAAAGGAAATGTACAAAAGTTCCACACTCATGGCTGCAGTATCAGTGAACTAATGTAATCGCATGCCCCATCAGATGGCAGTGAATATCAACAGGGATGTTGTAGTAAGGTTCCATCCAGTCCTGGCTGGGATTCATAGTGTGGTTGCATCTTCTGGGCTATTGGCCCTCCAAACAATGGGGTGCTACAGCCAGCTAGTATTGGCTTACAAAGAGCTAACTATGCACATCTCTTCCAAATTTTACATTCAGTGATGTCACATTGGTAGTTTGTAATCATATATGGTGGGAGCATTTATACCATGAGGAATAGCAAATGCTCCAAATGAGGGAATTTTGTTCTTTTAAAGGCCAGTTGTTAAACATTTACAACTGCCTCTAGATAGTAACATGGATAGGATATGGAGAGGGAGGTGATGAAGAAGTTTTGAGCTTCTGACAGTGGAGACAGAAGAGGCAAGGAGGATAGTATGATATCCATTCCCCAATCTGACCTAAGTAAGGAGATTTGAATCAAATAGAGAGGATTCTATACCACAGGAACATTGTGAAACAGCAGCATCATTTGGGTATTCAATTGTGACCCAAAGCAGGAAGGGAGTATTTTTAATTGAATGTATTGGGGTGATACTGGTTAATAAAATTAATTATAATTTTATTATAGGGGTACAATTCTATAATATGTCATCTGTATATTGTATTATGTGTTTACCACCCCAAGTCAAATCTTCTTCCATTGCCATTTTTCCCCTCTGTAACCATTTTCTACCTTCCCCACCTCCCTTTCTGCTTTTAATCACCATGGATGAGGTATTTTTACCCAGTGGTTTTTTGGTTTTTTTTTTTTTTTTTTTTGTAGAAGATGGCTTCAAAGTACAATGAGGACTGAAGGAAACTCCAATTATGGAAATACTTATGACAAAAAGCACTGGTAATAATGCCAGTGCTTGAGTGCATTTCTTAAAAGCTGCAGCTGCACACCAGGTAGGCTGATTCATGAGACTACATGAAATAGTCCTTGTGGATTCTCAGACATAAATGAAGTTGACTTTGAAGGAAAGGCTGGAGACACAGTGTTAGCAGGTGGGGACTATGATCCAGCTACATTTGGACATTAATAATAACATTACCTCGTTTTTACCTCTGCTTGTGAGAACCAAGGAACTTTGTGTTATGGTAATCTTGTCTGTCCCACCAGATTTGGTTTGGACTGTGACAAATTTAAAACCCAGAAATTCGAGTCACACTTAGCTGTGTGAGAGGCAGACTTCTAAGATGTCCCCTGATGATTCCCACGTTCTGGTATTCACACTCTTGCATAATTCCCCCCTGTTAAGCATGAGCAGGACCTAGTGAATTGCTCCTAATAAACAGAATATGGTAATATTATAGGATGTCATGTTAGTGATTAAGTTATGAAAGGCCATGACTCCATCTTACTAGAAGACTGTCTTTATCGTCTTCTTAGCTTACACATTTTGATAAAGCAAGCTGCCATGTTGGAGAGGCCCACGTTGCAAAGAAACGAGGGAAGCCTCCAGCCAACAGCCAGCAGGAAACTGACCCCTCAATCCAACGGTGTTTGGACGCATGAATCCTGACAACAATCATGTACGTGAACTTGAAAGTAGATATTTCCCCAGTTGAGTTTTATATGAGACCATAGTCTTAGCACTTCAACCACAGTATTGTCAGAGTCTCAAAGCCAGAGGACCCACACATTTAAGCTATCCCTGACTTTATGACCCATATAAACTTTGAGATAATAAACGTGTGTTGTATTAAGCTGCTAATTTGGGGGGTACAGTGTTTTGCAGTAGTAGATAACTAATACAGGCTGGGAGGCCACCGACATTTGTGTATTTGGTTTCAGGTTGGTGCTAACGCTCAATCATAAATTCTACTGCAGAAAAATAAAAAAGATAGTTACAAGATGGCAGGCTATTAACAAAAATAACACCCAAAGGTAGAGAGAGACACAATGACAAGCAGATAGACTTTGGAAAGTCAGGTAAATCTAATTTGAAATTCTGATTGTCAAGCATAAAGCAAGGCCAAGGCTTGACAGATTTGACCAGTAAAGAAACATGAACCTTTTTAAAATTCAGACAATTTATTACACAGACACTGAAAGGAAGAATAGCCAAAGATATCTGCTCTCCATGGCCTTTACACAGGGACACACTGAATTAAAAAGGGCTAGATGACTACAACATCAATGATTAAACATTTTCACATCTGTAAACAACAATCCTTTTGCATTGCTATCAGTTACCTACAAATCACAGTTGTAAAATAGCTCCCATAGAATCAGAAGCTAATAAAGAGGAAAGACTATGGATTTACACTGAAACACACATTTTTTTCTTATGCCACTATTCAAAGTGCTGTGAAGGTATTAATTCATTTAAGAGTCACAATAATGATATAAAAGTGGCAATATTATTATCAGCATTTTGTAAAGAAGAAATTTAAAACACCCAGATGTTAAATGGAGTTAAACAAAGTCACACAAAGTAAATGGAATGGCCAGGCTTTAAACTGGGTCTATGCTTTTAGCCTCTGTACTCTCCAGCCACTCTGCAGTAAGCCAATTAGTTTGGTTGGACAAAGGTCCTGAGGACAAAACTATGGAAAACTCCTGACTTTTATGGCCAGGAGCTCCAGAGAACCAAGACAGAAAGAATGATATTCAGATGATTAAATAGTTCTTTGTCTTCCAGAAGCTGCTGTTTGTTGTTGTCTATGAAGGAGGCAAGAAACTAAATCAAAACAAAATGAAGCTCCTGTAAAGGGCAGTGTTTTCTTTCTTTTCTAGACAAGAAAACCATTTCACAGATTAGGTACTATTCCTAAAATGCGGTCAACTTGAGAACAGCTCAAGAAACTACTGAAAAGAACCCTGTCATGTGATTGCCACATTTCCTCTTAGGATAACCAAGTGGGCGTGTCGGTGGTAGGCGCTGATGAGCTTCTGTTGCTGGCCTGGAGGATCAGGGACAGGAAACACTGGAAACCCCCACTTGGCACAGAATATACCTTCTCTCTCTAAAGCACTGCTTCTCAATGGGGACAGTCGCCCCAAGTGCCACCGCAGAAGACAGTTGACAATGTTGGGGATTTGGGGTTGTCACAGCTGCAGTTGGGGGTGAGCTACTGGCATCTAGTGAATAGAAGCCACAGATGCTACTGTATCTCCTACCATGCATAGGATTGCCCCCACAACAAAGAATAGTTGCCAAATCCTGTCCTAGAGGAAGTTCTGTGCTGAGTCATGACTCAGGCACCGCCTTGAACATCAGCAGAAAAAGGAGAACAGATTGATGAGCATAAAAGTAAGCATCGCCACATTGTCCTTTAGTGAAATGGGTTCCTCAAAACAGCCAACGCGATGGAGCGATGGAGCTCTAAATTGGTTTCTATCTTAAATTATTGGTTTTACACATCTCTTAGAAAAATCAGACATCTGACTCTTAGCTGAAACCAATAACTGATAATTATGTCATGAAATTTAGCATAAGCAACTTTTTTCCCATACCGGCGGCATCCTCAATCAACAATTAGGATCGTCAGGTATCTTGCAAAATGCTGGATAGTCTTTTTCTGGTTTCTAAAGTAGACACAAAAATATGGAAAACCTGCCCTGGCTGGTGTGGCTCAGTGGACTGAGTGCCAGCCTGTGAACCAAAGGATCTCTAGTTCGGTTCCCAGTCAGGGCACGTGCCTGGGTTGCAGGCCAGGTCCCCAGTAGGGGGTACACAAGAGGCAACCACATATTGATGTTTCTCTCCCCATCTTTCTCCCTCCATTCTCTTCTTTCAAAAAATGAATGAATGAATGAATCTTTTTTAAAAATGAAAAATCCAAGGTCTTTCAGTATTCAGGAACAAAACTGATTCACCAAAAGCCCACAGGTGTAACCACTTTAACAGGTACATTAATATAATTTGAATTGCATAAAGGCAAAGCCAAAAGGCCATTTAGTGATTAAAGACACAAACAAACCCAAAAAATTTTTCAAAGAACAGTCTTCCCGGAATAAAACCCAAGTACATATTGTAGAAATAAAATAATCCTACCAACAAAAACCTCTCTGTTATCAATACAGGAGAGAGAGGGAACATAATTTATTAAAGATAAATAATTTATTACATGCATGTAAGCAAGCTCAAAAGTGTCTATAAAATCCAGACAGAATTTCGTACAAGTTTACACAGTGTAGGAGCAGAAAGAATATTTCAATCTTCTCTTATCTCCTTGACAGATAAATAGATTCACCTTGTGATAGTCCCCAGTATATCTCACCGGAGAGTTAATTTTGGAGGTATGTGTATACTGTGCCAAATATCCCAATGCTCCTGAACTTCCATTGTAAAATAAAAAGATCGGGTCTCTTATTGGCCCTATTATAGAGTGTTCAAAGAAACACTCTAAGGAGAAGAGGGTAGGGGAAGCAGATACCCATCCCCTCTCAAAGAAAATTCATCCTTTTACCCTTATACATATAGAGAGAAGACAAGGAATAAGTATCTGTTTAGCTCCAACTAAGTAGCATGCGTTTAGAGTGTGGTGAATTCTGATTATTCGTGATAGTTTTATTTTATCAAGTCAACATAAAAACTGAATTAGTGAACACTGAACCATTGCTCCTAGGAAAAATAGAGTTAGGTTCCTGTGATCATCTGCTCACAATATTTTTTTTCAGCTGATCAATATGTAACCTCATTTTATGTGTTTCTGTTTGAAGACACTTTTTTTGATATATATTATTGATTTACTGACATTAATCTCACACCCAAGAACACTATGACTCATAATTTGTACCTGAACAAAGCTTATCTAACACATATTTTCTCCATAAGGTACTTCACAGCTTTTAGAAACAGAGACACTACACTTCAGCATTATGGGGGGCATTTTAAATAATGGAATCACCAACAAAAAATGCAAAAATTTGAAAAACATGGCACTACATAGACCAAAAGGAGGACACTTGTTTATAGCATGAGAGCTGCAACAAGAAGACAGAGAACATCATTTTGTCTGGCCCCCAATTAGGAATGTGTGTTATGAGCAATTCAAATGTTTTGTCATTTTGTGCATCTCTGTAAATGATCACAAGGAGAGGTAAGCATTGATTTGGTGTTACAAATACATTTTAGCAAGTAGTCAAATTCACAAATACAGAATTATGAATAATGAGGATCAAGTGTAGATGACCCTGTTTAAATGTTACAGTGACCTGGCAATGTAGGCACTATAATCTCTATTTTACATGAAAGAGTATGTTAAGGAAGCTTAAATAACTTATCCAAAATTACAACATGGTTAAGTGATCAATCTGTTGGTGAACAATTGTTGGATTCCCATTGCATCATGCTGGGACTCGGAAGTCCACTGAAGGTCATCCAACAGCAGCAGACAGGCAAAGCAAAAAAGATCAGTGGACTTAGAAGTCAAAACACATTCAGAAACTGTCCTTTGGCTCTTATTAAGACACCTTTCTCAATAATATAGTCAAACACATTCTGTAGTTACCACCTCTACATGCTCTTCTTGATCAAAAGAAGCAGCTAATTGCCCTGGCTGGCGTGGCTCAGTGGATTGAGCGCGGGCTGCGAACCAAAGCATCGCAGGTTCGATTCCCAGTCAGGGCACATGTCTGGGTTGCAGGCCACAGCCCCCAGCAACCGCACATCTCTCTCTCTCTCTCTCTCTCTCTCTCCCCCTCTCTCCTTCTCTCTCTCTTTCCACCTCCCTTCCCTCTCTAAAAATAAATAAATAAAATTTTAAAAAAAGAAGCAGCTAAGTGGGCACTGCCTTTCTGGAAAAGCAATAAACAACACCTACATGGGAAAGGTGAGGCCCAGCCAGAGAAGAACTGCAGTACTTTAGAAAAACTAAACATGTGGGGGCAAAGATTGTTCCTCCTTAGCCAAACTCTAAGTTACCCAATAGGGTGACTCTGAAGATTTAATGTTCTCACAAAGACCAGCTGGCAGAAGGGCGAGCAGTGTTCTCCAACTTAATGCTTCCCTTACCTCATACAAATGGGTCAGTTCTCAGCCTGAATGGCATATTTACCTAGTGTGACTTTTCAGCAACTTCCTTTGTGGGTTTCAGATATCCCAGGGAGCATTTTCAAAGACCCTGAGTTTTCTGGCCCATTGGATCAGTGGTCCAACAACCACTTGAGCTTATATGTAGAGTCACAGTCTTCTCTGTTCTGAAGGTTCACCCCTTGATCCTCTATCTCCTACAATCTTCCCATCATCTCCCCTCCCTGCACTAATTCTCAAGTATGTAAAGCCCCTAGAGTTTTAGATTTTTAAATGAAAAAATAAGAGTTGCCTCACTGCACCTTGTATAGTCCTGTACTCCAGCCTGAAGGAGAGCCATTGCCCTTGCACTCTCTCCCCACTCCTTCTCTCACTGAGGTGACCACTGGTGTTGCTGGCCTCCTCCTTAAGACGCCTCATAGTCACCCGAGGCTGGGCCCTCCCGGTGTGGGAGGCCGCTCTGCATGGCGTGGGCCCAGCTCCCAATGGGAGATGCACAGGACCCACGCCCACGGATAGGTTCTCCCACGGGGAATCAGGCCTGCAATGTACCTAGGCCACTCTGAGTCTTGCTTTTTGCTAAAACTCCCTCACCCTGAATTGAGGACATTTAATGCAAAGCAACTTCCTAAAATCCATGCTAAACCTTCCCAGGATGAGTATAACCGGTCCAACTACTTTTGCCTTTTCTTTTGCAAATATCCCTCTTCTGTGATGTGATTAGCAGCACTGGCTCCTTTGTTTTCTGTAAAAGGTAACCACCTAAAGCAAGCCTGTGCATAGTTCATGAGGACCTTCTTGTAATGTGTCCAGTAAGACAATAAAAGCTCATTCGAGGAAGGGCTGAGGCTTTTGTTCCCCTTGAGAGAAAAGCCATGCTGTCCCTTTTCTTCCACCGGACTCGGTAGTCTGTGGGAGTCTCATTTCATCCATAATGACGCAGACCCCATGATTCGATTCGGGGTCCGCATCACCTCCCATATCAGGAAAACAGGGAACTTCAGGATAGCGGCCTGAAGCCCAAACAAACATCACCAGTTAAAAAGGCAAAAGAGAAGAATGCTAGAAGGGCTACATTTGCTAGCACATAAGGAAAACTTCGGGAATTCTGTGAAGGTTTTTTTTTTTTTGGAGTAGCAGGAGGGATTAAAAGGAAGAATTGGTTTTGTCAGGTCTGGGTGTAGGGTTAAGAAATACTGCTTTATACTTATGAATGAGACTCTGTTTTATGACCAGGCCTAGTAAAACTTGGAACTGTGTCTGATCAAGAACGTGCTCCCCAGAGTTCACAGAAAGAAACTCTGTTATGATAAGTCTAAATATGGTGCCATTTCTTTTCTCCCCTCTGGAAAGGGCTGTGCCTGTGTACATCAGTACAGAGTTCCATGGGTGATACACTCCCATGGGCACCAGATGGGGATATCTTAAGATTATAATACCTGGCCTTATGTAAGGGAATGGGAACTATTTTGTATTTCATACCTGATGCCTATATTTCAAATAAGAGTTGTTTTTTGAAAAAAAAAATTTATTGTTCAATTATAGTTGTTAAATGATAGTTCTTATAACATAAAGAGCATTGGTAGTTTGCTTGCTTTGTTTTTATTAGATTCCACATATGAGTGAAATCATATGGTGTTTGTGTTTCTCTGACTTAGTCCGCTTAGCATAATGTTCTCTAGGGTCCACCCATGTCACAAATGGCAAGATTTCATTCTTTTTTATTGCCGAATAATATTCCATGGGGATATAGTCAATAATATCATAACGATTTTTTATAGTGACAGACGGCTACTAGACTTATTGTGTTGATCACATAGTAAGGTATATAAATGTAGAATCACTGAAACTAATATAATATTGTATGTCAAATATGCTTTAATAAAAAAAGCATTGGTAGTTCAAAGAAAACTGAGGCTACCAGATAAAACAGATAAAAGGAAATAAATTCAAAAGAATTCTTAATATTCTTCAGCTATCCTTGCTTGACACCTGGCTGAGAATAAGTTAGACTTTTCAATTATAAACTCCATAAGTCAGAGAGTAAGAAGTTCCCATAATTACCTCATGTAGATCTTAAAGAATGTTTGAAGCAATTTCAGCAAAACATACAATAAAACCATTTAGAAAGAACTGAATAAATCTGATTTTTTCAAATGTTGACGTTTTCAACTAGATCTAGAAATTCCTAGCTCAAAAAGCAGATTTGAGAAAAAGAGGTCTTATGCCTAAGTTTTCAAAGAAATCAATTTTCTTCAGGAGGGGGAATAAAATGAAATATTTAAAAAGTATATAGGGTTAAATATCACATAATGGTTTTACCATAATCCACTGTGGTCCCTCTTAGGTACCATCCTTTGAGAAAGTGCTATAATTGAGATCACAATAAAACAAGATGTTTTTAAAGAATAAAGTGACTAAGCCAGCTTTAATGGCTCCCAAGGAACCTTCATGCCTTTGTTTAAATACCTGCCTGTGAGCTATTTAGTTCCATTTAAAAAGCTGTAATCAATAGAAAGAGACATGTTCCCTTTTGTCAAAGCTAAGTTGTAAAACTACAAGTAACATAACGTAGACTGGTTGGTCAGAAGACAAATTGCATGAAGTTCCAATTCAGGCTTATTAGAACCATGTGTTACTTGTGATCAACCATGGTGCCTAGAATAACACTTTGCTCCTAACTGGTGTTTGATAATTTGTGCTGAATGAATTCACAAATGCGTGATTGCATGAGGGTAGGGGTTGGAGGAGCAGAGGAACCAGTGAGTGAGAATCTCACCGATGATCACTCATAGGCACATGTCACTCAATAAAGTTACAACTTCCTCCTTTGAATCTGACCATTTGAGAGCAAGCCAACGATTTCATTTGTTCACTTTTTTGTGTTGAAGATTTATTCTCTCCTCTCTTAAGTAGATAGACCAATAAGTAACATTCATTTTTTAAAGATTTTATTTATTTATTTATTTATAGAGAGGGAAGGGAGGGAGATAGAGAGAGAGAAACATCAATGGGCGGTTGCTGGGGGTTATGGCCTGCAACCCAGGCATGTACCCTGGCTGGGAATCGAACCTGGGACACTTTGGTTCCTAGCCCGCACTCAATCCACTGAGCTACACCAGCCAGGGCAGTAACATTCATTTTCATATGAGTGAAAGAAAAAGTGTACAAGACATATGAATGAGACTAGGAAATATGTTCAACTCCCTGACTGCAGTAGCCGTGCTACCAAGTTATCTTAACCAAGCTGGTCTTATGTAAATAACTATGGTATGCCTTTATATGCTAGGATATTAGTCTACCATTGTACCAATGTTTACTATACCTGAATATAATGACACCATTAGCTTATCTCTACAGGGGTACATACAACTCTTTTTATGATGCCCTTAATATGTCATAAATCTAACTCTAAGACAAAATTCATCTTGATGCTTCTTTTATTTCTAAAAAGCTTTTAGGCTAAAGTGCCTTATGCTTTTTCAATTTGATGGCGAACCCTTGAAGGAGATTCTGAAGCCAAGAGAATATCATTGCTGCTGCCACCCATTGATTCAAGCAAACATTTGCTGGGCTCCTTGTATGTGATTGGTTGCGAGGTGGGTGCTAAGGATACACGTGAATAAGCTACGGGCCTCATTCATAAGCACTTTTAGTCTAGGAATTGTAAACAAACATCCCTGTAAACAAATCATTCTGTAAAGAAGACAGAAACTGTGATAAATGCATGTACAGTGTACAGTGAGGCCCAAAGGAGACCATCATCAATTCTGCCTAAAAGATTGAAGCAAGGCTTCACAGACGAGATTAAATTGAACTAAGCCCTGAGTAATGACTTGGTACTAAGGTAGCTTGACCCCCTACAGTGAAGTGGTATTTGTCAAACTGGAGTCAGAAAGTGACAGAAAGAAATGGTCTGACTTTTCAAAGTTGTTCTAAATTTTTAAAATTCTAATGATATTTTGAAATGTACATACATAGTACTTGGCATAAAATCCTTATGCCTTTATTCCATTATAAAATAAAAAAAAATTTACAAAATAAATATGATCAAAGCTACCATACCAATGGATTCCAGATTAGTCACATTTATTTAGTGTAATTGATTATGTTGTTTTCCTGAAATCAAATTGCTAATGTCACTGACGTTGTATCTTCTGTTTCTTTGGCTTATCAAACTAAAATGTGCTAAGTAATATACCTAAAAATGAAATAGTACAAAAGAGCATAAGATGAAAGACTGCACTTGCCTACTTTTGAAGAAACCACTATATTTAATTTTGTTTTTCTGATAAGTATAACTTTATTTCTCAATAATTTGCTTGTACTGATACTTCTATTCATTTTTTAAAGATTTTATTTATTTATTTTTAGAGGGGAAAGGGAGAGAGAAGACAGGGAGAGAAACATCAGTGTGTGGTTGCCTCTCACATGACCCCTACTGGGGAAGTGACCCACAACCCAGGCATGTGCTCTGACTGGGAATCGAACCAGCGGCCCTTTGATTCACAGGCTGGCATGCAATCCACTGAACCACAACAGCCAGGGCTAATATGTTTTATTTATTTATGTATCAACCTTAAGCATTTTGTATCCATTTCTTGATTTTTAGATGTAGACTTAACCCACTTATCTACTCTTCACTTTCCTTCTACAGTCCACCCAAGAGAGTGACAAGAATGGTCACTCTGGCAACATTAAGTAGCATTTTAAATCTCCATGTCTAGAACTATCAAACATAGGCTGTTTCTCTTTTCTCTCATTTTGTTAGATGAAGACAGTACTACCCCATCCTTCCTTCTATGTCTCCTCCTTCCCTTTCATCTTCCAACTATGGTCAACTATATCTTTCTTTGCATGGTAATATTTATATCCTGAGTTGTAACCATAGTTAAGTTTCTTGTGATGTGTCTATGAAGGAGCTATAGAGAGTGATCCTAAAGGTTAAAAACCTACCTTTGTTAATATTGGTTTGACAAAATGTTATTCTTCCTAGAACCAAATCTTGTTCTCTGGAGGCAGACTGCCAGGGCTGGACTGTTGAAATGTCAGCTCTGTCACTACCTGTGTAACCTTGGATGAATACCCTCACTGTGCTTTCGTTACCTCACCTGAAAAGTTGGGAATAATAATTTACCTGTCTCAGGGGGTTGCTATGACTACTTAAGTGAATTAGTACATGTAAACTATATAGTGCCTATGCATAGTAACTCAATAAATATTAGCTTTTATCATAATGCATTTCCTCCCCATGGCTTTCAGAGAGGAACGTCCCTAATGTCAGGTTTGAATTAATTATCTCCTTTTATGTACTTGACTAGTGGCCTTTCCCTCATTCTATATCATCTCCAAATTGTTCATCTTGCCTCCTCTGCTGATTCCCTTTACATATGGACACTTTTCTCTTGGAGTCCTCCATCCTCTTGCCCCCTCCTCCTCTGGTTCAGCTGGGTGTTCTCTAAGTAGGCTCACAGCTTTGTGAGCTCCAATTTCCCTTTTCCATCACCATGGAATTCCTTTTTACATCTATTGTTTATGAGATCCCCTGTCTTCTGCCCCTTATGTCCTTATCTCTTGGCTCATTTTATCATTTTGTTCATGTAATACACACCTCTCTACCCGCAACCAATGTGACCTGTCAGATACATAAACGACTCTGCCCAACAGTCATAAGCAGTGACTTCATTGATTAATTGGATGGTTGATGAATCAAGTTTCTGGTTCTAAGATTAACATGTTGTTTTTCTTAATTTTAAAAAAATTTATACAATCGGTTATAGTTCATTTTAAAATGAAATATATCCTCAAGTATCTTTCCAAAAAAAAATGCATGGGTGCCCAAGTTTCTGGCATGTCTGAAAGTCTTTATTCTTTTCCCACACTGGTTTGATATCTTCTCTATTTATGAGATTTTAGGTTAAAATCATTTTCCAGTGCGGGCTGGGAACCAAAGTGTCCCAGGTTCGATTCCCAGCCAGGGTACATTCCTGGGTTGCAGGCCATAACCCCCAGCAACCGCACATTGATGTTTCTCTCTCTCTCTCTCTCTCTCTCTCTCTCTCTCTCTCTTTCTCTCTCTCTCTCTTCCCCCCTCCCTTCCCTCTCTAAAAATAAATAAATAAAATCTTTAAAAAAATCATTTTCCTTCTGAGTTTTGAAACATCTTTCAGTAGAGTTACCATTTATCCCAGTGTACCTAGGATAGTTATGGTTTGTATCTGTTATCCCAAAGATGGATCCATGGGTCCCAAATGAGATTTCCTGGATTGGACAATAAATTCATGGTACGAGTAGTATTTGGCATCTGATGTTGTTGATGAAAAAGAAAAATGGTGGCTTAAGTCTTGTTCCATTCTAGGCAACTTGTATTTTCTTCTTGAAACGTTTAGACTTTTCTCTTTATCCTGACTTTTCTTTTTTAAAAAATCATATGATGCATGGATTTTTTTTTCTTTTACTGTGACAACTGCTCGGTTGTCCCTTTTAATTTGAAGGCATTTTCTTATTCAGCTATAAAAAAGTATCTTTCCTAATTTCTTTGAAACTTTCTCACTCTCCATTTTCCCTATCCTCACTTTCTTAAATTCCTAAATTTCTGAGGGTGACTGAGAGGACATTCAGGCTACTCATCAATACAGGGAATACAGAAGGAGGCACAGAGGAAGTGAGGAAATCAATTTTGGACAAATGCTTTGCTTATGGGACATGTAGGTAGATGTCTAGATAATGTGTTCTCTACTCTCCCTTTATCTATAAATCTCTAAGAATTTGGAGGATGTCTTATTTGTAATGTTGTTGGGGGGAAAACATTCATTTGGGAAATTATTAGGGAAAAGTGTATTTACCAAAAATCACATGAGTCAAAATATGTTTTCTCAATTATGACAAAGGTCTCAATGCAGGTTAGCATTTTCTACTCCCTCAAATAACCAAACAATAACATTCATGATAGGCAGGGAAGAATTAATGCTGATTCCAAAGGCACAAACTGGCACCCTGGAGAATAGAAGTGAACAAGATGTTTAAAACGTATGTCTCTTCCACCCTTTTCCTTTCCTTCTCTAGTTTCTCCCTTCTTGATCATACATTACTGAAGCATTGCAGCTCTCACATTCCATGGCAACTTGCAAGGCTTGCAGTGTGGTGTAAAAACACCTCAAGGTCATAAGACATTTTCTGTTGATTATGCCACTTGAAAGAGAAAAGAGGCCTGAGAAAATGAAATATGAAAATGTCTCTCCTAAAACTCACCTGAAATCCTGTGGCTGCCACTGCACAAAATATTTTCTTTTAGTACAGGAAATTGGACCCTTGGGGTCCCCATTGGTTGTTCAGTTCATTTAACCATTTAGCCCACAGACATTTTAAGATGGTTCCTATGAGATTCTCTTCCTTAGTTTCTTCCCACTCTTATTTCCTTGACATAGTGTTGGCAGACACAAATGCTAAGGTAGGCTCCAATCTGGCCAAAAAATCTGTGAGTATTAGAAGGACCTACAGAATAAGCTGATTCAAGAGACTATTTAGAGTTAGAATACATATTGACAGTAGAACACCATCCATCTTGCATGAAAATGAACTTCTGACTCACAAGAAAGATTTAGAAGTCAAAGGAGTACCTGGAAAAGATGTTATTTTCTTTGTATGATAGAAAAAAACCTCTTATTGTAGACTCACACAGATCAGGAATGGTGTGACGAAGACTTTGATGGACTTCCCAGATGCCCCTTCAGGAATGAAGGACTTATACCCCCTGCTGCTGGAAGCCCTCATCAGGGACTGCCTCTGCTGAATCTAACAGATTGGACCAATCTCATGCATTCTTTCCAGGGAAATTTCATCCAATGGTGAACAACACAGGTGTCATAAAGTTCCAGACCCTGGGATGTCCCTGGGCAAATCTGAAGGGCCATCCCATCTCCAATGTCCCCATGAAATGAGCTGACACCTTTGTTTAGATTACATCCCAGCTCAACTTCTCCCTAGCCCATTCCTGCTTCCTCCCCCTCTCTTCCATATGTGTGATCCCAAATACCCCCTACTAAATGTCTCTACCCTTAAATCCAAGTACCATCCTCAAGTCTGCTTCCCAGGCAACACAACTTGTAACAAATGGAAAGAGTTTAAGTGCAAGTGCCTTGCCAAAAGGCATCCTGATAACTCATCATCAATGGAAGCAATCTCTAAATGTCTGTGTGGTGTTTTCAAGTTCACATAGTGCTTCATCTCATTAGAATCTCTCTGTGAGTTAGGGATACTTTTATCTCTGTTTTACAGATAAGGAATTCGAGTCTCAGAAAAGGTAAATGACTGGGGCATAGTTCACTTTACTAATCCAGGTGGTAATCCTAATGATGGTGATGCAAGGTTGGGAGCTGCTAAGTTTGACTATTACCTCCTGTATTGGTTTTCCATTGCTGCCAGAACAAATTACTACAAACCTAGTGGCTTAAGACAGCATAAATTTGTTATCTCGCAGTTCTACAGGTCAAAAGTCCTAGTGGGCCTCACTGGTTTCCCAGCTTCATATTTCACAAGGCCAAAATCAAAGTGTTCAATAACTGGGTTCTTATTGGTAGACTGAGAAAAATCAGTTTCCAAGCTTATTCAAGTTGTTCACCAAATTTAGTGCTTTATGGTTGTAGGACTAACATCCTTATTTCCTTGTGGGCTGTCAACCAGGGGCTGGTCTTTGCTCCTAGAGGCTTCCCACCTTCTTTCTTGTGCTTTCTGGCTGCCCTCCCTGCCCCTGCACCACTCCTCCCAGCATCAGCAGGTCAAGTCCTTCCCATGCCTCAAACCTCTACAACTTTGATTCTGCTGCATCTCTCTGAACACTTCTCTCTTCTGATTCTGGCCACAGAAATTTCTTTGCTTGTAGGGGCTCATGTGACTGCACCTATGTGAGTAATCTGGTTAATCTCTTGATTTGAAGGTCCAGTAACCAGAATTACATTGGCAAAATCCCTTCACTGAAATAACTCAATTAGTGTTTTAATGGATAACTAGGGGATGGGAATCTTGGGGAGACATCTTTGGAATTCTGTATACCACATTTCATGACTTGTCTTTCTAAAGTAGATGGCAGCTTCAGGGTCCAGAGATTGGGCTGTGTCTGATATATTTGAACTTGCAACTTATCACTACTTCCAAGAGGCTAACACGCTGGAATGAGGCACTATGAAAAAACCAACAAAATTACACACTATCCTTTACACTCAAACCCATCTCCTTGACAAATCTATGGTCCAAATATCAGTGATACTTCCTGTGGTTAGGGCTTTCCAAATGTTGCTAATGATAGCATTCACTTATTTCCCTGGAGTCTGCTCTCTAGATCCTGATTTGGTGAATCTGAGATGAGGACCAGAAATTTACTTTTTGAAGTACCCCCCCACGCCCACCAAGTCTCCTTTTCCTAACTGAAGATGAAGCTACACTGTCTTAGGACTCAGGACCTTTCCTGCTACTAGGCATTTGTATTTGCTGTTTCCTCTGCCTGGGTTATATCTCCCCTTGCATTTTGCAGGTTCAGCTCCTTCCCATTCCTCAGACCTCAGCCTTCACATTCTCTTCTCAAAAGGACATTCCATGACCACCCTATGTACTTGAGATTGTTTCTCCCTAATTATATTTCAGCCTCCTTACTGTTTTCATTTCCTGTTCAGTGCTGATCATAATCTGTATATATTTTATTAAAGAATTTACTTGTTTCTTATCTACCTCCTAAACTAACACGTAATATTGAATAAGGCAAGGACCATTTTGCAATCTCTCTCTTATGCTGAGCACACTGCTTGATGCTCAATAAATGTTCATTGAGTGAATGAATGATTGAACTGCAGCAAACCTACAAGTATGGTGTCACACTCCAATAAAAGCCAAAGTCCACTGGGGCAAAAACATCCCCTAGGAGCTCGTCTGGTAACCACTCCAGATTCTCAATAAGACTATGTAAAAAATAGAAATTTTTGTCCAATTCCAATACTAAATTTTGGGGATATGGACACAATAGTCGGTCAACTGAGAAAAGATTTGATTAACACCAGTATTTCAAATATTAAAGATAGAAACCATTTTGTTTCATGAGCACTTATTACTACCTATCAATATGATAGTTATTACCACAGTTATCTGCTTAAATATGTAATCACATGTGAATAGACTTGCACATATATGTTAGTGGATAATCTAAACTTTAGGCTGAAAACTATTTCAAGTGTTCCTCAATTGGTTATTATAAGTGCTAGGTCTAAGTCCTATCCTTTGGGGAACTGAAGAAGCCCTGAAACTGAGATTTCTGGGGTATATTTCAGATTTGATTCATGAGTGAACAGGCAAAATTAAGACCTCCCTTTTTCTTCACCAGTTCCTAGATAACTTCTCCATCATTATGTGTCATTCTGCATGCCCCAGGAGGCCTACTTCTGTGGATTGTATTAGCCAGACCTCTGTACCCCTGGATACTGGTTGGGTTTAGCTAATGGGAGTCACCTGGAGAATGATCAGAGCACAGGAGATTTAAAAAGGTCAAAGTAATTACTCCCCTGGCTCTCTCCTAGCTCCATTGGGCCCCCACTTCCGTGGTTCCAGCTATCACAGTGTCAGCAGCTCTGCTTCCTCTTTTCCTTTACCAGGCCTAAGAGTGCCAACAGCTTTCTGATATTGTTATACTCTGGTTGCCTAACATGCTTTAATGGTTCCCTTAATTCTACCTGTACCTCTAAAGAATAATTCCACTAAAGAATTCCTTCACTAGAAAGGTTTCTTCAAAACTCCCAGCTGAGTGTGCTGTTTTCTTCTGGGACTCTGACCTATATACTCACTTTCCTTGACCCAATTTCCTATTTCATTTGTGTGATTACAAGACTAGAGAACCTGAGAGGGCTTTCCTAGGCTTTCTTCTGCTCCTGCCTGTTATTTATGACCATCCATGATTCTTCGCACGTTTCTTCCACAAATCGTTTTTCCTGTCTTTATACTTCTGATGTTTTAAAAAAGTTAGAAAGGCAAAAATAAAAACAGCTCACAATTGAACAGGGATTTTCTTTTCTGCTCAGTAGAAATTAGAGCTAAGACTTTAAAGCTAATCTGATTTTTTTTAATGAGAAAGCCAACCTTGAGTACTTACATTTGAAAGCTTAATTGTGCAGCTTTAGAGCATTTTATTTTATTTGTGAAAGATAATAAATCATTTGAGTGGCTTATTTTGTTTATAAAGTGCTTCATTTTGGCTGTTTTTCAAGAAATGCAGCACGGCAAACAATACTTGTAATATGAATGGTTCGCAAAACAAACAAATAAAGAGCTAATAAAGTCTCCATTCTCTGAATCATAGTAAATGGGTACTAGCACTTGAACAAAGCTCATCTAATGAGTATTTACCATTTTGCCTAACTGCAAAGTGGCCTCTTTCTACAAATGGTTTGTAAAATACCCTATGCTTGTCTATAACACTGAATTTTTATACAGATAAACCATTACATGGAAAATGTTTTGGATCTTAGGTGGGGAGGAGACCCCGGTGTTGTGAAAACAGTGGACCAGTATCTATTCTTACTTATTGCACATTCTAGAAATAAAACTTTGAACAAGATGCCGCACCTACCCTTGTCTACATCAGGTTTCTCATCTTTAAAACAATGATAATAAAACCCTCCAGCTTCATAGATAATGAATAAATATGAGGTCTGTCCAGAAGGTATCCAACCATGTAATATGAAAAATGGAGACATTTATTGAAGAAGATGCAATGTACTAGAAACATTGTACATGGGTACAGTGTACACTGAAGAAGAAACAATGACACCTCAGTCCCCTTCCAAGTAGTCACCTTGGGACCTCACACAGTTGTCCCAATTGCCATCAGCTGCCCTGTCGTATTTTCCTGAATTTCATTGATTGTCTGAAATCTCTTCCCTTTCAAAGGTGATTTTAGTTTTGGGAAAAGCTAGAAGTCACAGGATGCCAAATCCAGGCTGTAGGGGGGCTGAGACACCTGGGTGATCTGCTGTTTCACCGAAAAACTCAACATCAGATGCGATGCATGAGCAGGCATGTTGTTGTGATGAAGCTGCCGATCACCAGTTGCCCACAGCTGCGGCCTTCTGAGTCATCTGAATATTTTCCATGGAAGAATGTTCAAGCTTAAGTCAAAATTTGGTGCAGATTCATTGCTCTACTTGCTCAGTCAGTTTGAATACGACAGCCACACAGTACCCATGCTCACTCAACAGTATCCACCGCCCCCACTGACTAGTACAGTGAAGTTGCCATTGTTCATGCATGCTCATTCTAGTTCACTCTCCTTGGCTGCCAGGTTACATTGATGTTGTGCAAACCGTTCTTATTATGTTAACAATGGCTGGACTTTTTCTGGACAGACCTCGTATATTAGTTTCTGTTCCCTCCAAAGCAGAGCCTGAGGCAAGGATTAGAGAACAGGTGGTTTACTTGGGAGGTAGTCCCAGAAATCAGGGGTGAGAGAGCAGAAAGAATGAGACAAGGAAAGAGAAAAATACAATTAAAAACACTTCATAAATGAGCTTGTTACCACAATGAGTAACTTGAACTCAAACCCACCATGTATAGGATGATTCTCAGAATTGCTTCTGTGAAGGAAGAGGGGGAAGGCAGTGGCTAAAGCATTTATTTAGAGACTTTTCACTTGTTGAAGGCTGCTACCAGATGTTAACTCTGTAGCACCTCCAGCTGCTTGCTGCCCAGAATTCAAGAGGGCCTCTGGTGCTGTAGGGTAGAAAAGAAAAGCAATGCTCTATGTTCTTAAGGTTGGATATCTTTAGGTTAAATAGAACCTCTCGCCTCAGAGGTGCTGAAATCAAAGGGACATAACATGGAACAAAAAGGTTTCTGTTTGATAAAATATATTTTAAATGCTTTTTGTTCATGGCCTGAACTAAGGTGGTGGTAGTAGAGATAGGGAGGAAATAAAGTTTTAAGAGACCTAAGGTAGAAATGACAAGGCTCACGACTAGCCAAATAGAAAAATCCAATGAACTTGATACTTCTAGCATGGGAGGCTAGATAAAAAATTGAGTTGATCACTGAGGTAGTAAACATTGCTACCAGGGCAATTTTCTTGAAGGCAAATAAAGAGACTGGTGTTAGGTAATATTTTGTTGAGTATAAAGAATCTGTTCACTTTCTGGTTTTCACGATGGTCAAAGAAGTAAGTCCCTTAGCATCGTGATGCCATTACAGAATTCTGCAATTCCTTGTGGCAATGTCATTCTCAACCCCAGCCAATAAATGGGAAACTAGCCGAGCTTCCTTTTCTGCAGAAAAGTAAGGAGTAAGATGACTCAGTGAACAGATTTCCTACTAAGTGGGGTTGAGTTTGGGAGTATTGCATCCTCTCCATTGTCTGATGTTTCCTTCCACATGGAGGGGCATCCATTAGTATAGCCCTGGCCTCTCCATCTGAGAATGACTTACCTGTCTGGTATGGGATTATAAAAATATGCATCCAGAATTTTTCTCCTTCCTTATTCTCCTTTCTTAAGTCAACCTGCAGACAATATTGGCTTTTGATTTCTCTCAGTCCCACCCTTGTATCAGAGGCTTGTGGTTTTCCAGGGATACTGGTAACTTGGTTCAGTAAGTCTAATAAATTCTGGAGATCAGTGTGAAGAAGCCCATTTATTTACAAATATAAATCACATTCTCCAATATCCTAAATGTTGGTTTTCCCTGTGAGTTTAGAGCCCAGGTAGTAAAGAGGGATGCTACTGAGGCTTTGGGAACCCCCACAGATGAAACCCATTCAACTAGAAAGAACCATTAAAGTCTTGCCCACAAATTGCAGCTCATTCCCAAAATGGCCTCTATGGTAAACAGAGAGACTTAGTAATTACTTAGGAATACTCTAGGTTTCAAAAATAAAAAAGAGAGCACACATGTCCAGGAATTTAAGAAAGAAATAAGCCAGAAATCTGGACAGAGCTTTGACCTTGAATGATCCCAACTGACCAAACCCACAATTATGTATGTAATTAGTGTGCACAGGTGGAATACACTGGAATATTGGAAAGACAAAGGGATAGAAAAAAATGAAATATTTTCTTTTGGAACAGAATGTCTTCATAGAACATACTGATCTAATTTACCAGAATGAACAGCGTTTTCTGGCTATTTCTCTTTCAGGGTCAGACAGCCAATTGTCCCTGTTACCAACATCTTGGCAGAATTATTATCTCTTTGTGTTTGAAAGAGCCTTTGAAAATTAATTCAGCTCCCTTATTTTCTGTTCCCTCTAGACCAGTGAGGAAAAATTTTTTTTCATAAAGGGCCAGACAGTAAATATTCTGGATGGCACAGGGCCTCTGTCATGACAGCTCAATTCTGCCATTGTGGCACTGGAAGCAGCCATAGACAATTTGCAAGTGAAGGGGTGTGGCTGTGTGCTAAGAAAACTTAGTTTCACCCTGGCTGGTGTGAGCACTGGCCTGTGAACCAAAGGGTCACTGGTTTGATTCCCAGTCAGGGCACCTGCCTGGGTTGTGGGCCAGGTCACTACTAGTGGGTCTGTGAGAGGCAACTATACATTGATGTTTCTCTCCCTCTCTTTCTCCCTCCCTTTCCCTCTCTAAAAATAAATAAATAATTTTTTAAAAAAGAGAGAAAATTTAGTTTCTAAAATAGGCAGTGGGCCAGATTTGACCTGTAGGCTATAGTTTGCCAACCTCTGCTTTAAACCAGTGCTACTTAAAATGCCGCCTCTGGACCAGCCCCCATCTAAAACAAATGTTTGAGTCCCTAGTGAGGTAGGTACAGAAATGGACAACAAGCACTTAGAAACTTGCATTGTTATTAGACATTGTCACACCCAAGCACATGATTTCTTTAATAATTCATTCTTATGTATTTAACAAAAATATCAGCCAGTGGTGAGTTGGAAATAAAATATCCAATCCTTCACACATACAGTTTGAGAAGCAAGACTCTAAATTCTAGGTTCATCCTCATTTTCCAGATAAGTAAAGAGACTCAGAGAATGGAGCTGTTCAGTGTCATCCAGACAGTTGAGGGAGGGGGGAGCTATTTTTAGTCCAGGGATGCCCCTGCATGTGGTACAAATTTCACAGTCTACGTTAATGACTTTGTGCCTTAAACTCTTCTTGCAAGGCCACAGCTATAGCTTTGAAACTTTTTGTCTGCTCAGAAGGTTAGACAATCACATACCAAATGGTTTTCTGTCAGGTTAGAGAGTCGAACACTTCTACTTCTAAACTCCTAATCCTGTGTTGTCTGGAGTTATATGAACTCAGGCCACTGGTCCAGAACAATCTGCTCCTTCTCAAGTTTTAAAATTCAGATTCTGTAACATCCAGGCTAAATTCCAACATCCTTTTTCGTTTCAACCCATGCAAAGTTGCTCAATTACAAGAAGGGTCCTATGGTTGTCAATCAAACAAAAAGTCATATTATTCCAAATTGTCTGCCCCCCGCCCATTCCTACCACCCACCTTGAAGATTTTAAATGCTCACTTACAAAGACAAAAAGTTAGTTACTTATATATCCAAAGAGTCCAGATGGCTAGTAACAATACAGTGAGTAATGAGGGACAAATGCAATGTCAGTGGAAGACTGAACAGCTGACATAATTTGTTGGAGGGCTCTTAAAGGCCTACAAATCTAAATAATGCCTGAGATTCATCAATGATTTTGGCAAGATCGGCTTAAAGAATGGTTACTTAAAAATGAATGAAAAGTATCAATTTAGACATAAAAAAGATGACTCCTACTAACATAATTCAGCCTGTGGGAGAAAATGGACAAAACATGGTAGGTCAATGATCAGTTTTAGATATAACTGTGTGAATTTTATTTAGAGGACATTTAAATGCATAACACCCTCAATTTCAAATTCCATTGATTTAGCATCACTGGTGAATGATTTAAGACTTGGGCCAAAGTTTGCCTCTTCTGAATAAACTCTACATAGATTGGAGACAATTAATACTAGACATTTATTATGGATTCTATTCATACTGAAAGACTTATTTCTAGTTCTACACAATTTTTCTCTGTTCCTGAAATGGCACCTGAAGAGCCTTTGAAGAACCTAGGTGACATAGCAAGCAAGCTTATTTATATTATTTTGTTTCTAAATATATGCATGAAACAAAAGGCATTTACTTTTAAATGTCCTATAATTCATGTTTTAATTATTCTGATGGGCTTTTTCTTTTAATTAATCCAGATTAATGTTGACTGGGACTTTTGAAATCACTGTATTGTTGGTCTATCTAGGACAACGAAAACATTCAGGCTTATTAAATTCAAAAATGCTTACCAAAGAAAATGTGAAATGGTGCAGCTGCTATAAACAATAGTATGGAGAATCCTCAAAAAATTAAAAATAGAACTATCATACAACCCACCAATCTCACTTCTGAATATATACCCCCAAAATTGAAAGCCAAATCTCAAATAGATATTTATTTGAGAACAGGGGGTATGAACCCATGTTCAAAACAGCATTATTCACAATAGATAAGAGGTGAAAATAACCCAAATGTTCACTGATGAATGAATGGATAAACAGAATGTGGTATCGACAATCTAACAAGTTGAGTGTATCATAAATGAAGGAGCTGAAGCTTGAAACCTTAGCTTGCTTGGCACAACATGCTGGATTTGAACCTTGGTCTATCAATGCCAAAGTTCAGGTTGTCTTTCCACTATAGCATACTACCTCTTCAGCCTCCGTGAATGACATTCATAAAGATTAGTGAAGATTTTTAAAGTTAATTTTTAAATTGTGGCAGAACACACACACAATTTACCAGCTTAACAATTTTTAAGTGTACAGATCAGTGTTAGCTATATTCACATTGTTGTGCAACAGATCTCTAGACTTCTTAATTGCATAACATGGAAGCTCGATACCCATTGAACAACAATTTCCCATCTCTCCCTCCTGCCAGCCCCTGACAATCATTACTCTACTTTCTGTTTCTAGGAATTTGACTACTTTAGATACATACAATGGAGTATTATTCGGCCTTAAAAAAAGAAACAAACCTAGATGAACCTTGAGGACATTATACTAAGTGAAATAAGTCAGCCACAAATAGACAAAGCACTGGTAGACCAAGGTTCAAATCCAGCATTTCCAGCTCTGTTGTGTCAGGCAAGTTAAGGTTCTAAGCTTCAGCTCCCTCACCTGTGATACACTCAGCTCATAAGAACACTGATCAGACTAAAAGTAATTATCAGTGTAAAGTTTCTAGTATGCTCAAAAGATTGTGGCTATAATGATGATGACAATGACAATGATGTTACTGCTGCTATTGTTGCGAGGTGCTACTGCAGGGAAAAAGAAGAGAATTTACAATACTAAGAGCCTTTTGGTGATGTTTAGGTTTTCTGACTCATTTCTATCTAGAAAGATAAGGAAACCCTCCAGCTGGTGTAAGTAGCAAAATTTTTCCCTTAGTTAATAACAGAGTCATTTTCCTTTCTTTTCTTACTTTTAATACTTATTTATTTTAATTGAATTTATTGGGGTGACATTGATTAACAAAAATTATATAGGTTTCAGGTGTACAATTCTAGAATACATCATCCATATAATGCATTGTGTGTTCACCACCCAAAGTCAAGTCTCCTTCCATCACCATTTATCCCCCTTTTACCTTCTTCTACCTCTTCCCACCCCCTTTCCCTCTGGCAATCACCATACTGTTGTCTATGTCTGTCTATGACTTTTTTTGCTTAATTCCTTTACCTTCTTCACTCAGTCCCTCCAACTCCCTCCCCTATGAGAGCTGTTAGTCTGTTCTCTGTGTCTATGGGTCTGTTTCTATTTTGTTTGTTAGTGTATTTTGTTCTTTAGATTCTACATATAAGTGAAATCATATGGTATTTGTTTTTCTCTGACTGGCTTGTTTCACTTAGTATAATGTTCTCCAGGTTCATCCATGCTGTTGCAAAGGGTAAGATTTCCTTCTCTTTTATATCTGAGTAATATTCCATTGTGTGAATGTTCCACAGCTTTTTTTATTCACTCATCTTCTGATAAGCACTTGGGCTGCTTCCAAATCTTGGCGACTCTAAATACCACTACCATGCTCCAGCCATTTTTCACCCATCATTCCCAAATATACTATAGGCTGTCATATTACCATGCATTTTTCTCTGCCTGCTCTTTTCTTGCCAGTTCTACACAGTAAAAAGCCACTCATGGCTTAAGGTACAGCTCCCATGTCATGTCCTCCATGAAAAAACCCTTGCTGGACTCCTTCTCATAGTCACAACAAACCACTCATGTCCTTCTTGTTCATAGCCCTTCCTGTATCCCTTTCCTGTAACATATATTAATGTCATATATTGGTTTTATATTTTTATCTATATTCCAATCAGAGGATCGTCATCTCTGTGAAGACAGAAAATGATTTTCATTCATGGCTATGTATTCACTGAAAAGCAGGTTAACACAATGCCTTGTATGTAGAAGGTGTTCCATAAATACTTGTTGATGAATGGGTTTATTCATGTATTCACACATATGATCAGAGCAACTTTAAAATATGCCAGCACACATCTATCCTTGCTTCCTTGGAACCTGGATTGGGAAGTCATGGAGAAGAGCTTGCCTCTGAAAGGGGGACAATTCCTGAAAAGCTACCAGTTTGGACTACTTGCAATCTGAGACCTTACTCATGCTGGTGGCAGGTTGGCACAACTTTCACGGCTTCTGACATGAGTCACATCACAAGGGAGTAGTATTTTATAAAATCTTAGCAAATACAGCTTTAAGGAACCTTAGAAATCACCCAAACCCACTAACTGTTGCAAAATGGGAAGTTATAGCTCAGAGAGATGACAGAACCCACTGAAACCCCCAGAGTCAATGCTGGAACGTAGCTCTGAGTCAGAGCTTGCTCAACTTCACTTTGTAGAATATACATTTTCATTCTTTATGGGTAAATACCTAGAAATAGAATTGCTTGGACAAAAGTAGGTGTGTCTTTAAATGTATAAGAACACTAAGCTGTTTCCCCAAGTGTTTGCACCATTTCAAATTTCCACTAGTAATGTATGAGAGAATTCAGTTCTTCCACATCCTCGCCAACACTCAGTATGGTCAGTGTTTTTCATTAAGCCCTTCTGATGGGCAATAGTATTCCCTGGAACCCAATCAGAGGTTCCAGGGAGCACCTCACACATGTTTAATTTGCATTTTCCCATTGACTATTGATGTGGAAAACTTTTTCATGTGTTTATTGATGAGTCATATATCATCCTTAGTGAAGTTCAAGGTTTTTGCCCCCTTTTTATTGAACACTGTGTCTCTCTATTGGGATATAGGAGTCCTAGAGCCTGTCATATTTTAAAGAGATTTTCAAATAGTTTTTAGAACACTTGACCAGAATGAATGTATTTTGGCTCACAGTATTTCATTAATGACTCACCATATACATTATTTATATCCCACATCATATTCCTAAGCAGTGATACAACTTATATTTCTTTTCTCACTAAACTTGTACTCTCAACTTGCAGCTGAAACACTCAATTTCTGCCACAGATTCCCAGAAAAAGCCACAATCTTCCAATCCAATATTTAAAAATAGATGTGGAGTAAATTGAATTTCTCGTATTGTCATCAGGCCTGTTGACCAAAACCTATTTGATTTGCAAAGCCCTTCCTGGGTAGATGGGTCAGTGTTTATTTTCATGGATTTTGCAGTTCTAAATCAAATCAACCAAGCAACAGACCTTTATTGAGTGCTCTAAGTCATCTCTGTAAGGTATTTCATGCATACATATTAAATTCCAGTTCACAAATCCAATTCCTTTCTTTTGACCTAGCTTTATTTGCTTTCCTTTGACAGCTGGTATTAAGCCTTTTCATCATTTTTAGCAGCCAGCTATCCAATTGGGAAAGCAAATTCTTTCCTTGAAACTTGACATCATCATAATTCCAGTACAAGTAACAACAATAATAATTACACTAATAAAACCTTAATTTTCATGATAATTCATAACATGTGCATACAATTCAATAATATCATACTACTACTCCATAAGGTAAAAGTTACCTTTCTGTTTCACTCTTAGGGATATAGTTTTAAGAAATAAATAAACTCTTCTGAGGTCATGTGGCTGCTGACTAGTCAGGAGAAAATCTGATCCTCTGTGTCATAAAAGAGCCCACTTATCTTTCTACAATGTACAGAATATTTTCCAAAGGTGAGGCCTGTTCCAAAGTTACACATGAGAAAGCAAGTCCAACAACTGTTGCTAGAAAGGAATTTGGTTCCTCTCTCAGCCCATGTAAAAATATTTTAATGGTAGTTCTATTTTTAAAAAGAAAAGTCAAAGGGTCAAAAAATACAAAGGAGAAATTAAAAATCAGTCAAAGTCAGGGCACGGATAATTTGGAACATTTAAACATTCTCCCAAACTGCTTGCTCTCGATTTCCCTCCACCTTGTCTCTCATGGTCTACACACACACACATATGCCCACATACATACCCCTATATGAAATTATTGGGAACACGTGCCTGTATATATTTATTACCAAGGGTCCTCCACCAGTCGTATCAGAGGTTCCAGGGAGCACCTCTCATATTCTGGGGAGTACATTCCACCCCAGCATCCCTGTTTCTTGGCCAACCTGCTGTCTCACCTATTACAGAGTATTTCTTGTGAGCTGGATCCCAGCTCTACAGGGTACTGCTATCTTTGGCAGGTGACTGCTGCTCATTCCTCACTCTAACTGTTCAGAAGAGAACACTATTATCTCATCACCATCTTCATTACAAGTGAGGGATATACCCTCTTCCACACCTCTCATCAGCATATCACAAACCAGACTATGCCTTCTCACAAAACTTTCCTGTATAGTTGGTGATAATTGAAGAAAGTAAAAACTAGGATAGTTTGAAAGCAGTGCCCAAAGAAACACCGATCTTTAGGTTCCCTCAGGCGGGTAGTTGCTCTCAGACTACACATGCAGATTACCTCCCACCCCTAGGAATCATGGAACTTCACATATCATCCCAACCCTAGGTTCCAGAAAGAAGAATTCCTTCCAGGTGTGTCCAACTTGTGGTCCATGGGCCACATATGGACCAGGATGGCTATGAATGCAGCCCAACAGAAAATCGTAAATTTACTTAAAACATGATGAGATTTTTTGTGTGTGATTACATGTCTCAATGTATTTAATGTGTGGCCCAAGACAACTCTTCTTCCAGTGTGGCCCAGAGACACCAAAATGTTGGACACCCCTGCTGGGTTACTCCATTATAGTGGCCACCTGACCAGTCCTCGTTTCACATGCCAAATGAACCTCTTTTCAGGATGATTAAGAAGCAGAATAACATGCTATCTAGATACAAACTATAAAGATACAGTCCAATTTTATGGTCTTAATAGAGAGGTAAGGTGACAGCTATCAATGAAAAGTTTATTAGGCGCTGGGCATGAGAATATGTGCCACTGATTGACCCTGGTACCACTAGAAAAAAAAAAGCAACCCATCCCAAACTTGTATGGAGCCAGATTCCCAGCATAGGTGACACAAAAAGGCAACCTATCACCATGAGTCTGCCTCCTGTGCCAACCACAGAACTGTACCCATGGCTTGCCTGATTCGGTATACTCTTCTTTTGCCTTGTATCTATCTCACCCTTTTAATTTCTGTTTGGAGAGATGTGCTGAACTCACACCTGAGTAACACAGCTCTCCTTTTATAGGCAAACAATGAATTCAGTTACAGAACTATATACTTTGATTGTTTTCCATTTACCATGTGAGTTCAATTCTGAAAGTTACCATTACTCAGTCTTAAATAAAATCACATGGAAGAACAAAGAACTCAATAGCCCATTTCTGGCTTGCTAAGAGAAACAGGAAGAACAGGTAACAAGAGGTGGTTACCCTTCATTTCTCTCTATGTACTTATTCTTTCAGAGACAGTGGGATGCATCTTACACTCTCTCACTATTATTCCATGTCTTGAAAAACATTTTTGCCATATGTATTAGTGCTAATTGAGATATAATGACTTCTGACAGTTACATCTTTGTTGTAGGTTTGACCCTTCACTGTTTTAAAGTGACCCTTTTTGTCCTCCTTAATGCTTTTTAATCTCTAATGAAAACATTTTTTTTGCCTTTGTATTTGCCTAATATATTTTCACATACTCTTGAATAAGAGTCAGGAATCATTCTGATTCTTTTGTATAACTTCTCTTACATTCAGGATATATTTGTATTATAGATTTTTCCTTGTACAGAGCATGCGTTCTTATTTTGTAAATATCCATCTTAGAGTTTTATCTTATTTTTTTCTAAAGATTTTATTTATTTATTTTTCTTTTTAATTTTTTTATTTTATTTTAATCATTGTTCAAGTACAGTTTTCTCCCTTTTACTCCCATTCCAGCCCACCCACCCAACCCTCCCCACTTCCCTCCCATTACCACCCTCCCCCTAGCTTATTTATTTATTTTTAGAGAGGGAAGGGAGGGAGATAGAGAGCGAGAGAGAGAATCATCAATGTGCGGTTGCTGGGAGTCATGGCCTGCAACCCAGGCATGTGCCCTGACTGGGAATCGAACCTGCGACAGTTTGGTTCGCAGCCCGTGCTCAATCCACTGAGCCACGCCAGCCAGGAGAGTTTTATCTTTTAATATATAAATTTACTCTCAACCATTTAATAATAATAAATGTTTGATTTTAAATAATCTTTACATGATATTTTTTAATGCTTTTTTGGCATTTTCTTTATTTTTTTATGTAACTGTTTTATGTCTCTTTGCTCCTCTCTGGGAAATTTATAGTTATGCATCTTATTTTAAGTGATTTTGATTAACATACACAATAACACCTATTTAAAATATATTAATTTTAAAAGTCTAAATGGAAGTAGAACACTATCTACTAACAATTTTATGGGAATTGAGAGAAAATTCTGACTCCCCTCACTTCCCAGTTTTGTGACTGCGCCTTTAACGTTTCACCCAATTAGTTATATTAAAATTGTTTGTTTATATCATTGTATCAAGTAAGCTTATATTTAGCTGCAATGAGAAACTTCCAAATAATGACTTGAACAAGTAATGCTAATTGGTCATTCTTGCTAAAGCCAATTCAGAGCTTAGCTCCACCCTAATCTGCAGAACCTTTATCTCTTACCTCCAGTAATACTGCAACAGCCTCACATGCAGCAAAATTGTTCGTAGCTCCAAAGTCCTCTCTCAACTTTGACTACTTTTATTGTGCCTGGTCATTGTTATCTAGTGACTTGGTAAAATGTTAGGATCTAGTTTCCATGTAAAGTTTTGAATTAAAATTTTGTACTTTATGAAAATTTTGGTAGGTTGAAAATCATATTCAGTCTACTTTTTATAAAGTACTATATCTCTATTTTTAAAATTTGAAAAATGTTTAAGTAGTAGGGAAGAAAATTAAATTATTTGTACATAATAAAATTAAAATTACCTGTAAATAAAATTATTTAGTGTAGTTCTTTCCAATATTTCATATGTGTATATGTAAGTGTAAGAGAAGGAGTGTTTTTGTTGTTGTTGTTGTTTTTGTTAGTTTTTTTTTAATTTACAAAATTGTGACCATAATCTTCCTTTTCACTTAATTCAATATTAACATTTCCTATGCCATCATACAGTCTTTCAAAATATTTAAAAGCTACCTAGAGGCCCTGGCTGGCGTAGCTCAGTGGATTGAGCATGGGCTGAGAACCAAAGCATAGAAGGTTCGATTCCCAGCCAGGGTACATGCCTGGGTTGCAGGCCATAACCCCCAGCAACCGCACATTGATGTTTCTCTCTCTCTCTCTCTTTCTATCTCCCTCCCCTCCCTCTCTAAAAAAATAAATAAATAAAATCTTTTAAAAAAATAAAAGCTGCCTAGAAGTTTATTACATAGGTGTACCATAATATGAGTTTATTATATGGATGTGCCATCATTTCTATAACCAATTCCTGTCTTTAAAGATTTCTATTATTTCAAATTCTTTGCCATAATAGGTAGTGTTACAGTGGATATTGTCTTCCCTTTATATATATGTGCTTATATCCTAATTAAGTTCTTAGGATATATCCCTAGGAAATGAATACCCTTTTATTTTTATTTTATTTTTTTAAAGATTTTATTTATTTATTTTTAGAGAGAGGGGAAGGGATGGAGAAAAAGAGAGAGAAAACATCAGTGTGTGGGAGAAACATGGATCAGTTGCTTCTCACACGCCCACTCCTAGGAGACCTGACCTGCAACCCAGGCATGTGCCCTGACTGGGAATTGAACGGGCTGCTTAGCTGTAGGGATGGAGCTCAACTCACTGAGCCACACCAGTCAGGGCTGAATATCTAACTTTTAGATGCACATTTCCAATCTGCCTTCCAAAAGGTTGATAAATTTAGACTCTCAACATCTGTTTGTGACTAACCATACCCCTTACCACTATCAAATATTATATGTTTTTTAAATCACATTTTTGGACAGGCAAAACATCCCTTATTATTGCATAAATTACATTTATAGTGCTTGACCACCAATGCCATACACGGCTGCTCTTTGTATTTCTTATTGTGTGATTTTCACTTCTAGTGTCCATATTTTTCTATAGGGATTTTAATGTTTCATTGATTTCTTTCTTTGGTCTCTTCAACCTTCACTCTTCAAAGGTGAAGTACATCCAAACTGCATGTTGCATGAAAACCTTCAGTATTCTCTTCTATAATCTAAAGACAGAAAAGACAGCAATCAATTTTTTAACAGCAACTTTTCTCCATCTCTTCTACAGCCAGAGGCACATCACCATGAAAACTGTGTTGTCTTTATGAAAGCAAAATGTGTGTTCCATTAATGGACACAAGGGAGAAGCTAATTAGTTTGCACTAGAAAACAACTATATTTAATCTGCTTGGAGAAAATTATATGAACTGAACTCAATCAGTTCAGATATGCTCAGCAGACTCCTTGTGAAGTTTTTAATCACATGAGAAGTTTGTTCTTGCTTATCTTTATTTGGAAGGGATCCCAATGTGGACAGGAATTGATTTGGGAAATGAAACCCTATGCCTTCAAACAGGAATGATATTAAAATTATTTCATGACTAAGTTAGACACAGATACCAACCAATTACGCTAGACATCAGCTGTAAACAGTGTTTCTAGCCACCTGGTTGTACAGCAGCTGAAAAAAAAAGGGCTGCCAATGAGAAGACTTCTCTCATAAAATGAGACACATCTAGGGGGCTTCAGCGCCTCTTTCTTTAAATCGTATGATTCTTTTAGTTGGTATTCTACCATCAGTTTAACCCCCCCTTGAGCATATGTTTTAAAAATAACTGGAACTTGTGGGGAAGAAATTCAAAGAGGTGCAAATAGAGGAAATAACTTTAGGCAAGTATTCAAATTCAATAAGTATCTATATTTGAATACCTATAAGTGTGTAATTACTATAAAAGTTTACACAGAGGCCATTATCTGGAGACTGGAGAGCCAACTGAAAATTCAGGGATTAGAAGTCCCATGTAGAGTTCCATTGGAGAGGTTAACTATTTAAGAGTTGGCTAAGAACTCATGTCCATAAAAAGTAATGGTTCCTCTGTAATTAAAGGGGGAAAAAATTCAGAAAGTCAGAGGAAAAAGGAAAAAGTTTCTAAAATTAAAAACCAACTGAAACAAAATACCCTAATTATATATCAAATTGGCAATATAACCCAAGAAAACAATTATTTTAATTGTCTCTAAAACGCAGCATTTGACTTTGCATCCTTAGAACATATAGGAAAAAAGAAATGCTAAAAAATCTTAAATTTCATTCAGCAGTGTTTTGGTTAGTGGTAATACTATATGGTTATTTTTCATTAAGTTTATTGGGGTGGCATTGGTTAATAAAATGTTATAGGTTTCAAGTACACACTTCTATGATACATGATCCGTGTATTGCACTGTGTGCCCACCACCCAAAGTCACATCTTCTTCCACCACCATATATTTGGCCCCCTTTACCCTTTACTACTCTCTCACCCCTATTCCCTCTGGTAACCACCATACTGTGACTGTATCTGTGAGTTTTAGTTTTATCCCTACATATGAGCGAAATCATATGGTTCTTAGCTTTTTTGGACTGACTTATCTCACTTAGCATGATATTCTCAAGGTCCATCCATGTTGTTGCAAATGGCAGTATTTTATCTTCTCTTATGGCTGAGTGGTATTTCTTTGTTTATATGGACCACATCTTCTTTATCCAATCCTTTATTGCAGAACACTTTGGTTGTCTCTATGTCTTGGCCACCATGACTAATGCTGCAGTGACCTATATGTTGGGTCACAAAACTAGCCTCACAAATTTAAGAAGATTGAAATCATACTAAGCATATTCTCTGACCACAATGCTTTAAAATTAAAAATCAAAAGTCAACTGCAAAAAGGAAGTAAAAAAACTCCATAAATATGTAGAGATTAAACAACATACTGCTGAAAAATGACTGGGTCAAAGTTGAAATAAATGTGAGATCAAAAGATACAAGGAGACAAATGAGAATGACAATCCAACATGTAAAAACTTCTGGGATGCAGTGGAAAAAGCAGTAGTAAAAGGGAAGTTTATATCATTACAGACCTAACTCAAGAAACAAGAAAAATCTCAAGTAAACAACCTAACATTACTTCTCAAAGAAAAGAAAAAGAACAAAAGAAGCCCAAACTCAGCAAAAGAAAAAAAATCACAGCAGAATTGCCCTGGCAAGTGTGACCCGGTTGGTTGGAGCGTCACCCTATGGACCAAAAGGTTGCAGGTTCACTTCCCAGTCAGGCCATGTGCCTGGGTAGTGGACTTGGTCCCTGATTAGGGTGCATATGGGAGGCAACCAATGGATGTTACTTTCTCTCTCTTTCTCTCAAATTAACAAACTTGTGAAAAATGAAAGAGAAGTTACTACAGATATCACAGAAATACAAATGATCATACTAGAATATTATGAAAGACTAGATGCTACATAATTCAATAATCTAGAAGAAATGGATAAGTATAAATATAACCTTCCTGCACCGAATCATGAAGAATTGGAAAATCAAAATGGACCAATCAACAGAAAGGAAATTGAAACAACTATGAAAAACCTCCCCAAAAATAAAAGTCCAAGTCCAGATGGCTTCACTAGTGAGCTCTATCAAATATTCAAAAAGGGATTTGGTACCTATTTTTCTCAAACTCTTCCAAAAAATTGAAGAAGAAGCAATACTTCCTAACACATTTCATGAGGTCAACATAACCTTGATACCAAAACCTGGAAAGGATAATATGTTGTTATTTTGAAACTATTTTTTATGTTAAAGAATAAAGCAAATAAGTGACAGAATCCAAGACTTTTTAGTGTAAGAGCTATAAGTATAAACCAAATAAGAATGCTGAAAAAAAAATCAATATAAACTCAGTCAGTGTGTGTGTGTGTGTGTGTGTGTGTGTGTGTGTTCCTTCTAAGACTGTTTCCACCTGGAAACAATTACATGCTCTAAACTATGATTCCTAAATGCCATTAACAGCTAAAATAAGGCAGGGCTCTTTAGAGAAACAGCTGTTTCCAGGGATGGGATGTAGGAAGTGCTATGTAAACACGGGATGGCCTGGTGAGCCAGAAAGCAAGGAAGTACTCAAAGACTAATAGGATTGAGTCAAAAAAAGGTAGCTGGAAGGAGTTTCCTCTGACCCAATTTGGGCCTGTTAAGAATTAAATAGTATAATAAGGGTGTGTATTCAAAGATGCAAACTAATTTTCATAATATTCTGATAAAAGTTGGCTGGCAAGCTTATAAACCCCTGCAGCAATAAATGAAACTCACATGCCTTCCAAAAATATAATGACTATCACTGATTGAAATGCATTAACTATATTAAAATCCATGAGTCTAATAAGAAGAAAGCAACAACAAAACACTCATTTGCCACCACTGAAGGTGATTATTATATCTAGTACTTACCCTGGCATTTATCCTGGTGCAATAGAAAATATATTTCAGAGTAACTAAATTGACACCGCTGATGAGAAAGCTCTTTCTCAAAGTAGAATGACAGCTGATAAATGTAGAACGAATGATAGAATTAGAAAACCACCAATCAGTAGCCTCTTATGTAGTCTTTCATTAGGGCAAAGATTAGCCACAGATGTTAGAACCATTAGGTGAATTTTTGATGAGGAATTGGATAATCACAGGGTATCAAAGGGTCGCCCAGAGACTACAAACTGTTTACTAGCGTGGAAATGCAACTTTACAAGTCAGGGGTTAGGCTGTCACCACTTTAACCCAATGGTCCATCAGCATTTTGAAATAATAATGGGACAATTAGACCTTATGAGCCCCCTGAGGTGATGAAGTAGGAAATATACGTCATTGCTTATGAAGTATTCCTCCCAATAAATGTTTAATGTGAGTTAAATCAAGCCTGATAATCTGATTTCCAGTTTATAGGAAATATTTACACAGGGCATACCAGAATAAGTTAAATGATCCCACGAGGTAAAACCTGAAAAAGTCCAGGAAGTGGAACTATCGTATGATAGAAGTCTTATTTGAAGCAGAGCTTCATATTGGGTCCCACTGATGATCAAAGACTTTGGATGAACTCACTAACAATCTGGGAACAGTGTAAGCTGGAACTCATAGGCAGAGTGTTCTGCAGTAGGATGTGAGCACAGCAGAAAGCATCATGGGTGATACTACAAAAAAAAAAGAGGCTCCCTTTCATGAGTGGCCTTGGATGCAGAGAAATTCTGGGAAACCTTCACTTAGGAAAGTGGTAAACAAGTACTGTGTAGCTGGAGGCCTCAGCTGATGGAGCCTAACAGTCTGTGGGAAGTTGAGGCTACGTGCAGGACCACTTGCTGAGCCCCCAGTACCAGCTAGCAGGAAACTAGGAGAGAATCACCAAGTGCCATTCAGTAGATAAGTCTACTTGCCTCCTTAGGGGATAATCCCCTGTGGGGACTTCTGGCCTGGTCTCTTCAGCAGGTCAATGGGGGGAAAAGAGAGAGAAAGATGGGACTTCCAATTTCTGGTTGGGTGTAGAAGAAGTGTGGAAATCACCACCACTCCATCCTGACAACAAGTAAAAAACTGAACAAACTGAAAAATAAATAATGCTTCTTAGACCCGTAAGAGAAGGAAGGTCATACAGGGAACTGCTGTCCCCAAAATTGGAGAGAGAGACACAGAGAATCGCAACTTACCGGAGCAGACACTTAGGAGGTGCAAGCCCTGTGGGAACCAGCAATGGGGCAGCAAAACCTCAACCGTAACTGATGAATTGCTGGAGGCTCAGAGTGGACAACTCTGAGAGCTAAAAACTCCAGGTGACCCAGTCATAGAAGGACTCCCACACTTTTGTAAGTTTTAACTCCTGGCTCTCATAGTAAATATCCAAAAATAAATCCCCTTGTGTTTCTGACAGGGGGAGGAGAAAAAGAACCATTTTAGAAATAAGCCAGAGTGCTCTGTTTTTCTTAACAAGATCTGCCCTAAGGAAAACACTGTTTAACCAGAGACTAACTGACCTGAGTGAATAAGAAGACCCCACTCAGCCCACTCCAGCGTCCCAGTTCACCGCAGGGGTGGGGAGGGCGGACAGGAGCCCTCGTGCAGCACACAGCACAGAGGCACAGGCTCACCCAGAGACAGACCCAGTCACAGGGCCACAGAGCTCCTGCCCTCCCCACACCTCAGCCCACGTTGCTGCAAGCCCGAGGACGGCACTTCCTTACTTCACCTGTTTCATCATGTCTGGCCATCGAGAAAAAATTACAAGGTGTACCAAGAGGCAAAAAAACAATCAGAAGAGACAGAGCAACCATCACAGCCAGACATTCCAGGGGCGTAGGAATGATCAGAGCTGGCATTTAAAACAATGGTGATTCATATGTAAGGGCTCTGAGGGGTAAAGCAGACAACATGCAGCAATAGATGAGCCGTGTAAGCAGAGGTGGAAATCCTAAGAAGGAACAAAAAAGAAATGCTAGAGATCAAAAACACCAGACAGAAATAGTGTCTTTGACGGGCTTATTAGTAGACTGCACGCAGCTGAGAGATGTATACTGAGATACTTAGGAGTTGTCACGTCTGTAAGTTAGTTTTAAATACTTCAGACAAGATAGATGAAGCAAATATGAGAAAAATCTAAATAATGGATGTCCATTATATTTCTGTTTTTCTGTTTGTTTGATTAATTGATATATTCCATAAATGTTTAATGAATTTTAAAAACCTTGCAGATTTAATGATATATTTTAATTAAATATATTCAATATAATAAATATATTTAATTAAATTTATATTTGATTATATATAAATAAAATAATAGAGTTTATTATATTATCATTTTCTACCAAGTACTAAATGCTTGCAAGCAAGCTGAGGACTTTAGTTAAAATAATTAACATGTCAGTAAAAGTCTAAGTAGAACTTGAATTAATAAATGTGCTAATTGGATAGCCCTACTGAGAACCTTAGTTCGTTTGGATTTAACTGTGGCATACATTATTTCTTATAGGAGCTTTAATATTTGTACAGTATTTCATTTTATAGCTTTATTTTAAAACATTATCAACATATTCAAAAGTAAACATTCCTTCTATCTTAGGCCCCCATAGCCCCTCTGAAGAAGGAAAATAATTTTTTCCCAGAATTTTTTCATGTGGATTCATTGTTAGATTATTACACTTATTATCCATAAGTGTAATAATCTTGCTTTTTCATTTTGTTTCTGTTTGGTTTAGATTTTCACTTTTTTCATTTTTTAACTATTAGTTTTGACTTTTTATTAGGGATAATTTCAGACACTCAAGAAGCAATATAAGAATAGTATAATAAGCCCTGGCTGGTGTAGCTCAGTGGATTGAGTGTAGGCTTTGAACCAAAGGGTCGCCGGTTCGATTCCCAGTCAGGGCGCATGCCTGGGTTGCAGGCCAGGTCCCTAGGAGATGGTGCATGAGAGGCAACCACACACTGATGTTTCTTGCCATCTCTTTCTCTCTCCCTTCCCCTCTCTAAAAATAAATAAATTTGAAAAATCTTTAAAAAAAAGAATACTATAATGAAACACTATGTGTTCATCATCCAGCCACAGTATTCCTCAGGTCATGGCCAATCATGTCTCATCTATACTCTCCTTCCTCCCCACAGATTAATACATTATTAACTTTCATAACCCATAGCTTATTATGAGCAAATCCCAAACACCGTATCATTTCACCCAGAATGTTCTATTATGCTTTTTGAAGTTTAAGGGCTCTTCTTTAAGTTTAACTTCAACATCATTATCAAACCTAAAAAATAACAGTGATTACTATCACCAAAATATCTAGTTCGTATTCAAATTTCCCTAAATGGTTCATAAATACACTTTTGAAGTTGATTTGTTACAACCATTCAAAGAAAGCCCACACCTTCCATTCACTTAATGTCTTAGTCCCATCTAATCTGTATGCTGTCCTAAGCAATAATGCCTTGGTAGATAGAGATCATTCCAACAACCTATTTTTTTTTCTTGCCCACATTATTCACCATTGTGCAAGTGTCCCTTAATGTATTTTAGCAGTCCCCACTGATGGTTGGTGAGGCTCTTTTCAGCCTCTTACTGTTAACCATGGTGCAATAGTCTCAAATCTTTAGCTTTGTACATATATGCAAGTATATATGTAAGACAAATTCCTATGCAAGGGATTATTAGGATAAATGGCATCGGACTTTGCAGTTTTGACAGAAACTAACAAATTGTCTTCCAAAGAGATCACCCCAAGGGTACATGTGTTTTTCCATACCCACACCAACACTGGGTACTATAAAATTGTGTGCCAATATATTATGATAGGTGAACAGTGGTAACTGTTGTTTTATTTTAATTTTCTTAACTAAGAGCAAAACTGATTATTCTTTTGTATATGTATAAGATATTTGTTCTTCATTTTTTTATGAACTTTTTGTGACCTTTGATGATTTTTCTGTTGGATTGTTGGTCTTTTCTCATTGATTTGCATGACCAATTTATATATTAGGGAAGTTGGTTCTTTCTGATGTGTATTGCAAATCTTTTTCTTGTTTTACCATTTTTCTTTTAATTTATTTGTGGTACTTTTTGATACACAGGCTGCACCCCCACAAAAAAATCCACATGCTCTATTTTATCCACTCCATGAAAACAAAATGTCTCCTATATTTTCTTTACACACAGGTCATTAGAATTTCCCTAGTCTCCTGCATATGGTATCTCATTAGTAAAAATAAAGAGTGGCAAGCATTGGCTAAGCCACTCCACTCATATCTTTCATCTTCATTGTGAGCACTTGCCTAGTAAACATTAATAAATATGCAAGCATGCATTTCCCCTTAAATTCATCCCAGATGTGTTCCATGAGAAATGAACACTTCAGTCAAATAATTTTCAGAAATAACTGGATAACTTCCCGAATGGTCTATATTCTCCCTTATTATATTTTGTGACTTAGCTGAGAGTAATCGAAGGAGCTGATGAATAGTGGTCTTTTTCCTGAATATTAATAAATTTCCAACATTGGTTAATTAAGGCATTCAATGGAATTAGTTACCCAAAAAAACCCTCCTGATACAAAAGCAAAAACATTAATAAGAAAAGCTAGAATTCAGGTTTGTTTAGCCTCTTAATGTACAATATTGGATAACAGAGGAGATAATTAAGTTCCTTTTGCTGAAAAATGTTGCTGAGGAAAAAATGAGATGTCAGATGTTAAATGAGTTGCCCAGGGTTACCCAGAGAGTAAGCAGTGGAGCCAGGATTCATATCCAAATTTCACAGTTTAGAGGCATCCATTATTCCATGCTTTCTCAAAAGAATAATCCAGAAACCAGAGAGGATATTAACCTGAGGCAACTATCCATTGATAGTAAATTTTGTGTGTCACTGGTCCTCATTTATCTTGAAAGACAACTATTTCTGCCTCTAATATAAACTACTTTGCTTACACAATGCATGAAGCATTTATTTTAAAAAACTTGCTGTTTTTTTGCATGTACTCTTTCTTCTTCCCATAGTTGTTGAGGAGTCACACCATGCCTTTTAAGCAATAAACTTAGTATTTGTTGAATGGACTCTTACTGCTACTCAAAATCTCAAAGGAAATTCAGCAGTTGGTTGTGACTTATGAATCTTGATTTTATGTGGACAAGTACACATATGTAAGATGCCCACATCAGTAAAATAGCCTCTTCTTTTCACTGGAAAAATATGAAATCATTTGATTAAGGAGACGTTTCCATTATTAAATATAAAACCCAATGCCTGAGCTGTGCCAAGGAAATAAAACACAGATTTTCCTTTTTAATATCCGAAACCAAGGCAATGCATAAATAAAAAGTAGAATTCTACAACTTCAAAAGTGTATATATACACCTCATCACACTGAAATACTATGTGTAAACTATAATTATAACAATATTTATTGAATATTTTTATGTGCTAGGCATTGGATTAAGGCCTTATTTGGATTATCTCATTTCATCCTCATAACAAACTTTTCAGTTATATACTTTAACTTTCCCACTTTATAGATAAAAGTACTAAGGCTCAGAAGTCAGGGTGGATCTAGAACTCAGAATTGCGATTATACAATCTTGCTCGTCCAATTGCTCTCATTTGCTGAGTGCTGAAATGATCTGTTACAACCTAAGAACCCAGCTTTCTCAGTATGGCACCAGTTGGTCCTCCAGTCTATGGCATAACTCAGAGAAGGTTTAAAGAAGAAACTGGACTTGAACTAAGTCTTAAAAATCAGGGTGGAGGTAAGATTTGAAATAGCAGAGAAAATAAAGAAGGTCCATCTCAGGGAACAGAACTAACATATGGGGAGTTATGAGCATTAATATTTGACAAATGATACATATTAACTTCAAAAATGTGATTGACTAGCTTTTTTCATTTTTTAGGAATAATAGCCCCAGACTTTCATTTCCATCCCTCACAGATCTAATCAGTTACCCAGCTTGCTAAGAAACCTCTAAAATCATCTTCTTCCCTGAGACACATATTCTAAAAAGGATTCATGGATATGGATAGCAGTGCAGTGATTGCTGGGGGGAGGGGAGTGTAAGGGGACTAAATGGAAAATATGAAATAAAGATTAAATAAGAAAATAAAATAAAATAAGAGGATTAGGTTATCTAATGATTTTAAAAAGATAAAGGTAGAGATAATAAAATGTAAGACTGAGTCCTGTTTTGAACTTCTCAAGTGAAAATAATGTGAGTCTTTACATAGAATCTTCTCAATAAATAGTCTAAAAGTTGAAATAAAGCCTGACTGGTGTGGCTCAGTGGATTGAGTGCCAGCCTGGGAACCAAAGGGTTGCTAGTTTGATTCCCAATCAGGGCACATGCCTGGTTCGCAGGCCAGGTTCGCAGGCCAGATCCCCAGTTAGGGGTGTGAGAGAAGCAAACAATTGCTGTTTCTCACACATGTTTCTTTCCCTCCCTCCCTCCTTTCCTTTCTCTCTAAAAATAAATAAGTAAATAAAACCTTTTTAAAAAGTTGAAATAAAATTAGCATGTTAATGTCCTTCACAATGCAATCAGTCTTATCAATTACAATGGCAGCAGCCCTGAGCACCTTGTGAAGAATGCCAGTAAAAGTACTAACATAAGCTTTGCACAAGATGGGAGTATCAATACCTCTGTTTTCAAAATTACACTGCTGTAATTGTTGAATCTTATTATAGTTGGTAAAAATTGTATTCTTTTACCTGAGATAAGTGCCTGTGATTTTAAATAGCATCACTTTAGAAATGACTATTGCAAATCCATGCTAATTATACCTTTGTGCTGTGCTTGCCATCAGACAGGACTCTTACCAATGATTTGTATCAGTAGGAATGTTTATGGTTGCGGGCAGCAATGAACTTCACATCAGACTGACTTAGGCAGGGAGGTGATGTGATAAGACATGCAAGAGGAAGTCCAGGAATAGGCTGGGATTCAATTGAGCCACTAGGGACTTGAGTTCTCTCTGTTTTTCCCTCTGAGGATTTGAAATTGGCAAAAAAGAAGAAATAATTTATTTTCAAGTCTGTAGGGTTGACTTCATCCTAAGGCAAGCTCCTTTTGTAGTTGCAAAAGGATGGTTAGGAGGTAGTAATCTGCACCCCATTCACACTTGCTCTCATCTATCAAGTGAGGGAAGGCTTCTCCAAGGTCTCTCATAAGACTGAGGAAACTTCTTTCCCAAATGCCCTCAGCTAGTCTCTCCTAGCATCTCTCTTTGGTCCAAACTAGCTGCCCATCCCTGAACTCATTACTGGCAAGAGAGATAAAAATTCCAAAATTGGCTTGGAGAGTAATTGGCTGGGGTAGAATGGATTCCAAAGAATTAACCACCACATCTACCATACCACAATGTTTTTAGTTCCATATTAAACCCTCTTAGGCCATCAAGGAAGCCATCTCTGAAAGACTGAGATAATGCCAGGAAATATGATTTAATTTAGCAGACAAAGTCAGTCTCCTCTGATGCATGGCAAATTGTCAACACTAGAAGAGAGAGGACCTACCATTCCATTATTTTCTGTAGTTCTGAAGATTTTTGTGGCAAAATAGGCCATGCCCTAAGAAGTACCCCTTTAAGAAAACTTCCATAGGTAGATTCTCTTATTTCACTCTCTCTACTTTGGTTTGCAATTTGCAAAAAGAAAGGAGCAGAGTCCTCTTAAAACTAGGCTCCACGGTTCATAAGCCTTCTCTCCACCCTGGTGTCTAGCAACACCACGTCTTTCCCCTTTACTGACTGTGGTCCACTCTGCTGAGGCACACAACTAGATTCTATGACAACTTTGGGAAAGTTTGGGTTCAAAATAGTAACTGCTTATTGGTTAGTTGCTATATAGTTAAACTAATTCACCAATACAGTCCTGATTTGGGCCAAGATTATAAACCCTTAAGGCAATGTATCTCCAACTTGAATGGGCATACAAATGACCTCGATCTTGCTAAAATGTAGATTCAGAGCAGACAGTCCTCAGAAAGTGTTACGTCAATGTCAGCACGAGCAAGGAGACCTGCAGGAGGACATGGTGAGATGATGGCACTCTAGGACAAGGGTAGGAAGAGTAAAATAAGCCTATTAGGGAGGCTGTGTTGCAATTTTGTATTGTATTTCTAGAGAAGATGGAGGACCAGAGTGGAGGCATTGGGTTTGCTCCCTGTTATTCACAAGACTTAGCCCAGCTTACTATTCTCCCCACACAGGCTTCCAGATATAACAGATGACCGCAGGTATCTATATTACTTTGACTTATTGTTCTCTTGTATTTCCAAATTCAGGACCTCATATTAAGTAACACACTGATTCACAATACTGCAAGTAGACAACCTATATATCATATTCTGCACAGCCTTTCCGTCGGCCACATGGCCTGAATTTATTGCAATTGTCAGCTTGCTTATGTATGTACCTTCCAAGCTCTGAAGTTCCCATGAAAGATGATGATAACCCTCTGCTCCTCTGTCTTTTCATGTGACATTTTTGGGCACATACCTGACCTCAGCCTTGGAGACCCCACAAGAGTAGGGTTAGATGACAAAACCAGAGGGCACATCCTTCTCCAAGTTCTGAAGTGTATCTTCTCCACTTTCCCTTCGACGCACATATACATGCTCGTGATATTTGTGAAATCTATAGGGAATCTCTGTTACTTTAATGCTCCTTGCTGGAGGGACCCACAGACCTGTTTGAGTGGATTCTTCTTCCCCCTATTAGAACAGTGTTAGGGGGAATGACAGGCAGAGAATGATTCTATTTCTCTCATCTAGTTCAGCACCTCATCCAAAATAAACATTTCCTTTTAAGGATTGCTAAAAATCACTCATCTAGTTTCTGCTTGAATTCCTCTGAATAAGCCTATTTCCTTTTTTGTTTGTTTTTACAACTCCATAGTTTAGAACTTCTACATTTTTTAAATTAACTTATTTTATTTTTATTGAACTTATTGGTGTTAAATTGATTAATAAAGTTATATAGGTTTCAGGTATTGTATTGTATGTTCACCACCCCAAATTCTCCTTCCATCACCATTTACCTGCTCCTTACCCTCCTCTACCTCCCCCACCCTCTTTCCCTTGGGTAATCACCATATTGTTCTCTGTGTCTACGAGGGTTTTTTTGTGTTTAATCCCTTCACCTTTTTCACCCAGGTTCCCAAACCTCCTTCTCTCTTACAGCTGTCAGTTTATTCGCAGTATCTACAAGCCTGCTTCTATTTTGTTTTTTTTTCTTACTTTATTTTGTGTATTAGATTCCACATATAACTGAAACCATATGATACTTGTCTTTCTCTGACTGGCTTATTTCACTTAGCGTAATATATTCCAGGCCCATTCATTTTGTTGCAAAGGGTACTATTTTCTTCTTCTTCTTTTTTTTTGGGGGGGGGGGGGGGGGGGTGGTATTTCATTGTTTAAATGTACCAGAGTTTTTTTATCCACTCATATATTCATGGCACTTGGCCTACTGCCAAACCTTAGCTATTATAAATAACACCGCAAGGAACATAGGAGTGTGTATATTCTTTTGAATTAGTGTTTCATGTTTCTTTGGATATATTCCCAGAAGTGGAATCATTCAAAATCACATGGTACTGGCACAAAGACAGACATATAGATCAATGGAGCAGAATAGAAAGCCCAGAAAGAAACCCACACCTTTATGGTTAATCAATATTTAACAAAGGAGGCAAGAATAGACAATGGGGTAAAAACAGTTTATTTAACAAATGGTGTTGGGAAATTTGGACAGATGTGTGCAAAAACAGATGAAACTGGAGTGCTCTCTTATACCATACACAAGAATAAACTCAAAATGGATTAAAGACTTAAATATTAGACTAGAAATCATAAGAACCCTAGAAGAAAACATAGGCAGTAAAATCTCAGACATTTCTCATAGCAATATTTTTTCTGATATATCTACTCGGGCAAAAAAAAAAAAAGAAAAAGAAAAAATAAACAAATAGGACTACATGAAACTAAACATTTTTTGCAAATTAAGGAAATTATCAACAAAATGAAAAGACAATCCATTGAATCAGAGAACATATTCATCAATGATATATCTGTTAAGGGGTTAATATCCAAAATTTATAAAGAAGTTACAAAACTCAACACCAAAAAAAACAAACAATCCAACTAAAAAATGGGCAAAGGACCTCACTAGACACTTCTCCAAAGGGAACTATCAACATAAGAAACATTTAGACCTGTAGAGAATTTTTGTGAGTTTATTTAAGCCGAACTGATAATGGCTACTGTAACAGAGTACAGCCAGGTTGGGCCCCAAATAGGGATTTGTAATGGGGTCCAGAACTCAGGGTGTCCAGGATATATATGTATGGAGTCCTCACCCCCACAAGTCTGAACTGGGGGATTGGACTCTTGGAGCAGGACCATGGAGAGCTGTTTTGCATAGCAACAGTTTTGCAACTAACCTCTGGTGTGGTCATTTAACATATCCATAACTTTTAACTGGTTTCATGGATATGTTAAATAGCTGTGGCCATTCCCATGATTTATCTGGGACAAAGCTCCCCCTGGTTATAGCACCTGTGTGAGAGCTTGGAGTAAGAGGGTACCACATGACTTTGGGGCAAGGGGGGACCCATGCAGCTTTGGTGAGAGAGAAAGAACCACTTGGCTTTGGGACTCCCTTTGCCACACAGCTTAGGAAGCTGGAAAGCAAGATGTAGCAGCGATGCAGAGCTCTCAGCAGTTTGGAAGAAGGCAGGAGAGATGCTGCAGGAAGGAAAGGGGTGAAAGGACTCTTGCTGGTGGGCCATGAGAAGGTGCCACACAGATTTGGATTAAGAACTGCTGATCATGGTGGCGACACAGCTGATGGTGCTGGGAACCGAGGAAGTACTGCTAGCCAACCACGGACTACTGGGAGGAACCAGGGGCTACCAAAGCCATGGACTTCTATTCTTTTCCTGAGATACAGTATCCCAGACTGGGCAAAGAGGGGAATGAAGGACTCTGTGTGTCTGTGGGTGTTTTAAGGGACTTTGGGATCTTAATGAAGACATTAATTCATTACTCTAATTCTGTATAAACTTTGAATAAATAATTTCTTTCCTTTTCACCAATCTCTGGCATTGAGAGATGTAATTCCCTGGTGGTGGGCAAGGTGAATCTAGTACAGAGGGACCCTGGGAGAAGGAGGGGGTGTCTGTTCAGTAATAGTATGTCATTACCCCCCACCACGGGTCTGTTATATAACAGTAGGAAACAAAACCTCAACGGATTGAGAAAATGCTCTGGAAATGGCAGTTCTGCGCCTCACTTTATTCATTACAGTCAAAAGAGAAGACATAAGTGGGTTACATGAAATCCATCGGTGATAGATTAGGGAAGCAGGAGAAAGCAAAGTGGGGAAAACTTGGGACTGGATAAAAAGTAAAATGATAGACACACTCTTCTTTTACATAGGTGAGTATAGGATACTTAACAGTCAACAATCAGGAAGATAATAATAACAATGAGGGGCTTTGTGGTCTCCCTTTGGTAAGGTGCCTGTGCTTGAGGGGTCTGGAAGGAGGAAATTACTTTTACATTCGAAAGGTATGTTATCTTAAATGCAAAAATAAGATAACAACGGACATGCTTAATTAAGGTAGACTGACTTTTGTCAGGGAAGATTCAAGCCTAGGACATGACTATCTGCCATAAAGTGCTTTTAGTTAATAAGTTGTAATTTCAGACATTCCTCTCTGGTTACTTTAGGTCTGTGAGTTTGTAAAGCTGCCACGCAGGCCCGCCCTGAGCTTGTCATGTTAGTATGCGGCCCCTTTTTCATCCACAGGACATACAGATGGCCAATAGATGTATGAAAAGATGCTCAATGTGACTAATTATCAGAGAAATGCAAATCAAAACCACTATGAGATATCACCTCACAATTGTCAGAATGATCACCATCAATAAATCCACAAATGACAAACACTGGCAAGGATGTGGAGAAAGGGGAACCCTGATGCACAGCTTGTGGGAATGCAGACTGGTGCAGCCACTGTGGAAAGCAGTGTGGAGTTTCCTCAAAAAAACTAAAGATGGAACTGACTTATGACCCAGTGATTCCATTTCTAGGAATACATATATCTGAAGAAACTTGAAACACTAATTTGAAAGAATATATGCGCCCTTGTGTTCATTGCAGTGTCATTTACAATAGTCAGGATCAGGAAACAGCACAAGTGCCCATCAGTAAATGGGTGGATCAAAAAGCTGTGGTACATTTACATGATGGAAGCTCTATATTCTTAGGTGAGAGCTGGCATCACCATATCACTTCCTCAGCTTGGCTCTAGTACTATTTTTTTCCGTCCTTCTTCCAATTGCAAATCCTACAAAAAGTTAAAAACAGGTATCATTTCCCCTGACGTCTCTCTTTTCCAAGTGAAATATCACTGGTTCCTTTAACAATTCCAAATTTAACATGATTTCTATACTTTATCTTAGTAATCATTGCTTGTTTCTCCATACAATAAATGTGATGATATTTAATGATAATAAGTATTGTCAAATTTCTCTCCAAAACAGTTATGCTCATTTTCACTGTCACCAACAGTGATGAAAGTGACTTTCACCCCACATCTTTTCCAACACTTTTTGGTGTTTATAAGTTTGAAATAATGTCTCATTTTCATTTCTACACTTGAGCATCTATGTTTTACATTCTGTAAATTGCCTATTCCGGTATGCATTATTTTCTTAATGTTGCTGTAACACATAACTACAAACTTAATGGCTTAAAACAACAAGTTTATTATCAGCCAGGTCCGGAGGTAAGAAGTCCGAAATGGGTCTCACTGGGTTGAAATCAAGATGATGGTAGGGCCACACTTGTTCTGAATGCTTCAGAAAGGAATTGCTTTCCTTGCTGCGCTGTGTATTGTAGGATGTTCAGCAGCATCCCTGCCCTCTGTCCACTAGAGCTGATAGTGCACCCCCCACACACAACAGTCGTGACAACCAAAAGTGTCTTTAAACATTGCAAATGTCACTTGGGGCAAAAATCATTCCCAGTTGAGAACCACGGGTTCAGAGATTGCCTGCATTCCTTGGCCTCTGGCGCCCGTCCATCTTCCAAGCCAGCAACTGCATCATTTCTGCCTCTGCAACTGTCCTCGCATCTCGATCTTTGATTTTGAACTTTCAGTTATGGACACTTGAGATTTTATTGGAGTATCCAAACTCACCTGGATAATCCAAAATAATATCCTATCTCAAGAGATCCTTCACTTAATCACATCTGCAAAGTCCCTTTTGCATGTAAAGGAACATATTCACAGATTGAAGGGATCAGGACATGGGCAGTTTGGGGAAGCCATTATTCTGCTTATTACAACATCCTTTGCCCATTTTTGTAGTGGAATATTTGACTTATTTACATTTATTCATAGGCATTTTTGGTACATTATTGGGGATATTAATTGCTTATCTCTTGTGTATTGCAAATGTCTTTTTTAGTCTGTTATTTGTCTGTGAACTTTGGTTAAGGGGTGTTTTACATATGGAAGTTTTAAATTTTAATATGGTCAAGCTATCCAAGTTTTCTTTCTGGTTTGTACTTTTTTGTATCCTGTTTAGGAAATCCTTCCCAACACTGAGGCATAATCATGATGTCTTGGTTCCAAGCCTCACTTTATTACTTACACTCTGTTGAAGTGATTGTAAGTTACTTAGGTTCGGTAAGCCTCAATGTCTTCATTGGTCAAATGAACAAATAATTGTTTTATATATATATATATATATATATATATATATTCTCTCCTTTCCATTTCATTTTTAATTCTCCCCCAATCTCATATCAAGTTGGTATTTCTATAGGAGACTTTGTTGGGGCTTTCCCTTCTCTTCTACTTTCTACATGCCATAAAAATGTATTTTCTTCCAGTAATCCAGTTTTATTTTCCACAATTCAGTCTTCTTTGCACCGCTATCATAGGTAGTCTGAAGTAGCAACAGAATCTTAATTTTTTTGCATGTGAAAGAGCCTATAACCACGGTTCAAGATCTATTTCTTCACCCTGGCACTACTGACATTTTGGCCTGGCTAACTTCGTTGTGGAAGGCTGTCCTGTGCACTGGAGGATGTTTAGCAATATTCCTGACCTCTATCCACTAGAACCTATATCACCCCACAACACGTTATGAAAACCAGAATGTCGCCCTGGCTGGCATAGCTCAGTGGATTGAGCTCGGGCTGCGAACCAAAGTGTCGCAGGTTCGATTCCCAGCCAGGGTACATGCCTACGTTGCAGGCCATAACCCCCAGCAACCGCACATTGATGTTTCTCTCTCTCTCTCTCTATCTCCTTCCCTTCCCTCTCTAAAAATAAATAAAATCTTTAAAAAATTTTTTTTTAAAAGCTAATTTATAAAAAAAGAAAACCAGAATGTCTTTAGATATTATATATGTCTCCAGAGGGACAAAATCCCCTCTGGTTGAAGACCACTGATCTAGAGCTTCATGCTCTGAATAACTGTCCTTTTCCCCCTGGGATATTAACTGAAGGTCCTGCCAGAGATAGAACTGGATGCGAAGAAGGGAAAGAAAGATCTCCAATTATCTGGAAGTTAGAGTCATGTAGGTAAGTTAGGTAAGTGCACATAAGACTTCAAATCTTAGCAAAATGAGATAACCTGCCAAAAAAAAGTATACAGGAAACCAAAAATTAATATTAATATGAAATTCATATTCTAGATCATTTTATATTTGAGAGCATGAATGGGAATATTTTTAGTTATAATATGGTTGGGAATAAGACTTCTGCTTATGTTTACTAGGATATTTATAGGTGAACATTGTATCAATATGTCATATACAAATTGGAGTGAAAACCTCTTTTGCATTTTAATTTACTCTCATTTAATATTACAAAGAAATTGTAATTACTTATTATATGTAGGAGATTAAAATAAGTTCTTCCAGATTTTACCACAAGCCTGAAAATGAACTGAGAAAATAATTAGGATTTGAACAATGTACATATAATTATAGAACATTTCCATAATCTCTATAGTTTTTCCTTGCAAGAAAGCCCAAAACCTCAGTTTGGTTTATATTATTAAATTCCCCTGAAGATGCAGGACTCTTACTGTTAGAATTCTGACTTTCTGTGAGTGTATTTCCTTCCACAATTGAGTGCATCCAAAGGGCCTAGATTGGGCCTCACTGATAAATCTTTCTTTTCTTGAGCAAACTGACTTAATATTTGATGATGGTAAAATGTATCCATGGCCAACGTAAGTACACACAGTGTTCATGAACTCTTTCGCCATTCCTACTGATCATGAACATACAAATTAACCCCAGGGAGTAGGAGAGCCAGGGCCTCAGTTAGAGTGGCAAGAGGAGACCTTGTAGCAACCTTGAACACACCTAGAAGAAATGGAGAACTGGGAGAAGAGGGCCAGGAGAGGGACAAAGACCTTGGCTTATGAATATGAATGAAGCCAGCAACTCCAGCTCCTCTCAATTTCCACTCCTGAGAAAGGAGGGAAGAAAGACCATGGGAAGGCATGGATTCCATACTGTTTGGCTGCATGGACAGACCTGCTGGAGGACCAGAGCTCAGACTACAGATATACCCAGATGTGCCTTCTCTGAGGATCGGAGACGCCCTTATGTTGGAGAGGATGTGAAGAAGTCAGGGAGAGCAGACATCTCTGTGGAGAGCTTTTTGGTTTTCCAATTCATCAAAGGTGAAGGAGCCTTTCTGAAAGGTTAGAATTTAAACATATTCCACTGGCAGAAACTAAAACTCTCACAAGGCCAATGTATAGCACCAACTCAGAGCAATGTTTAAAACATGTTAAATAATAATAATAATATCCGATTTTGCTAAGGTCTTTTGCCCAAGTTTCATTGCCTGATGAAACTACCCATTTTTCAATGTCCACAGGGACAATTAAAATGCAATGCTTTTAATGCTGCAAGAAGGTTACATGTAGAGGGCAGAAGAAAAGACACCATGATGCATTGGAGAAGGTTAAAATATATATTTTTTTATTATACATGATTTAATTCTGTCATATAAGTTGTTATAACACATCACAATTGTAATAGATTTTTAAAGAGCAGTTTTAGGTTCACAGAAGAGCTGAGCAGAAGGCACAGAGATTTCCCAAATATCTCCTGCCCCACACACGTACAGCCTCCCTCATTATCAACATCCCTGGCCAGAGTGGGGCATCTGTTACAGTTGATGAACCTACACTGACACGTCATTATCACCCAAATCCACAGTTTACATTAGGGTTCACTCTTGGTGTTGTACATCCTATGGATTTGGACACATGTATAATGACATGTGTCCATCATTATAATATGATACAGAATAGTTTCACCACTTTAAATATGGTCTGTGCTCTGCTTATTCATTCTTCCCTCCTCTTAACCCCTGGTAAATGCTCATCTTTTTTTCCTGCCTCCATAGATTTGCCTTTTCCAGAATGTCATATAGTTGGAATCATACAGTATACAGCCTTCTCAGATTGGTTTCTTTCCCTTAATAATACATATTTAAGTTTCCCCAGCATCTTTTCACAGCTTAATGGTCCTCTTTTTTAGTGCTGAATAATATTCCAGTGTCTGGATATACACAGCTTATTTATCCATTTGCTTACTGAACACCCATTTGATGCTTCCAAGTTGTAGCAATTTTAAGCTGTTCTAAACATCTAAGTATAGGTTTTAGTGAAGGGTATAAGTTTTTAACACCTTTGGGTAAATATCAAGAAGCACAATTTCTGAATTATGGTGAGTGTATGTTTAGTTGTGTAACAAACCACCAAACTCTCTTTCAAAGTCGGTGCACCTCCTGCCAGTAGTTAATGAGAGTTCCTGTCACTCTCTGCCCCCCAGCATTTGGCATTGGTGTTCTGGATTTTGGTAATTCTGATAGGTGTGTGGTGTTATCTCTTTGCTGTTTTAATTTGCATTTCCCCATGACATATAATGTGGAGCATGATGTTTTGTATGACTTATATTTCAGTATGGATGAAGCATGAAGTGGTAGGGAGAGGCAGATTTTGATAAAGGAGCACAAGCCAGAATTGAAGGAGGGTGACTTGATCTGGAGGGGATGACAAGTCACTGCACAGATGAGGATGGAGGCATGTATGGGAAGGACATGATCAGATTTTTTCTTAGAATAATCATGATGGCTGCATGTAGAGGATGGATTGACTAGTCAGGAGATAGAAGTCCAGGTAAGAAACGGTGGAAGATGTGAAAAGGGCAGTAGAGTGGGCTGGACCTAAATGATTGATTGGACTCCAAACCTCTTTGGAGAAGGAATATAAAGGACTTAGACTGATGTCCTCTCTTCCAACAAGCCCTGCCTGACGGCCCTTGCCTCCTGCCACTGTGCTTCCTAGAACTCCACTTATGCTGCTTCTACTAGCAGTCCTCATACAGTCAGCTGTAGCCATCAGTGGGGAGTGGAGTGCAAAGAGAGGCACAGAACAGGAGTCAGAATCCCTGGTTTTGAGTGCCAATTATACTACTCATCAGCTCTGACATTTTAGGCAAATTGCTTTACTTTTCTATTGTATATCTATAAAATGTGGATTTTTACCTTTATACCACAAAGTTGCTTTGAGACTCAAATATGATAGTGCTATAAAGATGATCTAAAATAAGAAACAATAGTTTTGGTATTATTGCTTCATGTCTATCTCTTACATCCCCCAATCCAAGCACAATGTACACAGTTACACTACATGGAAGGGAACAGGTTGAGATAAAAGAGAATGACGTGAACTCAGAGTCCAAGGCTTAACTTTGTGCCTGGCTAAATTTTTGACTATGGGCAAGTCATATTCCCCTAAAGCCTTGATTATAGTAGCAAATGTTTCCTATGTGGAATTAAAGCTAACATTTTCTAAATGGAATAAAACAGTTTGAACTACTCTGCACGTTTTAGCTTATTTAATCCACATGATAACCCTATGAGGTAAGTACTGCTATTATTCTTCCTATTTAATAAATGAGGCTACTGAGGCACAGAGAGAGTAAGTACTGTGCTCATATCTAATAAGTGGTAGAACTGAGGTTTGAACCTAGGCTGTCTGCTCCAAGCACTCACACCCTTAGCCAGTCACTATATGTCCCTTCCAGCTATAACAGTAGAATTTCGTGTTAGCATTTTGCAGTTATTTGCATGCAGGTGTTTCACTTTTAAAAAAAAGAATGGGCTGTTTGTGTTCTCCATTGTCATCTTTAGCTGTCCTTGATAATTTGGCAACATATATATTTATCTCATTAATTTTTCTGGACTAATCTTCTAATCTTCCCATTAGTATTTCAAGGCTAGACAAACTCTAAGACATGCTATGAGTCATCCTCCCTATTTCAAATGACTTGATGCCTGGTGACTTCAGCTATTTCTCTGGGGAGCCTAGTTCCTTGTTTCACATCCCAGTAATTCTTTAAATGAAAGTCATTTCTAAAACCATCCTCTCAATTTCCTTTATCACTTGTTTGTGGTCACGAGTTTTATTTGGCCCTTCCTACGTGTTCTTAAACACAATCACACATGACCTCAGTCTGGGTAATCCACAGCATTTCTCAATCCCTGTTCTAATACCTAAAGGTAAATAGAAAAAGCAAACTGAACTTTAATGAATATTTTATTCAATGAATATTTATTTTTGCATGCTCTGCCACATGCATAAAATACACTGAATTCTGAGACCTGTTCAAGATATCTCAAGTCTCTGTCTTTCTCTCTGTCTCTCTCTCTTTCTCCCCACTCCCCACACACCTTTTAAATTCTTTCACCCTCAGCAGAGACCAGTGAAATATTTTCTAAAATTAAATAAACACCTCTGGCCCTAGCTGGCGTAGCTCAGTGGATTGAGCGAGGGCTGGGAACTAAAGTGTCCCAGGTTCGATTCCCAGCCAGGGCACATTCCTGGGTTGCAGGCCATAACCCCCAGCAAACCACACATTGATGTTTCTCTCTCTCTCTCTCTCTCTCTCTCTCTCTCTCTCTCTCTCTCCCTCTCTCCCTCTCCCTCTCTCCCTCCCTCCCTCCCTCTCTCCCTCCCTCCCTCTCTCTCTCTCTCTCTTTCCCCCTCACTTCCCTCCCTAAAAATGGATGAATAAAATCTTAAAAAAAAAACCCACCTCTGACATTTTACACCAATGTTAAGTCACAGCTTCAAGCCATGATTGAAATCATAGGATAACACATCCAGAAGTTTTCTTCTTGAGCTGATATCGGCTCTGAACCCATTTGTAAAGAGCCTATCTTCTAAGTGGGCATAATTTGAACAGTAAGAAACAGTTAAAATCTGTTCAACAATCATTTGAAAAAACAGTGTCTAGATAGTATCTAACCAGTAGTTCTCAACCAGGGGCAATTTGGCACCCCAGGGAATATTTGCAATACCTGGAGATATTTCATTTGCCATTACTAAGGCAGGAATGGGGATGCTATTGGCATCTGGTGGGTAGAGGCCAGAGATGCTACTGCTAAACATCTTACAATGAAGAGAACAGCCCCTACAATAAAGAATTACCTAGCCCAAAATGTCAATAGGGTCAAACTTGAGTAACTCCTAAAATCTCTGTCAGCATTTAACACAACTGATGTTTGCACAATTCAATTTCCTAAAAATGTGCTTTCCTAACAATTACATAATATTTTAGCCTACAGACCACTTGGTGCACCAAAGTTCCCCTCATAAGTCATTCACTGTGGAAATGAAAGCATCAGGTTATAAAGACAAGCCAGGCCCCAACCCTTAAGGAAACAGCAAAACCAATAATCCACAGCGTATTTTTTGAATGTCCCTAAAATTTTTCATTTTTGGAAACAAGTAAGTCAACTTTTGAAAGCAAGCCAAATTTCTTCTTGTAATTTAATATCTTGTTCTCAGAATTTCAAGTTTCTAACTTAGTGTCTGCCATCTGATCTCACTTTTGCCTTAATTTTGTTTTCCTACAAAAGGCTACATGATATCAACCCTCTTGAGCTTCCAAATGAGAGAATCTAATGTTATGATATATGACATAGCTTTAAACTGCACCTCCAGATGAGATCCAAATCGGAATAATTAGACAGGCTATGCTGGAAAGGGTTGCGTCTTCTTAGTCTTCATACAGAAAACTTCTATTTATTCTCATCAACTTCATTTCCACAATGAGTCACCATTGGAAGAAAATGGCACCCTCTCAGTTGCTCACAGACATAGCCTTCTAAACTCAGCCTAATGGCCCTTCTCTGCTTGGCCCAGTGCCACCAAGGACTATTGGCTGTCCCTAAAATCAATCCTCTCAGCTACTCTCTAATTTTTATTTAGTAAATTTAGAATTCTATGAAGAACCCTTCTAACCCCTCTCTGGGATGATGTCCAGGAGCCACTTTGCCTAAACAAAGTCATTGATTTTAATGGAACAAATGAGAGAGCCAATTTGTATTGCATGGCACCCTGACAAAGATGAAAAAATGCTAGGACTCATTTGTCCCAAATTCTATCCCTAATTATAATAACAACTCTGCAACCAAAGCAATTTTTCAAAAAGTAAATTAGATCACGTCATTCCTTGGTTAAACCTCTTCCACAGGTTTCCATTAGTGTTAGGATAAATTGCCAAACCTGCTGTACAGCCTGGGAAGTTGTTTTCTAGTTCCTACCTTTCTCACCAGTCTTAATGCACTGCCTCTCTGTGGGATTCTGTGCTCCTCTTTTCTGAATCCCTTTAGTATTCTTCCCTCTTCACAGAAAGCTTCTCATCCCAAAGCCTGCCCTTTCCTTGACTTGTGTGAACCCTTCTCATCTTTCAGAGCTTGGCTTTAATTCATTTCCTTAAAGAAGTCTTTTTTGCTTACATTATGTCTGCTAAAAATTCTATTGCTAAAGCAAATCATATGGCCAGGTCCAAAGTCAGAAGGCGAGGATATATATACTATGATAACATCAGGGGAAAAGTATGGATGTAGGAAAAAGGGAGGAATTGGGGCCAAGGGAGCAATCACCACTCTCCTCTTCCATGTGTGTGCAGGTGACAATTAGGAATGTGACAGCGCTCATCTGGACGTGGTCAACTCACAGAGTTGACTAGTTTGTTTCAGGTTTCTTGACTAGGCTCATCCTCCACCTGGAGCCCTATCATACCCTATAACACCCAAGTAATATCTGGTAAGGTTACTCTTTCCTCCAAAAAACTTAAAAGCTTACTTTTTCTTTGAAATTCCACTGAAATTCAACCTAATGGAATAATTGAATACAGAATGCTAGGGGCAGGTCCTATAGCTGTCCTGAACAAGGAGGCAGCCATGTGCCCGAGAAAGTGATAAACAGCTCTATTGGAGCTATCCTGGGTGTTCTCAACTGCCCATAAGCAAAGTTGACAAAAAAAAAAAAACTATACTCTGATAAGGCCATCCTATAACCCTGCCTGGAACAAAGCCAATCCACAACCACAAAAATGATTTACTCCCTCCTTATGATCTGCATGAGTGACTGCTGCTTCTTTACCAGTGACCACTGAAGTCTTGCCTTAATCCTCCTCCCTCCTAGACAAACGTTATTAAGGTACCCAATTATCAAATTGTCCCAGCTGCTTGATAACAGGCAAGCTGGAAGAGGCCCTGATTTCTTAAATCCTCCTCAGAAGATTTAGCACAAGCTGAAGCCCTCTAACTAGGGCTTCCCAGGAACCTCTTACTAAGGTGCTCCTAATTCTTTTGAGAAATAGATAGTAGCTCTTGTGGCAACAAACTCAATAAACCTAAGTTTGAGTACAGGTGTGTTCTTGGGTGTGTTTGTGGAGTGGGCTTCAACTCACTCTTTCTGGTAACTTACTCCTATTCAAAGGGTTATGTGCTCTCACACAGGTCCGGTTTGAAACACACTGAATTTCACACCCAGCTCAACAGGATAAAGGAGGGTTAAATGATATCACCGTGTGAGTCTAGGATTTACCCAGGGTAAGCAATGTGCTAGGTACTAGACAGATGCAGGAAGCAGTCACTGATAAAGCAAGATGTTCCTCTTTTACAAGTTCTGAATAGAATAGTCGGTAATGTATTCATGAGTGAATTTATTTTCCCATTAGTGCCTAGACTCCAACAAGATAAAGCAAGGTTTCCACAGATAAAGTGGTTTTTATTCCCCCCGCACTAATTCCTTATCAGACTTAAACCTGCACAGAGTAAGCAAAATCCGTTCTTACAGGGACTCAGACTCATTCTTTAGAGTTAGTGTGGCCCAAAATTTCTGGTTCATTTACCTTCACATTTTTTCCAATGAGTATTTTATACTTTCTTAGATGACACTGCTTTCATTTGCAGTCACTGAAGAGTAGGAATGAGCAGTAAATTCTAACTTCTACCAATTTTCTAAATGCCATGAAAATAGCACACTACCATAGTACTACAAGACATGTGCACACCATTGCAGAAACATCATTAATCGTGGTATTATCAGTAATTTGTATATTTCCTTGAAATAAAGCATTATTTGGAAAAAATAGATATGTATTTAGTATCAGCCTGATTACCAGATAAGAAATTTAACTCCTATTGAAATGTTTCCTCGGGTATTCAACTAAAATAGTTGTAGAAGCACCAACCTACCTTTTCAGCATATTCCAAATGCTCCAGTTCTTTAAATGAAGATGGCCATTCTTTACTCAAATAAGGAAGGGAGTAGGTGAGTAGCTGTCAAATATCGATTAAACTTTTGTGAATGTAGAGGTCCGAGCTCCAATTTTCTCACTTGGCTTTTTCTTCTTCCTTTCTTAATTAAAAAGAAAAGGATGCCAATGTGGCAGACAATAGAGCTGTTCTCTCTCTGGACACACAGTCTGTTTGTATTTTCCCACCCTTTGGGCCTCAGGATGGCCAAGAGACTCACTTTGGACAACGAAATTCAAAAAGGTATGTGTGTTAATTCCTTCAGGAGAAAGGCTTTAAATTGCCACTAGAAGACCCCCATATCATCCCTTTCCTCTTGCAATGGTGACACATGAAGCTCCAGGCGTAGGCTTTATCAGCCTGGGTCCTGGGATGGCAAGATGTGGAGTAGAGCCCACCGGCCAACTCATGATGGACATGTGTAATATGAAATAAGCATTTGTTAAGTCACAGATTTTTTAGGGAAGTTTGTCATTACAGCGTAACCTACACCATAACATAGGAGGGCATTTTTGTTGTTAGAAAATAGGGTTTTTTTTTAAACAATGCAAAAGTATATAGGGCTGCACTGTCCAAGACAGCTGCCGCTAGTCATGTGTGGCTATTTAAATTAAACATTAATTAAAATGAAAGATTCATTTCCTCAGTCACATTAGCCACACTTCAAGTGCTCAACAGCTACATGTCATTAGTGGCTACTGAAAGGGACAACACAGACACAGAATATTTCCCTCATTACAGAAAGTGTTATTGGACAGCACTGAAAAGGTAAACATCAATGTACCGAAATCACTGCCCATACCCCTTCACCAACATCTTTAAAGGCAATCATTTCTCTTTTTTTTAAGATTTTATTTATTTATTTTTAAAGAGAGGGGAAGGAAGGGAGAAATAGAGGGAGAGAAACATCAGTGTGTGGTTGCCTCTCATGCTCCCCCAACTGGGGACCAAACCTACAACCCAGGCATGTGCCCTGAGTGGGAATCGAACTGGCAACCTTTTGGTTTACAGAGCAGCACCCAATCCACTGAGTGACACTAGTCAGGGCAAGGCCATCATTTCTTACAAATTGTTATATATTATTCCAGTCCTTCTTTTATCTTATAATACTTTTTTATGGTCTTCCATTATAAATGTAAACACTCAAAATGGCACCTGAGTGTATGATTATCTATGTCTTCTATTTTTCTTGACAGCACACTTGCCAAACAATAGATGATTGGGAGCTCTTTTAAAAGAAACAAGTATCGCAGGTTCGATTCCCAGTCAGGGCACACGCCTGGGTTGCAGGCCACGGCCCCCAGCAACCACACATTGATGTTTCTCTCTCTCTCTCCCTCCCTAAAAATAAATAAATAAAATTTTTAAAAAATAATAAAAGAAACAGGTTTGTGTTCTATTGATCAACTCTAATTTTTTTGAAAAATACCATCAACATCTGCTTTATCTTTATATTTGTTTTTATTTTTTAAAGATTTTTCTGTTGTCCTTTTATTGGATTTTAGATTTCACTGCTAATTTCATTTTCTCTGCTGCTCTAGGAAATGCATTTACAAGTGTGTATATTTTTTCAAGTACTTTTTTGGCTGTATCCCACATTTTGTTTTTTGTAGGACTCTCATTAAATCCTGATCGGTCTTACAATTTGCATTCTTTTCCATGTCATTGCAAGAATAATTTAGCTTATTTTTGCTTTTATTTTGTCACTAATTTCTAATTTTATTACATTCTGATCAGAAAATATGGCCTCTGATTTATGCTTTAAAGAATTTGTTGTGCCCTGGCTGGCATAGCTCAGTGGATTGAGCTCGGGCTGCGAACCCAAGTGTTGCAGGTTCAATTCCCAGTCAGGGCACATGCCTGGGTTGCAGGCCACGGCCCCCAGCAACCGCACATTGATGTTTCTCTCTCTCTCTCTTTCTCCCACCCTTCCCTCTCTAAAAATAAGTAAATAAAATCTTAAAAAAAGAATTTGTTGTCATGTATGTTTGGAAAGAATATTATCTTCAGTCTGTTGATTATGAAAATATATAAAGTTAAGCTTCATAAATGTGCCATTAAATGCTCTAATACCAATGCTTTTGTGTTTTTCATATTGGTTTCTGGGAAGTTGTGTTAAATTTGACAATATACTTAGGAATTTGTTTATTTTTGTTCAGTTTTTCTTGATATAGCTCAAAAATTCCATTGTTCACAGTTTATGTCTTTTTAAGAAACATATTTATTGTCAATATGAACCCTTTTACTACTTTCGACCTTCTATTTTATGTTTAACAATGTTAATATTTCTGCACTTCCATTCTTTCTTTGTTCTTTTTTTCATGTTAGCATTTTATGATCCATCTTTTCCATCTTTTACTTTTTCACTTACTGTTATTTTAAGGCTATTTCTTCCAAAGAGCATAGAGCTGGATTTAAAAAAAATTTTAACTAATCTAACTTTTTCTTTTTCTTTTTTCAAAGTACAGGGTACAGCCAAAAAAGTACTTGAAGAAAAATATACACTTGTAAATGCATTTCCTAGAGAAGCACAGAAAATTAAATTAGCAGTGGAATCTAAAATCCAATAAAAGGACAACAGAAAAATCTTTAACAAGTAGAAAATATAAAGATAAAGCAGATGTTGATGGTATTTTTCTAAGAAATTATAGAGTTGATTAAACAGGTATATTTAATTTATCTACATTTAATGCAGTTATTAATATTCTTCAATTTATTCATGCCATTGTATTTCATTTTTTCTCGTTTTCATGACTTTTCTTGTTTCTTCTTTTTACTTCCTTGCCTATCTATTGCTGTGCTATTAACTGTGTTTTATTCTATTTAATTTTCCTCTCTTAACCTACAACTAGTCTTTTTTTTCTATTTTGATACTTTAGCCCCTTAAATTTTTAACTAAAGTATATTTATAATTATATATTTTAATTTTATTCAATCCATCAGTTTCTAAATCCTCTTCCTGAGCCAAACAGAAATCTCCCTTCCTTCTCTCTCTTTTACCTCCCTTTCAACATCTAGAATTTTAGACCCTAGGTCATATTATTGGTAGTATTTCCAGCTTATTTTTGCATCTATAATCATGTACAATTATCAATATGTTTTTCTGGGTTTTTTGCTTACCACTGTTATTCTTTATTTTTTTTAGTTTTTATATTGCTTATCCTCAGCCAAGGACATTTTTTCATTGCCTTTAGAGAGAGAGAGGAAGGGAGAGAAACACTGATGTGAAAGAGAAACATCAGTTAGTTGGCTTCTGAACATGTCTGGACTGGAGATTGTATACACCCTGACCAGGGATCAAACCCACAACCTAGGCATATGCCCTGACTGGAATTGAACCTGCAAACTTTTGGTTACAGCATGATGCTCCAACAAACTGAGCCACAGTGGCCAGGCACCACTGTTATTCTTGTGCCATGTCTTTTCCCCTCTTGACTCATATTTTTACTCTGTTGGTATCCATCTTTAAGTAATGGGGTTTTTTTAAAGATTTTATTTATTTATTTTTAGAGAGGGAAGGGAGGGAGAGAGAGAGAGAGAGAGACATCAATGTGCGGTTGCTGGGGGCCGTGGCCTGCAACCCAGGCATGTACCCTGACTGGGAATCGAACCTGCGACACTTTGGTTCGCAGCCCTCACTCAATCCACTGAGCTACGCCAGCCAGGGCTTAAGTAATGGTTTTAAAATGCCTCATGAGCCCTGGCATATCCAATAATGTCTTTATTTCTCTTTACACTCTAATGGTAGTTTGCCAGATTACAGGATTCAAAATTCAAAATGATTTCCCCCAAGTTTTTAAAAATACTGGTGAGAGGGAAGGGTAGAAAATACTAATGTTTATCTAGTGTGGGCCACTCCGCCAGCCACTTTCAACATGCCCATTTTTTTTTTACCATCATAACAACTGTCATTTTTTTTTTACCATCATGATAAAGTAGAGGTATTAGTTTGCCTGTTTTACACAACTGGGAACTAAAGCTCAGATATGTGTTGTCTTGCCAGAATGATACAGCAAGTGAGTGGCAGAGATACTGTTAGTTTAATGTTGTTAGACGTGAAAGCCCACACTCAGAGTCTAGACCACTGCCTTCCAATACAAATAGAATGATGGCATATATGTAATTTAAAATATTTAGCAGTCAAATTGTAATAAGCAAAATTAAATAGGTAAAATTCACTCTAATAACATTTTATTTAGTGCAATACTTAAAAAAAAACATTATCACTTTGGCAATGTAATTGGTGTGACAAATTTTTCAAGGAGATATTTGGCTTTTTTTTCTTTTTAAGTCTTTGAAATCTGGTGTGCCTTTTACCCTTATGGCCACCTATTGGGCAGCCCAGCTCTATGCCATGCTGCTTTTGAAAGCAAATCCTTCTCAACAGTGTTAGAAAGGGTCCTATATGGGTGATTTTTTTTCATCCCAGTTTGACATGAGGAAGTCTGGCTCTTCCCAGAAATAACTTTATGGCTCCTTTTTTTTTTTTTTGCTGATTGCAGATACACAAATAATTCCCCCTCAGTCCTCATCCTCATTATGCAGCACAGCCTCTCCTCCTGGTCTTCTCACGGTCAAAAGTCAGAAGTACTTTCTTAAAGCCACTGTTAATCCATTCAAAAAAAGACAATTAAACCTTTCTCCCATTTGGTGCTGGCTATGTGAACATTGCTGTATATGCCTGGCTTCCTTTTCAGACCAATGCCTGGCCCCAGTTCAGACAAGGCTTTTTATCACTCTTGTGACAGCACTGGGGCTACAGCGAGCATTCCATAGCTTTCCTTTATTCAGTCCCCAGGAGTGTTCTGAGAAGGAAATAACACACACACACACAGCAATTTATTTTAAATCTCAGAAGCATCCACCATTTCATATTCTCTTCTGCCAGCATTGCCACCAAAATTAATCTCCAGGCCCCTCATACAAGCACCCCAGAGCCTCATCAGCTCTGTCGCATCAACAACTTAGAGACTGGAGTTTTAAACAATAAAGGAGGATACCTTCCTCAGTGGAAAGTTGGACAGGTTGGCAGGCTAGGCAAATGGAGACGGGATATCAGCATTTGGGAGCTCCAAATGGCAGCTTGACTTACGTGACAGTCAGCAGAGGAGGGCTGTTAAAAACCAAGCCAGAAACCCTTGGGATCAATATATCACAGCTCTGTCTTACTTAAGAGTTGTATGATCTTGGGCAAGTCACTTAATCTCTCCACTCCTTATTCCCTTCAACTCAACAGCTTACTCCATGGGGCCGTTAGGAAGATTAAAGGATATGATGTGTATAAGATTCAGTATATGTCCCCCAATAAAAGCTAGTTGCAAAATATTTTAAAAGAGTTTATCTTTGCATCTTTATTGAGGTCTAATTAACTGATGGAGTGAGATAATTTAAAGTGTACAATGTGATGATTTGACATATGTATACGTTGTGGAATGATTGCCACAATCAGGTTAATTAATGCAGTCATCACCTCACATAGCTGCTGAGTGTGTGTGCATATGCGTGTGTGGTGTGAAACACCTAAATTCTAATTTCTTAGCAAATTTCAAGTACCTAATACAATCTTATCAACTATAGTCACCATGCTGTACATTAGATCCCCAGATTTATTCATCTTATAGCTGAAGTGTGTACCCTTCAACCAGCATCTCCCCATTCCTTCACCCACTCACCCACCCCAAACACCTGCCATTCTACTCTCTATTTCTACGAGTTTGGCTTTTTTCCCCCTTAGATTTCATGCATAGTAAAATCATACAGTATTTGTCTTTCTCTGGCTAATTTCACTTAGTATAATGTGTTTTTTAAAAAATGTTGATACTAAAGCAATCAATCACCTTCAGGCTTTGGTTCCAGTGCTGGCTCTACTGCTTACTAGGTTTGAGACCTTGGACATGTTTCTTACTTTTCTAAGACTTACTTTCCTTGACTCAAAGCTGATAGAGTCAAGGTCTAGGTCTCACAAGATTATTGTTAGAATCAAACAACACATGTTAAATAACTTTGCACAACATGAGCCACACATTGAGCACTGCTCTTGATATAGTGGATTGATGTGATTTATAATGACGGTATATCCATCATAATGTTTTAAGAAGTAAAGATTAATTCGAATGGACTTTCCTGGAGGCACATTGATCCAACACACCAGCATACTTCAAATTCATACAGATACAACATCAATAATCAACTGGTGACCTTTGCACAGAAAGGCATTTCATTTATTTCGAAGGGAACTTATTAGGATTCTCCTAGAAGACACCTGAGACCTTTAAGACAGGGTGATTGGGAAGGTGTGTACAGTGTAACGCCTGCATGCCCGTAGCAGTAGTTAGGCAGCCTGCTGGAGTCCTTAGTCTACCTGGTGTTGCCCTGTCCAGGTTCTCTATCCTCACACTGCACTGTTTGCATCCCTCATAGCTGCCCTCTGAGTGGTTTCTGCTCACATTGCCGAAGGTGCACTGCACCCGGACCCTTAGCTCCCGACTTAGCATAATCCCTTTGCTCTCTTGCCTGAGCCTGCTTGGCCATTAGCACCATCAGGGCCCTGGGTAGATTTTCCTTCAGCCTCCTTAATGACCAAATGGTATTTGCTTCAGCAAAGCAAAGCAGGACCCTTATTACCAGGGCATCAGGAAAGCGAGGTGAGGCTAGGGGACCAGAGAAATCTCAACTTTTTGGCTTAAGTTAAATGTGTGCTGCAAATGAGCAAAAGCTGAAATGTGGCAACTGATTTAAATCCATCTACACAGTGGTCCCTGTTTTCTGTTGCGCCCAGGATCTCCAAAAGAGTCGATGCCATTAGCCATGAAAATGTCCCTAGCAGAGGAGCAGCTTGTTAGAGGACGGTGACAGCAGGATGTACATAAAGGCTTGATGAAAAGCAGGCTCCTCAAAACAAAGGGCTTCCCCTGGGAAATTAGGGTTGGCAAGCTCAGGAGCACACTCCATATGCCTTGTCTACCATCATCAGCCACAGCCACCTGTGACAAAATGTCCCCACCTCCTAATGTGCCTCAGGGCTAGGATCACCCCAGCTGTTGGCTTCTTTGTTCACATCTCCCCATTTGTAATCTCATTTTCACTCTCTCTTCTCCTGCTTCTTGTTCACTTAATTATTCATTTGACAAACGTCTCTTCAGCGCTGCGAGATACCATGTTCTCCCCATTTCTCAAAATCGCCTTCCTGGTCTACCTGCAAAAAAAATCATGTAGGCTAATGATGAAAATGTGTACCCTGGGCCTGTTTCCAGCTCTCGTGAATGTGTAGAGCTCAGAGACTTGAATTTGTGATAAGCCTTCTAGGTATTATTGTGATACCTAGGCAAGTGCATAAAGCATTCAGATGGAATTCCCTAGCCACGGGGCTCCCTTCAGCTTTGCCTACTCTCCTCCTATAGCAGAATCCCCTTCCAGCATCAATCAAGCCTACACAGCACTCAGTCCCTCATGCCATCAATGAGACAAGGTAACACTAGCTGCTTTAATGGGTACATCCCCCAAATTTTGTGGCTTAACACAATAATGGTGTACTTCTCACTCATATAAAATTTCAGCACAGTCATGCAGCATTTTGCAAACTGGTCATTGAAGCCCCAAACACTTTGCATCTTCTGGCTGCATTATCTTCAAGGTGTAGCTCCCAAGATTTCCTCCATGGGGTGCCCTCCTTCCCAACCTGTCAGAAAACGAATATGGAGGACCACAGCGGAGGTTGTCATGAGTCAGGCCTGAGTGTGACGCTTCCCATTTCTGTCTACATTCCACCGCTCATACTCTGTCACATGCCCACACCTAACCTCAAGAAATGCTGGGAAGCAGTCTACCCATGTGCACAGAGCAGAGTATTTCAAAGAAACGTTAGCAGTCTGTACTTCATACAGTTCATTCAAAGAAAAAAAAATTTTTGAGCACCAAGTGATACTAGCCATAAGTCTGCAAACCATGAAAAACTACCAGACTTGAGACTTGAGACCTTCATTCAAATGGTCTGAAACAGTGATGTTGGCATGATATTTGCAAAACGACAGAAATGAACCAGTCTAATCAATTCAGCTCTCTGTAGCCTTCTGGGATCATGCTGGACCCTAAAGGTAATTTGCAGCTTTATTATAAAACTCAGGACAAGAAATCTCATGTGATCTCCAGATGGCTTTAAAAAACTGACCAGCTAGAAATCTGATGGTAGTTAATCTGTGCACTAGGATGGAATATTCTTGACAGACAGAAGCTTTCCAGTGAGGCCTGGTCACCAAAAGTGTTTAGTCAAGGGTCTGTTATACTGACAGCGATCCCATAGCAACCCCAAAGCCCAGAACTTTGAAGGCTGTTACAAAATGAATGAGCAGATACAGCAATCCGGAAGAGTCAAAACTCATTATCTGAGCCTCTTTACTCTGGGGCTATAAAAGAATGAGCAGAGAAGTGAGATCTTGTGATTCAGTGATTTAAAAAGGGAGAGAACCTGCCCCAGGTGACTCTTAATCATGAGATGGACAGTTGGTAACAACGAGGAAGGCACCAGGGTACTGTTATTTGATGACATTACAAACTGGACTCCTCTGGGATGAGTCTGTTTATATTTTCCCTGGACTCAAAAATATGCTACAGCTCCATTTTGGCAAGAAATGAAAGAAAGGGGCTTTAGTTAAACCCCAGCTGCAGAGCACATGTGTACAGATTAACAAACCATGCTCCACAGCTATACTTTTGCCAGAAATGCAGAAATAGCAAAACATAATTAAATCCTCAGACACACATAAATCGGCATTGCCAGCTACTTAATTTCTTGGTCAACCTCTGATTTCAAGAACGAATGGTCCTTGGACGCAGAGATGTATTAGACAATGAGGTGGCGCTGCAACCCCTCCACAATAATTCCTGACATTTGCAAAGAGCTCTGCCATTTTTAAAAATATATATATTTATTTATTTTTAGAGAGAGGGGAAGGGAAGGGAAAGAGAGGGACAGAAACATCAATGTGTGGTTGCCTCTCACACGCCCCCTACTGGGGACCTGGCCCGCAACCCAAGCATGTACCCTGACTGGGAATCGAACCAGTGACCCCTTGCTTCACAGGCCGGCACTCAGTCCACTGAGCCAAACCTGCCAGGGCAAGAACTCTGCCATTTATACAGCACTTTCATTTCATTTAATGTGGTGGTTATAATGAAATCAGAAATAATGAAATCAGAAAAAAGTGAGAAGTAAAATTTTATCTTTTTCATCATCTTTGTCATCACCAGCATCATCACCATAATCTACAACATTTCCATTTCATATATGTATTGGTCCTTAATACTGTTTGCTGGAAATGTACCCTTATTATTCTCCGATTCCAAAACATCAAAGAAAATAGGCTGAGTTGGGCTCCATTCAACATGCAGTAATTTTCTAAGTAAAAGAGATGAGAAGAAAAAGTCAAAGTTAAATTGGGAATTTGAAGGATTATAAAGAAGTTATGAACAACTTTGTCCCCTTGCTGAGCTGCAAAGAATTTCTTACTCTTATAATGACGTATTCAAGAAAATGCAACATTTATGAAGCAGACATAGCACGCACTATAATTATGTGCTATATGGAGGTCAGAGGTAAGAAGTCAATCCAGTTCACAGTTCAGAGGAAGTCTCCTGTGCAGACACACAATTCCTAGGCGTCACGTGGTCCTGGCCTGCTTTCCCAACATCATCTTCTATCCTTTCTCAACATGGTACAACCGTGTGAGCTGACTTCTATTTTCTGAGTGCAATACATTGTGTTGTACTCCCCTCCCTCTGAGAACTTCAGACTTGAGACCTTCATTCAAATGGTCGGAAACAGTGATGTTGGCATGATATTTGCAAAATGACAGAAATGAATCAGCCTACTCAATTCATTCTCTCTCCACCCCAGCTCTCTGCAGCCTTCTGGGATCACACTGGGTACAATGTTGTCCCCATTATCGAACATTTCTTTCCTCCTTCTCTCTCTGCCTTTTCCACATTAAAAATCCAGTTCAAGAACTCCTTTCCCGTACACCCTCATCTCTGTATATATAGTATAAACGATCATATTTTGCTGCAATCATGTGTTTATGTATCTTTGTCTTCTACTAGATTAAGAACTCTTTGAAAGGATGTCTTATTTACCTCTATGTTCCTAGTACCAGCATAGTGTGGTAGGCATTTGAATAATGCTGCTCAATGAATAAAAAAGTAAACCAGGCCACACTTTTCTTGTATTGCAGTATTACACACAAGCCAGCCAACTGCACTCAAACATGGTGGCTGTTTAGTAAAGGTTTTGATAAAGAGATCCAAAGGATCGTGCTTGCAATTAGGGCTTACTCAGTTCTGATGGCCATTTGACAGCCAAAAATTTCAGACAACTGTGCTAGGATCCTTCATAAATGGATCGTGTCAGTGCTAATATAAACAGGTGGTGCTCTTAAATGAGGAGAAATTGTTTGAATTACAGTGATTGCCTCATTCCTGTGAATTCCCTCAGCAGTAACACAATCTGTTCACCCAAAAGGGGCTTCTGAAAAGCATCCCACATTGCAGAGCTCTGCTTGATATGATGAATAAATTCACCCAGAAGCATCTGTTTAAGGTGCAGTTTCTACAAGGAGGCAGTGATTTATTTAAGTGTAATGAATTACATGGAAGTATTTCTCTGTTACCCAAATGTTGTCTGACATTTGAAAACCTCCTGGTTTCCCCAAAGAATATACAGCAACTATAGTGGAAAGGGGGGAGACAGACAAGGGTTAACATTTACTGAATGCCAAATAGTGCTTATGCTTAAATGTGTTATTTTATTTCATTCTCATGATAACCATTTGTAATTTTCTGAATGTGTCATTCCCTTTCTTGCCTCTATTGTTTCACATATCTTTTTATCCTCTTCTCCATATAGCTTAAATGTTGCTGGTCCTTTAAGCCACAGATCAGGTGTCATCTCTTCCAAGAGCCCATCTCCATCTCTCTCCACATCCTGTACACACCTCTATCACATTGCAATGCAGTTTTGCAAATCTTGTCTATTCTTGTTAGTGGACTAGAGGAGCCTTGCAAATAGGGTCACTGTCTTTTGTATCTCTAGCAACTGAAACAGGAGGTCTTCCTGAGCCTGGCCTTGGAAATGTTTGTCCAATGAATTTATACTTGTACATCTCTTCTGGGTGTTCTTAGCCAAAAATCGTGTCCCCTTTCACAGCACTGTGATGGTTAATTTTATGTGTCAGCTTGGGTGGGCCATAGGTAGGATGCCCAAGCATTTGATTAAACATTATTCTGGGTGTGTCTGTGTTTCTGAATGAGATTAACATTTGGATGGGTAGACTGAGTAAAGCAGATTGCCCTCCCTAATGTGGCTAGGCCTTTCCTATCAGCTGAAGACCTGAATAGAACAAATAGGTGAAATCTCTTGCAAGCAAGGCAGACTTCTGTCTCACCACTTTTGATCTGGGACACCAGTTCCATCCCCCTCACCCCCTACCCACCTCCCCTACCCCTGCCCCCCACCCCAGCCTTTAGGCTTGAACTGGAACTTTGGCTCTTCCTAGGTCTCAAGCCCACAGGTTTATGGACTGGACTATAGCGTCAGCTTTCTTGGTTCTCCAGCTTTCAGACTCAAACTCAGACAAGAACTCCATCACCAGCTTTTCTGGGTCTCCAGCTTGCTGACAGCTTCTATAATCTTGTGAGCATACACACATTTACACACACACACACACACACACACACACACACATTGTATTGGTCCTATTTCTCTAGAGAACCCTGAGTACTACGCATGTCTTTTATGGAGGTACATTCTTGAAGTCTACCCTCCATATTTTACCAAAATCACAGATTATGAATTAGAATCATTAGTTTAAAACTTTTGCCCCAAATCTTCGGGCAAATAGTGCAAAAAAAGTTATCTGTAGAGAACACTGAGCACTTGGCTACCTTGGAAACATATTAACTTATGTTCATTCTTTATATGACTCAGGCATTTAGACTCATGACTACAGCATTATTTCACTTCAGCCTATTCTCTAGCATGCCAAAGAGCTAAAACAAAATTTTAAAACCGCCAAAACTATCTTCAAAATGCTACTTGCTTGATCTGTCAAGTAAGCATTATATGATAGATTTATGAAGTGCAGTGTCACCGAGAATTCTTAATTTTTGTGGTAAATTGTACTTTCCACTTCACAGCACCTCAGTATACACAATTCCCAGTATCACTGCATCAGTGCCCGTGAGGAGTCAGATAACATAGCCATGGCGTGCATGTTAATGAGGTTTCCACAGCTGGCTCATCTTTCCTTTTTCATTCACTTGCAGGGACTTACAGAGGGTTCCAATTTCTTGACTTTAAAACCTGCACTGTTTTATATCCATTAGTTTGATACAGGCTGGCATCTCTGGAGAGACAAGAGACTATTCATCATCAAGGATCCCCTTTCTCTTTAAATGATTTTCACCTTGACTTCTAATTGTAATGCATTGGTTTTATTGTTCTAACATCTCTCAAATTACCTGTGCTTTGTTAACTGAGCAGGATCTTGTTATCTTCCCTTCACCTTTTAACCATCAACATTGGCAAATCTAATTCTTAGACCTTTCTCTCAACAAAATTAGATAATCTATGTGTATTAGTCAGACTTTGGCTATAAAAACATAAACCACTCTAGGTATTTTAAACAGGAAGGGATTTGCCATAGGGGATTAGAGGCCTAGACAACTCCTGGAAGGGTCGGAGGAATGAAAGTCAGGGAGACTGATCAAAGAGTACAGGAGTCATGGCAACTGCCACCAATGACCTCAGATGCCTGCCGTGCTAACATGACCAATTTTCAAAGGTGCATCTATGACTACTGTCACTGTCCTTCAACCACCACTGGAAGATAATGGCTTTCCAAATTGTGGCCTCATTAACAGAATGAAACTGGAACCCTGATAGTAAGGAATCTGGGAGATATTTCTAATCTTTCAGCTCTGGCAGTACAGGGGAGAGCTAAGAAGGGCTAGCATGCTACTCAGTATCCATAGAGAGTATTTGATATAATATGTGAACATGCTCGGTAAAACTCTAAAGTTCCAAGACTGCAGAGCCAAGAGCTCTGTCAGTATGGATAACGACAAGATTTAAGCAAAAGCATTTGGTTGTAGTAATCGGGCAGAAATGAATGAGTGGGGAGTGGGACAAGGAACAAGGAAAAAGCCCATATCACAGTACATTTTCACAGTCACTGCTGTGTGAAATGTGGGCTCCATTTCACCAGAGAAGCAGAAAAAAAGGACCCCCCTAAAGATGGGAGTTTGGAGCATGCATATATTAGCGTCCTTCCTTCATAGTGAGGGTAGTCCCTGGGCCACCCTTGTCATATTTCTGGGATGTGCTCCTACAAGGGTCTAGTGAGCTTCCAAGGTATTGGAAGAGATTTGGAAGAGAATGCAGAAAGATGTGTGCTTGAGGTGGGGCCTTGTGAATGCATGCTGAATCTAGATTTGCAAGGAATTGCTCATCTCAGCTACAGCCGAAATCAGAGGTAGGCCAAGTGGATAGGACACAGGTATCAGAGACATCTTCCTTAAGACATCAGCCAAAGGTTTCTGTTCCCCTGAACTTCATCACTGGTTTCTTCCTGAAAGAGCAGCCATCTCCAAATCCACTTCCTCACCTACCATTTGATTTCAACCTACTGCCATTTGTTTTCAGCCTACAGTGATCAAATTTCAAACTTAGGAAGCTGCGTTACAGTTTGACTATTGTATTGGTGACTGGCAAATCAAATGGTCACTTTGCAGTTCTTGTGTTTGGGAGTTGTCAGTATAAAGGTGGCATTTACACCATGGGGCTGGATAAGACCACCTAAAGCCTCATGGATCATAAGGAATGTGGTGTGCAAGAGCAAGCCATGCTGCTTACAAGAGAACAAAGAGACTGGACACCCTAGGAAGTGATTCTCTGAGTGTGCCACTTAGCCCCAATATTTGTTTTCCCAACCTATAAAAAAAGCATGACATCAGAAGCTATTCCTTTGTATTTTGGGGACTTTTCTGTTTCCCAGAATCTCCAAATACTTTGCTAGAAAATTATCTTGCGCTTTCAACAGCAACCATCAGAGCAGTAATACCTTGCAGCCAGTAGACCACAAGACTGTTAGATCAATGAGTCATGGACTCTCTGGTGGGAAGAGGGACCACAAGAGGTGACTAAGGGAAGGGCAGCCAGTCATTGCAGGTTTGCTCTACTTTTTAATCTGCCATGGGTTTGGTCTCAGTCCCATTCCTTCCTTTCTCTCTCTCTCTCTCTCTCTCTCTCTCAAAACTCTGTGAGAATATGTTTTCTTACTTCTTTCCCACCCATTTTCATTATCCCAATGCGGCCTTTCCTTTTTATGGGGCAAGTGGGAACACCTCTAACTCTAACTTTAGGTCACCATTAAAATATTGTTTGAAAACCATTTTATCACCCCGCTGCACCACCATGTGAGTTATGACTGTGTTCAAGTTCATTATTTGGATAGGAGCTAAAAATAATATTAATTGGAAAGAGGATGACACATACCAGTATGTACAATATAGTATGATGGATATACAATAGATCAATACTATGATATATCAAGATTTTAATATAAAATTAATTGAACAAATGAACCCACAGTGTGGGTGCTTTTCAGGATGGTACCAGGGCCTTTCTGTAACCTTCCCTGATCGTGGCTATGCCTTTTTATCCACAGGAAGGATGAAAACAGGACAGAAATGAATAATTTCTATGAAACAGCCTGAAGTCAATCATATAGAATCATGTTTGGAAAATGTGTCAGAAAAGACAAAATGATTTACCTTTGTTTCCCTTCTCTACCTGGCCACTTTGCTCCTCCTTCAAGACCCTTCTCTCTGCAGGCCTGACAGTAAAAGGCAGTTATGCGCACCATCCTCCACACCAGGGTCTTTCATCCTTGGCACTACTCACATTCTGAGCCAGGGTTCTTTGTGGTAGGGGCTGTCATGCACGTTGTAGAATCTTGAGCAGTATCTCAAGCCTCTACTTACTAGAAGCAAGTAGTGTCCAATGGTGACAACCAGAAATATCTCTTGACATTGCCAGATATGCCCTGGAGGGGGATTATATATGCTCCTAGCTGAGGGCACCTGCAGGCCCAAGAAGTCAGTGAGCCCAAGAGGAACCCAGACGGTTCCACTGCAGGCTGCAGGGTGGAGAAAGGGCTGCTGGATTAAACGTTCATTGTCATCACGGAATTTAAATGATTGCCTGATGAGGTTACAACCCAGATCAATAACTGAAACAGAATTTAGGGGCACATATTTCTCAGCATAGAGGGCATGGCTGAGAAAGCCCTTCTTATTATTTAAATAGAGCCTTCAGCCAAAAGCATTTCTGGATAGCCAAGCCCTATAAACAAATCTCGGGTTACCTGAGAGGAAAAAATCAGCTGAGGTGCCAGTTCCCTGCTGTGTTCACACATCTCCTTAAGCTTTCATTTTACCTTGAGCAATAACAAGCTGATGCCAGTCCATTTGTGACCTGTTAATGTGGTGTATTTTCATATTTATCTGCTTTTATGTTATCTATGGCCTCTTTGGGAGTGCTCCCTGATTGCTCTCCAATCATTTCCCGCCCCTTTTCAAGAACATTAGGTATTAATTCAAGCTTGTCAAATCTTATACGATATATTCCATTCAGGAGCTAATACCTCATCAACCTTACCTGGCACTGGAAAATTCAATTTCTCAAGATACCAGCTGTTATCCTAGAGACCTTGCATATCTGTTAGGAACAGCTAATAGGAAATGTTCTTCCTGAAGTCTTTGTTTTTTTTCCAGTCAGTAAAGTTCTATGAATTGTACAGAAAGTATACCACAATAAATCTTAAATAATAAATAAAATGAACACATTCACAGCATACTAATTTAAGTTCTTTCTTGTAATCATTCCAAATAACAAATAAAATAAAATACAACACATCTATGCAAGTTACAGGATTTTTAAAAAGCCATTTTTTGTGAAGGTCGTTGATGCTTAGTTTCAAAAAGAAGTTTCAACTGGCATTGTCTTTGAAAGGCTGGAGGCACATTATGTTGGCTACCCAATCAACATCGTTTTTGTTTGTTTTAATGGTTTACCAATGCTGAAAAACCCATCTATAGAGACATATTATGGCAAATGGAATTGAACTTCCATAGATCAGTTTACAAAGGGAAGATTGTCTTCTCTTAAAGACGTCAGAATTCCCCAGAGCTTTCTGAGTTTAAATATTGTTGTGAAAATATTTAACTTTTACCTGGAGCTATGAAAATATATGTGAGATCTATAGATGGCAGAGTTACAAGTACTGCTAATACTTCTTTAGTTGCCTGCATTCCTAAAGGAAAGAAATGCTCGATTTCAGTTAGAGGTTAGTGAAAATAAAGAGTTTTTTTAAAGTTAAATTTACAGGTCTTTCTATCCATAGACTCTAAGGTTAAGAATTCCTGTTCTAGTCCTGGCTGGTGTAACTCAGTGGATTGCGTGTCAGCCTGTGAACCAAGGGGTCACTACTTCAATTCCTAGTCAGGGCACATGCCCGGGTTGTGGGCCAGGTCCCCAGTTGGGGGTGTGCGAGAAGCAACCAATTGATGTATCTATTGCACATTGATGTTTCTCTCCCTCTATTCCCCTCTCTCTAAAAATAAATAAAAGAATTCCTGTTCTAATGGACTACCATATTCTATTGTAATATGAAAGGAACAGCAAGGCACAGGCCCAAAACATTTCAAAGACCATGTGATTCAGATTTCCATCCAGCATCTGTTCACGTCTTTGAGATCATTTACTCATCTTCCCCATCATGCATTCAGCCTTGACTCAGCCTTGACCTCAGAGACTCCTTACTTTTCCCCAAATACTATCCTGCCTCAGGGCCTTTGCACTTGATCTCCCTGCCTTAAAGAGGGAAAAAGCTGCCTTCAGATTTCTGCATAGCTAGCTCTATCTTCATCTTCAGATTCTGGCTTAAATGTCACCTTCTCATTAAGCTTTCCCTGACTTGACATTTAGTATCTGTGCTGTGACAGTTGATTACAGCATGCCTAGAATTAGCTGAAATTTCTGTTGAAATAAGAAATTTGGGAGTTCCAGCCAAGATGGAAGCATAAGTAGAAATGCTTAGCTTCCTCACACAACCAAAAGAAGGGTAACAACCAATTTAAAAACAATATACAACCACAACTGCCAGAATATCAAACTGCATGGAACTCTGACAACCAAGGAGTTAAAGAAACATTCACCCAGACTGATAAGAAGGGCAGAGACAGGCAGTGGGGGGAACAAACAGGACCCAAGCCAAGGTGGCAGACTATGTGGGCGAGGAGGGACTGGCTGATCAGGAGACTAAAGACTGAAAACCTCTAGCTGTAAAATACTGTGGGGGTCATGAAAGCAGGAGAAACTCCCTGTCTCACAAGAGAGTTCATTGGAAAGTGGGGCTAGAGCAGAGTGAGCCAGCAGCACTGTTCCCTCTCTGACCCCTTCCTCACATACAGTGCCACAATGCAGCAAAGTGGGTTGTCCGACCCTGGCAAATACCTAAGGCCCCACCCTCTTACAACATAACAGGCATGCTGAGACAAAGAAATATGGCTCAAATAAAAGAACAGATCAAAACTCCAGAAAAATAGCTAAGCAACGAGGAGATAGCCAACATTAGATGCAGAGTTCAAAACACTGGTAATGAGGATGCTCACAGAAATGGTTGAGTATGGTCACAAAATAGAGGAAGAAGTGAAGGCTATGCAAAGTGAAATACAGCAAAATATACAGGGAACCAACAGTGAAGGGAAGGAAACTGAGACACAAATCAACCACTTGGAGCAGAAGGAAGAAATAAACATTCAACCAGAACAGAAGTAAGAAACAAAAATCCAAAACAATGAGGAGAGGCTTAGGAACCTCCAGGCCAACTTTAAACGTTCCAACATCTGAATCATAGGGGTGCCAGCAGGAGAAGAGGAAGAACAAGAAATGGAAAACTTATTTGAAAAAAAATAATGAAGGAGAACTTCCCCAATCTGGGGGAAAAAATAGACTTCCAGGAAGTCCAGGAAGCTCAGAGAGTCCCAAAGAAATTGGACCCAAGGAGGAACACACCAAGGCACATTATAATTACATTACCCAAGATTAAAGATAAGGAGAGCATCTTAAAAGCAGCAAGAGAAAAGGAGACAGTTACCTACAAAGGAGTTCCCATCAGACTATCAGCTGATTTCTTAAAGGAGATCTTGCAGGCAAGAAGGGGCTGGAAAGAAATATTCCAAGTCATGAAAGGCAAGGACCTCCATCCAAGATTGCTCTATCCAGCAAATCTTTCATTTAGAATGGAAGGGCAGATCAAGTGCTTCCCAGATAAGGTCAAGTTAAAGGAGTTCATCATCACCAAACCCTTATTATATGAAATGTTAAAGGGACTTATCTAAGAAAAAGAAGAAGATCAAAAATATGACCCGTAAAATGACAACAAACTCACAACTATCAACAGCTGAACCTAAAAAACAAAACAAAACAAACAAACAAACAGAAACAAACTAAGCAAACAACTAGAACAGGAACAGAATCACCGAAATGGAGATCACATGGAGGGTTAACAGCAGGGAGCGGAAGCAAGAGAGGGAGAATAAGGGAAAATGTACAGTGAATAAGTGGAATAAATGGTAGGTACAAAATAGACAGGGGGAAGGTAAGAATAGTATAGAAAATGTAGAAGCCAAAGAACTTATATGTACAACCCATGGGCATGAACTAAGGGGGGATGCTGTGGGAGAGAGTGCAGGGCAGAAAGGAATAAAAGGGAGAAAAAAATAGGACAACTGTAATAGTATAATCAATAAAATATACTTAAAGAGAAATCCCTCTGTATGGCACTGACCCCTGGCCAAGTCATGAAATCTATTAATTAATAGTTTTGCAGTGTAACCATGGGTTTGAGGAGTCTGGGGAGGTTGGTACCAGCTTGTCAGCTTTGTTTATTGGTAGCAGTGACATTGATGATCTACATCTGGTCAGGGTGAGTCTCTCAGAGGTCTCTTTTGTTAAGGCCAGTTACATAGCAGGGACATGCATACATACATACTAGAAAAATATTATAAACCCCAGCCAAGACTGCATTTTGGGTTCCCTGTTTCCCAGGGGTACTGTATACATGTCTCTGGCTTCTGAACAGAAAGCAAGAGTGCATCCTGCCACAGCCCCTACTGGCAGAGGACAATAGAGCCCCATCCCAACCTCTCCAGATCCTTTGCTATGAAAATCTTTGGCTATAATGCATGTCTTCACTTTAATGCTCTTTATCATATCCTTTTCCTGTAACAAACTTCAGATTTGTAAGCATTATCATTGAGAGTCCTATGAGTCTTTTTTAGCAATCAAACCCCATTAGTGCACAATCTTTCCCCCAACAAACCCCCCCTTGTTTCTATGGCACTTAGCACCATCTGACATTAATATGTATATTATTTATTTTGTTCACCACATTAACCTATTTGTTTATTATCTTTGTTTATTATGTTACTGTCCTTCCACAGGGGAGGTCCAAGAGGGCAGGGTTTCTCGTCTATTTTTTTTTAACTGCAGTATTTCTGGATCATAGCAGACCTCCTGCATTTATTATCTGATGAATAAATGAATGGATTGAAGAAAGAGGCAGAGTAGAAAAATCACTTAGAGTTCAAGGCTGTTTTGCCCCAGCTCAGAGACTGAAAATCAATACACAGCAGCTTAGAAAGATGGACAATGATAAAGAGTGTGTTCACCTGCTGATTATACTCAAGTCAGTTATCATAAGGGACAGAGATATTAACTGACAGTCGGCTGCAACAGGAATTGATGCACCTAATCTACATTGACTCGGAGACCAAAAACTGATGCCCACGAAGGGCCGCGAGTGGTGAAGAGCATCACTTTCTGACAGCTATTCCAGCCTCTGAAGGCAATCAGAATCACCCAGATGGGGCATCTCTTTTAGTTTTCTTAATACTTTCAGAAGTGTTTGTGTTTCAGGGACTTTGTTCAAGGGGCAGAAGAACAAAATGGCTGGCAGCTGGCAAACACCATGGGGCTTGTCAGTCAGGGACATTAGCACTGAAGTTTAGGGATCTAAAACTTTGACAAGGGGCTGTTTTGATTACGCAGTGATACAGAGGTTTGACTTAACACTGGCAACATTAATTTGTAAATGCTTCAGTGTCTGGCCTCCCATATGCACTGCTGATATAGAAACACAGGTTAACTTTTGCCCACCCCTGTACAACACAGTGTTGTTAATATATAGTTACTATGCTGTACATGACATTTTTAAGTGCCAAAATGATGATATCCTTTCAGAGGAGAAAGGATTTCATCCTTTTCTGCAGTTTTGTCTGGGCTTGGAGAGTTTGCTGACGTCTTGTTTCTGTCTTTCATTCAATGTCTTATTGTTTGAACTTTGGGAGGGGTGGGTAGTTGAGAAGACAAACGGTAAAACGCACAGCCCTATACATTTGCTTTTGAGTTGGTTGGGAAGAACCTGGTGCCTACTTGTTTATCTACAAGTTATTGGGCAGGCAGGCAAAGCGGTGGGTGACACATGATTTGTCCAAGACTTAAATAGTCAATAGTTAGAAGAACTGGAGATAGAGGGAAGATCTTTCCCTCAATGGGCCCCATGCACACTACAATACCATGTTCTTTCCACAATTCAGTACTGCCAGAAGAAAAACTGCAGTAGTCAGAAGTCACATACAATTTATCTGCAGTGACCAGATGAATCACATCAAATTAGACAGCTTCCCCTCAGCTTGCGTTCACGAAGGTGAAGAACAGGTAAAAGCGACTATCATAGAAACATGTCCCTTAACTCTCCTCACCAGCAGATATTCTTCCGAAGCTGTTGACAGGGGCCAGCCTTGTTGTATATGGTCTTACCATTCTTAGAAGGCAGCAGTAGCTGCAGCCACTATGCTGGCTCCTAAAAGCCAATTGTGTGCATTTGTGTCCAACTCTGCATTCAATGGCGCCAGGTTGGTGGCCTGATATTGGCCACTGTGGGCATACTTACACCACAGAAATTAGTCAATACTACAGATCCGATTTTTGTATTTTACTCCTGGAGATTTGGATGTTAAGTATTTACCAGCATACCCCTACTCAAAAGTTATTATTGTACATGCCAAGGTAGACAAAATTGCAATCTCATTATGTTGTCTCCACTAGTCAGATAAAGTGTTTGTTACAGTGGGTCCTCTACATTGAAAGTAGCGACAGATAAAACAGTGAGTGTCTCATTATTCCACATCGGGAAAACAAGCCTCTTCACTAATTTCTGAGTCATTCTTTTCATGAATAACAAACTAATTCAGAGAAGCTAATTAGTCCATGACTCTCCACTTAAAGACGAACTTTGCCCCTATGACAAGCCTAAGAAGATGGTTTACAGAAGGAATTTGTTTTTGATGACTTCTTACAGCACAGTACAGTGGGAAGTCTCACATCAGACTAAAGTTTTTCTCTGTCCTCAAGTAGCTGTCTCCAGTCCTGACCTAGAGTGGAAATCACATGAGACACAGAAATTCATAGCCCAAGGAAAACTATCTGCCAGCCTCATTTAACAACCAATTTGGCATCACCACCACTCGTGGGATTCATAGCAGAACAGCTGCCTTCAATCCACAGTGTATTGAACTAAAGACAGACAAGTGCTTATTCATTAATCGGAGGGAGAGGAGTCACCATTGACCAGGCATGGGAAAGAGAGTGCACTACATACAGCCTTGGAACCTGAGAAATCAGGATCCCCACTGATCAAAATCTTTCCAAATCTCTGGTGTCGTGTTTTTGCTATACCTGGTACTAGTACATGTGTTTGGTTTTTTTCCTCTCTTTTTGCTGCTAAATCCCCAAGCAGCAGAATGTATTTTCATTAAACCCAACTAACATAGGAAGTGACTGGATCAGAAGAACTTATTAACGAGCCACAGGGCACAACAGGGCCTATTTCCATCAGTAAAAGTTGGTAGCTAGGAGCTGTGCCGAAATTTGTTTCAAGTTTCTTCCATCACTGCACTTTGACAGGTCCAGGGCATAAGTGATAGAACCACATTTTAAATACATTTCTACAAACACCACAGTGAATATCAGGTCTGGAAAAATGCAAGAAGGAAAACAGCCAAGGAAATGCTCTAGTTAATAAGAATCTCCCAAGGAAACCATTCACACCTTGAATGCTCACTCTTAAGCTTTGTCTGAGAGGATCCCTAGCCTACCTTTGGGTGGTAAATAATCCCGGTGGTTCTTGCTGTTCGAGTGTCAGTCCTCCGTTACAACTGAAAAGTATCTGTTATGGAAAGTGTTCCTGCGGACTCTGCTGCAGCTGGGTTGGTGCTGTCAGCGGTCTTCCCAAGAGTAAAGACTGATTTGCATTTGTGCTGCTCCCTCCATAGTCTTCTCTTCTTATGACAAAGGGCATTAAGGACTATTGGCCTAGGGAACACATCTTACCTGAAACCCTAGAAGAGATGAGACAATGGACCCACTTATGACTAAGACTGTTTTAGTCATCATTTTGTTGTAAGGAATGGAATTTGTTCAAGCCAGTTTAAGTAAAAGGATAAAAATCTCCATAAAAGAGGAAGCTGTATAGATTCCAAGTTCCAGGAATTTTTTTAAAAGATCATTTCAAGAAGTTGAATAATAGACACACATGAGTACTTACTCTGGTGTCCCACCATTTACTCGACCCTGTTGACCACTCCTGCTTGACTCAAAATTTCCCAGAGAAGAAATGTGAGTGACCACAGGCAAGCCTCAGATCAACTACGCTTGGAATGCTGCCCATGCCTGTGTCATTATACTGGGGAAGACAGTGTAGGAGAGTTTCCCAATCTCAAGACTAATAGCAAGGGGCAAAGTAAGCTAGAACAGGAAAGTGGTTGTAGAAGACAGATCCATTGTCTTTACTCAGTACGCTAACAAACTATACAGCAGTGCCATAGCCTGCAGTTTGTGTTGGAATAAATGGCAATCTGGATTTGCACATGATGAAATTCACCTCTGTAAATTTCGTACATCATCCATCATGTAGGCTGGCTCCAGCTTACACAGGACACTATATCCATGCTAAAGCAGCCAGCCGCTCTGTCATTTCTGCCATCCAAGGGGTTGATTAACTGTGGGGGGAAAAATGAATTGAGGCCAAGTGGTTGATCTGGTGACCAAGAGCAGACTCAGACTGAAAGGAACAGAAGGATTTGACATTGGTGTGGCCAGATAAGTTATTGTGAAAGGAATCATGCTTACTTCTTACTGTGAGGTTCTCCACCCATGTTCTCCTAGAGTCTGTCATTTCCAATGAACAAACTATGTCCAAAATCTTAACTTTAAGCCTCTCACTAACAACCAACCCCTCTTGCTCTAACCCATTTACTCTACATACCAATAATTATTTGATTCATTGAGGTCATGGGACTTCAAATCCACCGGCCCTATCACTTTTTAAACACTGTGTACCAGCCCTGGCCTTCCATATTTTTTTTCATCCCTCCTAGCCGATTTAAACAGCAATCATACCAGTCCTGACCAGGTGGCTTAGTGGGTTGGAGCATCATCCCATATACCAAAAAAGTTGTGGGTTCAATTCCAGGTCAGGGTGCATATGAGAGGCAACCAACTGATGTTCCTCTTTCAACACTGATGTTTCTCTCTCTCTCTCTCTCTCTCTCTCTCTCTCTCTCTCTCTCACACACACACACACACACACACACCAATAAGTATTTCCTCAGGTAAGGATTATAAAAACTAGTTCTGCACCCCTGGCACAGCTGCACCTGAGCACTGAGTGTGGCTACAAATAAAACAATCATGACCACAGCTCCTGAGTGGGTGCTTCGCATACCTAACAATCCTACCATGATTCTCTAGTACTACAGTTAACTCTTCTGCTCTCAAAGACATCTTTTCCATCCTCTTATCTCTTCCTTCTCACTCTTGTCTCATTGGGAAGAAAGAAAGTACTGAGGCCTGCACTTCCCTGGGCTCACAAACATTGATGAATCGGGGTTGAAGGCTGGGGTTCCCTGGAAGCAGACCCCTTCTGAGTCAACTGCCCATTTTCTGTGTTTGTGTTTCTGAAACGGACTGAGGGGATCATACCAGGTTTTCCCAGAGCTGGAACGGAGAGTCAATCTGGAGACCTAGGGTAGAATTTGCTAACATGGGGAGAGACGAATTCCCCAAGAATATAAAGGCATTGTGGTTTTAGGGTGGGTGCCAAAAGCAGGGACTCATGTTCTCGTCCATTCCAACAGCTTGGGGACATGGCACATCATCAAGAGATGATGGCTATAGGGCCTCGCTAGGGAGGCTGGGTACCAGGCACTAGGGCTCCCAGCATTAGGTTACATGGTTGCCTCAGAGCCTCCTGTCTCCAAGGAACCACAAGGGTGTGGGCAACAAACATCATCAGCACCCACTTAGAGCTATGACCAGGACACCCTCCTTGTATGTCCTGGGCAACATAAGACCCTTGAGACTTTTGCTTAATCCTTCAAAGGGGTCCATACAGTGACTGAGGCTGGATTTCCAGCCAGGCTGATGGTTTGGGACCAATTAAATTCACTTTAGAGAATTAAATGGGACATTCCTTCTGTGCTATGTTGAAGAGTAAAATGCATACCCATTACATCTGATCTTGTACAATTCTCACTGGTGGCTTTCAGAAGTGCATTCTTATTTAAGTAAAATGCACAAGATATGAATTGGACAAAAAGCAGGGTGATACCATTCCCAGTGTTCATGGTCATGGCCCCGTGCTTATAATGTCAATAGCTGGGCTTCCAGCAGAGGTATCTCCTAAGCCAACGGAGCTTCAACCCCTAAAACATGACATTAAAATTCCAACACAGGCCTGCAGAACCTCCTGATTTCACTGTACTCCAAAAAACTAAGCTTTTCAAAAGGGCACAGAAGGTTGAAAAATCTCCTATCACCAGGAGTGAGAAAAGAGGCCTTGGGTGGGGAGGGAAGTGAGTGGAAATCAATTTTACTTGCCTTTGCCTTACAATGGATTTTACAAAGTAAAGGGTAGAAAATCAATCTTGTCAAATCAGTGAGAATTGATACACTCGAAGGAGTCTAAAGGTCTTGGAGGGTGTGTTAGGCAATGAGATGTTCTCCTCCATCACATCATGGGGGATACAGCACAAAGGTTGGCCTCTTGTTTGTGCTGAGGGGACCATGCTAAGGATATTTTGCACGTTCCTCATCAAGATGAGCTCATGGTGGAAGTCAAACCTGAGGGCGACCTTCTCAGTCCCAGCCCAAACACCCTGAAGTGGGGGACTGGAGCAAGACACAGGAAGCCTTAGGAGTGCCTGTTCTTGACTCACCAGAACAAGCCCCCCGGTTACATCTAACAAAAGCCTCCCCTTATCCTGCCTGGAACAGTGGATGCCTCTGGCATTTGGGGGATGCTGGACCATCTGACAAGAGAGACCTCCTATGGCTGTTGCATAAGTCAAACTAACACAAAGTGATGGGAATTAGCCATTCGCAGATATGGTAGGCAGAATTCTAAGATGGCTCCCAAGATTCTGGACCCCTGCTATACATATTCCTTCTGTCAGTTATTCAATTAAACACTTATCTAGGTACTCTCTTGAAGGGCTTTTGAAGATGTAAGTAAGGTCTCAAATCAGGAGATTATCCAGGTAGGTCTGACCTAAACAGAAGCAGTTTCCTCCAGCTGGCTGCAGCATCGGCACTCAGGGAGATGTGCCCCACCTGGCCTGGAAAAAAAGCCAGCATTCAGGCTGTGAACTTCCCATGGAGGGGGCTTCATGGCAAGGAACAGGTAGGTGGTCTCCAGATGCAGAGGGCAGCCCTCGGCTGACAGCTCGTGGGAACACAGGGACCCGAGTTCTGTAACCGCAAGGAACTGAATTCTACCAACCACCAGTGATCTTTAAGACAGACCTTAGACCCCCGAGGAGAACTGTAACCTTAGCCAACACCTTGATTTCAGCCCTGAGCAGAGAATGCAGTCACGCTGTGCCTGGACTTCTGACCTCCGGAAATTATGAGATAACTTCTTGTTGCTTTAAGCCACTAAGCTTGCGGTAATTTGTAATACAGCAAGAGAGCTCTAATACAGCAAGAAAGAAAATATTAAAAACAACAACAACAACAACATACACAACCAGCAAATCAGCAGTCAGACTGTTACAGAACAGAGGCAGGGGGCTGGATGATATAAAAGACCCCCCCTTTTTCTCCAGGGGTTCCTCCCCACCTACTGGGCCTACCACCTGAGGAATGATGTCTCTTAATACCAGAGATCAGTGAAAAGGAAAGGAATTTATTATTCATTTGAAATAACACAAACTAAAGTTCCCCACAAATGCACACAGTCCTCCCGGCACCCTCCACGTGGCAAAAGGGAGCACTTCCAAAGCCTCGTGGTCCCAACCAAGACACCAAAGTCGCGTGGTCCTAAACAGACGCGTGGTCCCAAAAAGAGAGACCCCCAATGGCTGCCGTTCCTCTGTTTAAATCCCAGCACCAATCTTCCTCTGCAGCCCCATTTCTGGCTCCTCTCACAATTGGCCACAGCTGCCAGCATTCCAGGCAGGTGTGGCCCTATGGTGTGGAGCCAATGATCTCCAAGCTCTTCTGGACCCCGTTACAAATCCCTGTTTGGGGCTCCCCTCTTGGCTGCACCCTGTTACAAGACCATTTTGTTCACAGCCCAGGCAGCTTCCCCTTCATCCTGCCACATTACAGATCATGATTTTATCACTGATGATGTCAGTACAAAATACTCTCAGTTCAGAAAGAAAATAACCATCTCATTTGCCACTCCGGGCTTGTCCCCTGGGAAGGCGTTGTTCTGTACTTACCAGCACCACCGGCAGGGCACAGCTGACTCACCTGCCCCAAGATGCAGGAAGTTTGGGGCCTCCCAGGCTGGTCAGGGCAAGGGCTGAGTGATGTGGAATCTGAAGCTGGCAAAGCCATTTAACATCATGCCGAGACCTTTGACCTGCAGACTCAGCTCCTCCCCCACTTAATTCAGCAGGGGGTTTTAGGACCCAGGGACCAAAGCACTGAGATTTACTGAAGATAACAGAGAGTGTAACGGTTAAAGAACAACTTTGGCAAATTCCTTAACCCTTCCTCACCCCTATCTGTAAAATGGGGACCCCAGAACTTTGAAGTGTTGAGGTGAGGCTTATATATCACTGATGCATGAGGCCCTACTGTTAACAAGCCTTTGAAAGTGGGAGTTGTTTACTTGCTTTTGATGCTGACTTGGTGTTCCAGTCAAGCCCTAATGCCAGACTTTCATCATATAATATACATGCTCACCCCCGTGCCCCAGAATAGGCAGCTGAGCACATTTTGGTCCCTTCTTTCTGAGCCCTGAGTACCTAATGACTGACCACTCCAGCCTAGTACATGGAGGATCAGACCATGTCAGTCAGCTTTAATATAAATCCCGAATAAATTAATTGTCCTTCCCTGGCCTCTTCTTGCTTTCTTCCTTCATTATAACATGAACTGGGCTAGTGATCTGTACTGACTGCTCAGTGTTTCTACTGGATAAAATCAAGGGAATGTAGTAAACCGATAATATGAGACCATTCTACAATAAATATGGGCTAAGTTTGCACTCGAAAAACAAAGTAATTATCATTTTTAGAAGATGGTTTCATGAGGCTAAACATTTACATCCTTCATCTATGAAAGTGGAGGGTCCATTAAAGTCACTGAACCAGCTTCGATGATAGAATTTATGAAGTTGTACCAGATTGTGATGATAAAACATTCACATGTACATGCCACTTATAAATAGAACCACATTTAGACTCATAAACATAGACTTCCTGTTTTTAATAGAGCCTTCTTTCTGACCATTGCTAAGTGGAGTCATTTGAAATTTTCCTAAATTGCAAGAAGGGAGGTGGTGGGAACACTTTTTCCCATTTGCAGATGTGACCATTACATGGACTTGCAAATTGGTTAATTGTGTGGAAGATTGAAAAAAGAAAAATACTGTTCTAGTAATTCTGTGTGGTCCTGGGTTACATTCATAGGGTTTTCCCAAAGGAAGATTAACATAAGCAAGAGTCTGTCCAATACAGTTTAGATGAGAAAAAAGGCTGTTTTTTAAACTGGTATTAAAAAAAAAACAATAGAAAAATGCCAACAGCCCCTTTCTCCTCAGCAAATGTCTCCTCCAACCAGAGTATAAGATCCAGAAACTCAGTATCTTTGCCTCTGTCATTCACTGTGGCCACCCTGGTGCCTAGAATAACGCCTATCACAGACACAAGCACTCATTCAGTATTCCAGAGTAAATGAATTAGTGAAATTAAGTGAATTAGCAAGTGACAGGATGCTGTCTAAATTATAAATGTAAACACGATCCAATCAAGAAGGAAAAAAAGAAGCAAGGAGGTGAGGTTCTGTAAAGTTTCATTTGAATTTTGGGGTACTTTGGAAAAGGAGACCCAGTGTCAATGGAATTTATCACTACAAAGTTTTCATCCTGGATGGAAATTTCCAGAGCCTATGTTGTAAACCATCTTACAATGGGTTATTTATGAGGAACAAGCCTTTCCCCTAAGTATCTATGTGGCAGCAGCGCCATCTTCTGGGTAACTAGTTGGGAGTTTTAGAACAACCTTCTAAGTACATTTTCCCCCCCCCGTGGAGCAAACTGAATTAAGAACAACAGAAAAGGATATCAAAAATCTCTTTAGAGATCATTCAGGCCATATATCATCTTACAGGTAAATATCTGCCTTAAGTAGGTACAATATTTTCTTTTTTTCTATTGATCGAATGGAACTCCGAATTCATCTCTCAGAGAGAAAGCTGAAACGACAGCCGTCATTACTAAATTATATGACAAGTCTCACGTAAATTAGAAACTGAAGGGCAGTTAAAATCCACTTGTTGAGTATCTGAAGAGTTCCGTCCAAAAGAAATTTCTCAAAAAGAAATTTCAGCAACAATGAAGCAAGAGAAGTTTCTGCAATAATCTTATATACCTGTGCTGTTCAACACAATAGCCACTAGCCATGTGTGGTTATTAAGCATGTGAAATATGGCTAATGAGACTGAGCAACTGGATTTTCAATTTTATTTCATTTTAATTAATTTACATTTTTCAAATAGCCACCTATGGCTAGCTCAGTGTTTCTCAACCTTGACCTTGGCACCATCTACATTTTGGACAGGATAATTGCTGTGCGCACCATAGAATGTTCAGCAGCATCCCGGGTCTCTCTACTCACTAGATGCCAGTAGCACATACTTGCCATCCACGCCCAGCTGTGACAACCAAAAAACTCTCCAGACATTGCCAAGTGTTCTCTAGGGGGCAAACCCTCCCCTGGTTGAGAACCACTGGGTTAGCAGCTACTGTGTTGGACATCACCTTCTAGAATATGCCTAATATGTATATAATATTTGGGTTGAGAAAATGTAGTTGGCCCCATGCTAGACTAGGGCAGTAGTGGTTCTGTCATAAGAATAGGGAATTGTTTTAAAAAAATCAGATGTAGCAAAGAACTATCTTTCTTCTGTATCTGCCTTCCCCTGTGGCAGAGATGAAGCCGGAGTAGTAACACTGGAAAACTCTGACTCACACCTGTCCTTACTGTGGGACACCGGGCAGACTGACCTCCCGGATCTCTGAGTCTCACTTGGAGAACAGGGAGAATACCCACCCGAGAGGGCTTCTGTGAGGGCTAATTAAATAATGCACAAAGTGTTCCTGGCTCACCTTTTCGCACACAGTAGATATTCAAAACAATGGTTATTCTTTTAGCCGCCCTCTTCCAGGCAAGAGGGAAAAAGTCTCCATGCCTTCCAACCAATACTACAAAAGCACCCAGTGTGTTTCCATTGAAACCAAAAATCCAATAGAAAAAAAACTGGTCATGCTCTATAAACCAAACTTTATTTTTAAATTCCAGTGGCCACAACACACAATCATGTTTGCCTGGACACAGTTAAATGTGTAGAAGAAACTGTTTCAGCCCCTCCGGGAGGAGGAGTTCAGTGATCTTATGGTGCTGTTGGATCCCAAAGCACTTCCGGATGCGAAGGCGGCACAACTGCATCAAAGAAGCAGGGCCTGGAGAGAGATGGTAAAGACAAGCCACACGTTGCTTTCAGCAATCTAAGATGACTTTTCCTTTTCCTTCTTTGAAAGCGTACAAAATGTAGGGTGGGGCAAAAGGAAGTTTACAATTGTGAGTACGCAGGAACAGTTTATTCTTCTATTATTGTTTATTAATTATTGTATTATTTTCCATAGGAACAACTGTAAACCTCCTTTTGCCCCACCCTGTATAATATTTTTATAAGGCAATAATACAGTACTGTTTAAGACCATTTTCTGTTTCTTATAGGAGACATTTTCAGGCTATGTTCTCCAATTTCTGGTCCAGTTGAAACAAGTTCAGCCCTGGCTGCTGTAGCTCAGTGGATTGAGCAGGGTCCTGTGAAGCAAAGGGTCGCCAGTTCGATTCCTAGTCAGGGCACATACCTGGGTTGCAGGCCAGGTCCCCAGTAGGGGGCACACAAGAGGCAACCACACATGGATGTTTCTCTCCCTCTCTATTTCCCTCCCTTCCCCTCTCTAAAAATAAGTAAATAAAATATTTATTTTAAAAAAAGAACTATGAAATGGGAGGGAGGTGGGGAGGGCTGGGTGAGTGGGCCGGGATGGGAGTAAAAGATAGAAAACTGTACTTGAACAATAATTAAAATTAAAAAAAAAGAAGAACTATGAAGGATAAGCCATCATTGCAAGCCGGATGGAGAGAGGAAAAGCAGGCCATCAGAGCAAACTCAATGTATCTACTGATGCAAACAGACTATTGGCTCTTTCCCACACACTGGCTGATATGCAAGAGCTGTAGCCTTAAATCCATATAAATAGAGCTGAAAACCCACTACAGCTTTGTAGCCATTTGCCACACTCCATAATAAAACTGGCTGATTCTATATTGGTAGCTGGAATATTGCTTAGGGTCTTGATTTCTTTTTTCTTAATATTTTACTTATTTATTTTTAGAGAGAGGGGAAAGGAAGGAGAAAGAGGAAGAGATGTATCAATGTGTGGTTGCCTCTTGTGTGCCCCCTACTGGGGACCTGGCCCACAACCCAGGCATGTGCCCTGACTGGGACTCGAACAAGCGACCCTTTGGTTCGCAGCCCATGCTCAATCCACTGAGCTACGCCAGCCTGGGCTCAACTTTTTTCTCTTCCTCAGCAACACTCATGATGCTTAAAGGCCATAGCACATTCAGAGGTGGCTGCTTTCTGTGCTGAGAGACAGTCATTTTAGTTTTCATTGCTGCCATGAGAACACTGCTTTTAGATGCTTTTCAAGGTAAATGGGATGGTAATATTCTCAAATTCCTTTCAGGGGCCACCCAGAGACAGATATTACTGTGTTAAATTCATAGGTCTGGCTTTCTGCACTTGTCTGTCCCCATTTCCTGTGCGCTTCCAGCTTGCTGAGAGGTAACTTCACCTGAACCCCAAAGACAACTCATGCAGGCAAAACAAGTGGTAATACCCTCTAATGGCAACTGACATTTTACAAATCAGTGGGATCATTGCCCACACTATCACCAAAATGTGCATAACAAAATTAAAAGCAACATAGATGTCTAGGAATGGCTTTGGGAAATAAAGTGCAAAGGAAGAGTCAGTGCAGGAAGTTTGAGAATCCAATGCTTTCCCGGTCTTAAAAAAAATGGTATTTTACAACTATGTTGGTATAAAGATCAATATAATCCAGGTTGAGTTTTATTTATTTTTTCCTTCCAATTTCAAAAGAAATGAAAAGATTTCTGTGGTCTCCTAAAAACATAGGCTTCAAATATTGTGTCTGTGCCTATTGGAGAAATTGGTCCTGCATATACAGACAGAATGTTTTGAAAACAAGAAATCTTCAAAATGCAGGTAGAGTTGCCTGGTGATTATCCCATTGGTTAACATAAAGGGGTTTCTTCTGAACTGTTCTTTGTGCCTAGGGTCAGTCTTCCTGGGAGTAAGAGGAAGAAGAATTGCATGGCCACTTTACATTTGGTCCAAGGCCAGCCCTAATTCTCAGCACGTGGGGAGAATATAAGTAGATTAAAATATCAGAATCCTTCTGGTAGGGAAGCTGACCTCAAAGTCACTTAATACCTAAAACGTAATGTTCACATTCTGGTGAAAACAAAACCAAAACAGGTCCTAAGCTAGCTGCTCTCCTCCCTCAACGGACAATTAAGAATGCAATCAGCCCTGGCTGGTGTGGCTCAGCAGATTGAGTGCCAGCCTGTGAACCCAAAGGTCACAGGTTTGATTCCCAGTCAGGGCACATGCCTAGGATGCGGGCCAGGTCTCCAGTGGGGGGCATGTGAGAGGCAACTGATTTCACACAAAGATGTTTCTCTCCGTCTCTATCTCCTTCCCATCCCCTCTCTAAAAATAAATAAATTTTAAAAAAAACGAATGCAATCAGAGGGGTCTTTGCTCCCTACCCCAACCCACCCCTGACTTGCAGCCCAGGGAATTGCCTGTACCCTCTTGCACACTGCACAACCACAGGTTTAGTTGTTTGGGTCAGGAGCGTCAGTCCTTATTTATGGAAGAATATGGACTTGCTGTTGATTAACTTACAATAGTAAATGCTTCCAGATTACTATGAATCATTAAAGTAATACCTTACAATGCTCAATCAATGCCCAGAAGGTTTAGCACACCTGTAGTGTAGCAAAACATCCTGGGACATCATACAACCTCCAAGAGGCTTCTACTCACTGTCAAGCATGTTCTAGGTAAAGTTAATATTCAAATTGTAAAACAGTATCTTCGTGCTTTGAACACTGGCCAACCCCACATATGAATACTAATCATCCAGAACAGTCTGTCTCCCACGTGCCAAACAACAGATGACTATTTACTACATCACCAGTGGTGTGCTTTGTGGAATGCTACATTATCTCAGCCCCCCACATTTAGTAATGACAGGGAATAATACTTTTTGTAGGATCAGAAGTCACAACCTGGTCAGTACCTGCCTCCTGCTAGAGCCCGCAAGAGCCTATGGACTAGGGCTTAGGTTCGGGCAAAGGAGAAGCACCTTCTCTCTGCAAAAAGAGCTGGATCAGAGGGTTCTCTGGAGGCACCAGCTCCGAGGGACGTTTGCCTTCAGCATTCTTGGCCTGAGTGTCTGCTCCAAAGTCCATGAGCAGGCGGGCGAGCTCCCCATTGGACACCTTGGCTGCTACATGAAGAGGGGAGTCCAGATCTCGGCCTCGGTTCACATTTGCTCCTAGAGAGTCACAACAACAACAGAGAGTCAGCCAAGGAGCAAAGTTCAAGCATCCTCCTCCTCAAAGTACTGTGTCTCAAAATTCCCTAACAACTGGGCATCCATACTGGGCACAGCAGTTCTCCTGAGGAAACAAAAGATGACTTGATTCCATTTAACAACATGAGGAACATGTCATTTGACCATGGCACTGAATGTACAACATGAGCTATATGGCATATGAGGATTTAAACTCGCCTATATGGACTCTCCATAGATGTGGATACATACAAGAAAAATCCTGGTGGCCTGAAAGCTGCACATTATTCATGGAGCCCTACTACTAGCCGGTACTGACTAGCAGTGAGGCTACGTGATGAAATCACATCCATAGGAAGCAGCTGCATTCATACACTGAACAACTGCCACAGGGTTTTAAACCTGTGATCTGGGACTGTGTGACTGGGACTATGAAGGGCAACCAATCTGTGAGGGTATCTCCTAGACTGTGGTGGCCAATCCCAAGGTCACAGGGAAGGTGGCAAAGTCTTCTTCTTCAGGAGTGAGGTGGATTTCTAGGATCATCCCACCCCATTCTATCCCTTCACTCTCAACAAACCCCTGCTCTAGCCTGGATGCTGGCTCACACTGTGACATGCGGGGACATGTGGCTTTGTGCAGCTGCTGTCTTTTTAGTAAACTGGGAACCTATGTCCACTTAACAAATGTTAATTGCACTGTTCTTGCATTGTTCTTGGCTTTGTGAAGGAGGCAAAACTTGGCCCTGTCCTTATAGGAGCTTAAAATCTACATAGGGAAATAGGAGGGAAAGGGAGGGAGGGAGGGAGGGAGGAATAGAAAGAGAGAGAGAAATAATGTGAGTGAATGAATATGAATCTCCTAATCCATAGCAATGGTTACCAGGTGAATAGAAGGCAGTAAGAACTATAAAAACATTCAGGGGAGGAAAAGGTACTAGAGTTTTAAAGACTAAACAGGACTCAAATAACTAAAGAGGGGAGGAAATGGTGTTCCCAGTGGCGAAGAAGGGACTGGACAATAGCAGGGAAGTGAAAAAGAATGACGCTACACAGGCCTTTTCAAAGACAATATAATATTTACAATGGGTTAAAATAGGGCAAGTTCAATTTCCAAATTGAAGACAAGTAGCGAAGAAGGCCCCAAATAAGACTCAGTCCTAATCTAGCAGTTTTGGGAGTTATGCAAGGTTTAATAATCTGATTGGCTGGAGGATGGAGGCAGAGGAAAGGGAGGAAAAGTACTCATCACCAAGGACTACCCTAGGAGAAGATATTACCATCATCATCATCCTCATTATAAGAGAGAGCTAAAGTTCAGTTTGAAATAATTCCCATGGGAACACAGTGAATATGAACCCCAAATTTTTCCAACTTTACTGCCCACACTTTTTCAACTCCTGCAACAGAAACAGCTTGAAATACATTTAACTTACTTTTCATTTGCTTTCCTTGTTTCGTTTTGCTTTTTGTTTTACCTGATTCCAGAAGCTTCCTGGCACAGGATACCTGCTGGTTTTCACAAGCCAAATAGAGTGGAGTGCCCAGGTGACTGATGTGATGGTCAATGTCACCCCCATAAGCCGCAAGGTACTCAATGCACTCCGCATGGCCTGCAGCCCAAAGCCAGAGGAAACAGTTACACAATGAGTTCTCTAGTACCAGGGAAACAATACCTTTGCCATCTTTTGGGTTTTTATATGTTTTATTGAATTTATTAGGGTGAAACCAGTTAATAACATCATACAGGTTTCAAGTACACATTTCTATGATACATCATCTATATATTGCATTGTGTGGTGACCACCTAAAGTCAAATCATCTGTCACCATATATTTGACCCCCTTCCTACCCACATACCCCACTTCTCGCTGGTAAGCATATTTTTAAATCTGCCAGCAACTTGTCCAGGGGACCAAAAGCTATTTCCTTTGCTTAGAATAGGGAATGATTGTAAATACTGCCTTCAGTTCATGGGTTGATCATAGATGTGATCTGCGGCTCTGGGTGCAACTCCACTGGAGTTTACAAGCCACGGTAAGCAACCAGCAACATCCACCTTTTTCAATTGTTTGCGCTTTGTAATCAGTCCAAGCACAGAAATGACAGTGAGGGTTGGGGAGAGGTATGGGCGAACAGGGACTGAAGGTGGGCCTGAAGGAAAAAGGATACAGCATGGGCCATGGGGCAGGGACGCGAATTTACAACCTCCCCAAGGACAGGTCCTGGGAGCAACATTGGGGGTGCTCTAAAAAGGTAGTTCTAAAATGGTCTGTTCATCAGAACAACCTGGAGGGCTTGTGAATCAAAACACAGGTGGCTGGATCCCACCTCCAGAGCTGCTGGTTCAAGAGGTCTGGAGCAAAACCAAAGAATCTGCCTTTCTGTGCTAGATCGCACTGGTACCTCCGGTCCCGGGAGCCCACCTTGAGAACTATTGTTCTAAAACAGAACTCCTTTTCTTCTCTGTTTTAACAGTGAGATCCCTTGAAGGAGTGGTTGGAAAACTTCAGTTCTCAACCACTTTACCTCTCTTAGCAGCTTCATGGATGGGAGATGCCAGATCACTGGCAGGGTGGGGACTGGCTCCAAACCGCAGAAGCAAATTCACACAGTCCGGGCTGCCGCTGATACAAGCATTGAACAAGGGAGTGTGCCAGTCTGTGGTAACACCGTTCACCTGGAATGAAAAGCTCCACAATGAAGGCAGGCAGTGGGGTGTCCTGCGTTCAAATCCCGTCTCCACCACTCCTGGAGCCAGTATTTAGCTTCTCTGAGCCTTAAATACCACAGCCACAAAATGGGGCCAAAAAATGCAATTCCATGAGGTTTTGGTGAAAAACTGAATGAAGCATGGGATGTATGGTGCCAAGAATGTTACTGAGTGTTCCATCTCCTTCCTGGACTCCCCAGGATCCCGAACTTTAAAGCCAGTTGGGATAATTTCAATACTTTCCAAATTAATCTCTTTATTTTAAACATTCCATCCTAGACCCGTGTCACACCAATCCAGTTTCTTCACAAAAGCCAGAGCAATCTTCTAAAAGTGTTAACATATCATTTTTAATGTTAAAACATGAGTTTCATACCAATACAGAGTGAACATATGCCAAAGGTTTGTTTCACTTCGTTCATTACTGAGGGAACCAATAAGATGGTGAGGATGACTCAAAGGAGAATTTAGATAGTCAATCAATGGAATGCTGAAATAAATTTGCTAGACACGAATGGATTAATGACTTATTGAGCCACAAAACTATAATCTTTGGGACTATCTTTTCTAATGTTGGAAATTTCTAATAGGGAAGAGCAAAGCCAAACACAAAAGCATTTTTCTTTTCTGTTAAGAAATTCTTTGGTGAACAGTTAAGCAATAATACTGTGAGGCAAGGCCAGGACTAGTGAGGCACAGGAGACATCCAGGGGTGCAAAATTTAAGGAGACACTCACTCCTAGGGTCAACTAACATTCCAGTGTAGGTGAGTAGCTCTTTAAAGTGTGCACGCTAGGCACCTCTCATGCTTTTCCTTAGTCCTGGCCCTGTTTCAAAGTTTTATGTATGTTTTCTTAACCAATATATAAGCCTAGTGATGCACTCACCTATAGCTCTCTACAGTTCTCAGGACAAAGCCTATTTTCTTGGCATGGACAACAATGGTATTTGTATTCTGATCCCTCTCACCCACTCTATTCTGCTGCTATAAGGAATGATGTGAAATCACAAAAATGTGCTTTTCACTTCCAGGTCTTTACATTTGGTCTTCTCAGAGGGAGGGAAGCCCATAATTTCCCCCAACCCACCATTCAGCTGACTAACTGCAACATGTCCTTGAGGCTTCAGCTTAGACATCATTTCCTACAGGAAGCCTGTTTTTGACTCTCTCCATCAGAAATAAATGGGTTAGAAGCACGTCCTTGTGCTCCCAACAACCCCCTGGCTATCAACACTTAATACATTGTGGAAGTTTGCAAAAATGACCACAGATTCTCTGCACAGTGTGCAATATGGCTTTGCAAGTCTTCATAAGATGGAAACTATTTTTCCAGTCTTTGAAGCAGGGCTTGCCCACGTGAATTGCTTTCACTGATGGAACAGTAACAAATGTGTTACAAGCAGAGAGCTTGCCCTGTTTTGCTGCTTTTGGAATCCCTGCTACCATGTAAACAAGTCCAGGCAGCCGGCTAAAGGATGAGAGACCACATAGAAATTTTCTGGCTCCCCAGACATCTCAGCCAACCCAGGCAAGGTCATCATGAACCAGCCCGCTCTGGCCAATCTATCAGCTAACCTCAAATGCCCAAGTAAGCCCAGCTGAGGTCAGCTGAAGCAGACCAGAAGAGCTGCCCAGTCAACACAAGGGACTTTGAGATAAATAAATGGCTATTGTCTTAAGCCATTAAGTCGGGGTGGTTTGCCATATAGCAAAACCTAACAAATAAAAACAGTGTATTGTAAGTGCCTTCTCTGGCTGAGATGTTATGCATTCAACAAACCTATTTCTTCTGTGTTGGGTACACAACCACGCTGCATTCCCTGGCCTTTCTGGAAGTTAGATGTGGCCTGAGTTCTGGCCAGTGGGATATGGGTGAAAGTGATCTATGTCACTACCTCGACTGGTCCTTAAAAGTTTTCCGTGTGCAATCCCCCACGTCTTTGCCCCTTCCAACCACCTGGAATGGAGACTACCCCGAGAGCACACGTGAAAGCTACTTGTTGAAAACAGTGGAGCAGGATGGAAGAAGCCTGTGTTCCTGAACCACCCTTGGGAAAGAGCCATCTAACTGGCAACACCCACAGTGGAATTTCAGTTGAGCAAGTAAGAAACTTTCATTGTATTAGACTACTGAGATTTCAGGGTTTATCTACTGAAACAGCTAGTGTTATAGTCTCTAAAACATTTGCTCATCTGGCTGTCTCCTCATTTAGTTTATAAGTTACGCATATAATAAATGCTCAATAAATACTGGTTGAGAGAATGTGCAAAACTCATATATACTTTCCTAGTCAGATTTTTCTATCACTTTTGAGCATGAGCAGACTTAGTTAAAGGAAGAATTACTGGTCCCTTCTCTCAAATTCAATGCCCTGTGTCCTCCTTCCTCTCATTATGCTGTCTTGAGTCTCCTTCTCCAAATAATAACCATATACTTCACCTTTTTCAATCTTTGCAATACTACAATAAGTTACACAACATTTTATTTCTTCCATGTTTCAGGTGTAGACTCTTAAAACGCACACCATAATTAACTTGTTCCAATTTCCAATGTTAGTAAGTAGTAGAGATGGTCTGGGACCCTTATTCTGTTCTGGAGCCAAATGTGTGTTTTGTACAATATTTCACTGCCTTTGAGACATATGAATAAATACAGAAATCTAACAGCTATTTATTAGTAGTGACTATCAAAGAAAATAATATAGACAGGACCTATATTACCAACAGTTGGTAAAGCAGACAGGCTTGATGGGCATATACTTTTGAAAACCCCCCCTCTTCATATTTCAAATCAGGCTAATCACAAATGCTGGAAATTATTCTGGGGGGTGAGAAATACTCATTTTTCATTCATGGTTTCTAAGATGTTGTTTGAGTGGCACTCACCTGAGCTCCGTGGTTTATTAAAACATTGGCACAAGCGCGATAACCTCCAAGACAGGCTTCATGGAGTGGGGACACACGGTCTGCTGTGATGACATTCACAGACCACCCCTGGAGGAGGGAAGATGGGCAGAGTAAGGGGTGCAAAGCATCAGTTCCATTAGGGTTGGGTTTCAGCCAGAAATCCAGTACTATGACACTACTTTTAAGAGCTCATCTGGCTTAAAATCTGACAGTCCACTAAATTACTGATGGCGATACAGAAAAACAACAGAAAGGGATCTTTCGTACTGGGGGTGGGAGTGTAACATGGTGCAACAACCACCCAGGAAAACAATGTGACGGTATCTATTAGAGTCTGATGACACACACACTCATGGCCCAGCAATTTGACTCTTAGGTACATACACACAAGACTGACTTTCACTTTGCTCTCACTCTCTCCTGTCCTCTCACTTGTTGGCGTATTGTTCTGATGAGGTCCATGGCAAGGAACTATTCCCGCATGTATTCTTGCCTGGTGGGCTTGCTCTACTATGCTCCAAACTTTTGCCAGGAGAAGAAAATTTCACATGTAGCCACTAGTCAAAGGATGGGATATGTGTGCAGGAGACCTGCACCCAGCCCATAGCTTGGAACCAAACCCAGCCTAGATCAGCTGACGTAAAGACTCGTTGGTAAGAAATGTTTGTTGCATTATATTACAGAGTTTGGGGCAGTTTGTTACACAGGAAGATCTGACTAATACAGGTAGGTATTGGATGCTCATTTTATAAAGACAGAAAATGAGATGCCAAGAAGGTAACTTGCTCATATATGTTCAGTAAACTTATAAATACTGAATATACATGAGTATGAGCCCAATTCAGTAAGTGACATATAAAAGCTGTAATGATCATTTTCTGTCATGTTAAAATAAGGTAAATGTTTCATTTTATCCCAGAAGCATTTTAACTTCTTTTAGCTAAAGTTACTATCTACATTTCTACTTATGACCGGCTATTGCTATAAAAAAAAAAAACAGCTTAAGACAGTGGCCTGGGGTAGTCTGAAATCTTTCTTTAGAAACTTTTTTCTTATATAAAGATTACTTAGTGTAGAAAGATCCATGACATTGGGATGTTTTGAAAGCACAGTTACTTTCACTAACCAGTACCTGAAATGTACCATGTCCTTCAATTATGTATTCAATTAACAGCAAACCACAGTAGTAATAGCAGTATATAGTACTATCATGGGGTGGGATCACAGATATTTTCATTACATTACAATTGTTACAGATATTTAAAAGATGCAAAATATATGTTCATCCTATTTAGAAATTATGGTAGTCATCAGAATCACCACTAAATCTTATTTAATGTATTAACAAAGAAGCCTATATATTATTATGTTACACATTTGTCATTTTATATCTTCATAGCTTTCTTCTGCATTGTTTTATGTATTTAAAACATTAGTCCGAGAAGGGGTCCACAGACTTTGCCAGACTTCCAAAGGGGTCTATGGCACAGAAAGGGTCAAGAGCGCCTAACTGAAAAGATCCATTGTCTTTTCAGAGAGCAGAGCATCCTGAACAAAAGCTGTTTTAGAATTTAAATGGTGACTTAAATTGCAGAGAAATTAATATCAAACTGGGCAGAGCCACAGTCAACTGGAGATGCAACAGAACTGAACATGTCATTGAAATGATAAGATTGCAAATTTAAAAAGACATTTTCAAGCATTGTTTTGTATCAGGGGTTTTCAACCCTGGCACTATGGACATTTTGGGCTGGATAATTTTTTGATGTGCAGGGCTTCCCTGTGCCATGTAGGATGTTTAGTGATATCCCTGGTCTCTACCTACTAGATGCCAGTATCATCCTCTCACACCCACTCCCAGCTGTGACAACACAAGTGTCTCCAAACATTGTTAAATGTCACCTACAGGGCAAAATCACCTCAGCTGAGAACCCAAACTACATGATACGTTTTAAGAACACAGTCTACTGAATAAAGAAAAGGAAACTTAAATACACTAATTTTCCCAGTATTCATTTCATAGGTATTTATTAGAGTACCTACTATGTATATAGAACTATACTAAATTCTACTAGTATATCAGCCTCCAAATTTAAAAAAATTGGTTGGATAAGATGGTATTCACCTCACTTTGCTGAAGAGGAATTTATAATCTTAATATCAGACTATGACTTTTTTCTCAGTGTGGTGAGTTAATAGAATATTTATTTTTTATTTTTCAAAAAGCTACCTACCTGTCTGATGAGATTCCTCAAAGATAGCAGACGCCCATGGACTGCAGCTTCATGTATTGGAGACCAGTCAGACACAACATCTGTATGTAAAGGGAGGAACAGGTGACACCCAGCTAATGTACTTTAGACCTGGAAGGTCATCCTTGCCCATCAGTAAGAACCTAACAGGCATTAATGGTTGGAGTCAATCAACCAAAACTCCCATCAGAAGTTCACCATTTCTCCCCTTTATTGACATTTCTTATATACAGTTTATTTGAATCATCTACATAGCTAAAAACTACATCCAGTGTCCAAACTAAGAACAAAGGGGTAGGTTGGGATGACAGATGGATTACTGTACTTCCGTTTACACACTGATTTCAAAGGCAAATGGTCCATTTAGTTAAGTGAGAGCTCCACTAATTACCAGCATTAATGTGTTAAGCTGCGATTGCCAGCGCAGTTTCCTGTGTGAAATAGAAACTTTGGCATCTCAGCAAACAGTACCATATACTAAGTAGTAATCAGGTAATTACATACACCATTAGGTTTGGAATCAAATATACCTTTTGTCCCAGTATGAAGTGTATATCAGAGCTCAGTCTGACCTTGTAACTGGGACATTATGTACCCCCAAAGGCAGTGTGCCAGCGTGGTTAAGAGGAAGCTCTGAAGTTCAGGCCCGATCGGTTTCCTCTGAGCTGTGCGTCCCTCAACAGGGGCTAAGCATCAGTTTCCTTCCCCATAAGTGAGCAGAGCAATATACTTACCCATGGCTCAATACCTATTAGACACTTTTATTATCCTGCCCAAACACTAAACAGAGAGTGTTGATTACACCCTGTAATCACTGCTCTTTAAAATAGCAAATTTGTTCCACCAGCTATGGAAGGAACACACATTCTTAGGAAGGAAGCTGGAAAACCGTATCCCCACACATCCCTACATATTGCATGCTTTCCGCACTCTGAGTCTGCATGGCATCTGAATGAGGCCTAGACCTGAATTTTTCTCATCTTAGGTTGAGACTGATTTCCCAAACAAGCGCAGGAAGTAAGAATGCGAGAAGGCTCGTATGAACTTGCTGCAGCTCCAGCTCTGCCCACTAGAGTAAACACATGATTGCACACAGACAAGGCAGCACGGTCTGATGCCCATAACATCGTGTAAAGGAACTGCTATCTCTCAAAAGCTGAGAAGACTTGGAGAACCAGGGTAGTTCCTGATGCCTTGCACATTGAAAGGCCATAAAGCAGGCGGCCAGAACATTTTGTACTTAACACGTGTGGGCTGAGGTCTGCCTGCTCTGCGGAGCTATCGGTGCCCCTGAAAATCCGTCCCAGTGAGCAAATCACCATCTTTCCAGACAGGTTGATGGAGCATGTAATAGGTGAGGAGGAGGCAAATGAGCTCACCTACACATTGCCCATCCAGTGCTTTCCTTCTGGGTTCACTAAGGGGCGTGAGGCACCTTAAATGACGTGGCTTTTCCTACCTTCAAAACTTTATGCTCAGGAGAAACCTGGGGTCCTCCAAGCATTCTCCGAGGTTCCTACTTCTCTCAGGAAAGATATTGCTGCTTCTAGCGCTAGGAGCCTACAACGTAGACTGCAGATACAGAAAGATTTCTCTCCAAATTACAATTAAAAAGAAAACTCATTCTACCCTTGTGGTGCTAATGCAACATACCATCCGCACAAAATCTTGAGTGAGAAGAGTCAAAAATTGAAAAAGGCTTTGAAAATCAGTCGTAAATAGATTTGCAAATGGACCCTAATGGATCATCGCGCGTGATGATTAATCCGTTTTCCCTACCAAGTGCTCAGCTGCTAAGCAATATAGTTTCCACACTTCTCAACCTTTCTTAAAGCTACCTCAGATATTAGAGGTGACAGTCCAGGCAGATAATTTGGGTTCCAAATGGCCTGCTCAGATTTCATTAAAATGATGCAATTATATTATCAACTATAGATAAAAATGGCCTTTACTTTCTATTCATTCCTCATGGAACCATTATTCCTTCTCTTCAGGGTACTTTTGTAAGCAAAAAAAAAGCCACCTGAGGTCTTGTACTCCTGCCTCTCAATGGACAGCAAGGACGTCTGTGTCTTCAAGAGGCACAGGGTGTTGTCCTGCTACACATCGTAGGGGCCGACAATATCTATCCGCCTAATGGCTTTATTGAGTCCCAGATCACATACTGTACAATATACTCATTTAAAGCTACAATACAGTCGTTTCCAGTATATTCACAGAGTAGAGCAACCATCACCACAGTCAATTTTAGAACACTTTTATCATCCCTAGAAGAAACCCCTTGCCCATAAGCAGCCTCTCCCCATTTCTACTCCCCCCAACCCCTGGAAAATATTGGTCTATTTTCCTGTCTCTATGGATTTGCCTGTAAACATAATTATACAGTATGTGGTCTTCTGGGACTGCCTTCTGTCACTGAGCTTACTGGTTCAAGGTCTATCCACATTGTAGTATGTATCAGTACTTCCTCTCCCTTTTCATGGGCAAATAATATCCATTAGGTAGACAGGCCACATTTCATTGATTAATGCATTAGTTGATGGACATTTGGGTTGCTTCCACTTGTTAGCTATTATGAATAATACTGCCATGAACATTTGTGTACAAAGTTTTGAGTGGATGTATGTTTTCAATTCTCTTGGGTGTACATACACCTAGGAGCAGAACTGCCTGTATGATACGGTAACACAATGTTGAGCCTTCTGCGGAATTGTGGCCATACCACCTTGCACCCCCATCAGCGGTGTGTGAGACTTCTCTTTCTGATTTAAAGTGATTTCCAACTAGAGCTTGGTGAGGCTATCACAATGTACCTACTCCTGCCATTAAAAAAAAAAAAAACTTGGGTTCTTGTAAAGCCCAAATTCACCTCAAATTGATACAAAGACTTTAGCCTCAGCAGGTCCCTGAACAATTGAGCAATTATATAAAAACTTAAAATTGTGACAATGAATGGTTGATATTTTCCTAGCATTGACAGCATGAACTATGTATGTGTATATATGTATATATGTGTATATGTATGTAGATACATATATATATACACACACACATACAGTTTAGCAAATGCTGTAATTTGCAACATGGACTAGTCCACACTTTCTTTCGCTCTTAAGAACACTGAAGAGATATCCAGAAGATATCTCTCCAGGGTTTTCCAGAGCCCACACCGCAAGCAGGCAATGAGCTATGGGCTCAACACATGGGAATTAAACCCAGAAGCAGCTTTGTCTGCCTTCCTGCTGATACTGGAAAGAGCAAAATCCATAGGAGAGGGGACCTTTTCCTCTCCGAGTATGGATGATTCCCACAGTAGAAAACTATGGATGAAAGGGAGATTTGAGGTCACAATCCCCTTTCCACTGACCCCACCAAAGTCTTGGAAACTCAAGGGCCATCATGTGTATAGAACACATTATCCAAGCCCTTGATATACATTAAAGATTCTTCCCCAGGACTTGTTCAGCCAGGGTCTATTGGTTTTACTGCCAAAAAATAGATACTAAATGAGGTCAATGGCAATGCCATTGATCCAGTAGCTCACGGTTAAATGGGGCGCAGCTCTCCTAACAAAACCACTCCACAAGTCCTCCAATTAATGCCATTATACTTACCTTTCTTTTAAATTGAGTCCCCATCAAACCCTGCAGCACATTAGGAAGGCTGCCATTTAATTTTTATTGCAATTTCTGGAGTGATTTTTGAAATTTCCATTATTTCAGAAGAGGTTTAAAATGCACTAACTGGTACATTCTAAAAAGAGCTATTCAAGAAGCTCGGAGACCCCACAGAATGCTGGGCAGTAGCATTAAACCTACCTATCTTGCAAAACATTTTGCAAGGTCCAGGGGAAAGAAGAGAAGATGGGCTGCTCTGAGAGGGCAGAAGCATTTGCCTTCAGTCTTTGGGACGTGACAGGATGGGGCCATTCCTACAGCATCAAGGCTGTGCATTGGCTATTGGCATTTTTATGTTCAAAATAGAACTCCTTACCCTCCCTTCCTCATGCTGCTCCCAAGCAGCTCCCCCTCCCAACTCCTGTCTTATCTAACCCTCTTATCAGACATTAATTTAGGCTTGCAAACTGTACAATTTGGGCTGCTTTTTCTCCTTTAGCCTCAATATTTAACAAGCAACATAGTCTGATTTTTCTTTCTTATGAAATGATTACTCTGATTTTCCCTTCTCTGTCATTTCCAAGTTTGATCCACATGTAACATTCATGCTTGGGTTAGTGCAGTGGTTCTCAAAGTGTGGTCCCCAAATCACACCGTCGGCATCACCTGAGAGCTGTTATAAATGCAGATTCCCAGCTTCATCCCAGACCTAACACTGCATCAGAAGCTCTGGGGGTAGGGCCCAGCCATCTGCATTTTTGAGACCCTCCAGGTGATGCTGATGCACATGCGAGTTTGAGTACACATGAGTTAGTGCAAGAATTTCCTATGACCCCACCACAATCCCTACTGATTATAGCTACTGGTTTAATTTAGTTCAGTCTTTATTCTTGCCAGGTCTCTGATCCAGAATCATCCATGGCTCCCAATTCCCTGCCTCATAAAGGCTAAACTCTGCCACCTAGTTTTTGAAGCTTCATTATCAGGTTTCATCTCTTCAAACTTGTTCTTACTAGACTCCCTAAGGCATTCTGCCTCCTAGTTTTGACTGTGTTCACTTTTTTCTTTCATCTTCACCCTAGGACATGCTATTGATTTGAGAGAGAGGGGAAGGGAGGGAGAGAGAGAGGGAGAGAAACATTGATGTGCGAGAGAAACTTCAATCAGCTGCCTGTCCTATGCACTCTGACCAGGGAACAAACCCATAACACAGGCATGTGCCCTGACAGGGAATTGAACTGCTAACCTTTTGGTTTATGGGATGATGTTGCAACAAACTAAGCCACACCAGCTAGGGCCAGTGTGTTGTTCACTTTTTAACTACTATATCTCGGAGTGTATTTACACCTGTCCACCCCCACCTACTCATGCAGCCCCAGCCAGAGTTGGATTAGGACCTTTTGAAACTCTTAACAGCGAAAAGTAGCTGGCACCCCTCTCTCATATGAAAACAATATAATAATACTTAGCTGTAAAATAATCATGTAGAAGTAAACCAAGTCACTGATTTTTCTTCATATTTATTGCTTTTAAAATATATTTAAAAATATATTGATCAGCCCTGACTGAGTGGCTCAGTTGGTTGGAGCATCAACCCTTGCACCAAAAGACTGTGGGTTCGATCCCCACTCAGGGCACATACTTACATTGCAGATTCGATCCTGGTCGGGGCATATATGGGAGGCAACAAATTGATATATGTTTCTCTCTCTTCTCCTTCCTCTCTCTCTAAAATCAGGGAACATATCCTCAGATGAGGACTTAAAAATAAAAAATAAAAATATATTTATCAAATTCATTTTAAAAAGTGACTTTTGGTGCCACTCTGCTTTCCACCACTCCACATCTATACTCAATCCATCCGATTCATCGAGGTCTGCCTTTGCGGGTCCAAATCCCATTCACTGTTGAGCGATCTGCTCATTTTATGAGCAAAATGGGAACAACGAATAAATGAATGAGCAGTCTTATCTGTTCAATTAGTCAGAGGAAAGGCATTTCGTATTTTATTTCTCCTGGCTTTTCCCCTTCCAGCAGTTGTATAGTAGGAAATTAGTTAAGTCCTAGCTGACTACAGGGTTCCTGCTTATTGTCCCTTTGATGGCAAGTGTTGTGGGAAGCCTATCAGGGTGCTGGATACAATCATCTCTCCTCTCCTCTAATGCCTACACCCATTTTTTTCAGAATACTTTCAGTGAGCAGGAACCTGCTGAATTCTCACACACAAAAAGTGACAGCTTTCTGGAGGGATGAGACTCTATACATTAGCAGCAACACCACCTGACGGGGGAGAATCATACCTGTAAGACACGTCCAAAGTTTTAAAAGTAAGGCTCCTTTTAAAGCAAATCAAGGGGGAGGGTGGAAGCAAGGGAGGGAGGTGGGTTTGGAGGGGGTGGGGAGAAAATACAGACAACTGAACTGTAATTGAACAACAATAAAATAATTTAAAGTAAAAATAAATAAATAAATAAAATAAAGTGAATCAATCACTTCAGCGCTCAATGTTTGAGCACCCTTTGTAAACCCAGCCCCACCTCAGTGCCAAATACCTAAAACCGTTCAATAAATGTCTTGGCAGTAAAATTGTTCTTATTTGTAATTTTTAAACCTCCAGTGTAATGTGATATATTTAACCATTGCAGCTCAAGTTTTGACTGGAGCAGAAACTGTGACCGTCGGCTTTGCATGGTCTACAGGACTCTGCAGATGGAGGTGGGCACATTTTTGAAGAGCCATGTAAAGAATATATACTAGCAAGCTGTTGACTTCTGTCCAGCGACTGCCCTGTGAACATACCTCAGACAGAGCCACTGAAATCGCCCAACCCTCTTCTGTCTCTCTGTTAACCAACCTCCCCAGCACTCTGCTTCCACAGCCCCTGGACTCACCCCCCATCAGTGGGTTTGAGAGAAGAGTGGTGTCAGGGCAGTCTCCCGGGCCGGAGGGCTGGCTGCCAGTCCCGCCTGGTGGTTCGCCATCCATGGTGCTCTCCTGGGTCAGACAAGCTCCCTGCTCCACTTCAGTTGCTCAGGAAAAGTTCACATTCCAGGCTGCTCCTGCTCCTGGGAAATTCCAGTGCTGCGACTGGCTGAGCTGCACTGTCCTGGTCAGACAGTAGGACAGCCGTCTGCAGTACAGAACCAAACAGGCAGAGTAATCTGAGTAGTACCTGTGGTCTCTCTCTCTCTCTCCCTCACTCACACACCCACACACCCCCACACAGGCGCGCCACCTAGCTGGCTGGAGCTGGCCAAAGCTCCAGAAGGCACCCCAGCCCCAAGTCTACAAAGCTGCTGATCTCACGTCCTTTCCAAAACTGAGACCAATCAGTGAGGAAGCCTTGGGGTTATCAGGAAGGAAACTCACAGTTTGTAACTTTTGCAGAGTGAAGGAACAGGGTGGGAGTGAAGGAAACCTTGTTCCTGGCTGCAGCCTTGTTCCCCTGCTGGGATCCTTTCATTATTTGGGGGCTTCCTGTTGAGACAAGCCCCAGAACCCAAGAGCAGACAAAGCTGGTGTTGCTGCAGCCTTGGCCATCTGCACATGTGGTTTCAATTTTTCTGGGAATTTCTTATGAGAAAATGTGTCTATATGTTGCAAACATGCAGGCTTGCGAAGGACTTTTATTTTCTCCCTTGCAACTGCAAGGATTTCATTAAATGCCCAGCTTCACTCTTCCACACATTATACATTAACTTCTAAGTAAATAATTAATGGTTACAATTGGAAAATGGATTGTTGGCTGGCATGGGGGCATGGAGGAGTCCTGCTATCTTTGTTAATTATAAAACCGTTTACTTTGTGAAGGTTTTGCTTTTACAAAATATTTGGCTTTTTGTATATGTGTCTTTGCAGACACACCCTGTTTCTCGGCAAGCCTAGGTGCTGCTGGTTCAGGCTCATGGCCACCCTTAGACTCCAGCTACTCCTTCCTTCCATGCGGTAGGAAGTTCTGCTTCCCCATCAGGAAAGACTGAGTGAGTCTCAAGCAGACCCTGGCTATAAAATGATTGCACATTTTTTTTAAGGCCCAAGACATAGCCTCAGTCTTTCAGACTTACGGGTCCTCAGTTGAAAGACATGGTGGTCATTGTTAACAGCTGCAGGACAGTCATTCATATTTTATAATTTCCATGTACACACATTGATCCCCTTACATTTTTTGCATAATTGTAATTATATGATCACATCGTTCTATGCTTTTTACACTTGTTTTGTCTTGGAGCTCTTTCCATTGCAGCATATAGAGCCATGTCCCTTTCTTTAGTATCTACTGCAAGAATTCCATGTTGTGCCAAATCAATTTCATCATTCCCCTAGGCTGGAAGCGCAATGTTACCATTTCTTTGACAAAAACAAAAATACTGCACTCCCTGTTTTTGTACATATGGCTTTGTGTACACATGCAAATATTTCTGGAGGAGAGATTCCTAAAAGTGGAAATGCTAAGTCCAAGGTGTGTTCATACACATATGATAATTTCTCTAGAACTAAAGACACACACAGGAGTGAGTACAAGTCAATATGAAGAATGCTGAATGAGATCAGTAGATTGCATTAACGATAACTTCCTGGTTGTGACACCATACTACAGTTTTGCAAAAGTTACCATTGGGGGAAACCGGGCAAGGCCACAGCAGATTTCTCCGTATTGTTTCTTACAACTGCATGTGAATCTATGATGATCTCAATAGAATTTTCAATTTGAAAAAGGGGCTATCTATTTAAATTGTGAGATAAACACTTCCAAATTGCCCTTCAGCTCTATTTGCAGAATTAAGTGAGAAGGCCATGAGCATATACGCGGCTCACTACTCCAGTAGGGAAGATTTGAAGAACAATGAAATATGCACTTGGCAGAGAAGGAGGAATGTGCTGCCAACTAGACTGGATGACTAGGAGTTAACAGAGGGGAAGGATGAGGAAGCTGAATGCCATTGCCCTTCTTGCTGACCGAAACCTTCACAGCACAGCTTCTTTATTGACCTTTAATTAATTCCCACAAGATAAGGTGATTCCACATTCAAATTTAAGTTTATTGTCCAAAATGACAATAACTGAAGATTTCCAGGTTGTTGCCTTAGTACCTGGGAGGGAAGTAATCAGCTTTTAATCTTCTCATTATAGTTATAATGTTGATGAGTGTTTGTGAATATTGAAGGATGGGAACTAATTTTGCTTTAACCATTAAACAACAGTTCTAGTAGAGAATTAGAAAACTATTACAAGAGAGGCTCATGCATATTTGAGCATCTGTCGGAGGGTCAAGCTGAGTTACATGTGTATGAGCTGTGATTATTGAGAAATAGTTGGACTTACAATGAGCCACAGGAGAACATTCTTACCAACTTCTAGTCAGTCCTAGAAGTTGTGGGTCTGCACGTTCAGGAAACTCGGCCCAGGTCTGGTAAGAATTATGGCCTGCGGCAGCCGTAAGGCCACAGTCAGTCTTTATCAAGTGCAACCTTCGCACTAGCTACAGCCTCTACCCCACCTCTCACCCAGCCATCCACAGTGGAGAGCACTCACAGCAACCCTTTCCTCTCCAGGCCTTGGGGAGCCTTGAATGTCACCTCCAATCAGTCAAAGTTGGTCTGGGAGCTGAAACCTCTCGTCCCTCCAATCAGCAATTTTTCTAGCATCATACCTTTAAAACATAAAAGGAACACATCTCCTCTGATAATTTGGAATGATCTGCTTTTCCTGCAAAAGTCCTATCTGCTTCAGTTGTTCTCACATAGCTGGCCCTGCACACGGAGATATCTGACATTGCGACTTTAGAAAGCAGTCACTCACTACTAGTCCATCTAGCTATACGGCAAGACTCAAACAAGAATGGGCTGTTAAAACTGTGGCATAATGTAGTATTCTTGAGGAAACAGGCAAATCACAATTGAGAGGTAGTCTACATAACAATGGGCTCAACTCTTAAAAAATGTCTCTAGCGTGAAGGACAAAATGAAGGAGGTTTTGAGATTAAAGGAGAATAAAGAGACTTGATAACTAAATGTAATGCATGGTATTTGACTGGATCCTGATTTGGGGTGGGGGACAAGGCATGAAAGGCATCAGTGCCACAATCATGGAAACTTGAATATGGATGGATGCATATCAGTCACAGTACATCGATGTCAAACTTCCTGCATATGGTCACTGCACCGAGTTATGTAGAAGAATCTCTGTTCTTGGAAGAGGCACACTAAAGTGCTTAGTGCAGAACCAATGTGAGAGTGTGATGCAAAGGAAAAGTGTGTGCCCCTATGTACACACTGTGCATCAAAAACTTAGTGCAATTGCTACAGTCAAAACACATGAGTACATACAGGGTCCGGCACAAATAACGCCCCCCCCCCTTTTTTTTTTTTTTTTTTTTTTTGAAGATTGTATTTATTTGTTTTTAGAGAGGGAAGGGAGGGAGAAAGAGAGAGAGAGAGAGAGAAGCATCAATGTGTGGTTGCTGGGGGCCATGGCCTGCAACCCAGGCATGTGCCTTGACTGGGAATCGAACCTGCCATGCTTTGGTTCGCAGCCCGCGCTCAATCCACTAAGCTATGCCAGCCAGGTAATGCCCCTTTTTTATTAGAAAAATCTTTTATTACAAAATCATAAGCATGTAAATTTGTAACATAGCAGTATCATACTCAGGCACAGCATAGGACATTTTAGGGGAAATGTTCAAATTAAAAGTGTAAATTATTACACCCATATTATTATCCTACCAACCACACTTGAGCAGGCCTCACTTCTGCATAAAACCCGCATTGCCCAATCCGTTCACAAGTCAGTGTCACTTCTCAAAAACTCAGTAGCTACAGGTCCCAGAGCCTCAGGCTGATTGGAAACACTGTTCTCATTGCACGATTATGCAGGCTCGTAAAACAAACAACAGTTTGTCTGAAACATTTTTGATGTTTTAATCATCATGGGATGTTTTTCCCTAATAGTAAATTTTAATATATTGCATTAAAATATTTCTCTTGATGGAGTTTTTCAGCGCCCGCTTAAATTTTCTGCCACAGTCACCTCATCCTAATCCTAGCCCTGGTGACGAATCATGAGGCCTATGGTTTATTCATAAATGGTTCATTTAGAAAATTATTTGTATATGTATTAATTTTACACATGATTGCATACATACATATATGATATAGACTATATCATACATGTATATACGTTACCTTATGTATATTAACATATACATACAAACATATGTTCATACATATACATAGAGAGATAAGCAAATGTGGCAAAATGTTAATTGGTGAATTGAGATGATGGATACACAAATACTGTATTATTTTTCAAATTTTTTTAATAGGAAGGTTTTCTGGCTTTATTTATTTATTTATTTTGCAGAGGGGAAGGGAGGGAGAAAGAGGGGGAGAGAAACATCAATGTGTGGTTGCCTCTCACGCATCCCACACTGGGGATCTGGACTACAACCCAGGCATGTGCCCTGACTGGGAATGGAAGTGGCGACCCTTTGATTTGCAGGCTGGAGCTCAACCACTGAGCCACACCAGCCAGGGCTCATTGTATTATTCTTGCAATTTTTCTGTAACCTGGAAATTTTCAAGATGCAACCATGGTGGGAGAAGAGATATTAATACATGAAAATGAAAATCTGGTATACATTTTTTTACAGATGAAACTCATGTTAGAATTTGAAGCTGCTGTTCTGAGTGTGAGCATGTATTTGTCCCAGCACAGACTCTGCTGAAGGAAGAAGATGAGATATTCCATATGCAAATATCCGTGCAGGAGGAGCCCCTGGCTATGATTTGTGACAAGAGGCTCTCCGGTGCGGACAGCACCCTCCCCTGATAAGCCACAGTTATTCAACGATTCATCCCTCACCATAACAGCTTCAGGCAATGTCTCTGAAGCTTCAGCTGTTCTCTTTGTGTTAAGTGCATAAAATGTTAGCTATGAGCATTGTTACTGAAAAAAGAATCATCTGTAAACGTCAGGTTGATTTGACATGGCAGCATTAGAAATACCGGGAAGAAGAATTACTTTGGGAGAAACAGTTCCTTAATAAATTACAAACAAAAAAAACTTAGAGATGTTGAATGGCATATCCAACCTTGCAAATAATGTAAGGGATTTTAAGAGTTGAAGCTTAAATATTCAAGGGACACAGGTAAGCTTTATTTTTTTAGATAATGGGTCAAGGCAGATGATGGATACAGTCAAATAAATAATCGATAGATAGATGCCACACACATATACAGTATATAGATATTTATATGTCAGCATAATAGACACATGGTGTATGAATGGGTAATATTGAGTGTTTGGTCATTAAAATATTTTCCCTTAAAATGATTCACTTTCTGTATATATAAACTTATTTTAAACTATTATTTTAAAGTCTTCTTAATCAGTAAATACCACTTTAAACACCTTCTAGGAAATACTTCAAACATTTCCGATTTATTTTTAAAAACCAAAGTTCTCACTAGTATTATTTATAATATCAAGAAATTAGAAATAATGTTAAGTATCCAGCAATATGGAAATAGCTAAGAAATATGATAGTACCATTTAAAAGGACAGTTGCAAAGGGTTTGAAACTTAGAAAATCATCACAATATGGTTTGTGGGGAAAAAGCAGAACTCAAAAATACTTTTATAATAGGATCATTATATTAAATCAGGCAAAGAAACCAAAAAAAAAAACCCCTCAAAATCATGATGTATTGAAAAAGAAGTCACTAAAATTTGAACAATAAAATTAATAAATATTAGCTATACACATTAATAGCTCTTTTCAAATGCAGTCACTCTGCCAGGGTCTTTGCCTAATCACCTTATCTCAAATAGTAGCTCTCTCCATCACTCTTTACCCTGGATCTGCTTTATTTTTCTTCTTATCACTTCCTGAAATAATGATATATATGTACATGTTGCTCATTTCCTGTTGCCTCCACTAATAAGCAAGCTTTTTGGGGGTAAGGACCTTGCCTGTTTTTCACAGCCTCAAAGAGTTTCTGTCACATAATAGATACTAAGTAAAAATGTGTTGAATTAATTGAGAAATTATCCTATAGCACTTCAAATATGATTGAAGTTGTAAAAAAATACACAATTTGGGGAATAAAACATCCCACATCCTGTGAATAATAAAATAATCTCTATTGTGTTAAGAACCCTCCCCCCAAAGCAAGCAATATAACCTCACATAAACCAGATGATTTGTCTGATGGTCTAATTCTAGCTGGTCGGATGTAAGACTCAAGGGGAAGTTAAAGACTACCTCTTGTCCGATCTCTACTTTCATAAATTGTAAAACACTGCCGCAATTCCCAACGCAGGCACTGGGACCTGTTCTGCTTCCACGTCCTTGTAAAACCACAGGATCGGTTCTGGTGAGTGGTCTCTTGAGACTCAGTTCAGGATGGGAGTGCCCCCCCCAACACACCCCTCCCCAACACACACACACACCTACCAGGGTTGGGAGGTCCATGCACATGATTCCTGAGTTCCACGGTCTGCAGGTTCAGGACGTAGGTGGAACAGCAGGATTCTCTTGTTCCCTCATGTCACAGACAGACCGAATATCCTAGGACACTGTGGGCTTAACACAGAGCTCAGACATTCAGCAAGACTCAGGCTAACCCCAAACAATGCCCTCAGGAGAACACTTTGAAGATACAAAGCCTCTAACTCCTGAATGGTCTACGATAGGTATTTTATTTTATTTATTTTTTGGCTCTTTTCACTTTATCGCATGAAGGCGTTACACTAGTCAGAAATAAAAGCAGACCCCAAATGGTGACACTATACAAACCATGAGGTTTTTAAACTTGGGACAAGTAAAACCCACGAACCTTCAGCTGATCATCCTTAGCCAGTCCACTCTCTGTGAGGAACTGCGTATGTTCTTGTGCTGGTCACCCTGCAACGAAATTGCTTCTCCATATTCCGGATGCTCAACTGTGGTACGATTGCAGGCAGATTCCTTCTTAAACACCTTCACTAGTTTCCTATTATCGTAATCACCAGCGATGCCTTGGGCATTAGTAAGGGTCTTCCTACTGTTCCTCTGTTGAATTCTTATGGGGATATAATTCTCAGACCCAGCAGGAAACAGATCATTACCCTCACTTGCATCAGCAAAGGGTTCAAAAGAGTAGAGGTTCTGGATGACATACATATGATACAATTCCTTTTCCTAGGTGGAAAAGGCCTGCGGAAGCTGGCCTCCTGCAGCAGGAGGAGGATGGGAGGGGGGGCAGAGCATCTGGAAGCGAGAGGATCCAAGAGCGAGGTTGCTGAGTCCAGTGTGGCAGCTCAGTGGCTCGGGCTGCTACGTATTTTAATTTAACAGTATTTTCCTTTGAAGTTTCTGCCTTTGATATTATGCTTAGGAAAGACTTTCCTTTTTATGTATATTCATGAATATTTGATTCTACTGTTTTATAGCCATCATTTTAAATTAAAAAAAGATTTTATCTATTTATTTTTAGAGGGGAAGGGAGAGAGAAACATTAATTGGTTGCCTCCCGCACACCCCCAAGTGCAGACCTGGCCCACAAGTAGGGACTGGGCCTGCAACCCAGGCATGTGCCCTGACTGGGGATCAAACCAGAGACCTTTTGGTCTGCAGGACAGCCCCCAACCCGCTGAGCCACACCAGCCAGGGCACATCATTTTAAACTCTTTAACATTTAAAAAATGAGATTTGCTTTTGAAATATGATATAAAATAAGAATTTAACCTTTTTCTCCAAATAGTTAAATAATTGAGATCAACTTATTTGATATCCCAAAGTTGTGAAAATGAGAAAAAAGGTCTAGAACAATGCTAACAGAAATATGATGCTAGCGACATGTGTTTTTTTAAATTTTCTTGTAGTCCCATTTTAAAAGTAAAATAAAATGGAAATAATTTTGTTAAAAGCTTTTTTTTAAGATTTATTTCCTTATTTTTAGAGAGGGAAGGGAGGGAGAAAGAGAGAGAGAGAGAAATATCAATGTGCAGTTGCTGGGGGCCGTGGCCTGCAACCCAGGCATGTGCCCTGACTGGGAATCGAACCTGCGATGCTTTGGTTCACAGCCCACGCTCAATCCACTGACCTACACCAGCCAGGGCAAAATGGAAATAATTTTAATGATGAGTTTTATTTAGCTAGTACAGTCAAAATAGTATCATTTCAATGGACAACCAACATCAAAATCGTTAATAAAATATTTCACATCCTTTTTTTGGTACTGAATCTTCTAACGGTGGTATGCATTTGGCCGTTTCAGCACTTCTCAGTTCAGCCTAGCCACATTAGAACTGCTCAGTAGGTGCATGTAACTAGTGGCTTCTGTACTGACGAGCACAGGCGTAGAGCAGTATTTCTTCCTGTCAGCACTAGTGACATTCGGGACCTGGTAATTCTTTACTATGGGGAGCTGTCCTAAGTCTTGTAGGAAGATCACCTGCATCTCCAATATCCATCCGCTAGATGGCAGTAGCATCCCTCCCCCAGTTGTTGCAACCAAAAATGTCTCCAGGCTGCCAAATGTCCCCAAGGGTGGGTGGGAAGTAGGGCAAAATTGTCCCAGTTAAAAATCAATGGTCTAGAAAAACTGGGGGGAAAAATACATGTTTGGAACAAATCTTAGGATCACCCTAGAGAGAATCTTCTTTTTAGAAGCTAATATTACTATAGGCACTAAACCATGGTAAGAGTACTTAAAAATAATTAGTCTACCCAATGTTCATGTTTTAAAATCACAAAAAGGAGGGGGAGGAATGGCAGAAGGGGAGGAGGTTGGGAAGAATGAAAAGAAGAGGGAGAAGAAGAGAGAAAGGGAGAGGAAGGCAGGGTTTTTTTTAAGTATACCTTTGTGCTGATTTTGGCTTCCTCCTCACGGAAATAATATTGACTCACAATTGAGCCCACCTTGGTTTATTTCAACAACCCTGGGACTCCTGATTTTGAAAATAAGCTGATGGATGCTTGGGTTGCCACCTGCACCAAACCGTGCCTGTGGGTTCGGTCAGTGGGAGCACCCCATGTTGCTCTCTCCTAGAACTGTCTACTTCAAATGGCAGTACCTAATATCAAACATGACGAGCATCAGACCCCAACCTCCAGGGGAGCTAATCTCGTCCACCATCTCACTTGCCAACCAGGAACTCAGTAACTGGCAGCCTCAATTAACTGTGGTGTTTTAAAAGTATTAGGCTTTTATATATATATATATATATATAATATTATATGTTATATATTATAATATTATATATAATATATATAATAATATATATATTAAAGGCAAGGAAGGCAGCTATGCTAATCACTATACAAAAAGTCAGCATGGTGGTTACCAGAGGGAGGGGGTGGGGAGTAGTAAAAGGTAAAGGGTAAAGGGTAAAGGGGGTCAACTATGTGGTGATGGAAGGTGATGTGACTTTGGGTGGTGGGCACGCAGTGCAACATACAGATGGTGTATCACAGAAGTGTGCACTTGAAAGTTATATGGTCCTATTACCCAATGTCACCCCAACAGATTGAATTAAAAACAAAAAGGCAAGGAAATCAAAATTATGGCAGAGATTTATTCACAGAGGAAAGAAAGAGGGAAAGAGGGAAGAACTCAATCAGGAGGTACACACCTTGCAATACTCACATTCATCACAATCCTATTTGCCCAGATTATTATGCGTCTGCACGATACTCAGAATGTTGACCCTTACATAACTGAAGATCACGAGCCTTTGAATATACCATATTATTCTCATTCTACTTCACAATTTTTCAAAGGTTCTTAACAAGAAGAGCTAAAAATGAAAGGTCTCTGGTTGCCCCTTGGTTAATGAGGAAATTAAACCAATGAGAAGTGTCCACTCCCTAAGTGTTTCCAATTCATCCAGAACTTAATCTAACTGCATGAGCTCATTCAAAGATACTGGGAGTCTAGCTGTTGAGCATCTACACTAGCTGCCCTGTGTACATCAGGCAACAACCTGATCATTCCCAAGACCCTCCAGGGGCAGTTGGGACTACTGGTAGAGGAGGAATCTTTGCAGTGGCTCCGGCAGATGCAGCTTGTGGACGCTTTGGAGACATGCTCGACCCAGGCACTTCCGGACACATAGGCGGCAGAGCTGGGAAAGAGCAGGCGGGCCTAAGGAAGGAATGAAAATGGTGTGAACCTCATGCTAGTGGGGTGGGGGGTGGGTGAAGGGAGACCAGAGGACCAGAAGAGGCTGACACTTTCTAAAAGATTAAGAGAAGCTGGAGCTGTATAGGAGTTAGAGGGTGAGGTAGCCAACACACACTGCATACAGGATTCCGGTCTGCCCCTTGGAGGGGGACACGTTTCTTTAGGTTGAGCCTCCAGTGGTCATTATATGACTGATACTGAAGAATGAGGCTAACTAGAGGCAAGTTAGGAATGAGCCGTGGGGTCTGAAGGGGCCGAAGAGACAATGCAAACGGAAGCGCTGAGCATGCATGAACTGCATGCAAAAGACGGAACTGCAGAGCAAGGAACGACCGCCAGGAGAGTGTCAGCAGGAAGCCCAGCCTACGTGGTCACAGAGGCAGTGTCAGGACGTGTGCAGGGACCTTGGCACTCGGGGTCCCCCCGGATCACCTGGCTCTAGCTTCTAGGAGGTGGTGCCGCCTGAGTCCTGACTCACACTTGGAGGGCCCGCCATTCTCGCAAGGATCCCAGCTCAACAGAAGATCGGGAGAACGGATCCAACTCACTTAGAGCCCGTTATACCCTGAACCTCTGTCTCATGGAGTATCGCGGAGTCATCGTGCCTGTGGCTTTGAGCAGCTTTGAGTCCTACAGGAAAGGAAACTAACAAAGGGTCCAAAATAGGGTTGAAGAGGATGAATGAGATTTGCGCTGGAATACCAGTTATACGGCATTTGTAACATCCCACTATTTTGTAACCTGACTCTATCAATGAACATCTCTTCAAGGAGATCTATGTAATTACTGGACAAAGTTTTCCTTTTCAAGAAAATCCTACTGTGGTAGCACCTTGCACCCCCGGAGAAATGGAGGGCAGCATGTGTAAATAGCCAAGTGACACTTGCATCGATATTGCCAAGAGGCATCCACGGGACACAAAGCCACCTGGAAGACCAGTTGCCCTCAGTTAAAATCTTGGGATACAAGAATGGCAAGTGTCTCTCTACCTTTCACCCAACTAAAGCTACTCCAGAAAACAGTAATGTAGAGAAATTATCCAGGCTGCCTAGACAAGTTCAGACACCAGCAGGAACTCTGACATAGTTGGTGTTTAGCCTTCTAGAGCACAGGTGGCAAACACAAGGCCCGAGGGCTGAATCTGGCCCTCCACCTTGGTTTATCCGGCCCGGGACCTTGTTTCTACCTGGCAGCACTGCCGAGCTCCTCGCCCCTAGTTAAGGAGCAGTTAACATTTATATAGTCCTAAATTACATTTGGCCCTTTGAAGGCAACCATGAGGCTGATGTGGCCCCCGGTGAAAATGAGTTTGACACCCCTGTAGAGCAAGCAGCTATATTTATGAAGAAAGAGAACGTGAATTTGCTTATAAGAAATACAAATGCTGAACCTGGAAACATTTTTGATGGCAGAAAAGAGGAAATGTGACACCCGCTGCAAACCATATTCTCAGCTAATAGTGGGAAAGCATCCGGTATTTCCAAACTGGGATCTGTTAAGGAGAATCCTAATTCTTCAAGCGCAGATTCAGATAACAGAATAGTCATTAATGGCACAGGTTGCTGGAAATAATCTAGACCAGTGGTACGCAAAGGGTGGCCTCAGACCAGCAGCATCAGCACCACCTGGTAGCCGGGTGGACACACAGTGTCTAGGGCCCCACCCTAGGCCTGCTGAATAAGAATCTGCATTTTAATGAGATCCTCTGGTGATTCCTATGATCTTTAAAGCTCAAGAAGCACTAGCCTAGAAAGTATTCCTCAAATTATTGAACCACCCTTTACACTTGGAAGGTGTGTAAGACATGGGGGTGGTTTCACAAAAATGGAACTGGTGAGTGAAAGAAAACCCTTCCCCACTAGAAACTGTTTCAGAAGACTCAGGTTTGGGCTAATCATAACACTGAGAATGCATGTTTGGGGGTCAGACTGCCTGGTTAGAATCCTGCTTCTGCTTCTCAGTTGCCACGTGACCTTCTGCAAGCCTATCTCTTTATAAAGTTTCTCTGTTCCCATTCACAGCTGGGATAGGACCAGTCACTGTAAAGTTGTTGCTGCTTTAAATCTTTAAGAATTCAGGGAGACTAATCGATGTTTTCAATGTAGTTCAGTGCCTGACACACTTAAAAATAAATAATTACTATTGTTGTTAATACTCTCCCAAGCATACACTATCAGTCTAGGTCCTGATCGTGCCTAGATTTCTGTATAGACACAGCAGGGTTCTCTCTTTCATTTGGAATACAGAGCATTTCAGAAGGCCGTCTTTCCTCCTGTGGCACCAGGAGCTGCATTAGCCCACGGTGGAAATGGGGTTGAGGCATGAGGAATGCAGACCCACCTGCTCCCTGATCTGGAGAAGAGACAAACAACTTCCTTTTAGTCTGCTTCCTGAAATACACACGCCATGTGTATATCACCTGTAACTCAAGGACTTCTAATTTCCCCTGAAATGTATCCAGATATTACAAAGCAGAGTTTTGGTCTTCTCAGCTGTGTGCTTGTGCCAGGATAGATGTGGTAGTTCAGCTTTCTCGTGGTGAGAACAAATTTCACTGATTGTTTTCTTGTTATGGAAAATACAAAGCAATATACAGTTGTATATAAATGCCCTTTGTTTATATGTGAATATAGCCAGCATATAAAATCCCATCTCGGTGATGCCAGCACTTGCCACCTCCTCCATGCCACTTCCAAATTAAAAAAAAAAAAACAAGAAGAAGAAAAAGGCAAGAAAGCCTAGAGATGAGACAGAGAGGAGAGACAGCAGATGTGCTGAAGGCAGAAAAATGCACGCCCAGCCCTTCCTTACCTTCCCAGAGCAGGAGTGCCTGCTCCACGCTGCTTTTTGGGGCCGCCAGATCAAGCGCACATTTGCCCTGAGCATTTCTGCGCTTCAGGTTAGCTCCGTAGTCTATCAGCAGGTGGATGACTTCCACACTGGACTGCTTCGCCGCAGCGTGGAGCGGGGTGTCCAGACACTGGCCGAGGTCAACACTGGCTCCTTAACAAAGCAGATGGCCACAATTCAGCACTGAGTGCTACATGTAGAAACACGGCAAGCCTGAAATGTAGGAGCTATAGGTAAAGATATCTTAAATGCCATGACAATTTGACAAATATTTGAAAATGTGACCTAAGCCTAGAACCTCAGCAATGTCTTATTTTGATTAATTAGTTCAAAATACTTTGATGAGAAAAGTGTGTAAAAATATTTTCAGTCATTTAAAGTACTATACTTGCCTTCCCCTATGAACTTTGTGACATACAAAATTAAATATTTACAGCTCCTTTTAGAGTTATTTTGTTTTTTTGGTTTTTGTGGGGCTCTTTTTTGCAAAGGATAAAGCTAAGTTTAGTTGATATTTATATTACTCAGGGCTCACAAAAAGATTTCTGAACTACTATAGGGAGTAGTATATGATGGTACATTTTAAACAAACAAGAAAAATTTGAGATAAAAAATCTAATTAAAGTTTCTCTTTTTAAAGATTTTATTTCTTTATTTTTAGAGAGAATGGAAGGGAGGAAGAGAGGGAGAAAAATATGGATCGATGTGAGAGAGAAACATCAATGGGTTACTTCTTGCACATGCCCCCCTTAGCTGGGGACCTGGCCTGCAACCCAGGCATGTGCCCTAACTAGGAATTGAACCAGCAACCTTTCCATTCACAGGCTGGTACTCAACCCACTAACCCAAACCCACCAGGGCCTTACTTACAGGTTCTTATTCCAACCTGCACCTTTGTATCAGTCACTAAGTTTTGGAAATCTTTAAACAAATAATAGTTTCAAGACATTTTACTTTTCCCTGGACTCTTAGTTTCTCCACATGCCTTTTATAAATTTTTTTTTTAAAAATCACTAAATAACTTTGCAGGATTGATCTTCAGTAGCCCGTGGCAAATGTCTATTGTTTTTATCATATAGCGTCTTCCCGGGAACCACACCTAGATTTCCCCTGGGGAACATCCCCCCGATTCCTAGCTCATGTGCTGTCAGTGAAGCCCAACAACTGCAGTATAGACGGAAATCTAAGGCTAAGCCAATCAGTGTTGTATTTTATTCCCTTGGCCAGCATCACTGGTTCAGACCTGCGTATGTGACTCAAAAAAGAGCCAGTGAAATACAACTGTTTTTTCCCCCTAGGACCTCAATGGGAAAGAGACTTTTGCTCTCTCTTGAGACCACCGAGGAGACCCATACCAAGTAAATGGAGCCGATTTCAAAGGGACTAAAAAACATGGACACTCATTTCTCTAGGGTTCTGTTTTAAGCATTTAAATATTAAATTCCGCCAGACTTTTGTCCAGCCTGACAGGAACTCTGTCTTTGAAGCCACAGAAAACCAACAAGGTTAATAGGTCCTTTTTCGTGGCAAGATTCCTGGAAGTTACCTAATTCTAGAAGTTTCTTCACACAATCAACCCTCTGGTGGGTGCAGGCCACATACAGGGGAGTTCCGAGCTGAGGCACTTCTTGGTCAATGTTCACGTTATTCGCCAGCAGAATCTCCATGCACTCTCTGTGACCTGGTGGGGCACAGGGCAACCTCACTGAAGTAAGTGAAATACTGAGCGTTCACAGGGTCACGCAGTTGCTTCTCTGGAATGGGCTTTAGAAATAACAGAGTTTTTTAAGCAAAAAAAAAAAAAATGGCTTTGGAAATCTTAGAAATCTCCAAAATGAAACCATTAGAAAGAGAAGCATACCCACAATTCCCCCGCTTCATTCCTCTTTGCAGCCTTTGAGGTACCTCGGACTAGACTAAGGGCTCCAAGGAGCACAGCCGAAATCCTCTAGAAGGGAAGACACCAGTTTACACATGCAGGAGGCTCCAAGACCCAGAGGGGTAACTGACTCATGCTATTAGCAGTCTGAAAAGCCAGGGCTTACATCCAAGGCCCAGCCCTGAACCCTCCCATTACAAATCTCTCATTCTCTTCTTCACCCATGCATGCAAGGTTGGGCATGTCACTGTACCATGTGGTAAAAGCTCCTTAGTTTGGTTAACCTGGAAGATACCCATGAGAATTAATTTTTAAATCTCAAGTACAGAACATATTTATTTTTTTAAAGATTTTATTTATTTATTTATTTTTAGAGAGGGAAGGGAGGGAGAAAGAGAGAGAGAGACATCAATGTGCGGTTGCTGGGGGCCATGCCTGCAACCCAGGCATGTGCCCTGACTGAGAATTGAACCTGCGATGCTTTGGTTCACAGCCCGCGCTCAATCCACTGAGCTACACCAGCCAGGTAACCACACCTAGAACATATTTATTTAAATGCACTTGTAAATTCAACGACTAATGAGAACTATGTACAAGTACACTCCTTAGAGAGTGTGCCCAGTGAAGAGATAGACACAGTTCATTTGCAGCATAAGCATGATTTGTTTGGGAGCAAATGCTTCTGAGGTATCAATGGGAGCTCGTAAAGAGTTTGTTCTCTTTGAAGATTTAAGTGTTTTCCTTCAAAAAATCTTATCATAATTGATTAACTTAACCAAGCTTTTCTTTATAGATAACGTAAAAGTAAGCCTCTCTCAAACCTGTTTGATTTATCGCAAGTTCTGAGTGAAGTATAAACAGGTACTAAAATATACAGATAAGGATTCTATAGATTCAAACTATTTGTTCACATAAGTAAATATTATGCCTGGATTATAACATCAATCTGTCAAAGTACTGACCCAGACTGACTTAGCTTGTTCATAGAGGTTTAAAGGTGTAAGCAACCAGAAACAATATCTAGTCAGTACCTAAAACTGCCTGGTAAATACGGGGTATCTAATAAACATGGTTGAATAATTCCTGTCCTCTTTTTGTAGAAGAAACTGAGACTAGTTTGAGTTAAATGTAAGTATTCTCAGGAAGTTTTTAAAAAAATGAATGCATAAAAGCCAAATGATTAGCACTACTATAATGATATCTAACATAGTTTGCTATTCATCCTCCTATTCTGTGGACACAGGTCCGTAATATGCTTTTATGACACAGGAAAAAAATATGTAGAAACACATGAATTCATGTGTTTTAAGACAAATATATATATATATATATATATATATATATGGCACATAGATACCAAACACTCCATATGTAACCATCTAAGCACTTCAGAATTATTTCAGTAATTCAAATCATTCCCAAAGAAACCTATTTTTGAATGCTCGGATGAAATGCAGATAACAGATTAATTTCTACTTCAAATCAATATTTCTTAAAAATTTAAAGACCTTTACATCATTTCCAAAGTAGGCTATTTCCCTGAAACTTAAAGAACTTATTTGAAGTTTGGGAAATGGCCACCATCAACTGTTAATCAATAAATGTTTATTTAAAATATATAGGACAGTAAAACCATAGATGCACTGAGATTTGGGTCTTTTGTGTCATTTCAAGTAATCCACTCCCCCAAATTTACTAAGTGACATGTTTAATAACCTGGGGCAGATATTTCACTACTGCCTTTTGAAAGAAAGCCTTTCATCCCCAATTATACCAGCTTCTCCATTGTATTTCTGATCTTAATTTAAGAGAGTGAGTCCACCGCTGGGTAACACAGAAATGCTGCTCTTTGAGTGTGACCTTTGACAAATGACCTCGGCCTTTCAATGGCATCTTCTTGCTCATGTTTAGTCTATGCATACAATGTTCGAATTCCTTAATTTTACTGTTTTCTCTCATCTCAAAAGGAACGAGGATACAGGAGTCGAGAGTCGACTTCAAGGTTTCCAATGCCATGCTTTTGCTACTTTTTTTTTTCAGTAACTAATGACTTAAATGTCATTAGCTCATCTAGAATATATTGCCTATTGTGAACAATTACATTTAATCTTCCATTAGAGAGACTATCAGCCTTGGCTTTTAGATACTTTCAAATTCATTTTATGTGAGTGGTTGGTGTTTTATGGGCTTGGGGGATGAGCTACTCTTTTCTAGTAAGGACAGAGACATAACCACAGTACAGCTCAAGGAAGTCAGCCCTGCAGTCTCCATTGTACCAGCTGCCACCAAAGCACCAGCAAAGAGCCTCAAGAAAGGCCTGTCAGGTGACTGTCCTCAGAAAATGGGACATCTGAGGAGCAAGCCATTCCCAGGTAAAAAGAAAAGCTGTTTCATGCCCCAGTGATATTCTCTGAAGACTTAGGCAAATTGAAATTACTGCTGTGGGATTTCTAAGCTGCACACAGTCTACTGGTTATGATCTGGGGAATCCTTGCATGATGAACACTATACCAACGATTCATGCCGACTGGAATGAGGCCACCAATGTTTTGTGTGCGATGTGCTGGCTCATTTACCTCTCTTGACTGCCTCATGGATCGGGGAAGCCAGGTGCACCTCGAGCTGGGCCTGGGCTCCAAATTCCAGCAGCACGTTAACACACGCAGCGCTGCCACTGCAGCAAGCACTAAAGAGGGGTGTGGCTCCGTGAACCGTCGCTCCATTGACCTAATGACGGGCAAAGAGAGACCCAGAGGATTTGCTATTTCTTTATCACCATCTCCCAGTTGCGTTCCTATATAAGTGCCTGGAGAAAAGGGTTCCCATGCAGGTGAATGAGTGAGGGAACTCTGTATCATTATAGTATTATGTTATGTTATTTTTTAGCTCTCCAAAATCCTTTATTTAATAGAATTGGAACATTCCATGGCAACTTAACACACAAACTCAAGTGTGCTAATTAGGAGGCGTACAGGAAGCCTTGCTTCTCTCAAGCAGCTATGGGCAATTCCACACCTATCTGTCCTGTGTCTTGGCTGAAGTCCCAAGTTCAAGCTTCTGCCCTGGCCAGGGCTGCCAGGGCCTGAGGTCTCCCTCTGTCCTGACAATAGTGCCTGCACCAAAGAGAGGCACAGCACCGCTCCAGTCACCTCTGCCCCAGATATGCCCAGTGCTTAAGAAGGCTGGGACAGAACGCTGGGACAGAACACTGGAGAGTCCCGGCAGCTCTCCCACATCCTTCCTCCTGCCTGTAGCGCCCTCCCTCTACCCACCTGTGGGGGGGTTGGGGTCCTTAAAAGTTACTCCCTATCAACTCCCACCTCTATACATGATGTCCCAAATGGGGCAGAATGGGATAAAGGTTTTAACATGTATTCGTTTAAGGTCCCAAAATGTGGACTTGCAAAAAATCTTCTCACCAGTGCCCCGTATTTTGTCTTTCTTGCCACAACCTTCCTTTCTGTACTACTATAATCCGTAAGTTACATATGCTAGCAGTGACTCCTGAAGAGATCATGACGAAGCTAAAGGCACAAGGAAAATAGCCATCAATGTGGTGTCTACAACCCTCCTCCGTGCCTTCTAGGGATGTGGGAGGCATCTTTGATCTAGCATTAGCAACAGATGGGAAAGAGCAGCAGGGGAACAAGGCATTCTGGTGGGGAGGCTGTGACAGGATTGAAATGCAGGACAATGAGGGCTTGATATCAAATCATATTGCTTCAACAAGTAAGAATTCACGCTTGTGATCATCAGGATCCTAAATCCCTCGTTTCCCATTAAATCAGAAAGTTAACCATGAGATGCCAAGATGGCAGAGACAGACAGGGACAAGGAAAAATGTGTGTAAATGTATACACTGGGGATTTCTACCCTATTTACATTTTTCCTACTAAATATTTGGTGCGACCTATTTTATTTGTTTTTACTAAGTATTATCCTCTTCCTTAGTCCAGGAAGTCTTCTAACTTGATTGCCTATTAGCTTCTCTCTCAGTTCAGGTCAGCACACGTTTATTGAGCACCTACTAGGTGCCAATGTTTTGTTTTGTTTTGTTTTGTTTTGTTTTATTTTATTTTATTTTTCCCCCTTTTAAAAACATTTTATTGTTGTTCAAGTAGAAACGAAAGTTAAGACAACTGCTTCTCATCGAATAGGTTGAATTCTTCCAGGGAAGACAAACACACAAAGAGATCATTAGGTCATTTTGATACAATACATGCTTTAGATGAGTATAGGAACAGGACAAAGGAGAACACAGACTGGAGAAATACTTAGGCAGTAAAATTAGCAAGCTGTTGTGATCAGTTAGATGAGGAGATAGACGAAATAGGATGATCCCAGGTTTGGGGCTTGGGAAACCAGGAATATGTCTCAACTGGCCACAGAGGCTGGGAGTCCAAGAGGAGGAACCGGTCCCAGAGGGAAGACCATGACAAGCACAGTTTCACATGTGCTGAGTCTGAGGTACCCACGGCACTGCCAATTTCGAGGAATTTTCCACTGGTTGACCAACTCTCTCTTGTTCTGTCTGTCATTCTGATTTCAATGTTAAATATGTATTGACTGTTTCCTCATTAGTTTGCCAAAGACAAGGGGCCATGTCGTCCTCTTCTCTTTGCTCCCCACAGCAGCTCCCACAGTAGTACAGCACGCTCCTCTACAACCCAGTGTTGTCTGGAGTTTCCCACCCACAGCCCACTTGTGACTCTAGTCATCTAGCTTGAAATGAAATGGCCATCCCCCAACCTTGCCCTAACCATTACATGTGACTTGACTACGGGCAACTTAAAGAAACACTACGTGATGAAAATACACAACCACTATGGCACCTGGAAAATCACTTTGCCCACGGAAGACTTTGCTGTTCGGTTCTACATGCAGAAACCCAACTTCCATACAAAATCTAAAGAAAAGCTTCGTTAAGCACTTAAAAACATCACAGCTCATGAAATAAAGAGTGCAAGGACTGAGTTTAAAAACATAAAATTATCAACAAATGTGTCTGGCAACTAAATGTCCCTGAGATTTTCAAAAGTTTTAATTTTATAATTCTACTCCGATTGCATATAGCACATCAGTCACTCCTTGAAAAAAAGGAGAATTTAAAAATTAGATAAACTCAAGGGGATCACTTGGTATATTGTCTAAATGTCTTCTTGACCATTCGGAAATGCGGATAAGGATGGGGCCAGACCTGCACACCCACTGTGGGTAAGCAGTCTGGAAGGTCATGTCTCCCTGGATGGGAGTAGCTGTACTTGGGTAGGCAGACCTGCCAGATGGGAGCACTACTCACCTGTGCACCACTTTCCAGTAAGGCTTTAGCACAGGCTACATGACCTCCAAGGCACGCCTCATGGAGAGAAGACACCCGGTTAATGGTCACAAGGTTCACGTTGACACCCTACAATTTAGAGAGAAGTGGGTTAAAGGCTGCGTTAGCAACAGCAATAAAGGCAACCTCAATGCACATGCTTTTATTGGCCTGACAGGATCATATAGAAAGAAAAAGAGGCCATGACCAGGGGAATCTAAATATGGCATGGGAACCTTGAATTCATTTATCCACCAGATGCTTATTCAGCATTCTGAGCCAGGCACTGTGCTAGTAGCTGGGTCTTGAAAGTTTATGACACAGGTCTCTCTCCTCCAAGAGCCTAGGGAGGGAACAGAAATGGGCAGGGGGGAAGCAGCAAGAATATATTAATATATTGTTATATGGGAAGCATGCTCAAATTTCAATTGGCAGCACAGATATCCTTGAAATCGCTTGGGAAGTTAAAGAAAACTTCACATGTGAAGTAGTGTTTAGCTAAGACTTGAAACATAAAACATTTCAAGCTAGGAAGGCAAAAAGAGCACAGTTGACCCTTCAACAATGCAGGGGTTAAGGACCCCAACACCCTGCTCAGTCAAAAATCTGTCTGTACATTGACTCCCCCAAAACTTAACTAGTAATAGCCAGCCTACTGTTGGCCAGAAGCCCAACTGATAACATGGTTGATTAACACATTCTGTATATGTATGACACACTGTATTCTTACAATAAAGTAAACTAGAGAAATGAAAATGTTATTAAGGAAGTCATAAGGAAGAGAAAATACATTTACAGTACTGTAGTCGGGAACAGAAGGATGCCCCACTCCCAGGCAGGACTCATATGTCTGAGCAGCAGCGCTGCTGTCTGCCCCTACCCGACTGCGTACAGAAGTCTGCAGTGCCCCGCTGTGGGGCCAGGGGGCTGGCCCTCACACCATCTCCTTCCTCAGCTCCCAGCAGCTCTGCCCAGTCCTAGCACATACCCCCACTCCCCATACTGCCATGCCCCACCTTCCTCGTCTTGGAGTCCAAGTGACAGAGGACAGGAGCAGGCCAGCTGCTGGCCAACTCGGACTCCAGGCCCTGGTTTTAACCTGGCCCTTACCATTTCCCCCCAGGATTCCCATTTTCTGTATGTGAAAGGAATTCGGTCCCTGGTTGATCCTGTATAGCTGAGTTGGTTTCGATTCCCTGCCTTGTAACTGACCTGCCGGGAGCTTCCAAAACCTAGTGCGGGACCCTGAACCCCAAACCCCAACCTCAGTACCCACCATGTCCCACCAGACCTCCATGGTGCTCCCTGTCCCTTTCCATTATTGCCTGTCCCTTCATACGAGCGCCTCTCTATGCCTCTTTAGTCCTGTCCATTTTCATGTTCTGGATGGGACGTCACGGCTCCAGAGCTGTGCCGTATACTTTGGGTTGGGTATAGAATACAATGATAAAAATCCCATTTCCTTTTCCCATATATGATTTACTTTCAAGGGAAGAAAAACAAAGTTAGTCCAAAAGATGGCAGCAATGTGCTGGGAAAAAAAAAATGATCAGTACAAACTCAAAATCCCTGGAATTGTAGAAATGTAATGCTGGGCAGACCTGAAAGAATATCAAGGGTGAATCACTTTCACTGTGCATGAGAAAATGCAGAAGCACAAAGTTCAAATTATTAACAGACTTGAGGCTCCCCGGCTGGTGGTGGCAGCTAGCGTGATCATCAGGAGTCCCTGATCTCGAGTTGAATGTTTTACAGAATGTTTTACAGCACACCGCGCTATCTTAATGTAAAACAAAATTGAGTAATACATTTTGGCTAGCGAGCAAAGCCAAGGAAGTGGGGTGTGCTTCCTTGTAGGAAAAGTTGGACTTCTCTACGAAGAATGCTCCTTACACATTTCAGCACACGACAGAAACCAGCGTGCTTCTGCAGCGTAGTTAAAAATAAGACACGCTCAATGCAACGTGGTATCCTGGGTTGGACCCTGGAAGGGAAAATAAACACCTGTGGGGAGACTGGTGTAACCCCGTAGTTTAGCTGATGGCATCGTACTGATGTTGACGTTTTATTTTTGACTCAAGTACCGAGGTCATGTAAGATGTTCACATTAGGGGAAGTTGAGTGAAGAGTATATGGGAACTCACTGTACCATCTCTGTGTTGCTCCTTTAAAAACATTCCAAAATTCAGTTTATTCAAAATACTAATAAAAGTATTAAAGTGGGAGGCTGAGAGGGAGCAGGTGGATGTAAGACTTTTCACTGTGTACCTTTTTCTATCGTTTTCTCTTTTGAACTAGGTGAATATATTACCTATTAAAAATAATCAAAGCAAATAGAATTTTAAGTGCCTAACATAAATGAAGCATTTGATAAAATCAAGTACAAAGCCTGTTTCAGAATTACTGGTACTTTTCTTTTTGCCCCTCTTGAGAACCAACGCAACTCATAAAGGAGAGACAAAAAGGTAAATACACACACACACACACACACACACACACACATCCAACAAGCACTGTGACCAGCTGTTTAAAGTTTAAATGGTAAGGAAGCCAGGGTCAGTGTTAGCCAGGTTGTGGAAAAAAGATACAATGACTCACCTCCTCTATACACTCACACATGCTAAAACAAACAAAGCAAATGGAGCATGTACACTTTCATTCATTTCACTAATCTTTCCAAGGCCGCTATTCACTGTTCAAGGGATACAGTCATAAATAAAATAAAGTAGCCTGAATAACTAAGACTTTAATATATCTTCCCAAAGGAGTGAGATTTACCCATTTGTCCATCTAGTTTAATGTTTGCTCCTGGAATAGTGTATTGCCGGGGTAGGCGGCCTCTTAACGTGGCTCGCGGGGATCCCTGATTCCTGGTACTGCTCCCTGGTATTATCCCTTGTGTGTGGGCTGCCTTTACTGACTCATATCTACTGGCACAAGTGATGGGCTATCACCCTGGAGATTAGGTTATACGAAGACCTCCTTCTTAGGTACCCTCTCGTGCTCTCTCTGGGGAACGCCACCTGCCATCTCATGATGTAGGCACGGCCCCGCGGAGAGGCCCACGTGGCAAGGAAAGGAAGCTGACCAACAACCACCTGAGTGAGGTTGGAATCAGATCCTCCCCTAGTCAAGCTATGAGATGACTGCAGGCCTGGCTGATACTTAGTAGCCTGCAAGGGACTCAGAGCCAGAGCCAGCCACCTAAGCTGCTCCTTGGCCACCAGCAACTGTAAGAATCTGAGTGTTTATTTTCTTCAGCCTTTATGTATTTGAGAGAAAGACACAGAGACAAGAGAGACAGACAGAGACATCAATGGAAGAGGAAAACATCAATTGGTTGCCTCCCATACATGGCCCAACTGGGGATCAAACACGCAACCTAGGTCTGTGTCCTGAGCAGGAATCAAACCTGCAACCTTTCGCTGCATGGGGCAATGCTCCAACCAACTGAGACACCAGGCCAGGGCTTCAGCCCCTATGTTTTGAGGTAATTTGTTACACAGCAATAGCTGACTTCTGCAACTTCAGAGTTGCTGTAACTAAGGCACCCTGGGAGACTATAAGGTGAATTAGTGCCACAGAAACTTGAGGGAATTCCCCACCAGCCTCACAAGGAAACTTCCTATGAGATAAAGGAAAGCCCAGAAGGGGCATGGTGGAAGTGGGCAGAAAATGAGCCAGCTTCCATAGAAAGGAGAGGCAGGAGGAAGAAACGGTGAGCTGTAAGAGGAATGGCTATGCTGGACCCAGTGAGCCAGACCTCTGCTACAGGCAAAGCTAATAAAGAAGGATGCTTGCTTATAAGATAAGCACAAAAGATCCATCCGTTTACTTACCTGTGCAATTAAAGTCTTAAGGGCCAGTAAGCGCCCCTGGGCCGCAGCTTCATGAAGTGGGGATCGATCAGCCCAGCAGTCTGAAATGCAAATCAAGCTCAGAGTCAAGGTCTGGAGTCTTATTCCTGCAGCTCAGTCATGCTGCCCACCCACTGCGAAAGGAGATTTGGGGGACGAGGACAGAAGCTTGTACCAAGCAGCAGGCTCTCTTGTCGGCCACTTTCAGGGTGACAAGCCACTGAGTATACAGCCTGTTAGTTTGTTGGTAGGTGCGGAGAGAGTGCACAGAGTTTCCCTGGCTTTGGGGGGCAGTTTTAACAAGCAATAGATGGAGTCTAGTGCTTGAATTCATGGCTCTAAATAAAGCAAAATGAGGGGCCAAGCCAGACAATGAGTTTCCCCAGTTTCATCTTTCTCCTGCCTCTCACTCTGACCCCTACTTAAAGACTCAACAGCTCATCATGCACCATGAAGGAGGTTCTAGTGGGTCAGGGAAAATGGTGTTGTTCTAAATCCCCTAGGGAATTGTCTGTTTCATTTTGGTAATGAAGCATATCTGTTATCATAGTGCAGAATGTCTTTTTTCGGATGGCATCATCCTCCAAAAGTTTTTCCCTAAACAGCTCTGTTGGGAGCAGTCGAGGGTGATGGCTAAGCATGGGACCAATGCAGCCACGCTGCCAGGGTTCAAGTCCGACCGTGGCCACTTTTTCTGCCAAAATGGGCAAGTTATTAAAATTATTTGAACCTCAGCTTCCTCATCTATAAAACAAGGGTATAGTAATCTAGTATCTGGCAGGTGCTTTGGTCTCTAAGTCGGCCAATAGCATACACTCATGATGGTAGGTGCTCAAGACACCTGCTTATAAGTACATACAGCAGGTGTCTATTCCTTAGACAATGCTCTAAGGAATGACCTCGGAACTGCCTTAGAAACATATTTATTTTGTCATTATTAGTCAGCAACCAAGATTAACCAGCTTAAATGAGCATTTAAGAAATAACCCTCTATTCAACATGCCAAAGGGCAATTACCTGTTTCGGGAGAAAATCTACTCCAGTGTGCAAAATTTGGGCATTCTTCAAATTATAACTGTGCTCTTCTAGTATGTAATACAATTTGGATTTAACACAAAGGGCCATCTTACTAACCTTTCCTAGGTGATCCTGATGGAGTTGAACATTCAGGTCCCTCATACTTGCAACCTTGGCAAAAACAATCCCACCAAAAGTGGAATTTGTGTGAATTTCAAGTAGCTCAAGGCCTCAAAGACAGAGTAAACTTTTCTAATTGATGAGACCCAGGGCTATAAACAGTTCAGTACATTCTCTTCTTACACTGAAAGTCAACTTTGATACATGAATAGGGGGAAAGCTGTGATGAACTCTATAGGGTTGGGCTGGATGGATATAGGAGCAAGGGGTATGAAAATGTGATTATATCTGTGTATGTATGTGTGTATATGTGTACATATACACACTGTGCACTGAGAAAACCTAAACTGGGGCTCCTTGGAGAAATGGCTGGTTCCAGGGCTGGGCCAGGGAAAACATAAGGGCCTCAAACACCTCAGCAGAAAGTAAAGAACTGCTCAATGAATGATGGGAAATGTCAAAAAGACACAGAAGTTGGCTTGAAGGGGCTTCCACTAGCCAAATACGGAACAACATGAACATCAAAAGGAATAACGACTCTAAGAGATTAAATAAAAAATTAATTCCTATTAAAAAATAGGAACCTGTAAGTCCTCACTGATATAGATGAATATATATAAATTGGGAGAAGAGAGAGTTCTTCCTTAGAGCAGAATTCCATCTGAGAAACGTAGAGTAACAGAATCTACGTCAAACTATCTCCCTGCAAAATAAAAACTAGTTATAAAGAGAACAGGGGTAATTTCACAGTAAACCAACATTGTAGATTCCACTTTACCCAGGGGACCCAAGGTAACATCACAAGTGATGGAAACAAATCAGCCGTGCACCGCCCGATGCACTGAGCATCATGGACCATGGGGGGCAATGCAATGGGAAGCACGCACCATCGCTCTGTGATGTTCCTGCTCAAAATGCATAACCCAAATCCAACAGGGACACTGCGAACCGACTGAAGCTGAGAGGCAGTCTACAAAATAGCTGGCCTGGAACAAGATCAAAGAGGGACTGAGGAGCTGTTCCAGAGTAAAGGAGACACGACATCTGAAGGAAACACGTGCACCTGGATTTGATCTTTTTCTATCAGGGATAGTAAGACAGTTGGGTAAACGTGAATGGGCTTTCTGGGTGAAGAGAGGTGGGAATTGTTTGCACCCCTCGTAACTTTTCTGTCATTTTGAAATTAGTTGCAAAATAAAAAAGTGTGTGTATATATAACATGTATTACATATAAATAAAATGACTAGTGTTTTCATATTCTGCATATAAAAAAGAAAAATGGATACAATTGTTCGCAGTTCCCCTTGTTCCTGAGTCAGTTAAAAGTTAATGAGTGGAGTATTTTTAAATCTCTTGGACATTTATGATTTGCACCAACAGGGAATGACATAACATATGCATGTGGTCCTCAGCGAGCCTTGGTTTTCTCCTAACACGCCTCCGTCTCATTCAATGTGACGCATGCACCACACATGCTGTATGTTGCCTCCTTGTCTAACTGCTCTTGGAAATGAACCCCAGCACTTGGGTTGCAAAGACAGTCTCCCCACCCCTCAGCTAGACGGCAACGCAGCACCCTGACCAATGTAAGGAGCCAACCCACAGTTGCTTGCTACTCTTTTGTTCTAACAATAGCCAGTCAACCAAAGTCACCTGAAGGTACTGTAAGTGCTTATTTTTCAAAAAGAAAAATAAGATGCCAAGTGGTAATTTGCTATTATTTACTTAGAATATCAATATGAAGTGGCTTTATTATTTCTAAAACTTGCCTCCAAGGGGGTGGTGGAGTCCCCTTCCCCTGGGGAGCAGGAGCCATCCCATCTGTCTCCTATTTCCAGTAACTCTGTCATTCACCAGTGCCCCAAGACCTGCTCTGTACACACAACTTGGAAAGATCTCACAAATGTATGGTGAGTGAAGGAAGCCTGGCACAAAAGAGCGTGCGCAGTGATTGCTTGCTATAAAGTGCGAGAAAGGGCCAAACTCACCTCGGGTGACAGGATTCCAAAGTACCCTGAGCAGGGGCAGGGGCTGGCTGGAGGAGGGTCTGGCGCGGGCCATGCTGATAATAGGCAGTTTCTTGCTCTTGGGAGCTGGTATAGCTGATTGTATCTGCTTTGTGAAAATTTACCCAAGTGTTCACTTGTGATTTGTGCACTTGTCTGTATTTACATCAGAATTGGACACAAGGATTTAAAAATGACCCGTCTACTGGTCAGTCCACTTTAAAGCTGCACTCTTTGCTCCCCTGCCAAACCTGGGTAGGGTCTGACCCTCTCTGTCCCCCTGCAGCCGGAGGCAGAAAATCGGCATGTTCTCAAACACGCCTCCACTTTGTTCTAAGTGCCAGCTCCTCTGGTGCCTTGGCAGTGGGGAGAAATGAGAGGAGCAGGGAATATGTCTCCCCAGTTAACTGGAAGGGGAGGCTAGTCCTTGCTCACTGGGCCTCAGCAGGTCTTACTCCCAGGCCTCTTTCCTATGCACTGGCATTTCACCCCTTATCCTATGGTCCCCCATTAATGCAGCATCCTCTAATGTCTCCTACTCCCACCCCCACACTTCTGAGGCTGCGGCAAGTCTGTGGGGCCATCTCCCATCCCAGCAAGGAAGAGGGAATGGCAGTTTGTCCTGGGTGTCTCACTCACCTGCCACTACTTTCCAACTCTCTTTTCCCTTAATTGAGTAAGACTGAACGGTCCAGCGCACTGCCTAAGCAGACTTCAATTTGAGAGGGAAATACCAGGCTCCACTCCTTCCAGCACCCTTTGTCTGAACTTGCACTTCTCCTGGAGCCCCCATCCCTTGGCTTTTGAGAGACAAAGGAGGAGTCTTGCAACACCCCCAAATGCATGACATCCCCCTCACCCCACACGCTTCTAGTAAGTGCAAGAAACAGGACTGAAATCCAAGGTTTGAGACTTTTGAACACACCCTCTTCCAGTTTTAAGAACTACTGGTGTTTAAATCCTGCCTGTCCTCGTGGTAGATTGACTTGTCTGGAGTGTTTTGCTAATATCCACCTTCTCTCTATGGATAATGTGAATTACACCAACTGTATCACCTTCGGTGTAGAAATCATTTTTGGTTCCCAACTGGAAACAAAACCACTCTCAAGGAAGTCACCTTTCCAATCACATGTTTTCCAGCACTTGCTTGGAAGGACCTTGAAGAGTTTTCACACAAAACCCTTTTCCAGAAAATTCTGCCACGGTGGGCTCTCCTGTTTTTCTACTCTTTTCTACTCTTTTCCCAACACACAGTCTCTTACTCTTATCATTCTTGTTTTGCAAATTGCTGATAATTGTGAGAAATTAAGGATAAAAGTTATTTGGCACCTTGGGAGTTTTTCCATTCCTTTCAGGAAATATGCAACCAAGCTCTCCAAATAAATGAGTGCTCAAGTAGGAATCAGTCAGTGTCTTCTATAGCAGTCTATTTTTAATTATTTGGCAGAATGCCGATGTCACGGGGCTGCAAGCACATTATGAGGATAGTTTACACTACAAATATGTTTACTTGTTTCTGACGAGGTGTGCAGAAAATGTCCAAGTACTTTTCATTCCCCTGTCATTTTTTCTCACAATATGATTTCTATCTCTACTTCTCAGAGTCTGAATAATAATGTCATGACAACATTGAAAACCACAGATTTCAATAACAAAATTGGGCAGTGTTTAAGATAAAAATCAATTATATTTTTAAAAGCTTTTGCAATTTTTTTCCTTCCTAATTTCAGCAAGTATATGAGATTACCAGTTTGTTATGTTTAAAAAAAAAAAAACAGCTAACAGGTTATAATCTCCAGTGCATGTGAAACTGTCTTTATTCTCTTCAGTCAAGTTCAAAATCATAGGAAGCAGTATCTTCTCCTGTAGCATTTATCAAAAGAAAGAAAATTCAAAAGGAATTTCAATTTTGAACCAAAATACAGGCAAGGCCCTAGCGGAATTAATGATATGTTAGATAACACAAAGGTAATTGTAAAAAGGCTTACTGTAATAAATTTCCTGAGCTATCGAAGATACTATAGTAAAATTGAGTTAAAAGACACACACACCCTCTAGAATACTCAGTTCTGGTCAGGAGATGAACTAAGGTCAATGGACATCTTTTTGTAGTGTATTAGACAGAAGGTTCCTTTGAACCCGTTAGGAACAGGGGAGCTGAACTAGGTGACAGGTGGAGCGAAAGAGTCCCTACAGAGGACTGCTTGCCCCTACTTGGGAAAGCCAGCAGGACCCCTAATGTGTAACAACTCAGAAGATGGTTGGGCAAAGGTAGAGAAAACAACCAGCAAAAGTGAACAAGAAGAGAAGGCTAGGTAGAGGATTGGACGAGAATGTACCCAAGACAGGAAAATCCCGTCCAATTAAGAAAAATAGGAAAGAGGAGTCAGATTGATGAGCCAGGCAGAGGGATGGCCATCACCTCAAGGTCAGTCCTTTGAATTTAGAAGGAGGACAAGTAAGTTTAAGTGTAACACTTAGAACAGAATCAGTCTTTTAGACTTGGTTCTAAACAGCGATTTAGAAGTGGGGAGAGTGCAATAGTTCTACAATCTCACATCGGCTATAGTAAAAATCCCCCAAGTTCTAAAAACCAAGTTCTCCCCAAGGTTGACACAAACTCTTTTGGCAGCAAAACATGGCCGAGACTCGGGTTAAGCAACGTATTGTTTCTGATTTGTATTTTCACTTGCTGTGAATGTGTTCACTATAGAAATATCAAATGTCTGATTCTGGGAGGCAGCTCTAAGCCCTGCTGCTGGGAGTGCTGTGTAACATTCAGCACATATTCTGTGTGATCTTTCTAGTATCCCCCAAACTCCTGAGTCCTATCTGGTCCAAGCGTTGTGAAAACACATTATCAACCTTTATCTATACTTTATTTATCAAGTTTGGTAACCAGGTTGCTGGATGAAAAACAGCTTCCATTCTGGCCAGATTAGCAAAGGTTGAAACATCATACACCACATCTCTGGGGAGAACGTGCAGGAGGAGAGGAACACCTATGGCTGAGGGTGGGATCCAGGGATCCACCTGATGCTCCAGATGCAACGTCATGGGCCAATGACAACGTGTCAAGCGTGTATGCATTTAACTGACAGACTACGCCAAGTAGCCTAAGAAAACCAAAATCGAAATAAGCCAACCATAGCTTATTTCAATCCTGATGAGTTACCTACAAATGTAAGAGTTGAAACCAGAAAGATGTATCGAACGATGTATTCCGGAATATGAAATTCCAGAACCCACCCCCCCCCTAAAGATTTGACAGTATGAAAAAGAGACACTTAGTGTGGGATTTGATGCCAGGCGCTGTTTCCAAAAGGAGGAGTGCTCGGGCCTATGGGGGCTACACTCTGCCCTGGCTGCGCTGTTTACCGCCCCCCTTGTTTTTCACAGCTCCGATGATGGCTTACAGGCACACAACGCTCTGGGAAATCAAGACATTTAACCTTCCTGAGACTTTTCTCAGTTCATTAGGTAACGCATTAATGAAATGTCACATGGTCTCCCAACAAACATTCGTCCGACCAATAAACAGTAAAGAATTTGCAGTTTGAGTTGAACGCTTGCACCAAATTTTGTTCTTGATTTTCAACACGCCTAGCTTTAAGTATCCGGTATCTGACTGCTAACAATGTCAAAAGGAATGCTGTTAGAATCATGTAGAAACCGCTACTTCTCGCAGGTCACTGCCTGCATCATTATAGAAGGCTTCATTTACCAAATCTGGACATACTCTCTATTGTGTGTGTGTGCGCTGTGTGTGTGGATATATGAAACTAAACTGAGAAATAAACACGCACTCTCTTCTCAGCTGCCTCTTGTTAATAATAATTGAAAAATAAATTTTTGACTTTTAAATCCATGCTATTTATAAATTAAATGGATATTACCCTATCAGCTTGGGCAGATATATCTGAGCTCAAGAATAAATGAGCTCAATTTATGAGATTTGTGTTATGGCCCCAGACTTAACCATGCTTATTTAGGCTCTATTATAGAACCTTTTTAAGAGTGTACGTAACTAAGGGCCACAAAGATAAAAATAATGCACTCAAGCAACAGAAAACATTTTTAATGCTCTTGCCAACATTGACTTTGTTGGACTTTACCTAATTTAAACCATGAGGATGGTTTTAAATAATCTATGAGAATATCAAAAACCATATTACTGAAACGTTTAAAAAGCCCCTGCCCAGATTTACAGAATAAATAAGAAAATAGCTTTTGCAGATCATGCTTAACTTGAAACTAAAGGAGTTTTGTTTTTTTTTTAACCAGTCTAAGCAACATACCTCCCTGAAATGTGTGACAAATGTAATCCCCAAAAGAAATCTCTTTCCACACTCCGGGCCTTCTGACACTTTCTGAAACGTCGAGATTCTTCTCATTGTCCCCAGTTAATTGAAGCATTCTGACGGTTTGTCTTTGGAGGTCTTATCTTATTTCCTTGGATAAGACTGCTGTTATCCAGCGTCTTCAAAGTCATCTAGCGTCTTCGAATCACTGAGCTTCGGTCTATTTTGAAAGAGAATCCTAGATACAAACAGAAATGGATATCAGATGAAGAGTGATGTAATCCTGGAACCCCTATGAACACCAAAACACACAGGGCAATTCTGAATTCTGTTATGAAGAAACACTCCCCTATTGAGTGGCAATCCCAGCAGGCAAGGGTATCTGATTCGTTCACAATTAAGGTGAATTGTTTCTTCAAAGAAATGGAGACTGAGTTCAACGAAGCAGGAGACTTCAAAATGTTTTACCCAAATGTTGGCATTTCATATTATAATAACCTTTGCTTACAGTGCCTTGTGTGATGCCTCATATGAAAGGGTTTAGTAAAAGGTTTTTCCTGACAGTGCCAAGTGGCTAATCAATTCGAATCGAAAATGACAGCCCCAAACTAAATACAGCTTGCCACATTTGCTGCTTTACATCACATTTCCTGGTCATTGTATTTCCTGAGTAAACTCAGTCTTGTTAGAAAGCATTGTGACCATTTGATGAAAGATATTAACAATCCTAGATAAGCAATTCTTTTGATTAATGAAAATAAGGTTTCTCAAGCTTCATTGCTTCTTATACAATAACTCCTAATCAAAGGACTAGCTTACAAAATATAAAGCTGAAAATCCTTCACAAATGGTGCAGTCAACCCCATTTGCTACTTTAACAATTTTTTAGAACAATCCACTCAAATCCAAAGTATAAATAAAATCTGCCTTCTAGAAATGTCATTCACATAAAGTACCCAGGAGGTTTTTAAAAACTGTATATTGTGACTCAAGGCTGTATTCGCATGCATCAGCCTTTTTAACAAAGGATGTCTTTTTACCTGAAATTCCACCACAGACCTCTTCTGCTGTCCTAGCTGCTTCTTTTCTGTTTCCTTTTACAATACAGAAACGGGTTAGGAGAGCCAAAAACACTTGAATTAAAAGCGTGAAGAAAAAAAAGTAGCAAACATGGTAATTAAAATGTTTTTAAAGCTACAGAAAACAGGACCACCTTCCATTTTGGCTTCCACTCTGTACAGGTTTCTCAGGGCTGTGGACTTGCACCGAGTTGCAGTTGGTATCATCTGACATCTATTTTAAACCCTCTAGCCCTCAGTGTCGTGTCACGGAGAACTCAGCTTGCAGGTTCTAAGCTAACTGATTTGGCGACTGCATGTGCTGACATTCACACAAGCTTAAATGAACCAAACTTCCTTCCAACCAGAAACACCCGATGTTTCTAGACCTGCATTCCTCAGTGCTAACAAACAGGATTCACATCCAAACCTTTTTTCATTCCTAAATCCCCAGTTTCTGCTACAGGATGTTGGAAGGCAGGACTGGAAAGCTAAAACACACTTCTCAGATCCCATGGGGACAAAATGAGTTATCTGAAATTCAGGCAAAGAAGTACAAATACATTCTATGCTCTTGGTGGCAAGCACTAGCCCCTGGAAATTGACATTTTTTTCTCCATTCTGAAGTTCATGGGAGATCAAGCCCAAATCTAAACTGTGACTGGTTAAAAAAGATGATTTGCTCTAAGGAGTATTTGTAACAGGCCCAGCTTGGATGCCTCTCCAAGTAGAAGAGTCACACTGGAAGCATTAGATTGCTTACTGTAAGCATTTCATCCACGACAAGGCCCGCCAGTCAAGTGGCTGATCACCAACTTCCCATTTCAGTGTTAGTAAAGGTGGTGCCTCTTACTGGAATGTGTGAGATATCTTTGATCATGGAAGAGTCATCATGAAATAGATGATGAAGATGCCCTATGTTCTGGGTGAATTACCTGAAGATTCTATCAATGCCTCGCCTAGTTGGTTAGTTGTAAGCCCAAGTGTTCAACATGCATCAGCTGGTCAATACAAGTGAAAATGCCTTATTTTTAATTCTCTACACATAGGAAAATCAAGTGGAGAAAATCTAGGGTTCTTCTTTCATTCTTGGCTATATTAGATTTTCTAAATTTCTACAACCAATTAGAAAAGACAGGCCAAAATAAAATTGTAAGAGCAGATGAAATAAATCTTATTTTATAAACGCTTCACGCAAAAATATGGCAGTTTCTCCTCGTACTAGGACAAATTAGAGTGACTACCTATATAGGAACTGTTGCCCTGTACTTTGTTAAAAGGCCGATGCATGAGAACACAGTCTTGACTCTCACTAAAAACACAGCACATCATTTCAGTGTCAGGAGAGCCGTAGAGGTTTTGTGTCATTTCCATTCTCAAGAACAGATATTATCCTGGCTGGTGTGGCTCAGTGGACTGAGTGCTGGCCTGGGGACCAAAGGGTTGCTGGTTCAATTCCCAGTCAGGGCACATGCATGTGTTGCTGGCCAGGTCCCCAGTGTATCCCTCACATCAATGTTTCTCTCCCTCTTTCTCCCTCCCTTCCTCTATAAAGACAAGTAAATAAAATCTTTAAAAAAAAAACCCAGATATTAACATATAGGGTTGACTTCGCCAAGCTTACATTAATTACCTGGTGGACTACCAATGTATGAAAACATATGGATGAACACAAGTATTTTTGCTCTTTTCACGTCTCTTTCTTCAACTATACTCTCTGAAGGTGATTATTTACTCATGTCATCCCAGGGATGTATACTGTCTTGTATAACATTGTTCAGTCTTGTTTTGGCCTTGATTTTTATCTAAAACATGGCTATACTTTCTGTTTTGCATATGACAGAAGTTGCCCATGAGCAGCTCGACTTTTTTTAAGATTTCATTTATTTATTTTCAGAGAGGGAAGGGAGATAGAGAGAGACATCAATGTGCAGTTGCTGGGGGTCATGACCTGCAACCCATGCATGTACCCTGACTGGGAATCGAACCTGCGACACTTTGGTTCGCAGCCTGCGCTCAATCCACTGAGCTACGCCAGCCAGGGCGCAGCTCAACTTTTTAAAGCTTCAAATGGATGTCTGTGACAGGGGACCTCCCCAAACACAGAATTACCTTCTGGAGGGCAGGCCCCTTGTAGTACAGGCTTCTCCCACTAGGGAACTGTTCCGGGAACCCATCTGGACCTGTGTATCAGCTGGCGTTGTTGTGAGACTGTGTTTGGCTTCAGTGAATTTTTTTTGAAGACTCTCTCAGCTCATTTGTCTATTTCATGATGGGTGATTTATGAGCACATCTGCCCACACTGCACTGAGTGTTCAGCAGCTTTTGACCAAAAACAGCATGACCACCACGTCCCACCCTCCCTATTCACCGGATATCACCTCAGACAACATTTTTTGTTTGTTTGTTTGTTTCCTTGGATAAAAAAAAGTCCTCAAAAGGAAATGTGTTGCTGATGTGGAAGAGGTGAAACAAAAAATGGCAGCAGCACTAAAAAGCATCAGAATTGAGGAGTTCAAAAACTGTTTCGAGCAGTGGAGAAAACCTCTCCATAGATGTATTGCATCAAACGTCTCCATAGGTGTACTGCATCAATAGAGAGTACCGTGAAGGGGACTGAAGTTGAAACATGTAAGAGTAAAAACATAATTTTCTATAAATAAATTCCAGGTTTTGGGGGTCCTCCCCCCACCCCATATACCATTTCTGAGAGACTATCTTTACACTGGAGGTGAGCGTTAAGACTACTGAAGGCAGGAGTCAGTTCAGGCTTTTACAGGAGACGCGATCATCTACAGCACCACTGACATTTTGTGCCAGATAATTCTTTGTTGCTGGAGGCTCTCTGAAAACAGTGTCTAGCAGTACCCCTGACCTCGAAGCACTCGATGCCAACGCCCCACCCCATCCAGCTGTAACAACCAGAAATGTCTCCAGCCACTCACTGCCATTGGTCCCCATAGGGACGGAACCCCCACCCCCTTCACCCCTCCCACATCCAGCTGAGAATCACTGAGCCGCAGCCAAACATAAGAGATAAAGAAAAACCAACTCCCCAAAGTACTGATAAGTAGAAATCAAATTCTGTATAGAACTTTAATTTTCAGAATGTCATCATTTAAAAATCTGGCCACAGGATGATATAGTATAACCATATGGAGCCAATTCTTTTGGGAATACAAAACATAAAGAGAGCTTTAAAAATATTTCAAAAAAGTACATAAATACCAATTATACCCTGGCTTTGCCAAAAATAAGTTTTGGTATAAGGTAAATCAGAACATACCAATGTAGGTGACTGCTTTCCATTGCTTCCAACAAAAGGGGTGAGAGAAGCTGGGTTTCTGTAAATAAAATCAAAATTCAAATTTCTCTTAAAATAGCCCACAAGACAAAGTATAATTACGTAGTTCACATACACAACAATTAATAGATGTGTTCATTTGTTTCATGCGGTGACTCAAGAACAGTACAAAACAAGGATTTGTTTGGATCAGGAAACAAAGGCACAATTGAACTTGCTATCCCATAAGTAAAAGGGAGAATGTATTCTAGAAAGAAAAGATGACAGAGTAATTCATCATCGGAAGGATATTTCCTGTTTTACTAAGAGACCTAGCAACCCATCAAATTGCACTGAAAAGATGATGTATTATAGAATTGTATGCCTGAAATCTCTATGATTTCATTAACCAATGTCACCCCAATAAATTCAATAACAATTTTAAAAAATAGAAAGCACAGGAGGGAGGGGGTGAGGAATGCTATTCAACTACTAAATGAAATACTGGTCATAAAAAAAGACAAACTCAGAAAATTGTCAAAATGTCATTTTGGTCTTTATTTTTATGACATGTAGCAAGTTTTCATAAATCAGTTTTACATGTGCTACTTTTGTAACATCAAAAGAAATACAATACATTTTTCATAAACTCCTCATCACCGCAAGTTCACTTTCAAATACGTGGTACGTACAAGGGTAGAACAATGTGTTTCCATATACTGACCAGTGCAACACTGATAGTTACAAGTAAAGTATCTGTGAAGCTTGAAAATGAAGATTTACTAGAAAAAGCAAATTTCCTGCCAGTTGCTAAAAAAATAACTTTCATTTGAAAAGTACATGTTTTACATGCAAGTAGAACTTTAAATCCTATGTCCACTGAAAATAAACAACAATTTAATAATTTTGAAAAAACTGCCAAGAAACAAAAATATAAGAAAAAATAGTATGTCTTTTAAAACTGCCGAATAAAAACGAATGTTCGTTTCTCGCTTTATCATCAATATTGGCACCGTGTATTCCGTATGTATATAAGTCAGTTTCTGTGCATAAAAATCCCAGTAAGATTTAGCGATTTGGGTCATTTCATGTTTAACTAAAGAACTCCTAACTTCTAGATTTTACAAACTGGCCCCCTGTGTCTGTGTTTCAGTACGAAACACAAGTTTATTTCTTTACATCAGTGGCAACTGGTTAATAGGCATGTTAAGATACTTTTTAGAAAGTTTTGTAAATATTGTCATTTAAAAAAATCCTGTACAGAGTCACAATACTGCCAGAATCTAAGTGCACCTACACATTCCTCAGTCTTTTGATGTCAGTCATTTATCACAAAAACTTACTCGAAGGAGTTCCATAAGACACACCATGTAGATAATTTGGGGTTTAAAAACCCATGGCTCCAGGCAACAACAATTACAGTTAACAAACATATGCACCCACAAAGAGACTTATAGTCCTAAAATTTTCAAACTCAATTCACTAAAGAAAACGTTCCAGGCTAAGACGTTTTTGCACACTGACAATACTCATCAGACATCAGCTAGGCCACAAGTGAAGGGAAGTGATGTCTCCCAAAGGTACAGGGTAGCAGCTGAGTTTGAGATGGCACACCCTCATACACTGTGCGTGGAAAACACGAAGGCATTTACAGAGAACTGAATTATGCGCTGACAGATGCGGAGGGTTTCTCTCTGCACTCTCATCAACAGTGATATCGGTCCCTAGTAATAAAAAAGCAAAAAGCAGTTTCCTAAACACAACCGAAAATGAAGGTTTTACCTAGCAGAGCGCACACGACGGGGTCAGAGAAGTACCCGGAGCGTGTCAGCAACTGTTTCCTGGCATTAGAAAGCATGCACATATTTGGCATGACGGATGTTTTACAATTTCACATCAACTGTGACTAGAATGAAGTGAGCCATTTCAGTGACGAACAGCAAATGCACTCTGGTCCTTCATGGCAGCAAGTATCGAGTTCAATGTTCTACGCAAAGTAGGCGCTTAAAGCATGCTGGTAAATGACAGACCTTAATACTCAAGAAACCCGCTGATTATACGTAACACTTACTGAGTGTACCCAACAGATGTTTAAGAACATAACTTAAACACCTAATAAAGGTACATGGGAAATGACTTAAAATAGTTCATAGTTACTGTACTTCCCTAAAGAAAACTTGTAAACATCTCATGGATATCTAGTCAACGGTAGAATATTTAAAATTGGCCAAAAAAGAAACCCAAAAAAACAAAACAATGTCCAGAAAACATTTGGCCCTTCAGCACCCAAAGCTCCCAAAATATGTGAAAACGGCTTTGCTAGAGAGATTTCAGTAGTCTGAAAAATTTCATACCTGAGTGGCTTAAATAGGTTCTCTCCTAAATTTTAAATAAGTGCAAGGAGTTTTTACACTCAGGAATTGCATAAGTTATCTTTCCTCAAAGTAAAAACATTGAATGATAGAGAGGTAGCATAACTTACTAAATTAACTTTAAAAAAGAAAAAAAAGCAACGTTCTTTTTAATAGTGTTAACAGAACTATTATAAGTGTTTAAAATCTTCTGATCCAGGCTTTCTTCTACCTGGTTTGAGGCATCTCGTTATTCTTGCCCCGTTTTCTACTATAAGGATATTGATGAGTCCAGGCACCCTTTGGCCCTGTGGCATCTATGGCAACATCAATATAAGAATCTGGTGTCATCCATCTCAGGAAAGTGAGAAAGAGAAAGTTAAATACAGCCAACAAAGCAAAAATGTAGCCCGTTACTGGGCCACAACGAGAGATGAGTCTTTCCAGCCGCTTGTCCATTGATAGCACAGTTTCTCCTGCCACGCGGTTGTACACCTGGTGGGAGAGAGACGGAGAATGAGTGCTCTGATCCACAATAAAGAGCGGGCAGGACCATTTTAGAGATGTAAACAGAAGTCGCTTGCATTTCATTGTTGTTACAGGAATTATGCAGTTAATGACATTCATTATGGTTAATTATTGCCTTTGGATTCAACACTCATGGAGTGCTTATTCTGGACCAAATACTGGGCTAGAAGCCATGTGATCCCAAGAGGAACATGCCACGGCTCCTGTCTCCCAGGGGAATCACCATGAATTTTAGGCCAACTATGAGAATTCTAAAGCCCTGAGAGGGTGGAACTGCTCCTCAGGCCACCTCTCTGGAGACCGCATTTAATTCAGCAGTGACTCCCCGAAGCAGGGCTGGCCTTCTAAGATTCCCTGGCTCGGCTGAAAAGCTCTGCCTGCTGTCTGGTAGACGTCAGCCAGATTCAGTGACACTCTAGTAGGTTTCTCTCTGGGTACAGAGCGGCTCTTCTGTCCCACAGCCACAGGAGGCCGTGCTGCTGAGCACAGATGGTGAGAACATACAGAAACGTTTCACGGGTTCCACACGGAAGCAAGGGCAAAGAGATGGGGCAATCTTGGTACATGGTATAGGTCAAATACTGGCAAACAAAGTTTAGTGCTGAGAATTGGTAGTCGGTGGCTTGTTTTTCAAAGCACTCGTAAGCACTAAATTCACAAATGTTTGAAAAAACCAAGGTCTGAAAACATACTTATTTTGAACACATCAAATGGGCCAGCATTGATTTTTCAATCGCACTTAAGGATTGCAGGTGCCCATTCTCACGTTTAAGATCTGTAAACAATGTCTTTTCAAACTCAAGAGAACTACCACGTGCAGTACAAATTCTGCAGGCCAATGGCCTTGGAAAGACACAGGATATTTTCATCTAGCTCTTTGAGGACACTTGGAATACTATTTAATCAGAATTATGTTGAGAATTATGCTGGGGCTGGTGAATGACAATTGTTCAATTTTCTAAAAAGTGCTGTTACACTAAGGGAAAAACGTTGAAAAGAATCAAAATGTCCCGTGTGGACCAGGCAGAACCAAGAGAGCCACTGCAAACAGACCTGTTAAGTCCACCTTTATTTCTAGGTCCATTAATTTATGATCTTAAGTGACAAAGTCATTTACTACTGTGAAGAGAATGATAGGTGTGACAACCCACTTCACACAAGGATTAACTTTTTTCTGAAATGCATACTATAAATTACCATGAAGTATAAAACAGGGAAAAATGCAGATGTTTTACTATTACTTTAAGCAGAGCTAAATGAAAATTTGCAGTTAAAAAAAAATCCTAATTTGCTCCTTTAACATATGCTGACATACTGTCACCAGAGTTCTTTGACCCAAACTTAATATCTACAGTAGCTCAGACTTCCAAGGTTCACACAATATCAACAAAAAAGGTGCAGGAACAATTTATAGAGCTATGGTTATCAAGAAGATACAGTGTCACTAAAAAAAAAAAAAGAAAGAAAGAAAACCTGTCTAACCAAATAACCCTGCCAACCATTCTGCTAAGGGTCATATTAGAACCTAGGGCGTGGTTGCGGGGAGGGCAGGAGGGCAGGAAGATGGAATGAAGAGCTCCTGAAAAGGCTTCCTTGGTGATTCTGACATGTACTCCCAGCAGGTAATCAGTGCTACACTCCAATTTCCAAAGGAAAGGGGTAGTTATTGCATATGGGTGGAGCTATTGCAAAACTTCTAGAAGGTGAGAGTGTCTCAGAGACACTTCAATCAAAACTCTCAACTCAAATATCTCCTATTTCAGTGGACAAGAGATAAAAGAGTTCCTCTGCAGTTATATTCAAATATGAGTTCATCTTATGTATGAGAATTGAGAATTGAAACCAAATAAGAGAGCTTTCCAGTAAAGAGCTATTCTGCTCACTAAGCTACTCCACCTTGCTCTCTGTTTCCGGCTGGAAACCAGCTAGCTGCTCCACTGCCTACAGTGAGAGCATGAAGCAGAGTCTAAACTTCTCCGTGCTCCCAACTGAATGACCTTCCGGTTCATAATTTCTATACACTAAGAAGTAGGGTGTTTCCATCCAGCGTGTTAAGTGGTGATAAGAGGCATGAAGCAGATGAAGTAACGAGATTAAACAAATGACAAAACTGAGGAGAATAAATGAAGTCCCTAACTTGAAACCAGGAAGCATTTCCCACACTCATACTCTCCCACCTAAGGGTATTAATCTATGCCCTGTATCTGTCTTTTTGGAAATTCTCTAGTGCTGCTTTTTATCTGCAATCATACTTACAACATTTGTCATATGCATTTTGAATTCTAACTTACTATGTTCTCAAATCAGCCTAAAGATGTGCAAATCTTTTTCCAGTAGAAAATCATAGTACTTAGCAGAGGTGATGCAAGAGTTTTAGAAAATAGTCTGAATTAAATATTTGCAAGTAGAGTTGCTGCAATCAGACTAAAGAAAAACCACGCACCTTCTAATAGACCTATAGACTTTAGAATTATAAACAGCCTCAAGAAAATGTCTCGCAATAGGCTGAATATTAGTTCTGCCTCTAATAGCTGTGACTTCTGGAAAATTCTGTAATTTCTTTATGCTCAGTTTAATGAAAGGAGTGGACTGCATTACTGCTCCTTTCAGGTGTCAAATGCAATGAGTTGACGAGAAAGATAAGGTCTAGCACATACCAACAGTACACAGTTCACTTCTTTTCATTGGGAAGCGGCTTCGTTAACTTAAGCAATAGAACAGAAATGCTAAGTATGTATAAGAAAGAGCCAACGTGGACATGAAACATCAGGAATTCAGACCCAATTTTCAAATACCCTTTTCTTGGCAGGTGACATACTTTTTCAGTTCTCTCCGCAACATTCCTCCAGGTGTAGAAAGTCTTTACTATGTTATGGATTTTTTCTGGAGCCGGCAATGCTCCGGACTTCAGTTGAGAAATAGCTTTTTCCAATCCCTCGCACAAAGATTTTACAGAAGGCTCACATAAAATAATCAGATTGTCTGGAAGAACTTCAGGAATTCCACCAACCCTGGTACTTACAACCTTAAAAAGAAAAAAAAAACATACAGTCTAGTGTAATTCATGTCTCAGGAAAATAAGCAAACCCAACTTAAAAAATCACTACAGAACATGTCTGATTAGTTTTCAAAATACATATATAGAAACCCCAACGATGCATGCCCTCAAAGCTTTTTACCTGCAAACCACAACTGGCTGCTTCCACAATTGCCATGCAGAATGCTTCAGTAAGGGAAGTATTGAGAAAAATATGTCCTTGAACTAAGACATTTCTAACATCCTTGTGTTCTAAGGCTCCCAAGAGACGCACTCTGATTTTTGAAATGAGAGAAGAAAGAGGGCAGTGAAAATCACACTACAAAAGAAATATAATTTATAAGCCAAGTGTGTTATTCATATTATACAAGGTCTGGCACAAATAACAGCCCTCTTTTAATTATAAAATCTTTTATTGCAAAATCATAAGCATGTAATTCTGTATCATAACAATATCACACTCAAGCACACCATATGACATTTTAGCTGAAATGGGCAAATTAAAACTATCAATTATTACACCCATGTTATTACCCTACCAACCACACTCAAGCAGGCCTTACTTCTGCTGGACGCTATACTTAGATTCTTACTGGTTCTAATGCTTTTCTCCTCAAAAGATTAATATTGCCAAACTCTGACCTAAAAGAAGCAGTCTTATTAATAAGCTGTTTGGTTAAAACTCATACAGCTAACATAGTTCTAACTTTTACCACATATCCGATTTCACTGTTTCCAAAATGAGTTTGCACTTAATGAAAACAGTAATACACTTTGATGAGTAAATGTTAGTGTCATTTTTAAATAGGAGAAAGCCCCCTTTAAACTGACAGGCACAACCCTTGCATGTTATCTAAGTTACTGAGGAAGGGAAATGTTCAAATCTGTATGTGCAGAGGAACTAGCATCATTTGGGCCATGCTATTTAAATCACAACTCAGTATGGCTTCAAAATCTACAAACATTTCCAACTGAACTAGCTGGGTTTTTGTACCTTCCAGAGTGCCTCCCATCACTACCCCATAAAGTCAAGTGATAGTGGGCTAATGAAACAAGTGAAATTGTGAATTTAGCTAGCGTTTGCAATTTTATATAAATTTCAAAAAATAGGCCTTGCATTACATTTCTACACCAAATATATGTAGGGGAAGCAGCCCACTTAATGTAGGCATGTAGCAAAAACCGCATTGAGGTAATTGATATTTTCTCACCCAAGACGACATGGAATCCATCAATACCTGTCATGTAGCTGGTATCTTTCCCGTACTTCTTCCAAAATTATTCTCTTTGGTCCCTCTCCTCCAATGATGAAATTTAAATCTTTATATTTTTGACAGAGTTCAGGTATTATACCACTAAGCAAATCGGTTCCTGTAAATAGAAAATAAAGTTAAATGTTAGAGATATTCATATTTAACCCTTAAAAAAAATCATCAGAGCTAAGATTCCACCCACTTTGAAAAGTATTAGCTATGCTCTCCTAGTAGAGAAATGAATTCTCTGAAACCTTTCCTGGGAGAGAATATTCACAAGCTGCCAGCGGTCCTCCGAGAGTTGCGGGTCTTGAAGGTACACACACTGACACCCATTGTTACCTTCCAGACACCCAATATGTGTACTATTCTGCTTCATTTCAGCATAATGTTCTTTAAGTCATTCGCCTGTGTTTACATGTTGGCCACTTCTAGAAAAGGTATCTGAGGTAGCTAACATTTGGGTTCAAGTTTTCTACAGAGCAGGACAGCTGACTGGAAATCTAGATCTTGTTCTGGCATTTTAACAGTCAAGCTCTTTTCCATGGGAGTTTCCTGATAAAGGATATTGAGACCTGTGTACCTACAGTACAAGGTCTCTTTCAGCTATAAAGTTCTACTACCCTATGATTCCACTTCCTGCCACAGGAAAGGGCTGAGCAACACTAAGTATATGTGCCATCTCCACTTTGCATAGAATGCAATTTATACAAAGGATTCTGCAGTGGATACTATGGTAGCAGCAAAATACGATGTCCATCCAAGCCCACTCCAGCCCACTTCCCTAAAGGAGAGTAAATGAGGGTAATGGGACCATCAGCCAGACCATTATATTCCATAGAAGAGAAGAGTGCATCTTTGTTCCTTTTTTTCTAATGGAACACTTTTCTTATAATATGTAAATACAACCTCAGGTAATGTGAAGCAATAAATCATGTCCTACTAGTCTGAATGTGGCTATCCAAAGTGACAGCAATGTTGACACTATTTGAGAAGTTAACTAACTTAACAATTATAAACTATAAAGTAAAAAGGCAAAACAACCCAGCTAGTTTATTGGGAAATACACACACACACACACACACACACACACGAGAATCATACTATCAATCTACCCAAGTATGGGCAGATCAATTATAAACAAGATGGTGGGAGATATAATATATACAGGTTGTTTTTATTAAATAATTGAAAATAGGATTTAAGTGAACTCTGCTTATATTTTCAACATGATTGCATTAGCAAACGTAAATTCACATGTGTCTTTTCTGAATTATGAAGGCTTCTCATTAAAACCTTATCTTTTTTCAAGTCCATTACCAAATCTATCAATTGGGTAAAAGTCTTAATGACTTTTAACATTTATCGTCCTAGAACTTTCATTTTCTTTCCCCTCTCTCCCTTAAAATACAAAGGTTAAGAACCCATTCTTCAAATGAAAAGAAAACATACAGAGCAATAACCATAACTGCTGATAATAGCTAACGTTTCCTAGTGGTTACTATGTCAGGCAATATACTTTAAATACAGTATGTCATTTAATCCTGACAGGTACCTTATATGAAATGGAACTGATTTTGTCAATTATCTATGAAATTATTCTAAAAATAAAGGGTTTTCCCCCACAATAAAAATGTGCTAGTGCCTGTAAGAAGAGTCTAACACAATGGAACATACAAAAAGACTTCCACTCTCCACAGTCACCCAAAATGGACAAGGAAAATTCCTGATTTGTACTGCTTTGAAAGTTAAGCCTAACAATATATTTTTTAAAGATTTTATTTATTTAGTTTTAGAGAGGGAAGGGAGGGAGAAGGAGAAAGAGAGAAACATCAATGTGCGGTTGCTGGGGACCTGGCCTGCAACCCAGGCATGTGCCCTGACTGGGAATCAAACCTGCGACACTGATTCGCAGCCCGAGCTCAATCCACTGAGCTACACCAGCCAGGGCAAGCCTAACAGTATTTTAAAGAATCTTCTGGATCTATAACTAAGATAATGGTGGTGGGGCTGGGGGTGGAGGAATAGGAGACCTCTCCTCAGGAAGAGCTGAACCCGTGCTTGTCATCTCTGTTACTGGGGAAACTGAGCAATTACTTACCCTCCCTGAGACTCAGTTTCTTTGCCGACAGCTAACACATACCCTACAGTTGCTGGGAGAGTCAAGTGAAGCAGTGAGCCATGCACGGGCTTTATCAACTGCAGGGCACACATTACTACTACACCAACAAGTGCGGCGTGCCTGCCCATTCCCAGGAGCACTGTGAAACCCTAACTGAGCAAAAGGGGGCAGGCCATCCAGGAAAACTGGGTGATAAGAATTTCAATTTACCCTGTCCCTTACTCAATACATTCCAGTGGGCCTTTGATATATGGTCCAAATGAACACCTAAGGAAATTAATTTGTTAATCATCAATGGACCATTAATACAACTACTCATTTTGGGGCTACAGATGTGGCCATTCCTTATCAGAATGTTATTTTTTGCATGATGCCTGGCGTATAGAGAAGGTTCAGTAAGTATTTGTTAAATTATCGAATTGAGAACAAGAAAGGCTGTAACTTCACCCTGCTGGTGGCTAGTTCAGCTGGTTAAGATACCATAATTAGTGAGGTATAGGTAACATGTTTAATTGTTGGACAGACAGTTAATTTTACTCTGATCCTTGACCACCCATGCATCATCCTTTCTTAGCTAGCTATCCCACAAAGGTATACTATTTGATTAAAAAACATTTTAAACACATTTTCTTAGTTACAACAAACACATCAGCAATATCCTGAGGAATTCAGAATACAGAATGCTGGTCCATGACATCTTCTCAGTTAGAGAATGACAAGCATGTCATTGCCTTCACCTCATAAAACACAGTTCAGTAACACTTTTCTCACCAACCTCTGCTTAAGAGCCTGATCACCCACAGCTCTCCGTTACAATGGCTAAAGCAGATTTGGGGCCACTCGCTAGTGCATGGACTGCTACACTTCCAACCCTGCTGCTACACTTCACACTTACCAAGAAATCAGCTGTGTTGTCTACAAATCCGTTTGATAGCTGTTGCACTTGTTACTATGTTGGGTAATTTAATTAAAACGCACAGAAACTGGCAAGATGAGTTTATCTGACACTAAGCTGAAGCATTGGAAGAATTCAATAAAGTCACAGAAAAAAGCCTATCAGTTCGAAGGTATCCTAAACCACCGTATAAAACCAAAAACAAACGAAAATCCAGAAGCATGCTACTTCGTATGCCTTTAGATTCCTACTGCACTTAAAACAACCAAACTGGCAAATGTAAGTGATGCTTTGTGAAGGTAACTGTGCAGGAAAGATGATGCAGTTCAAATCAGTGGACCAGTACTCTTGCTTGCAGGCTTACATCAAACTATTGGCAAATTTGGTGCACATTAATAATATTTTGAGTTGAATTTAGCCTTGACCAGGTAGCTCAGGTGGTTGGAGCATCATCCCATACACCAAAAGGCTGCAGGTTTGATCCCCAGTCAGGGCACATACCTAGGTTGTGGGTTCCACCCCCACCATCGGGACACATATAGGAGGCAACTGATTGATATTTCTCTCTCACATCGATGTTTCTCTCTCTCCCTTCCTCTCTAAAATCAATAAACATATCCTTGAGTGATGATTAAATAATTTTGAGTTGAATTCAAATATTTAAGGGGAGGTTATATATTATCATTTTAATGATTCCTTAGTTTAATTCTGATTACTAGATAGGATTTCAAAGCGCATCCAGAACATTTGTTTGAATTAACCACACTGTTTCTAGATTTAGTAAATGAGGCTCTCCGAATTCTACTGCAGTGTCCACAGAGCTGCAGAGGGACTAAAAAAGTCCTCCCCGATGACAACAAACACTCATCAAGTACGAACTGGGATAAGTACTTTAGAGAATCCATCACTGAACCCTCACAAGATCCCCATTCTTGCCCAAATGACACAAATGAAAAAAAAAGAAAGAGTGAGACCCAGAGATGTTACGTAGCTTATCTTCCATCATACAATGGGACAGAGCGAGCCCCTTCCTTCATCACTTACCTGCCAATATGTTACTAATTGTCTTAGCTATGATAAAATGAAATATGCAAGCCACAAAACAGTAATGTGCAGAACAAGCTCAAAGATTTTGAGTATATGCATTAAAAAGACAGGAAAGCTATAAAATATTTACTCGCCATCCCTGAATAGTACAGTGACAGCTGATTTTAGTTTTTACCTTTGTGCTTTCCTTTCCAAAATATCTGCAAAGAAAAGGCATTACTTTTGCAATTAGAAATTGGTGGTGGGCTTGCCCTGTACTTCTTACCAGATGCACAGGGCTATTTTAACTTTTAAAAAGACCTGACTTGTTAAAGGGCACCAGGTTGGTTTTATTTTTAAGTAGCCATTAAAACATCAAAGGTTGAGGGGGGCAGCATTCACCACTGTTCCAAAAATGTTTTTTTTTGAACTTATAAAACAATATTTGACCTTTCTTTGCTATATTTAATGCCAAAGTAGTCATAAAGCCACAAAACAGCCCTGGCTGGAGTGGCTCAGTGGACTGAGTGCCAGCCTGAAAACCAAAGGGTCACGGGTTCGATTCCCAGTCAGGGCACATGCCTGGGTTGCGGGCCAGGTCCCCAGTAGGTGGCACATAAGAGGCAACCACACACTGATGTTTCTCCCCCTTTTTCTCCCTCCCTTCCCCTTTCTCTCAAAATAAATAAATAAAATCTTTAAAAAAAAACTCATAAAACAAACTAAAAAGTCAAATAATTCTTATATACAAGTATTCCACAAAACAACTTTCTACAAAACGTCTGTGCAGTGCAATTGTAGCTAGCATTTCATTACCTTTTCTGTAAACAAGTCTGCTGACAATAACAATAGTGATTATACTATCATGCCTTCTAAATGGGTCTGGAGTGAAGTCAGTAGGATCTACAGCATTAGGAATGACGGACACTATTTCAGGATTCAGTGTTGCTCTTAGCACAGTGTTTTCCTTACTAGTATAAGAGACACAAATTATGTGGTTTGTGTCACAAAGAGATACAGTTAGAAGCTTGTTTGTAAGCACCGAGCTGACATCAGCAAATCCAAAAAGGGAGTGGTCCGTGAAGACTGTACGGAGCCCCATTGTCTTGGCGTGGAAGAGAGCATCATGGGCCATGGCAGAAAAGGAACTATGTGAGTGGATTATCGTGACTCTCTCCCGAACAAATATGTACCTGAGCAATGGCAGACTGTGAAAGAGGGTCGTGGCTGTAGATTGGTTGTACATAACTCTTAGGGGCAAGTAATAGACTTTGAGGCCTTTAGTGAGGTAACGGACGCCTTTTCGAGTTCCATAAGCATGGGTGACAACTATGACTTTGTGTCCTCTTTCAATCAGGCACTGAGAGAGCTGGTAAATGTGGCTTTCCACGCCGCCCATATTCGGGTAGAAAAAGTCCGACACCATGCATATATTATGGGCCCCAGTTCTACATGTGACAGTATTTCCAGGGCTATCGTGGTAGAGCGCAGTTGAGGGATCGTGGCCAAGGTCGTGCCCGCCTCCTCCTTGATAGGCCATGCTGAGACAGTTTAGGCATTAGTCCTTAGAGCAATTCAGTTAAGGTATGTGTCGTGTAGTACCTGAAAAGAGAGTAAAAGAAGATCTCAGCTCAGAGAAAATAGATTCCACATTCCAAATCCAGGTATGAACAGTTTTAACATTAAGGCAAATTTGTTAGAAATAAAGCAAAACTTACCATGAATGTACTAATTTGACATTTACTTGCTTAGTATTTACTATGTGCCATACACAACCACATTCTGCAATGTCCTTGTATCTTAATTTTGCTCTAAAAAACATGCTACACATAATTTTAAAAAATACCATAGTATATAATAACTTGCCATTCGAACTGGTTTGCCATTGAAACCAGTTCATTCCAATAATTACATATGAGGGCTCTTTAAAGAAAGTGTGGCAACCTCACTTGAGAACTTAGCCACTGATTCAATGGATATCATAAAGTTTTGCTAGTATTATCTTTGTGGTTCCCACTAAAATACACCTGGACCTAGAGCTGTCTCTTGGGGAGCTGCTTTTCCAAGTGCCACAAACGCTGCACACATCCACATTTTCTCCTTCCTTATTCAAGGATGGTGGTCACCAAACTGCTCCCTTCATTTTCTTAAGACGTCTCTCAGTTACGTGCACCTGTGTGCCATCAGTGTCCCTCCTTTCAGTTTGGAGTCTGAAGATAAAGACTAAACTAGAGATGGGCTGAAGATGGGGCCATTTTCTACATCTAAAGTAGGAATTGCTTATCTCAGGGGGCTCCTAGATTCTTAACAGTGTAAATGCCCACTCAATATTCAGTACTACTTAAGACGTCTGAAGCTCAAGCGTATTGGAAACCTACTGAAACTCCTCCTCAGCTTTACAAATGAGATCCCCATGCCTCCAGAAACTCAACCACACAATGGGAAGCCATCCTAAAACCATCTCCGTTTCCAACTTATCCTGCAAACTCAGAAAACGCAAAAATTAACTGCAGGTGTTCAGTGTTGCCTAGTCTCTCCAACAAATCCATCTCCCTTTTAAATATATTCTCAGAAATACTCTGTAAGTGTTGGTTGACCTGAATTTACTAATTCAGATTCAATATTATCACATACTGAGATTCTTCAACTTCGTACTTCAGTGGCTTCGCTACCATATTAACCGTGGTTTGCCAATTAAGCTTGAATTTCCAGTTCTCGTCTATTTCAAACGATAAACGATCGTGAAAACAGCGGCGACCCAAATGAAATCAGAGTTTGTCATCAACCTGCAGCGTTCTGTGGAGTCTGCCTACTTCCATCGGCTTATCACACCTGTCATCTTGACGTTGCAAAAGCCCGAAGAACGGTACAATCACAAAACCTTTGATTTTAAAGCTGACGAGAAGCTAGGAGATCGAGCAAACGCGTCTTAGTCTGCAAATGAAAACCCGGACAAGTTGAGCGACTTGTCCAAGGTCCTCACCCAGCCACCGAAGTGACAAATGCGAGATCGCAGCGAATTCTCGACCCCGGTCAGGGAAGCCCTGCGCAGTCAGTAGCGGCAGCGGTTCCTGAGGAGCCCGAAGGAGACGCGACGGGGGAGAATGTGGTCAAGGGGAGAGGACGTGGTCTAGGGGGCGTGCTTCCACCCCCCAGTCCCTGGGCGCCGTCGGGGTGTCACTCGCTGAGAGGACACTGAGGAGCGCCAGCGCCAAAAAAGGGAAGTCTGCCCCAGCGCATCCTCAGCCCTACTTGAGTCTACAGACACCCTCGACCCCGACTTCTCAGCGCCAAGACGGGCCGGCTTCACTGCCGCCACAGCCGGCCAAGCTCCCATGGGAACCGTCCAGTCCACCCCCGGAAGCGGCTGAGAAAGCCGGCACGGAGAGGTCAGACACGCACTTACCGGCGAGTCCTATGGCCGCCAGTGTCCGGACCTCCCGCGGCAGCGGCTGGAGTCCCACCCCGCTGCTCCCAAACACCAATCCGAGGCGTCCGCGCCCCAGGGCCGCGCCCCCGAGACAGCCAATAGCAAAGAGGCACTGGAGTCACGTGCAAAATGGGCGCTCAGTCCCCACCCTTCAGCTGGGGTTGTAACGACCGTGCGCCTGCACGTGTCTGCACGATGTTACGGAACAATTGTTGTCTCTGTATTGATAGCATTAGTCTTCGGCTTAACCTTTTATATGAATTTCTAATATGTCTCGAATCTCAAAATCGGCCCTAGTGTCTCGTTACACAAGCAGCCCTCCACAGTCCTTCGCTGGCTGTGTTGACAGGATTCCCAGGGTGCCTCGCAGCGACCCTTAAGGACTGCTGGGAGTTGTAGTCTGGTGGCCTGTGAAGGCGAACCCGAAATTAGAAAACCAACTCCCAGAATGCACCGCTATTCTAAGCTGGACTCCCGTGGACGGTTAGGACGGTTCGAACCTTCGTTGCCTAGTTACAGCGTCTCTTTTCTGGAAGCCTGTACTCTATGGCTTCGGATGGTAAAGGCGGGGTATTAGTGGCAGTTGTCTGTGCCACAGCAGAGCAGTACTGGTTCATACCACTCTGGTGGGGTTCCCTGATGTAGCCAATGAAAATGTACAAATAAATCAAATAAAAATTTTTTAAAATTTTAATTTCACATAAATTTCTTTATATAAGTATGTCCCAAATATGAGAGACTTTATAAAAATTTTTTTCATCGTTTATCTTAAAATTTAACTGGGCATTTTGTGTTTCATCTTGCAACCGTACACCCTGGAGAAAAATAATTTGAAGTCTGACCTGAAATATCAACTCTCACTCAAACTCGTTCAACTGGCTATGGAGGTACTTGGCCAAGAGGCTAATGAATCAGTGGGAGTGGTGGGATACACCCTTCCTTGTTGGTACTTGAAGTTCCCCAGCCCTGCCCTGCATACTTTCGGGAACGAATGCCTTCCTCGATCGACATCATCACCAGCATCTTTTCTAAGCCTGTAGAAACCTTATTCATCCCTGAAGATTTCAGCTCTTTTCTGACACTCTCTCCAAATTTTTAGAGAGAATTAAATCTTCCCCCTTCTGTATTTTGATAGTACTTTGGTCATTTGCTGGTATAGTATTTATCAGGTGATACTCAAATTGTTTGCCTGGCTGCTGTCCCCATTGCTCCTCAGCCTGATCCTTGAAGATTTGTGTCTTCTTGGAATCTCACATAGACTTCTTTCTGAAAACTGACAATTGTATTTGCTTGTTAAAAATCTGCCTCCCCAGCCAGATAGTAAACTCAGGCAGGGGCTGTTCCTAGTAATAGATACTGAAAAACTTTTCATTGTATTAATCAAGTTTTACATCCAATACCAGCACAGTCCCTGACACATATTATATACCTAATAAAATGTATTGAAAATATTTCATAGACTGTACCTTATAAAAATTACAATGCAGTGATATAATTCAAAGAACATTTTGGTTGTAGGATGTGAAATGTATTAATGAGTTAAGCTAAGGCACAGGTTGGGATGGATACCCTGCCCTGTGTTATTGAAGCATCAGTGCATAAAGATGATGAAGACTCAAGGATACTTATTCAAGCTTAATAATTTGCATTCAGCTTCACAAAGAACACCATCAGTACCAGGTGGTATACAACATTGCTTTGGTCTCCTTTTCACTTTTGCATTAGGTTAAGACAAAGAATGTGGGCAGACATCCTGAAAGGTATCAGTGAGGGTTAAGCCCTCATTTATTTATTGAGCCCCTGGTTTGCCACTGCCATAGTTCTGGTCCCAATACACTTTTCAAATTCCATCATGAATTTTCTAGGATCTTGATGTCAATACTCCTTGAAAAAAGTTGTGATCTTTTTTCAAAACAGAACAAATATTTTCTATCTTTAGCATCGAACATTTACTGAGTGCCTACCCTGTAAAAGGCTTTCTGGGGAATACAAGGAATATTAAACATAGTTTCTGTTTTAAAAATTTTTTATCTTTCCTAGCTTTTATACACCTTTTACCAATATTATAAAAGAATTCACTTTTCTTGAAAGGTTCTTTGTGTTTTAAATGCTGTAGAATAGGCTGACCTTTATACATATATATTCGTAAAGGCACACTGTTGCTAAGTCTCTGTGGGGGAGGGGGTTGAGAAAATCTCAGGCTGTTCCAACAAAGTCTGAAAACATTGAACATTCATCATGCTCCAATCTCCAACCTAGGCTCTGAGTATTAAAAGGCATATAAATCATGATTTTGTACATGGTTCACAATCTCACATGGGTACAAAACTCCATTTATAATAAGTTCAACTTTAAGCAAAAGTCTCTATTTAAGGATATTTTCTAAAAGTCAAAAGAAAATTGTAGCAGCCAAATTAAGCTATAAATCTGGGGATAATTCTAATTATACTGTTCTGCCTGAATGCATGGAATCAAGGTATACCTTTAGAGAATTTTTTCAGAAGCTACTAAAGATAGACTAAAATACATGCAGTGTATTCTGATTACACTTAATAAAATATGAAGGCAATCAGTACCAATTGTAATATAAAATGACCTATAAATGGAGAAGGTATAAAATAAACATGGAGATCATTTCCCTTGAAACTCAGCTTTTTGTAAACACGTATGTATATTAGCTCTCCTGGATGTTGAAGTGGGAAGGCAACAGAGTTGTTTTGAGAGCCTGCTAAGGCATAAGGCAAGGAAAGTCTGGCATGAGCTTTACCCCCAAGGAACTAAGACAGAGTTAATATGTAAACATTAGCTCTAAGGTGGGAAGTGACAAGTGCTATAAGAGAAATTTAAAAAAAATACTAGGAGTTTAGAGGGGAGGAGTATTTCTAGCTTCCAGCATTTGGCTAGTGGAGGTGAAAGGCACTCCTGCATCTGTCGGGAGCAAGACCATTCCAAGAACAATGTGAGCAAGGTACAGAGACCAGTGCTGACTGTCCAGTGGAAACTGTTGCATAATTATATGGGGACAGGGAAGGGGAGTGGTTCCGTTGGGAGAGGAGTGGCATTTCCTGTGAAGACCGGAGCAAACTGGCAGAGGACCTTATTAAGGAAAATGGACTAGATGCTGAGCCAGACTTCCAGCCAAGATGATCTTTTCAATTACTATTTTGAGACTCCTTGCTGATCATTCTGCTTTAAATGGAAAAATAAGAGATATCAAGTGAAAAAATTAAAATGTTATAGCTGTGACTTTTAAGAGAACATGAACACTTCCATGTATAGGAAACAGAACCCAAATGCAAAATGGTAATCAGATAAAGCCTGATTTGGTCCTGGACTCTGTATTGGGAGTAGGAAAACATGAACCAGGGTTTGCCTCCTGTAGAATGATAGACTAACAGCGCTCCCTGTGTAGCTAGAGACAAGAACCAGCCTTTATGGGACATTCACATTGGTGGCCTTCAGTGAACCACTGTCCAATATTTGCACCCTTGTTTAAGCCCCTGCCACACTGACTCTGGGCTTGGCCATGCAACTTGCTTAGCCAATGGGATATCAATAAATGACAGATAGCAGAAACTTACTAAGTGTTTTTGCACTGGGGCATGTCCTGTTGGAACCTTTCCACTTGAAAGCCAATGACTCTACTGTGAAGAAACTTTGGCAAGGCACTGTATGTTGAAAACCAGATGGAGAGAGGCTTTGGAGAATAAGAGTTCATCTCGGGCAACCCAGTGACAGATGAATTCCCATTCCCTGACCACAAAACCAATGCAATACTTTATTATTTATTAGTCACCTACTATATGCAAAACATTGTTCTCACACTGGGGAATGAAAGAAGACCAAGACTTTGTCAACGTTACTCACAATAAGCCAGGCAGTGAAAGACAAATACCATATGATCTCACCTTTAACTGGAACCTAATCAACACAACAAACAAGCAAGCAAAATATAATGAGACATTGAAATTAAGAACAAACTGACAGTAACCAGAGGAAAGGTGGGAGGGAATAATGGGGGAAAGGGTGAAGGGTTTACAGGAACAGCTATAAAGGACACATGGACAATAACAAGGGGGGTGGAAACAGGAGAGGGTGGTGGGGAGGGGTGGGGGGAAAGGCATAAAACTATACTTGAACAACAATAAAAATCAAATCATTTAAAAAAAAGTGTAGCTTTTCTTAGTCAAATGACCAGATCCATTAAGCTTACCATTTTCACCAATCTGTTGCCTCCCTTAGAAGGCTTAAAATAGATTGTGTCATCTTCTTTATCAAGTATCTCAAACGGCATTTTAATCTCGCCCATCTCCAACAATTATGCTGTCCAATCTGTTTCCATCTGTAAACAGCCTCCCACCACACTGCTTAGTCACAGATTTATGATCTCAGTTGTCATGTTAATAATTTTCTGGCCTTGTGGCTTAGATGATTAGGGATATCATACATCACTGGCATTTATTGTATTTGCGTTAAGCTCTTGGGGATTTTTTTTTACATATTTTTATTTTGAAACAAGTTGAGAATTATCTGCCCACATACCAAAGCTATTAGTATGACAAATATTCCTGTACAATGACCAGTGAGTTCTAATAAGGCAATAGGCTAGTTACCCCACCTCTCCCCTGAGGACTAGCCCCACCCCAGGTCAGACCCAGCCTCAGAATCCAAGTGCAAATCTCTTGGTGGTCACTGGGGGTTGGGGAGGAAGCAGGGGGAGTGGTTTTACTGATAGAAGTGCAAAGCCAGACCGCAACTAGTTTTGTCCTAGCTCAGAATTCCTGAAAATAGTTCCATCTAAATGGCACTTAGAAAGATAGAGGCCCTGACCAAAACATAGTTTGAGTTAGTTTTAGGACAGATCCAAAGATGTCACAGGCTTTAGTGGACTCTCCTTCACCATGGGATGTGGGTCAAGTTAAACTGAATGTCAAAGGAAAGATTGGTTTCCAGCTGATTCTTGGGTCACATTTATTTATCCTTATTTAGCATCTAGACCTTCTGAGAGTCACTCCTTGGGTTTTCCAAAACTAGTGTTGTTTTATTGTGCTCCTGTCTTTCCCTACCCTCTCCATTTCTAAATTCCTTCCTCTCTCTTTCTTTTTTAAAAGATGTTATTTTTTTATTTTTAGAAAGAAGGGAAGGGAGGGAGAAAGAGAGGGAGAGAAACATCAGTGTGTGGTTATCTCTCACACACTGCCAACTGGGGACCTGGCCCACAACCCAGGCATGTGCCTTGGCTGAGAATCGAACTGGCAACCCTTTGATTCACAGGCTGGCACTCAATTCACTGAGTCACACCAGCCAGGGCCCTTTCTCTCTTCAAAACAGTTTTTTCTTTACCATAAAATTTAGAGTGGAAGCATATTAAATAACACAAAATTCTATGGCTTGAATAATGGTGTTTATTTTCTTTAAATACACTTAAATATAAAACAACAGACAGGAGTTTGGTAAACTGAACACTACAAGCTGAACAGTAATCAGAAAATCAGTGCTCATCATACACATCAAAGTCTGCATAAGAAAGAATTAGAATAATTCACAAGAGAGTTGCAATGAGCAAAGGACACAGAGATTATACAAACTGCCTCATCTTCTGTGAGTAATCAGTCACATGGCACTTGTCATTCCTTGACGATCAAACCTTTTTCATTTACCAAACACACAGAAAGGGTTACACAGGCTCCCTCTTCTCCACGCCTTGATGTGCAGAGGCATCTTCAGTTAGAAGACATCTGTTAGTGAACCAGGGAATCCTCAGCTGGTGTTTAATGGAAGCTTGGTCTGGATTCACCTGGTATTATGGGAAGTGAATTTTTTCCAACACCTGGGGGAAAAAAACTGTGACAGCAAATTGGCAAAGCGGCATGCTGTTTAAAATCACAGGGATGGGGACTTGGGAACAAAGCTGAATCAGGGATTTTCTTGACCATGGAGCCCGTGGGTAGGCATTTTGTCCTTTGGAAAGCGGCAATGCTTTGCACAGGCTGGTTTTGCATTTGTGCACATTCTGGTGTGAAAGGGGCATCCATCCTCGCAGCTGTTGCAAAGGAAAATAAACATGAGAATTCAGAATCCAGGACTGTATTCAAAGGAATAACTCTGTTCTGATTTGATTAAGTTTTCAAAGTAAATTTTTCAGATATGTGTTTAAAACATCAATAGAAAGTGCTAAATAGTTACCTCACATGGATTCCAAATCTATGAAAGTACAGTCAGTAACCTCTAACTGTTCTAATCATCAATACATTTTTTGCTACATAAGTTCAGTGACATCCCCTTCATCAAAGAAAAAAAAACAAGTAAACATATATAAACATATGTTGAGAGAAAGATTGAACCAAAGAGCCTGCTGATCTGAATCCCCCACAAATAATTGTTTACATCTTATCAATCTAGTTTTGGTTTCAGATTCGTAAGCCAATGATAGCAAGCAGGATTTTCTTGATTTCTTAATTTAATCATCACTCTATGTACTCTCGCTTATTCCTTAGTTGCCAAATTCCTGCTTTACTATCAAAAAGGGACCTGGGCACTGAAAAAAAAAAAATGGCTTCATAAGGAATCCCACTCAGTCAAAATGGCATTTACATTAAATGTCAACGAGTCAAGTTAACATGAAAGTGAAAAGGCCATTCACCTGCAGGTGTCTGGGTGAAATACCTTGTGCTTCCGGCAGCAGCTTTCCATACTCTCTCTGCACTCAATGCAACTGCAGTTTTCTGGGTGCTGGATGAGATCTCTGGGACAGGGCGTCTTACACACGCACTCACAACGGTCTTCATCAAACTTCATGTGCGGCCCACAGAGAGCCAGCTCCTGAAGGTGAGAGTGGTCTAAACAGAAACAGAAAAGTGTTGGTCAAATAGCTGTAGCATGAGTAACGTGATCCCTAAAGTGTATACTTGATATCATTTTTAAATAACGTGGAGTCACAAAATCTCTTTCCTTGTACATTTTTCCCCTGATCTTTACATAGTGAAGGAGATTCACCTCTAATTCCACAGTACAAATATAGAATTCATGTGTTATTTTAGTTTGTGATAAAAATGTTATAAAGTGTATATTCTTGGTACTATTTTTAGAGACTTTTAGGTTGGTGACTTGTTAAAAATGGAAATTTTTATAACCAAATATGAGTAGTAAAATACAAGGTGTCTAAGGATTATGAGCCTAGTCCTTCCAAGTGTTTAGGCAAAGGTTCAAAGGGGAGAGAAACAGAGGTATTGGCACTGTAGAAATATACCTCAGGCCTTCCGGACTGTGGGTAGAAACAGTGATGTATTTTCTCACCACAGATCACAACACTGATATAAAAGATACAATAGTAAACTCCAGCCAGGTGGGTCAATCGGTTAGAGTGTCATCCCATACACCAAAAAGGCTGTGGGTTCAATGCCAGGTCAGGCACATACCTAGGTTGCAGGTTCAATCCCTGATCAGGGCATGTACAGGAGGCAACTGATCAATGTTTCTCTCCCTCTCTGTCCCTTCCTCTCTAAAATCAATAAGAAACATATCCTAGGATGAGGATTTTAAAAAAAAAGATACAACAGTGATAATGAACTGGGATTCCATAGATATCTGCTGGAAGATACGTTGAACTGAGACAGGGAGGACCTAAGTTTTTGACACACTTCACTGATAGACACTTCTAGAAAGTGTACAAAACAATTGGGTAATTACTACTCCATATCCCATTGTAATCATGAAGTTAAAATTCATTGTCAAAAATGAAAGAGAAACTCAAGAATAACTTGACTATGTCACCTTTGCATTCTTGAAGGTTTGGGGGCAAAGTACATGTTTAGTTTCTTCCCCGAATCCGCTTCTCTCCAGTTGGCCTGGTTTAAAGAATGGTTCTAGCATTTTTGACTCATCTGCCACATTGAACCTAATCACCACATCCACCCAGTTCTGCCTCACTGAATTTGTTTTTTTTTTTCCTTTTCCATCACCACTACTCCTACCTCAATTCAGTCAGGACCTTGTCTTTTTTGCGTAGATGGCTGCCATTCATTTGCTAACACAAGTTTTATCCCTTCAATCCATTCTCTATAAGATTATCAAATGCAAATATAATACCTCCACTACTGCTTTATGTACCTTAAAAGGTCTCCTCTCTTTCAAAATAAAGGCCAATTTTCCCACCAGGACACACAAGACACTCCATGAACTGAAAGGAGCCCTACTCACCTCTTTCCCTCCTTCCCTCATATAGCCTATGTTCCATCCATACCAATTATAGTACTTTCTGTTTCCATGATATGCCAGGGTCTCTCGGACCCATGCCTTTGGCCTTGCACTTCCCCCGGTACTAATTCTCCCCTCCAGCATCTTTCCCCAATTCTGCAAGTTTAGCCAAGTACCCTTGCCATGTACATATTTCCATCCTGTCCTTTTTCACATTTCTTACATTTTTCTGTTTATTTCTCTGTTCCCTCCATTAATTAAAAAATCCTAAGGATTATAGGGACCAGGTCTCATTGTTCTAGCATAAAATAGACATTTGATTAATGTTTGTTGAATTTATTTGGTGTAATAAAAGGGTCCTGAATCCAGCTGATGTATGAAAACTAAAGAATCCCATCCTACATTCCAAGACATTGGGTTAAATAAACCATATGTTCTTGCCAATATCTGACCATGAATGTTATATCAAAATGGCAATCTCATGTCATGCAATTTCATAGTTTTAACTGCTCTGTGATTGGTGATCTTTGAGGGGTCGTGTGAAATCGGTGTTAGAAAGCTAGATCTGGTGCAATTTTATTCTGAATTGTATAATGAGGAAAAAAGATGAGCTTTGTAAGCCATATGCCACTGAGGCAAAGGTCACTTTTGGGCAAGATGAGAATAGAATGTTCATCCATAGTTAAGAAGCACATAAAGATTTTTATGGATCACAAGGTGGCGATAGAGAATCATTCAGAACACTTCAGGCAGCACCAACTCCATTCTTAGGCAGTTTAGGGAAACACACCTCACCAGGTGTTAGGAGAACTTCAGCAAGGTAGTTGGCAGAGGCTGCCTTCAGACCTTCTAGACAAATTAAAAGTAACAGAGACTGGATGTAGGAAAACTGAGTGAAGCAGCAACTAGGTAAGGATGATGCTATGGAGTACTATATGTTGATTTTAATCCTAGGGAGTTTGATGATAGAATACTAATATGTTCTGTTCTCAATCTTGCTCTATTTATCATTCTTATCAATAAACTGATGGAATTTTCCAAGTAAAATCTTGAAGTTGTGGCTATGTTGAGGAATATAAAATACAAACTCAGGACCCCCCAATTTGGGGGGGGGTGTTATTTTTTAACAGTGTAGAGCAATAACCTGAATCTAACAAGATGGAATTCAATTTGACTTCTATTCACTAACTCAAATGTGCTCATTCAAAGAGGCCATTGTGCAAAAGGCTGTTGGTTTGACAGCCACAAGTATGGAAAGGGTGTTGGGTGAAGAGTAAGCTCAGTATATGTCATCGATTGGATGAGGCCATTGGAGAAGTGATCAGGAACTTGGCCCATATTAACTGAATTATGGGCCATGAAAATTAGAAGTGATTGTGATCCAGGCTACCCCGTGCCTCTCACTTCCATCATTGCTACAACTTCCCAAAACGTCCTCTGCCTACTTTCCTGCCCTGGGTCAACCCATCCTCTTCAACGCTATCACTGGGTTGATTTTGCTAAAATTCTCATTGATGCCATCACTCTCCTGCTTGAACCAGTTAAGCGATTTCATTTTGCCCTTAGTATCACATCTAAGCTCTGGGACAAGGTTCATAAAGCCCCCTGTGAGTTTCTCTAGCTTCCTCACTCGTATCTACCCAGCTCCTTCCCATTATGTCCCCACAATGCTGAACTTCTTCCAGCATCCCAGCATGCTTTGTTCTCTCATCTCCAGTGGTGAGCACTCACTTTGCGCTTGCTCAGAGCACTTCTCTCTTTCCTCACTACTCTTCTCACCCTCAGTGTGCACCAGCTGAATCCCTCCTCAGGAATTACCTTCAGCAGAAAGAAGCCACCTCCTCCAAAGTCACATTCCCTCCCCAAAGCTGCCCATGTTCAATGAATGATCAATCCATAGGACTCAGCCTCTTTACCTCGATTTGAAACATCCTATCAAGGACTATCCCAGCTTCAGCTCCCCATAGGATTGGCTGGCACATCTTAGCAACTGCAACACAGTTCAACTTCTCCTTCTGCCCAGTCTTGATTTCCTTTCACATTTTAATGCATTGTACCTGGATGCAAACCTCCTGAGTATGTCTCTCAGAAGCCGTGTACCAGGGAAATGACTAAAACAGCCTTTAAGCTCTATGTGTATTGCCTTCCACAATAACTTTCTAATATTATTTAAAAATGACTCACATGAAGAAAGAATTATATTTGTTTTGCATGAGTCTATAGGGTAAAACCTGAACTAACAAGTTGATGTTCTAGAGGTAGGCTGTCCAACACGGTAATACAGGCTCTATCAAGCATGAAATGGCAAGTCCAAACTGAGATGTGCTGTAAGTATAAAATATGAACTGGAGTTCCAAGACTTAGGACAACAATTCAGGATATCTAGTTCATAAATTTTATATTGATGGCATGCATGTTAAAATGATACAATTTTTGATGTTGGATTAAATGAAATATATGACAATTCATCTCACCTGTTTTTTTTTTACCTTTTTAATGCAAGTACTATAAAATGTAACTTATATATGTGACTCTCAGTGTAATTCCATTAGACATTACTGCTCTGGAGAGAGAGATTTAGGTGTTACTAGCAACAGGAGTGTGGCCAGGGTAACTGGGCTGTCTCCGTGGGTGGCGAGTTTCCCCATGACTAATATATAGTCTAGCAGAGGATGCCTCAACACTTGATGGGAAGGATGTAGATAGCACTCAAGATCTTCAAGAGCATTTAAACTACATGAACATTGTATTTCCCTTAAAACCTGGGTTGAGCTTTCATGGTGAGAGACAGAAATATAGAAAGTAGGATGTCACTTATGGTTTCTAGGGACTGATTTCTTAGAGCTGAATCCTTACTAGTCTTCCTTGTAAATCATAGCCTAAAACAAGCAAGGTGCAAATTGCATAATTCCTTGTAATTTTTTCAGTGGAATCATATCAAGTTCTTTGGAAAAATAAGCAAAAGTCCATTCATCTTCAGCCCAGTGTTCATCACCAGAAATCCTAACAGTATGAGTTATGAGCTGTGGTGGTTGCCTATCTCATTTGGTTCCCAATTCCCTTAACCCAATAGCTGCGTTTTGCTTTTAGTTTGCCCTAGTTTCAGAAAAAGATTCCTCTTATTCCCCCCCTTTTTCAAATTATTGAGATTTTTTTACATGATATTTAAAAGAAACCAAGAAACCCAAAATTACTTTATGTTCTGGTGAGACTTCTATACAAATAAATTAGGAAAATGTGATTGGTTAAGTGTTTCATTAAATGTTATCATCCTCTTTCAAGTTCAATGTTTTGGGATGCTCTAATTGCTCTGGGATTTTCTTTGATATTAAAAAGCAGATGATGCATTGGTGGGTTTACTGTATAGTAATAGCACAGAGGGTTCTGGAATCTCACTGCTTGTATCACTTTTAACTGGGTGACGCTGAGAAAATTACTAGATATTGTGGTGTGTCCACTTTGTAATTGTAAAAAAAAGGGGGGATAATAACAGTACATTATAGAATTATTGTGAGGATATAATGAATTAATTGAGTTAACACATATTAAAGGCTTACAACATTGCCTGGTCATAGGAAGCACTCAACAAATGTTAGTTGCTATTATTGTTATTTTTATTATCACTATTATTCTTTTATACTACTATCATTACCTTCCATTCCAGCAAGTGGATTCTCCTCTTGCAAAACACATTTACATTTGTTGCTATCCCACAGCATGTCAATAGGACAGAGTTTCTTGGCATGGGAACAGCTAGGAAAAGAAAGAAACCCGATTTAAAAGCTTTCAAAGGCATCATATCTTTGGAACAGTTTTTAAATGTAGAATAAATTACTGAGTAGAAAATAGTTGAGTTTCAAAGAGCTTAATTCATATTTATGAACTGCATGTTATTAGATAGAAATTCTATAATTACAAATATTCTATTTAGAAAACTTTGGAAATGAAACTATAATTTTGGTTAGTTATAATCTTTTTAAGAAGACGAGTGTTAAAATGATGCAAATTAGCTGTCAACAGAGCTTATTTACCGAAAGTAAATCTTGTTATAACATAGCTTTTAAGCACTATCTTCTTTAATATAGAGCTAAGGACATTGGCCAGGGCAGTAGGAACACCTTGCGGATAAATGTTACTTATATATGAGCTTTCTTTTCTGTTTAAGGGAGGTAGAGGCATCTTCTTGGCTCAATGTTAACTAACATATAACCACCAGCTTACTCCATCACTTGCCACTCAAATATGCACTAACTGCTTTACCTTTGCTGGATATAAATATGCAACTTAGTTATTTTATAATTTGACCTTTATTTGTTTCTCAATCCTTTTGTTCCAAATCCATGATTCCTATCTTTGATTTCAGAACACTTCAGGGTGTTATAATTCGTGTCCTAAAGAATCACAAAATACTCCTAAGAAAATTTCAAAGCCAAATTAATTTGAAGTCATTTTCATTTAAAATAAGAATTTTCCACTTGGTAATCTCAAGAGGAAGGGTTAGATAATCTGCAAACTCAGATGCAGAGGGTTTTGCACTCCTCAAAGACCCCGGGGACCTTTGCCCCACCCATCACTTTGGGACTGAAGTGCATAAACAGCCTAGAATGAGTTTTATTTAATATTTGCTCTGGAATAAGGAAACATCTGCCAAACTTAAGGCTGGGATAAAATTTTACAGCTGCATTAGAGTATGTGTATTAAGAACAAAGGTGTCCATAGGCAGATGTGCTGAGATCATAACCACTGAGAGTTTTGGTTCTACTGCAATATACATCTAACACCTAATAAAAAATGTATTACTTGCCAGTTATTACTAGTAGATCTGGATTAGAAGCTAAGAGATAAAGAACATGAAGAGAAAGCGATGATTCTGTAATTAATGAAGTATTACACATACACACAGCTTTGGCAAAGGCAAGAACAAGTATTAATCAAATATAAGAAGTGCTTACCGATCTTCTTCGGGGACCTGGATGGATCTCCTGATAATGGGGTATGGATGGCTGGGAGCCATTGAGAAGCACTTACAACCTGTATGGTTGGCAACTTTAACAGGCACTAATTCAGGTACTGATGTCAAAGGCACTGATATTTCAAAGAGCTAGAGTGGAGAAAAATAACCATAATACATATATACTTAAAATAATAATTTCTGCAGTCTACATTTTTGTCTTTGTCCTTTATGGTAGTGACTTGAGTAAAGTTTTCCATCAAGAATAGAATTAATAAGGATAAAGACTGACATGGTGGAATGAATGCTGGGCTGTGAGTCAGGAGACCAGGGGCGTATCTAACTTTACCAAGTATTTAAGCTCAGTTAAATCTCATAATTTGCGTCACTGGTACCCTTTTCAAATGACACGGTTAGTCCCTGTTCCTGCTTTAAATTTGACTGTAAATAGCAAGGATAAAATAGAAGTATACCTATGACGTTTCTTTGAGACCACGGTGATAGATTATTGTTCAAAGCAATTTATTTATCTCTTCTAATACTGCCTCCATTGAAAGAACATAGTTTCCTTTTCTTTGACTTTGGAGTTGGCCATGTGACTTGCTTTAGTCAACAGGATGGTAGCAGACATGACACAGCTACAAACTTGAACTGTGCATGCTTTATAGGGCTTGTTGTGTCATGTGTATGCTGTAGCCATAAGAAGACCATGACCAGGCAGGCTTGCTGGTCCAAGGAATTAGAGACACAGGGAACAGACCTGGACTCAACCTGTAGCTTGGAGTCAAGCCCAGTGGAGCCCACTCTAAACTAATGAAATCTCAGATATACGAGTGAGAGTAAGTCTTTGTGGTTTGAAGCCCCTGAGTGTTAAAATATTTAATATGAAGCATAACATAGTAATAACTGACTCATACATGATCATCACACTCAACCACTTAATTATAGGTAACATGAATGTCATTCTTTCTATGTTTCTATATGCTAAGCTTTGTTATATTAATTCATTTGCCCCTTATAACAATATCATATGGTGTGTTTTTTATTACCCTCACTGTCTGTTTACAGGTGAAGAAACAGATGTACAGAGAGGTTCTATAACTTGCCTAAGGCCACATAACTATTGACTGAAAGAGTTGGAATTTGAACCCAGGCAGTCTACTTTAGAGCCAGAGGAAATACTCTTAAGGATGTACCTTACTGTTTTTTGGAATGAAATTGCTATGAGCAGAAGAAGCAAAGTGGGATCTTGGCAAGTAGAATTTAGAAAAATGTCAATTACTTTGTTTCTAGAGTTGTTCTATGATATACAGATGAATGTGAACTTGACTTTAATGCTCTGTCCATTCAATCACCATTCCATGTAGTCCTTGCTACATAGAGTGTTCATTTATTCACTTTGTTTCTAAGACATATTTCATCAAATAGTCCATAACTTCGGGATGAGAGGTAGTTCTTTTAATGTTCAAATGTGCATATTTGGAAAGAACAACCGCTGCACACATACACTTAAGTACATTCTTTCAAACTAATCGTTTGTTGAGTAGAGCAGTCAAAATAAAGTACTTGACTATCTATTAAGTGGAAACAATCCATTCAACATTAAAGTTGTGTTTATTCTGACCTTTCAATATGTAATGGAACTTCCATGATAAGTAAGCGAGTGTTTTTAGAGTGTTTACTTTGCATAAACTTCATCGTCTTGCAAAATTTTTCAGCTATGCTCTTGGGAATAACATGGTCATGAAGCAAAGCCTTTTACATTATACATGCTTTGTTTCTACTGACAGTTGGTGCTTAGCCATACTTATGTTATTTTTGACCTGATTGTCAAATAGTAGAGGTCAGAATTTACAAGCTCCAAGACTCTCTAAAAGAAGTTAGAAAAAGAAGCTCCACAGTTTAAGGGATACTTTAGGGGACTGGGGGAACAAAATTAAGAATAAGTTAGCCCTGGCTGGCGTAGCTCAGTGGATTGAGTGCAGGCTGGGAACCAAAGTGTCCCAGGTTCGATTCCCAGCCAGGGTACATGCCTGGGTTGCAGGCCAGAACCCCCAGCAACCGTACATTGATGTTTCTCTCCGTCTCTCTCTCTATCTCCCTCCCTTCCCTCTCTAAAAATAAATAAACAAAATCTTTAAAAAAAGAGAATAAGTTAACCTATTGCCAAACAAATCAGCTTTCCACTCTTTACATCCAATTAATATAATTACTTAATATGAATATAATTTGTGTGTATGTAATTTTATTGTATTACTATTATATAATATTGTGCATATGTATAGAGAAGAATAACCTATGTAGGCAAACATGATAATGAAATTAATATATCAAAATTCATAAGGATTTTGCAACATGGAATGTAGTTTGACGGACAGATTTTTAGTATGCGTTCCTAAGTTTGTTATTATTGCTCTCCTGGGCCATAATTATTTTATTTCACAACAATATGGTCGCAATAAAAAGAAAAACTTATCTAATGAGCAAACAGGATTTTATAAGATGGAGATGAAGAATTATTTCTTTCGTGGAGACTGCAGAGTCATTTTCAAAGGTCTTTTGTGCTACATACTCTCCGTTTGCTCCTGCAGACAGGCCATCCTCTCTCTTTCCTTCCCTACTGGGCTCTGTGTCCCAAGATGCTGACCTGTATGGACAACACCTGTGGGCCCTGTTGCTTCCTTCACCCCCTCCTTCCAGCCCTTGCCAGGTTAAGGGTTGACAAGTGGCTGCCGTTACTCCAGCCAGTCCTGCAGCCCTCTTTTCCACCTTCTCTCTGGGTCCCATACCTGCTCCATCCGCTTACCTCTTCAGTCCAAGGGTGGGAACAGCTCCCTGCTTTTGCTATAGCTCTGGGTACCGCATCAGTTTTTCCTCCTTTACCCTAAACCAGCCCACCCACTTCATTAGACTTCTCAATTACTTCATGGGAACAACACAGAACCTAACTAATGCATAAGGCAGTGCAACTGTCGTCATTCCTTTTAACATCTGTTCCAGTAACTTCCATATGATTTCCTGATTCTTGGTATTATAGCATCAGAGAGACAATAACTGATAAAAATTTAGGCTCTGGATTCTTACAGACCTGGACTTGAAGCCCAGCTCTGCCATAAGTTACTTTTCTGAGCCTCAGTTCTCTCATCTATAAAGGAGGATAAGACACCCTTTCCGCACGTTTCAGGGATTTAATGAGATGAGGCACATGAAGCACTTAGCACAGTGCTTGGCAACAAGCTTAGTTGCAGCTGTCAACACTGTCATCATCAGGGCTTGGCAGAGGGCATGCCTGCTGATGTCCTCATACCTGTTTGGAAACATATGAGGTGCTCGTGTTCATGCAGATGACGCTCTCTTCATTGCAACAGCCGCCACACCGGAACACGTTCACACAGGGAGGCTTGAAGAACCTGTTGGTGCTACTCCCCAGCTCGCTAGCGACCTCCACGCACGTCTCTCTAGGGCTGCACTGGGTTCTTTGCCATTCCTCATCTATAACTGCAGAGAGGAAGCTCATTGGGGCCAGTAGAAGAAACAGCCCTGACATGCCAACGTGAGCCAGGGTTATGCTGGACATAGTTGTTTTCACATTTGCAGTGCTTGTTTATTTTACTAGATGGACATTTTTGTCAGTCCTTTAACCACAGATTCATAAAAATGAAAAACAAAAGTTGTGTTCCTTCCCACTTACACAATATTTTTATCTTCGTAGAATATAATTTTTTTTTCTTTGCTGAAGAACACCATATCCAGTATATAACTACACTGGGCACATCCGGAGAAGCTGGCTAATAAGGAAGTAAATGGAAACATCTAAAGAAATAAACATGTGTTATTTATTAAGTAATTTACATGATAAGAGTTGAATAGCATTTCTTCTTGAAGCCAGGAGTGGTTAGGTTTTAGCACCACTGAGGAATTCATTTTTGTTGGTTGCTTACATATCTATGGTAAGATTCAAACCTGGCAAACACACAAATGGAAATTTAACTGGAGCTAATCTTTCCCCAAGTGGGTTTTTTCATTTGCAATTGCCTGATACTCCTCTTTACATAAAATGATGAAATAAACCAGTTCCTTTTGATGAGAGGAACAGTATTCTGTCCATTCTAGAAAATTTGAGAAAAATAAGAAAAAGAGACAAGCCTCTGGGAATAAAAAGATTACATTCAACCTCATAAAACAGTACTTGCTGTTCTCTCACAGTTTACTTTTAAATAAGGTGTGACACTTTGATGTTTAATGTTGTATGCCTGTTCTATGGATGTTTTGGGAAATGATTCAACTTTATGATAAAGACAACATTTAAAGACATTCTTTTAGGTTGCCATGTGACTGTAGCATTTATTTTATGTTGAGGGAAGTGGTGAAAACCTCCTCTGGTTGGCAGCTTCTAAACTGACCCCCAATGAGTGCCCACCTCCTGGTGTTCACACCCTTGTGTAATTGCCTCCTCTGTGTGTGAGCAGGACTTGTGAAACAATTCTTAGGAAGAAAATACAGCAAGTGATGGGATGTCACTTCCATGATTAGGTTAAAAGGCTGACTTCTGTGTCTGTCTCTTGCTGGCACTCTCTCTTTCTCTTGCCTTCTCAGCTTGTAGGCTTTGTTGAAGCAAGCTGCCATATTGGAAAGGTTAGAAAAGGTTGAAGGTGGGCTGTGGCCAACAGCCAGTGAGAAACTGGGACCCTCAGTCCAACAGCCTGTGAGGGACTGAGTCCTGCCAACAACCATTATGTAAATTTGAAGACACATCTTGCACCAGCTGAACCTTGAGATGTCACCTGTGGCCCAACCTGCCACCTTGACTGCAGCCTCTGGAGGGGCTCAAAAGGAGAGACGCCCATCTAGGCTATGTGTGCATTTATGACCCACAGAAACTGTGAGATTAAAAAAATGTTGTTTTAAGCAGCCAAGTTAAAACTTGGTGTTAGGCAGCGATAGATAAACTCTTCTCCATTTTTACCCCATCTTCAAATATTTGTATTGGTCTCTTCCCAGAGTATTCTAAATTCCCATATATGTGAATGTTTCCACTAGAAGAGACACGGATAACTTCTGCTTAAAGAACACAGACATAATATTATTGCTGGGGATCTGAACTTAGTCTGTAAATTATTCCCTTAAAACATCTTTCCATATTCTTTTTCCCTCTTAATCTCAACTTTCCTTCTATGTTGCTTCTTCACTCACTGTAAACACAAAATACAAGATGTTTGGCCAGCTGAGAAGCATTGCGTATACTAGAAAATTTACATAAACTCTGCCTTTTTCATAATGAAATCTTTTATCCTAAGGAACCTTTTCAAATTTCTGATTTTGAATATTTATATAAACAGCCAGAAAACTGTAAACATGAGAGACAAATTATCCAATTAGGTGTTGATGTGGGTATCACTTAATTCACTATTATTAATCACAAATCTTGGAAAAAACAAGTAATGAAATTATAAAGACATTCCTTGTTTTAAATTCTACTTATATATTGTTTTCCATTGGCTTTTTTATAAATCTAAGTTTTGAAAGTTAGAATGGCAAGATTTGAATCAAAATTGTGTGGAGCTGTGGCCAATGCCACCGAGTAAAGGCTCCATAACCCTATTACCTTTACTCCTGCCCAGCAGGATGCTCTGCCTCCAAGATTACCCTGAAATCCATGAGGGAGAGTTGTTAACCGATTACAATTGATGTACCATGCCCATTTGATTATTTATTGCTTCTAACTTACTAAAAACTTTAGATGATCCCCTGCATAATAAAACATTTTAGAGTTTTTGGTTTTTTTAAATAGTTTTACACTTTTTATGGTTTCCTCCTTAAAAAATGTCAATGTCACTGACTTTTTAAAGTCACCTAATCTTGGTTTTATGGTAATGCTTGTCAACTCCATCCTGACAGATGTCTCCAGGCTCGCCTCAAGCCTTCACACAGGTAACCTGGTTAAGGCCTTGGATCTCAGGTGAGGTCTGACCTCTTTGCTTTCATAAAGTCCATGCCAATTTACCACAGAGAAACAACTAGAGCTTCAAACCTCTGGCTAAAGTGGGTTGTAGGCCATGATTTCAATGATTTCAATGCATTTAGACACACACAATCCTACAAGCACAAAGAATCCTCTATACACTCATGCCCATGGTGCAGCTGAGGGATTTACCCCTGCTTACACACAGCTGTTCCCACAGCCAACAACAGCCACCTGTGCAAACTGCATCATCCTTTTAGAAATGGCAAAAATGAAGATAACTCTAGAAAGAAAGAAAAGAATAATTCTGGCTTAGTGGTCAATTTGAATTATTGAGTAGATAGAATCCATTATCAGGTAATAATACCTTCAGCAAATCTAAAATGCTAGGCCAACAATGCCACAGTGGCTTCTTGCATTGTTTTGACATGTCAAAAAAAAAAGTTAAATGCCTAATTGGAGGCCACACAATTTTTAGCTAGCAAACATTTTCTTCATTACGGCACAGTACAGACAATGGTTCTCTTGTAAAGAACCAACATATCTTACAGAGAACAAACATTCCCTTTATTTCAAATTAAGTTATTTTATAGTCTGAAGTTTAGATTATTTCATCAGAGTGTCCAACCTTTTGGTGTGTCTGCACCACATTGGAAGAAGAAGAGTTGTCTTGGGTCACGCATTAAATACATTGTGACACATAATCACAAAAAAATCTCATCATGTTTTAAGTAAATTCATGATTTTGCACTGGGCAGCATTCATAGCCATCCTGGGATGCATGCAGCCCATGGGCCACAGGTTGGACACCTCTGGAAGAATCCCTCTCCATTATTCTCCTAGTAATATCAATACGCCTTATTACAACTCAGCTTCCAACTTCTACTTTTCATTTTTTTACTAAAAAATTACACAATATTGAAAAATAAAAAGCTACACCTAAGCTATTTGTTTTTACTCATGTATGTATAGCAGTAGAATGCTCCTTATTGATGAATACCTGAATACCTAGATTGTTTTATTTTTTTAAGTAAACTCAATGATACGTTTTCTATTAAGCATCATCTTTCTGGGTTTGTTTTGCCCTCATGTCTTTGAGTTAAATACACTTCTATATTCTGAGGTGTTCTCTTGTATGCATTTTTAATCTCAAAATCATATTGAACACATTTCTTTGCAGAATAGATATAGCAAACCAAGATTCTCCATGAACCCCAAAGCTATGAAATCAAAGACACCCTGTTCCTCTCTCTAATACATGCTGCCATGCTAAAACTTTTGGTGTAATTGTTACTATTTGAGAAAGAGCAAGGATTGGCCTCCATACACACACACCTACCTTTTAATGTTTCAACGTCATAAAAAGTTGCCGCAAACCTGGTGGACCGATGGGATGCTGAGCGAGAATCCGGGCTAGCAAAACTTTTCAGTTTCAGTCGGCATCTCCACAGCTTCCAGTCCTCGAAGTGAGTGATTTGCAGCAGTTCTTCCAAACCAGAAGCTGCCCTAATCTGCTGTTCAGATCGTTCTAACATTGACTGCTTGAAAAAAACAACCCCCCCAAAAAAATACTGATTTAAAAGCAAGTTACTAAAATTTTATTTTGTCTGATAACCTTCATTGCTAACACTGAAAAATGTAAATAGAGCTGAAAGGCAATTAGAGAGATGATTCAAATGTGCACCACTACCTACAGAAGACAAACTAGTATTTTTGATTCACATTCTTCTCACATATGATTGAATCAAAGGAATTACTTATTCACCCTGGATTCTCAGAACACTTCAAAACAATGCTGGACTTCCAAATGATATATCTATGCCTTAAGCCCCAAAACCTGTAAATGTGACTTTATTTAGGAAAAGGATTTTTTGCAGATGTCATAAAGTTAAGGATCTTGAGATGAGATCCTCCTGGATTATCCAGGTGGACCCTAAATACAGAGACAAGTGTCCTTACAAGAGACAGAAGAGGGGAAGCCACAAATACAAAGGAGAAGATTTTGTAAAGACAGGGGCAGAAATTATAGTGATGCAGCCACTAGCTAGGGATGGCCTGGAGCCATCAGAAGGTGAAAGAGGCAAGGAAGGATTCTCTCCAAGAGCCTTTAGAGGGGGCAAAGCCCTGCCGACACCTAGATTTCAGAATTCCGGATTCCAGAACTGGAAGAGAATACATTTCTATTGTTTTAACCCACCTAGTTTCTGGTAATTTGGCACAGTAGTCACAAGGAATTAATATACATTTTCAAATTACACTATTTTTTTTGTGATAGGAGCCAATCATCATTGTTTTCATCTCTATTATTTGTTTGAGAAACTGACCCACAAAGTCCTGGGGACCCTGCCTACAGTCACACAAGAAAAAAAGATTTTAAGATCCTAATAACCTGAGTTCTCTCACTTCTAATCCTCTGAGCTTTTTTTCTTTTAAAACCTGTTTACTATTTCAAAGACATGTTTTTTTTTCTGATAAAATATACTTCTAGAGTTTATGTTGAAAATTTGCTTTCCACACAGTTGAACAAATTGTATTTACTGACTGAGTTTCTGGGTTTGTGAGTAAAAATACTCAGCCAATAAAAGATGTGCAGTGTGTAGCCTTAGAATTAGGGGTGTGGTTATATAAATAATGATACATGTATACAATAAAATACAATGCAAGCCTCAAAACCAATGATGTAGATGTATATCAGGCCTGAATGAATCAGCATCCAAGCATCAGTGTTTTGGGAATAGGATTTTTTTTTTTAGATATGATGATGGATACCAATTGTTCAAATGTGGGTACTCAGAAGAGCATGGTCCAGATCATGTATGATTCAGTTATACCTCTTCTTAAATTATTTATGTATAATGTGCATCATAGTTAACCATTGTTAATTAATCACATATAATTTAAACCCTGGCCTGATTCAGCTGGTTGCCTGCTTGCTTTTATAAATAAATGTTTATTGGAACACAGCCATGTCCATTAATTTATGTAGTGTCTTTGGCTGCCTTCCTTCTACAATGGCAGAGTTGAGAAGCTAAGACAGAGATCTGCATAGGAGTTTTGATCTGAGGCCACCCCCTTTTTAAACATTTTAATTCTTTTCTAAGTCACTCTATTTTTCATTATTCCATGCATTATATTGTCTCTAGTCTTTTTTGAAATACTTGTTAGACATATATTGGAGCCTTTCAATGATCTTGTATGTCTCTTAATTGCCCTTTCATATTTACCTATTTTTTCCCCTCATTTTAATGTGTTGTGGGCAAGTTAAATTCAATGCCCCAATCACCAATTCTCCAGTTGTGTGAGTCTAGAGTTTATTTTTGTAAGCTTTTAATTTCAATCATATGTCTAATTTGAAATATTTCTACTTCATTCTCTTTGTTATGTGCTTTTTGTTTCATTTGTTTGTTTCCTGATTTGTCGTTTTATTTTATATGATTCCTTTCTTTATCTCTTTGATGGTCCTAAATATGCTTATTGTAAGCATTTCTTCAAAATTTTTAACTTCACATATATGATTTATATCCTGAGTATTCATTTTATTGGCTGTCTTTCTTAGTAATAATTACCTCTATGTGCCTTGAAATTCTGTTCGGTAGTTTCATCTTCATTGGGACATTCATTTTACTTTCTCACTATTCTTTCTTCATCATTTGCAAGTTCTGTGGTTGTACCCCCTGACTTTCAGGGCCCTGAATCCAGAATCTTGTTGAGCATCTGTGACATGGGGATCAGCTTAGCACAAGTTCTGGTTGCAAGGAAGGATCTGTTTTCTCCTTTGCCCCTAGTTAAGCAGTTTCACAGAAGACACAGGCCCAGGCAGCAATGAGCAGTAACTCTTCCTTGTCTTTCACGTATCTGATGTAGTGCACTCAGGAGCTCATGACCCACTGGAGCTGAACTCTTGGCGGCCTGCATCTTCCAGCTTCAGAGCTCATCAGTTCTGCAGCTTCAGCTTTATGTTTTTCTAAAACTTGTTTTTATTGACACATAACTGACATATAACAGTGTAAGTTTAAGGTATATGATGAATCTGTTGCTATTTTTCAGCTTCATGTTTTGGGTACCATTTCTGCAAATGTTTCTATATGCAGATATTTATCATCCTTTGACCAATTTTATATTGTATCTATCATTGCTATGGATTACAAAACATCTCAAAGCAGGAACTTAGAAGGTCATCTTGCTTGCAAGTTCAGATGTGAACTTGTGTTTGCATGTGTATGATTTTAATAAATGTGGGAGAATATTGAATATGTTTATGAGCTGAGGGGAATAGCGAAGAGAGAGGAAGAAAGTGAACATGTATGCAGGAGAGATAAAGCAGGGACCTAAAGGGACTAGTTTGACAGAAGTTCCAGAGATAAGTGGACATAGGATGAATGGATGAGAGGGTCACCCTCTGAATCAGGAGGCTCGTAGAGAATGACATGAGTTTGTAGACAGCAGGATTGCTTGAGATGTACGATTTCTCACTTATCTATGAAGTTTGAATAAATACTATTTTCTAGGAGTAGGAGGAGGAAGAAACTTGAAGAGCACAGGTAGGGTTTGTGGAATAGGCATAGAATTTAAGCAGCATTCCACAGCTTCTTCATCTAAAAAATGTGGGGAAGAAACAATAAGCAGCTCTGAAATTTAGTGGTTCTCCATTAAGGCTCATTTGTCAACAGTCTCTCATTTCCTGATCATTCATTGCCTCTTCTGGTTGGGCAGAATAACTACTTCACATTCAACTGAAACTTCAAAATAAATTTTTTTTACAACACTGCTTCTATATGAAAGTAATGAAACCAATCAAATAGGTTTTTAAATGTTTTAAAAATTGTACTCTATTGAAATGACTTTTATTTATCAAGACAAACTTCATTCAATACCATCCATAAACACAGACTGATGTAGGTAGCTTCCCAGTTCTTATGGGTTCCAAATCCAATATCAGAAATAATTTTAAACTACCCAACTGTAGAACTCAAGAGACAATATCAAATCTCTGCATCGAATTAAAAGTATTGAATGGCTTGTATGACTTGCCTCATCATAAAAAATGCAAAGTTTACTTAAACTCTGAGATATTTAAGCACACTTTAAAGCTCATAATTTAACACCTAGCATGAAAGAACTGAGAAATTTCAGGCAGTCATTTTGCTATTACAAGTGGAAGTACTAAAAATTCAACATAAGCAGAAACCTGACAACTAATTCATTGGGGGCATATACTTACAAAGAGTCAACAATGGTGGTTTGTTTCCAATAGCGTTTCTGCACTGGTTGATTTTTGTATAATTAACTTTGTTGTATGCTTGGACAAGACAAAAATACAATTTAAATGTGTTATAGTCCCAGATACACATTTAAACCACTGATTTCAATGATTTCAATGACTAAACCTTTGCCAAATAAGTTGCTCATAATTTCCTCCTATTTTCTAACAGAAGAACTAATCAAAACAAAAATAATTAAAACACAGTCAGCAAGAAGAAGGAAGTGAAATAAGGTTACCAGAGCTCTGCTTTTTATTACAGCAGCATCTATTTTGCATAATTGATCCAAGACTGTTAGCAATTTCACTTCTAAATAATAAATCCTTGTCTGATGTCTTGGTTACCACAAGCAGTTTCTAAATTGTGAGGCTTAAAATCTTTATCACAGGATTTTATCATTATTTAAGTGTATACTGCTTTCTGCAGTATAATATGAAGGGTAGCTATTTTTCCTTTTGTTAATGTGTAAGTTCATATAGCATTCTCCCCTGAGGAAGCATGAGCATCACTGTAACTAAGATGATAGGCAAGATGTCTGGAAAGGTAAGGTGACTGGGTTTGTACAAGGGATTTGTAAGTGTCCATGTTGTGGGGAAATCAAAGGCCTTCTGTATCTTACTATTTGAATTCTAAATTTCCATCCCCTCTGCCCTCATCCTCTGAGTATCTAGTCAAGTAACACATTCAGAGGGTATAAACAAGAGCATATTGGGGGATATCAAGGAGCTCCACTGAAAAACCAGTAGAAGGTTCATTTTGGTTGGGCATAGAGAAGGTTTAACAATGGAGGGGCTAGCAAATAACATTAGGAAGAGAGATGGCTGCAATGAGTCCCCACTTCACCTCCACTAGGATGACTATAGACAAAAATACTAGCAATACCAAGTGTTGTCAGGGATGTGGGGCAATGGGAACCCTCAGACATTGCTGATGAGATTGTAAAATGGTGCTGTCACTTTGAAAAAGAGTTCAGCAGTTCTTTAAAAAGTTAAACTTAAATTTACCACATGACCAACCAATTCTATCCCTAGGGATTACCCAAGAGACAAAAAATAGATTATTGGATGCCTGGGGCTGGAGGGGGAATGAGTGTTAATTGTAAAAAGGCATAAGGGATTGTATATGGATGATGGCTGGACAACTAGTAAGTTCGCTAAAATAATTGAATTACTTAAAACAAGTGAGTGAATTTCATAGTATGTAAATTGTACAGCAGTATAGTTGTTTAAAACAAACAGAGGAAGGATTGGAACCTTGTAGGCCAGGCTACTTGTATCCAATTAAGGAGACAATGGAAAACACTGGAGAGTTGAACAGTAAAATATTACCGAACATCCATTACATTGATTTTCTCTTTTGTTCATCTCTACTGCTTTGGCCCTAGTCCATCTGTTCCCTCTGCTTGGGATGCCCTCCCCTCTCTGTGTAGCTAAACCTTTCTCAGCCAGGTGTTATTTTCTTAGGGAAACCTCCCCCACAACTCCCATCCCTGGCCAGGTCTGATCCGTCTGTCACATGGATTCCTAGCACCCTATCCTTATTTCCAGTGCTTACCAACACCAACAGTAATGAATGATTTATTTGCTTAGTGCTTGTCTTCCCTACTGGGTTTGTAAGGGCCACTGGAGCACTAATGATGTATCTTATTCACATGGCAATCTTAAGAGCTAAATAAATATGCATTAAATGTATGAATAAGCAAATTGCTATAGACATGTTAACCCTGAGGTTATCCATTTTCTCAAATTACATCCCTTATCTTTTAAGTATCTCCAGGTGTCCTCCTTCTAAGTCCAAATCAAGTATCATTTCTTCTATTAAGCATTCTATGACATCCTTAACTTAAACGATATTATTTATGAGCAAATTGCATTCTGCTTACTAGACTGCAGTCTCCATGAGGGTAGAACACATACGTCTGGTTCATATTTTCACAGAATAAATACTTAATAAATACCTGATGAAAGGATTTATGAATAATACATACATGAATTTGACAAACAGTGATTGGGCCCAGGTTTGTGGAATGTGTTTAATCTTTTGTATAGATTAGTGTTTCTCAAAACTGAACATGAATCCTAATTATCTGGTGATCCTCTTAAAACACAGATACTGATGCAGTAGGTTTAGGGTGAGACCTAAAACGTTGCCTTTCTAACAAGCTGCCGGGTGACAGTGATGCTTTTGGTTGGGAGACCATCCCTGGAGAAGTAAGATTTTGTAGCACAAATTCTCAGCCTTGGCTTCACCTTGAACCTACCTGGGGAGGAGGTTCAAAACACACACCGATGCTTGGATCCTATCCTCAGAGATTCTCAGTGTATGGGTCTGAACTGCAGCTTTGCCAAAAGATTTCTTTTTTTAATTTCCTGAACGTTAACTAGTCTTAGGGGAAGCTGGGTGAGGGATGTACAGGGTTTCTCTATACTATCTTTGTAATTTTTCTGTAAATCTAAAATTACTTCAAAATAAAAAGTTTATTTTAAAAGTCTTCCCAGGCAATTTTAATGAGAACCACTAATTTGGGGGATTGTTCATGCTGGTTCAAAAACCTGGGCGAGTGCCCGAGCTACATACAAATCCATTCCGTAGGGACAGAATTGTAGGTGAATGCTCAGAAATAGTCTTATTCTTTAAGCCCCTTTGAATTATACCTCGCATTCAAAATACTTGCATGAGTATCTTGGTGACTGGACTTTCTAAGTGTATTCTTAACTCAAGTCATCTGATCAGTTGTTTGTGAACTAGTTCCCAATGTGTATGACTTTTTCAAGATTGAAGGCCAGGCTAAACAGCACAAGAAGCTCAGATGCCTCATCCCAGATAAGAGAATAAATTGCTGCTCAAATTCCCAAGAAGCCAAAACAACCCATTTGTCAAAAACAGATGAAAAATAATAGCCACTGCTTTAACCTACTGGAATTCAAGAGGGAAGTGTAAATTATAATCCTTTTACAAGGTAGTCTATAAAATATTTGAAAGAAAATAGAAATGAGAATAGAAACATAGATGTCAAGTTGAAGGAGCATGGCTTGGAGTACATGACTGGGTTCGGATCCTGGCTCTGAGCTCTTCTCAGGCCGTTCCAGTCCCAGGCTGTTAAGAGCCCTCCTGTTCTAGATATGGAAAAGGAGGCCAGCTTTGCAAAGCTCCTCACTGGACCTCTTGAGAACTGTGGCTCTGAGACTATGTTCCCAAGCGTTTTACGAACTGCTGATGTTATTTTGTCAAACTATGTTGGCAATGTCTTCAGGAAGTTTGCTCATAAGGGGTCGGGGTGAGTAGAATTTGTATATTTGGAAAATGCAGAAGCTTCCGGCTTAACTATGAAGGGAATACATTTCACATAAGTTTCCCTCGATTTGCTTAGGGATTTACAAGTGTGGACTGGAGGCACAGTTCTTTGTAGTGAGTGGGTTTAGGGAGATGGATCAGGTTGCAGTATAAATAGTTCCTCTTCCCCCCACCTCCTAGCAACTTCCTTTTCTCTGGAAGAGCATTTTGCATTACATCTTTAACTTGATATTTAAGGCTTAGCCCAAACTACCAAATTCTCCCTGGGTAGGGTCCAGGTTGTACCAACAGGTCCCCAGTTGTTCTCCAGAGATACCTGCCCCTGTTCCTTTTCCCCTTTCTCACTCTTCTACCTGTCAAGGAATCCGTTCAGCTCATGTTAGTCTTGTGAGTCCAAATGGAAGTTTTCTGACTTTGCCTCCTGCTACTCCCATGTGGAAATAACATGTCCTGAAAGGAAGCTTTGCCGGATACAATAAACCCCTCTGTTCTCTAAACAGACAACTAACTGATTGCACAGAGGAGAGCATGGATTTGAGTGTTCAAAACCGACTATAGCACTCTGGAAAATGTGTTAGCAGTTTCTTATAAAGTTCAACATACAGTCACCATATGACCCAGAAGTCCCACTTCCGGGAATTTACCCTTGGTAAATGAGGACTTGAGTTCATGGAAAAAACTTTGACATGAATGCTTACAGTTTGGAAACAACCCACATATCATTTAGTGGGTGAATGGTTAAGCAAACTGAGCTGGGTATCCATTCCATGTAATACCACTCAGTAATAAAAAGGCATGAACTGGGGTACACGTAGCAACCTGTACCCCAGTTCAGCAATGGGTCTCAAAGGCACTGGGAGTGAAAGAAATCAATCTTGAAAGATTACATACTGTACAATTCCATTTATGACAGTCTCAAAAAACCAAAATAGTGATGGAGAACAGATCAGAGGTTGGGGGAGGGTGTGACTATAAAAAGGTAGCATAAATGAAAATTTTCTCTATTCTGATTGCAGTGGTGATTACACAAATCTATACTTGTGTTAAAATTCAGAGAACTGCACATCAAAATGGAATGATGTTGATTTTACTACAGAGTAGCTTAAAAAAATAAACTAAGCTGGTTGATCCAGGCACAGCTCCTTTTTAGCTATTTGACTGGGGGTAATTGTTAAACATCCTTAAACTTTGGTTTCCTTATTTAGAGATGGCAATGCAAATAATACTCACCTCATAAAGCTGATGTGGAGATTATCCGAGGTCATATGTGGGAAATAGGTACAGAGTAGGCACGCAATAAAGTTCATGGTTTTTTTTTTTTTTCCTTTCTCAAGGGGCAGGGCATCTGGTCCTGTGCTGGGGTTTATAGGTCTCTGTTTAATGGCCCTTGATTTTCCCTAGTAACCAGAGAGGTGGGTTTGAAAAGAGCAAGATGGGACAACTCCAATCAGGGTAAATAAAATTAAAAAGAGAAAAACTTCTCCAGGGTAAATCAAGGGCACACCTTTTCTTTTTCTTTCTTTTCTTTTCTCTTTTCTCTTATTTTCTTCTCAAAAACATTTCTTGGGGGTATTTTAAAGTAAAAGGCCAATTTTAAAGTATCTGCTCAGGCTTTATGTATATCTTTATAGATGGATGACCAAAAAAAAATACCCACTTTTTAAAAATTTTTAAAATTTCTATTTATTTTTTATTTTTAAAAAATATTTTATTTATTTATTTTTAGAGAGGGAAGGGAGGGAGAAAGAGAGAGAGAGAAACATCAATGTGCGGTTGCTGGGGGCCATGGCTTGCAACCCAAGCATGTGCCCTGACTGGGAATCAAACCTGTGATGCTTTGGTTCGCAGCCCGTGCTCAGTCCACTGAGCTATGCCAGCCAGGAAAAAAATACCCACTTTTTAAACCTCTGTGTTTTATTAGGGTCTAGCCTTACTCATAATAGGTGGTACCTAACAGTACAGGGCATACCAATCTTGGGCACTTGTTAATAATGACTGTTGTGGCCACAGCTGCTTTGGATGCTCAGCTGGAACCACGAAAAGGCCTGGTCCTGCTTCTCTGAAATCCAGAAACCTGGCCATTTGGTGGGGGTGTGGAGTGCCTCATACCACCAGCAGCTCTTTTACTTATGCGGTTCTGTATTTAAATGCACGTACATGAGAAACCCAGAGTGCTTAATTGAACTTACACTAAGGAAAGGAACTGCAAATGCAGGGAAAGTGTGTGCCTGTGTGTGCTCACCTGTGCATGTGTTTCTCTGAGTGTGTTTGAATAGTCGCCTGGGTATTTGAAGGGATACTAGAGGGCTAAGATGCCTGGGACCTTTGCAACCACCAATTTGATTACTATCATTGGTGGTTTTCTCCCCAGGCACATTGTCTAGCAAGCACTTGGGGAGATATGTATGCCCCACTGACATGTTTTAAACCTGTGCTCTGCTCAAATGCTTTTGCTCCCATTTGATGTATCTGTGCTTAGGAAATGTGGGGGCATGTGAGTGTGGGATGGGTTTGGGTGCCAAAACTCTAAAAGAATCCTCTGAATAACCCCAAGAGTATATATTCCTGAGTTGAGATCTTTATCACTGATCTCGAAGATCAAGGGTCCAATGTCTAAGGGAACACCCCAAAGCCTTTATGGTAAGTAGGTTATTGTTAAAAACCATTTCAGTGCCTCCCCCACATCTCTCCCCACCAAGGAAAGAGTCTTATTTCTCAGCCCCATTGATGCTGACACATGTGACCTGCTTTGAGAAATAGGATGTTACAAGAGATGATACAAGCAGAGGACTGAAATGTAGTTATGACTGCACAGTTCTCCTACAGTTCCACCATCACCACAAGCACCTGTCTGTGCTAACCCACTTATCCAAGGAGGAGGAGAGACGTGTGGGGCAGATCCACACTCAACCTACGGCTTGACTCTTGACTCCCAGCCAAGTCACAGAAATGTAAGTGATAATAAATTTTTGATGTTTGAAGCCACTGAAATTTGGACTGGTTTTTTACACACCATTTTTGCCACAATAATTAACTCCTACAGTCCTATTTCAACCTCAGTATAACGTAATCCATTGGATGGGCAGAGGATGTTTATGAAAAAACCTCTCCATCCTTTGTACAAGGCTGTCCTGCTGTGTTGCCCCTTTCACCTGTCTTCCTAAACATGCATCAGTCCCATGTCAACATCCACTGCCTTCCTCCTCTTCCTGATCAACACCCTCTGCATCATCTAAGATGCACAGGGATCCTGAGTCTTGCTGGGACAGTGTAGTCATGAACCAAGCACACCGTCACGAAGCCTGCTTTCACTTTTTCATCCCACTCTGTTCTTTGGGGGGAGTCTCTAAGATGAACTCAGGGTATTAATTTAACCAAAATTACACTCTTCTTAACTCTTACCAGAGTGAAACAGTATGCAACAGTGGAATATCTGCCATAGCACTATTCAATGCATGATATTTTTCTCTCCAGAAACACTTTTAGCCAAATCTAGATTTCAGGAAAACAATACTTTTCTCCATGTGAGTGTTATAATTATTAGGTAACAATGAGTGACAAGAGGAGGCTCATTATTAAAAATTACAGTGTTAAGCCCTGGCTGGCATAGCTCAGTGGATTGAGCGTGGGCTGAAAACCAAAAGTGTCACAGGTTCGATTCCCAGACAGGGCACATGCCTGGGTTGCAGGCCATAACCCCCAGCAACCGCACATTGATGTTTCTCTCTCTCTCTCTCTATCTCCCTCCCTTCCCTCTCTAAAAATAAATAAATAAAATCTTTAAAAAATTACAATGTTACTTAAAGTTTTGGGTATTAAAACTATCCTTCCTATAGGTCAAAGTGAACTCTATGGCTGTTGGTAAGACACACAAATAACTGAGACCTCTTCACTTTATAAAAAAATATCACTTCCACTCATGTGTCTGGCACATACAAGACATTCCAGAAATGTTTACTGAACTGAATGTACAGCTCTCCTTTTTCAAGGAGAAGGAGCCTCCTTAGCAGCAGAAATAACCCTGAGTGTCTTCCTTCAGCATTTCTACCCCAGAGTTCCAGGTCTTATTAAGTTCTACACGGAAGCATCCTATGTATCCAAATACTGTATTTTCACTTCACAAATTGTATTTATAAACCTGTCCCAAGGGGATTCCATAATGGAAGCTGTTCAATATTCAGCTTTACTGTTATTTTTTCTAGAGCTCTTAGGAGTCTAGAGTAAATATTCATCCACAAGTGGAAATCAGGTTTTTCATGTAAAAAATAAGTCATACCAAGAAGTACTATATTCAAGATATAAGCTGCAGGTGGTATCCTGAATACCAATAATATGCTATAGTGATATAAAAACTTCAACCACTAGTTAAAAGTGAGGAGCTAGGATAGACTAGGTCTGTGTATAGAAGCATGTAATTCAAAACATTAAACTGTAAAGTAATAAATGAAGGAGAAGTTAATGGAAAGCATTTTAAATGTCTTATGCCAAGAGTTGTCCCTGATAGAAAAGTGGACAAGAGCTCGTTGGGCCATATGACTAGCAACAAAGTCAGTGGACCTTCTTGTGCGTTAGTTCGGAAGTGGGAATAGGGAGGGAAGTGGGGCAGGTCTGCTTCCTGGAGTTAAATAGGGAAGGTGTACCTCAGTCCTTTTTATTCCATTCACTTTAGAGACAATTTTGGAAGAAGGCAAGTGACACAAAAATTATGAAGTCTTGTCAGCCACCTGACTTTCTCATGAGAGTTAGTTATCTTACATTGCTGTAGATCTCAGACTTATCACAGTCTTACACAGATTCTGAATGACTTCAACATGCAGCAATATTCTTCCACCACTGAAGTTAAGAAAGAGGAGGCTAAAAGGAAGTATGAGGGAGAAGGGAACACATTTTGCCAAAAAAGAATTGGGAAAGCATACCATGACCCGGAATTATTCATTTACCACTCTATTGATATGTCTGCCTCAGTGACCTGGAAAAGATTTATGGAGGATGGCTTCCCTTAGTAGCTTATCAAATAAACCAGAAATAGTGTTGGCCAGAAGATCAATGGGAGCAACAAGACAGTGAGGTTGCAGGTGTTTATTTACCAAATGCCCAGAATGGCTATACTATTATACTCAGGATTGTCACATGCAGATGTGAGTCTATGCGGATGGAGCTTCCTAGAGTTGTGCAGTGCATAACCTGTGCAACTTTCTATGACTGACCTACCTGTATTTTAAAAAGCTGAAGAAAATAAACACAGAAATAGACCCCACATCCAGATGGTTAATCTGATTATATTGTTGAGTCAAAAAGAGGCATTGGGTTAACCTTATTTCTAGAAGAAAATGTACTCTACTTAGACTGGGGAACTTAGCAGCTAAACAGTAAATACAGTACATTTGAGATGAGATTTTCAAACATATTTATCTCAATTCACAAATTCCATGCATTGCTTACTCCAAACAGCCATCTTAAGTATAAGTGGCAAGATTAATGAAATTGGGGTATATTATACTCAAATGGTATTAAGCACAATTATCCAAGGTATTAGTAGCTGTTTGCATGGTTGCTATGGAAAAAATGTTCACAGACTTATGTAACTATAGTAGAGGCAACTCTAATCTAAACTGAAATGGGGAGCGCTGGGGAGGTGGGGAGGGCTGGGGGGAAAAGGCAGAAAACTGTACTTGAACAACAATAAAAATGTTTAAAAATAAACTGAAAACAAAAACAGGAAAATGTTCAAGGCTAGAAAGTGAGAACAGCCCTGGTGGTGTAGCTCAGTGGATTGAGTGCCAGCCTATGAACCAAAGGGTCACCTGTTCAATTCCTGTTCAGGGTACGTACCTGGGTTGTGGGCCAGGTCCCCAGTAGGGGGCATGCGAGGGGCAATCATACACTGATGTTTCTTTCCCTTTCTTTCTCCTGCCCCCTCTCTCTAAAAATAAATAAATAAAATCTTAAAAAAAATTAAAAACAAAAGAAAGTGAGAACAATGGGGGAAGGGCAATCAAGGGATAGAATTGGCACCATAGTGCATTCTGGAAAAAAGGTTGTTAGAAGAGAGGAGGGTAGAGAGAAGAACCTTCTCATGGACCTACTATTGAGAAGGACCCTGAAAATGTCTTATAATAAATAAAACATATTCATCCCAAAAGGCAAAAAGTAAAATTCATATCCTAGTGTCTAAACCAGCTAAACCTTTTAGCTGAATATGCTTTCCTACTAAATTTTAACAAGAGAAACACGAACACTAAGAAACAAATTTCTTCTTAGATTTCTTCTTTAGAAAAAGTTGGAGGGAGAGGAAAAGTCTTATAATCAATATGATAAACTTCCTTATTAACCCTCCCTCACCACTTTGTCACATCTATACCAAAACTTCTGTTTAACTATATGGGCAACCTTTCCTTCATATCAGAAATATTTCATATAGCTGGGGATTGGGTGGATATAAGCTGAGTATATGTAGCTATACCTTTTAAGGGAAATTCTAATATATATGAAGGAAATCACTAATATTTTTAAGCATACCATGCTGTGTCTCCCCTGTGTAAGGACAAGTTTCCTGTCACATGCGAATTGAACTGCTTTCCTCCATGGCCCCATTAAATAAGTTTATGCATTAGCAGCAAATTTGAAACATTTAAAACCTCAATGTGCCCAGGACACCTAAAGAATTCTTGATGTCCGTGCTCTTTAAAAGAGTTGAACAACCTCAAGAATGGCACTTAATTCTAACAAATCAGTCTCTTCTTGTCCCATCAAATACATTGATGTTTTCAAAGTACAATGGAAACATCTTAAAGCTCCATGCAATGAAAGGGGAAAAAGTACAACGTCATGAACTCAGCACATCTAAACCTGAGTTTTGTGCACTTAAAAAGCTGAACAGCCTGGAAAGTCTTACTTGCTTCAAACAAGTCAGATGTTTTTCCCTCCTGTTACGTAGGCTCAAATAGATTCCTTTTCACCTGGAACCTGGCATTGAGATCCAGCATCCAGGCTGGTGGCAATGAAAGGGAGCTGAACAACAGCGACTTCTCCCATGTGCATCTGGAATCTGGGAAGTTAGAAAAGTGTAAACTGCTAGACAGGGTAACTCTCTACCCCTCACACAGAATTCACCCTTTACAGATATACTGTATGTCAGTTTATGTACTGTGTTTTTCTGTGCTTTATACATAATAAGATTAAGACTTTTTCAGCCCCAAGAGCCAATTTCCCCTGTTGGGGGCACTATCACCCCTAGTGAAAATGCATGACTTAATGATAGCTACAACAACTCAAGCCCACATTTCATTGTCTGCTCACGGCCAGAAATTCCTAAATCAGTAATGATTTAGCACCACTTAAGTCAAAATAATTATATTGGAATCATTTTCTAAATCATAAGCTGAAAAAATATACTCTATGAAACATGCAAAACTGGGTAAAATATTGTTCAGTCAGTAACATCCCAGTTAATTTTCTTTTTTGCATTACTCTCAGTCTATTGGGCTCTATCTAATACTTGTTCATAGAACCAAAGATTCAAATACCGTTTAATTTTACACATTTCCGAAAGCAAAAAACCAAATGAACTTCAGAGAAAATATTTTTCCAGATAGTGGCCATGGGTAATTTGGAAAACCAGACAGAGAATTTCTGTGGAAAGCAGATAATTATCTAACTAAATTAACTAATATTTGCTGCTTACAAACAACCTGAAAATAAATGGCCCACAAATTGATGTGTGTTACAAAACCAAGTCAGAGCTTCATTGGAAAATCACTGTGCTATCCATACATACAATTGAGGGGAAGCGTCCCCATCTGCAAAGATTCTGCAAAATTCATTTATGTCCTTTTTTAAAAGATTTTATTTATTTATTTCTAGAGAGGGGAAGGGAGGGAGAAAGAGAGGGAGAGAGAAACATCAATGTGTAGTTGCCTCTTGCACACCCCCTACTGGGGACCTGGCCTGCAACTCAGGCATGTGCCCTGACTGGGAATCAAACTGGCGACCCTTTGGTTCGCAGGCCGGCACTCAGTCCACTGAGCCATACCAGCCAGGGATTATTTATGTTCTTTTACATCTTCAATATACCCCCAGCATTTTCAAACACCCGTGGCAAGAATCATAGGAAGCCTAAAAAACAGAACACTCAAATGGAGGGTGCAAATAAAGTCCACCGTATAAGCCAATTAAAAATATCTGTATCATATTAAAAATTGAGCTCACCTACCTTCACTGGTCCATGTTCATAACTGGAGTCTTGTACCAATTGCAGATAAGACATCATGAAAATATTCACCACTGCCCACTGTCTGTACATTTTGAACATTTTAATCCTCTGATTACCAAGTAGTTGACATCAGGCAGCTAGAGAAAACTGTTTCAAAAGGCATTCTCCAGAAGGAAATCTCGAAATCCCAAGACTTCACATAGAAGAACAAATAATCAGTTGTGATCAAAATCTAATGAAACAACTTCAATTCGTTAAGGTACCTTTTTGCACAATCTCACGCAGACAGAGAGAGACGAAAAAAAATTTAAGTGTTCTCATGATCCAAAAATACTCAGGAGGTGGACATGTTTACCACTTGCATTGAGAAAGCACTTTTAATCCATTTCATGTCCAGCAAATTTAAAAAATCTCTCCACCCTATGCCCCAGGTTCTAGCTGCTTTGTAAAGAGGTAGTGTGACCAACAATGTTTGCAGCTACAGAAAAGCTGGAACCCAAGTCCGAGATTCTTTTTTCACAACTCACATGGAAGCTTGCTGGAGCATGTGTTTTAAATCTTACACAGATTTTGGCAGAAAATGCAGGGAAGTCTTGGCTGTAATCCTGTCACATCCCTACCAATAGCAGAGATGTTTTAAAAACGGAGTCAAACACTCAAGACTGTTATTATTTTAATGCAGATGACCTGTAACATGAAACCCCTGCACACAGGCATGACTGTGTATCAAAATTGCCATGTTCAACTGCACACATCAACTGCTGGTGACACACAGAAGCAATCAAATACACTTTAAAACCGCACACGTGCACAAAAATAAGAAAATACCCCTCCACACAAAAGCAAACATATATAAAATGGTTTTTTAACAAAAGATTAGTAACGTGACTCACAATGAAGAACACCGATTTTTAAAGGAGCAACAATTAGATTTATTTACATGTGCCAGGAAATACGTCATATGCACCGATATAAAAACCATGTTATCACTTTAGTGTGGAATTCTTCAGAAGCACCTGCTAAGTCAGCTTTGGAAATTGAATGCATTGACTGAATAGATGCTACAAATGGCAAAAATACTGAAAGACCTGCTCTTGTGCTCAGTAGTTTCCAATCTTTGATTTCCAGGTTTTGGCTCTTTCAAACCCATTTTTTGCATTTCTGAAGTCAAGAATGGCCTGAGAAATCTCTTCATTAGTGTTCATCACGAATGGGCCTAAGGTAGAAAGAGACATTCAGATAGTTCTGAGTGATGATAACATTTTCTTCTACCACTAGAAATGGTATGTGTTTCTGGAGTTCTTAACATGAAACAAATCCAGGCCTATCTGAATAGGAAAAGGTTATTTCCACAGTGTCTAATCCCCAAGGGTGGTAATATAAGTTTCTTGACCAGGGTTGTGTTTGATTATAAAGACCAAACTTCAGATAAGCAAAGGCAATGACATCTCCTTCATCCATTGTAGGTTGCCACCAACAATGGCAATGTCTATTTTAACCTTCTTAGGTTTGGTTCTATTACAACCATTTTGTAGGTGTTAGGGTATTTTTCCTTCCTTATATTTTGGAGATATAATCGACATGCAATATTATATTAGTTTCAGGTGTAAACATAATGATTTTAGACTAGTATATAGTGTAAAATGATCACTACAAAAAGTCGAGTTAATACCCATTTTACCCCTTGTGATGAGAACTTTTAAGATTTACTGTAGTGTTATTTTTATAGCACTAGTTGATATCAAGAACTGAACCAGTCTGGCACAGAGAATTGGCAAATCTCATCCTAATTTGGTGTCTACACAGTATATCAAACTGTGTGCTTACATGATGGGACTAAGTCATTTTTAAAAATTGGTAAACAGTTTGTTGACAACAAAAAAAAGATTACAAAAATTCCAAGTCAAGAAAGCATCATATTTTGGATTCTCTATGGGTTGGCAAATTGTTTCTGTAAAAGGCCAGATAGTATATATTTTAGATTATATATATATATATAAAATGGGACCTGTGTGACTGACCTAGCTATGAATTGACTATGTGGTTATAGGATTTGTATATATATTTTGTGATCCAACAGTCTACTCAACTCTTTTGTTGAAGTGCAAAAGGAGCCACAGACAATGTGAAAATAAATAGGTATGGCTGTGTGCCAATAAAACTTTATTTACAAAAACATGCAGTGGGTAGATCTGGCTCATGAGTCAGAGTTTGCTGGTCCCTTTGTCTAACTACAGGTTTGAACTCAGGTTTTGCTAAATGTGCAGAAGTCTGTAGAAGTTTGTCTCTTCCCTTTTCTTCACACATTAAAGGAACAAAGGGACACTGTCTTGGACTGTATCACTCCTGAGATCTATTGGATAAACAAGGCCAACTCCTCTGGCATTGTCAGTGTCTTGAAAGTAGATGACAGATTTGTCCATTCAGTATGGACACTCTGAAGAGGTTCCTGGCATTCCTCTTATGAAAGTTCTTTGTCTAAAGGGTTTTCTTAGAGAGTCTCAAATTAAAATAGAACTGTATTACTTAGAGGGAATCACACAGTCAAGCTCCTTAACCACTGTTGGTGTATTGGGGCTTTGACACTCACTTTAGTTTAATACTTGAGAATGAAGACACAGAATAATATGCTTTGATGATATTGACGTCTCTTGGGATGTTGAAGGGAATAGGATGACCATAGAAAGAGAAACAAGCAGAAAGCATCTAGATTCATTCATTCATTCATTCATTCAATTACCTATCTATTGAGTATTTACTGAGTGCCTATTAAAGGACAAACATTGTGCTAGGAGCTAGAGAGAAATGACAGACTCTCTCCCCCAAGGACTTCAAATCTATCGCACAGACAGATATGAAAACAAGTTATAACAATCAGTGTGATACACTGAATGATGAATTTATGTAAAATCTATGGAATCAGTACAGAAAGGGTAGGAAGGGTCCAGTAAGGGAGTCACAAAGGAAGTGATGTTTGAACAAGTATACATGGAGGAAAGGCATTTTCATGATTAGCATGCTGGAGGAATTGAGGATGGGGGCACAGTGCTGGAAGGAGGGCTCAGAGTGGGGGAAAGAATTGGGGGATCTGGTATGTAGGAGAGGCTAGACTTCTCTGGGTTTTGGATTCCATCTACCAGAAGTTTGGATATAATGCTGCAAGTGATAAGGAATCACCGAAGAGTTAAGTAGAGTAACGCAATCTGATTTGCCGGTTTTGAAGAAGATTTTGGCATCAGAATAGAGAAGATGTCTGATCTGGGAGGCTGGCTGTTGGTGGAATGAAGGGTAATTGAGACACAGGACATCAGGGACTGTGGGTAGAGCAAGGAGCTCAGTTCTAGATATTTCGACATGAAGGTGCTGGAGAGAATAAAATGGCTTCCTGCCAGAGGTGCTTAGTACATTGTTGGAAATATGGATCTGGGGCTCATGAGAGAAATTTCATCTGGAGCCCTAGCCAGTGTGGCTCAGTTGGTTGGAGCATTGTCTCATAAAGCAAAAGGTCACCGGTTCAATTGTTCTGAAGATTAAATATATTAATACTTGGAAAGCATTCCATGAATTCTAGTAAACAGTAAATGCTGCCCAAAGACCTGTTAAATAAATAAGTAAAATGTTGAGATTTCATTTTTCTCATTTAAAAAAGGGACATGACTACATCAACGCTAAGGACATACCCTATTCCAACAATCTATGATATCCTGCGCTTCATTTGCGGACACACAACTAAGGACATTCCATGATAACAGAAACAAAGGCCTTAGCTAATTCATTCCCAAACAGTCAATACATGGTTGTGGCTGTATACATGAATAGGTAATAGAATAATGTAAATGTCTGAATTTTAAAAAGTTAAAAACAAACAAAACAAAACAAAACAAAACCAAATGCTTCAATGGACATATCTTCTGGGCTTACCATGTTGGACAACTGGTTCTCCTAATGGCTCCCCAGCAATCAGGACAAAGTGACATCTCTCAGGATCCTAAAGTCAAAGAAGAAAGCATCAAACAATAAACATGCTTATGTTTTAATTAAACTTATTGGGGTGTCATTGGTTAATCGGGCCATATAGGTTTTAAGTGTATATTACTATAATACATGTTCTGTATATTAACATGCTTATTTTTGAGTGTCAAATTAGGAAACTTTGAAGTTGGCATGCTGGCCAAGTGGACAAGGTTCCTAATTCCAAATATAAATCCTAGAAATATTTTCTGTGCAGCACTCAATATGAAAACACTTATTCCTTAAGATGTTTCGTAGCATTTAGAACATCAGGGCAGACCACAAAAATATTAATCTTCTCAAATAAAAAGAATTTAAGTTAAGATTTTTCTCAACCGGAAACATCTTAAGACAAATTGTGTGACTGACCTGGCTATGAATTGACTGTGTGATGATAAAACTTGTAATCTACCACTAACAATATCATTTTTTTGAACAACACACACCTCTTTATTTTAGGCCAGATCTACACAGAGGAAGACTTGGCAGACCTCATATTTAGGTACTATGTGTTTATTTAAGATTCCATTTTAAAGCACTACTTCCTGGTAACTACTCAAGTCTCCCTGTTGCTCCCCAACCAGATGGACTTTGTCTTTAAAGTAGGAGTATTCCAAAATTAGATCATTTTTAGGCAGAAATCTGTCCTCTTCATGCCCATTCAAAATAATTACTATAGCAGAGAACCTGAAGACATGAGCACAAGGAGGAGAACAAGCTGACCTGAGAATTTGTGTTGAGGCCATGAAGGTAACTGTAGGCACAAGTCAACCACATGTTTGTAAAGATTAATTTCTTAGTTTGTTTTCAATTAGAGAGTGCATTCGTTACTATTTTGTATTAGTTTCAGGTGTATGGCTTGGTGGTTAGACAACCTTATACTTTACAAAGTGTTCCCCTTATTATTTCAAGAACCCTCCCGGTACCATATACAGTTATTTACACAGAAAAGAAACCATTGACAAAACAAAAAGACAACCCACTGAATGGAAGAACATATTTGCCAATGATACATCTGATAAGGGGTTAGTATCCAAAATTCACAAAGAACTCAAACAAATCAACACCCCCCCCCAAAAAAAACCCAATCCAATTAAAAATTGGGCAGAGGACCTAAATAGACACTTCTCCAAAGAAGGCATGTGAAAAGATGGCGAACATCACTAATCATCAGAGAGATGCAAGTTAAAACCACAATGAGATATAACCTCACACCGGTCAGAATGGCTATCATCAATAAACCAACAAATGAATGTTGGCAAGTATGTGGTAAAAAGAAAACTGTCTTGCACTGTTGGTAAGAAAAGCAGATTGGTGCAGACACTGTGGAAAACAGCATGCACGTTCCTCAAAAAATTAAAAATGGAACTGCCTTATGACACAGCAATTCCACTTCTCAGTATTTATCCAAAGAAACCCAGGACAATAATTCAAAAGAATATATGCACCTCTGTGTTCATTACAGAGTTATTTACAATAGCCAAGCTATGGAAGTAACCCATGGGCCCATCAATACACAAGTGAATAAAAAGTGGTGGGCCCTGGCTGGCTGGCTCAGTTGGATGGAGCATCATCCTGTACACCAAAAGGCTGTGGGTTCAATGCCTAGTTAGGACATGTACAGGAGGCAACCGATTGATGCTTCTCTCTCACAGTAATGTTTTTTTCTTTCTCCCTTTTTATTTCTCTCTCAAAATAAAAAAAAATGTTATAAAAGATTAGATTTTCCCTGAAGCTGAAGAAATATTAACTATACCTAATGTTAGTGTGGATGCAGACAAAGATACACTTCTATGTGTCATTTGTGATGGTTTTTTTTGTTTTTTTTTTAAATATTTTATTTATTTATTATTTTTAGAGAGGGAAGGGAAGGAGATAGAGAGAGAGAGAGAGAGAAACATCAACGTGCGGTTGCTGGGGGTTATGGCCTGCAACCCAGGAATGTACCCTGGCTGGGAATCGAACCTGCGACACTTTGGTTCCCAGCCCATGCTCAATTCACTGAGCTATGCCAGCCAGGGCTTCATTTGTGATGTTTTAAATTGGCACAAGAATCCTTCCAGGGAGCCCTTTCACAAGGTGACTTCAAACCCTACTACCACTGATATCCTGTGATTGAGTAATCCCAGAAAAACCAGCAGAAGAACCCTCTCTCACACACAGACACACCCTTCACTTTATGAACATAATAATGTTTTCAGCCACTAGATTTTAGGGTAATTTGCTACCCACTAATAAATAACTGAACATTATGTATTTTAAGGTGTCTCTTAGGTTTATCTAATTGAAAATAAAACAATAAGCAAACCCATAATGATTAGGTACTTTTAAAAAAGGCTTCAAAAAAATTTTTTTTGTTTTTTTTTAAAGGAAGGAGAAAGAGAGGGAGAGAAACATCAATGTGTGGTTGCATCTCGCACACCCCCTCCAGGGGACCTGACCTACACACAGGCATGCACCCTAGACCAGGAACCAAACCAGCGACCCCCTGGCTTACAGGCATGCGCTCAATCCACTGCGGTACACCAGCCAGGGCAAAATTTTTTCAAAGATTCAGCCATAGTCTAATAGTACAGCATATTTCTAAATATGTGGTAAAATAATATGTCATATATTATATTTATATGCTTTTACTAATTTCTTGAATTAGAAATCATTATAATGTTACTAGTACCAGAAGAGCTATCACTGGATTCAATAAAAATGAGTAATAAATTCTTCAGTTTTCCATGTAGTTAAAAAGTCTTGTATATTACAGGACTAAAATTAATTTTTTATTTAAAAAATTAAAAGGGAATTTATGGTAGGATGTTTTCTGCAAAAGTCTTTAGTCCCTTCAATCCCAGGGCTGGCGTTATTTAGTACATCTACCCAGTGAATGGTATAATCATTTCTTCATGTTTACAAAATATGCTTAAGTATTTCTAGACCTGCATTTATTTATACATCATCTCCCTTACCTATCCATAACACAATTTGCTGTCAAATTATGCTAATGTGAACTCAGTTGAAAATCAGAGAGTGAGCCTGCAAAGACTTCTGCTAATTCAAAATTTAAAACCAACTGTCATAAACTGCATACATAAACATTAATGCTTTAACCTTACTCAATGCAGAGCCTCACTCAATTCCTCTTTATTCTTGCTTTTAACCCATTGCTCACAATTAGGCTTTGTGGTTATCAGATCTTTAAGAGATTCAAAGCTAGAAGAAAGGGAAGCACTTCTGGATAGCGATACAAGAAAATAGACAGCTTAACATCAGTGATGGAAATGAAAAAAAAAAAACCTATATAGAACAGGCACAGAAGCTTAAAAATTAGTCTAGGTCCACTTACACCATAACTTTATAGCTCACAATGATAAACAGTATACATGCTGATGGCCCAAGGTTATGAGTAAGTGAGACCTCAGCCCACAGGAAAAGGGCAGGTTCTATGTGAAATGACTTTTTTTTTTTTCAAAAAAGTTTAAATGTCATGTTTAAATGACTAAAAAGTCAACTTTAAAAAAAGCACAGTTATCAAAAAAGGTTTATTCCCTAATAAACCCTTGGTGAAAATTCAGTGTGACTCCACAGACATTTGAAAGAAAAGTATCGTAGAAAAATAGTTCTGAACATTGGCACTGCATCAATTATAATTTAATCCAAAAGAAGATGTCACTGACTAGTGTTCTGAAGGTGTTTTTTGGAGGGCAGATGCACTTGAGTTTTAGGGTCTGGGGGCAGAGAGGAGGGTTGGGGGGTTTGAGAGAAGGAAAGAGGAAAGGCTAGCCTTTGGTGTCATTCATATGCTGGCTTCTAAGACTGAGTTTTTCAATTCAGAAGATGCATCTTTTGTGAGCAACAAACTTGTCCTATGGTTTATGCATTTTACAATGATAATGTTTTAAAAATTAGAGTCTTGCTCCTTTTGATATTACTCTAACCAATTGATGACTTTCCATTTATCATTCGGACAAAAGGATAAAAGGACACTTGCATTTGGTCTGAGGTGAAAAATGCTGCTGCTGCTGCTGGGTGTTGAGGAATTCAGGGGTTTGGTTTCTCATTTCACAAATCTGAAGGATAGTCCAAGCTTCTTTTAATGACTTTTCCACAAAATTAACCTCTGAGTGGCCCCTTCTGCTCTAACCTAAACCAGATGTTTTATGTCTTTTACTGCTTTCTTAAATGCATCTTTTCTCTTTCTTTAGTGAAAGCTGATAATTCTTCTGACTATTCAGTAGAGTGCTGATGTGGGGGAAAGTTCCAATTGCTGTCATCCTGAAAAATCCTTGTCTATGGTGAGTGACCTTATGTACAGTGTCAAATGATGGAAATCATGCAAGAGCACAGAATGAAAGACCTGTTTAAGACATGAATCCCTGTGTCAGTCTAAGTGAATGCCTTTTGGAGGTTTGATGGAAAACCCCACACAAAGGAAACAGGGGCCCACTTACTGCTTCATGTATCTAAAATCCAACTAACACCCACCTAAAAATCCTGATCTTTGGGGGGCCCAACCATGTCTTGTATTTTTATACCTTTTTTGTTTTATTTTGTTTTGGTTTTTACTTTGGTATACATTCTCAAAGTTCCTAGTTCAGACTTAGGCCCTTCTATGTTCACTTAATAATTTATTTTTACAAATTGCACTTGTTATTCCATAAATCTTATTGTCAAGATACGTCTTGGGTTCCGTTGATAGCAACAATAAATTATCAAAGCCCAGATGAAGGCTCTATAATTCATTTAAGGTGGTGGTAACTTCTAGGCTATGAGTATGCACTCAGTTTGTTTGATTGATTAGACTCTAGGAATGAACCTAAGGGCATGCTTTTGCTTCAAGAACATTTATTATAGTGATATTCCCCCCCCCCCCAAAAAAAAACGACCAGAAAGAAACTGACTTGTAGTATGACTTAATTGTATGCAATTGTTCTTACTAGATTTCATTGTTTAAACTTCTTAGGTCAATTTGAAGGCAAAACAATGAACTACTATCAGTTTTTTAAAAATTAATAGCTTGTTATGAATGTTTGTACATAAAGAGGCAAAAAATTGGGTGCTTTGTTTTAGTTTTGTCTTCTCATTTTTATTTTCATAAGATGTTAATCTGTATTAATTTAATGAATTCCCAGTGAATAGGGCCAGCTAAAAAGTGTCATTACTCTCAAGTATGGTTTTGATGGCATCTCACGAGGAACTGATGGTCTACCTTGACACACTATGCTTGCTAATCCACAAGGCTTAAGACCTTCTCAATGGCATACTAGTATAAACATGGGGCTGAAGGGGAGATAGAGCCTTTCATATCAAGCCCATGTGTCCAAGCCCAATCACAGAGCTATCCTGGCAACCAGAGTATGAACTGTGAGCCAAAGTAGCACAGGGAGCCTTAGCTCTTGAAACAGAGGCTGTTCCAGGGTGGCGAGTACAGTCCAGGATTAAATATCCATGGTAGCCTGGGTTGGTCCCAATCTTTAAGAACTCTGAAAAAGTTAAGCCATTCTGAAGTCATTACTGGGGTTTGTGCTTCCTCTAAGAAGCCAAAGGGTCTGGCTTCAAGACTCTTAAATCTAGCATAAACCAAGCCCCCCTACAATTTCTACCTACCATGGAAGACTTCAGGGTAATGATCACAAGAGACAACCCGCCCTCTCAGTGCTAGAAGGAAGCCAGGGAATGAGTGTATCAATTCCTCATTCTTGACCACAAGTCAGTACAAATGGGATTCAGGGGAGCACTAGGAAGTCACATCTTCCTTCTTTATCTAATGCTTAGGCTAAGTCTAGTTCCAAATGAAGATAACCTTGGCCTGGAGCCTGAGTGAATCAAGGTCCTTTAGGGCCTTTCTCTTGCTGTAGAAACTGTTATGTGCCCTAAACCTTAGGGCTAAGGTATGAATCTTCATTAGGTAACATGTATCTGGCATGACCATTCATTAAGTTAGCTATTTAGACCAGTGACCTTTCCAGCTACCATTCTTGGGCACCCACTATATACTAGACCAGTGATTAGCAATATTTTCCTTACAAAGAGCCAGAGAGTAAATGTTTTAGAGCTTGTGGGTATCCAGTTGCTCTTGCAACCACTCAACTCTACCATTGTGGTATGAAAGCATCCAGAGAAAACGGCAATGGATGGGTGTGGCTGCAGACCAAAAACTTAATTTACAAAAAAAAAAATGGATTTGAATTTGGCCTATTGGACCCATTTTACTGACCCCTGTGCTAGATCTGGATTAGACCCTTGACATATGGAATCGCACATATTGTTTCTAACCATCCTATGCAGTTGGTGTCATTATTTCAATTTTGCAGACAAAGAAACTGAAGTTCAGAGAGGCTGAGAAATGTGTCCAAAGTCACACAGCTAACAAGTTGTAAAGCCGAAATCACACCCTCACAGTCCCCTCTCCGTTGTGATCTAAGGGAGACTTTCTACTCTTCATGAATATAAGCAACACATGTCCATCTAAATGTTAATGTTTTCAAAACATACAATTTTTCACAGAAATCTTTCTAATATCTTGATGGCTCAGCCTATACATATACACAGCAAAAATGACAGAAGTGCACATAAAGAATGATGCCCTCAAAGCCAGTCATGCTACTTATCACTAAATTGATGGTTTCAGCCAATTCTTTTCTATCCCACTGCCTCCCATCTTTCTGACTCCCCTCAACACTTCTTTCTGGTGTTCCATTTTAGCTTTCAAGTTATTAACATTTGCAATTTGCCCTCTGCTAAATTATAAGAAGAACTGAGGTTATCAAATTGAACCAGATAGTGTTACACATTAATCTACTATCAGTAGGTTCATGCCTCTTTCCTGCATTGGATTGAAATAAATAAAATTGCCATCTTTTGTAGGTCAAAAGTGGCAGTTTCATTCAGTTCAACCTAATCACAGAGAGCACAGATGCTGAGATATGCATTTCATCTGGTACTCACGAGTTTTTCTGCTATTTCCTTCACAGTTCATGGTGGTGTTACAGATGATTAAGACAGTAGTAGGTCAGTAGCCAGGAAAGTGAGGAAAGATAGAATAATTCCTCAATTTCATTGTATTCTACAATGCCAGGGTCAGAGGACCAGAAGCCAGTCAAATTCCCTCTCTACCAGTCACCACGCTGATATAGTTTTTATCCCTACTTTTCAAAATTTATCTTTTCAGGATCTTTTGCAAAATTGTCTCTTCAATCTTCTTTATTAGAATGATGTAAAGCAGTCAGAATGGCTTCATGGGCTCACAAGATAGTGGGTGAGTGAATCACCCAAGGGAATGAAATAGACGTGGGAAAGAGACTTGGTGACCGGGGGGGGGAGGCTCCTAAGACTCCTAAAATATCAGAAACTTTACGTTAAAAGGAGGGCTTTAACACAAAAGGACTGTGAGATATATCACATGATCCTCTCAGTTCAAAATGGGGAGAACTTCCAAAGGGTTCTCTGTGAATACATGTGTACATTGGTATTTATATTCCTACAGGGCTGATCCATTTTCACTTATGCTAAAAAGAAATTGATTGTGTAAAGACAGTTAAGAAAGTTGATTGTATAATGAAGATGTGTGGTCTCTAAATTCAAATTTCTATGAGTAAACAGTATGGACATAAACGATTCCTAAAGATGAGAAATCAGTATTGATACAACCTTAAAATAAACTAATAGAAATAACAAGTTGATGAAAGGGGTTGATAAACTTGTGGCATAGTTTCTTTGTCCATGGAAGAGAAGAATTTCCAGCTACGCTGGAGATTCAGGCATTTTCCTGGAAACTAGTAGAATGTACAAGTTAAGAAAAATTAAGGAGTTTTAATATTCACCTTGTTCTCCACCTGGACACTGTCACCTTCCCCCAGCACTGCTGTGTGATGCAGTTCTATTTTTTGTTGTGCATCATCAGGCCCTACAAAAAAAGGTGACTCACTAAATGTAATACTCATCACAGTATATTTATCACACGGTTACACATTTGGTGAAATACATAGCACTGTAATATTCACTTAACTTCAGAAATAACAGACTTAGGAATCTTCTTAAATCTCTTGGCTGATTGTATGTACAATTATCAAAGTCTGAAACTTGCTGGTTTCCATTATAGAAAAGAGCAGGGAGGTGAATCTTGCATTGTTTCCACTTGCACCTTTAATGCCATGCCTAGTAGTTCAATTAATAAGCAAAGTCATTAACATTGTACAATAAGAAGAGTGTTTCCTTGAGTAAATTATAAACCTCATAATAATTAATCATATTTAGGAAAATGAGCAAATGCCATCATTAATTCATTTCAACAAGTATATGTTGCATACCTATAATTGCTAGTACTGAGAAAATATAAAGAAATGCAAAGCAGATTCCTTGCATACAAATACTTCAAAATCTCACTTGGGAGAAACTAAATAATATTAACAATATAGTCAGAGAATAATGTATTGAAATATAAATTGGATAGCTAGTGAACTATGAACAAGGCCTATTGCTAAATGCTGTGGGGGGATATTCAGGATGGATATATTTCCATTCTTTCTATACTGAGGCTCACAGATGAAATAATACAAGTGAAATTGTGCCTTAAAGATAACAATAAAGTAATAAGCAAAGTTTAATGAGAGAACAGAGATTGTAGGGGTTAATTCAGGTCTAGGGGCCCTCAGAATTTGTGTTGGATCAGTTAAGACTTGAACAGAGCTCTACAGGATTAGAGAGACCTACAAAGGCAAAGCTAGGAAGAAGGGCATTCTAGACAAGAGAAGACTTGTGTAGACTGTCGTCTATGCAAAGGTAAGGTGCTGGAAATGTGCAGGGCATCTCTGGGGGGATGGCAAATCTTCCATAATGGTTAGAAGATTCTTCTGGAAAGAATGATGAAAAAGTAGATGGAAAAAAAGTAGGTAGAAAAGTAGGTCAAGGTGACACTTGGGGGCAATGCTTATCCATATAAAATGGCAGCCTTCAATAAATGTGTGTGAGAGAGAGAGAGAGATGGTCAGATCTGTGGCTTGGAGAAATAACTCTGGGATCAGAGCATAAAATAAATTATAGGGGGGTAAAACTCAAGTTATGATGACCTATTAGGAGTTTTTTATAACAAAGTGAAAATGAATTACATTCTGAACGGAGAGAGTGGACACATAAACACGGAATGATTTGAGAGGTAGAGTTAAGAAAGAATCTAAAGGATTTGGCAACAACAGGAGAGAGAAGAGTCTAGAAGCAGAATAATACAGTGGCCTGAAGATTACAATAGTGTAATCTTCAAGAGGAAGCCAGAGAATCGAGAAGCCAAAGCAGGATAGAACAGTCACATGAATGGACAACAGAAGAAAGATTCCAGGCAGGGTGAGAAGCCCAGAAAGATGTCTAGGGAGCTACACCTGCAGGACAATAATAATCAATAAGGAAATGTTTCTTGCAATAAAGACAACAGCTTGAGGAGTTATTAAGTGAACAGAAATATAACTTGTGAATTTTGTGAATATTGCTTAGAGTCCAAGTATAGCTATATTTTCTGGAGAAGTCCTCCACTTTGGAGATAACCTATATGAAGCAACAAGGTTCATTCTAATGCTCACAAACATGAAATAGGATTCTAACAGGGCAGGAGATCTTCACCTGGAGTCAATGTGTTCCCAAGGGGTCTGTGGTTAGAATTCAGAGCAATCGCAAACGTGGATGGAAGATAAATTACATTTTTATTTTCACTAACATCTGACTGAAATGTGAGCACTCCTTCAGGCATAAATTTAGCCATCAAAGCACAGTAGTATTAGCTGGACCAATGACTTGGTCTCCAGTAGAAACCACAGGTGTTTTCATGTCACATTATAGTGTTATCGATATCTCAAAATACAGTTTATCTTAGTCACTACTTAGAGTAGACTGGCTGCTGGATCGTGTTATTTCAAATGCCATTAGAGAAGCACACATATAACTATATCACAAATTTGTGATTTTAACATTTTAATGTCTGCACTGAGTTAAAAAAATACACCATTCAGAGGTGGGGCCTTGGCAAATGTCAGAAGGGTCCATGGCATAAAAAAGATTAGGAACCTCTGTCCCAGAGGCAGGGATGTGCTAGTTAATGTTTAAAACTAGCTTTTGAAGACGAAGGGGAGCACAAACCTTATTTGTAGTGTGTTCCCGTTTCTGTGGTGTAAGTGCTCCCACTGTGGCCAGTTTCAAGCTACCAATGTGAGGTCAGAGAAGAGGCGTACAACCAGCTCCCATAAGCTGGCAGGAGCCAGCCCCAGCACACCACTAAAGGTTTCTTCTCCACCCAAGATTTAGGTCAACAAATGCCATGGAAGTGAATGATAGAACTGTTGGTTTTCTGCACACGCAGGGATTTTGCAATAAAAGAAAGTTTCTAGAATCTAAGAATAATCTCATTTAAAGTTGGGTAATACTTTTAACTGTGATATGGAGCAGTATTTTATTAGGTGTGCTTTACTGCAATTTGCTGGGAGCAATAAATTCTGTCTTTACCTTCAATTAATTCATATGTAGTACCTGTTACTTATGGTCTACTCCTGACCTTTAATTTTATCATGAAGGATGGACCTTGATACACAGTTCCAAATAATTTATTCAGCCCCTCCACTATATTTTAATGTACTGTGCTGAAAAGAGACAGGCCTCAAAAAGAATGCTGGATTGGGATTTCTCTGCACCCCCTATCATAGACTCTGGTGTTCACTGGTCTGTAAGGAAATCTTTATTTAGAAACAGAGTTCGTGTTTTACTAAGAACTCTAACCCCCCCTTTCAAACTCGGCATCTAGGTGGTGTGGTCCACCACGCGCATTCAACATGCGTATCGAGAAGTGTTATTTCTGTTCCGGGCCTATATACCCCGGCCACGGCATGATGTTCGTCCGCAACGATTGCAAGGTGTTCAGGTTCTGTAAATCCAAATGCCATAAAAACTTTAAAAAGATGCGCAATCCTCGTAAGGTCAGGTGGACTAAAAGCCTTCCGTAAAGCAGCTGGTAAAGAGCTTACAGTGGATAATTCATTTGAATTTGAAAAACGTAGAAATGAACCCGTCAAATACCAGCGAGAGCTGTGGAGTAAAACAATTGATGCAATGAAGAGAGTCGAAGAGATCAAACAGAAACAGCAAGCTAAATTCATAATGAACAGGTTGAAGAAAAGTAAAGAACTACAGAAAGCTCAGGACATCAGAGAAGTCAAGCAGAACATCCACCTCATCCGGGCCCCTGCTGCAGGCAAAGAAAAGCAGCTGGAAGACAAAATGGTACAGAAACTACAAGAGGATGTGGACATGGAAGTTCTTCATGATGGTTAAACCATTTCTGTGAATGCACTGAGAAGTCTTCTTTAGAGGCTTAGACATTCTAAGTTCCTCATTTATTTTTTACCAAAGGTGACTCAGATGAAAAGCTGATTAAAATTACATCTCTTCTACATTGCTGTCTGCAGAACATCAGATAATAAGGATGCTGGATTGCTTCTCACTGGTAAACCTTCACTCTTAGATTTACTTATGTAAATCATGAAAATTCTGTAAACACAAAGTGCATTGTGGACATAAAATGATCATGTCATTTGGATAATGACACCATTTATGTAATAACTAGTGACAAAAATTCATGGCTGGTGATATATAAAATAAAATTTTCTTTGCAGTAAAAATATTCCCTTTACTAACATTATAGAAGGAGGGGTACACTTAAGGAACTAATGAACGGTATGATAATTAGCCCCAAGTACTAATAGCTTTTGTTTTGATTTCAGTATTTCCTGTCTTGGTTTATCAACATTTTAGAACACAGTGCCTCATATACTGAAGCCTAATTCTCTCAGATATTTTCACCTGTGAGGATAGGCAGTCGTAGATGTTGGAGTGAAAGCTGAATGGTCGTTTCTGAAATGGCACTTTGCTCTCTTATTTCCACTTTGGAGAATATTTTAACTGGAGATTCCTGGAGATTTCCAGCTCAACAATGATTTAGAAGCAGAGGAATCTAGAGCTTTTTAAAATTTTTGTGTGATTTTCTTTTAAAAAGCTAATTGTTTTGGGGAAAATTGAATTTGGGTAGAATGTCTGTATATTATTTGCACATAAAATCATTTCTGTAGTGAGTGTCTACATACTTATTTAAAGGTACTAAAGATAAAGTATCGATTACTTGGAGGAAAATAACTTCACCCACATGTGCTACTGAAAAATATATACTTAATGCTTCATGTTTCTGTATTACATTATTTATGAGTATGTGAAAAATATTAAGTAACTCAGTTTTTATATTTTTTAGGACAATTTAGAATAAGTTTCAAATTCTTAGGGTTATGTAATTATATAGACTGACAAAATTTTTACTTCAGTATTAGTAATAAAGTGGACTGATCACTGATCAAGTGTTAAAAAAAAAAAAAAAAAGAACTCTAACCTCATATGAAATGGCATGTCTGCTCACTGTCCTTGCTGATCTAGGAGAGGGAGCATAGTGTTGATTCTGAAGAGCCCATTTGCAATGCTCCCCGCTAAAGGAGACCTTTCTTGTAGATACTAAAGTTGGGTTTCCAGGTTAATCATTCTAAGTGCACCTTAGCTGCTGTATTCTTTTATGAAACATTTAAAACAGGATCACAGAGAGCAGACTGATTCTACCTTCAGGTCATTTCTATGCTAGTTCACCCATCTGGTTATCTCCTGAGCCCGAAATAAGTCTCAAAGAAAATATATTTTATTGTTTCTGACTACTTTCAATTATAAATAGAGCCAAATCAGATAATAAATAGTTTCCATTGGGAAGCTTTGCCAAGAATGTTAAATCTAATAGTGCAGTTAAGAAAAATTTAACTGAAAACAATTAAATTAAAATATTTTTGTTTGCCTAAACAGTCATAAAAGGCAAAATACTTTAAAACATATTTTAAAGTTAGTGCTGCATCTACAGTGGGTGATTAATTGCTGTGCAGCTTTTCCCCACATGCCAATTTTCCTCTTGCTTTTCCTTTGCCTCAAAAGAACCGCTGTCCTATGTACAGCCATTCCACATGCTCTGGTACTAACATCATTGATTTTGATATCATCACTTTTATACATACAGTTGCAGCCTTCTTATCTAATTCAATCAAAATCATTAACTGAAAAACACAAACTGCCTTAACATTTACTTTAAATTAAAGTGTAACTATACCTTCATTTGGCAATGTTTAGAAATAAAGCCAAGTTAGGTCTACCTTCTTTCCTCATAAAGCATCCACACAATGAGCCACTGAAATCCTCCTAGATTATTAGTTTCCCCCAATCTTTTACTGTCATCTCTCCCATACTAATTCAAGGCTTATCTTTAGCAATTTATCTTTGCAAAGCACTTGGCTTAGTTGTTGTAGAAAATCTCTTTTCACACGATTTCATTAATTAACATATTGCTTAATTAAATTGCATAATTGCAATTATTGGTGCAACTGGCATAAACAGATTGGAGAGCAGTCATAACTACCAAGTTAACTTGGATCTGGCTGGATGGAGTTGCAACGGACACATAGCCAGGGAAGCTGGTCATCCTGGGTGTTGAGGCAGCTTACTCAAGATATTCACCATGGAATGAAGCACACGGCTTAGTCCAGTTCAGTTTGGGTAAGTGGAGGTCAATTCAGAGGCTTCTAGTGTGTTCCCTCGCCTTTATGGAGATCCAGGAGCCATGTCAAACTTGTGAATAGTACCCAGAACCAGAAGCAAAGAATTGAACACAACTAGCCACAAATAATTACTTATTTAAATAAGTCTGTAACATTTACTACCTGTATAAGCCAGTTAGCTGTCAGCTAAATAATCACAGACAAATCTTTTTAGATTTCTAAATATATTTTCTAAGCCCCAACAGTAAACTTGATAATGGTCCTTCTAGGGGACTGGCATCCTGGTTGATAAACTGTCCCAAGCCTCAGAGATACAGGATCTAATTTTTTTTATCCTTTTTAAAATTAACACAGATAATTACATGTGTTAATGTGTAATGTTATTTTCATCACAGCTACAAGGAAGAGGTTTAGTGTTAGTGTCCTTGGGATCTATTGGATTTCTGGCCATGTAGTTTTTCTTTTCTTTGGATTTTTAAAATCATATACCACAAAGATTTCAGCTGAGGGCTGGTCAAAAGACTGGCTGCTTCAGGAAAAGATTGTGTCAAAGATAACCTTCTCCTGAACCATTTTTAAAGCTACTATTCAACACTCAGCTTAGAAGGCTTGAAAAACAAACCCAATGTATCAAAAATTAAGAAGATCACAGAAAAGCATAAGATATCTCAAATGCACACTTTTAAAAATAAAAGTGTTAAGTCTACTCATCTCACTTTATTTCTGTTAACTCCTTCTCTTCCTCAGGGTGTCATTAGAAGGCAATTACACGGCTCCTCCATACTCACCATGAAGTTTAAAATATCAGACCAACTTAGACAGCTAGTTAATATCCAGCATTTTCTACTGTTCAAAACTCCACCTATCTAGACTCAAACTGAATCTATTAGTATTCATCTTTTACTCAATTCTTGCATGAATTAACATTTTTAAGAGTCTTCCTAAATCTCCATCTTATGGGATCTCCCCAAATTATTTTTTGAGCCCAAAGTGTTGCCTAATTATTCTGGCCCAATACACAATGTGCATAAATTTACAATACCTATTAAACAGAACAGAGGTGCTTGACATTTTGAAAAGAATAATCACTTCCTTATCAGCTGCTATCATCTGTGGCTAGCAGGTGCCATCCTGGTTTTATAAGAAAGATAAAACTGAGACAGTCAAGTCAGAAAGCATTTTCGGGATTCTTTCTATAGATTTTATAAATCAGCATATATTCAATAGCTATTTCTGCTTTGTCATTTCTTTGTGGTGATTGTTCTTGCCATTTTGTTTTTCTCATTAACATTTCTATTCGGGGGTGGGTAGAAGGAAAGGAGGGAGATAATATTCAAATGAGGTCATCTGGCCAGTCACTCATTGGCTACAGTAGAGACCCAGGAGGCCAGTTTTGTGAGCTGAATTCTCTCCAAGGTCCAGTTTACTGTGGACAGATGCAAGTTCACTCCCACGCTACAGACTGTGACCCTGTTTCCTGCCAGATGTTTTGGCACTTAGGGCTCATGGTCACGAGGGCGGACCAGGCCAGTGAGTAGAGATGACTCAGGAAAATAGGCCTCACCTACAAACAAATAGATGCATAAGTCATTCTTCCTCTTTGCACTGTCGAGCTTTTTACCTGTAAATTCTTGGACTAAAGGTCTATCAGAAAACAAGGCTGTAACTACTGACTAAAATAGGTTTTGAATTATTTGTTATTTTTTCTCCCCTTTACCCTTACAATAACATTTAAACCAAAAATCAGATGTAACTTTTGTACTACTTACAAGCTAAGAAAGATTTTTACATTTTTAAATGGTTGAAAAATACCAAGAGTAGTATTTCATGATGTAACTGAATAGAAACTTCATTTCTTCAATGTGACTTTTTTCTCCTGTCTTTCCTTTTGATTCAGACTGGCTTCATCCAGCACCCTGACTCACCTGCCTCCTTCTCCCTTGCACATCCACTCCCCTAATCACTAAGCCATCAGGACAATGAGGCTCTGATCAAACAGTCTTAGGAGCAAAGCCTCCTCAGAGACCGAGTTTTTGTCAAACCAAAGATAACCTGTAAGCCTGAGTTGTGTTTCAGCTCCATGCCCAGAAAAGCAGAACATCCCCATGGACCACACCTTTGTGAAACCAGACAGGGCAGCCCCATGGCTGGCATCAGGACCAGGTGCAATGACCAGTTCCCCTTACCCTAGCACCAGCCAATCAGTAGAGACCAACCACGACCCTAACTCCCCCAGTCACCATGAGTAATGATTTTTCCCTATATAATCCATCCCCTAGAAGCCAGGAGGAGCCAGGTCTTACATAACAGCTTACCTGTGCCTCCAGGTTTGGCACCATTTGCTTAAATAAACCTTTACTTTCTTTGCTGAAAACTCCTGTTGTCATCTTTTTGGGTTTTGATATATGCAGGCAAACAAACGCCTTTAGTTCAGTAATAATAACACATGCAAAGTATTTGAAATCCACAATTCAGTGGCCATAAATACAGTTTTATTGGAACAGCTACCGCAATTGTTCCCGTATTACTTGTGGCCGCTTTTATGCTACAAAGGCAGGAATGCATCATTCCTGAAACTGTATGGCCCACATTGATGAAAATATTTGCTATCTGGCCTTTTGCAGAAAGTTTGCTGTCCCTGCTTTTTCTCATTCTACACAAATATTTCTGGTACCCTTACCACCTTAGGAATCATGTGCTTTCTCATTACTTTCCATTGGTGCAGATCATTTTGTTTCTCTCAGAATCATAAATCTGGGGTGCTACCTCCAAAAAAAATGGTTTGTACTCTCCATTTTTATAAAAAAAAACCTACATGATACTCAAGATTTTCAAAAGAGCATAGACACAAGTGATGCTTCATCCCTTCCAGATGGTTAATAGAGTTGAATGTGCGTGCACACAGGCCTGTGATACTACTACGTGTTTTTTTTTCACATTTTCTCAAATGCGAAAATAAATGAATTTTGCTTCTGACCCATAACTGAAATGCTGTTACTGAAAGGGGGGGGATAAACCCATTTCTACTGTATACAAACCAAAACACATGGGTTTGTGTTACCATGATTTTCCAGAAAAAATAATTGCAGACAGCTGAACACCCCTTTTGGAAAAGATAAAAAGAATGGTCTCAATGGCTCTCGGTGTGGCCTTCAAGCCCTGGGCAGATGTTGTCAGTAAGCTATCTATCTAGGGTTGGAAGTGTATGACCCAAGGAGGTGGCCGCATGAGGGCCTCGGGAAGTTCACTGTTGAGAAGGCTAGCCTGCCAGCGTGGGGTGGAGTGCACTTAACTCAAGACGGCCTCTGAAATGGGACTGTTGGTCTGTACCTTGAAGCAGTCAGATGTTCTGCCCCCTGGCCCCGTCCATACCACCCATCATTGTCCATGAGGGTCAAGAAAGGAGAGAGGGGAGGCTGATTCTCTTACTGTAGGTTTCCCCAGAAGTATAGCGTTACATGAACATTTGAATGGAAGGAATTTATTTGGGAGGTAGTCCTAGGAAACACCAGTCCAAGAAAGGTAGGAAAGGGGAGGCAGACAATGAAGGGCGTGGTGTCAAGCACACATTCACTGTGGCCTCTGGAACATAATCCCCCAGGAAACTCTAGGTAAAGGCCTCGCACATAGGCTTCAGGGTTATCCCACCTGAGGGGTGAGGTAGCTTCCAGGGATATTAATTCCCCAGCATGGACTGGGGCAGATCAGCCTTCCCAGGTTTCAGAGAAAGCCTCAGGCTAAGAGACACAGAGGCTACTGGCAGTTGGAAGTTCCTCAGTGGGCCCTAGAGGGAGCTAGGATGACAAGCTAGATGGTGTGGTCACCACATTGTCATTGTACAAAGAATACGGTGTTGTATTCAATTACATGAAAAAGTTCATCTTACATTTCCTCCCCTTCAGTAGCTTAAATTACATTGCAGTCGAACCCAAAGCAACGCGTACTTACCAATATACACATTCCCAGCGATGGTATAAATGAAGCTTGTCCACCCTGAAAAGGAACCAGCAACATTAAAAGCTTAGTATCCGTAATACCAAAAGGAACAAAGATATAACAATACATTTAACAATATCTGTGTACGTCAAAGATAAATATATAAATTATGTAACACACACAAAAGATAAACTTTGACATAAAATCCTTTGTTTTACATATATATTTTAAAAGTTAAGTTTTGTGAGCCATTTACAACACACACTCACACATGCGTACATGCATCCACATGGCCCTAAACCTAAATGACTTGGCCCCAAGTGTTTTCGAGCCACACAAGGAGACAGTGTACAATTTGCTTGGCTATGTATGTATATATATATATATATATATATATATATATATATCTATATGCCAGCAGCTGTATTGACAACCATTGCCTTCCCGTTCTAACATCATGCTAATAACTGTAACACACCAGTCTGGCTTATCTTCAGTTCATTGCGCTTCTTTCTCTCCAGGAAGAGAATATAGAAATGTGCTTTGATTTACTTAGTTGTACTTTAGTTTCCAGTGAAGTCATTTCTTTTTATCTATCCTAAAATAGAGCATCAAATGCAGGGATGCATGATGTTTGGGGACACAAATGGGCTTTGGGCAGCCTGTGCGCTCCCTGGAACTGTCCCCACAATTTTTCCAGTGTGGACACTTTTCTGTGAAGAGGGTACACGACGTTCACCAGATTCCTACTGTGACCCACGGGGTCAAGAGCTCACAACCATGGATCACCTGCCATTGGTTCCCTGAGCACCAGCACTGGATTTTCACGGACATTTATTTATCATACCCATGGCCTAGGAGAGATGCTGCTGTGCCACTGAGGGACATGAATCTAGAAATGGCAAGCTCAAAATGGAATGAGGACATTACTCTGTGCCTTCGTGGGAAAACAGAAAGATCTGGGAAGCGAATGCAGAGCAAAGTTCAAGGTGGTAGGGCAGCACCCTAACTGGAGTCTGTGAGAGCCAACGTGGTGACGCAGTCATCACAACAAAGGTGGGGGTAGAAGGGTCACAGAAGACATCTCTAGGGATGTGGGTATGATGGCAGGTGGATTGAAATATGCAACAGAGGCACAGAAGAAAAGGTCTAACTGATAAAACTGAACAATTTGAGTCTGGTTAAGAAAATCTGAAGGATGGCAAAAGGAAGATACTTGGGTGGATGCCAGAGGATATTTTCTTCACCCTTGTATTTCAGTTTTTCCCCTGTGAGATTTTACTAGAATACGTTTTAAGGCCTCTGGAAGTAACACCATTTGCTCATGGCTCACTCACACTTTTTCTCCCTCATTGACCCTCTTGCCAGTCCTCTTCGCTCAGTCTACTATGATTTAGTGAACATGTACCACTCACTGTGGGTGGAGACAGGAAGATGAATAAGGCACAGCCAAGTTTTCAGGTCATGTAACTTTGGGGAGGGAGGTTCATGGTAGGTGCTGAAAATCCACGCTAACAATTCACAGCTCCATCCCCCATATCTTATCCTGATGAGAGCACTTCTCTCTCTGCTTTGTAACGGATGCCAAGCTTCCCCGGTCCTATTTCATCTGATTTGTAATAAAACTGTGCAACAGAACCCCTTCCTTAGCTGCTTTTCAAAAAATTTCACCACCGAAATTGCTTACATTTATTTTTCACAGTGTAAATATTTGCCTTTTTTTCCATTATAAAAAATAATACACATGAACTGGAAAATACAGACATGGGCAAAAGTAGGTTCCCAGTTGTGAGTGACATATTCTCGTGAGTTGATAAAGCTACTGTCATAATCAGCATGTTCTTTTTTCTACGTGAACAACTGGACACCTGCTTTTTGCGCATGCCTGTGTGTGTGATGTCATCCAAACAGGAAATCTTCCTGCAATCTTCAGACTTACCCGACAGGATTATTGTTAGCAGTTCTGTATTTGAACTTTCAGTTTCTTTTATTTTTTATGCAGTATATAGTGTCTGCTTAAGAACTAGAATTAACAATGATCTGTTTGGGGTACCTTTCCATGTCAAAATGTGCAGAAATAACCCCTCCTTGGGAAAGACTGCAAAACATCCCATTCTAAGGACATGCTGTAATTCATGTAAGGTATATGATATAAAGCAACGATTTCCAAGTTTGACAGACTCCCAAAGTTTTCAATTGCTCAGCTGAGTTTTCATTTGGAATTATTTTGATTGTTCTCATCTCATCTCTCCTCTGTCCCATTCATTCCTACTCACCTTCCATGCAGAAAACTAGTCTATACATAACCACCTAGGTCTGCTTTGTTTCCCTTTTTATCTTCTTACATGATCCAAAAGAACCAAGTATCTGCCAAAAGGAATGGTCAAGCCAATTTATTAAGTATATGCACTATTTTTGTTCTGTGAAAAAGTCTTTTATTAGGATATAGTGTCTATCTTTATTAGTAATAACAATTCATGTTACTGGTTGGGAGGCACAGAGTTTAGAGGGAATGAAATAGGAACAGGGGGATGATCTCCTTTTTTCCTTCTTTTTAACATGTTGTCCTTCTGCGCTTGCTTCTATTAAACTTTGTTTGATTTCCATCAAGCATTGTTTCTTAAAACAAGAGTCAAATCGTGTGGATGCTTACTATATGTTTAAGAACCACCATATTTTATTAGAATTCCTTCTCCGCTAAGAGCAGAATTACATCAGCAAAGAGTTCTCTTGTGACACTTTCAAATCCTTCTCCACTTTCTGTCTTCTCCCCCCTCTCCTCACACTCTGATGTCCTGCACCAGCAATTGATACCATCCCCACATTTTTATTGTGCCATCAGAGGTCACTGGCTCTACAGTTTCCTGTCTTCTACAGATGTCCTCTCTAAACTACTGGCTCTTTGCAGTTGGGAAGCTCTTCCCTTCCCTCAGGCAATAACAAAGAAAATGAGTTGGGATGGAGGTCACATTTCACCTCTGGCCCTGTAGAATGATTTAATCAGTAACACATTTAAGTTCAGAACTCCTTTAGTCAAATGTAAAAAATGTAACACTTTTCTTTTCAATATGTAAATCATTCTCTGTGGCATTTGCTCTCATTTCCACCAAGGTTCCCAATTCTTGCAAAGTCACTAGGGACAGCTTTGCTTGGACTACATTCCTTGCCTCAATCCAGCTCATTTTCCTCCTGCCTCTGAGTCTTAGAGTTCATTAGTTCAATGAACTTCACAACCACTCCTTACAGATATGTGTGGAGGCGTAGCAAAACATGGCCTCGTGACACATCAGACCCTTGACAAATTCAACTCTGGGCAGGGAAGGAGAGAGAGAAGTGAGGGAAATGTGGCTAAGGAGACAATGAACCTCCCTCCAAACTCTGGGTCACACAGGTGGCCAGACCCCAGTGCTGCTTTCTAAGAGACCTGCCCCCCGAACTGTGTTCAGCATGGGCAGGCAGCTCCCTCAGCATGGATTTCATGCCTGGCCTGCTGAGGTCCTCTCCTTCCCTTCCTTATTCCGCCGAGTTATTTCAAAATGTTTATTTTAAAATAATTTCAGACATGCAGAAGAGTTTCAAAAATAGTACAGTGAATGACCATCATTCACCCAGATGCTCCAAAAGCTAGCACGTTATCCCATATATACTTTATTATCCTTCTCTTTAGAAATATATGTCATTCTTTTCTTCTGAAATATTTGAGAGCAAACTTACAGACATGATACCCTTTTACCTTGAAATAATTTTCAGTATGGATTTTCTGAAAACAGAGCTATCTTCTTATGTAACCATAGTGTTCTTATAAAAATTATGAAATTGATATAATATCAATGAAAAAATTATGACCGTTAATACAATACTACTATGTATGTACAGATATTCAAATTGTGCCAGTTGTCTCAGTAATGCCTTTTATGGCAAAAAGAAACAAAAATTTCAAGGCCAGGTTCCAATCTGGGTTTACTTGCTTGAACATTTCGTTGCCATGTCTAATCTCCTTTCATCTGAAACATTCCTCAGTATTTTTCTTTCCTTAAAAGTACAGACCAGTTATTTTGTAGAACAGAGGTGTCCAACCTTTTGGCATCTCTGGGCCACACTGGAAGAGGAGTTGTCTTGGGCCACACATTAAATACCCAAACACTAACGAAAACTGATGAGCAATGAAAAAGTCTGTGCATAATTTTCATGAGATCTGCCACCACAGATAAGCAAAAAAGTCTTCACATAATAACCCTATTATGCAGCGGCCCTTTTGATAATCTTTTAAAATCATCAAGCAGTTCCCAAGTTTGTGATCCCTAATACAGAAAATGTACATATCTAAGTAATAAAACTTAGTATAAAACTTCATAATAAAACTAAGTAATGTTTTAAGTAAATTTATGATTTTGTGTTGGGCTGCTTTCATAACCATTCTGGGCTGTGGGTTGGACACCTTGTGCCTTGGTTCTAAGAAGCAAAACAATACGACAGTGATGGACTGTCACTTCTGAGATTAGGTTACATAAAGACTCTGGTTTCCATCTTGCTAACCCCTTTTGACTCTCGCATTTGCTGGCTTGGATGAAGCCTGCAGCCATGCTGTGAGCTGTGCTATGGAGAGGCGCACATGGCAAGGACCTGAGAGTGGACTGCAGCCAACAACCTTAAAGAAACTGAATGCTACCAACAACCCCATGGCTGTGAGTTTGGAGGTGCGCCCTTTCCCTTTCAGCCCTGGGATGACCGCAGCCCTGACTGACACCATGATTGCAGATTTATAAGGGTTCCTGACCCAGAGGGCACAGGTAAACTGTGAGACACTGTGAGACGATAAATGTTGTTGCAAGCCACTAAGTTCTAGATATATTGACAGATAACTAATACAGTAAGACTTATTTAAACATATCTTAATGTGGTTTACTGAGTAGCTACCATATGCACGGCATTAACATCTACTTTCTGAAAAGTGTTTTGAAGCATTTATTTTTTTTCCCCCAAAGTTTTAAGATATCATTGATGTGGCTCCTTACACTTTGTCCCCCTTGAAGGTAAACATGGAAGCAAAAAAATGTATTAATATTTAAGAAGGTGCATTAATTTTTCTATTGGTGCTGTAACAAATTGCCACAAACTTGGTGGCTTAAAACAACAAAACTTTATTATCTTACAGTTCTGGAGGTCAAAAGTCCAAAAATGGGTTTTAAGCATCTAAAATCAAGGTGTCTGCCCTGGCTGGTGGAGTTCAGTGGATTGAGTGCAGGCTGTGAACCAAAGGGTTGCAGGTTCAATTCCCAGTCGGGGCACCTCCCTGGGTTGTGGGCCAGGTCCCCAGTGAGGGCCACGTGAGAGACAACCACAGACTGATGTTTCTCTCCCTTTCTTTCTCCCTTCCTCCCCCCGCCTCAAAAATAAATAAATAAATAAATAAATAAATAAATAAATAAATAAATAACATTTAATAAAATTAAGGTGTCTGCTGGGCAGTGTTCCTTTCTGAGGTTTTATGGGAGTATTATTTCCTTGCCTTTTCTAGCCACTACAGCCTCGGTATCTTGGCTGCTGGCCTCCTTCCATTTCCAAAGCAACAACTGCATCACTCTGACCTCTGCTTCCATTGTTCTCCCTCTCCCTCTCCCTCTCCCTCTCCCTCTCCCTCTCTTCTCTTCTCTCTCTCTCTCTCTCTCTCTCTCTCTCTCTCCCTTTTCTTTCTCTCTGACTCCTGTCTTCCTCTTTTATGTATACAGATCTTTATGATTATATTGGGTCCGGTGGATTATCCAGACTAACCTCCCCATCTCAATATCCTTAATGTAGCCCCTTTAGCATGTAAGGTAGCATACTGACAACTTGGATATTTTGATGGAGTCATTATTCTGCTTACCACAGACAGAGAGGTAGGCTATATATTTTCTAAAGAAATTTTGCTGATTGACATGCATATACATCTACTGTAAAGTTACAATTATGGGAGGTAAAAACAGGCTTATGAAATTAATTTTTCCATACCTTAACAATCCTTTTTTAAAACATTCCAGATCATGTTTTTAAAAAGCTAGTAGCAGAGGCATTATGAAGGGAGATGGGGAAAACAGAGTGGCTGTTGACAGCCAAATCACGATGCAGTCAGTCAGAAGACAAAGGGGACATGATGACCAGAAGCCACAAATTTCTTGGAAAAGATCAATATTTTCCTAGAAATACAGATTTATGTCCTTCTAAGTGAATGATAACCAACAGTGTTATCGGTACATCACTTCACAGCAAGGAAAATCAGACTGCATAGCAAGAGATGGTAAAAGTCACCAGAGAGAGAGAGAGAGAGAGAGAGAGAGAGAAAGAAACTACTTACTCTTATTTTAGCCAAGAAATAACATGAAAAACATGTGGCCAATGCGAAAAGAATTTGGTACTGTCAGAGACTTGACAAATTGGATTATTTGTAAGTGATGCACCATGCAGCCCCATTCTTGATATTAACTACCTTCCAAAATCATCACTGCATGAAACATCTGTTTTCTGCAAGATTAGCACAGCTCCACGGAAACATGCCTTGCCCGAACGAAATAAAGACATGGTAAAAATCGATTCCAATACTATTTATGGGAAGGAATTCAGAAAAAAACAATTTAGCCTGATTCATGAGAAATTTTTTCTGTCTCCCTTAACGGGACGTTGCTTGGGAAATGTGCATTTTCCTGGTATAGGAATGGGATGGTAGCAGTGTATGCCTCTATCTCTAGCCCATTCGTTTGGTAATGAAACAATGAAGTCAACATTAGTTAGATTGCAAAGCTTATGCCAAAATCCAAACATAACCCAGATATCCATGTCAAGTCCACTTACCATGAGTAACAAAGCAATCAAAATATTATAAACAAAACAGTTGATGCCATAAAACATCCAAATAAAATTAATTTAGACAGCCTTGGATTTTACAATGGAATTTGACCTGGACACAGAGACCCACCTCAGAATGAAAGATATACACAGACTAAAAGTAAAGGGATGGAAAAAGATACTTCATAAAAATGGAAAGGTAGTTTTAAACAAAGGCAAAGGGTGAACTTGGCTTAAATGACTTGCTAATAAAATTTACACAGCATAATTTTATCAACCAATATGTCTGATTCCAGGCAGCCAAAACTATCATGTCTATAAAATGTGTTATAAGATCTGAATTGTTTGTTTGGTACTGGACAGAGAAGCCTCAAACTTTGGATTTGTCACCTAATGCAAGCAAGAGCGAATGTGTGTGTGTGTGTGTGTGTGTGTGTGTGTGTGTGTGTGAAAGAGAGAGAGAAAGACAGAGCCAGAGACAGAGACACAGACAGAGAGAGCACTATAACTGGAAGTCATGTCTTAGAAAAGGAGGTTCTGCTTCAGAGCTGGGTTTATAAAAGATTTGTTTAAAGTGCATTTGCAGTGACTCAACAATAAACGCACATTTCTAATTACTTGCTTTTGTTTCCTTCCAAAAATGTTTTTGAAAATAAATCTGACTTTTAAAATTCATAGTGATGAAATAATATAGAAGTACAACTTTGTTAACAGACAGATACCCATTCTCTCATGAGGCCACAGAGGGTGGTGGCTAAGGGTAGAGCAAAAATTGACATGAACCACACACAGCGTTGGTGGGGGCATGGGGAAACTGGTAGAAGCCTGACAAGAAGTGTAACTGCCTTTTGGACTGCAATTTGACAATGTCTTTTAAATATTAAATGTGTGTACACCTTGTAAGCATCCCTGGAAACCTGACACATCAAAATAAGCCCCCATATGGAAGGACACGAGTACATAGTACAAGGATATGCATTGCAGACCAGTGTGCGGTGGCCAAGTGCTAGAAACAAAGGGAGTACCCATTGATAGGAAATAGCTAAATGTGTTTCAGTCAACCTATGGCATAGAATCATATTCAAGAAAGCCATATGAGTAGACTGGGAAGAATTTCCATGAGGTATAGTCTGAGCAAAAAAGCAAAATGCAAAAATGTATTTATAATACAATTCCATTTTAGTAAAACAGTGAGAAAATAACCCCATAGATCTGTATATTTACATGCAGGTATATGTCAGTATACAAATGTAAGTGTGGACAAAAACACAGCAAGATCTAATTCAAGGATACATCCAGATCTGAGATATACAGAGGAGGTACTGCGATGGGCTGATAAGGGAGAAAAAAGGAATGCAGGGATGCAAACTCGGGAGTAAAAGAAAAAAGTTAAAGCGCTTGGGCTACCACATATGTTGTTATAAAAATTATGTACAAGGGTAGGCATATGTTTAAGTGAGTTAGTTAAAATTTTTTCTGTACTTAAAAATAGCCAGAATGAAAAAAACTAAAGAGGAAAATAATGGGTCTGAGGTTGATGCCTAATGACTTCAGGTTCAACAATATTTTTAAAATAAATAAATGCGCCCTGGCTGGCGTAGCTCAGTGGATTGAGCACGGGCTGGGAACCAAAGTGTCCCAGGTTCGATTCCCAGCCAGGGTACATGCCTGGGTTGCAGGCCATGACCGCAGCAACCGCACATTGATGTTTCTCTCTCTCTCTCTCTCTCTCTCTCTCCCTCCCTTCCCTCTCTAAAAAAAATAAATAAATAAAATCTTTAAAATAAATAAATAAATAAATAAATAAATAAATGCTTGAGAGTTTTCTAATTATTCTTTGCATTTAAATGTCACCCTAAACGTAAATCTTCCATAGCGATGGAAGACTTTTCTCAAAAGATGCATGTATCTCAATTAAGGATGCACTTGCTCATAAGTAACGAGATCAGATTTCGCCTCCAGGAACACTGTACATCAATAGCAGTCAGGAAGTTGGGAGATGTGGCTAAAGGTCCTGTCTTGTCAGCAAGCCTTTACATGGCTTTGACACTTCGCTAATTGTAACATGAGGGGGTGGCCCAGATGGTCCTGCCCCCTAACATTCTATGCCCTAACGTGAAAGGTCCCATCAATACTGGCTAGTTTAAACATCATAAAACCTAAACTAAATTCATAGAACTTTGTGCTGAGTTTCAGAATCAAGCACATTCCAGAGACAGTGGCCCCCTGTGTTTTTTCCATTTCCTGAAATGGTCACTAAACCCCAGAACCCTTCATACCTTTAGGAACAGGCTGGGAATGCTTTGCTCCTTGGTCCAGTTTGAAGTCCAAATATAAGGTTGGTGTGCGAGTGTAAACCTTGGACTGAAAAGAGAGGGGAAACAATCAGCATCCTTCCAAGAATAAGGTTCTTCCTTACTCCAGCTGGACCCTTCTTGATGGGTCCAGGACCTGAATCCATTATACGTACAATTCTTCCTTTAGATACGTGCTATTAAAGTGGGGGTGGAGGGTCAGGAGCTGGATGGTTTGCAATTAAAGCCTCCTCTTAAGGGTCCTGGTCTAAAAGTTAGCCCTCCTAGCTTTACAATATGGTTGACAAGCTATCATATTTCAGGATGATGGCTATCTCTCAATAGCCATTTCTCAAATATGGTCCAATGTTAATAGTTTACTGGGCAATAGTCGCTCCAAATTTCTCACTTCCAGTCTTCCGCTTGATATGGCAAGTTATCTCTTGTCCAAATGTATGTTTCTTCCCCAGGTCTCAATAAAGCCACATATATTTTGAAATACAAGGTACCAAAAAGGGACCTGTGAATATTTTTATTTATTCTAACTTGGCCCTCTTGCACAAAAAAAAAAAAAAAAGTAGTCTACCATTGGTGGCTTGAATAAGCCATGACTCACAAACTTTTACAGGATTTTCCATTGTACACTTCTGGAGTGGCTTTGATTCTGTCAGCACTTCAGGAGAGTTTGCAATTCAATATGATACCATTCTGAATCACTGGCATAGAGCAAAATCCAAGGAATTAACACTGTTGCTGCAAATTTGATGATGTCTCATTGTGCATCACAAAGCTCAAGTGGTTCTGTCCTAGTTTTTTAAACAAGATACACACAAAAATGAAAAAGTGCATAATGCTAAATTTGGCAAGGATATAGAGTAACTGGAACTTTCATACACTGCTATTGAAACTATAACTTGATATAAACACTTTAGAAAACTGCTTGGCAATATATAGTACAGGTAAATATGTGCGTAATCTGTGACCTAGCATCCCAACTCAGAAGTGCATCCCTGAAGCCCTGGCTGGGTAGATCAGTTGGTCAGAGCAGCATCTCAATACACCAAGGTTGTGGGTTTGATTCCTGGTCAGAGCACATACAAGAATCAAAAGTATATCCCCAATAGAAATGTTCACCTAAAGTCATATACATGAATCTTGATAGTGACATTTACAGTAAGATGCAAAAGCTGGAAATAGTCTAAATGTCTTTAATGATAAAAATGGGTAAGTGAATTATAAATACTTACAAATGGAATACTACACAGGAAGGAGAATGAATGAACCCAACCACATGCAATAACTCAGATGAATGTCACAAGCATAATGCTGAGCACACAAAGGCAGACAAAGAATATAACATATTATATGATTCCATTTCTATAAAGTTCAAAACAAAGGAAAAATAATCTATGGTGTCAGAAGTCAGAAAAGTGGTTATCTTGGGAAGGTTAGTAACTGGATGGTATTCAAAACAGGGCTCTGGTGTTGACAATGTTCTGTTTCTTTTCTTTTTCTTTTTTTTAACTTTTTTGTAAAATTTACTTTTATGAAGCTGCAACTTAAACACAATGAAATGCACAAATCTGAAATATACAGCTGAAGTTTCTGCTACACTTTGCCTTTTCCCTATATACCCATATCAAGCCACAGAAAACTATCACACCAGAAGGTTTCTTTATGTCCCTTCTGAGGAATTACCACCCAAACTAATTTTCCCACTTAAAAAATTTACATTTAAAAATATCATTGATAGACAATACATGGACTATTTGAAAGTGAACTGTTTAATACATTTTGATATGCATAAATCTGTGAAAACATCACTCAAGACAATAAGCATATCCATCAGTCTCAATGGTTTTCCATGCCTCTTTGTAATCCCCACATGCCATGCTTCCTTACTCCCCAATCCCCCCAGCAACCACTGAGTGCATTTTATTCACTTTTATATAAAGGAAATCATACACACGTAATTTTTGTCTTAATTTATTCAATAATTACGCTCTGTTTCTTGACCTGGTTTCTGATTTCATGGCTGTGCTCACTTGATGAACATGTGCTGACCTATACACTTGATTTGTACATGTTTTGTATATATATTAAATTTTAATAAAAGCTTACATTTATTAAAAACATGAATGTATAAATAGACCACAAGAGAGAATCCAGAGCCCAGAATTATTTTCTCCTTAATAAAGGCGTGGTGTTGCAGAAAAGAATTATGTAAACTCCACAAAAACATGGACATTTCTGCCTTTTTCACCCAGGTCCAACCCACTGTGTCTATCACATAGTAGGTGTTCAATAAATACTTACTGAATGTTTCCTAATGGGAAATCTCATGTATAGTAAAAATTTCATTTATAGTATACATAGGATATTCATCAATATTTTTACCTGCATGCAGCAAAATGCCTCATTTTCAATAAGGGTGATTTGGTAATGGTGAAAGTGTACATCTGTACATTCAATTTCAGAATAGAGGTTTATAAATAATGCTGTCAGAAAACTGTTCCTTTTTCTATAAATGTTTCACGTACTGAAGCTTTGGACTTTAAATGGTTTGGTAGGTTGTTTTACATGGCTTAGAAGGTCAAGCTGCATCAATATAGCTTCAAAGACAGGAAAAGCACATTCCCTTGTATGCACATAAGTGAAACCAGAAAGTCCTGTGACATCACGTGCAGCCCGAGGCCAAAGATTCACAATCAGTCTGAAGAGCTTGAAACATACACAACCCCAAAGGCAGCACCAGCACGACGCAGGAGCTAATTCTCTAGAATCATTAGGTGTGTAAGGCACCATATGGAAAGAATCTGCTGTGTCTAATGAAGACTTCTAAAATTACCTCTAAAAAGATCAAGGGTAAATGTCACACAATATCAGATGACTCCTCTATCTGGGCAATATTTTGCTCTCTGCCAGAAAAAGAACACCTATTTGGTTTAAGTCTTTCCTAACCTCTGCCTCAGTGGCAAATGCAGCATCCCTGCCTACAGCAAAGAGATTAATCACAAAGAAGTTTTTATTTAATCTTCACTAATATTCTCCCACAATGTATCATAAAATAATCTTGAACTGGAAACCAGGAGTCTTTGCTGCTAGGATTGCTTTTCTTGCTCAAAACATTTTTCTTCTGCGATTAGTCCAATCATCTGAAAATCTTGTGTTGAGACTCGCTGATGTTGAAGTCTATCTCTGATTCCGAAATTCTGAATCAGAAAAATTAATGTTTTCCTCCATCTTTTAATTTGTTAATTCCCTTCTAATTTCTCAGACTAGAGCCATAGAAAGGTGACATGTGGCTAGGGTGACGGACAGCAACTAGGGCTGTGGGGACTGAGTGGGGAACCACTGATCAGTTCACTCTATTCTTGCCCTCAAACTCAGTCACCAGTCTTGCCCTCTGAGCTAGCTCTTTTTCTTTTCTTCCTGCCTCAGCTTCTCCGCCTAATTTGCATTGTCCAAAAAATAGTAATTTCTCTCTCTAAGACTGCAACAACATAGATGCACATGCGTGTGCACAAAACACTCACAGAAGTCTGTACTTATGTATTCATTTATAAAAACCTGAACAGAAATCAGTGAGAGATGTTATAAAATTATAAAGCCACAAATATACCCTATTGTCTTATAGCATTAAAAGGACTAAAGGAAAATTTTAAATTCATTGTGAAGGCGTTTTTTTAACCACATCTATAGTCTCCAATAGAATTCTGATTCTAATATCCTTTTTGTAATGAAAATCGGATTACTGAAAGTTTCAATAAAGCACACATCTTGAATGATCAACTACCCCAAACCTAAAAGTATATTATTCTATTTCAGGTAATCCATAACAAGATAAGACTCAATTTGGAATCTGTTCCCAGGAATATGTGTAGGAAATCATTTTTGAAAAGCAGGTAGATTTAAACTTTTTTTTTATCTTCCATGGTAACTCTGTTGAAATAGCAAATATAAATTATATTCATTTCACTCAAGGATGATAATGCCAGCCCCAAATATACTTTAAGCAAACCTGGATTTCATTTTTCTATTACACACTGCTGATTTGGAACCATAAAGAAATATTGCCAGTAGTCACATTCTTTCTTGTGTTCTATTTTTTTATCCTTGCCTGAGGACATGCTTTTTGATTTTAGAGACAGGAGAAGGGGGGGGGGGGAGAAACATCAATGTAAGAGAGAAACATCAATTGGTTGCCTGTTGTGCGCGCCCCAAACAGGGACAAATCCATAACTTAGGCTTGTGTCCTGACCAGGAATTGAACCCACGACCTTCCAATTTTACAGGACTACATGCCAATGAAGTGAGCGTTAGGGCTCACTTCAATGAAACTGCTGGTTAGGGCTGTTTTATTTATTTTATGAATAGTATTAAACTATCAATATGCCTTCAAAATAGAATGAGAATTTAATTAAACAAGTCATTCTTTTTTGGTAAAAACTGGGCTATGTATCTATTTCCACAGCACTAAAAAAAATCGGCCCATTACAATCTAAAATAAAACATTTCTCTATGAATGTTTCAGCATGAACAGAACTAACATCCTTCAATTCCATCAGCGAAATTTCTCTTTCCTTTTTTTTACTGTTTTGGTCCTGATTAATAGTGTCGGTGCGGACACTAAAATCCAAAGCTTTTCCTCTTTTGTCTCTTCTCATTTCATAATTCTCTGTTAAAAGTGTTTAGAAACCTTATCTTTCAATGTGTTAGTCTCTATTTCAAAAGCCTAATGGCTTAAAATCTTACAGTTCAAATGACAAGTAGGGCAAGCTTCTAGAAGGTAAGGCATGTAACTCTTCATAAGAAGTTAAGGATAAATTTTGGCTAGCCAACAACAGAAGTGCTACCAAATCCAGACAAGCCTTGTCTCTCTTTCTCTGTAAATATGTCAGAATTAAACCCTTAATGAGCCAAAGAGCCACTCCAATAATGACTGCAAAACAACCAAGAACAGGGTCTACGAAACCACTTCCTTCCAAACCCCAGCTACCTTCATGTTACATCCTTCAAATACTTCCCTCTCACCCTGGCTTTTAGTATAATATGCTTTCCGAGCTGGCTTCCTTCCTCTGTTTTTATCTGTAAGTGTGTTCTTAATTAGGAGATGAAATCACTTCCACATGAAAGGCATGTGGCTTACAAACATCTTCCCAGAGCATGTGGTGTTGGTTGCAATGTGTGAGTGTGGCAAAGGAAATATCTTTCATTTTGCCACTGCTCCATTCACAGTTAACTGCCATCCATTTATCCCTGAATGCTGCTAATTTTGCCACTATGCTGGCCTTCCTTAAATGTAAGTGGCAGCAATTTGTCACATGTTAGAGCTGTAATAAATGATTTTACATTTCTTTTTTGGGAACTATTTCAAAGACCCTTTATGACTTAGTGATTTTTCAGGAAATGCACTCAAATTTTCAATTTTACCATATGTTGCTTAAGAAAATTATCCTAAGTAACCACACTAACAATTGTGAATCCTCAATATCCAATGAGAGAAAGAAATAATGTCTCTACCTATTTCTAGTTGTTCACGCTCATGTTGGATCACGCCCCCCAATGTTGAACATTATGTTTTGTTTTTTTCTTTTACATGGAAGCTAACTTTTGATGAATGTGTTTGCACATAAATCTTTGACCACATTTCTATTCTTTTTTTTTCTTCATAGTGAAATTTTGAGTCTAAAAATCTGTTGGGGCTGTCCAACCTTTTGTCATCTCTGGACCACACTGGAAGAAGAGTTGTCTTGGACCACACATTAAATACACAAGCACTAATGAAAACTGATGAGAATAAATCAAGGTTTTAAGTAAATTTACGATTTTGTGTTGGGCTGCATTCATAGCCATCCTGGGCCACATGCAGCAATAAAGAGCTTGAACGATTTGGAAACCTAGAGGAGAGCAACAGGCAGACACAAAGAAGGTGCTGGAGAGAATGGCATGAGATGAGTTCAGAGAATTAGAAAAAACCCAGTCAGGTGTAGGTCAGAGTAAGGTATTTGGAATTTGTTTAAAGTACAATGAGAACACATTGATCCGATTTTTATCTTAAAGAGATGTCTCGAGCTACTATGTGGGGAACTGGAAAAGAGTAATTGATAGGTGACAGGAGCCCCCTGAAGAGGCTGGTGCAGTGGGTCTGGCCAGGGTTGGGCAGGGATGGGAGACAGGTAGACAGATTTAAAATTCAGTTTGGAAATAGGAAGATTTTGCTACTAGACTGAATGTGGGTGGGGTGGAGAAGGAATAAGGATGACCTCCGTGTTTTAGATTTCAGCAGTGAATGATGATGCCATTCATTCATTAAGATGGAGAACACTGAAAGGGAAATGCATTTTCATTTGCTGTCAAGACAGGTTGGGGTTGAGGGGGACAAGACTTCAACTTTTGCTATTTGAAATTTGCCATGCCTGGGAACCATGCCAACGGAGATGTCAAGTAAGGAGAGTACACAGAGCTCAGAGATTAGGCTTGTGCTGCGAATATAAATGTGGGAGTTACGAGTATAAATAACATCTAAATCCACGGATGAAGGAGGTCACCTAGGAAGACGATGTCCAATGACAGAGAAGAGGACTCAGGACCAAGATCCAAGGAACGTGAGCATTTTAGGGGTCAGGTGGAAGAAAAGATACCTACCTAAGAAAAGAAACGGACAAATAAGAAGCATCTGGGGACACAAGAATGCATGATCTCAGAAGCCAAAGCAAGGAGGGAGGGCGTGGCAAAGGAGGAAGCGTTCGATCCATGGAAAGGAAGAGTTAACATGAGGGAAAAAAAGACCTCTGGGTTTGGCTGCATGGAAGTCAGTGGTGACTCAGTGCACTGATGGGGTGGATGCCAGGTTGAGAGCACCGAGGAGGTAGGGAAGTAGAGATAATGTGAGCAAACAAATCAGCTGTGAAGTATGACTCCGAGGGAGCAGAGAATTGGGGGTGTATGGTCAAGGGGTTTGGTGTTTCTCTTATCCATTTATATGAGATGTGGGCTTTAAAAAATAAAGTAACGCCATTAGTCTTTAATCATCTTCTTTATCATTATTAAGTTTGCATATACACTTAAGTCTATTTCAGGTAGGCTCTATTTCTGTCAATCCCAAGGAACCGCCTCAATGGAGAAAACTTCACTAATTAGCTCAGGAGCCCCAACGAACAGAGGAAGATCTACCCCATAAGGAGTTCTTGTCATTATCTAGTACCTCTCCCACAGGGCTGCTCAGTCACCTTATCTTCCTCCCGCCACTTCCCCACCCTCATGGTCTGCTAGGCTTTTCACTGCGGAGAAAATCCAGCAGCACAAACCCATTTTCTCCACCACTTACACCTTCACACACACTCAGGAAACTCACTACCACACTCCTTTGGCCACTGCCTGAAGAACCACACCTCCCTCTTTCTCCTGGGGATCTTAAGGCTTTGAGAAAATGAAAAGTTGATTTGCCACATTATTTAAAGCAAATTTGCAACTCCTATTTGCTTAGAATAGGCTGATGCTCTTCAACAAAATAATGTCTTCTGTCCCTAATCCAAAGGACTCTGGTTTCTGAATTCTTGGTTATTTTACAGAATTCTGATAAGGAATGGGAGAGATTAGTTTCTATCCCCAGTGCCAAAGGTGTCATGGGAAGGGTTAAAATTCTGTAATCATACTCTGACATATACATGAAGTGCTACACAAAGAGAAAACAAGAAACTTTTAGGCAAAATGCCAATGACTCTGTATAGGGTGAGAGAGAGAGAGGGCCAGATGACAATTTTAACTTGTGTCAACCAATAATGAGTGTGAAAAATCTTGAGCATCAAACTGTTCAGCTAACCAAGAATTTTGGACATAGCCAAAGTGCCCTACAGTCCAGTCTCTACGGCTTCCTTTTCAAACAGCACTTTAACCAACAGTAACACTCAAGTCCCTTCTCCCTCTCACCTTTTTTTAGGGGAGGGGCAGGGAGGAGAGAAGAGCTAAAGGGGAAGAGAATTTCACAGTCCTGAAATTTAACCACAGACATGTGAGTTGTGAAACTGGACTTTGATTTCTTCACCCTGTGAGTCAGCATTCTTGACTGAAGTTGGCTTACAGATGTTCTGAATTTTTTTGAAAATTAAAAACAGAAAACAGAGAAAAAACAAATGCTTGCATCTTATATGACCGATTCATCCAAAATCCTACAAAGGCAACAGTACAATAAAACCACAAATGACCCCTAAATTTGCCAATAGGGAGCCTTCATATCCCTTATCACCCACACATGGGTAGCGTGTTCCAAGGTTGAGTCAGCAAATCTATTAACCAATGCTAGAATATTCTTCACAGGGCTTAATCATATTTTTAATTTCTATTAGTTACATTTGGTATTTACTAAGATGTTTTTATGAGTTCTTGCAAGAAAGTACATTGAGATGAGAAACTATTTGGCAAAGATAAGATTTCATTGAACTCTAGGGGCCGATAACTTTGTACAGATATGATTAAGGGAAAATTTATTATGGCACAGGGCTTCTCCTATGTGATCATTTGCAGGACATGGTGACATGGTCAGGGGTATCTGCTTGCACAGACATGAAGGTACCCTTTTGGCGTAGAAAAAAAGAGAAGTTTGTTCTGAAGCTTCCTTCCATGAAAATGAGCTACAGCAGGTGTGTCAGACTCATTTTCACCGGTGGACACATCAGCCTCACAGTTGCCTTCAAAGGGCTGAATGTAATTTCAACTCCTTAACAGTTAAGGAGTCATTACATTTATACAGTCCTAAAATTATTTTGGCTCTTTGAGGGCAACCGTGAGGCTGATGTGGCCCCCGGTGAAAATGAGCTTGACACCCTTGAGCTACAGCATTCCCAAACTAGAGAAAGAAACACTGAGAAAGTTTAAATACAGGGGCTGAATGGTGTGATAAGGAAGGGGTACTGTGCAAATAAAATAGGGCAAAATTAGAAAACCTGAGTGTGGGTCTAGGTTCCTTCCACAATGAGCTTTCTGACCTTGGGGAAGACTTTTTGCCTAGTTGGGTGCCAGCATTCTCATCTACAAAGTGGTGGAGCTGGAGAGCTGATCTCATATTGCTGCATAACACTCTGATTCCAATAGAAGTGCCGAAGGAAAAAGGGAAGAGTGTGTCTTAGTTGGCTCTGAAAAGCATCTTATACCATCAGGAATTCTAGACTTGTCCATTAAAGCAATGGAAGGAGTAAATGAATGGAACACTTCCTGTCCAACTATTACATAAAGGGGCCAGAGACAGCCCCTGTGTATTAGGCAAAAACGGCCCCCATGTTGTTTACTTCTTCATAGCATGATCGGGTCTTTAGCTCAAAGTCTGCTGGAGCCCAGCTTAAATTCTCACATATTGGATTGCTTTAAATATATTCTAAATTAACATATTTTAACCATGTTTGAGCCTACCTACTTTACAAACCCTGTGAAACCACACCCAATACCTGCTAGCCATAAATAACAAACCCTGCAGCTATAGAAGACCCCAAATTGCTGTTGCCCTTTGGAGTGCTCTGAAACGGAGACCCTCTACCTTATTGCTGAGTGGCATCACCTAGACAGGTAAGCCCCCTTCCCAATTTCCCTGACTCCCTCTGAAGGGCCCTTGCCTAATTCCTTTTCTGGATGGTGCCCTTAAGCCACTGGCTCTGATAGGTCTTCTACTGTGAGGAGAGTCCCTTCTCATGCAACCCTGTCCAAGCACCACCCAAATAAAGCTACTATGTTACCACCTCTCAAGAGCCTGTCTGCTCCTTGATCAGCCTCCAAATCCCCAAACTTAACTACACCAACCAATCTAAATAAAGTAAGCATACAAAGAGGCTCCAAAGTATCCAATATGGCCTTCCATCTATCTACAAACAAGAAGAGAGAAGATTCCCTACTTTTCAGCAACAGCTCTTAGAAACTGAAGAGGTGACCAAATCTGTTGACAGGCTGGAGACCTATGGAAGGGTCAGGACTTAGCTCCTAGCGGGGACAGGAAATGGTTCATGATTTCCTGGGCAAGTCGGAAGCGGTCAGCTCCTGAGTAAAATTACAGATGGGTCAAGGATTTCCTCTGAACCCTTCAGTATCCATCTCTCCTCTTAGGCCCTGTCTGACTTTAAAGTTTTTGTGGATAAAAACCTGCTTTCAGAAGAAAATCTGATTTATACTGAATTGTGTCAAACTGGTAATGACCTACATGAGCTTGCATTTAAGAGCATAAACTGGGCAGTGGCCATGAAGTTAGAATACCAGCTCTGTCTCTTACTAGATGCATAACTCTGGGCAAGTTGCTAATCTTGCCATGTCTTACTTCCTTTCCTCATTAGGTTGTTTGAGAAATTGATTGGATATATCTTACAGAGTGTCTCAACTTCACTAGCTCCTGATTCCTTAGCCACCTCTGGAGACCCCTGGATGCCATCACTGTTGTCATCTCTAGCTGCCTTGGCCTCTTCCTGACTGCCAAGTTATGAATGGCTTTGATGGCCCCCACAGCTGTGGGAGATACAGCAACTCCAGAGATCCTGGGCTTGACCTGATAGACGTACGAAGCATCTGGATCCACTCTCAGACTAGAAAGAAGGTCCTGGCCACCAGATGTGTATGTGGCCCCTCTTCAAGGGGCTAGGTGTCACAATTCAGAAGGGCATGGCATTAGCCCCATGGAGGTAGACTTTGACCAAAAAGGGAAGAAAGATGTGGGATGACAGAAAAATTCTCCCTTTCTTTCTTTCTCCATTAGGAAGTCTTAAAATCCAGTGTGCTGTTTACACTTACAGCACATTTCAGCTCACACTGGCGACATCTCAAGTGCTCAGGAGCTTCATGTGGCTAGTGACAACTCTATGGGGCGCTGACATCCTGAGTGCGTGGCATGTACCAGTTCCTTTGCTCCTGACTTAACTTGGGTTCTCTGGAAAACAGAGCCTAAGGCAGGCCTTAGGTACAATCCCAGGGAGAGTGAGGTAGAAGGATGTTCTTAACACCTGGTGCTTGGAGTTGCCACCAACACAAGCATCTAACTTTTCAAAAAAAGTAGGAATGATTGACCTTAGAGGGTGAAGGCACTACGGATGTCTGGTTTTGTTCTCCCAGCTGCCAATGCTCTGGACTAACTTCGCACAGCAATTTGCTATAGGTTATAACTGCTCTGGAGCTTGGAGATTTGCTTGTGCAATGAAATCTCATGGAAGTAGGGCTGGTATTGTGAAAACTGTATGCTTATTACCTTTTAGGGCTGTTTTTAAAGTGAGACAAATGAGAATTGAAATAGAATTAATTCAGGTTTGGCAGTCCTGATGCAGCCATACCCAGTCTAGGGGAGTCCACCCTGACTATAGTAGTTATGAAGAAAAAGAAAATCCATACTCTACCCAAGCAAAGCAGAGTTACAACTTGGTAAGTATGCTTTGGGATTTTATTTAGAATGTAATTAAGTCCATTTGGTTTGAAAGTTTTAAGTTGTTGTCTATGTTGGAGGACATTTATCTATCTACAGGAGCAGAATTCTTAATTAAGTTTCAAGTAATCAGAATGATCTCTGACACTAAATTTTCTCACTACATTTTAGTGTGAGTTTGGTCAAATTATTCAAAAGCTACATGATCCCAAGGATTTGTGCTCAGTCAAAATAAGGTAGTGTGTTTGCAGTTATCAACAGCATACCTTTACACAGGGCTGGGAAACAGTAGGTTTACAGTTGTGAGTATATGAAACAGTTTATTCTTATATTGTTATTTATTAATTATTGCATTAGTTTCCATAAAAACAACTGTAAACCTACTTTTGCCCACCCCTGTATATATGCCCGTAACATTCCTTAAAATATTGACATCTACCTCATTTATATCTACAAGGCTCAGCTTCTAATGCAACATGAAAAAACCTACTGAAGCTCCCTGAAGCTGCTCTGTATACTTTACTGTGGTTACAGGACATATATGTAATGTGTTCCGGAGGAAAGAGTTACTATATCCTAAAAGTACAAGCCTTGATAGCCATAGAAGTGATTACACTGACATGTAAAGCAGCCACTCACCTTCATGGTAGGTGACACCTTGGGGTTTTTTTATAGATTTCATTATCTTCTTAGTCAAAATTTTCTTGCTAACTTGTAATGCCAATGACTAGGGCCATTGATATATGAATGGCACAAGATGTGAATTCTGGTTTAAAAGTGCACCTATCCATTCTTCATTTACTGGCAGGGGAGGGTTTGTCAACACCACTAGAATGTACTTCCTAGGTGATAATGTTAGCAGGGACATCTTGAAGAAATAAGAACATCTGGCACCCTTTGTGCACACCAAGAATGGTATTTCTGGGGTGAGCGGGCTGCCCTGCACAAGAGCGAGCTATTGTGCAGCTGATCTGATCAGATGCTGACCACTGCTTATTTGAACATTCCTGACTGCAAATGAAGTGCCAACTATGGCTGCCTACCACAAGACAAGTCTTTGAAGTTGCTGGGTACATTTCTTTGGTGTCCTCCTATTTACAACAAGACTAACAGTCTGAATTGTGCCTATTCTCAACACGGAATCAGAACCAAGTTTTGCACTTGTCTGTGGAATGATACTAGTCATCTGCTTGGGCTACATGGTCTGTGTTGGGCAGCTCTTATGCAATGGGCTGCTTTGTGAACTTCAAGATGAGACAGGACTGCACACTGCACCCTTCCCTACCTTAACCTCAAACCATGCTATGGAAAACTCTGGGAGAGAGGGATGCAGAAATGTACACACAACCAAGGTCAGCCTTAGGGGAAATCCAGGAATAGGCAAACTTGGTCTTGGATTTTCTTCCAGTGCAATATTTTATATCATTTCCTTTTGCCCTGTCACAACCCTACAAAATCAGGTTGCCCATGCAGCAGCCCCTGCCCCCCATCATAATACCCATATACTCATTGCTCTCCTATTATCCAAGCCTTTTGTATAAGTTATTGTAAGACATGATCTCTGCTCCCTCTCTTGTCTTTCTTTCTCTCCCCCCATCCACACAATCAAAATCAATTCTCCCTCCTCCAGACTACCATGCAAGTTTTACATACTGCTATTTTAGCATTCCTCATAACACATTATACTAATGATGTTTGCCAGATTATGTCTCCAGCTAGAGTGTGACCTTATTTGATGACAGTGGTTGTATCTTATTCATATCATATCTCTAGGGCACTGCACATTGTGCACGCAGCAGGTGCCTAATGGCTGAAGGAATAGAACTCAGAGAGAAATGGGACACGTGAATTAAATAACTGCTAAAAAAAAGATAAATAACTGCCAGTTAAGAAATCTCATAGGTTGTAAAGACACATGGCTGTGTGCATCTGGGGCAGCTGAGAAGGCTTCAATGAAGAGCGGGGATGTAGCTTGGACCATAGTGAAGAGTGGCAAGGAGACAGAGAAGGGGAAATCAACTCCACATTTCTACTTTGCACTTGACAATGTCCCTTTCCCTCAAATACTGTTTCCCCTTTGTTTGACGTTAAAGGGAGCCCAGAAGGCCCTCTACCTTATGGTGGTATTTCCTTTCCTCTCTCTCTATACTCATGCATTGAAATACATTTATTTAATGCTTCAAAAGGGAAATTCAACTGGAATTCATTGGGTGATTGTGGATTTCTTAGGTGGGACTTTTTTACAGCATTTCTCATAATATCTAATTAAACATGGATCATAAAAGAAAAATCAATGGAGGTAAAAACCAGATGAGAATGAAATTCTTATCAGAAACATAAAATTGCATTATTAAAAATCTTGGATTCCTAAAATGATCAAACATATTAGTTTTCTAGAAACTACCTTATAGAGATAATGGCCATCTATTTATTAAAATATGCATTTTCTTTTGTATTCATACCTATTTTTCTTACACTGAAAATCTTGATTCCTAAAAATAGTAAGAAATTTACTGACTTGTTTGATTTTAAAACTGTTTTAAAATTGTAATGCCAACACTAACTATAACAATAAACTAACAAACAAAATAGAAACAGACTCAGAGAACAGACTGACAGCTGTCAGAGGGAAGGGGCATTACAGAGGTGGGAGAAAAAGGTGAAGGGATTAAGCAAAACAAAACTCATAGACACAGACAACAGCATGGTGGTTACCAGAGGGGAAGGGGGTGGGGGAGGTAGAAAAGGTAAAGGGGGCATATATGGTGACAGAAGGAGACGTGACTTGGGGTGGCGAACACACAGTACAATATACAGATGATGTGTTATAGAACTGTACCCCTGAAACATATGTAAGTTTATTAAGCAAGGTGACCCCAATAAATTCCATTTAAAAAATTTTGAAGTTGAAACTTTTTGTGCTATTCTTTTCGTCTTTAGAATATATCCCACTAAAAATGTACAGAGAACTATGTTTAAAACCCTTAAAATAAATATTTTCTCTGAGTGGTTATGTGGCTGATATCTTTACACAAATGTTAGGGTACTCATTTGTTTCCACTTGTTTTTCATTTTAAGATTTTTTTCTGGCTTGATGTTTTAAATATGTAAGCATTTACATCTTTCAAAATTAAAAATAAAACACACACTGAGAGAAGTCTCAGGTCCATCCCACCCAACCCCTCAGCCCAAAAGGAATGTTTTTAAAATCTCCAGCATTTAAGCCCATCACAGAGTACTCTGATTTATAAATAAAATAAATTAACAGAGAGGCCTTTGGAAGACAGGACTGCTTTCTGAGCAAGTGTTGTTTTCCCTCTGCTTGCTCTCAGGGACAGCTGGAGCTTGTCATCTCAAGCTCCCTGTCACAAACCCACCGCCTCCGACACAGGCTGTGCCATTAGGAGAATATCCATCATTCTCGTTTGAGCTGGATCCATAAGCTTGCTGGAACCCTTCAAAACTAAGAAGAGAAAAAGCAAGGTGTGCCTGTGCTACCTGTTTTCTTGATTTAATATTTTGTAAATGCTCTTTTGAGAGCTGGTTCTTTGAAGCAAGCTTAGAAAAGATAGATGAGGGGAAGAGCTGAGAATTTTGTATCAACTGTAAGGTTAGTGAGATCTATTTTAAAAGTATGGCATGCAGTCAAAGAATTCAGATTTCCCCTGAAACAGTGAAATAGGTACAATGCAAACATGTTCTGAGTTTACTCTCCAGTATTATGATTGTCAAAACCCCACAGCTGTTTGATCATGCTAAAAAAGTATTTCCCTAAAAAGCTACATAAATGGAAACTTGTCAATCAAACTAAGGTAGAAGGGATACTGACAAAATTGTATATCGATAATAAAAGTATTTCAAATGGCATTCTGCCCTTAAAGTTTGCTGGATGAAAACAAAACCTGAAAAAATGTGGTTTGCTCCCTGGTTTCTGAGCTCTCTAGTTTCAGGTGTGTCTCTCTAGTTCTGGTGTAGGAGAAAGTGTGTGTGCACGTGTTAATGGCCTGCGGTAGCCAAGAGACTGCATCAGTTCTCCAAATCGGAGGGGACAATCATAGACTTGGTTGTAAAGCTCCTGCCAGCCCACAGCCAACACAAGTTCCTAAGTGGGCAGAATGGGTTTTGGCTGGGAGAGAATTGCCTGGGAGACACAGGGTCTTCCAATGCCTGCAGGAGCTAAAGCAGGGTAAAGACTGGACATACCAAGCAGGGCTGCGGTGAAAGTTGGTATGTAGGTCCCGTACCTGAGATCAAGTCACGCCCTGAAAACCCACAGGAAAGATGCTAAAGCAGACAAGACACCTGCCTGTGGACCCCCAGAAAGAACCATGAGCCCCAAACCTCTGCTCCTCATTGTTGTCACTGCTTGAATTTAAGAAACCTGAAAGAAACAATTTGGGTCTTGAAAACAGCCTTGGATTCACTTTGAAAGAAAAAAACCAATCTGGTTTTTATCTCCCTACTTCCTGATCTCTTAAATCGTTTAAAATATAGTTTATTTTAAAATATAGTTTAGCTAATTTTATTGTTCACTCAACTCTTTAGTTAGCTCAAAGTAAGCTTACTGCAGTCATTCTTAATCCCTATATTGTCTTATCATCTTACACCTTTGCCCTCATTTCTCTTATTCCAGCATTCATTAACATTTTTTATTTCATGTATGGGCCCAGGAAATATTATTGATTGTCTTGTATGTATCTGAGTGAATTACATGACATGCTTGGCAAAGTCTTTTGGAAACATGGATTTTTAAGCTTTTGGCTATCATTCAATCCATGAATATGCAGTCTGTCCTTCCGAAGGGAGATTCTTTTGTTACATCTGTGGTCACATGAACACTGTACAGATTTTGCAAAGAAGAAAAAGAACAGTCAGTTATTGAAGACTGACCCTGTACCAGTTTTTGTTCTAAGTTCTGTACATATGTTAACCTATTTAATCCTCCCAAAGATCCTCTGGGTCATTATAAGTATCTCCATTTAACACATGAAAACCTTTTACAGATGAAAACCCTGAGGCCCAGCAGGCCTACGTGACTTCTTTAAGGTTAGTAGCCAGTGGTGGAATTGGCCTTGAACCCAGGCACTCAGGCTCCAGATCGCCTTTTTCTGACCCCAGTGGGACTGAGGCCTCCTTAAGGTTTGTTTCTGACATAATGGAATTTAAAACAGCAGGAGGCAAGGAGAGGCGTTTGTTGGAAGAAGAATCATGTTCCAGAGAGAATTGGCAATAAATATTGCTGATTGGCTGCCTGATAAGGATGGAATGGGATTTGGAGAATTTCATAGTCTCATGAAATAAACATGTGATTTTGACCTTCCAGAAGTGACAGAAACTATTCTAAGCATCCCATCTTTATCTCCCGTCCCCCACACTCTTCAGACTTCACTTTAGACTGTGCTCTTTTGGCAAAATGTTGCTCCAAATTGCTTGTAGCTTTCCAAGGGCTGAGACACATACAAATTGAGAAACAGGGACACATCTATCTTTGAAAGTATCAAAAGGACAATTGAGCTGCTTGCAAAAGCTAACAGTATCTTGCACAAAAAAAAAAAAACCCTCACCTTTATTGTGGATGTAGGAACTGAAGTCCAGAAAGGTTGGATTAAGATTTGCCGAAAGCCACAGTGCTGGACCTTATCATCTATGGGTTCATAATCAAACTGGTCCTCATGAGGAGACATTACACACGTTACAAATGGTCCCTAGACCACAGCCTCGGCATCATCTACCCGGGAGTGGTCAGAAATGCAGACACTCAAGCCCCACCTAGACCTGCTGATTCAGAATCTGCATTTTAACAAGGCACTCAGGTAATCATGGATTTTGAAGCTGGAGAAGTGCTGGAATGCTCACTAATTCCATTTTCTAGATATTTTAGTTGGGGTGATAGAAGTTGCTATTGACTCTACATTAGTTATAAGTATCAATACATCAATCTCTTGAAAGGTATATTTTCAGCCTCACCTGGTAATTGAACATAAAATTATCTTTGGTTTGTTTTATGTTATGATACATCTACACTTTTTAAGATCTAGTCATTCCTCAGTGAGCAGATATTAAGGCCTCAGATATCAACAACTATGTCTCTTATGAGACCCAGAAAAAAACTGGCCAATAGTTCCCCCATCTTTACACTGACTCGTGCTGGTGTCCTTTCTTCAGAGCAGTCAGTCCCTTTAGCATAGACAGCAGACATAAATCTCAGCCCACCTCCTGCCCAAGTTAACAGAAAGCAATCAAAGTAATAATAGTAACAGCTACTCCTTACGTGGTGCTTACAAGGTGTCTGATGTTGTTTTAATACATTAATGTATTAAACACTCCCTTAATCCTCTCAGAAATCCTATTCAATGGACAAGAACACAGAGGCAAAGAGAGGTTAAGGGACTTGCCCAAGGCCACACAGCTACTTCATGGTGGGGACTCTGATCCAGGCCATCTGTCTCCAGAGTCCAGGCTGTACCCACAGCAACACACTGCCTCTTAAAATTCAAAGTGATGCTGAGTTCCAAGAGCGCTTTATTAAAATGTTCTTATAACAAACATTGATCACTGACTTGGTAGAATGTAATTTACTTCAAAGATTTTACTCAACAAAAATAAAAAAAATTAGAGGCTAGCAGCTCCTAAGACATTGTTTTCCAAAATTAAAACATTATTTTTGTCTCTACTTCTTGGTTGTGACTGCAAGACTACACAATCTGCTGCTTGGAAGTGCTTGAAAATGTCCCTGTGCCTGTAATTGGAATCGACTCCGACATTAAAATTGTATTGTGTTTTCTATAAATGAGAAGCAGTTGGGAACTCAGAGGATTTGTGACATTGCTGGCTTTGCTCAGCTATTAAATCAGTGGTCTTGTTTCTCTTTTTAGCTACAGACAGCTCAACTTTTTTTGTAAAGAAAACCTTAAGGATAATTCCACAAAGCCTTGTGCTTTGGTTGAAGTGGAGAGTCCTGGAAACACAGACTGAAAAGCCCCCTGAGACACAGAGAAAGCAGCTTGTCATCTGCATGAGATGAGCTATCCTTACACCTACCTCCCTGACTCCACACACAGTAACGCCTTTTGCCTCATGCCAAGAAAATGCCACAGGCCCTGAATTCTCTTCTGTGGCACTGAAGGCAAGGGAATGCTTGCCACGCAGCTGGGAAGCACAGTGCCCAGTGCTCAGCAAAACAGAAATGGGTCAGAAACATGGTGAAGGGGCATGTTTCCGACTGCAAAGTGCACACAGAGAGCAGGCATATATGCTTAATAGGGAGCATATTTTGATTCTTTCTCCTTCAATTACTTCTGTTTGCAGTGGAAACACAAAGCAAAATAACGCACATGCCTAGGCCTGGTACACGTAAATGAACTATGGTTATAGTGTAGAAAATATAGAACCACTAAGTCCCAACCAATAATCACGAGCAACCTATTGCCCATGAAATACATCCCTCGCTGAGTGGCTGGCTAGAGTAGCCCACTGCCAAGCTATTGCCACTGTAGGTGCTTCTAAACCAAATTGAAATTTACAGAAATTAGCGTGTAAAATAGTTTTAAGTGCTGGGTGCCCACACAGAGAATGGCAAAGTGGTTCCCAATTTCTTGATGCTCTCAACTCCAGGTGGCATGTATGGAACTGGATGCCAGGGCCCCTCCCAGATCTCCTCGGATCCCTTTGAAACATTTCCGTGATCCCTACCCAAATTAATGGCCATGAGGGAGGAATTCATGGCCATGAGTAATGAAGCATGAAAGCCAAGCTGCCTAGCCCTGGGGTGGGTCAGGACAACTCAGAGGTGGACTGATCCTTAAGTCACTATCCTTTTGGGGAGTTGACCTGAGATGATACCCTTACTTGGCTCCCTACCCTTCCCTGTCCTGGTTCCTTAGTCTGTCCCCTCCCCCCACCACCCCCGGGCACTTCCTTTAAATCAGATGCACATGAATTCTCGTTTTGCATATGCTTTTAGGACACCCTACCTAAGAGACCACAGTATGCAGTTAACTCCCCAGCTGGACGTTACTTCAAACTTGGCCTCTCCAGCAGCAGATCTGGTGTGCAATTGCCACAGTACTTACCACATACCCTTCTCCTACCACAAATCTGTCCACAATTTTGACCCTTAGTTGATCTTACTTGATTCAAAAGGTGGGACCCTAAGCTGAAATATTGTAGTCTGCGTTGAGAAGAATGTACAGGGTATGATGTGTATGGGGTAAGTAAATGTTCAAATTAAATTTTAAAAACCTTTCTATGATGTAGCAGTGTATTTTCCTTACTACGTTGGACATATATAATTTACACAAACCTCCAGGGACTGGAGTTGGTTTTAGTTTTTGTTTGTTTCTTAAAATGTTCGTGATCTGGCAGTCCTAAGGAACTATGAAATTGCACGATAAGCAAAAGGAAAGAAGCTAAATCTGCACACATATTAAGATATACCTTGACAATTGCTTTTTGACCAAATTTGTAATATGAACTTGCTTTCTTGTCATTTTTGTAACTTTCTGGGTTTGCATGTGGCAAAAAAAAATTCTGGGTCCCCTTAGATTCCACATAGTCTGATGCCTTTGAAGCAAGTCCATCCTATAGGGCATGAACTGTCATAAACCCAGTGACAATTGACAACCTAGATGGGGCCAGGCTACGTCACTGAGCATCTCAATTTTCACCAACACATGGCAGCAGAGCTCACCTTGACTCCCAGGGCTTCTCCAGAGATGACAGCAACTGTCACACCATCCTTACTGGGTTTAGGAATTTCTTTACTTTTCAGTTCCTGGTACTGAGGCTCCACCATCTTCTCTGAGCTCCTCAAATTAACCCACAGTTGTAATCCATGGGCTGGCTCCTCTGAGCATGGCATCTCAGCGTGAAGAATGCCGCGGCCTGCAGTCATCCACTGTGAACACCAGACCAGAAGAGGGAAATATAACCCAGACTCCAACAAGTCTGCAGGTGGGACCATTATGACATGGTAACTAGAAAGGTAATTTAGAAGTGCTTTTTCACAGTTCTGGGCACCATGAGGAATAAGAAAACAACAATAACAACTGTTTGAATCCTTTCTAGTTTTTCTAATGTATCCCATGCTTCCCGTTTGAAATCAAAGCATCATGTCTCAAACTCACACAAATGGAAGGAGCCTGTGTTGGGTATCCCTGAGTCTTTAACTGAGCACTGAGATGAGGAGATGCAGGCAGACAGTATATCGGGGAATGCTCTTGGGAGCATCTTAAGAAGAAGAACAAAAAAAGCATGACTGGGTAAGTAGAAAAGCCAGCCAGCAATGCAGTTACAACAAAGGCCTTAGCCAATCCAACAGGGAGGTCTGGAGTTGGACAGACCTTCAGAATTGTCCCACATTAAGGCAAGGTAGCCCGGCTTTTTTATCCCCACATCAGCAAACCAGTGACTGTGCACCACCCCCCAGTAGGGAGCACAACCTTGTAAGAGACAGTCCCTGCTGCAGAGGTCAGAGCCCAGGGTAGGATGCAGCTGTGAGCCGTCAGCAGTTGATACTCGCAGCAGGTGGAGGAGGGACAAAGTGCAAGGGCCTAAAGATACATGTGCAGGCCCACGATGTCCACCACACTGTAGGTGAGTGACTTGAGTCTCTGCTTGCTCAATTCTGGCACAGGGACCCTCACTACTGGGAGAAAACAGTCATTGCCCCCACTGCTGTAGAGATTCTTAAAGCATTCGTTTATTTCCTTATTAAGAGTATGTTAGGGATGAAGAGATGAAACATGATAGATTTCCTGCCTGTCTTAGCTTGACTTCTCCCACAGAAGACCCTGAGATAAAAAATTCAGTGCAGGTCATTTATTTGGAAAGTGGTGCAGAAAGCGCAAGTAGGGAAGAGCAGGGAAGCGTGAGCTAGGCAAGGGAGGAAGGCAGGAAGAGTGGGCACCTGCAGATCAGACCCACTGGGATCCACAGACACACTTTAGAATCGCTGCATGGAGGCCAGAGCAGTCACCTCTTCCCTGGGCAGGTTATAACCAGTCATCATATAGACCTTTGTAGGCCGTCTCCACTTTATGTTCTGCTCCACTGAAAGGTTACTGTTCATTTTGTGTTGGGAACCGCCCTGACTGGTATCAGAAGCTGAAACCCCCACCTAGGCTAAGGCTAAGGGAATGCCCTTGGAACCGTAAGCCAGCAAGGAGACAAGGGCTTGTCTCCCTAGCAGGAGCTCTGCTTCTGCTGCTTTATTCATAACTGAACCCCAAAAAGCTTGGTCGGTTAGCCAAAGACGGGTAAGATTCCCCACGGGGGGGGAACGACCTAAGCCAGACACGATCACTTTGGGAGGTCCCCCAAAAGAAGGACTTGGGGGGCTGCAGCAAAAGAGGGTGACGGACCCTCGCTCCTCAGCTTTGACATAGCCTGAGTTCTCATCGTCTGGGAGAAAAAAATCTCCTTATCGCCTCAGTTCCCATGCTAAGCCTGAAACAATGACAGGGTGGTGCAGCTCTGTGCTGAAAGGGCAGATTCCCCGGGTGATCAGGCCTAAGAAAGAACATGTAAATTCCTGTGAAACCTTCTTTGTTTAGAATGCTCTCAGTTGAATGAGAGGGGTCCAAGGAGGAAGTTTGTTCCTCAAAGTCTTACAGCTCTTTGACCCCGACTCAACAGACCAGCAGAGTTCCTTGTTTTCTATGGTTCCTTACTTCCCCCTGATAAGTACTGTACTTTACCTGGATTATTATGCAAAATGAGCCCAATAAAAGCATGTATGGATGGTAAATCGGGGCGCCCCCCATTGGAGGGGTGGCCATTCTGTCCCTACTTCCCCACAGAAACTAGTCTTGTCTCTGTGCATGTGTGTTTGTTTCTCGCGTGTTTTTCGGCGAGCCATCCACAGCGTTCCATGGTCACTGCTGGCCGGTGACCCACGCGCAACAATTTTGGGCTACAACCGTCCTTTTGCTTTTCTGCCTTCAAATTCCATGTACATTGAAACACCATGACTCAAACATTTTGAGTCATCGATCTGCCAAGTATGTAAATGATCCCAGAAAATAACTGACACAGAGTTCAGACTTACAAAACTGGCAAAGATGACCCAAGCATTTCCTGGAGATTTTTAAATCTATTACATCTCAGACAAGAGTAGGATGGTGGCAGAGGTTTGGACAATTGTCTTAAGTTACAACACCTAGCCCTGCAAGCCAGCTGGAAGGTAAGTAGTAAATTGTCTCACATACAGTAGAAAGGTCTACAAAAATGAGGACTGAATATTGCAATCGGGACATCAGAGTGGCCATTACCTGAACAGCTCCAGTAAAGGTTTGGGGGATGCTGAGAGGCCAACTCTGAATTCAATGAATGAAGAATGAAATGGAAGATAAAGGAAATTGAGACAGTTACACTTGATTTGTCTTCTGAGAAATGTAAGAGAAACACTAGGTGGGAGCTAAAAGTGATTGAGAGGGTCAAGGAAAGTGTGAGAGAGAAATACAAGAGACCTTTGCAGGTTTCCAGGCTGAGTGGAAGGACCCATAGAAAGGCAAAGGTCAAAGATATACGAGACAGAGAGTAAAGTGTGAATGTAGTGGCAGTGGGCAGATGAAGCATGCATACCCAAAGACTATTAAACCATCAGTAATTCCTTGTCCTTGACCATACCTGCAGGTCTCCTGGGTTCAACTGACCAACGTGTCCACAGAAGTCTTCATGCGCCATGCTGCCACCTTCCAGGAGGTAAGATACCTTTGAAAAAACAAGCAGAAGAACAAGTAGGTGTTGGGTAGCTCCAAAGAGTTATTTATTTTTCCCATAGAAAACGTGTTCAGGTAGCCCTGGTTGGGTACTCAGTTGGTTAGGGTGTCATCCCAATACACCAAGGTGTGGAATCGATCCCCAGTCAGGGCACGTATGGGAGACAACCAATTGATGTTTCTCTCCCACATCGATGTTTGTCTTTTTCTATCTTTCCTTCCTTTTCTCTCTCTAAAACCAATCAATTTTAAAAAATTTAAAAAAGAAGTGGGAATGGCAAGAGATAAGCTTAGAGGAAACAGGAAGGGGCCAAGAAATAAAACCAATCATAGCGCTATTCAAGATACAGCACAGCCATAACCTTGGCCACCCATGGCCTTGTCCTGATCTATATCATGTGGCTCCTGCCACATCAGCCACAGTTGATTAAACCAGGGCAGGATCTCCTACAAAGTATTAGGGAAAACCTCTGCTGCCATTTTTTGGCATTTCCTATTCCAAGGAAGGTACTCCATTAACATCAACACTCCTAGGCTCTTGCTGCACTTCACCACCCCTGGAAGGGAACAATTTAATCTGATTGGTGGACACGGAAGCAGAAACGGCTTTCACAGCTCAAGCCCTGCCCCTCTCCTTCCTTTTGGGGAATCAGTCTGCCCACAGAAAGCAAATGTTCTCTTTTGTTCTTTGCCTCTGTGAGGAGAGCCGGCCCCCATGGTGATGATGGCCTGCAGGGTCCAGCAGAGCCTGTGATCTCTGAATAAAGTCTGTCTAAGTTTTAGGTGCAGTATTCAGAAGCCCAGCAGCCTGCAGATATAAGCTACATTCTCCAATCTCAGCTTTATCAGAAATAAAGGTATACATATTCTTGTCTGCCATCTTTCTTCCTCTTTTGTCTTCTCAAGTGGCTGAGAATCCAGGCTGGAAAAACAGGTATTATTTATTATGCCTCCTCATACCTGAAACTAAGGGCAATGAAAGATGTGATATCGTCATACTATTGATAGCCTTTATTGTACACTTATAATAAACCCACGTCTTCTTCAGCTAACTACTGAGTGCCGGTTCCTGAAATGAAATATTTGTAGAACACTTGCTACAGCGCAAATCAAGGCTAACTGATATGAGGACTCTCCACGTGCTCTCTGCATCCTGCAGAGCAAGGTCATTGAAATATGCTACATAAAGAATGGACTCTGCAGCAACTTTTATCCCAGCAGGTGACAAGCAGATGGCTACAGAAATGGGAGGTTCTAGGTCAATGTGCCAACTTCACTGGGCTAGAGGAAGCCCAGAGAGCTGGCAAAACCTTATTTCTGGGTGCATCTGTGAAGGTGTTTCTGGAAGAGACTAGCATTTGAATCCATAGACTAAAGAACATCTTCACCAGTGATGGGGGGCATCATCCAATCTCTTGAGGATCCAAACAGAGCAAAAAGGTGAAGGAAAAATGAATTCTTGCTCTCTGTTCTTTAGATAAAACCACTATCTTCTCCTGACCGCCGATCAGAGCTCTGACAGTCACCCTTCAGACTCTGAAACGTATACCCTAGTTCTCAGGCCTTGGGCCTGGAACTGATTTATACCACCGGCTCTCCTGGTTCTCCAGCTTGTAGACGCCAGATCATGACACTTCTCCACCTCTGTAACCATGTGAACCAATCCCTATAATAAACTCTTTATATTTATCTCTATATATTCCACTGATTCTGTTTTCTGGAGAACCCTGACAAGATTGTAAGTCTAAAACCCCCACCTTGGAAGTTGGTATTGTAATGACAACAGTGCAACCTTGGCTTGGAAACAGAAGAGATCCATTTGTGTGGGAAATGAATACATGACGACAGCCATTTCAAATCAGTGGGGCTTTGCCCCACTGCATTTTCCAACAAACAGTATGGGAACAATTGACTGAGCATAGAAAAAAAGAGAGTAAGCTTCCACTCTACACAGAAACATGTACCAAATGGATGAAGGATTTAGTATGTTTTTTATTTTGTAAAAGTTAAATATTTATTCCATGTCTTTTTTCCTTTTTATTGATTTTATTGGGGTGACATTGGTTAACAAAATTATATAGGTTTCAGGTGTACAATTCTATAATCCATCATCTGTATTTGTAGTGTGTATTCATTACTCCAAGTCGAGTCTCCTTCCATCACCATTTATCCCCCCTTTACCCCCTTCTGTCTCCCCTGCCCCCTTTCCCTCTGGTAGTGGCCACATTGTTGTCTGTGTCTATGAGATTTTCTTTTGCCTAATCCCTTCAAAAATACACTTCTAGGACTTAAATCTAAGGAGACAAAACTATAAAATATCTGTACAAATCTATCTTTGCAATGTTCATTATAATAGCCAAAAGACAGGAACAATCTGGATGATGGGTTAATAGAATACATTTAGCTAAACAATAGTATAGCTATATAAGGGAATATTATGCAACTATTAAAAGTAATGTAAATCTCTAGTTACTGACACAGAAAAATGACATTATTTAATCAAAAAAGCAGGTTACAGAACAGTAATTTTATTTAAAGATATCATATACAATGATCCATTTAAATGGATTCATTTAAATATTTAAATTAGATCCAGTTATGTCAGGGTAGGCATGGAGGTGCTGTTACTGAACTAAAGGGGTTCATATGCCTGTGCATATTAAAACCCAATCAAAACCCAACAGGAGTTTGCAGCAAAGAAAGTAAAGGTTTATTTAAGCAAATGGTTCCAAGTCGGGAGGCACAGGTGAGGTGTTATGTAAGACCTGTCTCCTCCTGGCTTCTAGGGGATGGATTATATAGGGAAAAATCATTACTCATGGTGACTGGGGGAGTTAGGGTCGTGGTTGGTCTCTACTGATTGGCTGGTGCTAGGGTAAGAGGAGCTGGTCATTGCACCTGGTCCTCATGCCAGCCATGGGGCTGCCCTATCTGGTTTCACAAAGGTGTGGTCCATGGGGATGTTGTGCTTTTCTGGGCATGGAGCTGAAACACAACTCAGGCTTACAGGTTATCTTTGGTTTGACAAAAACTCAGTCTCTGAGGAGGCTTTGCTCCTAAGACTGTTTGATCAGAGCCTTATTGTCCTGATGGCTTAGTAATTAGGGGAGTGGATGTGCAAGGGAGAAGGAGGCAGGTGAGTCAGGGAGCTCCTAGGCTGGACAAGGTCAGTTTGAATCAAAAGGACAGAAGGGAGAAAAGCCAGATTAAAGAAATGAAGTTTCTACATGGTTATAGTGGCTGGATGGACACAGCAAAATGTGGACTGTGGTCATCTCCAGATGGTAGAATTACAGCTATGTGTTGCTACATTCTTTCCACTTGAGTGACAGTTTGGGTCTTGTGAAATGAATATTTTACATTTTTACAACAAAAACAACTTATTTATTTTGGAAAAGTATAAAGATGCTGCTCCTAATTAGTGAATGAAAATAAGTGGTGTTCCTTGTTTCAGTGAACTATGGATGGGCAGGAAGGCAGTGTGACATCAGGGGAAACGCTAAGAATCAGAAGAATAATTCCAGATTACGTGTGAGGACAATATAGCTAGTTCTGTCCTGACTAGTGTCTCAGTGGGTTGCGGATCGTTCTGCAAAGGGAAAGGTTGCTGGTTCAATTCCCAGTTGGGGCACATGCCTGGGTTTTGAATTTGGTCCACAGTCAGGGTGTGTGCAAGAGGCAGCTGACGAATGTTTCTCTAACATTGATGTTTCTCTACCTCTCTTTCTCCCTCCATTCCCCTCTCTCTAAATAGAAAGAAAGAGAGAGAGAGAGAGAGAGAGAGAGAGAGAGAGAGAGAAAGGAAGGGAAGGAAGGGAAGGAAGGGAAGGAAGGGAAGAAAGAAAGAAAGAAAGAAAGAAAGAAAGAAAGAAAGAAAGAAAGAAAGAAAGAAGGAAGGACGTATGGAAGGAAGGAAGGAAGAAGGAAGGAAGGAAGGAAGGAAAGAAAGAAAGAAAGAAAGAAAGAAAGAAAGAAAGAAAGAAAGAAAGAAAGAAAGAAAGAAAGAAAGAAAGAAAGAAAGAAAGAAAGAAAGAAAGAAAGGCTTTTTAAAACTATAACTAGCTCTGACTTGTATTTGTTACTAACTGGAAAAAACCTAGAATTGTTACGGAGAGCACTCACGCCAAAATATGAATTAAGCACTTAGGACCCCACACAAAGCTTAAACATTATGAATTTCAAAGCAGCAGCCCAACTTCCAGCAGCAGTGTCTAGAATTGCTTTCCTTTTTTGTGTTATGCATGCATTCTTAATTAAAATAACTGTGTAATAAATTTTCACTCTGCAATTTTCATTCTGCTTGGGCTGAAGCTCTTCAGGTTCTCCAAGGAGCCTCTTTCAAATCATATTCTTTCCATCCCCAATGATTGTTCAATTACCCAAGCCTAAGGGCTTTCCAGTTGTCAATCATCTCAAAACATGCAACGCAACTTTAAAAGAAATCTGTGGTGAGCACGACTCATTTAAAGATGAAAATTTATGCAGACATTAAGAAAGGTTTTCTGTTGTTGTTTTGCAAATTTTATTTTAGAGAGCAATTCCAACACTGTTTCTAAAAGATTGAGAAGACAATTATTCCCCCTTTTCCTCTAATTTAGGAGTGGGGATTTCCTCTTTTCTGTGGTAATACAAAGTAAACTTCAGTTCTCCTGTCCTAAATACTATGAAATCGGAATTAGAGAAGTCTGGACAGTGAAGACTGTAATGCCTACATCCTGCTACTTACAGCAAAAACCATACTTTCAGCCTTTGGGGGGAAATCAGAAACCAAAGAAATGACTGATTCTTATTATCTATCTTTTATTTTCTTTATTTTTGCTAAGTATTATAAATGCTACACCGAAACCTTAAGTCTAAGTTAATGCTTGCAAAGAATTGTTTAAAACTCCAGCGACACTTTGTGAGTTGACAAAATCCAGATGATTTTTTAGGACATTACATAATTGCAAACACCTGGAGAATTGCCACGGGCGGTTGATAGATCTGGGAGTGATATGTTTAAACTCAAGAGTTGCATGTGTCTAATTAAGTAAGAAATGTGTAATCTGAAACAGGTGTTTTCTTAAAGGACTTGCCATGCTTCCTGGTCCTGCTCGCCCTTGCCTCCTTCTAGTCCTAAACTTTCCATGGGTCTTTACTAAATACTTTTACTTCCTTGTCAATTCTTATTTCTTGTTGTATTTTTCGTGTTCATATTTGGAAGGAGAAGGATGCAAACCCATAAGAATAATAAAAGTGTCACTTGCAATGTGAAATTTAAAAAAGGTATACCTCTACGAGCTTTAAATTAATTCTGAAATATTATGGCACATGATATAATACAGCTTACTGGTTTTTTTGCAAGACTTATGCTTTAAAGCAAAAAGTCTAGTTATAGATAAAACTATGTTTCTTTTCATTTCTATTTGCCCTAAAATGGGGGCTTTTTTTTCCTCTTGGTAGCTGAGAAGGAAAAAGAGAAAAAAAAACAAAAACACAAGTTGAGGTCATGGCTGATGAAAAAGGTCAGCAAGGAATGGCTTGCATAATGGAAGCAGCTAACTGGGCTTTAAGGACAGAAATGCAATGTTTGAATCCATACAATTAAGGACCCAAGTTTTTGTACAAAAGAATGTTTTCATTACTTGAACAATCACTTAGAAACCTGAAAAATCACCCCACTGAATTTGCTCATCCAGTCCCAGCCCTACATAACACCTTTACATATGACAAAAGGTGGTTTCAACAAAAAAGGAAAACATAACCAACATGGGTTAGGTATTCAGCCAATGTATGAATCTAAATATTTTAAAGCTCTAATGGGTCCTGCCTTGACATTTCCTGCCCCAACCCTGTAGCAGCATTGATGCTTCAGGGACTCCCACCACACTGCCCCCTGCTGGTATGGCCCTGCTGTGGGGAAACACGGAGGCTTTGGGGCCCTGGGTGGAACCTCAGTTTTGCCATTTACCAGGTATCAGATGTGGGACAAAGTTCTTTAACTTCTAGGAGGCTCCGTTTCTTCATGTAACAACATGAACCCAGGAAATGAGCTCACCTAGCGTTGGGTAATGTTTGCAAAGCACCTGGCACATAACAAGAGTTTGGTAAGTTCTAGAATTAGGACATCTACCACACTTCTGGGGGTGGAGATCCCATTCTTGGAATGTACTTACCCTGATATTCTCATGGTTTACTCCCTCACTTCATTCAGGCCTCTGTTCAAATGTTACTGCCTAAGACAGACTGCCCCCAACCATCCCTATCGTATTGGTCGACCTATTCTGACTTGCTTCTTCTTCCAAGCATTTTCATAAAGGGACATTCTATGACATAATTATTTGGTTATGCATTTATTATTATCTGTCTCACGTAAGAGAATGTTACATCCCTGAAAGCTATAGCATATAGCTGACATCAAAGATTTGTTGAATGAAGAAATGAATGGACAAATAGATGAATAGGAGCATCTTGTGGTTGCATAGCATTTCAACATTTACAAAGTGTCTGATCCTGGGAATATATTGGTATCTACATGTTATTAATAAAAACATATGGCTTAGTGTAATCAAAGTTACACCATTAATAGTAGCAGAGCAAGGACATAAACTAACATGTTCTATCTCTGAGAATAAAACCATTTCCCATCCTGGCAGTAATGTATGTATTGAGCATAGTGCTTCCCTCCAAGGACAGATCTGATGGGAAGTGCAAGAGCAGCCAGGACTGCCAATTTCGAGGGCTTAAGGCAAACTGGCATCTCTGGTAAAGAAAGAATCCTTGCACTATTGTACACAACCAAAAACTTAGGCCTTATGATTCCAGGGTGAAGTAGAGAAGGAGTTGATGGAGAGACAGGCAGCCACAGGATCCTGAGATGAGTTGATCGGTGGATCCTTTTTTGGTGTGGACACTGGAGAGTTGTACCCAACATCTAAGTTCACAGAAAAGAACAACTGACCACCCTGGCTGGTGTAGCTCAGTGGATTGAGTGCTAGCCTGCGAACCAAAGGGTCACTGGTTCGATTCCCAGTCAGGGGCACACACCTGGGTTGCAGGCCAGGTCCCCAGTAGGGGGCGCGTGAGATGGAACCACACATTGATGTTTATCTCCCTCTTTCTCCCTCCCTTACCCTCTCTCTAAAAATAAATAAAATCTTTCTCCTAAAAAGAAAGCAACAACTAACCAAAAGGCAATTTCACTTCTATATTTTTCTATTGCCCCTATTTTTTACTTTTTTTATTAAGTGTTTGATTCTGCAAATTTCAGAAAATAAACAAATAACCCCATTATCCTAATATTTTGAGTGAAGATAATCAAATTTTAATTTATGATGACCTAAAATCCCAGTGCCAGGCCTGAAGGCAATAGGAACTATTGCCTCTATTTTTAAAAGTCTCCTAAATCTACTAATTTTCCTTTCACTCTGAGTAAAATTTCTGACATGCACATCAGGTTCTATGATGATCATATTCCTGAATCTAACTACTCAGGTGATCTGAATTGCATACCCCCTCAGAAACTTCTAGCTGTTTCTAAAATCCCAGGGCCAGTATTGCCCTTCCTCTTCAAAACCCCACTCAGGATTCAATCTTTTGGGGAGTCTCTTCAGATAAACCACCCCTGGCTCCTCATGTAATCATCAGGCCAGCTTCTTTACTGATATGACCTATATCTTGTAAATCCATAGTCAAGGTGTTCATGTTTATTGTTTTATCTCCCCTGTTATAGTGAAGGAGCATCGAGGGAATGCTTTGCCAACTTCTATGATTACCCAAATTTCCCACATACAAAATGTTGTGTCTGCACGCAGGGGGAAAGTGGGTAGTCAGAAGTGCTTTTTTTTTTTAAAAGATTTTATTTATTTATTTATTTTAGAGAGGGAAGGGAGGGAGAGAGAGAGAGAGAGAGAAACATCAATGTGAGGTTGCTGGGGATTATGGCCTGCAACCCAGGCATGTACCCTGGCTGGGAATCGAACCTGGGACACTTTGGTTCGCAGCCCGCGCTCAATCCACTGAGCTACGCCAGCCAGGGCTTAGAAGTGCTTTTGCTTAAGAGTGCCTTCTGCTGACCCTAGCAATGTGTGCTCACTGTTTTCTACAGTCAGACTGTGCCCATGTGTCCATGTGACAGGATGCCATCTGGTCATCAAAGGACGAGCTGTGCTGTGGTGTACAGGGAGGTTTTTCTGCTCAGCACAGTCTCTAGTTCAAAGCTGTCAAGGCAGACCCTTAATGGATGAAGTGCCCAGAAAATGTTGCATTACACACGTGGCCCCAGGCAGGTTTGGGGCTCTTACAGACAGAAAGAGAGGTTTAAGGGAACCATGTCGAATCCCCTCTTGTTTTAATATCTTATTAAAATTCCATTATAATAATATTTAATTTAACTGAGCAGTTGACACCTTTTGGTTGGCACATTATTATTATTCCCTGATTCGATTCATTACAAGGACTTTAGTTCTCAGGCTTTTAGTGAATGTGTTCATTGTACGTGGTGTTACTGGGCCACAATTATCAGAAATTTGGACTTCAAGAAGTGATACAACATTTTATAATAAGGGGGTCTCTTATAGGGATGCCAATTTTTTTTCTTTCTCTCTTTTTTGGTCTTTCTCTTCTTTTAATAAACTTTAAATGTTGGAATAATTTTAAATCTTTCTTTCTTGTTTTTGCCTTTACAAGGAAAATGTCATCACAAACTCATAAGTGGAAAGTTAGAAATCACCCAAAAAGAACAGAATGATCACCCCTTGCTCACCTTCAGGGAGGTACCAGGGAAACACTACTAAAATATGCAGATAAAAGAAGTGAATACTAGAGAGAAGTATAATTAATCCCAGTGGAAACACAGAAGGTTAATTCTGACGATGAAGAACCTAGAGGAATGGGGGTGGTTCATGGAGGCAGCCGCCCAGCTGGTCCTTAAAAGACTGCAATACTGGGGAAAAGCTGGAGTGGGGTGGGGCAAATTTGGTGTATAGAAGGAAGAAAAGACTTTTTAGGTTGTGATAAAGGGTCATAAGCAATTAAAGCATGATTTTATTCATTATCATGTTATTACTAGATCCCAAATGGTCTCCTTGTGGCTACAAGAAGTTAAATGATTGTCCTTAAATACCCAGGCAGTCAAGCAACCTAATCCATTTAGCAAACGTTCAGAAGACAAGTGACAGTGTTACTTTGCACTGACAGGCAGGAAAATTTGGATCCCTCGACCAAGAACCATGAAAGCGTAGAATCCCACAGTAAGTGAGTAACGGCAAGAAAAGGAGGCATTCGATTTGGGGATCTGCATCACCTGTGGAATGTCATGTCTAATGGTACCAGTGTATCGATGTATCAAGACAATATCAGGTATATGGGAAGGCAATTTTGCTGTAGAAGGAGCAGGAGCCTGGAAGAATGGTCAGGTGTGAGCCTGGGACAGATGGGCCAGCCCAGGCCTGCTGTGTATGGACTGTGTGAGCTTGACAAGTCAGCACTTCTGGGAGCCTCTGTTTCCTCATCTGTGAAATAGGGGCCTAACAATTCCTACCTTTCAGGGTTGTTGGTGAGGCTTAAGATAATGGACAGAAAGCATGCGAATCTTCTCATACAACTGGTAGCTAATGTTATTGCATGTCCTAATTTCCTTCTGGTTTAATCCTATAAGGTCAGGCATTTCATTTTAAGAGTCTATGGATGGGCAATTCCAAAGCAGCTTTGCTAAAAGAGTTAAAGATATGCAAGGAGCTTTTTATCATGTGATGATCTATGTTCATTTATTTTGGACTTATTTGTAGTCTCAGTTGAAAAGAATTACTTTACGTTTGGTGACATAAAGAATGTTTAATGACTGGTTTATAGTCTTTATTACATGCCTCCCTCCAATGTGTCTACTTAAGAACTCTAGGAATGCAGTCTCTCAGACGTGAATGGGTTCTGTTTGTAATCGTTCATCGGGTGGAGCATAATGGGGAAATTTGTTGGGAATTTTTCTGGACTGCTTTCAAAGAATATTTCAATGAAGCTGCTAGTTCCTCATGTAACCTATGTTCACTGACAGGCCAGGGCTTAAGTCTTGGCCACGGAAGCGGCTGTGCATACTGCTGTTCAGCAGCATCGCTGGCCTCCCCTCACTAGATGGCAGTAGCATCCTCCAGTTGGTACAACCAGCAATGTCTCCAGAAATTGCCACAAGCGGGCAAAATCGCCTATAGTTGAGAAGCGCCGACAGAGACAGTCTAAATGTGAACTTTTAAACTAAAGACAGTTCTAATTCAATATGATTGCACTAACTTGGAAGTTTCTGGGATATGAAATATTGGCCATTCGTTCATAAATAAAGATTTCTTTATTTCAAGGCCTTCCCCAGTAATGGCCCAACCTACAGCTTTAGATCCCACTCGCCCCCACATACTCCAATTTGTAAGTCCAAATAAACTACTCACTATTTCTAGTCTATCCCCATACTATGCCCTCCATCTTTCCCCCCACTGTCCAGAGAGTCATACATAACTTATTCCTTAAGGTTTTATTAAACAGCCAATTTTTCCCTGAAACCCTCCCAGACCTTTCTGTTAGAAGCAATAACTTCCCCCTTAGAATACAAAACTTCTTCAACTAGCCCTGGCTGGCGTAGCTCAGTGAATTGAGCGCGGGCTGGGAACCAAGGTGTCCCAGGTTCGATTCCGGGCCAGGGTACATTCCTGGGTTGCAGGCCATAACCCCCAGCAGCGGCACATCTCCCTCCCTCTCTCTCTCTCTCTCTCTCTCTCTCTCTCTCTCTCCCTCCTTCCCTCTCTAAAAATAAATGAATAAAATCTTAAAAAAAACAACTTCTTCAACTAGATGTCTCTTCTCTTGTTCCTTCTTAGTCTAACATTTTCTAACTTGTTCGCAAACTAGAAGCCTTCCACCTCCATGTCTAAATTAACACATGCACACATGCACACACATACCGTTTTCATTTCCATTCAGCCAGGGGGCATACAACAGAGGAGACAGTTGTGCTTTTACATTGAAGCACTCTTTTAAATTTCATTGGAACCTCTGATGGCAAAGGTTCCAATACTTCTAAGAGGAAATACTCACAAATATTTCTTAGAGGAAGCTGCCTCTAGGTCACCCTCCCCATTACTCATTACCATATATTACATAGCTTCTCTAGTTCACTGGGATAGAACACAAACTGGGTCAATTTAATGTGGAGGTAGCAGACCCAGGTCGAACACCTCGGCCAGAGTTCCTGGAGAGCAGGTGTGCATCAGGAGCTTCGCAAGCACAGGACCACTTTTCAAAATCCTCAAATATGGCACAGGAAGATATGGCATTTGAAAATATTAATATTTGAAATAATTAACCAATAGGCTGAGGTCAAAACTCTAAAGGTACAAATAGAGTTAGAGTGAAAATCAACTCTTTCCCACTCTCCCTCATCACCCGGTAACCTTTCCTCGGACGTACATGACCAGTTTCTTGGGTATCCTTTCAGAGATAATTTAGGCACACCCAAGAAGAAGCGTAAGTGGAAATAACCCAAGTGTCTATCACAGATTACTATCTTTCTATGATTGATAGTGTATATCAATAGATGAGTGGATAAACAAAATGTGTTGTCTATACAACGGAACATTATTCAGTCATAAAAAAGAAATGAAGTACTGATACAAACCACAACATGGATGAACCTTGAAGACATTAGGCTCGGTGAAAGAAGCCGGATACAAGAGACGACATATGGTATGCTTCCTTTTATATGAAATGTTCAGAATAGGCAAATCCATGGAGATGGAAATTGTGGCTGCCAGAAGCTGGGGGAAGTGGGAATGGGGAGTGACTGCTAGTGGGGATGGGCTTTCTTCTGGGGGAGATGAAAGTGTTCTGGAATTAGGTGATAGTTGCACGATCTTATAAATATATTAAAAACCAACACATGTTTAAAAGCTTTGTGAATATAAATTTGTATCTGTCATTACATGTTCGTTTTTTCTCTAAGCACCATCTTTTTTCCAATATTGAAACATGACTGTATTAATTTTATTTTCTTTGCATCAATATAGTCTGTGGAAGTAATCATTCACTAAATTAGTCTATCTTCCCACAATAAAATTTATAATAAACCATTTCAAAAAGAATCAAGGTATAGTCTTTTCATACCTTTATATTTTCTTCTTAAACAAATCCTACACTTTGCCAATTCTGTACCTTACCTCTGTCACTTTCCAACTACCATGGAGACTGGTTCTATATTAGCACATAACAAGCTGTGAAATTTTCCCTAATGGCTGTGCAGTACACCTTTGTATGGGCACATATATTAAATCACTAGGTCTCAACTCAGGGTGATTTGGCAGTCCTCTCCCCTGCAGCACACATTTGGCAATGTCTGGAGACAACTACGGTTGTTATAACTGGAGGTCGGGGGTGCTTCTGGCATCTAGTGGGGAGGGGGCAGGGATGCTGCTAAACATCCTAGGACATCCCCCCCCCCAAAAGCAAAGAATTATCCACTCAAAATGTCAAAAGTGGCCAAGGTTGACAAACCTTGATTTAAACAGGCCATGATTAATAAAAATTTAAATTATTTGCAACATTTCTTTTTTATATACATTTTAAAAGATTTTATTTCTTTATTTTTAGAGAGAGGGGAAGGGAGGGAGAAAGAGAGGTAGAGAAGTATCAATGTATGGCTGTCTCTTGCACGCCCCATACTGGGAACCTGGCCCACAACCCAGGCATGTGCCCTGACTGGGAATCGAACTGGCGACCCTTTGGTTCACAGGCCAGTGCTCAATCCACTAAGCCACACCAGCCAGGGCTATTTACAATATTTCTTTTATAAATAACTGTGTATAATATCCCATCCTCCAGATAGATGATAATTTTCCTATGTACAGTTTCCAGGTATATACTCATTCTCCTATTATTCTAGACACTTACTTTGTTCCTTCTTTTTTGACTTTGTAAAATTGCACTGGGATAAAAATTTGTATAATAAGCCTCTGTTCTTATGTTGAAGTTTTTCCAGGAATTACTAGATTCCTGGAAGTAGGATTACTGGGTTAAAGGGGAATGACTTCCCCCCTGAAATTATATAATGTTCTTAATTGTCATGGTAAAAGGGATGTTCCCATTATATCTGGTAGTTGCTTTTATTCTGAAAGTGAGTGATTTTCACATATTTTATATCCAGGTCTTGGTTGATAGTCTTAGCATGGTGGTGCCAAGGGACATGTTAGAAATGAGGGTGGGTTTAGCTTCCTTCCTATAATCTATTAGCTTTACCCCTCAAACATGCCAAATAAATATATAAGCTAAAAATCCATGCACAGGCATTGTCACTGTAACTTCAGGACAAGTCCTGTGTCCTTGGTCCTTCTCCAGTCACATTGCCCCCAAAGTTGGATGCAGCCACTGTGGGGTTTCCTTTTATTAGTATGTTACCCACAACAAAATATTCTTCCTCCTCCTTTACAATAACTATAACTCTTATTACTAGCTTTGAAGCTTCCAGAACCATAGTAAGTCATAATGGTGCTGGTAGACATTCTTGCCTTTTTTTCCTCACATCATGTCTAATATCTCAGTGTTTGCTACGACATAGGATGTTCATTGAACAACACAGCCTTTATGATGATGAGAATGTCTCCTTCTCTCCTAATTTTCCTATTTTTCTCCCCCCTCCAAAATGGATTTTAACTTAATCAAGCTCCTCCCACCTCAAGCCTTGATTCAATAAGGGTATGGTTAGGTTTTGAAGGCGCATAGCAAGCTGCGAAAAGCAGGCTGTGTGGGAGACAGGAGGTTTAAATCCAGGGTGAGTTTTCACATGAGTCACCAGGACCCTCTCCTTCCTTTCCAGGATATTGTTCAGTCATTGCCTGCAAATGCTGCTGGCTGCCAAGCAGTGAATGCTAGTGTGGCTGTTCTGATGGGCATGCCCTTTGAAACAAGGAAGGCTTGTTCTCCTGATCAAAGAACCAGCTGAGGCTTGTACTGAAGAACTTTTAAAACATTTCTAAGCCCAAATGAGAACATAATTGACAAAATGATTCCAAAATGTCCCTGACAAGCAGGCATGACTGTTTATGCCTAACAGTTCTTAAATTTAACTAGGCAGGAGTGACAAACCATCCTGGTTTCCCAGGAATGAAGGGGTCCAAGGCACACAGGATGTTCAGTGTTAAAATCTGTAAAATGACGATGCTATAATTTGAAGGATGATCTGGAAAGGCACGAAATATATTTTTTTTTAGAGCAGGTGAAGGGTTCACCAACAGTGTGTGAACTTGACTGTTTTTTCAAGCTAAACTAAACCTTGGCAGGGTGTGGATTGAAAAGGGAAGAGTATTGCCCATTTTTCAGACAGTTCTTTGTTTCTGATCATTTACAGTTGCCCTAAACAAATCAAGATATCAGAAAAAAAGATATCAGGCCTCACCAGAAATAGGTCACTGGAAAATTATTCCACCCTTTACCACTCGGGGCTTTGGGAAAGAATGCTCCCTAGAGTCCAAATCCCTGGCAGGAAATTCTCAACAAATTTCGCCCTTTGTCTGTGGCCACCAGCTGTGCCTCCTTCTCCAGGGCATTCCTTTTGTCTCAATTTTTAAACGCGATTTTCCACAGAAAATATGCCACTAGCCAAACCAAAGGGTTAAGTATTAAAAATAATAATAATTGGCCATTAACGCAGTAAAATCAGGTTTTCACTGTTATATCATAAAATTTTAATATTTCTGGTTTGCAAGGCCATCTAGCTGAAGACTCCTCAAATGTTAATGCACATTATCGATCACTCAAGGATGTTGTTAAAATGCAGGTTCTGGTTCAACAGATCTCAGGAGGAGTCTGAGGTTCCAGGTGGGACCACTTCAGATATATGAATCACACTTGAGGTAATAAGAATTTTGTAAAAACCTCTATGTTCATAGCAGTGTTATTTACAATAGCCAAGTGCTGAAAGCAGCCTAAGTGCCCATCGGTAAATAAGTGGATCAAAAAACTGTGGTATATTTACACAGTGGAATACTACGCAGCAGAAAGAACTCCTACCCTTCATAACAGCACAGATGGAAATGGAAAACATTATGCTAAGTAAAATAAGCCAGTTGATGAAAGACAAACACCACATGATCACATGATCTCACCTATAAGTGGAACCTAATCAACAAAAACAAACTAATGAGCACAATAGAACCACAGTCATGGAAACACGGAAGAGTCTGACAGCAAACAGAGGGGAGAGAGGAGGGGGATAAGGGTGGAAAGAAAGGGAAAGGACTGGTCAAAGACCATGTATGAATGCCCCATGGACATGGACAACAGGGTGGGGACTGATTATGGGAGTGGTGGGGTGGGCTGGGCGGAGGAGGACAAAGGGGAAAAATTGGGACAACTGTAACAGAATAACAATAAAATATTTAAAAGTTTTTTTAAAAATGTGAGCACGCACTCAAAATGATAGGGAACTCGAGAGTTGGAAAATATTACTTTAAGGTAAATAGGTATAAGCCTAGTAAGTAATGCATATGTTAAAGCTATTGTTTCAGAAAGTGCACATAAGCCCACCCTGGCTCGCAGGAGAGACAGCTGACCTTCTGGGGCACTGCTCAAGATTACCGCCTGTGGAACAAGGGGAGGCATCAGGGCCTCTGTGTTCCAGAGGGAGACAGACACTCCCCACCCCTGGGAACAGCTAACTGCCTAGGGTGAGAATAGAGAATACTGCTGGGTTTTGTTTTTAATCTAATTTTCCCTGAATTTCAAAACCCCTCACTACACTTTGTGCTTTGTTGTCAAAAGGCTGGCTTGGAAGATAACGTAAGATGGTTTGTTAGGGTGTGAACCCACCGTCTTCTCAGATGGTCAGCCATCTGAATGAAGCACCCATAAAGACTCAACCCCTGTCTCAGCTTATTGGGTTTGGTATCTAACAGGCAGCATAAATGATGGTTCTTTTCCAGTTTCAAAAATATGTATATTTATTTATATTTTATATTCAAGTGTTAGTCCCGACCAATATCATTTTTATTTTTAAAAAATTCTTGTGGTCTCGTTTGTTTTTATTTCAGCACAGCACGGACGCATCTAGCACACAAGCATTTTGAGGATCCCTGAATCTGGTAACGTGCCCGTTATGTTAACATTCAGTGCATGCTTGTATTTCCCCAGAAATAAGAAAATCACTTCAACTGACAGAGGCTGTTCTGCCTCTGCACAACGAACTGTTATAAAGTTCTCCCATCTTTTGGTTTGATTCTAGTTTTTTTAATGTATTTGTAGGTTTAGTTTTTCACATTTTTTATTGTTGTTCAAGCGCAGCTGTCTCCATTCCCCCTCACCACTGCCCCCCACCCCAGCCATCCCCACGTCCCACCCTTGATCCCACCCCTCTTTGGCTTTGTCCATGTGTCCTTTGTACCTGTCCCTGACAACCATAATATCTTTAATTTTCTTCCTGGCCAGTCATGTTAAGGCTGATCCTTTCAGGGGAAAATACTATGCTGTGCTATTAAAAAAAAAAAAAAAGGCTGAGACAAGCATTAATTCTGTTCACAGGCATAAGGAACATAAACTTTGAAAAGTATTTGAAATATCTACCTAGAAAATGTCTTCTTTTGTCATTTCATTTCTCTATTCATATTTTGTAGCAAGAAGATATGAAGAGAAATAAGATCTTAAGAGAAATAAGCTAAAAAATAAATTTGGGGCTCATTTACTTAGCATATTTGTACATGCATTTTTTTGCCATCCTTAGAATATGTTTTGCATCCAAAGGTTTACCTTCAGGGGTATGCAAAACAAGCCTAATCCCTCTTAACACTATTGCAACTCCTATCACTGAAAAGGCCTAATTTTCTTAATATAAAAAGAGCTTCTATAAAATAATAAGAATACCAGCAACCCAAAGGGGAAAAATGGGGCAATATAAATACATATGGTGAAAAAAATGTTTAAAATTAAAAAGTTAATCAACTTCATTCAGATAAGAGAAATGCAAATTTAAACTATGAGGAGGCATTACTTTTCACTTGTTAAAACAGCAAAGATAAAGAGAAGCTGGGTGTATTGTGTTGGTGATGCTGAGGGAAAACAGGTGCCCTCATATATCGCTACAATAATGTCAATTGATATTACCTTCATGGGAGATGTTCAATGAAGCCAGTAGAGGTTAGCTTTTTGAAGCATAATGGGAAAATGCTAAGAGTATAACGTTAGGTTAAAAAAAGACACAAAACCTAGCATTTGGGAACCACCCTGACTGGTATCAGAAGCTGAAACCCCCACCTAGCCTAAGGCTAAGGGAACGCCCTTGGAACCCTAAGCCAGCAAGGAGACAAAAGGGCGGATTCCCCGGGTGATCAGGCCTAAGAAAGAACATGTAAATTCCTGTGAAACCTTCTTTGTTTAGAATGCTCTCAGCTGAATGAGAGGGGTCCAAGGAGGAAGTTAGTTTGTTCTCAAAGCCTTACAGCTCTTTGACCCCGACTCAAAATAGGCCGGCAGAGTTCCTTGTTTTCTTTGATTCCTTACTTCCCCCTAATGAGTACTGTACTTTACCTGAATTATTATGCAAAATGAGCCCAATAAAAGCAGGAATGGAAGGTAAATCGGCACTCCCCACTAGGGGGGGTGGCCATTTCATCCCTACTTCCCCACAGAAACTAGTTTGTCTCTGTGCATGTTTTTTTCTCGCGTGTTTTTCGACGAGCCATCCACAGTGTTCCGTGGTCACTGCTGGCTGGTGACCCACGCGCATCATAGCATGATATCAGAAAAAAGGTACTAGAAGAAAATATATCACAACAATAATAATACCTATTTCTGGATGGTAAGATAACTGAAGAAGTGATTCTAACTTTGTTCTTTATACTAATTAGCATTTTCAAAATTTATAACAAGCCTGTAAAAACTGCTCCATGGATGTAGACAGCAAGAACAAAGTGGACTTTTTGAACACTTTGGACAATTCACTATGGAGTCCCTGTCAGCCATGAACAACAGTTATGTCCAGTGCTCTGTCAAGACTGAAGTAATGGAGTGTAATAGGAATGCCCTTAGGAGGCGCCAGAATGCTCAAAACCACAAGTCTAACACCTGAATAAGGACTCCATCTGGACACCTATATGTGTGGGACCTCCACCTCTGGTGGGCTATAAGTCAGAGCTCCGACCACCCAACGCTCGAGCCTGGCTGTACTATGGGTCATGCTCAGAGCCCCACTGGACTTCCACTCCACCGGGTGTGTGCCACCACTGGAGCTGCCTGGCTTGGGACTGATGCCCACCTCTCCACCTGCAGATGCCAGCAGTGACCGGGACTTCATGCCGGACGCTCGCTCTGCTCACTTCCATCACATAAGCTCCCCCTGCATGTGACTCTACCGGCTTACTGGGGAGGCTTTTAAAGTTCATATTAGACAGAGCTGACTCCTTGGCTTACCTACAATTCTGGGGAAAACTGATACAGTTGATTCTAGTTATTCCCGAGGCTATGTTCTATGAAGGTGCCATGATCATGGAATTAACAAACATTGAACCACTGCTTCTGGAGAAATACTGGGTTGTGATCCTGCGAGCTTCTGGCCACATTTCCATCAACCAACCAATACATAACCTTGTTTTATATTTGTTTCTGTTTAAAGACATGCTATTTAATACATATTGCCGATTAATTAACATTGAACTTATAGCCAACAGCACTATAACTCATGCCTGAAAGAAACTTATCTATCACACATATTTTCTGTAAAAGGCACATCACAGATCGTTTGCACTCAGGGACACTAGATAGCATTTCACTTGGGGGCCATTTTCAACAGTGAAATCGCCAACCAAAAGCAATGACATGAGAAAAACATGACACTAAATAGGCCTCCAGGAGGACACTTGTTTACAGTATAAGAGCTGAAACACAGGCAGAGGGTCACCTTATTCATCCTCAGCTGGGAATGTGTACCATGGGCCAGTCTGTGCATGCCCATGAATCAAATCCCAAAATTGATTTTGAGACTACAAATAAATTTAGTGAGTAGATGATTCACGAATACAGAATCCACAAAGCAATGAAGGTTGTCTACAATTATGATTATAGTTTTTTGTGGTTTTTTAAAGATTTTATTTATTTATTTTTAGAGAGGGAAGGGAGGGAGACAGAGAGAGAGAAACATCAATATGTGGTTGCTGGGGGTTATGGCCTGCAACCCAGGCATGTACCCTGGCTGGGAATCAAACCTGGGACACTTTGGTTCCCAGCCCGCACTCAATCCACTGAGCTACGCCAGTCAGGGCTTATGATTATAGTTTTAAGGAAGATTCTTACTCAACAGAAAAGAGTCAAATATTAATATTCTACAGCTGACCTCCTTCAGCGTAGTTTAAAGTTGAGTACAATTTATAACAGTTCCCCATTCCATAATGGAGGCAAGGTATTTCATCATTCCTTTTACATGTTCATCGTCTTCAGCAAAAGCCATCTATTTTTATTATCCTATTAATTTCAGCCAGTAGGTACTGAGTATCTCCAACTGGAAAACATGGAGATGTGTGGGATTACCTCGACTAAAGCAATTTACAGTCCTCTTGGGCGTGGCCAGTGGAGGTGGTGATGGAGGCAATTCCCAACTCTAATTCAAGACGGACAGAATAGCGTTGAGGCCACTACAGAGCTCTAATGCTCTCATGTGCGTGCCTGGTAAAAACATAATGCTAAGGGGACCAAATGAAAGAGTAAGTGCATCCTCTTGGGATTGTCTGGAAAACTTGATGGCGAATGGCTAAGTGACAAAGGGAGCCTGCTATTTTGATCATTCATACTATTTCCAGAAGCTTCTTGGTTCATTTCACCTTTACCCTGCAATGGTGAACTCTTTACCAATCTATCTTTTGCTTCCTTAACTAGACCATCCTGGAGGCAAACAGGGGTCAGGCCTCATTTTTTGTTAGCCTCCCTCCCTCTGCCTTCTCCTCTCACTCCCCAATACACAAACATACACACCCTAACATACAAAAGATTGCCCAACACCAATGCTTGCATGTCCCTAGCTTTCAATAAATATTTACCCCTTCAATAAATGGCTTGATAAATACACAAAACCTTTAATAATCCTTGGTGTGTTTCCAAAACTACAGATTTTTTCAGAGAACAGATGACCAAACTCTGTAACTACAAATTAACTATCCCTGTATTTTCCCAGAATATATGTATGTGTGGGGAACAGGAATCTTTGAAAGTGCCACAATATTATGCTACAAACTTTTATTTCTGAATCTAAAATTGAAAACAAATGTCCAACAGGATCTCTGTAAGTTTTACAGCTAAATTTGTAAATGTATATGTATTGACACATCCTTATCCTAATTTTTAGGCTATGTCCTATTTCAACCCCCTTGATTATATACAATTCCTTACAACTGAGTTTAAATACTCATAGTGCTCTTAGATTGTCTTTTGGGTTTAAAATATTATAGTACATGTGGTTAAACATTTCTGAATATTCTTGCACAGAAACAAATTTCAATATAAAATTATTTTAATCACATCTTAGTTTCTTCTATCACTAATAAATTTTAATTATATAAATATTTTAAGAAGTTAATTCTTACTCTTTATTAACTGCTCAAATAGGAATGTCTCCAGTGGCACAAATTCAAAGAATATTAAGAACAGTAAATATTTCCATTTGAGTATACTTTATACAAAGTAGATATTATAATTCTGTAGTAGCTAGTCAATAGCCAAGAACTTATAAATTAATTTTTGTCTATTATTCATTGCTTCTAAAGTTGAATTTTCCATTAGAAATGATTATTAAATTTAAGAACAGAGGTAAGTTATAAAATATACACTTTTGCAGTCAAATTATTTTACTTACTGTTTCAAAACCTCGATGTGGGTGATCAGGAAATCCGCCTGGTCTACCACCTTTAAATTCATCAAACAGTAAAAATGGATCCAGATTTTTTAACTGAAATAAAAATAAAATTCAGCAGATTAGGCATGCTTTTTAAGCCACACTAAGAGCTACATTCATGAACAGATCTAGCAAAACTCATTGAAAACTACATAGCCAGTGAGCAACGTTTTGTAATGGAAGCTGCTTTCAGGAAGGAACTCCTCTCTCTCCCTCTCTCCCTCTCTCTCTCTCTCTCTCTCTCTCTCTCTCTCTCTCTCTCTCTCTCTCTCTCATTCACTGATTAGGTCTGAATTAACATTTATGAGGACTACCAACAGTGGACAGACACCTCAAGATCATCTCAAGTCTAAATAGTTAAGCACAAACGAGATATAGTCTGTATCCCAAACAGACTCATAATCTCACAGGGGGACAAGACTAGAATGTCAATGATTGCACTGTGGTGATAAATACTCTGGGGGAAGACAGATGAGAGTAGGGTAGGATCAGGGAGGGTGTCACTTAGGCTGGGTCTTAAAGTACATGTAGGAGTTAATCAAGTAGAAAGGGAAGAAGGAAGACTATTCCAAGAAAAAGAGCAGAGACAGAGCTTGGTAACCTTGAAGAACTGCAAGGAAACGACTCTATTGAGGCAAAAGATGCACATGGAATTATGATAAGAGATGGGCTGAGAAGACAGGTCACACCTTAAGTTTGGGTTTCATCTTGAAGATGATGGATTTTAATGAGACATTTAGATGATCAGATTTAGAAAGATCACTCTAGCACACATGTGGAAGATGCTTTGGAAAAGGAAGAGAGAGACAGACTATTTAGAAAGTCACTTCAATAATCCAAACAAGGACAAAGGCCAGGCCTAAGGCAATGGCAGTGGTGATAGAGATGGGGTGGGGGGGGAAGCATTAGACGACTCCCAGACTTAGAGCTACAGTGCCTGGGGGGATGGCAGGGCCATCCAGCAGCACAAGGAATATAACAGAAGCAGCCTTGGTGACTTCATTTTAATTCACATTGAGTTTGAGATATCTACATAAGTGTCACCTATATAAATGGATCTTTAGATATTTAGTGTCCAGTGTATTGTGCAAAAGCTAGAAGGCAATTGAAGATAAATCTTGAGCTCAAATGAGAGGTGGAAACAGATTAAAACTGCTGTGAATCTATGAACCAATTTGGGAATAATGGACAGTTATATATAATATTGAGTTTTCCTATACATACATGTGGTTATTTCCATTGATTTAGGTCTTTGAAAATGTCTTTCAATAGAACTTGTTATTTTCTCCATAAAGATTTTGCATATATTTAAGTTTTTTTCTAACTAACATAATTTTAAAGGTATCATAAATAGTATTTTTAAATTATGTTTTTGAATAGTTTGGTGCTGGGGGTTAGAAATGTAGATAGAAAGGCATTTTGAACATTTCTAAACTCTTATTAATTTTCATAATTCATGTGTAGCTTCTTTTGGGTTTTCTTTGCAAACATTCATAGCACCAGTATATCTAACAATAAGTTTTTGCCCAATAGCTCACAAACAAATTTTTCATTTGCATTAAAGCTGTGGAAGGCTGCTAAGCTTGGCTGGCCTCTACATGTTTTCTCACTCTGGCTCCCAAGCTGAAACAGTGGTCACTATCTAGAACATGATTTTCGGATAGCCAAGATCAGAGCAAAAAAAAAAAAAATGAGCCAAGTCAATCATGCACAATCACATTAATACATACTATTTGGTCAAAGCATGTGACATGGCCAACCCCACAGTCAGGGAAGGCAGCACTTAAACCCTCCCTATGGGACTCAGGACTAATGCAACTAAAAGTGGGTGGGGGTACATAATCCCATTACAGAAGCAATTTTCAACCAGTGTGCTATAATACTTGACTGTGTAGTCCAGGGCCCTGACCTCTTTTCCCTTAGATTGTCAAATGAAAAATGACAACAGTCAATTCAACAATAGCCCTCCGGTGTGAATGAATCAAAATTATACCTATTTTTTAAGAGATTTTATTTATTTATTTTTAGAGAGGGAAGGGAGGGAGAAAGAGAGAGAAACATCAATGTGCGGTTGCTGGGGGCCGTGGCCTGCAACCCACGTATGTGGCCTGACTGGGAATCAAACCTGCAACACTTTGGTTTGAAGTCCACGCTCAATCCACTGAGCTACGCCAGCCAGGGCTAAATTACACCTATTTTTGTTAGATAGGCAAAAAATATATTTTTGGTGTGCTGCAGAATTTTAGTAATTAGTTTATATGTGCCATGACATGAATTAGTCTATGAGTCTCTTTTTGTTTTGTTGTTCATTTATATTGTTCTTTAGATTCTACATATAAGTGAGATCATATGATATTTGTCTTTGTCTGGCTTATTTGGCAAGCTAATTAATTTTAAGGTATTTGTTTGTTTATTTCAGGGTATCTACTCTGTTATATTACTATAAATGAAAGTACCAAACCCTCTCTTTGTCTGTCTCTGGTGTTGACTGTTTTCACTACCTATGGAAAACACACACGCAGGTGCACGCACATGTATATATAAAACATATATAGTACATATACAGTACATACACACATACAAAGTCAACAATCTACTGCAAGTTTCTTTTTACCTAACCAAGTCTCAGTCTCTCTACTTTAAAATGTAGATTGTGACTTATTATAAAGCTGGGTAAGTTCATCTTTTTGTAGCCCATCTCAGCCTGGTGTTTCCTCCAGTCCAATACTAAAGAGTAATTGAGAACAAAATATTTATTGAATTATTTCAAAAACATCAAAGGAAGGCATCAACTTAAAGACTGCAGAAGTCAGGGGGCTGGTTGAGGAAGGAGTCGGAGGGGTGAACTGCTCTACTGGACAAGTGTGAGAAACACTCTTTCTCCATCAAGCAAGAGTATCTTGCACTAGACTATTGTACTAAAGTATTATTTGCAGGCTAGGTATTAGCCCTCATCAAAGTTCCTAATAGTCTCTAAACATTTGGCAAGTATTCAACACCATTGTTAAAGAAACATATTACCTGTAGGCAAGATCTGATTTATATGAGAACTCTGATTTCCTACTCATCCACATCTTTCTCTCTCTACATAGTAAACTGATGATCTTTCAGAGTTTTGGAACCATATGAGAATTTCCTTTCCTTCAAACAGTTCCAAATCCTTTAGTTGCCACATTCAGGCGTCAGCTTCCAAGCTATTTGTTTTGATCTCTTGAGAAGGCACGTCAAAACCTGCAGCCACCACTCCTCAAGCCTGTGGCACTCCCATCATAAAGTTCCAGCAGCCTGGCATTTTTAAGTCAGGAAGCACTGGAAGTAGCTATCAGAAATGTCAGTTCCTTGGGGATAGGACCGACTCAATACGTTTTCATAACGCTCCATTGACAAGGGAGTCAAACTCATTTTCACTAGGGGCCACATCAGCCTCATGGTTGCCTTCAAAGGGCCGTATGTAATTTCAACTCCTTAAGAGTTAAGGAGTAGTTACATGTATACGGTCTTAAAATTATTTTGGCCCTTTAAAAGCAACCACGAGGCTGACGTGGCCTCCAGTGAAAATGAGTTTAACACTCCTGCTGTGGCCTGAGGGTAATAATGACAAGGCAAAAGGAAACTGTCAGTACATGGTCCAGGTCTCAGTACAGCCTGGGGTGGACTTCACCTATGACTCTACATTCTTCTGCCTTGCCTCACTATCTACAGACCCTGATAATGGACAGTGTCACCTACAGAGGCCATGTCGATCAGAACCAAGGTTATTTGATGATATTAAGGAACTCATAATTTTTAAGTGTGATAATTGGATTGTAGTTCTTATCTTTTAGAGGCACAAACTGAAATATTTATAAATGAAATGGTTCACTTCAAAATACTCTTAGGGAAGAAATGGATGGGGATATAGATCAAATAAAATTGCCCATGAGTTGATCATTGTGGATGCTGAGTACATGAAGATTCTGTATACTATTTCTCTATTTCAATATGGTTGAAATTCTTAATACAAAACAAGAAATATGAGCGGTCCTGGGAAAATCACATTCCACCAAGGAGTGTCCGGTGGCAGGGGGAGTGGGCAGAGATAAATGCAGATAAGTAGTGGATTTCCCTCGTGTTGGGAGCATGGACAAATCCCCCATGAACATCATGCTATGCAATCATTCAAATCCCAGCCTGGCTGGCCCAGCCCGTATATAATTGTAATGAAAGCTGTGAGCCAGCCCCACTCCATCTCTTCTTGATCATTCATCACCAAAAGGCTCAGTGAGAACATGGTGAATTCCTATAACTTCATATTTACAGTCATAGGGAACGAGTTATGTAGAGCCACTGATGCTAAACACTGTTGTAAATTCTTGGCTAAAATAGCTTGGGCTCCAAAGGTTATGAGATGTGCCTTCAGTGACAAATCCTTGGTGTAAAAAGTTTGAAAAGTAATTGCCTTGAGGTTAGATAGAAGATTTCCTTCCCTGCTGATTGGACAGTTAGGGTATGACTTCTGGGCAAGTTGGTAGTGTATAGAGTGCTAAAAATATGGTAACAATCTAAATGGCCAAAAGTAGGGCCATGAGTAAGAGAATAATAGTAGGCCCATACACAGGGATATGTCATAGCTATTGAAATGATGTCTATGAAAAATTATTCATATGAATAACAGCATAGGAAGTACTTATGCTACCTTGTGAAATGAAAAAAATAAGGACACAAAATTGTATATTCTAGTAATCACCATGATGTAAAATATATGATTATCTATAGAATGTTGGGATCTTTAAAGCATAGGTTTTCAGCCACAGACTCTTAACTGCGCACCATGGGGAGAATTCAGGGGCTATAAACTTGGCTGGAAAAAAATTATATCCTTATTTTTACTAACCTCTAACTGAAAATTTCTTCTTCTGGGTTTTTTGTAGTAAAGTATACATAACATAAATTTTACCATTTTAACCACTGTATCATTGTAGTGGTATTAAGTGCATCCACATTGGTGTGCAATAGTCACTCTCATCCATCACCAGAATGAAATTTAACACTTCCTTAAATTATGAATGTAGCCAAAGAACCACAGTAAATTACCAGTACCTGACTTGGTCACCAATACAAGTCAAAGCTACTTTCATATGATGTTACAGTTGTTGCAGTTATACTGAACTACTGTTCACGCTCTTCACAGTTTTGAAATTAAGTAGTTAGAATTACCACCAAGTCTTGTTGTGGAGTGTAAAACTATTAGATTACAAATTTGTTTTGTAGTCTTTTGCTCACCATATGTCAATATAAAGTTTTCCATGGTAATCCTATGTATTTTATTTTATGCATCTAAAAAACATTATTCTGAGAAGGAAGTGATGGGTTTTACCAGACCACCAAAGGGGTTTGCAAGTTAAAAAAAAAAATGTAGAAACCCTCAGCAGATGTGTTCCTGACAAATGGAGTAATTAAAGTATTAGCTAGCCTCAACATACAATAATGGGTTTACTGATGAGTATCCAAATTCTTTACAACTGTTCTGTTAGTGATGTGGCCTTGTAGCATATGATACCACATCCATCTGCATTCGCCCAACATCTGCTGTGCATTTAGTCCTTTCAATAATCTTGTTTGCCTCTGTCTTATGGAAAACAATGTTGATAGACCTCAAAAAATATTCATAGTTAAAGAGGAAGCTAGTGATAAAAAGAGTGTGAGAATATCAGAGCAGATTTTAAGAAGAAGAACAAACCAACCTCACATTTTAAAACAAATCTATTTCCCTAGCATATTTCTTTCTTTATTTGCATTGCACTACACATCAGGGAAATGCAAAGCAAAACCACAATGAGATATTATCTCACACCTGTTAGAATGGCTCTTATCAAAAAGACAAGACACAAGTATTAGCAAGGATGTAGAGAAAAGAAAGCCCTCATGCACTGTTGGTGGGAATGCAAATTGGTGCAGCCACTGTGGAAAACAGTATGCAGGTTCCTCAAAAAATTGAAAATGGGACTGGCATAGAATCCAGCAATCCCACCTCTGGGTATTAATTCAAATGAAAACCCTAACCCCAAAAGATATCTGCACTCCCATGTTTGTTGCAGCATTATTTACAATAGCCGAGACATGAAAGCAACCATGGATGAACGGACACAGAAGATGTGCTATGTATTATAGGCAATGGAATATTATTCAGCCATAAAAAGGAAAATTTACCATTTATGACCATATGAATGGACCTTGAATGTTTGATGCTAAGCAATATAAGGCAGAGATAGACAAATACTATATGATCTCACTTATGTGTGAAATCTAAAACAAGCAAAAAATACAAAACAAGGTCATAGATACAGAGAACAGATTGCTGTTTGCCAGAGATGGGGGGTGGGGTGAGTGAAATGGGTAAAGAAGGTTAAGAGTTACAAACTTCCCGTTATAAATAAGTCATGGGATGTAATGTACAGTATGGCAACTATAATTAACATACTGCACTGCATATTTGAAAGTTGCCAAGAGATTTTAAAAGTCCTCATCACAACAATAAAAACTTTTTGTTAATTATGTACGGTGGCAGATGTGAACTAGACTTACTGTGGTGACCATTTCACAATTTATACAACTATCAAGTCACTATGTTGTACACCTGAAATCAATAATAGTGTTATATGTCAATTACACCTCAATAAAAAAGTATGTTTTTGGAATCTGCTATGGTGCTGGGTATAGTATTCCCTGGGTTATAACCATCATTTAATACCTTTCTGTGCAAGTAAGATTTTCTTCTCTACAAGTCCTATATCTCCCATTATTTTCAAATGAAGGCATTCTCCAATGTTGAGAGACATTTATACAACCTGTGGTTGCCTTCTCTGGTAGCCCCTACTTACCCCCAGCCCATCAAAAGAGGTCCACAAAGTTGGATCCCAGCAGTCTCTCTATGAACCCAAATCCCTGGCAATGGCTGACCGGCCAAGGGTATAGACTTGATCCAAGCCAAGCCAATCAGAGTCTCTCTCTCCTAGAAATTTGGAATTGAGACCCAGGGTTACTCCCTGGTGGTTTCACTTATGGGCATGTAAACTTCGGGGCATGTCATAGGTATGCTTGGTGATACACATGCTGAGGCCGATGGGATGTAGGTGTGCAGAGATGTTTCCTGAAGCTCAGCGGCAGCTTCTGCCCAGGATCTCTATATCCATGATACAGAAATCCCCTTTTGGTGGGGATCCCAAATGCTAAGTTTAGACTTGGCTCCTTTGGTCCCCCAGAGAAGTTCATGATGGTTGGGCCCTCTATTCCCAAGTTTGCCCTCAGTGTCCCACCAGTCCCTTCTGCAAAAACAAAAGCACAAAACAGCACCAAACCAACATACCTCAGGTCTGCCAATGCCTCTGCGGACCCTTGCTCCAACCCCTTCTGACTGTTCCTGGCTGAGCACCGAGAGGGTGACCTTCTTGGAGGATACCATGTCAAAGTCCCAAAAGAGGCTGCTCTGATGCTGACCTGTAGAGGCTGGAGGGCAAAAGGAGGGACAACAAAACAGAGAAGTCACTAAGCCCTCAGTCACATCCAAGGAATACAAAATAAGGAATATTAAACTGAGACTTTCCCAAAATGCTAACGGCTACAATTTAGTGATTGCTTACTATGTATGAGATGTGGGTTAAATGTTTTATACAGCAGTCATGAGGGTGAACCTGTACGAGTCCTTACTAGGTTCCCAGCCACTGAGTATTTACAGTTGTTACCTCATACGATCCTCTAGCCATCTTCTTACAAGGTTTAGCGATATGGGCACTTTACCTGCTTTACCTCACTGAAATCTCTTAGCCTGCTTCCCATCCACTGCCCCGTGAGGAAGGTGCTACCAGCGAGGCTGAGAGTGCTCTGCACGGTGACATAGGGAACACTGAGAAAAAAAACAAGAGGCCTGTGAGTCTCCAGAATGCTGAAGATCATGGCACTGAAAGGAATCTTTGAGGGTCATCAAATTCCAAGACCCACCTATCCCTGAAGTTCAGGACCTACTTTTCTGGCAAGAAATCTTTGCGCTTTCTCATGAAGTGTTCAAGAGCAAAGGATTTCAGGACCGAGCATAGAACAAGTATAATCGGTCCTTTTTCCTCTTCAAGTGCTTGCAGACAGTTACCCCAATCCCTAAAACTCTCCTTCCAGAGAAATAGAATCCATTCCTTCAAAGATTCCTAGCCAAACCAACAGACGCTTTAGCAAGAAGCATAAACCCTGGAGCTAGACAGCCTGCATTTGCATCCCAGCTTCACCATGTACCAGTTGTGTGACTGCTAAGCCTCTCTTTCCTCAGTTTTTCTGCCAGCACTCTAAGGTCAGTCAGCTGCTGTTATTTAAAGCACTCGACCTGGCAATGTCCTCCCCTGTCAGTCAAGGCCCACTGTAAGAGGAGCAGGTAATCAATAGTAATTGGGTACTGAATTGTCAGGCACAGAAATAAACTCAAGCCTCAGATGACTGCGTACAGAATAGCCATCACCTACAAACAAGCACTTCAAAAGTATTTTGCCCACATCTGAACTATTTTGGGATCCTTCCAGGCTCCGACAAATACATTTTATGCACGTTAGATACATGGAACAGACTGACAGCTGCTGGGTTGAGGGGGCGTGCAGACTGCATGGAAGATGATGAAGGGATTAACCAAAGAACATTTATGCGTGACCCACAGTCACCAACCAGGATAAGGGGATTGATTGAGGGAGGGGAGAGGGGGAGAGGGTGGGGCCGAGTGGAGGTGGGAAAACACAGAAAAGCAGGAACAACGGCAATAGCATAAACAATGAAAATTTTAAAATGAAAACAGTTATAAATAAATAAATAAATTCTTTGCGTGTGAAGAACCTACCAGCAACTCCCAGATCACAGCGCTTTGCAGAAAGAGGAGTCGGCTACCCCTTTCCCCTAATTGCAAAGAACTGCTAAGCATCTCTAGCCATCTCCCATGTGAACTCCCCTAGGCATCTGCAGTGGGATGGGGAAGCCGGGGCTACTGCACCCTGATGCACAGCGCCCCGCCTCCACGCCTCCACGCCCCCAGCCCCCCACCTCCCACCCCCCGCCCCTGGCTACCCCGCGGACACCCAGGTACTCACGAAGCCTCGGCTGGAACCTGTGCAGGGGGTGCGGATGCAGACAGCAGGCGGAGTGCAAGGAAGCAGCGTGCAGGAAAGGCGTGGGGAAGCCACATCACTGTGACTCAGCACTTCGCAGACACAAGGAGGCGGGAGGCGGAGGCGGTAGTTCGTGGGTCTCGGGGGCCTTGGGCAGGGGCGACACTCCTTATTGACACTGTGCGGGTGTTCTTGCTCCGCCCTCCCCTGCCAGCTCAATTGCAAGCCGCCATTTAGCCTCTGCGCCCCTCCTGCCCTGGCGGTGTGTGGGGGGGGGAGGGGGGCGGGGCGGGGCTGTCCCTCAGAGGATGTGTGGGCCGAAGAGGTGCTCTGATCAAGGTGAGGGTCCCAGCTCAACTCCTTAGGAAACCTGCCTTTAACTGGAGTCCACCTGCCAGGCAGCCCATAGAGCCTGCCAGGATTTGCATCCTACCTCCACAACTTGTTAGCAGCGTGACCTTTTGCAAGTGGTTCATTTTTTCCACTGTAAAATGAGGATGTTGCTGATAATACAACACAACCTCCTAGAGTTGTGATGAGAATTAAATGAACTTGGTAGGTTCAAAGCACTACACAATTGTTTGTTGCATAAATAGGTTGCCTGCTGTTTGCCACTTAGAATGGGGTGGAGGAGTGGGGGCGGGGGTATTGGAGAGTTTTCCCAGGGGAGGGCGGAGTTACAGAAGCCAGTAAAGGGATCTAGTTCACTGCTAGGATTCTTCTTCTTCCTCCACTTCTTCTTCCTCCTCCTCTTCTTCCTCTTCCTCTCCCCTTCCTCCTCCTCCTCCTCCTCCTCCTCCTTCATTGCTAGGATTCTAATCAGGGTACCAGGGGTATGTTTCTGTTGTCTAAACATCACAAATGGGTGTGGCTGTCTCAATGAAACCTTAATTGTGGATACTGAAATTTGAGTTTCACTTGTCCAGAAATGTTATTCCTCTTTTGATTTTTTATTTCCACCACTTAAAAATGTTAAAACTATTCTTAGCTTGCAGGCTGTAAAAACTAGTTAGTGAACCAGAGGTGGCTGCAGGCCTGGCCTGCACACCCCTGCTCTAAAAGAGGTTAGTAGTGGAACAAAGACTTTCCCCTGGATTTCTTATATGTCAGTGGGGCTCAGACTCCCTCCCCACCTTGCTTAGATGATTCAAGGTTACATGAGATAATACACATGAGCACTAAAAGTGCAATGAAATAAAGTATTGTGGCTTATATCATCATTATACGTATTTCTGCAACTGTCTCCAAATAAAATAGAAGCATGGACTCTCTGTCTGGCACTTTGCAAGCTTTAGTAAATGCTTCTGCCTTTCTTACCATAAAGCTCACCATTTAGCCAATCATCTGAGCCTGAAACACAAGCTCCCTACTCACTCTTTCACCTTGAAATCTATGGATTCTGCTTCTAATCTCTTAAGTCATTCCCATTTTGACTGCCATCATCCAGCTTCTCTGATAGCCACTCCACTCTTGCCTTCAAGCCTATCACTCTCCAACTCACAGGGAAATGGAATACCTACCTATGACTTCATTGCTCTCAAGAGTAAGTCCTGGGATGTCATTAACCCTCAACACAACGATACCTGCTCAAGGACTGACCACACACACACACACACACACACACACACAGGCACCCCCTTTTCCCACCATGCTGAACTTCATTTTGGCTCTGCAATATGTATTCTCCCTCTTGTTGGCTTGCTGAGCTTCTGTCTGGAACTTTCTCTGTCCTGATCTGGCTTATCCACATTCATGTTTCAGCTCTCAGTTTGGATATCACTCTGGGAAAACTTCCCTTTTCATTCCTTCAAGTCTGGGTGAGATGTTTGACCCAGCAATCGTTGCACTTACGCATTCTTAACTAGAGTCACAGTCTACCTTCCTTTGAAAGATTCTCTTTCCTAAGATGGCCCCAACAGTTTTTCCCATCACACCTGTCTTTTTCTGCAATGTGACCTTGACATTCCCCCCATGGAGTGTCCTCTCCTCTTCTTGAGTCTAGGCAGGGCCTGTGGCTGGTTTGACCAGTGCAATATGGTGGAAGTGATACTGTGCCAATTCTGGGTGTGGTTCTGAAATGGCCAGGCAGCTTCTGCTTCTTGCCTCTTGGAAGCCAGTTGCTGTATAAGAATAGCAATGGCCTTGAGGCTACCATTTTGAGAGAAACCCATGCCACATGGTGGAGAGGTCCTGGAGGAAGAAATGCCATGTGAAGAAAGAGACAGAGGCCAAGGACACTGAGGAACTAGACATGTAGACAAAGAAGCCATCTTAGAAGTAGATCCTCTAGCCCCAGCTGATGCAGGTGCTGAGTCCTTCCTAACTTCTGGACCCACAGAATTGTAAGCAAATAAAAATGGTTGTTTTAAGCCATTCAGGTTTCAGGTCATTTGTTTCGTGATAATAGCTAACTGAGAAATATGCTTTTATGAGACAGGAGACATGAGGTGGATTTTCAAAGTTCTCTGGGCTAAAGGAAAACTCCTATAAATATTTGCCCTATTAGAAAGTACATACATCCATTTAAATGTTATTACCAAGGCAACCAGCCATCCACCAAGATCAACAATTATTAAAATAGACTTGAGAGGTTAATTGTGGGGTCCCACCGGCCATAGCAGTAACCTTTGGAGTTCAGGTGTCCAGAAAGTCTCCTCTGCTACAAGTAGCATTCACAGGGGCAGCTTCATAATAAAGGAAAACAGGAGAGAATGACTTCACTATGCATTTGTACCCACTTCTATACTGGATATGTGATACTCTTGCAGGAGTTCTCAGTTTATCACCCTTTCAAAGCTTTCTCTGGGCCTTAGAATCCCCTCCACCTCCAAAACTGTAACAGCGGTGGGAGCTTCCCTTCCTTCTTCAGTTTGGGAAACCAGTGACAGGTAGAGGCTAAGTCCAAGGGCATGCATTATCAGGCCTGAAAAGCTAGAACACTTAAAGTAAGGAAAACCAAAGTTAGGAGGGGACGAATTTTTACACATAGAATATGGGGCATGTAACATTGCACTATAGAAGGGCCCACTTCTGAGCTCAGAAATGTGACAAAGAGCTTTGAGCACTTTTCTCACCGTTCTTTGTCACCCAGATGGAGACGTGAAGCAGGCAACTGGATATGAGTGTGTACATAGACCTTCGATGGTCTTTGGAACCCTGGGAACAAAGGAAACTCCATGCTGATATGACAATGAAGAGGGCCTTCCCTAAGTAATTCCAAATAACAGCATTATAATCTTTTTTTTAATCATTTATTTTTTTATTTTTTTAAAGATTTTATTTATTTATTTTTAGAGAGGGAAGAGAGGGAGATAGAGAGAGAGAGAGAGAAACATCAATGTGCGGTTGCTGGGGGTCATGGCCTGCAACCCAGGCATGTACCCTGACTGGGAATCAAACCTGCGACACTTTGGTTCGCGGCCCGTGCTCAGTCCACTGAGATACACCAGCCAGGGCAGCATTATAATCTTTAAAGATGCCTATGTAAGCAATAGATTTTATTTGAACTTTTTTGCTAAAATTATATTTTTCTCTTCTGCATGACTTCTTAGTTTTCTTCTTCTCACAGATATATTTTATAGAAATATATGGACATCTTGTACATTTCATTATTTGCATGTTTTCTCCTTCAAGCAGGCAACTAAAGAACTCTTTCTTGCCCATTGGTCAGTCTTTCGTGATGTGCCTCCCAGGGCACTGTAGCTGTTGTTCATTAAATGATAAATATCTCTGAACTATTCCATATTAGGGATTCAAACTCACTGAACCCAGAAAAGCAATTGTCTCCAAATCTGGGACTCATTATTTTGTAAACATTGGTTTGTGAGAGCCATTACTATGATTGAGAACATCCATATATCCAGAGAAGATGGGGATATGTAACTCCCATTTCCACCATCATGAGAGCAATGTACACAGAGCTAGTCTGTCCCATTAACCAGGGTTCTGACCCAGAAGCTGCACGTAATCAACTGTTGCACAAAACTCATAACTGTGTTCTGGTCTTTCCCATGGCTTTGGGCAGCGTGCCAGGAAAGAATGGCTTGTGACCCTTTTTATGAGCTCCAGAACTTTCCTAGAATTAATCACAAGCAAAACACTCTTCACCCTGAAAGGCCAATTCATCTCTGAACCAGGGAAATAAGAGAAATTTAGGTAAATGATTCCCCTTGTTACTACTTCAGTTACCCTGATAACTTTTCTCAGTTTTCAGTTTTCGTAAGATAGTATCTTCTGGTCAATTAAAGGTTGCTTTCAAGATCATAGTATTGGAGTTAAAATAAAGGCTAATTTGAATTCATCTCTAGTTAATGTTTTGTATACTGTGGTGTTTACAGGTGAAGTACACTGATGGCTGCAACTTACTTTGCACAAAAACTAACAGTATCAATAGTAGTAATACCAGTAAGGGGGAGAGATAGATGGATAGAGAGATACATAAACAGCTAGATGACAAAGCAAATGTAAAATATAATTATAGAATCTAGATGGCGATGTATGGGTGCTCATCATAAGATTTTTAAATACTTTTCTGTATTTCAAAACTTTTCATGATGAAATTTGGGGGGAAACTATTCAATAATTTGAATCAAAGTAGGAATCACGAGTAGAAGTGTTCCATAAAGATACCCCGTTTCCTTATCTTCCTTGCTTCCAACTCTGGCACCTTGAACACAGTACAATTCAATGAATGTCTGTTGAACTGAGCTGTTAAACTAAATTCCAGGCTATTAGGTCACTTCCACAGCTGCCAGGGTTCTTCTAGAGCATGAATTGGCAAAATTCTCCTGTGAAGGCCAGATGGTAAATATTTGAGGTCTCTGTTGCAACTACTCAACTCTGCCATTGTACCGTGAAAGCACATATAGACGATATATTAAAAAATGACCAGTGCTGTGTTCCAAAAAGATTTTTTATGAAAACAGGTGGTAGTCATAGTTCGCCAACCCCATTTAGACCCTATTTAGTGTAGTATTTACCTTCCACTGAAAAGTCGGAGTAAAGCTGACAAAATGCCAACAGTCTATATAAAGAGTTCAGATTTCAGTCAAGGTCGTAACAAAACAACAAACATTTTCGTGCCCACCTCCACCCTTCACTTACCCACCTCCTTTCATGAAGAGCAAGGCTATTTGTTCCACAGTTGAACCTAAAGTTGAACATGCAAGCATCCTTAGGAAAGGTGATACATTAATCTTTGATGCCGGTAAGCATACATGACTCACATCAGATCCCAAACTCCAAGTTGATTACTTTAGCACCAGCATGAATAAGTGTAGGGGGTGAGGAAGTGATATATCCAATAAAGAGATTCCTATGGGAAAAGCTCAGGCTACACAGGGAAGATATTGGAGCTCTGTAGGCTTACTAATTTAGTAAGGAGAAACCAACATTAAATATAATAAATAAGTAGCCCTGGCTGGCGTAGCTCAGTGGATGGAGCGCGGGCTGGGAACCAAAGTGTCCCAGGTTCAATTCCCAGCCAGGGTACATGCCTGGGTTGCAGGCCATAACCCCCAGCAACCGCACATTGATGTTTCTCTCCCTCTCTCTCTATCTCTCTCCCTTCCCTCTTTAAAAATAAATAAATAAAATCTTTAAAAAAACTAGTAAATTGAAAAATAAAATTTAAAATATGTATATAAAAATATATAATAAATAAGTAAATTATGTAGTAGGTTTTAAGGTGCTAAGTGCTAGTAAAAAAAATGAACAAGAAAGACAGAGTAAGGAAAATTGGGAGCACTGGATAGAGTGAGGTTGTAGTACTAAACAGAGTGTTTCAGGTTGGCCATATTAGGAAGATGCAATTTGAAGCAGAGCCTGGAGATGTGGGAATTGGCAGGCATATATTTGTGACAGTTTGCCAAGCAGAAGAAAGCACCAATGCAAAGGACCTGGGGCAGATGGTGCTCTGAATATTGGAGGAATGGCAAGGGGGCGAGTTTTAGGAGTTGCTCTGTGAGGTAAAAGAATAATGAGATGTAAGAGGTGGGACCAGAAGAAAGATTGGGAGCACATTGGAGAGTTCAGACTGGAGGAGCAGCAGCATTTGACTTACATTTAGAAAAATCACTCTGGCTAGTCAGTGGAAAATAGATTGCAGGGAGCAATCACGGAAGCAGGAAGAGAGTCAGGAGGCAAGTGCAGTGCTCCAGGTGAGGGATGGTGGCAACTTAGAGCAGTAGGTAGCAGTAAAAGGGGTAAAAAGTGGCCAGATTTGGGATATACCTTGATGATAAAGCTAACCACACAGAGGCCTGTCCGGAAAGCATCCAGACGTGTGGTATGAAACATAAAGACATTTATTGAAGAAGATAGAAGAAACATTGTCCACAGGGCAACGATGCCTCAGTCCCCTTCAAAGTAGGCACCTTGGGACCCCACACAGTTCTCCCAGTTGCCATCAGCTGCCCCGCTGTATTTTCCTGAATCTCATCAATAGTCTGAAATCTCTTCCCTTTCAAAGGGTGATTTTAGTTTTGGGAAGAACCAGAAGTCACAGGGCACCAAATCTGGGCTGTAGAGGGTATGAGTCACCTAGGTGATTTGATGTTTCACCAAAAAAACTCTGCATGAGGCGTGATGCCTGAGCAGGTACACTGTCATGATGAAGCTGCCAATCACCAGGTGCCCATAGCTGTGGCCTTCTGAGTTGTCCAAATACTTTCTGTGGAGTAATGTTCAAGCTTACTACAAAATTCAGATTCATTGCTCTACTCAGTCATTTTAATGTGATATAAGCATCTTAATGTGATATAAGCACTACTACTTCCAAGTGAACGAGCTTATTTATGTCATGAAGTCAGATTATCCCATGCTGCATCCCTATGGAAGCTTGGTGCCTACTGAAGGCTTGCATGAACAAGCTTTAGAGAAAATTCCTATGGTCTTTCCGGGTAGAGGTGACAAGGCACACTAGAATTTGAGCAAATAAATTTTGTAATCAAAAGAGCTGGTTGCCATAACTTAGAATTAAACTAAGGACATGGAAAATTCAGAACCAAACAAAGGGTCTGGAGAAGTGGAAGAGGAAGCGAATGAATAGAGAATAAGTAAATAAAACTGTGACATTTTTGACTCAGAGGAAACCACTCCTCCCAGCTGCCCTTGAGTGTTCCAAGGTGCAAGAAGGGATAGGCACACCAAGAGACTGTGCCCAAGTGTTTCCAGGGCTCTCCCGCTTCCCTGTTCCCTTCCCCTCCATTTACTTTTTATTCTAGAACTGACTTTTGCCATGCTCCCCTGCTTAAACGGTAAATACAAGTCGCCATGTGGGAAAGAACGTTGATTCATGCCCAGTTTGACTGCCAGCCCTATTCCTAGGGGATGGAGGACTATTTGGAATTCATCCGTGACTTATTTGTTGTCAGAGTGTGATCCCCTTTCATTTGAAATCTTCTGAAGGACCCTTTGCCCTTCTACAAATCCCAGCTTGAAATAGAAATATTAAAAATGTCTCTGTAAGTTATTTTTCACACACTCTACCATAACTGAATCTTTACTTGAGGTTCTTGCTCCACTACATATAAGCCCCCTAAAGATGTGGGCTGCCTCTGTCCTATTTATTACTGTGTCTCCAGCCCCTAACAGATTGCATAGCACATGGAAGTTTCTCAGTAAGACTTGGCTGACTGAATGGATGAAAAGAAATTATGCCAATCCTGTGTCCACTCAAAAGAATACCTTTTGAATGCCAGTAGCTTCACTCTCCTCTGCCAATCCGAGATTTCATCACGTTGTATGTGTTTACTAGTAAGTTAAAGTAGCCAACAATTTATAAGTAAACAGTGTGACAACGCATGCCAATAGGATGACTAATTTTCTTGGCTGTCCATAGCAGACCCTAAAATAAGTGATTAGATTTATTTCATGTGACCAGCCAGTGTGCACCAGAGAAAATGGTAGAAAGAATAAAACCAAAGCTAGAAAGCTGTACTTGAAAAATGATTAAAATAAATTTTAAAACAAAACCAAAGCTGTGATGTTGTCCTAATGATGTCAAGCGATAATCACACTCTTTCCTTATAATCTTGGTGCGTGAACGTTAGGAAAACCGATCTCTTTTCCATTTCTGGATTTCCTAATAATGTAAGATGTCCCACGTGCTCCTTTGCAGTCCTACTAACTGTCCTCTCTCATGTATTCTTCTGCCTCCTTTGTTCAGCGTTGAGTTCAAGTTTTCATTGCTTACCCTCTGTGCCCTTTGGCGTTACCTCATGGTTTCCTGACTCATATGAGAGAAGTCAGCGTCAGAAGTGGAGTTTTACAGAGATATTTTCTTGTCCTTTCAAGCATCAGGTTTTATAAACAAAGGCAGGGTTATCACTTGTGCCCGAGAGCTGCCTGGGAAAAGCAGGAGCTGTGGTTATCAAAGTTGGAACCTTTAAGAAATATGCTTTTGTCTCCGTTTTTTGTTGCCTTCAATCAGATCAACAAGTGTTGGCTAAGTGTTGAGCGTGGTTTCCTGTGGGATTGTGTAAGGTCTTGCAGGACAATAAACGTTTTGGGGGCACTGAGTAATGTAGTCATTTCTGACCCAGCAGCCGGGAAAATGTGAGACAATTTGCTCTTGCTGGAAGCAGGACAGTGAGGCTGTGTGCCTGCAAGAGAAGTTTGACTTCACCGCGGTGGACCCGGGCAGCGGAGCAGGCCAAAATGGTGCGTTTAAGCGGCAGGTGGCTATGCAATGTCATATCCTACAGGAACACAGGTTCGGATCTGGGTGTTGTGGAGCCTGCAGTTCAAAAAGTTTGGGGAGCCAGCGTTTAAAAATACAAAAATTATGAATATAAAGTTGCTGGGGCTCCTCCAGGACTTTGGGTGGGACCATGTAATTTGCATCCACCTCTACCTCCCGGCTGAAAACCTTGTGCAGGGCAGCTGGCAGGTTGTATGTATATCATCACCAGCTCCTTCTAGCTTTGTGTTGTTTCTTTTGATTTTCTCCTTAATATTTTTATGTATTGCCTTTCCATGCTTCATAACTGCTTCAAAAGGCAAAGAAATGTTAGTCATTCTTTCTCTTCTCTTTCTTTTTATGGTGTTATTTTAGCTCCAGATATTTGTTCTTAGGTTCCTGAAGTCTCCTTAAATCAGAGGCTTAGGGGTATTTTAGATGGAAATAGGAAGATGGGAGGCAGGTGAACCATAGCTATATCCACCTCCATATAATCTTGAAAATTCTTGTGGACTGTGATGATTTCATTGGATTTAAAAAGCAGGACACTGTCATGTGATCTATATCAGTGACTTTCAAAATCTCCTATGCACACAGATCCCCTGAGGATTTCAGTAAAATTCAGATTCTGATGCACTAAGTCTGGGGTGGGAATTGAGACTCTGCATTTCTAACAAACTCTCAGGTGAGCTGATGCTGTCAGTCCACGGAGTACGCTTTGAATAACATCTCACATTGGTTTATAAGAAATCTGGTGGCACACATACACAGTCACTAAGGGGCTGGTTCAATCTGATTGTAAGGTCCAGTTCCATGATTGAAAGCTTGTAACAGACCTGCAGAGCAAGTGCTTATTGACTACAGAATACATGGAGAACCTTCCTGCCTCCCATTATCTCTTATGCCCAGGAGCTGGGGGAAGGGGGGTGAGGACTGAAATTTTATGGCGAGGGTCCTTTTGTTTTTACACTTTACTGTGGACTTTTTAAAAACTTGCCTACAGAGTGCTGAGAGGAAGGAGTGAGGTTTCTGGAACATTTGCTGGGGTGCTACGCATCTTACCACCATTTTCTCTTTACTCCTCCTAACCCTTTGAGGTGGTTATTTTTTTCACTCCCTTGAAGATGGGGAAGCTGAGGTTTAGCAGGGTTAAGTAACATGTCAGGTTGCATGGAGACATAGTAAGGGATTTGAACCCACAAAACTTGGGTGCTTTTGCACATACCAACCTGTATTCTCTAAGCAGTGCTGTGTGTTAAACTAATACAGCATAAGGTATTAGGACATAGATTTATTACATTTTGCTTTTCTCCTAAGCAAGATGCCCAGAGGAGTGCCCTAGCAAGGGGAAGGGAGCTGAAGGAAAGAGGTGGCTGAAAAGAAGGAAGGGCTTAGAAAAGCTTTGTGGGGCACTACAGATGAATTTCATACATAATGTAAATTTTAGCTCCAACAAAAATGACATTGGAATTTTTGCCTTCTTTGTGCAAAAATGGCCTTCACAAAATGTCTGTTTTTCCTAAATTCATTTTTAAGTAATGGAGGTATGGTGTTTCAAAATGCTGAGAATTTGTGTGTTGTTGTTAAAGGATTTCTGTTCCTATCATGCTAAGACAAGTGTAGCTTTCTCTCTTCTGCATAACATCATGGAAAGAGAGACTTGGTGGGTTCTGTGGAGCTAGTACTTGTCTTTGGCCAGCATATTAAGAGTTATACTTTTGAACCATTTTGCCTGATTCTGAGTTAAGCTTTTTGTTCCTGTTTAATTTACCATATACTGTGTTCAGTTATTTAGCAGGAAGGTAAGCCTGTGGCAAATATTTGAAGATCAAGTTTGTCACAATGTTGTCCAGTTTTCCCTTCCACAACCCCAGCATCCCCAAGTCCTCACTTGAGGCATATTTCCATTCCTCCTCCCCACTCCACTGACTGCCCTCCCCCAACATGGATTATTTTAATATCTTGACACCTACCAAAACCTTTAGCTAAATGACAAGTAAAGTAAGAGAGGAAAATTAAATTAAGTAAAGGAATAAGGAATTGCCACTCTCATCTTTTGATTCCAAAGAATAAAGGTTTAAGGGCACCATCCTGAGACAGTCAGGGAATAAACGGTTTGGTTGAGGGAACTATTCAATGACTCCATTTAACCACATATGCTTTCTCCCTTCCTTTCCTGTCTCCTGCTCCTCTTGCACACCTCTTAGAATTTATTCCAACTTTTGAATTGTATGTTCTTACCTATTTTCAAATGTGGGCTACAGGTTTGCTATTTAACATTGCCTCGGTTCCCACTGAAAGATTATTCATAGGTCACATCTTTCTGTTATTTCTCTTGCATGGGTCTGGTAATACTCAAATTTATGCAAGGCTATAGGATGTTTAGCTGAACACACAGATCTCTTTTAGTTTATTTATTGTCATGATGGTGTGGACAGTGACCCAATACGACACCAAAATCTGGCTCCCTAGGCTGTGTGTCTCAGGTCACATCTTTGCAGTTCTGGCTAAGTCACTCAGGCTGCTGGGGCTAGTTACTGCATCCATAAAATGACTTCTGGAGTTCCTATCAGCTTTGATATTCTATGGCTGCCTTCATATACTTAGGTGGCAAGGGTGTCCAACCTTTTGGCATCTCTGTGCCACACTAGAAGAAGAAGAGTTGTCTTGGGCCAACCATTAAATACATTGTGACACATAACCACAGAAAAATCTCATAATGTTTTAAGTAAATTTACGATTTTCTGTTGGGCCACATTCACAGCCATCCTGGGATGCATGCGGCCCATGGGCTGCAAGTTGGACACCCTTGGTTAGAGCCTTCTCTGATTAGGAGAGTTACACAGCTGGCATGGCCTTCTCTAACATTAGCATCATGGTCAAGAATATATGCTGTGGAGTTAGGCTGCCTGGATTCAAATCCCAGTTCCACCACGCTAGCAGTTTAGCTTGAGCAATTTGCTATCTGTCACAGCTTCACCAGCTATAAGCAGGGAATAAGGTTGTAACCTACTCCACAGGGAGACTTTGTTACAACTCACCCCACAGGACTGGGGTGTTATGACGTGCCCTATACTGCAGTTGGTGTACCTTATAGGGTAGGATGTCACAACCTACCCAATAGGATGATTGTGACCAGTAAATGAAAGCATATTTTTAAGGTACTTTAAGTACTGTCTGACACATGGTGAGTCTTCCTTAAATGTTAGCTAGGATGATTAATTATCACTACAATCACGCATATCCTTCAAGCTCCAATATTAATGTCCTCCATTTCATAATTTCTTTCTTGATTATCTTAAGGAAAAACCCCACTTTTTCTTCCTCTGGCCTTCCATAGCAAAGACAATAGAGTCTGCTTTAGCACTTGAGTTGTTTCCTTCCACCTTCTTCTCTTTTAATCATGATTCAGTGCCCACAGTGTGCCTAGTATTTCCGTATAAGATTTCTCATTTAAGTCCCACCAAGTGGAAGAGCTATTGCCACCTCATTTATCAGATCAGAAAACTGACATTGGGAATAGGGAAGAGGCTTGGTCAGGTGACACAGCTCACAAATGGCAATACTGTCACCTCTAAGTCTAGCACCCCACAGCAACCTTGAATATTATTCAGTTATAAAACCGAGCTCTCGAACCTGTTTGTTATCACTCAGAGCACACTGTAGGCTCAAATTCAAGTCTGTTGAATAGACCTAGAGTTGAACACCTTTCTCTCATGATATAATTTCCTTATAAATGCTAAATAACCCATGTTAATTTGGCATGAATCCTTTATGTGTGTTATAGAGTACATAATGTTTGCTGGTTTCCTCATAAAAATACTATATTGATTTTTGTCAGGGTTTTTTTTTCCTTTTGCTTCCGTTGTACTTTAATCTCCGTTGTACTTTCATGTGCTTATGGAAATAGGTAGCCTGGGCTATTTGGCAGGCAAATTGATGTGTCTATTCTATGTAGGTGGTAATATGAGGGTCCAGCCACATCCTACCAGCTCCTCCATAGAAATAGATTTCTGGCTAATATTGACTAGGTTTAGGATCTCATCTTATTTTGAAAGGTGTTTTTCTTTACCTTCCCAGCTGAATTTCCCTTAAATAACTGTAGGCAGAGCCAAGTTTGCTAGTCTTTGGACAGGCATTTGAATGAACAGTGGTACCTGACCCCGTTCAATTTATTGTCCTAATAAAAGAGACATTACATTTCTAAAAATTAGTCATCAGTGATGATCACCTCCTATACTAAGGGAGACCAGAAAAATATCTTCATTTTAGAATCTAGGCTAATTTAGGAGAAGAGAGAAGTACAAGAAAGGGACAGAAGCAAATAGAAGAAGAAAGGCAGGTTCAAACTTGAGCAGGGACCAGGTATTAGAAGAAACTGATTTGGAGATGACAAAAGTATGAGTCATCTAAACAGGGTTCAAGTTTGTTAGGAAGCATGAGAGTCAACCTTGAAGGACTTCAAAGACATGTGGCTCTGAGTGTTTATTACATGAGAACAACAGATTGCAGACTCATATGTATAGTATGTGAACTCATTTTTGTAAAAATAAACACATGCATGTCTATACTTGAAAAAAATCTAAAGGTATGTTCACCAACATTGACAACATTTTTTGTTTTTCTTGTCTGTAGTTCTTGACTTTGTAGGATGAATATACATCACATATAATTTTTTAAATGAAGGCCAAAAAATTCACAAAGGACAGGATTTTGGAATGAACAATTTTGTTGAAATTGGACAAATTATATTGCTTTAGACACAACATGTATAAACCCTTAAAGATTTATCAGAAAATGTGCTTGTGGACTTGACACCTTCATTTCTAGTCAATGTTCTTCCCTTCAATAGACAGAAGTGACTTTGTGAATTTCATTTGTCAATGGTTTCTGTGAGTCACCATATTAATTTTTAGGTAAAATTTCCCCAATACTATCCTTATTGTGATAACTGTGAAAGATCTATAGACACAAAAGTGTGTCTATCATCATGCAGTACTGGGAAAGCCTGAGTACCTGCTTAGACACTGGGATTTGCATTTTCAAAACAGTGTTCTTAATGTTACAAATTGATTTAGCACCTGAAAAAGTTTCAAAAGTAACTTTCCTATTCTATTAACTAGATCAATCTAAGTAGCACTCTGCTTTGAGGAGTAATGTATATAAAAGACATTTGAGAAGAGTTTTCACTTTTTGTTTTGTTAGTTAATTTTTAAATGTAGAATTGTAAAAGGCAAAACTGCCCTACAAATACACCCAAGAGGGGACTTCAACTGACAAAAAGTGGAGCCTTAGTTTCAGTAAGTCTTCAAGCAAATTCTCTTTCAGCTATAGACTTTGGGTGTGGAAAATAATCTTATCTGAGCAGGTGTATGTGTAGAGTTTCTAATGGACACAAAGGTGAAAGGTAGGTGTGTTATCTGCCTCCCCAGGTCCTGCTGGGTTTACTACACCCTGATCTCTGCCCTGTCCAGGGCAAAGATACCAGTGACCATGGGGAATAACACCCTTTGTGCTCAAGAAGCACATCCTATGTTTGTAGAATTTTATAATGCTTCCCCCCGCCACACACACATAAGTCAATATTCAAAACAAAAAGTGATCAAAACTCTATTAAATTTAAGGAATAAGATTTCTACTACTCCTGCCTATAAAACAGATGATGCCCTTGGAGAACCTTTGAGAGATTAATAGTCTTACGATCTACATAAATAAATAATTAAAGCTGATTTTCTTGATGCCCCTTTCTAGAGTGCTATGGTTTCTATTAGGACAGAAGCTGTCTGGGCCTGCCCACAGTTTGTTCAGTGACAAGCTGTGTTTCTTAGTCTGCCTTGCTTCCCACTCCCAAACCACAGTGGGCCCACCATACTCCTGGGCCCGTGAGAAGTGCCCATTAGTGATTGGACAGGTTCACTTGGCATCTGCCTCCATCTAGACAGAGCAGTGCCCATGTGGGTGCTTCCTGATCTAGAGTGATAAATAGGATGCAAATATCTCCAGAGGGAATGTGAGTGATAGTAACTCAGAGCAGTAACTTTTTGCTTAAAGCTTGACAGTTAAAGGCAAGGAACCACAAACACACTTCAGCTCTCTCCAACGTAAGGTGAGTAAAGTTAATTTCCTTCAGATGATCAATAAGAAAAAGAAAGGTGATAATTATTGGGCATGGGACTGCTAATAATGATGTGGTTTCACAAAGCAAGGAGCATAAGAAAGTTTCTCTCTTGTGGTCCACTGCTAAATGCCACTTTTCATGATCAGACCTAATATCACACTAAGGGTTGAAGGAATAGTCTCAAAAGAACCGGAAAATTAATGCATTTGTTTCCCAGAAATACTTTAAGTTTTAATGTTTTACATGGTTTGGGGAGGAAAAGAGTGTTTTTAGTGTATAAAGTATCATTTTTTTAGTTTTTTATCTCTTTTGATATAATTTTAAATGTTTTATTCTCAGAACACTTGAAAAGTAAACCCATGTCCTTTATGATAAAGACCTGAATATGATCAGGGGCTGTGGGTGTTATTTACAATGATATCAGAGTCTCATAGTGCTTTGGATAATTTGGTCAAACAGCTGGTCACATTAATGAACAGAAATTTCAGCTGATCAATTACTTCAGACATGGTGAGCTATATGGAGTTCAAATTATCTGAAGTTCGATTATGTCCAATTTAATTTACCAAATGCTTATAGAATGCTTATGGAATAAGGAGAATTTCAATAAGTTGGTCTGGCAGGTAGTATGAAGATAGTAAATTTGTGATTTACAGTAGGCAATGAATAAAATGGATAGAATGCTATAAAAATTAAAATATTTATAAAAGTCATAGCCAACACACTAGGAAAAACAGTTCAGGTGTGTGTTTATTTAAGAGCCTGTTTAGTTACTTTCCCTCTATAATCCTAAATCTAACTTCAAAAATTGTATTATTTATATTATCCCTGAATGAGAAAAAGTTGAGTAAAAATTATGAAAGTAAAAGAGGACCTAGTTTGATAGGGCAAATACTCATTTTAGTAATTTTATTTTATTTAGGACGACAGTATGGATACAAAATCCATTCTAGAAGAACTTCTTCTCAAAAGGTCACAGCAAAAGAAGAAAATGTCACCAAATAACTACAAAGAGAGGCTTTTTGTTTTGACCAAAACAAACCTCTCCTACTATGAATATGACAAAATGGTGAGACTCTCTTTATTCTATTGCTTTTATAGTATTTATTTTTAAGGCTCTACAAAGTGCTTAATTATAATGAAACAATTATTAGATTTCTTAGCTCACACGGTAAAGATCACCTTGCACTCACTTATCACATTTGTCTTTTCTTAACCAAGGTATAATCAATTCAAGAATAAAGGGTGTTAAAACATTGGCTGACTTTACAAAGACAAATTGAATATCACTTTAGAATAGTGGTTCTCAACTCAGGGTGATTTTGTCCCCAGGGGGACATTTAATAATGGTTGGGACATTTTTGGTCATCATAATTGGTGGGAATAGTGTGCCACTAACTTCTAGTGTGTACAGGGCAGGGATGTTGCTAAACGTTTTATAATGCACAGGACAGCCTCCCACCAAGAAGAATTATCTGGCCCCTAACAGTGCTAAAAATGAGAACTTCTGCCCTAACACAGTTCTGGCAATATGACTATCTGTATACAGTTGAGAGCTCTATCACAGTAGAAATACTGAAATACTGTCATAAAATTGAAACAAATGAAGATGCTTTGTGAAGTTAAATCTTGATTTTCCTGAGTAGATTAACTACATGGTAGGTGATTTGAAATATATTTTGAGATTCTCAAACAAAATTATTAAGTGCTGCTGGAAGACTTGCTTTGGGAGGCATATATGAGTATGTGTCCATGCTTTAAAATATATTTTGCTGCCATCGGATTTTGACTATTACAGAATAATTAGAATGATTCTCACATGCCCACCCCATCTCCCAGTCTCCCTGCCAAGCATAAGCTTAACTTTATGCTTTTCTTTGTGTACCACTGTGTGTGATATCTTGTATTTTATTTTGTAACTCAGAAAAGAGGCAGCAGAAAAGGGTCAATTGAAATTAAGAAAATCAGATGTGTAGAGAAAGTCAATCTCGAGGAGCAGACCCCTGTGGAAAGGCAGTATCCATTTCAGGTAAGGGGAGGGGCAACATTCCATTGAATGAATGACTCTTATTTTTTTTTATCTTTTATTTATTGTTATTTTTGTTTATTCTATTACAATTGTCCCAATTTCTTTTTTTTTATCTTTTGCCCTCTCCACACAGCCCACCCTTTCTGCCCACAGTCAATTGCCTCTTGGTTGTCTGTGTCCATGCATCATTCCAGGCAAAGAACATATACATGTTCTTTGACTAGTCCCGTCCCCTTCCTTCCACCATTCTCCCCCTCTGTCCTTCCCTCCTACAGCTATCATTCTGTTCCAGGTTCCCGTGGCTCTGGTTCTATTTTTCTCATTAGTTTATTTCATTCATTAGATTCCAGTTATAAGTGAGGTTATATGGTATTTGTTTTTCATTGACTGGCTTATTTCCCTTAGCATAATAGTCTCCAGTTCCATCCATGCTATTACAAAAAGTAGGATGGCTCTTCTTTTAATAATTTTTATGAGGAACTCAATATAGTGGGGATAAATAAAGATGTTGCAAAATGATTTATTAAGATGACAAGGCATGGAACATTTTTAGATAGGAGTTGGGCAGCTTGATAAAATTCTACCTACCCATCTGCCTTCCCTAGAGGGAGAGAGAGAAAGGTGACCAAGCGAGCCCCGGTGGCCAGACTTTCCTTGGGCTCTGACGATCTCTTTCATCAGACATTGCCAGGCATATCCAATGCTCTACAAGATACTAGGCACACTATAGGAATAAAACGCCATCGCTGTTTTCAAGGCATTTTCAGATCATTATAATGCAGTAAGGGTGAGTGTTAGGGTGAAGGTCAGCAGAGTAGCCATGGTGCCCCAGGAAGCAGAAGCTTCACTCTTCACTCCAAGAGATCAGGGGGATTTTCTACTGGAGGTGGGTTAGGAAGGACAGGTGGAGTTAAAAGCAGCAAAAACAGGAAGGGCAGTGAAACAAAAGAAACAGCAGACATCAAGGCACTCATAGGTGAAATAATATGACAGATTTGGAGAGCTCCAAGTAGTTCCTAAGAATAAAGCATCCCTGTGAAAAGAGTGAAAGAGATGAGTCTGGAAAAATGGATGGGGTCACATCAGAAATGCTTTGCACAGCATGCTAAGAAGTTTTCATTTTACTCTAGAGTATTTTTTTTAAATGATATGCTATGGAGAGTGCCCCTACACTGCCCTTGGGAAGTGGCTTGAACTAAGTCAAGCCCTACTTTGATTAGATCATGAATAGTTGTCTTTCGGAGCAAAAGGCAGATGTTCAGACTACCAAGTGCTAGTATGAGAGAACTGTGGCCAAAAGTGAAATAAAATAAAATAATTTGATTGCTGAACAATCTATACTTGGCACTTTAAAAAAGATCATTACCTGATTGGGAGAAACTAGGGGAGTATGTGCTCATGAAAGATGCTTCAGATTCCCATCCCAGAGGCAGGGGGTGCATAAAGAATACAGGGTTTGGAGCCCCACAGAGCCCCTAGCTACTGTTCATACTGGTGTAACCGTAGAAAACATAGCCTCTCTCTGAGTTCATTTTTCACTTGAAAAATGGTCATAGTCATATATTTCTCACAAAGTTGAAATCCCACTAATGGGATTAAAATATTAAAGTGTCTAGAAAAGATCCCCCCCAAACTAGTAGGTGTTTAATAAATGATCTGTATTGTTTCCCCACGAAAGTCAATAAACTAGAGAAGGATCTGGGAAGACATTGTAATCTTCAAACATTTAAACAAGTGTCTGAAGGGATAGAAGATGACTTATGGCGGGACATGAACCAAGGGGATAAGTAATAGGGTGACACACTTTTACTCAATATAAGCGTGGGCTATATAATGATCAGAATATATGAAAATTGGCAAGGATGGCATAGTTAAAGTGAAGGGAATTTCATCCCTGAAGATATTTTTAAGGATAGAGCAGATAAACATTGTCTAACTGGCTATGGAGAGTCATGAACTTTGTAAGTGGGTAGACCAGAACATTCCTAAGTCACCTGTAATATCTAACCTTTTATAACTTCCTAATTCTCTGCTGTGATTTTCCAAAGTGTAGCAGTGTCTGAGATAAAACAAACTGAAAGGTGGAGATTAAAAATAACTAGACTTTTTTTCTACCTAATTCCAGAGCTAACGGATATTATATAAGCAAACTCAGGTTTCTTTTGGATAACAGAAAATTTGCAGGTGCAACAGAGTGAACTATGATGCAATTATAGTTAAATGCACTAAATCTTTTCCTTTCCAGATTGTCTATAAGGAAGGGCTTCTCTATGTCTATGCATCAAATGAAGAGAGCCGAAGTCAGTGGCTGAAAGCATTACAAAAAGGTAATGTTAAACAGTCATAAAAGGGAGTCATAGATTGAATTCTTTTCAGGTTTGGTAGAGGCAAGATATAACAGTAAAAGGACTCAGAGCCAAGCCAAAATCTACTGATTTTCCTACCAACCTCAGAGTATATGCCATGGTTATCTTCATTTTGCATTCTCATTGTTCCATGGGGGAAGCCTGGGGATCTGATACCCTTCCTCCCCACCAAATCCCCCGTCCCCCTAACCACATCCTCCCTGCTCTGCACAGAGCTGGCTATTGTCCTTCCCAGCAGCTTCAAGGAAGCCAGGCCATCTGCTCCCCACCCATTGTGCTTGCCTTCCCAGGGCAAAGTCCATTCTAGGTCCTCTTAGCATTGTGTTAGGTCCTGTAGCTACTGCACTTGAGATGTTTATAGGAAATTATAACTAATACTAAGCACTTATCATTTGGCAGTTACTGTGTCAAATACTTGTAAAACACTTTCTTAGGTAACCCTCTTGACAACTCTGTGAAAATGGGTCATACTTGTCTCCCTTTTTTCAGATAAGTGAAGTTAAAGAGACATGACCAATGTCATATACTTAATATTGGAGAACTCATATTTCAATGACCCAAATCCATCTTTTTAGCCAATACAATATAAGTGCTAGGCTTCTGAAAAAGCTCAAGGTCAGAAACAAGTGTTTTATAACCTTGACTCCTTTTGTTTGTTGTGGTTTCTGTAATAATTTCTTTCAATTCTCATTAACATTTAGTGAAGTTTTTTAAATGCCAGCCGTTTCAGGCAAGCTGAGCTGAGTTAAACTAAGGGAATGGTATTACTGAAGTCCGCTGCTCACTGAGCCAAAAACTGTGTTGGATACTTTACACACATTTTCTCATATCCTCCCAATGACCCAGCAAAATGATTATTTGTTCTCTCCATACACTTCCTTGAGCTGGGGTTGTAAAGGAGGAGCAGAATTCCCCTAGAATCAGAATAAGAAATCCTCAAGATGAATTAAAAAAATCAAGAAGGAAAGAGTTGAAGCCACATGTAGAACCAGCCCTCCCCACCTAGATAGTCATTTTGAACTATTCTCTGCTAAGACCTTGTAGGTTTCTCTGCGGTTCTGAGAGATGGTACTTTGATATTACAGTAATATTAGAATTTCATTTCTTTGGGTTTCTTTGTCCTGTTCCAATAAGTTTTAAAATATGCACATATTCCTACAAAAGTAGTCCCATAAGCCATCAATTCCTTAGTGTAAACAGGTCAAAGTCATGAACGACAAAGAAGGAATGAAAAATTAATCTGTATCAAGGGAAACTAGATAACTAAATGCCATTTGTGACTCTGGATTGGATATCCAATCAGAAGAAAATGAATGATTATAAAGGATATTATTGGAACAATTAGAAAAATTGAATATGAAATATATATTAAGTAATAGTATTGTATATGTGTTAAATTTAATGAATTGGATAATTTTATTATGGTTCTATGAGGGCCTGTCATTGTTAGCAGAAGTTACAGGCTGAAGCATATGTGGGTTACATTATTTAGGTCATAATATCTGTACTTGCTCTCAAATGGCCAAGCAAAATATAGCAATGATTTTTAAATCTAAAAATAATAATTTTATCTATCTATCTATCTATATCTGTACAGAGAGAGATAGAGATAAAGCAAATGTGACAGTTAAAAATTGAATTTGGGTAAAGTGTATATGGACGTTCATTGTACTATTCTTGCAATTGTTTCTGTTTGAAAGGCTTTCAGATAAAAAGTTGGTGGAATATATATGTTTATTAGAACCTCCTTTTCTTTTTGCTAAGATCTAGTCCTATGCTCCAGCCTCTTTCTTCCACCAGAGAATGACATGCATGTGCTGTAACTTCCTTCCTTCCTTTATAGATGTATTTCTAAAATCCTAACACCAAGCTGATCTGTACAAGCATTTTCTACCAATTTTTCAAAGACTGATATAAGTTATTGTGTTGTGCTCACTATATACATGGCTACACTTTTCTTTTTGGCTTTTTAACTTCTAAGTGAAAGACTTATATCCTTTGGGAACCATTTGCTCTTACCCTGGTTGCTGGCAAAAATGATGTTTTCATTGTTCTGTGATAACAGCACTTACTGAATGTGTTTTCTTCCTGCCTGCTACCCAGAGATAAGGGGCAACCCCCACCTGCTGATCAAGTACCACAGTGGGTTCTTCGTGGACGGGAAGTTCCTGTGCTGCCAGCAGAGTTGCAAAGCCGCCCCGGGATGTACTCTCTGGGAAGCATGTAATGTGACCCCTCTATTGGGTGGACCCTGAGTGGATGGTGCCCAATTAGGCAAATCTGACCCATGCCAGAACAGCTCACCAGTTCAGGAAAACAAGATGTACCAGATTGATTGGCATCATGAAATTTCAGCTTCAAAGATGCTCTAATTCTAGAGTCAATTGAGTTACGTTGATTAAAATAGTAACAATATTAACATCTGCCATTCTTTCACTCCATGACAAATAATTTTTTATATTTGAATCATAAATCAAGCAAGGAGCTGTTTATCCCTGTTCCTCATAATTCTTCCTGGTTTAAAACAGATTCCAGATAGGTAGAATGTGGTGAACATATCACTATGGTTCATAAATTAAATCATAAACTGAAAAAAACAATATTCTTTTAAAAACATGTCAAAAGATAAAATGTAAGCAACACTTTTAATCACCATATATAACAAAATGATGAATGGCCAAGTTTTAAGAGATATAGTTAAAGTGGCTTGCCATTCCCTATATGTTTTTTGATTTTTTAATAACATCAGAGAAGGTAGCAAAAGGTTTTATGCAATGTTATAGTCCTGGGGAAATCTGCCTGAGACTTTATCCAGGGACAGAAAAGAAAGCCCATGGAGTGGTTTTGAAGGGATAATGGAGGGAGAGGCTTATGTCATTTGCTTCTTGTGCCATTGAGTCCCATTCCTTCACCAGGATACTTGTATGAGACAGTCTTACATATTTTAGTTCATCATTGTTTAACAACATGAACTTGCCAATACATAAAAAGGAGAACTTACTTTGGTAACAGCTTTGCAGCCTGGACAAAATTTGCTTGGATTACAATGATTTTAAAGAATTGAGTGAAAGAAAAGAATTGAATAAGATCAGCTGTGTGATAACACTCCATAAACTGTAAAACACAGAGACGCAGGTAATGTTATCCAAGTTCACTCCATAACAATCTTGACACCTGACAATTATGTGAATGCTACTGCTGGTCCCTTTACAACAAAAAGAATGAATAAATATTCATTGTGTTTTCCATTTCAATTAGACTACACAATGAATATTTATTCATCTTAATTTGATCACTACCCTTTATACGCTTGAAGTATAGTGATTTAATGAACTACACAGAATTTACTGGGTCTTCCCTCAACTGTGAGGTGCTGTAAAATAATGTTTCCCTACTGCACTAATCATTTCCCCCAATTACTCCATCCATGGTCTGGCATCATTACCCAGCAGGCCAGGTTTTAGCTCTGACCTTGCCCTAACTCCCAGGGAAAGAGTGGGAGAAAAGCCAGAGAGACCACTGTTTTTGAATTATCTTCCTAGGCTCTGGTTGGTTGCCACCTGCCACATGTCCTAGGTGCCACAGGCTCTTTGCCATCCTCTGAAGAAAACTACAAAATATAGAGGTATTACAGCTCACAAGCAGCTATGATGTTGTCTAACTGCCCAAGTATTTTTTACTCCCTTGGCCTCCTTTGTTGAGCTACAGGAAAGCCTGTGGGCACAGAAAGGAAACAGTTGAGTGTTTTTCCTTCCTTTTGTCTCCAAAATTCCCTGTACCCCCCTCTTTCCAGGATATGTGTCCTACAAGCAAGTTAACCATACACCCTACTTTAAGACAGTCTCATTCTGCAACTGGTGACCTGGCATAATCATATTAAAAGCCTATCTATTGCTGTCAGGAATGTTCCAGTTTGGTCAATAAACCATATGTCCACCCCATTTGTAAGGCATACAATGGCTCACACTCGTAGCCTACACATCGATCTACATGTGTGGGTGGAATGAGAAACCAACAATTATCATAAGAACTAAAAAAAAAAAGCATGAAATAGGTTTGTTCATTTATAAATCATCTATTTATAAGCATTTTGTATGGCAAATCAAAGATGAATCAGACATGGATTCTGAATTCTAGGTCCTACCCAAGGGATTAGATATATTAGTACTCAAGTACGAGGTGGAAATGTGGCACAAATTAATAGCTTTATGGATTTAGAGGGACTGGGATATTTTATCTACTTTGAGAGGATATTGATAATGGTGGAGGAGTGGTGTTTTATGTGGGTGTTACATAGGAAAGCAACAATCACTCAAGATGTTGTATCTAAATTCATTTAATCTTCAGCACTGTTTATACAAGCTAGTTCTTTTTATTCATAGCATTGGATATTTTGCTTTGTTTTATGTAAAGTTCCTTCTGAAATTACTTGGTTTTACTTTTCAGATGCTGATCTTCACATTGCGACAAAGGAAGAGAGACTAAGAGTTCCCATCTTCCCAGAAAGAATGGCAAGTCAACATTTAATTTTTTTTAAGTGATGCATGTCTTTTAAAAAAAAAATTATCTTAATCATTGCAACATTTAATTTTTTCATAATCAGGATATATTAAATAAATCAAGAATTGCCAAATTCAAGACTAAAAAATATGGGCTTCCTTCAGACTATCAGCAAAGAGAGAAAAACTATGAGCTATCACCAATAGCAATGGCAATATCAAATAATAAATTCAAATACAGAACCATTTTACACTTTTATATTTAATAACTGGGCCTTTTTCTAGCTTGTAAGCACATAAATAGTACTAAAAATGATGCATGTGGGAGATAGCATCACATATAATAGGCAGCTATTACTAGCTGTCATTCCTCTCCTACCACTAGCATGGCCGAGACTGCCTCATGTAAGTATCCTGGTGGAGGAATGGAACCCCATAGGGCACTAGCAGAAAACAACATAATTCTTTTTCTCCATTACCTTTTCAAAGCCACTCAGTAGGCTTTCTTCTAGTCCCTCTCAGATGACAAAAATTTTCCCAATTACCGGCAGTCATGAGAACAGCTTCTAATTGTCCCATCCAGTGCTATAATCACACAATTCAAACATCTTTCCAGGTTAAAACTATTCCCCTTCAGCTAGCTCAAGTATGTAGCAAAGAACAGCCTTCTTAGAGGGAAGGGTTGAGGCCCAGGAAGAACAAGTTTAATGAAAAAGACAGTCCTATATGGTTGGTCCCATCATGATTTGGTTGTGGTGGCTTCTTGGTAAGACAGTTTTCCAATGCTGATTCTTTATCTTATAGGAGACTTTTATGAGTTTTACACTGGGGTGCACATCCAAATGGAGTTTTATGACAGAGGAAATGTCTCAACTCTTAGTTCTTGGGTTTTTAGCCTTCAACTTTTCTGGTTGGTCAATTCACCAATCTTGGGCAGAGTTTTCAAGATGGCTCCCTGTCAACCCTCTCCCAAGGGTGGAGTTGGCCTCCAGGAAAACAATCAAAACCTTGACCACTTTGGTTAATAAAACTGTACATTGCTTGGTACTACAGTACAGGCTGCTGCTTTCCTTGTTTTCTGCTTTCTTAGGTTCATAGCCAGTCTCCTGCTTTTAGACTTCCTAGTCAAGCGTCAGCCTCTTCAAGTGCCAGGAGACACATAAAATGGGCTCCCAGTGGTTTTCTGGAAGCTCACCTGAAATTTAGGAAGCATTTCCACCCATCCATGAGTTCTATGTTATCTTGGGTACTTATTTTCAGTTACACACATCCACACACAATTCTATGTTGCTAAGTAAAAAGAATATATAATTCTGTGAATCAACATGAAGGGTAAAAAGAAACCCCTTGCTATAGTAGGTTAAATTATGTCCCCCAAATTTCATGTGCACCCAGAATATCAGATTGTGGCCTAAACAGGGTCTTTGCCGATGTAATTAGTTAAGGACTGAGTTGAGATTACAGTGGATTAGAATGGGCCATAATACCCAACTGCTGGTGTTTTACAAGGAGATGAAAGGACACAGAGACACACAGAAAAGAATATCACAAGCCAAAGAACACCTAGAACCACCAGAAACTCAAAGAGGCAAGTAAGATTCTCCCCTTGAACTTTTCAAGGGAACATGGTCAGGTTGAAACCTTGATTTTGGACTTCTAGCCTCCAGAACTGTGACAGACTATTGCTCGAATCCACCCAATATGTACTAATTTGTTATGGCAACCCTCAGGATATTAATATAATTATTAAGGTTTGAGGGTTGTTTTTGTTGTTGTTGTTATCAGCACCATTGCTGTTTTGGTTTGGATGCATGCTCCAGTCCTAAAGCTTGAAAATTATGGCCCTATGACACACCTAAAAGCAATGTTCAAGCTAAGCTAATCTATAGGGAAAAAAGGTCAATTAGTGGTTGCCTGAGGCCAGGATGGGAATGAAGATTGGGTATAAATGGACACCAGGGACCTTATAGGGCTGATAGAAATGTGCTCAGACTGGGTTATGGTGAAAGTTGCCCAACGTGATAAATTTGCTAAAAGTCACTGAATTTTTATAATATGTGAATTGTATGATATGTAAATTGTACTCCAATAAAGTTTGTTTCAAACAAATCTAAGAGCAGAGGATAATTTAGGAGCTGGAAACTACTGCATCTAGTCTAGGGCAAGGAATTCTTTGGGAAATGTGTTGAAAATTATTAATCATGGAAATCAATGGCCAAAGTCTGTTTTGATTATTAGCTGCCCTAAAAGATCAGAGAGACTATTATGAAAGCATGTTTTCCTTGTTTTGTTTTTACCAGAGCATTCAATAGAGGACTTACAGAGCTGAGGAAAATTAAAATTCACTTTCTAACTCTTCAGTTCAGATTTCCAATTAGGGAAATTTTCACTGGTTTTATCTTTGAAGAAAACCACTCCACAGCTCATAAGTAGCAGTATCCTACATAACTAAAATTTCCAGGATGTTACTCCCTGGAAAAAAAAGTAAAATACAGTGAGAAAAAAATAAATTCAGAAGTTATATACATATTATATAAATTTTTAATTGAAGTATAACATGCATGTAGAAAAGTATATGCGCCCTAAGTGTTCAGTTTGATCAATTTTCACAAACTGACCACATCCTTATAACCTACATTCAGATTAAGAAACAGAACATCACAGATCCCTGAGGATAGCCTCATGTTTCAGTTGCTACATCCCACCCAGAGCCATCACTAGCCTGATTTATAACACTGTAAATCATTTGCCTGCTTTTGACCTTTATATAAGTGAAATCATTGATTGTCTTCTTTTGTTAAATTTATGAGATTTGCCAATTTTTTAGTATGGGATTACAGTTTATTCTCAGTGCTGTATAGAATACCAGCATATTGATTGTGTCATTGTATTAGTTTCTTATTGCTGTTTAATAGCACATTTAACAAATTTAGTGACTTAACACAAAGCTATTCTTTTATAGTTCTGAAGATCAGAAGTCTAAAATGGGTTCACAAGGCTGTGTTCCCTCTGGAGGTTTCAGGGGAAAATCTATTTCCAGGTCTGGCTGGTGTAGCTCAGTGGATTGAGCACCAGCCTGTGAATCAAAGGGTTGTAGTTCAATTCCCAGTCAGGGTACATGCCTGCATTTCGGGCCAGGTCCCCAGCAAGGGGTGCACAAGATGCAACCACACATTGATGTTTCTCTCCCTCTCTTACTCCTTTCCTTCCCCTCTCTCTAAAAATATATAAAGGATTTTTAAAAAGAAAAAGAAAATCTATTTCCAGCTTCTAGAGGCTACCTGTGCTCCTTGGTTCCTAGCACATTCCTCCATCTTCAAGGCCAATAGTGTAGCATTTTCTTTCCTCTCTGATCTCTGCTACCATCCTTACATCTTCTCTCTGATGTCTGACCTTTTCGTCTCCCTTTTGACAAAATTAAAAGGGCCCTCTTGGTTACATTGGGCCTACTCCAACAATCCAGGATAATCTCCCCATCGCAAGATCCTTAATTTAATCACATCTATATAGTCCCTCTTACCATGTAAGGTAACATATTCACGGGTTCTCAGAATAAGGACATGAACATTTTGGGTGGGGGCATTATTTAGCCTACTACAATCACAATATGTTTAATATTTTATCCTTATAATGGGCATTTAGGTAGTTTCCAGTTTTTATCTAATTGAAATAATTCTGCTATGAACATTCTTTTACACTCCTTTTGATTTCTCTGTTGGATATATATATATAGACTTTTTAGATCATAGGGTATGTGCACATCTAATATTAGTAGGTTCTGTGAACAGCTTTTCTCTATGGTTCTACCACTTCAAACTCCAACCAGCAAAGTTGCGAGTTCCTGTTGCTGCATATCTTTGCCAATGCTTAGTATTGCTTCCTTCCTTCTTTACTTCCTTCCTTTCCCTTCCCCTTCCTTCCTTCCTTCCTTCCTTCCTTCCTTCCTTCCTTTTCTTTCTTTCTCTCTCTTTCTCTCTTTCTTTTTCTTTCTTTCTCTTTTTCTTTCTCTTTTTCTTTCTTTCTTTCTTTCTTTCTTTCTTTCTTTCTTTCTTTCTTTCTTTCTTTCTTTCTTTCTTTTTCTTCTCTCTCTCTCTCTCTCCCCTCCCCCTGTTCCCTTCCTCCTCCCTTTCTCCCTCTCTGCCTCCCTCCTTCCTTCCTTTTTAATTTAAGAGCTGATATACCTTGGTTGTTAGTTCCCAGTACATGAATCTGTGCATGTGCCTCCCTGTGATCTATTAAAATATCTTGTCCCCCAAAGCTGAAGATTCCTCGAGCAGTTCCTATTTTCAGAATGGAAGAACCATCTTCAAGTACCACTCTAGCCCAGTATGACAGTGACTCAAAGAAAAACTATGGCTCCCAGCCAAACGTCAATATGCGACATGTTCCAAGAGAAGACTGCCCTGACTGGTGGCAAGTAAGAAAACCGAAAAGGTAAACCTCAGCTTTTTCAGTCTACGCGCTGCCTAGCACGTAGACTAAACTTTACACCACTGCCTTGTACTTCAGTCTCAAAGCTGTCTACGCATGCCTTAGCTGAGATAAGGCTGTCTTGTCATAAAAGGTTCACTGTTTGAGCCAGAAGCCAGAAGCAGTGGCCCCACTGGGACTGAGCAGCATAGTTTTCATTTGCATTTAGACTATCCAAGCCAATGATCTAAGTAATATTTGAGCATCTTATTCCATCTTCTTTCTCTCCCCTTCCCCCCTAATAACATCACATTCCAGAACTCTGAATATTTAAGTTATATCTTTTATATGAGACAGCTTAGAGTGGGCTAACTTTTGTAAAGTGCTTGGGCATCCCTGGCCAAATGACAAGTAGCATTTCAAGCTTGCCTTCTCAGGATGCTATTAGTCTCCTCATGTTTTTAAGGCAGTGCTTAAATTGTGTATATCTCTAGGGTCTGGAACCAAGTCGGCCCCATATTTGATGCTCAATAAATATGAAATCAAATTACAAGACAGCAATAAAGAAAGGGTCAACTGACTATCCTTCCTTATTTGTTGCCTCCTACTTCCTCCCCATCATGCTGTTCACTGTCTGACATCTTCTCATCTAGTTATTAGCATTCCTCCAGGATACAGAAGTCTGTCTTTCCCCACAAAGCATGCAGAGCATCTTTCTGACTCACCATGTATCTCTTTTTTTGTTTTCTCCTTTGTCCTCTTATTGTTTTATTCTTTCCATCCTCATCAGTTTTACCCAAAACAAATTGCCTCACTGTACCAATGATACAGCCACAGGTCTATACAGAACTTGAAAAATATGAATGTATTCTTGCTATTTATTGCCTTCAGCATAACAAGTCGTGGTACCTTTCATTCCAAAATGGAGACAGAATCCAAGTGTATTAATCTATAGCTGGTGCCTGAGGGCAGGAGTTACATTTATTTGCCCGCAGCCCACTGTTCTTGTAGAAGGAGACAGTAAACTCAGATACAAGGACAATAGATGTCGTGCCAACTTTGTGCCAGGTTCCCTCCCTGCCAGAAACCTGAGTGATTCATCCAGGGAGGTGTGCAGTGGAACTGACTGACCAGTATTCAGATAAGCAGTCAGCACTACAGGCTCACATGGGGCTGCTGCAGAGCCGCCAGCTCACAGATGCCAGATCCTCTTTCAAATGTTGATGTTTTGTTCATCATGGACTTTTGTGTTCGTTTATCTTTTAAAATTTTAATTGTTGTTCAAGTATAGTTTTCTGCCTTTTCCCCCCATCCCAGCCCTCTCCACCTCCCTCCCATTTCCACTGCCTCCCTTGTTATTGTCCATGTGTCCTTTATACTTGTTCCTGCAAACCCTTCCTCTTTTCCCCTGAAATTCACTCCCTTCTTCCCTCTGGTCACTGTCAGCCTGTTCTCAATTTTAGTGTCCTTGGTTATATTTTGCGTGTTTGTTTGTCTTGTTGATTAGGTTCCTGTTAACGGTGAGATCATATGGTATTTGTCTTTCACTGCCTGGTTTATTTTGCTTAGCATAATGCTTTCCAGCTCCATCCATGCTGTCGCAAAGGGTAGGAGCTCCTTCTATCTTTCTGCTACATAAAATTCCATTGTGTTCATGTTTATTTTAAAAATATTTTATTAAAACACTGTCTTGATTACTGAGTTTTTTGACACCCTCTTAGGTTTTGCACCAAAAATTAAGTCCCGATCCTGGGTTTTTCCCTAGAACTTCAGAAAGCTAGTTATCTGAACAAAAGATGGATCAATCACTTCTTATCATGAGCAGCATTACATTACCTATATGAGTGATTTACAATAATGGCTAAAAGATTTTCATGGAGCTTGAATTTAAAAAGCTCAGCCATGATTCTTAGCTCATATAAGTACATAATACTTTTTATTAACTTTCTGTCCTTTATACTATCTTTACCTGAGCTGCTTTTTAATCTTTATTTTTTTTTCTGGCTAGTAAAATAATTCATGTTCTAACAAACATATTCAAATATTGTAGAATCTTCAGCGTGCATTCCTCTAAAATGTTTTCCATGTACATGTTACCTTATATATAGAATTTTAAAAATCAGATTCTCACCATACAGTCTTCTTTGCCATTTGGTCTTTTCACTTAATGCCTTGGACATTTACCCCATTTGAATACATGAAGATATACGGGTACTTAGTTTTTAATTAAAAATGTTTAACTGTGGTAAAACATAACTCAAATAAAATGTACCCTTTTGATAATTTTAGACATATAGTTCACTAGTGTTAAATACATTCACATTGTTGTGCAACCTACTTAATTATTTTGAATGTGTATATAGTATTCCATTATATGGATGAACTTTTTAATGAAAAAGTTTAATTGAAAATTTTTAACTATATTTTTTAGCATTTTCAGTACATACTTTCTCATGGAGAGATGAAGTGAAAAAAACTATGCTAGTGAGCAAGGCTGTCCGGGAAGGCAAAGGGGTAGGCTCTCCTGGAAATGGAGCCAGAGGCGCATTTCCTTGTTAAGGAAACTTGTCGCTCTGAAGTGTGGTTTTGAATAAGAGCCTGGGATATGAAGGCAAACAGGAAATAGGTTTTACATTCCAAATAAAACAGCCTGTGAACTTGGAGAGGTAGGCACTTCCTCATGCTCTGCTAACCACCCAAAATAAAAGAGAAAATGTTGGGTGACAGAGGATTATGAAAATCCTGCTGATCTTTCTGTGTCCACATGGAGTTAAAAAGTTCAGTATTTTCAAGGCTTTTAATTGCAAACACAACAGTAAAGAAGAAAGTAACCTAGTTTAAATATGTATGTGACAGAATGCTTGCATATCTACAAGAATATCAGGGCAAACCCAGTCAAGATGATTTATTAATCCAAGTTTTCTATTGTTTGGGGCTATTATAAGCCATTATTAACAATTTACATATGTGTTTATGAATACTGTCAAACTACAGCATTCTATTGGAGTCCCTGAAAGGACAAAAATGTGAAAATGGCTCATTAGCTTAAATTCCCAAATCAAGTGAAACTCATGGGTCAAAATGTTCAGTAAAGCTAAAACATATCTAACAAATTTTCTCTTGTCATTTAACATTTATAAATAAGTATAATCTTATGGACTGTGTGTCTCTCTCTTTTTTTAATAGCAGTGAAGATTTTGCATGCAGTAATGAAAGAGAAAGAAATGTTGTGGATCACAGCACCTCAAAGATGTCATGGTATATCAAATACAGATAGTCCTTTCCACCCAGGATTTGCTACCATTTGCAGGAAAACTAACCAAATTTGCAATAATTTTGCAATTAGACTTTACATTTGAAGTAAATATAAACCCCCCCAAATCTATGTACTTTGCTCTCTGAACCCTTAAATTGGTCTGAATTTATAACTTGTGGGTTTCTGTTTCCTTGACACTGATTTCTCCCATCCATCATTTATGATATACACTGGTGTTATCATGAACTCTAATACACCTGGTTCAGGTATCTTGAGCAGGGGGAAAAAGAACCTAGAGTTGAATAACTCTTCTCTAAGAATAACTCTATATACAACCCGAGTTTTAGTAAAGATTTTATTTATTTATCTATTTTTAGAGAGAGGGGAAGGGAGGGAGAAAGAGAGAGGAGAAACATCAAAGTGTGAGAGAAACATCGATTGCCTCTCAAATGCCTCCTACCAAGGACCTAGCCTGCAACCCAGGCATGTGCCCTGACTGGGAATCGAACCAGAAATATTTTGGTTTGCGGGACAATGCCCAACCCACTGAACCACACCAGCCAGGGCACAACCTGAGATTTTTTTTAACTTCATACTACAGCAGTCCCTGAAGGCATCCTCATCTATTTCATGAGCCCACTTTTCTGAAAGACTCAAAGAAATCTACATTCCTGCGTGCCTCCTGGGGTCTTCTTGTATCAAACATCCACTTTCCCATTAAAGTGAGCATGAACTCGACTTTTTAGTCACTCTCTGTTCACTTTGCTGATACCTTCCCAAGTTCAAAAAGGGAAACCTAGCAGTCTACATTTTATTTACGTGGATGAAAGCAGGGTGGGATTTAATACTGCACTACTAGGTCCTTGGATTATTTCTTGGTGGTTCTTTTCTATTCATGTTGATTCCTCTCTTCTTAAGGGGATTTCAAGAGTCAGATTCATCTGAAGAAGAGGAAAACCTGGAAGACTATGAGTGAGTTTTGAAAGTCCTCTGTTTTTCTCTAAAACTAGACTTAGATGTTTATATGCATTCTTTCCAAAAGGCATTAAAACATATGGCTCAGACTTGCTAAAGGGGCTGTGTTTACATAGGTAAACTCATGTGAGGGTCTGGGCCATTTATCTGGATGATAGGCAACAGTAAGATGGGATTTTACTAATGAAAATATTTTTCCCAATCTAGATTATGTAAACTGGCTGTATATATTCATTGGATTTATCACATACCTGGTATCCCTGGCATTTCACTTTATCTTCATAGACACAGCATATGACATTTCTGCTGATTGTTTCTTCCCTAGAGGCCTCTCACAAGGATGATGTTTAAAGGATCTTTTTAGCATTGAGTCTCATTTTTGAAGTTACTTATGATGCAGTCATTTTACAAGTTAACACAACTGAGACTTACTCATGACACCATTTACGTTGAGCGATTCCTATTCCTAGGGTAGCCTTATTATTTAACATCCAAATCATGGTACTTTAGAGAGATAGAAAAAATCACTATTAAATATTACAACTGGGCTCTTCGGGCAAATAAAAATGTGTGATCACCCCAACTATACTGAGACCAGTAGGTCCGAGTGGCTGTTAAAGTCCTTTCCAAAAGCTAAGATTCTATCATTGTACAAATAAGGTCAAACAAGTCTCCTACACTTAAAGATTGGCATTAGGAAGATAGGGGAGTGAAAGGACATACTGCAGCTCTCAGACACTAAGATTATACATACTTTTAGCTCTGTTTTTTATGACTGATGTTATTGATTTATTGGCTCTAAGTGTAGTGAGAGCCTTTATAAAGTACATATCATTGTTTCAACTCTTCCTCTTTCCCTCTAATCCAGCCTAGTCCTACGCATACGTGTCACATTGGAGGAAAAACGCTGTATCCTCCACCCCTTTGCATAATGGTCTCTTTACTACCCTCAAACTTCCTCTTAGCCCTACTTTCTTCCCCAACGTTTATACTCAGAAACACATCTGGTGTAATAATTCAAACTAAGACATAAAAGACTGAGAAAGAAGAGCACCAAAACTATCCAAACAGGATTGCACTTTAACAGATGACAAACACTTAAACCAATGTAACTGAATCTCTAATTTTGGATTTTAGTATTGAGATGAATTGGAAGTCTTTCTTTGGTTCAGAAAACCCAGATCTGACCTTATAGAGTCTATATCACGACCATTTCTAGATTCAAATGTTTTGTGAGGGGTGTGCATTATGGGAAATGATCAGGAGAGACATGCCCTCTTCAAAGTCAAAGAGATGCCAAAGGGAGATGAGGACCAGAGGACAATATGATCTAGGGTTTGCTTTCTCACACTGTGCTTGGTGCCACCAGCTTCCTGCTCTATCAGCATCACAGAAGCATCTGTTTTATGGCCACAAGTTCATGAGCATCTCTACTCCATTCTATTAAAGACTAAGATGCCAAGGTTTAAATGAAAAATTATGTGGCAGGACTAGGCCTAAGCTTCTGCTGCTCTGACATTGAAATGCTGAAATATTTTTTTAAAACAAACAAAGACAGGTCTCAGGAAAATTACTGACACGAGCAAAGTGTGTGTGCCTGTGAGTATGAGTATATGTGTAAGTGTGCATATGGGGGTCTCACACACAATCTCACTTCACCTCTCCAGGCCTCTCTCCTTATTCCTGATCATCTCTTTCTTCTATCTCTCATAGGCATATACTGAATCATATTCCCTGAACAGTCTTTTGATTAACTATGACTAGCTTAAAATATTACTAAAACTATAACTTAACATCTACAGTGTTAATTATATATTGTATAAGGATACAGTTAGAAAGCTGAGTAACAAGTTATGCAATTAAATATTATTATCTATTAAAATTGGAATTCTGTCCTATTGCAGCTGGTTTGCAGGTAACATCTCCAGGTCACAAGCTGAACAGTTACTGAGACAAAAGGTAAATGGTCTGGTCTTTAAAATATCCCTTAAGAATCTCTTTCTAATGTTGGATCCAGTGGGTAATGCACTTCTTGCAGAAACCTTAGTGCTAATTATACAGTCACATCATCATAGCGTTAGTTGTCCAGCCTATAGTTTACCAGGCCCTTCACACATAGCCATTTACTGTGTTTCCACTATATACTTCTGTGTAATGAACCACTTCAGAATTCAGTGGCTTGAGACAACAAGATTTAGGATTTCTCACAATTCTGTCAGTGACTCAGCTGGGCTAGCAGTTCTTCTGCAGGTTTGGTTAAGGGCCACTCCTCTGGCTGCATTTAGCTGGTGGATGTAGTCCCTGGGAGGTTGAGGTTAGCTGAGGCAGTCAATCTGGATGCCATAGTTCTCCATGTCGCTAACTTGGGTTCCCTTACAGCATGGTGATCTTAAGGCAGTGGTTAAAGACGATGAGCCTCACAGTTCAGTGCATGCACCATATAGTCTGTTTTTATCATATTTGCTAATGTCCCACAGGCCAAAACAAGTTACGTGGCCCAGCCCAGAGTCAATGTCAGAGGGGAATATACAGGGCATGAATGAAGAATGATGATTTATTGGGAGCCATCTATGTAACAGTCAGCCTTAGCTCTGTCACTTCTCATTAGCACCTAAACCACAATAAAGCAGATATAACAAGGAACATATCTACATGATGTTGTTACTAACTGGTATGGAATAACCAATAGCAAACTCTTTTGACCTACAAAATGACATTTTGATATAGTTCAACCTTATATAACACACCAATTATCTCTTTGAGGGGTACTGATGAAAATGTAATAACTTCACTATCTAACATGGTATTTTGTCACATTCCCAGTTTATTATCTGCTCTTTCTGAATCTGGATCTGTTTATTTTTAAATATATTTTATTGATTATGCTAGTACAGTAGTCCAAATTTTTGTCCCTTTGCCCCCTCCACCCAGTACCCCCATTCACAGTAGCCATCCCTACACCATTGTTCATATCCATGCATATAAGTTCTTTGGCTACTCCATTTCCTATACCATTTTTAACATCTCCCTGTCTATTCTGTGCTTCTGTTACCTACCATCTTGTGCTTTTTAAAATATATTTTATTGATTTTGCTATTACAGTTGTCCCATTTTCCCCCTTCACTCCCCTCCACCCTGCCCGCCCACTCCCACCCACATTCCCACCTTTAGTTCATGTCCATGTGTCATAAGTTCTTTAGCTTCTACATTTCCCATACTATTCTTGCCCTCCCCCTGTCTATTTTCTACCTACCACCTATGCTACTTATTCTCCGTACCTTTTCCCCCTCTCTCCTCCTCCCACTCCCCTGTTGCTAACGCTCCATGTGATCTCCATTGCTGTGGGTTTGTTCCTGTTCTAGTTGTTTGTTTAGTTTGCTTTTGTTTTAGGTGTGGTTGTTAATAACTGTGAGTTTGATGTCATTTTTTACTGTTCATATTTTTTCTCTTCTTTTTCTTAGATAAGTCCCTTTAACATTTCATGTAATAAGGGCTTGGTGATGAAGAACTCCTTGAACTTGACCTTATCTGGGAAGCACTTTATCTGCCCTTCCATTCTAATGAAAGCTTTGCTGGATAGAGCAATCTTGGATGGAGGTCCTTGCCTTTCATGACTTGGAATACTTCTTTCCAGCCCCTTCTTGCCTGCAAGGTCTCTTTTGAGAAATCAGCTGACATTCTGATGAGAACTCCTTTGTAGGTGACTGTCCCCTTATCTCTTGCTGCTTCTAGAATTCTCTCCTTCATTTTTACCTTGGCTAATGTAATTATGACGTGCCTTGGCATGTTTCTCCTAGGGTCCAACCTCTTTGGGACTCTCTGAGCTTCCTGGACTTCCTGGAAGTCTATTTCCTTTGCCAGAATGGGGAAGTTCTCCTTTATTATTTGTTCAAATAAGTTTTCCATTTGTTGCTCTTCCTCTACTCCTTCTGGTACCCCTATAATTTGGAGGTTGGAATGTTTAAAGATGTCCTGGAGGTCCCTAAGCCTCTCCTCATTTTTTCAAATTCTTGTTTCTTCATTCTTTTCTGTTTGGTTGTTTCTTTCTTCCTTCTGGTCCATTCCATTGATTTGAAGCCCAGTTTTCTTTCCATCACTGTTGGTTCCATGTGCATTTTCTTCAGTTTACTTATTGTAGCCTTCATTTGTTCATCTAATTTGTGACCAAAATCAACCAATTTTGTGAGCATCCTGATCACCAGTGCTTTGAACTGTGCATCTGATAGGTTGGCTATCTCTCAGTCACTTAAAAGTACTGGCTGCAAGGCTTTCATTTCTGTTTGAGCCATCTTTTTTTCCCCCTTTGGGCTGGTCACACCTGTTGTGTATGAGGGGCGGGGCCTTCACCAGGGCAGGGCAACCCAGTCGCTGGGTTGTGATGTTGTATGTGGGGGTGGGGTCTGAGAGGGAACAGTGGTGTCTGCTTCGCTCTCTCTAGGACTTCAGTCCCCTCTGCTGCTTCCCACAAGCAGATTGTGCCCTTCTGGTGCTGGCTCCCGGGCAGGTGGGCTTGTGTACTTTCTAGGACTCTGTGGGTCTCCCCAGGGAGCTCTCCTGTGGGGCTGGGAGATTCTCCCAGCACCTCAACCCCCACAGGTGTTTTCAATCGGTGCTTTTAGGCTTTATTTCCTGGCACTGGGTTCCTGGGTTGCGAGGTCTGTGTTGCTGCCTGTTTTCGCCTAGTTTATCTGTGTGCAAATGTGTGACTTCAGACAGCCAGCTGCCTTGTGTGCCTCACTGGGTCTGCTTGTTGCCTCCCATGCCCAGTGTCTGCCACTGGCTCCGTCAGCTGCCCCTGCGCATCTGGGGTCAGCCAACTGCCGCCTGCGCCCTGCACACCCGCACACCCGCACACCCGCACCTGCCAGCCACCGCTTTCTCCTGCCGGGACCCCTCGACCCCTCTGTAGGCCTTCGACTCCACCCCTCCTTCCCATTCTGGATGAATGGTTGTCAGACTTCCATACAGTTCATTTCTCCCTGTTCTGGTTGAGTTTTTTTGTTTGTTTGTTTCTAGATTTTTGTTGTCCTTAGTTTTGGTTGTGTGAGGAGGCATAGTGTGTCTACTTATGCCTGCATCTTGGCCGGAAATTCTCATTTTGTGCTTCTTAATCCCTGCACCTTTTCTCCCATTTTCTCCCTTCCCCTTCCCAGCTGATAACCCTCCAAATGATCTCCATGCCTATGAGTCGTTTCTTGTTCTTGTTGTTTGCTTAGATTCTTGTTGTTTTTTAGATTCAGTTGTTGAATCTGTTGCCATTTTAATGTTCATAGTTTTGATCTTCTTTTTCTTAAATAAGTCCCTTTAACATTTCATATAATAATGGTTTGGTGATGATGAGCTCCTTTAGCTTCACCTTATCTGAGAAGCACTTTATCTGCCCTTCCATTCTCAATGATAGTTTAGCTGGATAGAGCAATCCAGGTTGTAGTTCCTTGCTGTTCATCACTTTGAACACTTCTTGCCACTCCCTTCTAGCCTGCAAGGTTTCTTTTGAGAAATCAGCTGACAACCTTATGGGAACTCCTTTGTAGGTAACTCTCATTCTCCTGCTGCTTATAAGATTCTCTTTTTATCTTTAACCTTTGGCATTTTAATTATGATGTGTCTTGGTGTGGTCCTCTTTGGGTCCATCTTGTTTGGGACTCTCTGTGCTTCCTGGACTTGTATGTCTATTTCCCTCACCAAACTAGGGAAGTTTTCTTTCATTATTTTTTCAAATAAATTTTCAATTTCTTGCTCTTTCTCTTCTTCCAGCAACTCCATGATTTGAATGTTGGCATGTTTGAAGTTGTCCCAGAGGCTCCATAGTCTATCCTCTTCTTTTTGGATTCTTTTTTCTTCTTGCTGCTCTGATTGAATGTTTTTTTCTTCTTTATTGCAAATCATTGACTTGATTCTTGGCTTCATCCACTCCACTGTTGGTTCCCTGTAAATTTTTTTTTTATTTCACTTAGTGTAAACTTCATTTCTGCCTGGGTCTTTTTTATGCTGTTGAAGTACCCAGTGAATTCCTTGAGCATCATAATCACCAGTGTTTTCAACTCTGCATCTGATAGATTGCTTATCTCTATTTGTTTAGTTCTTTTTCTGGAGTTTTGTTCTGTTTTTTTTTTTTTTTCATTTGGGCCATATTTCTTTGTCTCCTCATTTTGGTAGTCTCCTTGTGTTTGTTTCCATGTATTAGATAGAGCTACTTTGACTCCCTGTCTTAGTAGCATGGCCTATTGTAGAAAAGTGCACGAGTAAGTTGGGTGGGGTGGAGCCTTAGGTAATCACTAGGGTGGGGCCACCTGTGTGAATGAGGTTGATGGGAATCTCTGATATAGTATCCCCACTCTGTGGTTCTGTGTGGGGGAGGGCTCAGAAAGGGGACAATGGCCACTGTCTGGCCTCTGGGGTTTTGTCCTGGAGGAAGCTGTTCCCCGGCACTCACCCTGATGCCAGACACTTCAGTTTCTCCTCATATGCCACTGGTGCCCTTTGAGCTGCCACCCCAGTGCTAGAGCCCAGAGGGAGTGAGTCTGTGTAAGATCTAAGTCCATTGTAAGCCCTTTAAGAAGAGACTCCTAAGAAACCCACAGTTTCTTTTGCTGCCCCAACCCTCATTGTTTTTTTACAGCCAGAAGTTATGGTGACTTATCATCCTGGCACTGGGATCCTGGGCGGGGTGGACTGGTGTGGGGCTGGGATCCATCACTCCCAAGGTATCCCTTCTGATTTCTATACACCACATGTGGATGTGGGACCATCTGTTCCACATCTCAACGCTTCTGTGCCTCTTCATGCATTCTTGCCCCTCCTACCCATCTGGTTGAATGTAACTTCTTTAATTTCTTGGTTGTTGGACTTCCACACACCTCAATTTTCTCATGATTCTGGGTGACATTTGTTTTGTGGTCTATTTGTAATTTTTGCTGTGGTCGTGCAAGGAGGTGAGCTGCATTTACCTATGCCTCCATCTTGACTGAAAGTGGATCTGTTTAGAATTAGCACAAGTCATTAAGAAAGACTTATTCTACATCTTTGGTTTTCTATAACCTTCTGAGAGCATGATATGATGATATGTGGTTTTAAATTTTAATTCTGAAAAATTAAAACACTAGGCTTACATAAATACAAAACAAAATTATCAGAGGGGGTTAAAATTAACTGGAAAGGAAAATTCAAAGCACAATGGGTAGGTCAATAAAGAAACTGAGTGAGAAAAGGAAGAAAGCTAAAGTGTGGGTCCCCTTCTGTGCCAAGTGTTGAATAATCTGTGCCATCAGTGAAATTTAAAGTAAACCTAAATTATCTGTTTACCTACTGCCTACCAGGAAAAAATCATTTTCAAGGATAATAATTTTTTTTCTGTTCCTTCTACATTTTACTTCCTTTCCAGGGAAAAGAAGGAGCATTCATGGTTCGAAATTCCAGCCAGGTGGGAATGTACACAGTGTCCTTATTTAGTAAGGCTGTGAAGTAAGTATGACATGGGTTTATTTATTTTATCTCCTTGAATATGCTGATCATTTAATCACATTTTGGGATAATATGCCATCTTTAAAGTCTGGAATTTTATATCAAAATATTTCTGTTGAATGGGACCATTTATAATGGCCTTTTTCCCCCTTACTTCCAAGAATCTGCTCTCTGGGATCCTCTCCTGCCCATCCCAGGGGCAGCAGAGTGCCCAGTGCACAGCATGCCTCAGTAAACTTTTGTCAAAGGAATCCTTGGTTATTCCCCTCAACTTGGTCCTAAGTGTAGAAAGAAAGAAAAATAGCATTGGAGTCTTTACACACCATTGGTCCTAGCCACCTGCTGAGCTGAGAAACCTACCCCAGCATCTGAGTTTAGTTAAGTCTTTCCAGTGGGTACAGAATTATCAAAAGGTTGAATCAGTGTAGCTCTGTTCCCCAGATAGCTTCTTTCCAGGGTGCTGGCCTCTCTTTATGTGATTAAGAGTTCTGATTTGAAACCACTCTTCTGGGTCCAAATCATGACTCTACCTGTTACAACATTTTATGACATTGAGCAAATTTCTTAAACTGTGTGCCTCAACCTCTTCATCTGAAAAGGTGACATAATAATGATTATGTTCTATGGATGAAGTGAGTTAATTCATGTATTGAATCAGAACAGTAGCTGGTATATAGTAAACACTCAATAAACTAACAGCAATTACTATTATTGCTATTGCTGGGAAAAAATAATTCTACCTGCTCCCATACCCCCATCCCAATGCTTAGGCATAAAAGACCCCCATAGTCATCTCATGCAAGTCATCATTATCAACATCAGGATCCCACTTTAGAGTTTCACAAGCCACTTTCCCATTTGTTGTTAGCTCTTTTTTCCTTCTAATCATCCTATGAAGCAAATAGGAAAGCTGTTTTTATGAGTGCCATTTTATAGATGAGAGAACTGAGGTTCAAAGACAGCTTATGAAGACCCACCCACAAAGCTAAAAATGACCAACTTGAAACTGGACCTTCAAAAGCCAATTCATGTTCCTTCAACCACACTCCTATTTCTACACTAAAAGTCCCAAAGTTTTGAAATAAGAATCTGGCCAAATTTGGATTAGATCCACTTGAAAAAAAATTATTTCTGTATGTGCAACCTTCTTTTCATGGTTGGATTGAATAACCCTCTGCCTTGGTGCCTTCTCCATGTGCCCTGCCCTGTGGCACATATATGTACCACATATGGTACATATGTATGTGCTCTGCCCTGTGGTATATATATGTACGACATATACATATTTTTGTGATTAAAAAGTTATTTTATTTTGATAATTTTTAAAAATGTTTTTCTTTTTTTAATTTAAATTATTTTATTGTTGTTCAATTACAGTTGTCCATATTTTCTCCCCATCCCACCCTCATATTTTGAAAATTTCTTTACAGAGCACCTATCTCTAATTTAAGAGAATAGCATGTATTCTAAGCAGTCATCTGGCATTTTTCCAATGCCAGAAGCCATGTCCATGATGCATCTCATGTACTAGATTGCATGTCTAGATGCTGGTTGAAGCCAACCCATGAAGACCCGGGAGAAGACTTGGTTCACTGAATATCAAAAACTCTGTGGCCCTCTGGCCCTGCAGTTTTAGCCAAACCTGATATCATAAGTCTACCCAGCCAAGTTTCTTGACACCGGATTTATTTTTGAAGGTGGTAAGGTAGAAAAATCAGGAAATAGATAACAAATCAAACAAAAATAATCCAAATCAATGGATATAGAAGCCTTCTTTTATGAAAACACCATCAATGGGCTTGAGTGAATTTTGTGCGGAGACCAAGAACTGAATAGCCATTTGCAACAAGAAAGTACCCTTTCTCCCTTTTGTAGTTGCAGTTTCAACTAGGCTGGTATTACAGCAACAACAATTTATTAACAGTTTCTTATGTGCCGAGCATCGTGCAGGTTGATATGTGTATAATTTTATCCAGTCTTTATAACAACCAAATAAGGTAGTCAGCAAGCTGTAGAACTGGATTCAAAGCCCAGTTCCTAACTATGATGACATACTCTCAAGTCTAAGACATATTATTCCTGATTAGCCTAAATCAGTGTACATCAATTCACTACTACTTTCTAAAAGTAGAGCAAAAGGAAAAAACAAAACATGTTTTATGTAGAAAAGGTACAAGTTCACATGAGGCATTAAAGGACATCCCCACCAATTCTATCCTGCTTGTTCCACTCCCCAAAGAGCCTGCTAACCCATACTCTGGGGGAGAATGCCTACTACCTAAGCACCATTGCCTCCCATATTTTGATCTTCATTATTATCCTAAAAGAGAATTGATGTTCAGGATAGTGATCCTGAAGAACCGAAGGGCTTTCAATCATCAAAGGGAGATTCTAGCCTTATACTTACTAAGGGAGAACAGTCTAGAAAGTTCGAATTTTATTGTATGTGAATTCTGTATGAGCACAAAGGATGTGTTGAGTTCAGGGAGGAGTCCTCTTGCATAATTACTTATTGTCATAGATACCTCCGGAAAAACATCAGATGTCAAGACTGAGAAATCCTCTCTGACTTCTGTCTCCAAAATTTGCAGATGCACCTAAAATAATTATTTAACCATTGTGTAATCAATCTTCCATTGTTTATCAAAAAACATTCTAACAATCTTTCTTTCTTACTAGTGATAAAAAAGGAACCGTCAAACATTACCATGTGCATACAAATGCTGAAAACAAATTGTACTTGGCTGAAAACTACTGTTTTGATTCCATTCCAAGTCTTATTCACTATCATCAACACAATTCAGCAGGTAATTTATTTCAGTTTTTCTTTTATATATCTTTGTTGATAAATATCAATTTTCTTGGATACTACTGATCCTCCTAATATTCTTAATTACATATGGAACCATGAAAGTAAGAAAAAAAATGTTCTCAAGTCTTACGCCTGCTGTGATTTTTAACCTACATCCTCTGGAATATAACATTATACACTTTCTAATGCCAGAAAAAAATTAAATTGAGTAAGCTGAGTGATTTAGGAATACAAATTATCTTTGTAAAAATATCTGCAGTTTTTTTTTCTGCCTATACAAGTTGATTGCAAAAATCAAACATATGTCCATGGAGGTTATCTCTCCAATGATATACAAGTTGGTGTCTTTCTAACAGAATTTTTTCTGTGCTGATACTAACACTTATTATTCATTATTTATATATATATACATATTAAATGTATACATTATATTTTTACTGAGATAAGATCATTCTACACATACCACTTTTCAGCTGCTTTCTTTACTCGGTATGTTTAGAAGTCTTTCCATACAAATACAAACAGCTTACTTTGGTCTATTTAACAGCCACAGAGAATTCTGTTACAGAATTACTCCATAATTTATTCACTTAATCCTATATTGATTAGCAGTTGGATCATATGCAATATTTTCCCACTGCAATTACTGTTTGGTTTTTTAAAGATTTTATTTATTTATTTTTAGAGAGGGAAGGGAGGGGGAGAAAGAGACACACACACACACACACACACACACACACACACATCAATGTGTGGTTGCTGGGGGCTGTGGCCTGCAACCCAGGCATGTGCCTTGACTGGGAATCGAACCTGCAACACTTTGGTTCACAGCCCGAGCTCAATCCACTGAGCTACGCCAGCCAGGGCTGCAATTACTGTTTTAAAGCAGTCCTGTACACATAGGTCTATGCATCTATATGAGGAAATTTCTGAAATAATGATTAAGAACGTTTCAAACTTAGACATTGTCAAATGCTTTTCAGAAATATACATTCCCACCAACAGCAATACTCTTCATCCTCATTAACACTGAGTATTATTACTCTTTTTAAATTTTGCCTACTTGACTGGTGAAACTGTATATAGAAACCCTTCCTAATACAAGTGTTAACTGACCTTATTGTGGTAAACATATTACAATATATACATATACCAAATCATCACATTATACACCTTAAAGTTACATATGTTATATACCAATCTCATCTCAATAAATGTAGAAAGAAGTTGAAAAGAAATGCCCTCTAAATGTCTTTTCCAGACTAGTGCCACTTACAGGCTGTGACTGGATGAATTTCCAACACTGAGTAAAAATATGCTCTGGGCTCATCATCAAATTTGCGCAAGTCTACCTAACCTGGTTACATGTGCATTAGTGAATTGGCCTCACTTCTTGCTTTGATTATGGTCCCTACTTGTATTTTTCCTTTGTCCCAATTTCCTCAATTGTTTATTTTAACCTGTGGTGCTTCAAAAGTGCCCCTTGGAAAGCAATTGTATAAACAGACATCTCCAGATGGGACGATTCCACTCCAGAGCATGCACAAGCAACCCCACAGAGTATAAGAAGAAAACATGTTTTAGATTTGTTTTTAAAATCCTATTTTCTTAACTTTTCTATTTGTGAGAGTATTTTATGATTCACATCATGTAGCAATCAGCAGCAATTGTACTTGTGGGTATGTGTATGGAGTGCACCAATTTTTTTTTTTTTGACAATTAAAGACATAGGATTTGAACCATTTGAAGACCACTCATATAAAAAGTAAATAAATAATATAGAAAAAGGAGGGAGAGAAAAGCAACACCTGTGATAATTCCCAGGACTTGGAAAATGTCACACACTTAAAGCCAGAAAAAAAATTTTTAATGAGTTCAAGTCTTTTTTTTAAATATTTTTTTATTGTTGTTCAAGTACAGTTGTCTCCTTTCCCCTCTCCATGATATCACCCCCGCCCCTGCCGCACCCATCCTGCCCTCTCACCCTTGAACCCACCCCCTTTGGCTTTGTCCATGTGTCCTTTATACATGTTCCTTGATGGCTCTTCCCCCATCTTCCCCCGTTATCCTTCTCTCCTGTCCCTTCTGGTTACTGTCAGTTTGTTCTTTATTTCAATGTCTCTGGTTCTATTTTGCTTACTTGTTTGTTTTGTTGATTAGGTTCCACCTATAGGTGAGATCATATGGTATTTGTCTTTCACCACTTGGTTTATTTCATTTAGTATAATGCTTTCCAGTTCCATCCATGCTGTCACGAAGGGTAGGAGATCCTTGGTTTTTTCCTGCTGTATAGTATTCCATTGTGTAAATATACCATGGTTTTTTATAATAATAATGACATATTTATTAAGTCATGAATGACATGAGCTTCTTTTTATTTTATTTTTTTTTTTAGATGGGGGAAGGGAAGGAGAAAGAGAGGGAGAGAAACATTAATGTGTGGTTGCTTCTTGGACGCCTCCTACTGGGGACCTGGCCTGCAACCCAGGCATGTGCCCTGATTGGGAATCGAACCAGCAACCCTTTGGTTTGCAGGCTGGTTCTCAATCCACTGAGCCACACCAACCAGGGCGTACCATGGTTTTTTGATCCACTCATTTACTGATAGGCACCTACATTGCTTCCAGCCCTTGGCTATTGTGAATTGTACTGCTATGAACATTGGGGTGCACAGGTTCTTTTGGATTGGTATTTCAGGATCCTTAGGGTATAATCTCAGTGGTAGAATTGCTGGGTCAAAGGTATTTTAAATGTTATGATTATTTTAACCCAGCTTTACCATAACTTGATGTAAACAATTAAAATGTTGGCCATTTAAAGCTATTAGGTTCAATTCTTTTTTTAATTCAAGTGGCTTGCTTTTTATTTTATACTCTTCTGTACTGTTTGGATTGTTTTTGTTTACTTTGGTTTGTTTCATTTTACCAAATGTATGTGCTATGTTTATATATATTTAAATACAGGACTATAAAAAGACAGCAAAATTAAAATGAGATTTTTAAAAATGAAAGATTCACCCTGGCTGGTGTAGCTCAGTGGACTGAGCGCGGGCTGTGAACCAAAGTGTCGCAGGTTCAATTCCCAGCCAGGGTATATGCCTGGGTTGCAGGCCATGACCCCCAGTAGCTGCACATTGATGTCCCTCTCTCTCTCTCTCTCTCTCCCCCTCTCTCTCTCTCTCTCTGCCTCCCTCCCTTCCCTCTCTAAAAATAAAATAAAATAAATATTTTAAAAAATGAAAGATTCTATCAACCCACTAACTTTGATGGGATTTTCAAAATTGCACAAAGTAGTTTTACTCTTAATTTTTTCTTTACATTGAGCTAACTAGTCAAGTCAAATAAACTGATACAACTACAGGATGAATATGATCAGAAGGGGTTCTCTCTCTCTCTCTCTCTCTCTCTCTCTCTCTTTCTCTCCATCTTAACATCCTGAACTCTGCTTTTCCAGCTACTCTGGAGAGGGCATACACAGAGGTGTGAACTGATGTGATATGATGTGATGTGATGCTGATATGATTATATGATGCTGATTTTGTTGCAGGCATGATCACAAGACTCCGCCACCCTGTGTCAACTAAGGCCAACAAGGTCCCCACCTCCGTGTCCTTAGGAAGTGGTATGGACATACCCTTGGGCTCTTAAACTCTATTTCCTACCATTTTTGGTTTAAAAAATATATATCTCTCTATATATAATTTACTGAAAATAACAGATAAGACAGGAAAGTGGCTCCTGTCAGATTGTGCCAGGGAGGGCTTTAGCTCCAATATGTTTGTTCATTTTCTAAAAACAAATAACCAAAAAATTGAAACCCTTTCTGACCTCCCAACCTAACTCTGTAATCTTTCCAACATTTGACAAAAACATTGTCAAAGTTTTCCTGTTATTAGACCCAGTCCTCAGCTGCTGGAGCCCCCATTGCCTGTTGTTCTTCTTTCAGGATTTGGTGCCTGCTCAGGGCAGCCAGTTTTCAACCTTGTGTGTTTAGGATAGTGATATCCACCCAGATCACAGCTTAATTTGTTTTATAAGAAAATATAATGATATTTTACCAAGCTAAGAGGATCAGCACATTTTGAAATTGAGTCTTTCTTTCCAAGATGCCTCTGCTGGACAGTGTTTTTACTGTAAACTTTCTTGTCAACAACTGTAGCTCTTCAAGAACAATATTGTTCTATTGGTACTATCATGTGGCCTAATAGGTCATAAGACCACATCATTAAGGGTTTTCTAAGTGATCAACCTAAACTCAAAATTCTTGCTGTTCTTCATATTGTCAATGTGAAACTCTTATTGGAGAGGAAACTACTTGGGATGCTGTTAGCCCCAAAGCCTTGTATTCTCATCCTAAAGACTGTCTGTCTTGCCTTATTAGGAATCTGGGAACTGAAAAGAGAAGAGATTACCCTGTTGAGAGAGCTGGGAAGTGGCCAGTTTGGAGTAGTCCATCTGGGCAAGTGGAAGGGGCAGTATGATGTTGCCATTAAGATGATCAAGGAGGGTTCCATGTCAGAAGACGAATTCTTCCAAGAGGCTCAGACCATGATGTAAGTTTCTTCTGAGGAAAAGCAGTTTAGCCCTCGGCATGGGAGGACATTCGTGCTAACTGGCCTAAGTCTAACACTTGCAAGGCCTGGAACAAGAATTTGCATGTCATAGATATAAGTATACTTAGAAGTTATAAATCAAGCTGACACACTGTTAAGTAAAATCGGTTCTGTGCTCGCTTTTACAAGTAGAACTTCATGACAACTTGAAAGGCTATATTCAAATTTAATATTCTGAAGACTCTTTAGAGAAAACAGCCTCTGGCCCATGGCCCCTGCAAACTCCCCACCTCCCATTTCTCCTCCCAACCCCTGCTCCATCCTGAAATGTACTCAGTACTTGTGTGCAAACATAGTATTCTGGACACCCAAGACCCCTCTGCGTCCCCCACAAACAATTATTGGCCAATTATCTTGGTTAGGTAGGCACACCAACAGTGTGACTCACTCCTGGGGAGACAGATTCTAAAAGAATCTGCACAGGTCCTGGAACGGGCCTCAGGACTATGTGAACAGAAGATTACAGAGTCCTGGTACCCCAAGGGTGATAGAGAAAGGGGTGTACAGATTCTGAGAGAGCATGTCTCCTTGGTCCTCTGGCGAGGTACATAGTGGAATGAGGAACATACTGGGTTCCTGTAAAGTACATGTCTGAGGGCAGGAGCCTCTAGAGGCCAAGACTAAGGCAATACTGAAAAGGAATGCCCAATGGACAGTATCCTGGTACCTTTGATGCAGTCTAATAAATCCCTTTTTCAACCTATTCTTTCCTCACTGTTAATGAAGATACCCTTTCTAATGGGCCTCAGCTCCAAGTACAGTCTACAATTCTTGGCAATACGTATGTATATATATAAATATGTTCTCTCTCTCTCTCTCTTTCTCCTATGCAAGTACAAAGAATTATTTTAATGAATCTATCTCTTTTTGCTAACATGGTGAATCAGACTCTAAAGGATAACCAATCATCCAGCTTCATCTGATACTTCCATGGTTTTAGCACTGAAGGTCCTGTGTCCTGGGCAACCCCCACCCCCACCAGTACCAGGCAAACTGGGACAGCTGGCCACCCTACTTTTGTGGAAATAAGCAGCATGATATAAAAAAAAAAAACCACCAAAGCAAGACTTTGGTAAAAGATAATGAAATCACAAACCCTAGCCTGCTACAGAGTAATAGTCCTTTTAAAATTTTTACTTAAACACTCACATGGTATTTACAGATATCTGTCTGAGCACTTTATAAATATTAACACGTTTGAGACTCGTAAGAAGCCTGTGAAGGATGCATCGTTGCTATCTTTGTGTTAAAGGAAACTGAAGCGTAGAAATGTTAAATAACTTACCCAAGGTCACCAAGCTAGTTTAAGTGGCAGAGCAGAAATGCAAGCTCGGGCAGATATTCCAGTGTCTGTTTCCTTAGTCATTCCTTTACGAAGGCCAACGATACCAGGAGAGCCAGAACGATCATTTTTACCACAATTACCAAATGGCCTGGAAGCAGAGGGCCTATGTGCATACAAGCTTTGGGCTAGGGCTGGCTTCGTGGCCATGCAACCTGCACAGTTTTGAGAACCTCGGCACTTACAAGGGCTCCACACTTGGTTTAAAGCTGTGCTGTCACCATCCTGAACTTCTTAATTATTCTTAAATAAGCTCCTCTGCCTTTTCATTTTGCTCTGATGCCTGCAAATTATGTAGCTCATTGTTTTCAGCAATTGGGCCATCATAAAACTGGGGAGGAGGCCCTGATGTCTCCCTTTTGTAGGACAGAAAAATCTAACAGAAACTCCCTTAGGCTCATGGGGTAACCTCCATGTCCTGTGTAACTTTAAAACATTTTTTTTTTGCTATTAGAACGTTGGTAATCATAGAGTCATGAAAAGTCATTAAAAAATCATGTAGTCATAAAAAAAGAGGTCAAACTATACCATAAGGGGAACGTCAAATCCTACATCGAATGGTCAAACCGAAACCTAGCAGGTCATGGGTACCAGGTGGCATGGTGTTCCCACCACTTGCCTCTGGTTAGTGACAAAACTTGCTCAAAGAATAGATTTCATTGGGTGATAGACCTGTGTCCCGTCACAAGTCTTCCTTCTGAAGAGAGAGTTGCTGAATACCATGCAGGTCTCTACAGTTGCTGAAAGATATGTAACTGGGCTCACTGCCCTGAGTAACGTGATAAGTCATTTTCCTACAGTTAAAAACTAAATATTTAATAAGTCAAATAAAAAACTAAATATTTAATAAGTCCTCGATTATTAAAACATTTAAAAGTTGCCAAGTTACATTTAGGTTTACTTTACACATCTGAACATTAAAGAATCATCCTGTAAACTGATAAGAATAAATTACATAGGACAAGTTGATGAACATCTTAACAGCTAACTGTCTATCTGTCATGACATACCAGAAGCACTATGTCATGTGGTTACTATTTTCTAAATTGATTATTGAAAAAATAATATACAATAATGTAAAATGTGTTTTTAAAAAAAATGCCTAATCTCATTTCCCTAACATGGCAACTACCAGTATTTACATTTTATCTACACCTTTTATATTCAGATACAATTGTTTTAGAAATATTTAGACATGAAAGTTAGATACTTTAAAATAGAAGAAGTATGTGATATTTAGTTGTAGCTTTTTCCAAATTAGTCATGGAAATTCTCAAGATGCCGCAAGACTAAACAGGATTTGCAAGGCACAAGACCACTGCTTCCCTGCTTCTCTGTACAAAAGCTGAACACAGCACCCCAAACCACTAGGCTGCTGCTGGGTTGTTGATGTCCAATATGAGACAGCATGTTTTTTTATTTCCAAAGGCTAATGTTCCCAGAATAAAATCCAAAACTTTCCTCTTTGTCTGTTCAAGTAGGAGCAAGGAGTGGGGGTGGATGCAAACAAAGAAAACCTAAGAGTGATTCTTTTTCAGGACATCTGGAAAATGGAGTGTGCAAATTCAATACTGAACTTTGAAAATCTGTTATTTCCAGGAAACTCAACCATCCAAAGCTGGTGAAATTCTATGGCGTGTGCTCAAAGAGATACCCTATATACATAGTGACTGAATATATAACCAATGGCTGCTTGCTTAATTATCTGAAGAGTCATGGAAAAGGACTTGAACCCTACCAGCTCTTAGAAATGTGCTATGATGTTTGTGAAGGCATGGCCTTCCTGGAGAGCCACCAGTTCATACATCGGGACTTGGTAAGCAAAGCCTTTAGAAACTCAAAGAAAGAAAAGAAAGCAGTTCACGGTTCCCACCTCCAGCAAGGGGGCCTTTGGTAGGAACGGCAAGAAGTCCACCTTTGCTTTTTGCTCGGTTATGACTTGCTTAAATACATGACAGTTTTGTGATTAAAAAACCACAATTTCACCCTGGCTGCTGTGGCTCAGTGGAATCAGCGATGGCCTGCAAACAGAAGACCAGAGGGTCAGTGGTTCAATTCCCGGTTGGGGCACATGTCTGGGTTACAGGCCAGGTCCCCAGTTGGGAGAGCATGACAAGCAACAACACGTTGATGTTCCTCTCCCTCCCTTTCTCTAAAATTAAATAAATAAAATCTTTTTTTAATCACAATTTCAAAATAAAATATTTGAAGTATAGAGAGGCCAGAAAAAATAAAAGAAGCCATCAAGATCTATGTGGTTGTGTTGGGCTTGAAGGGAAAGAGATGGAAAGGAGAGGTGTTGGTCAATTTAGTGCTTCTTTGACCCGTTAAACTCAAGTTGACCTTTACTCTGGGAAAGGCTTGGTGCTGAAGCAGTCATTTAATTAAAAAAATAAATTAAATAAATTAAAAAAAAAAACAGAAAGAAATGAAACTTGTGTGTTTAGGTCAGAATGGGAGTGGGGCAGTGTTCTGCCTGATATGCACTGGTATTTGTCTTTAGACAGTTTCTTGTGCTAAACAGCCAACATGCCATACATACTAGGCAAGTATATTCTGCGTCTCTGGTGCAGCATTTATACCTTAAGAGCACATGTAACTGCATGGGATCCTAGTGGTTAAGAGGAGCCCCTAGGACCGATTTCCCCCCTCTCATTGAGGAGCTCATATTCTGTGTTTAATGTGAAATACTTTTTGTGTTTGACAAGGATGGATGCCTGGATGAAAAATAGTTATGGGAGCACATTTTTACTTTGTAAAGTTGAAAACTGCAAAGGAAAAAAAGATGACTTCCCAACATTTGGGGTTTTGATATACAATCTTAGATTTTGCTGAGAATTCTCCCAAACAGAAGAAGAATGTCAGATTTTGATGTCAGAAGATTCCGTTACTTTTACCATATGATAATTTTGTTGTTTTCTCCAAAGGCTGCTCGGAACTGCTTGGTAGACGGTGATCTCTCTGTGAAAGTATCTGACTTTGGAATGACAAGGTAAGCCAGTTCCAAAGGGGCAACCAATGAAAGGGGGATTTCCATTCTCATCTAAATGCCATCATAATCGAAGGCCCTGTGGTGATACAGAATGTGCTCTGAATTGGATGCTTAGAAACCTGGATCCCCTCCCCCATACAACCTCTGAATACCTATGAAACATATTTTATACCTTTCCTTACCTGTAAGATGAACTTGTACTTTAGAAATTATCCAAAGTTCCTTATAGTTCTTTCAACACGTTAATATTTTCTAAACTTCCAAATAAACTCAATGAAAGAGTCTAAACATTTAAATATAACATACTACAGCCAGATGATTTGGATAAATGTGTATATAAACAGATAGACAGTTGATGAAGCTTCCTTTAGCACTGTCGGCAGGGGGAGGGGGGACAGTTCTTAATATATACTCAAATGGGTAGAGCATTAACACTAGGAAAATTTTTGCTATCATGGCATTAAATTTTTCTGAGGTTCTCCAGATGGGTGTTCTACCACCACTTAATTCTTTGGAGAAACATTTTTATTTTAATAGCACTTTAAAAGATTCTTCTATTCCCTAATTCTGAATCCTCATACAATTTAAGCCTCAGAGCTAATTTTCATAACTTTACATAGGAAATGAAGACATATATGCTGGCCTTTCCATTCAACAAACATTTGTCGAGTTTATACTAGATTCCTTGGTCTTTGGGACATACCGATATGAATGGGATAATCCATACCCTCAAAATGCCCACAGTTGCTCTAAAGGGCAAGTTGATGTCCTGGACATTGTGACAAAATACAGCTATAAAATTGTGCTGACTCAACATAAACTTGTGTAATTCTGAGAAGGAATAATGCAGTTTCACAGAGATCTGAAGAGTTGACCAAGACCAGCTCTGTATTTAGCAAACATATCCCTAAAACAACATAGGAGAATCTGTTTCTTTTTTTTTTAAGATTTTATTTATTTATTTTTAGAGAGGAAAGGAAGGGAGAAAGAAAGAGAGAGAGAGAGAGAGAGAGAGAAACATCAATGTGCGGTTGCTGGGGGTCATGGCCTGCAACCCAGGCATGTACCCTGACTGGGAATTGAACCTGCAACACTTTGGTTCGCAGCCCGCGCCCAATCCACTGAGCTACGCCAGCCAGGGCGAGAATCTGTTTCTTTAAGAATTCCCCAAAATTTAGTATTAGGAAGTGCTCTTCTGGGACCCCTCAACATTGCAAGATACCCCTTTAGCTGCATGCTACTTGCCATCACTCCAACCACCATGCACCGAGTCTTCTGCACTGACATTCCATATGTATAGCTCTCCCAAATGCAAGAGAAAAAGCTGCTCTCTGCTTCTCAGGGCAGGGAGTGGCTCTCAGAACAGGCCCGGTCCCCACCTTGTTGTAAAAGTAGGAATATTGACTGTTAGAACAGTATACAGGGAATATACCTCAAGTTCTTTGTTGCTTAGGAAGAGGAACACAGGGTCTTGCTCTGAATAAGGGATCCTGGGGGTCATGCACCAGACCCTTTTGGTCATGAAGCTCTGTGTCACATCGTTCAGGTGCCTGTGACTTAAATTGGTCCTGATGATTTGAAGGAAGGGTTAAGCTGTAAGCATACCCCAGCAGGGGGGTGCCAGTATAGTTTCTGGGTGCCTTGTGATGATGTCTAAGGAGCTGGGTAGGCCCAGGGAGGAAAGTACAGGTGCTGTATGTAATCATATAAATGCATTCTTTACTATTACTATTATTAATATTTCAAAGTCTGACTTGTCAAACCAGCTTTTTCGGGTGTTTTAAATTATAGTAAATATCTCTAACACATTTTGATGTGTAAACTTTTCCTATAAACTGTATCTAAAATTTCCGTGTTCATAATTTTCATTTTATTTTATTATTTTCCTATTTATGAGTCATCATTTATTTGTTTTTGTGGGCAAATATATGGGGTTCCCCTCTATTAATTATATAAATAGTATGTGATCATTGTGAGAAATATAGCTATTGTGTATAAAGCCAAAAGTAGAATTCGCCTCTCCCCTCTACCCCATTTTCAGCACTAGGAGTAAGCATTGCTAACACACTTGGTGGATGTCCTTCCATACCTGATTCCTAGGTATACCCAATCACACACACAAATAAGTACATTTACTGTTTATTTCCACAAAAGTGGAACAAATCATATATACTTGATTTTACACATAACCATATACCCTAGACCTCTATTTATTTTGCTAAATATAGAGCTATTTCACTTTTAATGGCTGCATGTTATTCTATTGTATTAATGTACCATATAATATTTAATCACTCTTCAGCATGTGGACATTAAGATTGCTTCTATTTTTATCATTATTAGAATGTAGTGAATATCTTTGACCACATAATTTTATGGTCTTTATTTCTCCATAGGATATTGTTGTCCATGATTATTTATAACAGCAGAAGATCAGACACTGTTTGCATAGTTAAACAAATTATGTTAATCCAGAAGAGCACATTCATCCACTCAACATGATGCTGTATATTAAAATGTAACTACGGGGGCAAAATGTTCTTGATATGCCATTAAAGAAAAAATAAAAGCAAGTTTAAATACGACAGAAATCCAATTTTGCTCAAGTTATATATAGAAAAAAAGACTGGAACATATAAGCAAAAATGTATCATGAGTGGCAGAGTTACAGGTCATCTTTGGGGTGGGATTCTGAGTGATTTTATGTTTACATTTTGGTGTTTTTCTATATTTAGCAAACATTTTGCTTCAGACTTTGCTGTTTTCAAAGTTAGATATCATTTTTTAAAGCCTCCAAGTCATAAGCAACCTCTAGGAAACTCTCATTGAAAGGAAGGGAAAGATCAAGAACACCGAGGCAGTCAGCTGAGACTGGCTGCCTCTGTGTCCTTCAGCAGGCTGTACCGCCCGCCACGAGGCGATGGCGGCCAGCAGAGCTCTTCCCATGCTGCACAACTAAAGGCTTAAGGTCTGTATTGATGTTTCCCCCCACAGGTATGTTCTTGATGACCAGTATGTCAGTTCAGTCGGAACAAAGTTTCCGGTTAAGTGGTCAGCCCCAGAAGTGTTTCACTACTTCAAATACAGCAGCAAGTCAGACATATGGGCATTCGGTAAGAATGTGGCCTCACAGGCCCCAGCCCCATTTCACAAGCTAGTTTCCACAACAGGAAACCACAAGAGTAGCAACATCCATTTTTAGCAAAAGCCCTGAGCGCTTACAAAATCACCTGTAGACAAGCAAGTGATAGAAAAAGAAAATATTTTCTTGGGTCAGTGTTAGGATGTGTACCACATATTCTTTTTATTTTTTAATACTTTTTAAGGGTTTATTTATTTATTTTTAGAGAAAGGGGAAGGGGGGAGAAAGAGAGGGAGAGAAACATCAATGTGTGGTTGCCTCTCGTGCGCCCCCTACTGAGGACCTGGCCTGCAACCCAGGCATGTGCCCTGACTGGCAGTCAAATCGGTTAGTGACTATTTGGTTCACAGGCTGGCACTCAATCTACTGAGCTACACCAGTCAGGGCAGGATGTGTACCACATACTCTAAAATTTGCATCCTGCTACCACCTTCTCATTCTGCTACCACCTTCTCTTGTACTGAAGATTTCAAGCAATATTCTAAAAGGAATCATTGAAAACTAAAAGTGAGTTTGCATGAAGTCCAAAACACTGAAGGCTTTACAATGGAATCATCAATTTTCGGCATGAAAACAGCTGTGATAACAATTCCTTCTGATGGGCCATTTTGAGAGCATGCCTAATGTAAAAACTAAATATGACTCAGTGCTCTCTGTGACCCATATCAATTTCAACTAGTATCCTCATTAAAATCATAATTTAGAGCAGGAATGAGCAAGCCACAGCCCAGGACCAAATCCAGTGGCCTGTTCCTGTAATTAGTTTTGTTGGTGTCTGGCCATGCCCATTTGTTCAGTATTGTCTCTGGCTGATTTTGTGCAGCAACAGCTGAGCAGAGTAGTTGCCATAGATACCACATGATCCAAAAAATCCTAAAATGCCTACTGTGCAACCATTGATAGAAAATGTTTACTGACCTCTATTTTATTAAAAGATCTATTTTGAAATTTGGTAAAGATAATTAGAAATCAAGTAACTCTTTAATTGTGAGTTTGTAGATTTGCTGATATTTTCTACTCTGTAAGGAATGTAAGGCCTATTTACAATCACTGTCAGATGGATCCACAATAAATAATCCAAATTATTATAAAGCTATAGAATGTATTGAATTCAACTGAGAGTAATTTCATGCTTGTCTTGGTCCATAAGCATAATTTGACTTTCTGAATGACATCTATAAGACTGTCTTTTACAAAAGCATAATTTAGTTAGCCATTTATTTTTATATGACATTTTTTAAAAATAATTATTCCTTTTGTAAAAGTGGTATCGTTCATTGTAAAAAAAATAATCCAATGTAGACAGAAAAAGGAAAAACCAAAAAGATAGCATTTTGGTGACTATTTGATGTCATTTTGTGCTAATTAACTTGTCAAAATTAGTTTCAATCTCCTTATTTCAGTTGATATGCCTTATGAAAGATACTTTTTTTAAAATGTCAGTATGCTTACTCAAGAGTTCTGCCATGTTTTTGACCAAAATTGCATGATCCAGCGTAATCACTCATCTTTGCAGCAGAACTTGGTTTATGGCATTTTCTGGCTGTTTTCAAAACTAAATCCATTCTTAAATAATTTGTTACCAATAGAGATATTCAAAATGAGCCAGAGCCTCTGAAAGCAATTCTGAAAGAGTAGCTGCAAAGATATTTTAAGCAATGAAATCATTCTCGCGATAAGTGGATATCCTCCCAAAGAACAGTGTTGTAAAGGAAGCAACATGTTTTTAGATGGTTGCTTTAGAATGGTTTTTTAATGCATCCACGGTAACTTGCAGTATTATTTTATTGCAAACATTTTACATAAAATCTGTACCCCTAAAAGCCAGAAAAGTTTTTGAAAGTAGTACTTCATTTATGGTTGTAGAACAATTTTCTTCCTTCGTACATCTTTCTGGTTTTCCACGGTTTGGCAGCTGGCTCACTATTCAAATTCTCTGGCCTGGCTATAAGTATGATGGCAAATGGCCACCATTTAAAGAACAGTTGAAATGCCCCATGCTCTTTTTAGTGTTTTACATGTTTTATTCTATTTAATCCTCATGGCAACTATATGATGTGCAAATATCTGCATATTCTAGATGGGGAAACTGAGAGGGTAAGGAATTTTCCCAGCCTCTAAGGGACAGAACTGGTCCTCAAAGGCCACATCTGACAGATCCCAATGCCAGACTCTGACCACCATGACCAGAACTCAGGGTTTTTTTTTTCTTTTTCTCTTTAAGATTTTATTTATTTATTTTCAGAAAGAGGAGAAGGGAGGGAGAAAGAGAGGGAGAAGAACACCTGTAAGTGAAATATAGATTGGTTGCCTCTCACACACCCCCTATTGGGGACCTGGCCTGCAACCCAGGCATGTGCCCTGACTGGGAATCAAACTGGTGATGCTTTGGTTTGCAGGCCTACGCTCAATCCACTGAGTCACACCAGCCAGGGTAACCAGAACTCAGTTTCTTAACCTGGAGTTCATGATGCCCTAGCTGGGGGACTGCTGACACCCAGAAACCAAACACAAAAATGCTGTGCTTTCATTTTACCAAGGGAGAGCCAATGGCTTTACTCAGATTCTCAAAAGGATACCCGGCCCACAGAATATTATGAACCACTGTGGCATTAAGAAAAGGAGCAATGCTGTCAATGATTTTATCTTTAAATTTCCACTGAAAGGTAATTTGCTTGTGCAATGAAATTGTTGCACACAACTGCCAAATAAAGGTAAAGGAAGGGTGATTACTTCAATCAGTTACTCCTAAGGGCTAGAATCATGAGGCCTGTGGGTTTACTGAAGCCCCAGGTGTTTCCCTGAAGTAGCCCAAGAATCTTGGCCCCAAGTAGCTCCCCCTGAAGCTGCCTTTGCCATTTACCCACTTACCAGCAAGAAGGGACATGTAGCTCTCAGGGAATATGGAGGAGTGACCCTGGGCTCCAGAAGTGATGGTACAGACCCACCCTCCATACCTTGTCCTTTCTGCTAGCATTCATTTCCCAGGGTTCCCTCACTCTGAGCCATAGTCTTCCTGACCTTGCATGTGTGAAGCTCATTCAGGAAACTCTGTACCTTCTGACATCAGCTCTCTTTCTCTGTTGTCTGCTGGCCACGCCTCCGCGTCATGCAGGGATCCTGATGTGGGAAGTGTTCAGCCTGGGGAAGCAGCCTTATGACTTGTACGACAACTCCCAGGTGGTTGTGAAGGTCTCCCAGGGCCACAGGCTCTACCGGCCCAAACTGGCATCAGACACCATCTACCAGATCATGTACAGCTGCTGGCACGAGGCAAGTGCACCACCAGGGGGGCTGGGTGTTGTGTCACCATTAGGCAAAGCATTGTTGAGGGGAGGCTCCTGCTACAAATCAGGTGTAAATGGCCCTGGGCCTCTGCCTTCAAGTGTTTGTAACTGAAAACAAGTAATGCAGGTGCTGACAATTTAACAAATAACTTATGTCCAGCACTGTTCTACAAACTTCATAAATATTAGCTTATTTTTTCATCAGGAAACACACTACGAGGTAGGTGCTATTATCATGGCTGAAAGTAGCAGAAGAGGAAACAGACCCAGAGAGGTTAAGTAACTTGTCAAAGGTCACACAACTATTAAGAAGTTGCAAAATAAATGGTAAAGGCTGGCTGGCAAGTCTTGGCAGTCCCCGTTCTTAACTACACTATGGGGTCTCTGCTCGAGTAGAAAATGTCTAACAAAAAACTTACAACCACATGTAGAGAACACATAATGGACACAATTCTGTTCTCTCTTCCTGTGCTTCCCAAATACTGAATAAAAACACTCCCTGCAAGCGAGGAGTAAGAGTATCTTTGAGTGTGCACATGGAACTGAAATGGCAAGAAATTGATTTGCCTTCACAGAACACAGAACTCAGTCTTTACACACATACTCAAACCCAATATAGTTATATATTACACATGTACAATATAAATATAGGCAAGTGCAGGACTTACTGCTGCTGCCACCTGTGAGATGGAGAAGAGGACCAAACAAGCAGTTGTGAGTCGAAGCCAGACCTCCTTGGCCTTCCCCACGCCAGCTGCACGGGCTAGGGCTGCACCATCAGATGGAAGGGGGCCCTGAACAGGCAGGAATCGCCTTCCTCCCACAGCTGCTCCTCACAAGTGTGTGAATTGTGGCAGAATCCGTTGAGAGGGGGTTGCAGAAACAACCCCCACCTGCAGGTTCTGCATATAGTGAGCATTTGGTACATTTGAGTTTCCCCTCTTTTTATAATTAATTTTGCAACTTTTGGAAGAACATTCACAATTTTCGCTGGATTCCAATTTATCTTTCCCGTACTTCTTTTGCACAAAATAATCATGTATGTATATGTGTGGTTTTGTTTGCCGTTCTTCCATACCAAAAATGAATCATACAAATTTCTCTCCCCACATGTTGCCTCTCTAGCACTCAGCCTGTTTTCCCACTGAATTTATGCCTGTCTGGTAGATGAGAAATGGCATTTAGTGCAGCTTTCACACGTCTGTCTGTCGTTAAGAATGAGGTATATTTTTAAGGACATCTGAGTCTCTTTCTGAGAATTAAGTGCCTTGCCTTTTCTCTCTTTTTTTTTTTTTTCCTATCAGGTTATTGTTTCTCCCATGTCAATTTTAGAAATCCATTTATGAAGTGACTGTACTTTGTATTTTGACTTGGGAAATTTAACTTTTTTTTTCATCTTTTTAATTGTTGTTCATGTACGGTTGTCTTCATTTTCCCCCCACCACGGCCCCCCTCCCCTCCCATCCCCACCTCCCACCCTCAGACCTACCTATTCCCTTTGGCTTTGTCCATGTGTCCTTTATGCGTGTTCCTTGATGGACCTTCCCCTGTAAGTCCCTCCCCCCTCCACTCTGGTTACTGTCAATTTGTTCCTTAATTCAACATTTCTGGTCATGTTATTGATTTGTCCTGTTCAAGAACAAGCCATGTTTTTCTATGTGTTCAAGTCTAAGTTTGTATTTCTCAGCAGTGTTTTAAAAATTTCCTTATGTGGGGGTTACATTTTTGTTAGTATTTTATTTTGGTGCTGTTGCTACTGTAAATGGGGATTTCTCTTTCATTATATCTTCTCATTGGTTATTGTACATATATGTGATTGTAAATATATACTACATATATATTGTACATGCATATCGATTTTGTATGTTAATTTTATATACCACTGCCCTGGTGAATTCCTTTATTATTTGGGTTAGTTTTATCATTGATTCTCATGGTTTTTCTAGGTATACAATCATATCTTATGCAAACCAAGATAATTTTACTTTTTCCTTTCAATTCTTAGGGCTGTAATTGTGTATTCTTTAGTGAAAATGTCTGCAGTGTTTCCACATGTTGAAAGTTGCTAGCCTTAGGACTCAGGCATAAATATTTATATATTTTATTTTTAATCACAACTTTCATAAACTAAACCAATGGATTGTTTTCTTTTATTTAGCTTCCTGAAAAGCGTCCCACATTTCAGCAACTCCTGTCTTCCATTGAACCGCTTCGGGAAAAAGACAAGCCTTGAAGAAGAAACTAGATCTGATGGGAATGAATATAAATCCTAGCCAACATCTTCATTCTTTTTAAGGAAAGTAGCAAGGCACACACAACATAATTTAGCTACTTCATCCTAATGGTATTCTGTGTGCTGATTGTTTTATTATCTAGAAATGAAGAAGTTAGGAAACAAAAGATATCCTTGAAATTTAGGTCAAATTAGTAATTTTGTTTATGCTGCTCTTAATATTATACTTCCAAGCCTATAGCAGAAGCACATTTTCTGATCGCAGTAGAGAGGAGGCATGTACCATGTGTAAAGGTTGAGCAGAACTGAAAAATTATTTGTTGGGTATTTGTTCTTTTCTTTATATTGTCACTCTCATAATACTAATTAAATATGCTATTAATAAGTACAGAAATGTGGACATTTGTCTTCATGTTTTAATGTTGTCAATCTTTAGCATCCATGAGCATCCATGGAGAGTTTATTAAAACACAGATTCCTAGGAATTACCCCAGAGATTCTGGTAGAGCAGTCTGAATAAAGCCTTTAACAAGCACCCGGATGTTACTGTGTAGTCAGTCAGAACTGCCCTAGGAGACCTCATTATGCAGTGGGCATTGTTAGGTGCTCCCTAACTGAATCCAACTAACACAATTCTCATCTGATATCCAGAGTAGAACAACAACTCTTTATGTCACCATGTACATAAATAGAAAATTAAAGGTGAATAATATTGTTCCACAATATATTAACTATGTTTCATATAGAGCAAGTTTTAAAAGATGCTAAGGTATAACTTGGTGCCTTTTTCCTTACCATTAACCATTATCAATCTCAACTCAATTGTAACCCTGATCTTATATCTAGAATCTATTAGATTGTTGCTTTGTATTCCTTTGAAATCCTTGAATTTGGGGCTCTGAGGCTTCTGGCTAGTTTGACAACTGAAGTTTCTATTTCAGTCTCCTATCTTGACAGAAAGGTGCAGAAATGTGCATTTAGTTTCTAATGGCTATTCCTAAAACATACTTTCGCTTTAAAACTCTTCCTGGGAATGCCCTTCACAGCCTGCTGCTGAACCCATAGTTTTCATCTCATCTGGAATCTTTTTTAAGTTTATTTATTTTTTAAATTTTTTATTGTTGTTCTATTACTGTTGTCCCAACTTTCTCCCTTTGCCCTCCTCCACCCATCTGCTTGCTCCCACAGTCAATGCCCACCCTGTTGTCCATGTCCGTGGGTCACTCATACATGTTCTCTGTCTAGTCCCTTCCCCTTCTTTCCACCATTATCCCCACCCTGCCCCTCTGGTCGCTGTGAGTCATTTCCACGTTTCCATGACTGTGGTTCTATTTTGCTTGTTAGTTTATTTTTGGATTCTTTCATTGCCATTTCTATAATGTCAAGAAGGGAAGAGAGAGGTTATGTGGAGGGCACTATTACAATGAAAAGACACCCCAATTAAGCCCTGCTACTATGTTCCAGCTTTAAGTTAACAATCTCCCTTAACAGACATTCATACCCTTCCTCATCCCATTTGCCCCTCACTCCCCCCAGCTATTTTCAATGATCCCTCTAAGTTATTTGTTTCCTGATATTTAAATAATGATTCTTTTCAACACAATTGACTTATGATAATAGTCTTCTATTTTTTACGGAGGTACACAAATCTCAATTTATATTGAAATAAAAATTTAAAAATAACCACTAGGGTATTTATACATTCAGCCAGCATTTATTTAGCATGTACTGTGTGCCAGGTGCTTTCCTACCTGAGTGGAAAAAAGGAAGAACATGGCTCTTCCTTCTCAGTGGGTCACAGTCAGCTCTCTGACCCTGTCTACCAGGGACTGCAGCACAGGCTGTGACCTCCCCAAGGAAACATTTCCCATGCCCAAAGTATGTCTTTCTGCTCCCCCTAGTGAAGGTTGCTTTTCTTTCTTCTTTTTCTTTTTATATATTTTTTCTAAAAATAATCATCCTTATAAGTAAAGTAATACATGCTTGTTGCAAAAATTCAAACAATACCGAGTTGTCTACTATGAAAAGAAGGCAAAGCCTGGCTCAGATGCCTGGCTCCAAAAATCAAGTCAAGCAAGATTTTAATGTCCTAGCAGAGGTTTATCAGCAAATAAGTCCAGTGATGCTAGGGATAGTCAGATAAAGGAACAATATGCATACTATTTAAGACATGCATAATATTTTTAATGCTGTTAAACTGTGTTTAGTAGTGACATCTGGCATTTATTGTTGTTTTAAACCAGGGGACTGCTCATACTTCTTGGGAGCGAAGAAAAAGTTCATCCTCCCCTGACTTGGCTAGCTGAGCCACTGTCATCATTATCTCTGCAGAATTAATTAAGAACAAAGGTATCTAACATTATGTTGGTCACCGCATAGAGTGGGATGATGGGTAGGGTTTGGATATCTTCATCTATTTAAGCTATTTTAAATCAGTCTTCAGGTATGCAGTGGATGCTGGGTTCAGAACCGGCCTGGAGGCTCTGCGATATATATAAAAGCAGCATCAGGTTTGGCTCCTAACCTGAGTTTATGCATTATCTTTAACACAACTCTTTTTAGGCTGAATTTACAATTGCTTCATACAATAAAGAAATACAAGAAATTCAGACACATCCCCAAACACGAGAGGTCGAGAGTCCCAGACATTCAAACAGCAACCTAGTCATCCCTACGAGTGAAAAGAGGACAGAATCCACAGACGCCCCAGTACATAAGTACCCATGAGACCACAGGAGTATGCAAATATAGTATTTATTGAGTGTTTGCTTTGTGCTCAATGCTACTCAGACATTGTGGGTAAATACAAAAGGTTTAAGAGGTTGGGTGCCCATTTCAGAGCGTGACATACAATTGGGATTTCCATTCACTCTACAGTAGAGAACAATATACGTTTGTTTCTACCAGGTGTGCTATGTGCGAGGCATTATATAGGCCTCAGGAGCTAAATGAAGTAGCTTGGGAGTGAGAAGTCTACATCTTCTGACACTCTCTGGATTCGTCTCTGTTCTTTGGAATTGTCAGCCAGAGGAAGGCATGGTCTTGTCCAATCATCACTGGGCAAATCACTATAGTACTTAGAGTAGGTTAACGTGAAGACACTGTGGCATCCTGTACACTTGAATTAGAATGAAGTGAACAATGTGTGTCATTCTTAATCCCTGCATCTCCATCAGTTCACATGAACCCTTCTTAAAAGCTATCCATCCAGATCCCATGCAAGGCTCCTACTCTGAATCCCACCCCATATGCATTTTTCCCCCAACTCCAGGGACACAACGGATAGTTGCATTTCCATTACCCGTGAACAGCCTGGGAGGCCAAAGACACACTTTCTGTATTATTCTCAAAGATAAACATTTCTTTTAGGAAACAGGGCAAGCCAAATATTGAGGCAGAAATAAGTAGTAAGAGGAATGCAAGTGAAGAGACCCTCTCCTCGGCATGCCTTCTTTGGACAAATTTCCTGAACAGAGCCGTGGTGTTGATGTTTAATGACACCTTTAGAATCTCATATTTTCTGTACTGTGAAATTGACACTTATGTAGAGTAAAATCACCTCAAGAGGAAATAAAAATGATTTTTTTAGAAGGAAGTTTGAACATCATCGCCATTTTGGAATCCTAGATTACTTTCTCCTTTACTCAGATTCACAGAAGAATAAGGATTTTCTTCAATGCTCGGTTCATCTTTCCTGTTAAATAAAATGAAGTCACCTTAATATAGTGATGTTAAAATGACACCACCTCCCTTGGACTCCATTGGGCCCGGGTAATTTCATATGTCAACATCTAATCACTGGTGTATTTGTTTGTGTGTGTCTCCTATTAATGGACTATAAACACCTGCAGGGCATTAGGTTCACTTCTTTAGCTTTGGTTGTCACCATGGCTGGCAGAGCGTGAGAGTCATATCCTAATGGGATATGAGCTCTGGAGTCAGAGAGAGGGGGGCTCTGTGCCTCAGTTTGCCTATTCAGAGAATTATAGCAATTATGTGGAGCCCATGAAATAATGCTGGCAGAGCTCTGACAGCACCTGGCATGTAATCCTCAAGAAATATTAACCATTATTATTTTTAGGAACTCGGTGGTCATTTGGCCAATTGCCTCACGTTAAAGAACTCCCTACTGTATCACCATCTTTCAAAGTATAAAAATCACAGTAGGGCAGCTTTGTAGTATAACAACCAGCCTCGAAAACTGGCTGTATATTCCAGTCTGTTACTCATTAGCTGTGTAAACTTGAGAAAGTTACTTGGCCTTCCCAAATCTCAGTTTTACATATACATGAAGATAAGTATACAGTTACATCACAGGTTTGCTGAAAACATTAATGTATGCAAGTCCTCAGCAGGGTAGCCAGTCTTATTTTTATATGTACCTTCCATTAACATAGTGTGTGGCATGAAGGAGATGTCCCCAAATAATGTGTTTAATGAGTTAACTTTGGGACAGTATCTCATGGACAAATTTTTAGTATGTAGAAGAGTGCTTCCCAAACGGCAATGTGCATGCAAATCACCTGAGGGGTGATTAACAAAATGAAGATTCCGATTCAACAGGTCTACAAGAAATTGCAACTGGTTGGGTTTATGAAGGAAACTTGGAGGCAAAGAGTGACAGGGAAACTCTACATATCCTTTTGTGCTTTAAAATTTTTAACCGTATGGATGCATTCTATTCAATACCTAGTTTTTAAAATGAAGCTACTTTGGAGGAACTAAAAAACTAGAGTTTTTTAGTACATGTAAAAAGTCCATCAAGAACATATGTAAACAACCTAAGTGTGCATCGAGTTCTTCAGGTGCTATAACATACTATTACATAAGCCCAATGCAAGTAAATGATTTGTCAAGACCTGGTGAAAAAAATCTGGTGACAGAACAAGATTATAAACCATGTCTCCAGTGATTAAAATCACTGAACTTGGATCTTCAACTCAAGAACAAATTAGAGGGTACTTGACCCAGGAACTAGGGAGATGATGGTAAGTCTGCACTACCCAAGGAACAATGAAGATAATTAAAGAGTAGCAGTTTGAAGCAAATGTCAGAGCTCATTCTTAAATGCTTCACACTCCAAACACATTACCCATGCAGTCTCTAGGGCCATGTCTAGACCCAGGAGAACCCATCAGTAATGATAGCCCCCTGAGCCAGCCCAGTTTATAGTGCCTGCTAGTGGTAGGGAAATGATGCTGTGGCCAGGATGGAGTTTACCAGGGCATGCTGGTAAACCCCAGGCTGGGCCTCTATAGTGTGGTAGGGCTTGCCAGGAAGGCAAGCACTGAGAAAATGTCCTAATTGTCTTATACGACCTACCACTTACTGCAACATTTCCAGTTGGTTTTCCCTAAACTTTTGTTTTAGGATAGGTAAGTCTAGGAAAGGTCACTTACTTCCTTCGGTCTCTGATCCCAGTGAAGATGAGCACGGCAATACCAACCACTACCACTCCCATCACAACTCCAAAGACAATCAGCCATATGGTGACAGCTGGCTGGTAAGGGGGTTCCAGTGTAGGCTGAATACCCAGGAACTCCAGGCTGTTGTCATCCAGGCGAAAAGCATCATTGATGCGGCTCCGGGACTTCCTATTCACAAAAGCAAAACACTTAGGCAAAAGGAACACTTGGGCAAAATACAATGGGGTGTAATTATTTACTCCTTATATTGCTGCTTCTGAAAGAATTTGATAAGGCTTATCCTAAGAATGTACACATTAAATAGCAATGAAATTGAAGTAGATCACCAGCCCTGGCTTGTGTGGCTCAGTGGATTAAGCACTGGCCTGCGAACCAAACAGTTGACTTCGATTCCCCGTCAGGGCACATGCCTGGTTAGCAGCCCGGTCCCCAGTAGGGGGCACACGAGAGGCAACCACACATTAATGTTTCTCTCTCTCTCCCTCCCTGCTCCTCGCTCTAAAAATAAATAAATAAATAAATAATCAAAGTATATCACCAGGTTCAAGGAAAGATATGCTTTAATAGTGATGCACCTTTAATATCTTGCAACCTGGGTTAGGTTTGGCAATGGTTTCATTAGATAACTGGTTGGAAGTGTAGAAACATACAAATGGATAGCATTTGTTCACTTGTGATGATTTTGTTGCAATGGCAAAGTTACCATATTTGGCAAGAACTTCCCTTGTGTCAGAGCATGTCTACAATGACTTTATATCAAATAATAGAGAAGAACAATCAAATGCACCTCTTCCACAAATGAAGTGGGTCCTGGACCCAGTTGTATTTTCCAAATAAAAGGTGTTGACATTTGGAAGCAGCACAGGGGAGAAACACAGGAAAGGGGCCTTTGCCAATTTCTCCAGCACAGGGATGGGGCATGGTTGAATTTTATGGGTAAAAATGGATGAAGATTATTTTTTAAACAAAACAAAAAGATAGTGAAATGGAGACTATTCCGGATCAAAAACCAAAATGTGTGGTATCCCATCCTCCTACCCTTGAGTACCCTTGAGGTCAAGAGGTCAGAGCCCACCCAGGGAGGGAAAGAGGTCAAAGCAGAATTAGTCATCTAACCCTTGGCAACCTTAGCCTGAAAGTGTTTCCAGTCATTCTGGAAACAGGAAGTGTGAGGTTCCCTGCAGCTTTCAGGAGGGCTGTGTTTTTTCATGATGATCTCAGCCCGCACTTTTCCCCAAAAGGAGACAAAGCATTTGAAAGTAGTGAGTATCTGGGTGTGGGTAGGGTGCACACCCACCCAAGCCAGATTTTACAGGCACACAGTGCCCAGCAGGTCTTAGCTCGCAGCTCAAGAGGGCCACCTACTGAGCTTCCTCACATCAGGGCATCCTAAGCTTTTTAATACAAGGGGAACCGTCGTCATCTGCCCATTCTCCACTTTTGCTATTTTGGGAAACAGCCGAGGCAAATTGGCAAGCTGCTTCTTCTAAATGCACACTGCCCACAGCAACTCCCTCTCCTTGTGCAGAGGCTAACCAGTGTCTAAGGAAACCTATGCTTGCCTACTTTGTTTCAGACTTTGGTTAGTTAAATGAGTCCTACATCCAAGACCCCATAGCAAATGATGGTAATACCTGTCCATGCCCTGTCTGCATTTAAACCATTTTCCATGAGTGCTGGCCAGACTTTCTTCAGCCAGTACCTGCTGCCTTTGCCTGAGAGCATTCTCAGGCCACAAGATTGTGCCCTGCTTGCAGGCTAGAAATGCTGGGGAATCCATGTCACCTGTAAACAGTTTTCAACCAATGACTGGTGAAAGGTGGCAAATAAATACCCCAGCTGTACTGGGACAATCTAGGTGCATATTCTACACATGTCTTCTAGAATTCCCCAGCAAAATGCCACTCTAGCTGCCCACAACGGTAACTTGCTCAATAGTATGCTATGTATTATCTTCCTTCCATTCTCTGTCTCCTGTCCACACTTCCCTGTCAGTGCTTCTTGAGATCGCCTCCTAAACGAACTGCTTACACTCAAATCCTTGTCAAAGAGCCTGAATCTTGAGGAGGCCAAATCAAAACATTCCCCTTGCTACGAGATCCCTTCAGAATTAAAAGCCAAGTTTTCAAGATAAGGTGAAACATATATAAATGACTCAGACCAGTGCCTGGTACCCAGTGAGAGGTGCTCAATATTACATCTGTGAAGCCCCTCCACCTTACAGTTTGAAAGTAAAATGTCACCTGATGGCCTCTTCAACTTCACTTCTGGGAACGATGTCCGATGTATCATTAGGGGAAGTGACAAAGAAGTTGAAGGAGACCCTTGGTTTCAGATCATACACCTTCACGTCCTCTGCCCTGTGGAGAAGCAAAAGAAACATCTTCCTTTGTAGCACAGAGGACACAATGAAGTGAATGGAGACTTCCACTGGTAAAAAGGAGATTGGCAGAGGGCCACGGGGGGGGGGGGGGGGGCGGGGGTAAGTAGAGACATAAGGGGCAGGGCAAACAATGGAAGGATATAATTGTCCATAAAAACGTAACACTGCTCAAAGCAAATGAACTCGGCTACTTAAGTTGTGATAGCATATCTTGGCACTATTTGTGCTGCCACTATATAAAAACCACATTTTTTTTCAATAATAGAAAAATTTCAAACTAACAGCAACGGAAGAATCAGCAAGGAGTTAGTCACTGGTGAGTCAGGAGTGATAAACAACATGGTGGGCGGCAATGGCTTAGTAACATGGACAGAGGTGTGTTCGCATCCTGCAGTCCTGCCCCACTCCGCAGAACTGTCATGCTATACCCACTGGCGTGGATAAGGAGTGGGGTTTATGGTACAAAGCGTTGAGACTGTGCTCTCACAGCTGCCAGAGTGGGTCTAATAAAATCTAAGGCAAATCGTGTAGCTCGTAGGCCTTCTCACTCAGAATAAAAGCCCAAGTCCTTAGAATGACTTGTGAGACCCATATGAACTTTCTTCTCCCCGCCAACCCCCATGTCCCAGTACCGCCCTAGCCAGAGTACCTCTTTCCTGTCTTCTGTGATCTCACTCTGCTCCAGCCGCACTGGCCTCCTTGCCGACCCTTCCATGGGTGAAGGATATTCATTCCTCAGGATCTGTCCACCTGCTAGTTTCCCTGACTGAAACATTTCCCCCCGTGTCTGCATTACAGGCTTTCTCTCCTGCTTCCTATATTTGCTCAGATATTCATGAGATCTTTTCTGACCATTTTAGTTAAAACTGTACACTCACACACACACACACACACGCACACACTCAGCATTCCCCAGCCCCTTTCCTGTTGTATTTTTCTCCCTAGCACTTATCACCATCTAATTCTATTATATTGCACTTACATATTTTGTTGATTGTCTATAACACGCACACACACATACACGACATATTCATTAGAATACCAGTACAAGCTCCATGAAGAGAGGTCTCTGCCTTTTTATTTCAGTGTTAGGGGTGGATTAGCGCGCTCGGGGGAGGGAAGGAAAGAGGAAAAAAGAAAAGAGAAGGGAAGGGGAGGGGAAGGGGAGCAGAGGAGAGGACATTTAATCAGAACAATGCCCGTGCAATCTACAAGTCAAATAAGTCACAGGCATCCCTAAATAGAGTGGCCCCACATTTCAGGATATCAAAGAAGTTTAAAAGTTATTAGGAAGGTTTTCTTGATTTCACTTGAATAAAACGTTAAGCACAATATCTTTTTGGACCCAAGAATAAGAGGAGGCCTGGGTGGAGTCACCTGGAAACACAGCAAATCAACTCACCTAAAAGGAATCACCTGCTTTTTGAGATCGGAAAAATGCTCTCTCATGGCATATGCAATAGATGACTGGAAGAAGTACATTTCGTTGTCGTTCCATTCATACTGCAAATTCAACAGGAAAAGCACTGCTCAGTGGGGATCCTAGGATACAGGCAAGGCTCGATAGCCCACAAGCATTATTTTCAAATTTTCCAATATTTCAAAGATTCTTGCTGTTCATGAAGTCAGTGACTTCCAACTGGAGTGTCCAGCAGCATCACCTGGAGGCCTTGTTAAACCACCACATACTGGGCCCCACCCTCACAGTTTCCAATTCAGAAAGTGATGAGACCCAAGAATTCGTATCTCTAATGAGTTCCCAGGTAGTACTGATGGTTCTGGTCAGGCAACCACACTTTAAGAGCCACTGGGTTCACTGATTCTTTTACTTTAGTTTATTGTAACAGGAAATAAACACTCTGAAGACAGGTCTATAGGTGGGAGCCACACAAGTTGTGGCTTTTGGTTCACATGTCCATATATTGCAGACAAATATGCTGAGTTTTTACTATTTTTATAGTAAGTTCTCAAATATGTGTAAATGTAAAAGAGAAAGAAACTTGGGGTTCAAAAGAAAAAAATTCTTTGTAAACCAGGTAATTTATTTGTTCTTGTTTTTCAGTGCTAAACAAATGGTTTGTGTATTGGTGTAGTCTGTGAAAGCTTAACACAGAAGGAAAAAAGCATTCACTCTTTCTTCCAGTAGGTGGCAGTAGAGATTAATGAATGGCACAAATCTTGCGTCTCTACTGTCTCTTTAAGAAAAACAATTAGACAAGATTTCACAAAAGAATTGCTACATCATTAGTTTCAGCTTGGTGTCACTCAGGTTCTGGAAAAAGTTGCTTTAATGGTAATAACATTATTAAGTTTGCTACCAATAATATTCTGATTCTTTCTTTCTTTCTTGACAGAGCAATCAATGTTCTGTTGTTAAGGCCTTTTCCTTATGTTTGACCAAAATAGGTGTCAGAGAGAAAACTAAAATACAAACAAACAACAAAACAAAGCGAAGAAATCCCAACAACTACCAGGTGAAATCAAAGACTTAACAGCTGTTGACACAGGCCTGGGCAATATCCGATGATTTCTTGATGACCCTAGCCTAGTCTGGTTATTATTTCTATATATTTTTTTTTAAATAAAGGTTGAATTCTCAAAAGATACAACTGGACCTCTCCATGAAATAGCTTGAGCTGAACGGGCCTAACCCTGGTGTGTAGTAGATGTGCTAGAAGGATGGTTCTGATCTCATTAAAGGAGACTTTTGCTCAGTGAATTGGCCTCAGGATGCTCAAACTCTGTGAAGACTATTTACCAATCCCTCGCTGCATGGAAAGAGCACGTGGGACAAACGTCAAGCCAAAAAAAAAAGAAGATAATTGAAAAGGAACCTGATCTGCTGGATACTTTAAAGGAATTAAAATTCAGTAGGTTAAGGGACAACTAATAATGACAGAAAGAGAAATAATCCCACAGACACTCAATGATTGTTAAGAAAATAGGAAGTTGAACTTTAGGGTTTGGGAAGTGCAGCAGCTCTATTTTTATTATTTATTTCTTCAACGTTCACTTTTACTCCCGCGTTATTTATATTCAGATATCTTACTTATTTATGAAAATTGCACTACAACTGCTGTGGAGTCTTGGATAATATTTAACCTCCCAAGGAAAGTAAGGGGATAGAAATGTAACCTTTGGATTTATCCAGTGCAAGTAACAATTTACTGTAACGCTTGGGATTGTTTTATCCAATAGTCCCAGAAGGTCCTCTAATCCTGCAGAGCCTTCAGGTGGCCGCGCCTCTACCCAGGCCTTTGGTCCCCTCAGGGAGGCAGCACTGAGAAGACAGCACTGACGAAGCAGCCATGTCAAAGGAGACGGCACTCTCGTCTTTCCCAACCAAAGCCACTACTTCTTCAGACTTTAGGACGTGAAATAGGTGTTGAGAAAAAAGCACTAGCTGATGAAAGTAATGCACAAACAGGTATATGTAATAGCATCGTCTGTAAAACATTTCGGTATCCCAAAATGCACATGGAAAGCTTTGAAACTCTTGATGGCACACTCCAGAGCAATAAAATCAGAATGTCTGGGAGTGGGACTCAAGCATTATATTTTTAAACCATCCTATAGGACTCCAATGTGCAGCCAGATTTAAGAAACTGTTCTAAATCAGTACTTATCATGCATACAAATGACCTGGGGGGTTGTTCAAATGCAGGTTGTGATTAGGCAGGTCCCGGGCTGGGGTCTAAGATTCTGCATTTAACCAGCTTCCAGGATATAGATAGTTGACTAAAACAAAACAAAGCAAAGCTCCCTACACTACTTCTAAAAACAAACAATCTATCAAAATATAACCACGGTCTCCTCAAATACCAGCAATGGTGTTGACAGTGAATTGTAAGGGTGGGGATTTGGTATTTAAATGTGGATGTTTTCTCACGGGTCTTCAAAATACCTTCAAGGTAGCAAGGAAAAAGCAGACAAAGCCCGTCTGATAAGGAACGTGCTACTGAAAACAAAAGGCAAAGGCCCAAACCTGGGATTTTCAGTTCCCAAGGGAACTATGTGGGCTTTCATCTTTTAGGCCTCCCTGGGACGGGCTTGCTGTGTCCCAGTTAAGGGGGGCACTGAAAGGCCTTGGGCACGCTGTCCCGAATACTCACTGCTTTGTCTCCAAGAGCTGATTTTAGGCTTATCCTCACTTTGATGCTTTGGGCGGCAGCAGCGTCTGATGAAAGAAAGATCACAGGCTGTTGTTGCAAATGACAGATTGACCATGTGTGTTTATTTCCTTCCCACCCCAAGACCCCGCTAAATGATAGTAAAGGAATTTTTTAAAATGTGTAAATACACTTTTTGGAAACTGAGAAGTAATGGAGGAGTGGTAACTGCTTTCTCAATGGTCAGGGTGCAGTGGCCTAACGTGTACACAGAGACGGCAGAAAACCCTGCAGTGGCTGGGGACTCAGGCACAGCTGGAGGTGGGTAGAAGATCCCAACTATTCCAATGTCTCTATTCTTTTCTGTCCCATCCCTTTGCTGCTTTTCTGCCTTGCATCCACCACTTCCTGGCTTGTATATCTTCTTTCTTGAATGAACTCTTCTTTCTGGCAGTTACTTTCATACTTCTAAACACTTTGTTTGCATTGTTATTTCTTTCTTGGTTAGTTTTCCACATGTACTTCTGCCTACCCTTCCACCTCTCTTTGTCGCAAAAAGCCGCAAAATAAAGGATATAAAATAGTATATTTCTTGGCTTTGCAGACATAATGACATAAATGTTGATCATTTCTTCACTAAAAATCAGTGTTAAGCTTTATCATCTTTTCAGAACAGGATTTGAGTCTAGCGGGTTGGGAACTATTAGACTCTTTTATCTTAAACATCAGGCTAACAAATCAGGAGGGGGTAGTTTTCCCTGCACATAGTAGGTATTCAAACAACATTGTTTCCTCCCCAATAAAATGATGGTCGCCATCATAGCAGTCAGAAGCAGGGTCTACTCAGACTGCAAACACACTCTGCTATGTCTCAGCCCCATGAGACGGGGGATAGAGAGGACTAGGGGGAGGAAAAAGGTCTGAAATGCGTTAACTCAGTGAACTTACATGGACTCCAGGTGGTGCGCCATCCCACAAAAGAATTCCTATTCTGATCTTTCAGCCAGGTAAACAAAGGCTCAAAGTAGTTGAGCAGTGGTTTTACATCCATTTGCTTTTTTCCTACAAAAGTTTCCAACGCACGGGTCCAGGGTTCCGATTTGCCAAGTTTCAGCATTTCGCTACATGAAAAAAGAGGGGCGGGTTCAGGGCCTTTTGAGGGAGTTCAGATGTACATAATATTTACATGTATGATCTATGGTTTCTCCTCTTTGGCTTTGGTAACTTTGCTCCTGGCACATAAGAAATGAATGCATGTTAACGGAAGAAGTCATACTTTGATCTCTTCTCCCTTCCAAGTACTACAAAGAAAACTCTATAGTAATGACATGAAGAAAGGAGGTAGCCTGTCCAGCTACCACATGGTCTAGGCTCCCGTGTGACCACAAAATAAAAATGTAATTAGTGGTTAGGACATTTGGGGGCCAAAATTTTTCTTTTTAGAAAAAGAAATCTCCTGGATAGTATAGCTCAGTGGATTGAGTGCAGCAGGCCTGAGAACCAGACCGTCACCTGTTCAATTCCCAGTCAGGGCACATGCCTGGGTTGCGGACCAGGTTCCCAATAGGGGGTGTGCTAGAGGCAACCACACATGGATGTTTCACTCTCCCTCTTTCTCCCTCCCTTCTCCTCTCTCTAAAAATAAATAAATAAAATCTTTGAAAAAAGAAATCAAATTTGAAGCTAAGCATGGAAATGAATAATTTTGGGTAGTAGTAGAGGTGCAACAGTTTGAAGCATTTCTTACAGCAGCTTCTGCCCAGCCGCAGTGGAATTTGAGATGTCACATTTGTGCAGGGGACCTTCATGTTGAGCTATTCGACAAAGGGCTTCTTGAAACTGGAATTGAAAAATGGTCCTTGTGTAATAACTGTAAAAGAGACAAAGAAACAAAAGAAGCAAACCCATGTTTAGTTACTATAGTAGAGTCATAGATTGGGGCATATATTTCAATTCTGAGACCCTAGTAATCAAAGACATACTCATCAAACCTCTTTCTCCAGAAAGACCTAAACAGGAATCCTTACAGACTCATCCTAACCTACTTGCATTTCGGTATCAGCTGATAAAAATGCAGTATTATTTTTTTAATGCTAGCTCACATTTGTATTGTGATTCACAGATTTATAGCCCTTTCATATAAATGATACTAATCAATCCTTACAGCAGGTGAATAACATTATTTCCTCTGTACAAATAAAAAAACTGAGGCTCAGCAAATTCAACATCTGGGGCTAATAGGTGAAGAGCATAGGTTTTTGCACTTCACGTTAAAAATGCTCTTTCTATTCCAGTCATTCTGAACTCTACCAATAACAAGAAGACAAACAAAAACACTTGCTTGTTTTCTCCCAAGGATACTATAAATTCCTTGACGGTAGAGAAATGATCCCACACAGTTTTATTTAACACAATAAATCCTGTTGAGTTAAATTCAATAGAAATTGATTATCTATTTTGAGATTTTAGGGGGGGAGGTGGGTAGAGATAGAAGGAGAAATTGTAGCCATTGCTTCATAGACCCCTATTTCTCTACCATTAGCACAGCTATCCACAAACCCTACAAGTTAAACAGTGAGAAGAAACTGTAGTTTACCGGATGAATGAGTAATCATTAGCAACGTGGAACAGAGCCGCAGGATCACAGTATGTTTCATTATGGGGCACAGGTTCCACCACACCAACTATTTCTCGCCTTTGGGGAGAAAAGAAGATATGTTAGCTGTGGGTCACTCACCATGAGAAGGGAGAGTGGGAGGTAGTTAGCGCCATTTCATCAGCCAATGGTACTAGAATTGGTCGTTAGGTGAAACAGAAACAATGCCCAAAATTATAGACTACAGCTCATCATGTGTTTAACTCTTCCTTTTTAAATTCAGCCACAGTATCCCTTTGGAAAATAACTGTGTCTTCAAAGCAAGGATTCAATAACGTGCATTGCATGCCCCAAAACACACAGTGAAAATCCTAATAATTCCTCTCTGGCACCACAGTACATGTGCACCTGGCAGACAGAATTTTGTAAAATTGAAATCTTACTTTTTCTTCAAGGCTAGCTCAGATGTATTTTTCTGTGAGGCCTGCCCCTGTTCCCACCCACCTGCCAGCACAGTGAACCTCCCCAGCTCCCTTAGCCTTCTCTAGCTGCACCTTCTTTGTCATTTCTCTCTCCATTTTATAATTATTCATGTATGTGTCCTCCTTCCCTTGGAAACAAGCTCCTGGAGGGCAGGGCTGTGTCTTGGTCATTTCTACAGTTGCAGTGTCAAACACGGTGTATAATGCTAAGGAAAAACATCCTGTGTATTTGTTGAATGAATAGAATAATTAACGCATTAATGAACCATCTTAAGGGTCTGATGCCATGTACCTTTAGAAATAAACTAAAAAGGATCTAAAATGATTCATTTAGAAAAAAAGGGCAAGGCAATCATGCATTTGGCATTGTTTAAACTGAATACATTTTTACTCTCTGAGTGTGGGATCATTATAGACACAATTTTAGTAATATTCAGACACTAGAAATCCTAAGCAGTAGTTATGTCAACAAATGCAACACTGGCAAAAAAAAAGTGGCACAGACTTAAACTTATGGATATGGGGCTGAATGTTACATAGGTAGGTCTTCACTACAAAAAGGAAAAATAAGAAAAACAACAAAAAAATGACAGGCATCTAATAGATGGTGAGGAAAAGATTTCCCTTCCTTCCTTCTGTCCTTCCTTCCTCCTGCCCTTCCTTCTTTACTCCTTCCTTCTATCCTGTATTCTTTTGTAATCTGTCATCTAAAACCCATTTATTTCATATCCACATGTGTCAGGTACTGTCCAAGGCACTTAGAAAACAGTGACAAATAATGTATTGCTGAAACTACTGAAAGGGATCATTATCTGTTACCCAAATGTCCCAGGCTCTCTCTAGCTTGAAATTCTCTCTGTTTCCCTCAACATACACCTGGTTAACTCCCACACCTTTCTCAGAGCTCAACTTGGATGTCTTTCCTCATCTGATCCATCGGATTTGGCCTTGGATCTCCCCTTGGCTGTTCATGGATCCCCATTTCCTCCTATATCACAATACAGTAGGTGGTCGTGGTTTTATTTTCCACATCCCTCCATAGATTAAAGTTCTTTGAAGTAAAAGACAACAACTGAAATGATAAGCATTAGATCCTCAGGGCTTTGCCTAAAATGTAGAATCAATATATTTTTGTTTACAAGCGTAAATAGAATGAATTAATTGATCACTTCCTAAATAATATCACATTGTAATGGGGACCAAACACTCAAAAAGGAGTTTGAGAGGTTGTGTCACCTGACCATGCTTGGGTGAGGGCAGAACCAAAAACATGTTATCTGAGGAGAGGACACCCACATCAAGTCTGACAAAAATGGAAGCACATAATGTCTTGTGGTGCTGGTGGTGGTGGTGGTGGGTGCTGTGTCTGGTGATGGCATTCCCGTAGCCTAAACCCACTCCTCTCTCATTTTCACACACTTAGCCCCACCTCAGCAGATTTCAAGACAACTGTTGAAATCCGGGTTATTCTTACTCTAACTAATTTTCTGAGAACCCCAATCCTAGTACTTGTCTTAGACTGGGTTATCACAGAAGCAAACTCCGAGACAAGGGCCTGGGAAATGACCCCAGGAAACATTGGTAAAGGAGTGAGGAAGTGAGACAGGGAGAGGAAAGCAGCTCTTAAAAGACGTGTTATCAAGCAAGTCACCAGTAAATCCCTTTCAAGTAAACAGCAAACTCATGAGAAAATGTTTTATTGACTGCACATTCATTGACTTACTTCATCTCCCACCACTTTTTCATCCACTGCTCTTTGGGAATTTCACCCTTGAAGACCATCCACCTCCACTTTTCTAACATGTAGGTGAACGGTAGAGTTCCAACAATATTAAGTGCTTGCTTGAGTAGGAAGTTTATATCTGTTTCTGAAAGGAAAAGGAAAAGGATAAATATTAAGATGAGGATGACAGATGTTCCGTGTTGGATAATTTCCCAACCCCAAAATATTCCTCAAGATATACTTACTATAAGAATGGTTACATGAGAAATACTGACAGTTGACATAATAATATGTATATATTCATCTTCTTTAGCTAAGGGATTTGGAGTAAAGTGAAGCCTTGGATAGAACAGATAAAATAAGTCCACAAGTAACCCCCAATACTCATTTTTAAATTAGTTGCAATGGTCTTCTTTGGATAGCTCTTATCAGAACTTATTAAAGCTGTTTTATTGATTTTCACAGTCATACTGTTCACTTTTGTTAAGTTCCATGAAGGCAGTGACTGGTAATGTTCCATTCAAGACGGTATACCTTGCCTGGTGTCTACCACATGATGCCCTCTGTGTCTTTGTTAAATAAACAAATAATAAACAGGTGCGCCCAAAGGCCAGAAAACCACACAGGAAAACAAGCAAACAAATAAACAATCAATCAGAAAGAACTTCCCTAGAAGAAGAAACCATTTACTGGATAGTTGGAAGTACAGTGTACTTTAAATGTACTGACATCTTCCTTACGTGAGCTTAAAGTGCTTTAAGAAATTATGGTATTTCATGGATCCTTTATTAGTGATGTAAACATATGGTAGAACTCACTCCAGTGTACAAATGAAGCTCACTGGAATGTAAGCAGAGGGATATTCTCTACTTGACATACCACTCTATTTCTAGTGTCAAGAAATATGCCTTGCACATAGTATGTGCTTAATAACTATTTATGGAAGGAGAAAGGGAGAGAAAGAGGGAAGGATGGAGAGATAGGACAAAGGAATTTATTTAACATCATATACTAATCAGGGACATAGCCAAGAAAAGAAATTTTTCAAACTAGTGGTTTCACCAACCATGTTTAGTACAGCCTCTGTGATTCCACCATCTTTTCCTGCTGTCAAGGAATATTTTTAAAAAAATGATAAAACTAATAATTGTCTATTAATTGACTTGAGAATGGTATTTTAAATTAATAAACAGGTGTACTTATTGTGAACCCCCTTCTCTTTGTCTCTCCCTTCATGGGAAGGTGTGGCTGCTTGTCTACTACCCACTGGGTCTGCTTACAGTAACTTTTTCCAACATGATGATAGCTTTACATTGACCTACTCCCAGGCTCTCATGAGATCAGTCAAGTCTGCAGTCAGAAATCAAGGCAAAGTGAATTACCCACACAAGAACTGAGCTCGTGACCCTGACCTCATTGACCAAAACTTCCAGCCAGCGGAGCTGATGTTTATGCCCCACATAACTAAAACAAGGGGACAGAAATACTCAAAAGAGAAGAACATATTTAGCTCTTAGTGTCTTTTTACAAGGAAGATTCACAAGCATGGTATCCTCATTGAAGAATCTAGACCTTGTGAACATTTGCTGTGTTCTGTCAAGTCGAAGCCATCCAAGGAGACACAGGCTACCTCAGGCACAGATGCTGAGAAATAGCACGCACCTGAGGAAATGTTATGAGGGTGAATTCATGCTTCTGCTGGATGGACAAACTGCTTCAGTCCCTCCCAATCTTGATATTTTACCACCTGTTTTTTAGACTTCCCGAATTTCAAGTTACCCTTTATTTTGCATAATGTTATGGGAAAAGGCTTTAAATTAAGGCCCTGTTTCTGGTTTGACCACATTGCTATTTGATCTTGGGCTGGTTACTTTCCCTCTCTTGTCTCCACTTTGCTTCTTCTGCAAAATGGTTTTTAGAATCTGTTTCCTCTAATATTTTGGGAAGTTTTTACCTAGAACTAGAGGGATCTAGTTAGAATCCTGACACTAATAAGCTAGGTAACCTTGGATAGGCCATTTCACTTCTGTGGGCCTGTTTACACATCATTTTAAGAATAGACCATTAGATGTTTCTCAGAGTGCCAACATCATTCACTCAGTTACCTCTCTTATGTCCTTTACAAAGATACAAAACTACAAATTGGCAGGCTATGATAAATACTTAATTTTTTAAGTAGTAGCAATTCCCAGTTACCCATAAATACCTTCATGTGGCAAAAATCAAATATATCCTTTGCATGATAATAAACACCTTTGCCCACATCAGACTAAAGAATCTCCAAAACAAGCCATGAAAAAAAAAATGTCTGTACCATTGTCTTCACGAAAATCAGATGGCAGAAGACCCAGAACTTTCAAATGTTTAGGTGTAGCTGCAGAAAGTGACATGATTTCCCCAACAGCTTCATGGAACCCTTCATTTGCTCCATTTCTTAGCAGGAAGGGTTGGTCAGCATATGCCATGTCATACTGGATGTGTCCCATCTCATGATGAGCTGTCAGGAAGTCGTCCATTGTCACCTTTGTGCACATTTTGATCCTACACACAAATGGACAAGATTAAAATGAATTTCAATGAATTTCATTTAATAATCACAGTAGAGTCGTATGGGATTTTGGTAGCATGAATCATCTTTCTAAGATTCACTCACCAATGACTCATGAGGACCTACCTTTTAGATCTTAGAAACTATACTAGGTGCTCAATAGAAAGTGATAGGCATAGCTGAATCCTTTTCTCCTTCTCACAGACTAAGAGAAAGAAACATAAATGGAGACCTGTACTACAAAAACTATGAGACAAGTACTCTGTAAATGATTAGTAGGCAGGGTTTTGGGTATAAAAACTAGTGATTGTAGGCACAGTCTCCTAGAAGCACCAAGAAGGGCATAACTGAGGATGCCATGAGCAATCTGGACCTTGAACAGCATGCAGAAATTTGCAAGGTAGAGGGCAGGGAAGGGCAAGAGGTTTACATTCCTGGAGGTGCTCAGTGAGAAAGACTTAAGAAAGGAATGTTCTGTTCAGGACACTGAGCAGTTTGGTATAGACAGAACAGAGAAGTAGTAGGAGCAGGGGCTGGAAATTGTACAGAGCAGGAGACAAAATTGGTTCAGAGGAGATGGAGAGAGAAGTCAAAGAAGTGCAGAAGAGGATGACAAGGCAGAGGCTAATGAAAAATAGCATTTCAAAGACAACTTGTAAATGTTATCTAATGCTGCTGTGGCCCAATGAAATAAGGACTGCATTTTGCAGTTAGGTAGTGGTCCTTCTCAACTAGGCAAGAACAATTTCATTCAAGTGAATGTAGGGGGTGATATTTCAGTAGTTCCCCAAATTAATTTTCCCGCCACTCTGACCATGTCATCTCCCTGATAAATACCCTTTGGACTCCCCACTGCTCAAGAATAAACTCGATCTCCTTCACATACCCCAACATGACCTGCTTTTCCAACTTGGTTTTTCTCCTTTCTCTTTTGAAATCAATGATAAGAATAGCTACTATATATGTAATGTCTACTGCATGTAAGATCCTGTGCTAGGAAACTTACATATATTTATTTGTAAGATTCACTCAATACTGGAGTCAGTAAACTATGGCCTGCGGCTGACCACCTGTTTTGATAAATAAGGCTTTATTAGAGCACAGCCACACCCATCTATTCATGTGTTTTCTAGGGCTATTTTCATGCCACGACAGTAGAGCTAAGTAGTTGCAACAGAGACTTGCAAAGCCTAAACTATTGGGTTGGCCAAAAACTCCATTATGTTTTTTTCCATAAAATAAAGGATACATTTTTTCATTTTCACCAATAACTTTATTCATTTGGATGTTTTGAGTATGTCAGCTATCTCTCACTATTGGCTCCTAGTGGACAGAGGCCCGGGGTGCTGCTAAACAACTTCCAATGCATAAGACAGTCCCACAGCAGAGTGATTTGGCCAAAATGCCAATAGTACCAAGAAACTTCACAAACCACTTTTGACAGGTTCGATCAGTCACAGCACCTTCTCCATACATTGCACAAATCTTTTTTTGTGTTTCTATTGCCCTTTTACCTTTCTTGGTATAATAGAGCATAATATGCCAAAAATGTTGCATATCTTCTTCCATCTTCAATACTAAAATGGCTGCACAAAAATTTACCAATTTTGATAAGTTTTTTTAAATGCACACTGATATGAGAGCTGTCACAATATAATCTAACAAAATGGTTTCAAATGAAGTTAAAGACAACTAAGCACTATTAGTGCCATCCTATGGACAAAATGCAATGGACTTTTTGGCCAACCCAATGTTTATTATCTGACCATTTACAGAAAAGGATTGCCAACTGTTACTCCAGTGGATGGTGCTGGGGTCCTGGCCAGATCTACTTTACCAAGCAGATTCACCTAGTTGCCTGAGGCATGGCCCTTAAAAGCCAATAGCTGCTTCCTTCTTCACTGTCTTTGGCTAAATGTGAGGTACCTTAATAAGGAGGTCATGTTCTCCCCACTCCGGCAGTCCACAGTCAATGACTGACTAATGTGGGGGTATATATTAGTCGGTTTCATACACCTTGTCTCAAGGTATGACCAACTCTGGTACAAATCTTGCTCCAGAGAGCCCTGTGGGATGAAGCTGAGGCAAGTGTCCAGCTCATACCACATCCTTACTTAAAATTTTCACCTGCCCCATTCTGCTTTCCTCACTCCCCTTTGCTTGAGAGCTGTTCCTCAATGCAGCACTTATAAAAAATCTTCGTCTCAAGCTCAGGAATCCAACCTAAGAAGCTCGCAAACCTCCAAACTGGGAATTGCTAGTCCACTTTATAATTAAGGAAACTGAAACCCAAGAAGGTGAAATACTTTGCCCAAAGTTGCCTAATCATTAAGTGGCACCTGGGATTTGAAAGCCTGTGCCCATTATGCCCTATCACACAGACCCTACCTCACAGCCCTTTTTTCTAGGCTAATCTGCTGACTCTGGGACACAATGCCAGGCCCTGCCTCTCTGCATTTAGTCCTGCTATTCTTCCAGCCCGGAGTACTCCTCCTAGCTCTGTCTGCCTGAACACTTCTTGTCTTTCAAGCCCAATTCAAATGTCAACTGAAAAGCCCTGTCTGAACCTATCTGCTCTTTCAGGTGTGGTCAGTTCTCTTCCAATACCTCCATTGAGTATTCTCTGTTTCTCTTATAATACCACCACTTTCTTTTATCCCAGCTTATTTATGCACCTGTCCCATCTCACTCATGTGGAGGGGAAGGTCAATGCCTGATTCACACATCCATCTCACATAAATCTTAGCACCAAAACTTTCCTAATGGGGGCACCACCGTACCCATGACCATGCAACTCTAATGGGTACAAATTATTTCATATGAGGCAAATTGTCCAAAGGTTGAAGTTAGGGCCTGCGGACAATCCCACTTTTCTGAGAAAGCCCAGATGTGCTCTCATGGACTCTCAGCCTTCGTTAAAGGCAAGTTCATTCATCTTTTCCGTGCTCAGAGAAGCAGAGAAGGAATTCCGATTCAGCCTCTTCCCTTTCCCCATTGACTCCAATTTTAGTATCAGCTGTGTATCGGCCTCATTACCTGAAGTCTTTTTTCCCCAGATCCCAAGCTGTGGGGTGGCAGACCACTTCCCGACCGTCATCTGGCTTAGTTAGCATGGAGTTATCCCAGAATCCTTGAGTCATATTAAAAAGGCCCACAGACACAAAGAACTTCTCAGCCTCCTTGAATATCCTCTGTGCATCCCAGGACTGGAAACAAAAAGAACAGCATTTAATTCTAGCATTAGAAAACAGCATTCTTTCTGTTGGATATATACATAGGCACAACCTTTCTGGGTGGCTATTGGACAACATGTACGGGCAGTTTTCGTAGTATTTATATTCTTTGTCTCAGTAGTCCTGTCTCTAGAAAACTAACCTAGGAACTTCTCAGAAATTAGGTCAAAGAATTAAATTTAAAGTGATGTTTTTTATTATTGCTTTTAATTAAAACATATTCGACATACAACCTTGTGTAAATTTAAGGTATAAAGCATGTCAAGTGGTTTTAATAAGAGAAGTAGAAACAACCACTACAATGGTTAAATAAAAAATGATGACTGTGAAATGGAAAATATAACAAATTAGCAAGTGAATAATAGAATATGTGAACCACTCATATAGTATACAATCTTAATGAGGAAATGCATGAAAATATTCACAGACTGGGTAACATCATATGTGATGGCCTTTTTGTCTTTATTCTTTATATTCCAAGTATAAATATAAACAACGACCTCTTTGTGAAAAGCTATCTAATGCAAGCCAACAATTATTGATTGAGCTCATTCAAGGAGTAAGGCCCTGATATTATTAAGCTCCGTGGCTGGAAGATGCAAACATTAACGTGAACATGAAGTCACGAGCTTTGGAACCAAAAAGGCCTACATGTGACCCAGTAGCCAATGTGTAGTTGGGCCTTGACTTCATAGTCTCTATGGGAATCTAAACTTCAGAATATTCTGGAAGCAGAGAGGGGCAGTAGTAGATGTTTCCCATCCAGCAAACTCTTCTGGGAGCCAGTGTCCCTGGAGCTGACATTTCTTTGGAGATAAGGCCTACATCAGGCAAACTAAGTTGTATAACTGACAGATACTTCATGAATCACTTCTAGTAACACAGAAAACTTCCTCTGATCTTGAAGACCAGTTGAGTCTGGTTTTTCTCCTGTGTCAGCCCTGGGGATGTGAAACAGGATATGACACTATGGCTTTTTAAAATTATTGACCTATAAAGGCTTAATGTCAGGCAATATTGGTATTAATGAGTATGCCTTTCTTGAGCAGAATGAAAGTATGCCAACACAGTATAGACTAGTTAAGAACAGTTCACATCTGTTAAATAAAGAATGAATAAATAGAAAACCACACTAGAAACACTAGGTGTTCTCAGTTCAAACCTTGGTAGCCACTGACTGTCTTTGTGACTTAGGCGAGTTGTTTACCTGAGCCTCGGTTTTCTCACCTACAACATGAACTATCACAGTACCTGTCCTGATAGTCTCATGGGTTTACCATAGAGCCAACATTAGGAGATATGATGGGTATGAAAATACTGTAGATAGGCTAAGGGGAGGTATAAAACTGGGCCTCTGCTGTGCTCAACTACAAAATGGGGTTACAACAGCTACAGGAGTCCGAAAGCCCTTACAGTTGCGTGTTTTTATTCAGCTGTGGACTTTCCCAGGAGTATGTTATGTATGTGAAGATGTTCGCTGCATTGCTGCTTACAAATGTAAAACTTTTAACAAGCAAAACAGTCCAGCAATGCCTAAAATGTAAAGTCAATTATGATGCAACTGTCTGAAGAAATTGTATACAGCCAATAGAGGTAGGACTGTGAATTCTACCCAGAAATGTAGACTGTATTACCTGAATTAAAAAATATATAATTATAACTTTATAACTTTTGTAAAACTATAGAATTATATAAAAGTATATAATGATAATTGATTTCATCATTGGAAGGGACCACAAAGAATTTAAATAATTACACCAAGATGACAACAGAAAAATGACTTAAAAATGATTTTAAAGACTTTCACAATATTTTTAACAATGAGGCATGGATACATGGGACAGACTGACAGCTGTCAGAGGGTAGGGAGAAGGAGATACTGGATGAAAGAAGATGAAGGGATTAGCCACAGAACACCTATGCATAACCCATAGACACAGACAACAGTGTGGTGGTGGTCTGACAGAAGAGGAAGTGGAGACTGGGTGGAGGTGGGCAAGGGGGTGGGGATGATGAGGACATTTGTAATAGTGCTAACAATACAAATAAAGTTAAAATTAAAAATAAAAAACAGTAATAACTTTTAAATATGCAAAAATTTAATGATATTCTTTTTTTCACTATTCATAGATATTACTGACTGATTTCTTAGTAAGGACTAACTTTGGAAAGAATGTGGCCAATCAGCTGATAATTCCACATCTTACTGCTTAATGGAAATCTCAGATCATCTCCATTTTTAATATCTCTCAGTAAGATCAATACCCTATCTGTTCTTTAAAGTACTTGATGTCATTGACATCATAAACCACTTTTCCATGAAGAGATAGCAGCATAAGGAATAAACTGAAATTAGCCTGAAATGTTTATTATATGGTTTCATATACTACAGATGGGAAGAAAAAGATGGCTTATAAAGAAATGCATTTGAGAGACAAGATTTGGTCTTCAAGGTCTCTTCTTCCTACCTGGGCAACCATTGCAGAGGTAACATCTATGGTTGGTTTTTCTGGAAAGGGGGCTGTCAAATCATACAGATTTGTCCAAAATCTACCCCACATATCACCTATTAAAAAAAACATTTTGTTAATATGTGACAAAGACAGCAGAAGTATAGACCTGATATTTACATAGTGCATGAGGTGAGATTGGTAAACAAGCCGCATAGTAAACTCAATTTAATCTAGCTTCTGTACTTCCTTTTCTCTATCTCCTTTTCTCTTCTCTTATTTTAAATTCTCAATACTCCTTTCTTTTTATATTTTCTCTAAAAGTTTTAAATGGCAGATTATGTGGTTAGGCAAAACTCATTAGGGAATCATCCTAGTTTCTCTCTTATAAAGTTAAAGTTCAAAGGCACGTTTTATTAATATATATAACATCATAGCTACTATATATGAGAATCATATTTCTATAATCCATCATCCAAGGGACAAAAGACTACAAATTAAACTATTGGTAATCCCTAATGTTGGATTCAACCGAGATCATATAGGATCATCATTGAGGAATCTCTAACTAGTGACTTCCACTTTTATTATTATAATATAGTAGTGTGCTTAACTCAGTAATTTTTTTAAACATCTCAAATAAATGTTAACTTGCATTTCAAGGCCAGACAACCCCAAAAGGAAAACTGTATCTAGAAAAAGTCAATTTAATAGCAGGACCAGAATCCTGACACAAAAGAAATTGGGCAACATAACTATATGAAGAATACTCCAAAGAAAACATGCTTTAAAGAAAAGCCTAACTACCCACTATAGAAATATGTGATATGTGACATTGGGCTGAAATATAGTTCACATGTAAAAGACCAAAAGGGACACAACAAACAGTATGGCATGGCTTCCAAAACACAAATGGAACCTTAACATAAATGAATATAGTGTCTAGAACAAAGGAAACCATAGTACCATTTTTACTCTACGTTGGTCAAACCTCATCTGGAATGAGGGCATGTTCAGTTGTGGGCATGATGTTTGAAGAGGGACATCAACAAAGGATAGCTTGCCCAAAGGAGAACAATTAGAAAGGTGACATTTTAAAGACTGGTTATAAATCTGGGTAGGATATTCAACTTAAATTAAGAAAATAGTATATACATGATGATAACAATAATACTAAAATATATTGAATACATATTCTTGTGTCAGGTGCTATGTTATGTCTTCTATGGTGGTTATGTACAAATATCGGGAAGGCCATCTTGTAAAATAATGGGTATACCCAGAGTAATTTCATAACATAGAATTAGGCATAATGAATGAAAGGCATTGGAGGGGTGTTAATTCAGTCCCACACAAGGTAGAACTTTCTTATAATTAGTGCCATGAGGCAATAAAATAGTTTACCTTGGAAGGAAGAAAAGCCACATCATATAAAGCAATTTAAACAGAAACTGAATTACTGAAGAATGCCTGCCAAAGACACTGTAGAGCGCATTTTTAGCTTCCAGTAACTTAGCTTGACTGCAGTAGGAATATTATGTATACATGACATGAAATTTTCAAACACACAGATTTTATTTGGCCTCAGCTTCTGGGGTGATAGAGAGGGAAGTGGAGAATAGCCACTCCCTGGAGGAGAATTAGGAGGTTCGATAAAGGGCCCCAGGTCTTGCATGGTTTACAAAGGCCCTGAGCACAATCCAAAATTCTTGGAAGATTGGTTTTCCTCCTAAGCTGGGCATCTTCCTTCATGATGAAGATGTCATTCATTACTCATATGATTCCAAACCAAGTACTTTGCAGCAAAAGTAATTGCTACAGTTTAGAATGAGTGTATGAAGCTTTAATTTAGGCTATACTTGAATTCGAGTACTTTCTCTCATGGCTAACTACCTCCAGCCAACCAAGCTTCTTTCTTCTAACAACGTGATACTAAGATCTCAAATTCCAACTCAAGAGCTTGGACAACCAGTTTGAAGAGTAAGACATTTTCCCCCATTTCCACTCTCATTTGATCTTGGAGTTTTTTCTCTAGCTGTCTTAAATAACCTGTTTATCCTTTGGGTTGTAGTCAAAATAAGAACTGGTTATGTACAAAACAAAGTAATGTAATAGAGAATGATTTAAAATTTCCTATTGAAAACAGTGCTTTCAAATGTGATTTCTATAATGTTACTAATTCCATTCACAGAATTTTTCAAAAATTTTATGTTAGGCTTCACTCCCAAAAAACAACTTTATTGGTGGAAATAACATAGGGCAAAGTACACAAGAGATTTGTGGAGTTTCTTACCAAGCAAATGGGCAGGGAGGCATCCAGTTGGACTGATGCGGGAAGGGTAGGCGTCCATCAACTTTGCCCTCACATAAGCATGAAGATTTTCATATAATGGTTTAATCTGAAAAGACCAGGAAGAAAGTTTAAGACCAAGAGAAGCCTGCTCCTATTTCCAGTCCTTGACACTAAAAATAGAAGCTTCTTTAGACAAGTAGAATTTCCCTAAATTCTAATTCTTTTTCCTCTCAAATGTTCTGGAGAGTTTGAAAGCATTCCTTTTTTCCAGATGTTGATGATAATTAGCTCTACTGCATAAACCAATACACACACCTGGAGGAATACGTGTCCCAAAATGAAAGCAGATGCAAAAATCTTCATTTCTAAGATGCTACCTACTTCCTTTGTTTTTAATTTAAAAAGTCACTTATATACCATAAAAGTCACTCAGCTTTAAGTGTAGTTTCATTTATATTGTTGGGCAACCATTACTACCACACAGTTTTATAACATTTCCTTACCCCTGAAAGTTTCCTTGTGCCCATTTACAGTCTATTCCACTGCCACTCTGAGCCCCAGGTAATCGCTGAACTGATTTAAGTCTGTATACTTTTTCTTCTTCTGGACATTTCATATAAATGGAATCATACAATATGTGACCTTTTGTGTCTGGCTTCTTTCACTTAGCATAATGCTTTTTAGGTTTATCCATGTTACTGCATGTATCAATACTTCATTCTTTTTTATTGCTGAGTAGCATTTCATTGTATGAATACATCAGAGTTTGCTTCATTTAATATCTCATGGATAAAATTCACCAGTTGTTTCCAATTTGGGGCTCTTATGAATAATGCTTCCATGAACATTCATGTATAAGCCTTTGTATGGATATATATTTTCATTTCTCTCATATAGACACCTAAGAGTGGAATACCTTAGTCATATGGTATGCTTCACTTTTAAGAAATTGGCAAACTACTTTTCAAAGTGGCTATACGATTTGACATTTCTGTCAGCAGTGTATAAGGGCCCAAGTATCAACATACCTTCACCAACACTTGGTATTTTTAGTCTTTTTAAATCACAGATATTCTGGTGTCTTTTTAAAAATGCATTGGGATGACATTGGTTAATAAAATTATATAGGTTTCAGGGGTACAAGTCTATAACACGTTATCTGTCTATTATATTGTGTGCTCACCATGTTCTGTCACCATTTATACCCCCTTTTACCCTCTCCTACTTCCCTTTACCACCCTCTTCCCCTCGGGTAGTCATCATACTGTTGTCCACATCTATGAGCTTTTTGTTTTGCTTAATCCCTTCCCCTTTTTCACCCAGCCTCCCTATCCTCTCCCCTCTGACAGCCGTCACTCTGTTCTCTGTATCTATAATCATGGTTTTAATTTGAATTTTCCTAATAATGTTTTACTTGCTTATTTGCCATTTCTTTGATGAGGTACTTTTTCAAATCTTTTGCCCATTTCTTTTTGGGGGAAGGTATTTGTCCCGCTTCTATTTTTGATAACTCTGCCCAAAACTATGTCTATGACAGAGTAGCCACACATAAGAAGTTTGCAGGCACAGGAGTAAAGGGGGAGATATAGGGACCAAAATGAAGGAAGATAGAGACATTAAGAAATGTCCATGGGGCACTTTTACTCATAGGACTCTCCCTTTCTTATAAAGCCTTCCTTAGTCAAACATAAAGAAAAAATAGTATCGATTGTCCTGAAGAAGGAAACAAAACCAATGGCTCTGCTAACAATGGAATAGAATGCCAGCCCCAGGTAGCTCACCAACATCATTCCTTCTCATAATCTAAAATATGGTTCCTTCCTATAATCTTTCCTTCTTATAACTTTGCTGTTGGTAATTGCTGGTTAGTGGCTGCAAAGGGGAGGAGGGTTGAGCAATTCTGGTTATCTGTAGGAGTTGCCCTGTTATTTTAAAAAATCTTTTCAAGTTCTGATATTCCATAACTATGAAGCCTGGGAACAGCTGACCAGCATTAAGAACAAGCCAGAATGCCTTTGGTCACTGTCCTTTCTTCCCATGCACTGCTCTACATCTGTCTCGGGGTACAATTCCTTGGTTACCTCTTCAAAAGTACTTTCCACATCTTTAATCAGCTGGTTGCGGCTATATCCATAGTCACTTGTCCCCTCTGTTTCATAATCTCCTCTCCAATAATCCCCATAGTCCTCGTAATCTGTTTTGAAAAAGTAGAAAGAGAAGGACATAAGGGAAGGGAAAAGATAAAGCACAGTATATACATGGATTAGCCTTGCCCTGAAGTTCAAGAAAAAAATGCAAAGATCTGTCACATTTTTATTGCCCTTCTAAGTATCACCTCAAAGGAATGCAAATGAATAACAACACCAGCTAATATCTGTTAAACATCTGCTGTGTGCCAGAAACTTAAATGCACTGTCTCATCTCATAACCTCAAACACTCTACAAGATTCACATTATTATAATCTCCACTGTGTAGATTAATAGCCTGATTTTAGATGGTTAAATTATTTGTCCAAGGTCACACAACTCGTAAGACACAAAGGCATACTCCTAGTGTCCTAACCCTGGGTCTCTTTACTGTCTCCATAGGTCAGTTTGCATCTTTTGCTTTATTTTTTAAATTTTTAAAAAAATGTTATTATTGTTCAAGTACAGTTGTCTGCATTTCTCCCCCACTACTCCCCCTAACCCCAGCCATCCCCACCTCCCACCCCTGAATCCACCCGCCTTGGTTTTGGCCACGCGTCCTTTATAGTTGCTCCTGAAAACCCTTCACCCATTTCCCCCCATTATCCCCTCCCACATACCCTCCAGTTACAAGATGTGATTGGATCTGAGTTTTTAAGTTCTCATTTTGTTCAGGGCCTTAAATTTTCAAATTCAACCCAACTCATCTTAGACATTGCCACAGTGGGCCTGTGTTTATTTGCAAATCATATGTATATGCAGTACGTCTCTGTGCAATGTAGTGTCTCATCATCAAGAAACATGAGCTTGTGTTCAGGGTATTAGCTAATGAAGTTTGCAAGTGTGTATTAATAATTTCTATTTTTACAGGCACATTGGCAATGGATGATCACAAAGATGAGGAGAGAAATCAATATTTGGATGTAAGGATATGGTGAAGACCTACTGTCTCCAGCTTACCTCCAGCTAGAGAATAGGAGTTTACGTGGCCATGAAAGACATTTAGAAACAACAAATTAAACAAATTCTTCCTTGCTCAACCCCAGGAGGCAGTGAATCACCAAAGCACAAAGTTATTCATAATGCCATGGCTCCAGCTCATTATTCAGGCAGGAGAGTAAGTTAAGAGATATGAAAATTTCTGCCCATGTTAATTAACATTTTTATGACCACATGACTTGAGTTATGATTACAACTGCAGAAAATAATGGCTTTACAGTCTGAATTAATCTGATTTTTTTCTTTCTGTGACACCACCCTGAGGTAAACACACAAATGACCTTTGAGAACTTTAGCTAGATGGGAATTTAGGTGAGAGATGGTGTTTCTGTCTCTCATTCTCTCTGAGATATAGAAACCCTGCTCAATCCTGAGACAACCTCAGGAACCTCAGGGGCCTGAGACCTTCCCAGACAACTGATTTGTTTGAGGCCCTGTAGTTGAGTCTCACTCCTAAGCTGTTTAAACTGTAGAATATCAGTTCACCTTTCCTTATTCCCTAGTAGTTTTTCTGAGACAGGCAACATGAATTGTTCAGCAGGTGATCATGAACTTAGGGATATACCTTGTATCAAAGGGCAGCCTTAATGATTCATCAGAAATAGCCCCATGGCCACAAAGAGAGCTTCAGGACCACTACAGACCAGCAAACTTACTCTTTTCTCTTGCCATCTCATTTTTCAGGACCACATACTCTTCATATAATGGCCTCAGCCGCTTGCCGACCTCAGATCTCCAGCCTTCCCAAGCCCAGAGCCTTTCATTATAATCTTTGCTGTTGTGCATTATGTCTTCCAAGCCTGTTATTGCAAACCAAAGGGAAATAAACATTCATTTGTAAAATTTTTATGTGGAAACACTTACATGAACTTTCAAGAATTAAAAATGAGACCGGCAAACATTTAAGGTCACAAAGTTACTAAATGAAATCTCATGATTCATGAATTTCCTCATCCTTCTTATACTTTCAAAATATTTTTCAGAGAAAATAAACCACTGACATCATTTAACAATTAACTTATTTAAATCATTTAAATGTGACAGACTTTACAAATGTAGTTTTATTAAATGATAAAAGTTCATCTATGTACTGAAACACACATATTTGGAATCTTCTCATCTTTGGATTATCTGTTTGAAAGGCACATATTATCTACCATCAATTTCATTTTTAAAACTTGGAATAAAAAAGTGAATTTCATAATCACTGCTCAAAATTAATAGCTTACCGGTTGCAAGTAATAAGCACTCCTGTGGATTATTTGGTTTACAGACTTTTCCAGTACTGTAGATGGTGCTCATTGTATTTAGGATTGTGTTCAACTGCGACTTAAATATAACAAACAGTGTTAAAGTGGAAAACATGCTAAATAAAATGCTAATGTCCTTTTGACCATGTAACTTTTTTATGCCTCAAAATAATAACAGTTCACATCTTCTTTGCCAAGTATCTTCTTTTATGTAGGGCAGAAAGAGCTCAGTTCAATCTCCCCACTACCACCTAGTGCAGAACCTTATGAACATGTAATAAATATATGTAGAGTGACTGGAATAATCAGATCTACCCAAATCCCCAAACCATTTCTCACTTACCCATGCACAGAGAAGTGCAATTGTTGTTTCATTCAGTAGTCACTGAGTGTACATTTATTGAACATCTGTTATGTCCTACACTCTGACAATTGTAACGTGAACAAATCAGTGGTCCTCAAGGACCCTACAGCCATGGGACAGTGAGGCAGCCATGATATCAATAATTACATAACAGAGTGACAAGGGCTGTAACTGTCACCACAAAGTAATGTGGCAGTATGGAGAGGAGTGGATAAATGAATAACCTGGAGATTCAGGAATGGCTTCAAGGAGGAGAAGACATTAGAGCTGTGTCTTAGAAGAGAAGCAGAAACTGGTGAAGTAGAAAAGAGAGATGGAGGGCAGAGACAAATGTGCTGATTGAGAGAAGTGGAAGATGTGGGAATGGAGAGGTAAGCAGAGGCCAGATAATGAGGGATCTTCTATGCCATACTGAAAAGTTTAAACTTTACCCAATAGGTACAGTTCAAAAGAGCAAAGGTAATATATAGGAGACCGTTCTGTGTGGCGTGGGCCCAGCTCCCACTGGGAGATGCACAGGACCCATGCCCACGGATAGGTTCTTCTGAGGGGAATCAGGCTTGCAATGTGCCTAAGCTGCTTTGAGACTTGCTTTTGCTAAAACTCCCTCACTCTGAATTGAGCCAGAAAATGTTTACTGCATATCTTTAAAGTGACTTCCTAAAATCTATGCTAAACCTTCCAAGGAAGAGTGTAACCAGTTCAACCACTTTTCCCTTTGCATTTGCAAATATCTTTCTTCTGTGATGTGATTAGTGGCATCCTCTCCTTTGTTTTCTCTATAAGGTAACCACCCAAAGTGAACCTCTGCCTAGTAAATGAGGACCATCATTTATGCCCAGAAAAGCAATAAAAGCCTGTCAAGGCAAGGGTCGGGTGCTCTCCCCTTGAGAGAGTGGCCCAGGTGCTCCGAGGCTTTTCTCCTCTTGAGAGAGAAGCCTCACTAGTCCCTTTTCCTCCACAGGATCCAGTAGTCCGTGTGAATTTCTTGTATCTCATCCACAATGTCACGGACCTTATGAGCCAGGTCTGCATCAGTAACAGAGTAAAGTAGTAGTAGTCAAAATATGGTCCATGGATCAGTGCAAGTTAGCAAATGCCTTGAGAGAATACATGTTTATAATCTTTAAAATCACGTAATATTTCCATGGCATCTAAGCATATGATCAATGAACTTAAACAAGTATTGATCTGTGATGGACTGGTAATAAGAAAAGGAGAAAGGGAAGAAGGGCTAGTTCTCTCCTACAGATGATTTAAGAAACACCAGATGGAAGGCCCTATTTCCCCTTTCCTGACTTCCCTCTTTCATTACTCTTTCACTCTGCTATAAGAGTCATTATCCTAAAACATAAAATCAACTCCATGCTTAAGACTTCAGCAACATCACATTGTGCAAAGGAATCAGCCCATGGTACAAAGCACCTCATCATCTCCTTCTCTACATGCTTTTTCAATCTCCCCCTTCTTTCTCCCCACTGAATTCATGAATTTTTGAGTCTCCCCCTTCCCAAACACTTCAAGCTCTTACATGCATTTCAATGGTGTTCAATCCTGGCTGCACATTAGAATTATCTGGGATCTTTTAAAAACACAATGTTTGTGTTCCACCTAAGCCAGACCAAGCCAATGGGCAAACTTTCACATGATGTCTTTGTGGGAAAGACAGGGAAGCATGGGATGGATAAGATAATGTGGATTAGTAACTAGTTAGATAATTAGATCCAAAGAATGCAGAAAAACAAATATCAACTTGTAGGAAGATACGGGCCATATGGTTTCATCTTTCTTCTTATTATGCATTTTTTCTTTATAGATGCAGATTAGAAAATAGAGTTCCAGAGGATAAGCAACAAAGAAAGAAGCCTTTGATGTTAAATAGCTAAATATTTTAAAAATTTTCTGTATTTATTTTTAAAGAGAGGGGAAGGGAGTGAGTGAGAGGGAGAACTAAACATCAATGTGTGAGAGAAATCTCAATCAGCTACCTTTCATACACACCCAACTGGAGACCTAGCCCCACAACCCAAGCATGTATCCTGACTGGGAATCAAACTGGTGACCTTTTGGTCTTCAGACCAGCGCTCAATCCACTGAGGCACACCAGCCAAAGCAGCCAACTATTTTAGATCAGAATATTTCATTAGATTACATTGAGGGTCTATAAACTATGATCTGCAGACCAAATTCTGAGTGCTTCGTAGTTTTTAAAGGTTTTATTGGAATACAGCTAACTTCCCACCACAATAGCAGAATTGACTCATTGTGATAGAGACAATATATCTCACAAAACCTAAAATATTTTCTATCTTTACCTTGACAGGAAAAATTTGTTGACTCCTGGGCTACAGAGATGGAATAAGAAATGTTATTTTAACAGGGGTGAATGTAGGCTTTCTTGAATTTGGACAAACAAGCTACCTAAGAATAGAATTTTAAAAGGGATCGCTTCAGAGAAACATTAAGAGACTTCATTAACGGTTGATGTTGATATGAGCCAATCATGAATTTGACTGTCTCTCTGTCTCTCTGTCTCTCTCTCTCTCTCACACACACACACACACCACAACACAAAAGCTAATGTAGTCCTAAACTGTCTTAGTAGATGTAGAGCACAGGGTGTAGAATGTCACCTTGTTGCTCCTCCATGCAGACCAGAAGCAACTCAGAGTGCTGTGTTCAGTTCAAGGATATGGACAAAGTGAAGACAGTAAGACTGGTTAGTGGACTCAAAACCATTGTACAGAGGAAAATCTACAGAGTGAAGAATTCATTAAAGACTTTTATAGGAAAGAGCAATTTGGCTTTAGAATGTGGAACAAAGTGGAGGTAAACACTTACTACTCAATGGAGGGAGTACCTTTCCATCAATTAGAGGAACCCATATATGGAACTGATGTCTTAGAAAGAGGTGAATCACCCATCCCTAAACCAGTTTGAGCTAAGGTTGTTAGCCACTTGTAAAACAGGTTGCAGAGGAAAATCAGGAATGAAAGGGGGAAGGATTAGACTACAATGTGAGCCTCCCCAAGTTTGGCATTGACACTTTGGACCAGATGATTCTTGTCCTTGGGTCTGTCTTGTGCATTGCAGAATGTTTAGCAGCATTCCTACCCACTAGGTGCCAGTAGCACCCCTCTTTAAATTGTGACTACCCAAAATGTCTCCAGACATTGTCAAATGTCTCCTGGAGGCAAAATCACCTCCAGTGGAGAACTATGGACATAGACTAGGTGTATTCTTTAAGCAGCCTGGTCCTCAGGAAGGTGACTACAGTGCCCAGACAATCCCAGTTTAACTCTGTGTCCCTAACATAATTATTGTGTGTCTTTCTTCACTCTCAAAAGAATTCTAATTTGGATGACAAATTATGTGGTCACCCCACCTAAGCCCAGAGCTCCTCTTAATGTTAGCATGCCACTCTTTGCAGGTAAAGGAAGCAGCTGTGGGTGATATTAATGTTTAATATCCCACAGTATTTCAACTCTTGGGATCTGTACCAGAATGTTCACATACTCGTTTGTCCTTGTCATCTAATAATCCATTTTGCTGAAGAGCCTGCAACTGATGCTTGACTGTAACATCCGTAATTGTTGCTAGTGGGTAATTTTTGGCAAGCCTGGACTGTTCTTCATAAAAGGTAGACCATCTCTTGTCGGCCTCATTCTGAAATGACAAAAAATAAAATTCAAGTCAGAACAACAGTGCTTGAACAGATAGAACAGAAGATATGGTCCAAAGAACATCTGGTGGAACATCTAATATTTCCTAAGTGGTTTAGTTCTCTACTTTGCTGAAGGTCGAGGCTTAGGTTAAGAGTGACCAGGCCACTCTTGGTCACTCCATCTGGCCCAGTGCCTAGTTTTCCCAAGGGTCCTGTTCTCAGAACTGGAAGTGAATTCTCACAGATGATTCACATTGTAGAGCCCTGGAATTTATTGCCTTAGCCCTGCGACATGGGTGAGTTGATCAGGAATCAAGGATGAGTGTTCCAAAGGGAGAGCCTAGTAGAGCTCAGCATGGACTTCATGGGAATACAGCCCCTCATGACTATGAGAATCATAAGAAACAAACTCCAGTTTGCAGTAAGCTCCATGGTGCCATACCTTACCACAGATTATGATCTTAAATTATGTTCCCCAAAGAAGGTTGCCCAGAATATGGCCATTTGGTAGCCATGGTGATTTTTTTTTTTACCATCAGAAGAAATCAACAAGCAGGCAATGATGCCAGAACTAATATGTCCCCCATCTTGAACATCAGCAGGCAAGTGGACTCCTCCAGACTTCTCTAGTGCAATCTTCCCTCAATGCACAAATTTTCACTTATCAAAGACTGACATGAGCAACTACTTTGTACACTGTACTTCTCTAGACCATATAAAAGAGGTAGCATACGAGGCAAGTAAGAGCCCCATTCCTAGAGTCAGACATCTCTGACTAGCTGTGTGACCTCAACTAGCTGTGTAACCTGGGGCAAGTTACTTAACCTTTCTGAGCTGCAGTTACCTTATCTGTAAAATGAGAGTAATAATAGAACTTACTTCAAAGGGTTGTTTAAGGATAAAAAGAATGAACAAATAAGAAAATGCTTATCAGAGTGCCCAATGCAGCCTATACATTCAAATATTTTCTGTTTGTTATTTACAAAAAAAAAAAAAGTCCTTGTTCTTAAGTTTCCGGCAGTTTTATCAGACAGATAAGATATGCATCATGAATGTTTCATTAATGACACATGACAGCATATAATAACATAGAAACTATGAGTAAGCCCAGCAGTTTCTGTTATAGGAAAAGAGATTCACTCAGATAATTAGATTTAGCCAACCCCTCATGGAGAAAGCGGGACCTAAGACAGACCTTGAAGTAGGTAGGAGTTGTATGTGTGTTGGGTTCTGTGCAAAATCATTTACCTCATTTGACCATCTTAAGAACCCCATGAGCCAGAAAATCATTCTGTCTCCATTTTCTATATGTGCATTAAGGGGCTGAGAAAAATAAAGAGTGGAGCTGGCAAATAAACTGCCAGCATCTGCATCTTGGATCTTGTGTGGACAGACCCTAAGATGATTCCCACAATCCCTACTTCTTCTTGGTACACATTTGTGTGATCTCCTCCCCTTGAGTGTGAGCAGGACCCACTTCTAACCAGTAGAATATACCAAAGAAGACAGGACGTACATGGTTACGTTATATAAGATTGTAATTTTTATCTTGCTGGAGGACCGTCCCCCATGCTTACTCTGATGCAGCAAGATGCCATGTTGTGAGTTGCCCTGCGGAAAAACCAGCATGGCAAGGAATTGAGGATGGCTCCTGGCTGACATCCTGCAAGAAACTAAGACCCTCAGTATAGCAGCATACAGGGATCTGAATGCTATACGAACCACATTAGCTTGGAAGTAGATTCCCTGTGAAGCCTCAGGTGAGACCACAGCTCTAGCTAGGACCTTGATTGCAGCTAGAGACTCAGAAGCAGGAGATATAGCCAAGCTTGGACTCCTGACCCACAGGATCTGTGAGTTAATAAATGTGTGTTGCTTTAAGCAGCTAAGCTTCTGGTAAAAAAAAAATTTTTTTACAGAATACATAACTAGTACAGGTTATGGGCATGACTGCACTTTCCAGGCCAAGGAATTTTACCTTTACCTTGTGAATGCTAGGGAGTTACTTAGGGGTTCTAAGCAAACATGGGACATGATGGAAGTTTTGCATGAAGTGAAAACAATGGATCGGACAAGAAATTCAGAAAATAGTGGCAGTAGAAATGAAAAATGATTTCTCTCTCTTTTTAAAAAGATTTTATTTATTTATTTTTAGAGGGGAAGGAATGGAGAAAATGAGGGACGGAAACATTGATGTGAGAGAGGAACATCCATCAGTTGCCTCTGAACCTGCAACCAGGCATGTGCCCCGATGAGAAATCAAACTGGTGACATTTCACTTTGCAGGACAATTCCCAACCAACCAAGCCGCACTGGTCAGGGCTGATTTCTCTCTTTACTGAGCTCACACAACCCCTCAGGAAATACTTCTCAATTAATCTTCACAAACAATATTGTGAGGTAGTTCTAATTATCTCCACTTCACAAATGAGGGAAATGGGGCACAGAGAGGGTAAGTAACTTTCCCCAGGTCACACAGCTAGTAATGAAAAGAACCAGGGTGTCAACTCTGATATTTTTACCTCCAAAGCTAATGCTCTCTAACCATTGACTATAGATTGTATTTGACATGTTCTAGTTTTCTGTCTAACATGCATGAGCTATAGAAAGAAGAATTTTGCCTACAGCACAGATTCATCTATGCAACCCTCTCAATCCTTACTCTTATTCACTCAATCCAGGATAATTTACTGTTAAGCAAAATTTCTGGTAATTTTCATAACAAATTATAGTAATGATTTTTTATTCTTGATCTACTTTGGAAACAATTCACAGTCCTCAAAATGCCTCAGCCTTACAACACTTTTTTAATTGTCGTTCAAGTAATGGTATTAAAACGAAAAGAGAACCAACTGTATGGGAAAACATATTTGCCAATGATACTTCAGACAAGGGTTTAATCTCCAAAATATATAAAGAACTCACACGACTCCACTCTAATAAGACAAGCAACTCAATTAAAACATGGGCAAAGGACTTGAACAGAAACTTCTCCAAGGAGAACATTTTTTATTATACCGCATACGGGAACTTTGAAGATACCTGCTTTATTCTTTTTATCAGCACCATACTACAAGTGTTATACTTTAATTCATAAAAGAAAATACATTATGTTGCCATGAATTTTGACCCCTGAGGACATACTGTTCCATCCCAAGATATTCTTTTTTCCAGAGCTCTGAGGACCTTAACCATCTTTTGGTTAATTTCTTGGCTCAATATTCCTGCACCATGCTAGTAGTATAAATTCAACTTGCACACCTATTAAATAACTCACAGATGAAACCTGAATCCAATAAAGTGTCTACATGAGGACTCTGCCCACCATCTATTTTGTAAATTAAGTTTTATTGGAACATAGTCCTACCCATTTATATATTACCTATGACTGCTTTCACACTACAATGGCAGAGTTGAATAGAGGCGGGAGGGCCCACAAAACCTGAAATATTACTATCTTGTCTGTTACAGAAAAATTGTTCTGATCTCTGCTGTAGATATGTATATTTACAGGAAATACAAGGGACAAAAGAACATGTAAAGCAACATTAAAGGGGCACCATCAGTGAATCCAGAAAGTGGGAGTTTCTGTAGGGCCAACAATTCAATTTCTCCACAAATAAATTGCAGAGAGAGAGAGAGAGAGCGAGCGACTCTATCGATTAAAAGAGACTTAGAGTTCATCCACTAAAACTATTGGAAGGAGAGGACCTTGCTAGATTTTGATTCAAATAAACTACCTAAATGTTTTTAATGAAACAGCAGGGTGCATTTACATATTGGCAAGCTATTTGATGATACTGAAGAATCATGGTACTGATATTAAGGTTGTAAAAATTCTGACTTTGCAGGTCATAAGATGAAATATTTACACATAAAACTATATGATATTTGGGGAGAAAAATAAAACAATATGGGCCAAAGTGCTGATTGATAATTGGTGAAGCTGGGTGATGAGTATTAGGAGATTCAATATACTAGACTCTCTTCTTTTACATGACTCAAAATTTTTATGATGAAAAGTAAAGAAAATCCATACGATGGAATACTGTTTGGCAATTAAAAGGAACAAAGTAATGCTACAACATGCAGGGTTAAAGAAGCCAGTCACAAAGACCATCAATGGTACGATTCCATTGATAGGAAGTGCTCAGGGTAGGCAAATCTGCAGACAGAAAGTACATTAATGGTTGCCTAGGGCTGGGGATGGGAGGAAGAGTGATTGCTACTGGGCAGGTGGTTTCTTTTTGGAATGACAAAAATATTCTAAAATTACACGCTGGTAATGATTGGACAATTCTGCGAATATACCCAAAAACACTGAATTGTAGGCTTTAAATTGGTGGATTTTATGGTGCATAAGTTATATCTCAATAAAGCTATTGTTTCAAGCCTACAATAATAAATGCAAAGAAAAAAATCACCTCATTCCCAAAGTCCTATAACAAGGTCTAAAATCCCCATGGAAGTGCTCAAAACCAAAGGATTTAGCCAAATTACTGTGATGCCCTTCTGCCCAGTTACCTGGCACACACTAAGAAGCAGCGGCAGTTTCTGACCACCACACTACCCTTCCCCCGTGTAGCTGGTGATAGCCTGGCATCTGTCAGAGTGCTTAGATCAATGAATAATTGTATCAAGTTTGGGTGCATTTACACATGTCATTTTGAGTTGCTCAAGCTTAATTTCACCAAAATTACCTCACTAAACTGGAACATTATCAAGTTTTCATGACAAAAGGAAACTCGGTATGAACAAGGCCTCTATTACACTTGCCCCAGGTTAATTGTCTCCATGAGGAAGTTATCCATTCACAATTGTTATCTACTGAAGATCTTAGCTGTGCCCATCTACATCCCTACATTTCAAGACACAAAGAAAGAAGTGACTTGCCCAAGGCATCACAGGCAGCTCAGAAGAGTCATGAGAACATGGGATTTTCTGAATTGCACTGTATTTCCAGCACAGTGATCTTTCCCTGTCCTGTACCTGTGTGTGCATATCTGTGTGTCAGGGAAGGTGGGACAGATTCATGGAGGGTGGGACATACTCATTGGAAAGGGGTGAATTCTACATTCTTCCCCTGGGTCCATAATAGTAGTTTCAAATTACTTTGTTCTGAGTTCACTATGACTCCAGCCCTAAAAGCAGAGGAATCAGATGTGTCCCAAGACTCTAGGGCACATCAGAAAAAAAGATCTGAAGAAGCTCTAGAGAGAACCCAAAGGCTAAGTATGGGCCTTCTGCTCTCTCTTCTCAGTTTCTTACAACTCGCCAGGAAATATTCATTAAATGTTCTCGGAGATCTTCAAGACTCTAACAGGACATTCTTCAACACTTCTGCTGCATGGACAGGAGTTTGGGGCAGCTGTAGTGGTTACTGACAAACACTGGAACAATGAACCAGTATGTCTCTACCTCAGTAGGATCTGTTACCTCTCTTCCAGGAATAAAACTGTCCAGGGACCTCCTATGCTGCTGCAGAGCTTGACTGTGCAAAAAAAAAAAAAATCCTTTTGATTTATAAAGGACCCTGTTTTTAAAATCAGGCCAAAAATAAAATCACGAAGAAGGGGCAATGTAAAAAAAAAAGGAGTATTATCATTTTACTGAGAAAATAATTACAGTTTAATTGTGACTATTCAGTTTCAAACCTGACAACTGTATTTGCTATAAAGTAAGGGGGCAATTTATTTTATATAATACATGACAAGTGCTTGGTAATTAATTTTCATTGAATTTCTCAATGACTTTGAAACCTGTTTTGAACCAAGCTTCTCTTCTTATCTCTATCAGATAAACCACTCTTAAGAGGAGTTTTGGGTTACTACACTGATCAAGTTTTGATACCTTCTATTATTTTAAGGGATGTTCATACAACTTGATCTAAAAATCACCATGCTAGATCATATCCATAAGCTGACAAGTCCAATATTCTGACTCTGAAATATGGTCCAAATTTCCCTTACCATATGATCTACTGCTATAATAGTACTACATAACAACCAACCAAAAACCTTAGTGGCATAAGTGTTTATTATTTACACGCCTGGAATCACTGAAGGTTGCCAGGTATCTCTGCTAACTTTGACTGCACTGGCTCACAACTTGTGGGGGGGGTTGGTTTCTGCTGGGACAGCTACTGCATATGTCTCTGATTCTTTAGCTAGCTAGCCCAGGCATGCTCTCATAGCAAAGGCAAAGGAGCAAAGGACAAACCCCATTGTTCAAATGCACCCCAAGCCTCCACTTGCATCATGTCTGCTAGCACCCCACTAGTCAAAGGCGGTCACATGATGAAGAACACAGTCGCATCTTCTTCTGCGGGATAGTGCTGCAAAGTAACATGACCTTGAGCATTGATACAGGGAACGGTAAAGAGCTGGGTCCATAAGTGCACTTGACCATACCTCCTTACCCAGACTTGACCTATAATCCTTACATCTGCCTAAATACTTCAAGAATCTAGTTATAGTTTTTGATGTCTTACCTTTTCAGATTAAAGAATGGCCTAGATTTTATATTACTAGGATTATATTTTACATTCTTTTATTTAAAAAAGATGAAATCTTTCCATTTGCAATAACATGGATGGCCCTAGAGGGTGTTAAGCCAAGTGAAATAAGTCAGACAAAGAGAAATATTGTAGGATTTTACTTATATGTGAAATCTAAACAGAACGAAACAAAAACAGACCCATAGATACAGAGAACAAGCAAACGTTTGCCAAAGGGGAGGGAGGTGTGAGGTGGGGTGGGGGGACGAGGAACAAATGGCCTAGTTTTACAAGTCTTACCAGTTTTACCACCTCCTGCTATTTGTTAAAAATTTATCTTTTGAGCTTTCAAAGGCACCACCTTTCTAGTATGAAGAGATTTGGCCAATACAACTGTGAACACGCTATCCTTTCTTGTTCCACTTCAGACTAATTTTTTTTCTTTTTGAGTCAGGCTTTGTACAGCTAATGCTGACTAGCTCTCTGATACCCTTAAATCATCCTGGTTGCTCTCCTTTAGGGAACAGTCTCCATTTCTAAAGTGGCCATCAGCAGCATACAATTTCTAGGCATCCTGCTCATCTTCGTACCTTTCAATGCACCTGCCACAGTGCCTGTTTCATTAGGGGAATATTGATATACAAGAGAATAGAAGGTGAACCCATTCCCCTCCCTGCCCCATTGCCCCTCTCCCCAACTAACCTGACATAAGTGTACCTAAGTGCACTAATGCACCCTTCACCCCTGCATTCAAATATTTTCACTTTCCTTTAAAAGGCCCAAACTTTGTGCAGTTTGGCCACACTTCATGATTTATGTTCTTTCATTTCTAACCTTTGCTTCTGACCAACCAGTACAATACAAAAGTGATAAATGGAGACTTGACTTGTGGTGGCAAACGCACAATACAACAGACAGATGATGTATTAAAGAATTGTACACCTGAAACCTATATCATTTTATTAATCAATGTCACCCCAATAAATTCAATAAAAAAGAAAAACAACAAAACACACACACATACACACACAAAAACAAAAGTAATAGCACTTAATGATCCAGACATGATTTTAATAAACATCACTGCATATCATTCTATAACAGGCCTTCTCAACCTCCGGGCGCTCAACAGAACTATTACAAGTCTCTTCAGCAATTATAACTCCCTCTCACACTAATGACAATGGTATCTTATTATTCTTCCATGCTCATATGCATTAAGCCCTATGCTGGTGGTTTTGTGTATTAATTCAGTCTTCACAGTGACCCTCTGAGGCAGACATGAATGTTATGTTATTTTTTTACAGGCGAAAAACTAAAATGCAGAGAAGTTGGTTAACTAACTCAAGCTCACCCAGCTAGAAAGTAGTGGGGTCAGGATTTGGATTTTGGCAGTCCGGTTCCAGAGCTCTTAGGCATGATGCTGGTACACCTTCACCACAGAACCATTCAGCTGAGCATGAAAACAAATACACAATACACTACAGGCACCTCCAGCAGAGATCAAATAAAAAGTGAGGAAAAAGCAACAATGAAGAGATGAAAAGAGGTAAGACAAAAACATGAGACAAGAAAAACATGATCTTCTATGACAACACTGGGCTGTCAAAATCTCCTGGATTTCTTTGAGCTTTAGAAAAATAGAAGAAAAACACTGTGTTGGCAGATTTCTTTTTTTTGAACAACAATAAAGTAATTTTATTTTATTTTATTTTAAATTTCAATCATTGTTCAAATATGGCAGATTTCAAATGAGACAGTGTGTCTGATATTTGATCTGTCCAGTGAGTGGCCGTTATTTAATTTAAACATGCAAGCTACTAATCATTTGAAAAAATAAGCTTCTGAACTGCATTTTTGAAGTAATATATTGCTGTACAAATGCCACAAAAATCTTTTCTTAAATAATGTTGCTCAATTTCCAACACCAAATGTGGAAGGATACTACTCTGGGACCTATGAGAGAAGAAACCCTAAACCCTTGCACTTGTCAAACAAAGTATCTTTCTTTCCCAGAACATTCTGAAATTTGTCAGAACTGTTTTAATTATGGTTTTTCTTGGAAGGCTCCGGATGAATTCTGTGACCTTTATAAGTCCCTTAGAGCTCTGTGACAATGAAGGAAGAAAACCCCAAATCCAGCCTCATCCAATCCATCTAGCTAGCTCTTTCACTAACCCTCCACTTGCATTTTTTGGTTAATATATTATTTTAGAGAGTTCTAAAATAACTCTCTAAAAATGTCAGATCTTCTTATTGACATTGTGGGCTTGGAGGAAGTTATTAACTCACTAATGTATAGTATTTCCATGAAATGCATTGAAACACTGACTATGATAAGAATCGTGGTGGCAAATTTATGAAGTATATTCACTGGTTTCCAAGAATCTGGCCTGAGACCAGTGGATTATTTTATAACAATTTTCCAAAAGATCCCCAAGGTCAATTAAGGTTAGTCATCTGGGACTCCAGAGTCAGAAATACTGAAGCAAACATCCAACCTCCCAGCTGAGAGCATTTCTTTGATTTCCCCTTTCAGTTGTATGTGCAGTAATCTAACCTTTAAGAAGCAACACATTCTCCTATATATCCTCGAGCACTCACCATTTTTTGCACATTCTCGTCGGTAATATTGGTGTTATAATTCCAAGCAGCCAGTGAACTTTGATAATATAGTTCTTCAGCTTCATTGTTAAAATTCTCCAAAAATTTCCTGGCGTCTTCCTCAGTGGGGGTTTGAGCAGCAGCTACAGCAACAAGGCTGAGAAAGAGCCAGGAGGAGCCTGACATCTTTCCCTGTGCGCCAAGATCCCATTCACTGAGCAACTCTCCCTGGAGTAAAACCTCCTCATGAGTTTTTCTCTCTCATCAGCCTTTGAACTTGGGTTGGGCACTGAGCAGGGAAGATAAAAAAAACCACACACACACACACAGAAGAAAAAAAACAGTAAACAATCTGATGAACCAATATAAAACTCATCCTGGAGAGGACAGATATGTAAGCATATTTCAGAGTGATTTTTTTTAAGTAAGTCAAATAAAAAAAAATGTTATCCATTAATCCCAGAGAGTCATAGCTCTCCTAGCTTTTATGATCAAATCAAAACTTGTGCATTTGGTTAATAATTTATAAACCAAATTCCTTGAAAGCTGTTAAAAATAACTGAAAGTGTTATAATTTTTTTAGTGACCAAAGAAGCCTAGAATTAGGGATCATGGGGGTAATGTTGTTACTTATATGTTTCTCAGATAATTCCATAGTAAGTTATCCCTGTTTTCACTTTATTTCAAGCTCATATTCACAGAAAGTCTCTACTTTGGTAACATTTTTCCCTTCCTAATAAATGACTTAGCCCTCATCTTCATGGAATTCATTTCTTTCTGATAAATTCTAATTTTCATGATCATTTTTAAAACAATGAGCCCTGGCTGGCATAGCTCAGTGGATTGAGCGTGGGCTGCGAACCACAGTGTCACAGGTTCGATTCCCAGTCAGGGTACATGCCTGGGTTGCAGGCCATGACCCCCAGCAACCACACATTGATGTCTCTCCCTCTCTCTCTCCCTCTCTCTCTCTCTCTCTCTCTCTCTCTCTCCATCCCTTCCCTCTCTAAAATGAAATAAATAAAATATTTAAAAAAACAATAAGATTTCACAGGTCAACTCTCCCAATGTAGCTTGGGAAAACTTAAAAATGTTCATTTTCTGTTTCTCAGATGACCATGTTAAACACTGGCTCTATGGCTGACTTTATTGTGTGCCTCCTTCCTTTTCACTTACCTGCTCAAACCTCAGTGAAGGTCACAAGGAAGTGAGAATGCCTCTGCACGGTATGAAACTCAAGGAGAGTCCGTGTCAAGCTCTGCTCATCCTTGCCCGTAGAGTCATGGCAATATAGAATTTAAAGAGACTTCAGTGGTGATCCTGTTGAATCTCAGGAGCTGGATCAGTGTCCTGATTCCCAGTCTGTAGGCATTCACGTTGTAGCTAAAAGAGAGGAGCACTTTAAATGGCAAGGCTCATGGGCCTGGTTGACTGTGATTATGAAACCCTGAGATGACGGGGAAAACATTTCTTCACCTAGAAAAACGAGTCTTCCAGGTCCAGGTGAAATGTCAGTAGCCAACCTTTTTAAAAAAGTTTCCGTAACTTTCCCTTGTTACAAAGTTGTCCATACCAGTAATAGAATAGGAAAAATAATTATAAGAAAGTGTTTCCATGATAATATCTCATTGAAGCATGACCAAAAACCTAGAGGTAAATAGTTTTTATTTGCCATTATACAGATTTGAAACTGAGATGCAGGGAACTTAAACAAATTGCCAAACCTCACTGACTAGTTAGTGGTAGAGCCTGGACACAAATGCCTGCAGCTTGATTGCAGACTACAGGCTTTTAACTTACTGCAGTCAGTAGTCTAAAAGCAATAATGGAAGCGCAGAGCTAGAGCAGCAGACGGACACTGCTGATGCTGTCCCTCTGTGAAGACGATGGATTTTGGTTCTGCCACATCAAAAAGAGGTAGATTCTCGCCCTCTTCGATGGGACTTGTAACACACAAATCTTTTAAGAAATAAAGTAATTGACAAATGTAAGTAATTATGACAACTAATGTTAAAGAAAGTGAGATGGGGGAATCAGTGAAATTTCAGTAAGCCTCCTCCCACATATGAGAAAGCCGAGATCCACTCACTTGTCACAGGCATTAGGAGAAAACCAATCAAAAGAAGGGGAACGTGGCATGAGGCTCTGAACAAAGAGCTACAATGTTGCTATAATAACAGCTGAAACAAAACTCTACTGAGGTCACTTCCTGAATGAAGCTCTTGGGTTTAGAAAAACATGGGAGTAGTCCAACTTCAATTCATTGAAGCAGAAAATAAGATTAACATGATCAAATTAAAATGGAGAAAGCAGAATGTAAAATCTGAAGGCTAAAAATAGATGGACAAGGAACCTGAGATAACAGTGAGGCAGGAAAATTCCGGAAGCCAAAAAATTTTGAGAAGCGAGGGAAATGGCTAAGCTATCCACAATAATTCGGTAGGAAAAACCAGGTCAATGACAGACAACTACAAGCGGTGACTATATTGGTGCAATTTTTGTTCACCCTCCATTGAGAAGATGTCACTTTTCTGATAGCTACCCAGATGCATTCTCTCTGAGCCCATTCTGAGAATGAAAAGAATCCACTGAAGACCCAGGGACAGGACACATATAAACAGTTGGCCTACAGGAATGGATTGTCTTCGAGAAATAATGGAGTCCGAAAATATTAAGAGATTGGAGATGCAGGAAACCTGTTTTATTTTTCAAAAGGACTGGAGGGTAAATTTCATAAAGGATAGAGGGAAGAGCTCTAGATCTTGCCATCTCAAAAACTATAAAATACAATTTGTAAGATGTGGTTTGCACTTGGAAAAATATATATATATCCATAAATATATATCTAGGAATTCACTAGGAACAAGTCAGATGCTGCCTGCCTGATTTCCTTTTTGAAAAAAGAATAGAATAGTAAACAAACAAACAAAGACACAATGTGTCTTCTTTTTCAATATGGGGAATTTAACAAAGCGTCAAGTTCTATGACCAGATAGATCTAAATGTCCCAGAAACAACCACACACTACAGGATTAAGCGGTCCTCTGACCAACGACAGTTCGTGTCCAAAACAACAGGTCTTCATTCAACAATTATTTATTGTCTACCTATTATATGCCAGACACAATTTTAGATGTTGGATATACACTAATAGATAAGACAGAAAAAGTTCCTGTGGATATCATATTATATAAGGTGGGGCAGAGGGAAGAAACAAGCTAGTTGATGATGAACGCTATGACTTTGCAATAAGCAAGAAAGGAGGATTGTGAATGATGGGGTGGGGATGAGAGGGGTGACATTGGTGCGAAGACATGAAGGAAAGGTGGAAAGCTATGCAGATATCTAACAGAAGACTGTTCTAGGTAGAAGGAACAGCAAGTGCAAACCACATACGCAGACCTCAAGAACACGAGAAGCCTCTCTGTCCAGAGCCCAGGCTGGAGGCCACACAAGGACGGCTCCATAGACAATTGTAGGAATTTTAGTTTTACTCTGAGTAATGCGGGAAGACATTGGAAGGCTTCAAGCAGAAAAGTGATCTGGCAAAACTTTTAATGGAATCATTCTCCCGGTCAAGTAGCAAGCAGACAGTAAGAGGTAAGGGTAGATGTAGAGAATCAGCCAGGGAGTTACCACAGCAGTCCAGTCAAGCAGGTTGAATAAAAGCTTAGTGTGAGCTGTACATCCAACTTGGCTGCTCAGCAGAAGGTAAATCCATCTCAGACTCCCTTAGATTTTGTTAATACAAGTGTTAGATGCACAATAATTTAGAGCACCACACTCATTTCTGATAACCACCATTGTAGAGAGACACAGGAGAATATCCAGAGAAAAATAAATACCATATTTTTCGGACCATAAGACACACCTAGGTTTTGGAGGAGGGAAATAGGGGGAAATTTTTGAAGCAAAAAAAATGTGGTAAAATATTTAATAACATAAATAACATAATATTTCACCAATGTAAATGTACACAGAACTCAACAGCAGCATTAGCAACCAGTATTCCTCCCGAATGGGGGAGGGGGGCATCTTATAGTCTGAAAACACGGTAAATGCATCTAAAATAATGTCATTTGAAGCACAGTTCAGACATAGAAGAGAAGACTTAGGGTGGGCAGCTCTCCTCCATCATGGGCCTGTTAGTTAAAAGAAGACTTAGGTAACATAACAGATTTACTACCTGGCTGGCGTAGCTCAGTGGATTGAGTGCGGGCTGTGAACCAAAGTGTTGCAAGTTCGATTCCCAGCCAGGGTACATGCTTGGGTTGCAGGCCATAACCCCCAGCAACCGCACATTGATGTTTCTCTCTCTCTCTCTCTCTCTCTCTCTCTCTCTCTGTCTCCCTCCCTTCCCTCTCTAAAAGTGAATAAATAAAAAATATTTTAAAAAAACAGATTTACTCCACCACTTACCAACTGTGTGAGTTTAGGCAGGCAATATCCCCCCACACCTAATTTCCTATGTTCAAAGCTGATGGCAGTATTATACCCACCTCATAGGGATGTTGTAAGTATTATATGAACTACTACTTGAGAACACAGAGAAGAATGCTAGGAGCCTGTTAATAATAAAAGCCACTCAAAATGAGAGGAGCTATGTAATCATTAGGGAACTCTGAGAAGTAAGGGAAATGGGAGAGTTGTCCACAGTTGTTCTCTAGGATACTATTATATTCTAAGAATAAGAAGATTCACATAAACAAAACTAAGATGTACTGTTTGGATTAAACCAGTTTTGCCTTTTTAAACCACTTAAGGTAGAAATGTTTCGAAAATATACTCCATCCTAATCAGGAGGTTGACCGTGCAATACTTTGCACATCTTTCTTTTTTATAATGACTCACTGTCATTATCTTGAACATTGTTTACTGACTAGGCTATAATATGACAATGTCTTCAAGGCTTTACATTAAATGGCTCCAAACAGCTTTGTTGCCCTTAACTCTGCTGTCTATACAGGCTCTGATTTCGCTGTCACTTCTTGACGTATGTACTTGTAGTAGCCCTGCCCACCACAAATCCCCTTCCTATTTATGATATGCTACCTGCTAAAACCTAAATGGAAACTAGATACCCATAGAGTTCAATCATAAAATTCCCTCCTCATAGGCTCAGACCTGAGGGTGGGTCTCCACTCTGCTGGAGCAAAGTACATAGACTTTGAGATCCATATTTCCCTTATGGCTCACCTTTTAACACACTTCCAACAGTCGTAAATGGTGAGGTTGCCAAATAGCTATAGCAAAAACCTCCTCTAGTTCCTGAAGTTGAAAGGACAACTTCAGCAAACTTCAGAGGGGGGAAAAAAAGGATGTTTTCAGCTATTTTTTATCTTAAAATTGATAGAGTAATGCTTCTGATGAAAAGAAAAATGGGTATCAGGAATATAAAGCCTAAAGAATTTAAAACTTACATGGCCAAGAATTACTTGCATTTAGTATAATCGGTTTTGACCACATATTTACTGTACAAAGTGAATTTATAAGTACTTTGCAGAAAATAAATAACCAGCTGACTTTTTAGTTCAAAGAAAAAGCTAAAGCTCTTTCCTGTTTACATCTCTAGTTGCATAATGGTCATTTTTTCCTATAGATAAAGCAAAGATTATCTTTATTAGCCAAACTGACAGATATTTCCAACAGAGTTCAAATTTATGAGAACAAACTGGATTCCAGGGAGGTTGTACTGACTATTACTGGTCTAAATGTATGATAATATAGTGCTTGCCATGTAATCTAATTTCTTTTTCACGCTCAGACTGTGCAATATATCAGGTAAAACTAGAGCCACGAGCATTGATTTACATCTAGAGCCTAAGGAGCAAAACTTGAGCCTTTATCCAAATTAAAATTAGAATTCATGGTAGAGTTTGAACAAAGGAGTGATGTGACCTCACTTGCCTTTGAAAACAGTCACTCTGGTTGCTGTATGGAGAACAGACTACATATGGGCAAGACTATAAGCCGAGAGACTAGGAAGGAGGCTATTGAAATAAACCAGGTGAGATATAATGGCAGCATGTGGTAGCAGTAAAATTTGTGAACGGTAGCTGGATCTTGAATATATTTTGACAGAAAACCAACAGGATTTACTGGTGAATTGGATGTTGGCTGTGAAAGAAAAAGAGAGTCAGGGATCACTACAGGGCTTTTGGACTGAACAACTGGAAGGACAAGGTTGACATCGATTTAGATGAAGAAGGTTGCAGATATATCAGTTTGGAAGGAAGACTAGGAGTTCAGTCAGGTGTGTGATAACTATGAGAGATCCAAGTGAGGATGTTGAGAAGGCATTAGATAAACAAATCTGCTGTTTGGCAGAAAAGTCAGGGACGGAGATAAACATTTGACAGTTGTCAGCTAGAGATGGTTAGCCAAATATGCCTTTTCAGTTAAGACCAAAGAAAAACAATCTTACTTCTTCAGAATCCCAATGTGCTGGAAAGTATTTTGCCATGTATAATATGCACTTTTTTTGCCCAAATTTTTGAGGGGAAAATAAGGATGCACATTATATTCGGGTAGTGCCTGAAATACCTTGTATCTGTTCTTGTGTTTTCTCATTACTTGTTACATAAAATTTCTTGTACCATAATATGTTAAAAAATAAATGCTAAAATTTCTTTACAATACAAAACAAGTATCTAAATATAAACAAATAATTAAATTAAAAATTAAAACAAAATTTTTTCCTGAAAGTTTAGGCCAAAAGTGTGGTTGCACATTATTACAGCAAAATATGGTACTCCAGACTTCAGAAGGAAATTTGGATGGATACATAAGGGGAAATTTTACTTAAAACAACCCCCAACCCTTTTATAGTTCGTAAGTGTGATGATTGGATGTTCACACTTTTGTGTGATATGTGCCTCTCATAAACCTTGTTACATCGGCACATTGCCCATCTGACATAAAAAAAAAAGAAAGAAAGAAAGAAAGAAACAACCCCCAGCCCCAAGGAGCCATCTGTGGATTAAACAAGGAGGTGATAAAAGGGAGTTTCATGAACTTGGCCAGAGCATTACCTTTCTTCGCTGGTTTATGGCAAAGTAGATACATCTCAGGAGCACAGGGAGGTTGAGGTAGATCAAGATGCAGATTCAGAGAAGACAGTTGACATGAGATATGGTCAAAGTCAAGTGGCTTACAGCCAGTTCAGGTCAAGGCCAAATGGGCATTCAAAGCATAGTCTGAGGGCGATTGAAGACTTTTACACTTCAATTAATGCCTCCCAATTGACTCTAAATATCTTAGAATAAGCCTTCATCCCTATTGGCCTCTACCTCAGTCTTCAGATTGAATATAAGGCCCATGTTTTCTGACCCGACTAGAAATGTCCAACAGTAGTTGTCTTCTTGAAGTCTAGCAGGCTCTCTTGGAGACATTGTAACCTCTCCTCCTCATCTTCTAAGACAGCAATTTTCATCTCATGGCACACATAAACTAATTGCTAAAAGTCTGAGGCACACCAAAAACTACATTTTTTGCTGATCTGACCAAAAATAGGTATAATTTTTAATGATTAAAAAAAACAGTAATTACCCTTTTTGCTCCAAAGTGACTTTTTTAAAAAATCAGGCACCTGTATAAGGATTTATGGTACCAAGAATTAACTAATCAGATGCTACCTTATTATGCAACATGACCAGTAAGGTGCAACTCTATTATTATATGATCTATGAGTATATATTTATGGTTGAAGACAGGGCATTCACACCAGATGACTATTGTTGTGCTGGCTGTCATTTTTTAAATTTGACAATCTAAAGGAAAAGAGATCCATGCCCCTGAATAAATAGTCAGATACTTAAATTTTTTTATAGCACACCAGTTGAAAATCACTGTTGTAAGGGATTTGTGTGGTCTGGGCCATCGGTGAGGCTTGGCCAAGGCTAGTTACTGAATCCATATTCCCAGCTTTCCTATATACTCAGAGAGTTCCTTCTACCGAGCTGGAAGAGGAGATCCACACAGAGTGGAACAATATCCAGATACAGCCTGTTACACTAAGTCCAAGGTTGGTCCTAGGAACGCTGATTAAGACGATAGTCTCTTAATTTTACTCAATACTATTTAACCTCCTACCAATCTGAAAGCTCATAATTTCAAAAAAATTATTCTTCTTTTTTGTAATGAGTCAAGGATTGGAACTCAAACTACCTGATCACCTTATTAAAATTGATACATGTTACTACCACATAAACACATTCTGATACTATTTAAACAACTTCCATTATTTTCCTCCATGGCACTTACCACCAACTGCTACACTATACTGATAACTACCTGTTTCACTAATTAATTACTTTTTTATTGTCTGTGTCTCTCCACTATAATATATGCTCCAAGGGGGCAGGGATTGTCTCTGTTCTGGTCACTACCATATCCCCAGCTACTTAGAAAAATGCCTGGCATATAATAGGCACTTAATAAATATTTGTTAAATGAAGATATTGTATATAAATTCAGTAGGAAGGAAGAGGAGGAGGATAGACCCTGTACGTGGCATAATTCATTTTAAATGTCATATAGTATGTTTGCCTTTCCATCCACAAGACATGATGGATAGAAATTAGTAACAACTGAGAAAAAGTGGAAAAATTTCTAGAACAAGATGTGATTTGGAAGATGTGATTTGAGTTAATACGATAGAAAAAAAAAAACTAGCATGATTACTATAATCCAGGCACTGGGGCTAAATGTTTTACATGTATTAAGTCACTGAATCCACCAAGTGGCTGTTTAAGAAAGGTATTGTTACCACCTTTTTAGAGATGAAGAAAATAAATGTGCCCCCATCAAGCCAGTTCTTAAAAGGTCATGCTGTTAATTAATAAGTACAAAAGCAAGGGTTGGACACTGGTCATCCTCTCTCTTGAGCCAGGTATTTCAGCCCACAATCAATGTTTTAGGCAACAGAATCACTACTTTGATTCTTCACTCCTACCCAGTATTACGTCATCGGGGCCATAAGCTAGTCCTTAGGTGTCATTTCCCCACAGCTGTGGCCATCAGAATTCCCAGATAACCAGATGGAAAATATTGTTCTAATTGGGATAGCAAAATAAAATGTTCCTTAAAATAACAGTACTCTAGAACATAAATATAAAATATTCTGTAAAACTAAGTATTATAGATTGAGTCAGGAGTTTTACACACTCTTTAATCTGAATTAGCATGGCTAATTAGTTATTCTAGCATGGCTAATTTATTCCACAATCTGGGTTGCTCTGAAATTAAAAGCTTAGAGTGCCATCATAGAGTGCCTTAGAGTTTCATGTCATTTCTTGAGGAATTCCTGTTATTTAAAAATGGCTCTCATAGCTAGCCATTAACTTTAGCAAGATTAGGCAGCCGAGTGACCTCAGAGGCTAGAATACAGGCTAGGCTGACAAGCTGTTCTGGCAGCCATGTTGGATGTATTTGCTTCCAAAAGTGACAATGTATCAAAAGAATGAGAGTGAGATCATTTTGACAGGGAATTCTAAGAGGTACCAAACCTGTTAACCAGGAATCTGGTACTGGAATAAGTGTGCTTATTTCAAAATAAATTAGGCAATATCAGTTATAGAGAAGTAAGGTAACTGAATAACAAGATCTTTAGGATTCTCTGGCAAATATGCCCCAGAACTGTGCTGACCCTTTGAGGCTCTATTCTTATGCCCCATAGGATAATGATGTCACCCCAGATTTCTATGTAACATCTTTAATTCATAATTGACGGCCAAGCGACCAATTCAAAATAAAATATTCGATTAATGTGATGGTGAGAATTCAGAAACAAAGTCAAGATTCTTGACTATGTCATACTTGTATATATTACAAAACTAATATTCCAAAAGTCTGGAGAAAGAAAAATGGTTATTAAAAAGACAGAATAACATGGCAGAGTATATGACAATGACACTACAATGTATAGAATTCTCTTTTCCATTTGTTCTTCTCTCTGACACACAATGTCCCAGATAAGAGCTTATTAATGTGAGTGGTGCTGGAAGGACTGTAAGCTTCAAAGCTGGGAAGCCTTCTTTGGAGACATCAGAGCTCTGAAGAGCTAGAAGGACCAGGGTGAAGTTCAGATGTAAGCTTGTTTGTCTGGTCTATAAGACAAGAGAAAAGAGCTTAGTTGGAGCTTTGAACTTTTCTTCTAGGCTATCCTGTAAGACTGTACCTAAAGATGCTAATGTTTATTTGGTTGTAAGGCTCCTTCGTTCTCTCTCTGTGGAACCCAAGCAACTGGCAGATGTAGAGGCAAGTACGATGAATGACTCCAGTTCCCAAAATCGAAGAGGTTAGGAGTCGATAAATTACACTGTAAATCTCAGACTGCCTAACATCTGAACTTCAAGGAGGATCAGTCTGGAAGTCAAAAATTGAAGGGTAAAAGCTTTAATCCCTTGTCTACATGGGATACATGCAATTGAAATTACAAAAACTTTCCTGGGGCTTCAGAATATACCATATTTTAAGTCAAAATATCTTGACTTTTGATGATGCAGGACATGTAATATATGAAAATTAGAAGTTAAGGTGGTTAACAACCTTACTATTACTTTATTCTTTGTCATTAAAGACTCTCCTAATTTTTTCCTACTCTCTTCAATCTCACCAGGTGTCTTCTTTGGTTGACAAATATGCTCAGTGCCTAGAAACTATACAACATAAATCCCAGGGTAGCATGCACCTTTCCTGGGGCAGTCAGAATGTGGTGGATGTTGGGAATATTAATTTGGATTCTATCCAGAAATAAATTAAGGCCTTATGACCTTGGGATTTGGATAATGGCATTAGGCTACAAGATGTTACTTTTGTATCTCAGTGATTCTCAGTGTTTTAACATTGGTTTACTTAAGCTTGCTTGAGTAAGCTTAAGCAAAGCCTCAGCAGTCTGCAAGAATAATGTCACTAAGCAATTGAGAAAGTTGAAAATTTTGGAAAACACTTGGAGGAGCTCTCATATTGAGTATCTTTCTCTGCTCAGTCTTTTCACTAGATTTTGTGCTTGGTTTTACCTAAAGTTGTTTCTTTTTATGGGTACTCCTATTGTATACTGGAATCTCCCTAAAATTAGCTGGGGAGCAGAAGCCAGTTAGAGCTCACTTGATGGCTTGATAATATTTGGGAGATCATTCAAAATCCTCTCTAAATTTATTTGGTCAAGAAAAGTCCTTAGGCCCATGTCCTGCACAAATTCAATATGAACCTGAAATTCCATAAAATGTTTCTGATGCTTGAGAGCATAGGGCATTCTAGAGGCACTTTTTGTAGTCTGGATCCATACCTGAAAGTAACATTCTCCTTGGAAAACTGGAGAAACAGTGAGGGAGGACAAAAATCTCCATCAATCTCTCAATTGGGATTTCAATCCTGGAGCACTTTTAAGGAGAAAGCTGCTGGTGATCAAAAATCAGAGGTAACAAGGCCCAAGAAAAGGCAAAGCATTTGGCCAGGCCCTAAGACACCCATCAGTGAGCATTAGGCATTGGCAGTCCAGAAACTTGAAGAAGGCACAGGGCTTATGACAGGTATGGAGATGCTGTGGTCAAGCTGCCAACTAAAATAGTAATGGAGGTGAAAACTAAAGGACTTCTAGTCAAGATGGTAGAGTAGGTAAACATGGCTCACATCCTCACACACCACATCAAAATTACGACTACAATACAAAACAACCATCACTCAGAACCATCACAAACTGAGTTGACAACTATGGAATTAAAGAAACTACATCCATCCAGACTGGTAAGAGGGGCAGAGACATGGAACAAGCTGGTCTCACTTCCACATGTGGTAGATAAAAATTTGGGAAGGATATCTCAGGAGCGAGGAGTCCCAGCCCCACACCAGGCCCCCAGCCCAGGGTTCAATGGCAGGAAGATAAGTCCCCATAACTTCTGGCTGCAAAAACCAGTGGGAATTGAGTTGGTAGAAGAAACTTTTGGAGTCCCAACCAGTTCCTCATGAAGAACCCACACACAGACTTTCTCAGACTTACTGTCTCTGAGCTCCAGCACCAGGGTAGCAAGCAGCTTGAAAGGTACCAGTGGCATACAGGGAGGAACTGAAGTGTCTGGCATCAAGGTGAAAGCTGGGAACAGCTTTCTCCCAAACAGAAAGGTGGGAAGAGGCCACTGACCCTTTTCTGAACCCTCCCCCGACAGAGCCATAGAGCCAGCAGGCCAGTACCATATCTGAGACTCCATCAACCTGGCTAATACTGTTTGCCCCACCCTGGAGATCTCCTGAGGCTCTGTCCCACCCAACTTACAGGCCCACCCAAGCTGATTTTCCATATGAACGGCTGGTCTTGGCTCATGCTTCACAACTTCCTAATTCCTCTCAAAAAAGCAACAGCCAGCTTCAGTGAGCCCCCAGCTCCTGTACCTGTTGCTAAGTGCCCCCAGGTCTGACACTAGCAGCAGCCAACCTAGATTCACAGCTTGGCTTTGTGTGGGAATCTCCAAGCCCAGCACAAGTAGCAGCCATCTCAGATTGCTTTATAAGTTAGACAGGGTAGTCCCAGGGCAAAACACAGATGGGGACTGACCTTGATCTGCACCACCCAGGAAACCCCAGAGCCTGCACACCCAGTGGACAGCTACAGACCACATTGGAGCACCACCACACTACCCCGACACAGCTGATCCTCCACAGAGGGCAGAGGTTGGTGGTTAGTGGTCACAGACAGTCTTTACAGCTGATTGGCCTGGGTAAATAACTCCCATTGATCTGCCAACAACAACCTCCTCTTGTAAGCCTCAATTACAAGAGGAGGGTGTACTCAACCCATATGAAGAGCACACCTCAAATACCCAGCTTGGATGATAGGGAAGGCTGTGCCATTGGACCTTGTAGGACACCAATTACATTAGGCCACACTACCAAGACAGGGAATCATAGCAGCTCTACCTAATACATAGAAACAAACACAGGGAGGTTGCCAAAATGAGGACACAAAGAAATGTGGCCCAAATGAAAGAACAGATCAAAAACCCAGAAAAAGAACTAAACAAAATGATGATAAGCAATCTATCAGATGTAGAGCTGAAAACACTGGTTATAAGGATGTTCAAGGAACTTAGTGAGGACCATAGCAGCATAAAAAAGATCCAGTCAGAAATGAAGGATATAGTAATTGAAATAAAGAAATAAAGGAACAGGGAAACAACAGTAGAGTGGGTAAAGCCAAAAATCAAATCAATGTTTTGGAACATAAGGAAGAAAAAACAACCAATCATAACAACAACTAAAAGAATAAATAAAAAAACAAGGATAGTGTAAGCAGCCTCTGGGACAACTTCAAGCAATCCAACATTTGCATCAGAGGGGTGCCAGAAGGTGAAGAGAAAGCTCAAGAAATTGGAAATCTATTTGAAAAAATAATGGAAGAAAACTTCCCTAATTTATTGAAGGAAAGAGACATGAAAATTCAGGAAGCACAGCGAGTCTCAAACAATTTGGATGTAAAGAGGCCCACTCCAAGATACATCATAATTAAAATGCCAAAGGTTAAAGATAAAGAAAGAATCTTAAAAGTAGAAAGAGAAAAGCAGTTAGTTACCTACAGAGGAATTCCCATAAGAATGTCAACTAATTTCTCAAAAGAAACTTTGCAGGCTAGAAGAGATTGGCAAGAAATATTCAAAGTAATAAAAAGCAGGGACCTACAGCCAAGATTGCTCTACCCAGCAGAGATATCATTTAGAATTGAATGGCAGATAAAGAGCTTCCCAGACAAGGAAAAACTAAAGGAGTTCATCATCACCAAACCATTATTATATGAAATATTAAAGGGATTTACTTCAGAAAAAGAAGAGCAGTACTAGGAACAATGAAATGGCAATAAATGCATATCTATCAACAAATGAATCTAAAAAGCAAACAAGAAGAACAGAGACAGAATCATGGATACAGAGAACATCTTGATGGTTGCCAGATGGGAGGGGGTGTAGGGGAATGGGTGAAGAGGTGAGGGGATTAAGAAATACAAATAGGTATTTACAGAATAGTCATGCTGATGTAGAGCACAGTATAGGAAATGGAGTAAAGAACCTATCATGACCCATGGACATGAACAATGGTGTGAAGTTTGCCTGAGGGAGTGGGGGGTGCTGGGTGGAGGGCGGCAAATGGTGAAAATTGGGACAACTGTAATAGCATGATCGATAAAATACAATTTAAAAAATAAACATTACATGCATGCACTGTTATATTTTGTATAATAAAATAAAAATACATTAAATTATGCTATTTAGAATAGTAATGGGGTGATGAGTAGAGACAAAAAGGATAGAAAATTACTTAAGTTTTCTTTAACAAAGAGAGGGTTAGGGTTAGGGTTAGAGAATGAGAAAGAGTGAAAGAGAATTCTAGGGCATTAACTAGAGAGTATGGGCCTGTCTTCACAGATTACAAATAATGGTTGATATTGATATGTCATGAACTGCATTAAGCAATTTACAGGCACTATCTTCTTGAATCCTCACTGTCACCCTATAAATAAGGAACTATTATAATTCCAATTGAATAAGAGTATAAATGAAGACTTACAGAGGTTAACTAATTAAGTCTAATTAAAGAGTGGAGGTATAGTCTTGGCTGGTGTGGCTTAGTTGGTTGGAGTATTATCCCATGCACCAAAAGGTCACCAGTTTGATTCCTGGGCAGGGCACATACCTAGGTTTCATGTTCAATCCCTGGTCTGGGTGTGTATAGGAAGCAGTGAATTAATCTCTTTCTCTCTCATATATATATATGGATATATATATCCATGAACATGTCTTTGAATGAGAATTTTTTAAGTAGGGGTGCCCACATTTTAACCCATTTATTCACCATAATGCTCAAGTAATTAGGGAGAGGGCTTTGTAAATACTTACTATATCTGTAGTAGATTGCAAAACTACTTCTTCACTCCTCCTCATATCAACACCGTTTATATTGTGGCTTTTCAGTCTCTCCCATCAACAGATATAATGTATTTCCTTTCTTCTTAAATTTGCTGTAGAATGTGGGAGAAGTAATAGTGGGCCAATTCTGAATCTAGGTGTCAAGAACCTCCTCTCTCTCTCTCTCTCTCTCTCTCTCTCTCTCTCTCTCTCTCTCTCTCTCTCTCTCTCTCCCTCTCCCTCTCCCTCTCCCTCTTCACCTCTCCCTCTCCCTCTCCCTCTCTCTCTCTCTCTCTCTCTCTCTCAGATGAGTACCCCACAGAGTGACAAGCCTGAGCTAAACTCCTGGAGAGTGAGAGACAACTAGAGCAGAGATGAGACAACCAAGCTGAGACCATTCTAGACCAGCCAGCCTCCAGCTTCCCTGGCAATTGACTTCAGATACATGAGTGACAGCAGCCAAGACCAGAACTTCTCAGGTGAGCACATACAAATATCAACCCATAGAATCACACATGAAATAAATGGCTGTTGTTTCAAGTGATGGAGTTTTGGGGTGGCTTTTAATGTAGTAAAAGGTAATTGATATATTCTGTTAATAACTTCACCAAGGTCTTTAAAAATTATTCAGACAGGATGCTTGTGGGCTGCAAGTAAGAAGATACATTTACTGAACTGCTTAAACAATAAGGAAAACATAATAGCTCACATAAAGTGCCATGATAGGGTAAACCCAGAGTTACTTAATTTAGTGGCTTAATGCTATCATGAAAGACCTAGGTTTCTTCCATCTTTCCACTGTGCCACCCTCAGCATGTTGACCTCTGCTCTGATTAAAGCTTCCCTCATGATAGGTACCAAGATGGCTACATTCATTTCAGGCATCACATCTAAAAATGATGATGTGAAAAAAGAGAAACTGTTTCTTCCTGTGAATCTTTCCTTTTTTAATGATTTTTTTAATAACAAGGGAAGCTTTCCCAGTGGACTTGGATAATTGGATTAGAATAACAAAGATTTACATCTGATTTATGTCAGAGAATGGTAGACATCCAACTACATTTGGCTCTGCCTTAAGGAAGTAGGAAGGGATGTTTTCCATATAGGTAATATGGGTAGTGCTTGTTCTGTCCACTGTAGAAGGGGTTATTTCTGGGAACATTTTTCTGTAGACATTTTATTCCAACCATGAGTTTAGGTTCTTATGAATTTCAGACGCAGAAGACAGAACTTGCAAGATATTCCTGAAGAATGCCTTTGTGTGGAGGGTGTTTCCATCTTAGTATCAATATCATGCTGATGATTCTACCTACTGACTATATATGATATAAACAGATAAGAGTGGGGAAACAGTGTTAGCTACTTACCCAATAAATGAGGTGGATGAGAGAATATAAATCATGTAGAACACATAATCTCTGGCTCATACAACCTGTGTCGTTGGGAAATTTTAACTCAGATGACACATAAAAGATGAAGTGAATAAACTCTGATTTGGAAGATTACAAAACTTCATGATTTCAGAGAAATAGAAGGTCAGCATTGGCTGAAGCTGTCAGGTAGACCTTCTGAAGGAGATGAGACTCTGAATCATAACAACTAGTACTACTAATAACAGTAACAATAACAATATCCAAACTTATTGACTGCTTATGTGCCAAGCAGAGTTTACCTGCTTTACATGTGCTCTCTTATTTAATCCTCACAATAACTCCATGAGGAAATCAACAGCACCATCCTCATTTCTAGGTGAAGAAACTGAGGCACGGAACAAAAATCACAAAGCTGGAAAGCAATGGAACCGTGACTCAGCAGTCTGGCTTTGAGCCTACACTCTTTGTGGTCAGAAAGGACTTTTTGGAAAAAATCTTGCAGGCATGGAAGATAGGGACAGTCAAGGAATGAAGAAGCATAGAAGATGTGGCTGGACAGCTTGAAAAATGGTCCCGGAATGACATGAAGCTTGCATTCGTTATGAGCAGTTTCTCCTTGTAGTTCTTACACTGCAGTTGTCATAATTTTCACTGAAGGGACACCATCAGCACTCTACCCTATCTTGGTGAAAAGCTATGATTTTCTCAGTAAGGTGAAAATGTTCAGGAATAGAAAGTAATTAGAGATCACAGATTCACAGATGACAATCTCAGATGGCATGTCAGTAATTTTATTCTCTTCAAAGCAAATCCGTATCAGTGGTAAAGAGCGGTGTTCTCAACCAAGGTGGTTTTTGCTTCACAGAAGGCAATTGGCAACATGTGGAAACATTTTTGGTTGTCACGACTTTGGGGAAGATGCTACTACACCTAGGGATGCTGCTAAACATTGTATAATGTACCAGAGAGTGCCCCACAAACAAGAATTATTTGACCCCAAATGTCAAGTGCTGAGATTAAAGGACCCCGATCTAGATAGTGCTATAAACACAGTGCTCCAGAACCAGTGTGTGTACATGACTCTGTCTCTCCACATCTTAATCAGGGCCAAGCAGAATAGTCAGTTACCTACTCCCAGTGGCAAAGCTGCCAAAGCATTCAAGCACAAAGTGTCCAATTCTGTTGAGAAATGTATATGCACTGGTCTCATTGTACATAGAGATGTAACGCACAGCATAGGGAATAGAGTCAATAACATTGTAATAACTATGGTGACAGATGGTTACCAGACATGTGTTGATCACTTTGTAAGGCATGTTGAATCACTATGTTGTACACTTGAAGCTAATATAATACTACATGTCAATTATAATTAAAAATAAATTATTTTAAAGGAAAGTTGCAGCTCTGGTTGCAGTTTTACTATAGCCTGTAAAATGTGCCCTACATTACCCACAAATACCAAATGACCTAAATCAAGTATAGCACAGAAATGGCCAACAAAATTGAAAGTGCTGTGTAAGTACTGACACAAAAATATGATTCTCACTTTTAAAAATTTCCAGTGGTGAAATACAGCCAATGTATTTAAGTTTCTGATTTGTCTCCATGCCACTGCCCAGGGTACTGTATTCAAGTTGGACCAAGAATAAGCCTGGTGATCACCTTGGACATTACTCAGTCGTGGAGTTTCAGGAACTCCAATCCCAGTTCTTGTCCTCCATTGAGTACACACCTGGCATAGCATAGATGACATGGTCAAGTTATTCCAGAAAAGGAAGTTGATGACAAAGTACTTTTTAAATGAAAATAAGCTAAAAGTAGAACAGTAATTATTAAAACATGGAAACAAAGAATCAGTCACTATGAATCCTTTAACACAATGTATGCTAGTGACTGATTCTTGAACACGATGTATGAACATTTTTAAATACTGTATAATTTTGGGCAAGACGTTAAATTTGCTTAGCCTTTGTTTCTTTTAAGTAGGATTAGTAACATTTGACATTGAATGAAATAAATAATGAAAAGCAGTAAAAATTAGTGAATAAAATGAACTCTGTGAATCAAACTTTTGTTCTTTATAAAAAGTGATATGGAAACTTGAGTCCACAAAGAAAAGAGATTTATTTAGGGAAAATATTTTACTATTTGGATAAATATTCATATCCACAATGAATAAATCTTAGAAGTAAGATAACCTATCTATCTGGAAAGAAATAAAATTGGCAGGGAAATGATGAAAGGAAATACACTGATATAGGTAATGTACCTGTTTGGATTCCCAACATAAAGAAAAAACGAACTGCAAAACTATGAGAAAAACTGCCAAGCACACTGATTTCTAACCCCCACATCACCCTCAATTCCCCCCAGAGGACTCTGGTATAATCCTTAGGGAGGCTTTATAAATGACATTTTATTTGCTCATCTATTGGAATGTGCTGTGTCAAAGCATTACATTTGAAGCTATAAACCTGAGGTTTTCTGCAATCGTTGTACAATTAAAATGAACCTTGGTATTCCCCTATATGGCTAAGCAGATGATAATCTAGCAAGCAAACACTATAACATGTGATGGGAATTTAATATGAGCCTCCATTATCCTTGGACTGATGGCAAAGATGATAACATTGGCAAGCCTCTGTCACTTTTGAGCACGCAGATTATAGTTCTTATGTTCATTAAATTTTCTTTATTCCTCAAAACACATGGAATTGTACCAAATAAAAGCCAAATGCTTATCACATGAATGAATTTTTCCACTGCTGGCTGTGGCCCAGTCCTTCCAGGGACCTTTGAATCTGCTTGTAAGAGCTCCAAGAAATGAAAAAATAGAATAGGTGACTCATCTCCACGTACCTGGCAGATAAGTCAGAGGTTCCAATTCTCAATGTAAGAGAGTCTAAGTATCATTAGAATTTGACCAGATACACAAAGTTCTACTAGTGACTAGTTCATTTAACAAAACAGCTTGTCCATCTAGTCAGATAGAATTTTTTGACTGAATTGATTGGTAGACTGGTTGACTCAATAAATGTCAACTGATTCAATGATAGTCATATAGTGAAAAGAAAGAGTAATAATTTAAAAACAGTATCATTATTACCTGATTGAGTTGAAGCTAATACTGGGATGATTAGCTAAGATTCCACAAGTCTCTCTCTCTCTCTCTCTCTCTCTCTCTCTCTCTCTCTCTCTCTCTCTCTCTCTCTCTCTCTCTCTCTCTCTCTCAATTGTATAGGATGATATCCTCTGCAGTGAGGGCGGGGATTACAGTATTATTGCAGTTAGAAGTGATGTGTACTTGAAAGTTTTTTCTTAGCAGAGTTTTTGTAGGATTTTTTATTTCTTTGTGTTGAAAATGTCTACCTGCTGTCTCCCTACCAGATCTACATATGGTTATGCCTTTCTAGGTGGGTAGGTAGGTTATCTACTTCTGAGATTCAACCATCGTAGATACAAATATATATGTCTATAGTAAAATATTTCCTTCACATGAGCCTTTTTATTGTTCTTAATGGCCTCAAGTTGAGTAGTTACAATATCAATTTTAATAAATAAAAATTTTACTCACAGAGCACATTTTCTTTATGAATTTTGCCTTTTTATTATTTCTTTCTACTCTTGCAATAAACCTTTGGGTTAATAGGGCAAGTATTAGTTCCTTTTTAAAGCTAACCGATTTACATCAGATGGAGACAAGATACTTCATTGGATTGCCTTCTCTCCACTTTTATGAATTCCTGCTCACCTGGGGCCACACAATTAGTGAATGGCGGTGTTAGAACTTGAACTCAGGGAGTACAGGTGATACTGTGCACATACCATATATTAATCCACTCCCAGTGGAACCCTGTTGCTAAACACTTGAATATTTCTGCATTTAATAATATTAATCATGCCCTGGCTGGCGTAGCTCAGTGGATTGAGCGTGGGCTGGGAACCAAAGTGTCCCAGGTTCGATTCCCAGCCAGGGTACATTCCTGGGTTGCAGGCCAGAACCCCCAGCAACCGCACATTGATGTCTCTCTCTCTCTCCCTCTCTCTCTCTCTCTCTCTCTCTCTCTCTCTTTCTCCCCCTCCCTCCCCTCTCTAAAAATAAATAAAATCTTTTAAAAAATAATATTAATCACAATAAATAAAGATCATAGGAAACATTATATCTGTTCAGATCAAGTGTTACTGACAAACGGTTTTCACACTTTCAGATAAGGAATTGTGAACATGTATTCCTTTAGCCCAGGTGTTCTCCACCACTATATGGAGCAGTAACCATTTAATAAACAATGACTACTTGCACGCCTTTTCTCTCTTCAAGGCTTCTCTGGATAGCAACCTATTGGTAGTCTTCAGAGAGAATAATTAATTCCAAATATTTTCTCCATCGCCTTGATTATGCACAAGATGCAATTATCTTCTCTTTCACTACTGAGAACTAAATTACACTTTACACAAAATCACTCACTTTTTCACCTGTTTATCTTCCTCTTTCAACTCCATATCACAGAAAATTCAAGAAGGGACTGTATGTCAAAGGAGGGGCGATGCAGGGTGCCAAAATCCCCTAAAAGAGAGTGGTATTCCTAGTAATAAACTTAATCTTGTCATAAATAATGAATGGGTCTCTTCTAGGACATTCTTTCTCCATTCGTTTCCTGAACCTAACATGATATCTTACATAGAGTGGACATTCAATAAGTTCTTGAGACAGAAACAAAGGAAGCAAAGGGCAAAAAAAGAATAGTAGGAAAGATGGTAACTTCTATACATTTCTTATATAATTAAGGCAACTAGATATGTGATATGTTTATGAAGGAAAACAAGATGTAAAGTAGGGAATAAAATATTATGTTAAGGGGCCCCGGGAATTCCAAATAAGGACTGTAGATTGGGACTCTAAGGAATTTCTTACTTTTTTTGGTTCTTGGGTTCTCTCCCATTCCTTGTTCCTTATCCAGAAACAATAAATGTACATATTTCACTTGGTGATATTCACATTTGAAATCTGACTACATATCATTCTAAATTCAAGAACTCACTGCATTCTTTTATATAGTGACATTTTCTATTGGTTAGTCCTTGTGAAAAACATGAAAGGTAAAACTACACCCCCCAAAACAGTTTTGCACTTACAATACCTCTGCAAAACAAGTCCAGATATCACTATCCCAGCTAATTTTTTCTGTCATGACTTGGTTTTCAGTCACTTCCATCTTTCTACTTTCATTGTAGCTTTTGCTAAGGACTTGGAGACTTGAATGACAGCTGTATTTCCAATTGCTTTACAACACTTTATTTCCAGAACACATCACCTTGCAATGTGTTCCCTTGGGACACATTTCAGGATCATTAAATTAAAAATGGAAGATGTAGTTGATGATTGACTGCTCTCTAATTACCCAGAGTGTTTGTCAAAGGCAGTAGGCAGGAGACATAGGCTCCATTTTGCTGTTATATGCACTGTCAGCTTTACAGCACATCTCTCCTAACATAGAAGACTTCCCTGACCAGTATATTTAATGGAATAGATCTTTGCAACTGGAATAAATCTCCCTTGGCACCAGAATAAACAGAGAGTCGAGAAAATTATCTACTGAACAAAAATGGTTTATCTGTGCCTTCAAAATAAGAAGCCTATCTAGAATCAGGGTTTCTCAACCATTTTTCCCACTATTAAGACTTTTTAGACATATTTTCCTAATAGCTCAGCCATAAAATTTTAATACCATAGCTATACTTTGATCCTGTTTATGTACTGTGGTCCTTTGGAGGACTAGAGACCATTATAATATGTAAACTTTTCTCTCCACCAAGAACAATTTTTATCCTCTTAAATTATGCTTGCTAGTACACAGATTGAACTCAGATGGTGTTTTGTCAATTTGATATGCAAGGCTACCCTATTCTGGACTATACAGTTCAAGAGGATGTAAGATAGAAAATGGTTGTTTAGTGAATCATTTATTGCCAACTGGGAGATCAAATCTCATTCCTCTCCTAAAAATAAGGAAGCGCTAATACCATTCAAGAGCACATGGTTCCCAAGTAAAAATGGTGTCCAAGTCAAAAATCTTGCGCTCACAAATTCAAACTTCTCAATGTACAGGGAGAGGGGCAGGCTTTGCTCTTAGAAGGGATAAGACCATGAGCTTGCAACAACTACTATCTTGTGTGCTTGTCTATTCGCACACATTTCTGGAACCCTGTGTAGACGTTTAGCTCTATGAGTGCAGGGATTGTGTTTGATTGTGCTTACCAATGTAGAATAAAAGAAAGAAAAAAAGGAAGAGAGAAAGGAAGGGAAGAAAAGAGGAAGACAAGGCACTATGCTAAGTGACTTGAAGACTGCCTCTAAGAATATGTATACTCAAGGTTAAGATAGATATGTAAACAAATATTACAATAATTATAATTTAAAAGTTGATTAGATATGGTAAGGTTACAAAGCAGTGGTTAATTCTATCTGGTTAGAGGTGGGAGCAAACTGAAGTGGGTTATGAAAATGCTTAGAGAGACAAGGCTATATTAGGACTTTTGTGGGCCCTAGGCACTCTTGGTTTGTGGCCTTTTCTTCCATAAAACACATTTAAATATAATTATAGCACAATAAAGTGAGCATAAGGATCTGAGTATTCTAGGAGCACATAGCCAGGAGGTCCAGCAAAGGCCTCCAGAAAGGCAAGATGTTTAAGTGAGAGAGACCCTACAGGAAGAGTGGCTGAGAGATAGGCAAGTATGTCCTAGGTAGAGAGAACAGCTTGTTCAAAGGCCTAGAAGTAAGGGAACTATTATGGTTAATGAAACAAAGGCAAAAAGACAGAAAGGAGAGAAGCGGGGAGAGATGAAATTAGAGAGGCGTGTGAGGGTCAAACCACATTTGGCCCTGTGTTAAGAAGTCTGGCTTTATCCTAAAGCGATTTAGTGAGTACATAATAGAGAATACAGATGCCATATTATAAAGTTGTACAATAAAGTTGTACAAAGTTGTACAATTTTCAGTTGGAGACTGAAAATCATATGATATCATTATCAACTAGTGTCACCCCGAATAAATTTAATTTAAAAATAAATAAAAATAAAAGCTTCTGTGTTAGGAACCAACAGGTTTAAGCCTACAGTTGGAATATTCATTCAAGCACACTGTAGCCAACGGACTGGACAGGGTGTGGTGGGGATTCTGGGAGTCCACCAAGCCCCTTCTTCAGGGCCCATGTGCTCATACCCTGCTTCTAGAAGTATTTATTTTTGAAGGCTCAAAGATAAGTCCTTTCATGGGAATTGCCCCCGGCCACAGGGAACTATCTTTCCTGAGGGCAGACCCTCACCCAGACAGCACCCATGACCGTAACTGGCAAGTGAGATACAAAGGCCCAGCTATCTTATCTCAGTCAAGGGACAGCCTCAGCTCCTAAACTCCCTGAAGGGACTGCTGAGGCCTCTGGTGTAACCATGTTGCTGGTCACTTCTTCCTCTGCCTAATCCGACTTTATTAGTTTCCCATGGCTGCATAACACATCACCACAAACCTGGTCGCTTAAAATACACACATTTATCATCTCAGTGTCCGTGGGCCAGCAGTCTGGGCACAACTTCACTGGGTCCTCTTCACCAGGCTGCAATCAAAGTGTTGGCCAGGCTGCGTTCTCGCTTGGGAATTTGACTGTGGAAAACCCCACTTCCAAGCTTACTCTAGCTGTTGATAGAATACATTTCCAGGTGTTTGTAGGACTGAGGACCCCACCTTCTTGCTGTTGATTGATTGGAGGCTGCCCTCAGTGCAAAAAGGCCACCAGCAATTCCTAGAGGCCGCTCACAGTTTCTTTCACGTGGGCTTTCCCCACGTGAACATTAGGAGCAAGTCACAGGTTCCATCCTCACTCAGGGAGTACGGGTTGCGTGAAGGTATAAACATCAGGAGATGGCAGCTACCTTAAAGCCGATCTGCCACACTTGCCTTCCTCATTTCTTAAAGGTGTACTTCCCAGAGAAGTCCTCAATAAAGCTGCACGCAACTACTCATCTTAGAGCTGATATCCAGGAAGCAATTCCGGAGGCGAGGAAGTCAGCCAGAGACTATTGCTGTAGTGTCAACTATGGGCAGTTCCAGCGGGAGACTGAGTGACACATTTCCTTTCTATTGATAAATGTATAATTATTATTAGAATGATATACAGCCTATCTGAAAGGACAACCATGTCTAAAAATTACAAGGTGTCTTCAAGCAAGGAAACACAACAAAAATAATTCATTTTTAGGGCTGTAGAACAGACTAAATGTAACTAATAAAAACGAGCCTTTTTATGTTGCACAGTGTGAAAATAAACCTCAGACCACAATCAGTCACATGATCAAAAAGAGACAATTAGCACTTTATTAAACTAGCATAGATTGTACTTTTACAAATTGCAGAAATTACAAATAGAGCTTCCCTATTAGAGACTGATAGAAGATACAGAAGCAACTATTGGTATAATTATAGGATTAAATTCCACCTTGTTTATCAACACTCCCATTTTTATCCATCCCATTTACAATAATTACTTTTATTCTTGCTTACTTAGTCATATACAGAGTGATATAAACAATATTCCAAAAGGATCCATTTTCAATGATTTCTACATCATATTATAGGCATTTGCCACTGGAAAAATGTTTGTCCTTATGTCTTCGGAGTGTGAAATATATATTGTGGCCTGACCTTCTTTTTGGAAATGTTTAAATACGGATGGATTTTTAAATTAATAATGACAAACACCGAATGACTACACTTACACACTGTGTTGTCAGGGAAATGTTTTAGAATACGGGGTGTACTCAACAGTTTACGACTCCAGTGGTCTTCATGGGTATAACTAATTGCCTTTCACTTTTGTGTATGTTCAAAATTTGTTTCAAAAGAAGAATGGTGAAAAAAATATGTAATCTGCCCTCGACGATTTGTGGTGCTCAACAGCGGCACCGAAACAAGTGTCGAGTTTCTTGGGAAGTAAAACTGCAGCCCCTCAAAGAGGGGTAAGCCGCTCATCCTCTGTCATAAAGGTGTCATTAATGTGCCATCCCTTCATGTCCATGGAGTCACTGGAGATGCCATTTTCAATTGTGATGGTGTTTTCACACTTATCTTCAACATCATCCACTTCAGATGGTCCTTTGTTCTTCCTAAATGCACATAAAAAGAATGGTTGGGATCTAGGAGGAGAAAGCATGCTCTTTGGCACAAACAGGGAGGGCAGAAACCTTAGAATGATCAAAAAATTGGAAAAGGAAAGAAGAATCTTAGAATGATCAAAAATTGATGCCCGTGTATTTTCAAGTAAGCTTCAAAGATCATAAAGAGCTGATGTGGTGGAAAGATGCTATCAAGATAGGAAGACTGCATGGATGATAAACATATATTGATCAAAGCAAGTGATCTTACTTGGAATACTAAAATAAATATGTATGAATGTGCACATGAATGAATGAATATGTACATTTACATGAATGAATATGTTTGTGTACACACATATATACATATACATTCACACACGTAAACTGCATGAAGGAATGTGAGGAAAATGTACGGTAAACTGGCAAATTAAAAAGTTTAGCTCTAGGAAGACTTCACAAAAATTGATTTTAAAAAAGTAATAGATTCCTCTCACAGGACTTGACAAATGGATGGCCTGCAAATGTGAAGTGAAAATCAAATTGAAATGGGATATCAAGAAGCAAACTCACATTACTTTGTAGAAAGGAAGTAACCATTATAAATTGCAGGTAGCACTGCTAGGATCTACTCACTACAAAACAGTTGTGTTCATTTGTAAGCTGAGTTTTTGGAACTCAGAACACATTCTACTGATTACATTACAACTCATAGCTATAATTCCAGGTCATTAAAAAAAAAAACCCTACATGACAGGATACATTTTGAGTTTGTCTTTCTCAGACCCTTTGTAGATCCTGCTACCCCAACCCAAGTGGTAACCACATCCTTAATATTTCCTTGGAGTGTGGAAAGCCGTAGCCTTTAATCCAAAAGGTCTTCCTGTCTCTTGTGAAAAACCAAAACAGCTGAGCCAATTATGCTTGATATCATAGAGTTAGGGGGGGCAAAAAAAGAGGCGAGTACCTCTAGGCAACCACAGGGAGGAAGACTTCCCTGAGGCTTACCACAGCCTAGCTGTTGGGGCACCGCGGAGGCATGATGTTACGCAGAAGGCTCCCAGGCTCACCAAAGATTCTATTGTCCCAGGAATCTAAGGAAACTCCAAAGAGGCAGGCCTAAATGGATCACGTGGCTGGGATCGTGGGCATTGCTGTGGTGACCAGAAAGGACTCCCGCCACTATGGAAGTCCCTTAGAACCTTTGTGAGTCTCTGACAGGTGAGGAGATAATGAAGATGCCCCAATGATGACTGAGGTAGAGTTTCCTATTAGTCCTATATGAAAGTCCACTTTAATGTGCTTTAAAGAATATGGTGTAAGGCATTCTGGGTGTGCAAGACTGCAGCGGGTAGACCCTGGGCACGGGGTGGGAACCAGCAGACCTAGCAAGGCGGTGATTGTGAAGCAAGGCACTGCACTCAACCCAGCATCCCGGCACTGGAAAATAGAGCCTTGGGACACTGATTGAAAACACCTGTGGGGGTTGAGGCCCAGGAAGAGACTGCCAGCCTCACAGAAGAGTTCTCTGGAGAGACCCACGGGGTCCTAGAATGTGTACAAGCCCACCCACATGGGAATTAGTATGAGAAAGGCCCAGTTTGTTTGGGGAAAGCGGCGGAAGGGAGTGAAGTCCCACGGAGAGCAGAGCAAGTGCCATTGTTTCCTCTCGGACCCCACCCCCACATGCAGCATCACAACCCAGCAACTGGGTTGCCCTGCCCTGGTGAACACCTAAGGCTCTACCTCTCATACATAATAGGCACGACAAGACAAAAAAAAAATAAAATGGCCCAAACGGAAGAACAGATCAAGCCCCACAGCAAATACAACTAAGAGACTAAGAGAGAGCCAACCTATCAGATGCACAGTTAAAAGCACTGGTGATCAGGATGCTCACAGAATTGGTTGATTTTGGTCACAAATTAGATGAAAAAATGAAGGCTACGTTAAGTGAAATGAAGGAAAATGCACAGGGAACCCATAGTGATGGGAAGAAAACTGGGACTCAAATCAATGGAGTGGACCAGAAGGAAGAAAGAAACAACCAAACAGAAAAGAATGAAGAAACAAGAATTCAAAAAAATGAGGAGAGGCTTAGGAACCTCCAGGACATCTTTAAATGTTCCAACATCTGAATTATAGGGGTACCAGAAAGAGAAGAGGAAGAGCAACAAGTGGAAAAGTTATTTGAACAAATAATAAAGGAGAACTTGCCCATTCTGGCAAAAGAAATGGACTTCCAGGAAGCCCAGGAAGCTCAGAGAGCCCCAAAGAAGTTGGACCCAAGAAGGAACACACCAAGGCACATCATAATTACATTAGCCAAGGTAAAAATGAAGGAGAGAATCCTAGAAGCAGCAAGAGACAAGGGGACAGTCACCTACAAAGGAGTTCCCATCAGACTGTCAGCTGATTTTTCAAAAGAGATCTTGCAGGCAAGAAGGGGCTGGAAAGAAGTATTCCAAGTCATGAAAGGCAAGGACCTCCATCCCAGATTGCTCTATCCAGCAAAGCTTTCATTTAGAATGGAAGGGCAGATAAAGTGCTTTTCAGATAAGGTCAAGTTAAAGGAGTTTATCATCACCAAGCCCTTATTTTATGAAATGTTAAAGGGACTTATCTAAGAAAAAGAAGATAAAAACATGTATAATAAAATGACAGCAAACTCACGATTATTAACAACCACACCTAAAACAAAAACAAAAACAAACTAAGCAAACAACTAGAACAGGAACAAACCCACAGAAATGGAGATCACATGGAGGGTTAGCAACAGGGGAGTGGGAGGAGCAGAGAGGGGGAAAAGGTACAGAGAATAAGTAGCATAGATGGTAGGTAGAAAATAGACAGGGGGAGGGTAAGAATGGTATGGGAAATGTAGGAGCTAAAGAACTCATGACACATGGACATGAACTAAAGTGGGGGAATGTGGGTGGGACAGGGTGTGCAGGGTGGAGGGGAATGAAGGGGGATAATGGGACAACTGTAATAGTATAATCAATAAAATATATTAAGAAAAGAATATGGTGGAGGAAGAGAGAAAAAAAGAGGGAGCTCACATTTATGAAAGAATGTCAGCTGATATAGAATGAATAACAGAAACAGAAAATTGCACTACAATAATAATTGATTCTTATGAGGCACATCAATGTCTAATAAACCATAGAGTAAGACATGGTTAGGGAACAGGATATTTTCATGGTCTTAATGTATCACCTCCTTGTTTGTGCTAATTAATGTATAATTAGTACAAGCAATGTACTAATTATAAAGAGATATTTGTATTTTGTCAAGGGAGGAATTTGGTAAACATCACTAACAAAAAAATCTATCTGACATGACAAATTGAACAAGTGCCTCCAGATGTGACACGCTAAAATTACATATATTATATATTTAATTCTATGTTCCTGCCCCACCTCATCTCCAAATTTTTTTTAACCTGAATCTCTCAGGAAGAAATAATTAGAAAAATCAAAATCCAGATTTAAAGAGATTTTGTAAAACAGCTGATCTGGGCTCAGCACAGAGTAGGCATAGAATTGGATGGACAGATACATGGGTGGCTGACTAGCCAGTTAGATAGGTGGATGGATGGATGAATGAATGTATATCAATCACTGGTTGTCTGGGTAATAAATGGATGGATGGATGGATGCATGGATGGATAGATAGATGCTATACACAAAGTTACTCAGACAGTAGCCCAAGGTGGATCTTGAATGGGATCCACTGGAAGGAAGGAAGGAAGGAAGGAAGGAAGGGAGGGAGGGAGGGAGGGAGGGAGGAAGGATACACATGTGATATTTCTTTTATCTCTTATTATTTTCTCAAATGAATGGAGGAAAATATTCATTTTCCTACCTTAGGAATTAGGAGTTAGTATAGATTTTGCCAGGCTTCACTGATAGTTTTATTAGATAATTTCCAATGGCTGGAGTTCATAATGAAAGGTAAAGTAGCATCCAACAGTGTAGATCCTATTGTCATTGGCCACTCTATACGCCATTGTCAAATGTGTCACTACAGACCCAATGCTGCGATGAAAGTTGGGGGTTACAGTCCCAGAGACCTAGGCAAGGACAGGGTGCTGTGTTTTTCCATCCTCAGAGCGAAGACGCTGCACTGGCTATTCCAAGCTCCAGCAATCAGCAATCAGTGCACAATGGGACGGGCGTAGAGTTTCATGTGATAAAAGGGTCCTCCAGCCAGGTAAAGTCACCTACCAGAGGACTAGAATACTTTGGTCCCAGCTCCTGTGGACAGGACTATGGTCACTTTCCATGTCCTCCAGGAAGCAAAAGCAACTGACATTCTATAACCATCAGTCACACCACTCCATTCATAGTATCCAACATTCATTCAATAACAATGTTTTAAGTGCCTACTGTGTGCTGGAAGAGAGACAATCCACGTCCTAACGTGAAAAGAAAGGGTTCAATAAAAGGGAAAAACTCCAAATTTCACTCGTGCTCCCTCCTGCCTACTTTTTTATGGATCATAAAAGAGAGGAGTGATGTTTCAGTAGGGATGAAGCCCTGGTAACAAATGTGTATTTATAAACTATCATCAAAACCCACCTAGCTCATTCAATTTTCCCCTAAATCGCTCCTCATTGGGTTTAGAGTGAATAATAATCTCCATAACAATAAACAGATTTTAAATAGTCCAATTTTACCCTGAAATTTCTGTACATAAGTATAAAAGCCATATCACAAAAATCTTAGTGGATAGAGCTGTCCGAAGTAGGTGGCAATGCAACACAGTCTTAGAAATAATGGTCGCCAGTATTTATTCACCAGTTTCTTCACTTTAAGAAGTGTTTTTATGGAGTTAGAAGAAAAATTTGCAGAGAGCTGAATCCAGGCAGATCATCTCAAGGAATCTTGCCTCCCCCTCCCCAACTACAAAGGGAACATAATCCCTCAGGCGTCACTGAGGAATGGGGAAGAACTAAAAAAGCGGATGGAAACAGATGAGGACAGCTTTCTCTTCTTTACAAGAAGGAGTTCTCCACTACAAAGCCTCTGAAGGAAATCCCTACGGAAATGTAGCCAGCTGGGCTGTGTCCGTGGCAAAGTAGGTACATATTGTTCTTCTGTGACCTCAGAGTCGGTTGTACGGAGTCTTAGGATTGCTGGGCTTCACAAACTGCAGTGTCAGTAACATGCTAGCTGACACGATAAACAGCTCAAAGGTTATCTTAAAGTAGTAATGCAGCACTTTGTCACATTTCATAGCCTGTACTGAAATAAACTGAATGACTGCCTGTGCATTGCGCTTACTAAGACCAATAAAACTTATCTTTCTGAATCATCCTGATTTGGTTTTTGCGAAAAACATGAATTCCTTCTCCTGAAAAATAAAATCGAGTGTTAATGACTTCCGCGATTGCTGCAAGGTCAGGTAGTTCAGGAAGAGGATTTTAAAAAGTGACTAAAGTAACCACAACTAACTCCTAGGAGTCCTGAGAGTGAACGCCTCTCACAGATCCAGAGAGAACGGGGACAAAAGAGGGGACAAAAGAAGTATCGAATGGCTCTCAGAACTAAGGGGTGTTAGAGAATAGGGTTTGCTCAAGATAAAGAAGTAGCACCTGAAGCAGAAAGAGTATTTCTGTCTTCCGTCAACAAGATAGGGCCAAGAGCTGAGGCCCAAGAACAGCCAGATAAACAACAAAGAACAGACAAATACGAGTTTCAGACACAGAGCCAATTATTGGAGAGCTGTGGCTGTCCTCCTAATCAACAGGAATGATCCCCGGGGAAAATAGTGTTGCTGGAACGATTTCGGTGGGCTTTGCAGCACGGTGAGTTTGGTGGGCTTTGGGATCAAGCCCATCTGGTTTTTAACAATGGTTCCAGTACTTTCCAACCATATCACTGTAGGCAGGTCGCTTTATATGTGCCATGCGATAGCAATAATAATAATGATTATATATTACATGGCAGAAAGCAGCACTTTGCACACATCACCTCATGTAATTCCCATTGCAATACTATGAAGACTGTATTAGAATCCCCATTTTGCAGATGAAGGAGCTCAGGCTCCAATATGTACAGTAGCTTGTCTTTCGGAATGGAACACAGTTGGTGGAAGGAGTGGACCTAGAACTCTATTTGGTATCTCAGGCTTCACTCAAAATATATATTTGATTCCTATTGAGTATGTATATTTAAGAACAGCAAAGGAAAAACAACACATTTACTAGTTCTAAAATTTCTACAGCAATTATGGAGCTAGGTGAAAAATATTATTCTCATATTCTGTATGTGACCTAATCAAGGTCACTCAGGTAATAAATGCGAGGGCCCGAAACTAGAATCCAAAACCAAGAATATTGATCCAGTGCTGTTTCTGTTAAAACACACATAATATCGTCACCACGATCATCAGGCTGAGCAGATAACTCAAACATCTACTTCTGGGCTGGGGCTAGACACAGATCTAGTCAATGTCATGTGCAGTTCTTGTCTCTCTCAAGACTAAAGGCTTTGGGGGCAAATTGTACCTTTTCCATGATTAGAAAGGTCTATCATCACAACTATCAGGGCTCTCCCCACCTCACACTGCACCCTTTCCTCACTTCCAAGTAATACTTTGTACAAGAGAAACCCACCACAAACTGTATCGAACTTAAAACATAGCAAATCAACTTATCCTCAGAAGGTTGTCATAACTTTCCTGACTACATTTGCTAAATTGCTGATGCTCCCCAGGTTCACAAAAGGATTTGTCCGTCTCTTTTCCTAGTATGAACATGAAATGAACTTGTGAAGGCAAAGCTGTGACAACAGCCTCCCTTCTCCCAGGCAACAGATTAGGATGCTACACGCCCAATTATGATATTACGGCAGAATCTGCTCAGAAGGAAACAGATAGCTGATCCCAGTACAAACTAGCTGAAAGGCCAGTAAATGGCAGCATAATAAAATAATAGTAACAGCTAACACTTATTGAGCGCTCGCTGTGTGCCAGGCACCAGCCTAAGCACTTTACTGTCTTAACTCCTTTTATCCCACCAAGTTAATTATTTCCAGTATACCTTGCTGTCACTCTAGCGGAGTTATCTGTGCGCAGAGGGAAAAAATTAACCAACCTGACTACAGCACCACAAAGCAGGTGCTCCTGGGCTTGATTTCCCTGACTCATTGCCTGTGCTTCCCGATAGCCATACAGGTAATGGACTTTATATAAGAGCAGAATTAAGTGACGAGGACTTGGAATCTAAACTGTCTATCTCCAGAGCCCATTTTTCTAACTCCTACACTGTGTCATACTAGTGAGAAAATTGGGAAACAAGGAGATGAAATCAATGCACAAAGGTTGCAATCAATAGAAACCACAGAATTATAGCATTTTAGGATTAATACAAAACAAATGGAGATAAGTGTACTTGAACAACAATAAAAAATATTTTAAAAACCCAGTAACTTATAAGATAGTTTTAAAGAAAAGACTTTAACATATTAAATGTAGGTATTCAAGTATTACAAGAGAATATTTCTTAATATTCTTTAAAAAAACAACTTGTACCATGTCTTTCTGCATTACAGGTCATATAAAGCTCAAGAAAATCAAGCAAGCACAACTTGGTCTTAATCTGTGAGTTTAATTTGGGGACTAGCACTGACTGGTATAGGTCAGTGGATTGGGTGTCATCCCACAAACCAAAAGGTAACTAGTTCAATTACCAGTCAGGGCACATGCCTGGGTTGCGGGCCAGGTCCCCAGTTAGTGGCATACAAGAGGCAACCAATCCATGTTTCTGCCACACATCAATGTTTTTCTTCCTCTCTTTCTCCCTCCCTTCCCCTCTCTCTATGTCATCAAAATGGAAAGGGAACCAACTGTATGAGAGAGAATATTTGCCAATGACACATTGGACAAGGGCTTAATCTCCAAAATATATGAAGAACTCATATAACTCAACACCAGGAAGACAAGGAACCAAATTAAAAAATGAGCGATTTTTTAATTGGACCTGAATAGACACTTCTCTGAGGAGAACATACAGAGAGCCCAGAGACATATGAAAAAAAAAAATGCTCATCATCACTAAACATCACAGAGATGCAAATGAAAACCACAATGAGATATCACCTCACACTGGTCAGAATAGCTATCATCAGTAAATCAACAAACAAGTGCTGGCGAGGCTGTGGAGAAAAGGGAACCCTAGCGCACTGTTGGTGGGGATGCAGACTGGTGCAGCCACTGTGGGAAACAGCATGGAATTTCCTCAGGAAATTCAAAATGGAACTGCCTTATAACCCAGTGATTCCACTGCTGGGAACATACCCTAAGAATCCTGAAACACCAATGCATAAGAACTTATACATGCCTATGTTCATAGTGGTGCCGTTCACAATAGCCAAGTATTGGTAACAGTCCAAGTGCTCATCAGTAAATGAGTGGATCAAAAAACTGTGGTACATCTACACTATGTAGTATTACATCACAGAAAGAGAGAAGGAGCTCCTACCTTTTGTGACAGCATGGATGGAAGTGGAGAGTATTATGCTAAGTGAAATGAGCCAGGTGGTGAAAAACAAACACCACATGACCTCACTGGTAAGAGGAATCTAATGAACAAAATAAACTAACGAACAAAATACAACCGGAGACATGGAAACATGGAGCAAACTGACAGTGGCCAGAGGGGAGGCGGAAGGGTGGTGCGGTAGAAGGAACGGGATGGGACTAGTCAAAGAGTATGAATGACCCATGCACATGGACAATGGAGAGGGGATTGACTGTGGGCTGGAGGGGTCAGCTGGGTGGAGGGGGGCAAAAGGGAAAAAATTAGGATAAATGCAATAGAATAAACAATCCAAAAATTTGGGGACTAGACACTGGTTACATGTATTCCACAGCATTTCATTTATCGTTTGTGAAAAAAGTACAAAGCCCAAATTTCAAATGATTGCCTTCTGTTGGTAACTAAGGCAAAACATCTGAAAAGTACTGCTGAAGCTGAGGAGAAGCATTTAGTTGAACACATACTTGGCCAAACATATCTCACATGTCCCATCTGGGCAGCAGCTCTTGAAAACATGCATGTCCCACGTAGCAGAACTCCCCTTTCTCGCTATCAGAAGGGAAGGCGTAGCACCATTCAAGTGTGCAGGAAAGAGCTGAGGCCTCCCTCCACTTCCCCTCTGGATCAGAGGTACTGGCAAATGAAATGTTCTCCTTTCATCGTGCTGAGAAATCCTGTCTCCCCTCTCCCTGCTCCACTGCCTTAGTAAGTCTCCCACTGCTCTGAAATTCTCTCTTGAAGTAATATTGCTTAGATGGCCAAGTTTGCAAAGGCCTCAGAATGCAGACAAAAGAATCTATGTGCATGTCGCTATGTTGGAAGCTTTCAAACTAAGCGAATTAGAATACCCTAAATATTCATTAAAGTGAATCCCATTCGCAGATTCTAATTTAGTGAGTCTGTGATGGAGCCAAGGAACCTACATTTCAAACAAGTGTTGAAGGTGAGTGTGACGCAGGGAGTTAATTCAAAGGCCACTTTGAGAAACACGGTTCTATAACAAGACCGTGAGCACTGGAGATACGAGCAGCCACCAAAGGGAGGACGCATCAACAGGAGACAGCAGACCAAGTGTCTGGGACAAGACAGCAGCTGCAGGCACTGCACCGGGAAGCAGCAGGCCAAGGCGGGGAGGCATGGAAAGAACTGCGGGACTGCTGGCATTTGGAGGTGGATGACCATGAAAGTTTACTCTGCCTATCCAAAATGTCTGCTTAGCTCTGTATATCCAGATTACAAAATCATAGCACAGACATTAAAATTAACCCTGGATATGTGACATTCATATGGTGTTGAATAAAGAGAATGACAGTAATACAAAGAGCCATAATTAAGTAAGGAACATTGGACTCCGAAAAGTCTCTAAAAACAAGAGCATAAGTGATATTTCGAAAATCGCCATTTTTTTTTTTTTTTTGCAGAGTTTCACATATAAGGCATTATCTTCAGTTAGGTGCAAATGCTCTCCTTATTTTTCTGAGTCATGAACAAATAGGAAAACAGTCTTTAAATCATTCCCTTTCAATACCTTACCTTCTACGTTGCCAGATTCCTGATAAAACCAATAGTGTGATTGCAACTATGACAATACAAAATATCACACCAAATATAATAATCCAGATGGGCACAGATGGGTCAGTGGGTGGTGCAAGAGTGGAAGGAATTTTTAAAAATTCCAGAGTCTGGTCATTCAAAGAGAAGGCATTGTTGATCCGGTTCCTATTCATTCTAAAATACAATGAAAATAAAAACAAACAAGACAGAAAAAAAATTAGAAGCAGAAAATACAGACCCCTCTCTCCATGATTATCACTCTACAAGCAGAGCACCCCCATAGAAAGAGACTTCGGGGTGACTAGAGAGTCTGGTGAGCGCACTCAGGCTGCGGTATCTGTTTCCCAAGTTGCTGTGCGGGCTGCCGCAGGAGGGGCTTCTCTCTGCGCTCCTGCCCCCGTGGGTGCAAACGTGGTAGCAGTGAGCAGGAGTCCTGAACTTTGATCTCTGCCACCATGTTTTTTTATTCCTGATAAGTAGCATCTAGATTAAAATGACAGAACTCTATTTAAGGTGATTTACATAAATACCGATGGCCCCAAAAGATACAATGATGTGTTAAAAAGTGCGTGAGGAACATGAGGAGAAAAGAAAACCAGGAAGAGAAAAGCAAACATGAATACGGAAGCAGGTGCAATTCCATCAGGTGCAATTCCATCGGTTGGAGCTTTTTCCTCCCGGTCAATTCAGCAAATTCAACAAACATTTGGGGGAAACTAAGTACCAGATACTAGGCTAGGTGCTGTAGAGACAAAGTGAAATAAAAAATACTAAGGACCTTGCAGTCTAGAAGGAGGACAGATCAGCCCCTCTACACTCACAGTACAACGCAAAATGTTCTAGGAAAGAGGCAAATCTGGGCACAGTGGGGGAGCACAGCAGAGGGCTAAGTACGCCATAGTGAGAAGTCAGGCCTGCTTCCCTGTGCGGGCACCTTCGCAGCTGTGTTTTCAGGAACGAGTAGGAGTTCTCTACACCACAGTGTGCAGTGAGCACAGGAATGACACATGCTATAGTGCGATCTGCTCAGTAAACTGCAAGCAGCTCCATATGACTAAAGCAAATGGTGCTTTAGGAATCTGTAAGTCTAGGAAACATGAAGGTAAATGTGCTACTTTTCCGGGGGGAGGGGGGTCTGCATTTTTGGTGGTGGTAGCAGTTAGGGAAAGGTTGGTAGCAAGGACTTATCTGACTGAAAACAAAAAAGTGAGTTTCTAAAGGGAATTTGAAAACTGAATGAGAAGATTTCTTGGAGATATTGCATGGCTTTTTCTGAATTCACACTAGATAAGCTGACGGCATCCACCTCTAGAGCACCCCTGAAATAGAAATATAATGTGAGTCTCATGTGTTACTGACACTTTTCTAGGAGCTACATTATTTTAAAGAGGAAATAGGTAAAATTAATTTTAATAATATACTTTGCTCAGTATCTCTAAGAAAATACAAGGTCAACATATAATCAATATTGAGTTGGTTCTCATTTTATTTTGCACTAAGTCTTTGAAATTCAGTGTGTACTTTACACTCAGAGCATATCTAATCTTGGACTATGTCTCAAGTGCTTAACAGCCACATGGCTGGTGACTGCCGTGCTGAACAGTGAGGGTATTGGACTTGATAGCAAGGCTTGAGAATATCTGCAGACCCACACTGAGAGAGCAGGAAAGACCTCCTTCAGCAAATGAAAACCTATGCTGAGGCCTGATTCTTCACAAACACAAAGGAAAGTCACAACCAGATCATCTACAGCAGGGCATAATTTCCATGTAATTTGTACCAAATTATAGAATGTTTTCCTTTTTAAAACCTAATATTGATCATCGGGGAACACAAACCTTTTGGCAAAATAATGAAGCCCACTACTAAGATCTAACTCAGAGGAAAAGGAAAAGCTGCTCTGCATTCTCATTCCATCCACGTGGTTGGTTAACACCTTGCTCTTCTATAACCTCTTGGGCTAATTAGAAGTTCTAGGTCAGCACAGACTAAACCTCAGTCTACCACCGAAATCCCCAATAGATATCGAGCAACAATAATGTCTTTCAGCCAGCACTGGCCTTGAAGAGGGGTAGGTCCTCACAACACAGCTAAAACAGCCATCTTAGAACTGGCCGGTCATTTCCTCACCTCACTCTGGTACAGACAGAAAAAAATCACTGTACGTAGTGGCAGCATGCCTGGGTTCAAGTCCTCATTCTTTATATTTCTAGCATGGGGGCCTTAGTAAATCAATTAATTTTCCAGAGCCTCAATTTCCTCATTTATAAACCAGGAATAAGAATAATGGCTCAAAAATGACTACCACATTTTTATGGTATTAAATGCCACAGATGCATAAGAAGATGCCTTGTTATTAGAACCAAAAAGTGTTATTATGCAAATATTGGGTGGAACTGGCATTAGTTTGCCCACCATGCAGACTCTTCAGCGTTGAAATTCCTCTCACCTCCTTCTTTCACTCTATACTTTCCTCTTGGTATTGCTTCCTTTGTTGTCATACAGTCCTGATGAGCCCTAGCCATTCCCCGATGCAAATTCCCATTCTACTCGCCACTCTCACTCCCTACATAGCTTCTCCTGCTAGGACCTTTGAAACAGACATCTTGTGCTCCTATTCATCTACATCCTCAACCTTTGCCCCAAACACTCGCTGCTCCTTCTCACATGAACTGAAGCCTGGTTTAACCACAGTGCCTTCGTTTTCCTTGTGGCCCTCCCAAATCACCAGGCTTGAATAAAATCCCTTTTCACGCGAAATACGAGGTTCCTGCTTCTTACTACCTAAGTGGTGGGTCTTAACAGTATTCTTACTAGCAAAAGGGCAAGAAAAACTGAGTTCGAATCTGCTTGTTAAAGCAGATTAAATCATTTCCCATTGATATAGATCATCAATGACTTTGCTTCAGCAAGGGAAATAGACGATTGTTCATACACAACCTTTGTCATTTGATTATATACTCATTATCTTCACTGTTAATATTTTACAGAAAGCAAATGAGTTCTTCCACTAGATACTTCTCCTTGGTAAAGAGAATAATATGCATTTCAGTTACTGATAAATCTTCTGTAACGAGAGTTCCTTTGTTTCATTTTTTTCTTTTTCTGGAAACTGTTTGTTTTTTCTAGTACACCTTTGCCCAAAATCAATCATGTGTGGGATTTGAAGTTTTGACACATACAGTGAACAGTAATTGAAATAAAAAACAAACTGAATCCTTCTGCTTCTCTGAAGCAATGAATACATTTTACCTTTGAAAGTTTGTTATGATCACAAGGAGAGAAGGAGGGGGAACTGTCAGGAAAAACTGTGTAAATCTGTTTTTTTAGATTTCATTTATTTATTTTCAGAGAGAGGGTAAGGGAGGGAGAAAGACAGGGAGAGAAACATCAATGTGAGAGAGAAACATCAATCAATTGCCTCTCCTATGCACCCCAACCGGGGACCAAATCCACAACCCAGGCTTGTGCCCTGACCAGAACCGAACCTGCGACCTTTCACTTCTCAGAATGATGCCCAACCATCTGAGCCACACCAGTCAGGGCAAAAACTGTGTAAATCTTGAAATGGGTAAAAATATTACAGCGTGTTTTTCCAGAAAGGCAAGCACACCTTTCTGGAAAATGTCTACCATTTATTCTGTTTGAGTTGTTTTGCCAATCTGTAAGTTGTATATAAAACTGACATAATGTAAATGATTCCTGCCCACAGAAAATCAAGTGAGTTGTGTCCGGTGGAACATGACTGGCGACTACCTGATGCATGGACCGGTGCATCCTTGTGTAAATGAACATCACCATTCCTCGATTTCTATGCACACATGGTTCCTTGAAGTCTCCTTTGAACTAGTTTTAACATTAATTAACTAGTTTGGTCATTGATAAATGACTTAATAGCATCTTTGATAGCATTTGTTTTTGATTTGTATGAATCATGATTTTACCATTGTTTAAAAGGTATTTATTTTACAAACTTGTAGTCACAAAATAGTCATGAGGATGTAAAGCACAGCACAGGGAATATGGTGTAAAATCATGTAATAACTATGCACAGTGCCACACGGGCACTTGAAATACAGGGGGAACACTTGATAAAGTTTATAACTGTCTAACCACTATGCTGTACACCTGGAACTTAAACAAAATAATACTGAATGTAAAATGTAATTGAAAAAAAAAATTAAAAGGTATCTTTTAAAGGTAAAGACTGTACATTAACTAAGGAAGGTAAGTCCTTAAAGACCCAAGAAATCTGCATATTTTTATGGTGTTTAAATAAAAGTCAGAGGTATGACTTGTCCCTCGATACATGTTATGTTTAATCTTCTCAACAGCTCTGAGAGAGGGGCACCATAATTATTTTCATTTTGTATATGATAAGAGGAAAGCAAAAGAGGTAAAGTAATTTGTCTATATTCAAATAATGAGCAAGAGGCAAAACCAGAATTAAAAACCCAAGCATTTGGGCCCCAGAATCCACTCGATGAACCATCAAACAATAGTGCTGTACAAGGTGTCCTTGCTAGAAGGAGACAGCACTAAACATTCTTGGCTAATATTTAAACAGCATCTCTCAACCACAGCATGACTGACATTTGGGCTTGAATAACTCTTTGTTGTGAGGTGCTGTCCTGGACACAATAGGATGTTTAGCAGCACCCCTAATTTCTGCCCGCTAGATGCCGGTGGCAACCTGCCTTGCCACCCCTAAACTGTGACAACAAAAATATCTGTAAACATTGCCGGATATCTCCTATGAGGCAAAATTACCCCCGGATGAGACCCACTTGATCCACACTAATCTGTAATACAATGAAACAAAATGAAGGTTTTGACATCTTAGTAAGTAAATATTGTGAGGCAGAGAGAACATTCTTTACGAGTTTTCATAGCCTATGAAAAGAGGTGAATTGATCAAAGTAGATTTACCGCTAGAAGGTATATTTGACAGTGCTTACCTTACGGCTAACTGTATCTCATCAGCAGGAAGGGTGTGATTTTTCGAAGGATCTGTAACCACGAACCAGAATGACACCCGCTGAGTTACATTGCAGACTAGGACATGGGAAATGCTGCAGATGATGGCAAGAAAAAAAAACACACTGTAAGAAAACAATACCAAATTTCAGCAGACCATCCCATCTGGCACTATTGTAGGACATGAAAAATGAAAAATCATTTCTACCATTATGAAGAAAGGTCTTATTAGGAGTAAATTTATAGAGGAAATCTCCTTTGTTTCAAAATCATATTCCTGAGAACCATTCCTTAAATGAGGAATCTCCCAAAAAAATAAAATCAAGAAGAAATACTTATAGACAGCTTTAGGGACCTCATTCGCCATCATCTTTTAGATGACAGACAGCTCCCCTGCCTCCCCTACACTTGGCTTCTCTGAACCACAGAAGTCACTCTGACCCAGATAAATCCATTACCCACTGTTGCTCTAATATTTGCTCTGACGGCCACTATTTCCGTCCCTCTCCCACTCCAGTATTGGGGTTGGACCAATAACAGACCCCCAAACTGAAGGGCTACAATCAATTTACCATAGTCTTTGGGCAATGTTTTTGCAGTTACCTGCTTTCCAACTGAAAATTAGAAAACGTACCTCCATGTGTATACATGGGTTACCACTAGAAATGACAAAGAAATGGCATTACTGTTTGGAATGGAGACAATCTATATATGAGAGCAGGAACTTCTTGAAGGTTGAAAATTATAGAAGAGCCTGCATTAAATCAACATTGTTGGTGCTAAATGATAAAATCCTGAATGAATGTCACCACTTCCTGAAGATCAAAATTGCAAACAGTGACATTAGCAACAATTGCAGAAGAATGAACAAGAATCCCTTTCTACTAGTAAATGTAAATGTATTGTTTTTCCTAAAAAGAGCATTCAAGTGCACTGTGTTCATTTTTGCAACAATGAAAGAAAGTGCTCCTCTGTCAATTTTCTGTACTTCTCAGAACCTGGTAGTAACCATTATATTTTCTCTCCTTAAATGTCAAGTACAGGAGTCAAGGCCTCTTAGGCCCCCTGCCCAGAGCCAAGTGCCTGGGGCCAGCAGTGGGGAGCTGGAGGTTCCCTTGGTTTCTTTGACTTTCCATTGTTCAATGGAGTTTGAGCTGCAAGAAAAGGGAGGAGTGGTTTGGCATGCACAGGACGCGGCAAACAGAGGATGCCCATATGCCATCACCCCAGGTGCTACCCTGTACTCCCATTCCAATGATCAGCTTAGTGTTGGGAACCGCCCTGCCTGGTATCAGAAGCTGAAACCCCCACCTAGGCTAAGGCTAAGGGAACGCCCTTGGAACCCTAAGCCAGCAAGGAGACAAAAGCTTATCTACCTGGCAGGCATGCTGCTTCTGCTGCTTTACTCATAACTGAACCCCAAAAACCTTGGTCGGTTAGCCAAAGACGGGTAAGATTCCCCACGGGGGGAACGACCTAAGCCAGGCACGATCACTTTGGGAGGCCCCCCAAAAGAAGGACTTGGGGGGCTGCAGCAAAAGAGGGTGACGGACCCTCGCTCCTCGGCTTTGACATAGCCTGAGTTCTCATCGTCTGGGAGAAAAAATCTTATCGCCTTAGTTCCCGTGCTAAGCCTGAAACAATGACAGGGTGGTGCAGCTCTGTGCTGAAAAGGGCGGATTCCCCGAGTGATCAGGCCTAATAAAGAACATGTAAATTACTGTGAAACCTTCTTTGTTTAGAATGCTCTCAGCTGAATGAGAAGGGTCCAAGGAGGAAGTTAGTTTGTTCCTCAAAGTCTTACAGCTCTTTGACCCCGACTCAATAGGCCAGCAGAGTTCCTTGTTTTCTATGGTTCCTTACTTCCCCCTGATAAGTACTGTACTTTACCTGGATTATTATGCAAAACGAGCCCAATAAAAGCAGGTATGGACGGTAAATTGGCGCACTCCCCACTAGAGGGGGTGGCCATTGCGTCCCTACTTCTCCACAGAAACTAGTTTGTCTCTGTGCATGTTTTTTTCTCGCGTGTTTTTCGGCGAGCCATCCACAGGGTCCCGTAGTCACTGCTGGCCGGTGACCCATGCATCAGCTTAGCCCTACCTGCTTCAAATCTCCAACTAGCAGGAACGTCTGAGAGTTGAATCGCCTCTGAAAGACCCCCAACACCACAGCACCACGATCATGGGCAGCTACCTGAGCAGGGACCAAAGCACAGCCAATACCATGCTGCGCCACACCCACTGCCCCAGCGCTCCCTTTCCCACAGTCCGGGCAACAGGGACCAGTGCCCAGGCTCCTAGGTGCCCACCAGAACCTCAGTCCAGACCCAAGCCCTACCCATCATACTGCCCAGCTGGTACTAAGCCAGAGTCTAGGGGGAGGTGATGCCCGAAGCTTGGAGGCACTTTCCCAGCCGGCCAGTAGGTCAGACCCCCGTGGGGCTGTGTTTTCCAAGCCATCAGAGGAGTATCATGAAGCAGTGGCTTTGGAATGCCCACCACCGTCCATGCACCCAGAGCCCAATGACCATCCAAATTGGTCTGCTCAGCACAGAGGGAGCTTCTACACATGCGCACACCCAAGATCACCTGACCCCTACACCAAGGAGACCACGCTGAAGGCTCCCAGCCACCCCAAGAAAGGCAAAAGGAGTTCAGACCACTCTGGTTTGAGACCCCGGACACCAAGAGAATGAGGCAGAGTCCAGGGCGCAAGCCAGCTGCCTTCAAGCATCTAGAGCAAGGGGTGATCGTTTCCCTTGTGCCCAGGCCTGGGCCTCTGCTCCTGGAGCACCAGCATCCAGAGGAGGACACTGCCACCACCCTCCCTGAGCCTTCCCTGTCTGCAGCCCACCCTGATGCAAGGACACCACCAGCCCAGGCCACACAGTCACAGCCTCAGCCTAAGGTCACCACTGTGTCCCGTCAGCCAAGGTCCTGAGGCTCCAACCCATGGTTCTTTTGGCCTGGAGAGTCCTGCTCTAGGCCTGCGTGAGTCACGCCCATCCCCAGGCCCCCTCCCACAGCCCCTGCTGGCAGGTCTGCTGAGCCCCAGACCCTCCCCCAGCCTCAGCTGGCAGCTCCCATGTGCAGAATCACTGCTGTGATCAAACCTTTGCCTACCTCCCATCCACCCCTGCTCCTGCCTTTTCCCAGAGCACGCTCCTCAGGCAGGTATCTTTCCCCCATTTGCCCACTTTCTGCACTCACGAGTGTATTCTTCCTTTAAACAACAATTACAGACATCGTTATTATCATGGAGATTCTCAGTCTTTCTTTATACATACAATAGGATTTCCTCCATGCTACAGTTTCTCCACCTTGGCACTGTTAACATTTGGGGCCAGCTAAATCCTTGCTTTTGTTGGGTGCTGCCCTCTGCATGGCAGGGTTTAACAGAATTCCCGGTCTCTAACCTCTGGGTGCCAGCAGCATACCCACCTTGTGAAAACAATGTCATTGCCGAATATTCCAGGGGCGGGGCGGAGGTGGAGGCTTGGGAGGAGAGGGTGTGTGTGTGTGTGTGTGTGTGTCCAAAAAAAACCCTGGTAAGAATTACTGAGGGACAGTGACCTCTACTGGCAGAAACAGTCAAGCGTGGTCTCCAAAAATGTGGGATTTTGAAACACATCAAACATGCAGAGATGAAGAAAATGAAGTGGTGCATGCTTGGGAAAATAACTCCTCAATTTTGTAGAATGCATTATGCATGGTTTTCCCTTGTTAATAATCAAACAATGTAAAAGTTTTCCTAAATGAGCTACTCATTTAAGCTCTCCAGGTTTGGCAAAAGTTAAAAATGTTAAATAACAACAAATGCTGGGAAAGATGCAGACAACTGGAATCTCAGACAGTGCTGTGGGAGTCAGTGGGTCCAGCCATTCTCGAAATGTGCTCTAGAACAGTGTGTGCTACCAGCAATACTCTTACATGGAGAGAGGGAGAGACAGAGAGGGAGAGAGAGATGCTCTCTGCCAAACTCTGTCACAGCAGAGAACTGGCACAACCTCAGTGCCCACCGTAGGGAACAGATGGAGTAAATCTGCTATGGGCTATCAGGTGAGCCCTAGTCCACAGACTCAAGGGAAGACAGCGCAGTATGTCTAGACTCCTGGGCTATTGAGCCAGGTCAGTCTACGTTGGGCAGATGAGCTGTGCATTTCAGGATGTTTAGCAGCTGCCCTGGCCTCTGTCAACTAGTTGTCATTAGGCCACCTCCAGTAGTGACAATCAAAAATGACTCCTAGCATTGTCAAATATCCTTTGAAGGACAGAAATGACCCCCAGTGGGAAGCTACTGAAAAAGAGCTACACTTTTTTTATAAAGGGATAAAGGACAAAAATGCATTCTTGAGTGAAAAAGGTGGAGGTGGAATGTTATGTGTAGCACCTGCCATTTACACGAATTACACAAATACAAAGCACTACTGCTGGCACAAGGGAAGAAGCCAGCAGCCAGGTAAGAGGCTACTTGAACACTTGGCCTACGTTTTTCTTTCCATCTAAAGCCTCGGCGTGTCAATGAAGCCACTGCTGGTGTTTTGAGTAGGGAATTCCTCCTCCTGTGGAAATGTCCTGAGATTGGTGCCACATTGATTGTCTCTGGCCCCCACCCTTTCCATGCCAGAACAGTCTCCAGTCACAGATATGACCCGGCAACATACACATTTCGATTTGCTGCAGTACGTGGCCAGGGTCGGTGCCATACCCAGGCGAGAAACACTGATAAATCTCTCCAGATGTGTCAAGGGTGTGAAAAATGAGGGGAGATGGAGAGACTGTCAGATTGGATCAGCCTAAAGAGGAATGGGTTCTAGAACAGAAAAAGAACATTAGTGTAAAAAAAAGGAAATCTGAAGATGCTACAGTTTAACATTAGTGGGCCAATGGCAATTTCTTAATTTTCATATATTCTGTCATGGTTATTTCACATAGCAACCTCAGGAAAATGGGTGAAGGTTCACCAGGAGAGTTTCTCCACCTCAGCACTACCACATTTTAGGCTGGCTAACTCTGGCTTGTGAGGAGCTGTCCATGTATCTTTTGAAGGATGTGTGGCAGCATCCCTAGGCTGCACACACGAGATGCATCCAGACATTTCCAAATATCCTTGGGAGCAGCGGAGGCACAAACCGGCCCCAGGTGGAGGACCACTCATATACAGAATCTCTCTGTATTATCTTTGCTGCTCCTTTGTAAATAAGCTTCTTTTTTTTCAAATTAAATACAAACACTCACAAATACAGGAGCACAGCGGTTATTTTTAAAGTTCCCTGGGCACACTAAAATGATCTACAAGAATGAAACAAGGCAATGTGAATAATGGTTCTTACTGGCTTCACTGTTAAAGACAGGACACATACACATGTACTTAGAACAATAAGGAAGAGCTGAGCTCAAATGCAAAATAATGGGAACTGTCAACATAAGGGTGCTCTGAATACTTATCAAAACTTTCTAAAACTTGGTTCTGTTGTATCTTCTTCAACTGTATCAAGTATTTGCTACAATACCTCCCACTGTACTAGTGTGTTAGGAAGCACCATTTCCCTCCTTTACCCAAGGCTGGCATTAGCAAAAAAAGGGAATAGTTTTAGCCGCTTCGGCTCTTCTTCAACAGAAGAAACTAAGCATCCCTCCTGCATGATGCTTCCGCCAGGAAAAGTCAGTCTAAGACATTAAACAAACAAAAGTCAATCTAGGACATTAAACAAACAAAAGTCACTTGTGCTCAACAAACAGCGACCGCAGAAATCTAACTGCAGACATGGGTGCATATTTTGTTCAGCTGCAGGCAGTTGAACCAGCAATGAGTAGGCACACCTGCTAACACAGCAAGGGGGAGGGGAGGGCCAGGGGAAGCACCGCACGGCTTCTGGAGGCACTGCAAGACCAAGGCCCTAGAAGACGATGGGGACACGCTCAGGGACTGGGGCTTCCTCCTGCTTTGCGTGGTGCTCTGAGAAATCAGCTGAAGTCTTGTCCACCCCAAGAGTATAAAAGTGAGGCTCAAGGAGGGAGAAAACCCAGGCGGGGGGAGCTGCTTCGACTATGGCCATTCTCGGCCTTACAAGATGTCAGCACAGAAAAACCCTTGTGGCTGTGGATGGTGACAAATGCTAACGAGACTTATTGTGGGGATTGTTCCCCAATAAGTGCAAATGCTGGACCATTGTGCTGTGTACCTGAAGCTAGTACAATGACGTGTGTCAGTTACACCGCAGACAAATAAACTGAAATGCCATTAGCACCGCTCAGTAGACAATCTACGCTTTCTGGCTGTAAATAGAGATGGGTTTGCTGGAGTTCTTTCAATTTACTTCAATGATCATTTTAACCAATTGTTTTTACTAAAAAAAAAGTGAGTTTAACACCTACATGAGTGACTTCCTTCAGCCAATCGCTGAAAAGGAACAAGAGTGGAGAGCCCTGGTCTGAGGGGGGGTCTGAGATAACGGGCTCCCCTGCCATTTCCCTCCAATGGGCCAGGCAGGGCCAACCCCGCCTCCAGCGGGCGCCGGGAACGAGCTCTTGTTTCTGGAAATCAAAGGACTCAGCAGGAGCTGGGCTGTGTCTGTCCAGCACAGACTGTTAATCCCCTTACCGTGGGTACAGCGCTACGTTGTTCCTTCTCAGGTCACAGGACTTACCCCTGAATGACTGGGCAGAGGAGGAAATCCATTCTCTGCCCGCCCCCATTGCACTCAGAGACAAACTGTCCTGCCCGAATTAGACTTCTACCTCTCTTGCTAAAAAATGACAGATTTTCTTATAGTATTTGAGTAAATTAGGCAGATAAATTTCCCAGTTTATCTGTGAAATACACTAAAATTTAAACTTAGATTATATTTTCCATAGAAATGACTTTCAACATTTTAAAATTCCTGGGAAGCTATTTTAGTAAACACGGCCTAAATCTTTTTTTAAATTTTTTTATTTTAATTGTTGTTCAAGTACAGTTTTCTGCCTTTTACCCCCATCCCAACCCTCCCCCCCTCCATTATTGTCCATATGTCCTTTATAACTGTTCCTACAAACCTTACCCCTTTTCCCCTGAAATTCCCTCCCCTCTCTGTTGTTAGCCTGTTCTCAATCTCAGTGTATTTGGTTCTATTTTGCTTGTTTGTTTGTTTTGTTGATTAGGTTCCTATTAAAGGTGAGAGACACTTCTCCAAGGAGGATATACAGAGAATCCAGAGACAAATGAAAAGATGCTCAGTATCACTAGCTATCAGAGAGATGCAAATTAAAACCACGTGGCCTAAATCTTGTTCTAAAATCTTAAAAACATATGGTTGCTGCTTTCAATTGAAGTTCCAATTTCAAGTAACCTGACATAATGAAACCAAAACTTTCTATCATTTAAATTTTTTTTATCCATCTGCCATTCTGCTTTTACGGATTTCCAAAAATAGCGTGAAAACCACTTTATATAAAGGTTTGTAAAAACCACATTCAGTCCATCCTCCTATAATTTCTACCAGGGCCAGCTTCTTGGGTGTGGGCCCTGCGCTGTGTGGCACGTGCTTTTACCCATCATTTAAATCTCAGGGCCCGGCACATAGTAGGCTTTCAGGAAACGTCACTGAATTCTGTGGCCACAACCACAGCAATGCAGTCGAATAGGCAGGTCTCAGTAGACCGCAGTAAAGAAAGGGCTCCCCGTTTCTCACACCAAAGCCTTCGGGCTCTGTATCAGCGCTTGTCCCGCCATTCCTTGACGGCATCTGGTGCAGCTAGGGAGCTTTCCTGTCGCTTCTGGCTATTAAAAAGTTCAGATCGGTCCGATCAAAAGTCAGATCAAAACTGTCTTCCTGCCTCTGACACACAGCTTCTCTTCAGGGGTGCTGGCCTGAGGGTCTGCTCCATTCCTTTACTCCCTGTGCTCCATGTCCTCCTGCGCATCGCCCCTCACCACCACCCTCCTCGTTCTTGCTCATTTAGGGATGGAAAAGAGAAATGGAGATGGATAGGGTGGGCATCAGAGAAGAAGAAGGCGAAGTTCTTTTTCTAGCCAGGGCTCAGTGTGGCCCCTCTCGCTGTTCTGTCCTCTGACTTGGTGGGCGCCCTCCTGTTCTCCATCCAGACTGTGCCTGTGGGGCCTTTGGGGACTTGTTGGGGACCTCTGCACTGCATCTTCCCCTGACATGGGCGAGGCACTCTGGCCACTCTGCCCCATCTCACCCTCTGCTCTGCCTCCAAGGTGACTTCCAGCCTGGCTCTACCACCTTCTCTCTGCCCTGCAGTTGGTTCTCGGCCCCAGCAGGCAGTGACTCCACCCAGCTCCCCGGCAGCAGCCTCCACTTGGCCCCAGGAACACCTTAAGTGCAGACCACTTACAAAGCTGCCCTCTCCAGCCCCAATCCCAGGAGGCTGAAGCCAGCCTTGCACCTTTAGCCTGGTCTGGCTTAGAGACAGGCACCGGGTTCCACCCCACAGCACACTCTCAATGACTGGGGACAGCCTCATAATCTCTAGAACTGCAAGTGCTGCTACTCTGGTGGCAGCATGGAGTGTGCTGACAATGTCTGCAAGTTGGGAAGGATCCAATAAGGAGATAAGACGCCAGTCTGTCCCCTCGCAGACAATACTACTCTCTGTGAGTGGTCCTCTGCCTGAGTTCAGGCTGGCAGGGAAAAGAGCAAGGCTGTCAGTCTCATACGCAACCCGTGGTGCGGCATGGGCACCAACTCATCTGCATGGACCCAACTGCAAGCACCCTGCCTGGCTGCATGGTGTCTATGCACCAGAACCCCTCCCTGCCCCTGTGCTATGGGCGAGGGGGTAAACGCCACAGCCTCTGCCAGCCCACACCCTCTGCCTGCCCGACCCTCCAGCCTCCTCTTCCACTGCCTGCTTGGGGTAGTGGTGACTGAACCAGTTCAGCTCTCCCCAGAGAGGCTCTTCCCCGTGACCATCAGTCACAGTTACACTGGACCAAGAATACGCCAGTTGTAAGTTTCCACATATGCGAGGACATCCTCAGGAGGTACTGAGCTCTCTGTCACTGAGGGTGATCAAGCTCAATACAAGAGATACTGTAGTAAGGACCACACAAAAGGTGGGATAAAAATGAGAGTATTCATTATTCTGTTCATTTCCTGGCTATCTTTAGTGAGTTCATCTTACATTTTCGATTCAGTGCATCTCGGGATCGTCAGGTTTTCTGTAACATTCATAGAATAAGCAATAGTGGGGTAGACAAAACAATAGACAGCATATGTTCCAGATGGGAATCCCTGAGGCCATCCCAGAAAGGGATATTTCCCACCCTCCAGAACTCACTCTGCCCCACACTGGCACCTAAAGACCTCTGGAAGGCAGAAGCTTTAAAACCTGTCCCAGCTGCCAACCTGCTGGTGTCTCCCACCCACCTACCACGCTGGACACGGCCGCCTCTGGGCAAAGTAGTCTTTAACCCCATCTGGCGCTTTGTGATGCCCTTTCCTGCAGGGGAGGCCTCTGCATGTAAAGATGCAGCCTTTTCTACGGCAGTGCTTATAGAAGGAAGCCCAGCACTTGAGCTGCATTTTAAACACATGCCGATTCATTAAGCAGGCTCCATCACTCGGCCCCTGACAGCAGTGTGGCTGGGACTCATCCTGCCTCAGCCGTTACAGAAAAAAAGTTTGTTGATTCTGACCCAGTTCTGCACGTTTTGATTCTTCCCACTGATTTTGGCAACAAAACCCTCTATGTAGCTTCTGCACCCAATTCCAAGGAAAATGTTTTTGTAAGTAAATCAGGTCAGATATCCCCAGACTCCTACAATGCTCCAAATTCTGAAAAAAAAAATTTTTCCAAAATGAATTTGTCAAAATTAATGTGAAATGTTTAAATGAACTTTTCCTAAGAATGGAACCACCTGATTTAACATAGCCACTTACAAGGTGAAATTTAGGCACTTGGAGGAAATAATTGCACAATGAACACAACAACCTATAAAACCTGCTGATCAGAATGACTAGAAGATGAAAGAGACTAGTTGAGGGATCAGCACTGTGAGATGACCACTAGCTTTCTAATATTTTTTATGTAGAATTTTATTTAGAATTTTTTGTAATGCTAATTATCTAATTTTTGTTGAAAAAATATTACAAATAGTTGTGGAATGTGTAAGATAAAAGTAAATATATTTTTTTCTAAAAAATCTATAAAATAGAAGTAGAGCTCACTTAGGACATAACTTTATTTTACTATAGACCTCATTATTTTGATTTTTTTGAGTCATGTGAATATATTACCTATTTTTAAAAGATATGTGTGTGTAGATATACATGTGTACACACAAATATATGGACTGTATGTTTACTTTGCTCCTCCAAATTCCACTCTTCTTACTTCTTTATTACTTACAGTCACAGCCCATGCGTCATATGTTGTGGGTTTGAGGGAGACCAGTAAATAGCAATCCTCTTTGCCAGCTTCTGAAGCATGATAAAATTAAGACAAAAGAATGAAGGCTGAGCTGGAGAATACGACTTTAATCAACAAACAAATTCCCTTTCTAATTTTTAAAAAATCCTGAAATAAGATCAGTTCCTCTACAGTGTCCCATGTGGAACGGAACTGAGGCAAGCATGGCCTCATACTGCAGTAGTACGCAAGATATTCTGATGTGCACCTACCAATCTAAACAGTCCTCAGCTGTAACCAGCACACACAGCCTTTCAGGTGTGCGTGCCCGCCCGTGCAGGGCCAGATCCGATACTTGCTGTGGGGAGCAGCACAGAAAAATGGCTGCAATCCGAGGGCAGAACGGCTCTGAAAGAGAAGGGAACCTATGCCCAATCTTTCCTTCCAGCCCACCAATCACATCAGTCATTTTACCTCTCAAGGGGAAGAGTGAGGGATGGAGGAGAGAGAAACCAGGAGCACTACCCTAATCACAGGTAGAGATGGGAATAACCATCACAAGTAGAGAAAATTCCTCTGGAAGAATAGATAAAAATGCAAAACTATTAAAAACTGTGCTAAAGCTTTGAAGAAAACAAACAAGGTGCTATGACAGATACCAACAGTGGGACAAACCTATACATATTTATTTTCAAAATGAGTGCTATGGACTTATTTGTCCCCTTCCCTCCAAATTCGTATCTTGAAGCCCTAACCCCCAATGTGACTGTATTTAGAGACAGGACCTGTGGGAGGTAATTATGGCTAAATTAGGTCATAAGGTGGAACCCTGATAATATAGGATTAGTATCTTCATAAGAAGAGACACCAGAGAAGTCACTCTGTCCCCCTCCACTTCTCCCTTAATGATGAAGAGCTCACATGACCACACAATGATCTGGTGGCACCTGCAAGCCAAAAGAAGAGCCCTCACAATGAAACCTACCTTCGCAGCAGCTTAATCTTGGACTTCCCAGCATCCAGAACTGTGAGGAATAAACTTTTGTTGTTTAAGCCACCCGGTCTGTGATATTGTGCTATAGCAGCCCAAGCTGACTGATACAATGAGAGTAGAGTTCTTACCCATCCTATCTATCTATTCATCAGCAAAAGACATATGTATACAACAGAAATGTAGAAAGCTTATGACATATGACTGCATTGTTTTAATATTCATTTTCATAGTGTCCACTGAATGAAGAAGATTGTTAAAACATGATATAAACTGTAAACGGAGCTAGATGACACAAGTATTTTTAAAATGTGAAACAAAAATGTAGATTCCTTAAAATTAGATTAATAATTATTGCACTATCTCAGATAATACTGCAAATTGTCCATTAAGATTTTTCACTGTTTACTTACTCTGTAGTTCCTCTGTTGGGAACTTTTCTCATGGAGAAAGCTATCATTGCTTTGAAGAGATATTCTTCATTTGCATCCCAGACATACTGAAAGAGAAGTAAAACGGAAAACGTAAAGTGAAGGGCCATGAGGTAAAAATGATGCATTGGGTTCTCATCGTGGCCACAGTTTGTTCTCTCTCTCTCTGTCTCTCTCTCTGTCTCCCTCTCTCCCCCTGTCTCCCTCTCTCCCCCTGTCTCTCTCATCCTTCTCATACATTGCAGAATGGAGACTATGATGAATTATGTCTCCATGATGCCTAATGTTCAGGATAGTTTCTTGGATAGGCTATCTTTCCAGGTATGGTGTGTTTCCCTTTGCATCACCTTCTTCTGAATCTGCAGTATTAGTAGCCAGTCGTAAACAGCGCATTTGGACATCTCCTCCTGGACAAACATAGTCAGTTCCCTTCCTCCCTTTCTCCCTCCCCTCAGAATCTGATTCCCCCTCTCAGCTTCCTTTCCTTTACTAACAGCAGTACAATTTCTCTTTGTATTGTCTTAGCTGGAAACTTGAGTGTATGTGCGTGTTATGGGCTGAAATACCCCCCTCCCCAAAATTTATATGCTGAAGTCTTATCCCAGCACCTCGGGATGTAATCATATTTGGACACACTGTCGTTATGGAAGTGATTACATTAATATGAGATCAACAGGGTGGGCCCTAGTCCAATATGACTTGTGTACTTATAAGAAGATGAAACTTGGATATAGACACACGCACTGAGAGAAGACATGTGAAGACACAGGGAGAAGACAACCATGTACAAGCCAAGGAGAGAGGCCTGGGACAGATCCTTCCCTTGGGAACTCAGGAGGAGCCGACACTGTTGACCGCCTCCCCCCGCCCCCCGCCCCGTCTTGGATTGCTAGCCGCCAGAACTGAGAGAAAATAAACTGCTGTTGCTTCAGTGACCCACTCTGTGGTCACTAGTGAAGTAACATAGCTGACCTCACATTACAAGTGAGTGATCAAGTATTACTGGAGAAAGTCACAAAACAGGGTTTGCTGGTTTAACTCTAAATTCACGATGACCGACTTTCACATTGCCTGAGAATCCCTTAGGTTTCTCCATCAGTTTTCTCTGTCTCTCATGGTTCACAATGACTATTGCAAGGCCCCTTCAGGCCCCCTGAATCTCAGTGCGTTTCCCAACATCTCACGCTCATGAGATGCTCTTGTTTCATAATTTATAGATACATCTCCGGTCATCAATTCACACTCCGCCATCCTCCTGTCAAACACAAAACTTCCTCCACAGACACACAACCTATGCACACCCTTCGCTGAAGGGCCAGCTGTGGTCTCTCCGCCCTGACAATGGCTGTTCTACCCACCTCCATTAGGAAGACTTCCGTCTGCCCTTCTCAGGATCCCAACAATATCAGTTTCGACCACCCTGCTGTTCAATGCTGACTTGAGCCTGTCCATCGACTTTTAGCCACTCAAGTCGTTCCCACTAAAACGGCAGCAAAACCAAATCACTTTACTCAGCCCTCCTTCTTCTGCCTACTTCTGTCTCTCTCTGGCCCTCCAGGGCCAAAATTCTCAAAGGACTTGTCCATACTTCTATCCTCCTGTGGTCGCCACCCACTTCTTCTTAACCCCCTTCGCTACCTGCCTTGCGGTTCTGCCATTCTACAGAAACGGCTCTCTCTAGAGTCACCAGTGACCTCCGCGTTGCCTAACACAATGAGCACGCTTGTCTCATCTTGCTGGGCCTCTCGACAGCGTTTGCCACTGCTGAAGACTCCCTTCATCCTGAGGCACTCTCTTCCCTGCTGTGACACAGGAGGTCCCTGGGTTTCTTCCTGCCCCTGCCCCACTTGCAGGCAGGCTCACCCTCTTCCGCAAGGGCTGCAAGTTTTGGGGAACCTCTAAGCCCTCTGCTAGGCCCCCCCTCTTGGCACTCTGCATCTTTCCCCTCAGCGCTGTTATTTACTCAAGCCTTCCGTTATCGCCTTCGAACAAATGACTCAGGAATGTACATCTTAAGCCAGCTCTGTCCTTGCCTCTTTGTCAATAACGGCTCAGATACAAGTCCCAAATTGAAGTCTGTTCTTATCTGTACCTGGTTGCCTGACTCATAAATAGGACATCACCCATCCAGCTGCAGAATTAGAAACAAAAGCTTCATCCTTGACCCCTATCCCTTCCTCGTCATACCATCCCTGTTGCTGTTGAATCCCTTTACTACCCCTCTGTCCACCAGCACGCTGTATTTCAAACGGCCATCACCTCTCACCTACACTAGTCCTATCGCCTTCTAACTGCCGCCTCCTTTCCACTCTCCTTACCCTCCGATCTGTCTTGCACTGCAGTTAAACTGTATTCCAACACTAATTCTGCCATGACGTCTCTTCTGTAAAACCCCCACTTGCTTTAAAGACAATACCAACCCCCACCCCCACCCCCGACACCGTCCACATATTCTTTGGCCTGACCCCTCCTTTCTCTCTAAACTCATTGTGTGTCCCGTTCCTCCTCACTGCTCCAGGTCCAGATACCTCAGTGTTCCCTCCACCCCCGCTCTCGCCAACATCCTGCATGTAATAACTCTTTGAACGTTCTGTTCTGTGCTTTTTTCTTTTAATGCTTAGTTCACTCCTACTTACGCCTCAGACCTCACAGTAAACACCACGTACTGAAGCCCCTGACAAGGCCAAAGCCCCCTTGCACTTCTCTTTCCTGTAATACTTGTCCACGCTGCACACTTGCATTTGGTTCACTAAACATTTACTGCACGACCAACTCTCCCACTGCTATAAGCTCCACAACGGCAAGGACAAGCCTGATTTTAAGTTGCTCTGCATCCCCAAAATCCAGCTTGGTGCCTGCTCTCGGAGGGTCCTGGGATAACCAACCCTGTACACTGGTAGAGAGACTGGATTATACAGCCAGCCCAGGTTCAAATCTCACCTCTGCCACTTGCCGACTTGAGATCTTGAGCAGGTCACTTCATTTCTTTGTACTCTCACCCATCTGATGAGAACAGGAATACCTGAACTACCTTCTGAAAGGGCTGTTGTGAGGGCTAAATGAGCTGGTTGAGCAAAATGCTTGGAAGGGGCCCAGCTGGAGAACAATGTAGGTTCTCAATAAGTGTTGGCTAACGTAATACTTATCATCATTGAGTGAATAAAATCAGACATTGGTAGACTGGCCCCCAAACAGAATACCTCTAAGTTTCTTTAAGTGCTCCTTTACTGTTTGTAGCCTGGCGCATCTTAATAACACACTCTATTGGGGAAGCTTTTCACAGACTGGAAAACTGAAACTAGAATTACAAAATATCTTCTTATTAATTTGACACACTATCCTGTTCCTATAACAACACGAGCTCCATGAGTATTTTTTTATTTCAATTTCATAAGCATATATTTCATATTGCTATTTTTAACCCCCCACCCAAGCTATCTTTATTGATTTTAGATGGAGAGGAAGGGGTAGAGAAAGAGAATCATCAATCTGAAAGAGAAATACCAACAGATTGCGTCCCGTGCGTGCCCTGACTGGGAATCAGACCCACAGCCTCTTGGTGTACAGGACAACGTTCCAACCAAGTGAGCCACCTGGCCAGGGCTCATGTTATTTTGATATTTAAGAAGAATTAAAGAAACTTCACGTTAGAATTTGACAATTTTGTGCTATGAAAGATCTCACGTGGGTGTGATATGACCTCTTTTCAATGACTACAAAAGTGGGGCTAACAACATTCAAGTGACCACAGTGGTGAGGTGCACAGCCCAGGCCAGACCGGACTGCCTGACTCGGGCCCCTCTGCTCTACTATGCAGGGCTGAAGTGTTCAAGGATGCAAAATTGTTCTGTGTAATACAAAACTTCCCATTTTCTAGCGTACACTGTAGATACAATATTTTAGGCAAAATCATTTTATTAACAATTTCTATTTTAACTACAACTTTTTACTTTAAGAAAATATCAGATATGAGGTCTTTAGAAGCAATCTATACAATGTCAAGGTAACTATGCAGAGAGAGTTATAATTACACAAAGCACAGTGTTATCAGTAAACAAAATTTAAAATAAACATGCAGGATCTCCACTTACTGCTTTATCTCCCAGAGCTGTTTTGATACTAAGTCTCACTTTAAAAGCATTTTTTGCATCTGCCAGGAAGAAAAAAAGAGCAGTATATGACAAACTCTGCCAAAACAGGGTCTAATAAATCCTAATATTTGATGCAAGTCAAATCAACAAAACACATAACTGCAATTATTCTGCCCCCCAAATTCCTGAAAGCTTAACTGCAATCACCTTAGGTGGTTCAAGTTTTCTTTCAAATCCATAAAACAATCACAGACTCAACTTTTAAGCCACAACACACCTACGGATTTGGAAAAAATGAAGAAGCCTTTCAGTTAAAGACTTATCAAACATTAGAAAACTATTAATCTGTTTGTTCAGTTTCAAGGCTACATACCTGGTTGACAGAGTTCAGCATGAATAGCAGTCACCAGAAAAAAGAGCAGCCACAACATTCTTTCCGAGAGGCAACCACCAGGCAGACCAAGGGAAAAATAACCCACCCTCTACTTAAAGCTGCCTTAGCCATTCTGTGATCCGGATTAGAACAACGGGGGAAAAAAACCAAGCCACCAGCTAGAAGGTTTAATGATTAACCCTCACTGCTTGGGTTAATACTTGGATAGAAGCAGCCCATCTCCCGTCAGTTATTTACAAAAACCTGCTTGAAAAACAGGTTAGTTGTCCCTTCAAAGAATGTCTCCTCTGCTGACTCAAAGGCTGAATCCGCCCCCGCCCCCTTTCTTGTCTGGTTCAGTGTAGGGTGGAAAGAACTGAGTCCTCTCTGGAAGTTTTCCTTGGCACACACTCGCCATCTTTTCAGGCCTGAAAAGTAGCTGGCTGACAGATAAGCTCTCTTAAATTTGGCAAGCTAAGATCACTCCTTTCTGTGTCTGGTGAACAAAGGCCTTGCAAGAACGGGCTTACCTGACACACTTCTGCAGATAAGCAGCCTAGCAGAGCTTCCCGTCCATAGGGAGTGGTTCTGGTCAGCCCTGCGCTGTGGCAGTTGTGTACCATCACAGCTGATGATATGGAGCGGTGCTGTCCAACGGAACATTCTCTGCTGATGGAAACGTTCCATAGCTGCACTCTGCCAGAGGGTAGCCGGTGGACATGGTGGCTGTTGAGCTCTTGCAATGGGGCTAGTGCTATTGTGAAATGGGATTTTTGGATTAATTCAAGTAGCCGCATGTGGCTAGTGAGCACATTGGTCAGTGATGCTATGGAGCAGTAATTAAGAGTTACCTACCTACCAGGAACTAGGCCTGCTGGGTTCTTTCTGTAATCCTCCAAAGAGCAACCCACAGGTGCTGGTGTTATCATTACTGTACAATGAGGAAATCAAGGAGCTGGTGCTCCAGGCATTGGTGGCCATGGGAGGAGTGGAATAGGTGTTACTTGAACCCTCTCTCCACCACGCTGAGTCCCACTATGTCTCGGGTCGTCACTGGTAAAACTTAACATTGCAGCCAAGCCTCAAAGATGCATGAGGAATATTAAGAGTGAAAAAGAATCTTCCCTTAGTAAGCACTCCCTCTAGAGGCCAACAGAAGCCCCCACAGTGGGTCGACGTCGGAGCTTTCCTCTCTAGTTTATTTTTCCTACCATGCTGCCTCCTCACGGATTTGGCCCCCAAATTGTGATGGGCGCTTGAAAACTGTGAGTGCAAAAATTAGACTGGGTGACCCTGGTGCTAAATAGAAAATGTGGAGTTTTAAAGCACGATGAGAAAAATGTCAGCAGCGATAGTTCTGCCACACTTTGACAGCCACATCATTTCCCCCTCCTAGTTAGGGTGCTATTTTATCATAGAGGACCCACTTCTGTTCACTAACACCACCTGACGAAGCTTCCCCACATCTCCTTCACCTTGGTGGCAAGCGCACAAAGTCGGGAAAAGTTGTGCCAGAGGGAGGGGCAGCCCAGTTAGCCCATTGGTGGCAATGGGAGGAGTGGAACAGTTGGCACTTGAACCCCCTCTAGAAATTTCACTATTAGGTAAGATGGAAATTTCCTGGAAGGAAGAGCTCACATAACAAATCCCTGCAAACAAAGTCAGACTAGATGAAATTACCTTGTTAGACGAGATGAAGTCATCACAGGAAGGAAAGCCAGTAGATAGACGGTAACAAAACAGATTATTGGCATCAAGGAACAAAGCCATGTTAGAGACAGAAACCTGAATCAGCTTTCCTTTAGCCTTAAACTTCACAAAAGTATCAAATGTCTCCCTTTTGTTTTTACTTAATCGCCTATGCGACTAGGATTGAAGACAATGAAATGCTGAATTGTAGTGTAAGCTATTCATTTGAAAAGAGAAGAAAACCTTGTACCTTTTCAGTAATGATTTTTCCATGTTTGCTGTCTCATTTTAAAAACAATCTAAAAAGAGCAACAGAAGTTCTGTACAGAAAATACAAAGAAGCGAAACAGAAAAGTACAAAACACCCATAATGCCACCGGCACAGATGACCGATGTGTATCTATTTAAATAGTTGAAACACACCTTCCCTAGCCTTGGATCTTCTTGTGTGACCCTGATGTCATTCTGACTCACTGTAGCAGCACTATCAGAACCAGGTGATGTAATGGGAGTAACAGGGACCTCGTCGCCTTCCTGACTCTAATGGGATCGCTGCTCTTCCACAGGATCCAGTGAGTCACACTAAATTGGATGCGCCGTAAGCAAGCTAAAGTCTCCTCTTACTTTTAGTTTACTGAAGAGTTCTTTTAGCAATAATTGATGTTGAATTTTATTAACTGTCTTTTCAGCATCTCAACATGATCCTAGACTTTTTACCATTCAGTGCATTGTATTAATAAATTTCTTTACATTTCTCCATTAGAAATACTCATTTTGATGATTTTTAACATACTTCAAGACTTAACTGCTGCATTCTTCCTTAGGTTTTTAGATCTATTTTCATAGAAGAATATCATGTAGGTCCTTTTCAAGAGCTGATTCTTCTTTTTTAATATTTTATTTATTTATTTTTAGACAGAAGGGAAGAGAAGGAGAGAGAGAGAGAAACATCAATGTGTGGTTGCCTCTGGCACACCCCCCACTGGGGACTTGGCCTGCAACCCAGGCATATGCCCTGACTGGGAATTGAACTGAGACCTTTAGGTTCGCAGGCCGGCGCTTAATCCACTGAGCCACACCAGCCAGGGCAAGTGCAGATTCTTGAAGTTAATTTTTTTCCTGCTCTTATATTACCATCTTGAAAATGTTATAGAAAGATTTCTAACATTGTCTACATTTACAAATACTTAAAAATGCAGAAAAAACACAAAACTCAGAGTTGAAGAATATAGACCATACACATTTTGGAGAAAAAGTTCTTTCAAAATTTTCATTTCTTATATTGTCATTTATTGCAGGTTTCATATGTCTTTGAGTCCTTTTTGGCTATTGACAATTTCCAAGAAAACCATTCATTTCATTAAGGTTTTCAACTATTCTTGTGGACTTTATAGATATTTTCCACAAAATATCTACATTCATAGCTTATATCTCCTTTATATTTTCTGCTGTGTACATTATTTCTCATTTTCCATTATCTTGCCAGAGGTTCATCTAGTGTTGTTGTTTAATAATAGAACATCTTGAATTAAATTTTCAATTTTTTTTACTGCTTTGTGAATCATCAATCTTATTTACATTTATTAAGTCCTTACTCCTGTTGTCAGTACAGAGACTTTCTTGTTCTCTTTATAACTCTTGAACTGGCTAATTGGCTTACTTATTTTTAATGTTTCTCAGCTAGTAATGAAAATATCTGTGACTATTAATTTTCCTTGGAATACTCTTCCAGCACATGACATAAGAAGTACAGATGTGCCCTGGCTGGTGTGGCTCAGCGGATTGACTGCCAGTCTGCAAACCAAAAGTTCACAGTTTGAATTCCCAGTCAGGGCATATGTCTGGGTTGCAGGCCAGTCCCCAGCAGGGGGTGCTCAAGAGGCAATCACACATTGATGTTTCTCTCCCTCTGTGTTTCCCTCCCTTCCCCTCTCTCTAAAAGTAAATAAACAACATCTTTTTTAAAAAGAAGTATAGATGTACAGTGATCTCATTCTTCCTTTCTAAAAGGTCTATAATTACGGTTTTCATTTTTCTGTACTCAGGTATTTGCTTGGAAATGTATTTGACAATCGCAAAAGAAACAGAAGCCCAAAATGAAATGATTAAAAATATCATTTTTATAGGTCCTGTGAGGTGAATAGTAAGAGAAAAAGTATAACTATAAAGTAAGACATTCACTTAAAATATGAAGACTCTTACAAGGTATGGATCACTTTTCACATGCTAAAAATGATTTAACAAAGAACTTGATAGCTCAATAAAATAGGTGGGGCACAGAACTAGATACTATTGTTTTTACCTCTTCACATACTATCTTTACTTTCTTATACTTTTCACAATATTGTATCAATTTAGTCTTTATTTTCATGTACAATTTTAAGTATTAAACCTCCAGAGAATTCATATCAAACTTGTTTCATACAAGGCTCATTTCAGCAACTCCACATATGGGCGCCTAATAACTTATCAGTAGCAGTGGTAATGATGACAAACAAAGCAGTTTCAATCATTCTGAATACGTTACTATTGACTTCTGTTCCTAGCTGAGAGAATGTAAATAAAGGGTTGAGATTACTGTTGCCCTGAGCAATACAAAAGGCATCGAGTCTCCTGAGACAGGAAAAGAAAATTGATTTTTCCATGTTTTTACATACTCCACAACAGTATTAAAAAGCAGTTTGTTGGTACATAACTATTGATCTACCGCTCTGGAGGGCTAACGTGAGATCACATGAAAGCATGTGAGTTGTTCTTTTGATTTATGCGAGATGTCTTTTTAAAGTTCATCAGAGCTGTAAAAGCACGTGGGGATATGCACACTCCATCTAGTGCCTTCAATAAAACAAGAGGCAGAAAGAACCAGTGTTGCTTTTGAATCTTGACCCTGATTGTTGTTTTATTGTCACATACAGGTATTTCATAAACCTGTAACACTTAAAACTAGTAAACTGTGAAACCATTTCAAATATACCGTTATTCTGTACATTTTTTTAATATTTTATTTATTTATTTTTAGAGAGGGGAGGGAGGGAGGGAGGGAGGGAGGGAGGGATGGAGGGAGGGAGAGAGAGAGAGAGAGAGAAACAGAGAGAGAAACATCAATGTATGCTTGCTGGGGGTTATGGCCTGCAACCCAGGAATGTACCCTGGCTGGGAATCGAACCTGGGACACTTTGGTTCCCAGCCCGTGCTCAATCCACTGAGCTACACCAGCCAGGCATTTTTTTTTAAAGATTTTATTTTTAGAGAGGGAAGGGAGGGAGAAAGAGAGAGAGAAACATCAATGTGCGGTTGCTGGGGGCCATGGCCTGCAACCCAGGTATGTGGCCTGATTGGGAATCGAACCTGTGACACTTTGGTTCGCAGCCCGCGCTCAATCCACTGAGCTATGCCAGCCAGGGCTACTCTAAATTTTTATTGGGTTTTGAGAACTGTATCTAGCAGTGACATTAAAAGAAATCAAACCTTTAATAGCTGAACATGTACATTTTATAAGATTTTATAACCTTGAACTTTGTAAACTAATGGTTCTACTCATTTATAGTATTTTCTAAAATAGAGGTTGTAGAATTTTAAATAAATGTGATCATTCCTCATTTAAACTGACATGAAAGTGATATTCTATAAAATAAACAATATCAAGCTGTTTATAGTAATAGTCTAATATTTTCAGTATAATTAGTAGATAAAAATTATTCTATTCTCTCTAAATTGTCAGTCTTAAGATGCATGACAAGATAAAGAATTTTGTCTATAGAAAAATAACTATATTTTAACTCATTGGTTCTCAATGGGGGTGGATTTTTTTCTTCCAGAAGACATTTTGGCAACGTCTGGAGACATTTTTGGTTGTCACAAATGGGGGAGGTGTGCTACTGGCATCTAGTGGGTAGAGGCCAGGGTTGGTGCCAAACATCCCACAAACTTTAGAAACATCATTTAGGCCTTCATCTTCATATGGTACCTTTTCTGTCCATGTATCTAAGCTATTGGAAATAACTCACGAAAGGCACAGCAGGAGATAAGGGGAACCAGATTGCTGTGTATGCATGTAAAATCAAGCATACTATAAGATTTTAACATAATTTGTTCCATATTCTGATATTAGTAAAATGAACTCATTTATCTTTTTATTAAGACAGCTATAAGAAAAAAATAGGCCTGGTTGTTGGACCCAGTCCAACAGCCCATGATTAATAAGCATAAACACATCTAAAACTCACTGTCATTGAATGATGTTTCTACAGCCCATTGTCCTTCTTCTCCCTGTCATTTACACATGTCCACATTAAAATCTTCATTGACACCCCAGTGCCTATGTCAGAGAATCTAAACTCTTGAATCTGTAAGATCTGAACCTAATTTGGGCTTCCCAGATGTATCAACACTAATGTCACTGCCCCATCTTCCTTCAGGCCATTCTGACAGCTAGTCTGTGCAAGTGGGCCAGGTCCTACCTCTGTTCTTTGTGTGTGTGTGTTTGCACACTATTTCCTTAACTTCAATACTGTGTGCTTTCCCCCTTTTTACCTTGAAACATATTAGCCATTGTTACAGGCCTATCTCAATACCACCTCCTTTGAGAAATTTTTTTTGTTTTTATTATAGCTTTTTATTTGTTTTAAACTTGTCCAATCTACTAACTTTCTATCTTCTCGTTGTGTTCCCATAGCATTTTGTTCACATTCATACAAGCATCTATTGCTAACATGACTTAACTTTTCTATCCTACAAACTTTAATTCCTGGAGGGCAGGGACTGGTTCAATTCTGCATTTCTCGTGGCTCATGAATATTTGATAATTTCATAAAACTGAATTGACTGACATGAATTATAAACTGGCATTCTAAGAAGCTCAAGGCTGTGGAAGTGAAGTATCATGAGGCATCATTGCAGTCTTTTTTTCCATTCCTAGCCAGAGAAAAACAACCTCACTATCTTTGATAAACAATCCTGGGCTTTGGAATGTTTTTGTCTGTTTTCATACCGTATGCCCCTTCTAAGATGAAAAAAACCCCAACAACTCTGAACATACAATACTCAGAGAGCTCATCACATTTTGTAGGTTAATCAAAAGCCATGGCCCTTGTGCACTTTGTCTCTTTTCACAGGGTAACATTTTTCTAGTTCAGAGAAAGTTAATCACCACTGTGTGGAAATAAAGATTAATTCAGACAAAGTGAGTGAGTGTAATCCTGCCAATTTAAATTCTTAAAGTAGGAATTTAAAGGAGACTGTCTTACACAGAATGCATGTGTGCCTGTCTGCATGCTTCATCTTGTGTGTGAAGACCAACACATTAAAATGAGTCCCATGTAGTAAAAGCAAGAGTTTACTGACATTTCTTCCTAGATGTTTCTCTTTCCAATGTCACTTGATTGTTACACAAAGAGTATTCTCACGGTTTTGGTAAGACACGATTTTCTTCTAGGCTAAAATTACTGCAGCCATGCTCTGTGGAGTAGCATTTGTCATCCTTGATCGTCTACTTGGCTGACAGTTAGTGTGGCCCAGTTGCGGTTAGCCTTGCCTGTAGGTACTTCCTTTGCCAACCTCTGTAAAGAGGTGGAGGGGCCATCGGGCCATGTATCTTTTAGGTTAGATGCTCTTGTTTTCATAACAGAATCTTAAACTAACCTCGTTCCAGTTGATATACAAAGCACATTAATGAATTGACATATCAAAGTTTCTGCCCTTAAGCTTTGGCCAGCAATAATGACCTTCATCGTTCTATTGTCTGAAAATCATCAAAAGCTTACAGTTAAGAAAAGTTGTTTTTGAGGACTGCCTAAAAGACGTGCATGCTCGACCTCTATTGCTACAAATCTGAAATGTCAGATAGGATGTTGCAGCCACTCGTCCATCCTGCACCCACCACAGACCTTGTTACTCTATTATAGAACTTTTTCCTTCTCACTGTGGACTCAGCCACAAATCTTCCACAGGCAGTGATTAAACCAGATGACATGTGAGCTGAGACTTAGTTGCCATCATGGGGAATGATGATCTAAATGCTGTCCCAAATAAAGCCACTGATCTCAAATGCAAAGGGAGTGCGGGTGCTTTGTGATTGTGGCAACAGTTTACATGGCAGATGTCTACATAAAACTTCTTACAGTACTTTGTTCCTGCTTCATTTACAGTGTCATGATAAAGAATCAGGATTTCACTATAAGTCATACAAAAAAACTGTGCTTCTCAAAAACAAACAAACATGGACCTGGAGGGTATGCTCACAGAAATAAGACAGAGGCAAATAACATAAGATCTCACTTATATGTGGAATCTAAAAAACACTAACAAAAGCAAAAGAAGAAAAACTCATAGACACAGAACAGATTGGTGGGTTGCCAGAGGCAGGGTGAGGGGTGGGGGTAAAATGGGTGAAGGAGGTCAAAAGCTAATTCTAGTTATAAAATAAATAAGCCACATGATGTTTTGTACAGCACAGCAACTACGGTTAATTACACTGTATTGTAGATTTGAAAGTTACTAGGAGATTTAATCTTAAAAGTTCTCATCACAAGAAAAAAGAATCTGTAACTATGAATAATGATATATATTCACTAGACTTTATGTGATCATTTTGACATATACACAAGTACTGAATCATTATGTTGTACACCTGAAACTAATGTTATATGTCTATGTTCCCTCAATTAAAAAAAAAAGGCACTTACCAAGTTTTTTTCCATCTATTAATCAACCCTTCTGTACCACACCTTCTTTAACTGTCTCATCAATTCTTGTCCCATCCAAACTCGAGTGGGGGTAACTTTAGGCTGTAAGCTCCTAGTGGTTTTCTTGTCACTGGAGCATAGTACCCCATAAATGCAATGTAAACGAATAGCCGAATGGCTAATGGAAAGTGCCCTGCCCCCAGGAGTGCCGGTTCAGAGATTTCAAGACAGAAAAAGAAGGAGGGGGTCGGGAAGCCGTTAATAACCGCTTCACTTTTTTCGTGTGGGCCCAGAATTGTAAATGAAGGAAGTAAAGAAGAGTAATCTCGGGGCAGGAGACCATAGGCAGAGGCCTAAGTATGGTATTGTCGCCACAGGCCTAGACAACAGGAGGGCACTAGGTGCCTAGGAAGTCATTTTAAGAACACAGCAAGAAGTATTGGAGCGTGCTTACTCCGTGCTAAATGTCAGCTGAGGGACTGGTAGGAACACAGTTCCAGTACGTCCCCAGTTATGTTTCCTATCCAGATTCTCCTCATAGCTGTGGTGTTTGGAGCTGGGAGAAATATGAAGAAAAGTGAATTCTTAGACGAAGATCTAGGACCCGCAGGCTGGTTTCATTATATACGTGCCGCTGACGTCCAGGTCTGAGACCTGGATGGTTTCCTTTGGAAACTCGCGGGCCCCGCCCACTGCTCCGCGGCTTCCTAGAACCAAATTTCCCCAGGGAAGGCAAAGCGAGAGGCGTGGACTTGGTCCGCAAGGAACCGAAAGCGACTGGCCTGGGAACCCGGGGAGCGGCCACGACCTAATGCGGAAAAATAAGCCGGAGCGCAGTGAGCCAGACCAATGAGTCTTGACGGGTATCAGAGGCAGAACCTCGGGATTGGCCAGGACAGAAGGGGAGGAACGCCCACCGGACTGGAGGGGCGGGACCTGGAACCGTGGGAAGGAGCGCGGCCGACCGCCCTGCCAGTAGGGGCGTGGCCTAGGCGGGGCCCAGGGACACGGCCAATAAAAGTGGGACTGTAAGCCTTAAAGGGCGTGGCCGCCAGTGAGGGCTTGACAAAGTTGGTCGAGATGGTGGGAGGGGTAAACTCCGGCAGAGAAATTTTCTGAGTGAAAAGCAAGAACTAGAGCACCAGGGAGAGATGTGGAGTCAGTAAAACGAGGGTGGCCCGAGGGAATAACTGGGAGGTGAAAAGATTCAGAGCAGGTACGGAAACACCGATGAAGAGGCGGAGCCAAGGGGTAGCGTACCGGACACGAATGACGTAGCAGGGAGGGGCGTGGTTGTAGGCGGAGAGCAAGGACGCACTTTGAATGTGGGGCGCGCCCCTGCCGTGGGGCGTAGCTTTGTCCCTCACGGAGGCGTCACGCGGTTCGTCCCGCTGGAAGCAAGGTTGGACCCAGGCGGAAGGCAGGGGCGCGGCCAAGTTAGCGCGCAAGCGCGTGACCGCTGCAGTTGCTCGGAGCGACCTAACTAGAAGCGCCCTTAGGGAGCGAGACCGGAGCGGGGGCGGGGAATTGCGTAACGTGAATACGCGAGGTGACGTAACGGGCGTGAGGGGCGTGGTGAAGCGCCAAGGGGCGGGCCAAGATGGCCGCGCGCAGGACCGTCTCCTTCCAGTGGTGTGTGCAGGGGTTTGCGCTCAGAGAAAGGTTCGGGTAAGTTTCCACGGGGATGTGCAGCTTGGGCAGCAAGAGAGCCTAGCTTACTAGAGAGCACGGGGACCCTTCCACATATACTACCACGCTCTGCGATGCGTCCTGGAGTTTGGGGCCCCTGTTGACCTCGCCAGGATGGCCACATTCCGGCGGGACTTGGGAATAATATTGGGGAGGAGGCAGGTAATCGTTTCTTTCCTATTCTAATCCTGTTCCTCCACGCTGAGTGTCACTGAACAACTACACCCCCTTGGCGTTTGTCCATTTAAAAGTGGAATAGCTGTTCCAAAGCATTTGGGAGCTGTGGGGGTTGCAGTTCCAGAAACCGAGGCGCCTCAAGCTGGACTCACTCAGACCTGCATTGTTGATCTTTCCCCTGTATACGGAAGGGGGTATGGAGAGATTCACAGCCATCCCCAGGGCGGAAGGGCAATAGCATAGCTGTGTCATTTGGACAACTCTGAGCCTTCTCTACTTCTCAATTCTTTCTTTTCTTTTTCTTTTGTACCCCGTCCCGGGAGCTGAAGGGGAAGAACCTACAACATACAAACTTTGTTGGTGCCTGTGATCCTTTGTGGCGTGAGTTAAAAGCTACTGCTTTGAGGCTACTGGAAACTTGTTTTAATAAGTGTAATTCCCCTCATTCAATTTTGCTGAGAAACCTTGAGAAATATGGGGAGATGACGAAGTTGTGCACACTTTAATTTGGGTAGGATTTCTTTTCTGTCAGTGAAAACCACGTTGCTTTCTGCTTTCCCTTCTTCCTTTACTTGCAATCTGGTCATTTCCACTGTGCAATTTGAAAGTCTTGCAATTTAATTTAAAATTGTTGGAATATGAGGAAAAGTCAGAAATCTCTGATGGGAAGCTGCCCCATACCCTACCCATAATCTGCCCCTGAAGCCTCAGAAAGTTTACTGTACTGAGCCTTCCTTGACATCTACAGTGAACCGAAGTTCACCCCACTCTCCCTCCCTCCCTTGCTGGCCCTGGTAAAGAGCTTCACTGCTCTTGACTATTTTGGAAATGAAAATCTGCAGCTTTCTAGGGCTCTTCTCCTTTACTCAAAAACTGTAAGCTGAGTATTGGACTGAAATTCACCTAAAGGCCAAAATGGGACAAGGGCTCCATTCCTGTGCCTGTGTACACATACCATGCAAAAGGCTAGCACCACTCACAGCTGAAACAGTAAACGTGAATTGTGGCTGAAGATAAACATTGGCAAATTCTGATCGAAAGAGGGAAGTGCATTTCACCTGTCAGCAAACAGCCTGCTCATTTGTTTTGTATTTGCTTTCATTCAGTGATGTTTATCACATCCTAAATTGTCCATTTAGGTGCAGTTTCAGTACTGGGGACTGTTTTTAGCTAGTCATCAGGTATCTGATTTTAATTAGCCTTCTATTACAATTGTATGACAGTGAAATGTCAGTTGTTTAAATGTTTTCTCATTTATTGTCCTTTAGCTATACAAACATAAAGAGCTACAAAAATTGGAGTATACTGTTCCATCAATTAAGGACAAGGTAATATTTTTTTTCTAAGTCACTTGAAATATGTTTATGATACTAGCAAGGCCCTTTGTGTTGGGAGATGTTACTCACCTCAGTGGATTCCGCTGGTGGGCACTGGCCACTCTGGTTTTGCTGCCATGCCACTGAGCACTCTGGGACTCAGGAACATGATGGGGTCCCCTCCTCTGCTCCTGACACCTGCTTCTTCTCAGTCCTTGCGGAGACCCTCCGAACAGCCTCCTTAATTCTAGCTACCCTCCCTCAGGCACAAAGCAGAGAAAAGTTGGACTGTAACTTGGTTTGTCCACCATTAAAGAACACTCACCTGTATCCTTCCAGATGGGTGCCTCTGTCCAGCCCCAGGACCCACTGTTCAATATTCTGAATACCAAAGGGGCTGCTCCCTGGAAGTCCATATACTCTCTAACTCTTTCCCTCTCCCTTCCCTTCCATCTCCTCCTTTTTCCTTCCCTCTCTCTCCCTCCCTCTGGAGTCCAGGGTCCTGGCTCCTCCTAACTTGCATTGCATTTTACAAAGGGAGAGGACTCTGCTAGACTCTTGAAAAATGAGCCACCTTATTTATGCACCAGCCACCATGGAATGCCTCCCGACCACCCACTGGAAACTCACTAGAATGGAGGGAGGACACGGGCTCTGCTGTGTTCCCACCGAGGAGTGTCACAAATACACAGTTAATCACAGGAACAAGGCCTGGCCCTGATTTGGCCCTAAGGTGCCCAGAGGGCCCGAGGAGCCCCTCTGGACCACTGCTGGTCCCCAGACACTGCTAGCATCATTGCCTCATCATCTGCTTCCTGGTGGTTTTCACCATGACATGATAGCTCCGTGACCCCTTCTCTTGGCCAGGATGCCCTGGTAGAATTTGGTCATTCGACCCTGCCTGCCTCATGCCCACCTGCCCGGATTACTAGACCTACTCGGGATCCTTGACAACCCCACCACTCTCCTGGATCATTAAGAAGCAGCCTGTAACCCTGGCTGGTGTGGCTCACTGGAATGAGCACCAGCCTGTGAACCAAAGGGTCACCAGTTCGATTCCCAGTCAGGGCACACATGCTTGGGTTTCAGGCCAGGTCCCCAGTTAAGGGTGCATGAGAGGCAACCACACGTTGAGGTTTCTCTCTTTCTCCCTCCTTTCCCCTCTTTCTAAAAAAATAAGTACATATTTTTTAAAAAAGCATTATGATCAGGTACATTCTTTACATTTCCTCATATGAATATTCTAATTTGCCCCTTCAGAACAAGGCTAGGCTCAGACTTTGAGATCTGTTCTTAGCATCTTAATAATGCTTATACATTTATTGTAAAAGTTGCTAACTTCTTGTCTAATTTGGGTATGAAGTAGGAAATGCTTCAGTTAACCAGAGAGAGAAGTTAAAACATAGAACATAAGCTTTTTGCTTTCATTCTTGACAATGATATTTATTTTACTGTATATGCATTGGGTGGAATCTCTATAATAAAGTTAAGACTCTTTTAAATGAAAAAAAACTGGCCCTAGCTGGTATGGCTCAGTTGGTTGAAGCATCGTCCTGTAGCTGAAAGGTTTTGTGTTCAATTCCTGGTCAGGGCACATAACAAGGTTGCAGGTGTGGCTCCTGGTGCGGGCAGGTATGGGAGGCAACCAGTCGATGCTTCTCTCTCTCGCACTGATGTTTCTCTCCCTTCCTCTCCGAAAAGCAATCAAAATATGCCCTCAGGTGAAGATAAAATAATAATAGTAGTAATAATAAATGTAAAAAGTGAAGGCTGAAAACAGCTGTTTTAAAACCTTTCCATTTCACCTTGGCTAGGGAACTCAGTTGGATAGTCTTGTCCTCATAGGCCAAGGTTGCAAGTTCCATCCCTGGTCAGGGCACATACAAGAATCAACCTCTCTCTCTAAAAGTAATAAATAAAAAAAATATTTTAAAATGTTTTTTAAATGTTCAAAACTGCCCTGGCTGTTGTGCCTCATTTGGTTTAGAATGTCATCATGTAAACTTAAAGGACGTGGGTTTGATTCCCAGTCAGGGCACATACCTGGATTGTAGGTTTGGTTTCAGATCAGGGCATATGAGATGCAACCAATTGATGTTTTTCTTCCTCTCTCTGTCCCTCTCTTACCCCTCTCTAAAATCAATGGGCATGTTCTTGGATGAGGATAAAAAACAATGTTCAAAAGCTTTTAATTTCTTTAAGGGAATTTTACTATGGAATCTCAAAGACAGCACCCCACAATGCCTATGTAGAAATTTTATTGTAAATTAGGAATTTGGACTTGCTATGTGTTTGTCCTTTAGAAACTAAGCTTAAGTGGTGATTACTACATCAACACACAAAATCCTGTTTAATAAACTGAGCTACAATAACTTTTTATGTGTTTATATTGACTTTTTATTGATTAAATTTTTTTCACAAGAACAAAAGATTCCCAATTCTTTTTTTTTGAAGGCAGTGCAACATTGAAACCAAAACCTACCAAATACTGAGGACCCCCCCCCCCAAAGAAAGTAAACAATAGGCTAGTATCTCCCAAGGATATTTAGGGGAAAAAGAAAGTTAAATCAAATATTAGGAACAGAATCCAGAATACATCAGAAGAAATATATACTTGATCCAAATGTAGGGTTTTTTCAGTATTGCAAATGGTTCAGTATTAGGAATGATACAGTTATGATCAATATACTTCATCCCCTCAGCAGATCTAAAGGGAAAACTCATACTTTCATTTCTGTAGATTCCTAAAACATTTGACAAAATTCATCATCTGTTTCCTTTTAATTTTAATAAAACAAATGAAAGGAGAATTCCTTAACTTGATAAAGTATATTAATCTCAGCTCAAAAGTAAATAGTATGCCTAGTATGGGAAGCATAATCACTCATTCCAGTATTGTTAGCATTTTAAATATTGAATTAAATCCCGGTAGTAGCCAATTAAGCTAGACAAAAAAAGAGGAAATTACAGAAACAATTAGTGGAGTCACATATTAATTTATAGAGGTCAACTCCTTTGACATAAAAATCACAATGAAAAGATACAAGAAAAGAAAGAGCCCTACTTACAATGGAACCTAAAAAACTAAAATGCCTTGGAGTGAACTTAACAAAATGTCAACAAGAAAACTGGAAAACATTCCTAAAGGACACAATGAACGTCAACTAATAAAATTCATACCATGCTATTAAATAGGAAGACATCATAAAGGCATCTTTAATGTCTGTTCCCCTTATGTTGTTACTCTCCATGAATTGTTTATCCTCCGTAAATTTAACAATGGTTACGTTGTGGGGGCTGTCCTGTGGAAGTATATTTAGCAGCATCCCTGGCCTCCACCCACTGGATGCCAGCAGTACCCCTAAGTAGTGACAACAAAAATATCTTGTCATTCTTTAATGTCCATTGCAAACTTACCACTCATAATATGCTAATTTCCAATATCCACTGACTAATGAAATCCATATGTCTTGGCATGAGAAGAAACAGGCATCATCAATGGCTATGAAAATGGGTTTTAACTAATCGACATGTTGATTTACCAGTAAAAGCATATGGGTGATCCACTCACTCATGCCTATAGCTCACCAGCAGAAGAATGGTTTGTCAAGAGGGTCATTAGCCTCAAATCAGAACAACACCCACTGGGTTATATTGCAGACAGGGTGTGGGAAATTCTGTAGACATTGGAAAAAATATATAAGAAGTCCATACCGAAGGATATTAGGCCATTCAACCTGATGCTATTATGACCTTTAAAAATATGGTAGGTATCTATGAAGAGTCATTCTATCATGTAAAATGTCTTAAGAAGAAAAAGGAACTTTTGTTTTCAAAATCAGATACCTAGAAATCATTGCTTAAATAAGGAATTGGCAAAAATAAATAATAAATTCTTCAGTGTAGTCCTAGGGATCTCTTCCCCAGCACCTCCCAGCTGGCCACCGTCCCCTGTGTCAAGAAGATTGTCCCATGTCAGACCTCAGAAACCTGGTTCTCCCTCATTAACATCTGTTCAGTGTTCTTACCATTCAGCGGTTCGCCTCTCGGATCTGGGTGCAATCTGTTGCCCACTCTTAGATCTGGTTGATTGTGAGCTTTTACTTTCTACCTCACATCCCAGCATTGGGGTGCCTTCTGCATGAGCCTTGAAGGGAAGTTTTCACAAGAGGATGATTTACACCCCCTTGAAGGAACCGCCAAACCTAAGCACTATAACCAGTTCCCAAGAGCCTTTGGATGCTTTGTTTTTGAACTTGGGGGGATGTTTTCAACTCCAGTGGGAAATGTGCTTCATTCTAGTCCAACATTTCCAGTAGAAATGGCCTCAGTGTTCAGAGAAAACACAATCTGCCTATGAACTTGAAAATTCTGTGAGTCCACATTAGATCGACATGGTCGGTACTAGATCATGAAATCCTGAATGAATTTCACCACTTCCTTAAGAGCAAAATTGCAAACAGTGACATTAGCAACCGTTCTAGAAGAATGATACACAAATCCCCTTTATTAGTAAATGTAAATCCATTGTTTTTCCTTAAAAGAGCATTCAAGTACATTATGTTCATTTTTACAATAATGAAAGTGTCCTGTCAATTTTCCATACTCAGAACCAGGTAGTAACCATTATATTTTCTCTCTCTAAATGTCAAGTACCAGAGCTGAGGCCTCTTAGGCCCCCTGCCCAGAGCCAAGCACCTGGGGCCAGCAGTGGGAAGCTGGAGGTTCCCCAGCCTCAGACAGCAGGGGGGTTCCACGAGTTTACGTTGTATGTGGGGGAGGGGGGTGGCACTGTGCTGGCATGTGCAGGACCCTGCGCACAGAGGGTGCCCATATGCCATCACCCCGTGCACTGCCCTTAGGGCCCCATTCCAAAGATCAGCCTAGCCCTACCTGCTTCAAATCTCCAACTAGCAGGAACGTCTGAGAGTTGAATCGCCTCTGAAAGACCCCCAACACCACAGCACCACGATCAGATCATGGGCAGCTACCTGAGCAGGGACCAAAGCACAGCCAATACCATGCTGCGCCACACCCACTGCCCCAGCGCTCCCTTTCCCACAGTCCGGGCAGCAGGGACCAGTGCCCAGGCTCCTACGTGCCCACCGCAACCTCTGGGTCCAGACCCAAGCCCTATGCATCATACCGCCCAGCTGGTACTAAACCAGAGTCTGGAAGGAGGTGATGCCCGAAGCTTGGAGGTGCTTTCCCAGCCGGCCAGTAGGTCAGACCCCCCTGGGTCTGCATTTTCCAAGCCATCAGAGGAGTATCATGAAGCAGTGGCTTTGGAATGCCCACCACCATCCATGCACCTGGAGCCCAATGACCATCAAAATCGTTCTGCTCAGCACAGAGGGAGCTTCTACACGTGCGCACACACCCAAGATCACCTGACCCCTACACCAAGGAGACCACGTTGAAGGCTCCCAGCCACCCCAAGAAAGGCAAAAGGAGTTCAGACCACTCTGGTTTGAGACCCCGGACACCAAGAGAATGAGGCAGAGTCCAGGGCGCAAGCCAGCTGCCTTCAAGCATCTAGAGCAAGGGGTGATCGTTTCCCTTGTGCCCAGGCCCGGGCCTCTGCTCCTGGAGCAACAGCATCCAGAGGAGGACACTGCCACCACCCTCCCTGAGCCTTCCCTGTCTGCAGCCCACCCTGATGCAAGGACACCACCAGCCCAGGCCACACAGTCACAGCCTCAGCCTAAGGTCACTACTGTGTCCCGTCAGTCAAGGTCCTGAGGCTCCAACCCATGCTTCTTTTGGCCTGGAGAGTCCTGTTCTAGGCCTGCGTGAGTCACGCCCATCCCCAGGCCCCCTCCCAAGGCCCCTGCTGGCAGGTCTGCTGAGCCCCAGACCCTCCCCCAGCCTCAGCTGGCAGCTCCCACGTGCAGAATCACTGCTGTGATCAAACCTTTGCCTGTTTCCCACCCACCCCTGCTCCTGCCTTTTCCCAGAGCACGCTCCTCAGGGAGGCATCTTTCCCCCATTTGCCCACTTTCTACACTTATGAGTGTGTTCTTATTTTAAATAGCAATTACAGACATGGTTATTATCATGGAGATTCTCAGTCTTTCTTTAAAGATACATACAATAGCATTTCCTCCATGCTACAGTTTCTCCACCTTGGCACTGTTAACATTTGGTGCCAGCTAAATCCTTGCTTTTGTTGGGTGCTGCCCTCTGCATGGCAGGGTTTAACAGAATTCCCGGTCTCTAACCTCTGGGTGCCAGCAGCATACCCACCTTGTGAAAACAATGTCATTGCCGAATATTCCAGGGGCGGGGCGGAGGTGGAGGCTTGGGAGGAGGGTGTGTGTGTGTGTGTGTGTGTGTGTCCATCCAAAAAAAAAAAAAAAAAAAAACCCTGGTAAGAATTACTGGGGGACAGTGACCTCTACTGGCAAAAACAGTCAAGCGTGGTCTCCAAAAATGTGTGATATTGAAACACATCAAAGATGCAGAGACAAACAAAATGAAGTGGTGCATGCTTGGGAAAATATTTACCCAATTTTATAGAATGCATTATGCATGGTTTTGCCCTTGTTAATAATCAGACAGTGTCAAGTTTTTACCTAAATGAGCTACTCATTTAAGCTCGCCAGGTTGGCAAAAGGTAAAAATGTTAAATAAGAACACATACTGGGCCCTGGCTGGTGTAGCTCAGCGAAAGGAGAGCTGGCCTGTGAACCAAAGGGTCGCCGGTTTGATTCCCAGTCAGGGCACATGCCTGGGTTGTGGGCCAGGTCCCCAGTTGGTGGTGTGTGAGAGGCAACCACACACTGATGTTTCTCTCCCTCTCTTTCTCACCTCCCTCTCTAAAAAAAAATAATAAATGAAATCTTTTTTAAAAAAAAGAACAAATGCTGGGAAACATGCAGACAACTGGATTCTCAGACAGTGCTGTGGGTGTCAATGGGTCCAGCCATTCTAGAAAGGTTTTTAAGAACAGTGTGTGGCTACCAGCGGTTCTCTTGCATGAAGAAAAGCAGAGAGATGCTCTCCACCAAACTCTGTCACAGCTGAGAACTGGCACAACCTCAATGCCCACCGTAGGGAACAGATGGAGTAAATCTGCTATGGGCTATCAGGTGAGCCCTAGTCCACAGACTCAAGGGAAGACAGCCCAGTATGTCTAGACTCCTGGGCTATTGAGCCAGATCAGTCTATGTTGGGCAGATGTGCTGTGCATTTCAGGATGCTTAGCAGATGCCCTGGCCTCTGTCATGGTGTAATGTTATCGTGGAATGCTTGCCATTTACACGAATTACACAAATACAAAGCACTACTGCTGGCACAAGGGAAGAAGCCAGCAGCTAGGTAAGAGGCAAACATAAATTTCAGGGCATTTTTCTTTTGAGAGTCAGAGAATGTGCCATAAGCCTAGCAAAGCCCCTTGTCTCCTGGAGCCTGATTTCTAAACGAGTGGGGACAGAAGACAAGCAAATAAATAATGTGCACACATTCGAGTGGGCAGAAGTGCGATGAAGAAAAGGAACCCCGGGAAAGGAATGCACGCGCTCCCTGGGCACCACAGGGGCCCAGTGCCCCCCTGTCTTCCCCTCCACGTGGAACCGTACTACCCCTTGCCAGGAATTCAGATCCCTACTCAGGGTTTCTTTAGCCTGGCAACTCATGCTTTCATGGGGCACCTCAGCAAATAAAATAATAAAATATAAATATCTTCTCAACTTGGAAATAAAGATTTCCAGAAGATTAAAATGTTCCTGAAAACATACTAAACCCAACGTTTTCAATGAAACCGTTCCTGTTAGATACAAAAGCCTTGGACTGAAACTCTACAAATGGAGCTGTGGTTTTGAAGGTTACTTCTCATTTGCTAGACGTGAGACAGGGCATTTCATTCTACATCAGTTACTAGAAAGGGGCTGAGACCTCAGTGTGTCAATGAAGCCACTGCTGGTGTTTTGAGTAGGGAATTCCTCCTCCTGTGGAAATGTCCTGAGATTGGTGCCACATTGATTGTCTCTGGCCCCCACTCTTTCCATGCCAGAACAGTCTCCAGTCACAGATATGACCCGGCAACATACACATTTCCATTTGCCGCAGTGCGTGGCCAGGGTCGGTGCCATACCCAGGCGACAGACACTGATAAATCTCTCCAGATGTGTCAAGGGTGTGAAAAATGAGGGGAGATGGAGAGACTGTCAGATTGGATCAGCCTAAAGGGGAATGGGTTCCAGAACAGAAAAAAAACATTAGTGTAAAAAAAAAAAAAAAAAGGAAATCTGAAAATGCTACAGTTTAACATTAGTGGGCCAATGGCAATTTCTTAACTTTCATATATCTGTCATGGTTATTTCACATAGCAACCTCAGGAAAATGGGTGAAGGTTCACCAGGAGAGTTTCTCCACCTCAGCACTACCACATTTTAGGCTGGCTAACTCTGGCTTGTGAGGAGCTGTCCGTGTATCTTTTGAAGGATGTGTGGCAGCATCCCTAGGCTGCACACACGAGATGCATCCAGACATTTCCAAACATCCTTGGGAGCAGCGGAGGCACAAACCGGCCCCAGGTGGAGGACCACTCATATACAGAATCTCTCTGTATTATCTTTGCTGCTCCTTTGTAAATAAACTTCTTTTTTTTCAAATTAAATACAAACACTCACAAATACAGGAGCACAGCGGTTATTTTTCAAGTTCCCTGGGCACACTACAATGATCTACAAGAATGAAACAAGGCAATGTGAATAATGGTTCTTACTGGCTTCACTGTTAAAGACAGGACACATACACATGTACTTAGAACAATAAGGAAGAGCTGAGCTCAAATGCAAAATCATGGGAGCTGTCAACATAAGGGTGCTCTGAATACTTATCAAAACTTTCTAAAACTTGGTTCTGTTGTACCTTCAACTGTATCAAGTATTTGCTACAATACCTCCCACTGTACTAGTGTGTTAGGAAGCACCATTTCCATCCTTTACCCAAGGTTGACATTAGCAAAAAAAGGAAATAGTTTTAGCCGCTTCGGCTCTTCTTCAACAGAAGAAACTAAGCATCCCTCCTGCATGATGCTTCCGCCAGGAAAAGTCAGTCTAAGACATTAAACAAACAAAAGTCAATCTAGGACATTAAACAAACAAAAGTCACTTGTGCTCAGCAAACAGCGACCGCAGAAATCTAACTGCAGACATGGGTGCATATTTTGTTCAGCTGCAGGCAGTTGAACCAGCAATGAGTAGGCACACCTGCTAACACAGCAAGGGGGAGGGGAGGGCCAGGGGAAGCACAGCGTGGCTTCTGGAGGCGCTGCAAGACCAAGGCCCTAGAAGACGATGGGGACACGCCCAGGGACTGGGGCTTCCTCCTGCTTTGCGTGGTGCTCTGAGAAATCAGCTGAAGTCTTGTCCACCCCAAGAGTATAAAAGTGAGGCTCAAGGAGGGAGAAAACCCAGGCGGGGGGAGCTGCTTCGACTATGGCCATTCTCGGCCTTACAAGATGTCAGCACAGAAAAACCCTTGTGGCTGTGGATGGTGACAAATGCTAACGAGACTTACTGTGGGGATTGTTCCCCAATATATGCAAATGCTGGACCATTGTGCTGTGTACCTGAAGCTAGTACAATGACGTATGTCAGTTACACCGCAGACAAATAAACTGAAATGCCATTAGCACCGCTCAGTAGACAATCTACGCTTTCCGGCTGTACATAGAGATGGGCCTGCTGGAGTTCTTTCAATTTACTTCAATGACCATTTTGACCAATTGGAAATATTTGCATCCAATTTTCCCAAATGTTTTTACCTTTCCAAAAGTGATTTTAACACATACTCGAGCGACTTCCTTCAGCCAATCACTGAAAAGGAACAAGAGTGGAGAGCCCTGGTCTGAGGGGGTCTGAGATAACGGGCTCCCCTGCCATTTCCCTCCAATGGGCCAGGCAGGGCCAACCCCGCCTCCAGCGGGCGCTGGGAACGGGCTCTTGTTTCTGGAAATCAAAGGACTCAGCAGGAGCTGGGCTGTGTCTGTCCAGCACAGACTGTTAATCCCCTTACCGTGGGTACAGCGCTACGTTGTTCCTTCTCAAGTCACAGGACTTACCCCTGAATGACTGGGCAGAGGAGGAAATCCATTCTCTGCCCGCCCCCATTGCACTCGGAGACAAACTGTCCTGCCCGAATTAGACTTCTACCTCTCTTGCTAAAAATACATTATTGTAAAAAATTTTGAGTAAACTTGAGAAATATTCTGAACTTTCAACTGAGGTTAAAGCTTGCTTAGAAACTACTTTCAAAATTGTAATATTCCTGTCACAACTAGTAGATAAATAAGTATTAGAGATCTTATGAAAAGTATAGTGATGGTGAATAAGAATACTATACTGTAAACATTAAACTTGGTAACAGACTAGTTCTTAAGTATTCCACCACAAAAAAGAAATGATAATTATGGGACATGATGGAACTATTACCTAATGCTACAATGACAACCATAATATATAAATATGTCAATTCAAAATGTACACCTTAAACTTACACAATATTATATACATTTCGATTTGTAAAAATCCCTGTGAAGCGGTTTTAATAAATCTGGCCTAAGTCCTATTGTAAAAACTTGAGCCCTGACTGCTGTGGCTCAATGGGTTGAACATCATCCTGCAGACCAAAAGGTCACTGGTTCAATTCCCGGTCAGGGCACATGCCTGGGTTGCGGCCCGGTCCCTGGTTGGGGTGCATGTGAAAGACAGTTGATAGATGTTTGCCTCTCACATTGATGTTTCTCTTCCTCTTTCCTCCCTCCCTCATTGTCTGTGTACAAAAAATATTTCAACAAGAAATGGTACAGCAGTGCATAAATACTGCTTTGATTGGCAATTTTTCGTTTCATGTAAAGCTGAACATTTTATATATAACATGGTTATTTGTTTTTTTTGTAACTAGCTTAGTGATACTTTGTCCTTTTTTCTGCCAAAGTGTTCATTTTCCTTAAAATGTTTTGCACCAATATGTGTGTGTACAGACATTGTAGGTCCCCCTTTCAATTTGGTATGATTTGTTTTGCATTTTCCTTGCAAGTAATCCTATATTTCACATCACCTACACATCATTTTAATTTTTTCTCCTGTTTTTCAACAGTAATACTGTTGAGTATTACTGTTGTAACAGTAATTACAGTTGATGTCCTTGTTGCTTTGTCTCATTGTAGTGGCCCTATCAGAACTACAACATAACCGTGAGGAGCCTTGTCGTCTTCTCTACTCTAATGGGAATGCTGATGTTCCGCAGGGTCTGGTGACTCGCTTTCATTAAGATGTGTCTTGAGATAAAGGTGTCTACTACCCTTAGTGGACTAAAAGTTGTTTCTATCAAAAATTGATGTTGAATTTTATTGGCTGCCTTTTCAGTATATATTGGTATGGGCATTGGGTTTTTACCAGTTGGTGCATTATACTAATACATCTCTTTACATTGATCCAACCCTTAGAAAAGTTCATTGTGATGATGTCTAACGTGCTACCTTACTTATTTTGCTATTTGTTTCCCTTGGATTTTTGGATCTATTTTTACAAGAAGAATAGCATATGGGCTCCTTTTCAGGGGCTAATTCTTGATGATTCTTTTTTGTCAGTATATTACCATCTTGAAAATTGGATGCAAATATTTCCAACATTTTCTATAAAGAGAAATACTTTAAAAGCATAAGAAATAAAAACCTTACAGGCAAATATTCTAGACCTTGCCTATTTGGCACAAGGAGTTTTCTGAAAACTTTTCATTTTAGTAATTTTAGATTTTATACTTCTTTCAAAAGCCATTTAGGCTCCTTATAATGTCTAAGAAAATTATTTCATTCATTTGGATTTTCCAGTATTCTTGTGAGATTTATCGAATATTTGCCATAAAGTTTACTTGTTGCTATGTTGGTAGTGAATACATTAATTTTTTTCATTTTTCATTAGACTTGCCAGAATTTTTGCTATTTTTTTGTTGTATTATCAAAGAATGTATTCTTGGATTAATCTTCTATTTTTATTCTTTCTGTTTTCTGGTTTCTCAATCTTATTTACATTTACTAAGTCCTCCCTCCAGTTGTTAAATTTGTTTGCTATTATATTAATAATAACTCTTGAATTGACTAATAAGGTCCTTTATGTTTAGCTTTAGTTACTAATGGAAACATCTGTGGCTATTAATTTTCCACTGAGTACTGGTATGGCCACATGATGTAAGAACTATAGAAGTACAGTGATCTCACCCTGACCTGTGTGGCTCAGTTGATTGGGTGTTGTCCAGGTCAGGGTAAATGCCTGGGTTGCAGGCTGGTCCCCAGTCAGGGTGATTGTGCATGCAAGAGGCAGCCAATCAATGTTTCTCTCTCACACATTGATATTTCTCTCCGTTTCTTTCTCCCTCCCCTCCCCTCTCTCTAAAAATAAATAAATAAAATCTTCAAAAATGTACAGTGATCTCATTATTATAAATTATCAAAATAATTATAATTACAGTTTCTTGTAACCCAGTAATTACTTAGAAAAAGTGTTTTCCAGATTTCTAAGTACTTTTCAGATTTAACTATAAATATATACGTGTATGTTATATTCTAAATGGTATTCTCATTGCCCTGGCTGTTGTGGCTCAGTTGGTTGGAGTGTTATCTTGTAACCCCAAAATTGCAGGTTCCATTCCCAATCAGGGCACATGATGCCTGGGCTGTGGGTTTGATCCCTCACTGAGGGTGCATGTGACCCCTGCCCCCCACCGTCGTGTCTATGTCCAGTCCTGGTGTGTATGGGAAGCAACCAGTCGATGCTTCCCTCTCACATTGATGTTTGTCTCCCTCCCTTCCTCTCTCTTAAAAAAAAGCAGTGAAAAAATCATGCCCTCAGATGAGCATAAAAAATAAATAAATAGTGTTCTTATTAGTCTCAAATACATTAATATGTTTTCCACCTTAGAATTTATAAGAGGAAGTTTGTATGGTTTTCCCATTATCTCCAAATATATTTTATTAAAAACTTCAAATAAGCATCTAATAATATTCTTTTTAAAGGAATCAAGAATGAACACTACATTGTTAGAGTAAATTTCCAATACTTGTAATAGCATTCATTATATGTGACTATTTTACATTGTTTTAATATAGATATAATAATATGAAAGAACTATAAAATGGAAAATTTCTCAAGGTAATAAGATTTTGATATCAGCATAAAGCAAATTTCTGGTGATGGGCCAATGTACTTATATGTTTGGATTTGTTTGACAACAAAAAAAGAAATTGTCAGATGTATGGCCCAAGATGGCATGATTCAAAATATCAACTTTTTAAAAAGATTTTATTTATGTATGTTTAGAGAGAGGGGAAGGGAGGAGAAAGAGAGGGAGAGAAACAGCAATGTGTGGTTGCTTCTCACACACCCCCTACTGGGGACCTGGCCTGCAACCCAGACATGGGCCCTCACTGGGAATCGAACCAGTGACCCTTTGGTTCACTAGCCGGTGTTTAATGCACTGAGCTGCACCAGCCAGGGCTCAAAATATCAACTTTTATAGTTCCTGTCAGGCAAATCGAAAGAAAAAACTCAAGTGACAAATATGAGACACTGTCAATAACTTGACTTCAAATCCAGAGATCCCATATGTTACATATCACATAGAAAGTACAAAAAATGAATTAATTGTTAAATAGCTTGATGAAAATCTCAATCTAATAGATGGAAAACAGACCTGCATACTAGAATTCTTGCCTCTCAATGTACTGTTTTTACTTTCTTATACTTTTCAAAATCTTGCACAAATTTAGCGTTTGTTTTGATGTACAAGTTTTAAGTAGTAAATGTCAACAGGATTCATATCCTTGTAACTTGCTTCCTACAAGGTTCATTTCAGCAATTCCACAAATAGGAGCCTAATAACTAATTATTAGCAGTGGTAATGGTTAGAAATAAAGCAGTTTCAATCATTCAGAACATGTTACTATTGACTTCCAATGTTCCAAGTTCACAGAACACAAATAAAAAGTTGAGATTACTGTTGCAATGAGCAATACGAAAGGCACTGAGTCTCCAAACAGGAAAAAGAAATAGATTTTTCCATGTTTTTTCATAATCCACGACACTATTGAAAAGCAGTTTCTTGGCACATGACTATTGAGCTACTGCTCTGGAGGGTAAATTAAATATGAGGTCACACAAAAACAAAACACATGAGTCATTCTTTTTACTCATTCAAGATGCCTTTTAAAGTTCATCAGGGTTGTAAAAGCATGTGGGCATATATGTAGGTTTTATTTACCTGTAATAAAACAAGAGGTAATGAGAACCAATGTTGCTTTTTAATTTTGACCCCAATTATCACAAACAAAAATTTACTAAATGTATAGCACCCAAATCTACTACAGTAAACCATGAAATAATTTAAAATATGATGTTACTTTGTACATTTTTATGTTTTTGGAAATATATCTGGCTGAGACACTCTAAAAGAAATTAAAATACCTTTAATTGCTGAATATAGAAAACTTTTATAAGGTTTTAAAAACCCTGCACTTTTAAAACTAGCATCTACTATAGTTATTTAGCACCACTTACTAATTTTCTAGAACAGAAGTTTTAGAGTATTAATCAAATCTGATTCTTCACCATTTAATTAGAATTAAATGGATATATAATAAACAATTCAAAGAGGTTTATAATAATTACCCCAATATTTCCAGAACAATTAGAGAGGTAACACATGATTCTATTCTCTTTAAGCTATCGTCAGGTTAAGATATACTCGTTTAGGGGGAATAAAAGATGTTTGCCTTTCAAACAAACCTGTTATATTTTAGCCCAATGGTTCTCAATCAGAGGCAGTTTCCCCCTCAAAGAACATCTAGAAATGTTTGGAGACATTTTCACTTGGTAGAACCTCAGGAGGCCGGGAGTTCAGTGGCACCTAATCCGTAGGTGGAGACCACGGATTCTGCTAAACATCCTACAATGCACAGTACAGCCTCCACAGTAAAGCGTTGTCCAGGCACAGATGTCAAGAGCACTGGGTCTGAAGAACCCTGTTTTAAGGTAACAAATGGTGCTACTTTCATTGTACAGATGCTTTTGGGTCAGGGACCACATATTCCTAGTTTCCCAATATCAGAAACAACAACTGAGAGTCTAGTATATTGGAGACAATAGCTGGCAGTGACAATATCGGCATCATCACTCTTCTTGTTCACATGTTTAAATAAATAAGCCACATGTCACATTCTGTGGAAAACCTCCTAGCTGTAGGTGTAGTGAGTTTTCTCCTTACCAGCTTAGGTACCAATGATCAGGTTCAATCTTGAATGTTGCATAGAAACTACTTAGGAGTGCACAATTTACCTTGAAGAGTTCTCAACTTGGACACACCAGTATTATATTGAAAGAATGCAGTAAGTTTGATTTTAATTAACTTTTTACACTGCTTGTGCAAGTGAAGTTTGACTTTGACCTAAGTCTCTTCTCTTTTAAAACTGTTTTCCCTATGGTGACTACAGCATTTCAGCTGTTCAAAGTTCTATATTTATGAAGGTTTCTTTCCACATTGCCACCATCTGTGTAACTTTTCAATTTGCAAATTTCATCAATCTTTGTCTCCCTTTCTTGACTCCCATTCTTCTTCTTTGGGGTTATTTCCATGAATACAACTAATAAGTACAAAGAAAGGACCAGTTAAAGGCCTAACTAATGTTTCTCTAAAGATTACCATTTAATAAACTTATGGGATACCGATTAAATGAGAGATCAGTCTAATATATATAATATATAATTTTTTCATCACACATATTATAAGCTTTTCATTTATCATCTTCTCTAAATTCTGAATATATTATTATAATAAGTTCACTTATCTCATTAAAATGGCTAATTATAGAGTAGAATAATCAAATCTATTATCTTATTTCTACTTAAATTTCAAGACCATTACCACCATAACTGATTAATTTCACCCTCCCTTATCTACTTTATCTAACTTGCTCAATCAAAATTTCATTTTATTTTTCTGTTTAAGACTTATAGGGAAAAAATCTAGACATTTTGATGGCTGTCAGATGGGAGGGGTTTGGCAGATGGGTGAAAGGTGAAGGGATTAAGAAGTATGAATTGGGCCCTGGCTGGTGTGGCGCAGTGGATTGAGTGCCAGCCTGCGAGCCAAGGGGTCGCTGGTTCAATCCCAGTCAGGGCACATGCCTGGGTTGCAGGCCAGGTCCCCAGTGAGGGATGCATGAGAAGCAACCACACATTGATGGTTCTCTCCCTCTCTTTCTTCCTCCCTTTCCCTCTCTGTAAAAATAAATAAATAAAATCTAAAAAAAAAAAAGAAGTACAAATTAGCAGTAACAGCATAGTCATGGGGATGTCAAGGACAGCACAGGGAATGTGGTCAATACCATTCTAATAACCATGCATGGTGTCAGAGGGTATTACATTTATCAGGATGATCACTTAGTAAGTTATATAATGTCTAATCACTGGGGTGTACACCTGAAACTAATATAATATGGTATGTAAACTAATTGAAAAATAAAAAATGATTTACATTTACAAAAAGAAAAAAATCTTGCCTTCATTTGTACTCAATTTTATCCCCTTTACATATCCCCTTCTTGAGTAAACATTTAACTATTAGTGTTAAGTAACAATATTGAAACTCCTTTCTTTAAAAGACTTCATTTATTTACCCCTAGAGAGAAGGACAGGGAGGGAGAAAGAGAGGGAGAGAAACATCAATAGGTTGCCAATTGGAGATATGGCAATCCAGGCATGTGCCCTGACTGGGAATCAAACCAGTCACTTTATGGTTTACAGGCCAGCACTCAGTCCACTGAGCCACACCAGCCAGGGCTGAAAATTGTTTACAAGAAACAAGACTACATGGTTGCAGCACCTTCCTCTTGGGACCAGTAAGTTGATTCCCATAAAGGCTGTTTGTGGAAAAAGCCAATTGTCTTCTCCTTGTGTCCCCACTGGGGTCCTGCAGGCCCTCACTTTCCTCTAGTTTATGACATTGGGGCTGTTTGGAAACTCCTCTAACTAAAATGCATGTATACTGCCAGTATCACTGTGCATTCGACTCACTAGTACCTAATACCCTTGCACTTGATAAGTACTTATAGGTTGCTTTTAAATAATAATGTTAAATTACAAATTTTGATGGAAAGTAGAGTTTGTGTATCTTTGGATGTATCACATGATTCCAAAAGATCTAGCTGGTAACTAAGAATAAATGATTATAGGATTTAAAAAAAATTTTAAATTATTTATTTATTTTAGAGGGGAAGGGAAGGGGAAAGAGAGGGAGAGAAACAGCAATTTGCATTAGACACTTTAATTGGTTGCCTCTCACACGCCCCCAACCAAGAATCTGTCCCACAACCCACACATGTGCCCTGACTGGAAACCATGACAGCAACCTTTCTGTCACAGGCCAGTGTTCAATCCAGTGAGCCACACCAGCCAGGGCTGGATTTAAGAATTCCTAATGATATAAGGGTTGCATTTCATGGCCCATCAATATTGGATTGTTGAATATCACTGAACTGAGTAATCATAATCATAAACTGGATTTCTAAGTAGCCTAAAACTGTTATAAATGAAGTATCTTGAGGTACACTATATTTTTTTCTCATTCCTTAACAAAAAGAAAAAAAAAACACTTTCAGGATCTACCATAAACAAGGCTTTGGAATATTTTCATCCTTATCCTGGTCTTTTATGGTCTATTTTAAGATGAGAAAATCTTATGAAACTAGGGTATTCAAATGGCTCATGAAATTTTGTAGGTTAATTAACAGCCATAACCATTAGGAACCTTGGCTTATATTTTACAGGGTAACATGTTTTAACTTCAGTGAAAGTTAATCACTATCACTTGGAAACAAAAATTAGACAAACTGAGTAAGTGTCATTTTGCCAGTGTTATATTCCTACAGTGGGAATTTAAAGGGCAGTCACTTAAATGAGATGTATGTATGCCTGTCTGTGTGTCTCATCCTGTGAATGAAGGCCAATAAATCATAATGACTCCCATGTAGTAAAAGCAAGACTCACAACAAGTCTTCTGGTATTTCCACATAGATGTTTAAATATTTACACTAACTGCTTCTTGGATGTTACATTGAAAGTTTTCCATGGTATTGGCACACAATGCTTATTTTTCTAAGCTAAAATCCTTGCAGCTAGAAAAATCTAGTAGAACTTTTTTGGTCTTTAATCACCTAATAGGCTGCCTGTTGTAGTTTGCTCAAAGGTGTGTAGCCTTGCCTATGTGTACTTTGTCTGCCACCCTTTATAAAGAGGTGACAAGGCATCGGGGCATTGGGCCACTTTTGATAGGTACTCATTTTCATAACAGAACTTTAAACTACCTTCCTCCTCAAAGCATATAAATGGATCAATATCTCAAATTTTCTGCTCTGAAGTTTTGACCAGTGACAATGACCTTGTATTCTGTACCACATAGGATAATTCTCAACACCCTATAATGAGAAATGTCACTTTTAGAGACCTGCACGCAAGGCCTCAATTCCTACAAATCGGAGGTGCCAGATAGGTTGTTTCTCACAGCAGCCACTCATCCTTCCTGCAATGTTAATCCCAAAATTTTTTCATTCTGAGTGTGGACTCAGCCACAGAACTTCCCAGCACAGCTATGCAGGCAGCTTCTGAGAATAAATCGGAGTTGAAATGTAAGTTGAAATTTACTTGCCATCCTGGGTGACGGACGATAGTGCAAATGCTACCCGGGATTCAGCCAGACCATTCACGACTTCTGCACTTGACTCAACTGAACAGGAAAGTTTGGATAGTTCACAGCATCGATTTAAAGCACCGTGTTTTGTCATTGTAGCAATGGTTTCCACTGAGGGGAACTGTGTAATTCCTTATGACACTTACTTTCCACAGAGCTCCCATCGCCTTTATGAGGGATCAGGATTTCTCTTGGCACTAAAAATCAAGAAAAACTGTACTCCAGACAAATCAAACAAAAACCCAGCTTTTATATCTTATGAACATAGGAAAACCTTTAAATTATGGTCATTCTCTCTATGGGCATTCCAAAGTTTACAGTTAAATCTCTGGCCCACCTTAACGAGGACATTTTCCTCCATGCTCACAAGGACAAAGGATCCAGTGGATTGCCTGCTTGTTTGTCTTACCATTGGCTGAATTATTGTCTTTCTGTTAAGTTCCCATTCTCTTGATTCTTTCAAATATGTCTTTAATCCGATAGTGCCTATATTTTCATAAGTTGCATCAAGCCATTTGTGAAGAAGTCAGCTATTGTTAACGACATAAATATTAACACAGTAACTTAGCATGTATCAGGTCTCACTTCCTGTTATTTCCTAATGGCAACAAATGAATGCCATTTAAAACATTTTATATAAATGAAGCAGAGTTCCCAGGGTCAGAGTGAGCCTAATGAAAGTGTTCTATTGAAAAGTTGTTCTTTCTTTGTGTTCCTTCTAGTGCAACTTTAGTGGAAGTTCCCACTGTCTTCAAGGCAGAAATGGAATGGAGGGTGGGAAGGGAAGAGAGGGGAACTAATATGTGATCTTAAAATCTTTATTGCTGGCATATAAGGAATTATATGTAGTCAATCTTGCTACTATGGAGGGAAAAATACAGCTGTCTACACAAGGTAAAGGGGCATGCATTCAATGAAGATTTATTGGTAATTTATTGTGTAAGGGGCTGGAGTAAGTACTCTAAAATTGGCCTCCTATGTGTTGTGGCCAAAGATATTCCTACTAATCAGATCAAGAAGACCTGTGGTTACTGTCAAATGACAAAACAAACAATCTACTAACTGCTTTGATGTCCTTTATTCAAGGGAATACAGTCCATGGGTTGAGAGAGTCCAGCGCTTCCCAATCAGAGGAGCTCTCTTCCCGAGGGATTATGGGCAAGAGCGAGTTTTGTAGAATATTAGAAGAGGCCACACGGAAATGGCGCAGGATGGGCTAGGAGGTCGGAGATTTCTTTATGAGGCAAGCAGGTCCTATTTTCTAGGGTAAGGTAAGCCAGCTAAAGCTGGCTCGGACTATTGTGATTGGTGTGCATTAGGTTTCCTTGACAGGCGTGCCCCGTAAGTTCAGGATGACTTAGGTTTAGATTGGTGACATGGGCTGGGTCACCGGGGTGGCCTCTATTTTGTGGTCCCAATATACAAATTAACTTTACCATTACCAAGTCCTTTTCTATCTATCAATCCCCTTAACACAAGTTTCTTTCTAGTCATTTCTTGTATCAAAACCAAAGTTGAGGCAACTTCAGGCTGTAAACTCCTTGAGGTTAGTCTTATTTATCACTGGAGTATAGTACCTGATAAAGATCATTTGAATGAATGAATGACTGAATGGCTAACAGAGAGAGCCCTTCCCCTAGAAGTGCCCATTTAGAGATTTCTGGACAAGAAAGAAATCTGGTTATAACCTCTTCAATTCTTTTTTCCTTCTGGACCCAGAGCTGTAAATGGACGGAACAAGGGTCACATGAGTACTAGACTTATTGGGGTGATCACTTCATAAGTTATATATAAATGTCAAATCACTATGCTGTACACCTGGAACTAATATAATATTGTATGTCAACTGTTATTGAAAATGTTTAATTATTTTAAAAATCTCTGGCCCACCTTCAACAACTGTTTTGGATCTGATGGTGAGCATAATAAAATACTAAAACTCTCATTGGCTTCTTTATTCTCCATCCATTTAGTTCCCCTTTCCTTGGCTCCTTCAATTATTTCTTTTATGTAGTAATGTCTATATTTTAGTAAGCTGCCTCAAATCATTGGTGGAAGAAGATGAGGAAAACTAACTGTATGAAAATCAACTCAGTAATTTATATAGGCTGTATTTGGATCAATTTCTAAGTTAATTTTTCAGGCAAAAATGAATGATAGTTGAAATATTTTATAAATGAGTCAGGATTCTCAGGGTCATGATGTTCTACTGAAACTTATTCTTTCCTCTGTGTTCCTTCTAGTGTAACATTTTGAATATTTCCACTGTCTTCAAGCCAGAAATGCAATGGAAGATGGGAAGAAAAAAAACTAAATATGCTATCATAAAAGTTTTATTGCTGACATGAATAAACAAAAGTAGCAAATCTTACTGCTAGGACGTGGGAAAATGTTATCTTTCTACACATGTGAAAAGGGCAAATATTCTATGAAGATTTACTGAGATTTATTATTTTAAAAAGTGCACTAACTCCTATAAAAGTGGTTTCCTGTTTGCACCCAAAAGCATTCCTACTAATCAACTGAAGGAGACCTGTGACTATTAAATTCTTTTCCACTTGTCAACTACTTGCCACATCATCTTTAATGTCCTTGTCATAATTGTTGCATCTAAACCCAAACTTGGACAACTTCAGACCGTAAGCTCCTTGAGGCTCATCTTATTTGTCAGGGGAGCATGTACTCAATAATTATGATTTGAATGGAAGGAACATATTTCTGTACAGGGGTAGAAAAACTGGTTAGATCCTCATCACTTTTTACTTGTGGTGAGTGGAGAGAGTAAGGCTAGCTGAGTAATCTCGGAGCGCAGGCTGGGCACAACCAGTGTTTCAGTCTAAGCGTGTTGTCTCAACAGGCCCTAGACAGGCAGAGCTCACTGAATGCCTAGGAAAGTTCATTTGGAGGAGACATCAGGAAATACAGGCGTTTCCTTTCCTCCTCTCATCTGCCTGAGGGACTAGAAAGAAGCTCAGAGGATGTGAAAACGGGCTCGAAGAAACTCGGGCGAAGTGGACATGAAAACTAGCGGGAAGGAGCCCAGCTGCTGACCTGTCCAGTGTTTGTGTCTCCCTCCTGAGCCACCTACTCTTAGTATAGCATATTGATGTTTGGAAATGGTAAAAACCCGAGGAAAGTCACTTTTTTAAACTAGGCCCTTAAGCTTGTAGGTGTTTTTTTAAAATTGTTGTTCAAGTACACTTGTCTCCCTTCTCCCCCCCCTCCCACGATGCCACGCCCCAGGCATCCCCGCTTCCCGCCCTCAAACCTACACGCTTTGGCTCTGCCCATGTGTCCCTCACACATGTTCTTTGACAACCCTTCTCCCTTGTCCCGCCATTATCCCCTCTCACCTCCCCTCTGGTACTGTCAGTTTGTTCTTAGTTTCAGTATCTCTGATTCTATGTTGCCTGCTTGTTTGTTTTGTTGATTAGGTTCCACCTTATAGGTGACATCATATGGTATTTATCTTTCACCGCCTGTAAGTCTGCAATTTGACTTTGCTGGACAAAATGACGCCAGTGCTCGGGCAGGAGGTTTTCTCTAGAGACAAGTTGGGGGGGGGGGGGCGCCCACGCGACATCGAATTCGTGCGACCAAGTCCCGCCAGGGAGGAGGGAGGGCCAGGAGCTAGGCGCGGGCGGGATAGGAGGGGCGGAGCTGGAGGGGGGTGGAGGGGCATAACCAAGGTGTGGCGGGCCCTAGGGTAGCTCAGCAGCAGGCCCCAGAGAGGGATGTGACTGTGGGGAGATGGGGCTGGAAACGCCAAAGGCAGAGTGGCACTTTCTGGAGTGGCGTGGCCAGGGCAGCAAGTAAGGACGTGGAGGTGGAGTGACCAGTCAAATGGGGCATGGTCTAGAGGTGGGGGCGTGGCCAAGGCAGTGGGGCAGACGAGGGGGCGTGGCTACGATGGCTAAATTTGCAAGCTGGAGTCTCGGGAGTAGGATTCGTGCTGCTCCGAAAACGCTCAGGTAAGGGCCCACTGCGGTGTGGCGGTGTGGAGCGGGGCTACAACAGGGGCTGACCGACTGGGGAGGGCTGGACACTCCTCACATACGTCGGCACCGCCCCGCCGGGTCCTGGAGCTAGGGCAGCTGTGTGCATGTATCGCCGGGGTCCCGGTGGGTTGCCTGGTGGACTGGGTAGCCTGGCGGGGCATTACCCTCCCTGCCTCCCGTCCCCCCTCCGGCCCCGGCCCCGCAGCCCTCTTCTTCTGTGGGAGTCACCAAGCAGAGGGCTGCACTTCCTTTAGGGCTATTTGCACTTGACGGGGAAACAGATGCCCCAGGGAATTTGTAGAGGGTGTGAGGACAGTTCCTTAGGAGGGAAATTTGCTAAGGATGATTGGCTGTGAATAACTCAAGAAGCTGTGAAATGGCTGGACACGGGTAAGGACTACAAATCTGAGACTTCGGTTTTACAAGCCAAGGCACGGCTTGCTGGGACTGACTTGGGTCACGATTGTATTTCTTCCCTCCCCTGACTATGCCAGGGTTTGTGGTTGGAATCACAGCCACCCCCTGCCCCACCCCGAGGCAGGGGATCGGCATTTCAGCTTTGTCGAGGGGACAAATCTCAGGCTTCTGTGTTTTGCAATTCCTTCTTGCATTTTTGGTTTTGTGCCCTGCCCCAGAATTGGAGGAAAACCACTGAAGCACAAACGTTGATGGCAGTGAGTCTTTGTGGCATTGGGTGTTAAATGCTACTGCCTTGAGGCAGGTGGCAAACCCTTAATATTCATGTAAGTGCTCTCCTTTTCCAAGCATTTTAACTGGAAAAGTTGGAGAGGTGCAAAAAGTTAACGTGTACGCCTTAATTTGAATAGAACTTGTTCTCCCCCAGCCACTGAAACCACATTGCTTTCTGCTTCCCCTACTTCCATTACTGATACATCTGATCATCTTCACTCTATTAAAAGTCTTGCTGGAATGTGGAAAGGAGTAGCTAGATTTCTCTAGCGAGGGAAGCTGCCTCAGACCCTACCCGGGATCTGTCCCAGTGCATCCCTCAGGGCAGTCACAGTTCTTGCATATGTTGGAAATGGGAAACATTCAGCTATAGAGGGCCTTCTGCCTTTCCTCAGGTGATTTTTACATCAGCACCAGGACTGAAATTCACCGAAAGGCCAAGAGCAGCAAGGGCGCCATACTCTCTGCCTGTACATACCTCCCTGGAGTCAGGGAAGAGGGTGTGAAGGTTCCGTTGAATGCAGTCAAGACTGAGTGAATTGTGAGCAAAGGAGTGAATGTGAATATTTTAGAAATCTGATGGAAGGAGGATAGGCTCCACTTGGGAAGTTAGTTGCAGCACACTAAGTAGTTACTAAAATGTATTTTGAAACCTTTGGCAACCCCAGATTAGAAACATACTTTCAGAAAAAAAAAAGTGGGTGAGAGGAGAAAGCTGCACTTTCTCAGTCAAGACATGGAAACATAATCTCTAATTTAAATTCAGAGAATGACAAGAGGCTGACTTCCTTTCTAAATCAGGAGGTGAGAAAATTAAGGGCCAATCTGATAAGAATAAAGACATTTTTTTAACGTAATCATAACCTTTAGTGGGAACGTCTTTGCTGCCTGCTCTTCGTATGTATAATTGGGTTAGTGAGGCAGAGTTCAAACTATTTGTCATTTAATAAATACATGACTCATGAATGACTTCTTTCAAAGCTTTCAGAATTTTCACTTTTCCACACATATCTAAGTCTGCAAAACAGCAGATAAGAGATGTGTTAGTAAAAATCCAAAGATATACATAAATAATTAGATATAGCGAAGTCACGTAGTATAGAAAACTTAGCATTCCTGAGACCCATCCAGTCTATGCTTCTCTAAAAATTAATATGAATGGGGTCACTTTGAAATGGGATTAGAGCTGTCCTCCAAAGGAACTGCCTTGCTCGTCTTACTCCTCAAACCTTTGAATGGTTAAACCTGGGCACACAGCCTTTGGACTGGGCTGATGGCATTGTATACCAAACAACTGCAAAGCTAATAGGAAAGCAGACATGACTATATGACAGAAAACGAAAGACATTCTTTAAACTTAGCATCCCTCTGTTCGCCTATCTATAGCTATAGAAATTCCTTCCTTAGCTTATTAACACCCACAGAAATTCCTTCTATTCCTGCACTTACTCTCCTTTCCTTTCTCATAAAAACCCCTTGCCTTCACCACTTCATCAGTACACTATTTGGGTTTCTGCGTGAGTCAGTGCTTCCTGAATAGCTATTCTTTCAAATCTCAAATAAATGCTTTGTTGCCTCTCACTTTAACCTTTTATTTTTAGGTTAAAGCTTCCATCTTCAAGGATAGACTTAAGTAAGGACAAATTTTCTGTGAAATCCGGTAATGCTGCAGTAGTTTGTTGTTATGTATTATGTTTGATAATTAAACATTATTTGTGGTTTCACAAGCTTGCATTTTATGAGATCCTGGGTAAGTTTAAATAACCATCTCTATAACTTTCAATGTAACCGAGAGGATTGGCTTTAGGCTTGAGTATAAATAATCTCATGTATGATAGATACATAGAGATATCTATAGAGATATTGTAGCCCAGCATTAGCTATACTGAGTGTCTGTTTATTTGGATTTTCCTGGAACCCTCCTTGCCCCTGGCCTTCCATGCTCCATTCCTTTCTTGATTGCCTTTGACTGTTCCTTCTCCATTTCTTGGCAACCTTAATCACTCCATTTTTTTCCGGTATCCCTCTCTACACCTGTTACTGCTGGAGGAAAGGGGTGTTCCTTCTCTCTCTAGCCTTATAGCCTCTCTTGAACACCAGAGCTGTATTGCCAACTCTCCTACACCTTTCCTCCCAGCCCTACCTTGGACCTCAAATCCACTGTATAATTAGATGAGGACTGTTATCTTTCCCTTCCCACCTCGTGCCAGGTTCTGTTTCTCTGATCAGGGATGTGTCCTCATTCTACCATCAGCATCATCCGCCTGTAAAATCACAAAGCCACCTTCAACTTCTTCCCTTTTCTGTCCTCGAGTTGAGTGCAAAACTTATAGGTGTTTTGTTTTGCTTTGTTTTAGTTTTACCAAAATGGTGATCTCTTGAATGCAAAGTGCCTTGTCCATCTCTACTTCTGTGCAGTTCAGTGCTTCATATTCTCCACTTGGATTGTTGGGATTTCATTTCAAACTCCACATGCCCAACTCTGAGCTACTAATTTCCCACCCCAAACCTGTTCCACCCACTATTGTCCTCATCTCAATTCATGACAACTCTATTCTTCCAGATACTTAAGCCAAGAATTTTCAGTCATCCTTGACTCTTCTCTTGCACATCTTACGGGCTGTATTCCCAAGGTGTAGCAAACACCCAACCACTTCTCACCACCTTCACTGCAATATCCTTAGTTCCAGCCCTGGATTATCCTGAATGGTGTCTCTCCTCCTTTCCTGCCTCTCATCCCAGTCAATTTTCAGTAGAGCACCCTGAATGATCTCTTAAAAATATAAATCAGCCCTGGCTGGTGTAGCTCAGTGGATTGAGCATGGGCTGCGAACCAAAGTGTCACAGGTTCGATTCCCAGTCAGGGTACATGCCTGGGTTGCAGGCCATGACCCCCAGCAACCGCACATTGATGTTTCTCTCTCTCTATCTCCCTCCCTTCCCTCTCTAAAAATAAATAAATAAAATCTTAAAATATATATATATATGTATAAAGATCAGATTATGTCCCCCCTCTGCTCCAAAAACTTCATCATGTCCCCATTTCGTTTAGAGCTGTAATTCCGAATTAGAGGTGATCCCTGTTCTCCAAGTGCCCTGTTCTCTCTTCTGCCATGTCTGGAGATAGTTTTGATTGTCACAGTTGGAAGGAGGGTACCACTGGCATCTAGTGGGTAGAGACCAGGGATGCTGCTAAATGTCCTACAATGTACAGGTTGCCCTGCCGCCACCGCCGCCACCACCACCACCACACACACACACACACACACACACACACACACAGAAACCTGAGTTGGAGAAAGAACCTTTACAATGGCCTGGACGTCTCCTCAATCTGGTGTTTGTTATCTGTCAACCTCATCTCCTCCTACCCTCTTCCTGTTTGATTCTACTCCTGCCCTATTGAGGTCCTTTTCCTCCCTTGTATGTGCCAGACAGACTTCTGCCTCAGGATATTGCCACAGGCAATTCCCTCTGCTTGAAATACCCTTTTCCCCCGATAGTTGTATAATGAATTCCTTCACCTCCTCCAATCCTTTGCTCAATTTTCACCTTCTCAATAATTCTTCCCCTGAGCAATTTGTTTAAAGAGCCAACACCCCCTCCCAATGGCACTCCAAATTCACCTTATTCTGCTCCACCTTTTACTGAACATACTTTGTCTCTACAACTAACTTATGTATTAAATTGTTTATTATCTATTTTTCCTTACTGGAGTGTAAGTTCCACAAGGGTAGAGTCTTTGTTTTGTTCTCCATTGAACCTAGAATGATGTCTGGCACTTAATAGGTGTTTGATTGGTATCTTGGTGAATGAAAGAATAAAAGAGTGATGGGATTGAATGAAGGATGGTTGAAGGAATCACCTCATCACTGGCTTCCCTGGCTCCATTGTTTGCCCACTCCCATCCATCATGCACTGTGCTCATCAGAAACCACCAGAAACCATCTGTGCTTCCTCCTATACGCATGGAATAATATCAAAAAGCCTTCCAGTTCCTTGGAAATTCACATTCTACAAATGAATCTCAAATCCCCAACCATCCCTACTTTCCAATGTGTCCCCTGGGCATCCTCTTGGCCAACACATTAACAGACTTGGAATTATGGGATCTTTAGATACATTTTGCTTTATGACAAAAATAGGATTTTACAGGATTTAATGTATGTTTTTGTCAAAAAGCACAAGGTAATCTTCAGAGTCAGTGTCCCCTACAGTAAGATCAGCAGTATTCTTAGGAGACAAACAGAAGTTCAGTCTTCCAGACCACTATGTGCAGTCCACTACTGGGTGGGCTTTGTGGAAGAGGACAACCTAGAAGGGGAGGTTGATTGACATCCAACCCTCTGGAGCTCTTGTGCCCTCATAGTCCTAGAGAGCCAGTCTGGAAGTGGATGAGAGACACTTACTATGGGTGAGGGATCATCAGCCACCAACCACCCTTGGCATTGTGACATGCAGCATGATTGCAGAATGCACAGCAGTCCCCAAGGCATGAACACTGCCTTGGAATTCAGCTCTAGCCTTCTGTGCCAGCTCAGCCTTGCCTTAGGGCTTTCCTGATGGCTCTGGAGCTAGACCAAGGATCAGTTACCCAGGTTGCTCTAGGAGCCACAGTAACAGGTCTCAGACCCTCTCATGGCCCCTTGTGCAAGTCCAAGAGCATGCCTACTCATTTTTACAACTCTCTTGGTAGTCAGGCATGCTGTTGATCTTGTCTTATTATAACATTCTCTTTGAAGGACAGACCAGCAAGTCCCTTCTGTTGAGTATACCTTGTTTGTACTTGGCATTGTGTTCCTGGAAATCACTACGTCTCTTTTTTAATTTAAATTGTAAGCAAGAAAGGAGTCCTTTTCCACATGGTTATTCACCGTGCCCCCTGACACTGGAATTGATTACTGAAAAAAAAAAAAAAAAACAAGGTTCTACCAATTTCAGCATCAATTGTCCGGTCTGGCCTTGGCTCCTAAGCACCCCTGTCACACTCTGTCCTCATCATTGCTGGCAGTATCCCTGTCCATTTCTCTGTCTTTGCCCTTGCTGTTAAACTAGACTCTCCTATGACGCATGGTTCAGATGTTACCCCCTCCTGAAACTTAGGGTTTCTGCCCTTTGTTCTCAATGGGTTTAGTCAGGGCTGTCATCACACCTGGCTTTGATTAAGAAGTATTTGTTTAATTATGTTAAGTGAAATAAACCACACTCAGAGAAAATATATATATATATAATTCCACTTATATGAGGTATGTAGAATAGTCAAATATATAGAGACAGAAAGTAGAATAGAGGTTATTGGGTTTGGGGGTGGTCAGGAGGAATGAGAAGTTATCTTTCAATAGGTAGAGTTTATAGAAGAAATTATTAAAAAGTTTTGCATATAGATACTGGTTATGGGCATACAACATTGTGAATGTATTTAATGCCACTTTAAAAAGTGAAAATGATAAATATTATGTATATTTTACCACGATTTTAAAAAGGTAACTAAAAATAACATAAGTTGTTAGTTTAAATAGTTTTTCCTCGTATGTTACAAGCTTGTGAGAATAGTCAGAAAACATGACCTCTTCATCTTTACCCAGCACACTGCTTTGGATGAGATAGTCACTCATTATTGTTTCAATTTGGGAATGGAAGGCAATAGAAAGAAGAATTGATGTACATTTTGACATGCCTGCTCCCTCCAAACATGTATATATACCAACACACACAAAACTTATAAACAAAGGTGAATTTAACTTGGTTTGAAAATTTCCAACCCCTTTCATCAGTGCATCAAGGCATACTTTAGATATCACTGCCTTAAAGACCCCAGGAAGGGAGTCAAGCCTGCAGGTAAGGAGCCTCCGTGGGGTTCAAGAAGTTCCACCAGTGCCTTATCACGTGGTGACCTGCATCTCTGCTCCCTGAGGTCTGTGTGTTCATTGGCAAAGTGTTGCAGACAGCATGAGCCTGGAAGCTGGCTCCTTGTCACACCCCATGTTACAGTACTTGTCCAGGCACTTGGATTAATAGCAAATTAAAAAGAGTTCTGCCTGGAGCCCTCAGTTGTTCTTTTCAGGGTAGTAGCTGCTTCCTGCCTTCACTGGACACACCCCACCTTTCCCTTGGGTCTAGCATTCTGCCCTGTAGCTCAGATCTGGTGGAGTTGAGGGCGGTGGTACAGGGTAGAAGAGTTAGTTCACAGCCAGTTAATAGGCAGTGAAATAAATGAAGAGAGTAGAGGGTGAAATCAGAACAGGTGCCTCCTTTCTCTGGACTGTGGGGGATCCTAAGGTGCTTTTTTATATCTTACACTCTTCTTGGAAAGAAGGTATGAGCAGTAAAATTCAAGTCTGTAAGTCCTTTAGTGGCCTCTCAACTTCTCTTTGTCTGCTATTTGGCAGCTGTCCTCTCCTGGCATTGCCAAACTGTTGAGAGGCCTCTAACAGGCCTAAGGCACAATCTGAGGAAGCTCTAACACCTACTGAGAACTGGATTGGTGTGTGTTTCCCTGCCCGTACCCTCTGTGTTATTTCATTATTCACATAACATAAAGTTAGCCATTTTAAAGTATATAATTCAGGAGTATTTAGTACATTCACAGTGTTGTTCAAACACCACCTCTGTCTAGTTCCAAAACAATTACATCATCCCCCAATAAACCCCATACCCATGAATCAATTGCTACCCATTTCACCCTCCCCCAACTCCTGGCAACCACCAAACTGCTTTCCATCTCTAGATCTCCCTTTTCTAAGTATTTCATATGAATGGAATTGTACCATGTGTGACCTTTTTTGTCTGGCTTCTTTCACTTGACATCATGTTTTTGAGGTTCATTCACATTGTAACATGTATTAGGACTTAATTTCTTTTTATGACCTTGTTCATCTTTCATTCCAGCACCCAATACACTGCCTGGAGCAAAGGAAATGACAGTAAATGTTTGGATGAAAATGAAAACTGACAGAATTCCCATCCCTGTAAGACCAGGTTAGGTTCATATTTGGGTAGGTTCCTCTTTCAGATCAGGCAGAACTTTGGGGGTCCTTCAGATCTTAGAGATATGAGACCCCGCTCTTAAAACACAAGCATTTTTTAATTTTTAAAAAAGATTTTATTTATTTATTTTTAGAGAGGGAAAGAGAGGAAGAAAACATTGCTTGGTTGTCTCTCCCATACCCTCAATGGGCAACCTGGCCCGCACCCCAGCAATCGAACCAGCAACCTTTTGGTTCACAGGCCGACACTCAGTCCACTGAGCCACACCAGCCAGGGCTAAACACAAGCATTTAAAAATGTTTCCAATGTACAAATAAACCTACAAATGGGTGATGGTGACATGTAGAAAATGGAAAGAAAACCTAATACTGAGAACATACTAGCAGTCATTTCATTATTCTCAGTTCTTGAAATTAGGATCAAGGTCTTCCCTATCACCATGGTCTTCTCCACCTATTCATCAAGTAGCCACCATGTGCCAGGCACTGTGTCCCTGAGAGATGCAGCTGTGACTAAGAGAGAGAGAGTCTCTTCCACCATGGGGCTTAGATACTGGGGAGATGGAGTCATAAATTACATTTCCGATGAGGCATTTAATCCCATTGTGATGAGCTCTATGACCAAGAATAAGAGTACACTGCAATCATGAAGAGAAGCACGGTCAAGGGAGGCTCCTAGGAAGTGATGTTGGGTGTGATTATCAAAGCGTAGATTAAGCAGGCACTGAGGGAGTGAGAGTGGTCCAGGCAAGAAGGATCCTCGGGTGTTGGAAGAACTCAAGTCCATGTGGCCAGTGGGCAGAAAATGGACATGACAGACAGCAAGGGAGTGTTGTGCTGGGGTGACTAGTGAGTTTCAGGAATAAGACTGGCTAAACTCTTGACTCTCATTTGGGCCTCCTGCATCCCCAAGGTGTGTGCAGATAATCTGAGTGTGTTCATCCTACATAGAGGCTTCCACGTGATCCGAGGTCTCTAGTACTTACAGCTTTTCCTCCTCTGTCCTCCTGCCTCTGGGTTATTAGGTTCCTGCAAGTTCTCTGCAATCTGACCAAGACCTCAAGCCAAAGATGGTGCTGATGAGTAGCCTGAGAGTCATTCTTCAAGCCTCTCCATGCAAAACACTGTGGAGAAGATTCCAGATTCTGAGGTCCACGCCTGTGAGGCCCTGCAGCCTCTACACTTGCACTTACAAAACCCGGAACCGAGCCTGTGAGTACACTGCTGCCTCAAAGCAAGCAGGAGGCTTGTAGTTGAATAACAGTCAAGCGTGTCAAGGATTTGTACATAGGATGTCACTGGCATTCCAGAGTGGGTTTGTATTGACACATAACATGTGTGAGTCTGAGGTGTGCCGTATGGTGATATCATGCACTTGTATATTGCAAAACGATGACCACAGTAAGAGTTGGGAAGTGCTTTTCTTGACCAGTTTTAATATATTTTAAAATATTTATTTATTTTTAGACAGAGGAGAAGGGAGGGAGAAAGAGAGGGAGAGAAACATCCACGCGTGGTTGCCTCTCACACACCTCCTACAGGGGACCTGGCCCACAACCCCCAGGCATGTGCCCTGACTGGGAATCGAACCAGTGACCCTTTGGTTTTCAGGCCGGTGCTCCATCCACTGAGCCACACCAGTCAGGGCCAGTTTAAGATTTTAAAATGATATCACACAGAAATAGGACAAGGGAGATATCCCAGTTCCAAGTACTTTGGAACCTGTTCTATATTGTTTCTTGTTAGCATTGTCTTTTTATTAAGGTTGATCCACTGACTGCGAATGATTTCTGTGGATCTGAACTTTCTAGAAAGTGCATATTAATGCTTTCTAGCAGTTCAGAACAGTAGCTGCACACTCTGGAGTATTCTTTCCCGAGTTAGCAATTGCAGTTACTTCTAGCTGACCAACTGGTCAAGTGTGTGTTCTGCTGTAAACACAGCAGATGGTCTTTGCTAAAACCTCTCGCATCTCATCCCCTGCAGAAATACCAGTTACATCCATGTCTCTATGAGCCAGGGATTCTCTGTTGTGGCACTACTGACATGGGTGGGTGGTTCTGTGCAGTTGGGGTCTGTCTTGTGCACTCTAGGATGGTGGATAGCATCCCTGGCCTCCACCCACTACATGCCAGCAGTAGCCCTTGCCCATCGGTAACGATGGAAGAGGTCTGCACACATTACCAAGTGAGCTCTGCGGGACAAAACTGCCCCTGGTTAAGAACCATTGAGATGATAGCAGAGGATAACCTGTGTATTTGTGGAGAGATGAGTTTGAGTTTATGGAGAGATGAAATGGATAAGTATATCGTTGAAGAGGAATTTTTTATATTTGCCATTATTTTAAAGGGGTTGACTCTGAGTTTTCAAATATTAGTTTTCTTCTAGGACTGGGTTTCTCTACTTTTTCTCTTTGGGTCTAGTCTATTTTGGCCTTATACGCATACAACAGAAAATATGTCAGAAAAGAATGCTTGTAAATTAGGAATGATAATCTAGCTAAATCCAAGGACTTGAAACTGCTCCATCAATATATTTTTATTGTAGTGTATTCTGTTTCCTCCCACGTTGACTATGTTCTCATTAAAAAGAACTAGTCATTAATCATTAAAAGATTAGAATACGGGAGAGGGGAGGGAATTTCAGGGGAAAGGGGGAAAGGTTTATAGAAACAAGTATAAAGGACACATGGACAAAAACTGGGGTGGGTGGGGGTGGAAATGGGAGAGAGGGGGGAGGGCTGGGGGGTAGGCTGGGGTGAGGGGAAAAGGCAGAAAACTGTACTTGAACAACAATTAAAATAAAATTTAAAAAACTTGAAAACAAACCAAAAAAAAAGATTAGAATAAATAAAAAGAACTGGCCAGAGTTAAAATATATTTCTGGTTGTTGGGTGTGGCTTCCTACCAGCAGGCCCACATCCTACCCAGACTGGCTTATTTTCAACACTGGCACTTTGAGGCATAAAGTGGAAAAAAGTACTCATATTATCTAGTTAATAAAGTTGCTTTTTAAACAGGAAGTGGAAAGATATAAGTCTAAAATACAATATGCTCATAGTTTTAGGATAGTTTTGCTTCTGGTTTGCTGACCAAAAAAAAAGTAGTGGTGCCTTGGGAAAGTGGAGCTTCCCTTAATTAAATTCCCACATCAGATGTCCTTCTTGGTAAGTTGCTAAGAAGCACAGGCGACAGTCACTATTTGATTTAGTTTTTGTCATATGACACCCTCTCTCCCTGTTTTCACCCAGGACAATAGTATGGTCCCTACTCCCTGGGCCAGTGGGCAGGTCTTTTTCTGACGTTCTGGTATAAAACCAATATTCATTGTTTCTGGCAGCTCAGTGCCCCAGTAGGAGGCCCTGTGTTTGCTGACTTGTGTCCAAGAATGACCCAAGAGTGCTGAGGGTTAGCAAAGATAACTAGAAAGTCCTCCTGGCAGCTGTGCTGGTCCTGGGATGGTTATCCTCATCACCATCTTTCTCATCATCATAGGCTCAGTGTCTCCCTCAAGTGGGACCATATTTAACATGGGGTGAAGCAGATGAAGCTGTCAGTGAAGGAGGAGGATCTGGCAAATTCAGAAAGCAGCATCACACTAGAGCCCTGTGCTCCCTGCTTTACTTCACTGCCCATCCTCCGCCCAGGCAATCCCTGGCTGTAAACCCCAATTGCTGGTTGCTGTTACCTCAGGTAGCAGACAGTAAATGCTGACAGTCCTAACTGTGGAGACTGGTAACATGATAAAATATAGATAAAAAGCCTTGCACCTATATCCAAGAGGAAAATAAAATCAGTTTCAATTAGTGTATCATCCTGTGAAATTTAGTGGAATTGTCACATGAAAGAAATTGAGGCATCAGATCTTAGACCATGAGAAAATAAATTTAATTAGGCTGATTCTTAATTTAATGAAATACAAAGACTATCATCCAGAATGGAAATGATTCAGATTTGTTTTATTCTAATGATTGTTAATGTCATGGTCTCTTTACTTTTAGAAGAAAAGGGAAACATTTCTTTTCATGACAATCTGGAATAGAATGGTACTGTATAAAATGTAGCCACTAGCTCTGGCTGGTGTGGCTCAGTGGACCGAGTGCCGACCTGAGAACCAAAGAGTCACAAGTTCTATTCCCAGTCATGGCACATGCCTGGGTTGTGGGCCAGGTCGTCAGTGGGGGGCACGTGAGAGACAACCACACATGGATGTTTCTCTCCCTCTCTTTCTCCCTCCCTTCTGCTTTCTCTAAAAATAACTAAATAAAATCTTTTAAAAAATAAAAATAAAATAAAATGATGTGTTTTTTTGTTTTTGTTTTTTAAGATTTTATTTATTTATTTTTAGAGAGGGAAGGGAAGGAGATAGAGAGAGAGAGACAGAGAAACTTCAATGTGCGGTTGCTGGGGGTTATGGCCTGCAACCCAGGCATGTACCCTGGCTGGGAATCGAACCTGGGACACTGTGGTTCCCAGCCCGCGCTCAATCCACTGAGCTATGCCAGCCAGGGCAAAATGATGTTTTTAAAAAAGAAAATATGTTGGTGAAACATGGTATATAGGTGAAACTAATTTTACTAATATATTTTATTTAACCCAATATATCCAAAATATTATCACTTTAAAATTAGATGACTTTAAGAATTATAAATGAAATATTTTAGTTTGTTTTTTACTAAGTCTTCAAGGTCCCTAGGTGTTCGGCATTTACAGCACATCTCAATTTAAACTAGTCACACTAGCCAAGTGGAGACCAGGTAGACAGTGCAGGTACAGAGAGCACTTGCCTAGGAGTAACGGCCAACAAATGGACATTGAATGTAATGTGGGGTTGTCAGGGAAGGGGCTTGAACTGACCTTGAGAGGCTGGTAGGGTTTTCAGAAATGAGAGAGAAACAGGCAGGTGTGCTCATGTGAATGCAGGAGGTGTTCTGGGGTACACCTGCTTGCCTAGTTCAGAAACTATGGGTGAGAGGTAAGATTAGAGGGCTTTAGTGTCAACTTGTTTGGTTTTTTCTATCAGTAAAATAAGCATTAAGTGCCTCCTTTGTGCCTGGTACCGAGTTCAGCCCTCGGCCTGTAGAAAAAGTACAGAACTCTGGCACTAAGTACTTAGAGTTGACACAAGCCCTTTGAACAGATAAAGTAAATGCACATTGCATGAGGCATGTTTGAGTGCTAAATAGTGTGAGAGTGAATGCAGTGTGAGTTCAGCGGAAGGAAAAGCCATAGTGATTGGAGAAAATGTCAAGGCCAGAGTTTGGGAAAATGGAGTAGAGGGAGTGAGAGAGAAGGTAAAGCAACCAAGAGGCATGGTATGATGTTGTGGGCAGGGCAAGGAAGAGTTAAACCTGAAAGATATTTAAAGAAAAAATAACGTGGTCAGGTGGGTAATATGAAATAAAGATGAAAGGAGAATGAAATCTTCCCAGTGATGTTCTTAATCATTCTCATTCAATCTACAAATGATCCAAAGCCAGCTCAGTTCTGGCTTGCAGAGCAGCCGGGGAGGCAGATAATTACACATGTGTGTGTAGTGAAGGACAAATTACTTTCATTCTACCCTAATGAATTCTTAGCTGAGCTCCCAAGACAGACTAATCAAAGAAAAACAAACAGAATTTTAATAACATGGATACCAGGCCAAGAAAGAAAGAGAAAAAAATGTTTTGGGAACAAGTTAACATATGAAATGGTTTTATATAAAACATCAACTGTCTTGTTTATTTTGATAAGCAGCAGTACCAGCTTCATTTGTAACGCAGTCCGTGGCATTGGAAAAAAGAATTCTGTGATTGTTGATTATATTATAAATGCAAAGAGAAGATAAATATTGAAAAACATTTTCTTTAAAAAAAAACATGGATACCTCCTGTATACATAGGAGTGACAGAGACCCAGGGAAACTGAGTAAATCCTCAAAACGATGCAAACCACCACCTTCGTCAAACCAAACCCTCTCAGTAGTCCTCACAAACTCTGGGTATTTAGAGTCTAAATGTCCCCTTGCCATCCTTGTTTCTTCATACGCTCTTAGGGATAAGCCGCTGCGGGGCCCCTCAGCTGCTTAGCTCCTGAGTGCGTATCAATGAGAATAGATGAGATCACATCCTGACAAAGTGTATGCCACTCATATCAAAACAACTTTACTTATAAAAACAAATTCATTCTTAGGTCAAAACAACTTTGCTCTTAAAAACAATTTCAATTTTCATAATAAACAAGTGGATTTTAAATCATATCAAACTGATACACAACAAGTGTGAATTCTCAAGTCTGCAGCCACAAGTCGGAATGTCTCAGAGGGGAAGGTGTAAAGACTGTTCCAGGCATATTTAAAGTGGAATCAGGGCTGTTCTAGGTGTTTAAAAATATCACAAAATCCAATTCAGCTGTTTACTTTTCATCCCAACAGTAGCAGTTCAATACTAAAATTAAAGGACATGTATCAAATATGGCACTACAAGGCAACAAAATAGGAAGAAGAGATGGCTCCTGCCTGCAAGGAATTGGCACTCTAATGCAATTATGATATGAGTATATTGTACGAATTCATATACATGTTCTGTTTTAGATTTCTGAAACAGTTCTTGTTCTTCACAAGCTCTTTCATACTAAGAGAGAAAACCCAATACATTAGTTTCAGACCTCTCTAGAGATGAGAGTACTGCATTATATTAAAAAATAGAAAGGAAAAAAGTGAATACTCTGAGTTTGCCTCTGCTTTTAGATCTAGACCAAGATTTCTCCACTTCAGCATTGTTAACATGTGGGGCCAGATAATCTGTGCATTATGGGATGTTTTGTTGTATCCCTGGCCCCCACCCACTAGATGTTGGTAGCATCTTCTTCCAGTTATAACAACCAAAAATGTCTCTAGACATTGCTGAATGTCCCCTGGGGGTATAATCCCTCTGTTCAGAACTACTGGTCTAGAAACTTCCTACAGAGCTTCATGTCTATACTGCTGGGGCACTTTTTCCTAAAAAGACAAGGTTAAGATCTTGCACTTCCAGCTTTGGGTAACTACTTCAGAGAGAAGAATGTTTCCTGTCTAAGACTAAGCCAGAGGCAAGTTTCTGTGTTGTTGTTTTTAATGGGAACAGGAGTATTAGGGACCCTGCCACACACAAGGAGGTCTGACTGGATAGCAGCTGCCTTGTCACTTTCTCAAATCCTTATTTAAACTCATTTTTAGCAGTGGGGTGAGGAGCAGAGGGTCATCAGTAATGATTTGTCTCAATTCATATATCTTCTAGTTCTCCTGTTGGTCTTAGTTTTACCCACCCATGGTACTTCTAAAGGACAGGGAACTCTAACACCCCAAATCATATATGTGGGTTCAATTCATCGTGCATGGAAATATGAACAGATCTGTCTGTGTTACAAGGAAGTCTGCTGAGATTTATTTATCAGGGACTTGCCACAAAGACTGTTACAAAACAGAAGGGGTTTATTTGCCTGCATGCATCAAAGCTCAATAAAACACAAACAGGAGTTTGCAGCAAGAAAAGTAAAGGCTTATTTAAGGAAATGGCACCAAGACCAGAGACACGGGTGAATAATTCTCAAGGACCTGGCTCCCTCATGGCTTGGATGAGGACTGACAATATATGGGACAAATGATTAATCATAGTGACTAAGGGATTTGGGGTCGTGGGCTCTACTGATTGGTTAGGGTCAGAGAGGGAGTAGTGATCATTGTATCAGGTCCTGATGTCAGCCACAGGGTCATTTTGTCCAGTTTTGTGAAGATGTGGTGGGTAGGGACATTCTGTTTTTATGGGCCTGGAGCTGAAGCACAATGAGATCAAGATATTATCTTTAATTTGAAAGTGTCCCCTAATCAACACACCTACAGTTTTATTCCTAAGACCATTTGATGCTAACCAGAACCTGGTGTTCTAAGGGCTTGTACCATGATATACTGCACACCCACTCCCTTAATCACCAGGTTAGAACATCCATTAAGTGAGTGGGTGTGCAGTATGTTATGGTACTATTAGACTGGACAAAGCCAGCACGAATTAAGGAAAAACTCATATTAAAGAAATGAAGTTCCTGTGCAGTTACTACACCTGGTGCTTGAATCTTTGGTAGAAAAATCAGCATCAATGGTGCCACCAATGCCCATGTGGGACAAACTGTGTATATACACCTTAATATATAATGTCCATAGCTATTCATGTTATGAACAGAACTCTAGGAACCTTAGCAATGATAATATTCTACCCAGGTTTTGCAGAATACCTAATCCTCAAAGCTTCCTTACACAAGAGGTGAATTCCACATGCGCACTTAAGTAGAACCATATCATTCCTCCAATGGGATTCATCTCTCTCTGGTTCTCTTCGCTCTGACGTACTTCTCCGCTGCGATTCAAGAAGTATCTGAGTCTGTACTTAAGGGCTTAAGTGTGTCATGTCCCCCATCTTCCTCTTTCTTCTGAAATACAACGGCCTGGTATGTAATCCCAGGTAAGGGACATCCTGATGACTGTCCTGATATGCTTTGTCCTAGTGCACCCACTCTGGGAGAGGACGGACCTGGTCCCGGGAGGTGAGCGCCAGTCGCCCATCAACATCCGGTGGAGAGACAGTGTCTACGATCCTGACTTAACACCGCTCACCATCTCTTATGACCCGACCACCTGCCTACATATCTGGAATAATGGATACTCCTTCCTTGTGGAATTTGAAGATTCTACAGATAAATCAGGTGAGAGCCAGACTGGTAGTCTCATATGGAGTTAAAGGCACAGTTTCACATTGGCACAGGCCACATGGTACTGTCTCCATGGGAGCATGGACCTCTGTTGTTAGCAATGATGACACACATTGGACTTACCTTTTCAATGTATGAAAATAGTCCCTCCTAGTTTTAGGCACATTATCTTCTAGTATCAGTAGTATTTTTATTAATAAATATGCATCTCTAAGTATAGATTCATAATTGATACAGAAGATAGGATGTGAAATTAAAGCTATGTCCAAAATTTATTTTGCACTGTTTATGAATGTGTACTAATTTTCTGTGTGTTTTACAAGGCACGTTTATGTTAAATAACAGGACTTTTAATCCGATTTAATGGATCAGATTTCAATACCTTTGAAATGGTGAAAAGAATATTCGTGTGTGCAGGAGGTTATAGTCTTTTTTTTACTTAGAGACATAGGGGAAGGGAGGGAGAAATAGAGGGAGAGAAACAACAATTCGTTGCCTCTCATACATGCCCCAACCAGGGACCAAACCCACCACCCAGACATATGCCCTAACCAGGAATTGAACCAGTGACCTTTTACTTTGTGGGAAAATGCCCAACTAACTGAGCCACACTGGTGAGGGTGAGGTTATAGTCTTAACAAGTAGTTAAGACTAGTGGCATATTAGAAAAATGGAAACCCACCTTCTGATAATTTTGTTAATTAAGCAACATTACCTAGTTTAAAAGAAACAATTTTACTTATTTCATTCTTTCTTTTTTTTTTTTTTTGGTGTGGTGGTGGCAGTGCAGTGTGGCATGGGGTAGTGTGGGTGGTTGGTTGTTGTTGGTGGTGGTGGTGGTGTGGTGGGGTGTGGTGGTGGTATAAAGGAAACAATTTTAAAACATTTTTAAATTCAAACATTACATTGATTTTGAGTCTTTTTTCCTTCAAACCAGATCTAAAGTAATCTGAACAATTTCACAGTTTACCTGAAACTTTAGAATGTGATGAATTCTGTGGAGATTTCTTTTTTCAAGTCAAATTTGATGGTATCAAATAGTCCTAAGTAGATTGAAATAATTATTAGCTGAAATAGTGTATCTTAAAGAGAGGTGTTCAACCAGTGGCAATTTTGCCACCTCTTCTTTCCCAGGGACTGGGGACACCTGGCAGTGTCTGTAGGCATTTCAGTTGTCACAACTGGAGGGTGGTGATGTGACTGACATCTAGTGGATCAAGGCCAGGAATGCTGCTAAAGATCCTACAATAGACAGGGCAGCATTCATGAAGTTATCCAGCCTCAAATATCATTAGAGCTGAGGCTGAGAAACCCTGATCTAAAGGAAATTCATTTCCTCTTATGAGTATGAGGAAATGAGTCCATGAAAGTGTTCATGAATGAAGCAAAAATACAAATTAAAGCATAAATAAGAGATGTTCACTCCTGTATTTATCCTGGCTCTAGGATTCTCAACCATACCTTGGTTTTCCTTGTATTTTCATAGTGATGCTCTGAGACCTATACATGGCCCTCTGGCCCAACTGCAAACAGAGGGATCTTTGGATGGGATTCATCTCTCTCTGGTTCTCTTCCCTCTGACATACTTCTCTGCTGTGATTCAGGAAGTATTTGAGTCTGTCCTTAAGAGCTTAGGTATCTCTATGTTGTCACACATTTTCTTCTTTCTCCTCCATGGTGGTACATGATCCCCAAACCCTAAACATCTTATTTATATTTCTCAAACTAGAAATTACTCCTTTTCTCCAAATTCATCAGTATATATGAAATTATTATTTCATAACTTTTGTAACCTCTAGAGTTTGCCCCATCTCAACTGGAAACCTATAATATTGCATTTTGTGTAAGGATTCCAGGAATCTTCATAACAGCAAGCTAAAGTCCTGTGTTCCAGGTGACCATCTTGCACTATGGTGGGCTCTACTTGTCTTCCATGAAGCTCTACCATTACTCCTGCCAGAGATAGACTGATGGACAGACTAAATGTACAGAATACCAGCTTTCATATGTTCACTCTGGATGCATAGCAATCCCCTCAATTAATTGGTCTCAATCCGAGTTAGGTCTTTAGCAACCTTCTTTCTTCTGAGGATCCTAAATGGTGGTCAGCCTTCTAATGACCTTGACAGTCTAGGGACTATTGCCAATATACTATTGCTTCATGGAGTCAGAAAGCTTGGGGAGTTGTTTAATGGATTTCTTAATCAAGTAAGTTAATCCCAAGACAGTTCAAGGCAAATAGCTTTTTGTTTTATTTTTTAGTCATATTTTTTCTCATTTGAACAATAGATCCAAGAATTCTTATCCACCCATTTGCATAGGCAATCTCCTATGGAAAAGCAAGTGACCAATATTTTCTTCATAATAGCTCTCTAGATACATCCAGACACAACAAACTAAGTCATTCCTTAATCTTACCTTCCTTAGGTGATTTAGTGTCACACTCTTTTTATAAAATGCAAGAAAAATTGTAGAGAGGTTGCTAATTCTCCACTTCTTTTATCAGTAAGGACCAAAAGAGATAACTCCTTTGCATTGTGCTTTAATAATTATTTTTCAAGATACCATTAATCTTTAATAAGTACCTAACTTTCTACCTCTTTCTTTTTCCATATTTCAGTGACTGCCTCCTATCTCCTGCTTATTCTTCACTGCTATTTCTCCATGCTGTTTCAGAATAATCAATAGCATTCAAAGAGGAAGAAAGAATGAACATAAAAAAATAAAGAAAAATAAAAGAAAGCGAAGGCATCCTAGAGAAAGAAAGGCAAGAAACAAGTCTAATTCTAGATAAGAAAGGATTTAATAAATATCAATGTCTATAAATTTCCCTCCAAAAAGTAGGAAATGTTGCTACAGTGTGCTTTACAAAGAACTGAGGATAAAGTGTGCAAAGCAAGAAGCTGGATAAGGTATGTGACAGAAACAAAACATGCCAAATCTTATGGGATGCAGCAAAAACAGTGCTTCGAGGGAAATTTATAGATGAAAATGCCTATATTGGAGAAGAAATTTAGGAAATCAATGCCCATGCCTTCTACCTTAAGAAACTAGAAAGAGAAAGCAAACTAAACCCAAAGCAAACAGAAAGAAGGTCTTAATAAAGAGCAGACATCAGTGAAATGAAAAGTTGGTTTTTCTAAAGATCAACAAAATTGACAAACCTTTAGCTACGTAGACCACAGGGAAAAATAAGAGAAGACCCAAATTACTAAAATAATAAAGGGACATATAAATATAAAGGGACATAAATAATAAAGGGAAAATAAAGGGACATCATGGCCAGCCTTACAGAAATTAAAAGGATGAGAGAAGGCGAGCGAGCATCTCATACCTCTGCCCTCTGCTGGGCGTTGTTTTGTTGCTTGGCTCCCCCAGATAGGACACAGCTATTGATTCTAACAAGCGCATACAAGGTATGCAAAATATCATAGGAAAGGGCACCGCATTATGCCTGGGCTGAGTCCCATGGATGATTCCTGTAAATGATCACCTCCTCGGAAATTATTCCCCTCGGCAATCTCACCAGGCTCTAAAGAGAAGGAGTGATGGGTCCTGTCGTTCTCTTAAGGATGCTTCCTGCCCCGTCTGGCTTCCCTTACTTCACACGTTTAGGAGCATCACCAAAGAACCTACTAAGAGCTTTCACAAACATTTTAAGTTCTCCTTCCCTATTTTCGGTCCTACATCTACTTTTTTGGAAAAAACAATGTAATGATTTTTTAGTAAATTTACAGAGTGGTGCAACCACGAGTATAATCCCATCTTAAGCGTTTCCATCATCCCTAAAAGTTTCATGCCCATTCCTGCATTTCCTTTTATTTGTATGAGGCTTGTGTATTACCTTTCCCTTCACCATCCCTTTCTCTGCCAGCTCCCTCACCTCCACATTAAAAGCAAAAGAAGGGAGCGAACATAACATAGGCTGCTTACCTGACACTCTGCTAGGTGTTTTATATTTGTTATCTATTTTTTTTACAAGTTTAATCTCCTCTCATGTTAGAGCACAAAAAGAACAAAACAACAACCTCAAATAACTATATAATATTTGACATATCTTATGACTGCTTTGCTTTCTAATTCACTATCTTTTGTCTCCCTTCCCTGCCCCATTTCTTGCCAACTGTACTTGCCCCTCTCATCCATGCATCTTCTTTGAATGACCTTACCCTTTTCCTTGCTCTTGCTGAGGTTACCAGTGATGTTTCAACTAACCAACCCAACAGACACTTTACAATCTATTTCTTTAGTTCCTGGTTTCATCGAGGATTTTCTAAATGTCAGGCACTGTGCCAGGTGCTCAGAATAGAAAGAGGAAGAAGGGATGGTTTTGCCTCTAAAGAACTTACAATGTGGTGGGTTGACAGAACTGGTGGCACCATCTCTCCTGTCCAACCTATTGTCACCCAGTGGGAGTGTGTGCCCAACATGGCCACAGTGTCTCATTCTCAATGTAAGTTGGAAGTATGGATTTTTATGTGAAATATTCCAGATTTAAATGTTGGCAATGAATGTAAAATTGCCTTTAGTATTGTGTGGGTGAATCCAAACACACCTGAAGACCAGTTCTAATCCCCACCCTTGAAGCCACCTATTGGTGACATCTCCTCTCTGTCTTGCTCATCATCTTTGCAGGAGACACACAGTAAGTGTCCAGGAATTGTGTTGCCAGTGTGTTTCTGGGAATAGGATGGAAAAGGTGGCCCTTTCCTCTGCCATGGTCACTTAACTTGGGACAAGAATTTCATTTTAATTCAACAGATCAGATTGAATATTTGCCAAACTTGTGCTGACAATATGGAGTTGTCACAGAAAAATAGGGATTTGGGGAAAATGTTTTATTTTTATATCAGTACACTTTAGTGTCATCCTCCTATTAATTTAGTGAATTGATGTGGAATTATGTTCTGCCCCTCTCCTGTCCCCCCAAAGAAACGTAGTCTTGCTCACTTCTTACAAAACACCTTCTTTTTAAAGAAGAAGTTAGGTAAAATATTTTCAACAGCCAGTACAATACATAGCAGACCATTATATGACATATCCAGTGTATTTGGTCCTTGGGAATCCCTGAACTCCATCATTCATGTACATAAAATTCAACAAATGATGTGATGAACTCTAAAGATCATTAAGATAGATGACATGCATGTTTTTCATGTTGTTGTATTGGTTTAGCCATGGACAGACATCACCAGGGGCTGATTAGTTGGAAGAAATGAGGAACTCACATGCTTTAGCAAATTCAAGCAAAAGAAATCAGCACCACCCCAAGCCTGAAGAAGGGTGACTTAAGAAACTCATATCCAAATATTTCCCCTATACTGTAATGTATTGATTTCACTAGTTTCGGAAAACTTTAGTCTAAACAAAAGGTATTCATTATCTAACACGGTGAAGCTAACGGTGAAGTGTATGTATGATTCAATTGTTCACTGTGTCCAAAGGGAGATATGTGATCATTTTAACTTGCAAATATCCTTTTCCACTTCAATGAAAGGGGAAAAAACAGTAGTATCTATGAAAATTGAAGAGCAAAGTATCAGTGCACAAAAAATAAATAGAATATCTTTTGTCTCCATATTTTAGTTCTAAGAGATTGCATTGGATAAATATGCTGAGACAAATATGCATTTTACCATACCCGCAAAAAAAAACTGGTTACAGTAAATGTAGAATATAAAAATAAGTCAAGAATTGGCCTTTAACAATTGTATGTAGCTTGGAGTGTAGTTAAGTCTCAGTCTCATTCAGAGTGCAGATCCCCCCCTCACACATGTATTACCTGCGTGGAACTCAAGTCTATAAATACTTGAATATAATACAGTGTGTTCCATTTAAGACAGTTCATATAGAAGGTTCACGCACAGACTCAGCCTTCCCTTTGCATCTCCCATGGCATCAAAACCTGTCCCCTAAATTGTTGGATGTGCCATTTCAGTGATCAAGGGAGGACCTCTGGAACACAACTTCCGATTGAAGCAGTTCCATTTTCACTGGGGGGCCATCGATGCCTGGGGCTCCGAGCATACCGTGGACAGCAAATGTTACCCAGCTGAGGTAGGTTGAGAAGCGTGAGAACTGGGACAACTGTGGAGAATTGGGGATAGTGCTGAGTTACTAGTTCAAAGGAATTCTCAGGAAGGACCTTGGCTCCACCAAGGACCAGAGATACTGAGATTTATGCCTATAAATCTCAATATCTCTCTCAGGGGCTATCATTCCCAGTTATTACACATGAAATGATAACTGCCCTCATCTCAAATAATATAGCAGAAATGAACCTTATGTTTCCAAAATGGAATTTGTTTAGAATTCTAAGATAAATTCCAATCACAGGCTAAAGTAAAAACCCAAGCAATAGTGTAGGGCCACCAGGTCCAATTAATTCAAGTGACCAATGATGGGAACCTACCAGTAAATGAAGGCTATGACAATAGAAATAGTGAAAAAGAGCAAGATTTAGCAAGTGTTTATCAAATAGGAGCAACAGGACTTGAAGCATGGTCCTCTTCAGGAGAGAAGAAAGGAGAGGAAGAAAATTATGACCTTGAGGGTCTTACTTGGGAGGCTGGCTAATAAAGCATTCACAAATGATAGATGAGAAATAATTTGTAGTGAAATATAGGGAGCACATAGGCACAGAGAATTTCTTCTAACAAGTTTTTCCCTAACTTAGTTTTAAATGTTACCTTAAAAGCAAACATGTTTTAACTGGTTCTCCCTCAAAGAAATGGGTCTTCAACTCCTGTCTAATTTGAACGGGGAAAATCAATTTCTCTCTTGATAAATGTCTCTCCTTTATATGCAAATAGTTTGGGACATGAGTATTTTGTGCAAATAAAAATGGGAATGGACAAATGTTGCTCCCTCACTGAAATGTCACTCCCTCTGCTATATATAATTTATTTTCTCCCCAAATAAATGTCTCTATTCCGAAGTAATATTAATTTTCACTGTTGCATGCATTTCTTCTTGTTCTTTATTTCTACCTCATTTTATACCACGCTGTTGTATGCTTTTCCCAGTGGCTTTATCTTGGGTGAGGAAACATGTTAAAACATTGTATATTGCATACATAGGGCTGTCTGTTTTGGAGCCATCCTATGCGGTCATGTGTCAACCCATCTTTTAATGATGTTTCAGCTGCACCTGGTGCATTGGAATGCAGTCAAATTTGAGAGCTTTGAGGATGCAGCACTGGAAGAAAATGGGCTGGCTGTGATAGGAGTATTTTTAAAGGTAAAAAAAGTTACTAACTTTAAATGATGTGTAGTATTCTAGGATGAAAGGACACAGCATTGCATTGCTAAGTTCTAAGAATATTGGGAGAAAAATAAATGCAGGTTAAAATACAAGATTATTATGAAAATACTTTAATGTTATAAAAATGCACAGTCCAATGGCATAGTCACAAGCCGCATGTGACAATTGAGCACTTGAAATATGGTTACTTCAGCTGTGGAACAATTTTTAATTTTTAATGAATTTAAATGTCAGTTTAAGAACTGATAGCTAAATGGAGGGGCACTGTTCCCTGCAGGCATGCTGAACCTGTCAGCAAGCAGCCTGCTCATTTGTTCTCTGTCTAGTTTAATTTAGTGACGTTTATAACATTCTACATTACCAGTTTAAGTGTAGATTAAGTAGTATGGTTGGTTTGTTTTTATGTAATAACCAGGTGGTTAATTTTAATTATAACATTCGTTTATAGCTTTAAAAGTGAGGTGTCAATTGTTTTTAATATTTTCTCATTGCTTCTTCTTTAGTTAGGGAAACATCATAAAGAGCTACAGAAATTGGTGGATACATTGCCATCAATTAAGCATAAGGTAATATTTTTTTTTCCAGCATCACTTAAAGTGTATTTTATGTTTCAATTTCGGAGTGGAAATGCTAACAAGGCCCTTTGAATTTGGAAATGTAATTAATGTCAGTGTAATTGAGGTTCTCTTTGAAAGTTCCCTAGATGACAACTTGCCATTTATGATGCTTGTGTGTTGAGAATGCCCCTGTACCGGGGACACCTTTCAGGGGGCAGAAGGGTTTCCGCTGGTGGGCACTGGCCACTCTGGTTTTGCTGCCATGCCACTGAGCACTCTGGGACTCAGGAACATGATGGGGTCCCCTCCTCTGCTCCTGACACCTGCTTCTTCTCAGTCCTTGCGGAGACCCTCAGAACAGCCTCCTTAACTCTACCCTCCCTCAGGCACAAAGCAGAGAAAAGTTGGACTGTAACTTGGTTTGTCCACCTTTAAAGAACAGTCACCTGTATCCTTCCAGATGGGTGCCTCTGTCCATCCCCAAGACCCACTGTTCAATATTCTGAATACCAAAGGGGCCGTGCCCTGGAAGTCCATATACTCTCTAATTCTTTCCTTTTCCCTTCCCCTCCATCTCCTCCTTTTTCCTTCCCTCTCTCCCCCTCCCTCTGGAGTCCAGGGTCCTGGCTCCTCCTAACTTGCATTGCATTTTACAAAGGGAGAGGACTCTACTAGACTCTTGAAAAGTGAGCCACGTTATTTATGCACCAGCCACCACGGAATGCCTCCCGACCACCCACTGGAAACCCACTAGAATGGAGGGAGGACATGGGCTCTGTGTTCCCACTGAGGAGTGTCACAAATGTACAGTTCATCGCAGGAACAAGGCCTGGCCCTGATTTGGCTCTAAGGTGCCCAGAGGGCCCGAGGAGCCCCTCTGGACCACTGCTGGTCCCCAGACACTGCTAGCATCATTACCTCATCATCTGCTTCCTGACATGATAGCTCCATGACCCCTTCTCTTGGCCAGGACGCCTTGGTAGAATTTGGGTCATTCGACCCTGCCTGCCTGATGCCCACCTGCCCGGATTACTGGACCTACTCGGGATCCCTGACAACCCCACCACTCTCTGAGTCTGTCACCTGGATCATTAAGAAGCAGCCTGTAGAGGTTGATCATGATCAGGTGCGTTCTTTCCATGTTTCTGTGTAAGGAAATTCTAGTCTTCCCCTTTAGAACCACGCTGGGCTCCGACTTTGGGATCAGTTTTTAGCATATTGTAACACTTATACATTTGTACTAAAACGTGCTAACTTCTTATCTAATTTGGGTATGAAGCAGGAAATGCTTTGGTTAACCAGAGAGAAGTTAAAACATGAAACAAGCTTTTTACTTCCATATTTCACAAAAAACAGAATCGGAAAAAAGAGCAGAAGCAGAATCACAGAAATGGAGATCACATGGAGAGTTATCAGCTAGCAGGGGGAGGAGGAGAATGAGGGAAAATGTACAGGGAATAAGAAGCATAATTAGTAGGTATAAAACAGACAGGGGGAGGTTAAGAATAGTATGGGCAATGGAGAAGCCAAAGAACTTACATGCATAACCCGTGGACATGAACTAAGAGGGGGAATTGCTAGAGGGAATGGGGGGTACTGTGTGTAGGGTGGCAAAAAGGGGAAAGTTGGGACAAATGTAATCAATAAAATATATTTTTTAAAAAACTTCAGTTAAAATTTGAAATAAGCAAAACATTGTTTGGTGCTGTTACACCAGGCCTTTCCTTTTTCATTGTCTGGGCTGATGTTTTACCCATTTCAGGATGAAGCTCCTGGGATCAAAGATGAAGTAACTCATTCTTGGCAAATGGCTAATATGTGGGGGACAGGGCCTTTGACCCCAGTTCTTGGGGCCCAAGTGCCCAGCTGGTTTCACCACCTGCTGGTGCTCTCTTCCCCACACAAGGACATCTTCCTCCTTGTCCACTGGTGAAGGCATTCCTGCCCAGAAATAAGTTCCTCTGTGTCCAATTTTACAGGAATGTCTGAGTTGTAAAAATGAAAGCAATTTTTTCATGCAGTGAAGCTGCTTTTCCATTGAAATTATTTATGCTTTCTGTTTCTATTTCTAGCTTGAGCAATTTCGGACCCTCCTCTTCACTTCCAAGGGGGAGAAAGAGAAGAGAATGGTGGACAACTTCCGTCCCCTTCAGCCTCTCATGAATCGCACTGTCCGCTCATCCTTCCGTCACGATTACGTGCTCAATATACAAGTGACACCTAAGCCGACGACCAGCCAAGCGAGCCCCTAAGTGCCCATTTCTAGGTGGTGTTTTGCACTAATACACACTAGCTTTTAAAAAATTAACGAAGACTATTCTAAACACCTGCATTTACTACTAATTATGAATGTGCATCTCTTGGTTTGGCAGTGCTCCTTGAGTCTTTTATTGATAATGATGTTTAGCACTGACATAGCAGCAAGAGACACAAGTTTCTCTTAGAGCAACCTGTCTGACATTGTTGAGCTGGTAAGTCACAGACACTGACCATCCAAAATGCAGGCCTTTCAGAAATAGCCGCAGGGCCCATTCTGGTACTTCCTGGCTGAACATTGGCCATGGCTTTAGGTACGTTTTATTTCAAAGCATGGATGAGTTTTCTTTTATAAGGCCTTCTCAATGAGCAAATTTGCGCTGATCTTTAGTTATCTTACTAGTACATGATATGCTTCCTTACTTATTATCAATTTATGATATAGAACAAATATTTTGCAATCCTAGGAAAACAAGGACTTACTGATAGCTAAGGATCAGGTATCTTACTTAAAGGCTTGATCATATAGAAAGCATATGCAGTGTAGAACATTTTAAAGATAATGCTTAAAGTGCCTAGAATTTAGAATTCTTTCATGATATGTCTACAGAAGTATTTTTCAAATGACTAAAATATAATAATCTATAGTTTATACTATTATTTTTGCATTATTTGTACATTGTTTCATAGACTATGATAATATTTTTCACAATGACAGAACTATTTTGGCTTCCCTTGAAAAGTGTCTAAACTTTATTTTATTCCGTTAGTTGAGTTCTATGCAAGGCAGGTGATCAAAATAAATCTCCCAATTTATACAGTGGCTTAGAAGACTTTTGCTACAGTAGTAGGGGAAAATCTTGTCAAGCAGGCTAAAATCTAGATAATTCTACATATTCTAGAGAATCCGTGCCTCTATTGCCCTTGTTTGTAAATATCTTGGAGTGTTGCTAATTGCCAATAAGGCTGTGTTCAAGCACAATATTGCATTAACCAATAGTATTTCTTTCATTAATATGCCAGTCATCTCATCTACAAGATAGGGTTGGATAAATACGTCATATACTTAACACTACTGAACCATACACTGAACAAGGTTAAGATGGTAAGTTTTTTGTTATGTGTATTTTACCACAATCAGAAATAAATAATAATTCAGTAGGAATAAAACAGTTGGAGTTGTATGCATAAGTTTAAGGGGGTATCTCTGCTCTAAAGGAGTTTAGAAGGGGGATAGAGGCATTTGCTTCTAGGGTACATGCCTTTCTGGGAAAGGGAAAGCAAGTATTCACTGGGAAATGAATACAATTTTTTACAAAATGTTTTATTTATTTATCTTTAGAAAGAGGGGAGAAGAGAGGGAGAAAACAGGGAGAGAAACATTGACAGGAGAGAGATGCTTTCTGACTGGAGCCGAACCCTCAATCCTTCGTGCTGTGGGACTATGCCCAACCACATCAGCCAGGGCTGAATACAATCCTTGAAAAGATGAATGTGGGACCCTTGTTGATGTGGCTCGGTGGATTGAGCGCCAGCCTGTGAACCAAGGGGCCACAGGATCGATTCCCAGTCAGGGCACATGCCTGGGTTGAGGGCCACGTCCCCAGTAGGGGGCATGCAAGAGGCAACCACACATTGATGTTTCTTTCCCTGTTTCTCTAAAAATAAATAAATGATATCTTTTATAAAAAGATGAATGTGGGGAAAAAGTTTGTGTTAACTAAACGACCTGTTTCAAACCATAGCTATCTTAAAAGGGTAGACATACAAGATATGCATTATTTTTCTCACACAGGTTTCTCTCCTGGACCTCTTGCAAACTCTTAATACAAAATTCTATTGCAGTGAGTTTCCAAATTGCAATGAGAAGCAATTTACAGAACACTTAACTTACCTTTATATGTTAGAGATACAAAGAGTGTACAGCTGACCCTTGAGCAACATGGTTTGAAATGTATGGGTCCACTTATACATGAATTTTTTTCAATAAATACTTATAGTACTGTAAATGTGTTTTCTCTTCCTTTTTTCACATTTTTTAAATTGTTATTTAAGTACAGTTGTCTCCAGTTTCTCCCCACCATTCCTCTCCACCCCAGCCATCCCCACTTCCCACCTTTGATCCTACCCCCTTTGGTTTAGTCCATGTGTCCTTTATAGATGTTCCTGAAATCCCTTCCCCCTATTCCCCCCATTATTCCCTCCCACCTCCCCTGTGGTCATAGTCATTTTGTTCTTAATTTCAATGTCTCTGGTTATATTTTGCTTGCTTGTTTGTTTTGTTGACTAGGTTCCACTTACAGGTGAGATCATATGGTATTTGTCTTTCACTGCCTGGCTTATTTCACTTAGCATAATGTTCTCTGGATCCATCCATGCCGTGGCAAAGGGTAAGAGCTCCTTCTTTGTTTCTGCTGTGCAGCATTCCATCAAGAAAATGTACCAGAGTTTTTTGATCCACTCATTTACCAATGGGCACTTAGGCTGTTTCCAGCACGTGGCTATTGTAAATTGTGCTGCTATGAACATTATGGTGTATAGGTTCTTTTAGACGGGTGTTTCAGGGTTGTTAGGGTATAATCCCAGCAGTGGAATTGCTGGGTCAAAAGGCAGTTCCATTTTTAGTTTTCTGAGGCATTTCCATGCTGTTTTCCACAGTGGCTACACCAGTCTGCATTCCCATCAACAGTGTGTAAGGGTTTCCCTTTCTCCACATCCTCTCCAACACTTGTTGTTTGTTGCTTTGTTTATGATGGCTATTCTCACGGGTGTGAAGTGGAATCTCACTGGGGTTTTAATTTGCATCTTTCTGATGGTTAGTGATGGGGAGCACCTTTTCATGTGTCTCTGGATCCTCTGTATGCCCTCCTTGGGAAAGTGTCTATTCAGGTCCTTTGCCCATTTTTTAATTAGGTTGTTTGTCTTCCTGGAGTGTAGTTGTATAAGTTCTTTATATATTTTGGTGATCAAACCGTTGTCTGAGGTATCATTGGCAAATGTTTTTCTATACAGTGGGTTCTCTTTTCATTTTAGTACTGTTTTCTTTACCCATGCAGAGCTTTTTATTTTAATGAGATCCCATTTGTTTATTCTTTCCTTTATGTCCCTTGCTCTAGGGGACATATCAGTGAAAATATTGCTGTGTGGAATATGTGAGATTTTCCTGCCTGTGTTCTCCTCTAAGGACTTTTATGGTGTCACAACTTATATTTAAGTCTTTTATCCACCTTATGATTTTCTTAACATTTTATTTTCTCTAGCTTACATTATAGTAAGAATACATATATAATATACAAAATATGCATTAATCAAGTATTTATGTTATCAGGGCTTCCAGCCAACAGTAGGCGATTAGTAGTTAAGTTTTAGGGAAGTCAAAAGTTACACACAGATGTTTGGCTGCGCAGGGTGTCGATGCCCCAACCCCTGCATTGTTGAAAGGCTAACTGTTCAGGGTGGGGCAAAAGTAGGTTTACAATTGTTCATATGGAAAATAATACAATAATAAATAAATAATAATACAAGAATAAACTCTGTGTTTCATGTACTCACAACTGTAAAACGACTTTTGTCCCGCCTGTATTTATAGGGTGTTCCTCAGTTTGCCACTTCTGATTTACTTACACCTCATGTGCTGGTGTAATTATGAACAGCACCCTCTTTCACTCTCAACCATGTCCTGATTCGCATGATAAATTCTTGGTCACCTTCCCTGCAGAGATTATGGAAACTTCCTTGGAGGTGTGGTTTCATGCATACCTTAGTCATCTGCCCTCCAAAGGGATAATACAGATTCCCTGGCTACTGCTACACTCTAGTAGGAAACTTTTTATGTTTTTTTTTTTATTTTATTTTAATCATTGTTCAAGTATGGTTTTTCCCCCCTACTCCCATTCCAGCTCACCCACCCAACCCTCCCCCCTCCCCCCCATTACCCCCCACCCCTAGTTTTTGTCCATGTGTCCTCCAAATTTGTTCCTGTAAACCCTACCCATTCCCCCCTGAAATTCCCTCTTCTCTCCCCTCTGGTCACTGTCAGACTATCCCCTATTTCAGTGTCTTTGGTTATATTTTGCTAGTTTTTTTTGTTTTGTTGTTTAGATTCCTGTTAAAGGTGGTATCATGTGGTATTTGTCTTTCACTACCTGGCTTGTTTCGCTTAGCATAATGCTTTCCAGCTCCATCCATGCTGTTGCAAAGGGTAGGAGTTCCTTCTTTCTTTCTGCTGCATAGAATTCCATTGTGTAAATGTACCATAGTTTTTTGATCCATTCATTTACTGATGGGCATCTAGGTTGCTTCCAGCACCTAGCTATTGTAAATTGTGCTGCTATGAACATTGGGGTGCAAATGTTCTTTTGTATTGGTGTTTCAGTGTTCTTAGGATATAGTCCCAGCAGTGGAATTGCCGGGTCAAAAGGCAGATCCATTTTTAGTTTTCTGAGGAAGTTCCATACTGCTTTCCGTTGTGGTTGTACCAGTCTGCAGTCCCACCAACAGTGCACTAGGGACCCCCTTTCTCCACAGCCTCTCCAACGGAAACTTTTTATGTGTTTTATGCCTCCAAAAGTGTTTTACTTGTACCTTCCTAGACCTGGAGGGGGAAAATGGGCTTGAGATCTGTCGAACAGCTTGAGAAAGAATTTTGTATTTAAATTGCTGCTCATCTTTATTGAATAATGCTAGATTAATAAAAAACAATTTCTTTATCATATTAATATTTATTGAATGACTTTTTCTTACTATTTGTTTTGAGTATGGAAGATATTTGCAAAATTAGTGAGACATCCTTTAACATACAGATCAGAAAGTGACTACAAAACTCATAAGGAATTCACTAGAGAAACAGGAAAGGAAAGAGCCACCTGCTCCTCCTCAGCTCACCTCGTCCTGTGAAACCAAGGCATGGTCTGCTGACATCACCAGTAGGGCAAGCTGCCAGCCCGTTTCTCCTTTCCCGGGGCTACCTGGTTTACAGTAATGTTGGCTGTTGTAAAACCAGGCATCCACCTGAAAAAAAAGTTTAGGAAGCTGTCTTTCTGGGAGACACATTCTTTGGCATGATATTAGGGAAAATACAGTATTATAATCACTTTAGGTGTTTTTCTGTGTCACTAGAAGAATCAACATTATTTTCTTGATACCTATTCTACTTAATGTTTTACTCTTTTTAATTCAACTTTGTTGGTTAAGGTTTTTTGTGTAAGATTTTATTGATCAAAATGGATATAGTTCATTTATGTGAATATGCTCTCATTTTATCATATAATTAGTACATATAAACAACACCAGCTATGTTACGGATAAATAGTAATGCACTCTTGTATTTATGGACTTAGTGTTTGTGCACCACCTCCCCTAAGGTGATAATGGTATTAGGATTTAGAGCCTGTGGGGGGTGATTAGATCCTGAAGGTGGAGACCTTATGACGGGGTTAGTGGCCTTTTAAAGGAGACCCCAAAGAGCTTTCTCACTCCTTGCACCAAGTGAGGACTGAGCAAGAAGATAGCTGTCTATGAGTCAGTAAGGAGGCACTTAGCAGACACTGTATCTGTTGGCAACTTGACCTTAGACTTCTCAGTTAGAACTGTGAGAAATAAATTGTGGTTATTTATAAACCACCAGTCTTTGGTATATTGTTATGGCAGCCAGAACTGACTAAGATGTTGTCAGTCTATGCGCACCTCTATTCCTGTTTTTTAAATTCAACTAGTCTTCAGAAATGTAGTAATTTGGTTTGGGTTCCTGGTGGGCATATCAGCTCTGCCACCATTCATTCTCAAACTACCAGCAGTTGTGTTGCTTTGAACTTACCACTATACAAAAGAATCAAGTAATAAGAACTGTCACTGGATAGTTTTTTCCTCCAAAGAAAAGTTTTCATCAGTTTTTTACAAATCACCATTTTTCATATTAATATGCATTCATAAGTACTTTTATCTTGCTATTTTTAAGTTGCAATGTAATCTGGGAAAATATATAAGGCCCCTGGCATAGCAATGAGAGTTGGAGAGGCTTGAGACTCCATTGTATGTCTTTGAGTAAATATAATACTGAAATTAATCATAGGTAAGGAATGAAATTTTATTTATTTATTTATTTTCAGAGAAAGGGGAAAGGAGGGAGAAAGAGAGAGAGAGAAATATCACTGTGATTGAATCAGTTGCCTCTCACATGCCCCCAACCCAGGCATGTGCCCTGACTGGGAATTGAACCAACTACCTTTCAGTTCTTAGGCTGGCACTCAATCCACTGAGCCACACCAGCCAGGGCAGGAATGAAATTTTCTTTCCTGAGGATTTCTGCATTGACTATTGAGTGAATCCTATGACCATTGTCCTACTACAGCAAGAAATCTAATTGAAAGAGTCCAAGCCTGGCATTTGGAAAGTAGACATTTTTTTCTTGCTATCCTTTTATGCTTACAGTAAACAAAAATACATTTGTGGATTATTCTTTGGTCACTTTATAATTACTAAGACTTTATTTAGTAATAGCATCATCTACTACATAATTTATATGAGTAAAATATTTTCTTTTTTAGATAATCAGCTATTTTCTACTGACAATCTAAGTTAAAAATTCAGGCATTTTCCCATAGAAGGGGCATAAACTGAAATATACACATGAGAGTAAGTAGATGTATTTCAAACACCAAGGAAAAATAGGAAATATATGTTATAAGATCACCTTGTTCTATTTACTGGACTATCGTAGCAGAATGTATCTTTGCATTAAATTTTTACATTACTTTTATCTCATGATCTATCAATTCAAATGATGGTAACTGTAGTTTGGAAATGGGATTGGCTTTTTAAATTAGGAATACCTTCCTAGAAGACATTCTTTCTTATTGTGATTACCTGAAAGTTTGGGGCAATTTATAAGTGTTACAGATGTTTTCAGAATGGCAGTGATTCTCAGCCTAAGTCCTGGTCACAGGAAATAGCAAAATTGGTGATTTGCACAGCCTACATTCTGTGCCACTCAGGGCATTCTCTAGTATGGGAATATAACTTTGAAGTCTCTACCTTCAGAGAGTTTAAGATATAGTGCAAGAAGCAGACTTTTGAAAGCAACAAAGTGCAATATAATGTGATAATTGTTATGAAAGGTAAAATACCTATGCTGGGAGCTCAGGTAGGGTGAATACCCAACTCACTCTTGAGGGGGTCAGGAAGTTTTCACGATGATGATATAACAACGAATGTGTCAGGGACAGTAGCTATTGCCAGGCACTTTGCCAACATGCAGCATACCTTTGGAGGTATTATTACTATCTTGATTTTTACAGATGAGAAAACTGGGGACTAGACATTAAGGAATTTATTCAATCAGAGAGCCAAGGCTTGAGTTTCCTAGTCCATCCAAGTCCAAAGCCTAAGTCTCTAGTCACTGATGCACTGAGCTAGCTGAACAAGATCAATTTGCAGGTGTGTTACTCCAAGTGGCTCTGTAAGAGGGTGTAAGGCCAGGCTTTAGGCAAAGTTTGAGCTCCTGTTGAATGATTCCAAGGAGGCACTAGGGGAAGCAGTGGCAGTTTAGTAATTGGGTAGCTCAGTAATTTTGATTTGGAGCAGAGAGTAACAAAGCCAGGGCAAGGAGTTGACTTCATCCTAGAGCCGGTAGGTGTGAATGAAAGGGGGTGAGTCTGGGGCTGTGTCTGAGACGCTGATAGGTGGAGTCGTGGCAGGGGGAAGAGCCGGGGGGGGGGGGAGCAAGACTCGGGAGCAAGGCAAGCTGCTATAGGTGGAGTGAGGTGTCATTAATGGGTGAGGCGATAAGAGGGAGGAGTGTGACTTTAACCTCCAGGCTACCAGATGTTCCACTGTAGTGTAGGGAGAGGTAGGGTTAAGGTACTGGGGAAGCGCTAGGAGGGAAGAAATACTTCCAGGGAGGGGTAGATATTTTTGAGAAGGAGACATTTATCTGTACAGGATTTCAGAAGACGAGTCACTCACGGAAATCTCTGGCTTTGCGTCTCGGGTCTGCCTAGGGAGAAGTACTTACTCTCCCTCGCCCCTTCGAGAGCCCGCGCGGACCTGCGCCTGCGCGCGGCCGCACGCTCGCTGGCTGGCTCTCTGTCTCCCGCCTCCTGCGTCTCCCTGTCACTCTCTCTGTCAATGTCTCTCTCTTAGCCCCGCCCTTTCCGGCAGCCCTTGTGGGCGTGGTGGCGCTGGCAAGATGGCGGCGCCCGAAGCGTTGATACTTCCGGAGAAACCGAGGTAAATGGAGGTGAGGGAGATGGGCAGGCCAGAAGAGGGGACTGAGCAGGTTGATCCTGGGTATGGAGGCTGTGAAGGCAGGAAGGAAGAGGGAGCTAGGCCAACCAGGCGAGCCACCGCGGCAGCTGCATCCCCTCCCGGGGCAAGGCGCGAACTGTCCTGAACGTCAATGGGCTCGGGTAGTCGAGGAGGGGAACAGGTGTCCGGATGGAGAAGACCTGCCGTTGGGGCTTGGCAGGGCGAGGGATGGCAAATGCGTGTCTTGTAATCAAAACACGAAAGCGACATCTCCTTCCCTTGCACCCGAGCGCAGCGCTGCAGGTGCAGTCACTTACGCTGGAGTGTGCTTGTCTCCTTTTTCCAGCCACAAAAAATACAGGGCCGCCCTGAAGAAGGAGAAACGAAAGAAACGACGTCAGGAACTTGCCCGATTGAGAGACTCAGGTAAGCGACTCCTTATCCTGTTTTCTGCGTATGGAGTTGCTCTCCGCACTACCATCCTAGCTTGGCCCAGTGTCAGAAGTACGCCAAGTGTTGTATCTGATAAAGAATGGCAGTGGCTACTGTCTCCGAAGTAAAGTGATGCTAGACACATGTCGGGAACAATGTTACAATACTAAAGAGGGGGAAAAAAGGCATCGTGAATCATCCCCCACTGGTTATACGTAACTATTTATAAAGTATCTAATGTTACAGGTGCAGGCCTCATGAATTACAGCAGCTAGTACAGCCCTTGCACATAGTAAGTATTCGGTGGACACTTTTCTTTGCAAAACCAGCAGGAGTTGAGGATTTTAGATATTTTGCAAGTTTCTCCGAACTTGAGTAATATGAAACCCTTTGTAGACTCAAGTTACTATTGAAATATATAAGCATAAAACTAGTTATGAAACTTTTAACTGTGAAACAATGTATTTACAAATTACAAAAGTAAGTGAAATTACATACCCAGTAAAAGTCAAACCTGCAATAACTCAGTGTTACAAATGAGAGGAGACAGATGCTCACAACATGAATATGGTACCGTTGGAGTTTGAAATGCTGCTACTACTACCATTGCCCTGAGGTTATTTATGACTTTTTAAATTTTCTGTTCAAATATTTTGGAACAGTCATCTATACTGGCCGTGGGATCACTTGTCCTTCACATGGCACAATCTAATATTTATATATGAAGCCTGCGTGTTGAATAGAATGAAATTCGTAGTACTAGCTTAGCTATAAAATTATATTGTAGTTATAAATGCGGGCAGAAGCACTGAAATCACCCTGGAGTGCTGGGATATAGTGATTGCCATCCCGATTATAAAAAAAAAAACCCCTTATTCAGTTTTCCTGACAATTCTTGAAGACCACAGACCATGGCCTCAAGTAACCGGGATTCTCAGGCCTTGAGAAACATAGCCATAAAGGTTTTATTTACCAATGGAGTTGCTTAGTAGTTATTTTAGTGGCAACTCTTACAGTATTTAGAATGGAAAGAGCAGTGTGTTTAACTGCAGCCTTTGTTAGCATCTCCTTTTTCTTTATTCATTCAAAACTGGTCCAATAGAGGCAGGAAACATCATCAGGGATAAAAAGAAAAACAGGGTAGGTTGGACTTAATGATTCTCTTAGTGATCCCCTCACCCCCTTAAAGTTCTCAGCTACCTTTGTTCATTAACCTGTTTTCTTCTAATGCTTTTTTTAAAAGCTCATACTTTTTTCCTTCCTTTTTAAATCCTGTAACTGTTGTTTGTATTGCATTGATTTTTTTTTCCCCTTTGACTTTACAAAGTGTGTTCGGAATGAACCTTTGTGGAGAGGCAGATGTATCATGTCCTTTGGTCATGAAGTTTAGTCAGTTGAAGGATGCAAGGCACAGGTTTGTTCAGAATTACATGGCTAATTGCAGATCTAAGATTTAAGTACTTGTCTCTGGACTACTGCTCCTACTTTTGTCCACTCCATCTTCCCAATTCTTTGCTAAATTGTTATTCATGAATACTGTAGCCTACCAAACACTGCTGTTCATTGCAGCATATATTGGGCGAGTAAACATTACCCCGAAGGGTGTAATATACAGATATTCTAAAGAGTTGCTATAAGAATAAATTGACAAATAATTGGTAGAAACTTCTGGAATGTGAGCCTCTCAATTACAGGTAGCCTCTTTAGCACCCAGTTCTACTTAAAATAACCTGAAATGAGCTGCCTTGTCAGCAAGTTGTAAAACTGGCGAGATTCCATATCTAGTTACATGTGTCATCAGCTACCAATATTGTCATTTTTGATGCTCACAGTGTTCCCAATTTGGGCAGTTGGAGCCTCATTAGAAAGTACTAAAAACAGGATCGTACCCTAAGTGTACCTACATATTTTCCTGAATTATTGACTAAGGTTTTGTAATACTCCATTTAATAAATCATTTAAACCCCCTCAGGTCTCTCACAGAAGAAGGAGGAAGAAGAGAAGGAAGCTATTATTGAACAACAACAACAAGAAGAGAAACTGTTGGAGACACAGAGGTCAGCACTGACTGAAACCCTTCTCGTGAAGCCAGTTATTTGATTTGAGTATTATGTCGCTACTAATAAGTATGGGTCTTCTATGTAAGACCTTGTTCCAAATAGGTCTTATAAAATACCCTGGATAAACTATTTCAATCTCTAGCTGACAGGATAAAACTAGATGTTGTCTTTTGTTTTTAATGGAAATATTTTTCACTGATTTTACTAATTTATAAGTGTTTATGAAAATAATCAAAATAGCCCTGGCTGGCATGGCTCAGTGGATTGAGTACCAACCTGCAAACTAAAGGGTTGTCGGTTCGATTCCCAGTCAGGGCACATGCCTGGGTTGCAGGCCAGGTCCCCAATAGGGAGCATGTGAGAGGCAACCACACATCGATGTTTGTCTCCCTCTCTTTCTTCCCTTCTCTAAAAATAAATAAATAAAATCTTTTTTAAAAAATCCAAATAATTAAGAGGTGTAAAAAGTGAAAGAGCTTTCATGAATTCAACACACTCAGATAGTCACTGTTAAGAATGTCAGAAAGAAAGTGTAGATGTACTATATTTCTATATTAATACAATAGGATGATATTTATACATATCTTTCTATGAATTGCTTTTTTGCTAAGTATGTAAGCCATTTCTTTCAGTGTTGATGCAGATTTAATTCAAACATTTCAATGGCAACATAGTATCCATTGTATAGATATAGCATAATTTATTCTTTATTCATAATTTATAGTTTACCAATGGACATGTAGATTATTTACTATTAAGTAACACAATGTTACTAATTGATTTACATTCAGGTTTTTTACTATCACATACAAAGTTGCACTGACTATCCATGATTATCTGTCCTTGGTAATTGTCCTATTATTTCCTTAGGAAAGTGCCTGGAAATGCAATGGTTGGGATCAAAGGATAAATACACATACAGTGTAGATGGGCAGGTAGGAAGGGCATCCCAGTTGGCAGTCTGCAGCCCTTCCAGTAGTGAATCAGGGTGCCCATTTTCCTATACCTTCACTCACACTAGGTATTATCAATTTTATAGACTCCTATAGTCACAAGTTTCAAATGTGCATTTCTTTCTTAATTAGCACAGTTGAATATCTCTATATATTTTCTTAACCTATTTGTAGATTGCTTCAGTCTTGCATCATTCTCTTGAGATATTTTTTTAAGTTTGTTGTAGCAATGTTATTACTTGATTAGGGATATTTTTTTAAAGGATAGAACTATACTATGAATTCTTTTTTTTTTTATTTTTATTTATTTTTAGAGAGGGAAGGGAGGGGGAGAGAGAGAGAGAGAGAGAGAGAGAGAGAGAAACATCAATGTGCGGTTGCTGCGGGTTATGGCCTGCAACCCAGGCATGTACCCTGGCTGGGAATCGAACCTGGGACACTTTGGTTCCCAGCCCACGCTCAATCCATTGAGCTACGCCAGCCAGGGCGGGATATTAATTCTTTATCTGTCATATGTGTGGTGTTTATTTTTTTCTCATTTGTCCTCACTCCTAACTTGGCTTACAGCAATAAGTACCATAATTTGATTTTAATGTTGTCAACTTTCATCATGGTATCTGGCCTTGGTACCTGACTTATAAAGGTCTCCCCCATCCCAAGATAACAAAATATTCTGTTTTTTCTCTGAGTATTTTTATTTTTAACTTAAGCACAGTGATGGGAATGTGCTTAATACTACTCACTTGTACACTTAAAAATGGTTACAATGATAAATTTTGTGGTATGTATATTTTGCCACAATAAAATCTAAAAAATTTTTAAAAGGAGAAAAAACTTTATAGACATTCTCTGGCTATTCAGTGTGTTCACTGGAAATGTTGCTTCTTATAATTAATTTATCTATCTAAACACATAAATAGGTGAAATGATCAAAATGCCAAAAAGAAAAAAAATGTAATAGCGATTGGGAACATGGGAGTGGATTCCAGTGCCAGCCCTGCTACTTACTAGCTGTGTTCAAGTTGCTTAATCTGTCTAAGCTTCAATTTTCTTGCTGTAAATATGGAAATAAGTCAACTATAGTACCTACCTCATAGATTCAGGGCAGTTGGATGAGATGGTAAGTACATAGTGCTTAACATACTGTTAGCAGATAGGAGGTGCTGTGATAATCCTGGTTCTTATTATAGATTTTTATAGATTATAGGTACACAGTTGACCCTTGAACAATGTGAGGGTTGGGGGCACCGACTCCCTGCTAGTCAGAAATTCATGTATGACTTTTGATATTTGCAATATGCCACTCTCTGCCATGGCTAAAAGATGTGTTCCTAGAATCTGCAGTTGGAAATGGAATATGTTTTCCCTGTAGAGTGTTTGAAATTGTGGTTAGGTCCTCATGCTTGACATAAAACTTTATCTGACCCCTAGTGTCGTTAAAGAGATACAGAACAATTTCTTATACATCATTTCTGTTTCCAGGTTCAGTGAGAAAATGCAATCTAGGTTCTAAACATGTATTGGCTGTAAACTTTTGAAATGTAACCCATCTTTAAATTAGAAACTTGTGATACTAGAGGTGCAAGACACCATTTTAAGATAACATTACTCTATAATTGGTCATTTTAAAAAATAAACTAGGCACCTACTGATACATTGTTGTAACTCCTTGTTATCTTAAAACCTGTAGCTTTCTTTAGTTGAAAGACAAGATCATGATGTGGTTTTATTTTTCTTTCAGCAGTTTCAGTGCTTGAGGCAAACCATGGAAGTCTCTTAAGTGTATAAATAGTAGTCCAAAGGTTTATGGCAGAAGATGCCAGTTTTTCCTACTGCTGCAGTCTTGTAATGGACACTTTTAAAACATAGGAAGGGTAATCATTTCTGAATGCGAAAAGCTGATGTGGCTTCGAAACTCATTACTCACTTTATTGGCACCTAAACATCACTATGGTCAACCTACGGGGAAAATTGTCATGTCATTGCTGTGTGTAAAAGATGTCACAGACACGAAATGTAGAAGTAGAGATTTTCAGCTGTTACCCTTTAGGAACATAGTTACTGAAATGTAATGCTTTTCTAAGATCACTACTCATGTCTTTTGACCCTCTTACTCCCACTTAACTACTTTCTAGAATATGTCTTTTCATGATAGTTGAATCATTCCCAGACATGTCATTTTTACTGTTGTGTGTATGTGTGTATCTGTAGATTAATGCCCATTTCTTCTCTTTGAATACATTATCACGTTGATAGGCAAAAGTTACATGAGGAGTGGCTGCTGCGGGAGCAGAAGGCACAAGAAGAATTCAGAATAAAGAAGGAAAAGGAAGAGGCAGCTAGAAAACGGCAGGAAGAACAGGAGGTACAGTATTAATCAGATAGCCAGGTGACTGACTAGTTCACCAAAACTCATTCAGAGTTATATATCTTGAACTTGAAAAAATGGGTATCATCCATTTGACCAACGCTGTTCAAGTTGTTCATGTATTTATCCTGTATGTTAAATGTTTTAAAACACGAGTCTGAAAAAATATTGTTTTTCCTTCCTCCCCTCCCTCCCGCCCCGTGAAGAGAAAGTTAAAGGAAGAATGGGAAGAACAGCAGAGGAGAGAGAAAGAAGAGGAGGCGCAGAAGCTGCAGGAGAAGAGAGAAAGAGAGGTGATTCCCGTCACGGGAGGATAAACGCACTGCGTATCCTCTTAGTGAGCAGACGTGGCGAGTGATGGGACTGAAGAATAAGCTTTAGGCTTAGCAGGGCTTGGGCTGTTTGTTTGTTTTTTTAATCTAGAAAGAGTCGAGTTTTTGGTAAAGTATGCACTAGAGTTTCCTAGAGTTTCCTTTTGGTGCTCTTGTTTTCACCTGTGCGGTGGTAGACCTTAAATTAAGGCTTTTCTTCGGCTTTACTCATCCTACCCTTTATACCAAGGACTGGCAAACTGTTTCTGTAAAGGGCCAGAGCATAAACGTTTTGGGCTTTATGGTCTATACGGTCTCTGGCACAAACACTCAGCTCTGCCAGTGTGATAGATTATCTATAAATGAATGGTTGTGGCTGTGTTCCAATAAAACTTTATTGTTTTATTTACAAAAACAGACAGCTGGCTGCTGCTTTACACTGTGTACCACTCTAGAGCAAATGGTGTTTTTCTGAGGTTCTGTTGTCTATGGGTTGACTTAGAGAATAATATTTTGTATAGTTTCAACGTTTATTTAATTTATGAGAGTTAACTCCTTATGGCATGTCAGCAAGAATTAGTTCATTGAAAGAAATCAGGAACTCTCATATTGAGGAATTGGGAAAGTTTTGGGTTATTAAATCCTGACTTCCTTTCCAATTTGGGCTGTAACACAATTGTAGCTAATGCATAGTTGCTCATTTAAAAAAATCTCTAAGGTTGTATGTACATATCTCCTGTATCTTCAGGATTCTTTTTAAAGATTGATTTGGTATATTTTGTTGCTGTTCCTTAACAGTGTATTTATTTCAGAGATATCACAGCCCATCTTTCCTTGACTCATTTGTCAGGATGTATCTTTTCTTTATATTGCTGAGTTTGAATAGCATGAAATTGGATAGCTAATCATTTTATCATGGGGAAAAATGCATTTATTTACCTTTTGGTCATGACGGGGTAGATGCGGCCTCTGATATTTGTTTTTTGTGTCTTAGACTATCAGTTAATGCTAGTGCAAGTTTTTAGACACTGTTATTTGAGCACTGCCTTCCATACAAGGCAAGACTACGCTAGCTTGTAGGGGCATGACAGTTGTTTGGAGCTTGTCATTTTTTAATAGAAAGTAATTAATTCCCATTTTAGCAATAGAATGTTCTTCAATTGAGGTCTTTCTGGCATTAGGTAAAAGCTAAGGCTTCTGCCCTAACTGATGTGGCTCAGTGGATTGAGCACTGGCCTGCAAACCAAAGGGTCACTGGTTTGATTCCCAGTCAGGGCACATGCCTGGGTTGTGGGCCAGGTCCCCAGTGCGGGGTGCATGAGAGTCAGCCACACATTGATGTTTCTCTCCCTCTCTTTCTCCCTCCCTTCTGCTCTCTAAAAATAAATAAATAAAATATTTTTTTTAAAAAAAGCTAAAGCTTCTTTTCAAAAAAGCTAAGGCTTTTGTTTCAAAGGAAGTCTGATGAGACATTAAGGAGAAGCGGATAAAATGAAGTAGATTCTAAGCATGTATAAAGGGATATCCAATCTGTTTTCCTCTGTGTGCTAGATGATTCTCTAGTGAGTAGAGATAAATCATCAAAAAATACAGTCCCTGCTCTTATTGAGTTAGTTTTCTACAGGGGAGAGCCAGATGGTAAGTAAGCGAACAAATCTCATTTATGTGCTCCAAGACCACATTAAGTGCTATAAAGAAATAAAGCAGAGAGTCATGTGATAGAGCGACTGGGGTACGGAAGTACTTCTTTACATTGCCTGGTCAAGGAAGACTTCTCCGAGGAGCTGATATGTGCGCTGACCCCTGAGTGCAGAGATCTCAGGGAGAAAAAGGGATCTAGACAGAGGGAAGAGGCCTGACCATTGGCCTGAAAGAAGGTCGTGGTGCCTTAATCCTAGAGACCAAAGAAGAGAGTGGCAGGGGAGGATGTCAGGAGGGCAGGCAGGGCCAGATCATGTAAGGCTTCCTGAATTGGAAAGAGAATTGTGGATTCTATATGCTAAATGTAATGGGAAGCTATCGAAGGGTTTTTAAGCAGGGTCTGACTTCATGTAACTCATATCTTTACCTTTAACAGATAATTCTGACTTTTTTATGAAGAAGGGGGATTGGGTGGGGCATGGGGAGTGATGATGAAGGAGGCAAGAAAGGAAATAGGTGACCATTGAGAAGGCAGCTCTTCCAGATACGGCATGGCGGTGGTTTGGGTGAGAGTATTGCTTAATATAGAGAAGTACACGGATTTGGGGCGTATTGAGGCAGAGTTAACCGGAGTCTAGCTGGTGAACTGAATGTACAGGCAGGGGAAGGAAAGAGAGGGGAGTTCAAGTCATGTACTCATAGGTTTTTAGATTGAACTGAAATGGGGCATTCAGAGGGGTGAGAAGTAGGGAAGAAGTGGAGTTTTCATTTGAGCATTTAAGTTACTGAGGACCCTTACGTGACCAGGGAGAGGTATGAGGTAAGCAGCTAGACAGACGAGTCTTTTATGTAATACTTTAAGGGGCTAGGGAAGAGAAGTCTTTTGACTATAGTTTCAAAACTTGTTTAAATGCCTGTGAGACCACATCTACTGGCTGATGGCAGGACTTCCTTTGCCTTATTGAAAGGTTTGAGATTTTCCATGATCCTCACTACTATCGCTCATGTGATATTTTAGCATCTGTTAAATCTTTATGGTGTTTCCACTAACATTGTCTTTTATTTATTTTTTAAAACATTTATTTTCTGAGAGACAGGAAGGGAGGGAGAAAGAGAGGGAGAGAAATATTGATGTGCAAGAGAAACATTGATTGGTTGCCCCTTGTACACCCCCAACCAGGGACCTGGCCCTCAACTCAGGCACGGGCCCTGACCGGGAATCAAACCGGCAACATTTTGCTTTATGGGACAATGCCCAATCCACTGAGGGCACGGCTAGCATTGTGTTTTATAATATTCATAATACCTCACCTCAAAAACTAGAACATGATATATGTGCTCAAGTATACTAAATATGACTGGTACTATTATAAGATGATATTTTCAGTATGTTACATTCTGAGCCATTAGATGTCCTATTAGAATAAAAATTGAAATGTATATCCTTTGAAATCTTTTCAGAAGATACATGTTTTAGAAAGCAAATTAGAAGCTGAAGCTTTTTGTATGTGTGGGTTGTTAAAAATTGTTACACACGAGATTCTTAACCAGAGGAACCAGATGTGCCTTACCTGACTTCCAGGTTTTCATAAGTCCTGTGTTTGCACCATTTGTAGGAGGCTGTACAGAAGATGCTGGAGCGGGCTGAGAATGAGGTATTTCCATAACCTTTCGTTAAGAATTTGAGACTGATGAGCATTTCTTTAAAAATAATACTTCCAGCGATGTTAATTTTGCAGTTGACTGTTTAGATCATGTCTGAAATACCCGGAATTGCTTTTGCGGCTCTTTGGTTTATGTGACAAGAACCACAAAACTTATCGATGAACAAAAGCAAATGGTATCGAATTACCACTGTGGGCTGTACTTGGTTGTAGTCCTTAATGTACAGATGAGCAATAGCACAGACTCTTCGCCCACAATGATCTGTCTAACCTGCTTCAGAGTAACCTTGATTTCTCTCAATGGTGCTTCTCTACAAGTCTTTCAACCGTTTTCCGAGTGGATGGACGAAGGGAAACCTTCGTGACCGCTCCTGGTTGCCATAGTGATGCCTGATAATGGTCAATGACTGGAAGCCAAGTGTCTCAGCACCATTGTTTATAAAGTCTCAATTGCATGTTACAACTTAAGTGTGTATGTTGTTAAAAGAATTTTTATTTTTAAGTCTTCATTTTTGACCAAAATATTGGAATACATTTTAAATATTTAATTCTTCGTGGATCTTTACACCACCAGTAAAGTCATGTTTATTTTCAACAGTTGGAAAATGCTGCCACATGGCAAAACCCAGAACCACCCACAGAGTTAAGAATAATGGAGAAAGATCGAGCTAACTGTCCATTCTACAGTAAAACGGGAGCTTGCAGATTTGGAGACAGGTAACTAATTTGCTTTATCATGGCAGAATTAAGTGCATCAAAATGTTGAGGCGTTTGAGTTCTGTATTGGGGGGTGACTCGGACTTGAATTTGAGGTGTTCAGAGTCAGGCGTCTGCTGTGTTCTTGCTGCTTCTCCACATCCCCATCTTTCCGTCCTCTGCTCCCCATGCACCTCTCACCCGCAGCCAGTTTCGGGAGAGGGAGGGCTTCCTTTGCGTTCTTTCCAAGCTTTATGAAGACCTTTTGCTTTTTGTTTTCTCCCTGTGCTTGCATTAGTTCATGTGAGACGACTTGGATAAGGAAATCAACTATTTCAAGGGACTGGAGCAGCCTGGCTTTATTTTTTGAATGGCAAACACTGTGCGCAAAAGGGGCTTTAAAAAATTGGCATGCCTGAAGGGGTAGCTGTGAAAGGCAGGATCCAAGCGAGCGGAGGAAAAGTATGCTGATTTATTCTCAGTCGGCTCCAACTCAGGAACAGACGCCAGGTTCAAAAACTGGCTCTAGTGGCTGTCACTTTCGAAAAGTTACTTAAGCTCTCTGGGCCTTTGTTCCCTCATCTTCAAAATGAGGATTAAAAATAGTAGCCCCTTGTAAGGGGGTTGCGTGGCAGAGATGAGTGAGTGAGTGCAGGGAAGCAGGTAGAACAGCGTCCTGCAAGCGGCAAGCACTCTCAGAGTGGTCTTTGTTTTCATTGCCCTTGCTCTCTGAGACACTCATTCCCGGCTTCTGTCGCATCAGTGTTTCCACAAGACATTCATGTGGAAAACGAAGTGTTGAGGTCTTCATTCATTTAGCAAATATTTATTTGTACCAACTATGTGCCAGGCAATGGTGATTTTTATAATTTGGCCTGTTTGTGAATGAATAACTCAAATTAGGTAAATAATTCATAATGGTGAATGAATCCATCCGAGGCAAAACCTAATTATTAGTGCACATTCTGCAAAAGAAAAGATCTAATCACATCTTAGTGTCCTTTTAATTCCAAAAACAGATATGAATAGGCAATTTAATACGTATTCAGAAAAACTGTATGTTGTCTCTTGTGTTTATCTTACTCATACAATTATCCATGCTGTAAGTTCATTTTCTTCTTTGAAAATACAAACCTTCTCTTTTTCTTCTTTTTAAATTTACACCTTAATACTATTTTATATTTTTTAAGAACAGTGGTCCTCAACCCTGGATGTGCATTAGAATAATCTAGAAAGCTTTAGGAAAATTATGTCCTACCTCACATTGAGTAAATCAGAGTCTCTGAGACTTGGGCAGCCTTAGTTGAAATGCCCTCAGGTATTTCTAATGTGTCGCAGGATTGAGAGTCCCCAGTGTAAGGTGTGTAACTCCTTTTATATTTTACATCAGTGCGTGGTTGCCTCTCGAGTGCCCCCTACTGGGGACGCGGCCGCATCCCAGGCATGTGTCCTGACTTTGGTTCGCAGGCTGGCACTCAATCCACTGAGCCACACCAGCCAGTCAGGACTCCTTTTATATTTTACAGTAGGATTATATATTCCCAGAAGGTCTGTGAAACCATTTACAGAATCTGGTCAACAGTGAAAGCTTCCTCTTGAGGAACTGGGAACTAATGAAACTTTATTTCCCTTTATACTTTTACAGGTGTTTTCCAGATGTATGGTCATTTTCATTGAGAAATAGTAACAACTGATGTAAAACACTTCCCCACCAAGGAAAAAATGTACAGTGAAATCACCTTTGAAAGACAATAGAGACTCAATCTGAGTTCACATTTGTGTGGGTGGTTGAACCAGATTGCGTTCGCGGGCTTCCGCATTGATGATATAATCTCTAATGTGTCCTTGAATTTTAAGACTTGTTGTCATGTGATTCTGGATCCTCCTTCTGTTGGGCATAAGACGGAAAGGGAGATATCCTAAACGGTTTCGGGAAATCACTTGACAGTGCCGATTTGCAGAAAAGGGAATGGCTGTCGGGCTCTCAAAAGTCACCCCGAGAGTTGTTTCAAGGAAGTACTGATAGTGGCCAGATTAGTTTGTGAACATTCCTGAATATGTTGATAGGCCTGTGCAATTTCACCATCACAACTATCAAAAAAAAAAGGAGTGACTTGGATATTTTCATTGTGTTGTGCTGTGAAATCAAATTCAATGAAAGTAGCAGTTACAAAATCTAGCCCCGTCCCTTCAGACAGAAACCCTGTGCCCCTTTTACGGGGAGCTGCAGGGTCCTGCTCCAGGTCACGTAACTGCTTTTCTGTTGCGGTCTGCCACGTCATTACACGAACACGTCCCTAGCTTAAGCATTTCTTTGGTGGTTTTGTTTTTGCCAGTAGTACAGTTCAATTCTAGAACCTTTCTGAAGCTGATATTTTTTTTGGAGTCACAGCTTTGAGGGGAGCTGATATTTTTTTCTCTTCAAAGACTATACTTTCTGATGAAAGGTAAAACTTATTTATTGGAGTAGTCATTTATACCTTACATATTTCCAGAAGCGATTTCAAGAAAACTCCCAGTCTCCTGCAGTAAGTTTATTAAAGTAAAACAAATCAAAATCAAGGAAAGGAGGGGAAAGCGGGTTGTGAATGTGCAGCACATTTGGCCCTGGATTTGAATACATCCCAGGCAGACGATGAGCTGTATAGTTCTTACCGAAAAGGAAGAAGCAGCGGCATCTCTGGAAAGCCAGAGATTTTCCCGGTATCGGATTCTAAATGTTTCTCCCATGAGATAACTCTATAAAGACACTGAGTAGGAAGGTGAACAATAACTTTGATGAATGTTTTGTTAACTTTCAAATGTAATTCTCATGAGAATTTCTTACAGAAGACCTTTAATAAGTGATTGACCCTAACTGCACTATCTATGTGAGGACAAGGGTGGGGGAACCTGATGCGTTCCCTCAAAAAATAGAAAAAGAAGTGCAGTCAGTTAGCTTTACCTGAGGGGGCGTTTGGAGCCCCGCACCATTTATTGCCTGTCCTTGGGGTGGTAAGGTGATGTTTAAGTCGGTGATTTTGTGGCAGTCTTACTTGATTTGAATATCTGGGTAATCACAGATAAATAGCATCTCCTAAACAAGGAGTTCTCAAACATGGCTGACCTTCAGGACCAGGTGGGGAGTTACTTTGAAAACGTGGGCCTCCCATTCTTTGAGGTCTGAACAGACAGTTTGGGGCAGGAACTGAGAAATCTCAGTTTTCCCTGCGTGATTCTCAGAATCGCACAGGCTTGGTACCACAGCATTAGACCGCCGTCTCAACTCTCGCTTGTCTCAGCGGGCTTCTCAGTAGGAGCTATAGGGCTGGCCCTGAATATACTCTCACCGTATGGCCTCTCTCCAGGCCGGGGGATTTTGCCCTAGACGGGGACTTTGGCTCTGTTTCGGAACTTACAAATACTCTTTTAACACCCTGGGAACTACAGTCAAGTTCATTCAGATGTAATAAGCCCGTGAGCAGAATGTTAACCTTGTTAACTTGGTTTCTTCTTTAATTCCGCCTGTGCTTCGTACTTGTAAAATTCTGATTCACTGCGAACACTGTCAGCCAGGTTGAATCCTCGCTCTGCGCTGTCAGCAACTCTACTTGGGAAGGTGGATCTCATCAAAAGGTCCCTAACTGAGTAGTGTAGGAGGTCCTTTGGAAAAAAGACAATTTCACATTAGTGAACACTGATGGCACAGTTCCGAGCTGGGCACAGTGAGTGCAGGGCATTCTGTGTGCAGTTACTCACTGGGTGTATGCATATATATTACAGACATGAAAAGTGAGGAGGAGGTAACTGTTTCATCATTTCAGGGCCATTATTTTCTCCAACACATGCCTAGTTCTTCAATGTTTTTTTTTTAATCCCTAAGTTCTGGGGATTTTTTTTCTAAAATGTTTTTCTGTATCAATTTTTAAACTAGAAACCTAATCAGGAAAATTTTGATGATTTGGAATCTTGAACTCCATTCTCCCCACCTCATTTTCTTTTAGGAGAAGGAGTAAATCAGAAAATAAACTCATATAAAAGATTTTTTAAAAAATTACTCAGGTATGGCTTGGTCCATTTTACACTATGAAAATTGTTCTTCATAATGGTTAGCCTTCAATGAAATAAAAATTCATTACGTTTACCACACCATAATCATGAACAGGCCTTAGGAGACTGTAGGTTAACTCAGGCCTTTTGGATCCTCTCTTGCCTACCAGCCGTGTGAGTTGGGTAAGTGTGCTTCTCTAGGCCTCTGCTTCCTTGTTCGCAAAGCGGGGGCAAGTCTGGCCCAACCCCAACTGTCCTAACAGGTTGCAAGGGTCAGAGAGGTAAAAATGCCATGAAAACTATGAAATGCTATACATGTATGAGGTTGAAATACTCTGTTAGCTGGAACTTAGATTGCCCTATTCTCTAAGCATCAGGTGAGTTGAAGACTATATGGAAGCACGATTGTGTTATTTTCACCTTCCTCCTCAGTCCTTCATAAGGTATCTGAATGGCAAATGAACTTCACAAATAATTTCCAAATTCCCATTTTAATGACATATATTGGTCAGTCTTAGAACAGTTTCCTTAAGTGTTGAAATTTCATGTCCAAATGGGTTTTATTAACAGTTAAGTGGAAACTGTCAAGTTACTTGAGTCTGTATCTCCAGATTTATTTGTTTTAATATTTATTTTTAGAGAGAGGGGAAGGGAAGGAGAGAGGGAAACATTGATGTGTGGTCGCCTCTCTCGTGCCCCCTACTGAGGACCTGGCCCGCATCCCAGGCATGTGCCCTGACAGCGACCCTTTGGTTCACAGGCCAGCACTCAATCCACTGAGCCACACCAGCCAGGGCTCTCTCTCCAACTGTAAAGCAAGGTCTTTGTGTGTGACGTGTAACTACTGGGCTACTGAATGTAAACTTTTGCTCCCTGTGCAGGTGTTCACGTAAACACAATTTCCCCACATCGAGCCCCACGCTCCTCATTAGGAGCATGTTCACAACGTTTGGAATGGAGCAGTGCAGAAGGGATGACTACGACCCCGACGCCAGCCTGGAGTACAGCGAAGAGGAGACCTACCAGCAGTTCCTGGACTTCTACGAGGACGTGCTCCCCGAGTTCAAGAACGTGGGGAAGGTGATCCAGTTCAAGGTGAGCATGCACAGTGTGCCTGAAGGGGATGGGTTCAGTCCCTACTGAAGTACCTGTCGGGACGGGGGAGCGAGGGCTCTCCATCTAGGGGGGGCATGTGCGATGGCACAGTGCCTGGCCTGGTGTCGGCCACCCAGCCACTCAGCGAATGTAACTTCCTTCTCTGGGCAGAGGCACTACTTAACATGTACGAGGATGAAAGCTCCTGGGTGCCAAGGACTAGATGGGAAAGGCTCTTTGATCTCTTTGGTACCTTTGTGGTCCACCTCTTCCCGCCAGTGAATTCTCTGCAGAAGATCCCTACAGACAGCCGTCCCAGCATCCAGTTAGTTAGAGGCCACCTATGATGGACAGTGCCCTCTCTCCCTCCCTGCCTGCCTCCCTCCCTCCCTCCCTCTCCCTTCCTGCCTCCCTCCCTGCTTCCCTCCCTCCTTCCCTCCCACTGTCTGTAGTGGGTCTCACCTAGAGCCACAGTGTACACAATGTGAACCACTCCACTCATCAAGTTTGTTGTCACATTGTTGCATTACGGTGAAGGTGCCACCCCAGGGGCATGTTCTTTCTTCTGGAGCTATCCTAGAACGTGGATCTTGATTCCCTTTTTTACGTTGTTTTTATTCACTGGATCATTTTAATACTGAACACAGTATTCCCAGAGTTACATTTCGGTTCAGCACATGGGATGAAAAAGAGGCGTTCAGATTGCACAGAACCATTCTGACACATTCCTTGAGGCAAGAGTAAAGTCAGATGCACTAACCGCTGCCCATGGGACTCAGCAGTTGAATCCTCCCGCAGTGAAGCCTCCTACTTTGTGATTTGATCAGATCCAATCCGGAATGATTATTTTATGTGAGGGCAGAGAAAATGTCCCATACTTTGGCAAAAGATAGGAATAGAGCTGTTTATTTTCCTGCTCATTGGAAATGACAGTTGGAGCAGCCAAGAGCAGAACAACTGCTAACCAGCAACACTCATGAAATTCAAGGTTATGATTCTTTCCACCGACTTCAAGGTTTTTTAATAATCTTGAAAAAATTTCTTTCCCCTTTGCCTTTTATTTCTGTTGTGTATGCATTCTGGAACAGGCCACCTGACCTCTCTGTCCCTTTTCCTCATCCCTGAAGTGAAGAGATTGGACAACATCAGTGGTTTCCCTTGCAAGGTCCCGACATTATACTGCTCCGCGGGCTTAGTGCTGGAGCCACTTTCAGAGCTTCAGACCCACTAGAGGAAATCACATCATTGGCTGCAGCAGGCCACCTACCAACCATGGTGTATTCTTTTTTATTTTGTTTAGAATTCTATCAGCCAAGCTCATGCTAACCACATTGGCAATTATAAATGGAAAGCTGTATGTTTAGGAGAATTTCCAAAACTTCACATTCATCATGGAAAATTAATAACAGGGTCTTGGGAACCACTGGCTTAAGTGATCTCCAAGGTCCCTGGCACGGCTGATGTGGCCTCCCAAGGTATCAACTTGTTGGTCCTTATGGATTCGGCCTATTTTGGGATGCTCTAATACAAATACGCTGGAACAAATTTGTAAAATTAAACATTTATTTTGAAAATAAAAGCTAAACAATGCTATGAATATTGGAGGACCTTTTTGTACCGTTTCATAAAACCAAGTCAGATGTGTCATTGTTGGAGGCCATAATCAAGTGTTCAACCTAGCTAGTAATAGGAACAGTGCGTATTGAAATGAGAGATTATTCACACCTATCAGGGGAAAATTTTTTAAATTCTCCTAATACCAAGAAAGGGCAAGGATGTGCGAGTTAGTGAAACCACTTCAGAGGCCCGGAGTTCGTCAGTACCCAGAGGAGTCGCGGGCGCACAGATCCGCACGCTGCTTGTGGGCATGCACACTGGCCAAGCCTGCACACCCACAGACACGGGCTGCAGAGTGCTGGCCGCTGCGCTGCTTGCTGATGAAAAATTGGAAGCACCTTGAATATGTGTCATTAGAGGAGGAGCAGACAAATTAATTTGATAATTTGATATATCCAGTGTACAGTGGTTAAAATGAGTCCTTAAGTTTATGGGATTACATCTTGAAAAAAGAATGTGCAATAAGTACTATATACATAAAACTTGAAAATGTACAAAGCAATGCTATACATTGTCAATATATATACACGTTTCTTGGCAAATGTACACATAAAAATGTGTATACCCATATATACATAGTAGACATGTGTATGTTGTATGTGTGTGTCTATTTTATACCTGTGCGTGGGGGCGGCTGTAGATCCTTGTGTGTGTGGTGTGTGTATTTATGTTTGGAGTGTGAAGGATACACCCAGCCTCGGGATACCGTGCTCATGTACCTGATGGAGGAGGGAGTGTAAGGTGGAAGAGCTTCAACTGGGTCTTTAATGTTTTACATACGTAAACATTTTCCGTCAAAGAGGAAGGCGGGTAGTGTTAAGTCTGGCTGGTGTGTGGATGGGCTGGCTTCTGTTCTCTGCATTCTTACGCGTATGTGAAACATTTCCTATCCCTGGGGAAGAGAAGGATGTGGATGAACAGAGATAAGATCATTGGGGTCTGCGCTACTGCTGTGTGCTGACGTATACCTTAACTAGACGTGAGAGTGGCATAATACCTCGAATTTGGACTCTTCAATTGACACTTGGTTACTACTTTTGGTAGTATCCACCTGAACAAAGTGCATTTGGTGACTGAAGGGCTTCCTTTCCTTAGTGTTTGTGGGTTTTGTGTAACGATGGAATTCTTCATTGCTCCTTAGGTCAGCTGCAACTTGGAACCTCATCTGAGGGGCAATGTGTATGTTCAGTACCAGTCGTAAGTATTCTGAACATAAATGTCACATTTTGTCACGGTGCAGTGTTGTGATTATGCTGAGGTCTGCAACTGTTTCCACTGCATTTATAACTTTCCTATGCATGGTATTTTTAAAAATGTCAATATTAAGCGCTGATATAGAAATATCAAGGGATTTGAAAATAATAGATTTGGATTTCATTCTTTGTATAAGTACATAGTTTTGAATCTTTTATAAATGTCATTTTTTTACTTCAGATAGTTTTAATAATTAAAATACAAACTGAAAGGGATAACTAGAATAGACAACAGAAAAGTATAAATCAAGAGTATAAGTTGGGAATTGAAGCCCCAAGTAATCTTAGTGTGCAGTTAGTGTATCATTTCTGCTTGTTTTGCCTTTTGCCTGGGCTGTGCTATGGCTAATGGGTTAAATTAACTCTTGTAATAAGAACAGCAATCTTAGCTGAGACACAATGGGCTGTGACAATGGAAAATGCTTATGCATTTTTAATGGTCCAGTCTCTTGATTTAAGAAGCTTTGACTCAAGCCAATTTCCAGGCGTCAGAACCTCTCAGAGGGTTAGTAAAATGAGTTCCTTGATAAATTGTGAGCTTCAGGAACTGGAAGGTTTTAACGAGTACCCTTTCAGTAGTACAAACAGTGAGATTGGTGATCCTACAATCAACTAATAAAAGGGTTAATTAACAACAGGATTAATATACATAATAGAATGTTACTATAAAGTGCGTCCTTTAATTTGTGGTTTGAAGGGAAGAGGAATGCCAAGCAGCCCTTTCTCTGTTCAATGGACGATGGTATGCAGGACGACAGCTTCAGTGCGAATTCTGCCCGGTGACCCGGTGGAAAATGGCAATTTGTGGTAAAATACATGACGATTTCCCCCTAGTTGTTCTACACTTATATAAAAGGACATTCTTAGTGGGAAAAAAAAAAAACCCAATCTTTTAAAGGGGTGAAGCATAGCTTTGACCGCACGCAGCGGCTGAACCAATATCATTATGTAAAGGACATCGCATTTTAGATCTGTGACGGACCTCGGGGTCTGTTTATGCGTGAGATGATTGTGGTCACAGTGTGTTGGTGGCAGAGTTGGAGCTGAATTAGGTCTTCTCATTCTCAGCCCTGGGCTGTGTATCTGACACTTCAGGAAGCCTGGGAAGTCGTGTCCATGGGAAGCCACCGTCCCGTGCCACGGCTTCAGAGCTTTTTTGCTGTTTGTTTGCTCCCTTCACTTGAGTTACGTTGTTTTCCCCGTCTTTATCCCTGATGACTCTTTGGCCATCTCTGCCGCCTAAAACATCACCTATAACCTCGCCTGTCTTACTTGAAATACACGCTTTGGTGCAATAGGTTGATTCGAACTGTAGGATGTGGTGAGGGTACATTTAGTCAGACTGACTCATCGACGGTGGCCCCGAATCAGGAAATGAGTCAGTTCCTTGAATAGCCAGCAGTTTGGACAGCCTCGCTCTTGTCTGATTTGTATTGGATGGGCTCAGCCAAATTGTATTGCTGAGCTACCTGTTTGTTAGCAAACACACGGAGCTATCCAGGCCTTAAGGGAGCACGTCTCTGACCCTTTGTTTTGCTTTACACTTGCCTGCTTAACATGTCTTATTTCAAAATCTATAATTTAGAAAGTTTGAATCTTTGGCAACCTGGTCTTAATGGATGCTGTCACTTAAAAACCATTTATTCAAGAGAAAAAAGGATAGATCTTGGACTCCCTTGCTTTGGAAAACCAAAAGAACAAGTATAGCTTAAGTTGAAAGGCTTGGGGACTGAAAGAAGTCCCCAAGAACTGTTTTCTTTATAAAGGCAGTTACTTTGGTCAGTTCCTGGCAATCCAGTATGATTTCAGCGAGGTGCTTCTCAGTGTGACTGACTCCCCCAAAGCAGGAGGCTGTTTCACTTGTCTTTCTTCAAAATAACAGCTTGGTTATTTTTCCTAGTTACTAATGATGTTGAGCATTTTTCCATGTCCTTGTTATTGGCCATTTGTGTATCTTCTTTGGAGAGATGTCTATTCAGACCCTTTGTCCATTTTTAATTAGGTTATATATCTTTTTATGATTGAGTTGTATCATGAGTCCATGATTTCGTCTACAGACAAGTCCCTTACCACAGATATGATTGGTCAATATTTTCTCCCATTATGTGGGTTGTTGTTTCACTTTCATGGAGTCCTTTGAAGCACAAGTTTTTTTTGTTGAAATCCCATTTATCTATTTTTTCTGTTTTTTCCTTGTGCTTTTGCTGTCATATCTAACAACCCATTGCTTAGCCCAGTGTCACGAAGATTTTACTTGTGTGTTTGTTTTACAATTTTATAGTTTCGTGTCTTACATTTAGGACTGTGATCCATTCTGACTTTGCTTTTGTATGTAATGTGTGATATGGAGGTATTTCACTTTTAACTGTTTTACACATTTGGAGAATGTACTGCTTTTACAAAGAAAGTTTGAAAGCCCCAAGAGGATCTCTGAGTTCAAATAGATTTCACTTTTGACAAGAATCTTTCCTATTAACCGCACTTGGTACATTTGAAAGCATTAAGCTAGTGTTTGCCATCTTCTTCTTCTTAAGGAGTTAATTCGGGGTTTACATTGTCAGTGAATGGAAGGTGAACCCCTAGAAAGCACTGTGGTCACCACTTGTTCGGTGGCCCTGCACACTGTACTCCAGCAGCCGAGCAGGATATGCTGGCTAATTCAGACTTCTGATTTGTTACTTTTCGCAGTGCCATTTGTTAGAGCACTTGAATATATTTGAAATTCTGGGAACCGAAACTGTGACATCGATTTGTGTGAGCCCCTTTTAAATAATACACGGAAGAAAATAGTTCTGTCACACCCAACATGAGAAATGTACTTTCCAAGAAGGATAAAATGCCAGCCATAAATGCTGTCTCCTCACTGTGCCCTTGCAGGTTTATTTGAAATACAACAATGCCCAAGAGGAAAGCACTGCAACTTTCTTCACGTGTTCAGAAATCCCAACAATGAATTTTGGGAAGCTAATAGGGACATCTACCTGTCTCCAGATCGGTCTGGCTCTTCCTTCGGCAAGAACTCAGAGAGGAGAGAGCGGATGGGCCACCATGACGAGTACTATGGCAGGCCCAGGAGGAGGAGAAGCCCCAGTCCACCCCGTTCCTACAAAAGGAACGGGGAAGCTGAGAGGAAAAGGAGAAGCAGCCACAGGGAGAAGAAATCTCACAAACACACGGCAAAAAGTCATGAAAGGCACAGTTCACGGAGTAGAGAAAGAAAAAGGGACCGCAGCCGGGGCCGGGGCAGCCAGAGCAGGAGCCGCCGGAGCCGGAGTCGGACCCGGAGCCGGAGCCGGAGCCCCAGCCCCACTAGGTCCAGGAGCCGTGGCCGGAGGAGGTCAGGTAGCAGAGACAGAACTATTCATAGTCCCAAATCCAAATAAACCGATTTTGTTTTCAAATGATTACATATCCTATTTATTACGGCTGCTGCATAAGGGCTCTGAATTTCAATGGGTTAGCAAGTCTGGCAGAGAACCCTATGTCATCTGCAAATCTTAAAAATACTTATTCTTTGGTAATTTATATGCTTCCTTTTAGAAAAGCTGAAATGTATAAACATGAATATTGTAATTCTAAACCTAACAGATAAGCGGTTAAGCCCTGGCTGGGGTGGCTCAGTTAGTTGGGTGTGCTGCAAACTGAAAGATCGCCAGTTCAATTCCCGATCAGGGCACATGCCTGGGTTGTGGGCCCAGTTCCAGTTGGGGACGTGCTAGAGACAACTGATCGATGTTTCTCTCTCACATAAATATTTCTCTCCCTCTTGTTCTCCCTCCCTTCCACTCTCTCACTAAAAAAAAATAAAATAAAATAAAATAAATAAAAAAAAATAAATCACTTAACACTGGAGAATTACTTTAGTCTTTTTTCTTTTCCTATGGGTGTGTAACCATTTTTTTAGAAATGTCTGCAGTTGAATATGCTTTTTCTCACACAAAATATTGTCATATTTTCTTCAAACCCTATTCTTAATGTTATTTTTACTCACTGAATAGTGTGGATCTATCAATTTATTCAACTATATCCCTCCTGTTGGATTTTAACTTATTTTAACTCTATTAAAGAATCCTGTGCTGTAAACAAACAATCCTGTGGTGCATTTTCCTTACTTTCATACAACTCTGATTATATTTCCCGAACACAAATTACATCAAGACATATAAATACTGAAGTATTTCCAAATTGCCCTTGAGAAAAGCTATAAAACCATTGTTGGTAATAAATGTTGCTATTCCTACACCCCACATCACTTTTCTCTTTGCTAATTTGGGAAATTTTGTGTGTTTTAACTTTTTGCATCCATTGGTGAACTCAAAGAGTTTTCTACATTTAGTGGCCATTAAATTTGGTTGTTTGTCCTTTATTAGTAATCTACTGGGTTTTTCTACATACAATAGCTGAATACCTTTTTTTATGGTAAAATTCAGCCTCTCAGTTTTAAAGAACTAAAGGGTAGTCGATTTTTCCCCTCCCTCCTACCCCACATTTCCAGTCCTTCCTTGGCTAGAGGTTTCCCATAGGGTGTTCTTTTTTATAGTGTAATGGAGAGTTCTTTATATACAGGTCATTGCCACTGAGTATGCCTAGGGTTACAGCAATTCTGGTAAAGTGGTTAGAGAACATTCTACTTAAAATGCTTAAGATAAAATATTGTTCTTAGATTTCAGAGCATAAAAAATGCTGCCATGCTTCCTCATTAATTTTTAATTTCCTTATTAACCTCCTTTCCTCCTTAACCTCCTTAGGGATCTTGAATTTCAGAGTATATGGAATTTGGCGACTTGGAGATTTGGAAATAGAGATTTAAGTACACACAAAATAGTGAAGGTAACAGAAAAGGAATAGAAATTTCAAGACTTGGGACTTCTGAGTGATCTCTGTTGAAATGAATCCTTTCATCAGTAGTCTATAAAAGGAAGTATGTGGTCCAGAATACATTTTAAAAATTGATTTGTTCCAGCTTTCAATGCCCTAAAATGACCAAAAATTTTCTGTAATTATCTACAGGATTCACTAATGCTAAATAATTATCACTAAATTCAATATTTTTCAATACTTCCCTAAGGACAGCCAAGTTACTCAAAGTTGAATAGTCTAGTAGATCGCAGAGGGGGGAATGTCATGGAGGATAAACACCAGCTTGTGCTCAAGGTTATTATGAGATGTTGGTGACTTTCACAAGTATTAATGGGCAGTGCGTGTGCTATGGAGGGAAGAGAAGCAGCAATTTTTAAACCACTGACTGGTTCATTATCCTGACAAATGTCCATCTCAAGCTTAAATTTATTAATGTTTTTTAAACTTATAACCTGGTGACTACTTATGCTTCAAACATTCCAACTACATTGCCCGCAGGCCATAGGCTTGTTTTCAGTGTGTTGGAAGCTCTTTAAAGCTGCAACTCTCCTTTTCTTCCAGCAGACTAGCAACTTAATTTCATGGTAGTTGTTCCCTCGTCTTAGATATCATTTGAGTTTTGTAACATTTCTGATCTGTAGTCCATAGGAGGTCCCTTAACTAAGCTTGGATTTGCTGATGAGACACTAGGTGGCAAAGTCAGCCCGTTCGGTGAGTGTGCTGCCACCTCCAGTTCATGGGGGGATCCACGCGATTTGGAATACCTTTGATTACCTGCAGTCCAGTTGCTCATTCAGAAAGACTAGAAAAGTCAAGTGCATCAGGTTTTAAAAGCAGCATTTATTGATTGAAAATAAATGTGTAGATAAGCTCTCAGTAGCATGGAATCCACGTTATTTTTTAATAGACTTGAAGTATGTGTGTGCTTTTAACAACCACCACATTCAAATGGAAGTGAATTTTCAACATTTTACTGAGAAAAAAAAAGTTAAAATTCTTCTGTTAGCAGCTCTCCATAGTTTGACAAGCTTTTGGAAAGAGATAAAAACACACTACAGTGGTGTACATTGAACATTTATTACAACTAATTGGCAATGGGATAAGACAGTGCACACGTGGCCTGAATATTGGTCACAATCACAACAAAGCTTAATCCAGCCCAGCAGATACAAATGAAAGTGTAAACTGTGAGGATGTTTACCTATGGAATATGTATAAAAGTGATATTGATGCAGCTTTTAAAAATATAGGGCCCACTAATGCCATTCGACCTCACTCAGCTCTCACTTTTATATGAAATATGTTTTTATTTCTATTAAGATTTCCCATAACTAGAGAATGCTATGGAAGGGCAGGAAGCTGCCCCTAAAGTTTGCAGCACTTCTAAGTGGAGGGAAGCGATAAGGGTGAGCGAAGTAAATTTGGCTGCAACAAGCACCCCAGAGGGAATGTTAGTGCTTTAAACGACTTAGGCAATATGCTTTGTGAAGCGAGGAACTCATTTTCTGTTAAGACTGTCATGAAGATTTCCTGGTAAATCAACATTTCCATTTGGGGACATCAAAAACAATCCGGTGAAAGGGCTAAATGATTACCACCAAAAATTTATCTCAGGAGTCAATTACTTAGCCTTAAAAATAACATGCTATTATGAAATAGTCAATCTGTGTTCATCCCACCTTTGGAATGCCAAAGAAATAATTTTTAGTGTAAACATAATTCCAATTTAGTCATGTTTTCCCTTTGTTTCCAGGTATGTAGTTTCCAGTAAGGGTCTTTGGTATAATTTGGTTTTTTAAAGTTTCAACGTAAGAGTTAGATTTTTATTCATTTGATATGTGATGCCAATTCCCTTTATTCTCATATAAACTGAAGTGTACTGGTCTTTGGTTTCATAAGTTTCCTTTGCCAAAGACAGTGTTTAATAAATGTATATTGCCTGATTGTCATTTTCATAGATATAATCAGATTAAGAGAAACAGACCTGTAACACTTAAGGTATCCAGGTACCTTTCTTTTTCTGTATCACTCAAATTCATGTTTATGTCTCCTAAGTTATGGTTAACCAAAGTTCCCTTTAAAAAAAAAATTGTGTAGGCCTGAATGAAGCAGCTTAGCACAACAGTTAATACTGATAAGACGTCATCTTACACCATTAGCTAACATGGACATGAAGGCAGTGACCATCTACAGTGTGTGAAATGCCACAAGGAGTCATCAACAAGGGAGGAGAGTTATGTCAGTCCAATCTCTTCAAGAACACTACGTGGGGTTTCGGCTTCCTGTGGAGGGAAAATGTGAGACTGGTAAGCAGACCCGCGTGGCTGGAGAAGGTGAAACTGACGCAGAAGGACGTGCAAGTTTCAGAGAAGCGGCGAGCAGTTCAGTGGTATGGGCGGATTCCACTGCCGCGAGCCAGTGGTTATTTCTGGTTTTGTGTGGGAGCCACAGCATGTTTGCAGCATGCATTAAATATCTGCCGACTACTGACCTGTGTGCTGGACACTTGCTGTAACACAGAAAGCAGCCAGACCCACAGGCGATTTACGGAATCATTGCCTGCCTCCAGGAAAGGTTCTCTTGGTGTTCAAGTTCAACACCTCCCATAAACAAAAATGGGAAACTCTGAATTCTCCTGATTCTTCCCATAATTTGGATTTCTGTGCTTTGGGGAGGGGGCCATCACATGTATTTAGAGAAATGTCTTCCTCTGAGTTTTTATTCCATTTTTGACTTATCTGCCCCAGCAGTAAGGCTTCAGAAACTTACCTCCCCAGACCTTCCCAGGGCAACCAATGGCTTCAGTGGAGGCAACGTACATAAAGAACGCTCTGGGATAAAAGATATTTCTGTCCTATGTAACAACCAATACTAGCTTGAAACATCCAAGGAAGACAAAGCAGGCATATATCTAGAAAAAAATTATTTAAAAATTTCCCAAAGCGGTTGACTTTGCACTTCACAAAATAAAAAGGGACCAAGTAGTTCAAATTTCAGGTATTACTAGCAACAACTTTGTAGTTAAAAGGCATAGTATATTTTAATGAAGGAAAACGATGTAATTTTTAGTATCCAATAATAAATTAACTTACTTTTGCATCCTGATTGTGGTAAAGCACAAAACAAGGGAAAAAAATACATTAAACCATAAGTCCATAATATTAAATTGTATGTAAAGCACTACATAGAATAATCTAAGTCACACTTAAACGCTATGGTCTGTTTCCTCATTGGGAAAACAAGGATCATAGTACTTACCTTCATGTACAGAGATTAAGGGATAAGGCTTAGTACCCAACTCACAAAATTGCTCAAAATCTGTTGGCTGTTAGCATTACACAGTTGCAATCTAAATGAAGTTACTGAGCAGTTAGTAGTAAATGAAGTACTGTAAAGCAACTCTATATAAAGTTCATATAATGACCTTTTAGTATGTTTGTATACTAATGAAAATGGGTAAAAATCAGCCTTGGTGACATAGGCTATTTTTAATGAAGTATTCTTGCCCCCCAAACTTGAACCTCAACCTAGCCAGAGTACAGATCTAAATAAATATGGACGATAAGAAAACAAGTTCAACATCGCCACAAGACTACAATGAGCCAAATACAGAATGGAGGGAATTTTACAGCATAGGTGACTCAGTTAACAACAAAAAGGCATGGGGGAGAAAGCAGGAGTTGTGAAAAATGAAGAGAGGCTTAAGAGACATCAGCTACATACAATGTCAGCCTTGTTTGGAATCTGGTTTCGATGAACCAATTCTAAAAATATATTTTTCAGATTATGAGTGATGCAGTAACTGCTACACTGAGGAGGCAGGTTGTTTTTGTTATGAAAAATGGAACCACAATTACCATTAATTTCATGGGATGTGGTACTTATCTTTTAGGGATACATACTTTAGTTTTAAAGATGAAATGATATGATATCTAGGGCTTGCTCTAAAATACTGAGACAAAATGGGATGGCGGTGGCTGATGAAATTAGTAATCAAATCAGAATACTGAGCTGATGGTTATTGAAGTTGAGTGACGTATATACATGAGGATTCCTCATACTATTCTATTTGCATGTCTCAGTTGTCATGGTATAATTTTGAAAGAAAGTCTGATGGAAATGATATAATACTCCCAGGAGTGATGTAAGCCAGCCAGTCTCTTTCATTTTTAATGTCTAGCCTTAAACATTAAATACACTGAATCACATACGTAGTAAAATAAAACAATTTTAAAATCCTCTTCATTTAATGTTAAATACTTTTAAAAATACCATACAATTTCAGTGTGTTAATTAAAAGGTTGCCTACATCAAGTTCTATACATTTAACAGTCTTAAGCTTACCCATGTAAAAATGTCCACAATCCTACTCCCTGCAGCTGATTTCTTCTATGTGCTTGCTGCCTATGCCAATCAATCTTACATTGCATTTCTTGAGAACCATGTTGCGTTTCAAATATGAATTATTTAAAACACTTGTCTTTTTAAAAAGACCCAGAGTTATTTACACATTTTATTCCTTTGAGATTTGTACAGATAGTACAGTAGTTTTTTTCAAATTGCGTTTATAATATAAAGTGTAATTTTCACATGTTCACACTGAAACTGTAGCTCAAAATTGCCTAGGAAAACCATTACCCAAGAGTCAAATTCATAAATACATAGAAAGTAGAATGGTGGTTACCCAAGGGCTAGGGGAAGAGGGAAATGGAGAGTTGTTTTATGGGTACAGAGTTTCGGTTTTGCAAGATGAAAATTTCTGGAGATTTATCACAACAATGCGAATATGCTTAACACTACTGGACTGTGCACTTAAAAAGGGTTAAGCTGGTAAATTCTGTTACGTGTTTTTGTTTTTGTTTTTGTTTACCACAACTAAAAACATTATCTGGAAAAACTAAAATGTGAAATACATTACCAAAAGCGATGGAGAAGAAAAAAAGTCATTCACATGAGACAAAGTACATGCAATATTTTTATTTTAGACATGCAAGGGAAGCTATTTCAGAATCGACTAATTCAAAGCAAGCAGCTGTATACAGAAAACAAAACAAGCAACATCTTGTTACAACAGCTCAACACACAGCATCCAGAACAAACAGGCATGAGACAATGCATATTTATGCAGCATTAAAACCAGGTAAATAATATATTGCAGGGCAGGGAGCGGGATGGAGGGGAAAAATGGAAATGAAAGACCAATGTTTTCCAACGCTTTCAATGTATAATGCTAAATTCATTTGATAGCCCATCCAGGTGCTATGGTGAATGGTGAGCACTGCTTTGCATGCCTGCCTTACACACATTTTCATAGGTCTTCTTTCAGTGGTAAGCCAGTGTAAGCATCTTTTGAATTTACTGTTTAATGACAGCTTACTGAACTCAGGCTTTAAACTCTCTAGGTATAAACAATGAGTTATTTGGGACTTTCCTTTTATAATCAAGTATGTTGCATGTTTTACTAAAAGTATACACAATAATGATCAATATGAAAGGTTTTAATATTCAGAAGTATAAAACCATAGTTAACAAATCATTAAGTATTTTAAATGAAGACGATATGATAAAACCATGACCGGTAAGATATAAGTATTTAAACCTATTCAAATATTCGAATCTGACTATAGAAACTCAGTAGGAATATTTTGAAAGGGTTACTTACTATCAGACATTGCAGGTGAGATTTTTCTGATATAGCTTTCTGATAGTTCTTAAAGGGATTGGTATTATACAGCACACATGTGATTCAATAAATGTGGCATTACACATTTCTTAAAAACTGTGCATTTTTTACCTTAAATGATGTAATTGTACAGATTTTACTAGTATTTCCAAACACACTTGTAATGTGATACATTAAAACACATGAGCTCATATAGATTATAATATAGTCACACTAAATATAGTCTCCCCCCCAACATTTGAAGACCAAACCACACTATATATTATGGCACTGCTTATTGAAACCTAGCATTTCAGCTGTATTTTCTTTGGCAAACACTGTAACAATTGCTAGGTTTGCCTCTTACAAGATTAATCCCAAACGGTTCACAAATGACATGGATATGTTTAAGATGAAATATTACGAAAACATTCATAGGTCACATTTTTTCAGAAGAAATTAAGCCAGCTGCAAGCAGGAGTAAGCTACATCGAGATCACATATAGAATGAAAATAAAACAGAAAAGAGGACTACGAACAGGAAACAATTACAATTGTAAAGGTATTGATTCTGAAACATTCTATTATTATAAGATGGTCACAAGCTGAGGATATTTCCTTTCATAAGTATATCAGCTTTCTATTTCCTCTGTGAGACTGCATACGCGTCGAGGAGTCATTTAGTACACTGGGACATTAAAATATTCATGACGTGGCTACAAAAGAAATGCATATGTTCTTATACACAGTATACAAACTAACAATCAGATTTCTAGAAGGCCTAGTGTACAGTAAAGAAGACTTAAATGAAACCAATTTTTGTTTTTGTTGTTTGGTTATGGCTGGATATTTTAACTTCTAAACAATGCCCAGAAGGAGTTCGGATTCTTCTTTTATTAACTTGACTATATTTATATGTAAAATCAAAATGACCTACCTCCTAGAGAATCCTACAATATTTTCCATGTAAGACATCCGGTCAATGCTGAGTTAACTGAAAATTCGAGCAGAATACGCCCTCCTACCAGCATGTTCAAGTTCATCAGGATTTTGTTACACTAAGTCTAAGAATTTAATCCCTCAATGAAAATCATTACATCCTATGACAGCCATAAACTGTTTTACAGGATCTTAAAGGAAAATCTTTCCCAAGAAAAAGTGAAAAAGTAGTCACCCATCTGGTATTTTAAGTGGCAACAGATGTTTTTAGCGGTTCCCTTAGCTTAAACACACACACATGCACACCGAAAGACTGCCTTTGAGTCTAGGAATATACTTCTATTAAACAATCCTTTAAAGAACTGTCCAAACAGACCTGTATCTGTACCTACAAATGTATCTAAAAAGCTGTTTCTCACATCAGTGAGGTAACCTGAGGGGAGGTTTTAAACTGACCTTAGAGTGTCCGGAGATGAATTTCTCAGGACTCCAAGAACCTCCTGAAACTAGAGGCAAAATTATGTGCAGATTTCCTGAGAAGAGGACCCGTGGGATAATACCCCCACCAAAAGGCTTGTGCACTCAAAAATTTTTAAAGTTTAAAACTGCTTATTTGAGAGCTTTAAAAATATCCTCATTTCAGTATTTGTTCAGCGTGGTGCTTTAAAATGATAGACTACAAAATCATGTAAACTGTCCCAGTAAAATAAGAAACAGATTCTTATAAAATAACCATTAAAAACAAAAGTATCTGCAGAGAAAAGCCATTTAAATTACACTCCTCGGGTAATAACTAAACAGTTTAAAGAGGTAATTTCCATTTTTTCCCACCCAGAATAGATTATAGTGGAATGAAGCAAGCAGCAAGTTAAAATAATTATAATAAATTAAACCTCCAAATGCTTCATTTCTTCCAGAAGCTCATTTTCCACGGGGAATTCTATATCTGTATCAATGGCATCAGCGAGTCACAGTATTTAATAATACTTTTTGTCAATGAACCACTTTAAGCATTTTCTGTGCAACACAAAATAAATCATGGGTCATTACAAGAGCAAAATTCAATATTATCTGTTAAATGAAGTAATTGGGACTATCCCTTGGGATTTAATGTGATTAGACTTTTCAGGTAATGCTAAACTATAAATAATAAACTTAACAAACTTTTAATTACAAACTAAATTAGATATCCTACTACATTTTGATGCATGTCAGTATTCCAGCACGTATTCTAGTATGCTTTCTGACACCTCATGCAACTCTTGTTGTGATACACGTTCATTCTATTTTCTGGAGAGAGAATAAGAAAAGTTTAAGTCTGTCAAATAATCTTTCACCTGTATAATACCAAATCTTTGAGCATTTATATTATAGCTTTTAATCCTTTTGTTTTCTCTCTTAATTTTACACCATAGAGAGCATATGCCCATTAAAAGAAGTTTCCCAAATAGGGCCGAGTACACAGCCATTCCTCCCCAGAGGAGACTTAACTATGAAAGAGAATAAATAATTCTATAGGAACATTTCTCAGGGGTGGTAGACCTTCCACTCCTCTTAGGAAATGGTTGATGACAAACCACACTATTTTTTACAGCCAATGATCCACATTGTACTTGAACAAGAAATTAACATTCATCAATTATGAAGAATAGTCTTCATAGAGAGAAAACACTGTATTGGGAAAACATCCTCTGAGAAAAGAAACCCTAAAAAATAAATGTATTCTTTTACTACTTTTAAGTTGCTATATTTTATTTTTTAAAGATTTTATTTATTTACTTTTAGAGAGATGGGAAGAAAGGGAGAGAGGAAGAGAAATATTGATGTGAGAGAGAAACATCAACTGGGTACCCAGCCTGCAACCCAGGCATGTGCCCTGACCAGGAACCGAACCAGTGACCTTTTGGTTTGCAGGCTGTTTGCTCAACCCACTGGGCCACACCAGCCAGGGTGCTATAACATATTTTACATAACTTCCCAGTTTAGACTGATAGGCCTGAAAATGTTATGCTATAAACAATATTTAAGGTTGATTTTACCATGTTTATTGATTTAGACAGGGGAAGGGAGAGGGAGAGGGGGAGCGAAACATGGATCCACTGCCTCTTGCATGTGCCCTGAGCGGGAATCGAACCTTCAACCCTTTTGGTTTATGGGATGATGCTCCAACCAACTGAGCCATACTGGCCAGGGCTAAGATCGATTTTTAACTAAATGATAGAATTTACATCTAAATGCACATAATTACCCAAGTATTAAACATAACTCTAGTATTCTGGGCCCTGTACCACCAGTACCTCTTAAGAATCATGGAATAATTGTATTTAGAACGAGGAAGGTGAGAGAGTAAACTGTCTCAATAACAAACAAGGGGCCCCGTGCGGAACTGGACCTGCTATCTTCTACCACCCAGGAAACTGAGTTTTTAGATACACTAAAACATCAGTGGTGTAGATTACGTGGGAATATGGGCCAGAATAAAAATAGAAAAACATTTTATTCTAGTGATATTACAAATATATAAATCACAAGTTTCCCTTAGTACAGACTCTTGGAGAGCTAGTTTTTGAATAAAGATTAGGCATTTATTATTTTCAATCTGAAATGGGCTCATCACTGATTCGTTCACTGTTAGGTGTATTCCAAACCCTCAACATTTTCCCCAAGCTCGCTACCTCTTTCTGTCCTCCTCAGTTCCCAGCAGCTCTCCACTAGCTCACGTAGCTTCCCAAAGCCAAGAAAATGACAACACTCTCAATTTCACTCGCCCAGCTCATGAGGAAAAAAATCTACAGCTTTCCCAACATTATTTCCTCGAGAAAGGAGGAAAAACTCATCTTGCCCAAGACCAATGTTTGATTCCATTCCCATTCATCCTCAATATAGGTACTTTCCCTTTATTCTATTACTGTTTTTCATCACTCTCTGCATTAGTTCCTCCTCCTTAGTATGCTTATGTTCAACTTTCCTCCATACTAAGAATAATCTTTTTCTCACCCCCTACAAAAAGGACCAGATGTAGTGCGAAGTGTAGGATAACAAACATTTTGAGGAATTGAGTTACACCTGTTCTCAAAATCACCCACGTTCCTTAAAAAAGACAAACTCATTACCTTAAAAATTCCCAGGCATTCACCATACTAAGGGTGATAGGATGCAAAGTGATGTGGGAAAACTGGTAAGCTAGCCATTATCTGAAGGCTTAAGTCCTGTTGATATGAGAATCGCTTAGGTAAACTAGCGGTAGTGAATCTAAAATTGAAAACCTAGTCTCTGATTTCCTCTTTCTAGTACACAATGTAGTCAGAGAAAATAATTCACATTTAGTAAAAAATAAGTAAGTGTAATTTGAAGTTACAGTTCTATTCCACTTTTTCTTACAAAGGGGCTTCATTTATTCCTTGCCATATAAAGTAGTGTCCTTTGTACTTCACGTTCTAGAGATACAGCGGTTCTTTTGATTACCCCTCACTGAATTCTGTGGCAAAGGCCTTACTAACTCAGGAACCCTATTCCCTGTGCTGAAGGCCAAAGGGCCAGAGAGCCAGAAAGTATGCAAACTCACTGAGATCCATTATTAGCAATGAATGAAAAGGAGAATTGAAAGCACTTTTTAAGTATCTTTTAGATGACAAGGCTCACAGTGTCAGTGCTATTTCACAACCAATTGTGAGGCACTAGGAAAGTCAAGTGCTTTTTTTTACATTAAATTAGTAACGAGTGCCAAGAACAGTAATTGCTCCAGGTGGTGGAAATGGGAAAATGGTAAGACAAATGCTTCACTGGACATGCTGAAACTTTCTTTTTAGCAACAGCTACTCTAAGTTCTACCTGATGGGGTAACACAATGTATACTCTTCCATTCACACAGCGCTGTCATTTAAAAAATTATAAATTAGAAAAATTTATGCTTTTAAATGTACTTATAATACATGCTTATTTTTCACTTCTAGAAGGGGGGGGGGTCCTGAAACATTTTCAGAATTAATGCCATTAAGTTAATGCCTGGCTCCTAAATCTTTTTTTTTAATAAAGATTTTATTTATTTTTTAGACAGAGGGGAAGGGAGGAAGAGAGGGAGAGAAACGACTGGTTGCCTCTTGCATGCCGCAAACCAGAGACTTGGCCCGCAACACAGGCCTGTGCCCTGACTCAAAGGGGCGGCGACCTTTTGGTTCGCGGGAAGATGCCCAACCCACTGAGCCACACTGGTCTGGGCTGGCTCCTAAATTTTTTCTCACTTAACATACGTTAAGTATCTTTTCTATATCATTACATAGAAACTGATCTCATTTCTTTTACAGGCAGGTATTTGCTTTGATCTTCCATTTGGATCATAACTTGAAATGTCCTAAATTTAATCACGATTTTCCAAACAAAAGACTTCTAGGAATCACTGAATTTCAAATATTCAAACTCTGAATATCTTTACTGAGTATATTCTTTAAGGCCAATTGGGCACCCCCCCAACCCCACCAAAAAAACCCAACAACAAATCTTTACACAATAAATCTGTATATGCAAATTCTGACCATTTAAACTATTCCTCCTTTAAGAAATGATCAAATCCCTAAGGTGGATGAGGAAATGGGCAGAAAATTCAAGTGTTCTAACTGCCTGGAGGATATATTCAATTCTGTTTCCTGGTAAAAACTCAATTACCTTAATAGATGTTAACAGATTTGGTGGTTGCTGAGGAAATTAAATTATATAGTGACATCCCACAAGCTTTGTTGTGGGTTACATGCTGAAGTCAACCATAGATTATCTCCCCAGGCAGTGGTTATTGAGTAAAAATAATTTTAGTGAATCAGAGGTAATTTTTCCAAGAATTTACGTGTTCCTAAGGATGTTTGTCCTCCTTTCCTAATATTTAGGCTTTTTTCCCCCTTGTCTTTCCTCTCCTACTCTGATTCATTTCTATCTATTCATTTATACACTGGACTATATACAGGGTTGGGTAAAAAGTAGGTTTACTGTGCTGAGCACGCAACAGTTTACCATACTAGTATTTATTAATTAGTGTATTATTTTCCATACAAACGATTATAAACCTACTTTTGCCCCACCCTCTATTATACTGACAAGATGTAGCAGTCTTTAATGTAAATGTGATCTATAAATGGATTCTTTATATGTTGCATGGTATTAAATTAAACCAGGATTTCTCAACTTCAGTGCTGTTGACACTCCACGCTAGATAATTCCCGGGTATGGGAGGGCTGTCCTCATCACTGTTGGATGCTTAGCAGCATCTTCGGTCTTAACCTACTAGATGCCAGTAGCACACCCCCGCCAGTTGTGACAATCAAAAATGTGTCCAGACACTGCCAAGTGTCCCCCGAGGAGGCACAATTACCCCCGCCACCCCAGTTGAGAACTAATGAGTAAATCTAATTGTCTCTGGTTGGTGGGTAAGATTATGTCCTACTGTGCTTGCCTGTATTTGTTCATTTTCCTATAATGGGAATTTTTATTGTTTTAAAAAGGCAACAGAAGAAACAGAAGAAAAAAATTAAAAAGAATGTATCAGTAGAGCAAAAAAGAACCCGAAGCCTACAATTTTCCAGAAAGTACTCTGTAAAGAAAAAAATCATCACCACAGCTAATAGTATGCTCTTCTGCAGGCCCCAATCCTAGGGCTCATGCAAGCAATTTAGTAAATGAGGATCAGCATGGAAAACAGGGAGAATAGAATAGAAAATGTGAGATTGCAAAATAAGAATATATTATTTAACACAAGTTTTTTTTGGTGTATCTACATGTAACTCTGGTGATATAAAATGTACTTATCACTGTGGGTTCTTATGAAATGCTTTTGAAAATCAGATTTACAGTTACTGAATCTTTTCAGTTATTCCAACTTTTCCTTATTACAAATAGCCCAGAGTAGCAAAAGTTGGCTCAGAATGAGTTAAAATCAAACACCAGGGAGGGGGATCCTCAAAATTCTGAAAAGCAGACAAATAAGACAAATAAAGAGACATGGAAATAAAGAACAAACTGACAGTAACCAGAGGGGAGGGGGAGGGAGATAACGGGGGAAAGAAGGGGAAGGGTCATCAAGGAACGTGTATAAAGGACCCATGGACAAAGCCAAAGGGGTACAATTGGGGGTGGGAGGTGGGGGAAAGTGCTGATGGGAAAATGGAGACAACTGTATTTGAACATTAATAAAAAGAAAAATAAATAAAATGGGAAACTAGAGCAAAACAAAACAAAACAAAATATATAAATATACAGCAAAATGATTACAACCTAAAAACCAGTGACCAGGGACATTGGCCAAATTGTTTCTTATTAAATGTAAGGTGACAGGCAAGATTTGTTCTCCCTTGTGTTTTTTTCCCCCGTATCTACCCTTCTGTACTGTCCATTTCAAACATTAATGTACCCAAACCTCACTTATCCAGAATTTGTTCTAGCAGACTCCAATCAGGTTTACCTAAAAAGAAATTAAAATACGTTGGCATAAAAGACTACAGCCTGGTTAACTTTCAACCCAATTTAAAAGTAAAGGGTTTAGGCTTAAAGGCTTTAACATAAGCAGTGGTCACTGCAAAGGAATTACAGGAGTTTGTCTAAGAGGATTTGTATCAAAATACTTTTTCCTGTTAAATGATATTTTATGTATTTGAAAGCATCTGTTTTATTTTTTTTGTTTGTTTTATTTTTAGAGAGGGGAAAGGGAGAAGAAAGAGAGAAAGAGAAACATCAATGTGTGGTTGCCTCTCATGCCTCCACTACAGGGACCCCAACCCACAACCCAGGCATGTGGCCAGACTGGGAATTGAACCAGCGCCCCTTTGGTTTGCAGGCTGGCAGTCAATCCACTGAGCCACACCAACCAGGGCAGCATCTGTTTTAAAACAATGTAAGATTCTTGAGTTTCACTAGCATGCCCAAATATTCTTAATTACCAAGATCTTAATTAAAAAAAAAACCCCACTAAAATTTATTAAAGTTTTAAAAGACACAAGTTTTAAATATCTTAAGAAATACTTATTAAAATAATTTTAAATTACAAAAGATTTATTTTTTAAAGAAATCAGTTTGTCTATTAAGACTGTTACCTTTACCCTGCAGTCCAACAGATTACTATTTCTACAAAGATACTGCATAGTATTAGGATATATCACGTAGCCCCAGAACTAAAAGAAATCAGTTTTAGCAGCACTGTCTAGACGAGGCAGATTAACAATCGCAACTCCAGTAAATCTGTTCATAAAGTGGATCATATTGAAGTAGAAACAAATTCATGAGTGTAATGCTTGCTACCTCACTTATTTTCATTTCTCAGATTGCTTTAGTGAGAAACAATAGCAATAGCAAACAAACCTCAAAAGGAACCGCCCACACTTCAAAACGATGCTATTAGTATAAAAAAGAAAGGCTGACACATCTCAAAAAGCACTGATCAACACCATCATGCATCCACAGCTGAGGGTTAAAGCCCAAAGCCCAGTAGTTAACTACTTGATCTTCACAGAATCAAGCGAGGACTTGATATCATCTCACGTGCAACAGTCTTTGCATAACACCCCACTGTATCCATGCCACAAAAATGGTAAATGTAGTAGTTACCAATAAATAAGCTGGGGCTCAAAGGGACTAAAGTCTTAAACTGTTCTTTATCATAAGATATCCTCAGACAAACCTCCCCATTCTTCATTCTGGCTCTATAAAATTAAGGAGCAAAGAAAAACTGTTAAGTGCCTTACTTCACAAAGAAAATGCACTCTATATTCCTTTGTTATATATGTGTATAAAATAAATCCAACTGTGACACTCCCCCTTGCACGCTCCCCCCCAAAAAAGACTAGCTGAAAATAGGTACTCAAGTGGTGTGTGGGGGGAGAAGTGTTCCAACTACAGCAAAGAATGTCAGTTTAGGAATCTCAGCATGTTGCACTTTAATTTTTTAAGAATCAAGTTAAGTATCAGTGGCATGTTAATAAAGTGTTTTAAATTAAGACAAATATTAAAAATTGAATAACGGACAGATTTTTCTGGGCTTTACCCTCAAATCTAATTATGTATTCATACAAACGAATACCAAAAGGAATAAAGAGTTCAATCTAGAAATGTCAAAACTAAAACCCTTGTTTACCAAGTAATTAAGTAAAATACAAGATATCTTTACTACATAATCACTGTCTGATATTTTAATGATTATTGAGTAGACAGTTATGTTAGGGTCTCATTACTATTAGATGCTAATAGAAAATCTACTTTAGCAACTACTGTCTGCCCTGTTTTCCGATAAAATGAAGGATTACCTACAGAAAACAAGGATTACCTAAACAAACTACGTGACATTTACACTAATGGGTAAAAGGGAAGCTTGAAAGAAATTGTTCTGAAGAAAATAAACATTCTTAAGGATAGAAATGTATACTGTACAAATTTTAAAAGGCCTAAAATCAAAATCATTGTGTGATTTGCATGTATCTTTAAGCCAACAGATATTTTCATTATAAATTCAAAGCCACCTTTCAAGCAAAAAACCTGACACTGAAAAGAAAAATCACAAGACAACTGACCCTTGAACAACCCAGTGTACAGGTGGTGGTGTCGGAGCCAGCAACACCATGCACCCGAAAATCTAAGTATAACTCCCCCAAAACTTAAGTTGTCCCTCAGTATCCTCGGGGAATTCGTTCCAAGATCCCTGTGGATACCCCAAATCTGAGGATGGTCAAGTCCTGATTTAAAATGATGTAGTATACTGCACACAGTCAGCCCTCTGCAGCCACAGACTCCCCATTGGAGGGTCGAAAATAGTACTGGTATTTATCGAAATAAAAAATCTGCGTTTAAGTGCACCTGCACAGTTCAAACCCATGTTGTTCAGGGTAAGCTGTACATGAAAAACTAGGTAAACATTAATTAATTAGAACTTTTACAAATTTAAGGCTGCATTTAGATAAGTATCTTTACAATTATATTTACAATTTTACCAGCAAAATCATTTCATGACATAGACCAAGTGAATACTTATCCCAAATTATAAGACCAGAAAAGCTACTACAGATCTTGGTGTTTTGAAAAATCCAACAAAAAATAATTTGAAATATATGATTTATATCTATATATACAATTAAAAAACTCCAACTATGGATAATTTGGAAAATGAAAATTTCTAGTCCAAAAAGTAAAAGATGCCTATCAGCCTTAGGAAATATATTCTGTTCAATACAAAGAAACCTCCAGGAGAATGACTGTTTATTTGTTTTTTTAACTATATTACCGAGAAACACAGAAGTTGGTATCTGAAACAGAATGTTTAAAATACACATATCAACACAATGCACAAGTAGGGGGGTTGGGGAACAATAAGAGCAGTGTTTCAGGCTTACACAGCTCTGGGAGTCTCATAGACCTGGGTTTGGAACCCTGGTTTTGCAACTGCTACCTAGGCCCTCACTGAGCCTCTACTTCCTTTGTTACAAAGGCTCTCATGATGCTTTCTCAGGGCATCCTGAGGATTAGCAAGGATGCCTCCTATCTAGGTGCTCAATAAACATTAGCTATCATCATAGTTCTCTTTTGTTGTCATGGTGTCCACACACAAACTTTTTTTAGTAGTTTGTGGGATGCTTTTTCTCATCTTATCCCACCATCTATTATATGAACAAAATATTCAAATATTCTTCCAGAGATGTAATCATGATTCATGTATCAACTTATAGATAAATGTGTTTTAGGAAACAAGTACCTTGTCATCCCCGGATTTCATGTGACAGTGTGTTGGTGAATAACCTGAATAACAGGTTAGCCTGTTAACCTAAAGCCTTACTGCCACATACAGACTAGCTTGGCTTCATAAAGGCCTTAACCTGCAATGTATCATAACTCACTCTAAATTCGTAAGGGGCCAGCCACCTTCTGCCTTCCGAGAACTGAATGGTTACATTGAGAAAAATGGTTCACTCAGACCGCTGAATAGAAAATGTCTTAATGTACTATCATTTTGGTTTACGTACAAAACAATATAAAGGTAGTCAATGATGAGATATAGGGCCAAAGCTCTCTTCTAAAAACAAGGAACTGTTATTAATGGTCAATTTTTTTTAACTAGTGTGAGATAAGATCAGAATCATAGATATCCTATGATTCTCTCTCCATTCCTACTTTCCCAGCTAAAGATATAAAAATACTACTCCAAAAAGGGAGACATTACTTACTGTTATAATGCTTCAATAGCAGGAGTACACACACACACACACACACACACACACAGTGTCTCACAAATATGAACCTATAGTAACTTTTTTATCCCCTAGTACATTAAATACTCACAATACATGCTATGAATACATGCTATGAACTTAGCATGTTTGTCATACTACAAAGTCTACCAATTCCCCAGTAGTTTTTTCTTCTCTTTTTAATCTTCACCTGATGGCATTTTTGTCATTGCTTTTAGAGGGAGAGGAAGGGAGAGAGAAGGATAGAGAGACAGATCGATGTGAGAGAACCCAGGAACCAAACCCGCAACACAGGTATGTGCCCTGACTGGGAATCGAACCAGCAACCTTTGGCTTTGTGGGACGACACCCAACCAATTGAACCACACCGGTCAGGGCTCCCAGTCAAGTTTTCAAAGCAATCTAGACACAAGGAGATATCAGTAGTACCCTAAATATAACTCTCCAGAAAAAAAAATTAAAATTAAAAGTTGAGCTTCAATACTTTTAGAAACGTTTTAAGGCAAATACGATTAATTAGGAAATGAACTTGGAGGAAATACCAGGATCTGATAGAACAGACTATAATTCCACCATAATGCAATATAAAAGTGACCCAGGGAAGGGACAAATATGGAAAATTCCCAATTCCTGATTCTGCTTTTGACTTGATTTTTAGAAAAGTCTAATTAGTGAACAGCAAAACAAGGAGCTGCTAACTTTAAAACCAACATTACAGAGTGGACTATGAGCTTGTAGTCAGCCTATCTGATGTGTAAAAACATTCTCCCCAATGACACGTTTGCAGTCAATTAATAAAGCACCGCAGTAAACTGCACATGCGGAAAAGGGGCTAAGCTCAGTTCACTGCTGGACAGCCAATGGCATGAGGGCAGCCAACAAAACGCTTCACTTTTGCAGGTTCTTGACCATTGTCTTGGTAACTCAAGATCGCTACAGGTACAATGCACTGCCTCATATGTTATGGGTGTAGGGCCCAGATGACGGCATCCCAACTTTGAGCAATCCCTACAACTGACCCAGTGAGCGAATAAGGCAGAGGGATTGCAGGCAGCACCCCCTCTCCCTGCAGAGGCCAACGGTTAAGAAGTTCTAATAGAGAAGAGATGTACTCTTCTTCCCAACGGAAGTGCTAAAAAATTGGATTTAAACAAAACAAATGAGTAAACAAAACAAAACAAAACATCCATACACATAGAGAACAGTTGATGACTGCCAAAGGGGAGGGATTTAAAGCTTCCTTTAATAAAATAAAAAAGCACTTACCTTAATAAAAATGTACTATATAGCATTCTTATGCTATAAACTTTAATTAAAACAATTATTGCTAAAGCATAATTCAACTTGGTACCCAAAGTAAGGTATCATTAAGTTTTTAGAAAAAGGTAGCCTTATCTATGAAGTTTTAAATTTTAGAAATCAAAGGTATGGAGGCATCAAATATACAATTAACCCAGAAGAACTGCAGAAATGAGAAAGGGAAGGAGGTTTATTAACAACTCTAGTGATATCAAGGGAAGATAAGAATGTAATCAGTCATTTGACAGAACACAGTTTGTTACCTAAGATCAAGGAAAAGTGAAAATACTTTTTAGTTAGTTTTTCTAACGCAAAACTAGAGGGTTCTACAAAAAGTATAATTATAACACTATTATTTGCTTGGTTACATTTGCACTTAATGGACATGAGGTGAAAATAAAATTGGGAATGAAAATGCCATCATCTTGGTCAACTCCTGATTATCTACATTAACGAGAAAAGGGATTATCTTACGTAATTCAGAACAATGGATGGAGAGTTCTCAAATTACCGTTAACTTTTGTTGAATCTTTGCCCTTTTTAAAGTAGTCTGTCCTCTAGAGATTTAGACTGTAGTGTTTTGGGGTCCAAAATGGACCATCAATAAATAAGACAGACCATCTTCAAAGTCAATGATCCATCCGTAGATAATGGAGTTGACGCGACTGACACGTATTCCAGTCAATAAACTGAACACGGACACCCCATGCCAAGCATGCTTCAGAGTAATTTCTGCAACGGTAAGAGTGACGGAAGATGGCTGACACTTCCGAAGAAGAGCAAAACATGCTAGTGTCTGGAGGACGCCAAGCTTACCTCCTGCAGTAGATCAGCCTGCTCAATTGCTTTAAGGACATTTTTCTTGGATGTCTCCTGAACTTCCCCTCCCAAAAGAAACTCATCCAAAATAAAATAAGCCTTCTCAAAATTAAAGATGATATCAAGTTCACACACCTGAAAAACAAACACAAAAATAATAATAACAAAAAGCAAAAGGTACCTCTCAACTATCAGGCAGTGAATCAACCTGACCAAAGTGAATCCATCTAAATTCTTTCCAAAAAGGGCAATCTTGCCAAGCATCACTGATTTAGCCAGCTGGATTTTCAAATCTCAAGTACTTGAAAACACAATGCCTTCACAGTAAGCCCCAACCGCACAAGCTCCCAACACACACCTTTTCTACCCATAAAAACGGATCTTTGAAAATACCTCCTTCCTGGGTAGGGAGATTATAACTGCCAACAAAATCTAAAATCTAGAATATTGCGCTTTGCAGCTGGACTCCTTTCTATTCCACTATTTTGAACCTCACTCTCACCACCATAATTAAATGCGCAGGTCTGTGAGGTCAAGCAATTTTGGCAGTTAACTGATTGACTAGGCACACTGACAAAAAATAGTCACTCTTTCCCCCTCCCACAGTTAATTTCAAATAGCCAGAATCCAAGACAATCACATAATAAACTTGTTATAGAAAAAATTTAAAAAACAAAACTGTGGCACTCAATTCCCTAAAACAAAATATTACTCACACTGCCAAAATACTTGTCAAGTAATTCCACATAACGATGAATTATTTCCAGGGTAATGAGTTCATTGTCCTGATCCTCAATAGCACAGCAAAAATACAGACTAGCATATCTGAAACAAAAAACAAACGTGAAAAACATTTTACCCTATAATCATGGTTCCTTAAATATATTTTCATATCCTCTTGTGAAAGACACCATGTTTATACAATTGATTTCCTTTTTTTCAACAGTACAGATAATTTTTCTCCTAGGTTACAAAAGCAATAACTGTATAAGAGAAATTTAGAAAAGTATAGGCAAGCAAAAAAGAAAAAAAATCATTCAATCATACATCTAGAAAGAGTTAACTATTTTGTTCTTCCTTTCTATAGATTCTAAAACATAAATGACTCAGGTTGTTCTGACGCTTAATTAAAATAAAATGCAGTGTATGACTAATTCAAACTACAAGTAAACAAAGAAAATAAACTCTCTAACTGAAGGAAGTTATCGAAAGTATTGTCAACGTGAAGTCAATGTTCTAGAATGTTTTATTGAAGTGTAATATACACACAAAGAACAAGTCATAAATGTGTAGCTTCTTAAAAAAAAGATTTTACGTATCCATTTTTTAGAGAGGGGAAGGGAGGGAGAAAGAAAGGAAACATCAATGTATGATTGCCTCTTGTGCGTCCCCCACCAGGGACCTGCCCTGCAACCCAGGCATGTGCCCATACTGGGAATCCAACTGGCTACCCCTTGGCTAGCAGGCCGGCACTCAATCCACTGAGCCACACCAGCCACGGCAGCTTAATGAGTTTTCAAAGTGAGCCTAACTGTGTAACAGCACCCAGATCAAGAAGCAGATAACTGAGCCCCTGAAACCCCTTTCCTAGCCTCTCCAGGTCACAAACTCCCACCCTCACAGGGAATCAGTATCTTTTCTAACAGCATAAAACTGTTATTTTTAAAAAGGAGGCTTCTAGGATTGTGGAATAGACCCCAAGAAAAAAAAACAACAGCTCCAAGTTATTACAGAAGGTAGAGGAAGAGAACAGAGGAAACAGGCCTGGCCTCAAAATATCCAAGTTCTACCCTGTTGAACTTTAGGTTCTCACCCTTCAAGAAGGAATAAGGTTGGAAAACTCCTATCCTCCTCCAAATTAGGATTTTAGCACACAGTGATACTTAACCAAAAAAAAGCCAAAATTTATTAATATACAACTGTTCAAATCATAGCAAATGGTGACCAGGTCCTTTGAGGAGGATTAAAAAAGCATTTTAAATGGTTTAAGTTTATTTAAGGCTTTTGGAAAAAAAATAAAAATCTCAGGCAGTCTAAACAAATTTCAGTTGAGATTGTAATTTTCACTGAGCATTTAAGTGATTTTTAGAAAACACAATGGGCAATTACTGCTCACAGCATTAACGTAAAATATTGAAACGCACACAATCTCGATTCAATGACTTCCTGTTCTTCAGTATAAGAATAACGACTATTTACATAACAATCTACTAATTTCAACATTATCAAAAACATTTCATCTGATCTGAGCTTTCCAACAGCAAGCACCATCATCCTCGATTACAGAAGACAAAGAGAGGCCCAAGAGTACAGGGCCTGCCAACTGGGACAAGCAATCCGGTCCTCAGACCTTAACTCCAGGCCTTCCCATCTACCACACCAACATCCCTTGTCAGGCACAGCGTGACTTTTTGTCATGTCCATGCTACCTGACTTCTGTGTTTAGTAAGTTATTTAAAATGGTGAGTCTCCTGCAGCCCTAGAAAGGAGGCAGTTGAATGCATTCATTTATCATGAAGAACACGACAGGGGACCACCTCCAGCTTCAGCAAAGAGCTTCCTCTTTCTCCCAGCACTAACTTGTTTTTGTTTATCTGTTTCAAAGGCAATGGAATATTACAACTCTCCATGCTCCCAGAGCCATGCTCACCAAAGAGAATTTTGAATTTGGGGAAATTGATACAAATGACATGTTAAGATGCCCTGAATTAAGAAAACTGAAGACTAAAGGTACTGATATTAAAAATGGTAGAATAAAAACCAGGCACAGCGAACATGAATAGAGTGCTAAATGATTCCATTAGAAAGAATTCACTAAGAGTTTCAGGTAAAATTCCTTTTAAGATTTTTTTTGTGTTTTTGTTTTTTCACTTGAATCAGTTTATTTTCTAAGCTTTAAAATGTACAAATTCTTTGCGCACCCCCCCCATGCAAAAATAGTAAAAGTGCAATATTTAAATCAATACAGTGTAAGTATTTGGCCAAAAGGACTTTTAAAACTAAATGTCGGGGGAGTAGTGGGGGGTAAATGCAGACAACTGTACTTGGACAACAATAAAATACTTAAAAAAAACTACATTTCATCTGGTAATACCCTACAGCTACCAGTATGTTGACAGCAGATAGGAATTTAAAACAAAACAAATCCAATCGGATCAAATCCACAATTAACTGAAGTTTTCATTTTATTCAGCTGTAAATAAAATAGCAGCCATTGTTTTATACAATGTACTACACAGCATCAACTTCAGAAGAAATGATCTGCCTAGTTTGTGCAAAACAAGAGCAGTTACCTTCTGTTAAAAGGATGTGAGCCTTTCAAACTTAGTTCTTTTTCGTTTGTCATAATTTCCAAATAAAGTAAACAGCTCCAGCTCCCTATATGACTATGTCTTCCATGAAGACATCATATAGCCACTTACAGACATAATCTTTGGAACATTCTATAGGTTAAAATGTGTTTAAAGTCTCAAGAATACACATTTGTTATTTTTTTCCTCCTTTTGTCTTGTTTGCTTCATATATCCATTGCATCAATTGGACTCAATGATTTAAAGATGTTTTCAATGTTACTGGTAAGTAATCGATTACTTGCACCATCCTTGTTCCTTATCCACCATACTGTCTCTTTAACTTACAAATAAACAGCACTTAAACATTAGTCTAAGGTCCTCAATTATATGACTCATTCGGAAATAAATTTTAAGTATCACCAGGACTGATGTGTCTAAACACCAACCGATTATATATATATATATATATATATATATATATATATATATTTCAAAGCACATTATCTAAATGTTTGCACCCGCTCAAAGTGGAAAAAGAGCCTTCAAATTAAATAAATTCTTCCTTGTAAGTGAACATCTACTTATCAGGATTATAAGATGGTACCTCTTTTCAAAGAGCTTAGGGAAGAAATAGAAGCATAATAAGAACAGGTAACATTCATTGAGTCCTGGTCTTTTGTCTTTTACCATTTTAATTCTCACAACAACCCTTCCAGAGAGATATCATTATCACTTGCATTTAAGAGACCCAGGCTTAATTGAACAACCTCCCCAGGAAGTGATTTGACTCCAGAGCCCAAGTTTTCAATTAAAAACTACAGCCAGGAACTGTATTAAATAAAGTAATCCTGCACCTGGCAAAAATTAAAACATATTAAAAGCAGTATTTTAACAGGTTTGAATTGGGAGAAATAAAAACTGTTATACTGATTTAGTAAAAGACTACCAAGAGAACGTGAAGTATACTCCCTATTTTTAGAAATGATTTCTAAAAACTGAATAACGAGTTCATTTTGTTCTCTTAGTACATATGTGTAAGTCTAAACCTGAAGTAAAATTAATAGTAGACTAGTAAGAAGAAAGGTATGTTTGGTTATTTTTAGCAGAGCGGATTAAGGCTCACTCTAATTACTGGCACTCAGAGAACATCTGAAAGTTCCTATTCTTATATTCAAAACACATGACTTCTCCACAGTCTGCTAAGTATCAGCTGACGGTGGGTGAATGTAGCTAAACTGTTCTCAATACCCGAGGAGTCTAAAAATTCTTTTGTTGGTAAAGAAAATCAGTACAGTACTCTTTGACAAATTCTCAAGTTAGTAATTTGGAGATGCATGGATTTTTTTTTAATTTTAAGACTTTAATCCATTGCCTCTTCCATAACATGCTGCTCAAATTAGGAATAAAAAGCCTGCAGTGTTCTGTCTTCAAAGCATCTCAAGAGCGTTTATATTAGAGATGAGGAAACAAAGGCCAAATGACTTGTTCCCAATCATAAAGCTAGCTAGTAGTACAAATGAAATAGAACTCAAGTCCCCAGACTGCGTTATTTTTTTCAGCTATAATTTTATCCTCACTCCCCACCACTCCCTGCGGGGAGGAATTGTTATGCAAAATGCTCAGGAGGGAGAAAAGTGGGAGAGGACGTGTGGAAGACTGGGCAGATCACTTGCTGATCCGGGGACAAGCATAGTTCTAGTTCAGATTTCTCCGGAGCTAAGCGGTAATTCTTTTACTTAAAAGGTCTTCTCTTCCAGCTGGATAGGGATAGTCACCTGTTCACATCAACAAATAAATATATCCTTAGTACAATAGGTGAGATTTTCAATATGAAATGAGGGGATGCATGGGATGATTAAATTCTAACTTTTGTATGTGCATTTTATGTCAACGAAGCTGGTTTTTTAAGTGCACCTTTTATTTACAGGGGTTTGATGCAAGTAGCAGCCAGGTTACACTAGCCTTTATAACCTTTAAAAGAAAAAACAATGGCCCAACAAGGGTGGGCTGAAAGCTGCACGTAGGAACACCAACTTGTGCTTTCTATTCTTCCATTTAACGGGCCATTTCCTTCCGCTGCAGGAATCTCCATTCCTGGGATTCATTCCCTTGCTGGTATTTTCATCCTCCACACGGGGGACTCCTTCCCCTATCTAATAAGCTTAAGTTTCTCATACCTTTTTTTTTAAACCCTGTCCCCCACTCCTAGGTCTACGGGTGGTTACCCCCCTCTTCTGTCCTTCAGAGCAGAGCTCCCCAAACAATCTACACTTTCTGGTGGATTGTCTTCACCTCTTCACCGTATTTCTTTGAGAGTTCTGACTCTACTATTCTACTGAAAATGTTCCCACACAGGGAATTTTATGAAATGCTCACGGTAGAAGTCTCATGGATTCTTTCTTCACTTTAATTGGACTTTATGTAACACTTGGCACTGGTGACTCTCTCCTCTTCCCCATGTTACTCACCCCTATATGCTTACCTTCTCCCCCTTTTCTTCCATCTTTCACCTGGGTGATCTAACACAGGATGCCTCATTTCCCCCCAGGCTTCCATGCCTATGCCTGCCGCAAGAAAACTAGGCATCTCCTCATGGAAGTCACACAGGCATGTCTAATTCAACTTAGCTACCACCTCACCATTCAGCCTGCCCGTGGAACCAGACATGTGGAATCCCTCCATTCCTCCCCTTCTGTCCTGCCCTCTCCACTTCTAGCAATGATGACCAAGTCTTATAAAATTTACCTGGGTAGCAGCTCTTCCCCACTCCTCCACCCCCCACCAGCTGAGAACCCGGCAAGACGTCTTCCTTCAGGAACTCATTATAATGAGATCTCCTAACAGATCCCTCAGGATGCAGTCTCAGCCCCTCCCCACCCATCCTCTCCAATTACAAGGATCTGTTAAGACAAATACGTTCTTTTTCCATCCCTGTTTAAATCCTTTGTTTCTATGCTTAAAATCTGAGATGTGGCTCCTAAATCTGTTACTAACTAGCATATGACCTTGGACAAGTCACTTCCTCCCAAATTCTTGGTTGGTTTGTTCTTTTTTTAAAACAAATTTCAAGTTTGATTAACAGTAGTGATTTTCAAACTCGGGAACCGCCTCCTATGCAGAGGGTAGAGGCCAAGTGAGCAGGGGCGCAGGAGTCCACTCTGTATTTCACAAGAGCAACCTCACTTCCACTTGTTTCATTCAAGGTTCTATTCCTTGGGGCAGAAAGCATTTTTGGAAAAATCACCTGAAAAGTAATATAATGTTATATAGCAATTTTACCTCAATTTTTAAGGTCACTTAAGTCACTTAACTCGATATTTTAAGACATCTCCCAGCTCTAAAATGCTATGACTTTTCTCATCAAGTACTAAACCAAACACTGGATACAAAATCAGACAAACATGACTAAATTCACTTTATTGGAAACAGGAGTCTACAGTCTTTTTAAAATTTTCAATATCCTATAACCTCCATTACTTCCTCTGCTATTTCCCCCACAAAATACACCATCCATGATCCACACTTCGAGTGGAATACAGGAGAGCTGAGATAAAACCTGGATTTCTCTGCAACCCTCTTGGCAGCACAAATTGTTAGTTCACTACACATCCCCCATAGAAGAGAATTTTTCACATGCAGAAACTGTGAAATCGTATGTTAAAAACTGAACGTTATTCCTAAAGGCACAGAAATGGGTAAAAAAAAAAACCCAACAAAGTAAATATATTTATTTTAAGATGAGTAGAATGATCTTGAGAAATTTATTTAAGGTAGTAAAAACTTTAGATACTAATTCAGATATATGGCATTTTTACAAAAGCTTAGTGCTCATCCAAAATTTTAAAATCGATTCTCGGCAAAATTATCAGATCTAATCACACCACCACCATAGCAACAAGTGTACGTCAAATTAATAAGCACTACAACAGATCCTGTATACACACAAAAATGGTCTATGTATTCAAGGTGTTTATAAGTGGGTGAGATTCTAAAGGCCAGATAAGAGGCATGTCATTTGTCAGTCATTTACAGATTTTCTTTCGGGGATGGGGTGGGGGGGATTGCTTATCTAAATTCAGGGAATTACTCACACATTTTAAAATACTGATCCTAATTCCCCTTGCAAAGGAATGAATTCTTTGAATTTTTCTAGAAAGGTGAAGCCATTAATTATACAATTAGTTGTAAAACAACTTCCTGATTTTATCACAAAACTGGGTAATCAATCAAAGCAAGTTATTTAAAAAATACAAAGCTTTATCTTAAAACCTTTATCATCCATATCTTTGTTAATCATGACCTACAAATGTTCTCTCTCAAAAGTCTGCAATTTCTACATTAGAAATGACCAAACAGTTGCTTCTGTTATTTCACCTTTCTGAAAAAGAAAAATTATACCTCTTGTAAACAATCTTCAGATCTCGCCACTCAAGAAAGCTGCACATTTTAGGTTTCCGTGCTAAAACAGTTTGAACAAGTTCCCTTGTGATCTTTTTCTTCTCTTTGTCTGACAATGGGACATACCACTTCTGCAGTCGAAGCTTTCCCTGACGACTAAAAAGCAACATAAACTGCATCTGTTAAGATAAACAGAATCAAAATTACATGTAATGTTCTGACACAATCAAGTTAGGATTAAGATAATATGTCTCACAGTGAAGCTTTGGGGGGGGGGGCACGGCGTTTCAATGACCAATGATTAGTGGCCATCAATATTTCTATGCCAGCTAAAATAGCAGGGCATTCTTGTAGAATGATCTTCCCACCAGATGCAAATCTCCCCACCCCACCCAGTTCCATGGACGTTTGGAGTCTGCAGAACAAAAAGAAAAATAGGCATTAAGTTGAAATGAAAATCTTCAGGTAAAAGAAAGACAACTCTTGCAATTTAAGAAACTGTTGTCCATCTGTGCTACACATTCCACACTCTCTATATGCATCAAAAAAGAACTGTTAACACCAACTGGTTTAGGTACATTTGAAAGAAACAGAAGACCTGCTATTTTTCACCCTGAGGCTGTTCTTGTCCCAGGAAGAACTACTTGCAGGCAGGCTGCTATCACTTAGAATGCTCTCTTCAGTTGATGCTTACATATTTTTTTCAACTACAGTTTGCAGTCAATATTATTTTCATACTTACATATTTTAAATAAAAGATCTAAAATATTAACCAAAAAATCCCATACACGCATATTTTTCTCAACAAAAGCCTAATTTTTAAGTATCTCTTCTCATCTGACTTTAAAAAAATTCCAACACAAATATGCACACAATAAAGTGGTAATGTATTATGAGAACATTAACCTTTAAAAAGCCAAAACAAGAGCTACACACATTCAGAGGCATTACACAAAACACTTCATTTAAAATTTTAAAAATAGCATTTACAGATGGAGTGGATGCTGAATTCTAGGGTATTTTTTACACTTACACTATTTTGTATACACTTATTTGGAATCTGCTGATCTGCTGATTAGTCTACATGTTTGGTTTTCAAGAAAAGCTTCTTGTAATTCCACTGGTCTTAAGTGCAAACCAATAAGCATTGTTGCTACGAAGGGAATTTAAGTGTGGAATTCACACAGGTATTTTTTTCTCTTAACTATAGTTCCTTTAATAATGTTACTGCAAATAAGATTCCAGCCTGATTCTTGATATTCACCACACCATCTCGAATTTGAACACGGGGTAGGAAAATTAACACAACCAGTTTAGAATAAAAGGGGCCCTAAATTTCGCTAGAAAAAATTACTGCCACTTTTTGTACTAATCCAAACAGACATCAGCAAGGTATTTAGAAATTTACAATGCGGCAATTTAAAATTGGCTCATCACACCTCACTTAAAACACTTGTACTGGCACAAAATTAACGAATAATATTCGTGGTATCTAAGTGCCTCCCATACAAGTCCTGTTAAGATAGCGGCATTCGAAGAGGACAGCAAGTAAAGCATCGACTGGACAACATTTAATAGAAGCCCACACTACAACTTGGAAAAGCACAGACCCGTAGTCCAGGATCTTGGTGACCAGGAGGGATGGGGGCTTGCTTTTGAAAGGAGTATGGGCGTCAAGGCTGTCTGTAGCACGGTCCCATATACACCCCCTCTCCAAACCACTTTCTAGCATGAACAAATAATGCACTCTTTAAAATACCGTAAATGATGTGCTAACGTGGGACAAATAACAAGGCACAAGTATTCTCTCCCTCTTGTTAAAAACAATGCTTTGATTTTAGCGCCAATCGCAGGGCACCTCGATTCCTCCAGACTAGTATGGAAAAACAACGGGCTCCGCCGCGGAGCAGGCTCGGGGCCAGCGGTCCTCCGTCCGGCCGTCTCCGACGCCTCTCCGCTGCCCCACGGGGCCGTGCTCCATCACCGATCCGGCCCCGGCGAGGTGACAGGCAAGGATCGGGGCAGACAATGGCATCCGCCGCCGAGCAGGGGGCGCCAAGGGTCCTCCGCCGCCGCCGCCCCGGACCGCGGGCCCCTCCCGAAAACGCCCCACAAAACTTGAGGGGATTCCCGGACCACAGGTGCCGCGGGACCGCCGCGGAGTCCGGGGCTGTGACCCCCGCATCCCGGGACGCGCACGCTGAAAAGAAGTGAGTTGCGGAGCGCCGCGCCCCGGTGGCGGTGCCGGGCGGACACGGGGTGGGGTAGGGTCGTCCGGACGCGCGCGCGCGGGGGGACGGGGGGCGCGCCCAACGCTCCCACCCCGCTCGCGGTCCCCGGCGCCCCAGCTCTCCCCTCGGGACTTACGGCGGCCGCGGGCCGCCGGTGCGGCAGTGCTTGGCCGGCGGAGGCTGAGGTTGAGGGGAAGCCCCTGTCGCAGCGCTGGGAAGCAGAAGCCGTGTTGCTCGTGGGGAGGGGACCCGGCGAGTGGAGGGAAGGCTTAGGCGGCGAGGGGAGGGCGAGCCGACAGACCCCGCCCCGGGGGCCGGACGGAGGAGGAGCCGGGGATGCGGCGAGCGCAGGGGCGGGCCGGGCGACGCGCGGGAAGGCGCTGTGCCGTCGCCCACGGCACCGGAGACGGCGCAGCTGACCGCCCAGTCCGAGGAAGCCGATTGGCCAGGACTCTACCGAGAGGGGGTGGTCTGGACCGGAAGCCGGGCCACGTGACCCGGAAGCGGCCGTCGCCGAAACCGGCGAGACTGCGCACTCCCGCGTGTGCTTTTGGGATGCGCGCGGGCGGCTGCCCCAGCTCATCGGTGGCGGGAAGGCAGGGTGCCGTGGTGTCCTTTGTTGACCCCAGTGTGGGGGGTAAGCAAGATCCGGACCGCGGAGAGCCTAGTTCGAGCGCAGATAACTCCCGCGTCCCCAGAGGGTGGGGCAGGGAGGCGTGACAGCCGGTGATGGTAACGAGGGGAGGAGGAGCGCTGCAACTGTGGGGAAAACAAGTCAGCTCGTGCGTGCCTTCAGAGGGCCTTCTGCGATTATTCTGGCACTAACGCTGTACAGAATCCGGCCCCTGCTTCCCATCGCACTGCTACATTCCTCAGACACTTTTCACCCCAGTCTGTGCAAGCGTTAGCCCTGGGCTTTCCTCTCCCACCCTCAGTGCTGTGGACCTGATGACTGACTGACTGCCCGTTCTCTGCGGAAAACACTGGACAGCACCTCATCTTCGAGACCCCGCTTCCTATACACGGAGACGCCCCCTTCCCCTGCCCAGCTGGGTTCCAGTTTAGCCTTGCCGACGACTTGCTCTGCCTGGCATGTCCTTCCTCTCAAATGTCACATCTCTTAGGAAGCCTCACCCTCAACCCCCGTAAGAACGAATCCCACTTTCACGCACATGCCCATTAAGCCTCTGTTTGGCTCATCTTGAATTTTATTCATTTTCCATCCTGACCTAGTTCACTACCTGGTATATATAACAACTAATAAATGTGAGTTGACTGATAAGCACTATAAAATGATAGTTTTGTTAAGAGCCTTAGTGCTGAGCATCGTGCCTAGCACATAATGGATGTCCATATTTTTTTTTTTTGAATGAAAGAATGGATGAATCATCTAGTTCGACTCATCTTTTACAGATGAGGAAAGAGGAGCCCCACGGGATTCAGTGGCCTTGTTTGAGCAAACACGGGTTTCTCATGCTAAATGCTATTCATTACCTAGGTTCTTACAAAAGAAGCTGGAAAATTGCTTTTGTTGAGTTATGCCCTTTTTGCAGAGGTTTCCAAACAGTCGCCAGAATTTTTTAACGGCCCAAAGTGAAAAAGAAATGCTAAGTTTTTCATGAAGCTAAATTTAATCAACCTAAAAGAATCCTTTATTAGGGACTGTTCTTTTGTGTGTTTAAGATAGTCTATAATAGGGATTTTAATACTCTTACTTGGCAAAAAAAAAAACGTATAATACCTCCTCTTTTAAGCACTATTACGTTGCTGGGAAAATTTCCTGCTAACATGTATAATTAAAGTATACTGGAGTATTAAAGAGGTGGCCTATCCCAAGCACAGGGCTGGCTTTCTGTAGGTCTTTATGTCCCCTGCCCAAATTTCTCTGTTCAAATAATCATGCCCCAAAGGTACATATTAATGTCCCATTTCTCCCTTACTACACAAAACAGATGCCATGCCATGAAAACTCGCCCTCCTTATCCAAACTGATTTTTTCCTTTTCACTACAGAATATATATATCCTGAAGGTTCCTCAAATAACCATCTCCAACTTTAAACTCATTGGTTATGCTCCTAATGTTGGCCTGTTGTTCTGCAAATAGGGACGGGAGACTTGCTGATGACATATTAGCAGTCTCTGGTGTTCCTAGCCAAGAAGAGGTGGGGGTCGGAGGTAGGGAGGGAAAGGAATTATGGGAAAAATAATTAGCAGCTGAAAGCAGCTATTACATAATCTTGGCTGCTTATTAATTTAGCAGAAGGAATGGCTTATTAAATTCTAATAGCAACAGCACAAATGCAAACAACCTAGCAATTAACAGCACAGAGCCCGTTATTTTGTTAGTATGGTCTCTTCTTTTGGCAAGTGTATAAGAACAAAATTTATAGAAGCAGATGGTCTTTTTCAGTAGATTATAGATGGTTTATTCCTCAATCTTAGTATTAAGTGCTAATTGCGCATTCACCGTGAAAGACAAAAGAAGCTCTGTAACTATCTTTGTTAGTAATTAATCACTTGACTTTGATTCCTACAATTTTTAAATTGTGGGCTTTGTTATATACATGTTTCTTCTCACCTAGCGTGTCCTTCATCTGTCATGTTAGTAGGGTATCTATTTCAATCTTCTGCTTTTTTTATGTGGGTAGTCCTGATTTCTTTGTTGTTAATGATGGCCCCAAAATTATTTTTTATGAAAAGTTAAAAATCAGGCTTTGTACTTGTTTCTCTTTTTGTGTGTGTGTGTGCAACAGACATTTATTACATAACCATCTTTCATGGAACAAGAACATGTAGTTTCTTGCTGCAAGGCTGCCTGATGTTTCTGGTTTCAATGGCCCTGGTAGGGAAAGGAAAATTCAACAAAGTCAGAAGAGAGAACAGATTTATCCTCAAGTAGGTAAGATAACCTTGTCCCATGTGTACAGAAGGGGAGGAATTGAAGTATATTTGGTAACTTGCCTTCCATTTAATTTTATTGAGATATAATTGACATGTAACATTATGCTAGTTTCAAATGTACAATACAATGATAATATATATATATACACATGTATCTCAAAATGATCACCACAGTATGTTGAGCTACCATCACTTTTTTCTTAAATTTTAAAAAGTGCCTAGCTTTCATTTATGCTAAACACAAGAGGTAAGGGTGAAATAAGGAGTCTACCTTCTAACTATAAAATGTTGAAATTTTTTATGTAATCTTTTAAAAGTTTTCAAAAATAGTTTTAGTTTCCTGTTAAATGTGTAATGGGCATATGCTTTTATCTCCTTTCCCTCTCAAAACACCATTAAATGGGAAAAAGAGAGAGAAATGTTTAAAGTGTATCTGTACAAGGACAATAAGAAAGGGGATATTAGCATGAGGATCTCAACGAGTATGTCAGGGTACCCTGTCACTCATCATTAAACTATTGACAATTTAGGTAAAAATTTTAATATGTATATATACATGGAGAATATGGAGAAGCAGAAGTGAGATGTTGAAATATTATTGCTAAATCCTCACACACTAAGAAAACAGATAACATCTAACATAAATCAAGAAATACAATTTTTAGTGTACTCTTAGGTACCAGGAAGTAAATTCCAGAAACAACAATGATTCTTTTTCCAGGGACTGAATCTTGAGGTAGGATGTAATAAAGGTTATTATTGCATTTGATTTTGCTGCAGGTTTTACTTAATTAAAAAAAAAATTGTAGCCCTGGCTGGCGTAGCTCAGTGGATTGAGCACAGGGTACAAACCAAAGTATCGCAGGTTCGATTCCCAGTCCAGGTACATGCCTGGGTTGCAGGCCATGACACCCAGCAACTGCACATTGATGTCTCTCTCTTTCTCTCTCTCTCTCTCCCTCCCTTCTCTCTCTAAAAATAAATAAAATCTTTTTTTAAAAATTGTAATAAAGTAGATAAAAACCCTTCCGTTAGTGCTAACATTGTATTATGAACTCATACAGAGTTCCTTTAGCTAGTTCATGCTATATTATTTAGAAATTATTAAAGAAAAATGCCTTGTAATGGAATTCAGTGCTGAATCAGTGTAGAAGATCACAATAAGTGTAAAAAATGCTTAGAGTTTGTGACTTTGCATCTCCAAAGATAAAGTTGTTCCCAAGAGAAAAGTGGCCTAGAATGCCAAGGATTTGTTAACCAAAGCATTTCAAAGGGAGAGGGCTGTCACGGCCAAAGTCCTCAACAATGAGCCGGAGAGAAATGTGGGACATAATGCTCTTTCTTGAAGCCTGTTGCTATAGCTTTGAATAAAATGCAGGAAAATGACTCTTCCATTTTAATACTGAGTGATAGCAGTGATTCTCAACTTGGGCAATTTTGCCTCACTCCACCCCCAGGGGACACTTGGCAGTGTCTGGAGACATTTTGGTTGTCACAATGGGGAAGAGGAGGGGCTTGGAGATGCCGCTGCCATGTACAGGATAGCTCCCGCTACAAAAAAGGTCTCTAGCCTAAAATGTCAAAACACTGAGGGAAGTTAACATGCAGTAACCAAAGTCTTTTACAGACATTTCAAAAATGGAACACACGCTATCTTCATATAAGTTGTTTTTCTCTCTTAGAGGAGTTGGAGGCATTATTCTCAGTATTTGACACGTAAAATCAAACCTAGTCTTTTCTGCTGAAGAGACTAGCCACATATATAAGGCAGTCAGTATTCCTTAATAGTAACTCGAATAAACTATTCAAGTGGGATTTTTTTCAGTGGCCTTAGAATGTTAGTAGAAGTTACCTTAGAACCTGAGTTCATGAGATGACTATTTCATCCATTCATTCATTTAACATAAGTGTTTATTTTGTGTATACTCTGTGCTGGGCACTCTCGAAGGTAATGGGGTTACAAAAACGAGTGAGACGTTGACTTTGTCCTAAAGCTCCAAAACTGTTTCTCCTGACACAGAATCCCAAGGTTTTTGGAGACGAACCCTGGGCGGTCAGAGGCAATCCCCAATCAAACATATGAATACATTTTCTTTTAGGAAACCCCTAGAGATGCTTCACAGAACCTTAGGTATCTCGTATTGACAGCTTTGAGAACTGCGTGCCCTAATGAGCTACCAGGGCTCTTAGCAATCTTTTCTTTTTTTAAGATTTTATGTATTTATTTTTAGAGAGGGAAGGGAGGGAGATAGAGAGAAAGAGAGAAACATCAATGTGCGGTTGCTGGGGGTCGTGGCCTACAACCCAGGCATGTACCCTGACTGGGAATCGAACCTGCGACACTTTGGTTCACAGCCCGCGCTCAATCCACTGAACTACGCCAGCCAGGGCTCAATCTTTTCATTCTGAGTTTTCTACAGCACTCTTAATGTACAGCAGTTTAAGAGAGAGATTTGATATGTTTTCAACAAAACAATTTCAGACAGTATTATTTTGACCTCGTCCCTGAAATGAAATGTTTCAGCACTAATCTAACCCAACTAACCCAGCGCCTCTACGATAGTCTCTAGAACAGGGGTGTCAAACTCATTTTCACTGGGGGCCACATCAGCCTCACGGTTGCCTTCAAAGGGCCGAATGTAATTTTAGGACTGTGTAAATGTAACTACTCCTTAACAGTTACATGAGAGCTCAGCACTGCTGCCGAGTAGAAACAAGATGCCGGGCCAGATAAAATAAGGTGGAGGGCTGGATTCAGCCCGAGGGCCTTGTGTTTGCCACCTGTGCCCTAGAGGACTTGTGCAAACACAGATTGCTGGGCCTCTTACCTGTTAGAGTGTACTGGGACATGGACCTCAGCCACCACCTATGCTGGAACAAAGAAGGTATACATCACCAGCTAAATACCTGACCAGAAGCAACTGAGGCTTAGCTGCTGGCATCCTGCTGGAAACCGGTTGAATGAATCCTCACTGCCCCCTCTCCTCTCCCTCGAGCTTTCTATAGCATCAGCCCTCCCGGCGCATACCCAGGACACCTGGAGCAGATCCACAGGGTGACTCACCCTTCCCAGGGAGTCTGCTACACACCTTAAAAGCCCTTCTACAGTTCCCTTTAGGGCTGTCGTCCATCAGTACCCAACATGCCTGATCGCAATGTCCCACCTTGAAAAAAAGCCCTTAATTGGACTTTTCTGGTTCCGAGTCCTTTCTTAGCCACCTCGCCTACCTAGCAATACCCAGAGTTTCTGATTCAACTGTGAAGCTTGAGAACTGCATTTCTACCAAGTTCCCAGATACCGCTGATGCTGCTGGTCTGACCACACTTTGAGAATCGCTTCTCTACCAAAAAAAGCTATGATCTCTAACTGGAAAGTTCTCAAAGCCAGCAATTGTGATATAATTTTCCCAGACAAAAAATCTAACGGTAATTTGAGATCTGAATATTTTTTATAGCTGACCTCATTGAGTCTGATAACATTAGGAGAGTAATATTCCCAGGGATGTGAACCTGAAGCTAAATCTTTAGGAACCACAATGATCGAATGCCCTGTACAAACGAATGTACTATAATAGTGGAAGGTAAAAATTAGAGTCCTTAGGGAAACCTGAAGTTTGCACCATAAAAATAAGATAGTTACTTGAATATTACTAATCTAAAAATATTGTCCAACTACTCTGGCCAAATAGGAATCACCTCTGAAATATGTTGTCAGCAATTATAAACATGAGGTAGAAAGAAGAGGGTTTAGAGGGAGCAGCTAGACAGAATCAATATCCCTGGAGATACTGGTAGAAACCCAATGTGGCCATCAAAATCTACCCTTTCTCCTCCTTGGCACACAGTTAGACCCTGTTCCTCAGCCACCCCTGCAGTTAGTGGTGCCAGTGGGCCTGAGATCAGCCAATGAAATTTGGATGCAAGTGATGTCAGGCCAAGCGCAGAAAAGCCTTCCACAGAAAAGCCTCTTCCCTCTCTCCCTCCTGAACTTCGCTTTTTCCCTGTGGATGTTAACACCTAGAGTGACCTTGGAAGTCAGGCTTTGAAGATGGCTGAGTCTCTGTCAGCCTGGGTTCTTAAGTGACTACGTGGAGCGCGCGCGCACACACACACACACACACACACACACACACACTACCACATCATTATTCCTACCACCAATTATAGGAAGTAATTTTGTATTAAGCCATTGATTTTTCCAGGTTCATTGGTAACAACTGCTAGCATTTACTGGCCATACCTGCAAACTGTTGCATGCTTCATTACAAAGAGAGGTAGCCATAGTGATGGGGAGAACGGTGACATTTTCAAGTGGATAACTGTTTTTTCTTAATTCTAAACCTGTCTCTTTGTGCTACTTCATATGTCTCATTTATATTGAAGTTCAAAGAGAATTCTCAAACAATCTGAAGTTAGAATTCATCATGTATGAAAGGGGCAAAAAAAGACTGATTTGTGGTTCTTTTTTTTACAATCCTCTGGCAAAAGCCAGAATTTGTATTGGGCAATAGGTAAGGCAAAATTTTAAAAATCATAAGGGTGAAAGAACTATGGAAATTAAAAAGGTGGGGGTGCTCATTCCGGTAAATTGTCTGTAACTGTAGACAAGTGAATAATATTATCATCTATTTCTTAGAATTAAGAAACCAAAATTTACAGTTTATTTGTGACCAGATTATGTTCTTGTCTTCTAAATACTATAGGAGAAAGGTAATTCATTCATCCTTAAAGCACTATTTAGAATACATGGACATTTTAATTGAATGATTTAGAAAATTTTTAGAACTACTACACATATGTTAAATATAACAAATGTAATTTTATTTTATTTTTTAAAAGATTTTATTTATTTATTTTTAGAGAGGAAAGGGAGGGAGAGAGAGAGAGGTCAATGTGCGGTTGCTGGGGGGTTATGGCCTGCAACCCAGGCATGTACCCTGGCTGGGAATCGAACCTGCGACACTTTGGTTTGCACCCCATGCTCAATCCACTGAGCTACGCCAGCCAGGGCAACAAATATAATTTTAAAGGTCATTTCATTCAAAACCTTTACTTGACAAATGAGGAAATTAAGCCCGGAGAATTGAATTGTTCAAGGTTATACTATGTAGTTAGTGGCAGATGAAGAACTAAGATCCCTATGTTCTGTCTATCTAGGCCATGTTTTCCCCACCACAATACACTCTATATTGCAAATAAACTAGTAGCCCCTGTCTCATTGCTTCTTGAGTTTCATTAGTTTTTTTCTGCCACTCCTTCTACTGTAGCATGTAAAGTTTTCTTCTTTTCATCCCCCTTCATGTTGCACTATGTCAGACCAACAAACTACACTATCTCAGACCCTCCCTCCACCTCATCCCATTTAGTTCCTTCTGCACATGGCCACCTGAGCGTTTTTTTTCTAAAATATAAATCCAATAGAGATTTGACCCTTTGCTGAAAATGCCTCAGTTTTTTTATTACCTCATTCAGTATATGTCTGGGCCAGGCGCTCCCTGGGTATTGGGGATAAAATAGAAAACGACTCAGATATGGAACTGTCCACCAGATGCATGTGGTATGATTGGGGTGGGGGACCCAGTTTACGCTCAGCAATTCCAATGTAGTGGAGTGTTTCAGGGGAGGAAGGCTAGCCTGCTGTGGGACCACATAAGAGTGTCTAACCCAGAGTCTTGGTGGTAGTGATGGGCGGTGGCTAAGGGCAGTTTTCCTGGAGCACACGGCTTTTAGGCCAAGATTTTTAAAAAGTAGGAGTTGGCTGAGAGTAGACAGGGCAAGAGTATTCCACCCAGGGAGAATAGCACATGCAAAGAGGAAGAGATGAGTGCATTACTGTGTTAGAGACCTGAAGAGAAGGTCAGCGTGGCCAGATAATCATGGGTAAAGATGAGTCTGTAATGGATACGAGGGCCATATCATGCAGGACACTTTAAACAAGATTAAAACCCTTGGACTTCATATAAAAATATTGGGAGACATTGCAAGATTTTAAGCAAAGGCAGTGTGCCATGATCAGATTTGAGTATTGGAGTTTCAGAAAGCTCACTCTGGATGGAATGGGGTTAATTGTAGTCCGAATTTAGTTGCAGGTAAAATAAGCCATTTTAACAGATACAAACAAAAGCAGCCTAAAAGTGATTGAAAGAGCTGGAAGAGAGAAATCTAGGATGAGTTTCCAGGAAAACTTTCCAGAGTAGCACTGCAGCACTTGAGTGCCAGGGAACTGCTGTGCCTGCCACCAGCAGTAAGCTGGAATATTAAGAAGCTGTTTCCATAACTGCTGGCTTCGGGCCTATACCTACTCTGTTGTGATCGAGAAATCAGGAAGCTGCTGCCAGCAAAATGGATGCCATGGGTCTTGCCTCTGTGGCCAGCGACTGGAAACTGGGCTTCCTCTCCAACTGACACTGAGAGCCAAACATTTCCATAACCATACTTGCCAGCAGAAATAGCAGAGGCAAGGCCCCCTGTTATGATGTATCATTCTTCCCTTCCAAATCTTGTATGGGCTCTTGGGAGTCTACATCACAACCAGAAGCCTAGGTAAGGAATATAGTTTTTTTTTTATTTTGGGGGAGTACCACAAAGAGATTGAAATGGATATTGAGCAAGCAGATTCACTATGTGCACTGCAGAGGTCCAGACTGGTGGCCAAGAGATCCATAGAGACACTGTTATATAATTCACATGAGAGGTGAAGGTAGCTTGAAAAAGAAATAAAGAAAAGGATATAGGTTTGAGAGGGTTTCAGAGGTAGCATTGATTGGTGCAGGTTGCTTGGATGTGGGAGCAAGGAGAGTGGGTGTAAAGTCAAAGATGATACTAGGGGATCCCCTGAGAAACCGAACCGAGAAAGAAGGCAGACTGGTGGAGAAACGATGAACTCATTTTTCAGCCCTCAAAACCAGATATCTGCGGGGCCTTCGAATGCACAGTAAGAGCTGTCAACACAAGTTCAAAGGCTCAGGAGTCAGATTAGGACTGGAGCTAGAGATCTGTGAGTCATCAGCATAGAACTGGTAAATAAAACTGCGTAGGAAGATGAGATCACCCTAGAAGAATATATGCAACAATAATATTTTTTTAAAGTACTGTTGAAAACAGGATTTTAAGATGGTTCCCACGACATTCTCCATCTGATGTTACTCCCATGATTATGTTAGGTTATCAGGCCAAAGGGAATGTCTTCATTAAGATTATAATTAAGCTTACTAATTAGTTGACCTTAAAATAGAGATTATCCAAGTGGGCCTAAGTTAATCATATGGAACTCTTTAAGAGAAGATATTTGTCTCCGGCCAGTAGAAGAAGAGATCAGAGAGATCTGAAGCATAAGAGAGATTCAATGAGAAGGCTTTCTTCGTTGGTGAGATGCGGGGGCTGGGGTGGAGCACATGGAAGGACCTGAGAGTCGCCTCTAGGAGGTCAGAGTGAACCCAGCGGACAGCAAAAACAACAGGCACCTCAGTCCTATAACCACAAGGAACCGAATTCTGCCAACAATCTGAATGAGCTCGGAAGAGGACCCTGAGCTCTAAATGAGAACACAGTCCCAGCTAACCCATGACTGGACTCTTGACCCCCAGAAGCTGAGAGATGTTGGATGCTGTTTTAAACTGCTAAATTTGTGTTAATTTGTTACACGGCAATAGACCACTTATACAAATACCCAGGACACAACTCCGGAATACTAACTTTCAGGGGCAGGCAGGGGAAAAGCTGGGAGGAGATCCAGAAGTATGTGGAAACATGAAGCTAATGGAAGAGCTTCTGATAGGGAGAAAGTTATCGAATATGCTGAGAATTCAAGTCGAAACGGAAAGGGCTCACTGGCTTCAAAAAAGCCTTTTGAATGAAGAGATGTGTGGAAATACTGCAGCATGTGGAGGAAAAAATGGAAAGGGAGAAGTAAACACAGCTCTTTCAGGAGGTTGTATTTAAAGAGGGAAAAAATAGAGAGGGAGCTGAAGAGGGGGTCATGGCATCAAATTAGAGATGCTGTTGTTGCTTAAGGAGGGAAAGACAGGCTGATGGGTAGCAGTCAGTAGAGAGGGAGAGGTTAATGATATGGGAGAAAGGAATAAACACTCAGAACTGCAAGGACACCAAGTAGTGAGGAGGCGATGCAAGCTGGAGCACAGGTAAAGATACTAATAAGAGAAGGGACATTTTTTTTCCATTTTGCTCGGCGCGATGAATGGTGGGAGAGGAAGAAAAGATGTAGGTGAGCACTTAGTCTGGTGATAGGGAAGGAACTTCTTCCACCCTGACTTGGAAGAGGAGGTAAGATTATCTGCTGGGTGTGAAGAGAGAGGTGGAGTTGCATTGAGAAGTGTGAGGCAGGATTCTATTAAAGCTTGTGCAGAACTGGCCAGAGGCTTCTGGAGCAATATAAAAGGATGGCTGAGGGCACGGAGAGTACACTGGAGATGGAATCAGTGACTGGGTCATTCTATACCTAGTTGCACTGATGGCGGGTTAAGATTTGCCAGGTGGTTAAGATCGCAGGAATTCAAGCCAGGCAAGGAAAGCAGTGACGATGAAAGTGGGGAGGGACACTGTGGATGGTGATAGAGCACAGAGATGAAGTAATGGGGTCAAGGAAGAGGAAGACCTTACATCTATTAAAGCCAGATTATACTTAAAGGAACTGAATGCCACACCTGGAAGTATTGGAAGATGTCTATGTGAATGCATTATTTCAGAGACGTGCAACAAGTAAGGGGGGAGTTGGTGGCCAAGTGGAAAGGAGGTGAAGGTCACTGGAGCAGAGATAACCAAGGAAGGAACTCACTTGAGTATTGAGCAGTGAGTCATTTGTGTGGATGTCAAAGTCATTCAGGATGGCAGCAGGACCTAGTGGAAAAGGTGACAGGAATCCAGTAGCTAAAGACTCCAAAGAAGGACAAGGGGTGGTATATATCGGCAACAGGGGGACTAGAGCATGATTAAAAAAAAACCAACTTGTGATATAATTTACATGTCACACAGTTCACCCATGTATAGTATATAATTCAATGGCTTTTAGTATATTCAGTCATGCAACCATCACCGCAATCTACTTCACAAAATTCTCATCACTCCAGAAAAAAAAAAAAAGAACCCACACTACTTAGCCACCACCACCCTCTTTTCCCATCCCTCCCCAGCCCGTGGCAATCACTCGTCTGCTTTCTGTCTGTGGATTTGCCTATTCTGGCCATTCCATGGAGCAAATAGAAGCATACAATATGTGATCCTTTGTGTCTGGCCTCCTTCACTTAGCACAGTGTTTTCAAGCTTTATCCAAGTTGTGGCATGCAACGGGATTTCATTGCAGAACTTGATTTTAATGGATGGAAGGAACGGCAAGAGGGCTTAGGGGAGGATGCAAGGCAAACACTTCCCTTGGACACCGAGTCAGCTCTGCTCATTAACATTCAGCGCTGGAATTGTTATAAGAACCTCTTTCTCTTAGGAGTCTCTAAAATAAGTCAATATTAAATGCGAATGCATGCTTTTCCCCCTCCCTACCCCCAGCAGTAAATATGACTGAAAGTTTAATTACAAAAACTGAGTCAGTCATTGTTTCAAAAAAAAAAAACGACTTGCCTAAGTAACACATTCATCTTCTAGAGGAGATAATGAACAAAACTGGCAATGTCCTAATAAGCCCTGAATTAGCACACATAATGGACAAAATAAAAGAATCAGCAAAAAAATTTTTTTCTACATATTGATCATTAGTGTTAATGAGAAGAGCAACAAGTGACTTTGTTCCTGTTCACTTAGAACATATAAAAACAAGGCAAGCACACAATTAGGAAGTTAATGTGAGGATTCGGTTTTCATCCTGTTAATGGAATAGTTTATTTCCTAACCTATTGACTTTAAAAGCCCTGGACGGCTTCATCTTTTCTGGTCTTTGGCTGATTTTCAACTATGTTAGTAACAGAAATTGTGACAACGGGACCAGGGCCTACTAAAAGCAATAAAACCAAACGAATGCATCTACCTGCAGGAAATGCTCATTATAAATGAGCATAAAGGATTATTGTCTGTATGGAGGGACCAGAGCCCCTTATTAATACTAGTGGAGGAAGTAATCCAAGAAACTAATCGTGCTGATGAGAATGGTAAGTCTCTCGGAGGAGCTCAGTTTGTAAATGACACATGAAAACCTGGGAGGAAGGAGATAGCAATCAAAGACTCAAACCACAGCAGCACAGGCTTGTAACAGTAATGCAGGAAAGACTCGCGAGGGGGAATTGAAACTTGCTGAAGGGTGTTTGAACTTGAAGTTTCACTGCTGCAGCTCAATGTTTTGTTTGCCCATTATCCCTTACTCCTTCTAAATTTAGTACCTCTATTCCTCAGGGAAACTGCTCCCCCCCCCCCCCCCCCCGCCCCCGGCCATGGCCATCACTCCCATTCCAAGGATGCAAAGTAAAAGAATGCAAGTCTGCAGGTTTGGACAAATCGTATCTAAGAATATGAAAAACATTTTTCCAAAGAGATTTGTAACATATCATCTGCAATCTATGGGAAATAGAAGTGCTTCCTGAAGACAGGAGATGGGCAAAAGTCTTAGTTTTCAAAAATGGGCAGAAGGTAGGTGATGCAAATGTTCATGGGGATTTCACTATTAATTCTTAATTAAGAAGGTTATATGGGTGGTGTTTGAGCTCCCAGAGAGAGGAGAGGTGATCCTTAAAGAAACCAGCAGGGGTTTACTAAGAAAAGACAGCCTGACAGACAGACCTTGGTTTCTTTTGTGGTTTGTTTGTTACATTAGTAGATCAAAGGAATCCTGTGGATGTAGCATTTTCTGTATTTCCACAAGGCATTTTTTGAAGACTTTCACGGTATCTTTGCAGAAAAGATGGAGAAACTGGATGGATGATAAGATAATTTAGCAGCATTATTACCATACTATCCTAAGAATGCTGATTAATGGATCTATCTTTGTCAAATCAAGCAAATTTTGTCAAAGGTCAGAGCTATTTTCCTAGCACGGTCCTTTTTAAGTACCTGGATACAGGCTGAGTGGACCTGGTTATCAGTGTGTGGAGAAGAAGAAGCTGAGAGAGAGTATGAATAAAGCAGATGACAAAGCAGGTTCCAAACTGGCAGTGGCCCAGGCATGATGTACCAGCCAGTATCTTTTGGAACGAGGCAGGATAAATGTGTAAATAATATAATGCATTCATGGCCATCTCTCCTAAAATGAAATTTAAATAGGAGAAGTTTTAGTGTTCCATCCTTGGAACCAAAGTTAAGGACTCAGGGAGAGCTAACGAAATAGCAGCATGTGGAAAAGAAGATGGGAATTTTAGTGGCCTAAAGCCAGTAAAAGACAAGAATGTGATGAGGCTACAAAAGAAAAGGGAAAAAAACACGCAAAGGAATCTTGGGCTGTTTGAATAGAAATATATTATTCTGACTATTTTATGCTTTTGATAATCAATCTTACTAGACTTTGATATTATGTTCAATTCTGAGGAACATGTTTCCTGTAGTACGTAGACCAACTTTAACTCCTTCATGGGAGTTATATCATATAGTGCTATAAATCATGACATGTGAGCAACAGCCACAATGAGTGAAGATCGTTAGCTCGGGGAATAAAATATTTAGGGGCAAAAGGATGGCTCTCTTACAACATTGAAAGAGATGAGATATGAGACAGAATTCTGTTTAGTTCAAGAGGAAAACAAGGATCAGTGCATGAAAGTTACAGAGTGGTAGATTTCAGATAAAATATAAACAAGTACTACCAATAAAGAACCTGGTATAGAAGTAAGTGAACTCCCAGTTGTTGGAAATGTCAAAATAAATAACGTGGCAGAGTGTACTCCTTTGCTACACGAAGGGCCTGGCATTCAACACCTGAGCCCTTCTTTCAATTCGGGGATCCTGAAAAGCCCACTTTAACAAAGTCAGTCTTTGTTTGTGGATGTGTTTTCTCTGTGTGTTTGGTGTTGTTGCTCTCCACCCTAAACGGAAATGAAATATTTTCTGAGTTACATGTCAGATGTCTAGAATAGTCGGGCACAAATGCAAGAGAAGGCCAGTGTCTGGAATTTCCTTTGGCTCTCCTCCATAATGCCTAAGCACAAGCGCTCAGCGAAGGAGCTGTTTTCTCGAAGCTTCTCTGTATTTCTCATGAAGATGCTTTCTTATTTTATACCCTCATTTATAGTCATGATTGAACTTTGCATTGAGGTGACTCTTAGATAAAAGTCTTTCCTTCAACTGCTTTCTATTTGCCTGTGGGTCTCTCCTAGTTGAAGAGCAAAGAATCATGCATTTTCACTACTAAAGAAACTGCACCCCCATACTGTGATTTCCATCATTGTAAATTCACATCGAGTAAAAATACTTTCCTGATTCTCATCCCATTCTCTCGCCAGCATGACTTCATTTGGGAAAGTACTTGGTATTTGCCACAAAACCCTGAGAGCCCCATACAGAATAGCATGCCCTTCAGGTCAGGCCAACTCAGGCTTTCAATCTTGTGTTTTCTGCATACCTTAATCAGCCTACTTAATCTTTCAGAACCTCAACTTCCTCACCTATTAAATGAGGTTAATAATATATCTATTTCAGAAAGTCATCTTGCAGATGAAGTAAAATAAAGTGTGCCAAGGACTTACCATAATGCTTCGTACCATAGTAGGTAGACACTGGAATGTGAATATTATTGATTCTTCACAGAGTAACTTTCCAACAATTCTTAGTTCTCCTTAAAGTGTCTGTGTGTATGTGTCACATGTGGTTGAGTTGACTCCAACTCCTGATGACTCTGGGAATGAGTGCTATCCACAATGTCCTGTCCTCAAGGGCCTGCCCAGCTCTTATAAACTCATGCCTGTGGAATCTTTTATGGAGTCAATTAATCTCATATTTGATCCTCTTTTCCTGCTGCCCTCTATTTTCCCAGTATTATTGTCTTTTACAAAGAACCCTCCCTTCTCATGATATACCCAAAATAGGACAAGTTCAGGTTTGTCATTTTTGCCTCCGAGAATGTTTCCAATTGAATTTGCTGAAAGAGCCACTTGTCTGTCTTTCTAGCTGTCCAGAATCCTCATAGAATTCTCCTCCAAAAACGTATTTCAAATAAAGCTATGTTTTTCTTATCAGCGTTCTTCACTATCCAACTTTATTATCTGTACATAGTAATTGGGAATGTGAGGGGGTGGAGGATCAGCCTGGGCCTCTAATGACACATCTTTGCTGTTGATCTTTCCAAATTCCTCCTTTGCTGACCTCTGAGTCTCAGCCTTCTCTTGATTTCTTGGCTGCAGCCTCCACTTGAATTCATGACTAAACCAAGATAAGCAAAACCTTTAACAAGTGTGATATCTCCATTATCAAAGTAGTATATGTCTTCTGTATAGTTAGTTCTTTAGTCATGATTTTTGTCTTTTGGACAAATGCAGTCCTGCTTTGGCACTTTCTTCTTCCACTTTCATCAGAAGTTGTTTTATCCCTGGCTGGCATAGCTCAGTGGATTGAGCGCAGGCTGGGAACCAAAGTGTCGCAGGTTTGATTCCCAGGCAGGGTACATTCCTGGGTTGCAGAGCATAACCCCCAGCAACTGCACATTAATGTTTCTTTCTCTCTCTCTCTCCCCCCCCCTTCCCTCCCTAAAAATAAATAAATAAATAAAAATCTTAAAAAAAAAGTTGTTTCAAATCATTGCCACTTTCTGCCAGTAAGATGGCATCATCTGTGTAACTTAAGTTATGGATCTTTCTTTCACCAACTTTCACTCCCTTTCCTCTGAGCCTAGCCCAGTTTTTCATATATGTTCTGAGTACAGATTAAACAAATAAGGACACAAAATGCACACTTTTCTAACACCTTTGCTCATAGAAAACCATTCTGTGTCTCCATATTCTGCCTGCACAGTGGCTTGCTGTTCACAATATAGGTTATGCATTAAGACAATCAACTGCTGAGGAACAATCATTTATTTCAGAGCAACCCATGCCTTTTCATGATTGATGTACTCAAAGGCTCTGCTGTAGCCTATAAAACAGACTCAAACTTGATTTCTTAACACTGTAATATTTCTATTTAAAATACTTAGTGCCAGTTGTCCACTTCTTTCCCTAATCTAATCAGTTAACTTCAGCTAAAATGTCCTAACTTCATAATTATTTGTAGGTTTCTTAGAAAGAAAATGGCATGATAGTAACCAAGGTCAAGGCATGTGTTTATCATTAACCGAGACTTTTTCTACTACCTGTTCTGTGTCTAGGTCTGAAGCTATGGTTTTCCCAAAATGCCTGAAGAAAAGCAGTTAGAGGATTCCTGCCTCTGTAGCCTGCCCTAACCAAGCCCAGTGCTCTGCTTGGTTCGTTCCTGTACTCGGCAGAAATTAGCCTCCTGTTTGATTTGAAGTCATGAATCTGAACCACAGTGAGTGGCACACTCTGCTTAATGAATCATTAGTAGAACAGAGCAAAAAACAGACTCAAATACACGCTGGGTTGGTTGACCAGCCTTTCCCCAAACGCTGTCCTGCTCCAAGCTACGCTGAAACAGGGAGGCTTTTGTATAGCAACGATTCCCTCGCCAGTAGTTCTGTCTGTTGAACCTAAGATGCATAGTCTGCATTCTTGATGGATTTTAATCTGACTTGGCAGCTTTCTTAAGTATTGTGGCCATCTCCACGCAGGAATAAGGAAGGCTTTGTACAAACAGCACGGTTTCTGGGCTCCCTGTCTCATTTCCCCCTTTCTGTCTTCTTGACCTCATGCCCCATCACATGTCAATGTCAAACTCCACTTGGTCTTTTAGGGTCAGGTTCTTGGCACTTGATCAGGAGGCGATAAGCCCAAGAAGTAAGGGAAAAGAGAGTAATAGGCAGATAAACGATAAACAAATAATCAGATGATGGTAAGTGCTAGCCTTCTAATTCCTCTGCCTCTGGAGCTCCAGCCTCAGAATATTAAAGTTCCTCGAACGAGTTAAGTTTTCTCCCACTTCAGTGACTTTGAACACCCGTGGGAACCTTCCTGAGCTTTCAGAAAATAGCCTTTTCACCTCTCCGGTGAGGCCTCCTCGACATTCCCATATCATGACCTCTCCTGTGACTTATTATTGTCCATTCACCTGTGGTAGTCCAGAAGGAACTTACAAGCAGGAACCACGTCTTATTTTCTGTAGCTCAGAGACTTTACAAATGCCTGGCATGTAAAGATTGCTCAATACTCGGGGCTGATTGATGGAATGGGTCAGAAGAGTTGAAAGCCAATCTTGATTTATTATATAAATAATACCGACCCCCCTCCCTGTGATATCCCAGGGAGCCATACAATCACACAACACATAAACACATAACTCTGTCAGACAGCGACAAGTGCCAAGAGGTGAGGGGAAGGGAGTGACAGTGGAAGACACGTAATAAGCAGATAAACAAATAGGTCAGAAGGTGACAAATAGCAAGAGAGAGAAATCGCAGGGAGAGGCCACGGGAGTTGCTCTTTCAAATGGAGTGGTCAGGGAAAGCCATCTCGGCAAAGTGATATTTGAGCACAGATCAGAAGGAAATGAGGGAACGGACCAGTGGAATCTGGGGAATAAGCCTTCCAGGCAGAGAGAGAACAAGTGCCAAAGCTTAGAGTTTGATGGGAGGAAGTGTGGCATATTTGATGTAAGGAATCGGAAGGAAACTAGCATGGCTGGAGTAAAGTGAATGAAGACGAAAGTGGTGAGAAGTGAGATTTAAAAAAAGAAAGAAAAAGAAGAGAAAACAGACAAAAGATGCGGCATTGATTGTCTGTAATTGCTAGAGTTTGGACCCAGGTGAAAATGATAGACCACCAGCGAAAACTTACGAACAAGAACCCTGAATTCCTGTGGTTGGAAAGTAGGAGAGAAACCAGAGAAATGGAAGGGGGTGTGGGAGGAGGGGTCCAAATTCTGAAAAAGGAGACAATACTAAAAATAACAGTCTGGTATGCTTGATGTTCTTCCCAGGTAATTGATCACAATATTCAAAGAAGAAAATCTAAACACCCACACAGGAAATTATTGAACTGTAGGAGCTAGGATGATGGGGTAACAAAGAACAGCACATCAGTCATCAGATTTCCTTTTACTTGTACCTCCACTGATGGTGTTAGGCTGGCTGATCAAAGTAATGTGGTACAAATAGTATACAGAGACTTCTGCAAGGCATTTGGCAAGGTCTTGATATCCTTGTGGGAAGATGGATAGATATGATCTGAATGGTCACCCTGGTAGACAGATGGCTTTGTCCTTTTTTATTACTGTTTTTTTTTTGTGGTAAAATACACATAATATAAAATTTACCATTTTAACTATTTAAAAGTGTATTGTACAAATCAGTGGTATAAAGTATATTCCCAGTGTTGCACACCCATCACCACTATCTAGTTTTTTGAAATTATATTTTATTGATGATGCTATTACAGTTGTCCCAGTTTTTCCCCCTTTGCCCCCCTCCACCCAGCACCCCCCAATCCTTCAGGCAATCCCCACACCATTGTTCATGTCCATAGGTCATGTGTGTAAGTTCTTCGGCTACTCCATTTCCTATACTGTACTTTATATCTCCATGGCTATTCTGTAACTCCCTGTTTGTATTTCTTAATCTCACCATCTCTTCACCCACTCCCTCACAACCCTATCCTATCTGGCAAGCATGAAAACACTCTCCGTATCCATGATTCTGTCTCTCTTCTTCTTGTTTGCCTAGTCTGTTTTTTAGATTCAATTGTCAATAGATATGTATTTATTGTCATTTTATTGTTCATAGTTTTAATCTTTCTCTTAGGTTTCTTTAACATTTCATATAATAATGGTTTGGTGATGATGAACTCCTTTAGTTTTTTTCTGGGAAGCTTTGTATCTGCCTTTTGATTCTAAACGACAGCTTTGCTGGGTAGAGCAATTTTGGCTGTAGGTCCCTGCTTTTCATGACTTCGAATATTTCTTGCCAATTCCTTCTAGCCTGCAAAGTTTCTTTTGAGAGATCAGCTGACAGTCTTATGGGAACTTCCCTGTAGGTAACTGTCTCCTTTTCTCCTGTTGCTTTTATGATTCTCTCTTCATCTTTAACCTTTGGCATTTTAATTATGATGTGTCTTGGAGTGGGCCTCTTTGCATCCATCTTGTTTGGGACTCTCTATCCTTCCTGCACTCGCACATCTATTTCCTTCACCCACTTAGGGAAGTTTTCTTTCCTTATTTTTTCAAATAGATTCCCAATTTCTTGCTCTTCCTCTTCTCCTTCTGGCACCTCTATGATGCGAATGTTGAACCTCTTGATGCTGTCCCATAAGCCACTTAACTATCCTTGTTTTTTTTTATTCTTTTTTCTTCTCATTGTTCTGATTGGGTGTTTTTTTCTTGCTATGTTCCAAATCATTAATTTGATTTCCAGCTCCATCCCTCTAGTGTAAATTGTTCTTTATTTCAGTTAGAGTATCCTTTGTTTCTGACTGGTTCCTTTGTATTCTGCTGAGGTCCTCACTAAATTCCTTGAGCATCCTTATAAACATTGATTCGAACCCTGCATCTGATAGGTTGCTTATCTCCATTTCATTTAGCTCTTTTTCTGGAGTTTTGATCTGTTCTTTCACTTGGGCCATGTTTCTGTCTCCTCATTTTGGCAGCCTCCCTGTGTTTATTTCTGTGTATTAGGTAGAGCTGCTATGATTCCCTGCCTTGGTAGTGTGGCCTAATGTAGTAGGTGTCCTGCAGGGTCCAGTGGCACAGCCTCCCCTATCACCCAAGCTGGGTCCTCAAGGTGTGCCCTTTGTGTGGGCTGAGTATATCCTCCTTTTGTAGTTGAGCCTTGGTTGCTGTTGGCAGGTCAATGGGAGGGATTTACCCAGGCCATCCATGGACTGGCTGTGTTCGTGTACCACCAACCTCCACCCTCCATGGATGATCAAGGGCAGGGTGGTGCTGTTCTGATGTGGTCTGTAGCTATCCACTAGGCGTGTAGGCTCTGGGGTTTCCTGGGTGGTGCAGGACAAGGTCAACCCCCGCCCCCGTGTTTTGCCAGGGCCACCCTGCCTGAGCTACAAAGCAATCTGCAAATGGCTGCTACTTGTGCTGGGCTTGGAGATTCCCCGGTGAAGCCAAGCCGTGAACGTAGGCTGGCTGCTGCTAGTGTTGGGCCTGGAACTCACTGAGGCCAGCTGTTGCCTGTTTGATAGGATTCAGGAATTTGTGAAGTATGAGCCAAGACCAGCCATTTATATTGAAAAGTCACTGTTAACAGCTTGGGTGGGCCTGCAAGCTGGGTGGGACAGAGCCTCAGGGGACCTCCAGGGTCGGGCAAACAGTGTTAGCCAGCTTGATGGAGTCTCAGATATGGCACCTGCCTGCTGGCTCTGTGGCTCTGTGAGAGGAGGGCTCATAAACAGGACAATGCCTCTGCCCACCTTTGTGTCTGGGAGAAAGCCATCCCCCTGTTCTCGCCTTGATACCAGATACTTCAGTTCCTCCCTGTACACCATTGGTGCCTTTCAAGCTGCTACCCAGGTGCTGGAGCTCAGAGGGAGTGAGTCTGAGTAAGTCCATGTGTGGGTTCTTTAAGAGGAACTGCTTGAAACTCCAGAAGTTTCTCCCACCAACTCAATCCTCACTGCTTTTTGTAGCCAGAAGTTGTGGGGTCTTAGCTTCCTATCACTGGAACTCCGGGCTGGGGGGGCCTGATGTGGGGTCGAGACTCCTCACTCCCAAGCTATCCCTCCAGAATTTTTATCCACCACACATGGAAGTGGGACCACCCCATTCCATGTCTCTACCCTTCCTACTGGTCTGGATGGATGTGGTTTCTTTAATTCCATGGTTGTTGGATTTCCATTCAACTCGATTTCTGATGGTTCTGAGTGGTGGTTGCTCTGTATAGGTTAGTTGTAATTTTGATGTGGCTGTGAGAGGAAGGGAGACTGAAACTATATCCCAAGACGTGATCAGGAGTCATTTGACAGCTTCCCTAGGCCTTGCAGGGACTGCTTGACGTGGTCTGGAGTGATGACCATATACAGCAGGAGATATTAGCTTCGGCACACACTTCTCCTTCAGCTATGTGGTTTTCCAGTGCAATCTGACTCTGACTGTTTTGCCTTCCTCTTCCACTTTTAAGGACTCTTGTGATTATATCAGACTCACCCAATAATCCAGGATCATCTCTCTATGTTAAAGTCAGCTAATTAGTAACCTCAATTCCACTTTTCCACGTGTTCTGGGAACTGGGACAGGAGCATCTTCACTGGTCCATTTTTCTTCCTACCACATCTTATACCTTCCTTGTCATCTCTAGGGCTTGAAAAGATCTCCAAACTGCTGAGGAGGAACCGGGGGATGGAATTATGGCAGCCTTATCATCCCACTGTTTCCTTTCATTGCGGATACCATGATCCAGGGGTTCTGCAGTCTTTGAGCATAAGGCTTATGACCAGCTGGTCACTGGCCGTTCCAGCTCAGCCAGGTAACTTGCCAATAAGCCCGGGGAAGATTTGTCCACCGCCCACTCAAACCCTTCTGCCTTCCCAAGACCATAGCTGTAGGTCAAGTGGTCTTTACCCCACATTAAGTACGAGCTATTTAATCCCAGAGCAGGGACAAATACCACACACAGTACATAATGAAGGGGCAAGGCAGGTTTATTGAAGAAACTTAGAAGAGGTTCTAAGACCTCTTCTAAGAGGTGAGATACATGAGATACATGACGATGGCATACAGATATCGTATATGCCACCTCCCAACTCTTCTCTTTCCATAGAGAAGTGTTTGGGGTCAGGGCACACTTGAAAAGCACCAAGTGTTGACTCCAGTAGAAAGAGTCTGCTCCTTAGTACTCACAGAGAAGTTGAGATGGGCGGGAGGCACCCAATCGAGAGTGCATCATCAGGAATTAGGAGGACTCGAGTTAATCGTCGGTGGAATGGCCTTGCTGAGGCAAGGATCATCCTAATCTGGAATTTGCACACAGCAATCTCCCTTCTCACTTGAACATTTTAAAGTCCTTCCTATGAGACAGCTTGTTGCTAGCCTCCCTGAGGGGAGGCACAGCCTGTTTAGCAGACTGTCTATCTCTCTTGAGATGGCAAACTGATCAGATTTTCAGATGACACCCTAATGGAAAATGTACTAAACTCAGAACCCAGGGTTTTGAAATATTGAAGCAAGCCAGTAAGATGAGTAAAACCTAAGCAGACAATATTTGTGATTTTTTTCCTTCTTTTTCTTTCTTTCTTTGCAAATATGTCTAAATACTCCAACACCAGTAGGTGAGATGGGTCACCCATGGAAAAAACTCAGAGATTTTCTATACCAGTTAACACGTATATAAATCTGAGATTAATTTTAGGGACTTGATTTTTCCTTCAAGGAGTCACAGAAGTCAGAAAGAGTAGATGCCAGCTAAAGAAAAATCAGCATGAAAGTCGCTACTAGAGCTCTTAACGGAACCCAGAGGCTACGCAAGTAGCCTACCAAGGAATGTACTAAAAGTGCCTGAACTTATCTCCAACATCCTATAACAGATAAGTGGTAAAATTTCAATGATATGTCTCCTAAATTGGCCAAGTCAAAAAGCCACCAGTTACCAAACATGTTGCTTGATGTACTAGTACATCTCCTTCACTCTCAGGGGCAGCTTTCACTAAGAATGTTCCCCTCCACTTACCATACATAATGCAATTAATGAATGGAGTACGTACCCGTGGGTGGAGGGGGAGGTAGAAAAAGTACTATTTAAATACCAAAGCAGAAACTGTATTGTTCCAGAGTCAACTTTCCCACCATAAATTTTTTAAAACCTCAAAATCCTTATATAATATTTTTTACCCTCGGTATCATGAGAGCCGCAAAGAACAAGCTAATTACTTTCTAAAAAATTTATGAAAAAGTAAATCATAGAATTCCATTCAATTTTTAACTATGTATAATATTTATGAGTCCACAAATTGCAACTGAAAATAAGAAAAAGGTAATAAAAGTGATCTGTTTCCAACCGGGAAGCATACATTAGAAAACTCAAATCTGCTCTTGTAGTCTTATTCACCAGATTTTCTCTTTGGGGCCTGGACAATTAGCATAATACTTACAGATTTTCAGATCAAGAATGCTTCCTAAGGTTTGAATTTTCACAACTGACTTAATTTTCACAGTTTTAGCTGATATCAAAGAACCTAACTCTTAGCCAGACTCAGGAAAAAAATCTGTATAAAATGACCTAGGAATGTTTGCAACCCCTGTCTAATTTCAATCACCACCACTTACAACATTCACATAAATTAAACTGGAATGTTTTGGCTTTCATTGTTCCTTGGACATGCAATCAGCAGTATGAGAAAGGCAGCTGATAAATAAAACATGCAAGAATATTATCATTTCCAAGTGCTGGAACAGAACTCATCTGAATGTTACAGCAAGTATGAATTCAAAGTCATATTTGGTGTTTGAAAACAGAAAGAAGTATTCTGTGTTATGTGGTAGTGTTCGAACGTAAGTTACTGATTACTTAAAACTTCAGAAACACAAATTCATATATCAAAACGATGACTACCCTAGCAAAGAGAAAGGCAGGAATTGTTCTAAAACACAGGGTAGAATTTAAGTGCTATATCTAAATAAGCTGACATCTTCATGAGCAACACACACAATTCCAGTCAGTATGGAGCCACTGGAAGAGTATAAAATAACCAAGCTGGGTCTCAACCAGTCCCAAGGTAGGACACATCAAAATTGCCCTCTGTTAATTTCAGTACTATTCACTTCAAACCCACTTTTTCTTGAAGTTGCTTGCTGACCAGAATGTTGATATTTGATAAGTTATAAAAATACGCATAGAGGAGGGCAATAATCCTAAGAAACAAAAGTTGTTGGAATGCTGCTAACAAATAATAACCTCTTTTTTAAAAAAAAGATTGATTGATTTATTTTTAGAGAGGGAAGGGAGAGAGAAAGAGAGAGAGAGAGAAACATCAATGTGCAGTTGCTTGGGGCCGTGGCCTGCAACCCAGGCATGTGCCCTGGCTGGGAATTGAACCTGCGATACTTTGGTGCGCAGCCCGCACTCAATCCACTGAGCTACGCCAGCCAGGCCAAATAATAACCTCTTTTAGATTAGAAATAATCTGCCTCAAAGAAGATGTAAATGCATGTTGAATTGTCCAGAAAAGCTGTGTTTCATCCACAATCCAACAATCAATGCTAAAGATTGCAAGTCCCAAAGAGAAATGTTGAAAAGAGCATGACATCTTCTCATTTCCCCAAGACAATGTCATATTACTTTAGTACAGGAAAACAGGGGAATATATACTTTTTAAATATTGTACCTTCTTTTAATCTACCTGGAATCCTACAGTAATGATCAGCATGATGATCTGGAACACTACTACTGTTTTACTTAATATGTGAGTATCTCCATATTGTTATTATTAGGAGTGAAAATGTTAGAGTCAAGCCCAACTGTCTGGTTTCCCCTTCCCTACATGGAATGTTCAGTAGGGACTGGTGGCTAAAACAACAAGTGTTCATGTATTTTAGAAACTAGGACTATACTTAGGAGGTCAAATACGCAAATCCAGCTTCTCTCTGGGGGTTCCACTGATTCCTGGCATCTTTTCCACCCGCCTGCTTCCTTCCCTTCAAACTTCTGCGAGTGTCCCCAAATTCCTTCCTTTTTGGTTTGCACGCCCTTCTGTTCAGTGACCCTAGACAAACGTTGCTTCCATATCTCACCTCCCCCCTTCCTTAGTCATGCAATTAGGATCAGCACTTTTTCCTGTTTTAATTTTTTTCTGAGAAGCAGTTTTCCCCTTTACACTATCACCCTCTATGAGGAAACACCCATTTTGCACCATACTTTGTCATGACCACTTGGACCAAATCCTGACCCCAAAAGATGAATGAAATTGTGTTTTAATTAAAACCAGGGGCCAATGGATTAAGAAGGGGGAAAAACCTTATAGTTCAAGGTTTCATTTGTGGATATTGTAGCTTAGATATTTCAAGAAATCATCTAGATTTTTTGAAAAGTAAATATAAAACTAAGAGAAACAGCCATATGGTTAATGTGGTAATTCTCTTATGTAAACTTAAAACTTTTAACCTTGTTTCTAAGGTAATGTTTTAAAATTCCTTCTTGTAGGATAGTGGAAATACAACCAGCAATAAAAAGATCTAAATGGAGAGAAAAGACTGCAGTTCCCCTAAAAAGGAGTCCTACTTTCTGTGAAGAACAGTGCAAGGTGGACAGCCCTGACTCAGCACGGATGGGACAATAATAGCTTGAATTGAATTCTTCTACTGCAGGATTATCTATTTCATTAGGGTTTAGACTCAGAGAGAGAGCTGGGCATTTTTGCTCATTCTTATTCTCAAAATAATAATATCCTTTCCTTGAGCCAGTCGATTTTATTTAAAGTTTTCTATAGCTAATGCTGCTATGAGCTATAATACCCAGGAGGATCTCCTGTCTGTTACAAAGAAGTGGAAAAGCTATATTACTTTTTATGGTGCAACTTCAATGACCTCCCCATTTCTATTTCGTTTTTATTTAAATTATAGGACGACAGAAAAAAAGTTGAATTCCTCTGTTATCCGTAGTCTCTGCCCATGTTAAATTGTTTTTAGCTCAGTGAAAAATGTTTCCACAATACACATTTTTAGTTTTTTTATTTTTAAATTACAGTTGACATGTAATATTATATTAGTTTTATGTGTACAACCCCGTGACTAGACATTTATATAACTTAAGTGACCACCCTGATAAATGTAGTACCCATCTGACACCATACATAGTTACTACAATATTATTGACTGTATTCTGTACACTGTACTTTACATCCCCATGACTATTCTTTAACTACCAATTTGTACTTCTTAATCTCTTCATCTTTTTCACCTACCCCCCCAACCCCTCTCCCATCTGGCAACCATAAAAATACTCTCTGTACTTATGAGTCTATTTCTGTTCCACTTGTTTGTTTAATTTTGGTTTTTAGATTTCGCATACAAGTGAAATCATCTTGCCTTTATCTTTCTCTATCTCACTTATTGTGCGTGGTCTCAGAAAAGGAACAATGGCCTCTGTTCGCACTTCTGCCTGGGAGAAAGCTAACCCCTAGCTGTCACCCTCATGGCAGATAATTTAGATCCTCCCCATATGTCCAACTTGCCTTTTGAACTGCTGCCCCCACGCTGGAGCTCAGAGGGAGTGAGTCTGAGTAAGTCCATGTGTGGGCCCTTAGCAAGGAACTGCCTGGGAATCCAGTTACCCCCCATCTCACTCAGCCACAATCCCAGCTGGTTTTTACAGCCAGAAGTTACAGGGACCTCTCTTCCCAGCACTGGAGCCCTGGGATGGGGGGCCTGCTGTGGGACTTGGACCCCTGGCTCCTCAAGAGGGCTTCTTCATCCAAGATATCCCTCCCAATTTTTATCCACCGCATGTGAGTGTGGGACTAGCCCGTTCCATGTCTCCACCCTTCCTACCAGTCTCCATGTGGCTTCTTCTTTATATCCTCAGTAGCAGGACTTCCATTCAGCTACATTTCAGATGGTTCCGAATGATGGTTGTTCTGTAGTTCAGTTGTCATTTTGATTTGGTTGTGGGAGGTTTCGAGTACCGTGTTTACTTATGCTACCACCTTGACCAGAACCTCGAGACCACAACACATATTTTTAATATATCATTTTCCATAATGAAGCAAGGTAAAATTTAAAAAAAAACCACTGACAGTGTTGTACTAACTACTTGAGCATCCTCTGTATACAACAATGGAATTATTTCAAATATTTGCTTGAAAAGACCATTTTCCTTGTGAAGAACTCACTCAGAGAGTCAAATAGAGTCAGCAGAGTGCATGCATAAAGGGGAAAATTCATCTGTGCCTGTCTTTATTATGATAATGGGATACTTTTCTCTCAAGAAACTAAAGCCCATGGCACCCATCCCCAAACCCTTTTGTGACGGTGTTAAGAAGTGTTCTTCATTAGTGATCAAAGTGAGAATGTTCGTGTAATCTCTTTGTAAGCTATGAAGGAGTATTTATGTATAAATTAGTTTCATTGTTGGCTTAATACTTATTTATATCTGAGGCTAAAATGAGACACTTAGACGTTGCTTTTCTAGTTTTGCTGCCCCTGAAGCAGACCCTGAGCCTAGGATTTGGGTGCAGAGAGTGAACCGGGAAGATGATCCCGGTAAACATAAGTGAGGGAGCAGAGATGGTTAAATAGGAAGTCCCCCCAAAGGGTGAGCTATTAGTGATTATAACCATGCCCCAGTGAAGCTCAAGGGAAACAAGTGGCCTCTGAATCACCCCACTGTGGATGGGAAGCCAAGGTATTTAGCCACGGGCTTCTGTCCTTCATTGATTAAAGGTTGCCCTTGGGGATAATGAATCCCTGGCAGTACCTGTACACGCCGAGCACAGGCTGAGCCGGCTCCAGAGGTGCTCAGGAAAGCCCTTGGGCAGAGGGGCAGAGATGCAGAGCCGTGGGTGGCTGCTGGAGGTGGAGAGCTGTCAGTGTGTGTGAGATTGTGTCCCCTAGCAGCTGCAGGTGAGCCCAGAGTGGGCCAAGGGCGTATGGGACAGGGCATCTGTGATGTACGCTGAGAAGCCAACCATCCTATATGCAGGCTCAGAGGCAAAGTCAAGAGCAGGTTTTGGGGCTCTTACTCATGCTGTCTGTCTAGTTCCCAGGCCTATCCTAAACACTTTGCATGTGTAAAGCGTCCTAGCTAAAATTTCCCTGTTTCCTTTAATCCTGTGTATTGGTACTATTAGCTATTTTTAGATGCGGAGCTTGAAGTGCTGTTGGGCTTCTACTGTGTTTCATGAAATGTATCGATATACTTCGGGAGGCAACATTTCTAGTACTATTTGTTCCAGTGCTGGGTTTTCATTAGAATCATCCAAGCAGCTTTGAAGGAAAATACTGATACTTCACCCATTTAAAGTGACGATCTCTAGCTGTGGGGCCACGTTCTTGTTGTGTGTGTGTGAGAGAGAGCTGTCCATATGATTCTCATTGCAGTCTAAAGCGAAATTGCTGTGTAAGGAAGAGTCCAGATTTGGAAAACCTTTGAAATCGGATAACCTTGGGTGTAGATTTCTGCCACAAAAGCAGCTGTATAACTCTCTATGAGTAAAAACACCTTCTCTGGGGCTCAGCTTCCTCGTTGGAAAACTGGGATATACATCTATCCTGGACTTCTCTGAGTCCAGGATGCAAAAAAAAGTCTATTTGTGTGCCTGGTACATAGTTGGCACTTAATAAATGTCAGTCCTCACTTTCACAGTACCTGCTGACGTGTCGTAAAAAGTGTTACTGTGTTTCCCTATATTGAAAAATGAAAATTAAGTTTTCACATGTAGGTGGAGAGGGTGGGGAGCTATAAGGACAAATGGAGGAGGGCAGGATAGGATTGTTACACTCTCTGAAGTGAATGAAAGAGAATATGACAAGAGGACAAACAGTTGGCTAAACATAGGAACAAGACAACCCCTAACTGGTTAAAATATAGTTATGCAAAGGCTTCCTCTGGGACAGATTTAGGATGGCCTGAGAGCCAGTCCGTGCCAAGGATAAGTAGATTCTGTGGGGTCAGGCCTTACCCTTATGCAGTATCTGTATGGAATTGAAGTCTCAAGCGGAAATACCTTCAAGCACAAGGGAAATATTTACCAGGGGGCCTTTACAACACCCTAGATTTAAGCTAAGTATCCTCTTTGGGGTTTCTCGTGTTAGCTACAAATTCACATTCACTATTATATTCACAGTAACTACTTATGCATTGAATAGACGACTGGGGGATTTTTTTGCGGGAGGAGCAGGTGGCAGGGCTGTATTCATTCGTAGACAATGCCTGGTACACACCTGAAGTTCAACCATTACCAAACTAAACTAAGTCAAAACAGCCTGGATCAGTGTGGTGGGCCTTCAGATAGCCTCTCCCCTTTATTTTAGGAATGCCAAGTTGCTCTAATTACAGGAGGGTCAGGAGAGACCAAATCTGCAGCCACTTTGCTTTCATAAGGAACGCCAGTCTTAACATGGTGACAGAATTACACAGGAAGGCAGAGGGAAGAGTCACACGTAAATGGAGCTAGGGCCCTTACTGTTGGACTTTTTCACTTCTGTTTGAGTTGGATTTTCTGTACCTTGCAAACCGAAGTTTCCAATAGATACGGTTATAGCTGGAAAATGCAGTCTCATGTCCACAGCCTTTTGACCCCCGTTTGGCCTTGTAAGATGGACCTTGGCCCTGGAACTTGTCCTTACCAAGAGATAAGAGCCCACACAGCTTGTGCTGGGCATATTGCCTTGTGTGGGCCTTTCTTTCCCTGTTTTATGGTCAGTGAGTGTTCCTTCATTCTGCTTAAGTGTGTAGGTCAGTGACCCACAGGCACAGACCCAGCTTTCAGTATTTCACACTCCAAGGGCAGGGATCAGGGTCCTTCTGCTGTGGCCCTGGAAGTGTGTGCTTAGGCCAATTGCCCTTCGTTGGCTGCCTGGGGGACTTGCTGGCCATGGAGGACAGACACCCACCATTAAAGCTGATCTTCTTCAGTCTCTTCTCCACGTAAATAAAGCATTGTTCCGTTCAGTTCTTGCCTGTGTTGTGTTTTCATGGCAACTCTGACATGAAGACACGATGGGCAGCGAGGTGTTTGGATGCTTCCTCTGGGATTGGTAGCCAGTTCATGGTGTTCTGCTTGAACATATATAGTCAGATTTTGCACAAAGGCATAGTGGGCATATTATCTTTAGATAAGCAGGTTGATGATTAAAGTTTCTTGAATCAGTAGTTGTATTAGTTGAAACTTTTTGTGTTTTTGGAAAGAGGGGAACAGAGAGAGAAAGAGAGGGAGAGAAATATCTATGCGAGAGAGAAACATCAACCAGTTGCCTCTCCTACGTGCCGTGACTGGGTCCAAACCCACAACCCAGGCATGGGCCCTGATTGGGAATCGAACAAGCGACCTTTCACTTTGTGGGATGACACCCAGTCAGCTGAGCCACCCCAGTCAGGACAGTTGAAGCTTTTTTAAATACATGAGAAAGAAACAAGAAGGAGTTTAGATAAAAAGGGATTTGTTGGAAGGATCTTTGTATAATTCATTGCACAGTTTGTCTCAGTGCGACAGTGATGTGATTAAAGGAAAGATGCCCATAGATATAGTTAAAGGAATATGTTTTTTCTGATGTCAAAAGACACAGAAACCTAGTTGTACGAAACAACCTCACAAAGCAAGAGACAATGTAGCTTGCATCCTTGATTTCTCCAGGATGCCTTTAAGGTTAGTGGGCACAGAGTGAGAATTTTACTGGATGGGAGAAGCTCAAAGGCAACTCTTTCCTTGGGGTCTTTTTCCTCTATTAGCCCTTTTCAATCACACTGCAGAACTTGGCTGCCTGCTTGCCTAGTCACCAGATAAAAGAAATGGACGCAAAACAACTCTTGCACTTTCCTCATCTGTCATGAGACTGCTGGTATTAGAGGTTGATTTCCCATGAGTTTCTCAGCCATTAGGCCCGCCTGAGGCCCATTCTAGTTCTACAATAGAGGCCAGAACCAACAAACCAAGTTTCAGGGAAGCAATAACCGGAGCAGTCCAGGGAACTCCAGGGACAAGATGGGGGTCCTCATCCCCATCTTGTACCCTCCCCCACCATCTCTGCTTCTCTCTGCTGGTTTCAACCAGGATGTTGAAACCCTGGTTGATGGCAGCTCAAGAGCTCACATCCCCCTAGCACAGACACCTGAAGAGAAACATTTCCTTTCCCTTAGGGCTCATTTGAAAACGTCCAGGGAAGTTTCTCTGACAGGGCAAGCCTGGGTCACGTATCTTGTCCTTGGAATTGGGTTGTCTTGGAAAGCTGAGGCAACTGTAACAGAATATCAGACACTGGGTGGCTTAAGCAAAAACTATTTCTCACGGTCTGTATCTGGGAACTCTGAGATTAGGGTGCCAGTACGGTTGGGTTCTGTTGAGAACCCTCCTCCTAGTTTCCAGATGGCTACATTGCCGTGTCCTCACATGGAGGAGAGCAGAGAGAGGAAACAAGCTCTCTCCCATTGTCATGAAGCTCCTCCCTCATGGCTTTATTACCTCTGAAAGGCCCCACCTTGTAACACAAACATGCAGTCCATAAATAACATGGGTCATGGGAGCGGGGAGGAGGCTATTACGATTAGCAGTGTCATTAAAACCACGCAGTTGGAGCTGTGAAGGTGAGTCCTCCAAAGTAAAGAATGGGTCGTTTTTCAAAGGTGGCTCCATCACATAAGTAGGTCCCGCCACGACAGTATATAGTAAACCTTTGAAATCCAAATAACCTTCACTACTAATGCCACTGACCCTGCTGAGGAAGAAAGGTCATCCCCAAGAGCCTCATTTCTTAAAGAACGGTGCCCGGCGGTGTTGTTTTTCTAATCATGTTTATTTGGGACAAATATTGCTTTGCTCCTGTCCTGTCGAGAAAACACATAAGAATAGAGGGGGACTGTAGGGTTCTATTTCTATAAAATCTCTAACGCAGGCAAATTCATAGAGACAAAAGGTAAATTAGTGGTTGCCAGGGGCTGAGGGGAAGGTGGGGGTGACAGGTAAAAGATACGGAGTTTCTTTTTGAGGTGATGCAAATATTCTCAAATAATGATGATAGCCACACAACTTTGTGCTTGTACTAAACACCATTCGATCGGACACTTTAAATAGATGACTTGTAGAGTACGTGAACTGTATCCCAATAAACCCATTTTATTATTATTCTTTTTAAAGATTTTATTTCTTTATTTTTAGAGAGAAGGGAAAGGAGGGAGGAAGAGAGAGAGAGAAACATCATGGTGTGGTTGCCTGTCACATACCTCCTACTGGGGACCTGGTCTGCAACCCCAGGCATGTGCTCTGACTGGGAATCAAACCAGCAACCCTTTGGTTTGCAGGCCAGTGCTCAATCCACTGAGCCACACCAGCCAGGGCTATTATTATTACTTTTAAAAGGACAGAAAGCTGAAAAGCAGCTTAGAAAGTGGTGAAATAAGAAGAGCAGATGGACACCCCTTCAGCAAACCAGACCCACAACTGAAGATAGTGGGAGAAGGACACGGTCTTTATGAACTCAGAAGTATTCCAAGAATGGACCCCTCGCTAGCATCTGCATCTCCTGGGAGCTTGTCAGAAAGGCGAATTCCTTGGTCCTACCCCCAACTCCCATATCAGAATCTCTGGGGATCATTAAAGGTGGGGAAGCATTAATTTAACTTGTTGTTGCTTTTAATAAACAAGAACTTCCCTAAAGTGTGTGGGGGTGCTGTCAACAGTGCTTTCCAAGCTGCAGGTCCAATAAAATGTAAAAGCACCAGCAACATATTTTTCTAAAATGTTATTTGGACAACGAACGCTTAATTCTGTACTTTGCAGATAACGACACCAACATAGCGGTGCTTATTAACAACCAATAGTTTATTTGCTGGAAGCTGCTAAAGCAGTTAACCAGACTGATGTGCCTTGAAGCTGCAAGTATTTTCTCCGTGACCTGCCGGAAAGATACCTCTATCATTTTTCTCCAGTGAAGATGCTGAAATTGGTGTGAATGCAATGAAAGCTGAGATGCAAGGGGAAATTCAGAGATAGTTTTGTCATCTTGAAAGCCAATTACCTGCTCCAATGCCACATTTCCAGATCCAAGGTTTGAGGACAAATTTATCTCCTGTGATCATGTGAAGCATTGTAAGTGCCGCACACATACTAGAAATAAAAAGGCAAAGCAAGAAAAACAATCTTAAGACTGCTGCTGAAAATATTTAGGAACGATCTTCTTTAAGCTGCGCACAAAACGGGGCTGGGGAGCCTACTTCAGTGAAATTGCACTGTCACCATCCACCCAACTTTGAACTTCAGGAGGTAAATTTTGACCATGGTTAGTTACTGTTAGGCAGGGAATATAAGAAATCGGTGGCAGCATCACCAGGAGCAGAACTCCATGCTGGCAATGCTGGCCAAAACCATTGGGTTTCAAGTCTTACATTTAAGTCTTTAATCCATTTTGAGTTTATTCTTGTCTATAGTGTAAGAAGGTAGTCTAGTTTCATTTTTGCACATATCTGTCCAATGTTCTCAGCAACATTTACCAAATAAACTGTCTTTATCCTGTTGTATGTGCTTGCCCCCTTTGTCAAATATTAATTGACCACATAGGCGTGGGTTTATTTCTGGGCTCTCTATTCTGTCCCATTGGTCTATATGTTTGTTTTTATGCCAGTATTATGCTGTGTTGATTACTATAGCCTTGGAGTATAGTTTCATATAAGGTAGCGTGGTACCTCCAATTTTGTTCTTTCTGAAGATTGCTGTGGCTATTTGGGATCTTTTGTGGTTCCATATAAATTTTTTGAATACTTGTTCTAGTTCTGTGAAACACATCATTGGTAGTTTGATAGGAATTGCATTGAATCTCCAGATTGCTTTGGGTCGGATGGACATTTTAACATTGTTAAGGCTACCAATATATTTGTAAATAGAGCTTGGCCTTCTTCTATCTCCCAGGAAAGCTACTATGCCAAAGCTATTTATTGATCTGAACTAGTGAACTCATAATTATGGATGCTGGTGGTTGCAGCAGACTCCATTTTTTACATACTTAACATGTCTTACAACATACCCTTGATATTAGGTTTACATCCTGAATTATGTTTATTGAATAATATTCCTTATTTGTACTAGAGCCAGGGTTAGAAATGAAGTAGCCTTGGGAGGCAGTGTCACTATGAAGTTGAAATATGTAGCGATCATAACTGGTTGAATGTCGACAATTTCGCGTGGTTCCACCTGATAGGCACTGTATGGTAGCCCTGCACAAGAGCAGTGCTCTAATCCAATGCATGGTTCCCATCAGTTAGAGTTTTAGTTGGTTCTCAGAGTCGCTGTAGCTGTTGGCCCTGGGGGAGAACTCTCACCGAGCTGTTGGAGGGACTGTTTTAATTATTAGTGGAACTCGGGAGGCTTGTCTTTCAGTTATTTGTTGTGCTGATCTCCCCCCACCCTTTATCTGCTTCTTTGCATTTAATTAAAGTTAGCCATTTAGAACTTGGATGCACAGGTGCACAAAATGCGTCCAAGTTTTGAATAGCACGTAAGTCAACCAGTAAAGAGAATTCTAACTTTATTTTGTAGCTTTTAAATTTTGTAACCAGATTAATCCCAGGCCCCTAGAGAAAAAAAGGTACAGTATATTTTAATGTTATTTCTTGTCAAGAGCTCCTAAAGATGGGGGCATAAGAGATACGACAACTACCCCTTGTTCAACATCCTTGAAAATAAATATTGGCTGTACTTTAGTATAACAGATTTGGAATAAGAAAGTTCTTTATTGAAAAAAAAAAGACTAAAGGCAACATATACTAAAATGATTTGAGTTTTACAGATAATACCCTACTAATATTTTTAGTTTAGCACCATCTGTTTATCTGAAATTAAATTTCTGGCAAATAATCATACCAGGAGTGCTGTTTTTATTTTTATGTGCAGATGAAACAGAGAATAATAAAAATCTGCTTGAGTTGAAGAAATATGTTGATAAAGTGGTTTTTTTTGAAAATCTGAGTTGGCTGAGAAAATGACTTTTTAATCTAGTGGCAGCTGCTTTCATTTGGCTTGTGTTCAGCCTAAATAGTTTATGTTGGAGACAGATCATTTGTTTTATATTTCGATACCGTATAATAAACAGTGCCTTTTGAGTTATGAGGAGGACCCAGATATTGCAGACATCTTATTCTCCCTGCATTTTTAATTGTTTTTTGATTCTTTCACCAACACAAGTGGTATGCAATAGGTCCGTAAAATTAAAAGCCCAAGTGGCAAGTTGCATGCTACCTGGTTGCCCTCTGATTTTTATTTGGCTTTAAGAAAGTCACATCCTCCATAGTAATTGACACTTGTTTACAGGACGGGGAAACGACGGCTTTTGAAAATACGACTCAGTGGAAACACTTCTTGTCACACTGGCTTGCAAATAGAATCACTGCAGTCCCTTTGAGTACTCTGGGTGACTCCACTGGGAGCCCGCTTCTTCCCAACAGAGCGTTAATTAAAGCAAGCCACTTCTTGGCACCTCGCTCTGCTTCAGCTGCACTTCAGTATCCTCCAGCTACCTCTTTAATCAACAATATGTGTTGGGTGTCTACTTTTAGTGAGAGACGCTGCCTCGACCACCCTGATAGCAAAGGCGGTGGCAAGGACAGGGGTTTTATTGCATTGCTTCAAACTCAGGACACCTTCAACTTACCTTAGAGACCATTCATATCTGCTGTTGACTTGGAATAATTGAAACTTCCAAAGCACAGTGTGGGTTTCATAGAAGAAAGAGATCTGGCTCTTTTGCGTTTGTACCGCAGCACTTCGCACACGAGTGTCATTACGTTTATCTAATAAACCTGCTTTTCTCACTGGGCAGTATGAAATTATAATTGTATGTGCCAGTTTCTCTTAATATTGCAAAAACAATGCATTATTTTAAATGTAGAGGCTGGCCTTCAGTGATAAACTTACCACTCAAAAAGTGAAATACAAGATCTAGTCCAGAAGGAATCCAATTATGTAATATGAAAATAGAGACATTTATTGAAGAAAATATGAGATACGAGACACATTGTACATAAGACAATGATGTCTCAGTCCCTTTCCTTCCAAGGAGGCACGTTGGGACCTCACACAGCTCTCCCAATTGCCATCAGCTGTCCTGTTTTATTTTCCTGAGTCTCATCAAATGGTCTGAAATCTCTTCCCTTTCAAAGGTGATTTTAGTTTTTGGAAAAGCCCAACATCGCAGGGTGCCAAATCTGGGCTGTAGGGGGGCTAAGTCACCTGGGTGGTTTGATGTTTCGCCAAAAATCTGTAGCAGACATGATGCACGAGTGGGCACATTATGATGATGAAGGTGCCAACCATCAGTAGCCCATAGCTGCAGCCTTCTGAATCATCCGAATAGTTTCAATGGAGGAACGTTCAAGCCTAACACAAAATTGGATGCAGATCTACTCGCTCAGTCATTTTCAATGTAATGGCCACACAGTACACATGCTCACTCAACAGCGTCTACCGCCCCCACTGAAGTTGTTGTTGCTCACACATGCGCATTCCAGTCCACTCTCCTTGGCTGCCAGGTTATATTCATGTCACGTAAACCATTCTTGTTATATTAACAATGGCTGGACGTTTTCTGGGTAGACCTCATACATTTTTAAAGAAAATTGATGTGTTAGCTCGGCTGCCATAATAAAACATCACAGACTTGGTGGTTTAAATAACAGACATTTATTTCTCACAGTCTGCAAACTAAAAGGTCCAAGATCTAGGTGCTAGCTGATTCGGATCCTGGTAAACACTGACTTCCTAGCTTGCAGATGGTAGCCTTCTTGCTGTGTCCCCGCAGTGGGGGTGGGGGAGAGATACACAGAGAAAGACAGAGAGATAGAGACAGAGACAGAGAATGAATGAATTTATTTCTTCCTATAAGGCCACAGTGCCATATGATTAGAACTCTACCCTTATGATCTCATTTATCCTTAATTTCCTCCTAAAAGACCTGTCTCCAAAAACAGCCATGTTGGGGCTTAGGCCTGCGACATACGAATTTGGGGAGGACACAACCCAGTCCACAGCATTTGGACTGGCCTAAAAGAGGCACTTTAATATTAGGACTGTCAATTGACCTTAAAAAGAAACAACTTTTAAAAGTTGTATTAATGTTACCTTTTAATTTCATATCTCGACAATAAGTCAGTTTTTAGAATTTTATTTAAAGTTTGAAAATATGCCGAACAAATCTATGGAGTATTACAAGTCAGGACAGTCATTCTGGTGGAAGATACAGCAACTGAAAGGGGACATAAAGGGGGCTTCTGGGACGTTTCTTTGCTCCATTTCATCTGGGCACTGATTCACAGGATGTGGTCAGTTTGCGAATATTTACTGACCTGTTCATATATAATCTGTGCACTTTTCCTGTGTGTGTGTGTGTTATATAGGTCAGTCAAAAGTTAAAACACCGAAGAAAAATAAACCTGAGTTCTGCATTTAATACCATATATAAACTACGCAATTGTCCCGTTGCGTAGCAAAGTTACCAGAGGTTAAAATCTAATGAGTAGGAACATACGAAGACGACTAGCCTTGTACAAGGTTGAGTAGAATATCTTTCCACAGGCAAAGACAGAACTGCAGACACAGTGAAAATTTCTGGCTGACATTGCTTGATGCTGTTTTTCTCAGCCTGGTAGCTCAGCAACTGGAGGCTAAAGAGCCGGGTTTCCAGGCCGAGGAGGAAAGCTTTCTATGGAAGGGACAATGTGGGCTCCAGATCAGGGCCATAGCCTGGACCTCGAGAGGGATGGCAGTTTTAAATGGTCAGTAAGCAAACACTGCCTTGTGCTTGCAGGAAGTTGCAGCTGCCCTGGGACGAGGCTTCGGATCTGTGCGAGTGCCGAAGCTGGCTTGCCTAGATGATGCGTGGAGCTGAAGAGTTAAGTAATATGTCTGCAACCCTGAAAATCGGTGTCCCTAGAAGCTTCACACTCACGCTCCTATTACCGGACTAAAGGGGTCTGTTTGCCTGCGTGCATCAGAGCCCAATTAGACATGAACACGAGCTAGCAGCAAAGAAACTAAGGGTTTCTTTTCAGGAAGTGGCTGACGCCCAGAGTCAGAGGTGAGCTAATGCCCCAAGACCTGGCTCCCCCAGAGGGCTTGCAGGAGATGAGTTATATAGGAGAAACATCCTTGATCATGGTGTAGGGCCTCGGGGTCGAGGTCAGGGTCATGGTCTCTAGTGATTGGTCAGTGCTAGGGGTAGCTGATCAATGAGTGCATCCGGTCCTGATGTCAGCCAGGGCATTAACTCTGGTAGCTTTTCTGGGCCTGGAGCTGAAACACAACTGAGGCCTAGATGTTATCTCTAGTTTGATTGAAACCCTGTCTCTGTGGTCAACAGACCTGAGGCTGTGTTCCTAAGATTATGTGATGCTGATCAGAACCTCATTGTCCTGAGGACTTAATGATGAAGGGAGTGGGCCTGTGAGGAGGAAAGAGGCGGGTGAGTCAGGATGAGGCCGGTTTGAATCAAAAGGAAAGAAAGGAGAAAAGGTAATTAAAGAAATGAAGTTTCTGCTCAGTTACATACCTAAGGCGGAGCTTACCTTCTTGAAGACAATTGCAGTTATACAGTTTACACCTGTAACCTATTAGTCCGGCCAGCGGCTGCTTTGTAGAGACCTTGCAGGCTCAGAAATAGGTTACTGCTCAAATTCCAGAACACCAGCACCTTGCTGCATTGTTCCCAGCTCTCACATTCAGTATTTTATTGTTTCTCATTGTACTTGAACTTCCTACAGAACATTAACAGCAGTAGCCAGTTGAATGTTTTCAAAGCCTTTTATATTTGCGGAGCTGACTGTACCACAGGGGCTAATGAAAATTTCATTGTTTCAGAAGTGCCGGCTCTTTGAACAGTTACCGTGGTGTGCTTGTCTGCCATGTGGAAAAGGAGTGCATTTACCTCTCCTTACCTTTGACAAGTTGTTGAGATGTAGTTTTAAAATAACTGGGTAAAATGCTTGTCGGGGAGGAAACATTTTCCTTCCGAGTTCTTCTGGATGGTTTAATCATCAAATTGACGGGAGGTAGGTTATCAGGAGAAACACAAATTAAAATTTAATGACATGTATACCTCCTGCATACATGGCAGCAATTCAGGAAAACGGAATGACTCATGAAAATAGCAGAAGCCACGCCCTTACATACCACCTTCGGCTAAAGACGAAAGAAGATGTTTGGTGGGATGGGGAGTCAGTCATGGGAGGTGACCGGGACCGCACAGTACACAAGCGTAAGGTCGTTAAGCAGGCTGAAACCCATGCCTTCTGCTGCGATAGTGAAGGCAGGCCCTGGTGAGGGAGGCAGCCTTGCAGGTAGAGATTGCTGCTGCTTTTCAGAGCTTCTTGCATGTGTGCTGTTCCTCAAAATGAACCGGAATAAAATAATCAATATTTCCAAAGAGGCATATTTTGGGGTGGCAAACTCTGCTCCCCTTGCTGCTTTTACAATACATTTTGGAGCTCTTTGTCATCAGTTCCCTGCGGAAATGTTCCCTTGTGGGAAGTAATGATGTTGAAGTTGTGGAGGTTGTTGAAAAATTCGGATTTGCGCATTGTGTGTGTGCATCTGTGTACACATGTGCACGTGTACATACTGGGAAGAGACCTATCTCTCCGTGCTTTACTAAGTTAAGACACTCCAGACATTGATGATCACATTAGGCTCTAGGTTTTGGTAAAATTTTAAGCATTAAGGATGGAGCTCTCTTTTCTTTTCTTGTTTTTTTAAAGATTTTATTTATTTATTTTTAGGGAGGGAGAGAGAGAGAGAGAGAGAGAGAGAGACATCAATGTGCGGTTGCTGGGGGTTATAGCCTGCAACCCAAGAATGTACCCTGGCTGGAAATCGAACCTGGGACACTTTGGTTCCCAGCCCTCGCTCAATCTACTGAGCTGGAGCTCTCTTTTCTTTACCATTATCCATCTCTTGATACTCAATATGTCTCTGGACCACGAGCATTGGATTACCTAGGTCATTGTTAGTTTCTAGGGCCTACCTTAGATACAGTGTATATGGGCAAACTTTGCATTTTAACAGGGACTCTTCCCCCATGTGCAAATGAATCAGCAAGTAGGCAATGGCAAGATTCGAGAAATCCCTCTCCTCAAAACATCTCCCTCCGGGACAGGACTGTTGTTGTTATTTATTGTGAAATGTCTGTGGGCTGCGTAGTGCATTAAGTCATTTTCCATTCGAAGCCTTCACGTGAATCCATCTACTCAGGCCTTTCCAACTCGACAGATGGCAGAGACGAAGTTGACTGGGGAGTGAGGGTGGGAGGAGGGAAGCGGAGCAGAAAACGCAGTGCCTTTGCTGGAAGAAAGTAGGCAGACTGCATAACTGTGACACCCCGGAGAGGCGCTGCAGCGGTGGGGAGGAAGGGAAAAAAGAGCAACGACAATAATGGTAAATAGCTGTTGGTGCAGGGATTCCTAAACTTGGTTGATAATAAGAATACAGATCCCCCCGAGGTAGGGAATTATGGAATATTCACCCTGCTTTATGGTTTATTTGCCCGGGGCTTATGCCATCTGACTGTGCAGGGGAAAAACATCTGTAGCCTGAACAAGTGCCTCAGGTATTCATAGCCATAGGCATGGCTGAGTGAAGGCCAAGCCTCCATCCTGTGCCTGCTGTTATATAAATGTCATTTCTGGAGCTCTTGATAAGCCTAAAAAAGTGTTATGGCATTTTACTGACTGCCTTTTTGTAATGAAGTTCAGTAGCTTGCCCATTGTCACACAGGCAGTGGGCAGCAGGTGGAGGATTCCATCCAAGATTCTCCTCCAAAGCCTTTGTTGCATCTACTCTTGCATCTTCTTTGCAGCACAGTCACCTTCCATAAAACTCTTGCGGCCCAAAGCTTATTCTCTTCCGGGTACACTGTGGTTGCCCCAAGCCCCGTCTTTGGGAGTGGCAGTTTCTACAGAAGTTCCCCAACTTGATCTGAGATTACCACATGAACATCCTGATTTGTGTCGAGTTGTGCAAGGAAACCACACTGGTGAACTAGCAAGGATGCCCCTTCTTTCTGCCCACTCCTGCTTGGGGGTGGGGGGAGCAAACCCACAGCTACAATGCTGGTCCCAAAGGGATGAAAAGCAGGGCTTTCTCAGGTAATCGAGAATTTCCAATTGCCTTAGTATAAAGCAGGTTCCAAAGTGATGGAGTCAGGCACATTATTGTTCCTGCCCTCTAAAACCTTAATTTGTTTCAAGAAATCCCTAGAAAGAAAAGACACTAATTTAATGTAACAATGTTAAATAGTGATAGTAGCAAGAACAAGGCACCATCTGGTACGTTTGAATGATTGTCAAGGTTGGCTTTTCTTTAAATGCTGCTTACTGCTCAGTCCATCGGTTGTGCAATTACTAGAGCTTCAATTCATGTGGTGGCGATGTGTTGGTATTACAAGAGTGTTCTTGCATATTAAATGCCTCGACTTTACTGATTTCAGGAATTCAGATGCAACATTTGACCCTTACCTATATTTAACTGCCCATTCTTGGTTGCACCCACTTTTTATATTTGCTTCAAGAACCTGTGATTGTGAGTTTCTTGTCCATGACAGTGGATTCCTACATAGGGTGTGCAATCCCCAAAATGATTTATTGGGGTGTGGAAAAACAAATGTTACCTTTTTATAGCAACATTTATAATTTTTTTTATTTTAATCATTGTTCAAGTACAGTTTTCTCCCTTCTACTTATACTTTTTATTTTACTGTATTTAACAACATGTATAATATTGTACTATAGCAGTACAAGATATATAAAATATATAAATACATATAAATATTCTAGGGGTTACATGATTAAAAAGTTCCCACCTTTGGGGATGCTGGCTCAAAAAAGCTTATGAAAGCCCTGGCTGGCATAGCTCAGTGGATGGAGCGCGGGCTGGGAACCAAAGTGTCGCAGGTTTGATTCCCAGTCAGAGCACATACCTGGGTTGCAGGCCATGATCCCCAGCGACCGCACATTGATGTTTCTCTCTCTCTCTCTCTCTATCTCCCTCCCTTCCCTCTCTAAAAATAAATAAATAAAATATAAAAAAAGCTTATGAACTTTTCAGGCGGTATATTAATTCTCCCTACCAGCATCATGCTATCTGCTCATCGGGTAAGAGTACCCTCATCCTTGTCAATTCAGTTCATGTTTATCCTGCGTAGGACCATGTGCTAAACATTCCTCTGTATACACAAGGATAAGACATTTTCACGTATTTCCTGCTCTTAGGAAGTTGACTATCTGGAATGCAGATCATGACGATGGTAGTGATTTTGGAGGAGGTAACAATAATAATGGTGCTGGTGATGATGGTGATCGTGGTGGTGATGATGGTGGTGGTGATGGTGACGAAGAAAGAGAACAGGAGAAGGCATTCTTATTTATAATGGACAGTAAAGCAAGAGCAAAATTGCTTCTCCTCCTCACTGCTATGTGGTTAATGTGACATCTTTCCTTAGCAGTGGTGCCCCTCCCTGCTTGCTCATTTTGCTTCCCATGTAGCCTAAAAATACTTTCTGTAGGCACCTCCAGCCTATACTGTAATTCTCAGCGTCTTGGGATTTAAGCCTCGGAATGAGGAGGTTTCTCTAGCCCCTGCCACTCTTCTAATTTTGGTCCTCAGTGCCCCACAAGCTGTGAAAGCTGTGAGTCATGACTCGCATATGGTGGGATTCCCTCCCCTCCCCTGCATCCACATGCCTGCCCAGCCATCTGCTGCCACTCTCAAGGTTTTGGAGCAAAAAGTGACATGAGGAAGGGCAAGGAAAACACCAGGAAAAAGAAGACTGTTTTATAAATAAACTTGAAAAAAAAAGACATATTTTCTTATTACAAAGGCAATTTGTATTCGTTCCAGGGAAATCAGAAAATGAAGCACAATGACCAAACAAACAAAACAAAGCACGGTTTCCCTCAGAGCATCATTAATCACTCTAACCATGTCCGCGTGCGTTTTTCCAAACTGGCGCCCCGTATCTATGGAGCTAGCTATCAAACGAAATGAGATTATTACCATATTAGTTTGTAACCTGTTTTTTAAAACGGAATCATGAACATCTTTCCATGTCCGTAAATATACCTAACTCGCATTTTTAATATTTAAGGGGTATTGTCTATGTAAGGCACTATTCCAATTGCTGCTGTTTATATATAAAAATAAGATTGTCTCTGCCCTCACGTGAGTATAACATAATTTTTTCCTCCATCTAACATGTAGGTCACTTTCATATTTTTGCTTTTACAAGCAATGCTGTAATGAATGTCCTGGTAGCTAAATCTTTGCATGGGCTCATATTCGTGAATGATTGCATTAGTCACTCTGGCCCTCTGGCTTTACTCTCCATCCTTCTGTGCCTTGCCCTTGCCCTTACGGAGAGTTCTTCATTAGACTCTTCTCACTTACCCCATGGGACTGTGCTATCTGTTTCCTGGCAGGACCCTGGATGATAAAAGCATGCTCATATTCCTGGCATATTCTGAATCCCTAATTGCTTGCCTGCCTCGGGAACCTGGGATGGATCGTGTAGAAAGAACAAGAATTCCTTTTTCTCCTCTGACTTAAGATCTGGACACCAGTGACCACTGAGCAGCCACCTCCCATTTCTGTCTCGAGCCATATGGGGGTCTCCAAACCTACGACTGAGGAGTTCTGGCGGGGGCACAAGAAGGAACCAAGAATGCCCCTCAGCCCTCCCAGCTGCAGCTTTGACTCCAGGGTGTGGGCTACTCACACCTTGTTCTTGATGCTTGAAAGCCTGCCTGGAGTCCCAGTGAGATGAGAGAGGTTGTGGGGTCATTTTTTTTTTTAATCCTTTGAAACACCTGAGCACATGACAAAATTTGCTTCTTTAATTCTTTCTTCACTTTAGTCTTAAATAATATTCAGTATTCTTTTTCTAAAAATTCCAATTGCATTTTGTGTTTTTTTAATTTAATTTTTAATTTTTTTTTTAGAGAGGGAAGGGAGGGAGATAGAGAGAGAGAAACATCAATGTGCGGTTGCTGGGGGTCATGGCCTGCAACCCAGGCCAGGGTACATGCTACCCTGACTGGGAATCGAACCTGCAACACTTTGATTCGCAGCCCGTGCTCAATCCACTGAGCTATGCCAGCCAGGGCAAATTTTTAATTTTTTTTATGCCGTTACAGTTGTTCCTACTTTTTCTCCCTTTCCCTACCTCCACCCAGCCCCACCCTGTCCCCCACCCCAAGCCAATCTTCACACTGTTGTCTATGTCCATGGGTTGTGCATAGATGTTCTTTAGCTAAACCCTTCACCACCTTTCATCCCATGCCCCCACCTCCTTTTTGGTAGCTGTCTGTTTGACATACCTGAGCTTCTGTTACTATTTTGTTCATTGGTCTATTGTATTCATTAGATTCCACATGTAAGTGAGATCATGTGGCATTTTTCTTTCACTGATGGGCTTAATTCACTTGACATAATTTTTTTCCAGGTCCATCTAGGCTCTTGCAAAATGTTAAGAGTTTTTCTTTTTTACTGCCGTGTAGTAATATTCCATTGTGTAAATGTACCACCGCTTTTTTATCCACTCATCTACTGATGGGCACTTAGACTGTTTCCAAATAATAGCTAAAACTATGTTTTTAGAGCTTCCTTGATATAATCTCTTCCGTGCTTCTACCTTTTCTGTGAACCCGTATAAATTTGTTTTCTTAAGAGTTCATATTGAATTTTACCTTCCTTTTAGATTTTTAGATCAAGCTCTTTCCCTCTTCAAAGGTTCTTCATTGTCTGTTGAACCAATTTTTCTTGAGTGTTGATACTTAAGTGTTCCATTTGTGTGTATGTGTACATTCTATTCAATGAAATTGCTAATATCAAATACTCTTCATTTTAGTGAAATGAAACGTTCTGGTGCCTATGTGTTTGGCGTTCCCACTTTGTCACTGTGCCCCAGACCCCTGCTCCTTGGTGCATTGCCTTGTTCTGTAATTGCGGTTCCCAGAGGTGGGCACATAGAAGGGGTTTGATTTCAGAGTCAGAAAGATCTGCAGTGAAGTCTAATTACATATTGACTTTGTCATTTTAAGGCTTCTATCTGTTACTGAATCTCAGTTTGCTGACCTACCTCACAGGGTTGTTGTGACAAATAATGAGATGACCTACGAGGAGATAACCTAGCAGGGCATGTAGAAAGGTGGTCGCTCGGATTTTGTATCTTTGTTTTCCTTCCCTCTTCTCTCTTTCTCATCCCCAGTTCTCTTCCCTCCTATCCACTTCCCCCTCCACAGTCCCTCCTCCTTCCCTTCTTTATTTTCTCCTTTCTCTCCCTACCTCACAGTACCCATTCCAACTTACTATTTCCCCTCTTCAGTTCCCTTTCCCCTCCCCATGTCTCCTTCTCCTTTCTCCTACCCATTTCCTCTTCTTCCCTTCTCTTCTTTTCCCCATTGCCCCTCTCCTCTCTACTTTCTCTGACTCCAAGACTGACACAAAGGTAAGAGGGATTAAAAACCAAGTCAGAAACATGTCAGATGGTCCCATTTTTCTTTAAAAAAAAAAGTATAGGGAATTGTACTCTGAAATAAAACTCCCAATTATAAATCCAGGCCCCCCCAAAACCTTTCCAATACTCCCTAGCTCTTTCTTCTTTTTTAAAAAGAATTTTAAATGTTTTTTTTCCAGATTTTATTTATTTATGTTTAGAGAGGGAAGGGAGGGAGAAAGAGAGAGAGAGAAACATCAACGTGCAGTTGCTGGGGGTCGTGGCCTGCAGCCCAGGCTTGTACCCTGCCTGGGAATTGAACCTGCAACACTTTGGTTTGCAGCCCACGCTCAATCCACTGAGCTACACCAGCCAGGGCCTCCCTAGCTCATTCATGAACTCTCTCCTTATAACATCAAGGACACACAGAATGACAGGAAGTTGCTGATAAGGGTCACTGTTTTCCCAGTCTTTGAAAAATACCTGTCTGATATTGCAGAGCCTAAAGATTTGCCATGGCTATTCAAAAGATATACTCTCAAAGTGGTTACCTGATAAGGCAAATTATCTTCTCTGGTGGCAGGGAGCTGGCTGGCTAACGTGAACCAGTTTAGCAGTTCTGAGGTGTTGGAGTTCAGTTGGAAGGATGACCCCTGGTTTCAGGAAACTACTGTATCAGCTGCTAGGTGCTGCCCTCAAAGCTAGCTGGAGGGATGCAGTGTGGACCTTTTGCACCAGAATTCGGACTTCCTTGGTCTCTTTTTCTCAGTGTCTACATAGTCTTAACTTTTCAAGAAAATAGATCAGTCTTAAGATCTTTTAAAAATTTGCCCCATAATACTATGACAGAAAAATATTTTTATCTTAAATGTTTATTACATATTTTATGTACAGTATACAAAGTAATAAATGTAATATATATAATATACAAATACTACAATATAAACATCCAGGGGCTGGAACATTAATATCTGGGCTTCCTTCATGATTTCTACTTCCCCCACCAAAATAACTGCTCTCCTGAGTTTTGCATTCCCTTTTATTAAAAACAAAACGTTTTTACAGATATAGATGTATTCCTAAACAATTTATTTCATTTTGCCTGTTTGTGAGCTCTATAACAAAGACATCATAATAATGCAGTGTTTTTCCACTGACATTTCCAACACTCATCAATTCATCCATATTGTTATTTGTAGCTGAAATTTATTCCTTTTTACTACTATTCTTATATTCCATTTGGTTACCATACCACAGTTCATTTATGTATAGTATTGTCTATGCACATTTTGGTTGTTCATTGTCTCCACGTGTTTTCATAATAGTCTTGTTAACATAGATGAGATATACACTAGTAAGGATTTTTAGTGTTCTTTTGTCAAATTGACATAGACATTAGATGGATTTGTCTACTGTCCCTTTGAGTTTGCTCTGTTTTGTCACTCCCATTTATCGTGTAAAGAAACTTAGCTGCAGCAAAAAATGAAATGATTTGCTCATGCTGTGTTGTCACTGCTGCTATTTCCACTACTATTAACTTTGCAAACCAGTTGGGCTCTGTGTTGATTCTTGTTGTCTGCACAAAGGAGAGCCCCTTCTATTCTGACACCGGATCTAGAAAGACATTTATTTTGATCTCACAGAACTTATGATCCAGGAGACAGTGTATCGCATGAAAATAATATCAGCTCAAGAGGCAGAAAGATTTGGATTTTACAATACTAGCATCAGCTCAGGTAGCAGGGGTAGACTTGCACAAATTACTCTATTCTCCCAATCCTCATTTCCTCATCCGGAAGATGGAGATAGCGATGCCTTCCTCACAAGACAGCTCAGTGATTACGTCGGGTCGTACAAAGGTCCAATCATCAGGCCCATTTTCTGTGAGCCTGAACAATGGGACTAATGATCTCATCATAATAGGTCTTTCTGGGCCAGTCTCCCTGTCTAAATTCTTTTAGGCAGTTAAGGGAGAGGGAAATTTTTTTCTTGAGTCTGCTGTGCCTTGATTGCTTTAGGTCAGAATTATCCACATGCTAAAGTGGCACATTTTGGTGTGGCCTGTTCTGCTCCCCTTCAGTAATATTTTAAAAAATAAAGAATAACTAATTTTAATTATTAACATTAAATAATTTGCCCTGGCTGGCGTAGCTCAGTGGATTGAGTGCAGGCTGCGAACCAAAGTGTCGCAGGTTCGATTCCCAGTCAGGGTACATGCCTGGGTTGCAGGCCACGGCCCCCAGCAACCGCACATTGATGTTTCTTTCTCTCTCTCTCTCTTTCTCCCTCCCTTCCCTCTCTAAAAATAAATAAATAAAATCTTTCAAAAAATTAAATAGTTTTAATCTATACATATTTGGAAAGGATGCTCTGTGACTCAATGATTCTAAGGGTTTTTTTTAAGGAAAAATAATCAGAGGTTTACACTAAGGCCTGTATCTTTAAACACAAGGATGCATTTGGCCTCTGTATGTGGCCTGGCCTTCCTTACAGCATGATGGCTGGATTCCAAGGATATGAGAGCCAGATGAAAGATACACGCTAGTATCACCCAGAGGCTTTAAAAAAATGTCTGCTGTCCACTCCCAGAAATTCTGATTTCACTGGTCTGGGATAGATTCAGGTATTGATATTTTTATAAGCTCCCTGGGTGATTTTTTGTGGCCAGGGTCAAGAACCGCTGCTGTCATCCATACCACAGGAAACAAGAGATTTGACTTGCCAGGCATCTGCTACCAGCAGCGTGTTATAGGCCATCTATTGGGCTCCAGGGGTTTCAATCATGTCATGTGATGTTCAAAGGCCTGCCAAAGAAATCAGATCAGCAAAATACCCGAAGCAGTTGAATAACTAAGTACAATTTTTGTAGACATCCACAGCTCCCCTTTGGCTGCTTCGGATTTATGGAGGATGATGGGGCCAGAGCCCATGCATTTCACTCAGTGTGTCCTAGCAAGGTGGGAAGGCTGAGCTGAAGAGCTAGACTGGGATGCCTGGTTGCCCTATTATTGAGGTGCCAAGTTAGATGAGTCAAATGCCAAGTGGAGTTTCTCCCATGATTCCTGAAGATACAATCTCTGCACCTGAGAAATCAATGCCCTTGTTTCATTCCTATTTGATCAGCAGTTTAAAGGAACACGCAAAGATGAATGTTAGCCAGGGCTCATCCGAAGTACTCCTAGTAGTTGCCACAAGGAATTAAGATCCTGTTACTTTTTAACCTGACACAAGATGTCACCATTGCTCCTGTGCTTTTGGCAGGAACGGGATAAAGTTAAACGGCAGCGAGAGTACCTTCTGTTAATGGGGTTCATTAACCTGGAGTCCATTCCATTCCAGCCAAGTTAAAGCATTTCTGTAGAAACACTTACTTGATTTTTACCCTGACGTCAGATACGGATCAGAATTATATCTCTTTGTGAACACTTCACAAACAAACATTGGTGGAAGTGACTATAAAACAAGGTAAGGTGACATTTTTCTAGGAGAACTGGAACATTGTAGGTCATGTTTTAGGTTCGCCTCACTGCTACTGACAATGATGAAGTGGTCTCCTGTTACTATGCTTAGGTTGGTGCCATTTGGGGAAAAGGGCATGCACATTATCCCAGGGTACCAATGACTAAGAAGTGGGGCAGGTAAAAGATCTTCAGAGCACTGAAACATCACTGGAAATGTTGCCAAGATGGAGAAAGCCATAGCTGCAGAGCTTCTTTTATATAGCTGTGTGCATGGTTGGAAGAAACACTTTGTAAACTCACTTGGAGGTGAAGATGGTGAACTCAGAACGTCGCGCAGTGATGTGTAGTTTCGGGAGAGGAACCACCTTACCGGGAACATTAAGAGAGTGTGGGACTAGCCCTGGCTGGTGTGGCTCAATGGACTGAGCACTCGCCTTTGAGCCAAAGGGTTGCTTGTTCGATTCCCAGTCGGGGCACATGCCTTGGTTGCAGGCCAGGTCCCCAGCGAGGGGTGTGTGAGAGGCATCCACACATTGATATTTCTCTCCTCTCTTTCTCCTGTCCCCTCTCTCTAAAATCAATCAATCAATCAATCAATCAATCAATAAAATCTTAAAAAAGAGAGAGAGTGTGGGACTATGATGCATCTTAATGCTCTGCCATTCCCCTATACTCTGTCTCCTCTATAAACAGTGAATATCACCTAAAGAATATCAGTGTGAAGGGATACCTAATTATTACTTTACTGTAGGTTTTCACACCAAAATATTAGTATCAATTGACTCAGGCTTGTGGAATTACAGTGATTAGCTTCTTTATTTTCCAATTTTTCTGTAATGAATATGTAACTAGAAAAAAAGACCTCAAAATGACACAAGCTGTAATACTGTATGATTCTAACTATAATCATGTGCTGTTTAGCATACATTCTGAGAAATGCATCCTTAGGTGATTTCATTGCTGTGCAAACATCATAGTGTGCACTCACACACACTTAGATGGTATAGCTTACTGCACACCTAGGCTGCACAGTATAGTCTGTTGCCCCTGGGCTACATGCCTGTGTAGCATATTACTACACAAAACATGAGATTAAAGCCCAAGAGAAAATGCCATCAAGAGACCCATAAACATGAGACGTGTGAGGGTGCTGCTGGTATAACATGGCATGCTGTTTTGCAGCAAACTTTGTTTCTTAGTACTTAGAACGGTACACCTTAAAACCATGATAAAAAAGAATAGTGTGGTAAATACATAAACCAGTAACATTGTCGTTTATTATCATTACCGAGTATGATGTACTGTACATACAGCTGGCTAGGCAGCTTCACCACAAACACGTAAGTAATGCATTGCTCTATGACGTGACGATGGCTGCCAAGTCACTGAGTGACAGGATTTTTTCAGCTTCACTGTAATCTCTTTTTTTAAGATTTTATTTATTTATTTTTAGACAAAGGGGAAGGGAGGGAGAACGAGAGGGAGAGAAACATCAATGTGTGTTTGCCTCTCTTGCACCCTTTACTGGGGACCTGCCCTGCAACCCAGATGTGTGCCCTGACTGGGAATTGAACTGGTGACCCTTTAGTTCTCAGGCCAGCGCTCAATCCACTGAGCCACACCAGCCAAGACTTCATTGTAATCTTATGGCCATGGCTGTATAGGTAATCCATTGTTGATAGAAATGTTGTTATGTGGCGTATGACTGTATATGGTATTCTGGAAAAAGCAAAGCTATTTGGACTGTAAAAAGAGCAGTGGTTGCCAGGTGTTGGTAAGGGAGGAATGCACAACACCAAGAGTGAGCAGTGACCTAAACTATGGACCTCGAGTGATTATGACGTGTCAGTGTAGGTTCATCCACTGTAACAAATGTGCCGCTCCCGTGGGGGTGTTGATAATGAGGGAGGCTGCGCTTGTGTGGCGGGCAGGGGGATACGGGAAATCTCTACCTCCTCAAATTTGCTGTGAACCTATCACTACTCTAAAAATAAGTCTTAAAAATGTAATTCCAGAGATTTAGAATGAAGAGAGATGTGCGTGTTGTTTACATATTGTTTTTATAACAATTATTGTTATTAAAAGTTAAGAAAATGTTATTGCTTTTCTAGTCCACCTCAATGCAGATGTAGCTGAAGCTCGGAATTAGTCAGGGACCTGGGAGGCAGTACAAGACATATTCAAACTAGGTCCTTTGAAGAGAATTTTAATTAAAAGACTCTTTCCAAAGCTGTGGGCAGAGTGGAAGAAAATCACCAGGGTGAGTGCAGTACCCAAGAATAGCTCGGCAGAGCTGCTAGTGCCGTTGCATCTGGAGGGTGAGAGGCGAGATAGCCATCAGGGTAGTGGCAGTAATGTCCTGGTCTCACTCTTCTCTCTCAATCCAATCTCTACTGTTTAGTCAATTCAAGTAAGACTTTTAGTGTGGTCGCCATGAGTCGGCTCCCCACAATGCTCAGCGGAGAGGACCAAGGCAAAGGGTAGATCTGAGGGAGGAAGCGGAAGATGCGTAGCAATGCTTTATTTTATTTTATTTATTTTATATTTTATTTGCAATTACATTTTACACTCAATATTATTTTGTATTAGTCTCACGTGCGTAGCATAGTGGTTAGACAAATACTTAACAAAGTGCTCTCCCCAATATTTCAGGGCCCACCTGGAAATAGGCGCACATAGCTATTAGAATATTATTGACTATATTCCTTGTGCTGTACTTTTTATCCACATCACTCAGCAATGCTTTTTTGAAAAAATGATTTTTATCACACGATTTTACAATTTCATATGGTTCTACAAGGTTTTCAATGAAAATTCGTATTTTTCCCCACCCTTCAACACGTGTCACCCGTTTTTAGGAGTCAACTACTTTTGATTCTGTGAAGTATTTTTTTTCCTGGGATTGATTTCCTTGTTTTTAATCAACACTGATATTTCAAATATTTTTCTAATTCTATATTATGTATTGATTTCTCAATACCGAGGCTAAGGATTTCATTCTTGTTAACCTAGAAATCAAAGGCCCAAGTGAGAGGCAATGAGCAATGATTTGAGATTCAAAGAATCGCCCTTCGGGAGACACGGATTGAGGCAGCGCCCCAAATAGTGTTCCAGTTAGGAGGTGAAGGCGAGGGGCATTGACGACAAAGGGAAGGGGCACAATTACAGAAACAGGAGGAAAGAATTCCTATCGGTACACATAAACTCAGTTATTCTTTACCTATACCTGCTGGAGCTAATTCTAAAGAATGTCCTTAGTTTTCGGTCCTTGTCCCTGGGAGGTTTGCTTTGCTGTTAGCTGTACCAGCAGTCGTCTGGAAGATGACGTCGGTCTGGCCCCGGGCAAAGGTCGTCAGCCCATTTGAAGCTTCCAAAGATCTGACAGGGACAAGGCAGGTCCTCTGGGATGGCTGCCCTGACTCCAAGTTTAAAGTGTCTCCGTTTGTATCATTTTTTTTCCTCTTACCCTCAGCTTCCCTTCCTTTCTCAGACTTAGTTTCAAAATACATATAAGTCCTCCTACACTACAGTTATACCAATTTTTTGTTGCTTTTCAGTTATACCAATTTTTTAAAGATTTTATTTATTTATTTTTAGAGAGGGAATGGAGTGGGAGAGAGAGAGAGAGAGAGAGAAACATCAATGTGCGGTTGCTGGGGGCCGGGGCCTGCAACCCAGGCATGTGCCTTGACTGGGAATTGAACCTGCGACACTTTGGTTTGCAGCCGGAGCTCAGTCCACTGAGCTACACCAGCCAGGGCTTCAGTTATACCAATTTTTAAAGAATCGGATCAGAATTCAGTGTTCATAGTATGACTTTGTAACTTATGTGTAAATGAACTATGTAGTATTACAATGATTACATTTCTTTTCTTGAAAAACTTTGGTGTTCTCTGGAGCTAATAATTGCATAATTATTAGGCTTCTGATGCCAATTGCAACGCGTCCTCAGTGTCCACGCCACCAAGCAACTCTCTGAGACACCAGCTGGGTGTCCTGCAATTTAACTCAGTTCTGCCACTCTCTACCTGGAGAGAGCATCACATCCCACAGGTTCAGGGCTCAGCCTCAGTCTCATCCCCACAAATGACCCCCATCTTATGTCCAATTCATTTGCTCGAGTGGCTCACGGCACTCGGAGAACCATTTTTCTTACTAGATTGCTGGTTTATTATAAAAGGATATAACTCAGGAACAGTCAGATGGGAGAAATGAGAGGGCAAGGTGTGGAGGCAAGGCAGGGAGTCTCCATGCTCTAGGGACTGGCCACTCTCCCCAAACGTCCATTGTTCGCCAACATGGAAGCTCTCCAAACCCAGCGTAAGTTTTTATGTACATCACATAGTCATGATTGATGAAATTATTGACCTTCAGTATCGACCTCAATCTTCAGCTCTCTCCTCCCCCGACCCCAGGTCCCGAACCAACCAGCCCCCATCCTTAGATACATTTAAAAGTCACCTCATTAACATAAAAGACGTCTTTTGTGCTTTTATTTACCACAGGAAATTCTAAGGGTTTCAGGAGCTCTGTGCCAGGACCAGGATGAAGACCAAATATAAATTTCTTATAATAAATCACATTGTCACAACATCCCATTAGCTTCCTGAGGTTTTTCAGACTTAACATGTTTTTGAGATATTACATGTCTGAAAATATTTTTAAAGTACCCTCAAAACAGATGAAATAATAGCATAGAATTCTATATTGAAACTATTTGTTGAGAAATTTTGATAACATTGCTCCATCGTCTTTCTAGCCAGTCTGCTTTACCTTTTATTGCGAGCTATTTTTCCTCTCTGGAAGATCTGAGAATCTTTCCCTTATACCCGGTGTTCTGAAATTCTATGGTAATACCTTAGCAAGGGCATGGTACTATTGCCGGTGAGAATTTGGCTATTCCACTGGATCACAAGGAAAGTATTCCAAGGACCCATGCATGGGAGACTTGTTGTCCGGCATGGTTTATTCGTTTGCAAATAGAAGCTGCCCACTGGGTTTCCAATGTCCCATCTTCCTCTGTCCCACCACGGCAGAGGGCCAACCTTGTCCTCATTAGGGCCAACACAAAAACCATTGTCGAGTTTCTGCTTCATATTAAAGCTTAGTCCTTTGGAGTCTGCAGGTGGCTGCTAAGCTGTCTCAGGCCCCATTCAGATAGGTTAATGCTGTTCTTGGCTGCTCCCCCAGTGGTGGCAGAATCCACAGGACTGCCGGCCATGCAGCAGCAAAGGCCACATAGCTACAGAGAGGGAGCCTGTGAGTGCTCGCGGCAAGCTCGTTATGGGAGGGGAGCGGGGGAGAGAGAGAGATTAGTCCTCTTGGAGCCCATTTGGAGCCCATTTGGAGCCCTTTTGGAGCCTAAACCATCTTCTATGGGCCCTGGTATTTGCTAGACCCACATGGTTGTGTGGTCCCAGGCAAGAGAGCTCACAAATGAATGGGGCGAGTGCATCACGACTGGGAGATAAAGACAAAGAGAGTTTCTTTGTTCCCCTGGTATTATATTAGTTTGGGCTTGGGACAGACTAGATGCTTTCTCACAGTGACCAACTTTGCAAACTTTTGCAGACTTTGGATGGGTTTACACCCCTTAGTTAGACTGACAAACCTCTACGGTCCAGCGCCTCTCTCTACACCCCCAACAATCCGGTATTGGCGGGGAGGGAAGGAGTGTTAATGCCTTTGGTGGAGCAATGCTATAATCCCCTGGGGTGTGAAGCTGCAGCTTCCTGGCTAGCAAGCAGGCTTATGTTTCTCATTTTATAAACTCCATGTCTAATTTCCCTTGCTTCCCTTTTCAAGCTAAATATCGATGGTAACAGCACTAGGCACCAGTTTGACCCCTTATTCTGTTTTGGTGCATTTTAATTATTTTTTTCTTTTCATTTTATGCCTTTCTTTTTAGAACTCTGTGATCTAGCCCTGGCTGGCGTAGCTCAGTGGATTGAGAGCAAAGCATCACAGGTTCGATTCCCAGTCAGGGCACATGCCTGGGTTGCAGGCCATGACCCCCAGCAACCGAACTATGATGTTTCTCTCTATCTCTCTTTCTCCCTCCCTTCCCCCTCTAAAAGTAAAATAAAATAAAATCTTTTTAAAAATCCCTTTAAAAAACAAAGAACTCTGTGATCCAATCTTGGATCTCCTGGATTGCCCCTTTCATTTTCTCATCCTTTTTCTTGTATTCATTCTTCCTCCCTCCCTCCCTCCCTTCCTTCCTCCCCTTTTTGTCTACTCAACTTACTATGAAATTTCTTCAGCTTTATCTTATATCTAACTTCTTTATTGATTTACTGTCTGTTATACTTCAATTTCAAAGAGGTGTTTATTTCTTCTTGGATTGCTTTCTTTTATTTGGAAAGCATGCTGTTCTTATTTCCTGGATGATACAATATCTTTCATTGTTTGCGGATATGGCATAGTGAGATTTCGTTTTCTTCTGCTCTCTGCACCATTGCTGTTTTCTCGGTGTTCCTTTTTTATATGTTTGTTCTTCGTGTTTCATGTGAGAAGTATTCTTTACATGGCAATTCTGGGTAGTCTACCAATGAAGCAGTAAAATGCTGAGTGGAAACTGTACATTGGTGGGGTTTGACAATCAGTGGACCTTAACACAGGGTGATTAAGAGGAAGTCTGGATGTTTCATTGGAGACCTGCATATGTTCACATCTGTAAGTGCTTTTTCAGAGAGCGTTCTCTTACCCGGGAGGTAAGTCAGCAGCTGCTGGTATTCGCAGAGCCTATTAGGAGGATGTCACTATTTGGGATGTAGTAATGATAGGGGACTCAAGCCTTGGAAAATTTTAGCTTAAGGTAAAAAGTTACAAGTCTAGCAAGTCATGTGTATGTTAAGCTTTTGTTTCAGAAACTACAGATAAGGCCCATCCTGGCTCCCAGGGGGGGAAAGCAGGCGACCTCCTGGGGCACAGGCTAGAGATGACCGCCTGGGGGCAAGTTGGAGGCTTCCGGGCCTTTTGTGTAACCCCCCCCCCCTTGGGAACAGCTAACTGCCCAGAACAGGAAGGCTGCAGCTTCGCTCACCTAATCCCCGCTGAATCTCAAAGTCCTCACCGCACCTTGTTTGTCCACCCCCACCCCCCCTTATAAAAGATCTGGCTGGGAAAGAGAAGGCAAGATGGTCTGTTAGGGTATGAACCCACCATCTGGGATCGCCGGCCACCTGAATAAAGCGCCCATAAAAGATTCAATCGCTGTCATTGCTTATTGGATTTGGTAGTGTCAGGCAGTGCAAAAGCCGGTGTCTTTTCCAGTTACAGTAACTCTGAATTCATTCCTCTGTTGTTAGTATAGAACCCCTCTCCTCAGGTATGGCTAGTTTTCATCCTTCTGCCACTGCATCTTCAGAAGCACCTGGTTCTGCCAAATTTCTAAGCTTTCCTGAGATTCTGCAGCTCAAATCACTTTATTGCAACTGCTACCTGACCCTGAATCCTTGTGTAACCGGAAAAGACACCGGTGTTCGGGCTGCCTGTCACTACCAAACCCAATAAGCAATGACCGTGATTGAATCTTTTATAGGCACTTTATTCCGAGAAGATGGCGGGTTCATACCCTAACAAACCATCTTGCTCTTTCTTTCCCAGCCAGATCTTTTATAAGGGGGTGGGGGAGGGCAAACAAGGTGTCAGCGAAAGCCTTTGAAATTCAACAGTTGCCTCCAAGGGGGAAGGGTAGTCTCTTGCTTCTTCCTGGTACAGCTTGCTTCTTCCTGGTACAGACCTCTCCAAGAGGTCATCTGCTTACCCTTAGGCACTGAGATAGGCCTTATCTGTATTTACTGAAACAAAAACTTAACATACACATGACTTGCTAGATTTATGACTATTTACCTTAAGCTAAATTTTCCAAGTCTTAAGCCCCTATCACTTGTAGATACTTAAGTTTTTGCTGTATTTTAAGTCAGTTAGCACTTAGCCATCTCTCATTTACTGTCTTCTGCTCTTTCATTCTTTCTGACCTCGTAGCCTTTTCTAAAAAGTCATTTTCTCTGTCATGTGTAATCAGAAGTCTTCCCATATGCTTTTTGTTTTGTATCTAAAATTGAATGAGTGGCCAGGAGAAACTATAAGTAGCTTAAGGTTGTTCAGCTTCTCAGGGTCACTCTCCCTTAAGCAGTTGACTGCTGGAGATTTTAGGAAGCCCACCTCCCAGTATCAACTTCTTTCTTCTTTGCTATGTTTACTCTTCCTCAGACATGCAGCCCATTACACCCATTAAATTACAAATTCTCCCATTACACTAGAGTTCAGTTCCTTTATTCTTGCGAAGATCAAGAGACTTGCACATGATTGGGGTTGAACTGAATGAATTTCGACTCTATTTATAGAAATTTGGTGACACATCTCCCAAGCTATAAATAGAACAATGGGTATCAGCAAGGGGATTTTCTGTAACCATGGCTACCCTGCAATTATTCCTGAACCATCCTCATTGTTTATCTGTGTCTGAATTTGAACAAACAGGCCTCTTACTGCTAAATAACATTTTCCAATGAAAACATATCACCCATTATTATTGTTCTCATGGGTCAAGCTCCATCTTTCAGGTTTGAATTCAGCCATATACATTTGAGAGGACTCGGCCAATCACTCTTCTTGGATAATGATTGAATATTCATGATAGGAATAATAATGGCAATAATGATGACAACAATGTAATAAAAATCAAATACTCTGGACAATCTTGTTTGGTTCTAAAAGAAACCTCTAGTATGTAAGCAAGTATCATTGTTAATCCCCACTTTATAGGTGAAGAGCCTCAGAGATTTCTATTTACTGCCCAAGGTCCCACCACTAATAAGTGACAGATTCATAATTATCGAACATTTACTGGATACTCTCTCAGGCACTGAGGATGCTGCGATGAACGACATATTGTCTCTGTCCCCATTTGCTCACAGCTTGGTAAACAAATATGCAAGTGGACAAGTTAAACAAACACTTGAGAATATGCCCTGGAGGTGGGGGTGGGGTGAGGATGAGGGGGGCATTAAAAAAGTGACCAAATTGCATTCTGATTTCAGTGTGCCATCTAGAAGGACAAAAAAGGGAAAGATTTGAGCTTGTATTGGTTAGGTCAAAATAATAAAAGGATAGTTTGGGAAACACCTGAAACTAGATCTACTAGTATCTGTGGTCCTTCTAGGCCATTTACTTGGATGTCACATTTGGAAGAATACCTGCAGACAATATTGATCAACCTAGCTTTACATGCTTCAGGGTTGTTTATAAAGTGCGTGTATTTCACAGTGGCTCTCTCAAGAGTAAGTAACATTATATAACCAGTTTACTGAATCTTTCATTTCATGTACTTAAACTGGTTGAACTCTCAGCAATTAACTGAATTTCACAGTCTATTTCCTCATCTGTAATATAGTACACCATAGACATTTCAACTATAATGTAAAAAAAAATTTAAGCTTCTGAATGTGTAACAAACCACATATTTTTCATGACTGTTTTCTTTCCTCTGGTGTTCTGGCATCCCCTCAGTTAACCGTACTTCCATTTACATGATCCATTTGAATATAGCTAAAACCCATCGTATCACTGGATTCCAAATAACTAAAATGTATCTCTGAAAAATATTCTGTAATATTTTTCTGGTGCAAGAGGCAAACTTAAATTATGCATGTTGTTAAAATATATGTTAAAGCCACTGGCTTTTCAAATCCAGCTCTCCTTTTTTTTTTACTATTTCCACCTCTCTATAGAATATATGCATAATATTTAATATGTTAAATGAATATTGTGATTAAAAGTGAAGTCTCCAAAATGCTTAGGTTTGCTTTAAAAATTAGTTTAAGACTACAGGATTGGGGAGATATTTTCCAAACTTCCAAATGCAGAATTACATTGGATTTGAGTTCCATAAAGTTTTCTAGTTTCCCTGGGGTGAGTCACGTGCCCTGGAAGCTGTGGAAACAGTTCAAGGAGTGATGAGAAAGTTCTGTCATTTCAAGGAGTAGAAGGAAGTGGTATTCACTGAGGAGGCTTTCCATTGGGGATAGGGAGTGTTTGACCAATGGTTCCAAGTATTGATGGGAAATGGAGGTGTGGAAATTAAATTTTGCACCAGAAACGCTCGAAAACCAACCTGTAGGTTGAAATGGACCTATGTACATCTCTAACCAAGGACAAGCCTCTTTCTGTCCCACCCTGGAGTTTGAATCTAGCTCCAGCTCTCACCTGCCACAAAGAAGCATTACCGAGGTGCATGCTCCTACAATTTCCTGTAGAGACATAACATTGCCCTTCACTGATAATTATACCCAGAAAGCATTTGCCTTTCCCATCAAACAATAAAGGATAATGTTCCCGATCTTGATTTTCCTTTGTTCTATATATTAAAAAAAATCCCCCCTGAAGACGCCTGGCTTCAAATTACCATTTAATGTGAAACTCACAACAGTGTTGTTATGATACAAACATGTTAAGTTGGACAAAAACACTCAGAGTAGCTTCTTTATTCTCACTGGTATTTTCATAGCAGAAGATACACACTTTTTTCTTCTCCAAGGAAAATGTGTAGTAATTTCACCCCAGATTCCTACATTCTAATTGTATTAGACAGTCTCTAGCATTGTCTTTCCATTAGAGAATTTGCAATAAATCTTAATGATACATGCAAATACACCAATCTAATGGTCCATAATAAAAGAAATGACTGACTCTTACCATTTATCTTCAGCAATTTATATGATTTCTCACCTCCTACTGGTAAAAAGTTCCAGAGGGCAGGAAACTCAATTTCTTCCTTTTTTTTTTCTCTAAATTGACATTGTAGACACTTGGTGTTAGGTTGAAAGATGTTCATCGTGAAGCTCCTAGGTTTATTTTTTTAAAAGATTTTATTTATTTGTTTTTAGAGAGAGGGGAAAGGAGGGAGAAAGAGAGGAAGAGAAACATCCATGTGTGGTTGCCTCTTGCACGCCCCCTGCTGGGGACCTGGCCTGCAACCCAGGCATGTGCCCCGACTGGGAATCAAACCGGCAACCCTTTGGTTCCCAGCCTGTGCTTGCTCAATCCACTGAGCTACACCAGCCAGGGCTCAGTTTCTTTTTTTTAAACAGCAAGGCAGATCAGAGTGAAAAGAAAAAGTATTGTTCTTTTCTTGTATCTGTGTTAAATTTTTTATAGACTTGCATAACCTGGCATAATTCTGAGCTTTTTTATGTGAAAACCACCTAAAATAGTTATATGTAGATGTTTTTCCTTTTTTTAACTTTTTAAAAATTTTAATTGTTGTTCAAGTAGTGTTCTGCCTTTTCCCCTCATCCCAGCCCATGCCCCCCAGCCCTCCCCACCTCCCTCCCATTTCCACCTTCTTATTGTCCATGTGTCCTTTATACTTGTTCCTGCAAACCCTTCACCCTTTTCCCCTGAAATTCCCTCCCCTCTCCCCTCTGGTCACTGTCAGCCTGTTCCTCACTGCCTGGCTTATTTCGCTTCGCATAATGCTTTCCAGTTCCATCCATGCTGTCGCAAAGGGTAGGAGCTCCTTTCTTTCTGCTGCATAGAATTCCATTGTATAAATGTGCTGTATTTTTTTTGATCCATTCGTTTACTGATGGGCACCTAGGTTGCTTCCAGCACTTGGCTATTGTGAATTGTGCTGCTATGAACATTGGGGTGATAGGTTCTTTTGGATTGATGTTTCAGGGTTCTTATGATATAATCCTAACAGTGGAATTGCTGGGTCAAAAGGCAGATCCATTTTCAGTTTGGAGGAAATTAGTTTTGAGGAAATTTAGTTCTGAGGACATTCCATATTGTTTTCCATAGTGTTTGCACCAGTCTGCAATCCCACCAATCCCTAGTGCGCTAGGGTCCCCTTTTCTCCACAGCCTCTCCAACACTTGTTGTTTGTTGCTTTGGTTACGATGGCCATTCTGACCGGTGTGAGGTGGTATCTCATTGTGGTTTTAATTTGCTGTAGATGTTTTTCTTTTGTTTACCTTGCGTTGGCATTCTTTTAGATTCTCTCCTTGGTGGAGCTCTCTCTATACTGAATGCAGAAGAACAGAGAAGCATAGGTTAAAATAAAAACAGGTCAGAGAGAAAAATAAAACTTTTGAAAAGGTTTCATTTTTTTCCCTGAAAAATCAATGGAATCATCTCCCCCTTTCTGCCTCTAGGCTACTGAGTCATCTCCCAACTGAGAGATCTTAACTCCTTCTTTCTGGATGTGCATATGCAATATTGTGTGTTTCGTTGAGAGTCTCTTATGATACGAAATTATAAATTCCTGGACAGGGTCCATGTTTTAGTCATTTGTGCAGTCTCCAGATCTAGCACAGCGTAGAACCCAATTGCACTCAATTTCTTAAACTGAATCCTATTAGTCAAACCAATAGCCTAACCCTTTATCACTACCTTTATCCCTTAATACCTGCAACGATATATGGCAGAATTAGTCTTACTGGCAAGAAGTAAGATACCTAGTTTAAGAAATGTACACTGGGGATGAGGATGGGAGAACACATTTTAAGAAATCAACAAATTTCATGGTGGTTCCAGCGCACCACCTAGAAGAACCACAGAGGGAAAGGTCTGGGTTTATGTTAGTTATAATAATAATGAAAGTGATTTAGAAAGCACTTGACACTAGTTATGCCAGATATTTACGGTCCTTCCAGTTTATCTACTTGGATGTAACATTTAGGAAAAATATCTGTGGAAAACATTGATCCACATAAATACAGCAAAATAAAGGCTGTACCATCTCTGCTACCCTCTCCCCCATCTAAAAACTGGCTCTCTTGGCTGTCCCATAATTATAGCAGGAGATTGCTGTCCCTATCATTTCCGAATTTACACCTCCTTCATTCAAATGACCTGTGGAGACTGATTGGTGATTTTGATCCCAGGTCCAAATTCTCAGAAGAGAGAAGTGGGTCTGCTCAGCTTGGATTCGTTTCTCTCACTGTCGTCCAGGGTATAACAGTTCTCAGAGCCGGGAGCTAGTGCTGCAGACAGATAGCCTGGGAGGCCACTAATACAATGGGCAAAGAAACAGAAACAGAAAAACAACTACAAACATTTGCTTTTGCTTGGAGAGCAAAGAAACTGCAGAATGAATAGGTATTTACACAAGGCAACCAATGCACAATATGTGCAAATTCCTGGAAGGCAATTGAATTGGATCAATGGCTCTCATAAATATAATCCATTTATCTGGTAGTACAGGAAAAATCTCATCAGTCTTCTTTAGTTAAAACGTTTCTTTTCAAGCCTGAGAGGTGTCTATTAATGAATCGGAAAGAAAGCTGCTTGTTTCCTTTGTTAACTGCCTCAGGATACTCCTTTTAAAGGAGGCTGTTTGAAGAACAGAAGGGAAATCTGCTACCCAGTCTGTACACAGTGTGAACGTCGGGGAGAGCTTCCGATGCCCCAAAGTAGCGGGGAGCGTGAGGGACGGGAGACGTTAAGGACTGTCAGGAGTTTGACCAGCCTAGAACAGGAAAGGAAGCAGCTGACCTGGGCCAGCAGGTTTTTACCTTCATTGTCACCTGCCTTTCTCACCCAGGACGTCAACCACTCTACTTGTTTGCCTCTTTGAAATACGTGTGTTGGTTAACTAATTCTATTTTATTATAACTTTCAAAATGAAAGTGATTGTTCTAAATTCATAACAGACGCCTTATTCTTTGCTTTGAGTCAAACCATTCCACATAAGAATTGCCTTTGGTGTACTATAAATAATTGACTTTAAGATGCTGTTCTTTTTTGTTTCATGTACAATGTCTTTATTAATTTGACTATTAAGTTGCTATAGCTAGCAATCACTTTACAGACATAAAGTTGCATGCCTTTGATATTTTATGTGTAATTTGCTAGTTGAGTGCCTTTTATATTAAGGATGGATTATGCATATTTGGGTCAATGAAAGCTATGTCTTATTTGATGTATTCTTTAAAAATAAAGTTCTCTAAGTATTTAAAAAAACACAACTGTTCTTTTTAGAACTTAACCCAAGAAATGTCTGGGACAAAGAATACTGCTCAGTTTTCATCCCTTTGTTCTATAAAAACAGCTGGGACACATTTCTGCACACCTAAACAAAGACATTTCCCATCCTCCTGTGTAGCAAGGTGTTGCCAATGAGTTGTATGCTGAAATTGTCTGCACGCAGTAGTACTTGCCGGCAAAACTTTTTTTAAAGGGGAGCATAGCTACCATAATATATTTTATGCTTTTCATTTCTTCCTCTTCATCCTGACTGGAATACAGACATGATCCTCAGCATCCATTATGTAATGTGAGGTGACTCATAAAAACATAATTTATGCTGGGACCTGTCACTAAGACTAGTTTATTCTGGTCCTGACCCTTTACTTTATGTTTTCATCATGGCTAACATCTTTTGAAACAAAGCGATATGCAGATAAGATGAATAAACTCTTGTTGCCTTTAAAAAAAAAAACACTCTATGGAGGCTATGGGAATGTACTTTGAAGAAGTGTAATTGACTGAGGCCCAAGCTGCCGGGCTCTGGAATCCATGTCCACATTTGAGCCAAAGCCTTGCCTTCCGAGGGCCACTCCTAGCTGGTGATGCCTGGCAGGGATGCTAACATATTTTTCTCTGGAGGGATATGGGATTCCTCTGTTGGCCAACTTTGGCTTGCACACTCCTTCGTGGCCTTGCCAAACCTTCCTTAGATCACTAGGACACAGCCACCCAACCTTCTCTTTCTCTCTTCTTCATTTGAGGTCAGACTTGCGTTATGGTCTGATGACCCTCTAGCCTTCCTGGGTCACATTCTACTTTCTCTCGCAGACAAAATTAGTAAAATCCTCACATGCTTAATCCCATTTTTGTATCTGCTTCTATGAGAACTTGGACGAACACACTGATTTGAAACAGGGTTTGCTGTAAGTAAAAAGCCTGCAGATAAAAAGACTGCTTGCTGCAGCTAAACTTATTCTCCATTCCTACAGCCAGTTTATTTTATGGGCCCAATTTCTGCAAGGATAAGTGATTCTTGGGCAAACCATTCCTACGTTAGGCTATTACCTCTTCTTTTCTCTTTTGTCTTTAAAATGAAGAAAAAATGAGGGAGAAGAAATAATCACCACTGTGGCCCAGTGGCTCAGGTGGTTAGCGTGTTGTCTGATACACCAGTGTTGTGGATTCGATCCCCAGTCAGGGCACACAAAAGAATCAACCAATGATGCATAAATAAGTGGAACGACAAATTGATGTTTGTCTCTCTCTCTAAGAAAGAAAAACAGATAATCACCTATAGTAAATTTTTAGTGGAAGCGTTTAGTAGTGTGCTGTGCTCACGCAGACACCTGAGATACTAAGAATGAAGGGTGAGATAATATAGTCCCTCTTCTGCTAGCTCATAAGTTGGTTGGAAATATGAGCAAGTGCAGGGGGCTCTGGCCCACACAGTGTTCGGGAAACAAGGCAAACGTAGCTCTGCCACCCTCAACATACGGGAGGAAAGATGGTGGAGGATTGTATGGGATGATTATATAGGCCAGGACTGCGAGTGGACTACCTAACTCCCTGACTACATTCCATTGGCCAGGAATCTGTCACATGGGAAGCTGGGAAATGTAGTCTGACTGGGCGCCAAGGAGGAAATGGAAATGGGTTTGGGGAACAGTTAGCTATTTTCTTCCAGCCTTTTGGAAGAGGAAACATAAAGAATAATGGGGCATTTGTTTCCTCAAAAAAGAGGGCTTCTTTTTATTTTTTAAAAAAGATTCTACTTATTTATTTTTAGAGAGAGGGGAAGGGAGGGAAAAAGAGAGGGAGAGAAACATTGATGTCCAAGAGATATATCAATCAGTTGCCTCTTGCATACCACCACCTGGGGACCTGACCCGCAACCCAGGCATGTGCCCTGACTGGGAATTGAAAACTGTGACCTTTCAGTCCACAGGTCGGCACTCAATCCAATGATTCACACCAGCCAGGGCTTTCTTTTACAAGGACTTTTCCATAGACTGCTTTTTCTGTATCAGTACTCTGGCTGTATCACTTGATTAGAAAGTATACATTTTTGGGGGGGGGGGATTTTTTAAAAAATTTACTTTAATCATTGTTCAAGTACAGTTTTCTCCCTTTTGCTCCCATTCCAGCCCACCCACCCATCCCTCCCCACTTCCCTCCCATTACCACCCTCCCCCTAGCTTTGTCCATGTGTCCTTTAAATTTGTTCCTGTAAACCCTTCCCATTGTCCCCTGAAATTCCCTCTTCTCTCCCCTCTAGTCACTGTAAAGTATACATTTTTAAGGGAACATAGAATACAATAAAATATTTTATGGTAGTTGAGCTGTCTAACAATATTTAATTGACTTGGAGATTTGTTGTGCAATCAAATATTCCCATACTACTTGGAACAGATTGAAAGCTGCCTGATCGAAATGCTCATTTCTTATTTATAGGCAGATTATAGTTCAGATCTAGATGTTAAATGGGAGAGCAAGTAGGGAATTTTATCTTGTGCTTCATAGATATGTCAAGTGAAAAGATGAATTGTATTTTCTTTTTAAATGCACAAATAGATGGCTATGAATTGAACCCTGGATGAAACTATAATTAAGATCTAATGAAATTTCTATGAATTTGGATACAAGGCTATTTTATAAATTCAGAATAAAACTTTGAAATACAATAGTAGTGCTCTATACTAAACATGACTCAAAGATGGAAATTTTGTTTTTAGCAGGACGTTAAATCAAATCAACCATTTACTTTGAATATTGGGGGTGGGGTAGAGTGGGGAAAGGAACATGAGTAAAATATTGTCAATAACATTTTATTAAACATCTGCCTAGACTGTCAGCAGATATTTTTCTAACTTTTATTAGCTATTTGGCAATTTCAGCTGTTTGGTAACAGTTGCAGGAAATCAGTTTCTCCAGATTGCTAACGACTGCACGAGATGACACAAAGTCAGAATTACATTAAAGGTAACATTTGTGGAATGATAGCAAAGTAACCAAAACCATCACTTTTTAGATTGGTTCCACAGTACCTTCCGTTAAAGAAATTCTCTTTCCAGTAACACTTTATGAACTCAGCATTTTAAATTCAGGAAAGATCTTAAAGGTCAACCTGTCTAACCTTTTCATTTCACAGTTGAGATAACTGAATCTCAAAAAAGCCAAGGAGCTAATTAATTACAAGGCCAGATTAGAAGCCAAGTCCATCCACCCATGCACCCATCCATGCACCCACCCATCTATCCATCCAACAAATGTTTATTGAATGCTCACTGTCCAGGCACTTGCTTGATGCTGAGGATACAATGGTAAACAAAACAGACATGGCTTCTGTCCTCATGAAAGAGACAAATACTAATCAAATAATTATATTAATAGATTGCCACAAAGGAGAACTTCACTATGTATCAAGAGTATGTAGCCCTGGCTGGCATAGCTCAGTGGATTGAGCATGGGCTGCGAACCAAAGTGTCACAGGTTCGATTCCCAGTCAGGGCACATGCCTGGGTTGCAGGCCATGATCTCCAGCAACCGCACATTGGTGTTTCTCTCTCTCTCTCTCTCTCTTTCTCCCTCCATTCTGTCTCTAAAAATAAATAAATAAAATCTTTTAAAAAAAGAGCATGTAACAGGGACTGACCTTCTCTATTAGATATGGATGGCAAGGAAGTTTTATTTTAGGTTGCGAACTTTAAACTGGGAACTGAAGGTTTGGTGTGCATTAACCAGGCAAAGAGGAGGAAGAATGCAGCATGGAATCCCATGTGCTGTGATATAAGAATAGAATATTTAATGAGCTTGAAATATAGACCAATAGAGCCGGAGTGCAAAGAGCAAGTGAGAACATGATTCAAAATGGGGCTGAAAGATAGGCAGAGGCTATAGAAAGAGACCTTCTCTCACCCTAGCAACTTGATGTGAGGATCTGAGGTCTAGACTCGAGCTTCTCTTTTGCTACAATGAGGGGCAAGCCAAGGGGTGAGCATGAAAGCCCTGAGGACGGTACCAACACAGCGGAAGGCCGAGAAAAAACTAGTAAGAAACCAGGCCCTTGGTGGCATTGCATGAGCCACAGGGCCAAGTCTCACCCAAATAAAGAAATAACGTGGGACCTCTTAGTTGCAGTTTTTTTATGATATGAGTGAATTTAAATTGGATTTTTTTTTGTCACTTGTAACCAAAAATGTCTCCCTTAACTAGGGACTCAGCCAAGTTAAACTGGCAACCACTGTGTAGTTGATGTGATATTTGTCATTTTTTAATTCATGAATATTTTCGGAATAGAATGTTCATTTTCATCACTGTCTGTACGTGTGGAATGTTTTCTATGTCTATTTAAATATTACTCATCCTCAAAGCTCAGGTTAACCTCCCTTTCAGGAGGCTGAACAATTACCTTCACTCTCTTTGCAATTGTTCTGCCCTTGCTTTTGGTCCATTAATAGTGTGACCCAATCTTTGTGATCTCGTATTTTATTTTATTTTTAAAATAAGAACTATATCCTCTGACCCATGTTTTTTGTTTTTTTTTTTTTAAAAGAAGGCTCTTGTATTTTAATGTCAGTGCTTTACCTGTATTTTTTCTTCTTTGTATCTTTTCAAGTCTTAGTCCTCTAATTTTGGGACACATCAGAATCACATGTGGGCTTGTTAAAAGGGTACATTCTCATATATTATAGGGGACCCAACAACTGAATTTATTTATAAAAATTGTACATTTATTCTTACATGTTTAAACTCCAGTCACCTTCAAAGTACTCTCCATGTCATGTAATACACCTATCGAAGCGCTTTTCCGCTGCTCACCACAGTTTTTGAACTTGTCCATTTTGATGCCGTTTTTTGTTTCACCTCCTGCACGTCAGCAAAACATTTCCTTTTGAGGACTTTTTTTTCACCTGGGAAAACAAACAAAAAAGTCACTCGGGATGAGATTGGGTGAATAGGGAGTGTGGGGCCTGGGGGTCATGCCATTTCTGGTCAAAAACTGCTGAATACTCAGCATGGTATGGGCAAGTTTGCTGGTAAATCACCCACCATGAAATGGGCAAACGTGTTGAGTCTTCAACAAAAAATTCCCTGAAGCCGAACACAGCCTCTCACAACAACGCCAGCTGGCACACTGCTACAGATGGGTTCCTAGAACACTCTCCTAGTGGAGGAAGCCTGTACTAAAAGAAGCCCACCCTCTGGAAGATAATTCACTTTTGGGGGTCTCCCCTTTTAAATCATCAGTACATGTGTGGAGAAACTATACATCAGGTATTGAATATAGGTGTTCTGTGCATAATTCATGACTTAAATCAAATGAAAAGTCCACAAAGGATTTGATTTTAGGACTATCAGAGAGGTTTCTCCTATAAGACACTAAAAACGGGTACCTCCTTCTACTTGCCCCCAGTGGTCTCATAACTATGCTGATTATGAAGGTCGAGATACTGCATACTTAAAAGGTAGCCGTAATTTTGGATGACCTTAGCTAAAACTCATGAGAGAAACCAAATCTCATCCCTTAAATGCTGCATGAATAAGAGTCACAATGTCAGGATTTCTTGACATGTAATGGGCATTTCTCCTGTCCCTCATTCAGTTTTCATTTCTGCCAGAGTGCCCTTACTTCTTTCACCTTCGAGGACTGGTGCGTTTCCACTGATTTTTAGTTTTTGTTCCAATGGGAAGCGCCCTGGTCTAATGGGAAGCACGGATGCTTCTCTCTGGGCCATAGTTTTGTCTCTGGAACATACCGTTCACTTCTTTCTCTCTCCCTCTGGCCCGAGCTGAGCCATGATTTATCCATCTCTACCTCTTGTACACACATTAACCTCCTCACCACCTGTGAGAGGCAGATATTATAATTAATCTATTTTTCAGATGAGGAAACTGAGGCACACAAAAAGCATGGCTAAAGTTATGTTAGTATTCCAACCCAGACAGCCTGGTGCCCATTTTTAGGGTAGCACAGGGGAAGTGTCTGTTCTACCCTTTTTTATTAATTTTTTTAAGACCACTAATTTTTTCTTAGGGCCACCTGCAGTATGAATACCACTTCTTGGTGATAGGTTCTTCCCTAAGAAGAGGTTTATAGATTTCTTTTTTTTTTAAAGATGAGGTCTTTTTTTTTAAAGATTTTATTTATTTATTTTTAGAGAGGGAAGGGAGGGAGAAAGAGAGAGAGAGAGAAACATCAATGTGCGGTTGCTGGGGGTCGTGGCCTGCAACCCAGGCATGTACCCTGACTGGGAATCGAACCTGTGACACTTTGGTTCACAACCTGTGCTCAATCCACTGAGCTACACAAGCCAGGGCAGATTTCTTTAAAAAATATTTTATTTATTTATTTTCAGGGAGGAGAAGAGAAGGAGTAAGAGAGGGAGAGAAACATCAATGTGTGAGAGAAACTTAGACTGGTTGCCTCTTGCTTGGCCCCAACTGGAGACCTGGACCACAATGCAAGCACGTGCCCTGACAGTGAATCAAACTGGCAACCTTTTGGTTTACAAGCTGGCTCTCAATCCACTGAGCCACACCAGCCAGGGCTAGGTTTATAGATTTCAATGCCTTCATATTATTGCTTGTTCTTATGGAGGTGTTTGTGGATGGCAAAAATAAAGTGGAGGACTAATCTTCATCTTCCCAAGGAGAAGTGAAAGGCTGTGAAAGGGAAATGAAACCAGCTAATCACCTTGGCTCAACACATATTGGCCTGTTGGTGCCATTCATGCATGTTACTCAATTTTATGTAAATGGCACTTGGAAAATGCACTAATTTGGGATTTTGTGTTCCAGTGTCTTCTTGGAGTTCTAGGACCAAGATCAGGGAATGAGGGTTGTCAATTACCTTAGAAAGTCCTGGAACTGAAACAGGATTGAGCAATGTTTTTTTTAAGATTTTATTTATTTTTAGAGAGGGAAGGTAGAGAGAGAGAGAGAGAGAGAGAGCAAGGGGGAGAGAGAGAGAGAGAGAGAGAGAGAGAGAAACATGAATGTGCGGTTGCTGGGGGTTATGGCCTACAACCCAGGCATGTACCCTGGCTGGGAATTGAACCTGGGACACTTTGGTTCCCAGCCCGCGCTCCATCCACTGAGCTATGCCAGCCAGGGCTGGGCAATGTTTTTAAGAGAGAAAGAAATGTCTCTGGAATCTTTGACTCCAGGGAGAAAAGACAGCTCAAGGACATGTTTGCTGGTGCAATGGAAGGGAGGTGGAAAAATGAAGAATGAGGTTAACTCTTTCAATAGTAGTAAGGCCAGGGAGGTTGACACAGGTGCTCTTGAGGGACTAGTTTTGACCTCTGTTTTGATGATTATAATGAATGCTGTTGGTGCCCACCCAGATCCCCCTTAAGGCCTGTGCCTAGCATCCCTCGGCTGCTGTGACTGTTGCCTGTTGATAGTTCATAGCTGCCTCTTTGGGGAATTGCCCTCAGCAGAACGGGAGCCTCCTCATCTTGGAGGATATGTCACTCAGTCTTCCTAGAGGTTATTGCCAATGGTCGACTGACACAGGTGTGTGAAAGGCTGGCTCCTTTGCCTTCAAGGTGGTACTATCCTCCGGTGCAATACATAGCCTAGAATGCCCTGTGGGGTCATGTGGAAGCTGAATTCCCAGTGAGACCGCATGATTACTTCACTGTTTCTCTTGCCCTGTCCTGCTTCCCTCACCCCTCTCTGCCCCAAGAAATGTCATGCCTGAGAATCCTCGCCTCAGGCTCTGCTTCTAGGTAACCCAACCTAAGACAGCGACTTCTGTGTTGTAACTTGCTCTACTCATAGTTTTATTACTCATTATCATTTTCTTCTTACTACAAGCTGCAGCTTTGCATTTCACTTTGAGAATGAACAAAGGTGATCAGGACCGTGCTTTGGACAAAACAATACAAGGGAGTGATGCGGGAATGCAAGGGAAGTGAACCCTGGAAGTGGACAGTGACTAGCAACAAGGTCATCAGTGGCCTCAAGGATGGAGGGAAGGAGTGCTTCAACCCATGAGGGGACTAAGTAAGTAGGGAAGGCAAACTCCTAGAAGGAGTAATCCTTCCCTTTTATTTGTGGATAGGAGTCAAATAAAGCTTGGACTTTTATTGACAAGTGGGATGGGACTTACGTTGTCGTAATGGAGGGACCAGGAGTACATTGATCTCATCTGCAAAGGCTGTTGGCATATTAGTTTCCAATCGCTGCTGTAGCAAGTTACCATAAGTTAGTGACTTAAAACAACATAAGTTTATTCTCTTAGAGGTCTGAAGGTCAGAAGTCCAAAATGGGTTTTCATTCCTTCCAGATGCTCTAGGAGAGAATCGGTTCTCTTGCCTTTGCCAGTGTGTACAGGCTGCCTTCACTCCTCGCCTCATTGCTCCTTCAAGGCCAGCAGTGTAGCATCTTCCGACCTCTGTTCCTCTTGTGTCCCTTTTACAGGGACCTTTGTGAATACATTGAGCACACCCAGATAATTCAGGATAGTCTCCCCATTTCAAGATCCTTAATTTAATAACATCCACAAAATCTCTGTTGCTATATACAGTAACATATTCATAAGTTCTCGGTATTAGGTCATCAGCATCTTTGGGGAAGGGCATTATGCGACCTACCACAATTGGGGAGACCTGGGCACAAAAGTTACATTTGCCTTTCAACATTGGCTTCATGTTTACTGCTAAATTCAGTCCATTTTGTTCAAAGCTGTTGAATACATGCATTCAGTGCATGTATTCAATGCGTGTTCAATGCTGAGTTCGATCAGTTTTGCTGGCTTAATTATGTCTGCATCAACTCCTCACACTTTTAACACAAGAGTTAGCTGCTGTCAGGTCTTGGAGCTGGACTATGGTTGGTACCTGTCCACCACTGGGGCCAAGGTGTCTATGTCACACAGGACCAGAGAGCACAGGGCCTATGTGCTACTGCTGTGCCTATACACAGACAAGGCTTTCTCCTGGGGTGATCTGATAAGGGAACCATGAATGGCATCTCTACTAGGGCTGTCAACACCGACACTCTGACTAGATCTTTTGGGGACTCACTAAAGCCAGAAAGGAAAGGATGACGTGACTCTGGCCACTAAGAGTGTCTATGTATATTTGGCTGATAATTTATAGCCAGTAAGGAAGCAAGGGGACTTAGAGAAAAATATCACCGTCAGTCCCACTCCAGCCTCACTCTCAATTTCTCTTTCTTCCCTTGACAATCTCTTCAACATAAAAATGAGGTTCAGGGCTCCAGACATAGTCTCTCATCCATGCAAATAAATCCCAGAACTATTTTTTAGTAAGATGCTAAGATAAGGTGGCATATGCTTTCTTTCTCCATCAAATAAAAACTCCTTTATGGACAGTAACTCATGATTAGTGTCAAGACAGGAGTGGTGTCAGAGGGTACTGTCATTTGATATCAGTAATTTTTCTTCTACACTCTTCAAATTACTGTCAAAGGTCTTTGAGAGTGAAGTTAGCTAGGCATTATTTTGCCCAGTAAAATACATGTATATCTGACTGAAAAAAATTCCTGTTTTCTATCCTTGCTTTGCTATCCTGATGTGAAAGAAGTAATTTGACCCCTCATCAAGGGGTTCATGGTGTCTTCCACCCTTCATACTTCGAGTTCATGCTTTTGAACCTTCCCTTTCATTAATCTCCCTGGCCTTCTCTTCCTCTCCCTCTACCGTGTTCAGAGTTTTCATCCACCGTATTACTTAAGTTCTTCATTCTACTGCTTCTTACCTAAGCAGGAGTCGGTTATCATATAGATAGCTTGGTAAGAGCTAAAGCTAGAACACTAGGCTATTCTACTTTTAAGATACTTGCAGAATCTCAAACAACAAAATGTGGGAAGGTTTTGAGTTGCTCGCCATCTAATTTCTAAAACCCACCAGCTATTTTCTCAGAATATTGGTTCGAGCCACATGCTGTTTATGACAATTCCTCATTCCTAATGCAGAAAAGAGATATTGACTGAAGGTCTCAACCATGCACATTGCCTAGTCACTTTTCACAATTCAAGATGTGGAACCATGAACTTGATGAATTCTGGGAATCATTGACATGCTTCAGGAAACCAAGTGGCTGCTTCGTGGGTATTTCTTCAGTCTTCAATCTTGCTTGCTAGCTGACTGTGACAATTTTGCACAGGGCAAGAATAGCTTTTTTAAATATGTTTCCTTCAATTCCCAAGAAAACAAATGACTTGATGATTAAGGTTATGAAGCATACAGGATACCATATCACTCTAATACATTTCTGAGATTTGAGCTGTTTATTTTGCCAGCTCAATGTTTCACCAGTGCCAGGAAGAAATCTAGCAGGATTGGAAACTCTATGGTGTTCTTCACCTGGCTACTGCTGCAGAGAGGTCAGAACAGAATTCAACCTGCAACCAAGTTGTGTTAAGTTGTAACAAAAAATAAATAAAAACACATTCTTTTACTTCAGTAAAGAGCAATGATGTGCTTTTAAGGTAAATAAGCAAAATTACTTCAGAACTTGACTAAGGAAAACATTTTAAAAAGCATTGGGTGGAGGATTTTATGGGAACATTTGAATTGATTGAACTTTTATTTGGGGCAGTAATACGTATGCGACAAATAGATAATGCTTTCTCCTCTGAGAGCCATTGACCTAAGGAAACATTTTTATTGAAAACTCATAAATAAAAATGCAATGTTATTAATTTCCCTTAAAACAGATTATCAGTATATTATTCAATGGGTTTTTAAGCATTGTATTATTAAAATTTCAAACATATATGTGATTGGTGAAAACAGTATAATAAATTTCCATATTTCCATCAGCAAACATCAACAATAATTTTGCCAATCTTTCCACTCCTTTGAACAATAAGAAATACCTGAGTCATATCATATAGATGTACTATTCAATTTCTTGCCTAATTATTTCTATTCTGTACGGACCTTAAGACATCTCATCTTAATTTCAATACATTTCTTACCTCTTACTTCCTTGAGAAGATAGGTCAACTTGAGAACTGCCATTTTCCATTCTCTCCATTTCAAATGTCTTGTCTGTCTTAGAATTCTGCTACATTTCTTCCATCCTTTCCTTTTATTTCCTCTTGCTGCAGAAAAAAATAGAATTTCTCCTTGTGAAATTAAACCTCCACCTGAGTATTCGGACACATTTGTCTCCTCCAGAATCTTGTCTTATTAATTTTTCCCTTCTCTACTTTCTACCTTTAATTTTTCTCTTGGTTCCATTATCTCTGCCAATAAACATACTCAGATCTTCTCCACACTCAAAGGACAAAGCTGCTGAGAACATCTTTTGCGATGATTTTCCCCCCAAACCAGCTGTGACTCAAACCTTCTCTTTTGTGGTTATTTTTTTCCCACCTAGACTTGAAATCTGGGAAAATTCTCAATTTCCTCTTCTTTTTCTTCAACCAGTCAGGCTCCAGGAGTTCATATTCCTTTATAGAGTTCGCATCTGCCCTGGAGTAGGCAGCTCTATGGTCCATACATGGCCACAACAGTGTCTCCAATCCCACAAACTCTTCTTAGAGTGTGACCTTGACACTCCTCCCATTGGGCAGCGGGGTCTGTGTGCCTCCCCCTTGAACTGAGTGAACAATGTATGGCTGCCTTGACCATTAAAGCCTGTCAGAAGTGATACTGGGTGACTTCTGGGATAGGTCATGAGCATGCTATGCGCTTCCCGCTTGCTCTCTGCGAGCCCAGCCGCCATGCTACAAAGAAGCTCAAACTTGTCTGCATGGACAGACCACATGGAGAGGCCATATGTATTTCAGCTAATAGCCAGCCTCAACCACCAGATATGGGGGTGAGGAAGCCTTCAAGATAAATGTAGCCCCCCAGTCTTTGAGTCATTCCCAGCTTTTGAAACTCCCCAGCTGAGGTCCCAGCCATTTCAGGGCAGAGACAAGCAATCTCTGTTCAAATTTCTGACCTACAGAAGTCGCGAATATAATAAATAGTTGCTTATGCAAGTTTTTGGGTAGTCTGTGAACCAGCCATAGCCCTGCAATACCCAGCCTCCCCTTCCTCTCTGTGCTAATTCTAGTTCACACACACATCCTCTTGGCCTGATTTCTGGACTAGGCTTTTGCCCTTAACAGTCTCTTCAAAGGATTTAGTGCTGCCTCCAAGTCTCACCTGAACAGAGTGCTCTCCTGTTTTTGAAATACTTTTCTGCCACATTTTCCATTTGCTTCCTCCCCAACAGTGGAGAATAAGCAGGGCATATATTATAAGAATTATTTTGTGGATAAGGAACCGAGATTTAAGGAAAAGAGGTTTAAGTGATCCTCAAAGTAGCTGGGAGGGCTGGAACTAGAGCTATAAGACAGGATTTACTAGAGAATGTAGTTTCTTGAACTAATTCTCTGGAAATACCTATCAATATTTGAACGACACTGGTTTCCCAAGCAACATAGTGTGGGAAATCCCCTTCTAGTTCAATTTTCTCTTTTCATAGATCAGGCTTAGGAGATTCCATTTCTTTTTTTTTTTAAAGACAACTTTTTTTAAAGATTTTATTTATTTATTTTTAGAGAGGGAAGGGAGAGAGAGAGAGAGAGAGAGAGAGAGAGAGAGAGAGAAACATCAATGTGCGGCTGCTGGGGGTCATGGCCTGCAACCCAGGCATGTACCCTGAGTGGGAATCAAACCTGTGACACTTTGGTTCCCAGCCCGCGCTCCATCCACCGAGCTACGCCAGCCAGGGCTAGGAGATTCCATTTCTAAGAGATAATTAAAGAAAAGATACAAAAAGAACAGGAACTGGATCACAGGTTTATTCTGTCAGGTCATTATAGCTTGCTATATGTGTTGAGGATTTTTGTATGTTTGTACTTTTGTAATATTTCTATCGGCCTGGCTTTTGGTGTCCCAGATGAGAGGAAACGAAGATGAATGTGGAGGTGTTAATTCCCTTTAGCCAAAGAGCACTAGTAGCACGCTTGGTTAAATAAGTTGGGTTTATTACTCGTTGCAGGACATCATGAGATGCCCTCAAGAAGGGGCGTTAGAAATAACATAGTCTAAGATTTGGGCTTCAGTTGGCTGAGGTAGTGGAGAGCCTAAGAAAGCAGGAGTGTAGTCCAGATTGGCTGCTGTCAGAAGGTGAGGATAGTTCTACGATTGGGTATCTTGTGCGTGGCACAGTGACCTTGTTTTTGTTTGTGCTTACACAAAATTGTGAAGTGGCCTTCTTTTGTTTCATGTTATCATAATCTTAGAGTAGCCTTGACTGAGACTGGTGTTCTGTGTGTTTGTTCGTGTCCAGCAGAACAAAAATGGCCTGGCAGTAAGTGTCAGACAAGCTTATAAAAATATGGAGGTTCAATCGTGAACATCAGGTTAGTTTTGCATATCAGAGTTTGAATTTTTTCTTTTTCAGAAGTATTTATTCTTTGTTTAAAGATTGTATTTATTTATTTTTAGAGAGAGGGGAAAGATGGGAGAGAGAGAGAGAGAAACATCAAGGTGTGGTTGCCTCTCACATACCTCCCACTAGGGATCTGGCCTGCAACCCCCGCATGAGCTCTGACTGGGAATCGAATGGGTAACCCTTTGGTTCACAGGCCGTTGCTCAATCCACTGAATTGCACCAACCAGTGCCAGAGGTATTTATTCTTAATCATCTCAAGTATTCAAGAGCAAAGCAGATCCTTTGTTTGAAGCCAAGACTCATTCAAAGGAGCTTGACTTTGTTTGCGGTAGTGTCTTTACTGCTGGGTCATAGGAGATAATTAAAGCAAAAAAAAAAAAAAAACTCACATGGAGATGGTCAACAGACTTTGTGAGTAGCATCAGATTCTAATTGCACATGATCTTCAAAAGAGACTGTTTTGAAAAACAAAAACCACCCGTTTAATCAATGTCTTTCAGAATTCCGACTCTTTCAATCACCGCCTTATTAGAAGAAACAAATCCTCCACATTCGGGTCAAGAAAACTGAAGAGGCGTGTTTATACGATTGCATTAGGATGAAGAGAGAACATTTGTGAACTCAAATCCTGGCTCATAAAGCAACACTAGCCATTGTGACACAACTAGTTAGTGTTAGATTTGGGTCTAAACTCAGGCCTCTGATCTGCAATTCATTGCTATTAAATCCCCAGTGCTTAGTGCGTGGCCTGGTACAGAGCAGGCACCCAGGGAATGGTTATTGAGTGGATAAGTGAATTTATCAGATGCTTGGCTTAGAAATGGATAGGCCAAAAGTGACAGGGAAATCAATGACCATTTAACTGGCCAATTTTGACTAGCCTCACCATTTGCCCTGTCCCCACCTACCATTCTCAGCTTAGCTCTTCTATGCAGGACTTCATTCTTCAAAAGGAAACACAGGCTTGAGTAGTCCTTTCTTCTATTCCCTCAGATCTGTGTCTGAGGCAAACTGGGATTCATTGTATCGGTTCTCCAGCAATAGATTTCAGAAATAATCAGTAATCAAAGAAACCTTTGATCAGTAATCTTTGAAGAGTTCTTTAAAGTAGAGAGGTGAACTTTCTGAATATAAAAATGTTACAGTGCCCTGGCTCATGTGGCTCAGTAGACTGAGCACCAGCCTGAGAACTAAAAGGTTGTCGGTTCCATTCCCGGTCAGGGCACATGCCTGGGTTTCAGGCCAGGTCCGTGGGTGGGGGCGTGTGAAAGGAAACTGATCAATGTCTCTCTCACGTATTGATGTTTCGCTCTTTCTTTCTCTGTCCCTTCCCCTCCCTCTAAAAGTAAATAAATAAAATCTTTTAAAAAATGTTACAGTGCCCTGGCTGGCGTAGCTCGGTGGATTGAGCACGGCCTGCGAACCAAAGCATCACAGGTTCGATTCCTAGTCAGGGCACATGCCTGGGTTGCAGGCCACGGCCCCCAGCAACCGCACATTGATGTTTCTCTCTCTCTATTTCCCTCTTTTCCCTCTCTAAAAAAAAAGAAAATAAATAAAATATTTTTAAAAATATTTTAAAATGTTACAGCATTTGTTTTTCATCATCAGTCAAATTAACACTCAAGTACATAGGAATTGACATTATTCATAACGGAATCTAGAGCCAATAATTTTTGTCCCATTATGGCCCTTAATAGATATATTTTCCATGTAAATGGTTAATCACATTTTAAATTGTTACTTCAGAGGTCATGAGACCTGATCATCATTCCTATATTTGATGATGCACTCCCAATGTTTTTAAAGGATAGTAAGACTGCAGAAGGGAAGTGAATATTTTCTCCTTATAGGAGTATAGCTCATAATTAATTGATCATCATCTCCTATTAATGAGATATTTTTGATCCTCCTAATTGAAAATAAAACTGTTTTCCTAATCACAGGGGAAAAAAGCAATATTAAACTGTTTATTCTTTCTTTGCTTAAGGGTCCAACTATTAGCCAAGTGAGTTCGTAGGAACAAATAATCAAAAGGTTCAAGCCAACCGATTTTTTAATGATTTGCTGGCTATACTGGTTGAGAAAACCTCTTACTTAGCAGATTCGCTTTGGCCTTTTCAATAGCAGAGAAGACATTTTAGTGAGGTTGAGAGAGTGTAAGGGAAGGGGACTACAAGATAGAATAAAATATCCTCATCATCACATAAGCATGATGCTTTTATTACTATATCACAGAAGTCCTGTGAGGTATAATTTTCCTTCCCATTTTACAGATAACGACATCAAGGCTACAAGATGTTAGAAAATTCATTCAGTTTAAGTGGAATAACCACTTTTTAAAAGCAGATTTTGGACTCTACATCTTATTGTGGGTCCAGCACTCCTCTTGCTATATCATTTGGCCTCGCAATTTGATTAATACCCAAAGAAAACATGAGCAATGCTAGAATATAAACAGGTAAGTAGACAAATGCCCAGAATCAGTATAACTTGCCACCACAATTCTCTGACTGTGACACTTATACTGAAAAGACGATGTAACTCGTAGAATTGATAGGCGAATGTTCTTTGAGCTGAGTGACTGGATATTGTGACACTTAATGAATAGATGTTGTTTTGCACTCTACAAATTTCCTACAAGAGTGGAATAGAAAGTAGATGGTTTTAGAAACAAAGAATACATTGTTTTCCTCAAATTATTTCTACTGCAATGCTGCATTCCTACTGACATGCCACATGTCTTTATTCTGCTTAGCAGCAGCAAAAAGTCATATGCAGAAGCACAACTTGTTAAGATGTCATAGAGACGTGATCTAGGGTGCAAAGGATGCCGCTGGCCTTGTCTCTTTAAAAAATATATAGTCTAGATATCAACATAGAGGCAAGAGAATGAAAACTCGTAAAGTATGGGTTAGCAAACTTTTTCTGTAAAGGGCCAGATAGGGCTTTTTCTATAAGTAGCTTTGGAAGTCACATGGTCTTGTTTGCAGCTTCTCCACTCTGCGTTTGTAGGGCTGAAGTAGTCATAGACAACGCAGAAACGAATGAGCATGGCTGGCGGTGTTCCGGTACAACTTTATCTATGGACACTGACATTCAAATTTCAGATAGTTTTCATGTCATGAAATATTGTTCTTTGGATTTTTTCAACCATTAAAAGTGTAAGAAGCCCTGGCTGGCGTAGCTCAGTGGATTGGGCACGGGCTGGGAACCAAAGTGTCCCAGGTTCGATTCCCAGCCAGGGTACATACCTGGGTTGCAGGCCATAACCCCCAGCAACCGCACATTGATGTTTCTCTCTCTCTCTCTCTCTCTCTCTCTCTCTCTCTCTCCGTCCCTCCCTAAAAATGAAAATAAATAAAATCTTTAAAAAAATGTAAGAAAAAAAATCCACTCTTCATTCACAGGTTTTCCAAAACACGCAGCAGGCTGGATGTGGCCCGTGGGCCACACTTGGCAGAGTCCTGGAGTACTTAGTATAGAATGATGGTAAGGGGTGAAGGAGGTATGGGCATGATTGGGAGAGGGGAGAAGGGCGTTAGGATGAAACGTACCTGACTTCAGATTTAGAAGGGGACAGAGGACAAAGCTCTTATTCAGAGTGGGCAGGCACCTCTTCCCCGCCACAGTGATGAGTGATGCCTGTTGCCTTGAGGAATTGTTCTGAAAAGATTCACTTAAAATGACTCGTTGGCTTGAACAAAGCTGGGGAAGGTTTTCTGCCTTTTAGTCAAAGGGAGTAATTGGCCCACCTGTGTCTCTTAAATTAAAATTTCCAGAGCTCAGGCCTTTAAGCCTCTTAACATGATTTACTTCTTATACCTTTTATCAGCATAGAATAGCTGTTTTTCTCATCTTTTCTTGTAAAACCCTGTTCCAAATGTACAAAGTACTGTATCCACATGATGTTTCATGCCTATTTGCAGGCCTATGATCACGGAAACACAAAAGCCATAGAAAATTTAAATGGCAACCTGTTAAGTGTTGGCAGCATTCGACAAGGCACAGATAATCTGGAGTTTCAGAGATGTGATTTCAGTTTCTTCCTCTCTCCCTCCTTTTTGCCCCTTTTTGCTGAAGAGTAAATTATATGCAGAAAAACTCCTTCATTTGAAATCCGACAAGGGCGTGTAACCACCACGGCATGTTACATCTAACAGGTGACTCCATGACAGTCAGGATACAGAACATTCCCATTAACCCAGAAAGTTCCCCGGTGCCCCTTTGTAATTATCTTGACCCTAATCCCAGCCCCTGGTAAACACTGATCTAGTTCCTGTCCCTATAGCTTTGCCTTTTCCAGAGTGTCATGTCCATGGAATTACACAGGATGTAGCCTTTTGGGTCCGGCTTCTTTCAGCTGGCATAATGCACTTGACATTCATCTGTTCTGTTGCATGTATTAGTAGTTTGTTCCATTTTATTGCTAAGTAGATTTCATTGTATGAATGCACCAGTTTATATATTCTCTGATAAAGGACACTTGGGTTGTTTCTAGTTTTTAGTAATTATGAGTAAGGCCAATATCAACATTCATGTAAGGTTTTTGTGTGAACATAAGTTTGCATTGCTCTTGGGTAAATTCCTAGAAATGGAATTGCTGAATTGTGTGTTAAGTCTATGTTTAACTTTTTGAGAAACCGCCAAACGTTTTCCCATGCCATTTTGCATCCCCTCCAGCAGAGTATGAGAGTTCTAGTTGCTCTGCATTCTTGCCAGTGCTTGGTACTGTCAGTTTTTGTCTTTTAATTTGGGGCATTCAGTAGGTGTAGAGTAGTATCTTATTGTGGCTTAATTTGCATATTCAAATAACCAACTGTGTTGAGCACCTTTTCATATGCCTATTTGCCAGCTGTGTATCCTTTTTGGTGAAGTGTCTGTTTAAATTCTTTGCCTATTTTACTTGGATTGTTTGTTTTCTCACTATTGAGTTTTGGGGATTTTTGTGTGTGTGAAAAACATGTTTTAGAAATATTTCCTCCCAATTTGTAGTATGTCTTCTCATTTTCTGGTGTGTGTGTAGGGAGAATTTTTAAAATTGAAATGTAATTGACGTACAACATTGTATTAGTTTCGGGTACGCAACATAATGATTTGACATGTGTACATGTTACAAAATGATCATAGTAATAAGTCTAGTTACCATCAGTCCCCACGAAAGTTATCATTTTTGGGGGGTTAAGAACTTTTAAGATTTACTTTCTTAGTACATTTGAAATTTGCAATATATTATTACAGCCACCATGCTGTACATTGCATCCCCATAGCTTATGTATTTTAACATCTAGAAGTCTGTAATCTCTTGATCTCCTTCACTCCCTCATTTACCCCCCAAGTCTCCTTTCCTCTGGAAATAGCCAATCTGTTCTCTGTATCTATGACTTTTATTTGGTTTTGTTTTTCGATTCCACATATAACTGAGATCACATGATAATTGTCTCTGTCTTATTTCATTTAGCATGATACCCTCTAGGTCCATCTATGTTGTCATAAATGGCAAGATTTCATTCTTTTTTATAATACTGCTCAGCAGTATTATATAAATATAAATATAAATATAAATATGTAATCACATCTTCTTTGTTCATCCATCAATAGATATTTAGGTTGTTTCCATATCTTAGCTAATGTAAATAACACTGCAGTGAACATATGGGTGCATATATCTTCTTTTGTTTTCTTTGGATAAATACCCAGAAGTGGAATTTGTGGATCATATGTAGTTCTGTTCTTAATTTTTTGAAAAAAACTGCATACTGTTTTCCATAGTGGACACATCAATTTATATCCCCACCAACACTACACAAGGGCTCCCTTTTTTCCACATCCTTGCCAGCACTTGTTATTTCTTGTCCTTTTGATAATTGCCATCTGACAGGTGTGAGGTGATATCTCATTGCGGTTTTGATGTGCATTTCCTTCATTACTAGGGATGTCGAGTACCTTTTCACATGCCTGTTGGCCATCTTTATGTCTTCTTTGATAAAATGTCTGTTCGGGTCCTATGCCTATTTTTTAATTATATTGTTTTTTGTTATTGACTTGTATGGGATTTTTATATGCAGTATTTTTTATATTAACCCCTTGCCAGACACATGATTTACAAATATCTTCTCCCATCCAGTAAGTTGTTTATTTTGTTGATGGTTTTTTGCCTTTGTTGTGCAGAAGCTTTTTAGTTTGCTATAGTCCCACTTGCTTACTTTCACTTTTCTTGCCATCGCATTTGGACTCAGATCCAAAAAAATATTGATGTGTGAGAAATCATCGACCAGCTGCCTGCCACACACCCCCAACCAGGGACCTGGCCCACAACCCAGGCATGTGCCCTGATAGGGAATCAAAGTGGCCACCTTTCAGTTTGCAGGCCAGCACCCAATCCACTGAGCCACACCAGCCAGGGCTGGCTGACTCTCTCTCCTCTCTCTCTCCTGTCCTCTCTTTCCCTTTCTCTCCTTTTCCTTTCCTTTGCCTTCCTTCCTTCCTTCCTTCCTTCCTTCCTTCCTTCCTTCCTTCCTTCCTTCCTTGTAATATATTTTCTAGATGTTATTTATTTATTCTTAGAGACAGGGGAAAGGAAGGGGAAAGAGAGAGAGAGAGAAACTGAACGGTACCTTTTGCAGAGCACAAAAATTAATTTTGATGGCATTCAATTGTACCACAGTAGCAAGGATCACACGTAGTGCCCCTTTAGATGGGGCTCCCACAGCATTCTCCTCTCCTGATTCATGCAAGTAGCCTACCTGGCTGCCCTTGACCTGCCATGCCGCCTCTAAAGCTCTGCATCAGTCTGGAGCCCTTAGTGCTGGAAGACTTCGTCTCTGCATGGTTGCCAGCACATACACCTGGGCCCTTGCCACCCACACCGAGGCGGGGTATAAACAGAGCAGAGCCAGAGCCCACTTCTCCTACTTCTTGGAGTGTTCTGTGTCTCCCTACTGGCCAGGGTGAATTTCCCGGGCCCCGTTAAGAGACACTCTGTGCTTTTGTTTTCCCTTAATGTCTCTAGGAGACTGATTTGAGACTGTGTGAAAAGACCATTTATTCTGCCACCTCAGCCCAGGTGTGTGTCCCTGTGCGGGATAGCTTGACCAATCCTTCCAGAACTGTTTGCGACTCATGAAGACATCTGGTTATGATCGCAAATTAGAGTGGCACAGTCAGTCTGGACTGCTGTAACAGAATGCCACAGACAACGGTGGCTTACACAACGAACATTATTTCTCAGAGTTCTGGAGGCTGGAAGTCTGAGATGGGTATGCCAACATGGTCAAATTCTTGGTGGGGGCCCTGTTTCTGGTGTACAGACGGCTGCCTTCTTGCTGTATCCGCACACGGTGAAGAGAGAGTGAGCTTTAGTCTCTCCATCTTCCTAGAAGGGCATCAATCTCATCATGACCTCATCTTAAAGTAATTCTGTCCCAAAGGCCCCACCTCCAAATACTATCACACCGGCAATGAGGACTTCAACATATGAATTTGGGGGAAGGGAACACTCAGTCCACAGCACATAGCACCACTATTTCTAGCAAATATTAGTGCCCACCAGCTATGCATCCTTAAAGGATATTTCCTCGGTCAGATTCCTTTAGCTTTTCTGGGTTCTAGATCCTTGACCCCTAGAATAATTCCAATGCTTCATTCTGCTTGGTGGCAGCTCCCCTGCTCACCAGGCGGGTAGAAAATGAACACGTCCAAGATCACGTGGAGCTCATCTTTTGCTCTGGGAGATTAATGTGGCTGAGAGCCTTCCTCTGTCAGTTTTTTTTTTAAGATTTTATTTATTTATTTATTTTAGAGAGGGAAGGGAGGGAGAAAGAGAGAGAGAGAGAAATATCAATGTGCGGTTGCTGGGGGTCATGTCCTGCAACCCAGACATGTACCCTGACTGGGAATCGAACCTGCGACACTTTGGTTCGCAGCCCGCGCTCAATCCACTGAGCTACGCCAGCCAGGGCTTGCTTTTTTTTTTTTTTTTTTTTTGTTTTTTAAACTAACACTGTGTAGGCTGATTAGCTTGGACATTTAATCCAGCTGCGGGGCTCTCCTAGAGAACTTTAAACTGCCTCCCGCATAACTCTTCACTGTTTCAGCAGCTATTTGCTGACTCCCGCAACGCCCACTGCAAACTCATCTCTCGCTCTCTCTCTGCGTCTTCCCTCATCTTTGGCCACCTTCCAATTCTCCAGCAAGGAGCAGGCTTTCTGGGTTTTCCCACCATCTGCAGCTTCCCTAGGAGGTAACATTTTCTTCATCTTGACCTATGTAGTGAAAGATAAACAGTGTGGAAAGCGACATTAACCTTTCAACGCAGGTATCAAGTTTTTCTGAAAGTCACTGAGTTCTACCAAACCACAGAGTTCATCAGTTCCAAAGCGTACACTCCCCTCCTCCACATTTTAATATCTGTGAAATCGAGATGCGCATTATAACTGATAGTGGGTCATGATTTAATTGTCAGCATCCTTTTCTCTCTCAGTGATATATGAAACAGTCGTGTGTATTAGAGGTAATGACATCTTAGAATTGCTGACCCATAGTAATATGAGCAGCTTGCTTAGAAAAATGTTTTCTTGAGACAAAAACAAAAGAGTTGTTGCCCAAAGCTGCATACGGATGAATAAGGGGCGGGGGGGGGGGGGTCCCAAGAGAGGTAATGGTATTTGCAAGGCACATGGGCTGGGAAGAGAATGGTCTATCCAAGACACCAAAAGTGGTTTAGGAGGCAGGACTGTAGAGACTAAAGTAGATAATGAGCCACTTTAAATGGATATGAGGGTTGCACAGAAATATTTATGGAAAGTACTTGGGACTTACATACTCTCTATAAACGGTACTTTGCTTTGGTTTGTTTTCTAGACAAATGAATGAGAAAATTCGGGGTACTTCATCAGTTCTCTGACATTCTCCTAAAAAAAATAAACATCTTAACACCTCTGAAATCAGGATGTATTGCACAGGCTAGAATGTTTTATTATTTAATTGACAGCATTTTCCCCTACAAATGACATCTTACAGTTGATGAAACATGGTATATGAAATCAGTTGCTAAAACTGACACACCTTCCCTCTGTTCCTGAGTTCTTAACCTGAATTCCCGGTCTACTACAAATTCTGATCTGTCCACTTGGAACTATTTTCCCGCTTTTCTTAATCCAGGCTTAGACTGCTGGTCACGTGGCCTGATCCATTTGTGCCTAGGCCCTTGGTGTCGACGGGTCTCGTAGGGCTGGCCTGAATGTCACTTCAGGCTTCTCCAAACCTGTGTGAAAAGGAACAGATGGGCATTTGAGAGAATTACCTGTATTTGTATATGTCACTTTCCTTCCTTAAAAAATCTTTGACGGATTTCATATTCATAGCATCAATTTCAAACTCTTCAGCCTGTCCTTCAAGGCCTGCTGACATCTGGATTTAATTTACAGATTCACTTTTTCCTTTCAATTTACCCCACATCCTTTCTGGGAAGCCTGCCCTTCAGCCAGACTGGGCCTGCTACTTGTTCCTGTTACAGCTCATATTTAGGCTCAAAGAGATTTTAACAGCAACAGCTCTATTGCTCGAGCTCTATGTTGAAATTTTACACCCTCTCCCCCCCAACTTTTCATGGAAGTTTTAGGACAATCCTTCAAGAGGAGTTTTATTACTCCTAATTCACACATAAAGAAACTGAGGCACCTAGGGCATTGAAGTAATTCACTCAATTCACACATCTAGGCGATATTTTCAAACCCAGATCTGTGACCCCAAATCATGTTCTTTCTACCATATTTCATTGCCGGCTCCTGATGTCCCCTTTCCCTGAAAGCTATGTCTCAGGAGTTTCTCACTGTAGCAATGTTCTCTCCGCCTACAATGTCGTGTCCTCAATGAGGCCCTCTCTGTCTTGCAGCAATGGAGGCTGACTTCCTCCTCTATGATGTTTTGTGCCTCCTGTTTTTGTTTTTTTAAATTTTTTTTAAAGATTTTATTCATCCATTTTTAGGGAGGGAAGGGGGGGAGAAACAGAGAGACAGAGAGACAGAGAGACATCAATGTGCAGTTGCTGGGGGTTATGGGCTGCAACCCAAGAATGTACCCTGGCTGGGAATCGAACCTGGGACACTTTAGTTCCCAGCCCGTGCTCAATCCACTGAGCTACGTCAGCCAGGGCTAGTGCCTCCTGTTTAACACTTGGCTTAACATTTGTGCCCTCAGCACAGGACCCTCCAATGTCTCCACTGGGATTGATTGAAAGGGAGTCTTAGGAGCTTTGGTTGCAGTTGAGAAGCTAACTTAGATGAAGAAGACGAAAGAGTAAGAGATGGCTCTATACTGTTTCTTAGTCTCAGGCTTCCCTTGGGAAATGGCAGAGAATCAAAACTTGCCCAAAGGCTATAAGTGCTGGGGAGGATTTTAAACCAAAAATTCCTGGTGCTAACGCCTGCAAATGTTTGAAGGAATATAAACAATCATGAAATTCTATTCCAGGGACCTATATGGGTTGTTAGCTCCTTGGGCTGGGCCGTGGTGAAAGGTCAAGGGTTTAGATGTCATTTCTAGGACAACTAATGAGCTTTGCTCTGGTTTCTGAATTCCGTATTTCCATAAAGACTGGCCAGGCTTGGTTATTTAACTCAGGCTGGACATGCTGTCCCACTCACTGAGATCCTGGACACAGAGGGGAGTGGATGAGGGACAGGTGAATTAGACTGATCCGTCTTCCCTAGGAGGCTAACAAAGCATGGCTTAAAACAGGTAGCTACCAGGGCAGAAGGGTTACTTTGATAAGGGAAGAGAACCAAAGCAGACCAGATATTAGACCTGGAAAATGGCTGAATTGCTTTTCTCGAAGGATGGCTGGTTTTGATAGTCTTTGAAGCATGTCATTCTGTGGGAGGCAGGGCCAGGCTGTGAGTGTAGGGCAAAATATGGTCACGGTAGAAGCTTTCCCCTTTATCCTAAGTATAAAATTCAACTCTACAGTATTCTAGCAGGCAGTAAAAGTCTTCTAAGCATGAGGCTTTTAAACTCATTCCAGTGAAATTTGGATTTTTGAATAGATCATGCACTTTGAGACTGTAGGTGACGGGAGTGGAGGTGAGGGAAAGGGAAGGGATAGGAAATTCCATTTTTCCTCCCACAGAGTATGAACTTGAGGATACTTCTCAGGGCCAGCTTGTCAGCAACCGCTCTAAATTGACTGAGATTTTGTCCTTGCCTGTCTTTGTAAAGGTTTCTTTTTCAGAATTTTCAGCCAACAGCTTCCAAACTGTCATTTACAATTTACGGAAGGACAGAAAGTAGAAGAGTTGTCAGTAAGCAGCATAATTATGTGCCGGGAAATGACATGGCAAATAGTCTAGCCTGGCAAGTGCTAGGCGGCTGCTTCCCTATCTTCTAGCTCCAGGCAGGAGAAGAACTGCAATATCTGCTGATCTTTTTTTTTTTGTGACTTACTTTACACTTGAAGTGCAGATTACTCAGGAATATTTGGTCTGGAGATCAGAACCTGGCAGAAATTTATTTTTTTAAAAGCAAAGCAATGGTGAAATAAGAACTCGGAAAGTAGGAGTTTATGTTATGTTATATTACACTATGTTATGCAGCGCTGTGCTCTGCTCTGCTGTGGTATGTTATACTGTGCTATACTCTGTTGCATGTTGTCATGTGTTATTATGGAATGTGCTGAAATGTGATTCTGTAACCCAGTGGTTCTTAAAATGTAGCCCCTGATACAGCAGCAGCTAGATCACCTGGGTGCTTGTTAAAAATGCGATGTCTTTTTTTATTGACATTATTACAGATGTCCCCATCCCCCTACGCCCCCACTTTGCCTGCCTCCACCCAGCCCCCACCCCTGCTTTGCTCTGGACACCCCCACACCATTGTCTGTGTCCGTGGTCATGCATATGTGTTCTTTGGCTACTCCCTTCACCTTCTTTCATCCAGTCGCCCCTCCCCTCCGCCGACACCTGTCAGTATGTCCTTTGTGTCTATGCCTTTGTTTCTATTTTGTTTCTTCGTTCGTTTTGTGCATTCGAGTCCACATGTGAAGGAAATCATGGGACGTTTGTCTTTCTCTGACTGGCTTATTTCAATTAGCATAATAATGTCCAGGTCCATCCATGCTATCGCAAAAGGTAAAATTTCCTTCATTTTTACCGCATTTCTTGTGAACCATCTCAGATCTCTGAATCAGAGACTCGGGGCTGCAGCCCAGCAATATGAATTCTCATGTCTTTCAGGGGATTCTGGTCTGTGCTCTGGTTTGAGAAACACTAGTACGTAACAGATGGCAGGTCAATCCTATCTTGTTTTACTTGTTTGTCAGTTATGAATACAATTAGCTGCAAGAATAAACAACAAAAAAAATCTAGTGAGTCTAACCAATCGTGGCTTTATAAGTAAGAAAGAATTTTGTTATTCTCACAAAACAAGAAACACCAGGCCAGGCCATCCAGGTTGTGATCCGGGGCTCAAGGATGGCGTCTGGCGGTCCAGGTTCCTTCTAGTTTCCTGTTCTGCCACTCTTACTGGGTAGGTGGGTTTGTCACCAGAGTTGCATGATTGTGGTGCCTCCGGGCATTACTTCCATGCCCCAGACAGGGAGAAGCAGGGAGGACAAAGGGCTTCTCTCATTGCTACTCAGGTAGAGTAGCTTTGCCCCGGGATTCCCGCCTGTATCTCATGGCCGGAACCATTGCACATGGCCAACTCCAACATCACTAGAAGTTAAATCAGCTTGGGCTTTTTAGTCTTTGTGATAGAGAAAGTCAGGGGAAAACGGATGGAGGTGAGAATAGTTTGGGGGAAGACCAACCCATAGGATCTCGTTCAGCTGGAAACTTGCGGCTAATTCTGTTGCTTTCTTTTATTTTGGTTGACATTCTTGGGGTAGGTCATTATGGAAAAAGTCATCACCTTAATGTTTAATAGGAAAATAGGATTGACAAAATGTTTTCTCTTTCTACCTTAATTTTGAAATCCAGTTCATTAAGGAAAACTCAGATTTTATTGTCCAAATAAATTTTTTACACAAGGTTAAAGGTTTGGCTGAGTTTACCTTCTTTTTTTTTTAAGATTCTATTTATTTATTTTTAGAGAGGGAAGGGAAGGAGAAAGAGAGAGAGAGAAACATCAATGTGCGGTTGCTGGGGGTCATGGCCCGCAACCCAGGCATGTGCCCCGACTGGGAATCGAACCTGCGACACTCTGGTTCACAGCCCGCGCCCAATCCACTGAGCTACGGCAGCCAGGGTGAGTTTACCTTCTTGAGATTTAATGGAAGATGTATGGAATAATGTAAAATAAGGCAAAATAAGAAATAAAGTGAAATACCATGCAACTACACATATGTGGGCTCATTATAGTGAACAGTCTGAAAATTTGAATATTCAAAATATGCATTAATTATTTCTTTTCTTTTTGCATGGAAACTAAGGAGCTTTATTGGTTACATAGTGTGTGCTGCAGGGCCAGCAGACAGCGTTAGAGCCAGAGGACACATGCACACAGGCAGCTTCTGCTATACACATGCACCCAAGCAGCCCTGACTCGCTGCTCATGGTTTTGCCCTGGTTTTCGGTGACAGGGTTCTGGCCGCCTTGATCCCATGCCCAGAGCAGGAATGTAGAAGCTGCTGCATCTAGATGCCAAGGGGCAGAGGTGAGACCCAAGCAAGTAAGTGTGGGCCATCTATTGTTTCTTTAAAATATAAATAATAATTAGAATTAAGCTCCAGAACTGTCACATACAATTTTCTTTTGTTATAATGCATAGATAATAATGATGATGGACTTATTTGTTGTAAGAATTGTTTCCATTCAATTCCCAGCCAGGGTACATGCCTGGGTTGCAGGCCATGACCCCCAGCAACCGCACATTGATTGTTTCTCTCTCTCTCCCTCTCTTTCTCCTTCCCTTCCCTGTCTAAAAGTAAATAAATAAAATCTTAAAAAAAATTGTTTCCAAGCAGTGTTCAAGCTACTTATAAGTCTCTATAATTCTACATATTTCTCAACAAAGCCATTCCTTTTGTAATTTAGATGGTATGTCTGCCCAATCTTTGTTCAAAATGTTACCGTTTTTGACTGAATGCAGTGCAATTACACGAACTACTGTTGGACTCATTGAGGTTGCCATGGTTATTGTCTACCTGGCAGAGAGAAGCCGTGGGCCAGAGAGGATCAATGATATGATTGGGGTACAAGAACTTATCCTCGTGAGAACTGGAGTCAAAAAAGAGATGGCTGGGCACTAATCCTGTGGTCTTCCCACGTCACTTCCTCTAACCTCCCAAGTTCTATTTTTTCAACTTCAACAAATATCTGTAGTTAAAACAGCCTCTTAGCGCACTCCCTTTCTCAATCCGCATCCTCTAGGTCAGGGGTTGGCACACTAGGGCCAAGGAGCCAAATGTAGCCCGTTGCCTGTTTTGGTAGAGCTCATGAGCTAACAAGGAGTTTTACATTTTTTAATGTTTAGAAGATTGTTTCATGGTATGAAAATTGTGTGAAGTTCAAATTTCAGTGCCCGTAAATTCAAGTTTATTGGAATATAAGCACACCCAGTAGTTTAATGTGTTGTCTATGGCTGTTTTCATGCTGTCACAACAGAGCTGAGGAACTGCAACATGGACTGGGTGGCCCGCAAAGCCTAAAATATTTGCCATCTGACCTTTTATAAGACAAGTTTGCTGACCGTGCCCCAGATCAATCCAGATCAAGGAGACTTTTGGACATTGAGAGAAAGGGAAGCCCTTTTGTCTAAAATGCTAAACTGGGCACCTCTTATCAGTCTTACCTGCTTCTCTGACATTGTTATATAGTAAATTCTCTTTCTGCAATTTTGAGTCTTGGTTGGTCATAAAAGTTGATAGTCTATACCTGTGCTATCTAGTATAGTAGATATTATGGACACGTGGCTGAGTACTCGAAATGTGATTAATGAAAATTGAGATGTACTATAAGTATAAAACCTACATCATAGTTTGAAGAATTAGTATATAAGCCCTGGCTGGCGTAGCTCAGTGAATTGAGCGCGGGCTGTGAACCAAAGTGTCGCAGGTTTGATTCCCAGCCAGGGTACATTCCTGGGTTGCAGGCCATGACCCCCAGCAACCGCACATTGATGTTTCTCTCTCTCTCTCTATCTCCCTGCCTTGCCTCTCTAAAAATAAATAAATAATTTAAAAAAGAATTAGTATATAAAAGAATATAACATCTCCCAATAATTTTCATGCTGAAATAATATTTAGGATACATTGGATTAAATCAAATTTGTTATTAAATCAGTTTTACCTGTGTTTTGTTACTCTTCAATGTGGCTACTATAAAAATTAAAATTATTCATATGGCTTGAGTCATAAAGCACGATTCCTTTTGGCTAGTGCTTGTTTGAATCCTTTCACATTTTTTTGGAGTGAAAACTGCAAATAATTTTACAAATGTATTTGATTTCATATATATATAAATATATACATCAAAGACAATGATATATATCTCTCCCATAATTATTATGTCAATAATACTGTTTACAAATGAGCCCCATTTTACAAATAAGAACACAAAAGCAAAACCACACTGGAATTCAGGTCTTTTAATACCTGATCGGTGATCAGTCCACTTTATTACTAATACTGAAGTGAAAATTTAGCCATTACTATATAATTATATAGCCCTCAGAATTTGTCATTTATTTTAACTTTTGTCCTAAAAAATATAAAAACTGAGTTATTTAATACTCTTATCATAGTTACTCATAAGTAATGTAACAATACAGAAACATGAAGTATTAAGTATATATTTTTCTTTAAATATATCTCCTACTTCAGTAGCACATATGGGTGAAGTGAAGTTATTTTCTTCTAAGTAATCGGTATTTTATCTTTAATACCTTTAAATAATATGTAGGCACTTACTACAGAAATGATTTTATGTGCAAATAATGTATAGACATTCTACCCATAAATTCAATTTTTCCCCAATTAACTTTTTAAAAGAAAAGCACACAAACAAATTTTAAAGGCTCTGGATTCCTCTGCTTCTAACGCATTGTTGAGCTGGAAAAAGAAAGCTCGTTCTACCAGGAATCTCAAGTTAGAATTTTCTCCAGAGGGGAAATTACAGAGCAAAGCGCCATTTCAGAAAGACTATTCAGCTCTCACCCCCAACACCCACAAGTGCCTATCCTAACAGCTAAAACAGGTAAAAATAGTCCAAGAGAATTAGGCTTCAATATATGAGGCCATTATGTTCTTCAAAGATATTAATAAACCAAAATGGGAAATACTGAAATCAAAACAAAAGATATTAGTACTTGAAGCTAATTATCATACAGATTGTTAGTTCCTTAAATGTACCCCTCCTTCTCTAATGTTAATAAAGAGGATATTTTTACAGCAAAGCAAATTTCATTTTATGTATCAGTAGCCATGAATTTTTATCATTAGTTATTACATAAATGGTGCCATTATCCAAATGGCATGATCATTTTATCACCACAATTCACTTTGTGTTTACAGAGCTGTCATGGTTTACATAAGTAAATCTACGAGTGAAGGTTTAACACTGAGATGCGGCCTAGCATCCATATTATCTGATATTTTGCAGATAGCAATGTAGAAGAGACGTAATTTTAATCACCTTTTCATGTTAGTCGCCTTATGTAAAAAAATAAATAAATAACTCGAAATGTCTAAGTCTCTAAAGAGATTTTCCAAGGTGCTCATAGAAATGGTTAAACAATAAGATCGTCAGAAACAACTTCTATGTCCACATTCTCTTTTAGTTTCTGTACCATTTTGTCTTCCAGCTGTTTTCCTTTGCGTGCAAAAGGGGACCGGATGAAATGAATATTTTGCTTGACTTCTTTGATGTCCTGAGTGTTCTATAGTTCTTTATTTTTCTTCAACCTGTTCATTATAAATTTAACCTGCCATTTCTGTTTGATCTCTTTGACTCTCTTCGTCATTTTATTCCACAGCTCTCGCTGGTATTTGACAGCTTTATTTCTATGTTTTTCAAATTCCAATGAATTATCCACTGTAAGCTCTTTACCAGCTGTTTTACAGAAGGCTTTAGTCCACTTGACCTTGTGAGAATTGTGCTTCTTTTTTTTTGAAAGATTTTATTTATTTACTTATTTTCAGGGAGAGGGAAAGGGAGGGAGGAATAGAGGGAGAGAAATATCAATGTGTGGTTGCCTCTCACGTGGCCTCCACTGGGGACCTGGACCGCAACCCAGGCTTGTGCCCTGACTGGGAATCGAACTGGTGACCCTTTGCTTCACAGGCTGGTAATCAGTCCACTGAGCCACACCAGCCAAGGCCAGGTTGTGCTCCTTTTTAAAGTGTTTGTGACACTTGGATTTATAGAACCTGAACATCTTGCAATTGTTGCAGACGAACATCATGCCATGGCCAGGGCGTATGGGCCCCAAACAGAAATAACACTTCTCAATAAGCATGTCGAATGTGCATGGGGACCCACCACTCAAATACCAAGTTTCTCACTTTTGTTTTCAAGAATGGAATGTCTTCCTTTTTGGAGAATGCCAGATTTGTGCTTTATATTTTTTCCAGTATTATTGAGATTTAGTCAAATAACGTATAAGTTTAATGTGTACAATGTGATGCTTTGAGATATATATATATACACACACACATATATACACACACATGCACACGTATATGTTGTGAAATGAGGTGAGTTAACACATTCATCACCTCAGATATTCACGTTTTTGTGTATGTGTGAGACCATTTAAAATCTACTCCCATAGCAACTTCCATGTATACAATACAGTTTGTTAACTATAGTCACCACGCTGTACATTAGATCTCCAGAACTTATTCACCTTATAACTGAACCGGTTTTTCATTAGCAAGCCTCTAGTGAGTTACCAGAACAACTGTAACAGGCGCTTTATTAGAGTTCATTGTCATTTATTAGAAACAACCTTGTTGTTTCTCCATGATCCACTTCTGCTACTTTGGGGAGAAAGTTGTCATTTTATTTTTTTTTATTTATTTTTAGAGAGGGAAGGGAGGGAGAAAGAGAGAGAGAGAGAAACATCAATGTGTGGTCACTGGGGGCCATGGCCTGCAACCCAGGCATGTACCCTGACTGGGAATCAAACCTGCAACGCTTTGGTTCACAGCCCGCGCTCAATTCACTGAGCTACGCCAGCCAGGGCAAAAGTTGTCATTTTAACCAAGCAGGTATACAGAACAGTTTAATGGTGGATAAGTATCTCCAAATTTGTTGCATTACCAGCAAAATTAATTATTTGCTGCTATAATTAGAAAAATATTATTTTGAAGCAAAGCAGAGACAGACTCATAGATGGAGAACAGATGGCAGCTAGTGGGGTGGGAGATTACGGGGTGGAGGGATTGAGCAAAAAGGAAAAAGGACTCATGGGCATGGACAACAGTGTGGTGATTGCTGGGGGGATATAAGGGGGATAAATGGTAATGGAAAAATATAATGAAGATTATATATTACAAGAGAAAATGGTATTTTTCTGCCCTGGCTGGCGTAGCTCAGTGGATTGAGTGTGGGCTGGGAACCAAAGTGTCCCAGGTTCGATTCCCAGCCAGGGTACATGCCTGGGTTGCAGGCCATAACCCCCGGCAACCACACATTGATGTTTCTCTCCCTGTCTCTCTCTCTCTCTCTCTCTCTCCCCCCTTCCTTCCCTAAAAATATATAAATAAAAAAAAGAAAATGTTATTTTTCTAAACAGAGAAAAATATTAACTAGCATTTTTCAAATTAAAATAGGTAAAAATAGCAAGCCATTTTATTAACAAAAATTTTCCCACTGGTACTTATATATTTTTCAAACTTTATAAATTACAGTATGGGATTTAGAAACAAATGTAGATTGCGGGGTTTCTTTTTACAAACTTGAACATGGCAAATTGGTGGTAAAGATACATAGTCAGCAAAAGTGTAGAATTTACTGAAAATATCTAGAGGATGTCATCTTTCCTTGCTATTATACTTTCTTTTTTAAAAAAAAGATTTTATTTTATTTTTTAAAAGATTTTATTTATTTATTTTTAGAGAGGGAAGGGAGGGAGAAAGAGAGAGAGAGAGAGAGAGAAACATCAATGTGCGGTTGCTGGGGGTTATGGCTGCAACCCAGGCATGTACCCTGGCTGGGAATTGAACCTGGGCACTTTGGTTCCCAGCCCGCGCTCAATCCACTGAGCTATGCCAGCCAGGGCTAAAAAGATTTTATTTATTTATTTATTTTTAGAGAGAGAAAGGGAAGGAGAAAGAAAGGGAGAGAAATATCAGTGTGTGCCTCTCATGTGCCCACCTACTGGGGACCTAGCCTGCAACCCAGGCATGTGCCCTGACTGGGAATTGAACCAGTGACCCTTTGGTTCCCAGGCCTGTGCTCAATCCACTGAGCTACACCAGCCAGGGCACTATTATACTTTCAAGTCACAATTGGGGTAACATTCTCATTTTCATTTGAGTTTTTTTAAATAGGCTTTATTTTTTTAGACCAGTTTTAGGTTCACAGCAAAATTGAGGGGTAGGTACAGAGTGTTCCAATATACGTACCCTTGCTCTATCCCACTCCTCCTGCACAGCTCCCCCATTATCAACACCTGCACCAGAGCAGTACATTTGTTACAATAGATGAACCTACGCTGACACGTCATAATCACCCAGATCCATAGTTTCCATTGGATTCAGTCTTGGTGTAGAACGTTCTATGGGTTCGGACAAATGTATGACATGTATCCACCATTACACTACCACACAGAACAGTTTCACTGCCCTAAAGTTCCTCTGTGTTCTGTCTGTTCATCCCTCTTATGTGACTTTTAAATCTGCACAACTCTTCCCAACAGTTTCATTTTCATTCATCCACCTTTTAAAACTTTTAGTTTTCTTTCTTTTTAAATTAGTTATTCCTGTATGTAATTTAAAGAGTCAAATACTGTACTATCCAACACTTACTATGACTATTAGTTTCAAGCGCCTCTCCCCAGCCCCCATTACCCATTTTCCTTAATTTAGAGGCAATATTTTCAACTTCTTAATTTGTATTTTTTTGGTGTTTATCTCTATGGCTTTAATAAATGCTTATATTGCTACTTTTAAAATTTGTACGGATTATTTAATTATTTTCCACTATCCTAAATCAGGCTTGACTCCCTTCAGATCTCTTCACCCTCACCATACACATGAAAATTTCCTATACACCCATTTTTTCCAGTATAGTTTTATTATAATTTCAGTTAGCTCAATAATCTGACTATATAAATGCTATTCATAGCTGAGCCAAGTTGAGCTTCTGATAAAACATGACTAAAGAAATAATTAGGGAATTGGAATATAAAGTTAAATATTTACCCAGAATTCAGCTCACATAGAAAAAAATTCAGCTCATACAGAGAAATTGTGAAATAGAGTTTAAAGGACATGCAATAGCATGAGAATGCTCAATATATGTTAATGTGAGTTTTAGAAAAAGAAGAGATTGAGAGGCAATTAAATGTCTGAAAATGTTCAAATGACTAGCAGGAACCTTTTTGAAAAATCACATTATGCCCTGGCTGGTGTAGCTCAGTGGACTGAGTGCAGGCTGCGAACCAAAGGGTCGCCAGTTCGATTCCCAGTCAGGGCACATGCCTGGGTTGTGGTACAGGTCCCCAGTGGAGGCCACGTGAGAGGCAACCACACATTGATGTTTCTTTCTCTCTTTCTCCCTCCCTTGCCCTCTCTCTAAAAATAAATAAATAATTTTTTTTTTAAAAAAAGAAAAATCACATTACAATGTATTAAGACTAAAGGTGAAATAAAGATTTTTTTCCCCAGTAAAGTCCAAGAGAGTTGACCATTCACAAATAATTCATGTAATGAGATGGAAATCAAACCCAGAAAGAAGGATCAGTGTCCCAGAAGCTATATTCAGGAAAGAAATTGGCAAACATGTTGATAACTTTAAGTAACCAATGATTATTCATGTGCATGTGATTCCACTTCTGGGAATATATCCAAAGAAACTCAAAATACTGATTCAAAGAATATACCCCTATGTTTATTGCAACATTATTTACTATAGCCAAGATTTGGAAGCAGCCCAAGTGCCCATCGGTAGATGAGTAGATAAAAAAGCTATGGTACATTTGTACAATGGAATAGTTGGCTGCAAAAAAGAAAGAATCTTATCTTTTGCAACAGTATGGATGAACCTGGCAACTATTATGCTAATTGAAATAAGCCAGTCAGAAAAAGAGAAGTACCATATGATTTCACTCATATGTGGAGTCTAATGAATAAAGTAAACTGACTAACAAAATACAAACAGACTCATAGATACAGAAAACAGACTGACAGCTGTCAGAGGGGAAGGGGTTTGCGGGGCTGGGTAAGAAAGGTGAAGGGATTAAGCAAAAAAAAAAAAATCCTTATAGATATAGACAACAGCATGGTGATTACCAGAGGGAAAGAGGGGTGAGGAAGGTAGAAGAGGGTACAGGAGGGATAAATGGTGATGGAAGATTTAGCTTGGGGTGGTGAACACATAACATAATATACTGATGATGTATTATAGCATGGTACACCTGGGATGCATATAATTTTATTACCCAATGTCACTCCAATCAATTCAATGCAAATAAATAAATAAATAACCAACAACTTTTTAAAAAAAAGATTTTATTTATTTATTTTTAGAGAGGAAAGGGGGGGAGAAAGAGAGACAGAGAGAAACATCCATGTGCGGTTGCTGGGGGCCATGGCCTGCAACCCAGGCATGTGCCCTGACTGGGAATTGAACCTGTGACACTTTGGTTCACAGCCCAAGCTCAATCCACTGAGCTACGCCAGCCAGGGCACCAATGACTTTTTAAAAAATCACAGTAATAAGAGTGATAATGAGTATTTGGGGAGTAGGTTTCAAAATAAAGTAGAATTAAATTTTATATGGCCTATCATGGAAGACTGCGGATGTGTCTGTATGAAGCTAAAATGCCTTGAATTGTCAGGAGTATAAACCTGTAATTATACTCTAAATATTAAAGTCAAGTAGTTTTATTAGATCCTTCTAAAGTAACAGATAAGCTGTATATTTTCCAAATAAATGGAAAATATAAAAAGAGGGAATAAGAAGCAAAGAAAAATGTAGGTAGCTATAACACTCAAAATAATGAAAAGAAATCCATACGTATTTGTAGTAACAATAAGTATAGATGGTTCAACATTCCTCCTTAAAGACAGAGCCTCTTAGATTAGATTATGTATTGTTTATGAGAGACATATATAAAGCATAAAGACACAAAAAGGTGGAATGTAAAAGGATAGAAAAAGAAAAACCGAATGATTATTTGTTGAACAAATAATTAAAACTCTTGCATGGCAGAAACCTCGTATGTTTTCCCTCTTATTAATAGACTTCCTTTTTTAGAGCAGTTGTACTTTCACGGCAAAATTGAGCATGAGTACGGAGTCCTTGTCTGCCTACTTGCTCCCTTCCCACAGCTTCCGCCACCAGCAGCATCCCCCACCAAAGTGGTACATTTGTTAAAATTAATGGACCTGCACTGACACATTGTCACCCAAAGTCCATAGTTTCCATTAGGGGTTTCTCTCGATATTCTATATTCTATGGGTTTGAACAAATGTAAAATGACACGTATTGACCAGCGTAGTATCACACAGAATAGTTTCGCTTCCCCCCAAATCCCTTGTGTTCCCCCTATTCGCTGAGACTTTCATATTTATATTTTTGTTTGTTACAGAGTCATAGTTATATTAAGGGTTTGAACGTCTATGCTTGCATTTACCTGTTTTACTGAGTCTCTTCTGATTGAATTCATGATAATCAGAGAAAATGAAACATTTTTGGCAATTCCAAATAGTAGCTCTTCAATAACAATATTGCTGCTGCCACACCATCAAGTGCCTGAATTCTTTTCCAGACAATTTTCAGAAAATGCTATTTCTTGAATAAACAGAGAATCAACCTTTTCAATGTTATCTCTTTGAACTAGGAATGTTTAGCCCAGTTGTATGGAAAACCTCCCGCTAACATGTTATTTGCAGTGATAAAACACTTTGAATGCTCTGTGAAGGATTATCAAATTATCTTATTTGTTTCAAGTTTGTGATTATTATTAAAAGGACTTCCACCAGCTGGAGCCCTATGTGACAATTGTCAAAGATCCTGGCACAGGAATAACATCATCGATCAGGTTAACCATTCATCAATTGATTAAAAAAAAGATTTTTATAATATTTGTAAACCTAAGCTGTACTGAAAATCTCTGCATTAGTTTTGTATTATACATAATAAATTACTCTAAAAGTTAGCAGCTTAAAACCACAAACTCAATTATCTCATAGTTACTGTGGGTGGAGAATTTTAAAAAATATTTTAATGTATTTTCCAATTATAGTTGCCATAATATTGTATTAGCTTCAGGTGAACACCTAGTGATTAGACATTTATATACCTTGTGAAATGAACACTCCGATAAGTGTGATGCCCATTTGACACCATGCATAATTATTACACTAGTATTAACATAGTCTTTGTGCCACAACTATTTTTATAACTGGCAATTTGTGCTTCTTAATTCCTTCACCTTTTTCACCCAGTCCCCCAACCACCCCTCCATCTGACAGCCATCAGTTTTTCTGCATGTATGAGTTTGTTTCTATTTTGTTTGTACTTTTTTTTTTAGATTCCACATATAAGTCAATCATGGTATTTGTCTTTCTCTGACTTGTTTCATTTAGCATAATACCCTCTAGACCCATCCACATTGTTGTAAATGGCAAGATTTCATTCTTTTTTTTTTTTATGGCTGAGCAGTACTCTATCGTATAGATGATGAAGTCTGTCTAGAAAAAGTCCAGCCATGGTTAATATAATAAGAACAATTGGTGCAATATCAAGTAACCTGGCAGCCAAGGAGAGTGGACTGGAATGCACACACATGAACAATGACAAGTTCACTGTACTAGTCAGTGGGGGTGGTAGACACCATTGAGTGAGCGTGTGTACTGTGTGGTCATTACATTCAAAATGACAGAGCGAGTAGAGCAACGAGTCTGCATCACATTTTGTATGAAGCTTGAACATTCTTCCTCAGCAAGTATTCAGATGGTTCAGAAGTACCCAGCTATGGGCAACTGGTGACTGGCAGCTTCATCATGACAACATGCCTGTTCATGTATCACATCTTGTGCAGTTTTTTGGCGAAACATCAAATCACCCAGGTGACTCAAGTCCCCTACAGTCCAGATTTGGTGCCCCATGCCATCTGGCTTTTTCCAAAACTAAAATAACCTTTGAAAGGGAAGACAGTTCAGACCACGCATGAGATTCAAGAAAATACGATGGGACAGCTGATGGCGATTGGGGGAACTGTGTGAAGGCCCAAGGTGCCTACTTCGAAGGGGCCTGAGGCGTCATTGTCCTGTGTACAATGCTTCTTGTGTCTTGTACCTTCTTCAATAAATGTCTCTATTTTTCATAGTACATGGCTGGATACATTCTGGACAGACCTTGTATGTACCACCTTTTTTTTTTTTTGTCCACTGGTCTATTGATGGACACTAAGGTTGTTTCCATATCTTGGCAATTGTAAATATTGCTGCAATGAAAGAACATCTTGGCTGTGTAGTTCTGGCTCAGGGCCTCTCATAAGGTTTTTAGTTAAGATATCTGCTGGAGCTATAGCCGTCTGAGGGCTTGACTGTGGCTGGAGGTTTATAAGATGGCTCACTCCCATGGCTATTGGCGGGAAGCCTCAATTCCTTGCCATGTAAGCCTCTCCAATTGCTGTTTGAGTCTCATAATGACATGGCAGCTGGGTTCCCCCACAGTGAGTGATTTAAGAGACAGCAAGACAAGAAGCCACAATGTCTTTATGACCCAGACTGTTAATGTCATGCTCCATCTTTTCTGTAATACCTTATTGGTTCCATAAGTCAGCTCTGTTCAGTGTGGGAGGGGCCTATACAAGGGCATGTACCAGGAGATAGCAATTTGTAGGGGATCAGTATGGAGATTGGCAACCACATTCTCAGCTGTAGATATCAAACTAGTGTTTAGGAAGGACAGAAGTAACATTTTTAGGAAATAAAAGAATTTAGAATCTTATCCCTATTATTTTCTTTGTCTTACATAATGACATTTTTTATTTAAATCAACATTTTGACTTCTCCTTAGTTCCTACCTTTTCTAGATTTATTAAGCCTGAGGCTCTTGAAAGTCATGAAAACTGGTGAAATTTAGAGGTTTGTCTGCTCTTGTTGCATACAAATATTGAGGATTTAATGGTCACTTTGCCATGAACATTATATATATATGTATATATATGCGTATATATAAATCTTGATAACTATCTGTATGTATCATTTGAAGTACAAACTATCTTCCACTCCTATAATAATTATCTTCATTTTATGGGGGGCCTTACCTACAGAGAGAGGTTATCTGCTTTGTCAAAACTTTGGCTATTTCAATGGGATTGAAGCCACATTAAGCACCAGGAAAATGTTTCATTTTTCTTAGCTTCTCATCCTCCTATGATCTGAAATTTTCCTGTAGTTCAATGAAATTAATGCCTTTAATATGTTCCATCCATACTAGAATGATAGTACAAAGTGCTTTTATAATATTTTTAAAGGGATTATATATGAAAACCTGTCTACATTTGAGTAAATGGAGATAACAGAGAATCAAATGCCTCATGCTTTTCCAAGGGACTGCTTCCATGGGGCAATATAAGCTTTGAAATGTGGATGCAATTTTATAAAATTGGTGGCTTATGACACATTAAAATCTAGAAAGTCTGCATTTCGTTTCAAATTGAGGTCTTAAAAATAATGTACTTTACTTATAGCTGCATTCTTTTTTATGAAACTTCAGGGACAATGATTTTAAAACCACCATCACCTTATGTTTAAATGAAAATCACAAAAACTTGATTTCGAACTCTTGAACTTAAAATACGAAAGTTGCTAGAGTCTATTTAATATAATCTTTAAAGAGATTTGAATTAAATAAATAGCTGTCACCACCACCAAACCTCACTCTAGATAATTTTGTGTGCGTCTCTTGAATCTTAGCCTGGGAGAACTGCAAGTCTCTAGAGGCCTGCACATGGCCATTTCTACTTGTTCTGAAACCTGCATGGCTCCTCGCTCCTCTGGATTAGAGAATGAAGGAGCAGACGTGGTTTTCAGAAGGTTACGGTCATTTTCTCCTTTTGTATTTCCGGTGTCCCCCGGCTCTCACTAACGTGTGTGTTCATCCCTAGACTCCTGAATCGGAACCTGCCGATTGCCAGAGCAGCAGGCTCTTTTTTGTACCTTCCTAAAAACAGGCTGGTGGGAGAAACATGTACCACAGGAAATCAGAGGCGTTCCTTTTGAGCTTGCTATCCTTCTAGCTGCAGTGTTCTCTTCTCTCTGACTCAAAGCTCAGTTGCTCTGCTGGGACTCATTGAGGAAATCCAGAAACATAGATTATTGTCCAGGGCATGGGGACCACAGGCAACCATTGCCAGCTTATCTTCATTACCTTCCTTGGGACATTGGCTGGCGTATTTCTCTGTGATGGTAGGGCAAAGCAGGCAGGATGTGATCTTGGAGCTATTGGTGATCATCTTTGTCACCTCTAGGGGAGAACTGTCCGAAGATAAAATTCACACAGAAGAAGAAAAGGCCAGGAAGTGGAAAGAGACTTGTTTCTGGGCTCCTACCAGGTAATCGTTGGGTTCGTCAATGATATAAGCCCCCAAAACTCCCCCTTCTTGTGCTTAAGTAAATTCAGACTGAGTTTGGTCACTTGAGACCAAAATGAATCTGTATTCGAGCAGCAATTATGAGGTAAAAGTATTGTTTGTAAAAACCAAACATTATCTTTTGAATTTTCAACCAATAGCGAAGGAAGAATTTGATTGTGTTTTTCATTGAGCAATGGCTAAGAAAACCCATAGATTTCCACATAAAAGTTGGAAAAATACAGCGGCATCAGCAAGGACTAATGGTAATATAAAGAGGTTTGGGTTGGCTCAATAGCTGAATTAAGTTTGAAGGGAAAGCTAATGAATTTAGTCTACAAATGCTGTGGGGCAAGACTGAATACAAGAGACACTTTCTTCTTGTCAAGAGAATTGCAAGAGAGCCAACCAGAGAAAGCAGTGGATAAAACAAGGACCTGTTGCCTGGGTCAGTTTTAGGGTGTGCATTGGGGGGTAGGGATTAGTAGAGATGAAGAGCATTCATCTCTATGACTTTGTCCTGTGTCCTATGGTCCTATGACTTGAGACACCAGGTCTCAAGACTGTGCGAGTGACTAGGTCAAACAGATATTTAAGAAACAGATTAAAGTAAAAAGAAAATGTAAGTTCTGAGCCTGATTTTTGCTTTTGTCTCATGGAGCAACATCTCCTTACTTATGATTTCTACTCACGTGATAGAGCCTGTGATGTGGCGAAGCCCTTGGGGACAAACAGGAAAAACATCCATGTGCGCGCTCATGGGCATGTGTTATATTTTATCAGGGCATGAGACCTGTTTATAGTGGACTTGAATTTTTTCCTTGGTCTGTTGGAGGGCATTTTTGTGATTGGAGGGCAGGGGAGAGAGAGAGAGAGAGCGAGAGAGCGAGAGAGCGCAGTAAGAGCTATTGAATAGGTGATTCCAGTACTTTGTAAGCATCAAGGCAGCTCAACATCACTGAGCTCAGCTGAGTCTGCCTATATTTCACACACACACACACACACACACACACACACACACAGGTTTATTCCTGGGCTCATACTGTAGACATCGGGCAGTGTTTCACAGAAGCAGCAGAGAGAAGACAAGGATGTGGCTTCACTGCCTACATGATGAAAATACTTCAAATTCGAATTTACAGAATCTGCAAATTCTCGAAATGACTCATCCAACATATCCATCACATCTGAAACAAATGCTGACAAGTGTCTTAGCCCATTTCGATTTCTATCTATAAAAACAGTCCTTTTTGTGACTTCCCCCCCTTCAAAGATATCCCTGATACTTAGGGAAGAGAGGTGAGGTTAAAGGAAAGACGAAGATGAAGTTCAAGACAGTCCTCCTTCAGGCCGTTGAGGGAAATGAAGATGTTTCAATGAGGTTTTCAAATAATAGAAACTTCGGTGGTTAATTTGGACAAAGGAGGGAGTAGGATAGGCTCCAAGAAAAAAGCAGGGGAAACTGAGTCATGAAGCCTAAGTACATTTCAAAGCATTCAGTGCTGCTTGAGAGTATCAGGCGGGACTTCACGTTCTCTGGTTGGCAAATTTTCAGCCTCTTCCTTTTCTCCGACCATGTTTCCTAACATCTAAATTAACTGAGTGTCACATTTAGTGCCGTAATGTGAATTGGAGCAGCACATAACTGGGGTTATTTACGATTCCCAGCTTAAAACTTTGCTCTTGTATCTGAGAGAAGCAGAAGATTCACAGACCAGGATATATTTACATACAAAAACATTTATCAGTGTTTGTGCTCCACCTCAAGATATAGCTTGAATTGCACTGGAAAATCACGTATTTAAAGATAGGTATGTAATAAATCCAGTATCATTTAGGGAAATGAGACCTGCTATTGGGCTGAGGCGCTAGTTGGCTGTTCATTTCCCTGGTCAAGACCTCGAGGCACAGCAATTTGAAGTTGAGCTCTGAAACAAGCAGCCCTCTCACCTTGGAAACCTTTTTTCCCTCCTGTTGCTAGGTCCTCCAGCCCCATTTGAACACTGTACATAATAGCTTCTTGTGAGGAAACGGCCTTTGGAGGTGTCTCAGTCTGTCAGCATAACACCAACATTTTAAAACTCACATGTTATGTTAGTGAGGCCCTCTCTTTTCCTTCGGTCCCAATTTTTCTGCTCCCGAGATCAAAAATGTTCAAGGAACAATTGAAAACTGACACTAGAATTCGTGCAATCATTTCCCATTTAAGAGTATTAATTTTCCACGTTGAAAACGGCTTCTTTCATGGGAAATGCATGACATTAAAAAACAGCTTTGAATGAACGGCTTTCTCCTCATACCTTATTTCCCCAAAGCATTCCTTTCCAAATAGCTTGCTGCGGGTGGAAGTAGGTAACTACCGAGTGGAGTGTCCTGCATCTTCACTCTCTCTCTTCTTTTTTTTTTTTTAACTTTTTGGCCAACCCAATTTGTTATCAGTCCCCCATTCTTTTTTTTTTAGATTTTATTTATTTATTTTTAGAGAGGGAAGGGAGGGAGAGAGATAGAGATAGAGATAGAGAGAGAGAGAGAGAGAGAGAGAGAGAGAGAGAGGGAGACATCCATGTGCGAATGCTGGGGGCTGTGGCCTGCAACCCAGGCATGTACCCTGGCTGGGAATCGAACCTGTGATGCCTGGTTTGCAGCCCGTGCTCAATCCACTGAGCTACGCCAGCCAGGGCCATCTTCACTCTCTTCAAGTGCCTAGTACATAGTAAATACTCCATAAATAATTGTTATATGTTTGTAACGAGTGCCCAATGAATCAGACCTAATTATTTTATATTGAACTCCAGATCAATAAACTATTCTACTTTTGAGGGAAAATTTAATTATCTTGAAAAGATACCAACATTACTAGGTATATATTTTTAATTTTAAATATTGTTTTATTGTGAAAAATTTTGAACATACTGCCAAGTTGAAAGAACTTTTTTTACTTTATTTTTATTGTTGGCACCATTACAGATGTCCCTATTTCCCCCCCCCACCCTTTGCCCACATCTTCCCCTGTCCTTCCCCTCCCCACCCCGCTTTCCTCTGGCCATCACCACACTGTTATCTGTGTCTGTGGGTCATGCATATATGTTCTTTGATCCCTTCACCTTCTTTCATCTGGCTCCCACTCCCCTGAGAGAATGGAATGCTGAATATATTTATACCATCACCTAAATCCTATCATTTATATTTTCCTTACTTGATTATCACCTATGTCAACTCATCTTACTTTTAATACATTTCAAACTAAATGGAAGACATCTGTTTGTACACTCCCTCCATGTACTTCAGCATTTGTACTACCAGTTAGAGCATTCATATTGCCAATATGTGTCTAAAGCTTTACTTTTGATATAAATTTAACATGGAATGAAACACACCAATGTTACATGTACATCCACTAAGTTTTGAAGAGTACAATCCCCCCTTAAGGTATAGGACATTGCCATCACTCTAGAAAGTTCCTTCAAGCAAACACCATCCCCACCTCACACCCTCTTCCCCACCAGGAAACCACTGTCCTAATTATTTTCCACTACAGATGAGATTTGCCTGTTCTTTACCTTTATACAAAAGGAATCATACAATATATATTCTTTTGTGTTCTGTTTCTTTCACTCATCATAATGCTTTTGAGATTCATGCCTGTTATAGTGTGCATTGGTAGCTCAATCCTTCTATTGCTGAGTTGTATTCCATTATTGAATATATCATAGTTTGCTTATCCATTCTCTTATTGGTGGACACCTGGCTTGTTTCTAGTTTTCGCTACTAAAAATAAAACTGCTGTTGTTGGCAGGAGGTCCCAGTTTCTTGCCATGTGGGCCTCTTCATGGGGCTGCTTGACTGTCTATACCAGTGGTCCCCAACCATTTTGGCACCAGGGACAGGTTTTGTGGAAGATGATTTTCCCACAGACTGGGGTGGGAGGACGGTTTGGGGATAATTCAAGTGCATTACATTCAAGCTCACCTCCTGCTGTGCCGCCGGTTCCTAACAGGCCCAGGTTGGTACCAGTCTGTGGCTGGAGGTTGGGGACCCCTGGTCTACACAACTCTTGCCCTAGAGTAGATGATCAAAGGAAGAGAGCAAGGAGGAAGGCATAGTGCCTTTTATATCCTAACCTCACATGTGATAAACTGTCACTTCTACCATTCTGTTTATTAGATGTGAGTCACTAAATATAGCCCATATTTAAGAGGTGAGGAATTAAGTTCCACCTTTTGGAGGAAGGAGTATCAAATAAGTTGGGTACATATTTTTTTTTCTTTTTTTTTCTTTTTCAATGTGCTGTTGCCTCTCACGCGCCCCATACTGGGGACCTGGTCTGCAACCCAGGCATGTGCCCTGTCTGGGAATCAAACTGGCAGCCCTTTGGTTCACAGCCCGTGCTCAATCCACTGAGCTACACCAGCCAGGGCTAATTTGTGGACATATTTTGACACCACCACAGCCATATATCTGGATCAAAAGCAGGTTGCTCTTCTTCTTCAACTTAGGATTTCCACATGAAGGAAAGCCAGGCTAGAAATACTATGTGTTCCAGAGGAGGCTCAGATACAATGAATGACAGACCCACTTACATAGTTAGAAAATGGTGGTCTGGGATTAGCTCAGGTATTCTGACCGCAATAACTCCTACTGTTTCACAGTGGTTTTGACCTGATGTTGTCAATAAACACTTGAAAAGAAGTCTTTCTGTTAATAACTCACCAGTGCATGATTAAAAATGATCATGCAAGAATACATTGTATATTTCTTATACTTATTTGAGCCCCATTAAAATATTTCACTGGGACCTGGCTGGCGTAGCTCAGTGGATTGAGCACGGGCTGGGAACCAAAGTGTCCCAGGTTAGATTCCCAGTCAGGGCACATGCCTGGGTTGCAGGCCATAACCCCCAGCAACCGCACATTGATGTTTCTCTCTCTCTCTCTCTCTCTCTCTCTCTCTCTCTCTCTCTCTCCCCCTCTTCCCTCTCTAAAAATAAATAAATAAAATTTAAAAAAAATGTTTCACTGGGATAATGTCCCCATGAACCAAAGAAGAGACAGATTCCTCTGAAAGGAATCCTTTTCATGGAAATGGTTTTCAGTCGTTTAGAGTATCTTTCAAAATATTCGATGTGTTCTTTGAAAATGATACATTGGAAAATAAAAGTTTGTTTTGTTTCCTTTTAATAACTTGAACTTTCTGCATTAATTATATAGAGATGTTTCAATTAACAAGCTTGTAGCTATGAGTTGACAAAATGACAATGTGTGTGCTCTTTGCTGTCTTTACAACATCGTTATACTATTTTAAAAGGTCAGGGACTATAAGAGGCGCTGATAATTTGGGTCCTTGTTAACAGCCATGACAGGAAAATAACTGAACACATTTCTTAACCGTTCACAAAACAGTTGAAATTTGACTTCAGCGATACAGTATAATAGTAGATTTTTTTCTGTTTGTTTGTCAACAGTGGTTGAACTTGGCCCTAGAAAATCTCATGCAATTTTTGAGTAGATAATACTCCTTGTGTGTCACTAGCAAATTTTCTCAGTCGGTACCTTTAAAAATAATAGCCTTGTGTGAATGTATAAAACCACTCAATGCATGCTCCCACAGAAGGCTCCCCCTATTTCTCATTGGTTTTCTTATAATGGCTCAGAAAGGGAATTATTCTATTTGGTCATGCCGTTGGCTCTTCATCCCAGGCATATGACTACAAGCAGCGTATTTCTTTTATGTGGCAAGTCCCCCAAATTATAACATTCTCAGCCAGTTTTCTAAAATGAAAAAGCCCTCTGCTAATGGGGGAGGCACTTTATTGAACTTTCAGGCCATAAAGTACATGTATCTTTATGTCTATTGCTTTCTCCTGAGTTATTTATCTTATTAGTCAATTCATAGTGTGTAATAAAATGAGAATAACTGCTCATCAACTGCAGTTTTATTGCCAGATGAGTATTTGTCTCTAGCAGGAAGAGGATGCAAAAATAGTATATTATTTGTTTGTACCGGTAGGTGTGTGGTCTTTGGAAAAACCTGTTTGCGGAGAAAAAGAGGCAGGAAGAGAATATTACAATCCTAAACTTCTATGCACCTAGTAACAGAATTATCAAATGAATTAAAAATTGATAGATGTATAAGCAGAAATAAACAAATCCACAATTTTATTGAGGTTTCCCCATGGTATATCTTTTCTCATCTTTTTCTTTTTAACCTGTCTGTGTCTTTATATTTAAAGTACATTTCTTAAAATTAGCATATAGTTGGGTCTTGTTCCTTTTAATCCAATATGAAACTCTCCATTTAATTGGGCATTTGAACCATTTGCTTTTAATGTTTTATTAGTAATTTATTTCTGCAGAATAATATCACCACAAACTTAGCAGCTTCAGACAACACACATTGCTTATCTCGCTATTTTCTGTGGGTCAGTATTTCAGGCATAACCTAGCTGAGTTCTCTGCTTTAGTATATTTCACAAGGTTGCAGTCAAAGCGTTAGGCAGGGCTTAGGTGTCATCTGAGGCTCAACTGAGAAAAAATCTATTTCTCAACTAATGTGGTTGTTGGCAGATTCTCTTCCTCGCATACTGTCAGAATGAAGGTCACTCAGTTCCTTGCCACATAGATATCTTCACATAGAAGCTTACTTTATCAGAGCTAGCAAGGGAGATAGTCAGTAGGGTCTACTTTCACGATGGAAGTTACAATCTTGTGTAACAATCATGGAGGTGACATCCAATATTCTATTGGTTAGAAGCAAGTCACGGTCCCACCTATATGTAAAAGGAGAGGATGATATAAGGGCATGAATACAAGGAGACAGAGATAATTGGGGTCAGTCTTAGAGTCTTTACACCACATGTGTGATTGTAGATGTGGTTGTTGTATATCTGCCATCTTTCCATTTACTTTATATTGTTCCCATCTGTTATTTGCTCCTTTCCGTCTTTTTCTCCTATTTTGTGGATTAACTGAGTAATTTTTATAATACCATTTTTATCTCCATTGTGCCTTTTTAACTTTTTAGGTATTAATTTAGTTGTTAATATAGTGTTGACTTTACAACTTACAATATACATCTTTAATTTACCATAGTCTACCTTCAAGTGATATTATAGTACTTCCTATGGAACAAAAATACCTTCCCATGGTATATCATTTCTGCCCATCTGGCTCTTGTGTTACTGTTTTCAAGTATTTTACTTTTGTATGTTATAAACTCCCCCCCCCCACATTTTTGTTATTTTTAAAGAGACTTACAAGCCCTGGCTGGCGTAGCTCAGTGGATTGAGCGCAGGCTGTGAACCAAAACATCACAGGTTCGATTCCCAGCCAGGGCACATGCCTGGGTTGCAGGCCATGGCCCCCAGCAACTGCACATTGATGTTTCTCTCTCTCTCTCTTTCTCCCTCCCCTCCCTCTCTAAAAATAAATAAATAAAATCTTTAAAAAAAGAGAGAGACTTACATCATGAGAAATTACTTTTAAATTTACCCATACAATTACTATTTCCAGTGTTCGTCTTTTGCATAGATAAAGATTTTTCATCTTCTATTCTTTTCCTTTATTATTTCTTGTATACGGGCCTGCTTTAATGAATGCTTTCATGTTTTGTATGCCTGAAAAAGTGTTTACTTTGCTTCCATTTTTAAAAAATATTTTTGCTGGGTATAATATTTGAGGTTGACAGTTTTTCTTTTAGTACTTCAGAGATATTGCTCCATTGTCCTCTGACTTGCATTGTTTATGATGAGAAATCTGTTATCTTTGTTCCCCTGTACTTAATATGTGTTTTCTCTTCTGGCTGTCTTTAATATTTTCTCTTTACCAATGGTTTTAAAGAAACTGATTATGATGTGTCTTACTGCAGTTTCCTTTGTATTTCTTGCACGGGATTTATTCAGCTTCTTGAATCTGTGGGTTTATAGTTTCACCAGATTTGAAAATTTTTGTCCGTTGTTTCTTCAAATGCTTTTTATCCTCTCCATTTCCTTTCTCCTTTGGAGAGGAAAATTACAGATATATTTATCCATTTGAAATTGTTTCACAGACCACCAATGCTCTCTTTTTATCCCCTCAACTCTAGGTGTTTCACTTTAGATTGTTTCTATTATTAACTCTTCAAGTTTACTAATATTTTCTTTTGCTGTATCTAAATCTGCCATTAATTCTATCAAGAGTATTCTTCATCTTAGCCAATATAATTTTAATCTTTAGCAGTTTAAGCTGGGTTTCTTAAAAATCTTCCATGCCTCTATTTGAAATGTTCAAAATTTCCTCTCTACAGGGTGGGCAAAAGTAGCTTTACAGTTGTTCATATGGAAAATAATACAATCACTTCTCAGCCCTTTGGCTAAGATCAAGTGAAAATACTACAATAATTAATAAATAATAATACAAAAATAAACTGTTTTGTGTACTCATAACTATAAACCTCATTTTGCCTACCCCTGTATTCTGAACATATAAAATACAGTTATATTTTTTAATATCCTTGCATTTGTGTCATTTCATGCTTTATTGATTTTAATTGATTGAATTTTTAAATCTTTTTTAAAATTTGGGTTATTATCCTGCATCCTTCCATGCCTGGTAATATTTTTTACAGGATGTCAAACATTGTGAATTTTACCATGTGGGGTACTACATATTTTTGGATTCCTGTAAGTATTTATGAGCTTTGTTCTGGGGTACAATTAAGAAACTTAGAAACACTTTGATACTTTAGGGTCTTGCTTTTAAGTATAGTTAGGTGAGATTAGAGTGTTACATAGTATAGTACTATTTCCACTCCCACTACTAAGACAAAAGCCTTTTTAATATTCTATCCAAACTCCCATGAATTATGTTTCCCACTATAAATGGGCACTATTCTTGGCCCTGTGTGATCTCCAGGGATTTTTCCCTTTAAGCTTCTCTGATATTCCTTGTCTCATATGCATGTTCGGACCCATACTCAGTTGAATACTGAAGGGGGCCCTCTGTAGAGCTCTAGAGTTCTCTTGTGCTGTAGCCTTCACCTCTTTGGTGTTCTGCCCACCTAACTATTGCTGCCTTGGCCCCTAAACACTATATTCTCAACTCGGGAGTCTGCCAGGACTTTCCTGGATTCCTTTCTCCATGCAGTAAGCTGGAGCAATCATAGGGCTTATCTCATTTGTTGTTTTTTTTTTTCTCTCTCAGAGGTCATTGTCTTTTGTTTCCTGATGCTGATGTCATGAAAACCATTTTTCACACATTTTGTCCATTTTTTGGTGTATCTGGCAAGAATGTAATTCTGGTGCCTATTATTCTATCTTAGCTGGGAAAGGACTCTGAATCACCTTTCATTTTTAATCTTCTACATGCAGTCAGTGTTCAATTAACAGTTGAGTTGATTTTTATATATGGTTCATATTCTTAAGAAATAGGGTGTAAGTCTTTCTTAGGTTGGGTACTTAGGAAGTATACCCTGAGATGTGGATTATTTTTTTTACAAATACCTTGGTGAGGAGGTGTTCTCAGGAGGAGACTGAGGGGAGTGGGACAAGGGAAGGTGTCAACAAGGATCTGAATCTCCGTTGGAGACTATTTTTCATCCTGATCTGTAGCAACCTAAAGAGCATAATTTGCACTGTAGAGCTGATTCCATTTTACACAAACGTGGGAATGGAAGGGCTTTTATACATCCTTGTCACTAAGTTAATGGAAATAAGCCATCTCTTGCAGGGAATGACCTCCCTGGTGATACAGCTCCCAATCAGACAATGACTATTTTCTAGAGGAGAAGGCAGCTGCAAGCCATTAATAGCCAACACTCGCAGCATCGGGGGAGTTGGATATTTGGACCGAAGAAAGGGATCTGAGCAGAGCAACATCCCCCAAACGCCTTGTACTCCGTAGGCATTCTGTATGTTAGCGCGTGCCTTAAAACATAGAACTACAGCAATACCACGTTTTGGCAGAATAAATTATTTTACGCGGGTAAATTTTCTAGGTACTGAAGATTGCACTTTTTAAAACTCTTTGATTAGACTATTTCTAAAATGTATCATATACTTTCCTTATATCATACAGAAAATAATGAGATCAAAATGCCCTTTCCTTGATGACTCGGGGTGATAATTTCGGAACCGTAATCACTTTGCTGAGGTGCAAGTCAGTAGGATTTTCCTTTTTTAACTTTTTAGGTGGATATTAGGAGCCACTGCCCATTCTGGGCTGTCAGACATCAACTGATGATGTTTGAAGTTTCTTCAACTTCAAATCTCTGAGGTCTGAGAAGTCCAGTGATCAAAGATGTCAGGTTTGTGAGAAAATAAGCTGCAAGTTATATCCTAAGAGCCTATCCTAGAGTGGATTACAGGGCTTTCCTGCTTTGGCAACTGACAGAGGATGTATCAGGTTCTGCACCATGCCCGTGCTTAGTTCTCATTTGTGGACCTCTTCTGCTCTCAACTGCAGCATCTATGGGAAGACTGTATTCAGTCCATCGTTTATTAAATTGCTGATTGATGTTTTCAGATGAGAGAAAGAGTTTATTTGACAAATTTCATCCTTATGGACATTAAGGCATTGAAGAAAAAGACAAAATTGCTTTTACTAATTTTCTGACTTAGAAGCTTTAGAAGTCATTTGTTGTTTTTATAGTCTGAGATTAGGGAATCTTTTAAAGAAGTGAATAATTAGAATGGAGTGTAAGAAAAGGATATTAAATTTGCATTTCAGTGTTTCATTGTCTTCTAAACTTTTTTCCAAAATCACAGTTAATTTAGCTTTGAGTCCTGATGAATACTTTGCTAATACACATTGCAAACCAATTACTATGCTTAATAATAAATCAACTGTGCATTTTTCTATTTTGGGGTTTTTATTATCTGTGAACCGTAGCTGATTGATAAATACTGTATTAGTTATCTATAGCTGTGTAACAAATTACCTAAAACTTAGTGGCTTACAACACACATTTATGATCTCAAAGTCTGCGGGCCCGGAATCTGGGCATGGCATAGTAGGATTCTCTGCTTCAGGGTCTCTCACAGGCTGAAGTTTTCTGAAGGCCCCAGCTGGGCAGGATTCAGTTCCAAGCTCACCCTCAAGTGGTTATTAGCAGGAGTAAGTTCCTCTCATTGGACTGAGGTCTCAGTGATTCATGAGAAGTTGGCAGGAAGCCTCCTTCAGTTGTTTGCCATGTGGGTCTCTCTATAGAGCATCTCACAACATGACTAGCTGGCTTCATCAGGGGGAGCAAACGAGAGAGCAGGAGTGGGGGCCACCAAGAGAAAGCATGCTAGCAAGACACAAGTCACAAGGTTTTGTAACCTCATCTGGGAAGTGGCATCTCATTGCTTTTATTAGATTCCACTGGTTACTAGGTACAGCCTACACACAAGTGGAGAGGATTACATGACAGTATGAATACCAGTAAGTGGGAATCATTGGGAGCTGTATCAAAGGCTGCCTACCACAAATAATAAATAACAATTTAAGAAAATTACAAAATGTGTAACACAATACCAGGGGCTACAAAAACAATATACTAGTGTGATTGAACTACTAACAAAATGGGAATACAAAAGAGTCAAGAAAGTATAAACCCAAATTCTCTAATTCATAAGCATTCATGGACTGTTTATTTGGTGCCAAGTATCACAACACACCCATGGTACCTCCAAGAGGAATAAAACTAATAATGAGTGAACAAGCTTAAAGATCAGAGAAGGAAATAAGAATGGAGAAAAATCATTGTGAAAAATGTCATAAGTACTTTGATTGTGTATAGTACTCGAGTGGATGTCGAGAAAATTTACTGAGAGTTAGTTTACTGAGAGTGAAAGTTGTTCAGGGAAGTGAATAATGAAGAAGGATTCCTAAGCAGAGAGTGATGAGAGGAGGAAGAGCCTGTGTAAGGGAACAAATGTGGCTTATTTGGGGTTAATGAATTTGGGAATTTTCTGATCAAAGAAATGCATAGAAAAGTCATTAAGTGCCTAGAAGTTATTTTAACTATCCCCCAAGTCTCCATCACAAAGCAAGGGAAGCAGAGGCGGTTCAATTCCCTGAATGATTAGAGACACTTTAGTAAAAATAATCTTTAGAAACTGTTCTTGTCTCCTTAGAGATTAGTTGGGCTGGATTTATCTGAATTCATAACTTTGCCTTGATGAAACTTTGAAATATGCTCATTTTGTCATTAGGAACATAGCTGAAGTCCCTCTTTTCCTCTGTAGTATTTCTCTAGCCCTCGTAACTCAGTCAGTTGTGGGTGGCTTCTGGCCACTAGAGGCTCCACCAAGCCAACCTTGATGGGCAGTGTCCCCAGTAGGCTTCCCTGTAGATGTCTCTCTCCTTGTACCCATCAAAGCCTACTTAATGTTTCCTCTTCAGAGGGGAGTGTAGGAGGAGGCTTGGGGTCAGCCTCTGGATTGGCAAGAGAAACTGAAACCTGTATCACCTGATTTTAAGGCCAGCATCTAAGGTAGCTGCAGAAATTATCCATCGTGATGTGGGGCAGAGAGGTATGGTTGAGTATAGATGATAATTACACTACTTTGCTTTTGATTATCTTATTTTTTTACTTTTGCTGTCATCCCAATTACATTTTCACAAATATACCTCCTTTCTTGCAACAGGAACATGTATTTATTTCTGAGTTTAACTGTTGTGGCATTATTCAGTTTTGCATTCTTCAAAATAATGGCTATGGGAAGCCATTATCTAACTATTTATGAGTTTTCTACTCTGCGAAGTCAATGTTTCCTATTTTAAAACATGAAGTTATATTTAAAAATAAATAAAATGTTAGTTTGTGTCAAAAAACTGTGTATGCTAGGGACAAACTAGCTCAGAGAGGGTGACAGAGTCGACATATGGCCCAATACCTGTGTTCTCTGTACCAAGTGAAGCAAAAGATCCAGTAGACAAAAATACTATTGAATGTATGTAAATCAATGTAAAAATACTATTGAAATACTAAAAAATGTATTGAAATGCATTGTCTGGAATCTTTGAGAAATCTCCCATGTCAAGAAAGCTTACAGGCAGTGAAAACTGGACAAATGGTCTTTCTCCTTTCCAATAAGGAAGAGCATTCCTTGAACTATAGGTTGATAAGCTTGCTCTCAATCCTGGGAGTGAATAGGTGAGTAAGATGAGCTAGGAAACCATATATAAGGCAGTAATACTGACTTTCTGATCCTCGACACTCCCACGGCTATCAACACCACTTTCTGCAGCTTTTTGAATTTGCCTATTTATGATGTAATATCCAGCATCCCCTTGTCTACCTGAAGATCATAAAGACCTTCTTTCTTCTTGACCACAAGACAGTTCTCAGAAGGCATCTTACTTTCTATGTGAATATAAAATAAGGCTTTTAATTTCAATGCTTTCTGGAACTAAGACAGGTTATCAGCAGGCTCTCATTGGTACAAACTTCCCTTCATTTTTCCTGCAGTGTTCTTTGTCTAAGTGACATACTATGATTTTTAAGTTCTGAGCCACAACAGCCACACATGTGAAATTACGCTATAATTATATGCTTATGTATCTGCCTGTCCTACTAAATGGGGAACTCCCTGAAGGTTGTAGTCCTGTGTCATTCACTTAACGTATTGAAATGCATATAACAGTACCTGGCACTTAGCAAATTGTAAAAAATGCCTGTCTAAATAAAGTCATTCATTCATTTATTCAAATTATTTAATCTCCCTGAACTTTACTGATTTATTAGGATAGCAGTACAAAAAGCACCTGGCAAATCATCAGGCACATAATGGACACTCAATAAATAATGTGGCATTCCTTCCCACTACTCAGAGACGCAATCCACCAAACCTAAAGGGTTAGATATGATTTTAGATCAGTGAGTGTTCTGGGATCACATTCTCATCCTTTGTTCTAAACTCATCCATGTCGGCTTCAAGTTTACTTGTCTATATGCCTCTCTCCTTGGTAGAAAGACAACAGGAAAGGCTTCCTGGGCACCTCCCTTTCTCTGTCTTCCATGAACGTGATTTGTGTACAGACTGTGAGACTTATTTTTTTTACTGGGTGAACACAGCTGTAAATAACCCCTAACCTTCCAGATGTGATTTGTTTTGGTCCAGGCTCCTGTTTTATTCGTCCTTGGTTAAACATCTGCTTTCGTTTTTTCTTTTTAGATTTTATTTATTTATTTTTTAGAGAAGGAAGGGAGGGAGATAGAGAGAGACAGAGAAACATCCATGTGCGGTTGCTGGGGGTCATGGCCTGCAACCCAGGCATGTGCCCTGACTGGGAATCAAACCTGCGACACTGCTTTCTAATTTTTGTACGTGATTTTTTGGGGTGTCTGAGATCGCCAAATGACTTTATCATTCATTTTCCACTTTGATCAGGAACTGTTTCCACTTTGACCGGCTCAGAAATGTTTAATGCTTACAAAATGGAAACATGATAAAATCTCACATGTCACTAATACAGTCAAATTAGTACATGTGATTTGAAACCTTATCAATTCATTAAAGAACTTCATTTTGGCCTGTATATTCTTACAAGAGGCCAAATTTATTAATAAAATGTCTGTGAAAAGGTTTTTTTTAATGGTTTGGCTTATCGGGATGAGAACCTAAATCATGAACTGAATTCATTAAAAAAGTTCGGGTCTATAGTTCCTTATCTGCAGTTCTGAAATCCCCAAACTCTGACAAGCTAAAGTTTTTTTTTTATGATTTATTTGGTGACAAAATCTGAGCAGAACTGAAGAGAGGTTATTTATAGTCTCTCTTTTCCTTACTTTGTGTGAATATTTATGTTTCCTGGCAAAAATATCAATATTTGCATACTCTATGCTGCCCTAGGCTCCATTGTTCTCTATGGCCTTCTTAAAATCTGAAAAGTCTGGGTTTTGAAATATTAGTGCCAGGAATTTCTTTGGGGGAGTGGGTCATGGGTCTGTAGTTATCCACCTTGATCGCTGGAGTGTTGGTATATGTATTTAAATCTTATGTGTAATTAAGTTCCATCATCTTTAATTATAATGGTTTCGAGGAATATTAAAAATAGTTTCTACCCACCAAAGTATGTGTGGATGAAATAATATCATGTCTGGGATTTGTTCAAAATGAGAGAGAGGAAGCGGGTGTCAAGAACTTTGAAAAGTCTTTGATATTACCGTACTTGCAAACTCACGTTAGTCTACCACAGTTTCATGAATGTTGGCAGAAGACATGGACCCCTTGGGTTAGAGGTAAAGGACTTTGCTATTCACCAAACAGCAAGCAGCATTAGTTTCATGTTCATATCATATCCCTTTGCCTTCCAAGTCCCATGGGGCAATGCGAAGTGGCCCAGGAGGATGCTGTGCAAGCAGTGTGTTTGCATCTCAGCTGGGAACCCCTGAGTTTATGGAACCTGAATTTTTTATATCGGGCAGTAAGCCAACCTGCCTGACTTTGCCCTGGAGGGAGCCATTATATGTATTATACTGGTTGGTAAACAGATCTGCCCTCTGCTCTGAAGAATGGCACTATCTTTATTATCCAAGATTGTTCGCTGTACCAAAATCCATGAAAAGGTAGTCCGTAACAAAGCAGTCTGTCTGCTCACAGGATATGCAGAAACACAAGACGCCCACAGAGAGTCATCCCCTATCAGTGGTGGTGGTGGTGGTGGTTGTGGTGGAGATGAAACAAAATTACCTTAGTTGATAATTAAGGTAAAACTTAAAACTGGGTGATGGATACATTGAGGTATACTTTATTTTTATATAATTTTGATAATTTCTGTAAAACCAAGTCAAAAACAGCAGCTACTATAAGTAACATGCTATGTGACACTCCATATAAATCACATTAGAAAAGACTGATAAGTGTGTTAACTCTTCACTCTCTCACACCTCTACTTCCCTGAGCAAATGCCTAAAGTCTGTTCAGTAAAGGTTCTTTGAGGCTAATTACATTATTGGTTTGCTAGAGCATTGACAAGTTTCTATGATTAATTCAAATCTCTACAGTTAAATAACCACTACCAGTGAAAATTGAGAATACTGGGAAATGCTAGAAAATGACCCTTCAGATTTTAATTTTTTAGGGAGCATAACATGCACATTATGCACACATAAATATACACATCGCAATATACATATAATATACATATATCACATATGTACCAATGAGATGGAGGCAAAGAGATATCATTTATCGGCAAGGCCTTTTATTCATATGAATAGTAATCAGACTGTCAAAAAAGGAAATCTTGAAAATAATGCTAATGTAGGTGTTTTTAGCAAATATATGTTCTAAATATACATATTTTAGAGAAACATAAATACATTCCTGTTCTAAAAACAAAGATGTCTAGACTAAAAAGTGAATGTCTTATTCAGTGCAGTTCAAACACCACCTCCTGTCCAATTTCCTATTTGCCTCCAGAAAGGCAATTACCGTTAACAGTTTGACAGTTTGGTATGTATTCTTCTCAGCTAGCTTCTATAAATTTACATACATTGATATGTAAAAGTACAAATACAGTTTTAAAAAACATAAATGAGTTTATACTGTTCATGCTTTTGTAGACCCTGGTTTTTTTTTCCACTTAAGGGTTTCTTGGAGATATTTCAATTTCAGTATATAAAAACTATTTCCATTTTTAAAACTGTTGCATAGCATTATGTAGGATAAATGTATCATACTTGAAATATCTAAGCTCATCTTTTACTGCTGTGAAGAATTTTTTGTAGTTATTATGGACTCATATCACGAATGCATTCTGTATCAAGTAAGCTCCATGGATCAGTTCCTGCCTCCTGCGTCTACAAGACAACCTCAACACAAACAAGCATGTAGCAAGAAAACAATTTCTGTACATGTCAAGAGCTTTGAGACTATTTTTTTAAATTGTGAATCTTAGTTTAAATTCTTTTGCTAAATTGAGGAGGAAGCTTTTGCTTAATGAGAAATACAATATTTACATAGTCTCAAAGAATCACCTCATCAATTGTTTAAAAGTTACAAAAGGAAAATCCATAAATGAAGGAAGCACACTTTAATCAAATGACCAAAATCAACATCACCAGTAAAGCCAAATGGGCATCATGTGCCTCTGGATATGAGACCCTGAGAAAGTCACATCACTTACGTAGTATTTCAGCCAGGTACGCATTTCTTGAATTGACTCATGAGAAAACATTAGACAAACCTATGTCAAGGGGCATTCTATAAAATAAGTGGCCCATACTCTTTAAAAATAATGAATGAAATAAAAATAATGATGAAAGACCAAAAAAAACACAACCCAGGAAATGTAGGACCTGTTCCAGATTGAAGAAGACAAAATAGACATAATAACTAAATGCAACATGTGATCCTGGGCTAGATCCTCTACTAGAAAAAAAAACTGCCATAAATACATTGCTGGAACAATCAATAAAACTGAAAGGTGGACTATAGATTAGATTTTAAAACAGCAGCAATGCTAAATTTTCCAGTTTCAACAACTGTATTGTGCTGATATAAGATATGTTAGAAATATGTTAGGGTACATAGGAATACATAGTGAAGGATGATTAAGAGTAAATGTGCATGCTATCTGCAAAAGGTTCAGAAAAAAGTGTGTGTGTGTGTTAGAGAAAGAAAGAAGGAATATGATAAAGTAAATGTGATGAGTTATTAAAAATTAGTGACTATGGATATGGTTAATGGGTACTTAAAGGTTGAAAAATTTATTTTTGCAACTTTTCTATAAATTTGAAATTATTTCAAACTAAAACTTGAAGAACATGTTTTGATTTCAAGTGCATGCAGAGCCCAGGAGTGGGTAAGTCGTGCATACTAGTTATGGTCATGTTTCTCTGTTCATTCTTGGGGTGAGCTCTGATTGTAAGACCTTAGGGAATGGTTCTTTTTCAATAGACTTTCCAGATATGTCATGTAACTCACAACTAGAACCTGCCGAAACACTTCAGTTTCAGAAATACAAAGAACTGAATAGCTGTTAATTTTCAGAGGCAGGAGAGGAACTTGTATTTTAAAAGGCAAGTTGTTTTAATAAAACATTGTCTTGCATCAAACTGTTGAATTAATTCTCCTTTGATTGGCATTTTTCACTAAACTGTGTCTAAGCACATAAACTTACTTTTACTCCTTTACTTTTTATAATACTGGTAGAGTTAGTGAATAATGGTTCATGGCTTTAAGTTTACAGATGCATAAAAACATAGAAATCATTTCAACAGATCAATAATCCCTCTTGCTTATCTGTCTCTGAATTCCTCTGAGGACCTGGCAATAGTAATCACTGTATTTATTTACCTCAGTAGCTTTATTGAAATAAAATTCACATACATACATTTTCCTCATTCTAAATGCACAACTCACTGGTTTTTAATATATTCACAGAGGTGCGAACACCACCATAACCTAATTTTAGAACATCTCCATCATCCCAAAAAGAAACTCCGCGCTCATTAACAGTCACTCTTCATTTCCTCTTCTCCCTCGGCCCCTGGGAACCACGAATTTATTATCCGTGTCTATGGATTTGCTTATTCTGGACATCTCATACAAATGAAATCATACAACATATGGTCCTTTGCGACTGGCTTCTTTCCATTAGCTTACTATTTGCAAGGTTCATCAATGTCACAGCATGTATCAGTACTTCATTTCTTTTTGCTGCTGAATAAAACTCTGTCATGTGAATATACCACATATTGCTTATCCATTCATCAGATGATGGGCATTAGGGTTGTTTCTACTTTTTAGCAATTATGAACAATGCTTCTATGAACGTGTATGTGGATGTATATTTTAATTTCTCTTGAGTATATATGTACGATTTGTTGGGTCTTATGATAACTCCGTATTTAACATTCTGTGGAACTGCCAGACTGTTTTCTAAAGTGGCTGCACCATTTTACATCTCCACCTGCAACATGTGAGGGTTCCAATGTCTCTACTTCTTATTGTCTGTCTTTTTTGTTATAACTATCCCAGTGGGCATAAAGTGGAACCTTATTGTAATTTGGGTTTGCATTTCTTTAATGACTAATGGTTTTGAGCATGCATTCATGTGCTTATTGGTCATTTTCATATCTTCTTTGGAGAAATTTATATTTAGATCCTTAGCCAAGTATTAAATTGAGTTATTTATTTATTAATAAATGATTTTTCAGACTTCTTTGTATATTCCAAATACAAGTTTCTTATTGGATATAAAACTGGCAATAATAACTCACAGAGATTGGCTATCATTTGGCTGCTGTTCCTACTTTAAAAATCTCTTGGCCCTGGCTGGTGTAGCTCAGTGGATTGAGTGCGGGCTGTGAACCAAAGGGTCACCAGTTTGATTCCCAGTCAGGGCACATGCCTGGGTTGCAGGCCAGGTCCCTAGTGGGGGCCATGTGAGAGGCAACCACACATGGTGTTTCTCTTCCTCTCTTTTTCCTTCCCTTTCCCTCTCTCTAAAAATAAATTTTTAAAAAAATTTTAAAACCACATAAAATTAAGTAAAAAAAATCTCTTGGATATATTTCGATTTCAATGTGTATGAGAAAGTCTCAATTTCTTTTTTTTTAAATATATTCAAACTTTCCCATTTTCTTTTTTTTTTAAGATTTTATTTATTTATTTTTAGGGAGGGAAGGGGGGAGAGAGAGAGAGAGAGAGAAGAGAAACATCAATGTGCAGTTGCTGGGGGTTATGGCCTGCAACCCAGGAATGTACCCTAGCTGGGAATCGAACCTGGGACACTTTGGTTCCCAGCCCGTGCTCAATCCCCTGAGCTACACCAGCCAGGGCTGAGAAAGTCTCAATTTCTTTAAGAAAACTGCTGAAAAGCATTCCATATTTGAAATAGCCCCTAATAATTGCCACCTGAATGAGGTCTTCTATCTGTACTCTTATAGGGCATATTCTGAACCACACTCATCTATCTTTTGGGAGTATTAGTCAAACCCACTTTACTAGATTTATGCTAAGATTGAGAAACACCTATTTTGTAACTTTTTGGATGTGTGTGTGGTTTTCTCGCACAACTCTTAGGACATACCACTCTGCTGGTTGGGAAGTTTAGAACAGAAGAGTCCTGCTGACTCATTGTAAACTCTCAAGAGAAGAGTTTTTTCCCTTCATGTCTTGTTTATGATGCTGCAGAATACATAATGTTAGAGCTGCAAAAGACTCAGTGCGTCCTGTCGTCCAGAGGAACTCACAGTGTTGTCCACAGACTGGTACCAGTCCGCAGTCTCTTACTGAACCACGATGATTGAGTATAGAAATGGAGAGTAAGTGTTTAGAAGCTGTTCCTGTATTTGATATTGCTGTGAAAGCCAAACACATAATATTGTGTTATAAAAACATAGCAGACCACAGTTGATAAGAAATTTTAAAAAGACTCAGAGACAATTGAGAAATACTTCTGCAGTCTAATCTGTCACCCACAGCAAAAATCCTTTCTGTAACCAATCAGCTAGAATTTACTTAATCAGCTTAGTTTATTAGTTCATGGAAGATTTACTTGGCCTCTACAAATGTTGTGAGCTGGTTAAGCTACGGGTCCATATCCTGGTTTTTCACTTACTAAGTGTATGAACATGAGGAGGGTTCTTAATCTCTTGGCCTCAGTTTCCCAACTATAAAATGGGGGAAATAAGGGGACCTATTCCCAAAGGGTTATTTGGAGGAATAGATAAATAAATAAACATATAGATTTAGAAGCACTTATATATATTACATGTTATATATCATATGTATTTAGAATAGTTTTTAGCTATTACATATTATGTATAATTAGATATATAATTAGAACAGTCCCCGGTACATGATAATCATTCAGTAAATGTTAGTGAAGTTAATGATGATGCTGATGCTAAGGACAGTGATGCTGGATATTGTGGATACATTATGCAGAGGCATAGCCCTTGCTATCTGGTAGCTAATGAGGGAATGTGGACAAACAGACAATTTCAGTACAGCAAGTGCTAAGACAGGATGACTGCATAGAGCATCCAATCTTGTCCAAGAGGGTATATTAGTGTAAAGCTAATCTTCTGTAAAAAAAAAAAAGCTCAAATATAGTAAGGAAGACTACAGAAGTGTATTCCTCTTTCACCTAATAGTTCTGAAGGAGATAGTTGTTAGTGATGTAAGCTGACTCTAATAACCAACACTTCCCAAATTCAAGGGACTGTTAACAATAAAATGCTATCTCTTGCTCACATCATCATCCAATCAGGTGATTAAAAAAGTGGCCCTTCTTGTGGTCATTTGATGCGGACCCCAACTCATGGGGTCTGCCACATTATGGATGAGATACGAAACAAATTCACATGGACTAACAAGTCCTGTGGAGGAAAGGGGGCAGCATGGCTTTTCTCTCAAGGGGAGCAAAAGCTGCAGCCCTTGCCGTGACCAGCCTTTATTGGGTTTCTCCGCACATTACGTGATGGTCCTCATTTACTATGCACAGGTTTGCTTTAGGTGGTTACCTTTTACAGAAAACAAAGGAGATGATGCAGCTAATCACATCACAGAAGAAGGATATTTGCCAATGAAAAGGGAAAAGTAGTTGAACCAGTTACACTCCATACTGGGGAGTTTTAGCATGGATTTTAGGAAGTTACAGTAAGTACTTGCTGTCTCAATTCAGGGTGAAGGAGTTTTAGCAAAAGCAAGTCTCAAAGCAGCTTAGGCACATTGCAAGCCTGATTCCCCACAGGAGAACCTATCTGTGGGCGTGGGTCCTGTTCATCTCCGAGTGGGAGCTGGGCCCACGCCACACAGAACGGTCTCCTACAGTCATTTAGAGACCCAGACTCTTGGACTCTCTCAGTGACTGTGCATGCATGAAGTAGGGGGAAATGAATGGATCTGAGGGAATGACTGCTGCCACAGGGGCCCACTAATGGTATTTAGCTGGAGACCAGAACATGGGGGAAGAGGGTGACAAGAGATAAGGCTGGAGAGGCAAGGAGAGACTGAATCATAAAGGGCCTAGAATGCCAGGGTAAGGAGGCTGCGTCTATGAATATTATAGAGGAGTTAAGATAGGGACATAATATTCTTTTTTAAAAACCTTTTTAAGAACACTGTGGCTGTAATACAGAGAGAATTTTGGAAGGAGGCAAGAGGGTACCATTTGGAGTCAAATCTATTGCAGTAATCTCAGCAGAAGTTGATGGTTTGAATCAAGGCAGTATCAATGGGAAAGGAGTGAATTCAATTAATTTGGAGAATGTTTTCAGGACTTGCAGACTGATGGACTAGGAAGAATTGGCAAGAATGAGGGTGAGGACCAGGATGACATCCTGCTAACTATTTTCTGAAAATGAGGAACCTGAAAGAGGAGCGTTTGAGAGGTGGGCCAAGGTGGGAGCTTATGACCTCAAGTTCAGTTACATTGAGTTGCAGGTGACTCTGAGGTTTTTCAATGACATCCTCCCGTTGGTCTTTGGAGACAGAGGTTCAGATTTTACAAGAGAGAGAAAGCTACACTGGAAGTAAGGTCTCATAATGTATAATGGCGGTTAGAACAATTGGAGTCACTAAGACAGCAAAGAGTATCATGAAGAATGAGAAAAGAGTAGACCCAGGACAGAGCCTGGTGATGCCTCAGTGAACATCAGTGAACAACAAACGTGAGAGATACCACAAAGGAGGCTTGGAAGAGTGACCAGAGGAGTCAGCCATTTGGCAAGAGAGTGCAATATCAGAGAAAGCACAGGAGATGATTTCAAAAAGGAGGATGTGGTCAGCAGCGTCATGTAAGAGAAATTGCAAAGAGCATTCATTGACAGTGACATTACAAAGATCAGTTTGGGCTGTGGCAGCATAAGCCAGACTGCATGGACTGACAGGGGAGTGAAGGCTATGGAGCGTGGATCTCAAGTGCATGCGATTCTCAGAAAGTCAGGCTTCAACGAGGATGGGAGAAAGACGCAGTAGCTTTATGGAATAGGAGGCTGGGGAAGTTTGCTCTCTGTAGGTGATGGGAGAAACCTATGCATGACCACCAATGAGGAACTGAGGTTGGGTAAAAGCAAGGGTGAGAAAGGACATAATTGATGCAGTTACAAAAAGAATCCAGAGCATCCACGGGTGGGATTAACCTTAAACATGAGTCCTCTTCCCCATAAATAATTTCCTTTGTGTAAAACTGTAAATATTAAAACTATATTAAGAGCTGGGCAAAAATAGGTTTACAGTTGTGAGTACACAAAACAGTTTATCATTATATTATTATTTATTAATGATTGTATTATTTTCCATATGAGCAACTGTAAACCGCTTTTTGCCCCACTCTGGATATTTCTTATACTGAAGGGAAATGATTCCTTGTAACTTTCATCTGAGTCTTATTTCTGCTTCCTCAACCCTTCCACGGCTGCAATCTTATTTCCTTTTCAGTTTCTTATATAAACACCCGTAGTTCCTTCAGGCATTTTTCATATGAGTTGATTTCAGAGTTTCATTTCAGCAATGTTTAGCCTAACATGTCAAACCCTGAACTGCTAAGAAAGGTTCCAGATGCGGTTTGGCACATACAGTACCAGGCCCCCTGTTCATGTTTTCTTTCTTGATCTGGACACTATATATTTATTATTGCTCCATAAATTGCATTCAGAGCTTTTTAAATATCACATTGTACAAACATTACTTATTGCAATTATACACAATTAAAACCCCCAAGGCTTCTCCCCCCAGGAACTGCTTTTAAGTCAGCTCTCCTATGTTAGAAGCTGACTATAGGTCTCAAGTTGACTTTTGCTGCTTTCAAATGACTATTCCAGGCTGTCATCCTCTTGGATGGGACGTGGGTGCTGACATCCAACATACCTGCTTTTTCCCAGTCAGTGCTGTCAGGGTCAACCTTCACAAACTTGTTGTAGGAAACAGAATTCAAAGATGATTCCCACCCATTGGAGTCCATACCTTAGTGTAATCCTCTCCCTGTGTGTGTGGGTAGAGTCCGTGACTTGCTTCCACCCAATGGAATATGGCAAAGGTGAGGGATTTTGCAGATGAAATGAATATCCCTAAGCAGTTATCTTTCAGTTACTCAAACGAGAGAACATTGCGGGGCGGGGCTTGGCCTAACCAGGGGAGCCCTATGAAAGAGGGTTCAGACCTTCCCTGTAGAAGAGACTTGAGGCAGGAGAGAGACTCTCTCCTGCTAGCCTAAAAGAAGCAGCCATATTGGGGACAACCTATGGGAAGGGGTGGCCTCTAGGAGTTGACACCCCCAGTCCTCTGACCCCAAAGTCCTGAATACTGGTAATAACCTGAACGAGCTTGGGAGAAGTCGTTGAGTCTCCAATGACACCACTGTCCCCATCTTTTATTGCAGAGAACCCAGCTAAGGACCCTTGAAAAGTGAGATAATGAATGTATGTTGTTCTAACATGCCAAGTTCGTGGTAATTTGTTATGCATCATAGAAAATGGGCATGCTTGTCATCAGCATTACCATTCACGTCTTAGGTGTAAGAGAGCTGGACTGCACAGGGGCAGGGCGCCATCTTGCAAAATTCCCTCCGCTACTCCTCACCTGTGGCTTCCATAGCATCCCTGATGCTCCTTGCCCGTGCAGGCTCATGAAGTGTGATGGGGAGAGGCAGAAAACATCACCACAGTGGAACGCGTATCAGCTTCTGAGCCAGAAAAAAAAACTGCCTCCATAAAAACAGAAACATTGAAAACCAGTACTGTTTGTGCTGTATGTATTCCAATACTTATTAATGGCTCTGCTGATTCATTGTATGACAAAGCATCTGAATCAGGCATTAGCGGATCATTTCTGTTATTTTCAGAGAGCATTTACGTCAAGATAAAAGCTGTCTGTTAATATTCTGGGCACGCTTGAGACTCTTGACTAACAGGCCAATCCTGCCCTCTCATTAGTACTTTGGAGGTGTTAAGATCTTCATTAAGATTTTATTTCCTTTAATGTGGTCACCTTGGCATGTTTTCTGAATGACCTTAGTGACTCAGGGAGGACTTTATTATTATTTCCAAATAACAGGCAAGAATGCAGAAAGTAATTGGATTTGGCATACCTCATAGCATCCCATTGCATTGGTTTTGGAAGAGCTCTTAAAGGAATGTTTTATTGAAATCAGAACAAAAAAGATTTGGCTGGAAATGCTGATGAGCTTCTGTGACATTCAATGACTAACACTGCCTGTCAACATCAGCCATCCATGTTGATGGATATTATGACACCAATAGGTATAGACTCCTTAATGCTCAGGGAGGAGGGGGAGGCAAAGTCTCCTCTTTCACCCCATTGCAGAAAGTTAGTATGAATATAGTGAGAATCCAGGAGACTGAACGGATTCTATGTTGGTTGATGGAGAAGTGAACAGAAAACCTCAGTTTCTGGGGTGATTTTGGATTTCATAAATGCCCTCAGGCAACAACACTAGACCTGACCTAAAGTAGGCTTTTTTTAATTTCAGCACTATTGACATTTGGGGCAGAATAATTTTTTGTTGTGTGTGTGTGTGTGTGAGAGAGAGAGAGAGAGAGAGCAGGTACTGTCCTATGCACTGTAAGATGTTCAGCAGCATCCCTGGCCTGTACCCACTAGATGCCCCATCCCCAGCCCCCCACAAGTTGTGACAACTAAACACATCTCCAGACTTTAGCAGCTGTCTCCTGGGGGCAAAATCACAGTTGAGAACCACTGCTCTAAAATAAGCAAACAAACACTTAGTTTTTTGCCCAATGTTTGTTCCTTATGATGCTTTAATGTTTTCAACTCGGTTTAACCCAAATGGTTAACAACAGACACTGGGCAAAAGAAATAACAAAAGCAAAAATGGAGCGTTTGCTTTTGTTTATGCAGCCACATGCAGAGACTGGGATATGTAAAAATTAAGTATTGAAGGGTTTCCAGGACTGTGTGTCTGCTCCTGAGCTTTGGTTTAAGTATGTGTATCCTTTGCCTATATTTTGTATTAAAAAAATGTTAAAAAGAATCCTTTATTGTTGAGCATGTTGGTATTGTCCCCCTTATTTTTTCTTTTTTTGAAGCAAGTTATTCTTTTTCTGTATCTTTTTTGTAAACTTTAATTGTTTTGTTTGAAAATGACTTTATAAAGGACTCCCCACCCCCACCCAAAACAAAGTGTTTGTTTGCTTTTTTTAGAACAGTGGTTCTCAACTGTGATACAGGGTTGTTGTTATTTTTTTTCCATTCTTATTTGAATATTGCTTTGTATACAGACCTGGGAAGTCAGACCTACTACTACCAAAAAAAAAACCCCAAAAAACAAAGTCACGATGAAAATCCGGAAGGAAATGGGCAACTCTGGTTTTCTGTTCTGGTTTTTGGCTGTCCTTCCTAAAACCCACACTCCTACTGGGACCATCCTGACAATTTTCAATCTAATTCTAAGCTTCTTATAGAAGAAATGTAATCAAGAGCATGGTTGCTCAAGAGTTGCCACCACTCAAAAAACAGGGGATTGAATTGTCATTGAACCAATAATTGGAAAGAGCACCAGTTATCAACAAATGAAATACTTAAGTGGAGAGAAGGCTTAAAACCTAAAAAGCAAGCCTTGAAATGTCATCAATTTGCCCATTTGCCCATGGATGTTTAGTTAATTATTTACTATAAGAGGTAATTTTCAATTCTTCAAAGCACTATACGTGCTCCAGAGGAGGGTGAAGCACCATGTGTTAAATGAGGAAACCAGCCTGGCTAAGCTAGCAAGTGGAAGTAAGAGGTCGAATCCATTTACAGAACTTAGTTTCCTGCTGTTCATTCCATGTTACCCAAGCTTCCTGAGAGCAATGAAATTATCTCCAAGTGAAAGACCAAGACTTGGGGGAGAAACAGCACGAAAAATCAATACAAAGTTTCAGTGGTTCCTGACCAGAACATTAAGCTCCTTCTTACAGCGCAGAGAGAGAGAGCCAAGTGACTCAGTCCTGTCTCCCCGGTTGGTCGGCAACATCACAAACAATCTTAGGTTTTGGTTTCTTTAAAAACTGTAAAAATCACATATAACTGAGAGGTTAGCTATTTTTTTCCAATGGTGCCAATACTGATTTGAGATTTTTGTCTTCGAGTTGCCATTTTAATTAGGTACTAACATCTTCTGTGAAAATAAAGATGAAAGGAATTATTTGGGCTGCAGCCTTTTGAAAGCAGAACACTTGTCAATAACGTCAGAAAATATTAGCAGCGAAGAAGGATAGAAATGATCCCCTGATCTTTTCTCATGAGGTGTGCTTTGAATCAGATGTTATTAAATATGAGAGAAAGGAATGTAGTATAGTTTGGAAAAGGTTTTCTTTCAGTCAATCTTGTAAGTACATGATCTTGATCTTTTTCCTTCCTCGCAATTGCTGAAGATCAGTTTTATAACTTGTACGTATCTCTATATTATTTACATGCATACATTTGTATGTATGTATATATCTTTATGTCTATGACTCTATAGCAGAGGTTGGCAAACTATGGCCTGGGAGTCAAATACAGTCTGCTGCCTGTTTCTGTAAATGAATTTTTTATTGGAACACGGCCATGTATTTTTATATGCTTATGTATTCTCTATAGTTGCTTTCATGCTACAATGACAGAGTTGAGTACTTTTGACAGACCCTGTGACCTTGTGTCAGAAAATCATTTACTTATCCCTGTTCTAGAGCCAGATCTTTGTACTTGGCACATGTTGGAATCAGAAGGAGTAAATAGTCTTTTTTTTTAAAAGCTTTGTAAATTTTAAAATATTTAAATTATGTAACATTTTATAATATTTGGGGGTTGGGGTTTATTCTGTTTTTTTCTACTATTTGAACTTGGAAGCTTTGGCTATTTTGCTTATTTATTTATTTACTCATTTATTTAATTACAGTTCACATTCAATATTATATTAGTTTCAGGTGTACAACAGTCTGTAGTTTTAGTACATTGACCAGGACCTGCAGTTTGTTAATGAGACACATAGATCCTAAATCTAAGTGTGGAGGAATTAGCTGGGCCTGGAAGCTAAGAGAAAACAGAACACCTGGAGGGAAATGAAATCCATGAACCTAGAGGTCCAGAACCACTGAGATAAAGAAGCACAACTTGGATTCTCTCCTCCAGGGCATGGTGGCTAAAAGAAGTTTCTGGCCTCCTACCTGTTTTATAAGCCACACTTGTTATGTTAGGCAGCTGTGGTATTTATTCTTTTGATTATCCAATCCTTGGCTCTGCATATGCCAGCCGCTTCTCTACCCCAAACTGACCATTCTAATAAAGAATCCAACCCCAAAGCCTTCTCCAGCATATAAAAATGTATGTAAGTAAAGTTTCTTCAATTCTAAAAGAGGGAGATAAAAGTACCATGTTAACCATCTTTTCTTCCGAGATGTCTTCTCTTATAAATTAGCCAGTAGTCACTGTGCAAAATTTAACACCCACTTGCCCAGTGTTTTTACTTAATCCTCTCACCTTTTTCTTAAATATCAAGTGTATTGCATATGTACTGTATGCCAGGCACTGTCCTAGGTCCTGTGGAATACAGTGGTGGGCAAAATAGACATCATCCTGCCATCATAGAACTTCCAGTCAGAGGGCGTGATGAACATTAAAAAAATAATTGCACAGTCATTTAACTGATTATAATTGGCATAAGTGCTCCAACATAGAAGTCGTGAGAATGTGCCTAACTCTCATTTTCACTTTTCATTCTCCAATGACCAGTTCTATAGTGTTCTCTATGCCTCCCTAGAAAACCTATTTGGAAACTATGGTTATTATAATGAGGGATGTCCCAGCTCATCTGGTTTCTCTCTCCCCACAAACCCCATCTCTTGCACCACACACAGGACTTTGCACCACCTCACTTCAAAGAAGCCCTGGACTGCTTTTGGAATGCAAGGTGTAAAGGCCCTAATCCATGAAACAGGACATCAAAAAAAATATTGACTTCATAGGCGGTCTCCGCTGCAAAAAGACAGACCTCTGTCCTACTCATCTTTAGAAATAATCAAACCACTTAGATCAGACTATCATGACAAAAGGAACTTTTTCATGAGTCTCATTATACATTTATTAATTTCTGACTTTAATCTCATCAGTACTTTTTAAAAATATAGACAACACCTCACCTAGTGCTGTTAACATCTTCAGCTAAGAAAGCCAATCATGGACCACCAGAGAACACAATATTCTCCAAGCAAGTAAACAAAACTGAAGCAAATATAAAAATTAACTGGTTTTCAAGCCCTGGCTGGTGTAGCTCAGTGGATTGAGCGCGGGCTGGGATCCAAAGTGTTGCAGGTTCGATTCCCAGCCAGGGTACATGCCTGGGTTGCAGGCCATAACCCCCAGCAAACGCACATTGATGTTTCTCTCTCTCTCTATGTCCCTCCCTTCCCTCTCTAAAAATAAATAAATAAAATCTTTAAAAATTTTTTAAAAATTAACTGGTTTTCACTGTATTACCTTTAAGCAGCTCTCACAAAAACAGTTTTGAATGGACAGTTTTCATAAGACATCTACATAAGAGTCATTTTTCATGGATCACTAAGGCTTACATCCTAAAAATCTGTTACAGCTCAAACTGAAAGCCTGTCCTTTCTCAAATGAGAATTCATAGCGCAGCTGCAAACGGGGTGCTAGTGCAGTCCACTGGGCACAGTGGAGTGCAATTTCACCCTCATATAGTCCAGAAATCATGCCACACTATTGTAAGTCATTCCCAGCCATGCTTGGTTACAATCATTCTCCTGCATTCCTAGAAAACATCCAGAATCTTTTGAAAGCTAAACAAAAATGAGACATTATTGAGTTCTGATCCACCAACATGTATACTCAATTCCATTTTTGTATGGGCACAAGGTGTGCAAATTGTTTGTATAGAATAAATGTCCCATGTCGAAGTCCTCTATCTTCATCCCTAAGTGACGTTCATGTTGTTGGATACGTTCACCTCAATGAAAAAGTACGTTTGTTTCCCATTCAAGACATTGCAATCTTATATCTTTTCCCCTAATGCCTCTCCCCCACTTTCCTTGCCCTCACTCTCAGCTGATGATATCTCATGCTTGAGAAAATTGAAGTCACTAGGCAGGAAAACATCTTTTACATATATGCCATCTTTCAGCCTGCTACAATGGAAGTTATATGCCTTCTCCTATTCAAAGTGCTCTGGCTTTGTCCCCAAGGGCTCTGCTGTCACTATCCTTTCTCTTTCCTATATCATTTCTTTTTTCTGTATTGGATTTCTATCATACGTGTACAAACCCACTCTAGTAGACCCAATTTCCTCCACATTGAGACCTTCTTGACCTTATGTCTTCCTTTACTCGGCAACCCCAGAATTTTTGTTTTAAGAGTTATCTCATCATGCTCTCTTCACTTCCTCAGCTCCCATTCTCTCCTCAGCTTATTCCAAAAACAGGCTTCCAAACCCATCACCCCACTGAAACCGCTATTGTCCATGTCACCATTGGTCATACTTTATTACATCCAATCATCCCTGTTTGGTCTTCATTTTAACTAGTCCTCTCAGTATCATGTTACAGAGTTGCTTACTGCTCTATTCTAGAAATACTTTCTCTTTTGGCACCTATGAACTGACTGCAGTGATTCTCAAAGTGTAGCCCCTGGAACACTTAGTAACAGCATTATTTGGGAACTTGTTAGAAGAGAAAATTCTTGAATCTAACCCAGGTCAGCTTAATCAGAAACTCTGGGCATGGGGCCCAGCGATCTGTGTTTTAACAAGCTTTCTCAGTGACAAAGTTTGACAAGCACCGCTCTATTGATTATTCTCCTACTGCAATTATGGTCCCTTCTTTTTTCATTACATTTTATATTTTATTGATGGTGACATATAGTGAAAATCTAATATACATTAACTACCCATGGTCCCTTATAAATATTTAAAGTTCTTTTTCACAGGCACAATCACACTGCAGTTATACTATAAACTAAATTTTTAGAAGACAATTAAAAAATAAAATACATTAAAGATATCATAATTCATGATGAGATATTGAGATGGATTTTAATTCTGACTTTAAACATTCTCATTACGATCAAGTGTAGCCCTTTACCAAGACGGTGATAATTCTGGAGAACCTTTCTGAGGATTTAGTTTTCATATAATTAATGGCCAGATTAGCATACCTATGTTATTAGAAAGCTCATTCAGGATCCATAAATGTAAGAAGATTATAAAGTATTCTTAGATAGACAAATATCTTTTTTAAAAATTAATGTATCAGTTTGCCTTAAGATATGTTCTTTAAGTTGACAGTTGTTGAGGTTCATAAATACTATCTTTCCATGTCTTCACAGCCCAGCTCTGATCTTGAAGCCAGTCTACGCTTTCTTGCAATCCTACTCCTATTATGCCATCACTAGCACAAATATGTCATGGCTTATCTTTGATGTTTTCTAAACACAGCAATTGAGACATTTTCACAGTTGTCATTGCATCTCTAAGATCCATTTCGTTTGCAAAGAATAAGATTGGTATTGGCGGTGCTTAAAATCTGGATGACTCAGAAGAGTATCAAGTTCTTTGTTGCTCTCAACCATTCTTAATCTATCACTACTGTCAATGATAAAGAATAATGGCTTGGCCACCTTTATAATAGTGTTCCCGGGGATTTCTGTATTTTCCTTGACCTGATATGTCAGACACTATAAAAGACAAATTGGATGATTTGAATTGCTCTATGCTGAATCTTATCACTGGAACTACATCTTCTAATTGAGCATTTAAATAGTTAAGTGTGTTGAAGACTGATGTTTTGTCACTATTATCCGGACCAAGGCACAAAACATGAACCTCCATCTTCTTCAGGCCAAGCAACCCTGAAAGACTGTCTAACAATCCCATAATGTGATTCAAATATACACAAACCAGCTAGTCACTGAGGTTAGTTCTGTGGGCCCAGGAGCTGGTGAGAAACAGGAATGGAAGCACCTGCTCATGTCCATCTATTGGATGGGTATCTGGCACAGGCATCTCTCAACCTTTTTCTCCCTATGCCTCCACTGGAAGGATAAATGGTCCTGGGCAAAGCTGCCTGTAAAAGTTGGGTTACCTGGTAGTCTCTGTCTCACCTAGAGCAGGTGCTTGACCTGTGGTGTTTCCCTGGCAACTAGAGGTTTTTCCCCTGAAGTCATCAAGAGTCAGCTGCTAGCCCTGGCTGACGTAGCTCAGTGGATTGAGCGCAGGCTGTGAACCAAAACATCACAGGTTCGATTCCCAGCCAGGGCACATGCCTGGGTTGCAGGCCATGGCCCCCAGCAACTGCACATTGATGTTTCTCTCTCTCTCTCTCTTTCCCTCTCTTCCCTCTCTAAAAAAATAAATAAATAAAATCTTTAACAAAAAGAGTCAGCTGCTGACCTCTTGCTTATCGGATTGAAGAGCTTCTGAAAACATCAGAGGCACATGTAGGAGTATTAAAGAAGGCGTGAGGGGAGGGAGCACAGGTGGGGTGGTTTAGAGTTCCTTCTTAGTTCTTTCTTTGTTTTGGATTGTATCAGTTAGCTTTTGCTGCAAATAATGTATGTCAAAACTTAGTAGCTTAAAACTGCCACAAATTTTTTAGCTCATAAACATTTTTCCCAATTGCTTTGTATATTTTTTTTAGGTTGGGCTCCCCAGAATCCCATGAAGCATTGGTAGAGGCCTAAGGAGGTCAGATAGGAAAGGAAAGAGCTAATGAGATTTACTGATGAGCACATTATTCCCATGGACAACTGAGTTCTATTCTCCAGGGGTCTTTTAAAGCATTACCGCTTGGAAGGGTGAAGAATTTGGGAAATTTGTCCACCAGCTTCCATTCTCCACTGGTTGAGGGCTCCTTCTTACAGCTGTAACTCCCTTGTGTTCACTCACTTATCCAGTGTGAGAACCAAGCTTGAAGCAGAAAATCCAGGTACTTGCACAAAAAGAGGCCATCTGCATATGATGATGACCAACAGATGGTGAGGCACCACAACATCTGCTTCAGGAATCCCTGTTTGGGACTCGGCTGATCTCAAACCTTCAGAAGCATCCCCTGACACACTGCAGCAGAGCTGGGGTCTTTCTTCTCTGCCTCTCTGTCCTCTTAAGTGCGCTTCACCAAGTTTTGTTCCCTTGCCTGCCCCCTTGAAGTTGGCTTATCAGTTCCTTGAAAGTAGTGATGGAATTTCGAGCATATTAACACAAGTAGGGTGCCTTGGTGTATTGAATATTTTAAACTGAAGGAATATGAGAAAGAGCAGATGCAGGAACAGCTCTCTGACCTTCTGCCCCTCCTTCTCTCCTGAGGCAGGTCATAGGACCTTTCAGAAGTGAGAGGTGTTCCCTGGCTGGTGTGGCTCCGTGGATTGAGTGCCAACCTTCGAACCAAAGGATCACTGGTTTGATTCCCAGTCAGGGCACATGCCTGGGTTTCAGGCCAGGTCCCCAGTTGGTGGTGTGTAAGAGACAACCACACACTGATGTTTCTCTCCTTCCCTTTCTCCCTTTCTTCCCAATTGGTTATTTTATCTCATAACCAATGTGAGTGCATGAGTGGCCTCAAGATAACTGAGACTGAAGCAAATACATTTCTGTGAGCCACCAATCAGGAACCAGGTTTGTTAAAGATTTTTTATTTATTTATTTTTAGAAGGGAAGGGAGGGAGAAAGAGAGGGAGAGAAACATCAACCGGCTGCCTCTTGCACACACCCTGACTGGGCACTGAGCCTATAACCTAGGCATGTACTCTAACTGGGAATCAAACCAGTGGCCTTTGACTTGGTGGGATGGCACCCAATCAAATGTACCACATGGGTCAGAAAAGGAACCTAATTTCTTAGCCACCACTACTTGGCTACTCATGTATTCATGGAATTACCTCAACTTTAGGTCTAGGAAATAAGGGGAGGGGGCTTATTCTCAGAATGATTCATGAGTAAGAGTCTATTGATATTGTTGATACTCTCAATACCTTAGCTCTGTAGTCTTTTCATATCATATTGTGAAGCCAGCTAGAATGAGCAAGTATCTATGTACACTTTCAAAGTGTCCTTATGGTTTTCTATTCACCCATCAAATGGAATGCTTCCACCTATTCAGATAAGAAGATACAACTGTAGCATTCTGTTACTCTTTCTGGACTTTCAAACTCTTTTCATGTGCCTGATGGGAGCTATTCTTCATATTTTCATCATTCCTGGTTTCTTAACTCTTGCTTTGGGGTACCCTAGTTTTGACAAACAACTTAACTACAGAACTATGTGCAAGGGGGTGGTTTGCAAAAGTTCCTTTCCTCTCTCAAATTAGTTTAGATGTTAATGCATTGATCCATTGATTTAAAAACCAGCCTATTTACTTTTAAAACTGAGGTGCTGGTAATTTGAGATTATTATATTAGTTATTTCAATCTTTCAAATCTCACCCCCAAAAGATCTCTCCTACCTCATCCTAAATTAATCAAAACAATGCACATCTGGTGGCTATGTTATATCTTTGGAAACATGCTCGTCCACCAACTTTCTTAAAGCTTCCTCTCAAATTTAAAGATGTTGCATATTAGCAAAAAAAAAAAAATTTATTCAACATTGGGTAGATTCCCAGCAAGTAATATACAGAATCCTGAAAGGAGGCACTCAGTAGCATCTGTAAGCCAATTAAGAATATTTCAAAATGAAGCTTTAAAAAAATCTATGTTAGAAATTAACATGAATATTTGAGTATGGAGAATTCTCATACAAGCTGCAGTACTTTTAGGGACTGAGTTTATGAGTATTCTGCAACATGCAGAACATATTACTTGCAAAGTTGTCTTTTATACTCATAATTCCTCAGTATAATGACTTGAGAAAGCAGTTCTGAAATTTCCATTTGGGATCACCATGGCTCCAGCAGTTGTTTCTGGGAACAACTTGATTTTCCATCTTAATGATGTTGATGATACAGTGAGGGAAAGAACATTTTCCTCTCCTTGACAACTTCAGAAAATATTTTTGCTGTTATACTTTGTTTTACATTTTATCTTTTTATTTTTATAACTTATCTTTCAGAAAAGAATTGTTGAGGCTTTTTGATTTTTAAAAAATAATGTCATTAAATTATATGGGAAATATTATTTAAAAAGTAACTCCTCATAAATCACCACACTAACAAAACAATGTGGTTCACCTTTGTGAATTTGGTATTTGTCTTTATTCATATTTATCCACATATATTTGACACAGTCCTTCAGAATGCACATGAAATTTGCATATCTGCCCTTTCACTACACCCGCATTGTAAAATTTTAAAATAATAAACAGTTAATATGCAGATCTATAGTGAACATTGTTTAATCTCCATTGTTGGACATTTTGGATATTCGTAAATGCTGCTGTTCAAGACATGATTTTTTTATTTTTTAAGATTTAATTTATTTATTTTTAGAGAGGGAAGGGAGGGAGATAGAGAGATAGAGAGAGAAACATCAGTGTGCGGTTGCTGGGGGTCATGGCCTGCAACCCAGGCATGTACCCTGACTGGGAATCGAACCTGTGACACTTTGGTTCACAGCTCACACTCAATCCACTGAGCTACACCAGCCAGGCTCAAGATATATTTTGCAGAAGCTTTTAAAGATCTGGAGCCACCCCAGATGAAAGGAGAGCTGGGGTCCAGCATTCCTGATATTCTTACTAGACTAACTCTACTTCTCACCTGCGTCTTACCTCTAAATATTTTAGACAATGTCTTTTACTTAGTTGTGATCATCCACAGTCATTTTGTATAAGCCATCGCTACAGATTATGGCCATGGTAACTGTAAAATATTAACTATATTGTAGTGGTTTTCAATTTAGGTTCTGAAGAGTTCCAAAGGCTTCCACTAAAAGGCGCGGGGTGAATGGTTGAGGTTCCGAATCTACCCCAGCTCCAACCAGAGCAGTTCTGTTTAATCTGGGTCCAGTATTACATAAAAGTTGGAATACAACTGGACCTAATCATTGAGGATCTCTGTGGTGGCAAGCGCACACAAGTGATGACAGCACTTCTGTGACAGTAGGAATATTCACCAGGAAAGTTGCAGGTATGAGAAGCCATGGAGGTTTTTGATGCTGAACTATCCTACGTTCCTGAGCTCATGAATAAACCCCAAGAGAGAATTAGCTTTGGGAAAGCTAAAAAAAATTTTTTTTAATTTTATTTACGTTTTAGGATAAAAATCAAGGTTAGAGTGTATATTACTTTTATACACTCTAACATGGCTGCCTAACAAAACACCACAAACATAGTGACCGAAACTAACCCACATTTGTTAGCTCACAGTTCCCGTGTGTCAGTAGTCCAGCACCTACCTCTCGGGGGGCTCTGCTCAGAGTCTCACTGGGTTGCAATTAAGTTGTCAGCGGGCACTGCAGTCTCCTCTGGGATCTGGGGTCCTGCTCCAAGCTCATATATATATATTTTTTTAATTTATTTTTAAGATTTTATTTATTTATTTTTAGGGAGGGAAGGGAGGGGGAGAGAGAGAGAGAGAGAGAGAGAGGGAGAGGGAGAGAGAGGGAGGGAAACATCAATGTGCGATTGCTGGGGGTTATGGCCTGCAACCCAGGAATGTACCCTGGCTGGGAATCGAACCTGGGCCAAGCTCATATATATTGTTGGCAGAATTCAGGTCTTTGCGGTTGTAGGGCTAAGGTCCTCAGCTTCTTACTGACTGTCAGCTGGGGATTGCCTTCAGTTCCTAGAAGCCTACCACTGTTCCCTGCTACATGGCCCTCTCCGCGGGCACTTTGCAGTATGGTTACTTCTTCAAAGCAAGCCGGAGAGTTTCTCTCTCTAGTCTGCTAATGTGGAATCTCGTGTAACATGAAGCTGTCGTGAGAGTGACATCCCAGCACATTTGCCATCAGTTGTGTAGAAGCAAGTGACAGTTCCCACTCACGCTGAAGAGCAGGGAGGGAGGATTATACAAGGGTGTGACTCATTGGGAGTCACCTTAGAATGTTTAGGACACAGATAGAAACAATTATAAGTTTCTTCACTTCATTTAAAACGTTCTCTAAAGATCTAATGTCTTAAAATAATTTAATCTTTTTATGTTTTGCTTTTAAATTAAAAAAACTGTTTTTGGTAAAAAGATAATGGAATATGGCTTTTTATCTCATTCTGAATATTCATGAGCTATACTGAAGTCCTACATGATCTGGCTTCCTAGTACTTGCTGCTCCCTCTGCCTGGAAGGGTGCTTACATTACATAACAGCATGTCATGGTTCCAGGCACATAGCAGGTGCTCAATAAATACAGGATGACTAAATGAACAAATGCATTAAATGGGGTATTTTTCATGCACACAGCAGACACCTGGCTTTTTTTTATACCAAAGAGCAGTATCCTGAGTTTCTGGTCTTAGCCTAGCTTTCCTGGTAATGGAGGGCTCAGAAAGAAACCAATAGCCTCTGGAGTGCAAAGGTGACCGTAGCATCAAACATTATATCGCAGCTATAGGCTGTAGCATGCGCAATGGGATTCATGGTCAGCTACCCACTCTTCTAAAAACATTAAGTAACATTTAGTTTATAAAAGCACAGGCAATGTAAGTGCCCAGATTGTTACCCCTCTGAGCCACCACTTCTTGGATTAAGAGTCCTGTGTGATTTATATCAGGTTGATTGCTTACGGGACATAATGGGCACATATCAGTATGGTCCTACTGGGGCCAACCCAAAGCACAGATGAACTTCTCAGTTCAGTGAGCACATTTCTGAGACTCATCGCAAAATGTACTTGAAGTTGATTAATTCTCAGCTCTTGTGGAAAGGATGGCCAGCATGTGTGAAAGAAAAATATATTTTATCTTAAAATGTTATCTGACTCTTCCATGACAATATCCAAGGGCTTTATCCATAGTACCTCACAGTGGGTGAAACAAAGTAATGGGGCATTCAACTATCTATTCTGATAATTACTACCTGGTAAGAAAAGCTCGTGTGTCCATAATTGTAATGTTTAATTGGACATGTCAGTTTGGACCACAGGGTGCCCAAATATTTGGTCAAACATTATTTTGGGTGTGTCCGTGAAGGTGTTTATGGATGAGATTAACATTTCAATTGGCACACCCAACTAAAGCAGATTGCATTCCCTAACGTGGTTGGGCCTCATCCAATCAACTGAACAGGGATTTTTTAAAAGATTTTATTTATTTATTTTTAGACAGAGGGGAAAGGAAGGAGAAAGACAGGGAGAGAAACATCAATTGATTGCCTCTCTCACATCCCCTACTGGGGACCTGGCCCACAACCCAAGCATGTGCCCTGACTGGGAATTGAACTGGCAAACTTTTGGTTCCCAGGCTGGCGCTCAATCCACTGAGCCACACCAGAAAGGCCAGTCTCTCTTTTTTCAACTTAAAAAAATAATTATAGATTCACAAAATCTTGGAAAAATAGTACAGAGAAGTTCTGTGTACCTTCCGTCAGCTTCCCCCAATGATAACATCTTACACACTTAAGAGTACCAAAATAAGGGAGTTTACATTTTAGACTAGAACTTACACCATCAGTTTTCTGGCACAATACTATTGACTACACTAGAGACCTTACTCAGATCTCATCTGTTTTCACATCCATGCCGTTTTTTGTATAGTCCTATAACATTTTATCACATTTGTAGATTTATGTGATCACCATTGCAATCAAGATATGATTGGTTCCATCTGTATACAATATCATTATTAAAGTCTTCCGAAATTACCCAATTTGAGCATGACTTCTGTTTCTTGCCAGCATCCCTTCTGATGGACACTTAGATTTTTCACATTCCAGGAGTGGAAAGGATCTGTCCTTTTGTTTCTAGGTGAAGGTCAAGAAGGCAGCAAGCCTCTGACAGAGGAGGGTGCAGGATGGCAGCTGCAAAGTAAAGTGGCAGTTGGACCACTCTTGACCAAGAATGTCTGATAGTTTTCCACAGTGATGCGGGAGATAATCTCAAGGTATTCTCATATAATTTTTTGACAGTTGTTCTGAGGCCTAACCATGTATCCAAATCACCCAGAGAGCATTACAAAAATCCATCCATCAACCAACCAACCAAACAAACAAACAAATAAACAAACAAAAACCAAACCAAACAAAAAAAGAAACTTGAGCCCCAGAAGTTCTGATTCATTTTGTCCAGGGTAGAGTCCAAGGACTGAAATTTTTTGCAAGTTCTCCAGGTGATCCTAATGTGCAGCCAAGGTTGAGAACCAGTTTTATGACATCTGGGCTTTGCATCTTAATTAGAAAAGCCATTCCTCCTTAAGATTATGCTTTTTAAAACAGACCATTTCAAGCTTTCCTGTATATTTGCTTTAATTTTTATTGAATTTAAATCTTTAATATAGCTTGACTTTATATTTGTTGTAGGGAATGAGAAATAAATTCAGTTTAATTTTCCCCACATAGGTATTTTGCTGTTGAAATATAATTTATTGAATAATCCATATTCTTTACACTGATACAGAATGCTTCTCCAATGATTTACTAAATCCCTGAATTGTTTTACTCCATTTCAATATTCCATATTTGGTTGCATCGATCTATCTATCTAGTAGGTGTCAGAATCAAACTGTTTTAACTATACTCATTTTTATCATGCTTTATTTTCTGATAGAAGAAGAGAGAACTGATGTTTTAAGATATTGACTCTTTCTATTGAAAAAAAATGTATTTTTAAGTTGATTCTCTCTCTCTCTCTCTCTCTCTCTCTGCTCTCCAGTAGAGTTTTGAAGTTTTTTTCATATAGATTCTGTACTATATACAGCTTAAAAATATACATGTTTAAAAAAATGGATCAGTTCCCTATCCACTAAAATTAATTAGCCTATGTAACTTACCCTTGATCATAAATAATGAAAATAACTGTTTGTCTTGTGTTATTTATGAGAATAGAACACTTCTTTATCATCTGTCATGATTAGCAAATGTGTGCTACATTATCGGAACTTCTGGTCTATCTATCATACACAGAATAGTAATTTTTAAAACCTAGAACCTAATAAAATACTAAATGCTACCACAATAATATAAAATTCATTTTTTAAGACTCAGAAGCTATATGTCATTATAGTGAGTATGACTCATTGTAGATATTAATGGAAAATTTAGATGAGAAAAATGCCAGATAAAAATGACTTTTCAGAATGGAGAGGCTCCCTACAAAGACTCAAGATGAAAGCTACTCATTTGTACCGGCTTCTTCCCTAAAAGGTAAAAGTCCTACAGCTGTGGGATACAGGCAAACTTGGCTTTCTAAAGTAAATGATGGGATGAATCCATTTCAAGACCTAGATGTTCCAATTTTTTCTGAAGTTGTAAATGTTCAAAACGGACAGATTTGACTGCATTTGCTGGGAGTTCTTTGTACATACCCAAAGCTATTCCAAAGAAATGTCTAGACTAATTACCCTGTGTCTGCTAAAGGCTTTTAATCAGTAAAATGGGCATTTTTTTGTGATTTCATGAAGAGGTAACATTTTAAAGGAAATGGTGAAAATTCTGGAATAGGAAGAAAGGAAATGTGCACAAAAAACTTGAGAAATGCTACTTGGATATGCATATGGCAATATATAATATTCTGTAGTCAGTAGGGATATTATAAATTATAAAGGAATAACCATGACTGAGCAATGCTTTTTATGTAACATAATTAGAGAAAATTAAAATATTCATGGCTACTATGTGTGTGTATTTTATGAGTGTGTGTATATATGCGTATATGTGAGTTTATGCATATGTATATATGTGTATACAATGTCTATAATCAAGTTAGAGCATTCTTTCCTTCAGGAAATAAGTAGGCAGGGTGAACCTTGGAGTAACATTTCTGGGGCTAAATCCCTAGCAGATATTGGTCTAACTGACTACAGAAACGTTATCGGGGAAAACACTGCTGAAGTCACATGGTTTTGTCTTCCCTTGACTTGTAAACTACTTACTTACAAAAAGGGGATTGATGGATCATTGAATTTAAATGTGCTTTCTTCCAAAAAGAGTGTTTTGTTCCCACTGTAAACAAGACAAAGAGTAGCCCCCCTTAAAAAAAAAACAATGCCCTTGTCTGAATACTTCTGTATACCTAATTGTAGAATGCTGGAAACTGGCCAGCGTGATTTGGAAAGCAGAGGCAGACCTCAGAAATCTAGCTGCTGCCCTTAGGCAATGCTCGTGTCCCACCAGCATCTTCCTTGATGCTAAGGTAGAGCCAATCATTGTTCAGACTTGCTTTCAGGGCAAACACAACCAACCACTGGTCCTGCTTTGTGGGCCAGACGGTATAACAGAGTGATGATAGTACTGACACATTCATACCAGCAACTCCTGCCTTCTGTGCAAATAGCTGGGTGAATTCTTAGGAACTGTTAAATTTAGTACTTTGGAAGTATGTATTTCATTTTGACCACAAAATAGCTAAATTATTGATAACTATACAAATAGTATATAATTATGACTTGATTTGAAACTTTCAATACTATCCTAACACTAAAAATATGAAAATTACTTTTATGGAATAAGTATTTTTATATTTTCAGTAAGAAATACAGTACCTATTACCTTATTTCTGCCATTTGGGCGAGGGGGGTTGTTCTGTAACCCTAACATAATTTAAAGAGCTTTTCTCCTTTTAATTTTCTTCAGGCAAACTAGACTTAAGAGATGAAAGAATACAGTGTAAGGGATTAAAATTTCCTTCTACCCTCCTAGGTTCTTTTATCTGGTCTAATAATTACACTAACATCAGACAGATTAAGAGGAGAAAAACATTTAATTTTGTATATATGGGAACCTCACATCGACATGAGAAGGTCAAAAACAGGCAACTGAGGCTTATATGCCATCCTGAGTTAAGGAGAAAGGGGGTAGGAGTCTTGGACTTCACAATGCACAGGAAACTGGGAAGAACAAATGTTTGGTAAACAAATGTCTGCTGTGGCAAGCAGAGACAATGAGAGACAGAGAAGAATTTGACCAAAAGGACCTGCCAAGCTGCTCCAGCCCACCACACCTAACCCATACTCTCAAGTTATCTTTGGTGATAGCTCTCTTCCTGGACCAGGCCCTCTAGCCTAATTCTTACTGGATGTTAAGGGGGCGGGGGTAGGAAAAAGCTCTTCCTGAATCTTTTGGGCTTTGATAGGCTTCAAATTCACATGCTAAAGTGGCATATTTGGGGGTGACATATTCTCCCCTTCAGCAGAAAACATTTCTGTGGAGTTATACATACGAATAAAGGTCATTCAACTTTTTTTTACTCTCAAAATTTTGCGTGGCTTGATGGTGTTATAAATCTTGTGGACAAAAAGGGGCCATGTACTAAACATGACTAGCTCGGGGGAGGTTTGTGTGGCGGCCTTGCAAACTCTGAGACCTAAGATAGCCACATAGGATGATCTGAAATGAAAACCTTCTGACTAAAAGTGAGTCATGGCAGGTAGTCAAGTCCCAGGCCCTCATCTTCCTTGGCAAAGGTCAACCTTGACCACAAATGAGCCTGTCTATTGTCTTTTTGCCTCTAAGATAACAGGCCTTTGGAATGTCAGAGTAATGCCCTCTTTCCAGACCCCGCGGGGCACAACCTCCCTCTAGAGCTTGAGACCAGGAAACCCCTCATTGTTATTCTGTTCCCCACATACTGTTCTCTCATAGAGATTCTGTTCTCTATGTGATGTAAATGCTAACTGTTAACCATCATACTATACCCACCAATGTGAAAGAAGTGTCTCTTCCAGCTGACTTTTTATCTAGTCTCAGAGATTTCCCACTTTGCTTTCTCTTGCCTCCCTAATCTACCACCAATGGCTTTTACGTCACCTCTGCCCTTTATGTCTTCTCCTGATTCCAATGTACAACATAAGGAGTAAAACTGCCCTTTTCTGAAGCATTGATTCAGTCCCTTGAGATTTTCCTTCTAATCAAGCATCATCAGTTTGGCCCAAATGAACTTTTATAAGATTTTTTCTTAGGCTGGATGTACTTTGTTAACAATATGAAATGGAAAGTTAAATTTTTTTCCTAACAGGAGGGCTAGCTACATAAGTTGTGAAAATGCAAGGCCCCTTGTTAAAAATTTTTAAAAGAATTTGAAGACAACAACAGGTCATTAAACCAATGGAAGAGAGTGGAATTTGTCACTTAAAAATATGACTTTTTGGCATAAGGATTATTGTTAGCTGGTTATTTTCAATACACAGCAGACACAACAAAAACTCTAAAGCCAAGTAAAAGTTACCCTTTCGTAAGAGACATTTATACTTACAAGTAAAACTTCCATTTGTAAGAGTGTTTCCCATGTTTTGTTTTGTTTTTGCTGTTAACATTTTGTGTTTTTTTTTCTTAATTTTTATTGAATTTATTGAAGTGACATTGGTTAATAAAATTGTATAAGTTTCTCTGGAAAAGTGTCTATTTGGGTCCTTTGCCTATTTCCTAATTGGATTGTTTGTTCTTTGGGTGTTGAGTTTTATAAGTTCCTTATCTTCTCCAAAGAGGAGATACAGATGGCCCATATACAAATGAAAAGATGCTTATCATCACTAATCATTAGAGAAATGCATATTAAAAGCAGAATGAGGCCCTGGCTGGCGTAGCTCAGTGGATTGAGCACGGGCTGCGAACCAAAGTGTCGCAGGTTCGATTCCCAGTCAGGGTACATGCCTGGGTTGCAGGCCATGGCCCCCAGCAACCACACATTGATGTTTCTCTCTCTCTATCTCTCTCCCTTCCCTCTCTAAAAATAAATAAATAAAAAAATCTTAAAAAAAAAACAAAAAAACCAAAAAAAAAAAAAAACCAAAAAGCAGAATGAGATACTACCTCATAATTGTTAGAATGGCTATCATCAATAAATCAACCAATAAGTGTTGCCAAGGATGTGGAGGAAAGGGAACCCTCATGCACTGTTGGTGGGAATGCAGACTGGTGCAGCCGCTGTGGGAAACAGTATGGAGTTCCCTCAAAAAATTAAAAATGGAACTGCCTTATGACCCAGCAATTCCACTTCTGGTAATACATCCAAAGCGACCCGAAACACTAATTCAAAAGAATATATGCACCCCTATGTTCATTGCCAACATTATTTACAATAGGCAAGATCTGGAAGCAGCCCAAGTGCCCGTCAGTAGATGAGTGGCAAAAAAAAAAAGCTGTGGTACATTTACACAGTGGAATATTACTCAGTCATAGAAAAGGAAATCTTACCCTTTGTCAATAGCATGGATGGACCTGGAGAACATTATACTAAGTGAAATAGGCCAGTGAGGGAAAGACAAATACCATATGATCTCATATGTGGAATCTAGTGAACAAAATACACTGATCAACAAAGCAGGGCTAGACTAACGCATACAAAAAACAGACTGACAGCTTTCAGAGGGGAGGGGTGTGGGGGCTAGGTGAGGGGTCAAGGGATTAAGCAAAGAAAAAGAAAGACTAATGGGCGCAGACAACAGTATGGGGATCGCCAGAGGGAAGCGGGTAGGGAGAGGTAGAGGAAGATAAAGTGGAAGCCCTAAAACGGAAAGGGCAGAGTCTAGCTGGTAGAGGTAAGCTGGCAAGACTGAGCCCACCAATCTTGTCCCTGTCAAATTATTTAATAAAATATATACAACTTAGCAATTTCATAACTTCCACTACATCGTTTTGGTGGGATGTTATCGTAATACGGATAATTCCCATTCCTGGAAAATATTATCTGATGTGGCTGACTAACCATTCTCAGTCAGCACAATGCATGGATCACCCAGTAGGAAAATTGAATTCCTTTAAGGAAATACTCATCTGTCTTTATTGAACACTTGTACTCAGAAGCTTTTGTTATTGTTGTTTAAAGACACATACTACGATACGTGTCAATGCTGCTGTGCTAGAACCAAAGCAAGTTAATTATGCCTCTCCCCAACACATGCCATTTGCTACCCTTGATGTAACTTTACAAACAAAGTTTTTGAAATCCTATCTACTTGCCTGTAGAGAAGTTGCTAATCTAGTCTTGCATTTGTTTTTCTGTTTTCCATGATTTTAAATATGTCCGTGTGATTCTAGGCATGAACGAGGACTGTGATTGGCTCACCTGCAATTTCCTTCATTCAGCTTATTTATTTATTATATACTCAATATATGCTGGGCACTGTTCCACCTGGTTTGCAAACAGTCACTCATTTAAGCCTTCTAAGGACCTTCGGGTGGGGGTTGTTATTACCACTATTTTATAAAAGGGGAAACCAAGGCATGGAGAGGTTAAGTAACTTGTTCAATGTCACACCGCTAGTAAGTCAAGAAGCCGAATTTGGACCTCAGGAAATCTAGTTCCAGAATCTGAGCCTAAACTCTGGGCCCGCTGCCCGTTTCTAGTCTCTCATTCTTTTACTCTGTCTTTCACAACCACACTTGATTGAGATGTTCTGACATTGGTGTCGCTGTTGTTAGATCATGATTTTAGCTAGAGCCATTTCGTCAGCATGTTGGCTCTTGACTTCTGGTCAGAGCGGCAGGGTGGAGGTAAGATGGTGTGAGATCGCAGTGAGAGAGGCACACCTTAGACTACAAGTCCTGGAAGAGCCGCCGTTATCGTGTAGTCATGAAAGTGTGTTTTCTTTCATAGATTTCTTTTCAGTGTCGAGTCAGAGACCTGGAATCAAATCTCAGGGTCATCACTTACCACTCGGTGATCTTGCCTTTCTTGCTTATCTCATTTGACGGAGCCCTTTCCCACAAAATGGAAATTGATCTTAGTGTTTACTTCATAGGGTTGTCATGGGAATTAAAGGGGACAGTGCATGGGAATTAATTGGAATATACCTAGAATATAATAATTGCTCAGTAAATATTAGCTGGGTTGTGATTATTGTGATGGCTCTATCAGTTTTAGGCATGATTTGTCATGTAGGACCCAGGCGTCAGAAACTAGACTGTGCTTAGTTTTCAGCTGAGGCCATTCTCATGCCAAATTTTCTAAACAGTTGCCATCTAAGAGTGATTTATTGATAAGGGAAAAGGAAGGCATATACTCTTAAGAAAAGGAATACTCTGCTTCTGTACTTTAATAATGAAAGGTCTCTCTCTAGCATGTTGATTTGAAGAACAGGGAATAATATTTTAAATTGGCATTGCAAAATGAGTCTCAAAAGTGCCTGGCATATAGTAGGTACTCAACAAACATCCCCTTCTACTGACGTCATGTAACCCACACCTTGTACTTGTGGCTCTTATTTCTTACATTCCCAAACTTTGGTTCTGGTCAAACCAGTCATGGCATTCTTGTTCTCACTATATGCCTTTGCTCACCTTATTATTCCTGCATGGAATGCCCTCCACTCTTCTTTGCATGCTTCCAAGTCCTATCCATATTTCTAGGGCCGGATCAAGTATGGTTCCTTCACAAGGCATTTGTGAGCCACACAAGCCTGCTGAGGGGTGAGGGTTGAATTGAGAGAAGGCAGGAGGCCCTGTGAGCAGGAGCTGAATGTGCAACCTTCTAGAGCTCCCACGGTTAACTGTCCTTCCAGAAAGAACAGACGAAAAGACATCAATAGTGAACACGCAGGAACTTAAGGCAGGGTGACTCAAAAGTGGATTGTATCTTTCTGAAGGTGCTTGACTGTAGTCTTTCATAGTATCTGCTAGGCTTTGGAATCAGTGCCAGGGAAGAGAGGGAAAGGAGCTTAAAAGTGGACTGGCATTCCACTAATACCAAACTTGATGACAGAGTCACAGGATTGGAGTGAATGTACCTGACGCCATCTAGAATCAGCCGATGGCCAGGGGTCAGGCTGGGGATCCAGAGGCATCAATCAAAGTCAGTCCTGCAAAGAACAGCTTTGCTCATGGGAATTTTGAAGGCTGAAACTGTGCGATTCCGTGCCTATTGCTACAAATACTTTTGAAATATGAAATTTGCCCAGAAAAATTATCGAAAACTTGGAAATAAGGCAAAAGGATGACTACACGTCCTTTCAGTGACACACGGGAGCTTTTCCTACCAGGCCCATCCTAGGATTATTCAATCATAGAGGGAAATTTACCTTTGTTTGATGTACTGTTTGCTCTTGATGAGGGCCCACCTTCTGAGAGGTTAAATAATGACTTGAACCTTTTTAGTCTGGTTGAGATGTAAATATTTTCCTCTAGTGAAGCAGGTAACCCCAAAGGTGGCATTTTTGTTGCTCTGTAGGACATTACTTTGTATCTAATTGAGTCATCTTATGCCTGCCTTTCTTTTTTCAGTGCCTATGTATATTCAGTCCCTCAAATTTTCCTTTGAACCACCTTTACTACCTTGCTCTTCTCTGATTAACGAGATAAATAAATCTGTGATAGGCTCTATGTACGTAGGAGTCCCGGTTTTAACGTTTAAAATATTATACTTTAATAAACCCTGATCTGAATGTTAGCATCTTTATAGAGAGGTATTGGGGACTTTGAAAAGGATTTTAAAAGTAAAGCTCAGGGTGAAAGTTTTTCTTATTTTTTTTTTTTTTAGCAAATGTGGAAGAATCACAGGAAATAGCTGGAGCACTTAGTAGCTAATGATGGCCAGAGAGTCCAGACAGCATCCTTCTGAATGGTATAAATGTGATGATCAAAAAGACTCGCTAGGCATGAAGCAGTGCATGACCCAGAGCTGATGGGAGTCATTCACCAGACAGGTGCTTCCCCCGCCTCGCCTTAGTTTGGGTTCATTTAACTTTAAAGCCTGCGTCAGTTGTGGACTTAAAATCAACTATCACTTGACAATTCTTCAAGCCTAACAGAAACGCAGAAAATGGATTAAGATGAAAATGCTCCAGGTTTGTATTTTGCTTCCACTAGAACTTTTCATTTTTAACAGTCTCCTTGATTCCTTGTTCACCTTATATCCACGGATATGCATTAAGGTTAAAAACCTACTTTGAGATACTTCTGTCTTTTGCTCTGAGAGATTTAACGGTTTGGGGTTGTATTTTCCCTTGCAGATCTCTGGAGGAGACATCGGTGTTCCCCATAATGGAGATGGGTTGGGGATTGGGGCCTGAGGGGCGGTATTAATGCAATAGTGAAAGGTTCAGGCTCACTGGGTGAACTGTTTGGGTTCTAATCACAGCGCTACTGTTCCCTAGATAGATTCCAATTTTTTAACCTCACTAATCTTCACTTAACTCACCTGCAAAATGGAGATAATAATAGAACTTATGAAACAGAGTCCTTCTGAGGTGCTTGATATAGTAACTGGCAAAGAGTAAGCATTCAATAAGTGGGTGCTATTATTATTTTGGGGATGTGGAACACATAAATGTGCAAATCTTTCCCATTTGTATGTGGCTCTCCTATTGGGTATCTCTTCAACCATTTCCCCTCTTTCTCCTCCTTAGCCAGTAGGGCCACGGTGAGAAATTAATAGAACTTGATTATTCATTTGTGATATCCAATACAGTTTTTGCCCTATCTTATTTGAAAACAACAAAGAAAGGAAAATCTGAAAAGTTAAACATTTCATATTTCTCAAGGAGAGGATTGATTAGATTGTATTATTTCCCAGGTGTGTATTCATATTTTTTTTCTAGTGGACGACAATGCTCCCTCCACCCGCTTCATGGAATTGTCTGTCTGTTCCTGGACCTTCAAGTCTAGTAGCACAAAGGAGGTCATTGCTCTCTCTTCATTCCTGCAGCAGCAGCCTGGGTGTAATCTAACGCTGTAATCTTGCATGACAAGGGAAAGAAACATCCACGTTAGTCACGATTTGAATTCTGATCCCAACCCTGGCTTCGCAAGGTGCAACAGCCTAATTATCAGGATTCCTACATGAGTCACATAAGCAACCAAACTCCTCAGTCTGCTTTCTTGTTCTGATGCATGTCTCTTATATTGTAATGCAGTGTTATTCCTGGCATATTCATAGAACGTGTCTATATGAGACTCATCTATCAATGCCTCCGGGTGATTTTATCTGAAATTTCCTATAGTTGTCTAGGATAATCTACTTACAATGACAACTGCAGGAGCCATGAGTGGCTTATAGAGGAGGAATTCTAAACACGCTGGCAGAAGTATTGATGCTTAGTGTAAATATTAACTATGCTAACAGGAACAACTGGATGGGAGCATTCAGGGTTGACAAGAAAAGTCCTAGCTGGTGGGGGCAAAACGTTTAGTTAATGGTAAGCCCAACAGGAGCCAGCAGGGGGATTCAGCCTTAAGATGAAACAGACTTGCCTGTGACTTTGTGTTTCCCCTAGCTGAAGCTTAGTGGTCCTCCGCTTGGGCTGTTTGTATGGAATTTTCTGACATCAAAATACAGGAGATTAAGATGAGATGATCTCTTACAAGTGTAGATTTAGATGCTGCTCTGTTTCTCTTCTTTCTCTCAATATTCTTTTTTAAAGTGTTCATTTACTTCTAATGATACAGACAGATGTTAAGTGTAGTGTTTGATGAATTTTGACAAAGGTATACACCCATGTACCTTCTTCCCCATTCAAGACAAAGGACATCTGCATCACTCCATAAAGATTTTTATAATCCTTTACAATCACTGTCCCCTCTCCGTAGAAAATCACTGTTCTGATTTCTATTAACACATGTTCTAGAACTTCATATAAATAGAAAATCACATATAGTATGTGCACATTTATATCTGGCTTCTTTCACTTAATATTCTTGAGATTCATCCATGTTGTGTGTATCAAGAGGTTCATCCTGTTTTATTGCTGAGTTGTATTTCATTGTATACATATAACACAACTCGTTTACCTATTCTCCTGTTGATAGACATTTTGAGTTGTTGGCTATTATGAATAAAGCAGAATATTTTTGTATGAATCTTTCAGTGGATATGGTCTTGTTCCATTTGAGTAAATACTTAGGAGTAGAATTGCTTGGTCATAAGATAAATGGATTTTAACTTTATAAGGAACTGCCAAAAAGTTTTTGAAAGTAATTGTACCATTTTACACCCCCACCAGCCATGTCTGAGAATTCCAAGGGCTCTCCTCCTGGCCCCCGTTTTTCTTTTCATCATTTGTTCATATCCCTTGGGTGTGTTCCTAAGGAAATCAAAGAAGTGATCACTGTTATTAGTAAACGGTTACTTGAAAAATTACCCTAAGATAGTAGGATTACCAGAAAACAGCATACATCGATCACACTGGAGGTTCTTTTGTTTAAGGATTATTTGTAAATCATCTTAAAGTAAGTTCAAGCTACAGTGAGTACAGTGTGGTGTACAAATGACATGTGAGGAAAAAACCACGCGTGATAGTTTATCATTTCCTTATAGCTTATTAGAATGGCCAGAAAACTCTAGTTTCTTGTGTTTTTACATTAAGAAATTTGGCGGTTTGTCCTGGCAATGAGCAGATAGTCAAGAGGAATGTAGTAATTTGTTCATTCATCAAATTTTGAGACACTCTCAAAAAAAAGAATTCCTAGCACCCTGGCTGGCGTAGCTCAGTGGATTGAGCACGGGCTGGGAACCAAAGTGTCGCAGGTTCGATTCCCAGCTAGGGTACATGCCTGGGTTGCAGGCCATAACCCCCAGCAACCGCACATTGGTGTTTCTCTCTCTCTCTCTCTTTCTCCCTCCCTTCCCTCTCTAAAAATAAATTTTAAAAATCTTAAAAAAAAAGAATTCCTAACAAATTGGTGGTTTGTGTTAGGGGCACTAGGAATAAAGGAGCAGGGCTGGACAAAATATAGATCTAGTACATATGGATCTAGTACATATGGAAGAAGATGTTGTGCAGGGTGCCTCTCACAACATGAATGGAGAGGTATTTTGTGTGGTAGATGAATAATTCACCATCATTTATTCAATGCTTACTATATGCCAGGCACTGGAATAAGTATTTTTCTGTATTTATTTATTTAATGCTTTCAGCAATGGTACCAAGTAGGTAACATTTTTTTCTGAATGTTATGGAAGAGCAAATTGAAGTTCATAGAGGTTAAATAACTTACTCAAAGACACAACTATTTCACAGTGGAGCTGGGATTTGAACCCAACAATGCCATCCATGGCTGAGCTAATTTGGGAAATATGTCGAACTGTATGATCATATGAAAAAAAGTGTGTGTGTGTGTTATAGGATAACCAGAGTCTTTCAAACATAAAAATAAATTTTATTAAGATAAATTCCATGGCAGAAGTGGAATGAAAAATACAAGATTTGAGAGGAAAAAAACTGTAAAATTACATTCCATATTAAAAATATATAAATAATGGTAAGTATCAAATAGTATGTAGATTCTGTTGGACACATTTAAATAAGTGATATATCTGTTTTGTTTTAAAAGAGTTCATATTGCCCTGGCTGGCGTAGCTCAGTGGATTGAGCGCGGGCTGGGAACCAAAGTGTCCCAGGTTCGATTCCCAGCCAGGGTACATTCCTGGGTTGCAGGCCATAACCCCCAGCAACCACACATTGATCTATCTATCTCTCTCTCTCTCCCTCTCTCTCTCTCTCTCCCCGCCCCCTCCCTTCCCTCACTAAAAATAAATTAATAAAATCTTTAAAAAAAATAACAACTTTCCTTTACAGCAATATGGCAAACTAGATGATATTAAAAAAAAATTCTAAAAAAAAATAAAAAAATAAAAGAGTTCATATTTATAATGCATTGGTATTTCTGACCTTTATAAATATTTAAATTTATGAGGTAAAATTGGAAATATCCACTTTGAAATGGGTGAGAAAGTTACATGGGTTTTCCAACTTCTTTTAAGTGGCATGGCAGTGAAACACTGACTACTGTGACTTGTGAATGGTAGGGGTCCTGACTACTTAGTCACTTTTTTATCCTTGCATTTATCAGAGTTCCCAGCATGTACAAAGTTCTCAATCTGTATTTGGGGGCTGAAGATTCAAGGGAAAAAATGAATTGCAAGAAGTTGTGTGTGCACAAAAAGCCTAGGGCTGCAGGAGAGACTTCATGTGTCATTAGTACCAGGGCATGGAGCTTCCCAACCTTCCAGCTTCATTTCCTCTGCTCAGAAAATAGCATTCTAAAAGGGTCACTTGATGTCAACAAACTGAAATAATTTTAATGATGATAATCACTGTGATCATGGTATTTTACAAACGAGAAACTCCTCTGTAGATGCCAGCTCATTAGAATCCTGGTTAGGGAGTGTGGCATTTCCTTTCTTTTCTTCTCTTTTAATGAGATATAACCGACATATAACATTATATTCATCTCAGGTGTACAACATGATTTCATATTTGTATATATTGTGAAATGATCACCACAGTAAGTCTAGTTAACCTACATCACCATACAGAGCTATAATTTTTTTCTTATATAAGGAATTTTAAGATCTACTGTCTTAGCAACTTTCAAATGTACAGTACAGTTTTATTAACTATAGTCACCATGCTATACATTACATCCCTAGGACTGATGTATTTTATAATTGGAAGTTTGTACCTTTTGACTTCCTTCACCCATTTTTCCCACCTCCCACACCCTACTTCTGGCAATCATCTCTATATCTATGAGCTTGTTTTTTTTAGATTCTACATATAAGTGAGGTCATACAGTATTTGTCTTTCTCTGTCTGATGTATTTCACTCAGCATAATGCCCTCAAGTTCCATCCTCATTGTTCCAAATGTCAAGATTTCCTCATTTTTTATGGCTGAATATTATTCCCTTGTAAATACACCAGACCCTTGAACAACATGGCTGTGAACTGCATGGGTTTGCTTATACATGGAGTTTTCTCAATAAATATATTGGAAACATTTTTGGAGATTTGCAACAATTTGAAAAAAATCACAGATGAACCACATAGCCTAGAAATATAAAAAAAATAAGAAAAAGTCAGGTATGTCATAAATGCATAAAATACATGTAGCTACTACTGCATTTTATCATTTACTACAATGAAACATGCATAATATTACATGAAACATGTAATAATATACAGGAGGTTTACTAGTAGTTAAATTTGGGGGGAACCAAAAGTTACATGCAGATATTCAACTACGTGAAGGATCAGCATTCCTAACCCCTACACTGTGCAGGGGTCATCTGTATATACTACATCTTTATCCGTACATCCACTGGTGGACACGTAGGTTGCTTTCATGTTTGACTATTGTAAATAATGCTGCAATGAACATGGTGGTGCAGATATCTTTCTGAGTTAGTGTTTTTGTATTTTTGGATAAATATCCAGAAGTGGATATTGCTGGATTATGTGGTAGTTCTATTTACATTTCCTTTTGTTTGTTTGTTTTTCTCATTAGTTATGGACCTTCGTCAAGTTTATTTCTCTGCCTCAAACAAGTGGCAAAATGCTGGAATGCTACATGAGTTGTGCAAGGCCTGACAATTTGGTGAAGGAGGTAAGGTCAGGAGAGAGGAGGAGAGAAAGGGACTTTCTAGCTCAAGTATTAGTATTCTTTAGTCCCAAGACTTATTATTGGGTACAGCATGAGATCATTGATCTCTGTCCTTACTGGGGATAAATGAAATTTCTCAATGGTTCATCCATCCATTCAATCAACATATATTAAACACCCACTTTGTGTAAGATCTTGGGATAGAGAGGAAAATAATACTCACAAGGGCACTTTGGAAAAGGGAAACAGGCCAATAATTAAGTGCATATAAGTGGGAGGAGCCTTTTTTCACCTTGTGACCTCCCAATCAGGAGATAAATGCTGTGCTATTTTCATCAGAAGAGAGAAAACATGGTCAGAGCCTTCCTCACCTATTCAAGGGGATCACGAAGGCCCCAGCAAAAGGATCTGCTGTTCAAACATAGAAGCTGAGGAATGGGATAAAACTCAGTGGGATTAATGTGAGCTGAGCTCCTGGACTTTTTCCATTTGCTTTGAAAGGTCACCTAGTGTAACGTGGAATATGAGTGAGGAAAGGTAAGCTTTGGGCTTTGCAAGATGAAGGACTAACTCAAATACTATGCAAAGAAGATGAAAGGAACTAGCTGTGTTTTACCTTCAAAGAGACAGTAATGATGGTCAAGTTATAAGGGGTGAGCATAGTATGCCTGCCAGCCACACTCCTCTGTTCAGGGGACAATTTAAATTCTGAAAGGTTGGTCTACTCACTCCCTGACAGGTTACAAATGGTATGGATTGTCATTTCATCCTGTTGCCCAAGTGGAAAAGAAAAAAGACAGAGGATATTAACATTGTCTGTGGAATACTTGGAACCTACTTTTAAAGTAATATCTAAGTATATATTTTTTCTAAACAGGAAGAGACAGTATTGGCCTAAACTGCGCAATTGGTATTCTCACACACTCCACTTTCAACACTTCCTCCTCTTTTTGTCTCTCCAACTTGGCATTACTGTATGAAATTTTGATGTTACAAAACACTTACCTCTCCTCAAGCAAGAAGAATTTATTGATTCAAGCAAAACATACTCATGGCTCCATGCCAGCTTGCTCCCGGCCTAATGGGAACTCATTCACTCCCTGATGGACATCATTGATAACATTTAGCGCCTGCAATCCCTGATCTCTTATGATGATTTGAGTAAATCAGGGTTTGCGTAAACCTTGCTGAAGTGTCAAGATTGTCCTCTCTCTTGTTTAGGTGCTAATGACACTCAGAAGACTCCATGACCACCACGTGACCATTTTCTTCATACCTATCCATTGGCAAGAGAGCAAATAAGGTATCCACACTCTTACTTCCTGGGATTATGAAAATTAACCTGGACATTGAAGTATGTGCAGAATCAAAAATTTTAGATGACACCTATGACTTGAGGACTGTTACTAAAGTCAAACTCTTGCTTTCAAAGTGATCACTAGGCACCTACAATAGAAAGAAGTAATTTCTTTTTAGAATTTTGATGATTGCTTTCTCTTCACCCCTAAATTACTGGATTTAATCTTTTATAGATAGAAAGAACCTATGATTACTTCTAGTGTGTGAAGTTGAAGGAAATTCAACATGAACACTCAGACTACCACTGAGTTTGTAACAGGCCATGTGTCTGTTCATCTGGGTTAATGTCAAGTGCAGTTAATGACTGAATAATCTAATCGGTTCTTGATCTAGAATACTTAACTCAGTGGTTGGACCCGAATCCCAGTTACAGCAGAGAGTGAAAAATAACATATGTGTAAGTGCTGTAACCAGTGATTTTGAGGACTACGAAGAAAAGTAAAAAGCAAATGCTTTTATCTCTACAAAAATGTGGTACAGGCAGAAATTGTCTCACTCTCTCCCAATTCCCTACCTCCACCTTAGGAGGAGCAGAGAGGAGCTTTGGTGATGAGCAGACAGGAAGGGAAGGAGGAAAACAGTTTCTATTTGGCCTAGAGTTTATGTTTCAGGCATGATATTTTTTATTACTCTGCATTTCTCATTCACATTTTAAAAAGTCCCACCCACTCATCCACTTACCATCTGACCATTCTAGAAGCCTGATACATACTGATGATGCACACTTAGCAGCCTGATGAAAGTGATTCTGGATACAGGCTCTGGACATATTATTTGTAGCCTTATATTGCTCTGAAACTATTTGCAAAGTTATCAAATATTTAAAGGAGGATGAACTTTCCAACTCATTAGACTGAGTTGGAGTATCCTAGCACAATAATGGTAATGATATCAAGTGCTGATTATAACATTTCACAGTATATACATTTTTTGACAAGTACATTTTACCCCCTTTGGTTCCTCAGAGTATTATATTGAAACATTGTGATAGATGGTGAGGCTAAAAGCATAGAGAGTATATCAATTAAGGAATGCATTTGGCTGCAAATAACAAAACACGACTTCTAGGTGTCAGGCAAAACATGAAGTTCTTTTAAAACATAGTTTATTATCTTCACAACAACCTGGCAAAATATTTTTAATAAGCTCACAGTAGTTAACTAACTTGCCCGAGGATACACCCTAAAATAATTGCTTTGCCTGATATTTTTCAAATCACTAAAAGTTATAGCATTTCTTGAAAATATCAAAACTTCTAAATCAATCCAGAAAACTCATAATCAATTTCTACGTGATCTGATAAAAAGCTCAGATGGACAAGTTCCTAAGTGGAACAGAGGTCCAAGGACACGGTTATCAATTACTAGGGGATACTCATGAGATATGTATTTTGTACTTATTACAAGTGGATACCTGAAGGTAAGGATTGCTTAGAGGTAGGGATGTTGGGTACAGAGATCAGGTGTGTCTGGCCCCTTCTGATAGGCACCATAGATTATCTCAACACCTCTTTTTAACAGCTTTCACCCTTGCTTTTTTTTTTATTAAGGCTATAAAGCATGAAACCTTATTTTCTAATGACATATAAGTGAACATCTACCAAGGATGGTTCTGGGAAACTCTTCCTTTTGGAACACAGGAGTATAGTGTGTCAGCTGCCATGGTCATCATCTGTCATTTTGTCCCCGCCTGGGATGTAGACTTGATGTATGGAGCTGCACCAGCCTTATTACAACCATGAAGACAAAAGACAGTTAAATCAGGGAGCAGAAAGAGATAAAGAGCTGGGTCCATGATGACATTGCCCACCCAAACATTGCCTGCCTTTGAACTGCTTGTCACATGGAGAAAATAAACTTGTTTGTTTCAGCAACTGTAAGATGAGGTTCATATTTACGGTTGAATGCATTCTCAATGGACACCTCCTCCATGGTGTAAGCCTCACTCACCATCCTCCATAATGTTTTAATATAATTGCTTAATGAACCAAAGGAAAAAATATTGTACCTGTCAGAAAAGTGATAGAAAGCAGAGCCTTATCATACATTTAATCAACTCTGTAAATTATGAAGCATAAGTTGTTGTCTATAGCAGCCTTAAGAATGATACATGTATAAAAACAGACAAAAAAGAAAAGAAAAAAACAACCTGTAGAGTAGACTCTTGTTTAGCATATGGTCATTTCTTCCCACCTTACCTCTCTTTCCCCAACTCCATGGCTACAGTATATTCCCCTTCCCCACAGGATTTAGCCAATCGAATGTGGACAGAAGTAATACTGTGCTGGTTCTGAGTCTAGGCCTTAAGAGACAGCATGTGTTTCCATTCCACACTCTTACATGTCTGCCATAGTGTGGGGAGAGCATGCCTTGAATAAGCCGCTGGCCTAAGGAGGATGAGGAACATGTGAAGCAGGGATGACCTGAACCCACGGCCTGGAGCCAAGCCCAGCTAAGGTCAGCCTAACTGTAGCTGGCCTCAGGATGCATTAGTAAGAAATCAATATCTGCCCTGGCTGGTGTGGCTCAGTGGATTGAGCGCTGGCCTGCAAACCAGAGTTGTCAGTTCAATTCTCAGTCAGGGCACATGCCTGGGGTTGTGGGCCAGGTCCCTGGTGGGGGAGTGCATGAGAGACAACCACACATTGATGTTTTTCTCCCTCTCTTTCTCCCTCCCCTCTCTTTAAAAATAAATAAATAAAATCTTTAAAAAAGGAAAAAGAAAAATATCTGTTGCTGTACAAACCAGGTTTGTTATGCACTGTTAGTGTGACAATGGGTAATTGATACACAACCCTGACAGCATAATGTCACAAAATAAACTGATTATTTTAATTGTTAAGCAAAATTAATATTTTAGTGTCCTACAATGACTTTCTAAGTGGAACTCAATTTATTGATATAAATTTAAAAATAATTTATATAGATAAAATACTTTCATTCATTAATTATTTATTAGCCTAATTCCATTATTTTAGGAATTAAGCACTGTCCTAAATTAGGCTGTTAAAGTAGGCTTTCTGTTTCTTCCTTACAAAAAACTCTAGCTTTATTATTTTGATATGCTTCTATCCTTCTCTTGGTTATGATATGATCAATAGTACTCGACTACTAAAATTGTGTCTAACTAGACCATAAACAGCCTCCCTGATTAAAAATAAACTGGAACAAACTGACCGTGACCAGAGGTGGGGAGGGCAATAATGCTGGGAAGGTGGGGAAGGAACTAGTTAAAGAGCATGTATGAATGACCCACCGACATGGACAGCAGTGTGGGGACTGACTGTGGGAGCAGGGGGCAGGGTGGTGGGGAGCAAACTGGATAAATTGGGACAACTGTAATAGAATAAAAATTTTAAAATCTTAAAAAACTATTGGGCAGAGAAATGTTTTCTTTGCTTGAAATTCATACTTGTTCTAAATTCTCTCTATTGTGTATCGCTGTGTAACAAATTACGCCAAAACTTGGAGGTTTAAAACAACAATAAACAATAATATAGAAACATATTACATTAGAAATTCAGGAGTGGTTTGTTGGACGATTCAGGCTCGGGGCCTCTCATGCGGTTGCAGTCAAGGTGTTGTTCTGGGTTGTAATCATCTGATGGGCTGGACAGGGGCTGGAGAATCCAGCCCCTTCCAAGTAGGTTTACTCATAATGCTCTTGCCATGTGAACCTTTTTCCACAGGGCTGGCTGAACGTCCGCATGAGTTTCCCCAGAGCAGATATCTAAGGCAGCAATGTCTCTTTTGACCTAGCTTTTAAAAAATTAGAGTCTGTCAGTTTGACAATATCGTATTGGTTACTCAGGTAAGCTCTATTCCGTGTGGGGGGGGACTACCTAAGGGTGTGAATGGCAAGAAGCTAGATCGTTAGGAGCCATCTTGGAGACTGGCTACCCCACTTTCTAATATACCTTTTCAGTACAGTCTTCTCAGACTGCTCTCAAATGGGTTTACAGTTTAAATTAGTGTTTTCAACTGTCACAATCCTCCCAGACATTGGGCAATGTCCAATTTTAGTTGTCCCACATGGGGGAGGGAGTGCTACTGACACCCAGTGAGCAGGAGCCAGGGGGTACTGCTAAACACCGTGTGTGTGACATGTAAGACATTCTCCCCACAACAGAGACTTACCCAGCCCAAAATGTCAATGGTGATAAGGCAAAGAAATCCTGCATTTAAACTGTGACAGTCTGCTAAAATTTTAAACAATTTCTCCTCGCGCATCCTTCAGTATGTTGTTTTCAGTCAAGTATAATCAGTTTAAGCAAAAATGAATTGTATCGTGCCTGATCAAATTGGAGGTGCACAATCAAAAAGAATTGAGCAGGAGAAATTAATTTGACCAAACACACACACCCCTCCCCAGAAGAATTTCCCTTTTGTGTGATACACTTGCTGACTTTGCAAAAGCAGCACCAAATAATTGCAACTTCATTGAGAAGTCTCTGCCAACAACTAGAAACAGCCCTAGCTGGGTTACACTGTGAATTTGGGGAAAAAATCAATAGGGGATTTTAAAGACAAGCCGAAGAAGAATGAGAAAGTGGATTCGATAGAATTTTATTGACAACTTATGGCTTATAGGGCTTTTTCCCTAACCCTTGACAAGACTTCTTTTGCATCCAGGGGTTCTTTGAGTGCTCGGAAGGGGCAAAGATAACAAATCGATAGCACTGTAGCTGGTTATATTAGACGCTGATATCCTCCTTCCTCTGAAGTGCTCAGAGGCAGAGGGAGAGAGATTATGGAACAAACTGCAAGATTTGGGGACAGCCTCAAGACTCCGTGTGCTCACCAACAGTGAGGGAGACACAGGAGATCAGCCTAAACTCTAATTTTCCTTGAACAAACCATGCGGAACTGAATTGACTTCTGGGTAATGGTCAGAGCCAGTGGGACAGTGGGAAAAAGCCAGATCATGCCATATCTCCTGAATGGCTCTAGGCTAGGACATGGGTAATGGTTCTTTAAAAAAAAATTGAAAGTGTATCTTTGCATCAAAAATTCCACTAGTTGATTAATATATGGCTATATTCTCAAATTTATTTTAGAAAATATGACTTGAATGTGATTTAATATAATATGTGCAGGATTTTCTGTCTTCCATATGACAGTGTTAGGAGAGGAGAGGAATAAAATAATTTCTAGAGATTGGGGAACCTGCAATGAGTGGAAACCATTATTTCATCTCCCAGTTTGGCATGTGTTTTAGGCATCAGAGAAGAGAGGAAGAGAGACAAAGAGGGAAACGGAGAGGGAGGGAGAAAGAGAGGGAAGGAGAGAGAGAGGGAAAGGGGGAGAGAGAGAGAGAGAGAGAGAGAGAGAGAGAGAGAGAGAGAGAGAGAGAGAGAGAGGCTTTACCTTTTATGGAAATAGGATCATTCCAGGTGTGATTGAGCTAAGCATCTTGACAGTATCCCTGGGCTGAAATCATGGCTCCCTCAGGAGGCTCTAGGGAAGGCCCATTCTTTGCATCTTGCAGCTGCTGGTGGCTGCTGGTTTTCCTCTTTCATCTGTCAACTTTTACTCTACCTTCCTCTTATAAGGATACATATAATTTCATTTAGGGCCCACCTGATGATCCCAGATGATCGCTCCAGCTCAAGATCCTTAACTTAATCACATCTGCAAAGACCTTTTTTTAAAACATAAGGTAATATTTAAGGTTGCAGAGATTAAGATCTGATGTATTTGGGGGGGCATTTTCAGCCTTCCACACCCCATATCTTGTTCCACTCATACACACACATGCATGCACTTGTATGCACACACAAATACACACACCTGTCTCTTTCTTTGCCTCCTCTTTTCTTCTTTTCTTCCTCAATAGATCTTGATGACCCAAATCTTTAGCCTGGATAGCTCAACCCTGTGTTTGCATTCCACCTATAGTGGCAATGCTGGTGGTGAAATAGGCTTTTGTAGACCCATTCCATGCAGCAAAGAAAACGAAGAAAATCAAAAGACAAAGTTAACTTTCTATATTGGAAGAGGTTGAATACTGTTATTTTGCTTTGTGAAGAGAGCATATGATACGATACAGTCAAGAAGTTGTTATAAAAAATGACTAAAGACATGTCTTATCAGGGAAGAGGCTAATGATCGCTGGTCTCCAAAGGGAAAACTTGATTGAACCCTTTGGCTGGAATTCTGTAAGCCCAAAATATAAATGCTTCCCAGGAGTCTAGGAGATGCTGACCCTTCTTTCTCTCACACCTGTCTGTCCAGGAGACATACTCATTTTCAGTCAATAAAGGAACAAGGGTCTGTTTTTGAAACTTTTACTTGGAAGGTCAGAAAGTAAATGTATACTGTTTATCTCAGAGTCAATCTCTACACATTTCAAGCGTATCTTTAGCTATGGTTGAAAAACTTCCTGTTGCCCAATGAGTGTCATGAAATACAGAATTGGCATGTGCACTCACAGGAGCAGCACTTCCCGAAATCATTGTGCTTTAGGAGTGTGAGAAGAGATAAAGAAAAACATCCAGCTACATAGAAATGAACAAAAGTTTATTTTAGAAACAAAAGGTTACAACTAGAAGACATCTGAGGTTCTATAGTAAACTTACTCAGTTTAAGGATAAGGAAACTGAAGTCCAGAAAGACAAGATAGATCAATCAGCTATCGCTGCGTAACAAATAACTATAGAATCTGAGCAGCTTACAATAAGCATGTATTCAGCTAATGCATCTCTGGGCATTTGCTGATCTAGGTTTTGAGGGCTAGCAAGGTTCTGTTTCACCTTTTAGATCTTTGGGTTTGCTCAAAATGACTCTCATCTTCCTTCAACAAGTGGGTCAATTAGAGTCGAGTGTACTTATGGTGGTGGTGGAGGAACATGGAAGCACCTAGATGAGTAGAAAACCTACACTTAGAGCTAAAACAATGTTATTTCCACCCACAGGTCATTGGCCAAAGTAAATCACATAGCCAAAGTGAAGGAGCAGGGAAATACTCTCTGCCCACAGTGAGGTCCTTCCAAACCTGTGGGTTGAAGATGAAATGAAGACTAGGGCCAATAAATTAAACATTCATAGAAAATTTGCCTAAGGTCGAAAAGCTACATAATGGCTGAATCGGGACACTAGATCCTGCTTCCATCCCCCACCGCACCCCCATCCAGGACTTTCCTCGTTAACCAGGCAAGGATATATTTAAAACATCTCTCTGGAAGATTTCACTGGAAGTTTTGCAAAATCCCTTTTTGGCAGCTCATGAGAAGTCTTCTCAGCTTCTTATCCTTGAACAGCTCAAGAGTATCCGCTGTTCGGTGCTGCTCATTACCACAGCCAGTACCTCGGGGAGAACGCTGACGTCCCAAGTGGCCCAGAACTGGGAACTCACCAGATGCCAAAGTGACATTATGTTCCCGGCAGCCTTCATTTACAGCCCTCAGCAGAGCTGTAGGACAATGCAGCCTGGACCTGAAGATGTAGAATTTCTCATAAAAATCGGTCCCTAAGTTTTTCTTGTTATCCCATCTTTCCAGATAGTTCAGACATGAGTGAACAGGGTCAGACCAGGGACTTATATTCCAAAGAGCATTTTTGACTTTTCCCAGTTTATAGATAGAAGCTCACCAGACATATGTGAATCACAGTTAAGGCCTAAAGTAAGACTGTCTCCATGCATTGTGTTTGAAGGATGAACTCTCAGATTAGCATAGAAAGTATTGTTGCCCAAAATGGGATTCAGCAAAGGTGTGAGTCACTCATCTCCATTAGGAAAAGGAAATTAATGACTAATAGCTGATTTTAGTGACTTCATTTGTACTCTTATTTTTTTCCCCTTAGAAATTATTACTTGACATTCTTAATAGTTTCTAAAATGCAATTTATAGGAAACTTCTCGGCTTCATGGGGCATGTCTACGATGAATTGGAGCATGGCAAACCCATTTAATTTTGCTGAGAGTGCATTTAGAACCCAAGTCTTTCTGCTACATGCTTGTGCATATTCCCAAAGGTCATTTTTGCCTGCTGAGATAAACTCTCAACATGGCCCTAAAAATGTAGATGGAATTTCAGCATTTTTTTCCAGTTGAGAGATCTGTACCTTGCTTCCCTTTGGCCAGGAAAAAAAACAAAATGGAAAGCTCATGGTAGCAATGATTTTCTCCTTCGGCACTGCTTTGCCATGAGGGATCTGACTTAGCCCTTCTTAAATACTTTAAACCACAAGACGCTTCTGAGGCTCATCTGCAGCGATGCTGTACACTCATGCTGACCTCTCCTGAAAATTACTATCTTTTTTCTATGTTCATCAACCAAAGACCCAAAAAACAAAAAATGTGTGTGTGCCTCATCCATGTCTAGTTGGGCCTTACCATTTCAGTGGACAGATCTGATTTCTAGATGCCAAAATCTTACTTCTTTTTTTTAAAATATTTTATTTATTTATTTTTAGAGAGGGAAGGGAGGGACATAGAGAGAGAGAAACATCAATGCGCGGTTGCTGGGGGTCATGGCCTGCAACCCAGGCATGTACCCCGACTGGGAATCGAACCTGCGACACTTTGGTTCGCAGCCCGCGCTCAATCCACTGAGCTATGCCAGCCAGGGCTAAAATCTCACTTCTTTTCCTGGGATGTTCTCTGGTTACTGAAGCCCTATCTGTCCATGGCCAAGAACGGCCAAGAAGTTAATACCCTTTCCATTCCCCATGAGTCTTCAACCCATGTGAAATGGGGACTGGTGTGTGCATACCCCAGCTGCCTTGACCTTCAAGTGGGACAATCCAAAGTCATGTATTCTACACTGGTTCCCAGAGTCCACAGTGTGATCGAGCTCTAGTTGTTCATTGTGGAAAGTGGCCTGGTAACACGCCCTTCATTTATTCCTTTCCTCCCCTGACATGCTTCACCACTCACCTGCCAGAACTTTCTGAATTATCTCACATTTTTTTTTCCACTAAAATGTGTGTCTCAAGCTCTGCTTCTGTGGAAATGAAAATCATTAGATACGATCAAGAAAGACATCACATCCTGATGACAGCATCCAGTAGCAGACTTGACACTGGGAATACGAAGATATGTAAAATATGATCCTTGTTCTTATATTCTTTAGAATCGAGTGGGGAAAGGTGGGATGAAGCACGGCAGCACAATGTCCTTTGCTGTGTATCCATAGAGCAGCTACATAAGGTTTATGGCCAGTTTCATCACTTTCCAGCTCAGTGACCTCAATTGCATCATCTAAAAAATGAGGAAAATAATAGTAATGACCCCATTGTGAGGATTAAATGAAACAATATATATAAAATTGCTGGGACAGTGCCTGGCGAATGGTAATGGTTTAGTACTGAGTTCCCAAGCCATGGATCCTGAGGTACCGTGGGGCGCTGCAGGACAGTCACAAGAATGCGGCAGCAGCCCTGGCTGACATACCTCAGTGGACTGAGCGCGGGCTGGGAACCAAAGTGTCCCAGGTTCGATTCCCAGCCAGGGTACAGTCCTGGGTAGCAGGCCATAACCCCCAGCAACCACACATTGATGTTTCCCTCTCTATCTCCCCCCCTTCCCTCTCTAAAAATAAATAAATAAATAAAATCTTAAAAAAAAAAGAATGCGGCAGCATGTTTTGTTTGTTTGTTTATTTATTTCCAACTTTATTAAGGAAAAATAAAACTGTATATCTTTAAGGTTTCTAACATGATGGTTTGGTATACACACGCATTGTGGAATGATTACCAAGATCAAGATAATGAGCAACTCCATCACTTTACTTTAACTCTTTCGTGTGTGTTTGTGTGCATGTGCTGATGGTGCTGTTTATGCTCTGCAAATTTCAAGTACACAATACCGTTTTGTTAACTACAGTTGCCATGCCAGGCTGTACATGAGATCCTCAGAACTTATTCACCTTATAACAGAAAGAAGTTTGTACCCTTAGACTAGCACCTCTCCGTTTCCCCTTCCCCTCAGCCCCTAGCACCACTGTCCTCTCTGCTTCTACGAGATCGGCCTTCTTAAAAAAGGTTCTACATATAAGTGATACTATACAGTTTGTCTCTGTTAGGTTTATTTCATTTAGCATAATTCTCCAAGGTTCATCCACGTTGTTGCAAATGGCAGAATTTCCTTCTGTTTTATGGCTGAGTAATTTTTCATTGGGCATATCTACATTTTCTTTATCCAGTCATCCATCAAAGGATATTTAGATTGCTCCTGTAGCTTGACTATTATGAATAGTGCTGCAATGAACATGCGAGTGCAGATATCTCTTCGAGATATTGATTTCCTTTTCTTTTGATATATAACCAGAAGTGGGATGAGCAGGATCTTTTTAATTTTTTAAAGATTTTATTTATTTATTTTTAGACAGAGAGAAAGGGAGGGAGAAAGAGAGGGAGAGAAACATCGACATACAGAGAAACATTGTGCCCTGACTGAGGACTGAACCCACAAACAAGGCATGTGACCCAACCAGGAATCGAACCAGCGACCTTTCACTTTGTGGGACAATGATCAACCCACTGAGCCGCACCAATCAGGGTGGATTTTTAAAAAAATATTTTATTTATTTATATTTAGAGAGAGGGGAAGGAAGGGAGAAAGAGAGGCAGAGAGACATCAGTGTGTGGTTGTCTCTTGTGCCCCCTCTACTGGGGACCTGGCCCACAGCCCAGGCATGTGCCCTGACTGGGAATCGAACCAGTAAACCCTTTAGTTCATAGGCCCATGCTCAATTCACTGAGCTATACCAGCAAGGACAGGGTGGATATTTTTAATTTTTAAGGGAAACACAGGGATATGCAATATCTTTTGGACACTCTGCAAACAATTAACTTGATGTAGTTCACAGTTTCAGCATTAGATGTGGTGACATTACTTTTGATAACATGCTGTCTTTATGAAGCGGAGTATGCAGCACTTGCTGTGATAAAAAGCAAATACCAAGTGAAAATCAATGTAGAACAAGAAATAAGGGTGGTGATTTAAGAAATTGATTCCAAGGTTTGAGAAATTGTACAATGCCCAGCAGGTGCACAGCGGGTATAATAGACTTATTATACAACTCTCAGGAGAATTTATCTCATATTTCCTCTTATTTTCTTTCTTCCCCTTATTACATGCAAAGTCCCCACATGGTAAACATCATTTCTTACATGTTTCACGAATGGATGGGTGAATGGAAGGATGGATACATGGATACATGGGTAGACGAATGGCTGACTAATAAATTGATGGATGGGTAGAAAGATGGACGCATGGATAGAGGATGGGTGAATAACAGATAGATGAAAAAGTACATGGATGCTAAGTGTGTATGTGAACAAATGGTATAGCAGTTCAAAAACATTTTTTCCTGATGTTTAGCCCCTCCTAGTCATAAATTACCCAAGGGTCCCATTCAATTAATCATCCTTTTACCCTTCCATGCCATTTTAGAACTCTAACATCTCTCTTCATCATATCATAAATTAGAACAAAATTTCTCCTACTCACTAATAAGATTTACTTCTCCTGGTAAAATTCATACATCAGCTTCCTTATCAAATCATCTTATTTGTTCAAAAATGTAAGTGTATTGTTTATGACATAATTTTATTATATATCATATTTTTATATGATATAGTCACAGAAAGTCAGTGTGGTTACAGAGAAAAATCAAGCCTTCCCATAAAAGATGGAAATCAGCCAATTTTGTACAAATATGATTCAAGAGACCATAATGGAGGGACTGGGAATATCAAGCACAACATTTGACAATGATCTTGGGAGAACCACTATTTATTGAGCATCCCTATGTGCCATTGAATCCTCACAAGTACCCTGTGAGTTAGAAATTACTGTTCCTAGTTTCTAAATAATAAGAGAGAAACACATAGAGGTTGTGAACCCCGTCCCAGGTTGCATGTCTCATATGTGGAGGAACTAGTACTAACAGCTGCACTGTTCTCAGCAATTTAACATGGGCTCAGACCTGTCCTCTACCGACAATGTTCCCACATACCAATACTCCTGAAAGGGCCCGGAGCTGAGAGGGAGAATTTAAGGGGCCAATGGGTCCAGGTTAGGCTCAGCAGCAGTTATGTCTAAGGAAAACCTTTAGCCCTGCTTCTTGTATATCCTTACTTCCGAGAAAAGGTGAAAAGCATTTTTCTTCGGAGCACAGTTTGCGTTGCTTCTGGATTGCCTAGTAACAGGGGCCTCTCCTCATTCGCTTTCTGGTCTGATTGTTTTCACCTGGAGAATTTTTTATTTTGTATTTTTTTAAGATTTTATTTATTTTTAGAGAGAGAAGGGAGGGAGAAAGAGAGAGAGAGAGAGAAACATCAATGTGTGGTTGCTGGGGGTCGTGGCCTGCAACCCAGGCATGTACCCTGAGTGGGAATCGAACCTGCAACACTTTGGTTTGCAGCCCGCGCTCAATCCACTGAGCTACGCCAGCCAGGGCTAAGAATTTTTTAATTGAAGGTTTTTTAGAAATGGAGTTCTGCTCTCCTAACAGTTTGCAGTTACTAAATCTCAAACAAAATGCTTCAGAAGCCCATAAACATCCTCACCTGCTACAGCCTGCTCAGCGTTACTAACTACCCATCCTTTTATTTTTTGGATATTGGACAACCAAGCTTTCTTTGCTATAGCCATAAAGAGGTGGCACCCTTAAGTCACCCTTGCAGCTGGGGAGGGGCAGGAGGAGTCTGGCTAACCTCTTCTCATAAGGCAGGGTTTCCACATTTACAGCCCTTTGATTTAGGAAAGAGAATGTGCTTTGGAAATTAATTCCAATAGTAGAAATCCCAAACAGCGAGATTATCGTCCATCATAATCATCCAAAGGAGTGTTTACAAATGGAGGAAGAGCAGTAGATGTTTCTTTGGTGATCGGAGTGAGGTTTTTCTAATTCCAATAGAAAAGTTTAGCTCTTCCCTTTGAAAGGTGGCATCCTCTGTATTGGCGAAGGGATGCAGACGGGGAATTAGCACGGGGCATTAAGAGTGCAAGAGGGAAATGGAACGTAATGAATGCATCAAGCCTTGCTCTGATCCTGTGAGTCGCCTCTTTGCTAGGAGATCAGAATCAGGGGCGTGATCATTGTTGTTAACAGTCACCCTGAAGCCTAGCAGTGTTTTCAGCAAAACGCTGCATAATTTGCCTCATGATTCCATGAGAATGTTTCATCTCGTTTATTGAAAGAGGAAGCACAGTTCAGCTCCTGTCACCACTGGGAACCACTGAGTTCTCTCTACTCTACATCTTAAATTACTTCGATATTAAAGAAATGTGGCTGTAGACATGAGACGGGAACTCAGCATCCTGTTTATTTCCCTCGAGGCAAAGAACAAAAAAGAAAGAAAACGAAAAACACAGGACAGCACTGCCAAGGAAGAAAGAGAAACCACGCTACTGGGATTTCCACCCTCCCCGCCCCCCCCCACTCGTATTTCAGCCCCCTAATTACTTATCCCTACTTTCTACTTAATTGTGTTTCAACACTTTTTTTTCCCTATTTCCTACTTGTGCATTTGCCCTCCCAGGAGAACTCCAAGGCATGCCTGTCTCTCTAGTTCTACTATTTGTCCCCTGAGAAGTGTGTGGTCTAGTGGTTAAGCACCCAGTTACCATAACACACTACTAGCTGTGTAAATTCAGGCCGGTTGCTTCCCCTTCCTATACCTGATTTCCTCACCTGTAAAAGGGATGTAACTAGTCCTCTATCAGGGGTGTCAAACTCTTTTTCACCGGGGGCCACATCAGCCTCACGGTTGCCTTCAATGTAACTTTAGGACTGTATACTGGTAACTGCTCCTTACCTAGGGGCAAGGAGCTCGGCGCTGCCACCGGGTAGAAACAAGGTGCTAGGCCGGATAAAACAAGGCGGAGGGCCAGGTTCGGCCTGTGGGACTTGTGTCTGCCACCTGTGTCCCATATCATAGGGTGGTTTTAAGGACCCCATGAGGGAAAACATATAAAACATCTAGAACCAACACTGGCTGTTTCTATTACTATATCCTTTGTCTTCACCCCTTCCCGTGGATCTGGTACTGCTTATCAATTTCAAGGAAAGGAAGAGAAAAGTGGCTGAGAGAAACAGATAGGTGAGTGCTGGTAGCAGCTTTCTGGCGGGGGTGAAATGAAACATTTACCTGTCATTGGGGTATAGGAAGGACCCCTCTGGAATTTTTGCATAAGGGTCTAGAAACGATCGACTGAACCTATATAATTCAAACAGGAAGATAAGGACATAGGCATACCTGTTCCCAATTTTTCTGCTACCTGTGATAAAAAGCCCCATTTAGCACACCTAGTCTTGAGGAATTTAGAGTAAAAATTGATCTCACATTTGTGGCCTCTGTAGGACATAAGCAACTTAAAATATACTAGCATGGCTATGGGAAGGAAGACGAAAGGATGAGAGAGGGTAGGAAAAAACAAAACAAAACGAGCAAACCAGTTCATTTCCCTGCCGCACCTAAGAGACATTTTCCTAGGCTGACACTTGGATGGCGTGAAATGAGTTCCACCTGGGATCACGCAGGTTGGGCCGCGGATTGACGTGGAGCAGACAGCGTGCACGTCTGAGTGGCTGGAATGATGGTGCCACCCATCTGGGGAGCTGCACTTTATGCCAGCCCGCCAGGGCCTCAAAGATACATGTGTCGGTTACTCGGTTGGCACCATTAATCCTGTTAATAATAACTTACATGTTGATAAGCTTTTAATAATGGAGGGTTTAAAACATACAAAATAGACAGATGCATAACATGAACCCCTACATGCCCTTCACCTATCTTCAACAAGTACCAAGTCAGGACCAAGCCTGTTTCATCTGGCCCCTACCTACTACTCTACTTTCTGCACGATGTTGAAGCAAATTCTGGCCACCCTATCATTTCATCCATAAGTTTCTCAGTAACATAAGTTTCTCTGAAACGAAGGTTGAAAAACTCTGCCCCATGGATCAGCCTCCTGTTTTATCAGTAAAGTTCCTTGCAATGTAGCTATGCTATGTGTTTGCCAGTGGTCTATTGGCTGCTTTCTACAGACACACTGTGGTCCGCAAAGCCTGAAATATTTACTATTTGGCCCTTTCAGGAAATGTTTGTGGGCCCCTGCTATAAAGGATAGACTTTTTTAAAAAAAGATTTTATTTATTTATTTTTTTAGAGAGGGAAAGGAGGGAGGGGGAGAGGGGGAGAGAGAGAGAGAGAGAGAGACATCAATGTGGGGTTGCTGGGGGTCATGGCCTGCAACCCAGGCATGTGTCCTGACTGGGAACTGAACCTGCGACACTTTGGTTCGCAGCCTGCGCTCAATCCACTGAGCTACGCCAGCCAGGGCTTAAGGATAGACTTTTAAAAACATAACTACACACATAATTATCACACCTCCAAAGTTAACAATAATTTGCTATAGAGCAACTTAAAATTGTTTAGGATTTCATACCTTTTATTTTTTTTAGTCTTTTTAAAAAAGATTTTTATTTATTTATTTTTTTAGAGAGAGGGGAAAGGAAGGAGAAAGAGGGTGGAGAGAAACATCAGTGTGTGGTTGCCTCTCGTGCTCCCCACCACTGGGAACCTGGCCCACAATCCAGGCATGTGCCCCGACTGGGAATCAAACCAGTGACCCTTTGGTTTTCAGGCCTGCATTCAACTCACTGAGCTACACCAGCCAGGGCTCATACCTTTAAAAGTACCTTCTTATTTATCTTACTTGAATAGCAATGTCGTTAAGGAAAACCTTAATGTCATTTGAATCCTTTTTATAGTAGAAAGAAAAATGTAAGCATACAAAGTTTAAAAGTGATTTTATCAAATGCAGACAACTAATAAGCAATTTGAATAAAAGTCTGCCTCTACTATATTGTGGCAGGATAAAGAAAAGCTTGAATGCTACAGTAAGTGAATGATACATTTCCTGTGTGTTTTCTCAGTTGTTCCGTTTCAAGAGTATCTGACTTGAAGAACTTGGTATGGGGTATATATTTCAGACATGACTTGGAGTTAATTTAAGGTGAGTCGCATTCAAGCAGTAAAAATAAGAGTTGTGGTTTTTTTTATATATATTGAGTGAGCGTTCCCATGGAACCACTCTCAGTTTGAAGTGCTATAGTGGCGTCTGGAGAAAAATCTACTTACTGGTAATCCGGTTTCCTAACATCTTCCTTAGAGAGAGAACAGGGTGTATTATTTTTCAGGCCAAAGAAAAGGGTGAAATGTGAGAAGTGAAGATGCACTTCAGTTGCATGACTACCCGGAATCTGAGGGTGCACCCCAGCTCTTTTGTCCTATAATGCTGCCTGGAAACAAAAGCCAGACTTTCTCAGGAGAAACCTGACGGCGTTTTTATTGGGCTGTCTGTGACATAATACTCCACCTTTGGGGAGAAAATCAAAGAGAGCGTATAAACGTGGGAGATAGTCACAGACAACTCAATCACACTTCAGAAACTATGAGAAAATTAGTTTCCATTTTCACTTGAACTGATCTAAACAAAGGTTATTACCGAAGTCGTGTCCAGATTGTTTCAGCTTGTTTATGTTTATAAACTGAGTTTCTTTTTAAAAAAAATTGAGGAAAATGTTTTCCTAGTTAGGAAATTCACTCCTTGAGGGTGGGACCATTGCTGGTTGAGTTTTGTATTTCCAGGGCCTGGAACTGGGCCTGGCAGGGAGAGGATTTACTAGACATGGTATCAGATGGTTATTACATAATGATAATGTCAACATACATTACTTTAGGTGTGAACAGTCACATTTCCAGTAATTACAAAGATAAAAAGGAAGCTTTCTCCCCAAATAATAACTACCGGGGAGAACCCTGGCAGACAGCACGTTCACTAAGTGATCAAGGTGGCATCACTGTGGATAAATCATGTGGATACCACGCGGCCTGCATTTGGCTAAATAATGGCCCCCGATGATACTCAAGTCCTGATCCTTGGAAGCTGTGACTGTTATATGGGAAATCTCATGCGGTGAAAGGGACTTCACAAACACAATCAAGATGGGGACATTATGCTGTATTCCCTGGGTGGGGGCAGTATAATCCAAGACTCCAGAAGCAGAGACTGGAGGGACGCAGTCACCAGCCAAGGAATTGGTGGGAGCCCCCAGGAGATGGAAGAAGTAAGGAACAATTTTCCCTGGAGCCTCCACAAAGCACAAGGCCTGCCAGCACCTTGATTTTAGTGGTGCAAGACTCATTTCAGACTTCCGGCCTTCAGCATTGTTAAGAGAATCAATTTCTGTTGTTTTAAGCCGCTGAATTCATGGTAATTTATTACAGCAACAAGGAATACTTTCTCCCTGACATGTGATGACAAGAGCACCTCCTGTGGTTTTTCCCCACCAAATCCATATCCCCAGTCTCGTATAGAAAAGATAGCCGATGAGCAACAGTGGGGGAATCCTCCACAAAATACCTGACTAGTACTCTTCAGAAGTGTCAAGATCACGGAAAACAGGAAAGTCTGAGACACTGTCGCACATCAGGGGAAACTAAGTAATCATGATGACGAAATGTAGTGTGGTATCTTGGACTGGATCCTAAAACAGATACTGACGGTAGCAGAGACACCGGGGAGATCCGAATAATGTCTGTAGCTTACGTAATAGTGTTGCGCCCATGCTAACTTAGTTCCGTGGATGTCAGCAACAGAGGGGACTGGGTGAAGGGTATGTGGGAGCTCTTTGCACCATTATTGTAAAATAAAAAAAAATAGTTAGAAAGGAATCCATCCCAGCCACTTTATTGTCTTGTCAGTTCTTTTATGGGAGGTGGAAATAATAAAGTGATGTTTCAGGGAGACTAGGTCCATACTGACCAGATTCTCCCAGGAAAGAGATGAATGAGCTGCTACTGTCTACTACCTCACATGCCACTGGGTGGTACGAATGCCTCCAGTTGTCCTGGAGCACAGGCAAGGGGGAAACGCTCTTATATTTTTTACGGATGGAGACTCCGGGGCACACCACAGTTCAGAGGTAAATGACATTCACTGGATTGATTTGACTTGCCCAGGCCCACTGAGCAAATGTGGGCATGCAATATAAATTGTTTAATTTCCAGGTGTATGATGGCAGGGCAAGAGAATTCAGCTCATTTATACTATTATAAAAATACGTATATTTTCTTTAAGCCTCCATAACTTTTCTAGACCTGGCCACACTTGCTTTCCCTCACATTCTGTCCAACCACTCAAGGTTCAGGTCTGTTTTAGAATGCTTTTTTTAAAAAAATTTTTTATAAAGATTTTATTTATTTATTTTTAGAGAGGGAAGGGAGGGAGATAGAGAGAGAGAAACATCAATGTGCGGTTGCTGGGAGTCATGGCCTGCAACCCAGGCATGTACCCTGGCTGGGAATCGAACCTGGGACACTTTGGTTCCCAGCCCGCGCTCAATCCACTGAGCTACGCCAGCCAGGGCTAGAGTTTTATTTATTTAGAGACGGGGGAAGGGAGGGAGACAGAGAGGGAGAGAAACAGCAATATGTGGTTGTCTCCTGCGTGCCCCCAACCGGGGACCTGGCCTGCAACCCAGGCAGGCAGGCACCCCGACAGGGAAACCAGTGACCCCTGGTTCACAGACCGGCACTCAGTCCACTGAGCCCAGGGCTGGTGGATATATTTAAAAGCCATCATACCAGTGTTCTCTTAGTCTTGGGTTTTACTGAGGGTTTGGTCTTTCACTCGAGGCTATTTCTGGGTGTCTGCACTTAGTCCTGCAACTTGGTGAGGCCGAAAATGAAACTTGACTCTTTCTCTCAGCAGACTGCCCCCCGCATCTCTTTCCTAAGTTTCCAAGCCTCATGAAAAGTCACAGAATGTTAAGAGAAGAGAAGGGAACTTGAAATGATCCCAGCATCACAGGATCTGGATATAGTCATCTGTCTCCTTTGTTCCTGCTGCGGCACTAAAATTTGACATCGCTGATTCTTCTCAAGCAAGGGGTGCTGCAAGATTTGCAGCAGCTTCTCCACAGTCCCGTCACGAATAGAACGCTGAAATCATGGCCAGTGCCCACTGACATTCACCACGTGAACTTCTCCTCAAAGCCCAACATCACTTGATCCTCAGTGAGCCCTTCTCTATACGTTGAAACTATTTAGCATTCCGAGTTCTTGTTCTCAGGCAGGACTCTTAATTATTCACCTCTCTGCCTTCAGACTTCAGCTCTCATTTCCACCAACTGCTTTACTTTCCCTGGTTCCTGTAGTGAACTCAATATGCCGAAAGCCAGGTTCAGCATTTTCCTCCAGAGTGGCTTCCCTCTTGCCCTTGCTCTTTATTCTCTGAGTCATGAGCCTAAAAAAAAGAATTCACCAACTTCGGTTTCTTCATTGCTTATAGCCCTTCCATTGGTAGTGGGATTCTTGCCCCTGTATTGTGGCAAAAACAGCTTACCTGCCATGCAGTCGGGGACAGTTCCCAGCCATTATGAGCTATCAAAAGCCCCAATTCAGTAGCTCTTCATTTAGCCTGATGCTGGTGCAGCTGCTGGCTCCCTTTGGAACTTGACATTCCAGTCTTCTATCTGTTCCCAGTTGCTGCCCTCATTTCTAAAGCTGGATCTCCCTAATGAAGAGATCAACACTTCTGAGACTTTAATGTCCATGCAAGTCCCTGGGGATCTTGTTAAAATGCAAATTATGCCCTGGCTGGTGTGGCTCAGTGGATTGAGTGCCGGCCTGAGAACCAAAGGGTCACTGGTTTGATTCCCAGTCAGGGCACATGCCTGGGTTACTGGCCAGGTCCCCAATAGGGGGCATGTGAGAGGCAACCACACATTAATGTTTCTCTCCCTCTCTTTCTCCCTCCCTTCCCCTCTGTCTAAAAATAAATAAATAAAATCTTAAAAAAATAAAATGCAAATTATAATTTAGGAGGTCTGGGGTGGGGCCTGAGACTCTGTATTTCTAACAAGGTCTCAGGTAATGGCCACGCTGCTGACTCAAGGACCACACTGTGGGTTGTAGCAACAGTCTCCTGAATGTGCTTTGTTGTTCACCCTCCGCTTCCGCAGCAGGAGAAACACTCATGTTTTCCTGACCTCTGGATCGCGGGGTGTGCACCACTGACCCTTATCTTACAAGGGTACTGGAATCCCCCTGGGGACCTCGTGGGAAAGCACCGCTTCTGGGGTTGCAACCCTGGAGACTCTGATTCAGGAGGTCTGGGATAGGACTTTTGGATATTTTAGAGAAGCACTGCAGGTGACCTTGATGATTTCTTAACAGTCAGTGTCTTACAGGCTGAAGTGCAACTGAAACCTTAATGTCAAGTTTTCCCCAGAAGATCTAACCTCATCTATTTCGATTTATTAATCCCCTTCGAACCTTTGTTCCAGGCAGACTGTCTCTCAAACAGACCCAGAGAATCCCTTTCTCTTTACTCCGGTTCCACCTACAAATTCTGCCCATTCTGTAGTAGTTCATCATGGCTGTGTATGCTGATCGGTACCCTACCCAGAACACCAACTACTGGAAGCCTCGGTGTCATCCATACAGCTGGTGGGAAGAGGCGCTATCTCCACTCTCTCTGGCCCTGTCGAATTCAAATATCCTCCGGAATTCTACCAAGTCGCTGCACCCTTTCTGGAAGACTGGGAAATGTGACTTGCTTGACTGAAATAGAATGAGAAGTGACATTTCTGCCCTGACACATAAGAAAGGATGCTGAGTCGCATTCCGATTCTATTCAGAAACCGGGGTCCCTGAGGACAGGGGCTTTGGACTATATTTGTTCTACATCATTTGCATAGGCCAAACGCATCGCATGCTTGCCATTAAATAAAAAGCTGAGCAAATGTCTAAATATTTGGTGATCTACTGGAAGGTGATGCATAATGGTAGGGAAGGAAAGAATCACAGCCAATTAGTTGCAATGACATCAACATTCTGTAATTAGTTTTTTGAAACACCCTTACTCCCAGAAAATATTAGGTGTTGGGATTCAATATATCTTCACTCGTGAAATATCATTAGAACAAGGCTGTAGGGCTGTGGAACACTTAAGACTACCAGGCCTGAGAAATCAATATCTATCAGTATGGGCTTAACTTATATGGGAAGAAAAACTAATGGGCCAGTTGGATTTAAGAAGTGAGGCTGACTTAATATTGAGGAGTATCTACAGAAATAACAAAAAACAACATCCAGGAGTCCCTGCTGGTGAACCGATATTATGCCCCCTCTGGGCCAGACTTAACGGAAAAACAAAGTTCATCACAATCTCACCCAAATCTGCCTCTAGCTGCATTTCACATTGCTCTTTTCCCACCCTGTCTCTTCTAATCTAGATGGCCTTTCTGGACGTGTAGCTGTCCCCTGCTCAATGCCACGCTCTTTCCTTTATGCCTGCGCCCTAAGAACATTCTGTTCTCTCCACTCAAAAGGTTCGGATAAACACTTAACCTTTAAGATCAAATGTCACCTTCTCTGGAGAAAAGATGATTGCTTCATCGACTAGGGAGGGGACGGGGTCTAAATCGTGACTTTTAAAAAAGAAGACAGAGATTATTTCTATTTAAATAATATTCAAGGAACTTTTAGAAGGTTAAAAGGCCCAAAGATGTCGGGTATAATATAATATTATAGCCAGGTGCTGGCTGCTGCTGCCTCTGCTTCAAAATTCTCGATGCCTCCCTAATTTTTCCAGTCTGAGGGTGGTGAACTCTTCTGAGTTTTAACATGAATCATACAAGGCTATCCCTCCAATACTGATGACAATAAAAACAATGCCAGAAGCAATCATTATCATTGATAAGAAGAAAGGTAAATGACCAGCGAAGAAAACCTGCAGAGCAATTTCAAGAAGCAAAATTAGTAATCTGGTATAGAACAAAGAGAAGCATTTGCACAGCCTACATGAACACCTTTCTTCTAATTGTTTTTTAAAACCAAGTCCTCTGGCTATGAATTGATAGTTGGAGTCATAATGGGTCTTATAATAACATGTATGTTCATGTCATTTTTCTCAAGCTTTTACGCTGTGGTAGATGCTTGATAAATGTCTTTGCAGTAAATGGAGGAGTTGCTGATTTACGTGTATAAGTAGGAACTTTTGCCTGTTGATCCAAGGTTAATTGCTCTCCTGATTTTATTGGGCTTTTCTAAAATAAAATCACAATGAAGAAATAAAATAAAAAAGAGCCCTGACTGGTGCAGCTCAGTTGGTTGGGCATTGTCCTACAAGGTGAAGGGTTGCTGGTTTGATTCCCAGCTGGGGTGCACGCCTGAGTTGAGGGTTCAAGTCCCGGTCAAGGCATGTGTGAGAGACAACTGATTGATGTTTCCCCCTCATATCAATGTTTCTCTCCCTTTCTTTCTCTCCCTCTCTCTAAAAGTAATTAATAAATAAAATCTTTTTTAAAAATAAAAGTCTCAATCACAACAATAATAGTAGTTACAGTAATAGCAGCTAATATTAATGGAACACTTACTATGTAGCAAGTATTGTGAAGTCTTAACGTGGATAATTTTGTTCAAATTCTCAAATTATTCCAACTTTACAGACACGGAACTTGAAGCCTAAGACACACAGTAACGTACCAAGGTAATAAATGAGGGAGCCAGAATTTAACCAGAGTCCGTATACTGCATAAATATATACTTCAGGACTCATGGACATAGACAACAATGTGGTGATTGCTGGGGGGCGGGGAGTATAAGGGACTAAATGGTAATGGAAAAAATACAATACAATGAAGGTTACATCAAAAATGAAAAAAAAAGGGCCCTGGCTGGGGTATCTCAGTGGATTGAGCGCAGGCTGTGAACCAAAGTGTCGTAGGTTCGATTCCCAGTCAGGGTACATGCCTGGGTTGCAGGCCATGACCCCCAGCAACCGCACATTGATGTTTCTCTCTCTCTCTCTCTGTCTCTCTCCCTCTCTTCCCTCGCTAAAAATAAATAAATAAAGTCTTTTTAAAATGAAAAAAAAAAGATATACTTGTGGCAACTAATGACCACCACTAGGCTCATGGTTATTGACTCATTACTGGTAGGTAATGCTGATCTCCACCGCGAAGCTCTCTGCCCCTCCAGGCGTGCAGCATCAAACTCTCTGCCGCTGGCTGAGAGGAGCACAAACCCCTTGGATTTATGGAAGGAGCACGGTGACCATCTCAGGATTATAACCGAGAATTTCCATGACAACACAGTTGGAGGCTTTGTTGCTGGGCCCTGGAATGATGATAAATGCAAGCTTCTTTATTCCCGTTGATCCTGAAAAAAAAAAAAAAAACCTTCCGTGGCAATACACAGTACTAACTGGTTTCCTCTGATGTTCCTGCGATCGAGCTGTCGCCACGCGTAAGTCTTGTGGATCCACCTTTGTAATGTACTTGTAACTTGTTGGTTAAAGGTGTAAGATTCGATATAACACTACCTCCTCAGTAAAGCCTTTTCTGGCACCCTGTCTACTCTAAGTTATCTCTTTCCATGTCCTACTTCCTCAGTATTCTATCTGTAACTCCTTCACAGATCATTTTCCTACTCAGGACTTAAGAGGAAATGTGCTATGAAACATGGCAAGCATTCAGTAAAAATTGCAAATAACTGCATCAAGATGACAATTCATGTCATGTTTAATCCCAATGAGAAAAGACCCATTTTTCTGGGAAAGATCTTTGAGAGTTAAGAAGACAGCTGGCAGCTGATGCCATTTCCGCTGGCAGAAGGAATGAGAATGGCCTGGGAAACCTACAGGAAACAGCATGTATGGATTCTGCTTCCGGTTTTCCCAGAAGTCAGTTGCTAAAGGTTTAAGGCATGAGTCTCGTGCCCATTTTTCCTCAGTAGTATCCCCATTCAAAGAGGCAGTGGGAAGGCTCAGTGGGACAAGCTCACGTTTGGACACCTTGTGTATCCGTGTCCATTTAATTCAGAGACAGACCTCACTGTATAGCAACCTTCCCTAACATGTCATTCTAATGCACTGCAAAAGATGAGAAAATGGGATGTGCGTTCCATCTGGATTCGTGAGCAGAGCATCAGAAATATTTCCAGAGGCTTTGCATAGTGCTAGCAACATTAATGAAATGCCTACCAAAGGCACTGCATTTTAAATGAGAAGCCAAAGGTGTCTGTTAGAAAGCCCTGTGAGCATAGGAACCCGACTGCTGGCGGAGAGCAGGGTGGAGACACGGGGCAGTGATTGAAGTGTCCAGCAGGGGGCTGGCATTCTCTGTCTATAAGTAGCCCTGGGTCCTCTTCAGAACCTCAGTTCAGCACAGCTGCCGTTTGCCAGTGAAGCCAGTGACGTGCAAAGCATCCTGCCTATAGGATTTGAGGCTTTCTCAGTGCAGTTTTTTTCAACCCACTTTAAACCTTCAGGTTCTAAGTATCAGGAAAGACAGGAAATGCAGCGTGCAAATAGCAGACTCAAAGTTCTTAGTTAACTGCAGCGGAGGCTCAGACTGGAATGGGGGTAGAAAGAGTTGATACAGACTGGGTTTAACTCTAAACCCTTATTCACTGAAGTTAGACATGGATTGCACTGGTCATTTTAAGACCAGAGCGGCACCAGCATCAAAATAGTGACAGACAGTGTGGAATGCCATAGTCTGTTATGTACTCAGAGTATTTTTATTAAAGAAGACAAGAGCCCGGCCGAGAATTTTGTCTTCATCTTCACCCACTGCAACATCAAAAGTTAAGAAACAGCATCTCAGGACACTTGTTAGGCGGCAAAGGAAGAATCTAGAGGATGCCTCTCAATGACTGCTTCCTTCAGAGCGGGCCCTGCAACGTCTCCAACCACAGTGTGGATGTCCCCGAGAACGAGGGCTGGTTCCACCGGGGCATCCTCTATGTCATCCCTGCAATTTACGGGGCCATCATTCTGATAGGCCTCGTTGGCAACATCACCCTGATCAAGATCTTTTGTACCGTGAAGTCTATGAGAAACGTCCCAAACCTGTTCATCTCCAGCCTGGCTTTAGGAGACCTGCTCCTCCTGGTGACCTGTGCTCCCGTGGATGCCAGCAGGTACCTGGCCGACAGATGGCTGTTTGGCAGGATTGGCTGCAAACTGATCCCCTTTATACAGCTTACCTCAGTGGGGGTGTCTGTCTTCACACTCACGGCTCTCTCGGCAGACAGGTAAGCACTGGAGGATAGTTCAACTCTTTCCGGGTGGTGGATGCCTCAGTAAACGAGATGCCACGTTGGGACAGACGGAGCTGTTTGCACAAAGGGAAGTTTCACTCAAACTCAGATCCTCTTCCAAGGCATGATTTTGTTCCGAGGATTACTTCTTGAGTTTGACATATTGCTTTAAGAGAAAAAAGTGAATGGATGGCAGGGGGAAAAAAAGGGGGGCAAGTGAGAAAAAAATATCTCAGTGTAAGGTGGAGGTGCATTTTCTGGAGACAAATTGATTTGGTGTGGATTTTCCCCAACTTCTCCCTCCCTGTGAACTTAGTTGACCAGTGAGGGGGGGAAAAATCACAACTAATAGAGTTGAAATCCCAGGCAAATGTTACTAAGAAGCAATTCAGAATCTTCAGAGAACAGAAAAGTCTCACTGCATTTCTAATTCAAAATATTCCTTCCGAAATGACCAACAGGAGAAATAAGCGCCGTTTCCTTGAAATTCATTTTCCTCAGTTAACTTTTCTCACGGCTGATTTTTTTAACTTTATTTTTATTGTTGACACTAGGTTGTCTGTAACCGAACAGCCTGTGTGCTCGTTTTCCTAAGAATCTCTTATGTGAAATCAAACATTAGTGGATTTTTTTTCTAGAGAAAGCTCCATTCAAGATTGATTTTGAATTTGAATATCTTTGGTAAGATACTTCCATATACAGAGCCTTTGGAGTTTTTTCGGGGGTGGCAGTTGAGGGGGGTTGGTACAATGTTTTATTCTGGTAAATATACATATTGTGAACTGCATTTCTTGCATGAACATATTGCTTTCCAATTTATATTTATTCATTCTTAAAAAACTCGTATTCATTTTCTGAACACCTGGTTGAATTAACCAGTGAGGAAATAACTGTGTTATGCCCACAAGTGGCTGAATGTAGCTCATGTACTTCTGAGCTCTAGAAACTGGGCATAGTAATGTCCAGACACCAGACACATCACAGACCAGATGGTCTAATTACGAAAAATTGGGACAGTGAACCAAAGGCTATCAATTTTTATTTTAGAATCAACTGTATGTTCTGGTGTTAAAGATGCGTAAGGATTTGAAAGTGTACCAGGAAAGGCACAAGAAGCGGCTCTTGAAAATGTATGCTCCAAAGAAAATGCCCCACATTGTAATACATGCGGTGCTGGATTCTCATTGTGCAGGGGAACAAACAGTCCCCAGGTGATCTGGCTTTGTTGAGTAATGGACAAATAAGATAGTGTTATCAATATTTGGAGACATGTGTTTATACTCAGCTGCCTGAAGTACACTGCTCAGTACACACGGCGTTTTTCAAAGGTTGAAAACTTAACAGCCCAGAAATGGGGTTTGCACATCAGACCGGCTGGGCAGGGTCTCTCCATTCTGGCTCCTCACCCCCAGCCTTCTGTGACCCTGAGCGCTCGCCCAGGAGCAGCTCTGAGTGTTGACTCAGGGCAGGCCAACTTTGGAGCTGGCGGAAGGTCGGAAGGTCTGGGGCTCGTTACCAGTGGCCGAGGGCACCTCAAGATGAGGGGAATTTTCTTGATGAGAAGATGAGATTTTTGTTTCCGGGGCTGGGAGAGCAGTAGTACAGATGGTGTTTACTCTCTCGGCGGTGGGGGCGGGGGGTGGGGGCAGAGAGGAAAGTGAGGATGTGGGGTGGAAAGATGCGGCTGCCCAGGACCCCTCTGCGGAGTTGCAAAGCCCACCAAACCCACCATCAGCAAAAAGGCCCTTTCAAAAGCCGAGTCGCCTGCTTCGTCGGCTCTAGTGTGTTGTCAGCGAGTTGATCGTTCCTGCATGTCCTTCCCCAGTCCAGAAATCACTATGAGCTTCCATAAAACTAACTTTTTGTGTTTTGCTAAGGCGTAAAAAGGCTGATGGATTGCCTGGACCACAGGTAGTGCACCTAACAAACTTCAACAAGAATAGGGATTGAGCTACTTAAATAATGTAAGACTGTACTTATCCATTTATCTCATTTTTAAAAGACATTGGAGCCTTACAACAACCTCATGAGGGTGACAGGGCAAATATGTATATCCACATATATACAATATCTATTTTTCCCTCAATAAGCCAATAGGCTATAATCTATATACAGTAAACTAAACAAGCGCACAGTTCAATATATGTTTACACACGTCTGTATAGCAGCATTACTACCACCCAGATGGAGATATGGAACAGTTCCAGCATGCTGGGAGTTTCTTTTATGCTCCTTTCCAGGTAATACCCACACCCATAAAGAGGCAATCACTATTCTGAGTTCAATTATCCTGATTGTTTTCACCAGATTATACTTGTTGTGCTTATTATTTTTGTGACGGTCACCCATCTTGGTGCATGCAGCAATGGTTTGGTTTTTTTTAAAATTTTTTAAAGATTTTATTTATTTACTTTTAGAGAGGGAAGGGTGGGAGAAAGAGAGAGAGAGAGAGAAACATCCATGTGCAGTTGCTGGGGGCTGTGGCCTGCAACCCAGGCATGTACCCTGACTGGGAATCGAACCTGCGACGCTTTGGTTCGCAGCCCGTGCTCAATCCACTGAGCTACGCCAGCCAGGGCTCTGGTTTGTTCTTTAGAATCATCAGGTAGTATTCCATTATATGAATATACCTCTATTCATTTATCCATTCTAATGCTGATGGACACTGGGCTGTTTCCAATTTGGGATTGATAATAACCTGGTCTGAAAATTCTTATTTATGTCTTTTAAAGTTCATGCTTATTTCTCTTGGGCGTACGTATGCCCAGGAGTGGAATCGCTAGATCATAAAGGGCATATACTTAGTAAATATTGTTCAAAGAGTTTTCCAAAGTGGTAGTCTGTACTGGATAAATTGATAAACAGTGGGCCAGAAGACCTTCCAAACTGTATGATCATCACAGTTGTTGAGGAGCTTTCAAAATATAGATCCTTAGCCCTCATCCTAAATCTACTCAATCGGGGCTTCTGAGGTGTGAACAGGCACAGGACTAATCACCCACCCCTGCTCCCTGTGGGTTGGCCAGCAATGCCAGTACTCATCCCAACCTCCCTCCCGCAGCGCTCCCCTGCCCCAGGTACACTTGAGTCTTTGTTAATATGAAAAGAATGAATTTGTTCTAGAAAAGTTCATACTGCTGCCACTGTGTCAAAAGGAGTCTTCAAGAGAGTCCCAGAAACCAGAATTCTGGCTTTCACTGATGGCAGATTTGTATTTTAACTCCTCCAGAGAGGTCCCTGCGCTCCCTCCCTCTCCTTTCCTGCTTTCTTCCCTTTGCATACACACTGAGGTGCTCAAACACAGTAGTTACACTGAGCTCTTGGCCCTGCATCCTTGCGTGTAGTGTATCACACTCACTCTCCAGAATGCCTTGCCCTTTCCTGAACAGAATACTCCACTTCCCATCCCATGTGATATATGGCTTGGAATGGGCTGGCACTTTAAACTTTTTTCTGCCGTTACTACCTGTAAGAGGGAGTCAGACCAAGTTACATAACTTTGTGACTTTAGTTGAATTATCTGTAAAATAATAGAGTTGAGCTAGATGATTTCAAAGGTCCTTCCAAGTTTTTCTTGAAAAGATTATTTATTTATTTACTTATTTTTAGAGAGAGGAAAGGAAGAAGAAAGAGAGGGAGAAAAACATCAATGTGTGGTTGCCTCTTGTATACGCCCTACCAGGGACCTGGTCTACAATCCCGGGATGTACCCTGACCAGGAATTGAACCGGTGACAATTTGGTTTGCAGGCCGGTGCTCAATCAATCCACTGAGCCACACCAGCCAGAGTGATCCTTCTGAGTTTTAAACTTTATGGCTTTTAAAAAAAATCTGTCATTTTGCCTATCATCTGGACTCTGGCTCAAGCCTCTTCCTTAAAGCTCTAAGTTGGCCCATTCTTTTTTTTAAAGATTTTATTTATTTATTTTTAGAGAGGGAAGGGAGAGAGAAAGAGAGAGAGAGAGAGAAACATCAATGTGTGGTTGCTGGGGGCCATGGCCTGCAACCCAGGCATGTGCCCTGGCTGGGAATCGAACCTGCGACACTTTGGTTCACAGCCCGCGTTCAATCCACTGAGATACGCCAGCCAGGGCTGCATAATGGTCTTTCCTACTAGATGCCCATCTCTGTACTAGGTGCCTCAGCATTGTGTAAATGGAATTTAAGACCTGAACTGGACCCTCAACAGGAAAAGGATGAGTAGAGTTTGTGTTTTCCTTTCCCAATAACTGTAAAGTTTAAAGCTGCATTTAATGCCTGCTTTAGTATCATCATGCAGTGTTATTTCTGCTAGAATGGGGCTGGCAGGATGAATCCCAAAGACAGACAGATGAAGCAGTTCTCGAGTAACGGGGTCCTTGTTCAATCTCATCAAAGACTGTTCATAATTTCCCCTTCCCTTGTGATTTGGAATGTGTAAAGAAACAGGAAAGCGTTACACTTATGCTGTCTTCTTGCAGTGCAGATTCTTTGAATTTATTACCAGGAATTTATGAGATAATGTAGTTTTCAGCTTTCCTATCACCTAGAGCTGCATGGTCCAACATGCAAGCCACTAATCTCACGTAGTTATTTAACTTAAATAAAAGCAGCCCTGGCTGGGTAGCTCAGTGAACTGAGCGCGGGCTGCGAACCAAAGCGTTGCAGGTTCGATTCCCAGTCAGGGCACATGCCTGGGTTGCAGGCCATGACCCCCAGCAACCGCACATGGATGTTTCTCTCTCTCTCTCTTTCTCCCTCCCTTCCCTCTCTAGAGATGAATGAATAAAATCTTTTAAAAAATAACTTAAATAAAGCTAAACATTCAGTTCCGTGGTCACACAAACCACATGTCAAGTGCTTAGTAGCAATAGTTGACTCTATGTGACAATGCAGATACAGAACATTCCCATCGTTGCTGAAAGTTCTATTGGACGATACAGAAGAGAGTTTGCTCTGTGCCTTTGAGTCCAAATCTCTTTCTCAAGATCCACATTACCTGCTCTCACTCCTTGAGGATATCAGGAATTCCTCAGATTAGCAAATATCAAATGCCTCCCGGCGACATAAGGTCTTTCAGTCTCCAGGCAGCCCAATCCAATCCCCAGCCTCAGGCTTGGGGAATTTAGGTATCCCGTTGATGAGATTTGGAGACCTGAAGAATACATGTGGAATTCACTTTCTGGGTCTGCATTATGAACTTCTGCCCGATCCTTCCGTTCTCTTGGGCCAGGTCTCCTTCCACCTGCCAGTCTGTCTTTCTATCTTATCCTAAGACTTGATTGGCACTGCTCTGGCTCAATTCTGTTTCTCATTGTCTCGCACATGTGCCACCTGGCTTTCCCCCCATCTTCATTTCCCCCTCCCCGGTGGCCGGGCTCTATTCCCTCCGTCTGTCCAAGTCCTAGCAGTCCTTCAAGGCTCACTTCAAATGCCTTCTCCTCTAGGAAGCGTTCACTGATCTTTTCTTTTTCCTTTCCCAAGATGCTCTTGCCTGTTCATTAAATGCCGAATTATCCTACCTTGTATTATTAGGTCCTTTTCATAGTTGTGTTCTCTACTTCCTTCCTCATATGGGAAGCTCCATGAGTTCTCTGCCTTCTTTGACAGCCAGGGCCACCTGACATCTAGCAAGAGGACAATAAATTACAGCTTGGTTAGTGTCCGAGCAATAACAAAACGATGAAGTCCAATGGCTACAAATACAGTTCACGCCCTTGCAAATGGTGTTGAGACTCCATTTCCAATTGGAGGAGGGAGTTCCACGCACCTCCAACAAGTAATTCTCCGAATACCAGCTGGTTATCTGAGAAATCAACTCAACTCGGACACAATCTAGCCGGAGACAGCATCAAATTCCACAGGTTGAAGGCTCAGTCCTACTAGGCTGCAACCCCTACTCCTCGCCCCGACTTCAGACACTAGTCTCAAGTCCAGGTTTTACCTATTCTTCTGACCAACTGGCTATAAATCACAGGATCTCATAATCCCCTCTCCTTGGTTCCAGAAATTTGCTAGAGTGGCTCACAGAGCTCAGAGAAACGCATTCCTTACTAGATTACCACTTTACTATAAAAGAATATAACTCAGGGTAAGGTATGCGTACAGAGCATGGAGCTTCTGTAGGCTCTCCAGTGCACCACTCTGGCCACATCCTCGAGTGTTCACCAACCCAGGAGCTGTCCTTATGAGTTGTTATGGAGGCTTCATTACATAGTCATGATTGATTCAATGATTGGCCATTGGCAACGGATTCAACCTCCAGCCTCTCTCCTCTTCCTGGACATGGGGAAAGGGGGTAGGGAAGAGCAGGACTGAAAGTTTCAACGTGCCAATCACACGACTGGTTCTCTTGGTGACCGGTCCCCATCCTTGAGTGCTTTGGAAAAGTCACCTCATTAACATAACAAAAGACACCTGCATCATTCTCAACACTTAGGACATTCTAAAAATTTTGCGTGTTATGAGCTACGAACGGTGGACAAAAGACAAAATATATGAGAAATTTATTTTGGTTATCTGAATGACCAAATACATATTTCTTATAAATCATAATACAATGCCTTGTTTCACAGAGAGACCAAAAGAAGTGATGGAATTTGGCCTCGTCACGACAAACTCAGAATCGAGTCAGACTTGAACTCTCTTGTCCTCATTCCAAGTCCCAGTTAGCCTCAGGAGAATTGGGAACTGTTCTTCAGAAACCATCAAAACACAGAGTGGGATTCTATTTCTCTTCCCTGGGAAGCAGGAGCTGCCCACCCCACGATGTACTATTTTGAGGGATACCCCAGGAGTCACGCCCTCTCCCTCTCCCTGTCTAGAGATCACCCAGGAACTTCAAAGGCTCCTCTACTATGCTGGAGGCCCAGCTGCATTCATTCCAAGCAGACTGATCCTGGCCCACACGAGATGATTTCTTGCCCCCCTGTCGGAAAGGTTACATGAGCCATCAGTTCATAATTTTTCTATAGCACGACTTTCCTGAAGGGTATGTTGCCTCTCTGGAAGGAGGCTGAACTCCTGTCTCCCCGCAGCGAAGGGATCTGCCACAGCCGCTGGCAAGCTCCGGGAATGCTCAGGCGGCAGGTGCAATTGGAAGCGGGGTTTCCCAGAAAGGCTCTCTTAATTGGAGCCTTTTCAATTTTACTGTGGAGAGAAGGGCAGCTAAGAACTTTGACCTTGTCTGTGTAGACTTTTATGTGATTAATTAAGTATCATTTCTGGCAACTTAATATGCATGGAAGCAAAAAAAAAAAACCCCCCAAAACCCAAAAAGCATAGACTGGATCATGAAACCTAGGCCATAGTTTTCAAAGGGCTCCCTGGGGAGGTTTTTTATTGAACTGTGCTTGTCAATAACATCCTTTGTAAATAGACGACATTTGCATTTTTGCACTTGTAAATCCTCCTGGTATGTGGGGTTTGCATAAATTCTCCCTTAAAATGCATGTTTTGCAGAATAAAAGAAAAAACTTTCTCCATTCCTCTTTTTCTACCTCCTAGAGTATTTTTTATTATAGTCACCTTTGAAACTCTGGTGATTAGTAGCTGATGTTTGCTGCTACTTAAAATAATTTTATTTTCTTCAAAACCTCTAAGAAGCTGCTGGTTCGTTTCACACATTAAAGGTCACCTTCTGTACGTCTTCATTGGCTACTCAGTCAAAAGGAACGATCAACACTATTCTACCATCCAATTTTTTTTCAGGTTTCGATTGAGGTATAATTTACATTCAGTAAAATTTTCGGTGTACAAAATTCTATGAATTTTGACAAACTCATATAGTCATGAAACCAGTAGCACCACAAGCACAACACAGAATATTTTCCTTATCCTCCAAATTTTCTCATGTCCTTTGTTGTCTACCCCCTTTCTCCACCCCTAGCTCCTAATCTTTTCAAGACTACCATCAATTAGGCTACTCAGAGAGCTGCCTTGGCCTTCTAGAAAGACAGTTACAGAGGCACAAGTGAGCCAGCTGAGCTGCTTGGACTCAGGGAACAAGTTACAAAGGTAAAAGAAAGGCACTTGGAGACAGATTCGGGGGGTTAGCCGAGGATAAACTGTAGTTGCCCGCCGCTCCCCTGGTTGCAAGTCTAGTGGGGACACTTAGAGCTTAGAAAAAAGAAAGCAAAGATACACGCCCGAAGACGGCATGTGCATGCTCTACAGAGAGTATGCACTGGGTTCTTTGTCTTAAGGGTTTTTATCCATTTTCCAAAGGCAGGTATTTTAGGGGAGGTCACAGGGGAAGATCTCCCTAGAATATTCATCAGCTTTCCACACATGTCCTTTAATATGCTGATTCAGCAAAATGAGCATTGAGGGTCAGGGTCATGGTCTGCACTGATTGGTCAGTGCTAGTGTAGGGTCATTAGTCTTTGCAGCTGGTCCTATGCCAGTGGTCCTGTTGCTTCATCTGGTTTTGCTGCTTCTCTGGGCCTGGAGCTGACACAGAACTGAAGCTCAGATGTTATCACTAGTTGGACCCAAACTCTGCCTCTGTGGACAACAGACCCAAGGCTTTGTTCCCAAAATAATTTAATGCTGATCAGAAGCTCATTGTCGGGAGGGCTTAATGGTTAAGGGAGTGGTGGGTGTGCAAGGGAGGAGGAGGCAGGTGAGTGAGGGTGCTGCAGGAGGCCAGTCTGCGTCAGCTGTCTCAGTCCCCCATTCCACATGCCGAGGGAGTTTCCTGGGTCCTTCCTATCCTGCCTCAATGGAAAGAAGCATGCGCGAAGGAATAAAGGAATGAATGAATTCTGGTAGGTTCTATGGAGTGAACCTGGACTATTGGGTTATGTTCTCTAAATCATATTTATGTCCTTTGATGGTTAGCAGAGTGACGGCAATAGAAGAGTGGTTTTGACCCTTGATGATAGGACCTTATGCAGGTTTCATGGGTACTGTTGGGAGGGTAGTTTTTAAGAAAAACAAGTAAAATTATGAATAAAGTTAGGTAGAGAAGTGAATGTTTTAAAGTATTTAGAAATCATATATTCAATTACAAATCATGATGAGTCACAAATTTAAATAAGTTGATAAATTCCACAAACATCACAAAATCCAGAAAAATAACAGGGTATCTCTATTCATCGCCTGCTACATGTCTACCATACTTAGTTTCTCAAACATTCTGGCTTCATCGTCATTTCTCTCCTCTTAAAATCACAATGGTATGGAAATATCCTTTCCCATAGAGAAACCAGAAAGATAAGTCAGTGTTTTGCGTGGTTGATTAAACTCAACTTATTAATGACAGGTTAGAAAAGTTTGTTTATGTTTCATAACTCATTAGTAATATTACAGAAATACTTAGGATTATTATCAAATGCTTAGGATTATTTGAGAAAGCTAGTCTCAAGCCTCTTTCCTATATGGCAGGGCTGTCAAACTCATTTTCACTGGAGGCCGCATCAGCCTCGCAGTTGCCTTCAAAGGGCCGAATGTAATTTCAGCTCCTTAACAGTTAAGGAGTAGTTACGTGTATACAGTCCTAACATTATTTCGGCCCTTTGAAGGCAACTGCAAGGCTGATGTGGTCCCTGGTGAAAGAGTTTGACACCCCTTCTATATGGGCTATAAAGTTTCATAGCAATTTGCCCTGGCTGGCGTAGCTCAGTAGATTGAGTGCGGGCTGCGAACCAGGCATTGCAGGTTTGATTCCCAGTCAGGGCACATGCCTGGGTTGCAGGCCACGGCCCCCAGCATTCGCACATGTATGTATGTATGTATGTATGTCTCCCTGTCTCCCTCCCTCCCTCCCTCCCTCCCTCCCTCCCTCCCTCCCTCTCCCTCCCTTCCCTCTCTAAAAATAAATAAATAAAATCTTTTAAAAAAAGTTTTCACAGCAATTCAAGCTTCTGTGTGCCTTGACTAATCTCAAATACTCACTTAATTGATGATGCCCATTAACCTATTTGCCATGGGTGTCTTTGCATTGAGTTTTAAGTTATCTTCATCAATGTTGGTATTTATATGGGTATACATAAAATGAATGACTTTACACAAATGTTTTTGCTATTTGTAATTTGGCTACAAGTTCCTGCCTTCTAACACAAACATAATAAACTCAATTCTGTTAATATACAAAGTCCAGCACAAGTGAGGCCTGCTTGAGTGTGGTTGGTAGGGTAATAATATGGGTGTAATCATTTATACTTTTAACTGGAACATTAAACCCAAGATGTCATATGGTGTGCTTGACTGTGATATTTTTAGGTTACAGAATTACATGCTTATGATTTTGTAATAAAAGATTTTGTATAAAAGGGTGTTATTTGAGCCAGACACTGTATTTAGATTTAAACCTACCATCTTTTTACTTGGTTTTTATTGTTCTTACCTGTTTCATACTCCCTTTTCCCTCCCTCCTTGCCTTCTATTACATTAATTAAATATTTTAATCATTGGGGAGGGTTGGGAGGGGGGCTCGACTGGGAGTAAAAGGGAGAAAACTGTACTTGAACAATGATTAAAACAAAAAAAAATATTTTAATCATTTTATTCCTCATCTCCTTATGAGCTTGTTAAATACAAGCCCTTGTTAGTATGCTTTGAGGAGCTACCCTGGAGTTTACAAGATGTATCCTTGACTTATCGGAATTTACTATAAATTGGAACTTTCTTACTTCCCAATGTAAGGATAATAGGGCACTTGAACCTCATTTCAATTTCTTTTTGTCCTTTTTTTGGTTATCATTATTCTATATTTTAATTCTCTATGTATTTTAAACCCTACTAAGACATCCTGTTTAGTGTTTTTATATACTTTACATGTACTCACATATTTATGTTGACATTTAGACTGATTCCTGTATTTACCTTTTCTGTTGTTCTCCATTCCTTCCTGCTTGTCTGGCTTCATATGAGATTTCACTGCTGCCCAGAGAACACCCTTCAGTATTCCATTTAGTGTACATCTAAGGGAGATGCATTTTCTGTTTTTGTCTGAAAATGTCTTTATTTCATGTAATTTGGGGGAAGATATTTTCACTGAGCACAGAAGTCTAGGCTGGCCCTCTTATCTTGCACACTTTGAAGTATTGTCCTTTGACTTCCGCTGTGAAGTCAGATGTCAGTTTTATTGTTGCTCCTTTAAAATTATTGATTTTTTTCTTTTTGACAGATTAAAAAAAATTCTCCTGATCTTTGGCTTTCAGCAGCATCACTACAATGCATTTAAGTGTGGTTTCTCTTTGTATTTTCCTGCCTGAAATTCACAGTTTTTCTTAAATCTGTGGCTTGAAGATTTCAGCTCATTTTGGAAAAGTCCTGAACCATTACAAGTTCAAATACTGCTTGTCTCATCCTGTTTTTCCTTTCCTTCTCTATTGTGTCTACGTATAAATAGAAAAACTATAGGTTAACTTTCAGCTTTTTTAGTCTCCCCCACCGCCCCCCACCATGGTTGTTTTTGCTTTTACTGAGGTAGGAAATTTTATACTAGGGTCAGGCCTCTGTGAGCAAAAATTATTTTAGGCACAATTTCATTTTACCACTTCACCATGTCCCATGAAATTCCTACTCCCCTTTCTGTGTTTTCTATTCCTCTTTCTCACTGTATTCAGTCTGGCCATTTTCAGGTCTTTAATCTTCTCTTCGGCTGTGTCTAGTCTGCTTCCGAAGCTCCCATTTAATTCTTAATTTCAGTTCCAGTACCCTACAATTCTGGAATTTCTATTTGGTGACATCTTGTCATCTAATTTCTTGAATTAGCTCCAATATAATGTAAATATCCCTCTCTGGCAACCTTAATATGTGGAACCTCTCAAGGTCTGGCTCTATGATTTATTTTCTTCTTTGCTTTTTGGCCATTTCGTTTTACCTCCTGGTATAAGATGCAACGTTTTTGACTACCTGATTTTGTATATGAAGAACTGTAAATAATTTGAGGCTCTGTTTAGTACTTTCTTCCAGAAAAGATTAGCTCTCGCTCCTTTCAGGCGGTTGGGAGGGGACCGTGAACCGGACCCCATCGGGGACGGAGACTGGGCTTGGGTCTCGGTGAGAATGGGTCTATTTCTGGTTCAGCCCTACTACTAGGATGTACCCCTTTGTGCCTCTCAGCTGAAAGCCTGAGTTGTTTACCTGGACTCCTCTCCTGGGTGGGCCCTGACCTCCATTTCTTGTCCTACTTTATCCTAAAACCGCTAGAAGCTCCGCAAAGCTCTCAATTTCTGTGCTGCAGCTCGGAACTTGGAACATGCCTTGAGTAGGAAATGCTGCTTAAGAGCGGCTTCCCTTCTCGGCATTTCCCCTCTCTCCAGGATTTTGGCCCCGCACATCCTACCTGCCTTGCTATTTCTCTGATGTTTTCAAAGAGGGTTTCTAGCTTGTCATGTCAGGAGAGTTGGGCAGCCACAAGCTCGTTTGCCATGAACAGAAGTGGAAAATCCTATGCCACCTCTCTTACGGATCTGACCCGCTGCCCTCGGAGCTATCCACACCCCAGCTCCTTTAAAGAGGAGTACAGAACTCCGCGGTCAGACCTGTGGGATCAGCATTCAGAGGCTCAAATTATCTCAGCAATTTGGATTCAGAGAAGGAAGCTCTGGCTAAGTTCAAAGTGAGTAAGTCAGGAATCTCAGCGGCAGCCTGTAGCCGTGGACACTGCCAAGCGGTGTAGGTACATGAGAGCTCTGGGATCTTTCAATGAGGCCAGGACTCTTAGCCCCAGTAAGCAGGGGCTAGATCCGACATTTTGTTATGCAGTGATTGATAACAGCTAAAATTTCATAAGAAAAGAAGCAAAATGTTCCTAAGGTACTTTTCTGAAAACTTCACTTCTTTACTACTTTTATTGTATTGTCAGTTGGTCTGCACCAATTGACCAGGGGTAATAGCTAAAGGTTACATAGGGAAGAAATAGGGGGAAATTTGAAAGGCCACACATAAAGAAATTTATTTCTGTGTGAGAGGAATTTGCTGTGACAATAATATGTCCACGTGACTCACTTATTTCTTTATGCCTCTAAGGAGAATAACTACAGGCGACTTCGAGCTTTTCAAGGTTTCTTTTTTCCCTTTGGTGGTGGTTTTTATTGGCAGGCAATTTCATACCAGGGTCAGGTCTGTGTTATGACAAATACTTTAAACGCAATTTTAAGAACAATATAAAATTATGGAAAAACAAAATTACAGCCGTTTCTCCATGAGAATGTATGACAAATGCTTAGTTTTAAAAAAGAAATGGTGATCTAAATAGATTTTTTAAGATTTTCATTGCTTTTTCCCCCTCCGCTTTAAATGCTTGGAAACAGGACAATGAGAATGTGGCATCTTTTCTAAAATTGTCAACAGAGGTGAAACTGACGATTCAAAAGATGGCTTAAGTGTAGTAAATGTTTCGTTTTAAGCATTCTTTGCTTGTTCTTTCAAAACACTTCGCTAGAGTCTCAAATGCTAGAGTCTAATATAACTAAAGTGAAGATCCAGAGACCTTGGTTGCACTATTGCTTCTCAGCTATCCGGTTTGCTCTACTTTAAGGTAAGGAAATGGGACTTGATGATCTCTAAGTTTTCTATTCCATAGTTACATATAAAACAGGTTTGTAGTTAAACATATACTCATATGTCTGCACCGTACTAACGGCCATCCATATACTAATCTAGAATCATTTATTCTAAAAGTACTTCACAAAAGGGAATATACCTATACAAGTACCACTTTCTTTTTCTTTAATGGGTATGTCTTGGGTATATCTTGCTTCCTGAACGAGATTTGAAATCCTTAATGGCCAGGGGCTTTTTTTTAAAGATTTTATTCAGTTTTTTTTTTTTAGAGAGGGAAGAGAGGGAGAAAGAAAGAGAGAGAGAAACATTAATGTGCGGTTGCAGGGGGTTATGGCCTGCAATACAGGAATGTACCCTGGCTGGGAATGGAACCTGGGACACTTTGGTTCCCAGCCCGTGATCAATCCACTGAGCTACGCCAACCAGGGCGCCAGGGACTTTTATATCCATCCTGCCAAACCAAGTCTGATACTAGTACTTAAATGTACTGATAAACTGACTAAAGATTCTGAGCAAACCGTATTTAATACTGAAAACCCAATGGCAGATGTCAGAGGCCTAGTGTCGTCATCAACACACATTAACGAGCCCAGCAGGTGGCACTGTGTCAAATAGAGGCTTCCCCCATTTAAAGAAGGAACCAACAGCTATGGTGTACACAAGCAGTGAATGACAGAAATGTTGGCCGAGTTCACACGTTCAGTGCACATAGGTAAAAGGCTGGTAAACTGGTTCTTCAAAAGGAATATGGTAAATATTGGGGGGTTTGTAGGCCACGAGGTCTCTGTTGCAGCCACTTATCTCTACATTATAGTGCAAAAGCAGCCATAGGTTTTATACAAGCCAAAGGGGGCGGCGTGGCTGTGCACCGGTAAGACCTGATTTATGGGCACTGAAATCTGAATTTCTTGCACTTTTTATGTGTCACAAAATATTATTCTTTTGCATTTTCCCCAACCGTTCAAAATGTAAAAACCATCCTTAGCTCATGGGCCATACGAAAACAGGCAGAGAGCCAAGTCTGGCCAATGGGCCTTCGTTTGCTGTCCCTGCTCTAAAGGCCTGTGCTGAGGCCTTTTTACTCACTTAGCAGTGGGAGTTTCCTGTTTTAATGGAGTGGGACCTAGGGGAATCCATGAGCCTTGTTCAGTGAGCGCACAGAGCCTTCCAAAGGGATATGATCAACACGAATCATACAGCTGTGTGATACACATTAGGATACGAGGAACTGTCGTATCGTGCACATTAGCTTTTGGATCACCCAAAACCTGAGAATCGAGTCAATATCTTTAAGCAATGTGTGCGTTCCAGAATTCCCCAGGTCCTCCGTGATACCAACAGTTGTGGAAATGAGTAAGGCTTTTAAATCAAGGCTTAGCTGGACTCCAGCTCCCATGGGCGGTGCGTACGGAGGCAGAGCCTTCCTGTTGCTCACTGATGGAGTAAAGCTGTAGGCAGACACTGCGCTTCTCATCGCCTCCTCCCCATGTCTCGCATCACACGTCCTGCTGCCTCTCTAAGGTCTTTCATCATAGGCTCCTGGAAGCAAGTTACCTTAAAATTGTGGAATTTGCTCAGCACCCCCAAGCATTCTAGTGCACTTCAAATGCTTAAAGAAATAGGAGCTGTTTCGGCCAGAGGAGATCTCTTGGGAAAAGGCTAATAAGATGATGCCCAGAGTCATTTGGTAGAAGTAGGCAAGAGAGGAGTGTTTGGCCGGGAGGGTGGCAGGGGAGGAACGGGTTATCTTGAGCCCTTTTCCTCATCCGAAAGTAAGATATTACAGGCCACATTTGGGGCACAGCTCTAGATTTCCAGTTTTAATTGTGTGTTTGTTTAGTAAATGAAATGGGTATGAAATGATTAAGGCGAAGACCTGATTATTAAGGAACTCAGAGTCCTGTGACCCAGGATGCATGAGCCTTTTTAAATTCCAGGATGGAATTAAAGAAAATGTCACTGAGTGTCCAGGGCTTATGCTTCTTGACCTCTTCTGTACCTAGTATAGGACCATGCAAAAGGTCGTGCTTAAGATATGCCTTTGGTTGTTAGATGCACTAGCTTTGGAGGAGTGGGGGTGCTTTGCTTCACTTAGGCATGATGTGTTGTCTGAAGCCAGTCCTGGAAAGAGTCTGTAAGTGCTCAGACGTTGCCCTCTAGTGACCACCAGGGCTCTTTGGAGCCGAATGGACATGGTGCCCAGAGAGGCCAGCCGGCATCTGTAGAGCGCCGCCTGCTGGCTAGAGGGTTATGGGCATCTGTGTGAGACTCAAATGCTTAGACTATAGATCCTAAGAAAAAGACACAGAATTACATGCTCTCAATTCTGTACAAAAGATAAAGGAAAATTGGAAAGGAATGTATCAAAATATCACATGTAAGACATGGATGATTGTCCTCTTTTTTGTTTCTAGAATTTTCTACTGTCTAAATTTTTATAATGAACAGCGAACACTTTTTGGGGGCTAAAAAATATTTCTATTGCAGTTTTTCCATTAACATTTATCTCCCTTATACCACGCCCTGCAATCACCACAGTGTTGCCCATGACCATGAGTCCTTTTTCCTTTTCACTCAATCCCTCCACCCCCAACCATCCGTCCAGAGCTGTCAGCCTGCTCTCTGTCTATGAGTCTGTCTCTATTTTGCTTGTCTGTTCAGTTTGTTCTTTAGATTCCACATGAGTAAAATCATAATGTTCTCCAGGTCCATCCACACTGTTGCAAAGGATAAAATTTTCTTTTTTATGGCCGAGTAGTATTCCATTATATAAATGTCCCATAGTTGTTTTATCCACTAACATATTATTTTTGTTTAAATTAACTCCATATCGTACACTTCAGTTGCTTTAAACTAAAAAGCCTACTAAAAGCCAATGGATAAATGTAGTAAGTCTGAGCATAGTTTCCTCATTTTGTGTCAGTTGTCTAGCATTTCTATGCACTTCTGATTTTTTCAACTACAGTTTACATTGAACATTATTTTTTTTAGGATTTTATTTATTTTTAGAGAGGGGAGGGAGAGAGAGAGAGAGAGAGAGAGAGAGAGAGAGAGAGAGAGAGAGAGAGAGAGAGGGAGGGAGAGAAGCATCAATGTGCAGCTGCTGGGGGTCATGGCCTGCAACCCAGGCATGTACCCTGACTGGGAATCGAACCTGTGACGCGTTGGTTTGCAGCCCGAGCTCAATCCACTGAGCTACACCAGCCAGGGCTGAACATTATTTTGTATTAGTTTCAAGTGTATGTCACAGCGGATAGACAATCACATGGTTTACAAAGCGTCCACCTCTTCTAATATTTCCAGTACCCACCTGGCACCATTCATAGCAATTAAAATATTATTGACTGTATTTTCTGCGCTACACTTTACATCCCCAGGACTATTATGTAACTACCAATCTGGGCTTCTCAACCCCTTCACCTTTTTCAACCAACCCCTCAAACCCTTCTCCCCTCTGGCAGCCATCACCCTGTTCTCTGTATCTGTGAGCCTGTTTCTGCTGTTTCTTTATATTGCTGTTTAGATTCCACACAGCACTTCCATACAAAATTTTTTAACTGGGAAAAAGTCATCAAAGTAACTAACTGCTTTTAGACTACCTTCATTGTGCATGTCTTTGCTGACTCAAAGTGAAATTTTTCAATTGGTTAATATACTCTCAGAGTTGCATGGAGACAAATTTACCGACTCTTCCTTCCTTCCTTCCTTCCTTCCTTCCTTCCTTCCTTCCTTCCTTCCTTCCTTCCTTCCTTCCTTCCTTCCTCTCTTTTACTAATTTTTGGAGGTGACATATAGTATAGCACTACTCATAAAGAGGATAAATTCAAAAGCATTCAATTTGAAGAGATGGGTGAATCTGAGCTCTGTTTCTTCTAATTGTCAGCTGTGTGGCTTTGGACAAATCACTCTACAAGCTTCACTTTTCTGATCTATAAAATGAGAATAAGGGTATTTACCTTTAATATATCACAGGACTATTGTAATTTTTGTAATGATGAAATGAAATAATGTGTCATATTATTTGTAAAATGTTAGAGTTCCTAGTCAAACAGTGACCGCACCATTAGCATAATTGTTACTTATGTTCATCAGGGAGCTGAGAGGGTATTGTTGAAATCTCGACCACTACACATTCTGTTGGACACTCATTCCTTTTCAGGAAAAGCAATAATAAGCTTGTGTTTAAATAGGGCTTCCTGGTTTTCAAAGTGCTTTTGAAACACCTCATTTAGCTCTTCTTCACAGCAAGTTCGGTTGATACCGTGAGTTCTGACTCACAGATGAAGAAAATGGAGGCATTCAAGTCTTGTGGTTTCAAGTGTGCACACAGGGGGCCACGGGGCCTCTGTTCAAGCCCTGGCTCTGCCTCTTGGTAGCTGTGTGACCTTGGAGCAAGTTACGCAACCTCTTTGCGCCTCAGTTTGCGCACCTTTAAGAAGAAGATGACAACTGTAGTACCTGCTTCCTACTATTGTTATGAGGGATTCAAAAATTAATTCTTGAAAAGTACTAAGAGCTGTACTAGGCACTCAGTAAGTGATATATGTTTATGTGAAATAAAACATAAAATAAAATAATCAAGACAGCATGCCTATGCAAAAATAGCTAATTAGGGACACGGGAGTAACACGCAGAGCTCCCCGTCTCCATCCAGTCAATGATGCCTCCCCCGACACTGCCGGGGTCAACTTCCTGAGCCAGAGGCACCAATAGGCTCCACAGGTGGGTCATGATTTCAGCATGGATAAAGCCTCTCATCCAGGGTTATTTCATTATAGCGCTGTTAAGTTTTTATAATTAGACACAGTGATTCATATGCCATAATGGTATTTGAACTCTAATGATTCTTGTTTTGCAAAGAATGCGTTTCATTGAGGTACCTTCGAAATTCTATTTTTATCCCCAACCATTTGAAATACATTTAAAAACGGATATTATCTCTGATATTTCATTTTCTACAGATATGCTTGATAAACTGACCGAATCTGGAGAATTCACATAGGGGGTGCTGTTGGGGGCCCACCCGTATCCCTTGTACACCAGAGGTCACTAACGAACCGGGGCTTCCAGTGTTTTTCTGACCCAGGGTAACGTCTGGCCAAGGGAAATTCTGGGCCAAAGCTGGAGTGCCACAGAATTGATATCGCAGGATAAATCTCGATCAAAAAGCAACGGGTACTGGCGGGTCAATACCCCAGCCTCCTCACCTCGTGGTGGCACAGTTCTGGAATGTGCTCCCCACAGCCTCTCCTGGAGGTCCCTGGCAGGTCCGTGTTCCACTTGCCCAGAGAGGGACCCCTGCTCTGCTTTCTGGAATCTCCTCACCAAAAACTCCTTGCACCCAAATCCTATCTCAGTGTGTGTTTGGGGATGAATGACACTTTATGAAGGCAGTTTATGAGCCTGAGCCATCTTGCCCCGTTCTCTGTGTATCTTGTACGCTACTCGGTGGAATGAATGCAGGCCGCGTCTGACTACAATTTGGAAATAGGATTTATAAACATTCTTCAAACTTTTTGGCTCGTAAATTGTTGAAAAGGTCTAACAAGTTATAAATATCTGTTCCTTCCCTCCATAACAGCTTTGAGGAATGGCCCGGGAACAACTCGTGCCAGGATGTTTGCACACCTACTGAAATTTAACTGGTGCCTGCTCCCCTTTGTCATTTTAAATATACCCACTGGCGACTGTAATGCTTCATCCTGATTTCACCCCTCCTGACGGCTCCCTTATCAGATTAGCACTGAGTTTGGGAATTAGATTATTCCGCTGAAGCCCATTTGGGTCCAAGATTCAAGAGTTAGTTGCTCGACTTCCTCTGCCAGAGCTCCATCAGATGGCCAACAACGGCTTGCATCCCTCTTCCCACTTTATACCCCAGCTTCTACATCCCTCAAATCCCACAACCACTACCCGTACTTGTTGTTTTTTTTTTTTTTTTTGAAAGATTTCATTTATCTATTTTTAGAGAGAGAAGGGAGGGAGAAGGAGAGGGAGAGAAATCGAACCTGCAACCTTTTAGTTTGCAAGACGACACTCAGCCCACTGAGCCACATGAGTCAGGACACTACCTACTCTTTTGATAGCTTCCCCGTGTTAGTGATTCTTTCTTTTCTTTGTTTAAAGAAAGCTCTTTTTTTAAAAACAAAGATATTTATTTATTTATTTATTTTTAGACAGAGGGAAAGGGAGAGAGAAAGAGAGGCACAGAAGCATCAGTGTGTGGTTGCCGCCAGTGCGCCCCCTACCAGGGACCTGGCCCATAACCCAGGCATGTGCCCTGACTGGGAATCTATCTGGCAACCCTTTCATTCACAGACCAGCTCTCAGTCCACTGAACCAGGCTAGTGTCTCTTTCTTTAGCCTCCTTCCAGTCTCTGGTTTTAGGACTTGCAAGAATCCGCGTTTCACCTTGGCTCTAAGGTCTCATTCAGAGGGCGTCTTTTGGCCAAGAGGCCTCTGAACAGATGAAAGAGCTCAGATCTGACTCTAGGCCTGAGGCGGCATTTGCACTTCAGGGTGCATATGTGGGGATGAAAGAGGCAGGGAGTTTGGTTTAACAACTCAAAAGAACAGGAGTAGTGTGTCTGCCTAGAAACACATCGGTTTCACCATAGCTGAAGCAGGTGGGGTACAGGCATTCTGGTTATTTATTTGGTTTTCTTCCTTAATCCCAATACCAGTGGAGGGGAGCACCATTTACCACTTAAAGATGCGACTCTTTGGCACATTGTAATTAGAGATAGGAATTCGCATACAGGAGAGTGACCAAACTGACTTCAGTCCATCCTAAAGAGCCAATGGCTGATACGTACACCTGTTCTCAAACCAGGATTGACTATCTGGGAGACAGTGCGCGCCCACAGGGAGAGAATACAATGGAAGGGAAATCGCAACTCACAGAAAGGTAGCTTCAGGATTTTACTCAGAGGAGATCATGCATAGATCCATGACCTGTATCTTCATCTCTCTGAGGAAAACGAGAAAGGGAAAAATGTAATTACACTTGATAACATAGAACATGATGCTCTGCCTTGAGTTGATTTTAAAGCTCACTTCCTCCAGAGGCAGGAAGGTCTCTGCTACAGACTCTTACAAAGCCTGCTGAAACCCTAGCTAAACTTTCTGAGCAGTGTCTTCTGGGATAGTGGACTCCAAAAGACAGTCCATACCTTCCAGCAGACGTGCAACTTGATCTATTTCCCCCCAGTTAGATTGAGACATAATTGGCATATAACATTGGATAAATTTAAGGAGCATAAGAAAATGATTCGATACATGTATATATTGCAAAAAAAAGATTACTTGCAATATTTTTAAATCTTTTTATGTTGTTTTTATAAAAGATTTTATTTATTTATTTTTATTTTAATCATTGTTCAAATACAGTTTTCTCCCCTCTACTCCCAATCCAGCCCCCACTCCCCTATTTATTTATTTTTAAACAAAGGGGAAAGGGGGGGAAGGAGGGAGAAAAACATCCATATGTGCTTACCTCTCCCACACCCTCTTACTGGGAACCTGGGCCGCAACCCAGGCATGAGGCTGACTGGGAATCGAACCAGCAACCCTTTGGTTTGCAGGCTGGTGCTCAGTCCACTGAGCCACACCAGCTAGGGCTCATCTTTTTAAAGGTGGAACAGTAGATCCCCTACATTCTTCTTTTAAAAAATGATGTTGACTGTTTTGATGAATACAAGGGGTTTCTTTTGTAGAATGTGCCAGACTTAGATTTGTCTGATCGTTTCCTCATGGTTGGATTCAAGTTTGGAACATTGGGGCAGGAATGCTGCATAGACAAAGTCATGTCATCTCCACTGCATCGCATCGGGAGGCACGCCGTCTCAGATTGTCCCAGTGTTGATGATGCTCAGTTTAATCAGGGCCACATTATGAATTTCATGGGGCATTGGCACATTTACCTTCATGGGGACCTTTCTCCCTAAAAAATATTAAGAATTTTTATTCTTAATATTTTATATTAAGAATATTAAGAATTTAATATTCTTAATAAAGAATTTTAAGAATTATATTTTATCCTGGCTGGCATAGCTCAGTGGATTGAGCGCAGGCTGCGAACCAAAGTGCCGCAGGTTCGATTCCCAGTCAGGGTACACGCCTGGGTTGCATGCCATGGCCCCCAGCAACTGCACATTGATGTTTCTCTCTCTCTCTCTCTCCCCCCTCCCTTCTCTCTCTAAAATCAAATAAATAAAATCTAAAAAAAATTGTATGTTATAATTGTATTGTAATAGGCACTAATATAATCCAAGACAGATATTATTTCTTCTTCTGATTTAAAAAAAAATTAAAATATCTTCCTGAGTCTCTAAAGATATCTTGGGCTCCAGATTTTGTGCCTAGTTTGGCTACTAGACAAGTTCACCCTGGGTTTAACCACGTGATTAAAGGGGTGACCTCCAGATTTCCCCATCATAAAGGTACATTTCCCCTTTGCAATTAGATAGTAGTCTATACGCAGACACTTTGAGACTATGTCAGTATTGTGTTTCCTAAAGTCTTTCCCTGGCTAGTTTCATCATTTTGGCCGGAACCAGTTATTACACTTAAAGTTGCAGGAATTATCTCTTGTCCAGGGATGAGAATATTGAGGTGCAAAGAGTCTGTGATTTATTCAAGACCATAAAAATAGTTGGTAGAATTACCATCAAGAATCAGATATCTCTTTGTTCCCTCATTCCACATTCGAGCCCAAAGGAAACTGGAGTATTTTTAAAAGGAGTGAAACAAAGCATAGGAGTTATGTGGCCTGGAGGGCAGAACAGAGAAGGATGACTGTAATCTGTTACATACTTAAAGATAACGGTTGCACGGGCACCCAGGACCAGCAAGCTCTCCATTTGGAGAGTAATGGTGCAAAGGGAGATAAGGTTCCATTGGTGTGGATTGCAGTCATTTTACAAGCCAGCTCATAATTGCCTCACATTTCTTCAGAAAAGTTCTTGCTGTTATTCTCAGGAGAAAATAAAGCCAATGTTTAATAGTCTTGTCAAATGTTATTAGGTATGAAAATTTTAATTTAAATGCTGACAGTGTGTCAATTACACTGGAGACCATTTAGTTCATTTCATTTTCTCTTCACCTCAGCCCACTCTAGGTAGTGTGCATTAGGGATATAATCGGGGTTTAAAAATACGGTTATTATACAGTCCCTACGGACTTCAGAAGGTGATTATGGACAAATAGGGGCTGAAATGATGGATCCTTCAAAATAAACAAACTAACCATATTTGAATAAAAAATATACCTGTCTAGCCCTGGCTGGCAAAGCTCAGTGGATTGAGCACGGGCTGCGAACCAAAGCATCACAGGTTCAATTCCCAGTCAGGGTACATGCCTGGGTTGCAGGCCACGGCCCCCAGCAACCACACATGGGTGTTTCCCTCTATCTCTTTCTCCCTCCCTTCCCTCTGTAAAAAAAATACACACACACACACACACACACACACACACACACCCCCCTTTCTGTGGGCAAAGTCTTCCTTCCAGCTTTGGCTGTGGAGCCAGGCACTTCTACTTGCCAAGAATAGCTTTCACATATTAATCTTGTTACAGAGAACATTTGTGACCTTTTCAATGTTTGCATTTAAAAAATGAAGCACAGATGTTTTCAGAAGTGAGAAGCAATTGTCTTGAGCACCATATTACCGGAGGAGTGAATTTGTCACTCTATGGGAGGATGATGCTTTCTGAGTATGTACAAGTGGATCTGTTCTCTCATTTCTGAGGAGTTGTAAATAAAAGCCATCTGCAAGTCACATATGATTAATCAATTAACTAGCAAGTATTTGTTGAGCCTCTCTTTAGAAATAAGTGGTAAGCAGGACAAGGGACCTAGAATATTTTTTAGAGATGCAAAAACAAGGGAAGAGGAGATGGTATAAGTTTCTGTCTTCAGGAAACTTATGAGGAACTCAAGTAGAAAAGACATAACCATGGAAAGCTAGAAAATAATTCAAGACAGTGCATATAGTAAATATGAAATGAGAACACTAAATAATCCTGCCATGAAATTAAACAGGTTATGACAAATGACGGGAATGATTGAGGTCCAGATTGGCCAGCAAAATCTTCATCAAGATGATACTTAAAAGCTGGAATTTAAGCCCTGGCTGGCGTAGCTCAGTGGATTGAGCGCGGGCTGGGAACCAAAGTGTCCCAGGTTCGATTCCCAGCCAGGGTACATGCCTGGGTTGCAGGCCATAACGCCCAGCAACCACACAGTGATGTTTCTCTCTCTCTCTCTCCCTCTCTCTCTCCCTTCCCTCTCTAAAAATAAGTAAATAAAATCTTAAAAAAAAAAAGCTGGAATTTAGAAGGGTAGGATTGAGATGAATGGAGCCCCAGACTGGACACAAAGAAAGGAGGGAGACAGAAAAGGGATGGAGAATTTTGGAAGAGGACGTAGACTAGTCTTATCTCGGGAGTGTAATTGGAAGTTGACAGCTCATTCTTCCAGAGTGGGGGATGCTCTATGCAAAATGATGCTGGAAACATATCCGATGGTAACTTTAAGGGACTACCATGACTCGCTGTTCTACGGAAGGCTCTTCTGTTGATAAAGAACAAAAGCCACTCACACTAAGTCAAGTGAAAAGGAGACAGAAGAACTGCTAAGTTTATATCAGGAGTCCTCTTGTACATTCAAAAGTAGTTCATGAGCCAGGAATCAAGAACCCTCTGTACGACTTAGGGCCACATCATCCCAGCATCTTCTTTTATTTCTGCCCCATTCTTTCTCTTTCTTTCAGCCTACCCACTCTGCTTATGCCTCTTGCACATGGTTAAAATGTGGCTGCCCTGATCCCTTCCTTGACATCAAAACCTTTGTTTTTCTAACATCTACCATTGACTAACTGCGACCTCTCTGGTTTTTAGTTTACATACTTAAGAGAAAGAGACACTCTTTAGTAGCTGGCCAGGCAGTTCATTGGCTGGTTTAGATGAAATATCTACTCCAGTCCAACCAGCCATCACACCTAAATGAGAATTTCCCAGTGGTGTCTCCCTGCATTGGGAGCTCTGGGTAGGGCAGTCTAAACTGGAAGAACAAATACATCGATATGATCCATGCCCTATAAGACCATTAGACGTCCAGGCAGCATGTGGTATGTTCCATACACATTTGGGAAGCATCTGATCTATGGGCAAAATTTACCCACAGCTTTCTTCCGAAAGAGCTGTGGTATCCTGAAAAGAGTTGGTCCTAAATTGAATATTGATTCCACCACCTCTGAAACTGAGGTGCAGTTTGTTTACCTGTAGAATGGGCAAAATAGCACCTATTTGTTGGCGATGTCTGGAACATACATGAGATAATGTATATGCTATTCTCTGCTTGGCACGAGGCAAGAGCTTAGTAAATGAGATTTCTTTCCCTTGATGCTTTATGAATATTCCACAACAGAAAATTATTTGCAGTGCATTTAAACTTATTTTTAATTGCAGAAGTAATATATGAATGTCTGAATATTTAAAAGTATACCATAGAAATTATATTATTTCACTAATAAGTATTTTAGGGTTTTTTTTTCAAACTAAAACACAGTTAGTGTTTTTTGCATTCTGTCCAAGAAATGTTTGCCTATAGGGTATGTTTTTAATAAATAAAGGCTTTAAAAAATACAATCACAGTGCCATTCTCACAAGCAAAACATTAAAAATAATTCCTTTGGCTCCAACAGTGTGGCTCAGTTGGTTGGAGCATCACCCTGCATACCAAAAGGTTGTGGGTTTGATCCCCAGTCAGGGTACATACGGGAGGCAACAAATTGATGTTTCCTTCAAATCAATGTTTCTGTCTCTCTTTCCCCCTCCCCCATCCAAAGCAATGAAAAAGTGTCCTTGGGCAATGATTCAACAAAATAAAAAGTAAAAATAATTCCTTGATATAGCCAGTATGAAGTCTGTTTGATTTTCCTCAGTGGTATGAAAAATTGACTGGTTTGAATCAAAATCCAAAATAGATACATTGCACTTGATTGACATGTCTTACACATTTCAATCTGTGTGTAATCATTCTCCCTGATTTTTCATGCTATATATTTGCTGAGAAAATGGGGTCATTATACCTGTAGAATTTTCCAGTTCAGGATTTGTATCTCCATGGCATCATTTAGCAGGCTCTTCTATTCCCACTTTTCCTGAAAACCGGTACATAGATCGAGAGGCTTCTTAGGTTTAGATTCAAATCATTCTTTTTGAAAAACTATAAAAAGCGTTTTTACACTGTCTTTTATGTTTTAAAAGATGAGAGATTGAAATAGCAGCTCAGTCGTTCTCATGGCATTTTGCACTTAGGAATATAAGATTCCCAAGACAGAAGGAAGTAAGCATTCACTCCGGTCTCCGACCCACGTATGAGTGAATCACCGTCACTAGGAGAGTTAATGGTGCTGATGAGTGCTAGCTGCCAGAAAATGCAGATAGAAGTCGTAATTACCACTTTATCTTTAATCTATTGGGGATATTTGTAGTCATATAGTACATCTTTGGGTAAATACATTTACATACCTTTAATTAAGGATCTCAATTTCTTGCCTACATTCTAAAGTAGGAATAAAAGTGTTTGAAATGACTAGTGACTAGAGAAACTGCCAGAAGAAAGTAGATATCTCTTTGAAACGTTTATGCTTTTTATGATTGTTTAAAATGAACGAATACAAAATAGGGGTGCAAAGCAAACCCGGGCACACTGAAGCAGGTGTGTAGCGCAGCTCTGCAGTGCCAGGGATGCGCAGTGAACACAAGCCCCCTCTTCCCTACCTGAGCCTCGGCCAGAGAGCTAGACAAAGAAATCAGAGAGCCAACAATAAAAATGATGGGGCTGTGTCTGATAAAGCTGTTGGAGAATGTGACTGAGGTCCACAGCAATAACGATCTTGCACTCTGATTTCCTTTATTAGGTGAGCCTAATCAGGGACCGTTAGAAAACCATAGGCCTCTCTGAGCCCAAGGAAAATGTCAGATTCCTTTCCCCAAACTCTCCACTTAATAAATTGCCCCCCTTCCCTGGAGGGAGGAGGAAGGTGAGCGAAGAGGCAGGGTGCAGCTAAGAATGGTAACTCAGTGGAGGTTTAAAAAACACAGAAACAAGCATTAAGAAATGTTCCTCCACCCTGGCTGGTGTAGCTCAGTGGATTGAGCACGGGCTGCGAACCAAAGCATCATAGGTTTGATTCCCAGTCAGGGCACATGCCTGGGTTGCAGACCACGGCCCCCAGCAATCCCACATTGATGTTTCTCTCTCTCTCTTTCTCCCTCCCTTCCCTCTCTAAAAATAAATACATAAAATCTTTTTAAAAAATAAATAAATGTTCCTCCATCACTAAAGTCTATGATATAAAAGAGTAGCATAGGTAGAATCCACTTTCTTTTTTTAACATCAATGATCTTTAATTTTTTAAAGATTTTATTTATTTATTTTTAGAGAGGGAAGGGAGGGAGATAGAGAAAGAGAGAGAGAAACATCAATGTGTGGTTGCTGGGGGTTATGGCCTGCAACCCAGGCATGTACCCTGGCTGGGAATCGAACCTGGGACACTTTGGTTCCCAGCCCGCGCTCAATCCACTGAGCTACGCCAGCCAGGGCTAGAATCCACTTTCAACACGGCATTTTCAGCAGTGAACACCCTCACACGTCGTTGGTCCCAACTTCCACACTTATAGCATCTCATGTTCAGTTGAACAAATGTTTGGGGAGTGTGTGCAAATCACAATGTTGGCAGATGCCAAGATGGAAAAAGACACACATTCTCCGCTGACCAGGACCGCGTCTTTTAGTGGGTTCTCACACAAGCGTACACAAGATAGCTGTGCGGCCCCCAATGCGGGGCATCATGTGAGGAGTAGTGGCAGACGGGGAGATGCTCAGCTCAGACTTCCCTCGAAGAAATGACTCAGTGTCCAGCTGCAGGGGCTGGGGTTACTGCAGCCTCCCACTATCAGCTCCTTCATGGTCCACTTCAGCTTTCAAGCCATGGTCATGCTCTTTCTGGCAATTCCTGCCCAGTGACTGAATCGGGTAGTAATTGAGGTCACACCCTTTTTGGGCAGCCGGCACCGTTAGCCAAGCAAGGTGGTGATATAAGGGCCTGAACTTTTCTTCCCAGGACAGTCCTCCAATGGGCAATCTTTGCTCCAGAGCTTCCCATTGAGCTGAAGCAGGGTGGCCAGCAGTTTCAGTTTGCTGGGAGTCACAGATCTCCCAGGATGTAGGGCTTTCAGTGCTACAACGGGGGAGTTTTCAGGCCAGCGAAGATGGTTGGTCACCCTAACTGGTGTAAACCGTGTTGGGTTGGCATCAGGATCTGACAGCTCCCTTTGCCCAGCCCCGCTTCCTTCCCTTTTCCCCTTCTCGGGCATCGCTCCCCAGGTACCCTTTGTGTCCTCTTGATTTCATCTCAGTGCCTGCTTCCCAGAACACTTGATCCAAGACAGGGGCATGTGTAGCACAGCAACCAAGAAAGACCCAAATACCCCAAGAGGAGATGAGGCTGAAAGAAAGTAGGAGGACTAGAGAGAGATTAATTTGATGACTACAGGGATGCTCCTGTGTATAAAATTTTCAGCGGACTATTCATTCTATATCTTTTGAAAAAGAGAAAAGGCACATGTGTAAATACTCCGTGACTTAAGGTTCCCTACACTGCATTTGAATGCTCATAATGAAGGTTTTTGCTAAAAAAGAAAAAGCCAACTGACTTTTCCCTGTGTCCTTCTTTAAACATGCTTTGTGGCTAATTCCTGTGATTTAAGAATAGAAACGAAAGGAGCTTCATCTTTCCTCAGACTTATTCTTAAAATCGAGAGAGAATATGGACAGCACGTTACTGCTGGAGAAAGGGGAAGGCACCGTTCAGGGCCAGGACTGGAATAAGATGAGTGAGGTACTCTGTGTGCAACATTTCAGTGGTCGCTCCCTGGCAGGGTTGCGGAGAGTTGCACTGACACGAAGCTCAGAGAGAATACCTCCTTAAACACTGCACCCAGGTGCCTCCCTCGCCTCACCCTCGTCCGAGCCCTGCTATTGGTCACAGTATTAGGCAACTGATGCAGAACATTGGCTCTTTCCTGCCCCAGGTACAAGGCAATTGTCCGGCCAATGGATATCCAGGCCTCTCATGCCCTGATGAAGATCTGCCTCAAAGCTGCTCTGATCTGGATCATCTCCATGCTTCTGGCCATCCCAGAAGCTGTGTTCTCTGATCTACATCCTTTCCACGAGGAAAGCACCAATCAGACCTTCATCAGCTGTGCGCCATACCCACACTCGAACGAGCTGCACCCCAAAATCCACTCCATGGCGTCCTTTCTCATCTTCTACATCATCCCGCTGTCCATCATTTCCGTCTACTACTACTTCATTGCCAAAAATCTGATCCAGAGTGCTTACAATCTGCCTGTGGAAGGGAATATACACGTCAAGAAGCAGGTGGGTGCTTACGACTGATTCATTTCCTCCTTGGGGATTTGATCCCTGATTTGATCCCTTCCATTTCTTTTTTTTTTTAACTAATTTACTATTATGTCTTTAATGTTTTTTAAGATTTTATTTATTTATTTTTAGAGAGGGAAGGGAGGGAGGGAGGGAGGGAGAGAGAGAGAGAGAGAGAGAGAGAGAAACATCAATGTGCGGTTGCTGGGGGGTTATAGCCTGCAAACCAGGCATGTACCCTGGCTGGGAATCGAACCTGCGCCACTTTGGTTCGCAGCCCGAGCTCAATCCACTGAGCGATGCCAGCCAGGGCTGATCCCTTGCATTTCTTTTGAACGCCGCTGACAAGCACAGTATTTAGGTGATCACATCACCTGATTCTGTAATTAGGGGAGGTGGGGGATCTGTGTTCAGGTGGCAAATGGAAACTCCTAGCCACGGAGGCCCAGCAATTCAGGTGCTCTTTATATACATGTTCTCTTCTTAAAGATCGGAGCTACGGAGGTGTTGAGAACCTGAAGGATTTAGAGCAGGGGTGTCAAACTCATTTTGACCTGGGGTCACATCAGCCTCAGGGTTGTCTACATCAAAGGGCCTAATGCCGAGCTCCTTGCCCCTAGTTAAGGAATATTTACACTTATACAGTCCTAAAGTTACATTTGGCCCTTGGAAGGCAACCTCAAGGCTGATATGGCCCCTGGTGAAAATGAGTTTGACACCCCTGCTTAAGAGTATGAGTTCTTTTTGAGAAATATCTGAAACAAGTATTGTTTTGTTATTATTGTTGTTGTTTTTTAAGATTTTATTTATTTATTTTTAGAGAGGGAAGGGAGGGAGAAAGAGAGAGAGACAGAAACATCAATGTGCGGTTGCTGGTGGTTATGGCCTGCAACCCAAGAATGTATCCTAGCTGGGAATGGAACCTGGGACACTTTGGTTCCCAGCCCGGGCTCACTCCACTGAGCTACGCCAGCCAGGGCTGTTGTTGTTTTTTCTTAAAAAAAAAATAAAATGTTGAGGCTCAGAGGGATATGACTCCTTGAAATTCCAATCACATGGTTTGGATAAGGAAGAGGATTTCCACATGGCAAAAAAGCACAGCAGGCAGGAAACGAGGCTGCTTGAAGAAAAAGAAGCAGTTTGATTAAGACAGGCGCACACTGATTCAGTTTCAAACCCAGGTTAATGACTTACCCTCTGTGAGCCTCAATTTCCTCATCCACAACATGGAATAATAACCCCTAAGCTGTAAAGCTGTTGGAGGATTGCAAGAGAGCATATGGACACCCTAGTCTGCCCGGAAGGTAGGGTGCCCTTCCTGTGTGTTAGACTCCCTTACCCAACCATGTAACCCCTGCAATGTCATCCTTCCAGTAAGAATGGTAGAAGCCAGGGAGGCTCTGGCTTTCTCCTTTTAGCCAGATCTTCCCTTCCACTCCAAATGCAGATTACATATTAATGATGGAGAAACAGAAAGACTCCCCGACCATTTGAATGTACAGCTAACTCAGCTGGAGGCTTCACCTATCAGAGCTGATTTCAGGGGGGAAAGGAGAAGCTTTATTTGTAAGGCAACAGTGACGGGTTTCATTGAAACTATTTCCTTGCTTGAAAGACCTCTCAATACTGAATGTACATTGTATTCCAAATTCTTTTTTTTTAAATGAGCCAGACAGAGGTCACTGCCTTTTTTTTTTTAAGATTTTATTTATTTATTTTTAGAGAAGGAAGGGAGGGAGATAGAGATAGAGAGAAACATCAATGTGCGGTTGCTGGGGGCCAGGGCCTGCAACCCAGGCATGTGCCCTGACCGGGAACCGAACCTGCGATGCTTTGGTTCGCAGCCTGTGCTCATTCCACTGAGCTACGCCAGCCAGGGCACATTCCAAATTCTTTAATGAGAAAGATGCAGTAAAAACTTCCTCTATAATATAGTCCAGAAATACCTTGAGATTAATAATAATAATAATAGCTAATTATCTTAGTCTGGCCATTGAGGAAAAACTAAGTTGACTGTGGGAGTTTTGGGGGGTTTTTTGTGTGGGAGCATCAGAAGAAATAGATTTTGAGCTGCGGAAAAAGACACGAAGTCACATGGCTGATAAACTGCACCAATGCGCTCCTGAGAAAAGAGAGCACTGACTAGAATTTCAGTGTGCAGTCCGTTCGAGCGTATCATCAGCTTTGCTTAAAGATCTGTTCATAGTGGCATGGGCTAACTGTATTCTGCCTCATGGATTTCTGCTTCCCGGCCTCTCCATTTCTGTGTTTCTGACCCTTTCTCCTTTTTCTATCTGCTTCTGATGCTTTTCTCTCATGTATCTGATTCTCTCCCATCCCGTTTCTCCTACTGAAATCATTTTGATGGCTTTATGAACTTCGATTTTCCCCGAAATCTTCTCCCCTGTCTTTCTGTCTTGAATGTCTGTGTGCGATCCTCCCGCACTACCTCTGGGTCCCTCTATCCTCTCTGTGTGCAACTCTCCCCTCAGATCGAATCTCGGAAGCGCCTTGCCAAGACGGTGCTGGTGTTTGTGGGCCTCTTTGCCTTCTGCTGGCTCCCGAACCACGTCATCTACCTGTACCGCTCCTACCACTACTCCAAGGTGGACACTTCCATGCTCCACTTCGTCACCAGTATCTGCGCGCGCCTCCTGGCCTTCACCAACTCCTGCGTGAACCCTTTCGCCCTCTACCTGCTGAGCAAGAGTTTTAGGAAGCAGTTCAACAGCCAGCTCCTCTGCTGCCGCCCTGGCCTGCTGACCCGGTCTCACAGCACCGGCAGAAGTACCACCTGCATGACCTCCTTCAAGAGCACCAACCCCTCCGCGGCCACTTTCAGCCTTATCAATGGCAACATCTGTCATGAGGGGTACGTCTAGACCGACCACTGACCCTGCCCCCCAGTACCCCTGGTTTTGCTTTGTGGCTGGTAAGAAACCTTCGCAGCTGTTGTTGTCTCTGTAATCTCTAAAGACCCTTTGTGAGGCTCAGGAGTGGTGTAGGCTGGTTGGGGACAGGCCTAAATGGATCACTATTACATTCGAAAGGCCCGTCAAGGCTTCCTTGTTTTTTTTTTCTTTAAATTTTTTTAATAATGTATTTTCATTCATTATCTGTCTTTTTTTAAAGATTTTATTTATTTATTTTTAGAGAGGGAAGGGAGGGAGAAAGAGAGAGAGAGAGAGACATCAATGTGCGGTTGCTGGGGGCCATGGCCTGCAACCCAGGCATGTGGCCTGACTGGGAATCGAACCTGCGATGCTTTGGTTCGCAGCCCATGCTCAATCCACTGAGCTACGCCAGCCAGGGCATGGCTTCCCTTTTCCATTTCAACTTGTGAATACTTCTCCTGATAGGAGTAAGAAAAGCAAATTTTACTTTTTTTTAAGAAAAGTAATCAAATAGAAAATTATTATTCTAAGCATCCATTTCTGATATACAGGTGTGGCCAACCAAGTTATAGAACCCATATGAAGAATCAAATTTGTATAGAAAATGAAATTATACATTGGATGTCCCCTTCGTGAAAGACTTCACCTTGTCATTTCTTTGAGCAAGAGCTTGTGCTTTAACAAATATGATTTCAGTTGTATTTCAGGAATATTTATACTCACAAAGAGACTTTATTGACACTCATAATATGAAGGACAGTGCCAAAGTTAATAATACTGAAGGCAATTTAAGACAAATTCAAGTGTTGGACATTACTGAGGACATAGGAGAAATACTTGAGATACTATTTTTAAGGCAAAACCACAGCCAAACACATAGACATGTATGTAAAGATCCGTGCGAGGCTGTGGAGTAATCTCTCACATTCTGAATTCTAATTTCATGGAAGTTCTTTTTGCCATTGCCCACTTGCACTCAGTTCCACCGTAGAAGAAAAAATCCTTTGGGGGGGGGAAATTGATCATGATATCAATTCCTCAAACATTACAAGTGCATAAAGTATGACGTTTATTTTTGGTATACAGGATTTTCAGTCAAATGTACTTATTTAGATTTGGATGTCCTTGTCTGCCACTTTGAAGCAGTAGCTTCCCAGGAGGGAAAAAAAGGATCATATCTGGGTGAAAAGAGAAACACGTTACATTAAATGAGTGCTTCACCGAAAATAAGTGGGAGGAAATGAATACAATTTCAGTGACATGTATTTCTATCTGAATATGTATAACACAGCTATGGGGAGCTTAGCTTTAAAAACGGATTAAAAATAGCTACAGATATATTAAGTTCTTACTTAAGTAGAATATTTACAAAGCAGCCCATGTGCAGAAAAATGCTGGATTTAAATCTTCTTCTGAGTAAAAGGATTTGACTATCTTACTTTAGAAACCCGAATCAAGTTTTTTGTTTCTTGGGTTTTTTCTTTTGTTTTGGTTTGTTTTTTTACCCAAGGACAGGCCAATTTAACAGATGGCAAACATGATAACCCATTTTTAGATAAATACAAAGTCTGTAAATATGTTATAATCAATAGGGCCTAATGTGTATACCTTACATCCTAAGACGATTTTGACCCTGGTCTTCTCTATTCAAGTGAGACAGAACAATTAGCTCTCTTTTCCACATGACACGTATCAAAAGGCTTTTGTCTCTTGATACAAAGAAGCACTCACTGTCTGCAGAACTTTAGAAGTCGGGACCAAGACAGTCCTAAGGATTTGAGTTTGTAGTTGTATTAGCTGGAGTGAAACCGCTTCGCTTCTGTTTGCTGCATGCACTTACACACTGCACACACCTGCCTTCCTTGTAGTCCACAATCACGTTGGACAATTTCAAAACCTAGACAGGTAGCATAGGTGAAAGACCCAACATTTTTAGCTTGACCTTCCAACTCTGGCTCTAGCTAAATGACCTTGTCTGTCAATATCCCTCCTCTAGACTCATTTTTTTTTCTTTTTTTTACTTTATTTATTTATTTTTAGAGAGGGAAGGGAGGGAGATAGACAGAGACAAACATCAATGTGCGATTGCTGGGGGTCATGGCCTGTATCCCAGGCATGTGCCCTGACTGGGAATCGAACCTGCGACACTTTGGTTCGCAGCCCGAGCTCCATCCACTGAGCTATGCCAGCCAGGGCTTGAGACTCACTTTTTCATCTCTAAAATGAGATGACAGTGCTAAGGTCCCTTCTATTGCTACCATCCTCTGAGTCTTGTCATTGTTTCTAGTTCTGTGTCTAAAGCATTTACGGAGCACCCTGGCCAGTATAGCTCACTTGGTTGGAGTGTTGTCCCGTAAACTGAAAGGTCATGGGTTCATTTCCCAGTCAGGGCACATGCATGGATTGTAGGTTCGGTCCCCAGTTGGGGTGCGTGCAAGAGGCAACTGATCAACATTTCTCTCACATCAACATTTCTCTCCCTCTCTCTCTCTCCTTCGCTTCCCCTCTCTAAAATCAATAAGCATGTCTTTGGGTGAGGATTAAATAAAGAAATGAAACATTTATGGAGCCCAGCTGTTCACAGTTGCCACATTTCTGTTACCCTTCTCTTGGCAAATCATTCAACCACAGTCACATCCACATGAAATGGAAGGAGATGGACTGTCCCATAACCTCCAGGGGCTCCTTGGAATGATTTGTGTGAATGATGTCCCATTAGCATGTTATGTTTTGGAATCAGAGCGGAAAGAAACATAAGAAAACACATTGATCAAGCTCCTCATTATACAAAGGTACTCTTCCTATTAACCCTTTTCCAACCTCCGTGCACCTGCTATTTTGAACCCCTGCTCCACAATGTTACCCTTGGCTTCCTTCAAACCTCTTGAGTGTCAGTGATTTCATTCCCAGTTAGTTGCTAAGGTGTATAGCATTCTGGGTACCTACTGTAACTTGTTTAAGCATCTCTAATCTACTTTCTCCCAAAGACATTTTGAGACTAGGACTCATCTTAATGTCTCGGTGGTAACTTCATACCGTGGTAACTTTTGGTTAAACAGTGAAGAGACTGAACTCTAGCTTTAACTGTGTGTCCTTAGGCAAATCCTATAGCCTCTTTGAGACTCTTTTTTTTTTTAATTTATTTTATTTTTAGAGAGGGAAGGGAGGGAGATAGAGAGAGAGAGAGAGAAAGAAACATCAATGTGCGGTTGCTGGGGGTTATGGCCTGCAACCCAGGCATGTACCCGGGCTGGGAATCGAACCTGCGACACTTTGGTTCGCAGCCCGTGCTCAATCCACTGAGCTATGCCAGCCAGGGCGAGACTCTTAAATGAAAGGGTTAGAGGAGGCATTTACCAGCAGGTGGCCTAGGGCTGATAAAACTGTTGTGTGCACCAACTAATGGATTCGCGCAAAGCTAACTGGGGTAGACTTCCCTGGGCCCTTCTCTAGGGAAGTCAAATTTTTATTTTACTTCAAGAACCTAAAATGCCAGTACGAGACCCACACTCTCGTGCGGTATCACCTCTCTTCTAGGGTGGAGTGCGGCAGAGGCTTAGAACTAAGACATTTCACGCCTGGCTTCCAAAGATAATCATGTTTAGAACTTATTTCTTTGGTGAGGAAAAAAAATCAATTTTTGCTCTGGAAAACCATCTGTGTTTATTCAATTGACAGACACTACCTTTCAATCTATCTTAAATTGTGCCTCCCCGCGGCAGGCAACTCAATAGTGATAGATTAAGCAATAAACAAAGCAGTCGACCCACCAATGGCTGCTGCTGGCAGGGAAGGGGCAGCAATTATTCCGCAGCAAGTTGATCCTCCCAGCTTGGTGAAGACAAGGCCCCTCCCTGGTGTTGATTTGATGATTCCTATAAATGGGGATGGCTAAACCATGTTGTTCTGGCTGTGCTTACTCCCAGACTGAACCTGGCCTTCTGCCTCATTAGCAGGTCCTGGATTTCCTGCTTTGCCCTATAAACAATCTGGTTTCATCTTCAAGGATGAGGAACCCTTAGGTAAATAAACAATTCAGAGGCTGCTCACATGAACCAAGCTCAGCTTGTTATATGAAAATGTATATTGAACAAAAGTAACTGAACTTGTCTATAAGACAACGGGCGCAGTTAAGTTATAAACTCTTCGTTTGTGCCAAAACTAGCAGTAAGTCATTGGTTTCAAAGTCTATTCGTGCACCGAATGGTCTCTGTAATAGAGATTAGGTTTGTTTGGGGACTACATGGTGAATGACATCCTCAATCTATGGACTAAAACGTAGCGAAGTCACTTTTCTCAGAAGCCAGATAGAGACCGGGACCCTGAGAACCCGACTATAGGAGAGGAATGAATAGTCTGTACTTGCGTTGTGATGAATGCGAACTTCTCATAATTTGGGCCCTTCACATCCACACCAGGAGAGAATTAACCCCTGGTTCCCGGGAAAAAGGGATCATATTTTGCACATGTGTCCAGTGTTTGGCCGAATTTTAATGAAATGAATTAACAGCTGACAACATGCTCTGTGCGCGCTATTCCGTGAAAGCAAGCCCTAACAACCTCTCCTTTATTCTGTATCCAAATGGTCATTCCTCTCAGCTCTCACCTGAATGTGTTCCTGTAGATAGATTCCGGCTGAATGTATCTAGAGCAAATCAACAAATAGCACACCGAGAAGAGACTTTTCTCTTGTGAGGCTTCATTTTTTAAAAATGCAGTCAATAGAATTTATCTACATTTTTAAAACTTTAAGAGCCCCTGGGGGCTGCCTATTGTATGTGCACAATTAAGTTTAAAAAGACTTTGCATTTACCTGCTGTCCGTGGTCTACAAACACTTTTATCCTCATTGTCTCATCTAATCCAAGCCCTCCCTGCTGACCAAAGAGCTGCTTTGTGTCACTGACCGGGGAATTTTGCAAATGACATTTACTAGTGACGATCTATTATTAGATTAAGAGACCCGTGAACCTATGGGGCTGAAACATGTGAAGCTGCAGGTATTGGACTATATCTGACCTGCAAAAGGGTGATTTCATAAGGTTCTGTTGAATCTCATTGCATGCATTCTCAAGGCTTGTTCTGTGATATTGAAGAACAGAACCGATCATTGCTCTCCCAGCTACAGATTAATCTGTCATCCCCAAAGCAAGTCCGGTTAGCTTGGCACGAAGGAATGAACCATGTCATTGTTGGTTGCCCCCGGAGAGGCATTAGGGGAAAGCACATTTTGCATCACAATGCAGTGGAAGGCTAACCGGAGAAGGGCAGGATCCTGGGGAGCAAGCACAAATACAAGCCCTAAAATACACTGCATTTGTCCGACACTTGAATGGACTTCTTTGGCTGTAGGAGTCCTGGGAGAAAGGGGCTCAACCTCACCAAGCACCGGTGACATGCCAAATGCAGGGCTAAGCACACTGCCATTCATCCTCACAAGCACCTTGAAGAGCATGCAGATGATGAAGTTGATGCTCAGGGAGGTTACTTCAGGATCCCAACATCACATGGCACAGGTCAATGGCAGAGCGCTAACTGTGGACCTGGATCCCTCTTAAGTCCATTCTGCTACTCAGGCATTGCTTCCCAAAACTAGCCCATGGGAGAAATGAAACTCTCAGTATCTAATAATCCGGTTCTCGGCTCTAGGTTTTGTCCTAAGGCATGAACTAGTGATCAAGTCAAATAATATACACAAAGGGCATCAGAGATATTTCTAAGCACCAAAGTCAAAGACTCACCGCAGGCAGAGGCTGAAATGTGGCACAAAGTAGGTGGAAAAGGAAACCCCTTAGCTCAGTAGCCTCCAGAGACACAACTGATTTGCAAACAGAAACTCTGGGATTAATTCCACCCCCCTGCCCTCCCGCCTCGGTTGTGACTAACCAAGGAGAAAATAAACCTTGTGCAGAGAGAGGACCCAAGTGAGAACAGTCAGTCCTGGTATCCTTTGAATCAGGATTGGTTGGAGAAACGGGTTCAGGAAGAAATGCAAACACCCACTCCCCTACTTCCGCTCCAAAAGAGGAAGATAGGACCATGGATGGCTTCCCGGAGCCTGGAGACCCAGGCTGCCTGAATAACCTCTAACAGAAAAATCTCTCCTGGACTGAAGGGACCGAAACCCGAACACCACCATTCACCATGCTCTACATAAGATTATTTTCCTTTTTCCCCACTTTAAAGTTTATTCCCAGAGCCACAGAATGACATGGAAGGACTCACATAATTTTATGGTCCTTTAAAAGGATCATTTAAATAGACACTAAAACTTGGCACATTGAATGAAAACCTCGTTAATTCCCAGACAAGCTTGAAAATTTTGGTATAACTAAGGATTTCAGTGTTCAAGGTATATCATAGAATTGGGGCGTGTTGGGAATCCAGATGGTTTCATTACTTTGCTTCAGTTTCAGCTATTGATATTGATATATCAATATTGGTAATGTACAACATTAATAAAGTAAAGCAGTTTTTCATAAAAAAACTTTTTTTCTGTAACCTGGCTTAACTGATTCAAACATGACCTTTCTTGCATCCAAGGCAGCAGGATTGTAGGTAATAAAATGTGTTGAAATGATCGATTCACTGAGTTGAAAAAATACATGGCACCAACTTGTTTAATTTCATGTTCTGTTTTGTTTTAAATATTAGACCCATATTTTATAAATTATCATTGTACTTGTTACTGTTAACTGTAAATATTTCTTGCATTGAAAATGTGCTCTGTGTTAAATAACTGAGAACAAGTTCCAGGTGTGGAACTTACTACAAATAATGTCATGGCTTGGCTTTGCCTAGACTCTTTAGACTAATGAATAATTTATAAGAAATTCACAATATTAGTATGAATGATTCAGATCCTTTTTAAATGTGCAAATTAACTGTGTGACCATCTAAAATTCTATCTATGAAGTGTGCTCATTGATTTTATTCTTATTTGTCAAGAAATGTTTCCAATGCTTCTATGACATAGTACATGGTTTGTATGACATTAAGTCAAATCCAGTGCAGTAAGCTGAATAGTCATGTCATAGAAGACAAGAAATGTTCTATTTCTTACTATAATAAAGCATAACTTATGAAATGGTTGCCTGTATTCAGTGTTCAATAAAGATATATTTGTTGCATGAATGTGGTCTGTGGTAATATACTCTACTGTTCCTTGGTTCTGGAACCATCTACATAAGAATCACCCAGGCTGCTTGTTGAAAATGCAAATTTCCCAATTCTTTTTTTTTTTAAGATTTTATTTATTTATTTTTAGGGAGGGAAGGGAGGGAGACAGAGATAGAGAGATAGAGAGAGAGAGACACACACACATCAATGTGCAGTTGCTGGGGGTTATGGCCTGCAACCCAGGAATGTACCTTGGCTGGCAATTGAACCTGGGACGCTTTGGTTCCCAGCCCACGCTCAATCCACTGAGCTAGGCCAGCCAGGGAAATTTCCCAATTCTTATTGACTTAGAACATGTGGGGGTGTGGCCTGAAAAATCTGCATTTTAAGCCTTGGCCGGTGTGGCTTAGTTGGTTGGAGTACAGTCCCATAAACCAAAAGGTCGCGGGTTCAATTCCCACTCAGGGCACATGCCTAGGTTGCAGGTTCTGTCCCCGGTTGAGGCACATACACAGGAGACAAATGATGGAAGTTTCTCTCTGACATTGACGTTTCTGTTTCTGTCTGCCTCCCTTCCTTCCTCCCTCCCTTCCCCTCTAAGCATATCCTCATTGAGAATTTTTTTAAAATCTGCATTTTAAAACAAGGACCCCAGATGACTCCTCAGAACACTAGAGTTTTGTTTAATTAAACTTTTAAAATATGTATTCATGTGAAGGACCCACAGACAGGGACAATGGTGTAGGGATTGACTATGGAAATGGGGGAAAGGCTGGACCGAAAAGGGCAAGGGAAAAATTAGGACAAGTGTAAATAGCATCAACAATAAAATATTTTTAAATACCTGGCTGGCGTAGCTCAGTGGATGGAGCATGGGCTGAGAACCAAAGTGGCGCAGGTTCGATTCCCAGTCAGGGCACATGCCTGGGTTGCAGGCCGAGGCCCCCAGCAACTGCACATTGATATCTCTGTCTCTCTCTCTCTCTCTCTCTCTCCCTCCCTTCCCTGTCTTAAAAATAAATAAATAAAATCTTTTTAAAAATTGAAATTTAATTTAAAAATATTTTAAATAATAAAAAATATGTATTTAACTTTTGAATAAGTAAGCTATTTTCATGCTTCAAAATTAAAAACATAGAAAGGTACTTGGTGACACAGCGGAGGCACAATTTATCAATGGTGCCTCTTAGGCATATATTAATATTTACCTTACTTATCATTCCAAACAGAACTGTCAAACAGTTTCCAATTGCAGCACGCAGAGTCACTCATCAACAGTGAAAATGCATTTCTACGCCAGCACTAATTTTCCAACTGGACACGGATTCCCTTCTACCATGCTATGGGCTGGCCAGCATCTCGAGAAGGTTAATAAGGTGCGAGTGTCTGAACGGAGGTCACGTCTGTAAGGGGCAGCTGTCTATTGGTAAACCCAAACCATAGGAAAGCACCCTAACTAGCACCACCAGCTAATGTTGACCTAGTTCACCATTATTTTAAAAACGTGCCTCCTCCAGACATGAGTGAAGGTAACCATGGCCCCCTGACCTACAACCGCAGACAGGGGAGCCTTCTGAGAGCTCCTGAATGGATATCCATCATTCTGCTAAGGTGTCTTAGTCTGTTTAGGCTACTATAACAAAAATACCATTGACTGGGTAACTTATAAACAAAAATATTTATTTCTCACAATACTGGATGCTGAGAAGTCTGAGATCAAGGTACAACCAGGTTCAGTGTGTGGTAAGAGCCCATTTCCTGGTTTGGAGATGCCACCTTCCCACCGAGTCTCCCACAGTGGAAGGGACAAGGGAGCTTTCTGGGGCTGCTTTTATAGGGGCATTAGTCCCACTGGAGGAGGCCCCACCCTCATGATGTCATCACTTTCCAAAAGCCCCACCTCCTCATACCATCACCTTGGGGGCTAGGATTTCAACATACGACTGGTGGTGGGGTGGAGGAGCCCACAAACAGTCCTGAGCATAAGGGTTCATTTTAATTAGGTAATATGCTGGTGAAAGATAAGCAAAGAGAAAAATAAGCTTTGTTATGCAGAGGCCCCAAAAAGGCTTATTTACAACAAAACTATTCCCACATTATCCCACTCATCCCAGCCTTATATTTCTTTATTCATTTTTCTTCTCCTTTTTTAAAGTGTATCTCAGGCAATAGAAGAAGAAAGACTGGGTACTAAGTACTAAATACACAGCCAGAGCAATACCAATACCAATATAAATGAGTAGTATGAACAAGGAAAAAAAACATACTATTTGGTGACCACAGGATCACCTACATGAAATGTCAGATCACCTGAAACAACAGGGACTCACAAAATCGAGGGTCTCCAACCTGCCATGTAGAAACTCAATCTGAAGTTCCATAAGAGGTTAAGTGTGGTTGGTGAAGAAAAAGATGAGCACTGGCTGGTGTAGCTCAGTGCATTGAGGCCCGGCCTGCAAACAGAAGGGTCACTGGTTCGATGCCCACGCAGGGCACAATCTGGGTTCCACGCCAGGTCCCCAGCAGTGGGTGTGCAAGAGGCAATCACACGTTGACGTTTCTCTGCATTTCTCTTCCTCTATCTTTCGACTCCCTTCTCTCTAAAAATAAATAAATATAGAGCCCTGGCTGGCATAGCTCAGTGGATTGAGCACGGGCTGCAGACCAAAGTGTCGCAGGTTCGATTCCCAGACAGGATACATGCCTGGGTTGCAGGCCACGGCCCCCAGCAACCACACATTGATGTTTCTCTCTCTCTCCCTCTCTCTCTCTCTCTCTTTCTCCCTCTCTCTCCCTCTCTGTCTCTCTTTCTCCCTCTCTTCCCTCTCTAAAAATAAATAAATAAACAAAATCTTTTAATAAATAAATAAATAAATAAATAAATAAATAAATAAATTTTTTTTCTCTGGCAGCCCCAGCACGTGTGTTGGGCTTCTTGCCTTGAACTACAGCTTCCTCCTGTCTCATAGCTGTGGGAAGAGGATGCATTTTCTGCTCCATAGTTTGGGGTGGTGTGGCATTTCCCAGGAAGTGTTGAATGAAGGAGACAGGAGCCACAAGAGGACCTCCATGCAGGAGGAGTGACAAGACCAACACTCCAGAAGGCAGGCAACCTTCAGAGATCAGCTTTATGGCTTTCCCAAACCTACAGAGTACCTAGCAGGCCTGAAAAATGGGGTCCTATGGAGTCCTGCCCCAGCTGTCCACCAACGGAGGTCTGGAACAGTTATGGCTGGATCCAGCTCACACTGACTTTTCATTTTGGAGCCGCATGGGGTGAGGGCCTCGGGTTCCTACAAGAGTGGAGTCCCAGGACTAGTCAGGTGTCAAGGTGATGATTTTTTTAGGGAACAATGAGGGAATTACCCAAAATCGAACAGGAAAGGCACCACAAGCCCTGACTGGCGTAGCTCAGTGGATTGAGCATGGGCTGTAGACCAAAGTGTCGCAGGTTCGATTCCCAGTGAGGGTACATGCCTGGGTTGCAGGCCATGACCCCTAGCAACCACACATTGATGTTTCCCTCTCTCTATCTCCCTCCCTTCTCTCTAAAAACAAACAAACAAAAAAAAGCCTTAAAAAAAAAAAAGGTACCACAAAGTTCTGCCCCTCCTTACGGCCTGAGAGATCCAGGCAGAATTGTTACGTTGAGTAATCTCCTTTCCACCTGCAGTGCCTCAGGCAGGGGAAAGCCTTGGTCTAATGGGAGTAGACTCCAATTCTTCAGAACGGTAACCAAGAGGTAACAGGAGTCAAGGTGAGGGCCTAGTGCTATTAAGGAACCACACCTGCAGATAGGTTCACACATTCCCTGTGCTCTGAGCTTGGTGTAAGCAGAACAGAGCGCTCAGCTCAGGGGCTCCTCATTTCAGCCTGGAGGGTCTTAGTAGGGCAGGGCCTCCACAGGAAGAGATCAGCCCACCTCTCCAGAGTGTGCAGTTTGGGCCCTCACCGCAGTTCAGTTGAGGGCCCTTAATACTGAACAGAAGATCTCTTTGGAAAAGACAAGGTCACTCAGAGCCCTGAGCCTCAGCAAGCATGAGAGGCCGAGACAGGGCTAGTCAGCTGTGATTCGCCCGCACATCTTTCCCTTCTAGGGCGTGAAGGATGATGTGAAATTGGTGGTCTCAAATCAGTGAAAGGAAGATGGCAGGGTTGGACTGTTATCTCTGAGTCCTTAGAAGCACCCCTGCTGGCAGCCCTTTGAGACCCCTAGCAGCCTTGACCAGATGTAGCTCACTCTTATAAGTATCAGGAAGGTGAAGAACTTGGTCTGAGAGATATATCCCGTATTGGTAGATAGTTCACTTCAACAACTGGTCAGGTACCAAGATTAAGGACCCTAAATGTGAACTGAAGTGACTATCCCCCCCATATTCAAGGGAAGCCCCAGGAAGTCCTGCTCTGTTGTTGGTGGTGAAAGGCCCCAGCACAATTTTGGGGCTTCTGTGTAGATGAAACCATGGACTGAATGGAGGGCCTTGGTCGTCCAGGGTCAGCCACAGCTGTGTTGAAGGACCCTACCTGGAGTCCTGGTGAGACCCTGAGTGCTAAGGAGGGGACCCCGCCTCCTAAAGAAGGGGAAGCAGGACCGGGAGCACCAGAAGCAGTGTGCTCCCTGACTAAGGGACCTGAGTTCCGGCTTCAGGCTGACTGACCCAGAGCCATAGAGGGAGGAGCCCCAGGCTTTGGTAAATGTCAGTGGGGTCCCAAACAGTCCTGCCCCTCACGCTAGCCCTTGCAGACCCCATGCCGCCTCACCAGTGAGTCCTTGGAGATCTCATACTGTGTTGGTGAGATGTGGCTCACCCTCACTTTCTCATCCAGAAAGCGGGGATGTTGCTCCAAGAGGCACAAACACCAGTCAGTAGATGGTGGACTTCTAGGACTAGTTAGGTATTAAGGTGGGGACTCTGAATATGCACTGAGGCATAACCACCCAGGGCCCCCCTCTTCCCAGCTCTGGGAAGATTCCGGCCTGAGGTGCACTTGGACGCCTCCACAGGGTCCTCATGGGACAGACTGGCAGGGAGAACAGGAGCTCTGTGGAGTACTACTACAGTATCCTACAGGAAACCTACGAAGGGGCATTCTTATTTTTTTTTACTGGTCTTTTGCTGTTTTCACATTTTATTTTGTGGAAACTATACACAACAGCTAGGGCATTCTCTGTTGCTCTTTTCGATTCGTACACGACTCCACCATTTGCCCAGTTTTCCCAAATGTCATCTTGGATTCCGCTCTCCCCCAATGATCTCCAAGTCATACCACCTAGGAGAAATACCCCTGCCACTCCCCTTTGCTCGTCAACAATTGGCCATTACCAGGATTGCAATGCCAGTCACCTGATTCATTTCCCTAATTCTCCAGTCTACACTTTTTAAAGATTTTATTTATTTAATTTTACAGAGAGGGGAAGGGAGGGAGAAAGAGAGGGAGACAAACATCAATGTGTAGTCCCTCTCACACACCCGCTACTGGGGACCTCTCTTGCAACCCAGGCATGTGCCCTGACCAAGACTTGAACGGGTGACCTTTCAGTGTGCAGGCCGGCACTCAATCCACTGAGCCACACCAGCCAGGGTTCCCTAATTCTCTCATCTTTATACAAATCTCTGCTCAATACTTTCTCCAGGTTCCCAAGTATCCTTAGATCGATATCAAAATTCCTAAACATAATTTACAAAAACCCCTTGTGGTTTGACCCCCCCTGACCTCTCCAGCCTACTGCCATCCGTGCCTCATTCACTGTGCTCTATCTATGGAGAGCTTGCATTTTTTTTCCTTAATAGACCTTTCAGCACACTGTTCCACAGGGGCGTTCTTAAGGCCTAAATGGCATCTCCCTGTGGAAGGTACTCATACCCTCCTCATGCAGGTGTGATTGTGTCACTTGCCTTCCTGTCACACTCCTGCCTGCCATTCCTAACCACGGCCATGCCTTAGGGTAAGAGTAAGCTTCGGGCCTGTGAGAAACACCAGCGGGCCCTAGGTCAGGACCAGGGTCTCAGAATTGCCCAGGCCACTGCAACAGGGGCGATCTCCCTCATCGCCTTCACTTGCGTCTGGGGCTGTGCCCCCCAGATCCCCTGCTGCAGGCACAACCCCAGAAGTTTCAGAGAGCCCGGGCATCTATAGTTTTCCTGATGCAACCATTTCCTGTGTGAGTTCTGATAAAGGTGCCAAGAGCAAAAGAGAAGAAAATCCAAGTTCCTACTGGGCCTCACCCTCCTCAGTGAGCTCTAGCAAAGACCTTCTGAGCAGGAACATAGGCCTGTTAGTGCAGGTTTTCATGGACAAGTGTACAATGAAAAACCATGTTGCAAAGCAAGAAATGCTGAAGATTATCAACAAGAAGTACAGAGCACACTTTCCTGAAATCTTCAAGAGAGCTGCTGAGCACACAGAGCTGGCCTTTGGCCTTGACCTAAAGGACGACGACCCCAGACATTGCTCTTATATCCTTGTCAGCAAACTGTATCTTCCCACTGAAGGGAGTCTGAGCGATGATGGCGCGGAATTTCCTGAAAAAAGGAATCCTGATGCCTCTCCCGGGCATGATCTTCTTCAATGGCAACTGTGCCTATGAAGAATCCATGTGGAAATTCTTGAATACGATGGGGCTCTGTGCTGGGAGGAGGCACTTCCTCTTTGGGCAGCTCCAGAAGCTCATTAGCACAGATTGGGTGCAGCAAAAACAGCTGGGGTGACAGCAAGTGCATAACAGTGATGCCCTAACGCTACAAATTCTTAGGGGGCCCAGGCGCCCACGCTGGAAGCAGCAAGATGCAAGCCCTGGAATATTGGACCAAAGTCAATAATACGATTCCCACTGCCTTCCAGAGCCAGTATGAGGAGGTGTTGAGAGATGAGGAAGAGCAAGCCCAGGCCACAGCTGCAGCCAGGGCCCGCGCCAGGGCCGAGACCATGACCAGCAGCTCCTCCCAGCGGCAGTGAAGTCTGAGGCGGAGTCCTCCACCAGAAGTTGAAAAGGGTTGTCAACCTTCTAAGCAGTGGGGGGCAAGGTGAGACAGGAAAGAGCACAGTGTATCTTTTCTTTGTGTTTCTGTTTTCATCGGTAAGAGACACATTTACCTTTTTCCCTTCTTTTTCCAATGTGTTCCTTTCAAAAAGCCTTATTCAGGTTCAAACTCTAAGTTTATGAATCACAATATGTGCACATCAAGTTTGAGAGTAAGAGTTTTGTAGTTTGTACAAACACAGTGATAATCCTGGCATGTTTTATTGTGGTCCAGTACCAGAACACAGAGAGCACTGGATGGGAATTATTTTTAAAATATAGAAGAACTCCCCAGTGAAATCGTTGGGATAATGAGATAGTGAAAAATAAAAGTAAAAGATGGTTACTTCTTCATTTTCCTCATTCCTCTTACCCCTTCTTATAGTAAAATTAAAAGATATATACCTGGCTTTGCTTAACTTATTCGAGAATGCGGGAGACATTAAATTGTCATAAATGAGAACTCTTGTGCACCCTCTTTTGTTCCTCAAACAACATGTTAATTAATTCTGGAAAAGTGTAGAAAAAGAAGACTCAGCCCCTGCCAGTAACATTTTAGAGCCCAGCGGAAGCTCTCATACAAGAAGCACGGTTAGAGCCACAATCCACGTTAAAGGAAAATAAATAGGAGGGATAATAAGGACGGAGGAAGTTTCAGACAAGAGCAGACCGGCAAAAACACCCCAGGACAGGGACGGGCCCGCTTTGTCCTTGCCTGGGAAGTGGAGGGATTGAGATTGCTCTGATAAAGGGGAACCCAAGTACGGCATTTTTCTGTGTGATATGGCAAACTCTAAGTGAGGGCTAGATCTTTGGTGGAGTTCGAATGAGTAAAAATGGGAAAGGGTTAGCCCTGGCTGGGGTAGCTCAGTGGATTGAGTGCAGACTGCAAACCAGAGTGTCAGAGGTTCGATTCCCAGTCAGGGCACATGCCTGGGTTGCAGGCAATGACCCCCAGCAACTGCACATTGATGTTTCTGTTTCCCTCTCTCTCTCTCTCTCTCTCTCTCTCTCTCTCTCTCTCAAAATAAATAAATAAAATCTTTAAAAAATGGGAATGGGTTAACTGCACGGGCAACCGTGGCGAAGGAAGGGTGTTGGTCCTTTGCATACCTTTAGTAGCTTCACACTGAACCCGAGGAAATCTGCTTCATGCTCATATCAAACGACTGAACGCTAGTGCAGAAATATTAGGTTTATTTCTTAAGCAGCATTTTGGCAGATTAGGGGTTTTTGTTTTTCTTTTTTTCTTAGATCATTGCTTATTCCCTGACCCCTCCTTGATTAGGAAAAACACAATCTCACTGTGGTACATGGCATTGTCTGAGGTCGAAATAATCATGGTAATAACGGCCATTTAAAAAGCTCAGTATCTGCCAGGCACAGCGCCGGGTTCGCAGCATGCATTCCGCACGTCCACTAGTCCTAGAAGACAGGGCCTAGCACACCTGCTTTGCACAGGAAGGCCCAGAGGCTCCTGGACTCTGCTCATGGTCCTGAGTTCACACGGCTGCTGAGTAGCAGAGCCAGTACTAAAGCCGGGCTCTGCATTCCTTCAGAGCCCACGTCGCCCCACTCCTTCCAGCCTGACGCAGGTACCCATGTCCTTTACCTACTTGGGCTGTATCTCTGGCAATAGAAAGATGGCTCTGTGTAGTAACTACTTGTTTAGAATATACACTCGGAGCAATACAAATGTCAAAATAAATGGGTGGTATGAAGAAAGAGGAATAGTTGGTGATGATGTGATCACCTGCATATGCAATGTCAGATCACATGAAAAGATAGGTCTCCACCCATGCCTTGTAGAAAGTCAGTTTATTAGAACTGAAGTTGCATGAGAGGCTAAGTCTGCTTGATGAAGAGAAGGATCAGCCGGCTATTTCTCTGACAGCCCACCACCTGTCCTGGGCCTCTTGCCTTGGACTATAGCTTCCCCATCGGGCATCACTCCTGTGACACCAATTCTATCTGCAAGCTTTACAGGAGGAAAATTTCTCCAGTTTGCACAAATATAGCATTTCCCGGGAAATCTTTAATCTAGGCTGGAGCCAAAATGTGGATCCCTATGTAGGAGGACCGGGGAGATCAACACCCTAGAATATAGGTGGTCTCACATACACTTACCCACGGCTGCCCTCACACTTACAGGGAACCAGGCAGGGCAGATCATCCACTTGACCTTCAGGGTTGTCAGGAACAGAAAGCCATGGCTCAATCAGTGGAGACCTCAGGTCAGTAGAGGGAGGAATGAGAGAGCCTCTGATAGACTTCAAAGCAAGGACCCATGGTGAGGAATGGGGGAAGGACCCAGCCAGAACAATGGGGTCCTACAGAGTCCTCTCCTGGTTGTTGGTCTTGCAGGTTTGGGAAAGTTGTGTATGCACCGGTCTTACACTGACATCCAACTTGGTGGTCCCAGCAAGGTGAGGGAGGACCTTGATCTGAGGGGCACAGTCTCCTGCTGGTTGAAGGTAGCATCCCAATATTGGGCCTGACCCAAAGCCTTCAGGAGTCAAGGTGAGAGTGGTGAATGAAGAGTGAGGCAACCCCTCACTCAACAATATAGCAGAACCCACAAATCTCCACACATACCCTCACCCCTGCTGGGAACTCTGGGAGGCACAAGGAAGAGCTGAAGGCTGAGCAGCACCCTCATTTCTACCTGGAGCATCACGGGAAGAGGGGGGCTTTCGCCTAGTTGGGGCAGCCCCAGTTCTGCAGAAGCAGAAATTGAGGAAGTCAAGGATAGGAGTCAAGGTTAGGACTCAGACAAACAAGAGGGTGCCCCACCAGTGGAGAGGTGCTCACCGAGCCTCATGTGTTCTGGAATGGGCAGGGCAGAACCCTCAGCTTACAAGCCCTTCATTTTTGCCTGGAGAGTCATGGATCCAGAAGGTGGGAACTTGGTGTGCAGGGTAAGAAATTCAGAAAGTGGAAGGTGGAGATACAGGACTGGTCAGGTTTCTAGGTGGGAACAGCGAATGTGAACGAAATAGATCACTCTACCCATCACCAAGGATACTGCCGAGTGGCACACCCTCTCTCAGCCACGAGAAGATGGACAGATCTGTGGCCTCACTTCTGCCCAGGTCTCCAGGAAGGGGCGGGCCTCGGTGGAAGGAGGTGGTCCCAGTTCTCCCAAGAGAGACCTGTCTCCAAAAGGAGAGCCGACCACAGCCCAAGCCGAGATGTCAGTGCGAGATGTCAGTGCCCGGAGCCCCAAGCAGGAGTAGCCAGATGTGGGGTACTTCCAACTGCCTCTCTAGGGAAGCAGGGAGTTAAGGGCCTTGTTCAGAGGCCGGTGGACTCAGATCAGTAGGGGAGTCCCAACTGGCCCAGGACAGAGAGGCCTCTCTGAGCTGAAACCCCGGGATGGCCCTGGCAGGAAAGGTGAAGTGAGAGGTCCCTTCTATTTCTCTTAGGGGATCCCAAAGAAGTGAAGGTCAGCTTTCAGGTGCCAACTTCAGCACAGCAGAGGGAAAGGGCCCAAGCTCTGCGAGCAATTGATATTGATGGTGCCAACTATGAACTGAGAGGCACCCACCCAAGAAGGCAGGATCACCACTACCAGCCCTGCTGTTACTCCAGGCACCCGGAGGCAGGGCTGGCAGGCTGCAGCCTGAGACCCACTGTAACTTCCTACACAGGGTGTCAGGGGACAGGCTGACCCTGAGGTGTTCACACCCTCTTGTTGCCCTCCAGGTGCCCCCACCAGGGGGTGCCTTCCTGCCATTCCCAGGCCTGCTGTCCCTAACCAGCCATCATGTCTCAAGGTAGAAAGTGTAAGCTCCCCAACTGAGAAAAGTGCTGCCGGGCTCAAGGAGAGGAGCAGGGTCTTTGGGGGTGCTCGGCCACAGCAGCAGGGGAAAAAGAGTCCCATCCTAATCCACTCCCTCATCCAGGCATGTTCCCCACAGGAAGCATGATGTCAGACCACACAGCACTCTCCAGTGGCCTCGGAGAGCACCTGCTTCCTGTAGGTGTGTCATGCAGGGGATCTTAAGAAGTTGCTAAGAGCGCAGATAAGGTAGGAAAAAGTCCTTCCTAGGCTGATGTGAATATTTTTAGATGTCAGGATGATAGAATGAAGTTCCCTTAAGTCAGCTTTCTTGAGGCCAGGTACAGCAGGCGCATTATGAAATTTCTTTTCTCTTCCAATGCGACACTCATCATATCACTCTTTAAATCACCAACACATGCACGCAAAATGTGGCAAAGCGAAGTGGGTCTGCTCAGCATCTCCAAATACTCAAAAACAAGCAGCTGAGAAATACGACTGGGAGAAGGACAGAGGAGGAAGAGTTTGCTTCACGCAGATTCTGAGAACATGTACAAGGGGGAAGTTGTGCGCATGAACTTTGAAAAGTGGGCAGCTCTGTGAGCTGGGGGTGAAGGAGCAGAGAGAAGGACCTCTAGGGCAGAGCGAGTCTCTCTCCACCATGACTCACTGGGCCCTTGCATTCAATTCTCCGGACACTTACTTGGGAGGCAGCGGGCTCCAGGCAGGTTGGCTTTGTGCAGGGGCAATGGGCAGGTAAACAGGACATAGTTGGCCTCTTGTGCAGGCCAACAGCTTAGGGAAAAAGTATTGCGGTATCCTTTGACATTCAGACTCTCCACGGAATGAGAACCCTGAATCACAAGACTAACAGGGAAAACCAGTTAGGAGTCTGACAAATCAAGCTGGTCTTTCTTTTCTGGGTTAAGGTTAATTTTGTTTCTTTTACAATAAACAGAGTCCAGAATTTCAGGACACCAATGCACTGAGATTATCCAGATGGATTTTTATATCGCCCTTCCTTTTTCACTCTGAAATGTACAGTGCATACAAAAAAAGCATATTAACACACATTAAATACATTGCAACACGCCCTGGCTGGTGTAGCTCAGTGGACTGAGTCCTGGCTGCAAACCAAAGGGTCATCGGTTTGAATCCCAATCGGGGCACATGTCTGGGTTGTGGACCAGGTCTCCAGTGGAGGCCATATGAGAGTCAACCACACACTGATGTTTCTCTCCCTTCCTTCCCCTCTCTCTAAAAATAAATAAATAAAATCTTTTTAAAAAATAAATAAATACATTGCGACACATAATCACAAAAAATATCTTCTCATGTTTTAAGTAAATTTACAATTCTATGTTGGGCTGTATTCACAGCTATTTGGGCTGCATGCAGCCCACAGGCCACAAGTTAGACACCTCTGCTAGAGCCTGAAGAATAATTCTGGGAACACCTACGTACCCACACGTAGATTAGGAAGCAGAACACGGCCAGCGCCTCAGGAACCCTCAGTGATCCTTCCCCAATGGCATCCCCCTTCCTACCTGCTATGCACTAAATTACTGTGCCCCCCAAATTCATGGTGAAGCCCTAACTGATGTCCGGATATTTAAATGTGCAGCCTTTGGGGAGGTAATTAGGCCATGAGGGTGGAGCTCCCATGATAGGGTTCTTGTCCCTATAAGAGAAAGACAGCGAGCCCTCCCTGAATATCTTGTGGGGATATAATGAGAAGACAGCCATCAATAAGCCAGGAAGAGAGCCCTCACCAACGATGGAATCTGCAAGCACCATGATCTTGGATATCCCTGCCTGCAGAGCTATAAAAAATAAATGATTGTTGTTAAGCTACCCAGTCTATGCTGATTTGTTATAGCACTTCAAGCTAAGTCACTACCCCAGAGGTTACCACTATTCTGAATTTTTTATGACTTGTTTTCTGACTTTCTCCCCCAACTTTGAATGTACTCCTAAACAATCTAATCTTTTGTCCGGTTTTGTCTGCTTTTGAACTTTATAGAAATAGGATTACATTGTAGGTAATCACCTACAACTTGCTTTCTCTACTCTCTATTATGTTTGTGAGACTTACCACATGGTTCTAATTTGTTCATTCTTGTTGCTGTGTAGCAGTGACAATTCCAGTGTGTAAACATACCACAGTGGATTTAGCCACTTTGGTCAGTATTTGAGTTGTTTATTGCTGTTATGAAAATTTTTGTGCAAGCCCTGGCTGGCGTAGCTCAGTGGATTGAGCGTGGGCTGTGAACCAAAGTGTCACAGGTTCAATTCCCAGTCAGGCCACATACCTGGGTTGCAGGCCATGACCCCCAGCAACCACACATTGATGTTTCTCTCTCTCTCTCTCTCTCTCTCTCTCTCTCCCCCTTCCCTCTCTAAAAATAAATAAATAAAATCTTTAAAAAAATAAAATAAAATTTTGGTGCGCATCTGCTTGTTCTCCTGGGAAGAGATTTGCTAAGTTTAATATCTAGTAGCACAATTACTAGGTCATAGGGCATGCCCATGTTCAACTTTACTTGGTGATACCTAGCTCTTTCCCAAGTGGTAGTACTAATTAATCTTCACCACAGTGGAAGAGAATATTTTGGTCTATATCTTTCACCAACATTTCATACTTTTCTACTTTGTAATTTTTGTCTAGTTGACTTGACATGTAATGAACTCATTGGGTTTTAGTTTGTATTTCCCTGTTGACTAACAAAGTTGATAGTCTTTCTATACATTAAGTTTTTTTCAATAGGAGGGTCAGTCTGGAAATTTTCCCTGACCTACCACTGAAACCAAAGTCCAAAGGCAATGTTTTGTTGCATACTTACTTTGAAGTGTGTTACTTTTGTGTAATTAACCCCTATCATGTAGTCAATGAGCATACTTCACAACCCTCAGGTTCGACTTATTTATCCCCCCAGGGAAGCTAAGACAAAGAGACCGAGAGAAGCACATATATTGTGGTACTTAGGAAAAGATGGCATCCCACGTCGCCTTTGCCCAACTCGCTTAGCAGTAATGCAGATCAGAGCATTGACTTGGCATCGGACCCCTGTGGAATCCCTACCGTCTCCTTATTCTATTCCCGAAACAGTATCAGTCAGTGTTCAGACTGTTGCCACCGTGACTTAAGCCCTCCACTTAGGAGATGCCTTCTCCCCCAAGCAAGTAAATGTGTCTGAATCACAATGCCCAGTAGTTCCTGACCGAGGCTAATTTTGTCCACACCGGCCCACCCCCGCCCAGGTACATTCTGCATTGGTTTAGTATTCACAACTCAGGGTTGTGGGGGTACTACTGGGATCTACTGGATAGAGGCTACTAACCAACTCCCCATAACAAAGAATTATCTAGACCCCAGAGTGCTGAGATTGAGACATGCTGAGAATGAATGAACCGAGAGGGTTTCCCCACGACAGGATGAATTCCTCAGAGAGTGTAGGTGGTAGAAAATATGGGACACAGTATCAACCAAATGCAGTTCTATTGATTCACCAGAGAGAGGCCTACTTGTTAGGTCCCTCTCTACCTAAAAAATGACATCACTACCAAGCTGGCACCATCTCTGGGCTGAGGGAAAACTTTCACCAAGATATTTAAGTAGAACATGTTTTATTGATTGCAGTGCATATATATGAACAGTCTTTGGGGCCATGCACACAGTGGGACCTAGTTAAGTATAAGGGAAAATGTCCCAATTTTCACTCCTATTTGCTTCCCACAAAAGTGGAAAAATCAAATTCCATATTGAGTATGACAACAGATTAGGGGAATTCAGGACACTCTAAACCCCCCAAGAGGGAGTCTGGCCAAGGGTCTCTCAGGACAGCCATGTAATGATTTGACTGAAATCAGATTATTAGGGTTGTTGAAATCAATAGACATCACTAACAATTTCAGGGGCTTCCATTCAGCAGGCCACTTTCCCTCAGAAAAAAAATAATTTACGAGGCACTTGAAAAATGAAGAGATTTTCTTGAAGATGATTCAATCACATTTTAATACTGATGTTTAACTTATGGCACAAAATATGTAAAATGTCAATGATTCTGTACCAAATAAGACTGTGCCAGCATATTCCCTAAAGTAATTCATGAGAAGAGGTAAAATAATTTCTAGGGGAAAAATTGAATTAAGGTCAAACAGAGGTAGAAGCACCATGGCGCTGTGGACTGAGGGATTTGATAGAGTTTGTTGTGGAGATGGCAGAGCACTTCGTGAAAGGCTGTTTTCTCTACATTTAGAAGTTGGGCAGGAAGTCACTACAGCTCAGCCAGACAGGCCACTGGACGAGAGCTGGGCATAGATGAAAGCAAAGACACACTGGAACCTGCACCTGTCTGATCCTCCAGGCTCAGTGCCAGGGGTAACCTTTGGGAGAAGATGGCTTTGCCATGGCCCTGCACTAGAACTTGTCTGGAGCTCAATGAGCTTTGCGACCAGGTACTGCCCCCTGCTGACAAGGGCAGCCAGCAGATCAGCGACAACTTACTTGGCACTCTGACAACTGAGTTGTCAAGACAGCTGCTAAACATAGCTGCTGCTTAAATTGTCAACTTTTAAATATTAAGCACCTTTCTCTTGTGGCCAACCCCAACCTGGAAGCATATGGGGAAAGGAGTTATGGGAACCATGAACAAAGGCACCACAAGCACCTGCTTTCCAAAGGAAGAGCAAATGGTCGATGGACGAGAACTTTCCACCATGACATTAGTGGAAATCAGTGGATGAGAAGCTGGCAGTAACCTTACGAATGTGGGTATTAAACAGTAGAATTCTAGAGGCTAATGAAATAAAAATAAAGTAAAAAGAAAACGAGTCTTACTCAGGAAACTTTGCAACCGAAAGAATGTGAACTGTGAAACACACTGTGGGCATTACATTTAAGCTAAAACTATGATTATGACTGGGCCACAGGGGAAGCTGGAAGCTAATTCCTTAGAGTTTCCTTAGAGACGGTGACCGAGTCTACCTTACAGATGTGGAACTGTAAAAACCTTGGAAGACCAAGTAAGCTGGAGATTGGAAGTTTAACAAATCAAAAGGACAGTACATACAACACTTTCTATAGAATCAGGGAACTTGTTTGGTAAAACCAACATCTATTCATGATTTTAAGTGAACTATTAATAAAAAAATAATTAATTTATTTCCTTATGACAATGGGATGTAACAATACAGTCAGTATGACAATTATTAAGAAAATGCCCTGGCTGGCGTAGCTCAGTGGATTGAGCGCGGGCTGGGAACCAAAGTGTCCCAGGTTCGATCCCCAGCCAGGGTACATTCCTGGGTTGCAGGCCATAACCCCCAGCAACCGCACATTGATGTTTCTCTCTCTCTCTCTCTCCCTCCCTTCCCTCTCTAAAATAAATAAATAAATAAAATCTTTAAAAAAAAAGAAAATGCTAGGAGCCCTGGCTGGCATAGCTCAGTGCATTGAGCACAGGCTACCAACCAAAGTGTCGCAGGTTCGATTCCCAGTCAGGGTACATGCCTGGGTTGCAGGCCATGACCCCCAGCAACCCCACATTGATGTTTCTCTCTCTCTCTTTCTCCCTCCCTTCCCTCTCTAAAAATAAATAAATAAAATCTTTTAAAAATTAAAAAAAAAAAAAGAAAATGCTAGGAGCATTCCCATTTAAAAAAGGACAAGAGAAGGATAGTTTTTATTACTGTTAATATTTCTGAATTTTTAGAAAAAATAAGTAAGCTAGAGAAATAAATCAAAAGCATACAAATTGGGAAGGAGGAAGCAAAGCTATCACTACTCAGATAAAATGAAATTATTTTTCCTAGAAAAACCAACAGAATGAACTAAAAAAAACCCCTTACAACACGATAGGTAATTGTAGTACATTTCTGCTTATAAAATCAATAAAAACAGTATCTTTCATACAAATAAACAACAACCACTTACAAGATATACTGAAGACCATACTTGAGCTCTCTTTGAGACAAAATTTATTGATTTCTATTCAGGATAATGGGGAAACATTAGAAAACAAAACACTCAAAGTGAAGAAAAACCAAAAACCCTGCCCCCATGGACCACATACACCAGTGGGTTCTAGAGAGCGAGAGCCACCTATTAGACGGAATAAGTCAAAAACCTAAATACCTTTATAAAGCCTGTGAGACCTAAACCAAAATTTGTTTACTAAAGGTATTTTGAGTATTAATCACTTTGCCGAGAAAAAGTTTCTGATCAATTTGCTAACTCCCAACAGTCCTGAAGGAGATTGGACTTCTCCACGTATGAAATAATCAATTCTTTCTATCAAAGGCCCATTTTCTATTAATGCTGTTTATGTAATGGGGAGCTCTTCCCTTGATTTCAGTAACACGACCTGAATTTCACTTTGGCCCCTATAACATGAAAAAGGTACTTCTATTTTGTGCCTCCGAGTTCCTTTCCTCAGGGAAACAAAATCAACGCACTTAAAATATACATGATGTTCATCGTAATCAAATTTAAATATTTCTTCCATTTTGATCTCGACAGATTAGATTTAATCTGTGAACCAGGTTTCTTAGTCTTGGCACTATTGACATTCTGGACCAGATCTTACCAGATGTTTTTCTTTCCTGTGGGGCCTGTCCTGGGCATCGGAAGGAAGTTTAGCAGCGACCCTTGCCTCTACAAGACCAGATCTGGGCAAAGCCTGCAGGCAATGGGAAATGTCCTCTTACGGTGGCAAAACCTCAATTTAATCCAGCCTTTGCTGTCTTCCTATTACTTTTTTATCTTCATGGTTTTTCTCAAACATTCCGGCATAGCCTTTGCATTAGATACTGCTAGAAAAATAATTTGACTCCTTCAACGAATAATAAGTATAGTTTGAAAGATTGACCAGAAAAATCATTTTCACTGGTAGGTGAAAGCCACACCGTTAACCAATGGCAAGGTTGCAGCTTCACCAGATCCTGACTAAACTGCCAAGCACAAAGTATTAAGTTATTTTATTAATACTGATGTTTCCAAACTGAAGAAAATCCTTGTTTTTTTTTTATTTGAGAGCATCATCTTAAACCTGTTATTTTGTTCAATTAACTGTAGTGGAAGATCACCTCCAGAGTAGTGGCATAAGGACCTCTGAAAATTCACTCCTATATAAAAGGCTGGAACAACATTCTGAATTAACTGTACCTAACACACCTCTATATAACACGGTACTCAACAAGAGCAGAATACACATTCATCTCGAGTGCACACGGAACCCTTTCTAGGGTAGGCAGTATGTTGGGCCACAAAAACACATATCAATACATTTAGAAGATTTAAGGCATACAAAGTAACCACATTCTGCATATTCTGCAACCACAATGGAGGGATATTGAAAATACGTAGCAAAAGGACATTTAGAAAATTCACAAATATGGGAAATTAAATAGCACCCTTCTAAATAACCAATAGGTCAAACAAAAAAATCATAATGTAAATTGGAAAATAAATGAAAATGCAACATACCAAATATTATGAGACATCTTCAGCAGTACTCAGAGGGTACGAAATGAGAAAGATCTCAAATTAATAACCTAATCTTTCATCTTAACGAACTATTAAAGGAAGAGCAAACTAAACACAAAGCAAACAGAATGAGGGAAAGAATAAGATTAGACAGAAATGAATGCAACACAGAATAGAGAAATAATAAAGAAAAAATGAACTGGTCCCTCTCTTTCAACCAGTAGGGCCCCAGCCCCTCCAATTTTTGGTCTACATACTAAAGGCAGCCCATCAATATTACTATCTCACATCGAAGTTTCTCACCTGCTCTTTATTCTTCCCTTGCACTCTCTCTAAAAGTCCAAAAAATTTTTTAAATAAAAATTAAAATAGCCCTCACTGGTGTGGCTCAGTGAATTGAGCACCCGCCTGTGAACCAGAGGATCTCCAGTTTGATTCCCAGTCAGGGCACATGCCTGGGTTGTGGGCTAGGTTCCCAGTAGCAGGTGCATGAGAGGCAACCACACACTGGTGTTTCTCTCCCTCTGTTTCTCCCTCCCTTTCCATCTCTTTAAAAATAAGTAAATAAAGTATTTTTTAAAAAATTAAAATAAAAAGGATTATACCAAGTGTAATCTATCCCAGGAACAAAAGCTTAAATATACATTTGCAAACTATAAAACGAATGTGTTTAAATTTGTACAATGGTATTGTCTTGTAGATCTCGTTTCTTTTTTTTAACTTGACTGAACTAAGATCTTTGCACATTGCAATTGCTTTTAATGCCCAAACAGTATACATTCCATTTATCCATTTCCCCATTTCCCCATTGATACACAACAAGGTTGCCTCCAATTCTTCCTCTTCCCAAACAATGCTCCAATGAACAAGCTTATTCAGATACCATCTTGGGTCTACATGAAGGTGTATCTACATCCTATATAAAAGAGTGGGATGGCCAGTTCATTAAAAATACACATGATTTCACTCAGAACACCCCTATTTTTATCCACAATGGCTGCCTACAGTCTACATCCTTGCTGGCAGTGCATGAGTTTTTTTTCCTCACCTCTTCACACTCTATTTTTTGCTGTTGTTGAGGGGGGTTTTTTTGGCAATAAAATGAGAATAAGGTGCATTTTCGTTTTACTTGGCACCTTTCTGATTCCCAGTAAGGTTGAGCATCTCTTATTGTTCACCCATTTAGAATTCTGTTTCTGTGACTTCCCTTTTCATATAATTTGTCCCTTTTTCTATTTCCCCTTTATCTTGTTGATTTGCATGGTTTCCTTCTATATGGTAAATATTAATCCTTTGATTCTAGTCTTTGATGTAGCAAAACTCTTCCATTAAGCCACTCACTTATTATTTCCATATGTGATCTTTTATTCAAAAAAAGTTTTTAGTATTAATGCTAACAAATAACGTATGTCAGCTAGACAATAATAATTTTCTTAATAATTGGAAAAATGCATTTACCAGTAGAAAGTCATGTGGAAAGTAAGTGATGTTTAAATTTGCAGAGTAAAGAAGTTCAGCCCATGTTTCCTTCCATTTGGATTTACTTTCAGGTTTTTGTGGGAATCAACCGCAATGAGTCAAATAAGCACATAGTGTACCCAGGTCACGCGAATGACAAAGAGAAGGATTCTGCTTAAGAGTGATGCTAAGCAATTTTTTAAAAATCTATTCTTTGGCCCTGGCTGACGTAGCTCAGTGGATTGAGCACCGGCTTGTGACCCAAAGGGTCTCTGGTTCAATTCCCAGTCAGGGCCTATGCTTGGGTTGCAGGCCAGGTCTCTAGTAGGAGGTGCAAAGGGGCAACCACACATTGATGTTTCCCTCTCTCCTCCTCCCTTTCCCCTCTGTCTAAAAATAAATAAATATAATCTTTAAAAAATATATTCTTTGATTTGTGTTTAATCTATATGCATTTTATACATGTGGTAATATATATTACACAAAAACAAAAATAATAGATGTGATGTGTTTTTGTAGGTTTTTAATACATCTTTATTCATCAGATTAAAGAGTTCTTTTATCTTTCCCTTCTATTATTTCCAGTGGATTTTTACCATTATCACATTTCTTTTTATTTTTAGCAATGTTTTTAAATTAAATTCCACTTTGCAAATTGCTATTGCTACCCAAGTTTTAATTGATTAATGTTAATCTGATGTATGTTTTCTTTATTTTACACCATTGGGTGTGGTTTTGTTTTAGGAAATTTTCTTATAAAGGTAGCACATAAGGATTTTTGTTTTTAATTCAGTCTGATAGTCTGTCTTTTACTGGGTGAATTTAACTCATTTACATTTATTTTTATTATTTTGTGTTTGAACTTATCTCTTTATATGTTTTAGAGGTCACCCATCAACTTTCATAAAAAATGAAGTATAATATTTTCTAAGCCAAAGTTATTTAGTTTTACTTCTCACATTTCCTAAGACCAAGAGTTCTGCTTCCTTTAAGTGCACTGAACAGTCCCTAACATTTGACTGTTGCTTTGAGATTTAGTTTCACTCTTGTTTATAAAAAAATGATTTCTTTTTCAGTCATTAATTGGACTTACTAATATAGTTTATCAATTTACTCACTCATTACTTTTTCACACATCTTAAGTGTTCGCCCATGTTCACTTTTCTTCTTGCTGAAGTAATAGTTAAATATTTGTTTCAAAAAGACTCTGTGAATAATAAATTCAGTCTTTGTAAATCTGAAAATATTTTTATTTTTTCCTCACTCTTGAATGAGAATTTATATGCATATAAGGTTAAAACAGAAATATATTACCCCACTTTATGATTGCCACTATTATTGTTAATGAGATGTCTACTCTCTTTCTAATTGTTACACTTATACCTGCCTTTTCTACTTGGTTATCCTTGCTGTTCTTCAATACAACTACAATGTGTATTAAGGTGGGGATAATTTTATTTATCCTGCTTAGCTTCAAAGTGAACTTTGTTGTGAAGACTCAAGTTTTTCTTCAATTATGGATATTTTTCATCAATATTTCTCTAAATATTTCTTTTTCAACTTGCCCCTCCTTTTTTTCCTTCATGGAAATTGGCTTATACTATGGATCAGAGTTATTTGGAGGTTCTGGGTCTCAGTCTTATATGATACCAGGGATATCTCAAATTGAGTTATGCCTTTGTGTTTCTCAATTTGTTTCCATACCAACTGCCCTTTTACACTTAGTATCAGTATCTATATGCTGTATTCTGGATAAATTATTCCAGACTGTTTTCCAGTTCACAAATTCTCTATTCAAATATGTCTAGATTTCATTTTATCCTATCTATTGAGGATCTATCCTATCTTATCTTGAATTTCAGCAACTACAAGGTCCAGCACAAATAACGCTCCATTTTTACTACAAAATCACAAGCATGTGATTCTGTAACACAACAACATCACACTCAAGCACATTGTAACATTTTAGCTGAAATGCTTAAGTTAAAACCATAAATTATTAAACCCATATTATTAACCTACCAATCACACACAAACAGGACTTATTTCTACCAGATACTGTATATTTTTCACTGTAAGTCTTCTCTTTTGGTTCCTTTTATATCTACCTAACTCTTAGACTTTAACTCTGCTTTGCTTTATAATTTCCTGTTCACTTTATGAAAATTTATTTTTAACCGATTATCTTAGGCATCGCACTTATGACCAAATCTTTTTTAAGCTGCTGGATTATTTCAATTACATCTTGAGTGAGCTCATGTTTTGACTGATGATTTTTGTCAACTGTTTTTCTTCGCACACAATTTATTCCCTTTCTTTAGAATTTTAGTTTGCAAGATCAATTTAATACTTTGAGAGGGAATTCTCTCTCTCTTCTTGCTATTTTCCAGCAGGTCTTTAGTACCTGTCTTTTTGGGCATATACTATGGAACAGAGTTATTTGGAGGTTGTGGGTCTCAGTCTTGTACGATATCAGGGATATCTCAAATTGAGTCAGGTCCATCCCATGGACTTCCTGGCTCCCTTGTGGTATGATGGCTGCCTATGTCTTCTCTCTCCACACAGGCCCACCTATGAACCACAGCCAATAAACCACACCCCCAGCTGGTAATGAACACCAGATCTAGAAAGCTGCCTTCACCCTTTGCTACTTTTCCTCCTGCCTGTCTGGGCAAATAGAGGAGGAGACAACACTTGGCACCTATTTCTGAAAGAGGGATGAACTGTGTGCTACCCCATTGCCTGAATACATTTAGAATGTAGACCAGGGCTTTCATAAAGACAGAGAAGCAGACTGTCTATTCAGATGGGGAACTTCGGGAGTCGGGCTTTTAAACAGAAAAAGGGGCAGGGAGAGAGGTAAAAACAAAGAGAAAATCGAGGAGAGGGAAAAGAGAAGCATATTTTAAAAATGAGGTAAAGAGATAGGCATGGAAGGCGAGGAAAGCATGAAAGACAGAAACAGACTGAGGGAGAGACCGGCAGATAGGGCTTGGGAGAGAACGAGCCAAAGGGAGGAAGAAGAAAGAAATACCGACAGTGTGAGAGAGTCAAAGATAGACGTAAAAGGAAAAAGCTTGCAAAACATATTGTGACTACATTGAAGGGACTCAGTTTTCTTATTTTAAAGGGAAGATGGCCATAACCACATGAGTAGATATACCCTATTTCCTGAGTCTGTTGAGGGAATAATCCAGAAGACAGAAAGTAGTAAAAGTGACTAATCTTCTCAACAGTGGACTGACCCCTTCCACGCCTAAGACAGAAGGCTGCTCTATACTAGCTGTTGCTGGGCACAGACTTGGAGCACTCACCCTACGACTAGTCACTTGTACCAGCCAGGCTGATTTGATAGTCTCTTCAATAATCCATTCATCTGCAGCCTTATATTAATTTTCACCCTGAGTAGCACTAATGGCCCTTCGGCTGAGTGCATGTGAGAGGCATTGATTGATGACATTACACCATTTTGCACTTCAGCAGCAGCTGCATACGTCTTGGCTGACGCACACAGCCCTCCCCACATGGCAGGAGGGGAAATCCCAGGACCAGTGACTATACAGTGAAAGCGAGCCTGCCATCAGTGAACTAGTAGTTGGGTTAATAGAATGAACCACAAGAGATTAACTCCACCTTAATGACTGATCTTCCACCTTTGAAAGAGCATGTTCAACTATCAGCATGAGGCCAAATATTTGCTTTTCTCTAGGAGTGTTTCCATTTTCTCAAGTCTGTCCTTGCTTGGCTTTCCCCAGAATGAGGATGTCAGAGAAAGATTTAATAGCAAGTACTTATTTATTTAGGAGGTACAGATAACGCTGGTAGAAGAGAAGGGACACATGAAAAGGGAGAGAAGGCAGCCAAACAAAAGTGTATTTATTATCAAGTCAATGAAGGCAACTAGAGCATAATCGTACAGGGACACGCTGGAAAGTGGTATAAAACCCATGTCTCAGATTATTTAACCAAAGGGAGAAGTGAGCTAAGATATTTATAAACCACCACTTATCAATCATTGGCTGCCCCTAGAAGGTATTCTTTCCTGGAAATTTCAGCGTGGCCTGCATACGAGCTCTGCCCAGAAAGTTTCCAGCCAGGTACTATGAAAATAGAGACATTTATTGCAGAAGATACAAGACACAGGAAACACTGTACATAGGACAGTGATGCCTCAGTCCCCTTCAAAGCAGGCACCGAGGGACCTCACACAGTTGTCTCAGTCACCATCAACGGCCCCACTGTATTTTCCTGAATCTCATCGGTGGTCTGAAATCTCTTCCCTTTCAAAGGGGATTTTAGTTTTGGGAAAAACCAGAAGCCACAGGGTACCAAATCTGGGCTGTAGGGGAGCTGAGTCACCTGAGTGATTAGATATTTCACCAAAAAACTCTGCAGGACACCTGATGCGTGAGTGGATGCATTGTGGTAATGGAGCTGCCGATCACCAGTTGCCCACAGCGACAGCCTTCTGAATCATCTGAATAGTTTCCGTTGTGGAATGTTTAAGGTTAACACAAAATTGGATGCAGATTCGCTACTTCAATTACTCAGTCATTTTGAATGCAACAGCCACACAGTACACATGCTCACTCAATGGCATCTATCACCCTCACTGACTAGCACAGGGAAGTCATCATTGTTTACACGTGCTCATTCCAGTCCACTCTCCTTGGCTGCCAGGTTACATCGATGTGGCACAAAATGTTCCTATTATATAACAAAGGCTGGCCATTTTCCAGACAGACCTCATAGGGGCAGAATAGCCTTGCATTTTAAGAAATGCAGACACTGGTAGTTGGAAGTAGCTGGAGAAGGTTAAATAGTATGGCATTAAGGATGTGTGGAGCTCTTATAACACCTGGCCAAAAGTCTTAGCGAGCCATTCCGTTGGATCAACAAGTGGCAACTGCAATTAAAACTCTCTTGATACCTGAGAATTTAGGGGACAGAGGTGGCATGACTACAGAAACTTAAGCCTTTGGTCCCACACTTCCAATGGCTCCTTCCAAGGGCCTGAAAGGGCCCTAAGCAGTGATTCATATGGTCATATATCTTTGTCAAATTCACACATGCAATTTATTAACCACAATTGTTTCAGGTTGCCATCTTTTTCTACTCTGACATCCTCCATCACACTTCTCTTCAGTTTTACTGATTGTCCCCATTGATAAAACACCATAATCTAATCAGCAGTCATACTATGCTATTTTTAATCAGAAACATTATACCTGCTTAGACTTCAGAGTTGCGGTTTATCGGGACATCTTTAATACAGCTCCCCTTAGCCCTGGCTGGTGTAGCTCAGTGGATTGAGCTTGGGCTGGGAAACAAAGTGTCCCAGGTTCGATTCCCAGCCAGGGTACATGCTTGGGTTGCAGACCATGACCCCCAGCAACCGCACATTGATGTTTCTCTCTCTTGCCCCCCCCCCGCTTCCCTCCCTAAAAATAAATAAATAAAATCTTAAAAAAAATTCAAAATAAAACAGCTCCCCTTCTAAGAGGCAATAATTAACAATAGTTAAAGAATTACTCACTATGGTTCTTTGGTGGCGGCTCTATGGCCAAACCACTGTTGGGAAGAACTGATATTGGCAGCCATGATTACTTCTGGTTCAAGAACTAGTAAGAAAAGCAAAATGACAAGAGAGGCCATCAAATGGTTTAAGGAAGCCAACGACCTATGCTTAGGGAAAAGCTTGGGAAAACACAAAGTTGATCATCACTACATTTTAAAATTTACGAAGTTACTTTAGCACTTCACAGGTTTCTGCTCATACCTGAGCTAACCTGGACCCTGTAACTGAATAGCATTTACCCATGTAAGTACAGTATCCATGGAAACCCCATGCATGCAAGTGTTTACGTGTGGATAGACATACGTATTGTAGTGTATATGTACACATGTAACTACATTAGTATATATGACATTTATGTAAAACTTCCCCCCAAAATATTCAAACATTAGAAATAGCTAACATCATTGTGTCCCCATAGGCTAATAATATAAACAATGCCTACCATTTATTGGATGTTTGCCATGTGCCAAGTACTATGCAAACCCTTTAAACACATAAAACCCTTTAAAGTAGGTAGTTATTATTGTCTCAGTTATTCAGAAGAAACTAAAGCACAAAATGTTAAGGAACTTTCCCAGGATCAACTTATACCTGATGGAACTAGGATTGTCAACCAGGCATTTCTGACTTTAGAACCTGATTTTTAACTACCATATAGATCCTTAAAGTGTAAATGCCCTGTCTAAAGGACAATGGCTTGGCAAAACTACCTAGAGCCTTGGAAACATCGCTGCTCACCACGAGTCTTCGCAGAACACTGGGATTCATGTGTCTGGGACAGGACAAGGGTTGGGGCACAGATGGCATTTTGTCCGGGTGCCGACAATCTCATTCTGCCTTCCCTGGACACTTCCTTCCCTTACAGCGATCACCCCAGGAGTTTTCCTACTTACAGCTATTACACATAAAGTTGTTACAAACATCCTTGAAGAAAGCTTTTGTGGGCATGTTTTTATTTTTCTTAAGTAACCCAGAAGTAGTAATTTGGGGCCATAGAGTGGGTGAGTGTTTAACTTTAGAAAACACTGACAAATGGATTTCCAAAGTCAGTGTACTATTTTACAGTCCCGCCAGCAATGAGACGCCTGGTTGCTCCACATCCTCACCAACACTTCATGCTGTTAGTCTTGTAAGTTTTCACCATTTTAATGGGGCTCGGGACACTTTAAAGTTTTCTGATTGTCCACATCAATATTTTGATTGTCCACAGAGAATATTCAAATGATTCATTAGTGCGTGAAAAAGTGCACCATTTCTTTAATCTCCAAGAACAGGCAAACTTAAACCACAAGCATATATTACTATACACCAAGTAGAATACCCAAAATAAATTATACTGATAAGACAGTGGTAGCAAGGATGTGCAATGACTGAACTTTCATATACGTTATCAGTGGCAGTGTGAGTTGCAAAGATGCTTTTCAACACTGACAGTATCTCCTTAAGCTAAACATGTGTCGGCTAAGTGAGCCAGCAATTCAACTCCCAGGTACGGAACCCACAAAATGAGTACATGTGTATTCCAAACACATGTGCGAACGCATTCATAGCAGTCTTATTCACAAAGGTCCACACTGAACAAAATTCAAATGCCTCTACACAGAATAAAGATAAACTGTGGTGTATTTATATAAGAGAATACTACCAAACAATAAAAACACAGTCGATAAACATGCAGGGACACTCAAGGCTCTCACAGACTTCATGATGAGTGGCGGACGCCAGACACAAAATAGTAGATACTACATAATTTCCTTTACAAGAATTTCATGCCCAAACAAATATCATCACTACTGGTAGCTGGTGAGAACACTGGATAACTGTGGAAGCGGCACAGGGCAGGGCAGCCTCCTATGATGCTGGAAATGTTGTGTATCTTGACCTGGGTCATAAAAATTCATCAGGTCATGCACTTATGATTAGTGCACGTTATTGATGATGTTGTACTGCAAGATTTATAAAAACCAGCAAAGATTACAATAGACATATTTGAGAACTAAAATGAGAATGAGCCCCTGAAAAATATATGAAACTCAGAATGCTCTGGTATCATTTTATCTAAAAACAGCAATTTTTAATTTGTTTCCTTAGTTGAGACACAAAAAAAAAAAAACTCTGAACAGATGCCGACTAGTTTCTAAGCCACTGCCCAGTGATCTGGTTCTTGGGATCTTTTCAAGATGGCCCTATTAGCTCTGATACGTCATGACTTCATTTGGAAGGATTAGAAGCTCTTAAAAGCCATTAACATTCTCATATTGGATTATAGCCCCCCAAATTAACTCATATATTCCTGGCCACTTGGTTTCACCAACCCAAATTTGCAGAAAATTACATTATAAAACATGTTGATGAGCTGTAACCACAATATTGAGAGCCCAAAGCTGCGAGAAAATGACAACACACTCAAGCATCCTGGCCAGAAAGTCTGGTTCGCGGCAGCACGATTTCATGGTCATCCAAGCTGACATGTGTCGTACGTGGGGGGACGCGGGGTTTCCACACTCTGGGATGAGACAGTATGCTCTTTTTTATAATAAGTGTTTCAAAATTTCAAAACTACTATCTGCTGTATTAAGTCCGAAGAGGAGCAAAAACATGGACTCCATTTTTAAAAGATTAGTTTACATTCAGTATTATTTTGTATGAGTTTCGAGTGTACAGCATAGTGGGTAGACAATCATACACTGTACAAAGGATTTCCCCCAATATTTCCAGTACCCGCCTGCTTCGATACAGTTATTACAATATTAGTGACTGTATTTCCTACCCTGTTATTTTATATCCTTGTAACTATTTTGTAACTACTAATTTGTATTTGTAAATCATTTTACCTTTTTCACCCACTCCCCCAAACCTCATCCCACCTGGAAACCATCAGTCTTTTCTCTGTATCTAGGAATCGGTTCCTATTTTGTTTGTTGATTTCTTTTTCTCTTTAGATTACACATATAAGTGACATTATATGGTATCTATCTTTCTCTGTCTTACTTACTTCACTTAGCATAATACCTTTTAGGTTCATCCACAGTGTTGCAAATGGTAAGATTTCATTCTTTTTATACCAAGTAATATTCCATTGCATATAAGTACCACCACTTTTTATCCATTCATCTATTCATGGATACCTGGGTTGCTTCCAAATCCTGGCAATTGGAAATAATGCTATAATGAATATAGGGGTGTACATATTGTTTTAAATTAGTGATTGGGGTTCCTTCGGATATATACCCAGCAGGAGAATCACTGGGTCATAAGGTAGTTCTATTTTTAATTTTCTGAGGAAATTCCAAACTGTTTCCCACAGTGGCTGGACCAGTCTGCATTCCCACCAACAGTGCATGAGGGCTCCATTTTCTCCACAGCCTCCCCAGCAGTTGTTTGTTGATTTATTGATGATAGTCATTCTGACAGGTGTCAGGTGATATCTCATTGTGGTTTTAATTTGCATCTCTCTGAATGCATCTTCTCATATGTCTATTGGTCATCTGTATGTCCTCTTTGGAGAAGTGTCTCTTCAGGTTCTCTGCCAATTTTTAAATTGGATGTATTTTTTGGTGTTGAGTTGTATGCATTTGTCATAAATTCTGGATATTAACACCTTACTGGATGTATCATTGGTGAGTATGCTTTGCCATTCAGTAGGTTGTCTTTTCATTTTGTTCATGGTTACCTTTGTTTTGCAAAACTTTTCAGTTTCATATAGTCCAATTGGTTTGTTTTGTCTTGTATTTCCTGCCCAAGGTTCACTCAGTTTTGTGAGATATCTTTGGCTAAGCTTTCTCTTACATTATAGTAATGCAAAACACAAAACAAAACAAAACCACACATGGGGATTTTGCCAGAGGTCAGGTGGTGGAAGGGCAAGAAGAAAATCTTACTTGAATACCAAGAAGCCTTTGGAGAGACTAATGTGCCAATGAGAGTATTATGTCTTAGAAATTACAATAATACTCATATTTAAACACTCACCTGATATATCAACATAAGACTGTGAATGTTTCATTTTTCCATAGAGGGGAGGTTAAAGGCCAAGATAAAGTCCACAAACATAGTGAAATTTCAAGATAGGTTTTTTTAATGTAAACATTCCTCTACTCTTCACTAAGGCAAATAAATATGCTCACATTAGAGTGTTCACTCAAGTTCGCCATGCAAATCCTTCCTTTGGAGTAAATAAAGCAGTTCCTATACATAATCAATAAGCTCAAGTATACATTCACAATGATGTAAGGTCTAGAGATGAAATATTCATTAACCAGAAATAAATCTTCCTCCATTTGACAAATATGTTCTGTTTTGACTTCTGACAGCCGACTAATAGATTTTTGTCAGGCATGGGGAATGCCTGGCTGGAGAACACAATGAGATTATATTGGTATAATCCGCTGAGGTGCACAAATTTAAAAATGAATTGTCTCCCATGGTAATCACATCCATATTCTAGATTTCCAAATGGAATAGCCACCATGCACGGGAGGTCTCATTCTGGTGACTCTGTCCTAGACATGCAAAGTGAGCTTTCTTATACCCGAGGTAATACATCTTGCCTCAAGGTAATATATCTTGAGGTAGCAAGTGTACCACTCAGAAGGAGAGAAAAATGGATGTCGTCTAATGCTAACTTGAAACAGCTGGGTTGAACTTTTTTTTAAATGTCCAAAAGTTGAGCACTGGCTGGCGTAGCTCAGTGGATTGAGCACTGGCTGAGAACCAAAGTGTCGCAGGTTCGATTCCCAGCCAGGGTACATGCCTGGGTTGCAGGCCATAACCCCCAGCAACCTCACATTGATGTCTCTCTCTCTCTCCCCCCCCCCTTCCCTCTCTAAAATAAATAAATAAAATCTTTTTTAAAAAGTCCAAAACTTTATAATTTTATATGGGAAAACACCCTGTAGCATAGCAGCCCCGAGAATATCACTCAAAGGCATGAAAGGAACATGTCAAGTGGTTAAGTGCTCCTCCCTGGATTGGCCATCACTACTGAGTAAGCCTGGATTTTATAATATGTTATAAAATAACATTTGTTTCAGTGGATTTTTAATTTATTATTTCAATTGTTTTGGTGATGGATTTTCAAATGATATTTGAAGGAAGTTTCATTTGAGGAAATGGTGGAACATTGGAGTATAGTGACACCACTTATACAATGTCAACCAGTCAGTGATTTTATACTGTTTTTAATAATATTCATTTCTGCTATTCCCTGTTAAGCTTACAAGAAGAGGAATTCACATTCATCCCTGGGCTGCCCAAAGGGAACATTTTGTCACGTGGTGAAGCGACACTAAAATACGAAGCAGACATACGCTTCAGTTCACAACGGCAAAGGTATGTAAACTATCACTCCTTCATTGTTTTATTTTTAATTTCACCTTAATTTCGGAGTTCGAATTTCCATTCTAATAGGCGAATGGATTACTAAGACTCTGCACTTCCCCACGTTCTCCACAATGTGTCAGGATTCTCGGGTCTCGGGACGAAACACGGACTGGAAAGAAGGGGTGAGAAGGACTCAGAATGAGCGTCTGGTCTCCAGCCGTGGTCCATGGAGGCTTCTACAGAGTCATCTGCTATCTCCAACAGCATGGCCATTGGGACAAGGATGTAGCCTTCTACTCTTCACCCATAAGATGCACCCTTCGGCCCATCACCTTCAGGACTCGCCAGTGTAACAGCCAGGAGGCAGCTTGTAGATCCCAGCTATTCCAAAATCCTTGGGAATCTCTCTTTCTTTCTCACCTCTTTTCCAACCACATGATCCCATGGAAATTAATTTTTATTTTTATTTATTTTTTAAAGATTTTATTTATTTATTTTTAGAGAGGGAAGGGAGGGAGATAGAGAGATAGAGAGAGAAACATCAGTGTGCAGTTGCTGGGGGTCATGGCCTGCAACCCAGGCATGTACCCTGACTGGGAATCGAACCTGCGATGCTTTGGTTCGCAGCCCGTGCTCAATCCACTGAGCTACGACAGCCGGGACGGGAAATTAATTTTTAACACAGGAAAGTGTATAACCTGCTTTTTTTTGCTTTTCTAAAACTTTAAATACAACTGAAAACTCAAAGTAACTCCTCTTTACCTTTTCTGAGAATCATCTAGAATATCCTCAGGATATCAGGGAGAACCTACGACTTCAGCTTTTGAAGAACTAAAGTCAGAGCGGGATGTGGGTTACTTGTGTTTTTCAATGCTTTCCGAACAAATCCATCAAAGAAATGAAAACACAGCTGCCTATTTCATTAAATGGGCTGGAGAAAACTGGGAGTTAAAAAGAAACATTTCCGAGGTTAGTATGTAGAAATATCCATGCAAAATTACATGAATTTACTTTTTCTTGTGCAACTTTGAGCATCAAAAGGGCAAGAATCATGTTATCAAGTCTTTCATATTCTTTATCTGGAGGGTTAGACCACTACCTAGAATATAACAGTTGGTTAATGATTAAGTAAAAAGATGAGTGAAGAAATGAATAATATTTCATAAGCCAAATTTCCTAGCTAGTCTGTTTTTTCCCACAGGGCAGTTTCACCCTGTCATTTCTGCTATTGTGTGACCTCAATATAAACTTTATATGAGTCCTTTTTTTAATTGAATTTATTGGGGTGACATTGGTTAATAAAACTGTATAAGTTTCAGGTATATAGTCTTTAATACATCATGTGTATATTGTACTGTGTATGCAGCACCCCAAGTCAAGTCTCCTTCCATTCTAATTTCCAAATTCGGTTTTTTATCCTAACTCAAGGACATGCTTCCAGAGAGGTAGGGAGGGAGAGAAACATCGATATGAGAAACATAAATTGTCTGTACCTCATATGTGCCCCAACCAAGGACCGAACCCGCAACCTAGGCATGTGCTGTGACTGGGAATCAAACCCATGAACTTCCAGATTACAGGATGATGCTCCAACCAACTGAGCCACACCACCCAGGGCCCAAATTCAATTACTTGGGCCAGGACTTGTGAAGGTCACAAAAGAAGTTACGGTCCTCCCTGTTGCTCTTCAGGAGCCTCGAATCTAGTTAGTGACCGGGGATTTATCCGAAAACCATTAGAGAGCCGAGTAAGGCAGGGATGAAAGAAACATTCTGCCTGTTGTAGTCATGCTAAACAAAAGGACATCAGTTGATGACTACAGTAGATGGTGAATATCAGAAGGCAGAAAGATTCCTGAGATGGGCCCTAGCTGGCGCAGCTCAGTGGATTGAGCACGGGCTGCAAACCAAAGCGTCGCAGGTTCGATTCCCAGCTAGGGTACATGCCTGGGTTGCAGGCCATAACCTCCAGCAAACGCACATTGATGTTTCTCTCTCTCTCTTTCTCCCTCCCTTCCCTCTCTAAAAATATATAAATAAAATCTTTTTAAAATTTTTAAAAAAAGATTGCTGAGAGGGACTACAAATGCCTTTGGCAGGTGGAAAGGAGAGAAACAGCAGGAACAGAGGTGGAAAGGGGATAGGGCATGGCCTATTTGGGAGTAAGGAGTCTGGGCTGTCTTGAGAAGATGATGGGCTGGAAGCAATACGATATGGTAGACCAGCTTCAATAGCAACAGGATGTATTTGAATTTGATTAAATAACCATAATAGAACTTTGCACATTCGACCAGTGGATACCCATAGCTACAACAGTGGGACAAGTAGCTGTGGAATTTGACTCCCACCGATTCGAGGGCTTTGGGTTAGAACAACAACAACAAAAAACATTTCTCAACTCCCTTGCTGTATCTTACAGCTCCAAAACAAACACTATTCCAAAACTGAAAAGATACTGAGTAATACATTGTTAATTGATTGATTCAAGTATAAGGCCTTTAAATCTGGAATGAGAAAGCCTAGACTCCAATCGGAGCTCTGCCACTGACTGGCCATGTGATGCTGGGCACCTCACTTACATTTTCTCGGCCTCAGTTTTCTCAATCACAAAACGAACATACTAGATTTAAAAACATTCCGCTTTTGGGGAGGGTCCAGAAGCATAAATTGATTTTAAATTCAACTAAGCAATCCAGTTGCAAAAGATTTTCTGAAAGAAACGGAGCCTGAATGGATTTTAAAACAAAAAATATCAACAAGCAAAGATGAGAAAAGGATTAATGACTCTTCATTAATTACAAGGATAACACGTTCATGACATTGCATTGTGGGCCAGATTGTACTTTCATCAAAGGAAGGAAAATGTAAAAACATGTTGATTGCTAATTGGAGAGGACACTCAAGTGTCTAAGAGGTACTCTCCATTCTCCTCCAGAGTAAATATGTTCTCAGTGATTATCTGCTCTGTCTTCCACTCTAAGCTGGGAAATCAAAAGGGACTTACCAAAAGTTTCAATTTAGCTGAAATCAATTGGAAAGGTTGAAATCCCTTGAAAGTCTCAATTAATAAAATAATGAAACAAACCTTCTCACAGAATGCAATTGAAATAATTCTCTCCTCAGTCTATGGGGGGCGGGGGTCTTCAGGATGTCATGTTTTCCAAAATTCATGGAATGAACAAATCTGTCAACATTTGAGCTAATTTTTCTTGGTGTTCAGGCTCCAGTCTTACTATAGAGTCTAAGATGCAGATAATGTATATGTACTACTCTCTAAATTTTTCTAATTGTGCACTATTTTTTTTTACCAATAAAAAAATGAAAACAGCAGAAATGAATGCGGAAGCATATTTTAGACCCACCAGAGGTAATCCTTGGGTTTATTCTTCCATATATATATATGGTGTTTGAGGCACCAGATTAGTGCAGAGTCACGATGAGCCTTCACACCTTCAAGGAGGCTTCCATGGAAAGATGAGCTGGTCCTGGCTGGTGTGGCTCAGTAGACTGAGAGTCGCCTACAAACCAAAGCGTCACTGGTTCGATATCCAGTCAGGGCGCATGGTTCAGTTCTGGGCCAGGTCCCCAGTTGGAAACACATGAGAGGCAACCACACAATTGATGTTTCTTTCCCTCCCTTCCTCTCTCTCTAAGGATGAATAAAATCAAGTCTTAAAAAAACAAACAAAAAAGTTGGTCTGCAACAATAAAATTACCTTTTTTGGGAATTTCCACTGGAAGATATGGAATGCATCCATTAGTTGTTGAAAGGATGCACATATAAAAAATGTCAGAAGGCAGATTTCAGGTCATGAGAGATCACGACAAATGAAAATAGTGAGACAACAGAAACTCAGCCAGCAAAAGATATGTGTGGAAGGGAAGACAAGAGGCAGAGGAGAAAGGAGTAGACTCAGACCAATGCAAAAATGCCAAGACAAAGGATCCTCAGAGACTCTAAAAGGAGTAGATTCCCAGAATCACCTGACACCTCCCAGTACAGTTCAGACTGCCTGCTTCCTAACCACACAAGAGCACTTTTCTTCCAGTAACTAAAGACGCTAATCCTTGATGCCAAAAAGTCTAATGAACACCATGAAGAACATTTAATGCCCTTTACTTATATCCAACAAATCGATCCCAGTAGAATACACTTATTAACATCTTGTGAGCACCAAAGGCAGCTCAGTCCCTCTTCTTTCAAATGAGAAAACTGAGGACCAAATGGCAAAATAACGTACCCGGGCCACACTGCTGATTTCTCTTATTTGACTGAAATCTAACTCTCCTGTGACGGCAGCTTCTAAAATAGGTCCCAATGATTCTCACTTCTTGATATGTATTCCTGCCTTCGAGCGATCCCTTTTTGTTGACTGTGGGATGGACCCCTAAGGAACAGACTATGACAAAAGTGACGATGCGATGTCTTTTCAGTGATTATATTATAAGGGCCGTGACTTCCACCTTGCTTGTGCTCTCTCTCTGGTTCTTCTTGCTCACTTTGATGAATCCAGTTGTCACATTGTGAGCTGCACTAAAGGAAGGCCCGCTTGGCAAGAAGGTGAGAGCTGCCTCTGGTCAGCATCCATGAAGGAACTGTGGACCTGAGTCCAACAGGCCATGAAGAACTGAATCCTACCAACCACCATGTGAGTGAATATAGAAACCCTCAAGCCTTGAGCTAACTGTGGTCTCGGCCAGTACCTTGTTCTTAACCCTGAGACAGATTCTGAACCAGAAGACTAGCTAAGACCATGCCCTTAACTCCTCACTCATAGGAATTATGAAGTAATAAATATTTGATTTATTAAGCCGCCTGGATTCAGGGTAATTTGTTGGGGAGCAAGATAGCTAATGCACCCTCAGTGCGCAATCAGTGCTTTTCTCTGTATAGCAGATGCCTTGCAGAGTCAACAGTAGCCAAGCTTTCGGGACCTTCCAATGAAAGCTATGCCTGTGATTAATGTTTGCTCCCTACACCAAGAGAATTTCACCGCTGACCTTGGCAAGAGAACAATATTAAAATGATCCTGGGGCAGGGAAAGCTCAGGTGTGAGGTCAAAACCAACAGAAACACAATAGAGCCGCTCTCTCTAAAGTGACTGCAGATTTCTGTGATCTGGAAGCACAAAGGCAAATTATCTACAGCTGCTCCTTAAACATTTCATCAGTAAATGTGCAGCAACAATCTTGTTCCTGGTGATGTTCCCAGTGAAAACAAACACTCTTGATTGATTTCTCCCCGAAGAAGAATGGATTGCCTACATTCTTCGAGGCTGCAGGCGAACATGCCGGTCTGTCTATACAGGGAAAGTGCCCATCTCTCTCACTGCGCACTAGATAGAGTCATGGAAAACTGAGGTCTAGATTTTATTTTTGAAGACTTTGATGGTTACAAACACCCCAGTACAAATGAAGGGAATGAACGTGGCTTGGGGAGAATAATTGTGTTATTCTTTATTCATTCATTCGCTTACGCATTTCTTCCCTCACTTTTATTCAACAAATACTTCTTGTGCATCTAATGTATATCAGGCAATGTTCAAAGTCCAGGGGATCAAACAATGAACAAGATAAGTTCCTTGACATGAAAGAGCTTGTGCTTCAGTGGGGGATGTAGATAACAAACAGGGTCTTCCTATTACAAACCTGTAAAACATGACCAAAACAATGGAGTATTTGGAATGCTGTAGCGATCCTGAAATCGAAACGATCACACTGAAATTTAAGAGAACACTACTTTCTGTCTTTCTAGATGGAATTCAGGACCATACTGTGTAAGATGAATCCAGCCACTCTGTGAAAACTTCAACAGAACGTGATTTGATTTTGAGATCTGCGGTCAACCTACTTGTACCAGCACTGATCTGGAGTAAATTATTTGAACCTTTCGCTAAAATTTCAGAGCTTCTCCTCTTTGTGGAGCTTCTTAAAAATAATCACCTCAAGATAATCCTTATACTGAAGAGGCATAATTTGGGGTGGCAAATACTGCTCCCCTTCAATATGAAAATGAATTTTAATGAAGACTTAAAATCGTGATGTAATATGCATACAGAGATTTTTTTCCTCCAGAAAAAAAAAAATGGGGCATTGCTTCTGTACACATAGTGAATATAATTTAAAACTTAAGGAAAATTTGGCCTTTAAAAATATCTGTGAACATCCCTGGCTAGTGCAGTGTGGTGGATTGAGTGCCAGCCAGTTTGATTCCGTGTCAGGGCACATGCCTGGGTTGTGGGCCAGGCACCCCCTGCAGGTGTATGAGAGTAAACCAATAGATATCTCGATCTCACATTGATGTTTCTCTCCCTTTTGTTCTCCCTTCTCTTCTCTTTAAAAATAATTTATATATATAATTTTCTAAAAATCTGTGAATATTTATTTTGGGTGAACTCTGTGCAAAACCTTGAGATAGGCAGAGGGGATACAAAGCTGAAAAGATAAATGTATAAGCTTAAAAAGAGAAAAAAAATGGCCTCAGAAAGCATCCCAAAGACCTTAGCAAACACTTCCTTCCACACTTGAGCCTTTCGGCATTAGGTATCTGGGATTCAAGCTCAGATCAAATCTAAGTGGCTGGTCTTTCATAATTGTCTTGATGTAATCTCCAGAAGCTTCAAAACATGTAAGAAGCTAGAAATGTCTTCCTTAAATTAGTACCTCTAGGATGTAATGCAAGATGACGGAAATCAGCAACCCATGGGCAGCCATTATCCATGAGGTATGGGCTGCACCTGCACTGAGAAGGTGACTTTGACCTTGCTCTCCACACTGTACCTGATTAAGTGCTGTTAATAACAACCAAACTAATTAAAAGGTTAACTCCATAACTATATTTGGCTTGTTGTAGAGTCTTCACAAGTATAATTAAAAATCATCATAGGCAATTACCCCATCCAGCAAATCAAGATCATTCAAGCACATGCCTCGGATAATTCTGTAGCAGAACCTCAGACACAGGTAAAAAGTGATCCATTATGAATTGCATATGTCAAAGCAAGTTGAAAAATAGACTTAAGAGATAGTTCTTTCTCTGATAGATAATGCATTACTTAGGAATTCACCCAAGACAAGATTTTGTAACCATTATTGCTTGTACCCTTCTTTCTTCTTCACCAGTGCTCCTGAATTCACTAAATACATTCTATAAATAAATACAGTACAAAGTAATTGACACAGGACCTGGATTTCTCCAGGCTTTGCCACAGAATCTAATGTGTCATTGAAAGGATTAAAACAAGTCTCCCCAGAATGTGTCACTTTGGCATGCACACTATTTTGAGCTGAAGAAAATCAAGGCCCAAAAGACTCAGAAAATGCTGTTATATCCCCCTTAAATTCCTAGAATTTAGAGGGCCTGGCGCAGAAAAATAGTGATCACCAGAGATAACCACAGAGTGTGGGTTAGGTGTGGTGGGCTAAGGAAGCGGGGCGGGGCTTGTTTGTTCAGATTCTTCCCTGTGTCGCACAGTTTCTGCACGACAGAACATTTGTTTGCTAAACATTCGATCTTTTCATCTTCCTGCTAATCGGCTTCTTTCCCTTGAGTCCCAGACCCCTATCCCTTTTCTCCTTAATTCAGGATGGCGTATAAGCCTGAACTGTGTGACTATCTGTGAGTCATATACTTATGGGGCCACGTATGTATATAATTAAATTTGTTTTTCTCCTGTTAACCTGCCTTCTGTAATTTTTTAATTAGATCAGCCCAAAAACCTAGAAGGATAAAAGGAAAAGTTTTCCCTCCGATATCATTGTTTATAAGATACACCATTGTTTCTGTAACACTACAAAAGGCATAAAGTTTCAAATTTAATTAGGACATAATGTTTCCTAATTACTTAGAAATTATTTTGTATAATTTAAATTTTTTTTACCTTGCCCAGTGCGATTCATCTGGTTGGACATGATTTCACAACGCAAAAGGTCACTGGTTCGATTCCTGTTCAGGCCACATGCCTGAGTTGCATTTTAAGTCCCAGGTCAGGGAGTATACGAGAGGTGGTCGATCAATGTTTCTCTTTCACATTGATGTTTCTGAGATCTCTCTTTCTCCCTCCCTTCCCCTCTCTAAAAATAAATAAAATCTTTTTTAAAATAGAAAAAACATTTTATATTTAGATTTTAAACATAGATTTTAATCAAGTTCAGGATTATACGTGCGTACATCAAAAGAGAAACAAATGAATTCATTGATTTAATTCCCAGGGATTTTTCAAATTTAATACCCACTTTAAACATTTAAATAATTTTTATTTTTACAATTAGAGTTGACAAACAATATTAAACAGAGATACGGAAAAGTTTACAGTTGTGAATACAAGAAACGGTTTCTTCTTGTAAAATAATTATTTTATTATTTTCCATATAAATAACTGTAAACCTACTTTTCCCCACTCCTGTATTAGCTTCATGTGTACAAACCAGTGAGTAGCCATTTACGCAACTTACAAAGTGGTCACCCATGATAAATCTGGCACACATCTGACATCATACATAGTTGTCACAATATTATTGACTATATACCCTATGTTGTCCTTCACATCCCCATAACTATTCTGTAACTACCAATCTGTACTCCTAAATCCCTTCATCTTTTCCACCCATCCTTCAACTCCCCTACCATCTGGCAACTGTCAAAATGTTATCTATATATATATGAGTCTGTTTCTCTTCTGCTTGTTTGTTTGTTTTAAATTCCAAATATGTGTGATATCATATGGCACTCTGTCTGACTTATTTCAGGCAGCAAAATACTCCCTAGGTCCATCCATGTTGTTGCAGATGCCAAGATTTCCTTCTTTTTTGTGGCCCAGTCATACTGCATTATATATATATATATACCACTTCTTTATCAATTCATGGATTGATGGACGCTTAGTTTGCTTCCATATTTTGGATATTGTAAATAAGGTTGCAATGACCTTATGCATGCATGTGTCTTGTTGATTTAGTATTTTAGGTTTCTTTGAATAAATACCCAGAAGCGGAAATGGAATTGCTGGGTCCTTCGTTATCTCTTGTTATACCCTTTTTTTTCAAATCTATTTTGTTTGGTATAAGTACTACTACCCCAGATTTTTGTTTTCTTTCCATTTCCACTAAATATCTTTTTCTATCCCTTTATTTTCAGTCTCCGTGTATGTCTTTTGATCTGAAGTTAGTCTCTTGTAGACAGCTTATGTGAAGGTCTTCTTTTCTTGTACATTCAGCCACCCTGAATCTTTTGATTGGGCTACTTAAACAACTCGTATTTAAAGTGATTATTGATAAACATGTATTTATTGCCATTTTATTATTCATGTATTTAATCTTTTTTCCTTTTCTTATGAAAAAAGACCTTTTAGTGAATCTTGTAATATTGGTTGGGTGGTGATGAACTCCTTTGTTTTTTTCATGTCTAGGAAGCTCTTTATTTGTCTTTTTATTCTAAATGATAGATTTACTGGGTACAGCAGTCTTGGTTGTAGGTAGGTCCTTGCTCTTCATCACTTTGAATATTTCATGTTCCTTTCTTCTGTCCTGCAAAGTTTCTACTCAAAAACCAGCTAACAGTCTTATGGGGGGTGGGGGCGGGGGGAGCTCCCACGTAGGTAACTAACTTCTTTTCTCTTTCAGCTTTTAAGATTCTCTCTGTCTTTAATATTTGGCATAGTAATTATGATGCATCTCAATGGGGTTTGGGGAGTTCGTTTTGTTTGGAACTCTCTGTACTTCCTTAACTTGTTTGTCTTTTTCCTTTACCAAGTTAGGAATGTTTTCTGTCATTTTCTTCAAATAGGTTTTTCATTGCCTTGCTCTCTCTCTTCTCCTCCCAGCACCGCCATGGTGCAAATGATGGCACACTTGAAGTTGCCCCAGAGGCCTCTTACACTATCCTCATTTGGGTTTTCTTTTTCTTTCGCTGTTCTGATTGGATGTTCTCTGATTCCTTGTCTTTCAAATTGCTGATTGGACCCTGTTTTATCTTCTCTACTGCTGATGCCCTGTAATATATTCTTCTCTTCACTTATTGTATTCTTCAGTTGTTTCTTTTTTATGTTTTCTATCTCCATTTTCTGTACCCTATCTGTTTCTTGAAGTTCTCATTAAGTTCATCTACTTTTCCGATATGTTCATTGAGCATCCTTTTAACCAGTGTTTTGACCTCCGCATCTGGTAGATTGCTAGTCTTCATTTTGTTTAGTTCTTTTTCTGTAGCTTTCTTATGTTCTGAGATGTGGGCCATGTTGCTTTATTGCCTCATTTGGGCCACCACACTGTGTTTGTTTCTATGTATTAGCCAGAGCTGCTCCATCTCCCATTCTTGATAGAGTGGCCTTATGTAGTAGGTGTCCAATGAGGTCCAGTGGCACAGGATCCCTGGTCACCCAAACTGGGTGTTTCTTGTGGACCCACCATGTGGGCTGTGCCCACCCTCCTGTTGTATTGAGCCTTAATTGTTATTGGCACATTAATGGCAGAGACCTAGCTGAGGCCAATTTGTTGCAAGGACCAACAGTTACTACAGTGGAATACTTGCTGTGCTGGGGCTGACCCCACAGAACAGGACTTACTTCAGTGAGTATATGGTGCCCAACAAGTCCACCCCTTGAAGTGGTTGGGTGGTCAAAGACTGTCCACGGTGTATCCTGGCACTGGAACCTCCCAAGTGATGTAGGTCAAGATCAGCCATCACCTGTGCCCTGCCTGGGGCCACCCAGCATGAGCTATAATGAGATGTGTAGGAGGCTGTTCCTTGTGCTGAGCTTAGAGGAACCTCTGTGAGGCCAAGCTGAGCAACAAGGCTAGCTGCCACTAGTACAAGACCTGGGCCCAGTTAGCAACAGATATGGGAAATGCTGAAGCCAGATGCTGTGTATTTGTGGTTTGTGAACGTTTAGAGATTTTAAGTAATAGGAAGTATAAGCCAAAACAGGCCATTTGTATAGAAAAGCCACTATAAGCAGCCTGAATGAGCCCACAAGCTTAGTGGGGTGGGCTCTTAGGGAATCACCAGCGTAGGCAAACAATGTTAAACATTATTGATGGAGACTCAGATACGGGGCTTCCCTAACCTACCTCTTCAGGGAGGGGTGAGCAAAGGAACAATGACCGATATCAGAACCTCTCTATGAGAGAAAGGCGCCCTTCCAGCCCTCACCCTCAAAGCCAGACAAGTAACTTCCCCCCAGTATATCCCTGGAGACTTTTGAGCCGCTGCACCAGTCCTGGAACTCAGACAGAGTGAGTCAGAGTAAGTTCATGCAAGGGCCCTTTAAGAGGAACATCTGGGACCCCAAATACCTTTCTCTCGCTCAGCCACAGTTCCTGCTGGTTTCACAACCAGAAGTTATGGGGACCTCTCTTCCCAGCACTAAAATCCTAGACTGGGTGTCCCAGTGCAGGGTGGAGACCCCTAATTCCTCACAGGGACCTCTACAGCCATTATAGATCTCTCAATTTTTAACAAGTGTACTTGGGTGTGAGGCCAGCCTCTTCCACACCTCGACCGTCCTACCAGTCTCCCAGTGGCTTCTACCGCGTATCTTTAGTGATCAGACTTTCATTTAGCTCAACTTGAGGTGCACTTGCATGATGGTTATCTGTAGTTTAATTTTAATTGTAATTTTGATATGATCACGGGAGGATATGAGTACTGTATTTATCTACTCCACCATTTTGACTAGAAGCTGGCATTAGTCCATTCTTTTAAATCAAATTTCAACACAGAATTCCCATGTCCATGTTTTGTTTTTATATCTGTGTTATACCACAAGATACATATGATCTTTTCCTCCGTGACATTAGAGGGTGCTTATAATACAGCATGTCTTAAGACAGTACTCTCCACTGTTGTGCTCAAGACTTTCTTCCAAGCTGCCAGCACCTGCTCTGTAAATGCTGATGTTACTACAGGGCCAGTCCTGCATGATGAGGTACAGGGAAACCTATTTGTATAAACCAAGTAGCAAAATGGAACAGAGTTCTATCTACCTGTGATTGTCTTCCTTTCATACATCCCATCACACACTTGGACATTGCATTGAAAGAAAATGTGAAATTGTCCTCATTCTTTCAGTGACAGTATTTGCTTCACTAACACTAAATGTACATCCTGATGCTTTGTTTCACTACCACTCTGCATCGGCAGTGTCTTAATGTTTTATTACCAAATCAGAGAATAATGCATGAAAAATATTTTAAACACCAGTAAAATTTAACTTGTGTGGTAAAAAGAGCATATATAAGTTAATTAAAATGACAATAACATAAACACAGTAATTATGCTGGTGCCCATTCAGGCAATGACTACATGACAATGACCACTCGGCTGCCAATCACTGTAAGACACCACCAACCAATAGAAACATTTTCATTTCAGGAAGGTTAAAATGGGGACAGGGAGTCCATCTTACAATTGATGAAATATGCAGATTGCAAATAAAATCAAGCATGTTTAGATTATTTCACTTAAGCTTCAGCTCCAATATTTGCCCTTCCCTTTATGCAGAATCATCAGCATTTGCAAAATGAGAGTGAAGAGGAAATGTAGGAATTCTACCCACATTTCACACAACTTAAATGAAACGATTGAGTGTGGTTGTGTTTCCTAAGAACTGCTGACTCTGTAAAGCAGCAAGGTTTTTCCTCGGAGTCCCAAATGTGGAGTAAGGGGCTTGATTTGAAAAGACACATCTCATTTCAGACCTGTTTTCTCCTGCATCCCTTCCTTTATTACAAAAAGCACATCGAGGGAGCCCTTCTCTCAGGAAAAACCTTTGAAGTGTTAGCTAATAGCATTTGGAATGACACAACATGATTCTTTAGGGTTATGTGCATTTAATGGGGAATTCTTGAAAGAGAGAAATGAACTCTTTAATACCCCCAAAATAAATCTCACAGAAAGAATATGTGTGGGGTGATAATTTGGTTGGGAGGGATTTCCTAGCATACCGTGTCTTTCTCACTACACATGAGAATGGCTCAGCTTCCTAATAGACATGAGTGTGTGGGATACAGATGTTCCCACAGGGTCTTCTCACCACGTCAGTCCCTTACACTGATATATGCTGAAATACTTCTGACTTGAGATGTAAAAAAACCAAACAGGCTCTTCTGGGATGTTTACTGGAAGACCAAGAATATCAGTGTCATGCCAGCGGTCCCCATTTCCTCGGCATTGGCCTCTTGTCTTTAAAACAATATAGTTGGAGACAGTTAGTGTTATTTCCCCTTCCCATTGTCTCATTTTGTGGCATGATACAGTGGAAAGAGAACTGGGAGAGAAGAAAGGGTTATTAAATTTAGGGCTTAGTTATATAACATAGTACAGGTTACTTCACATCTCAAAAGGATAAGGTTGGAGAAAATGCTGTCTAAAATTCTGCCTAGGTCTACATTCTGTTTGTAGCCTTCATTTATCAGTGATCATGACATTTCAACTCTTTCAAAACCTTGTTCAGAGACACATATCAAAAGTCATTCCAGGTCAAAAAGAAACACATTAGAAAAAGAGAAAATGAATGACTGGAAACTGATTTTAGATTCTTTAGATGAGTATTAGAATAAATAAAAAGGAAACTTTAAAGGTCTAAAAGATACAGAGATTATGGATCTAAAACAATTGTGAACATAATCTATGCTTTTACTGTGAAAACATTTTAATGAACACCTTTGGAAGAAAAGAAATGTCTGTACCACTGCCATATGGAGGGCTAATAAGTGTTTAATCAACAACAAAAAAAAACTATGAAAAACTAACTTGCAACCCCTTTGTGATAGAGCGGTGACGAGTTCGATGCAAGAGCAGGAGCAGGAGCAGCGACAGCACAAAGCCCAAGGTGACAGACAGCAGATACAGAGCAGCTCATGTTGAGCATGAGGTTTCAGAGCACACAGAGACGAGGTGACAACAGGCTCTTTAAACACAGCTCTAGCCACAAATTACCTGGAACTCCACTACAAGGACTACAAGAACCAAAGCTGAACTCTTCGGTACACCAATCGCCATAGCCAGCATTTGTGGCCAAACCAACCATCACATTTGAAAAACCATGCCAAATTTTCTACTAGGTATTCTTGAAATGCTTTTATAGCTTTATACCAAAGATATTTATAAAGCATTTACAAAATAATAAATAAACATAAAATAATATTTATAAAATCATTTCAACTGACTGAAGAATGCGCTCATGCCTGCTGATGGTTCTTTCTGGTGTAATGAAAGGAATACCAACAGAATTAATGCAAGAAAGGGCAGGGCTCATCCCCATTAGACAGTTTATATATGAGGGTGTGAAGTGTGCTCTGACCCCAAACAGGAGAAAAAGATTAAAACATAAAATTAAAAGAAGAGGCTATATTTTGATCTGTTTCTGTCTTCACCCACAAACTTGCCATTTCAGCAATAGCTGCCTCATATACAAGGCAATCTTCTTATTATTAGTTTTCACCTTGTTCCCGCAAAGCCACATCAAAAGCGCAGCAATTTAGATGATGAAACCTGACCTAATGGCCTAGCTACATTGTATAAAAGATCCAAACGGAATGAGCTACATGGATTTAAAAGATAAAAAGGCAATTTCTGGGTTCACGTTTTTCTTTAAGCTTTTTTTTTTTCTTTCAAAGATCACATTTGAAATCCAGGAAGGTACTTCATGATGTTTTTCCTGTTCTGCTGTGTATCGGAAATGGTTATACAATCTGTAGCTCATTAAACAACACCTGGAGTAAGCCTTCAAAGAAATTAGAAAATGGCCCCAAAGTTTGAAAAACAATTCATTAAAAAATATATATTGAGCTCTGCTTATAATCAAGGCACAGGCACAAAGGATGGGAGAAAACATGATATATTAGGGTTGGTGGGTTTTTTTCTTTATAACAAATTGCCTCAAAATCTCAACAGCTCACTACACAATGAACATCTACTTAATATTCCTGGGTTTGTAAATTGCTTGTCATCTCAAATCGGACAGGCCGAACTTCACATTGGCCTCCTGTCTGCTCCACATAGTAGGACGCAGTCTGAAAAAGCAATGATGCTCTGGGCTGCATGCTTTCACGAAGAGTAGCAGCTAAAGGAGCTGCTAGAAACTTGCAATGAATGCCAGTTATCAATGTATAGCCTCCCAACTACAAAATCACTCTGCAGTACCTGTTCTGCAATAAAAGACCAGACTCTATAGTAACTTGTCCTTTGCAGGGAACGTGTCCTTTATACTTTAAGCTTTGTCAATGGAGGAACACTTGCAGATGGAAGACAGTTGATTTCTTTTCCTGGTTCCAGTGTGCTGACTTCTATCTCTTGCTTTTACTGCATGATGTGTGTGCATAGGACCATCTAGTGTTACTCTGCCCTGGCAATGTGCAGAGCCTGCACCATCACAAAGTGATCTGACAGCCGGGTCCAGGCCAGTGACTTGCAAGAAATGACCTTCCTGTAGTGCACACTGGCATACTACATGCCTCATGCTCGAAGTGGTGCCCCAGCTCCCTTTGTATACCCTCCATGAGCTTCGCCTCTTGGCTCACTTGTACCCCAGAGACTGTTTCCTATAGCTATCCCAACACAGACACCATGTATCACAGACTGTGTACCATCTTGCCACCGAGTGAGCTCCAGATACCTCGACACCCTCTGTCCATCTGACCGTTATTAGCCTCAGGTGATCTGCACCCCAGAGGGTTGTTTCCTGATACCGGGTGACTGGACCAGCTCTAGCCATGGCAACCCAACAAATGTTGCCACCATCCAATGGGGTACAGCCATGCACTCTCCAATGAGATGTAAACCCATCCTTGGGAAGCAGCATCCTCCTAATATTGTCCTCCCTTGAGTACTCTCTCTTATTCTTAGGGTTCTCTTTTACCTTTATGGTTACTCGTCCGTCACAGTTTATATAATTCGTTACATTTAACTTCTATTCAAATAAACTACTTGTGTGGTTTCTGTCTCCTGATTGGACTCAGACTGATGTACTATGCTTCTTAATGTTTCAGCTCAGAACTTGTATACAGTCATTTCTGCCCATATTTCAGTGGTCAAATCAAGTCATATGACGAAACCCGAGTTAGGGAGGCAGGGATATACGAGGTCTGTCCAGAAGGTACCCAGCCATGTAATATGAGAGACATTTATTGAAAAAGATACAAGATACAAAAAACATTGTACATAGGACAATGATGCCTCAGTCCCCTTCAAAGTAGGCACCTTGGGACCTCACACAGCTCTTCCAATCGCCATCAGCTGCACCATCGTATTTTCCTGAATCTGATCGATGGTCTGAAATCTCTTCCCTTTCAAAGGTGATTGTTGTTTTTGGAAAAGTCAGAATTATCAGAGCACCAAATGTGGGCTGCAGCAGGGCTGAGTCACCTGGGTGATTTGATGTTTGGACAAAAACTTGTGTATAAGACATGATGCATGAGTGGGCACGTTTTAGTGATGAAACTGCCAATCACCAGTTGCCCAAAGCCCTTCTGAATCATTGGAATAGGCTCAGCTCAAGAATGTTTAAGCTGGGTACAGATTTGTTGTTCTATTGCTCAGTCATTATGAATGTGATGGCTACACAGTACACAAGCTCACTCAACAGGGTTGACTGCCCCCACGGACTAGAACAGTGACATAATTACTGCTCACCCATGTGCATTACAGTCGACTCATCTTGGCTAACAGGATACACTGATGTCGTGCAAACTATTCTCGTTATATTAAAAATGGCTGGACTTTTTCCAGACAGACCTCATGCACTACACTTATTCCAGTGGAAGCTACTGAAAAGTCACAAGACCAGAGGTGTGGATATAATTCTATTACAGGGAGTTAGTAAAAAACTGGAAATAAGAATCCAACCTACCATTTGGAACCTGTGTCATGGAGCACGTTGGGAAAGAAAGCTATTAAGAAATTCCAGAGAAAATAAGAGTTATAAAAAGAGGGTACAGAGCATTTGGGGAGAATAGAGTCTATCTAGAAGCATCATAAAAGATCTCTAAAGCAGACTTATTATCCTTTAGCTAGGCAAACACTTGGGGGAAGAGCAGCACATGTAAACAGAAGGAACAGCACGGGTAAAGGCCTGAGATCAAGAGAATACGTCAGCAGTATTGAAAGAAGCTGTATGTCACTAAACAATGATAGAGGAAAAAAATCAGAGTTTTCCATTAATGGGAAAACTCATTGATAGATATTGACAAGAAATTGCAAAAGAAAACTTCGAACAAACATAGTTCTCAGACTGTAATGGGTTTTAAAAATCCCAATACTATATTAGTTTTCATAACATTTATAGTACGTACTCAATAAAGATATCATGCCACTACGTAAGTCCAAACCAAAAAAGTTCATAACCAACTTCACAATTCAGTGTTTTATATCAGTTGGGTTCATCGAAATGGTGAGGGACAGAAAACCTAACTTCAACTGGTTCAAATAACAAAGTGATTTTATTGGCCCATAATATTTTACAGTCTAGAATTTGATTAAGTGGCCCCATGATATCAGGAAGCACTGAGATTCCTTCTTTTAGTCCATTCACCTTTATCGCCAAGGTCGCCATGACTGTAGTCATAGAAAGCTTACTAACAGCTCGTGCCTCTATTTCCATCTAAGTTACAAAGCTTTTGTCCAAGCTTAATTTTTAGTCATGATAAAAATCAGTGAGGGTATTATTTATACATACCCTCACTATTTTTCTCTAAACTCAAAGAGTGGTAAAAGAACATTGTGGGGGTTAAGTTGTAAGTAGAATATTAATATTAATGGATATTAATAAAATAATTGCCCAATACGGTGCACTTCTGAGTGTAACTTTGGCTTAAGTCTGTAGGAGAAACACATTATTTTCCAGAAACTTGTCTAGATAGAAATGATGCACTCTGTGGAAATAGTGTCCAAACCAGAGTGAATAAAGGTGACTACGAGTTTTTGCCAACATATTAGAAGTGAAACTCCAGCACAGATATTCAAATATGAATTTAAAAAGCCATCACTTGCCTGAAACAGCTCAAAATCTAACAGAGGAAGCCTACATGGAAACAAATAACTAGTACCATGAGATTAGGCAGTTCAATTTTGAACGTATATTCAAAGTATAGAATTGCTTTTTAAACGATCAAGAAGGCTGTGGAGGGAGGACAGATGATCTAGCCCCTGGTGAAGAGCGGGCTGCGGTGTGTGGAGAGTGAGAGTGAGGAGGGAAGGAATGGGAGAGGCTGAAGGGACCCAAACCATGACCTCACACTTACACAGACCTGACATTTTAAATTATAATCCTATTTATGACCGCATGATTTTTAATGAACTCTGTCAAGTCAAATATTGTGCCAATGCACAGAGATATTCCGCACATTCTCCGAACGAATCCAAGCTGTATTTATGTGAGAAAAAGAATGTTCATATTAGCCCCAAGTGGAACTTGAGAATAATATTGGATCCATTCAAATTGTTTCTAAATATAAATCAAATGTGACATTGGCTATCAAAATATTACGGCCAGCACCGTGTCATCCTTGTTTCTAACAGAGAAAAATTATTGTCTTAAAATCATGCCAAAACTACCCAGAGAACCCTATTTCTTTCAGTTTGCATTTTTCTTCCTCACTCTCTGGAGAAAAAGAGTCGCAATAACATTGTCTTCCCCTCTTCTTTATACTCATACACACGCACAGAAATACGGACTCCTGGTTCTGCAAGATTGAAAGGTTCAACTCAAGCCCTACTCCTCTGCACAGTTCCATCTTTTTCTTGGAACTCCCAATTCTCATATCCTGTGGCAACTCCCCCAACTGGCTGTGAACCATCATTAGCTGGGGGTCTCTTTCCAAATCAATTATTTTTCTGGCTCCCACTTGAAATTCACAGTCTCTGGCACTGGGTCTGCATTTTGAAGTTCTCCAATTAAGTTTCATATATCCCAGCCCCCATCAACCAGGAACCATTAATTAATTAGCATCACATGACTGGTACTTAATGGTGGCCTGACTGATTTCTATATATTGACCTGTAGAAGCATCCTCAACCTTTGAAGGACATAAGATGCACTGAAACATCTTGCTAATTTGGAAGTTCAGATCAGATGCTGATTTGGAAGTTCTGGGTTAGGACCTCAGATTCTGCATTTCTAACCAAGGCGATGCTGAGGCTGCTGGTCCTTGCAACACATTGTGTAGCTGCCTTGTAGGTGACGAGCACTTTGGGATCGGGTGCTCTGCCTTCAGATTGCTTTTCTACAAATGACACACTCAATAAATATTAATCAATTCGAAGCAACAATTTTAAAATATATGCATTTTATCCCATGCAATATTCAATTATTCCCCTTGATACAACTTAAAGAAGTGGTCTGTCCATTTGTTTTTGGTATGATTTCCTACATGTTCCCTCAGCGTCTATAATGAAGATTCTATTACCGCTTGAGGAGGCCAAGCATGTTAACTGCTATTCTTGCTGAGAGATTTTAAGGATAATGGAAAATACAGAGATACTTATAGTTCAGGACAAATTTTAGATCATCTAGTAGAGTTCTCCTCAATACATTCAGACTTCCTAAATAAGATGACTTGGGAGAGGGCTTTAGGAATATCTTTTGAACAAAACCTTCCTAAAGTCAAAAACATTCAAGTTACAGTAACATGGACCTCACTGGACTCCTTCTTCTTACAGTTGAGGGAACTGAAATCCAGAGAATAAAAACAATAATAATGGAAACCTCCTTACGTGATGGTTTCATTTGATTTGAATTCCTCATAACTACCCCAGGAGATAATATGAGCAAAATAGACAAGTTAAGAAAGTTATCCCCTAGGTCACACAGTCAATTGAGGAGACAAAGAAATATGGCCCAAATGAAATAACAGAACAAAATTCCAGAAAAAGGACTAAATAAAGGAAATGGAGATAACCAACCTACCAGATGAAGAGTTCAAAACACAGGTAGATCAGGATGCTCAAAGAACTCACTGAGTAAGAAAACAACATAAAGGAGGAAATGAAGTCTACACGAAGTGAAATAAAGAAAAATGTACCGGAACCAACAGTGAAGGGAAGGAAACCAGGATTCAAATCAATGGTTTGGAATAAAAAGAAGAAATGAACATTCAACCAGAACAGAAAGAAGAAACATGAATTCAAAAAATGGGGAGAGGCTGAGGAACCTCAGGGACAAGTTTAAATGTTCCAACATCCAATCATAGGGGCGCCAGAAGGAGAAGAGTAAGAAATTAAAAACTTATTTGAAGAAATAATGAAAGCAAAGTTACTCAGTGGATTGAGCGCTGGCCTCCAAACCTAAGGTTCGCCAGTACGATTCCTGATCAGGGGACTTGCCTGGGTTGTGGGCCACGTCAGGTGAGGTCCCTGGTGGAGGCGCAGAAGAGGCAAACATACATTGATGTTTCTCTCCTTCTCGTTATTCCTCTGTTCCCCTTTCTCTATAAATAAATAAATAAATAAATAAATAAATAAATAAAATCTTTTCAAAAGGAAAAAGAACTACAGTAAAACAAAAGCTATCTGCAGAACAGCAACGTTGAGTGAAAACAAACTTTTACTGAAAATTTTTACGTGAAAGGTTTGATAAGAGTTTGCAATAAGAATAATGCAACTGACAAGAAAACTGAGTTGTTTCTGGGTCATGAAAAGCAAAGGTACTAAAGTCATTCTAAAAATGTGCACAACATGTCTTTAAACAATGGTTACACCCATTTTCTTTTTTTAAATTACACATTTCCTTATTTTTTAAAAGAGTTTGTTTGTTTGTTTGTTTGTTTGTTTTAGAGAGGGAAGGGAGGGAGATAGAGAGAGACAGAAACATCAGTGTGCGGTTGCTGGGGTCATGGCCTGCAACCCAGGTATGTGGCCTGACTGGGAATTGAACCTGCGACACTTTGGTTCACAGCCCGCGCTCAATCCACTGGGCTACGTTGGCCAGCCTTATTTTCAACAAAGGTAATGGAATTACATTTGATGTACACAAATGGACAAACACAAAAATGTGTTAACAAAATTATTCAAAAGGAAAAAACCTTGAGATATATAATAATTCTGAAACATAATATGTATAATATTCCAAGAATATTCTAAGCATATATTAAGAATATACCAAGAATATCAAGTTAAAGAGATTTAATAAGTCTGGAGTAGGTTCTTGATACTTGTGTTTTTATAAAGCTCCACAGGTAAAACTGATGTGCATCCCCAGTTGAAATCCAGTGGCCCAGAAGATGCTACATTCAAATTAAACAAGCAAGGCTGTGGTCTAGTTAGCATTTTTAATAACTGAAAGTATGACTGTTAATGCTATGCTGTCTAAATGTCACCCCGCATGGGTATATTTCCCTGATTCTCCCAGTCTGAGTTAGATTCCCTTTCTCTCCCTGAGCACTCCATTAACACAGCACTTAAACGTTGTATTCTGGTGATAGTTTGTGTGACTTTTCCTGCAGCAAAACAATTCTTTAGAACTAACAAAGTGCCTCCAACATAGAAGGAAATCAATAAGTATCTGTTGAATCCGTGATTAAAATGGTACGTTGGGGTTTTCTTTTTTCCTGAATGTGGTTTTGAAACAGTTGCTACATTTTTATACCCAACATTTTCACTGGGGGGGAAATCGATGAGACAGAATATATCCAATTCATTATAAACTTATACATGCTAAGGAGAAAAACTAACTATGGTTAATTGTATCTGGTTTCCTTCCTTATTCAAAGGGTATATATAGTGTAACAGGGTGCAGCTAAGAGGGGAGCCTCAAATAGGGATCATTAATAAGATCCAGAGGAGCCTGGAGATAATTGGCTCCACACCACAGGGCCACACCTGCCCAGAATCTGGCAGCTGTAGCCAATTGTGAGAGGAGCCAAAAATGGGGCTTCAGAGGAAGATTGGCGACGGGATTTAAACCGAGACTCGGCAGCCATTGGAGGAGGTGGAACCATGCGCAGCCCTGCAGGAGAGAACCCCACGGCTCTGGCAGACTGGGGACTCCCATGGTCCAGGTAGAGAGGACCACGAGCCTTTGCCAGAGTAGGGACCCCCCGCAGCTTTAGGAGATACAGTACCCCAGACTGGGCAAAGTGGGAAGGAAGGACTGTGTCTGTTTGTGGGTGCTTTAAGTGACTTTAGGATTTTTGGTGAAGACATTAGGTCCCTACTTTAAGTTTGTATAGCATTAAATAAACATTTCCTTTCCTTTTCACAAATCTCTGGCATTGAGAGATGCCAGATGTCTTTCCTCTGGCGGCGGACATAACGGACCTGGGGGCTTCTTTCAGTAATGGTATATCATCCCAGCCGCCCTTGTTGGTTCTGTAGCAATAGCACTAAAGGTATATTCTCAGTCTTTGAGGATTTTGTCTCCCACTCGCGACCATAACAGCCTTCAGCACTCCGTTGTACTTCTCTAAGACACCATTGCTTCTAGGTGGTGGGATTTTACCAGTGTGTTCAACAGGTAGGAGTTCAATGCTGATTATTGTTTTTATCTGTGAAATGCGCTCCTTGGCCACTGACAACCTCGATGACGAGTAAACTCTTAAATCCACTGACTACTGAGCTGGCAAAACCATTGCAGGCAGGAAAAACAAACTCACACCCAGAATATATAACTGTTTCAATAAGAACAAGTCACTGGCCCTCTGTGATGGAAGTAGTCCATAGTAATCAAACTGATGGTTAATTGGTGCCTCAGGAAATGGTGTTGTATTACAGATTGAGTATTGGCCTCTGTGAGAGATAATAGCTTAATAGCTAGTACAAAATTTACAATTTGTTGAAAAGATTTTATATCTAACCCACTTGTTCCTCTTAGGAATGTCATAAGAACTGACACAACAATTATGCTTAGTAAAAAAGAAATTGGCGTGACATACATGCAATGAATATATTGCAATATTAATTACAGAATTTTTATATTTCCCATAAAGTTAGTGTCTTCCAAAATTGTCATAATGAACACGAGTTGGATTCATAATAGGAAAGATAATTTTAAAAGGAAAGTTTACCATAATGAGTTCGAACCTAACTGTGAATCTCATCGCCCCCACCAACACCCTGGAAGCGAAATCGCATAGTTGCCTTCCTTGTTTCTCCCCGCGGTAATTATTTGCTCCACTAAACAGTTAAAAAGTTTTGCCTTTTCACTTAAAACTTAACCATGGCAAAATGTTAATTTTTATTTCATTAGATGAAACAAACTTCTCATGTACACAAAATAATTAACCTTTCTGTGCAATGGAAATAATTCAAAATATCTATCTATCCATCGATCTATCTATCAGCTTTTATGATGGCCCCAATAATGCCCACAGGCTGGTGGTATAATGTACTCTGTATAATGTACTCTTTATATAATGTACTCTGCCCTTGAGGGCAGGCCAGGCCTAGTGACTTGCTTCTAATGAATACAATATGGCAAAAGTCGCTTTCGGCGATAGACTACAAAGAGACTGAGCTTTCATCTTAGATACCCACTCTTGCTCTCTCACCCACTAGCTCTGAGGGAAGCCAATTGCCCTGTTTTGATCTGCCCTAGGAGAGGCCATGTGACAAGGGACCGAATCCTGCCAAAAGTTATTTGAAGTGAACTTCAAAGTAGACTCTGTCCCCAGTGAGCTTTGAGGAGACAGTGTCCTCAGCTAACTTCTTCACTGCGGCCTTGTGCCAGCCCCACCCAGCTAAGCTGTTTTCAAATCCTTGACCTTCAATAACTATGAAATAAATGTTTGTCTGCTATGTGATGTTTCGGGGGCGGGGGGGGGGGGGAGTGGAGTTGTAATTTGTTATGCAGCATTAGCTAACTAATATACTCCTCATCTCATCTTATGTCTACATTGTTTTTAGATTACAAAAGCTTGCACATACTAATCTCATTCAATCCCCAGAGTGGTCATTGGAGTATGATCCTCATTCTACAGATGCAGAAGAGTGATGACTCAACATTACATTACAGTTTCTAGAGGGGGCAAGGAAGATCTTGGGCATTTAACCTCGCAGCTTGGGATAGTGAGCTCCACTTACAAGCTGTCCATTTCAATGGTATCATAAAGGTTGTCAGTATGGTGAATCTCATATCTGTAAAATCTCCACTAACATGACCTTCCCTGAGATAAATATCCATTAAATGTAACAAAACACAGTCAAGGAATTTAAAACAAAACTGTTTCTCCCTAAAAAATAAATAAATAAACAAACTATTGCCTCATAGAAGTCTTTCAATATGAGATTTTTATTCTAGCTAGTGGCCCAATACAATGCAAAAAAAAAAAGATTGGGCCGGAGAAAATTAAGAATTAATATGTTTTAGTCTCAGGTAAGTTTCAGCAGCAATTCACTGGTGAATTATGGTAGTAGTGCTTCATTATAAAAATATCTTAATACAGGTCACTATGTGAGGCACTTAAGTAACTAACAGCTTATTTTATCATCTCTTGAAATTTTCAGGTAAAGACAGTAAAATAATAAGAAATGAAGACTTCTTACTAAAAAATGTAATCAACAGGCATTTTTATCCAATTTTCAATTATCCATCTGGTGATTTGCCTTCTGAATTTCCTGACAGTGAAATGTTACCTCATATCCCAAAGCCTCCGTTTTCTCATCTGAAGGGTTGTTGTGAGAATCACTTGCTCTATCCCCATCCTGTAATTATTCCCATCCAGAAAAACCCTCTGGATTAATAGCACAATTTTTATTCTGTTTATATACCTGGAAGCTGAACACCGTTGCGGAAAATCACAGAACCACACAGCTATGCACTACTATGTACCTATGAGTTCAATCTCAGTTAAGTCCCTAGTAACATTCCTTGATTACTTATTTTACTTGCTCTTTCTCGGATTCGTGTAACAGTCTTCTCGATGAACAATGTAAATCTCCAGCATTCTCCTCAAGCCATTATTCAATTCCTGACCCGGACGTTTTCAGGCTCAGCAAGTGCTGCTTTCCTTCCCTTAACAACCAACCAGCCCTTTCTCTGCATGCCCCCCATCTCCTCACTCTTCCCAACAACCTGCTCCCTCACCAAGAACCTCTTAAAAAGTTTTGCCTTTCAGCTGGCTCCTTCTCCTTAGACAATAAATATCCTCCCGACTGTCTCTTCTTGAAATCCCTCTGAACCGTTTGCTCCCTCTGTTTACCATCCAGCCTCTCTGACTTCTGCTTCTCATCTTTCCCACTGCCTATTCAAACCTCCTTACTTTCCATTCATGTCTCAGTTCACAGCAACGGAGCTTCTGTCTCTACCAAACTGCATTCTCTAAAGTGACGGGGAACCTCCTAATTACCAAATCCCCTGGATACTTGCCATCCTTTATCTTCCTAGAACACCCAGCTTCTTCTATTTTGTAATGAATTGGAAGGCAAAACAATCAACTCAAAGCAAGAAAAGAGATAGTAGCTTCTAAAAAAAAAAACAGGCTTCTGAATCCATTTTTCAAGAATGCATCATTCCAAGTACTCTTTAGTGCAGCATGCACTAAATTGACTAAAATAACGCCATCCATTTAATAATAGATTTGAGTGATTTAAAACTTAAAACTACCAATTACCTACTTATTTGTAAAAATAAACAAGGATTGAGTGATGAAAATAATTCTATTAAAAAATCCTGTTTGCAATGTCGTTGAAGCAATCAAATTGCCTCCAAAATTTTTTATTTAAACAATAGAAGCCTTTTTCAGAAGGCCAGAACAGGACAGTGCTAGCAGTTGATGAAGAAAACAGGCAGCCTTCTTCTTTGTCACCAACTATACACAACACACGAAATATTGTACAGACCTGAAACACAAAGTTCTACAGCGACAAGAAAAATTACATGGAATTAGAAATAACAATCTCTAGAAGAACTGCATGCAAGGTGAAAATTAGCATTATATCCAAAGACCTGTCCAAGATGTATTTAAAAAATGAAATCCAATACTTATATCCAATTACGGCACAGTTAATAGCAGGAATGCAATGAAGAGAGAATTTTTTAAAAGATTTTATTCATTTATTTTTAGAGAGGGAAGGGAGGGAGACAGAGAGAGAAACATCAGTGTGCGGTTGCTGGGGGTCACGGCCTGCAACCTAGGCATGTGCCCTGACTGGGAATTGAACCTGCGACACTTTGGTTCGCAGCCTGAGCTCAATCCACTGAGCTACGCCAGCCAGGGAGATAATTTAATAAAATAAAACATTGTTTGGGGAAAGAAAAAACTAAACACGTCATTCTTAGCAGTTTAGATGTCCAGGAGAAGGCAATTGTTTGATTTTCACCTGCTTCCCTACCATGATACCCAATGCAGAATCCTAGGAAATTATCACAGATGAAAACAAGGTATGAGCAATTTATGGGGCTAAGGGAGGTACAGGTGATAAGTAACCAGATTCTCCAAGGAGTGTGAAGGCTGTAAGCTAAATGGGCAGATATCACTGAGCCAATTTACAATGTCAGGTGGACACAGAGCAGACATGTTGGATGGCAAGGTAACACAAGACCATGCCACAACTCAAAACTGTTGTTGAAGATTCAATGTCAGGGTAAGGTGTCTACAGCTTCTGGAAATTTCTAGCATAGAATAAGCAAGAGAGCAAGAAAGTGAGTAGTAGGGTATCCTATCACACGTGAAAATGGCAGTCAGTCCATCTTTAGATAGAACACAGGCAGGATCCAAACTCTCACCATCAACGATTTTCAGCACCCAGTCTGGATCCGATGATGCAGATGGTATGACTGTCCTATAAAGGCTGTAGGAAACTATCACAAACAGTGGCTTAGAACAACACATATTTGTAATCTGACAATTCTGGAAGGCGGAAGTCTAAAACAGGTCTCACTGAGGTAAGATCAAGGTGTTGGCAGGTGCATTCCTTTCTAAAGGCTCTAAGGGAAAACGCACGCTTTTTCCATTTTCAGCCTCCAGAAACTGAATGCAATTCAAACCTAGCAAGAATAAATTGAGTTCTTATCATATCCCGTCACTCTGACCTCCCTCTCTGTCTCCCTCTTCCACGTTGAAGACTCTGCTTACACTGGTCCGACCTGTATAACGGATGATAATCTCCTTATCCTAAAGAGGATTCTTTTTGCAACTTTAATTTCATTAATGTGATATATTCGCAATTTCCGGGGATTAGAACATAGACATCTTTTGAGGGTGGGGTCATCACTCAGCCTACCACAGAGGTAGAGGCAAATTTCTGGAATAGGGGACTTGGAATGAGGACAAAAACAGAAATTCAGTTTGATAAAATGGAACTCCTAGTGAAACGCCTAGACTTTGGAAATCTGGGTAAGTCGCATGTTAAAAGGAAACAACATGAAGAAAATAACTGAGGAAACTCTGGCCTTCAAGAAACAATCTCAAGGCCATTAAGTCATTCCTGGATGACCTTGATATTAAAGCCTATGAAAGGACTTACCATTACAGGACCCAAAATTGCAAACTGGTCTGGGACTCCGTTGGGAAGGGGACAGGATGGTTGGGTTTAGTTTGCTAATAAGATGATTGGAGAAGTTCTTGTGACAGTTCTTTTGAGCTGTTGGCTTACGTTGTTTAACCTCCAGCTATTTCCCCCTCTCCCTGTCAACCCACTCAGGAAAATACCTGGTCTCTGCTCATTCTCAGAGAAGACACGAAGCAGGGCAGAAATCAACAGATCTACAGATTTCTTCCTGGCTTTTTTGTTTCAAAAACATACACTCTCAAGACATATGAATAAAAGTGCTTGAGAACATCATCAGTGAGAACTGGAGATTTGAGGAGAATGGGACTTCCAGGGCAAACTTAAAAATATTCCTCTGCATTGTGGAAAAAGAGGCAGAAGACAGCCGACAAGAGTATAGGTGTCAGTGGATCCAAGAGCAACCAGCCCTGCTGACAAGTCTGCTCCCAGTACAGACTAGAAGTGGATTCACCAGGACTCCAGTCAGGCAGCCTGACAGACAGGTGCCATTGCCAATGCTCTGGTGGAGTGAGAACGGAGCAAAGGAATCCCCATATCCTAAACACAGGATCAGATTTCCCCCATTTCCGCATCCTTGGTAATATTTAAGACCTTCCATCTTAGAAAAAGTGTGCTTTAGAGGAAAACTCGAATAGACAGAATGGGAACTGGAAGAAAACAGCTATTCTAGGTAAAATTAACATAATAACTCTAAAGAGGAAACTCTTGAATGGGGACTAGAAATAATAGGCATATATCTGAATAGACTCTCATTAGATTAGCTTTCTTTACTAGAGAGATCAATGTAGATAAAATTACACACTAACGTATTATTGCATACTGCATAAAGTTGATTGAATTGGGGCTTGAAAACTGTACAAAATGCAGTCGAAAACAGAACTGGGTGATGTTTAAGGATCTCTGGAATGTGATGGTATTTTTTCTACTGCCCAAAGAGACACAGTATTCTTTCTCACTGTTTGCATTAAGGGAGATTTCATTCTTTTTATATTTTGGTGATCTTTAGAAGTGAGCAACTTTCTATCAAATAAGTATAGTCTCAAGCAGGAACAGTGATGGTATTTGAATTAGAGCAAATAGTTTATATTTACCCCAGGAAATACCAAATACCCCCCCAATGGAGTTCAGAATCTTTTTCTCTCACACCTTTAACATATACATGAAAAGCCAACTAGCTGTGAGGACCTCCTGTCCTGTGTGCCAGTCACTCGGATGGGGAGGGTCACAAGATGGAGAGGAGTCATGCACTCTTGGTGGAAATGCAGATTGGTGCAGCCTCTATGGGAAAAAGAATGGTGGTTGCTCAAAACATTAAAAACAGAAATGCCTTATGACGCAACAATACCATTTCTGGATATATATTCCCCCCAAAAAACCCAAAACATTAATTCAAAAGAATATTTCCACACCTATATTCATTGCAGCATTATTTACCATAGCCAACACTTGGAAGCAACCCAAATGCCCATCAATAGATGAGTGGGGAAAAAAGGGCTGGTACATATATACAATGGAATATTACACGGCCATAATAAGAATGTAGTCTTACAATTTGCCAAAGCATGGGTGCACTGAGAAGGTATGCTAAGTGAAAAAAATCAGTCAGAGGAAGACAAATACCACATGATTTCACTTATATGTGGAATCTAAACAACAAAATAAATTATAAAAACAGAATAGAAACAGATTCATAGATACAGAGAACAGACTGCTTGTTGCAGAGGAGACAGGTGTTGGGAGGATGGGTGAAAAAGGTGAAGGTATTAAGAAGTACAAATTAGTAGTCACGGGTATGAAATGTGCATCACAGGGAATACAGTCACTAATATTAACTATGTATGATGCCATGTGCGCACTGGAAATACTTGGGGGGGAACACTTTGTAAAGTGTATGATTATCTCATCATCATGCTGTCCAACTGGAACTAATAAAACTAATGTTGAATGTCAAGTATATATGAAAAATTGTATTTTTTTAAAAAGAGATGGAGAATGGAGAGGAGTTGGGGAAGACACATCTCAAAGTTCCCGACTCCGCATGGACCATTCAGGCTATATACTTCCCAAGAATCAGTTTCTGTTGGCTCCCAAATTTGTTTATGCTATTTTTACTTGCTTCTCTAATTCTATGATTGAACTAAATACTATGTGAACTGATTGAGTAAAAAAAAAAAAAAAAACCTTGAACACCTTTGCAAAGTCTCATTAAATGCAAATTGCTTTAAAAATTGCTGCCAAATTAGACATGAGTGGAGGAAATGTAAAAGATGGAGTGGGTGGACCAGACAATCTCAAACGCTGCTTTAGTGAGATCATCTCCCTGGAGTCTAAGTTCTCGCTTAAAAAAAAAAAAAAAAGAGAGAGAGACACAGTTGAAAATACATAGTAGAAGTAGATTGTTCATGTTTTTTTAAATAAAAATTTCAACATGGAAGGTACAAATGTGAAACAGTTTTTGTTTTGGAGTAACTACCACCAACTGTACTCTAGCAACCCCCTTTGAAGGGTTATTTTTTTTGGTAAAACTTCCTAATAATTTTAGTCATGGAACAATCTCATATTAATTCTTTTTTAAGCCTCAACCAAGGATCTGTTTAATGATATTTTTAGAAGGAGGAAGACAAAGAGAGATTAGGAAAAAGAGTAGGTTAAACTCTTTATAAGGAGCAAGACAGATTATCATTTATCTTGTGCCTCCCCCCACTGTGGTGCCTAGCACAATTTTCCTTACAAATGGAAAATAATGAAACCATTTTAAGTAAATATAACTAAATATTTCATATAGCATTCCATTTTAATAAAATTTGAAATATGCCATGTATTTTACTACAGCAAGACAAAGGGCAGAAATGTAACTTCCTAGTTTTCTCCCACACCTGTATTTTCAAGATACTTAGACTCTTGGTTTTGACAAGTGTTTTCTTCATTATGTCCTAAAAATACTAAGGCAGGTATGTTTAAAACTAACAAATATATTGTAACTAATAAAACGCCAAGGCTTTTTGAATGGGACTCCTAAAGAGAAAGCAACTGTTTTCTGAGGGAAGTAATAGGAATTTTTATCGATAAAAATGTATTATTAAATGCTGAATTGAATTAAGCATTTAAAAAAAAAAAACATTAATCCACAAAAAGCAAACTTCATGCAGCCCTTCTGGAATTTCAACTTGCATGATCTTCCAAGACCTGAAAAAAATCTACAAATACTCAAGAACTACAAAGCTATTGCTTCAAGTTAAGGCAGGATAGTAAGAAGCAAGGAAAATTCCTTGGCATGTGGTATGGGGGAACTGAGACAGCTGACGCAGACTGGCCTCATGCAGCACCCTCACTCACCTGCCTCCTCCTCCCTTGCACACCCACCACTCCCTTAACCATTAAGCCCTCCCGACAATGAGCTTCTGATCAGCATTAAATTATTTTGGGAACAAAGCCTTGGGTCTGTTGTCCACAGAGACAGAGTTTGAGTCCAACTAGAGATAACATCTGAGCCCCAGTTCTGTGTCAGCTCCAGGCCCAGAGAAGCAGCAAAACCAGATGAAGCAACAGGACCACTGGCATAGGATCAGCTGCAAAGACTAATGACCCTACACTAGCACTGACCAATCAGTGCAGACCATGACCCTGACCCTCAATGCTCATTTTGCTGAATCAGCATAGTGAAGGATACACCTTGAAAGCCAACAAATATTCTCCTGACATGCTCCCCTGAGATCTCCCCTAAAATTCTGCCTTTAGAAAACAGAATAAAAACAGTTAAGACAAAAAAACACAGTTTACACCCTGTCTAGAGCATGCCCATGCCTTCTTTCTTCAGGCATGTATCTTTGCTTTCTTTCTCCTAAGCTCTAAGTGTCCCCACAAGACTTGCAACCAGGGGAGCAGCAGGCAACAGCAGCTCATCCTGAGCTACCTTGCTGAACTGTCTCTAAGGTCCCTAGTTTTGCCTCTGTGACTTGTTTCCTGAGTCCACAGACCTCACCTGGCTCACTCTTCTTTCTCGGCCAAGGCAATTCTTTGAGCAACGTGCTCAATTTTTCCCTGAGTGTACTTTCACTTTGCATGCTAAATAAACTTCCTTTCCCTGCTACAGTTCTTTGCTCTGAATTCTATCTTTACAAAATTCAAGAATTAGGAGCTGGCAATGCCAGGAACCAAGTCATTGTAGATTTTATGAGAAAGTTCAGGATGAAAAATAGAGGTGAAAACAGGATTTCTACGGTGTCTTACAATGTATTGTTTACTTCAACTAACTCCAGTTCACAGCATTAGAGTCAGAAAAGCATAGTAATATTAATACTACGAAAACAAGTGAAGGACTTTAAATTTTCACTTACATCTAAATTATTAAAAACAAAACAAAACGCCATGGAAACAAGTAACTCTAAAGTAGAATTCAAACCCTCCCATGGGAATTCATGGAGCCTTTTCTTTCAAACTTTGAATCTTTCTCCTAGATGAAGAATGAAACTAGATAGGATGAGAATTCTGGCTCATTGGTTCTAGTCAAATAAGATTTTCCTGCAGTTTGAAAACTGTTGTTTTGCTCTAGTAGCACAAGTCAGTAGATGCCAACGGAATACTATAAAAAAGAGCTCTCTCCTGGGTCTTTAGATGTTTTGCTTTATTTGGGCCATGATGCTTCTTTTATGCAGAATAGGGGAAAAAAAGGAAGATTAGTTTTGCAAGCATCATCTATAGCAATGGATACACTAGCATTATTTTACCCCAGCAGGCATCATGCTACAATTATTTGTTGTAAGACTTTATTTATTTTTAGAAAGGGGAAAGGAGGGAGAAAAGAGAGGGAGAAAAACATCAATGTATGGATGCCTCTCATACGCCCCCTACTGGGCATCTGGGCCATAACCCAGGCATGTGCCCTAAAAGGGAATCAAACTGCAGACCTTTGGTTCACAGGCTGGCACTCAGTCCACTGAGCCACACCAGCCAGAGCAGTCTTTGGGACAGGAGTCCACAATCTTATGAAGCTGCTGGCTCTCGAAAAAACCCACTTTCCTTCCACCAGCCCTTGTCTCTCAATTATAGGCTTTCAAGTGGCATCAAGCCACACCAAGTTTCAATATAACTTCCATCAGTAATTTACTTGTGAAGTGTGATTGCCTAACCACTAATATGTAAACCTGAAACTAATACAAAATAATATGGAATGTAAACTGTAATTGAAAGATAAAATTAAAACAAGAAATTTAATTCATTCTATTGTGTTCCACAGATGATTTTAGGAACTAAAATATCAAAACAGGAACTCTTTCTTTATTGAAGTTCCTAAAACAATTAAGATAGAACTATCAGGAACTGTAAGGAAAGAAGAGATTTTAACACATATATGTAAAGTATTATTGGTACTTTGACTTCCTATTTTCATAACAATGAAGGCAATGTCTTAATAACAGAACTTCAATATTATCATCTTAGAAAAGCAAAGAAAGCTTATTCTTTTGATTATCACAATAGTAAAGGGAAAATACAAGTCTCCTCTTTTGCAAATGAAATATAAAAGATAAATAAACAAATGGGACTTCATCAAAATAACAGGCTTATGCACAGCTAAAGAAAACAGTAGCAAAATGAAAAGGGAACCAAGGGTATGGGAAAATATGTTTGTCAATGACATCTCAGACAAGGATTTGATCTCCAAAATATACATTGATAAATTTGAGAAAGACCAGACTGAAACTTTTTAAAGAAGCATTTTGTGTGTTAGACTTACCTCTCTAAGCCCTGGCGATGAACAAATTCTTTTTTTTCTGAAGATTGATCTCAAGCTAGGCATTTTTGCCCAATGGTAAAAATTTTCTGTGTCCATCAGTCAGTTTGGGAACTCCATAAAATATATACTATGTGTTGGGCACCATAGTTTCTCCAGACTAAATAGTTCTTTCTTTTTTTGTCCCCAAATCTTCTCATGCTAATGGTGAAGATGACCAAGCAAGCTACTCTACTTCCCCATTTATTCTGCAATGTGTGATTGAGATGCATCTAAAATTGAGATGCATCTTTCAATCAATGGCAATTTATAGCTGCTATCAACCAGGTGCCATTTATGATATAGTTGCCATTGTGTATTCAAGATGTATTGCCTGCATTAGTTATCTATTGCTGCATAACAAATTGGACCAAAATTAGCAGCTGCAGACAACATTTATTTTATGAAAGATTTTTGTAGATCAGTGGATTGTAAATGGTTTAGCTGAGTCCTCTGTCTCCACAACTCTCTCAAGCTGCAGTTACAGTATTTTGGGGGGATGTGATTATCTTAAGCCTCAACTGGGTATGGATCTGCTTTCAAGCTTACTCGATTCAGTTTCTCATGGGCTAATGGATTGATGCATAGGTTTCTCATGAGCTGTTGGCCAGAGATCTCCCTTGGTTCCTTGGTTAGTGGTTTCCTCACAGGGCAGTTCAGAACATGACAAGTAGTAGCTTGACTAGAGTGAGAAATCAAGAATAGAAGGAGTCTGATAGCCAGAAAGAAGTCACAGTGTTAGGTTAGATTGTAACCTAATCTCAGAAACTTCATTCCATCACTTTGCTGAATTCCATTCATTAGAAGCAAGGCTCTAGGGCCAGCTCATACTCAAGGTGAAGGAATTCACAGATCATTGGAGGCTATTTGAGAAACTGTCTACTACATTGCCTGTGAATATGGGCATATTTCATTCCTAGAGGTATGACTGGCCACAACAATCCCTTGACATTTCACTTGACCAACAGTTTTAGGGTAATTTGAGGAAGGAAGATGAATCCTAGTTGTCTGAAAATGTTTTGTTGGCACCTCGAGGTAGCAGACTGGATGTAAGAGGCTTAGGAGAAAATCCAGAGACATTACTCGAGCACACTTTATTTTTTAAAAGATGTATTTATTTACTGGTTTACTTGTTTGTTTGTTTATAGAGATAGGAGAAGGGAAGGAGAGAAACATCGATGTGTGCTTGCCTCTCACGAGCCCCCAACTGGGCACCTGGCCTGCAACCCAAACATGTGCCCTGACTGGGAATTGAACCAGCCACCCTTTGGACTGCAGGCTGGCCCTCAATCCACTGAACCACACACCATCCAGGGTTAGTGGAGCACACTGTAGGAATGATTCACCAACAACACTGTTGATGGGATACTACATGTGAGAAAAGTTGGACATGAACGCCTCTGGATAGCAAATGATTTAGAAGATTTGGACTCTGAATCAGAAAAGTCTTCAGGAAAACCTCGACCAATTTATTCCATGTATATTTTTCACTTTTTCAATATTTAATATTGATATATCATTAAAACCTATGTCTAAATGAATGTAAAACAACTCTTAGTAAGCATACAATTTAAAAACTAAATAATATAGAAAGCATCATGTAAGAGTTTAGTTGACAACCATTATTTCTTTTATAAGTGTTATATGAAATCATGCCCTACAATTAAAGACATCTTAAATTCAAGGAATTAAGAAACAATTACAGCACAACATGATTAATTCAGAAAACAGAAGTGAACTATCCCTGTTTGTGGACTCTCTACACGTGAGACTCTGCAATCTAGCCAAGATGTGCTTTCAGTAAGTAGATCACGCACCTGGACATTTAGCCACCTCACTTAAAGTCCAATAAAAGTTAACAACTGGAATTTCGGAAACACTAAGGGGAAAGTGTTCAAGATGATCACAAACAATTTCATATATTTGCACAATGGAAAGAAAGAGTTATCACACATATTATCAGTAATTTTCTTCACGTGAGATAACTTTTTGTAAGTCTCAACTGTGGGTCCCACCCTCCAATTACAGACCCCAAGAGTAAGGAATTTTTCCAAAGGGTCCATGAACCCATTATGCACATGAAACATTTTATATAGAATGGCTAAATAAGGTCTCATAACAAATAATAAACCACTATTTTGAATGTTTTAATGATTCTTTTCTATTAATTAAATATACTTTATTTTAAAGTAATGTTTCTCAACATCTTAACTTTTTACTGTGGTTTATTTAATCAACAGCCATTACAGCTTTTGTCCAAATGGAGAAGAATCCACGAAATACCACTATTAAAAAAACATCCTGTGTGACAAAATTTCAGGGAACCACCACCTTGATTTCCTGAGTTGCAAACCTAAGCCTGTTCAGAAATTATTTCTTTTCTTTTCTTTTTTTTAAATGTTTTGTTTTTTTTTCAGATTTTATTTATTTTTAGGGAGGGGGAGAAAGAGAGAGACAGAGACAGAGAGAGAGAGACAGAGAGACAGACAGACAGAGAGACAGACAGAGAGACATCAATGTGCGGTTGCTGAGGGTTATGGCCTGCAACCCAAGAATGTACCCTGGCTGGGAATCGAACCTTGGACACTTTGGTTCCCGGCCCGCACTCAATCCACTGAGCAATGCCAGCCAGGGAGAAATGATTTATTTTCTATATAACTATACCCTTAGGAAAATCATTTATCTCTGTGTTACTGGATAAAGACCTATTTCTTCCTATCGCTCTTCCTATTTAAAATTTCATACCCATAGATAAAACTTGTCATGCTTTTAGTAAGAACTCCATTTTTACTCAGACATGTTGAAAGGAAATTCATTTTGTTTCTGGGAATAATAAATAGAATTCTAAAAGGCTTTCTTTTTCTTTCTAGGTTCCTCAAAGCCAGGTTTTCCTTTGACAAACGGGAAGCCATCTTTCATTTTTTAATGTCGTTACCCTAAGATTGTTGGTTTAATTTTGATTTTTTCAGTTCAAATGGTTCACTCATAGTGCAATGATGATTTTATTATAAGATTAAGTGCCCAGAATATAAAAAATCAGCCAAAATGGTAAATCTATTAGTGCTCTGTCACAGCCAAAATGATTCATTTGCTTACCACCAGTGATTAGTCCTAATTCAGCTACAGATTTGATAAAATGAAAAGAAAAAAATTGTGTAAGTATACTCTTATTAATAACATGCTTTCTGTTTATAAGAGCTCTCAAGGGGCTCTTGATATGACATCTAGGGTTAACAAAAAAATTCAAATACATGATCATATATTTCCACACATAAGTTGAGTGCAGCTGTCATTGATTTGTGGTTCAAGATCAAGACAGTGATTCGATTTGAGTGTGTGTCATTTTGAATAAAGTAGGCTTGAGGACCGTGTTCAAAGTAATACAAGGCAACTAAAGGACATCTTCCTACACCCCTGTTTATTTGATAAATTTTTGAAATAAGCACTTGATAAGGAAAACAAAAGTAAGGAACTGTTTTCAGTGGGCAATCTGGCATTAGGTATAAGAAGTAAGTATGGACCTGGCTGGCGTAGCTTAGTGGATTGAGCGCAGGCTGGGAACCAAAGTGTCCCAGGTTCGATTCCCAACCAGGGTAACATTCCTGGGTTGCAGGCCATAGCCCCCAGCAACCGCACACTGATGTCTCTCTCTCTCTCTCTCTCTCTCTCTCTCTCTCTCTGTCTCTCCCCCCCTCCCTCCCTTCCCTCTCTAAAAATAAATAAATAAAATCTTAAAAAAAAAAAAAGGAAGAAATAAGTATGGATGCGTGGCCAATCCATCAATTAAGTCTTCAATCAACAAATATGGGCCGAATGACTTGTTAGGCTCTCCGCATGAGGCTAGAGCTGGGCAGAAAGCAGTGAATGGGATACTTGATGCCCCCGTCTTCAGGAACCTTGAGATCTACTGGGAGTTTAGAAAGGAAACACATCATTACAAATTAGTGTCAGAGGCACTACAAAAAAAATGTTCATCTAGGATGCTTTGAAATCATGAGTTTCCCAATCTAGTGAAAAAAATAAAATCAAGAAAGACTTCTCAGGAATAGTTGACCCAGCAAGGGTGGGGTGGTGGGCAGGGGTAGGTACAGGAGTGTTGTGAATAGAAGGAAGAGTGTGCAGGAAGGTCCCCATGAGACAGAGCATGGGTGGAATTAGGGAAGGGAAACTAAAGGTTCAGACTATTGCTATTAAGTGAAATAGGAAATAAAATTCCCAAAAGGCTTTACTGGCTTCTCTGGTCACCTTTACATCGAAAACGTGGCATAATCGATGTGATATTTCACATACTCCGGGCACTTTAAAAGGAGTGATAAATTCCAGTAAGACAGGAGTGAACAATGTGGCAAACTTTGAATTCCTGAATACTATTAAAGGACAGCACATACGGCACTCGATTGCCACCTTCAGATTGACATGACCCTCTACCAGCTAAAGGAAAATATTCTTCAATGGAATGCTAAGGTGCCTCTGTGGATGTTTCTTCTTCCATTTTCTAGGATATATATTTTTTATGTATACATGCTTAAGTTAATAATAAAATATGATCTTCACTATATATTTTTGACCACAACAAATTTCAGTATGTCACCTAGGGCCTAAAATGCTATTAGACTATGGTCGGGGAACTTAATCCCATGTTAGAACATCCAACAGTGATGCCTTCATTCAAGATAACCTGTGAATCTGTCAAGATATCTAGTTGATTGACATTTGTGTAGAGATTTCAAATCTCTTCTTTTCGTACCCCGAGTTCCCACTACTATGATCGTACGGGCTTTAAAACAGACACCAAGCCAGTAACGTGACACCTACTGACAGTCTCTTGGCACAGTATTTCATTTTCTGTTTTGTCCACTCCATCAAATGTAGGCCAAGCAAGATAATGTAGTACTGAAGGCTTCAAGAGGGAAAAATCAAGCTATGGGTCATCAGCAGATCATGCAGGTATCCGGAAAGATAACCATAAGAGGACCACGTGTTCTGTACTTAAAAGTATTAACACTAGGAACAATAATTCTTAAACACAAAACATAAAAACTAGAGATGTGCTAGTGCTATTCGACACATGTGTTTGGATTAGAACTACATTGTAATTAATGGGTGAACAAAGTCTAGTCACAGTATCTATTTCTAGAAGTACATCTTAGAATGCCATTTGCATAAACCATGATGCAAACTGTACCCCCAGGAGTTTTGTAGTGTGGCTGTCCTATTAACAAGGATACATAAGCCCTGGCTGGTGTGACTCAGTGGACTGGGCAATGGTCCATAAACTGAGAAGTCACCAGTTTGATTCCCAGTCAGGGGACATACCTGGGTTGTGGGCCAGGTTCCCAGTAGGGGGCGAGCAAGAGGCAATCAGTCTATGTTTCTCTTTCACATCCATCTTTCTCGCATGTCTTTCTGCCTTCTTCCCCTTTCTCTAAAATCAATAGATAAAATCTTTTAAGAAAACAATATTTAGGAGATCAATACTTATCAGCAAAGTATCTCTTTTCTAGAGTTCATATGCTTTAGAAGTGGTACTTTTTCTCTCCCTTCCACTCTTTCCTTGCTAAGGTGGTGGTTAACCACAGTGACCCCTGGAAGAGGAGGGAAAAGTCTCCTACCAAACACACCTAGTCAGACAGGCTGCTTTTTGAGCCTCACTGGAGAGAGGAATTGGAAAGAAAAGACAAAGATGGCATTGACAAAAAGGTTTATAAGACCGTTTTGTTCTTCAGCCAAGTTCGATGAAGAAAAATGGAAAATTCATTCACTTCAGCGCTGAGATCCAGCAGCAGACAAGGGGGACGGTACAGTCACAGTTACGCCCGGCGGAGAAGCCACAGTGGCACGTAAGGACCAAATTAGCTGTGATGGACACAGCCAGCCATGATTAATCAAGAGCCAAGCAGGGTCAGCTGTGTAAAACTCTGCCCCAGGAGCTGCCCCACAAATCTTGGAGAGCCATTGAAGAAGAGAGAAGGCCTAGGAGCAACAAAACAATTTTGGATCTTTTTTGTGACTGCACACTGCCTCACAGGCTGAAATCCTGGGATATTTAGGTTTCAAAAAGGTAACTCTGATTTGAAAAGTAAACATATAAACTTAGAACTCTCTTGCATTCTAACATGCCATGAAAATATACACAGTGGTTTAAAAAAAAAGGAATGAAATGGCAAAAACAAAGAATGTTCAATGTCATTTAATTCTTGCAACTGATCCTTAAAACCCATTGCATGCCAATTATTACAAATTTAAAAATACTAAGATGGAGCCCTGGCTAGCGGAGCTCAGTAGATTGAGTGCAGGCTGCGAACCAAAGTGTCGCAGGTTCGATTCCCAGTCAGGGTACATGCCTGGGTTGCAGGCCATGGCCCCCAGCAACCGCACATTGAGGTTGCTACCACACATTGAGGTTTTTCTCTCTCTCTCTCCCTCTTTCGCCCTCCCTTCCCTCTCTGAAAATAAATAAATAAAATCTTTTTTAAAAATAAATAAATAAAAATGAAAATACTAAGATGGGGCTGGTATTATTACAAATTAGAAAATACTAGGATGGGGACAAGGGGAATGGTAATGGAAGGATGGAGTGGAAACAGAAATATGGAGAGATTCTAGATGGATGAGAGAGTGAGGCAGAGAGCTCCAGCCTCCACCTCCTGGGGCTGCCCTTCATGCCTGGGTTCTCCTCCCCCAAGTAAATAACTAGGACACCCATCTCCATTTGTGTCAGAGACAAGCCGAGCAGAGCTGGCCTAAACAGCTGCACTGATTGATTGATCTTCACTTCTGCGGGTATTTGCTCATGTCATCAGGAGCTTTTCTCAGCCTGCAGTGCCGCTCAGGTGCTCAAGAGCATTCCATGTGTAAGATTATATCACAGTGGGATGAGTAACTCCACCAGCCAAACTGAACCCTGGGGGTTGGGGCTGACAGTTTCCTCCTTATGCCAAAGCTGTAACACCCTGCTGGGGTGTGATTAAAAATTTCTACCACTAAGCAAAAAAAGATAAACAAGCTAAATCAAGAGTGACATAGATGGCTCAGAAAAAGGCTTAAGAATAGAACTTCTCTCATTGGCCTCCTATTTGCTTTACTACATATCTATCCATCCATCGATTCATCGTATCTGCTTTTTTTATTTATTTCAGGGGAAACGGCAGACACTACTAATTTCCCCTGACACTTAAACCTGCGTTTCTTTAAAATGCTCAAATTTTAATGCTGAAAGGAATTACTAGAGGAGAACAGGTCTTCTCCTCTCTTTGTAGGCTAAGTTTAGTCGAGTGGTTCCCATGCATTCTCTTTAAAACAGTAAATAACATGTTTTAAAAGCTACTTTTCTTCAAACTGTGGTGCCTTCCAAAGTTAGACACTACCTTCCCATATCATTGGGATCCTATTTCTATACAATTGGAGAGAAATACATTCCCAAGAGCAAGCATACACCTGTAAGCTCCCAATTCATTCCAGAAGGCATTTCCGGACTGCATAACACACACTGCTTCCACGTTCCCGAAATCCCTAGGCTGTCTGTTACTCCATTCAGAGGAGAAGGACCAGCAGACTGGGGGGGGGGGGGGGGGGGGGGGGGGGGGGGGGGGATGCCTTGGGAGAACAGCCATGAGCAACAGTAAAGGCAGAAGCCAGAACTAGTGACATTGAAGAAGACTATGTATTTATCTGAGTCTGGGAAAAACACTGTGTTATCCATTCAGAATCTTGTTGCGCTGGTTTTCAGTTCCCCAAAGGGCTTCATAAGAAAACAAAATAAGAATTTTGCAAGGTCGATATTTAATTTTCCAATAGGACATTTAGCTTGGCTTAATTACAATCTGATTTAACTTTTTGACAGCGACATTTCATTTTGTCTTGTAAGCAATACAAATAAAATTCCCCTAAAATTTAATTCATCTCCAGGTTCGAGTGTATGATTATAACATTTGAGGTGCAGCTTAAATATATCACAGTTTCTCAGTGCTGAAGACAATATGCTAAGCAATCTTAGTTCAAAGTATCATCTAAAACACTTAAGGAAGGAATTGCTTTCCTTGTAGATTATGAGAAGCAATTAAAAGAAATATTGAAGCCTGAAGTTTGAGGTTGTTTTTATAACCATGATATTTAAGAAGCAATATATCCTGCTACAACAGACACCAAACTCGTCACTGTGGAGTTTGAAGTTAATATCAGATCTAGCCCTAGCCGGTGTGGCTCAGTTGGTTAGAGGTTTGATTCCTGGTCAGGACACATGGCTATGTTGTAGGAATGATCTTCAGTCTAGCATGCACAATCTCCCGACCAGGAGCGTGTGCAAGGCAACTAATTGATGTTTTTCTCTCACATTGATGTTTCTCTCTCTCTTGCTCTCTCTCTAAAAGCAATGAAAAAAAAATGACCTCCTGGCTAGCATAGCTCAGTGGATTGAGAGCGGGCTGGGAACCAAAGTGTCCCAGGTTCGATTCCCAGCCACGGTACATTCCTGGGTTGCAGGCCAGAACACCCAGCAACCGCACATTGATGTTTCTCTCTCTCTCTCTCTCCCCCTCTCTCCCTCTCCCTCCCTCCCTTCCCTCTCTAAAAATAAATAAATAAAATCTTAAAAAAAAATGACCTCAGGTGAGTGGGGGAAAAAAATCAGGTCTATACACAAGTAACTAGATGAGTGATTTCTGGAGTCGGTTATTAGACTTAACAAATCAAAATATAAGATGCCAAGTTAAATTTCAATCTCAGATAAAGATAAATTTGAATGTCAGATAAAAAGAAATCATTGCCTAGTATAAGTATATCCCATAAACAATGAATGGTTTTTTGTGTATTTCCCAATATTCCATGGTACGTGCACTAAAATATGTTTATTTACTTGAAAATCAAATTTAACTTTGTATCCTGTATTTTATCTGGTAACCCTATTTCCTGAAGGCACTTGGAAGGCTCTGAAAAAGTTCACTCACTCAAAAAGCTCTCCTTCTTGAGTTTTAATTTTTCCTATTGGTAGTTTCTTCTTCATTAAGCTAAGTAAGCATCCATTTCTTCCTGAGGTAAAGAAAGGAAAAACTCCTGACCGGCGAAGCTCAGTGGATTGAACAAGGGCAGCGAAACAAAGTGTCGCAGGTTCAATTCCCAGTCAGGGTGCATGCCTGGGTTGCAGGCCAAGACCCCCCAGCAACCGCACATTGATGTTTCTCTCTGGCTCTCTTTCTCCCTCGATTGCCTCTCTGCAAATAAATAAATAAATAAATAAAATCTTAAAAAAAAAAAGACAGGAAAAACTGTCCTATTAAAATTCACAATTCCACTACGCAATCTGCACAAGAAAGACACAGTTCTACATGTTCTCATATGGAATCATCTCCAAAATAAATTATCAAGTGGAAAAAAAGCAAGGTTCAGCAACACGAGCATTCTGGATAATGAGAAATGTCTCCAGAGAGGGGAACTGTGTGTGTGTGTGTGTGTGTGTGTGTGTGTGTCGTGGGGGGCATGGGGAGGAGAATCTGTGGGAAAAAGGAGTGTGCTTTTTCATTCCACTATTTTGTACATTTTGTGTTTTCTATCATGTGCATATATTCTTGATGCAAATAAAAATAAGTATAAGTGAACAAGCAAATAAGAAAACCAAAAATATTTCTTCCCAAGCAAAACAGAACAAAACACCCCAAGAGATGCGTAAATATTGGGTGGAAATCATTTTATGAATGTCCTTAATTCCCTGTCCGACCTGGCCAGGTCACGTGAGGAGCTACGGGAAAACGGAGGTAAACTCCATACAGCGGCGCATGGATTCCCCATTGAAATGTATCTGATATTTTAAAGTGCAAAAATGACCTCTTTTCTCTAAAGCTGTGGATTTTATCTGTGAAAGTGTGCTTCTTTTATTTGCTTTTGTATGTTTTACTCTCTGCTTTCTCAACATATTCCTCCTCTGCTTTGACTCACCATAAAGCTGAAATACACACACCCCTTCTAGCATAAGATGAGAAAGGGTCCCTTTGTGAATAATAGGAAACCCAAGGGCTCTGTTTTGATCTAAGTTTCTACAGACACATTTTCCGCACAGATTTCCATTACAAATTCAATTTTCAGACTACATGAATAGGGTTATTTTGAAGGAAAAACCAAGTTCATAATTAAATCTAATGTTTGCCCTAAGAAAGGCCAATAAAACACACACGCGCACACCATTAGCAACATTTCAAACTAATAAAAAAGCCCACTGAGCTATTTGGTAAACCTAAAAATCCCAGTCAGGAGTGATTCAGCCTCTCACCTTACATTCAAAATAAAGCTTTGTTTACTGATCTGAGCTGTCTCATGCGGGATGTTCCATACCTCACACTTCTGAGCCATCCCCTTCCCTTCCTGGCTCACACCACATCTCCTGATATCCTGCTTTGCTCTTGAAGCTCTTCCTAGGTAACAAATGGACTGACTGTTTGCCCCTCCTCTGCAGCTGAAACGGCATCTGCTGTTTATTTGATTGCCCTTCCACAATAATGAATTGAACATCTCTTTTGTACCACCCACTGCTCTAAGGGGAAGCAAAATCTCTTCTCTTGTGCAGCTTATGTTCTAGTTTAAGGGCATAGGGGGAAAGGGCAAAGGAATCAAAGTAAGAGGGGTGGGCACACGCCTGGGTTGCAGGCCAGTCGTGATTGGGGCACATTAGAAACAGCCCATCAGTGTTTCTCTCCCTCTCTTTCTCCCTCCATTCCCATCTCTCTAAAAATAAATACATAAAAAAATAGTATGTTTTCCTAAAAAAGTCACTGGAGACAGTTTACGATTTAGAAGGTGCAATCTCAAAAGGTCTTAATGAGTTTCCAAAAAGGTGGAACGGAGTCCTGTAGGTACCTAAGGGAGAGAAGTGGATGGAGGAAACAGAAAATGCCAGAACGAGAGCCAGGAGCACACTGGCTATGCGTCAGTAGAATACGGTGACTGGAGCAGAATGAGAAAGGGAGAGAAAGCAGGAGATGGAGTCAGAGAGGTACCAGGTGGTCAGATCATGAAAGCTTTCCGAGCCCATGTAAGGACTTCAGATGTTGCGAATATCTGTGTCCATTTGACACTAACTCCCCACCCAGTCCCCCCTCACCTCGGCCTCTGGCAGCCACTATTCTCCCTTCTGTCTCTGTCCAAAGATAATCTTTAACAAGTGCTTCAACAAGTTATGAAAAAAGAGTTGTTTTGCAGCAGAAAAATACATAAAATAGCTTCCTCAAGAACTTAAAAATGAAGGAGATAAAAAATTCTCTGAGAAATAAACTTGAATATCAACAGATAATAAATCTTTGATAAAGTCATGTTGACCAGTGAGAATGACCTCCAGACTATGATACATAATCTTCCCCTTTCCACCCTGGTTCTCTATCTAGCCATACTACAAACATCAAATCCCCCAGGTGACTTGGCACGCCTGCATCTTAGATTTTGGGCCCTGCAACTGCTGGCTTTTCCCAAACTAAAATCACCTTTCAAAGGAAGAGATTTCAGACTGTCGATAGATGCAGGAAATTATAATGGAGCAGCTGATGGCAAACGGGAGAACTGTGTGAAGTCCCAAGGTGCCTATGTTGAATGGGGACTAAGGCGTCATTGTCCTATGGACAATGTTTCTTTTATCTTCTTCAGGAAATGTCTCTATTTTTCATATCTAGCATTACATGGCTAGATACCTTCAGGACACATGTCATATATTAAAGTCTTTCTAAGTCTAAACACCCAAAAATTATTAAAGAGAACACTGGAATATATGTGAGAGGGCTTATTGTAGATATTGTTTAAAGGTTTTATTTATTTTTAGAGAGAGGGTAAGGGAGAAAGAGAGGGAAACATCAATGTGTGGTTGCCTCCGGTGTGCCTACAGTGTGCCCACAGCTGGGGACCTGGCCCAAAACCCAGGCATGTGCCCTAATTTGAAATTGAACAACAGGCCCTTTGGTTCATAGGCTGACACTCAATATACTGAACCACACCAGCCAGGGCTTACAGTAGATATTAAACATACTATAAAATCACCCTAGTCAAAATAATGCCATATTGGCATGTAAAGATGCCAAATAAAGCAGTGGAATGGAGTAGTGATCCACAAATCGATTCTAGGAAATATATTAAAATGTAAGATATGATAAAGGCCCTATTTAAATTCAATAAGGAAAGAATAGTCTATTTGAAGCCCTGACTGGCGTAGCTCAGTGGATTGAGCACGGGCTGGGAACCAAAGTGTCCCAGGTTCGATTCCCAGCCAGGGTACATGCCTGGGTTGCAGGCCATAACCCCCAGCAACCGCACATTGATGTTTCTCTCTCTCTCTGTCTGTCTCTCTCTCTCTCTCTCTCTGTCTGTCTCTCTCTCTCTCTCTCCCTCCCTTCCCTCTCTAAAAATAAATAAATAAATAATCTTTAAAAAAAAAAAAAGAATAGTCTATTTGATTAGTGGTACTGTCACATCTGTCTGTACACACTGAAGAAAATAAGATTGAATCCTTAGCACACAGCTTTCCCAAAACTAAATTCCAAAAGGTTTAAAGATTGAAATGTAAAAACTAAACAATAAAATCCATAGAACAAAAATCACCCTGGTGAACATCAATACCATTGATCTCCCCAGCAATCTCAAAAATCCTTTGAAACCCATGCTACTCGCATGTCCATGGGCATGGGAAGCCCTATCACCTCTGTAAAATGCCAGTCATCATCCGAATTAAACGGTTTACATTGGGTGCTCCCAATCTAAAGCAGTCCGTCATTGTTTTGTGTTTTCTGACTCTATTTCTTTGCAATGGTCTTGCTTTGAAGATTTTACTTACCCGCAGAGGAGGTGGCCTGAACATTTCCAGGTAGAACAGGGGTCACCAATTCTTGTGACTATTGCAAAACATCAGATTCCTTCTTTCATCCTCTCCCAAGAACTAAAGCAAACTTACTAGCCTGCAAAGCCTTGTTTACTATGCCCTTCTTCCAGAAGACAGGAACTTGTCAATAGAGGCCCAGAGGGTAGAATAGTTCCCATTCTGTAGCCCCCTTTGTTTTAACCAATAGGATGTTAGTACACATGACACAAACAGAAGCTTGAAATGTGCTTGCCTAACTGAGTACGCCATTGCCATTCTCATAAACAGAGTTTTCCTGGATAACTACTAATCACTCAGCTAGGGCCCCAAAATGAACAACAATTAGAAATGAGAAATCAATGCACCCTAGCCAACTCTCAAAACAAAAGCATAAAGCAAAGCTTTCCTAGTTGACCCATAGACCCATGAGCAAAATAAACGCCAGTTAGTGTGTCACTCAATTTTTTGTGATTATTTGTTACAAAGCTATAGCTGACCGCTAAATACAGTTATGAGGCTTCAATTAATGGGCACAGACTCAAAGTATAGGAACAGTTAATAATATTCAGAAGATCTTGTCAGGGGGCTAGAAAACCCATATAAAATCTTCCTTTTGTTTCCTTTTTTTTTTAGATTTTATTTATTTATTTTTAGAGAGGGAAGGGAGGGAGATACAGAGAGAAATAGAGAAACATCAATGTGCAGTTGCTGGGGGTTATGGCCTGCAACCCAGGCATGTGCCGTGGCTGGGAATCGAACCTGCGACGCTTTGGTTCGCAGCCCGCGCTCAATCCACTGAGCTACGCCAGCCAGGGCAAAATCTTCCTTTTATTTCTGACTAAAAATTTGAAGAGGCATGTTAGCTATTTATCTGTTCAACCATCATGCAAACCATGTGACTACGGCTTAAAATGGCAAGCAACAGATCTTTTCCAAATATTCATGAGGACTTTAGTCCAATGAGAAACCTGGAGAGGAAGCAGAACGTGTTAATCCCATGTGAGGAATGCTCACAGAAGAAACACACAGTGCCACAGGAGGCTGTTATATGAGAAGTGCGCAGTGTCAAACCTAATGAAGACCTACGGAACCTAGGGAATGAAGGGTTATCTAAGCTGAGACCTGAAGGATGAAGAGCAGCTAGGCTGTTGAGAAGAGTGTAGAAAGGCCGATGTCAGTGAGGACAAGCCAGCATTGCGAGAGCAGAGAAAAATGAGCTTATGGAAAATATTGGAAGATTGAAATTCTGTGGTCTGGAGAAAAGAAGTGGTAGAATGGGGGAAGAGAGATGGAAAAGGAAAAGTAGATAAAACACTCTTAAATCTGATTATTTCCTTCCCCGCCCCCCAAATCTGATATTTCTTCTCTTTTCCTCAATGTTCTTCTGAGAAGGGCAGAACATCATACGTGTGGTATTAGAAGCAAATTTTTTTCGTGGCTATTCCTAAAAAGTTTATCTTCAGACATCATCAGAAAGGGGTGACCTAGAGCTAGGGAAAGTCAAATATATGGTTATTATGCAGATATTGTAAGCCAGTACTGGCTCAAATATAATTTTCTTAAAAATCATATGTAGGGAAGATTCAAATATTCAAGGCCTTTTAAAACCTACTTTTTAAGGAGTTAACAGACTGTTGGTGGATGGAAGAGAATAAGACACTCCCTAATAAAGCTCAGATATGAAATTTTAAAACAAAACCAGCTGTGTTTGTATGCCCCCCGTTTCTTTTACTTCATCTGCTTCATCTGTGGAATATTCTCTGTACCTACCACTTTAACTGACCAAGTTCAAACTCCTCCTACGCATCAAATCCCTATAATAACTTATCTCAGGAAAACACTAAAGTATAATTGGCTGATAAAGTGTAAAGGGCAATTACAATTTAAAGTGCAATTACATTGCAATGGGCTGGCAAAGCACTCAACTAAGAATATAATTGCAGGCATCAACCAAATTGTGACAGATTGAGATCTGCCTTTTCTCACTGTACCTACCCTTTTTTAAGAGACAGAAAGTAATCCATCCTGCTTTTTATGGCACAGTACACTCCTGTTCTTTGCAGCAGGTACAGTTGGTAAAGTCACCATGGATACTTGAATATTATATTAGTGAATATTGAACCCTTGCCCCTAGGGGACATACATAGTTTCCTGAGATACTCTACGCACAACATTTTCATCAACTGATCAATATTTAACCATGTTTTATGTGTTTTTCTTTACAGACACCTTATATAGTATATATTGTTGATTCATTAACACTGAACTCGTGACCAACAGCGCCATAACTCATGACCGAGCAAACCTTATCCCACACTTATTTTCCCCTTATGACACGTGACGGCCTTCCTGCACAGAGGAACGTAGATGACACTTTAGCACTGCACTTCGGGGTGGGGGCAGCATTTTCAACAGCAAAATTACCAACACAGAGCACAAAAATGTAAAAAAAATGCAGCACTAAAGAGGCCTCACCAAGGACACATGTTCACCTTATGAGAGCTGACACAAGAAGGCAGGGTGACCTTTCCCAGACTCAGTTGGGATCATGGGTGACTCAAATTTTGTTTCTCTGTACATGTCAGAATGGCCACAAAAGTGCCACAGGTATTGATTTTGCATTTACAAATAAGTTTTAGCAAGTAGGTAAAACTTGAATTTGAAAATATGGAACTCGCCCTGGCTGGCGTAGCTCAGTGGATTGAGCTCGGGCTGCAAACCAAAGCATCGCAGGTTCGATTCCCAGTCAGGGCACATGCTTGGGTTGTAGGCCATGACCCCCAGCAGCTACACATTGATGTTTCTCTCTCTCTCCTTCTCCCTCCTTTCCCTCTCTAAAAAAATAAAATAAAAATCTTTAAAAAAAAGAAAATATGGAACCCACAAAAAATGATGCTTGACGATATACGCATGACATTTTTTCCCTTTCTTCTTTACCCCGTTTCCACACTAAGTAAACACTGCCCAGGACCCACAGCAAAGTTGCTCCCACTTGTATGGCCCTGCACTGGCGCTCTCCGCTTCCAAATCCTGCTGGCACATGTTGTATAAATGAACCCTGTGACCTTCTATTGGTTATGTCTGGAGATTGCTTGTATTTTGTGATCATGTATGGGTGTACACCCACAGGAATAAGGACTTATACATACTTTTTACATATATATATATTCTGAAGATGTTTAAACAACTACAATTTACTATGCAGAGGATTGAATCTTACTCTCAAATATAGTGTTTTCTATATCATTTTTAAAGATTTTATTTATTTATTTTTAGAGAGGGAAGGGAGAGAGAGAGAGAGAGAGAGAGAGAGAGAGATCAATGTGCGGTTGCTGGGGGTCATGGCCTGCAACCCAGGCATGTGCCCTGACTGAGAATCGAACCTGGGACACTTTGGTTCCCAGCCCGCGCTCCATCCACTGAGCTACACCAGCCAGGCTCTATATCTTTTTGAGATGGATGATTTGTGGTCCTTGGATAAAGAGATACCTTCGCACTGAGTCAGTATGTGTTTCAGAAATGTTACCAGATGGCCTGCTGGATCGTTCTATCAACTATTGCTGCAGGGAATTCAGTTTTGCAGAATCTCCTTTCCTGGATGCTTCCGAGGTAGAATAGGCCTCAGGTGCGTTTACTTTAAGATTTGGGAGGCAGAAGGAAGAAGCACCCATCGGGCTCTGAGGTTCTACTTGGTTAGAGGTGGTGAGACGCAGCTGCGGAGGTGTTAGCAGGTTGGAGCTGGTCCTCACTCTCCTGGCCGCCACCTCCCCAGGCCCGGTTGGCCGACAGCAATCCCAGGTCCGCCACGGTGTTCCTCTTTGCAACTTACAGAGGCAGCGGCCCCAAAGAGCCAACAGCTTCTAATGACAATGCTACCAGCCACCCTTTTTGGTGCCACTAAAGCCTCGGGATGTGCCAAGCCCCAGGGTTTCCTCAGAAACTTTGACTCATTGGCTGATGCCAGGGCTACGTACTGACCTTCCCTTGACCCTTCCACTTCCAGCTCTCCCTGCCCAATGTTCGCTTCCCCGGCTCCTCCTCCACTGCCAAGATCTAATTCCTGTAAACAATTTCTTCTTCCGAAATGTTCACAGTGGTTCTGCTTCCCTGACTCACGGTTATCAGCTTCTAGATTCTGCTTTCAGTGCCAAGCATGACGGTGTGTCTAACACATTCCTGTGGATAAACTAAGGCACGGAAATGGAGCAGTGACCTCTCCTGCTTGTGAATTGGTGTTAGCAGGCTACAGGGCTTCCAAAGAATTGTCCTGAGGCTGGCTCAGTGCCTGTGTTGTGCTCCCTAGCCACTATGCCTTGAACTCAGTCATTCCTTGCTCTTGCACAGCTTCTTACAACCTGCAAGGGGCTTTCATGTACCGACTCCAGGGAGCACCAATCTAGGAAGGACTTTCTCCATTTTACAGATGAGGAAAAGAATAAAGGCTAAGGCCCTAAAGCCAGTAAGGAGCTGAGTTAACACTCAAATTCAAGCCTTCCAGAAGACTTTTTTCGCTTCACTTAGGAGACTCAAACATAAAATTGAATATAAAATATTAAGTGCGCACCTGTTGTTAATGGCTATTACCTTTGTAGCAACATAGTTTCTCTCAGACAGTGGCTCCCTCGGGGATTTAATTTATACCCTGCCATTAACGATCTGCATTAGAAAGAAAAATTACACACATCTTTAGCAAGGCAAGTAGAACAAAATGAAACCTCAGTAGACCTGAGTAATAATCGAACACTGTAGATTCCTCTAGAAAATGGGCAGCATCTAGTCTAAGAACTTCCTTGCCCCTTAAAGCATGGGCCTTAGATCAGTGGAGAAGGCAGGAGAAAGCATAGGAAGAACTCTGAGACTGCAACACTGTCACTAGCCAGCATCTATCACCCTGGTTGCCAGGAAATGCCCTTTACCAATTAGGTAGAATAAATAGTAAACCGAGGCAGGGAGGAGGAAGGAGACAAGTCTCACACGGTAACTCAGCAGTTCTGAACCTGGTCTGATAATCTTGCCAGGTGTTCCAACATCACAAGAGACACTGTGTTAGCAACAAAGAAGCAAAGCCCTTGAAATGCTATGTAGCGGTTCCACCATCTGGGAAAGAAAGCCTTGAAGCTTTGCTTTCATCCCAAGGCCTGGAATGAGGGAGAGTGTCCCAGTGCCCACAGAAAGAGCCCATAAAACAACTTTGGTTAACTGCCTACCTCTGGTCACTATTTGTTTTAGGAGGGAGTTCCTGATGCTTACAGAAAGAGCCCATAAATAACTTTGCAAAGTGCCCCAATTTTAATTAACTGCCTGCTGTCACGAATTTCTTTTACAAGATGAACAAATGGGATCTGGAGCAAGATAAGAATTCCGGGGGACAGACAGCCATTCATCCCTAAATTTGGGTGGTCACATCCCCCCAGGAAAGCTGGCGCCACATTTACCCGGTCATTAATATGTTGCTTTTTGCACTCCTACCCCACCAACTATATAAGTCCTGAGAACAAAGGTCTCTCTCTCCCTCTCTGTCTCTCTCTCTCTGTCTCTCTCTCTCTCGAGGGCTCAGGGGGCTTTTGGCTCCTGGGCCACAGGGCCTCTGGCCACCAGGCCTCAGGCTGCCCAGGGGCTTGCCACCCTGGTCTCCAGCCTCTCTTGCTTTTCTCACCCGGCTTTGCCCTGAAACGTTGCCTTTCCCCCCCTACTCTACCCAGTCCTGTTCTCTTCCACTGGAACAGGACACTAATAAACTGATCACATACTACTAGATCTGCTGATATGTCATTCTTTACATGCGTCAGCAAGAAGAACCAGGTCTCTCCCGTCAACAGTGGCATCAGCACCAACTGGGAGCTTGTTAGAAATGCAGAGTCTCAGGCCCTACACGCAACCAAGTAAATCAGAATCTCTAGGGATGGGGTCCAAGAATCTGTGTTTTAATGAGCTCTCAATGTGATTCTTGAAGAACCACTAAAGTTTGAGATCCACTGGGTTAAGTGACTTCTCCAAGGTCACGTCATTAACTTATAACAAGTCTAGTTCTTCTAATTCCTCAATTCAATGCTTTTTCTATGATCTCAAATGGCTGGTAAATATCAGTGTTACCTTTCATTGTCCATGCACCTTTTCCCCAGGGAGATCGTAACTGAAAGCATTTATTTCATATTATGCCAAAATAAGGCCTCTCAAATATACTTTATGGGAAACATTTTGTTTCATAAACTCCTTTAGATATTGGTTCTGAAATAAACCGTGAAGAATTCTCCTGTGGCCATGTCAGTCCGTGGTATTCTCTCTCTTCTGTATTGACTTGTCAATGCTTTTGTTTGATGCTGAGAAGTAGTTGTATTTTGGTCTCCACCCGGGGAGACGGAACACGAACAATGATGATGTTGGAAAATCCTAAAGTTTCTGGACCTGAAACCCGAGTTACTCTGCTCATCTGTTTCTTTAAAAAGCCTGCACTCTCAAATGTGAAAAGACTCCGGGCTTTCTTTAAATAACTAGTCCAGTCTTCTCCAAAGTTATCTACACAGACCTAGGGTAGTGTCTGCCTTGGAACTTCGAATGTTTCCATAGGGCTCTTTGGGTGCTACTGTATGATTCTGAACCACGGGAGGTGAGTTGCTCTTTTCCCAGTTTTAAGATGTTTCAGACAAGGCTCACCAGCAAGGGTAAGGTAAGCAGAGGAGACTGCTGTGGAGTCTCCGGAACTGGCCTTTATTTTGTAGGCTGGGGGTTGTTCCAAATGACAAAGCTGAAAAGACACCTCCTGGAGTGAAGCTCTTTCTTTAAGGGGAAAAGACACCAGCGATCAGGCTGCCTGTCACTACCAAATCCAAGAAGCAATGACAGTGATTGAATCTTTTATGGGTGCTTTATTTACATGGCCGGCGATCCGAAAAGATGGCCGGTTCATACCCTAACAAACCATCTTGTTCTCTCTTTCCCAGCCAGATCTTTTATAAGGGGGTTGGGGGAGGGCAAACAAGGTATCAGCGAAAGCCTTTGAAATTCAACAGTTGCCTCCAGGAAGGAAGGGTAGTCGCTTGCTTATTCCTGGTACAGAAGTCTCTAGATGAGGTCATCTCCAGCCAATGCCCCAGGAGGTCAAATGCTGAATCCCAGACGCCAGGATGGGTCTTATCTGTAGTTACTGAAACAAAAACTTAACATACACATGACTTGCTAGATGTATGACTTATTTACCTTAAGCTAAATTTCCCCAAGTCTTAAACCCCTATCATTTCTACTCCAAGTTGCCCTTGTAAGTCAGAACAAAAGCTGCAGGTAGGGGTGCTTCCTTAAGGAGAGTTCAGCAGGCAATATGCCTCACCATTTCAGAGACCCTCCTCTGGAGGAAAAAAAAAACTTTTCACAAATGGAGACCATCATAAAAGTGCATAGAACAGGCTGGAAAGCAGTGACTTGAAAGAAAATTCGGAAACTTTGAACACTATCTCAGTACATTCCCTTCCCACAGCCCTGGGTAATCCCAGAGAATTGTTATATGTTATACTTGTATCCTTCTTCAGGATGCCAAGGCTAGGGTTTCCCCATGAACTGATTCAGTCATTTTTTTTCTTGAGACTCCCTAAAGCAAAACCATTCTGTTTCCTCACCAGAATTTTTTCATGGAAGAGTTTTTCAAATAATTGTTGTGATGAGTATGGAAGATTTTCAAATTTTGATACTTTTCTCCCCAAAATTAACAGTACAGCAAACACTTCTGTCAAACAAAATGTTATGACTGGAAAAACAAAACAGACAAAAATTATAAGCCAAATTCAGAAGTAGTAAGGCATATAAAAATGGATCTTGAAATGGATATTCAAGTAAACTCTCACATGTCATAGCTGAAACTTTCCACTAATGAGTTTTCTGACCTTGTATGAGTTACTTAACTTCTCTGGGGACAATAACACACTAACCTTAGCTTTCAGATTTACTGTAGTATAAAAATATGGTAATGTGGCCCTGGCTGGTATGGCTGGGTGGATTGAGTGCTAGCCTGCAATGCAAACCAGAGGGTCTCTGGATTGATTCAGGTCAGAGCACATGCCTGGGCTGTGGGCCAGGTCCCCAGTGGGGGATGGAGCAGGAGGCAACCACACACTGATGTTTCTCTCCCTCTTTCTCCCTCCCTTCCCCTCTCTCTAAAAATAAATAAATAAATAAAATCGTTTACAAATATATGCTATAAGTGAAACGTTCTAAAATATACAATTTCTAGGCACATACTAATTATTATAGCTCTGAAAGCCATGATGTTCTCACTTATGTCATCTCAAAATAAAACTGCAGTGCACCCACGTCCTTTGGAAGAATTGGAGCATTCCATAGCACTGCAAACCACCTTTTTTTTTTTTTTGCTATCAACAGAACTGATTTTATGTTTATGTTAAAAGCCACATTATCATACTTCCAGACAAGACGAATATAGCTCTATTTCTTTTGATCCATAGCTAGTCCTGCCTTAAAAAATGTTCAAGTTGTTTTTATCTCTTTTTGTTTCATGTTCATATGGTAGATCCGAAGACTAAACATGTTGTCTTCAGGAAACAGAACACGCCATAGTAAGCCTCCACGTGGTTCACCCAGCCAGCAATTTGGCAAGGATCTTTAGGTTGTACAACCACTGATTTGCTCATTTACTGGTCACGACAAACCTGAATTTATTATAATTTTGAGGTAAAGTGTGGTGACCATTTGCCATAATCCTCTCATTTTAGCACTGAAGCAGCTAAGTCACAGAAAAGTGATGAGAATTGCCCAAAGCTGCACAACTCGTTAGTGGCAGAGCCCAACTCAACTAATCCTACAAACCATGAGGGGAAAGGCACTTAGTAGGGACATATTTTTCTGTCATGCTTCTTCTAAATTCAACTGCTTATTTTTAATCAAGGATACTTTTCAAAATGCTTAATCTCACCACTGAGAACCTTCACTACTAAATCTTAATTTTTTTGTTCTTCACGCTCTTTGAGTTGTGCCACTACTAACTTGCCTGCTCAAGGCTTTGTTCTGGAACGTTTTTTTTCATCACTTGTCTCTAGTGAACAGAAACACATACTTCAAAATAATTCTCCATTTTCCTTCTTCTACTCTGCACCCAATTCTTTACATTGTCAAGGAAAACTTGGGGATGGTTGTTAAGAGCAGATGTTTCAGAGTCACAGAGTCCTGGATTGAAATCCTGACTCAAGCCCTGGCTGGCATAGCTCAGTGGATTGAGCACGGGCTGCGAACCAAAGCATCGCAGGTTCGATTCCCAGTGAGGGCACATGCCTGGGTTGCAGGCCACGGTCCCCAGCAACCGCACATTGATGTTTCTCTCTATCTCTCTTTCTCCCTCCCTTCCCTCTCTAAGAATAAATAAGTAAAATCTTAAAAAATAAAAAAAAGAAAAAAAGAAATCCTGACTATGCTCTTGACTCTGCAACGGGATAATTTTTGGAGCTACTGGCAAATTCTGTCTACATTTCCTGGCACTTGTGGATCTTTCCCTGCTTCAATTAAATGAACTTTGCTCAAAAGGAAAAGTCGATGTGGCCAAAGAGCATAGAAAAAGCTTTTGAATTTCAAAAATTTAGACTGTGTGGCTATAGACTCCTAAGGGTTGAAGGGCTCAACAAATACAAAAGGCATGATGATTTAAGAGTGAAACTAAAAATAGTCCTGGGATCTCAAAGATCTGATACTGTGTGGTCAAAAAAAGGCCATTCATTAATGAAAAGTTCCAAGTGAGGCTAAAATTAATAATATATACTGGAAAAAAATCAGGAAAGTTGTAGGGGGTGGGGTTGACTAGAAGAAGGCATGAGACAGCTTTCTGAGGGTGATGGAAGCGTTCTCTCTTTTATTATAGATGGGAGTTGCACGATTGTAAACATTAGCTAAATCTTACAGAACTGTATACTTACAATCTGTGCATTGTAATGTATGTAAATTATACCTCAATGAAAAAAATTTAATAATGAATTTCTTGGAATGTGAATAAAGAATAAGTAGAGAAGCAAATACAGCTTATGTGTGGGGGATGGATGAGTTCTCTCAAGGTGGAGAGTCTCTAAGTCCTATGCCTGACCCTCCATAAAGGAAAATTGGAGGAAAAGAGACAATAAAAACCACAATATAGATTTGGGAGATCTGAGAATGAAAGTGACCTTGCTTTGCTCTCCCAGGTAAAACCTTGTAAGATGGCAAAACTCCATACTAAAAAGCACTATATTGGATGTCTGGGAAGATGCTGCAAAAACAATAGAACAGCCTCTTTGCAACCAAGGGCAGTTGATACATGGCAATGAGGGCTAGGGCCCCTGGAAAGTGTATGAAGTAGAAATGGGGCATGCTGCACAAAGCTGCCTACATAGACCAGCGACCAAAGGCCAAGGAAACACAAGCATAACTAGGCACAGGCCAGAAGAAATAGATGGTAACATGAAGAATCATATTCCCTTTCCACATCAATCTTAACCGGCATGTAGTCCCTTCCCCAACTAAAACAAGATTCAACCTTACCCATAAAAAAAAAAGGAGGACCTCAAACTAACTGAGATTCCATTTTCTACCACCACCCAGATATGATACTTATAACAGGAATACAGCTGTCAGTAATCAAAGCGAAATAAAGCTTTTATATAAACCTCGGTTTTCAACTGTCATATGCCATCCTTATTCAAGCAACATGTCGATTGACAGAGACATTGCACATTTCTTAACACCCGCTTCATTAGGAGAATTTCATAGCATCTGTCCTCTGCATACCTGTACCTCTCGCTAAGTGGCCCAGAACTAGTGGAAGCCAGTCTCGGTCCCTCAGTTCCAGCCTCAGCTGGGCCTCTCCCAGGTACCTTCAGCTCAGCACAAGTACCAGCCATCTGCAGACTTCTCCGGAGCTCATGACGGATGGACCGAGGCAGAGTACACGCAGAGACTTAACTTGCAGTGCACCTCCTGGGAAGGCCCAGAGCCAGTGCGCCCAGAGTTCAGAACAATGCATATAAGGATGTTCAATGAATTTAGTGGGAACGTGAACAGAATAAAAAATGACAGGGAAACTATAAAAAAATAACCAGTCACAAATGAAAGAAACAATAGCTGAAATGAAGACTACATTCCAGGGAATAAACAGTAGAGTAGCCCTGGCTGGCGTAACTCAGTGGATTGGGCACAAGCGGGGAACCAAAGTGTCCCAGGTTCGATTCCCAGCCAGGATGCATGCCTGGGCTGCAGGCCATAACCCCCAGCAACCACACATTGATGTTTTTTTCTCTCTCTATCTCCCTCCCTTCCCTCTCTAAAAAATAAATAAATAAGAATCTTAAAAAAAAAACAGTAGAGTAGATGAAGCATAGGTTCAAATCAGCAATTTGAAAGGTAAGGAAGCAGAAAACATTCAATCATTCAATTAGAAGAGCAAAAAAAAAGAATTAAAAAATTAGAATAGTTTAAGGAGCCTCTGGGACAACATCAAGTGTACCAACATTCACATCATGGGGGTACCAGAAAGAGAAGAGACAGAGCAAGAGATTGAAAACCTATTTGAAAAAATAACTGAAAACTTCACTAACCTGGTGAAGAAAAAGGACACATAAGTCCAGGAAGTGGAAAGACTGCCATCCAAGACGAACCAAAGAGGCCCACACCACGATACAGCATCATGAAAATGACAAAGGTTAAAAACAAAGAGAGAATATTAAAAGCAGCAAGAAAAAAAGCAACTAGTTACCTATATGGTAGCTCCCATTAGACAATCAGATGATTTCTGAACAAAAACTTTGCCGGCTCGAAGGGATTGGGACAAAATATTCAGTGATGAATAGTAAAGACCTCCAACCAAGACTACTCTACTAAGGTAAGTTATCATTTAGAATGGTGGAACAGATAAAGAGCTTCCAAAAAAAGAGAAAGCCAAAGGCATTCATCACTACCAAACAAGTGTCACAAGAAATGTGAAAGGGTCTTCTTTAAGAAGAATAAGAAGAAAAAAGGTTAAAATATGAATAATGAAATGGCAATCAATACGTATCTATCAATCATTACTTTAAGGCAAGAGGACTAAATGCTCCAATAAAAAGACATGGTGGCTGAAAGGATGAGAAAACAGCACCTTACATATGCTGTCTACAAGAGACTCACTTCATATCAAAAGACACACACAGACTAAAAGTAAAGGGATGGAAAAGATATTTCATGAAAATAGAAACAAAAAAAAAATCCCGGATAGTAATACTTATACCAGACAAAATAGACTTTAAAACAAAGGCTATAAGAAAAGACAAAGTCTCAGCAATATCCCTTTTGGGTATTTACCTGGAGTAACCCAAAACACTAAATCAAAAAGACATACACATCCATACATTTACTGCAGAATTATTTACAATAGCCAACATATGAAAGCAACCTAAATATTCATTAACAGATGACTAGATAAAGAAGTGGTACATATACAATGGAATATGATTTGGCCATAAAAAGAATGCAATCTTGCCATTTGCAACAACACGGATAGACCTAGAGGGTACTATGTTAAATAAGTCAGAAAGAAAAAGACAAATACCAGATGATTTCAATTATATATGGAATCTAAAAAAACAAAATAAATAAACAAGCAGTGTAGAAATAGTCTCATAGATACAGAGGATATTTTGACAGTTGCCATATGGGAGGGGAGTTGGGGGACTGGTAACAAAGGGGAGGAGATGAAGAAGTACAAATTGGGAGTTACAGAATAGTCATGGGAATGTAAAGCAGAGCATAGGAAATATAGACAATAATATGGGTCCTAGATTTATCAACATGATCACTTCTTAGATAATATAAATGTCTAATCACAGAGATGATATACCTGAGAGTAATAGAATACTGTATGTCAACTGTAATTTTTTTAAAAAAAGAACAAGAAATAAAAGCTTCAAACTTTGCACCAACCCAGGAAGCATACTCTGAGGGCACCCTTACAGACAAAAGACTGAACCTTTTTATTTCTCTGGGGCATCAGTGTCTCACTTCTCTGAAGTTTGAATGTGTCACTATAAAATGACTCGAAAAGGAGAAACTTTCACATTCCATTTTATATCAAATGCACAAAGGATGGAGTAAGATTAAATCTCTTCTTAGTGCTCTGAATCTTTTGATCAAAATAGAGGGGGTTCTTCTCTTCTTTCATTGTGATAGATAATAGCACATGACTTATCCTAGGATTGCAGCCAATTTTTCAATAATAATTTTGTTTCCCATTCAGACTAAATAAAAGCACACTCTTTCAGCCTCTAGGTATACTGGTTCAAGGAAGGCTCACGAGCCTGGTAAAAACTAGAATTTAACAGCTTGGAGTTAGTATGCATATTATTTTGACACAGCACACTCTCCCTGTTTAAAACAGTATGAATATTCTCAGTTTATCCTAGTATAGTTCTCCCCCAAGAGCTAAAGTTAAGACCCGGAATGTCATCAAAGCACTTCACAGACACTGCCTTTTTCTCAACCCTGCAGAGCTTTCTCTTTTATCCTCCCCCACACAGTCTCCGACATGGCCCGCCTGCGTTACAGGCAGATCACAGGCCAGCAGCAGCGATTCTACACTGATCCTCTGAGCCAGTGTGTGTGCATTAATCGGCTTGGGCTGCCATAACAAAATGCCACACACTAGATGACTTAAAGAGAAGAAGTTTCTTTTCTCACTGTTCTAGAGGCTGGGCGGTCTAAGATCTAGGTGCTGGTTAATTCAGTTCCTAGTTCAGGGCCCTTTTTCCAGGCTCGTGGGTGACAACCTTCGCTCTGTCTTCACATGGCAGAGAGAGTGAACCAGCTCTCTGGTGTCTCCTCTCATAAGCACGCTAATCCTGTTGGATCAAGGTACCACCCCTATGACCACATTTAACCTCAATGACTTCCTTATCAAAATATAGCCACACTGAGAGTTAGGGATTCCACATAGGAATTTGGGAGAGACACGATTCAGTCCATAGCACAGCGTAGCTCACAGTAGCTATGCTAAAGATCAGTTGGTTTTGTTTGTTTTCAATTTGATTTCTTGTGAGCCGATACTTTTGCACAAATGCAATAAAAATGAATCCCTAGAATAAATAACATAGGGGGAAAAAAACCTAAAGACACGAAAGATACAAGATCTGTATTTTTATTACTAGGTTCAATAAACAAAATTAATCAGTAAGATGCTTTTTAAAACATTTTTGTGGTAAAATACATGCAATATAAACTTTATCATTGCAACCATGTTAAGTGTACAATTCACTGGCATTAACTACATTTATAATGTTATAGAATCATCTCCACTACCCATTTCCAGAACTTTATCATCTTCCTTAACAGACGCTCTGTACCCAATGAACTGTAACTCCCTATTCCACCCTCTCCCTGGCCTATGAGAACCACCATTCTGTTTCCTGTCTTTATAAATTTGCCTGTTTTAGGTACCTCATGTAAGTGGAATTACATATTTCCCCTTCTGTGTCTGGCTTATTTTATTTATCATGTTTTCCAGGTTCATGCATGTTGTAGATGTTTCAACACTTCCAAAGCTCTTACTCCCAATTTCTCGACTTCTTGGGAATGTTAACTCCACTTTGTGGACCAGCATCAGTGCAGAGATTGTTATGAGACTGTATTTTGAATAGCATTACTCTGTGGTATCCTATAACCAGATGTATGCTGATATTCAGCCTTTACCAGAGATTATCCCTCAAGTAAAACCTGGGCAGGATTGAATAACACTAAGGAAAATAAGAGTCATTTTGTTTAGTAGGTAAGAACATCTACATAAGGGATATTTTCAGTAAAAAAAAAAAACAACAAAAAAACCCCTAGCTCGCGGAGCTCAGTGGATTGAGCACAGGCTGCCAACCAAAGCATCTCAGGTTCAATTCCCTGTCAGGGCACATGCCTGGGTTGCAGGCCATGACCCCCAGCAACCGCACATTGATCTCTCTCTCTCTCTCTCTCTCTCTCTCTCTCTCTCTCTCTCTCTCCCCTTCCCTTCCCTCTCTAAAAAATAAATAATTAATTAATTAATAAATAAATAAATAGAGAATCTTCTTGTATTTACCTGCTTGTATGTATGTATGGCAGCTTTCACACAAACGATACAGTGAGCTGATGATCAGATTAGACAGTGGTACTAATTAATATGACCAAAATTTGGGGACATTTCAAAGCATAAACTTTCTCATCACACACAGTTGTACATTTTCTTCTCCAGAACCACATCTCCAAGCTGCTGCTTATTCTAAAGTTTCCATTATCCAATGGCCCAAATATAAAATCGTTATTTCCTCAGCCTTCTAAGCAGCCCTGAGAATTACCACCGGAGGGTTCCAGCCGGTGACCTCAGCACGCATCTACCCCTCCTCTTCTTCCCACGAGACCCCTACTGCTTCAGGATGTACGACATCCGACCATTTTCCAATTCACAACAAATCTCTCCCCAATCCTCAAAAATCCCTTGCTCCATATCCCCCTACTTCACACAAGCAAATTGAAATTTTCTGGTCTGCAAAAAAAATCCCTGAGGCAAGGAAACACTAAGGCCTATTTAAAATGAAAGAAATGAATACTACAAGGAGAATGACTAAAAATCCCTACTATAATAAATCATCTTGCCACGTTCTCCCTCAATACTGACCTATATCTGGGCAAATGGTCTCAGGGAGGTCAAGCAGATATGCTCACTCAGAGCCTGTGCCTCCCCATTCTAGACTGCATTTTGGAGACTCCCAGTCCTGAAATTCCCAACCCAAAAGGTCTCACTCAGGCTTCCATGGCCTGAGCAAATATCTTCCCCAAGATTCCCCAGCCAGTGTGTACTCTGCTAGGCTTCAGGGCTGGCCAAAGAGTTGCTCTGTGTTGGGAAGGGGTGGGTGGAGGTTTTACTAGCTGGAGTAGGGTATCCACATTGTGCATGGATTCCTCTCATGGTGCGGGGTAAGCCCTAAAGTAAGAAGACAAAAGGAGTCAGCCTCTATGCTTTAACAATGTGGTGTGGAGCCCAAAGAATCGAAGGATGCCACATTCAAACCTGGCCTTCCAATCACCATGAAGGTCTGACTGCCATAGTGTGAGAAAATACATTTCAATTAGCAGCTCATCAGCTTAACCTTCAACTTGGAAGCATTTAGACATACATGGTATTATAGCCAAGACTCTCGTGATGTTAATGCCCTAGTGTTTTGGTGGCTAGAATTAAGTCATTTAGTTCTTGACGAGGACATAGGGATAGGCTTTCACTGAATGTTTCGATTGCTGTGGGTGTCACGTAGCTTACAGTCGAAGATTAAGGGAGTACGTTCCTCAGGTCCTGTAAAGCGAGTTCCAGGAGACATGTTTAACAGTAAACTCTGCCTGACATGATAGAAAAACATAGCCAGTGAAGCACAAAAGAAGGATAGCTTAGTGATGATAGTCACAAAACTTCTAGTTTCTGCTTTTTGCTTTAAAAATAACGTCATTGACACACAATTATGAGTTATTTTGCAGAATATTGGTTTTTCTACCCAGGGCCCCTTGAACCCCCAATAAAAATCTGTGTTGCTGATGGGCTGTTTCTTTGCCAGGCAGAAGATGACTCCAGGGCCACCAGAAGTCCCATTCATAAAAGCCTTCGCTGTGACTAAACAAACACAGCTGTCTTGCCCTGACTGGTGTCACTTAGTGGATTGAGCACCAGCCTGTGAACCAAAGGGTCACTGGTTCAATTCCCAGTCAGGGCACATGCCTGAGTTCCCGGCCAGGTCTCCAGTAGGGGGCATGAGAGATGCAACCACACATTGATGTTTCTCTCCCTTCCTTCCCCTATGTCTAAAAATAAATAAAACCATTAAAAAATGAAAAGAAAAAAAACCATAGCTGTCTGAGCTCCCTGGAACTCCCAGTTCCAATCCCCCAGCCACAAAAACTCCCTAGTTTTGCTTTTTGAGGGATGGATTTGAGGGATTCCCTCCCATATTTTCACCTAACCCAGATCAAATAAACCTTTCTCTATCTCCAAGCACCAGTGTCTCAATGTTTTGACCTACTAGCGCATCGGATACATGAACCTAAATTTTGGGAGATGATTGTGCAACTGTATGTAGGCATCCTTTGTATACTCCTGCTTCAGGCCCCACGAATGTTAGCAGGACCCTGTCTCCATTAATATATTCTCATTCAGACACTGACGGTTCCCTTTCTCAGTACTCTGCTTGCCTTCTCCAACATCACGGGGAGTGACAATGACGATGGACAGTCCAAGCTCTGTGTTCTAAAGTCTATTGAAATAGATTTTTCTCTCTGTGGGTCCGTTATCAATTTCCTACTGAGTTACAGCATTTATTTCCTTTTATTTTCAAGTTAGGCATTTGTTGACATTCTGAATTATTTTGTTCTGAATATGTAAAGCATTGATGTTTCAAAGTATAAACTCTGGAAAAAGGTTAACTCAGATAAGTTAACTTTTCTCTTCCCTTCCACCTCCCACTCCCCAGAGGCAACCATTTGAACAAGCTGTTTACTTATCCTTCCAGCATTGCATCCTCCAAACAAAAACAAATAGATACGCATGCTCGCCTTCCTTGCCCCTTCATTGTTGAAAATATACCTTACTTTATGAATGGTTCTGCATCTTCCACTTTGTCACGGAAGAAAATGGCCTAGACTCCACAGCGTGTCGCTATCTCTCTCAATCCATCTTTACATGTGCATAGAATTCCATGGTATGAGCGCACAATATTTTAACTAGTCCTACATCATGCACGTTTTGGTTGTTTCTAATCCCGTGTTACTTATTACAAATAATATGCACTCAATAACCCCACGCATCTGTCACTTTATAAATGTACAGGAATATCCTTTAAATAGATTCCTAGAGGGTGCCTGGGTCAAAGAATAAATGCTCCCATCATTTCATTGGACATTACAAACTCTCCTCCATAGAAGCTATAGTTCCTCTCAACCTTGCCTACAAGGTGTGCTGCCAAACTTCCAAACAGAAATGCTTGCTCAATGCATTTTAATTTGCATGTCTCCTATTACTGGTGAGCTTGGTTATCTTTTCAGATGTGTAAAGCCCTATTTACATTTCGATTGCTATAATGCTCACCTTTTCTATTTGCCTGTGGTCTTTTTCATATAGATTTTAAGAAAGACATTAACCTTTATTTGGTGACATATTACAAAACATTCTTCCAGTTTGTCAATTGTCTTATGCTTTTTCTTATTGTACTTTGAGCCATGCAAGGTACATGGGTTTATTGAATGTTGTATAAGGTGTAAACCGATCTCTTCTTTTGTGGCTTCTGCATATTTGAGTCATAATTTAAAAGGCTTTCATCCCTCTTAGGTTACAAAGTAATTCGCCCATAATTTCTTGTATTGTTCCTTTTTTTTTCGTAAATTTAGATCTTTTATGTGAAGGAATTTTCAGTGTGTGGCATTGGCATCAATCTCGACGGGGGGTTTTGTTTTGTTTCGTTTTGATCACAGATGCCTCCACTTCACTTAGGTCTCCTATTTTGAGTTTAATTCATATGTTCAAGGACACAGTGGCGGTCCTGAGCTTCTTCCCACCCTCATTGATAATCCGTAATTAGCTTTGCCCACCAAACTGTCCAAAATATCCCTCAAGAACATGTGTCTGGTGTACATGTTATCTTCATCGTCTCCCCCCCACCCCCCGCCCCAGAGACCCCCCTCACCTCCAGCTTCAGTTTTCCAGGCACAACCCTTATACTCCTCAACAACTCCTTTGTTATGCCATGCACAGGGCAGTGAAAGTCTCACACCTCCAAGGGAGTGGTCCTGGGTCACTCCTACTGCTTATGATTTGGCCTGGAATTGTCTAGGGAGGCAGGAGGCATTAAAAAAGACAACATTGTAAACGATATGGGCTATGTGGGCGAGGGCGTGATACTGCGTGATAGTGAGCTTCAATTTGTCTTTCATTTCCTTTGTTGTCCCCCGCCAGCTATCCGCTCGGCCTCATCTTTGTCTTCATGCTCATTGAATTAGGGTGATTAACCTTCTTCATCATTTCACCATGTTTTGAAATGCAAGCCTGACTCTTGAAGTTCCACATAGCAGCTTTCCTCTAGGGAAGTGTAAAAGCGCTATTTCCCTAACAAAGAAAGTTTTCAAATGCAGGAAAATAGACCGGTATTTGCTCTCCGTGAAAAAGTATTTTCATACTGAATAATGCAACTGTGAGCCCCCGAAGTTGGTTTCTCTAAAACTGACTGCTGAACAGTTCCTTCCTGGTCCAGGCCGACAATGAAAGCTGTTTATTCATTTACAAGTCATACGCCTCATTTGTGTTTTCTGTTCAAAGCAACAGGCCCCATGGGGTCGGTGCAAATGGTCTAAAGCCTAATTTCTTTACCGTATTCTAGAATGTTAACTATTCTTATAACTTAATGTGCTCTTGTCTTTTAAATGTGGGAAATCGTCATCAAATGGCCTAGCTTTTCCTTTACACTAATCTTTATTTCTATTTATTTTCCATTTATACAATTGCCCTTTATTTCAATCAAAATGCGTTTCTTTGGGAAAGTGAGGTTATAATGAAGGAGGACGGTATATTCGTATTGTGCTGCCAGAAGGGAAGCTCTCAGAACGGTGCACAACAACCCAGACTGGGAAAACATCCCCCAATGTTTACACCGATCATTACGTTGCTGTGCTACCCCACCAAACGACTCTTGCTTAAAGACAATGCTTAAGGACAATGAGATGTCCAAGTGTTGTTGGCTTGTAAGTCCCCTGAGGGGCAAGCACCACACTTAACTTTGAGTGTGCCTTACAGCCCTGGTGGGGGCGGGGGGAACGCGTTGCTGGGAATGTTACAGTACAACACCCAGCCAGAGGGGAACAGAAGGCAGGAAGGAGGAGAGCCCTTGAAATTCTTTGTACAGCCTCCAGGATCTGGGGAAGAAAGTCTTTGAGACTCTCTGTTTTCATCCCAACGCCTGAAAGGCTAGAAAGGGCCAAGAGAGCCCAAAGGAAGAAGCCCATTAACACCTTTGGCTACCCGAGCCACCCCCTCCCCCAAAGCTGGCGCCACCTTTACCTGTCAATCATTATGCAAACCCCCTGGGCCCTCTACAGGCCAACTATGTAAGTCCTCCGAACAAATGACTTGTGGGGGAGCTTGGTGCTCTTGGCTCTCTGGCTACCTGGGCAGGCCGCCTGGCCTCTGGCCACCCTGGCCCTCACCAACCCTGTGCTTGCCACCCGGACCTTTGGCAGTCCTTCTTCTGCTTCACCCCGAACCTATGCCTTTCAGCCCCCCACCCCCACCTTAACTAGGCTCCGCTGTCTTCCATGAGAACAGATCACCAATAAACCCTGCTTGCACTCTAACACACTCGCTGATCTCTAATTCTTTATTGCACTGGTGAGAAGAACTGAGTTTCTGGGAGTTTCTCCCAAAACAGTTATATCAACTACTTTCATAATTATAAGTTTGGGGTAATGTTTTTATTTCTAATTATTCAATATAAAACAAAGGAAGTTTAAGACAGATGGCCTTGTCACTACTTTTTACCTATATGTAAAGCAAGAAGAAGTGAGCTAAACCCACACATAACATCCTATCTTTGTGAGAGACTGGACATCTGTATAAAATATTGTCTCAGCTTGGACTTTTGGAAGAAGCAGTCGCTTACGCAAAAAATTCAAGAAGAAAAGAATTTCTTTGGGAGACAATCCCAAGAAATACCAGTAGCAGAATGAGTAAGTGAGAAAGAAAAAGGAAGCCAGCCAATACAATGTGTTATCAAGCCAGTGCTACTGTGGGCAACAGGAGTTAATTCCTTAGAATGATATAAACCAGCGGCACAGGCGATGCCTCAGAGCGGCCCTCAAGGTAAGGACATCTATAGCCGTTTGAGGCTTCCTCCAGGAACATTAAGTCTCTCGCATTTTCTGCTTTCTGCACAGCTGGACCAAAGATGAACCCGAGTGTGATTATCAAGGGGCTATGGAAGGAGCGGCACCAACATTTCCCCTCAAGTAAAAATGAAGGAAAGGGCAAGACAAGCAAAAATCCCATACCCTTGATATGCTACTAGGAGTCTAGAAACTAGTTCCTAAAGAAAATCATTTGCAATGATTAAAACAGAACAGAGAAAGAGAGATCTGAAAAAGATCTGAAAACCAAGATAAGTAACCAAACGTTTCCATGAAAACAATATGTGAGCTTATTAAATACTCATGACACCTCTCATAATCCCTCTGTAATGACTCAGGGGTTTCCAACCTAAGAAAGACAATTTCTTTAATGTGGCCTAAGAAACTTCAAGCTGCCATGCCAATATATAGGCATCCAAAAAATGAATTAAGATGTACTCTCTGCCCTAGTTGAAACACTGATTTTGGCCTTTGCAAAACTTTAATGATTTCTAGGTTTTTTTGTAGTTTTCGTAGAGTGACTCATACATGGTGATTTTTTAACTCTCCATCTCAATTGTAAGGTTAAGATTTGGGATGGCTGCGAGCAAAGAAAATATAGTTATTCAGAAGACAATGAAGCTGATAGAGTACAGCTGCAAATAATGTCATGGGGAAACTACTGACTAAAGATCTTTCTCAGGGGAAGTGGGAGAACTGTCTTCAAATCATGTCAAAATCTGAACCGGAGATTAAATCAGCCCATTCTATTTTATTTCATTTGTTTTATTCTATTTTGCTCCTCTGTGTCCATCAAAATAGGTGTGAGGAGGAGTGCATGAGACGGGAGACTAGGGAGAAGAGAAGGATTAGAGAACGAAGAACTAGAATTAGCCCTGGCTGGTGTGACTCAGTGGATTCAGTTGCCAGCCTGCAAACCAGAGGGTGGCTGGTTGATTCCCAGTCAGGGCACATGCCAGAGTTGCGGGCCAGGTGCCCAGTGTAGGGCGTGTGAGAGGCAACCACACATTGATGTTTCTCTCCCTCTCTCTCCCTCCTTTCCCTTCTATCTAAAAATAAATAACTAAAATGTTTATTTAAAATAGAACTAGAATTAGAGTACAGGTTCCTTCTGGCTCTAGGCAGGAGTTGGTGATGAAGCCCAGAGAGATGAGCCAAGACCCATGAAACCAGCAAATGACATTGTTGTCAGGATTGCCAAGAGAAAACAGGAAGTCCGAAATACCACAGGCAGAATTTAAGACATGATTACAGAGCTGAGAGTTGGGGTCACGGCAAGTGCGTCAAAATGAGAGCAACCTGAGGGCAAGTGAAAGAAGCCCTAGGTAGTACATGTGGTGGGGAGAGTGGATCCTAAGAGGCCAAAGGCTGGGAGGGGCCAGAGCTTAAAACTAAGACCACATGATGGAAGGAACAGGAAAGCACAGCCACCAGACAGCCTGCTGATCCCCGGTGATCCCCAGTTGCGCCCTGCCCCTTCCTACCTCTCAGTTTTTGCCGGCATGGGAAATATTACTTTCCCTTGCAATTTCATTTCAAACATTATCTCCATCATTGGGTTGGTGGTAATCTTTCCTCTTCTGGGCTTCCTTTGTGACCCGCTATGATAATTTTTAGGACATTTAGGCTTCCTCTACAAACAGACACATAGACAGACATACAAACACAGTTATTAATTCTCTGAAAATGTAGTCTGTCTTGCTCAGTTTCTCATACCTACCCCCCCAATCTGTGGCATAATGACCACATCAGGCTGTTCATCAGCACATTCTCTGAACTACAAAAGCACTTTCTCCACACCTCCCTTGGGGCATTTCAACCAGGAGAAACCAATTATACCAACTATAATATTAGCTACTATTTATTGAGTACTTACTATGAACCAGTAACTGACAGTTACTGTGCCTCACTTCCTCATGTAGAAAATGAGAAGAATCACACATACTTCATGAAGATGTTGTCACAGAGACATAAAGGCATGTCTCAGTACTGGGATTGAAAAATATCGAGCATGATCAACATTTCACCACAATGTCCGTTTTACGTAAGGAATAATTCAGATCGCTAGGTGAAAAGAGATGCTATTGGCTGAAGGAGAAATGCTAGGCGTTTGCCGAATACCAACATACCTTGTCTTCCTTTTTATGCACTCTTTTGTTTATTCTTTCCATTAGAGAAACAGAGCTCATCTTCTGTGGGTACTACCTCTTTAGTAAGTCATGGATATATGTTGGTTATTTCTTATTTAGTTCGACCCAGAGTTATCAGAGAGCTTGCACCAAGGAAATGCTGCTCACAGGGCTTTCGGATGGGGGAGCGATCATGCGTTCAATAACAATTCATGGAGTATGTTCCCATCAAGCACTATGCTACATGCCAGGGATACGCTGGTGAACAAAGACAGCATCTTGCCCTCATGGATATTTTAGAGTAAAGGGAGGAAATAAATAAACAAGTTAGCGTGGGAGGTTCATCCCGTAGACCCTACCACACACACACACAGGCACTCACAGGCACACATACCATGCATAGCATAACCCTAGTCCTCAGAAATCTGGCCAGGGAAGAGGGCAAGGAGCCAGAGGACACTGGAAAACAATATGAACTCAAAAGATCGGACCACTCCAAGATGAGGGAATAAGAAGATAAATATCAGGTAAAGCTATGAGGGGGAAATGGTAAGAGATTGTGATAGTCCTTTTGATTTGGGAAAGTAGCTAAGCTGGAAAAAGTCAGCAGTTATCAAGGCTTAAAAGAGGTAGAGTCAAACATAGCAAGCCTAGCTAAGGCAGGACAGAGAAGACAGGAGCTCCCACGTTTAAATGTCTAGCAGGAAAAGACATTTAGAATTAGAACAGAAGATGTTACTTGGGAGAGATAATGTAACGTTAATGGATGATCAAGAAAGTAACCCTACTCAACCCAAAGCCATTTTTTTATTCTTCTCTATGAAGAAAAATGATCTTTGCACTGAAGAGTATAAATCAAGCAGTGTTAACAGTGGACTGGAGACCACAATGGGTGAGACGACTATAAGAAGGTATTTTAAGATATTTAGCTTGACCCAGTTATGTTGTAAGGCTATGCAAAAACTTGGACATGAGATTACATTTAATAACTTTGAAGAATTGTGAATTACAGTATGTGAGAGATGCTGAGAGGACGAATAAACCAGGTGGTCTTAATTCTTAAAAGGGTAAAGGAGAATTCTGTATCTACAGACTAATGAAAAATGTGTAGAACGAGATGCTAGAGCAGTTTATTGACAGGACTACTTGTCGAGACTGAAAGACAGATGCGGTGCCCATGAAGGGGAAAGATTCTGTCAGGACCACCAACATCTGACCATTTCAGTCTCATTTCCGTTGGAGATTTCTGAATCAGGGAACGTGGCAGTGAGAGAATCTGAAGACTAGCAAAGTAATCGGAAAAGTCTGTCAAGATATTCTCGGGGACAGGCTGAATGAAAGTTGGATGGATTTTTTTAAGATTTTATTTATTTATTTTTAGAGAGGGAAGGGAGGGAGATAGAGAGAGAGAGAGAAACATCAATGTGCGGTTGCTGGGGGTCATGGCCTACAGCCCAGGCATGTGCCCTGATTGGGAATCGAACCTGCGATACTTTGGTTCGCAGCCCACACTCAATCCACTGAGCTACACCAGCTGGGGCAGTTGGATGGATTTTTGATGCTTGAATACCCTTCTCATAGGACCTCATTGCTGGATTAGGTCAAGACAGGGGGGAGTTCCCAGTGGCTCTGTTCTCATCTTTGACCATTTAACATATTGATCTCAGATTTCAAAGAGAATATCATTAATATATTGATCAACCAGAAGAATGACAGGAAGCTGCTTATGTTAAGTGATATACTAGGTTGGCCTAATCCAGATCCACAGAAGCTTAAACAGACTAGATTTTCAGTCCAGCCTCTATCTCATTAGCGTTTTCATTCCTCCAGCATATATCTTACTGCCTGACACAAAGTTTTTAATGAATTTTTTATTAATGGATGAATGAATGACAGAATGAATGAATGATAGAAAGCATGCGAGAGGATGAGGTTAGTAGCGAAAGCTGATAGTTGACCACCAGAATCTGCCTTCCCCTTGTTACACAGAAATGGAGTTGTGGCTGTGCACGTAACTGCTCAAAATCACAATGTTTCCCTGCTTCCCTTGTAATTAGGTATGGTCACATGACTGAGTTTTGACTCATTAAATCTTGGCACTTATGATGAGTGTTACTCCCAGGTCTCTCTTAAGATGTGGAGCTGCGTCTTATGTATTCTTTTTTCCCCACACTGCTGGAACTGGAATAGAGTTGAGAGTGGCCCAGCATCAAGGATGCAGATGATGGACAAGGCTGAGCTACAACACTGAAGTGACTTGAGTCCCTGGGAGACCCTATGGACCAAAGCTTCTCCGATGACCTGGATCACTCCCATCAGAGCCGTTATAGGATATATGAGCCACTGTAGGAAGTGTTTTTTTTTGTTATGGTTTCTTAGTCTTCCTCCTAACACAAGATTCAAGGTAAGATTGTCCCACCAATAAGGAGTGAAGGAGGAGTAAATGTCACAAAGTGCCCTTTCCTCAAAATAAAGGAAATCGTGCTTAACAGCCCCATGTTTGAAAAAGACTTGAACTGAAGGGTTTTGGTTGACCAGAAGGCGGATATCATTCAATAGTACGCGATAGCTGTGGAGAGGGCGATAGGAGGGTGGGAAAATAGGTGCAGCAGTACTCCAAGGGAGCCATACAGAATGAGGCGGTGCTGGTCTGACTGAAGTCCTTCTGCTTTCTGCCCTAGACAGACCACGGCTGGCAGCCCTCAGAGGTCACAATGAAGATTCATGTTTCTTTAACAGGACTCCTTGAATACCTTTATGGGGATTTTACTATACCTTAGGGTTCCATGGGGCGCTGGCAAATGTAGATATTTTTGCCTGTAATCTTCCAGTACACTGTATCTGAGTCAGGCCTGAGATGTCAGATGCCTCTGACAAAGCAAATTCAGAGGAGACAAAAAAGGATTTATGTGATATAAAATGTAAGAGTATTTCTTGTAAGAGGTATTTGTTGGACTTGAGTGGGAACAGAGTGAGTGACTCACCACAATGAATAACTTCAAGGGGGAAAATAGAAAATATCTCCTAATATTTGGGCACTATCATGAAGAAGAGGAATAAGGTCTATTCTGAATGGTATCTGAAAATCCTGAATTTGAAACTGCATGGGAGAAAAGAAGCACTCCATATAAATTTTTTTAATGTTCTAATATTTCTTTCACCTGCAAACTGTACCAAAACAGATTTTGTTTTAAATTAAGAGTGCCCATTAAGATTAAGAGAAGATCGCCTGGCTGGCGTAGCTCAGTGGATTGAGCTCGGGCTGCGAACCAAAGTGTTACAGGTTCGAATCCCAGTCAGGGTACATGCGTGGGTTGCAGGTCATGACCCCCAGCAACCGCACATTGATCTCTCTCTCTCTCTCTCTCTCTCTCTCTCTCTCTCTCCCCCTTCCCTCTCTAAAAATAAAAAAATAAAATCTTTTTAAAAATCACTTAAAAAAAAGATAAAGAGAAGAATTCTTCCTTCCATAAAAAGATCCACCTCAGCGCTCTTTTAATAACAAGTTCTGCTATGCGTTTAAGATTTTTGATTTGCAAAACAAACTTATAGGAATACCGAATCCATTAGTTCCCCAGCCAGCAGGCAGCTGGGCCACTGAGAAAAGTCTGATAAAGAAACTATCGACCAACATGTGAGAGGCAATAAGGAAATCACCAGGAATGGTCAAGTACCCCGCAGCTAGTAACAACAGGACACAGGAGAGCTCAGGAGAAGGCAGTTACTAGAACCTGTGGACGGTGAGAATCAAGTGAAATTGGCTACATGTCCTTCCTTCATCCAAGGAATGCACCTTATGATGACACTACAGGAAAAAGCTGGGAAAATACATACCCCGAACTGCATGGTCTTCTCTTCCACAGCAACCTGCCTGGCCTTCCTGTTGGCTGAACCCAACCAGAAGCCAGAGGGCAGAAAGCACATTCATGGAATCCACGCTGGTCGGCCTTTCAGTCCATAAAGAATAGAAAAGGTGGGGAGTTGGTCTCCCGATGCAAAAAGGAAGCCATCGAGGAAATGTAACGTGAATCTAAATGTTCTGCTTCGTATATCAACCATTCTATCATACATCTTCACATTTTGTTCCATAGCTAACCTAAAAGGAATAGAAAAGCTCAGCATGCTGAATGCGAAGCAGGTGGTTTTCCATCTCCCTCCATTCACATGGATGAATACTCTCTTCGGTTTTAAACACGCTTACAGACAGCTATGCTTCTGTCACATTCCAAACCCATGATAAACCAAAAGAGGAAAATAAATTTTGCTTCTGTGAAAAACATCTACAATAAGACACAGATTGTATTCTCATGAGGCACAAAACGATCCACTATAAAACTTTGAATGGGTCAAAATTAAAAAAAAAAAAAACAAACACAAATCTAGCTATATAAAGTTAGAATGCTAAGGAGGAAAAAAAAAGAAAACATACAGTAATATTCTGGGGTCTAAACATTTTGTTTTGGTTTGGAATTAGACAAGTACTCTTTCACCGGCCTCCTCTGCTCATCAAGAGGAAAGCCCAACTCCCTTTTGAAAAAGACTCTCCATCAATTAGAGTGCACATAAAGGAGGTAAAAAAGGCCTTTGGCACATTCACACATTTTCTGCTGCTGCTGCAGCTCCCGAGCCACTTTCTTCTTTTTCCCTCACAGCACTCATCTTTGTGTATTGTGGCTATTTAACATATCTGACTCCCTTGCTAGACCGAGAAGGCCAAGAAGAAGAATCATGCTTTGCATTCTGCCATCCCAGGAGTCCCTTCCCCAGCGTACACACCCAATGAATACTTCATCAAATAAATTAATAATGATGCACCCTTGCCTTTTGTCTTTTCTCTCGAGGGGAAGGAGTCTCGAAATGAAAGAGAACGCCAGCCCTCCTGTGCATCCTCAGGAAGGAAGCTTGTGGCTTGGGTTGTTTTTTGTTTTTTTGTTTTGTTTTGTTTCTACTTTTGTATTTGTGTAGTCAGTGGAAACAGGGCACTTCTGTGGAGTGGGAAGAAAAATACTTCAGAGATGCATGCATGAGGTGCAGTGGTAAGATTTATAGAGGAAAAACAAAGGACTGTCTCTAGGTGCCTGGTGTATCGTCCATGACCGGGTCTTGCTGTGCGGTGAGCGGAAGTGCCCACCAGGAGGGGAAGGATCCAGAAGAGCAACACCACCATCCCGAGTTCCAGTTGTCCAGCGTAGTCTCTGCTCCCAGCTGCGTGGTGCACTGCTGTACTCAAGCTCCTGTCTGGGGCCACGTGGCTGATAGGCCCTCACAAATGCATGAGACGACAAGGCAAGTATGTGATACCTTTGTTAAATTTGGATTATATTACCTCGGGCTTTAGAAGGAGTAAACTGTCTTCCAAACTAACCAACCTCTGTCCTTGGCTCTTCACAGGAAAGGCTTCTGTTGGGTCCTCCCCCATCCAATCCCTTTCCCAGCTCTTCCAGGGTTTTATACCGACATTCAATCAGATCCTATTCTCAGACTAGTCACCTTCCCTTCATGGTTGCCATCTTGGCTCCTATTGCACATGCCTCAAAGTAGAAGTACCTTCCCCCGGGCCACCATGGCATCTAGCGCCTGAAGGGCTTGTTAAAACAGAGATAGCTGGGCCCCATCACCAGAGTTTCTGATTCTGTGGGTCTGTACTCAGGCCTGAAAATCTGCATTTCTAACAAGTTCCCCAATGATGCTAATGCTACTTGCAGGGGAACTACATTTTTCTTATTATTATTCTCATCATCATCAACATCATTTTTATTTTAATCCTCACCTGAGGATATGTTAATGACCTTAGAGAAAGAAGAAGGGAAGAGAGAGAGACATCAATGTGGGAGAGAAATATTGATCAGTTGCCTCACTTACATGACTCAGGTAGGGATAGAACCCACAAACTAGGTATATGCCCTGACTGGGGATCAAACCGACAACCTTTTCCTATAGAGGATGTAGGCTCCAACAACTGGGCCACTTGGCCAGGGCCACACATTTTTGTGTGTGTGAGTTGTTGTTTGTTGTTTTGCTTATTCCCTTCACCTTTTTCATCCACCCCAACATCCCTCCCCTCTGACAGCTGTCAGACTGTTGTCTGTGAGTCCGTTCCTATTTTTAGTTTACTTTGTTCATTAGATTAAACATATCAGTGAAATTATAAGTGTTTGTGCAGCAACGAAACCATCAACAAAATGAAAATACAACCCACGGAATGGGAGAATGCATTCACCAATGATACAACTGATTAATATCTAAACTTTATAAAGATTTATAAAACTCAACACCAAAAAAACAAACCTATTTAAAAAATGGGCAAAGGACCTGAATAAACCCTTCTCCAAAGAGGGCACACAGACAGCCGGTAGAAATATGAAAAGACGCCCTGGCTGGCGAGGCTCAGTGGATTGAGCGCGGGCTGCGAACCAAAGTGTCCCAGGTTCGATTCCCAGTCAGGGTACATGCCTGGGTTGGAGGCCATGACCCCCAGCAACCGCACATTGATGTTTCTCTCTATCTCCCTCCCTTCCCTCTCTAAAAATAAATAAAAATAAAATCTTTAAAAAAAGAAATATGAAAATATGTTCAACATCACTAATCATCAGAGAGATTCAAATGAAAACCACAATGAGATATCACCTCACACCTCTCAGAATGGCTAACATAAATAAATCCACAAACAACAATCGCTGGTGAGGATGTGTGTAAAGGGTAACCCCCATGCACTGTTGGTGGGAATGCAGACGGGGGCAGCCACTGTGGAAACAGTATAGACTTATCTCAAAAAATTAAGAAAGGAGCCCTGGCTGGCGTAGCTCAGTGGATTGAGCGCGGGCTGGGAACCAAAGTGTCCCAGGTTCGATTCCCAGCCAGGGTACATGCCTGGGTTGCAGGCCATAACCCCCAGCAACCGCACATTGATCTTTCTCTCTCCCTCTCTCTCTCTCTCTTTCTCTCTCTCCCTCTCTTCCCTCCCTAAAAATAAATAAATAAAATCTTTTTAAAAAAGGGTTTAAAAAAAATTTAAAAAGGAGACCACACTTTGAGAACCACTGCTGTAAGGAAAAAAATAAAAGAAAATCTTATTTGAAATGGAGACTCATTTTAAACAAATTGAACACTGTGTTCTGAATTCTGCATAAGACTCTTTTCCTTGGGCCTATTTGGCTTCAAGTAAATTAATGATGTTTTTAATAAAACCAATATTATTTCTCATTTAAAATTATTATGTAAAAGCCTCTGCAATTGATTTAAAGCTTTATAGTTACAGATTGTCCACATTAAGAAAAACACAAAATATTCCCGGAAAGATGTATGTAACATGCACTATAAACCATCAATTAAATGGCTAGTTTCCTGGTCATCTGTTTTGGGAGGAAATACAGACAGGAAACCTCAATGTCTCCCGCTGTAGCCTCTGGTCCTACTCCCTACAGTAAGTGCTCCCGCCTGAGCGCCTAGCATTTACCTTGCACACCTGTCACCCCACGAGGAATCCTTCCAACTGAAGCCTGCCAACTTTCCAGACGTTTATTTTATATTTTCCTGCTGGTTTCCCAAGATCCCCTATCATTATTGAAATTGCTGCAATATATAAGCTTTGATGATGAGACAAGAGACATCTTGCTCTTGCCACTGTTTCAAGGAGCCCAGTTTCACAATGCATATTTCACTGAGGAGTTGTTTTCGAAACTATTCCATGGATAAACCATCTTCCTAAAGCTCGGTTTTGGTTTCTCATTGCAAAAATCTTTGAAGATGCATGCACAAAAATCCAGGGGGTAAAACTATAAAAGCCAACAATCACCTACCTTTAAACGGCTATTTTCACAAAGCTAAATTTATGGCATGTCTCCCAGTGTTTTTCATGGGAGCAAACAATTCTGTCCGTTGTTGCAGCTTCTCCCCCATCATAGCATCTAATGGGACTAGAACTCTGAGCAAATGAAATACTATAGACCGAGAGGGATGGAAAAGTAGTGACAGCTCCCATCAACGTTCTTCAGCTTCAGTAGAACAACACTTCGCTAAGAAGACTTTTCACAACATCACGCTTATTTTCCCTTTACCTCGAATATGGATTCGGGACGCTCAAGGCATCACACCATAACAAAAACTCATAAAAATTACAGGAGTTGGGCATGAGTCAAGATTTGATGCCACAGAATCTAATGGAAAGAAATAATTTCTACATTAATTCAAGAACGTTCCCCTCTGCCAGCCTGGCCAATTAGTTCAGTTGGTCAGAGCATTGTCCCAATGCACCAAAGTTGTAAGTTTGATCTCTGGTCAGGGCACATACAAGAATCAACCAATGAATGCATAAATCAGTAGAACAACAGATCTCTCTCGATCTTTCTCTCTCTCTCTCTCTCTCTCTCTCTCTCTCTCTCTCTCTCAATAACTTTAAAAGAATGTTTCCTCTCTGGTTATGGAAAGAAACAGCCAAAAACTATTATCAAGCACCCTTAGGTTCCAAAACACTGTGGTTGGCACATGGGAAGACAAGAAAGGGAAGTTGCAGCCCTGGCTTGTGTGGCTCAGTGGATTCAGCACCAGCCTGCGAACCAAACGGTCACTGGTTCTATTCCCAGTCAGGGGACATGCTTGGGTTGTGGGCCAGGTCCCCAGTAAGGGGGGTAACAAGAGGCAACCACACATGGATGTTTCTCTCCCTCTCTTCCTCTCTTTCTAAAAATAAATAAATAAACCCTTTTTTAAAAGATTTTATTTATTTATTTTTAGAGAGGGAAGGGAGGGAGGGAGATAGATAGAGACAGAGAAACATCAATATACGGTTGCTGGGGGTCATGGCCTGCAACCCAGGCGTGTACCCTGGCTGGGAATCAAACCTGCAACACTTTGGTTCACAGACTGTGCTCAATCCACTGAGCTATGCCAGCCACGGCTCACAATCCTTTTTTTAAAAAGTGAGAGGGAAGATGCCATCTGAGACCTGAGTCAGCTTATTAAAAAAAAAAAAAAAAAAACGGCTGAGGAAAGCTTATCAAAATACTGCCATAAGCAAAGGAAAACCAAACATGAAAAGTATAGCATAGAGTAGTAATCTCAATTAACTGGAATGGGCTGTTGTAATTAATGCCGTTTTCTATTCCAAGGAGCACTAAGCAGAACGTTGTTTCTTCTTATTGCTCCAGTATTGTTGCCAGCACATAGTTGTAGTGGAGTTTGTGGATTGGCCTGCTCAGTTCTGTCCCAACCCTCTTCTGTGCCTTCCTGGATTACACACGCTTGAAAGCGACCAGCTCTATTTCTGAGACTCTCTTACAACTGAAATTGCGGATGAAATTTAGATTCTGCACAACAGATGCACCAATCCCGTACTTAGATTTGGAACCGACTTATGTAGGAACGGAGGCCAGGCGTGAGAAACGGATTTTGTGGGTGCAGATCATAGCTGAGGCAGCCTCGTTCCACTGGCAGCCGCTGAGGCTTGGGTTTCCGGACTCAGCAGAAGTGGCTTCCCTACCATAGCAGAGGCAGTGGCTCCCAAGCCGGCATTGTAATGGCGGTGGTCCCCTCCAAAGGCACCTTCTGGTTTGTGGTAGGAGAAGCAGAGGCCCTGGAGACCCAGTGTTGTGGTTCGCTTTGGAAGGCTCTCCTGGCAGGCCCGCTTATCATCTGACTCCTCACCCCTCCCAACGATATTGCCTCTTAGTGCCCTCTATGATTCCCTTTCTGCTGAGGCCAGCGGTAACTGATTCTGTCGGCGTAAGTTAACCTGCAATAAATGCAGCAGATGCTCATTTCCCTGCCTTCATAAATGCAGGATAATAAATGTACTTGATGCATAAGTGCCTTAAAATTCTTCAAAACCAGTGTGAAGAACGTAAGAATTCTGTTCAAATGAAATTAATGAATGCCAACTTACTTTGAACTTTCAGGAGTGACTTAACTTCATTCGAACAAGAATCTTCTTTCACACAATCAGAGCAAATAAAATACTATAGGTATAAAGGAATAAGGAAACCCAGTAAAGAGAATATTGAAAGTGTTACCTACAATTCAATCAAAAGATATGGCTGTTTGTCGGTAGTGGGTTTAGTATTTGATTAGTCACTAACAGAGACCTCAGCCAACTATCCAGCAACTGTCCAATGTGCATTTGGAGCGGGTTGAAAAGAAGGGATGAAGAGCCCTGGCTGGCGTAGCTCAGTGGATTGAGCTCGGGCTGTGAACCAAAGCGCCGCAGGTTCGATTCCCAGCCAGGGCACATGCCTGGGTTGCAGGCCACGGCCCCCAGCAACCGCACATAGATGTTCCTCTCCCTCTCTCTCTCCCTCTCCCTCTCCCTCTCTCTCTCTCTCTCTGTCTCTCTCTCTCCCTCTCTCTTTCTCCCTCCCTTCCCTCTCTAAAAATAAATAAATAAAATCTTAAATAAATAAATAAAAACCCACTTTAAAAAAAAAAGAAGGGATGAAGAGTAGAACGAAGACGGTGAGTGTCATAGTTTGCCGGCCCCCCCAGAAATAAATCTTGAGAGGACAACTGAAATGCAAGTAGTTTTTTAAGAGATGAAAATTAGTAGGTGAGCAAGGAAGTATATTAGTTTCCTATTGCTATTGTGACAAGTTACCACAAATCTAGTGGTTTAAGACAATACAAACTTGCCCTGCCCAGTGAGTCTCGGTTGGGCGTTGCCCCAAAAAGCAAAAGGTCTCTCTGGTTGACTCCCAGTCAGGGTACATGCCTGGGTTGCAGGTCTGCTCGCCAGTCGGGGGTGTGCAAGATGCAACCGGTCAGGCAACCCATCCCTGTTTCCCTCCCGCTCCTTCTCCCTCCCTTCTGCTCTCTGTAAAAATAAATACATAAAGTCTTTTAAAAAATAAACTTATTCACTTACAGTGCTGGAGATAAGAACTGCAAAATCAGGTTCACCGGGCTAGATCAAGGTGCCCACGGGACTTGTTCTTCCTGGAGACTCCAGGGAAGCCTCCGCCTCATTTCTCCTTTCAGCCTTCTAGTGGCCAACAGCGTTCCTTGGCTTCTGGACGCTTCCTCCGTCTTCCAAGTGGACCCAGTCTCTGCTTCCATCACCCCATCCCTTCTTACCCTCACTCTGACTCCACCAGAATCCCTTAAGGATTCATGGGATATTACAAGACAAGAAAAGTTTAGACCAGTATCTCTGTTCAACATAGATGCAAAAATCCTCAGCAAAATATTAGCAAAGCAAACTCAACAGTACACTAAAAAGATCAATGACATCATGATCAAGAGAGATTTATTCTGGGATGCGAGGATGGTTCAACATATACAGATCAATAAATGTGATACACCACATCAACAAAATGAAGGAGAAAAACCATATTCTCATATCAACAGATTCAGAAGAAGCACTAATAAAATTAAATATCCTTTCATGATAAAAATTCTCAACAAATTAGATCTGGAAGGAATGTACCTCAGTGAAATAAAGGCCACATATGGTAAATCCACAATTAATATCTTATTCAATTATGAAAAGCTGAAAGCTTTTCCTCTAAGATCAAAGCTTTGAAAGATTCTTGATCACTGTCTAAGTCTCAATAAAATACTCACACCCCAGGGATAGGATTAAGTTTTTATGTGGGTCCTATGCAGGCCACTGGATGCATGAAGTTTCTACCCCTCCCATGTAATTGGTCCTTATATTCCTTTAATTATCTCAGGACCCCAATGGGCTACATTTCTAGGAAGAAGATCCTGGTCCACAGGGTGATTTGGTGGTTTACAAAGTCATTCAGGAACCAGGGGTCCATCTGTATCCCTAAGATGCTCATAGCACATTCCCTATTTCTGTGGCTGAAGCCAGATTGCTAACAGTCTGGAATTCTAGATAGCAGGAAGAAGGACTTAGCAAAGGAGTTGGAAGCTATATATATTCAAATGGTATTGAGGACAACTTGGTCACACACTGTTATGCTGAGTGGGGACTCAAGCTAGATGAACAGAAACATGCTAAAGATCTCAAGCATTTGGAAAAGGATGTTTATTTTACCCAATACACAAGGGTTTTTTTTCCTCTGTTTTTAAGATTTTGTTTATTTATGTTTAGAGAGGAGGAAGGGAGGGAGAAAGAGAGGGAGAGAAACATCAGTGTGTGGTTGCCTCTTGAATTACCCCCAACTGGGGACCTGGCCCACAACCCAGGCGTGTGCCCTGACTGGGAATTGAACGAGCGACCCTTTGGTTCGCAGGCCACACAGGCCGGCACCCAGTCCACTGAGCTACACCTGCCGGGGCCAATACACTAGTTTTAAAAAATAAACAACTTTGTGGTAACTAGCCCCTCAAAGATGTTGGCAGAAATTGTCAAGTGGCTTTTGATTACATGTAATTATTTCAAATTTAGCAAAGTCCCTTCTACATTTGGCAAAGTAACTCTCCCCCTTTTGCTTTTCCTATTTCACTGATGTTTCAGAGCCAATGATCTAGGGGAAGGGCTTGTCAATTTTAACCAGTCAAGTCCAAAATGGCCTCCCAAATGTCTTTTTCTCTGCTTTGTGCTCTTCATTTATCACATGCTTTGATGTTCTTAAACCCAAGGCCATCCTACAGTCCGACTTTTACTGAAAATGAATCACATTTATTTCTAACAAGGCACCCTTGGGGGGAAAGGAAAGAACAAAGTAGCTGGTTTTCTTAAGTACAGAGCCAAAAAAATAACAGTATCTCTCCTCAGTTTTTGTCAGCCCTTTCCCAAGGCCATAATTTGTTCCTCAAAATAAGCACAATTGACAAAGATGTATAGCCGCAGCAGAAAAGGAGGCATAGTTCAAAAACACAGTCTTTTCACTAAAAATGTAATCATCTCATTACTGACATAGATCATAATAATCTAAACAATTGCATTTCATATGAAGATTGGTCTAAATGAAACCTGGAAATTCTAACATGGGTGAGTGCTTGGAAAAACAAAGCGGTCCTTCCTGAGGCAGCTGAGTCCCTGAGCTGCTGATTACATATTTGTGCTGGATAACACCTTAAAGTGGATAAAGACCTCATAAACGGAAAAAAAGGCTTCCTTGTGCCTGCTTTTCTATAAACCACACAGCACCCCTGTTTACTTTTGCTAAGGAAGGGGATGAATGCAAGTGGAAGAGTACAGCAAATGAAGTGGCTGTAGACAATATTTCTAAGGAATACATCTTTTCCATACAAAAAATCAGATTGCTGTTTTGGGAAGGGGAGAACAGGATAATAGATGCTGGCAGAGCCTCCAGAGGCCATTTCACTGGATCTCAGGAAGATATTTCGTAACTTTTGGTACTGTGTAAACTAAGAACCAAAATTAAGAAATTTGAAACTCAGCCCTGGCTGGCTTAGCTCAGTGGATTGAGGGTGGGCTGCGAACCAAAGTGTCGGAGGTTCGATTCCCAGCCAGGGTACAATGCCTGGGTTGCAGGCCATAACCCCCAGCAACCTCACATTGATGTTTCTCTCTCTCTCTCTCTCCCTTCCTTCCCTCTCTAAAAATAAATAAATAATTTTTTAAAAAAGGAAAAAGACATTTAAAACTCAGTACTAATGTCCATGCATGAACACTGTCCGGGCTGGAGTCTGAGGGACTCCAAATATCTCAAAGGCAATGATATCCAATAGACATAGTAACTAAGGCAGAAAGGGATTTCTGGTATTTGTGTAGGCAAAACAAGTTTCAGCCTGATTTTCAAATGCCCACGGAAGCCAAGGGAGACATAGCATTAGGCAGTTAAGAGAAACCCAAACCATACTCCAATGAACCTTGGGGAAATATATCCCGAGCCCTTTCATAGACAGAAGAAAAATTAAATAGCTATATGCTTTATTGAACATTCGGTCAGTGCCAGACACACCAGTTAACGCTTTGCAAGCATTATGTCCTTTAATCTTAACTCTGAGAAGTCCATCCTTCGATTCATTCTGTCCCCTCCCACCTACCTGCTGGGGCTGAGGGAAGGAAATAAAAAAAAAAAAAAATGATTGGGAGTATCTAGATAAAATCAGCCAGGCACCATCCATCCTATGTGTTCTGTGAACACGACTGGACTCTTAAGTCAGAGACGAAGGAGAAAGGACAGCAATAGCCCAGGCAGATTAACATGTTGGGCTGGTTCCCCAAGCCCCAGTTCCCATGGGGTAATGCAATGAAGTCCAGATGATGCCAGAACACGCAGTGAGGAACGAGCAGTGAGGAACGCGCGGTGAGGAACACTGCGCTTTGCCCTGGAGACCATTGCTTTAGCATTACTATTCTGGAAAGCGAGTAAATCTGCCCTCCGCTTTGGAGGGAGATACTGTCTGTACGATTCAAGGCTTTTCATTATACAAGCATCCTTGGAGAGACAGTCTGGAATGCAAATCTATTGAGGCCGCGGCTCAGAAGATGCGCAGAAATGCAAGACACCCATGAAGCATTATCACCCAACAAACACATAATCCAGAAAGGTTTTCATGAAGTTATTCAAGCATTCCCAGGTAACTATAGATACAGGAACTGAAATTAGAATTGTACATATTTCTAAGCTTCTATTTTCTTAATCATTGAGAAAGCAATCATAGACTGTCCATAGCCCACAGAGTAAAAAATGATTCACCTCTTCGGAAGAAAATACAGTGTAGAAAAATATGTGTAAGTACCGAATGCCCTTCAAGGCCTGACACACAGATAGGCTTTTCGCAGAACTCACTTATGCCCAGCAGCGTCTATTTCATCAGACATCCCAGCACTACACTCTCAAACATTCAGTCATTAAACTCATCAAGTGTGCTTTCTGAGAAGTATTGACGTAAGAAACGTCCAACCCTGCAGAGAATTTTAGTAAGAGCTTATTTGAGCCGGAACTGGCAACGTGACCTCAAACGCTCTGGAGAATCAGTTTGGCCGTTTCTTTTATGTATTTGAGATTGAGCAGGGAACCTGAGGAAAATCACAGGAAAGTGGGAGGAGGCAAGGTACAGGGTGGTTAACAAGATTATGTGCTCCCTCCAGGGTGGTCGAAACTCTGAAGTGTGTGGAGAAGAGGATTCCTCTGGCATTTCCAAGGTGTGTTAACCTAGAAGCACAAGAACAATGGATAGGGCTGGCTCTGGAACCTTTCACTAAGAAGTTATAGGCCTGGGGCACGACCACCCACCCTGACCTGCCCAGTTAGGGATTCATCATCAGATCACCCTGTGAGGTTACTTTCCATTCCATTTATACTAGTGCCCCTTTTTGTTCACAGAAGAAGAGCTACTCATTATATTGATGATGAAGATTATGAATAAATAATTCAATGTGTCAATACTTTATGAATAACTACTGTTGACCACAAATAGAAGTCAACTAGTCATCCCATTACCAGAATGGATTTCTGCAGGAAAAAGAAAGGATTGCAATTCAGTTCCCAAAGCCCTGGTGAGCTCTGTACAAACAGAGAGAGAGCAACAAGCAGGAGGCTCTTTTTACAGAGGGGAGGAGGGAGAAAAGAGGAGGGGCCGTTAGATTGTAGAGCTCCGCTGTAAACATCAAGTTCTTCCTGTGGGGTTTGCATGACCCACACATGATATGAGAACTCTTCCCACAAACCCTTCCGATTCCTGTCTAGGTGAAGGTCCCTGTCATAAATTTTGGCTCTACTAAGAGTTGCTATAAAAAAAAAAAAGCATCATAGACCACATACACCAGGTGCAAGTGCTTTAGTTCAATCCAGGTGCAACTGCTTTAGTTCAATCATCAACCTGTTAGGCTCCTCTTCCCATGTGAGCAAACCAGGAAGCCGATAAAACCTTCCAAGATCACCCAGCAGATTATGGCAAAAGCCTTATCTGTCTCACTCCACATGTAACCCCAAAACATATGAACAGAATTCTTTGGATCACCTTCAGGTATATGAAAATATTCTTGGAAACCAGGTACTTGCACAGGCTCCATACTGAGGGACTCGGATTTGGGATCTGAGCCCATAAAATGATAACACTGTCTATTTTTCTGCAACGACCACGCTCCAGCCAGGAATTTGAGACCTGAAAATGCCCGTTCCCAAATGGAATGGAAAAAATTAACTATGACATTTGTAAAAGTTATTCAATTGTGAATTAGCCTCTGGGCTATCATAAAACTATTTTCTAGTTTCCTGATTGCTATGAGGTTAATAATAACTTGGGAAAGATACCTATAGCCCTCAGTTATTTATTTAGTGCTGGCAATAACCGAGAAAAAAAAAAGCACAATTACTTAAGTCGCCTCACATATTTATGAAGGGAAAAAAAGAACCAGATTTTTTAAATTAATTAATAGGAATATCCATCCTTTGAGTTTGTAAATTATACTTAAAGTTAGAGAAAAATAGGACATAAATCATAATTATGTTTGCTTCATAAATAGCACAACATAACAGCCTCAGAGTTTGATGCAAAATCTCTTCCTAACGATATGTACAAATTCCAAAGTGAGAAAAATCAAACAATAGGATTACATAAGAATGAAGGGGAGCAGAAATTGCCACCCCAAAATATGCCTCTTTGGCATAAGGATTATTCTGAGCTAGTTATATTTTTTAATTTTTTAAAGATTTTATTTATTAGAGAGGGAAGGGAGGGAGAAAGAGAGAGAGAGAGAGAAACATCAATGTGCGGTTGCTGGGGACTGGGGCCTGCAACCCAGGAATGTGCCCTGACTGGGAATCGAACCTGCGACACTTTGGTTCGCAGCCCGCTCTCAATCCACTGAGCTTCGCCAGCCAGGTCTCTGAGCTAGTTATTTTTTTTTAAAAAACAGCAGACATGGGAGGAGCTCTGAAAAGTGAGTAGAAGTTATCTTTTTTTTTAATAAGAAGCATTTAGATTTATAAGGGAAATCTCCATTTCTTTTTTCTTTTTTTTTTATTTTTAGAGAGGGAAGGGAGGGGGAGAGAGAGAGAGAGAGAGAGAGAGAGAGAGAGAGAGAGAAACATCAATGTGCGGTTGCTGGGGGTTATGGCCTGCAACCCAGGCATGTACCCTGGCTGGGAATCGAACCTGGGACACTTTGGTTCCCAGCCCGTGCTCAATGGACTGAGCTACGCCAGCCAGGGCCCAGAAATCTCCATTTCTAAGGAAGTCTCCCTATCAGTACCAGGAGCCCAGCATCTTTTGTCTTTAGGTGGATATGATATTTAAATGGTATCTTGGGAACAATTACTCCCTGTTTCTGGGTCTCTCCCATGTATGCATATAGGAGGTATCCATGTTATTAAACTTCTGTTTGTTTTTCTCCTGCCACTTTGTCTTAGATTGCAAGGAGTCTTAGCGGAGAACCTAGAAGTATAGAGGAAAAATTACTTTTCCTCCCGTACAAAAGGATACGATTCTCAGAGATATTAAAAAAATATTAGAAAACCTCAAAATACATTGACCATTTTGACACTCCGATATTCTCAGCACTTTGAAGATATTTATTATTTCATTCATTTTCTTTGCAATTAGTCTACCTGTGTTAAGTCTCATGAACATCCAAATAAAGATTACCAGCTTTCAGCATGCCTAAGGATCTGCATTGAGTTTGAGACCTTCACCTCTCTCACTGATATTTTTATGAAATAATAAAGACAACATGTAATAAAACATTCAAATAGTGGCCCAAGCTCTGCCCTGCAAAGAGATGGAGCTGCTCCTAAACCTGACCATTGAATGACATAGCCCAAATACGTGATGGCTTGAAATGCTTGATGTATGAAAATTTCTATTTGGCTTAGGCAAGGCAGCTTAAGGATTTTCCAATGAATAATGTATTAATGTGTGGGAAGCATAAAACTGAAATTTCAAAGGTCAGCACAGCCCAAGTGGAAAACACTTCTGAACCTCCCTGGTGGAATGGTAGCTAGCTAGCACTGTCTGATTCCTCAGCTTCATTATTCGTGCAGAACACTCATGGATACATAAGACATTTCGAATCACAGTAGCACTGAAAGCTTAGCAAGCTTAGCAAAACAATCAATGAGTTGCCACGCTCTGGGGAAAATTCTGGGGGCTGTGTGGGAGAGGTGCCTGACTGAGAAACTACTTTCCAGTCCTTCAAAATAAGAGAGTCCGAGAGGAAGCAAGTGCGAGCGAGATAGAACTGACCCCCATTCCCACCCCTATCTTAAAGGGAACGGGCCTGAGCCACACCTTTTTTTTGCAGGAAAATTATTTTCCTAGGCACTTAGAACTGTAGATACCAGAAATTGAGTTAAGAGCTATCCTCATCAACCCACTCCCCGAGTTAAAATCTGAGTCAGAATTTGTTGACAACCATCAGTTGGTCTATGAACATAATAGCGGGAGTGGAGTCACCCTGACTTTTTTTGCAGGCTAGCTCTCTTCCTTTCAAGGATGAACTAACGGGAGTGGGGAAAAAGAATTCAACATGGAAAGAGCAATAAAAATGTTCCACAATATTAAAAACTGACCATACAGCAGCCATTTTCCAAATGATCACGTCTCAGGTAATCCACCTAGCACTTTCTCTACTTATCCAATTTCATTTTCTGAGCCTCCTCCTGAGATGGAAATTATTATTCCCGGTCTGGGGAGGACGAAACTGAAGTTTGGAGAAGATGACTAAAATCTCCCAAAGGCTGGTTGGTGGCAAAGATGAACTTCAAATAAAAATTGAAAGTCGGTGCTCCTAATTGCAGCCCCAGACCATCTTCCAGGGAACCACACGTCTGTGCTTCTCAGCCCCTCCCTACCCCCCGAACACCTCCAAATCACCTGGGGCTCCTAGAAAATGAAGATTCTGATTCAGTAAGTCTGGGGTAGAGTCTGAAAAATCTACATTTCTGCCAAGCTCCCTGGTGACACTGATGCTGCTGGAGGCTCAGAGTGCCGTCTGAGCAGCAAAGGTCTAGGAGACACGCTACTATGGGAAACAGAACAGAATTGGGCTGTCAAAAAATACATATATTAGCAGACGTGAACTCTGTGAAGTAGGTCATGAAAGGTGAAACCGCAAAAGTCTGGCATGAAAACAGAATACGCTGAGAAGGCAAAGGCAACAGAGGAGCTGGGAACAATTGATAAGAATCCAAGGAAACGACAAACAAAGGCAGAAGTCAAGTGTCCACCAAAGCTGACAAAAGAGTGGAATCTACATGAGGAAACAAACAAATCACAACAGGATAAGGCAAACTTGAAGAGCACTCCAAAATAAGGGGGGGGGGGGGAGAACAAAAGGATGAAAATGGTGAAAAGAGGTGAGTAGCGGTATGGGAACAAAGATGCAAGCTTCTGGAAACAGGCACTGGCAGAGGGAGAGCCAAGACAAGGGGGCAAATAGTAAACTTGGAGAAGATATGGTAGAAGAAAACATTCCTGCACTTAAGATGTGAAGGCGTAGCACCACTTCTGTGTAATTAAAGGGAAGGCATTCCCTGAGGCGGACACTGTTTTGTTGGTGCTCTGCCCAGGCTCATCTCCACCCACTTCGGAGTCCACCTGCAGCTACAGTGGATGGTTCCTGGGCTGCCTGTGAGCTCCCTGCCTCCAACACCCACGTCCCTCTCTTACTGAGGGAGGAGCTTATTCAGCCTTTGCTCCAGGCAGCCCAGACTCAGCATCCCCAGGTTAAGGAGTTAATGGCTCCCCTTTGTCAGGTGTGTTCTACATGGTCCGAGGTCTGTTCTGCTTTGTCTCCCAATATACCCAGCAAGATTCAGCTGCAGTTGCCCAAAACTGCAATGCACTCATTAACTCACCCTGGATGAGCTTTTCTCTCTTGCTTGCCTTGCTTCCCCACTCCCTCGCATGTATAGCCAGCCTGGGATCACCTACTATTTAAATGATCTGTCCCCAAAGTCCATGCCTCAGCATATGATTTTGGAGAAACATAAGCTAACACATGTCCCAAAGAGGTTAGAGGAAAATCCCTATTTTCTTTTTCTTTTTTTTTTTTTTTAATTTTTAGAGAGGAAAGGGAGGGACATAGAGAGAGAGAAACATCAATCTGCGGTTGCTGGGGGTTATGGCCTGCAACCCAGGCATGTACCCTGATTGGGAATCAAACCTGCGACACTTTGGTTCACAGTCCACACTCAATCCACTGAGCTACGCCAGCCAAGGTGAAATCCCTATTTTCAAACAAATTTTCCACATTTAATGGTGTATTATATAATCAAGTATTAGGTACACCCCATGTTTTGAATTCAGTAGCTAGAAGACCCCGATATGGGGAACACATAAGCCTTCCCGTACAACATCCTTTCCACCACTTTCTCCTCTGTTGAGCTCCACCGTATAAGGTTTGTAATACCCAGAATGCACCACGGTAGCAATTTTCAGTATGCCACAAGAATTTTTAAAATGTGCAATTCCTGACTATTTAGTCAGGGGCATTGACCTATTTTCCCTTAGATTGTCAAATTAAAAAAATGACAACAGCCAACACAAGAGACATCCAGTGTGAGTGAATATAAATTATATCTTTGTATGAGATTGCCAAAAAATATATTTTTGGTGTGCCACAGAATTTTAGTAATTAGCTTTTGTGTGCCGTGATGCGGAAAGTGTTGAAAATCGCTTTTCTATGGCATGATTCCTATTCCTTGCCTTCCCCTCTTACTTGTAAACTTCTCCCACACAAGAACTGTGCCTTATTACCTTTGTATCCCAAGGACCTAGCACAGCCCCTTGCACATAGAAGAGTCTTGATAACTGTTAAATATAAAATGTACAATGAATCAATGGGTCTTAGTACTGACTAGATGTGTCATCTTGGACAAATCACTTAACCAAACTGAGCCATAGTTACCTCCATCTGTAATATGAAAAACCTCAACTCAATGTTCTCTGAGATCGTTATTATATGAATCCAGACAAGAAATATTCCTTCCCACTCACCAATCTCTTAAGTCTGATTAATGTAGCATAAAGCTGGCCACATTATTAGAAGAGCAGCCAAATCTTTTTGGATCACATTAATCTATAACTATGTTATCTCCTAAAATCCTATCATTTATCAGCTTCTTGGGGCCTAAGATACTATCACTGCTCAAGGTATTGTCTAGACCTGTGCTGTTGAATATGGCAACCACTAAATCCATGTGGCTCTTGGGTACTTGAAATGTGCCTAGTCCAAAAAGAAGTATGAAGTTTAAGATACACACCAGAGTCCAAAAGTTTAATACAAAAAAAATGTAAAATATCTCAACAATTATGTCATATTGAGTACATGTTGAAATAATTATATTTTGAATATACTGAGCTAAAAAATTTTTATTTAAATTAACTTTACTGATTTCTTTTTATTTTAATGTAGTTATGAGAATATTTAGTGTGAAGGAAATTTAGTGACTCATTCTATTTTTACTAGGCAGTGCTGGTCTTCAAAGCTATGAGGGGTAATAAGATGAGTGTCTTAGTCTCTGACATTTAGGATTGTTTTAGATGAGTGACATGGGGAGAAGGAATAGATCCAAACGGAACTAAAAGAAGGAAAAGCAACTATTTAGACACAAGAATAGAGGGGCAAGTTGCGATTCGAGTGAAGGTGAGGGAGAGATTCTTTAGCTGGGTTTTATTTAGAGGGGAATTTGTATTGGAGGGGGCAGATTTCCTACAGGAAATAATCCTGCAGTGTTTTGTCATTTCCATTACAGAGATTTGCTCATTATCACAATAGGATTTTGCTAACAGTTGCAGAAGAACTAGACAAAACCAACCCAAATTTGGTCTCAAAGATACTATTGTCCTCAAAATGCTCAAGAACAAGGAAAAATCTTGTTCTCCTTATTTCTTCTCTGTGGTGTTAAAATCTCTCCAGGGATGAGATCATATAAATTCCTCTAAATACAACATTATGGTTTGACTTTCCCCATACTCCTCTAAATGACAAATTGTTGTTCACAATGCAATCTCTTGAACTGGCTAAATGGTCTTTCAAATAAACATTGTGAGAACTATGTCTCCCAGGTGCTCGTAAATTCCTCCAGTCCCTTAATGAATGTGTCAGTCCGTGTTGACTTCATGACAACTGGATGGAAAATTAAAAATGTGATGTGCCGCAGACTCAGCTGGGGTGGGTTGACAACAGACATCTATTTTGTAATTCCAGTTTCACAGGGATCTTGTGCAATAGCAAGTGTGACCTGGAGGCAGCTGAATTCCTCCTTTAACAATCCAATATCTATTCCTCCATTTTCCCTACTAACAGAATTCTACTACTGCTAGAAGAGGAAACAAACCCAGCTAAAACTCTATTCCCCAGTCTTTCTTGCTCATGGGATCATCAGATGATCCAGTTCAGGCCAATGAAGTATAGGTGGAAGTTGTGCAGGGTTGCAAAGACAGCTCCTGCACCAGGGGCAGGCTCAGACAGGGCCTCCTCTGCCACATCCCCTCTGTTCCGACTTTCTTCCTGCCTGCAATGGGGGCACACTGCTGGAGGAGAACCAGCCAACTCCGGCCAGAGCAGCAATCACACATTGAAGATGATTGAGCAAAGAGATAGAACCTGGAGTCTTCATGTCATTATGCAGCACCAGCTCTAGGTTACAAACTATCCAAAGGTGGACAATGTGCAAAATATTAAATAACTATTTATTTAAGCCACATTGGTGTGTGCCAAACCCATGAGGACAGCTTGATTGTGAGGTTGGTTATTTTCACCAGCGGTGTTGATGTTTCAGTAACCTACCAACTCAATATTAATGGCAGTGTCAGTGTCCATCATTACTGCTTAATGGATCAGGTAACCTAAAAGAATGAAGCCTCTGAACTACAGGAAATGTTATACTGGGTCTGACCTGCGGATTTTGTAGTCTAGTGTTGTCACAGACTATATCCACTAACACTTATCAGCAATTTGAGCTGGGCTCGGCTGACTGGTTCTTCTGTTGCTCTGGTCTGAGGTCACGCATGTGGGTGCACTCCCCCATGGACCATCTAGACAGTGGTTATCAATCATTTTGGTATTGGTATCCCTTTGCACACTTAAAATTTGTTGAGGACCAGAAGAGCTTTCATTTAACTGAGTTATTATCTATTGATGTTTACCATATTACAAACTAGAAAATTTTTTAAAAACCAGCATACAGGACTTCCAGCCAAGATGGAGGCATAGGTGGATACACCATACCTACACGCACAACCAAGATAGGGACAACAACAATTTAGAAGCAGAATAACATCCAGAAATGGCAGAAAATTGATCTGAATGGAAGTCGGACAACCAAGAAGTTGAATTACACACATTCATCCAAACCAGTAGGAGGGGTGGAGATGAGCATCCAGGCATGGGTCAGGGCTCAGAGAGCAGTGGCACCGGGCACGAAAGGCATCCGGGGACGCATAAGGCATCCGGGGCACGCAAGACCGCAGCAGGTGGACCCTGAGTGCGCAGGTGGCAGCTGGCAGACCCCAGCCAAGGGGTGGCAACCAGCAGACCCAGTGAGGCACCGATTGTGAAGCAAGGCACTGCACACAACCCAGGATCCCAGCACTGGGAAATAGAGCCAAGGGACACTGATTGAAAACACCTGTGGGGGTTGAGGCGCAGGGAGAGACACCCAGCCTCACAGGAGAGGTCCTTGGAAAGTCCCACGGTGTGCACAAGCCCACCCACATGGGAATTGGCACTGGAGAGGCCCAGTTTGCTCGGGGGAAGCAGCATAGGGGACTGAGGTCCCACGGAAAATGGAGCAAGCACCGTTGTTCCCTCTCAACCCTGCCCCCACATACAACGTCACCACCCAGTGACTGGGGTGCCCTGCCCTGGTGAACACCTAAGGCTCCGCCCCTTACTGTAACAGGTGCGACCAGACACAAAAAAGAGGGGGAGAGAGAGAGAGAGAGAGAGAGAGAGAGAGGGAGATGGCTCAAACAGAAGAACAAATCAAAGCCCCAGAACCCATGCTTTTAAGCAACTGAGAGATAGCAAACCTATCAGATGCACAGTTCAAAACACTGGTGATCAGGAAGCTCACAGAATTGTTTGATTTTGATCGCAAATTAGATGAACAAATGCAGGCTACAATAAGAGAAATGAAGGAAAATGCACAGGGAATCAATAGTGATAGGAAGGAAACTGGGACTCAAAACAATAGAGTGGACCAGAAGGAAGAAAAAAACAACCAAACATGAAAGAATGAAGAAACAAGAATTCAAAAAACCAAGGAGAAGTTTAAGAACCTCCAGGACATCTTTATACGTTCCAACATCTGAATTATAGGGGTACCAGAAGGAGAAGAGGAAGAGCCAGAAATTGCAAACTTATTTAAACAAATAATAAAGGAGAACTTCCCCATTCTGGCAAAGGAAATAGACTTCCAGGAAGTCCAGAAAGCTCAGAGAGCCCCAAAGAAGTTGGACCAAAGAAGGAACACACCAAAGCACATCATAATTACATTAGCCAAGGTAAAAACGAAGGAGAGAATCCTAGAAGCAGCAAGAGATAAGGAGACAGTAACCTACAAAGGAGTTCTCATCAGACTGTCAGCTGATTTCTCAAAAGAGACACCACAGGCAAGAAGAGGCTAGAAAGAAATATTCCAAGTCATGAAAGGCAACGACCTACATCCAAGATTGTTCTATCGAGCAAAGCTTTCATTTAGAATGGAAGGGCAGATAAAATGCTTCTCAGATAAGGTCAAGTTAAAGGAGTTCATCATCACCAAGCCCTTATTTTATGAAACGTTAAAGGGATTTATCTAAGAAAAGAAGATTTTAAAAAACATGTATAGTAAAAGGACAGCAAACTCACAATCATTAACAACCACACCTAAAACAAAACCAAAAGAAACTAAGCAAACAACTAGAACAGGAACAGAACCACAAAAAGAGATCACATGGAGGGTTAGCAACAGAGGAGCGGGAGGAGGAGAGAGGGGGAAAAGGTACAGAGAATAAGTAGCCTAGATGGTAGGTAGAAAATAAACAGGAGGAAGGCAAGAATAGTATTGGAAATGTAGAAGCTAAAGAACTTATGACACATGGACATGAACTAAAGAGGGGAATGTGGGTGGGAGAGGGTGTACAGGGTGGAGGGGAGTGAAGGGGGAAAATGGGACAACTGTAATAGCATAATCAATAAAATATATTTAAAAAAAAAACAGCATACATAAGCACACATTTTCTATTAACCACCAGAACAATTATTTTATCACATGTCATGCAGCCTCTGAAAAACTCAAATGTACACTTGGGAGAAAATGAGAGCAAAGATACATGTCTTAGTATTGCTATGAAAATAGTTGTGACTTCCTGGATCTCGTGAAAGGGCCTCAAGGATCACTAAGAGTCACAAAACCACACTTTGAGAATGCTGGCCTAAGATGGTCTCATATATCTAACACCTGGGCCTCTCTTTCATTATGTGGCCTCTCATCCACAAGGAAGCTAGTGCTAGTTTTGCCACGGTGATCTCAGGGCAACAAATAGAGTGAAAGAGGAAGCTGTAAAAAGTCTTGATACCTTGATGAGAAATCCTACAAGAATGCTTCCACTACTTCCTATTGGTCAAAACAAGCCACAGGGCTCTCCCAGATTCATGGGGATAGCCCTGTGATAGAAAAAGTGCAAAGATCTGGCTTCTTTGCAAACACTCTCCCCCTCAAACAGCTAAACCCTTCCAGAGTTGAGTGGTGGTAGCAGACCAAGTATTTGATGCTGTTGACCCATCTAATCACATGTTGAGTCATCCAGTAGTGCATCTCAGTTCCTTATTAGCCTGAGAAATACAAATGAGTCAGGTCACCTGTTAGTGGTACTGATGGGAATAAAAGACAGTTTAGGTTAAGACTTTGTGAAATATCTGTAGGAAACAGAAGCTAGACAATAATCTTTCTGTAGACTATGTGGAGAGTAGTCTGAATGTTCTCTTTATAGTGCTCTTGTCATCTATGGCACAGGGTAAATCTCAACCACTTATTTATTTTATTGTTGGCAAAGATTATTTTTTACTTTGCAATAAACTGTTCTGTAGCAGTGAGCTCACAAAAAAATGCACGTTTACTAAAAAAAAATTAAGTACTGAATTTTCTCTCCTCACGAAACCTATTAATTAATGTAGAATTTCCACAAAATATTTATTAACATTTAACATATACAATGAGGATCCTTATGCTGTGATTCTCCACATGAAAACCAGAACTCCAAACCAATTAAAAAAGCATCACCACCTGCTTCAAAATTTGTCATTTTCAAAAGTCTGTAGCTGAAGATAAAAATTTACTGGTAACACAAGAATATGCCCAAGGTTTGAAGAATATATACAGCAAAGCCATTCATTTAGACCAAGCAAATAACTACTCTTGATTTTCTCATTTTCCATTCCAGATGTTCTGGTGCATATAACATTGCAGCTAATGTGTCAGGTCAAATAGCAGAAAAGAACTTCCCAGTTATATGATGCCAAATTTACATCAATGATTTCATATGTTTCAAATGGCAAATCAGTTAATACCAAAGATGATTTCATTGTTCCATCCATTTCATGAAATCAAAGTAAAGCTTGGATGTTCATTCTGCCGGAAGTGAAACATCTGATATGAATGCTATTACAAATTCAGTTATAAAGTTCAACGAGGAAGATAAAGGTATTTGTTTTTACATAAAACATACACTTTTTCTTTTATAGAGGACAGTGATGTGGTACAAACAATAGCATTAAGTTTTTCATTAAGAAACCTATGAAGAAAATAAGTTCTTGGAATTGGTTTGTCATATACATTATTCATGACTGTGCTCAAACATGCAAGAGTATTCCACCAACCAAAATAGAAGCTGTGGCTGTCAAAATTACAAATATGTTTCTATATAGAGAAAGTAACTGAACTACAAAATGTTTGTGATAAAGATAATGTTGAACATAAAATTAATCATAATAATCCGCATGGCAATACATTCTTTCTTTGCTACCCCCATCCATCAAATTTTAGAAATGTCTGAGCTTTTGCGTCTTCCAATGATAAAGATTTTTTTGATGTGCAAAGAATTCTCTGAAGTTTGATTACATTTTTCCAAAGTCTAATGACAATCTTTAATCAAAGTACTCAATAAAGGGAGAACCAAAATATTTAAGCTCTTAACAAATTGAAAAGTGTCTGAAATAAAACCTGCAAACAGAAGTGATTAACACATATCTGCACAAATGCAAGAGAGAAACCAAACAAAATAAACACTAAGACCATGTACATTATTAACATTGTGATTTTATTATTGTGTTTGGGATATCTTGCTGTGGGAAGACCCTTTGGATGGCAATCTTATTATTAATTGGATAAATCCATACATTCTTCAATAAATGCATTCAACTTGATAAAGCTTACAATTTTGCAGCATCTAAATTTGGTGACATGCAAAAGAATCATTAAAAATAGACATTTTTAGACAACTTTTGTCTTATAAAATATTTGTTGAAAATACTCGGAAAGAAAATAACAGCACCTATAAAAATTACCTCGATTTAAATACTTAAAGACACATCATAATTAAAATGCCAAAGCTTAAAGAGAGAGTCTTAAAAGTGACAAGGGAAAAGAAAAGAATTATCTACAGCAGAATTCCCATAAGACTTTCAGCTGATTTTTCCAAAGCAACTTGCAGGGTAGAAGGGATTGGCAGGAAGTATTCAAAGTCATGAAAAGCATGGACATACAGCCAAGATTGCTGTAACCTGCAAAGATGTCATTTACAATCGAAGGGTAGATAAAGAGCTTCCCAAACAAGAAAAAAATAGAGGAGTTCATCGTCACCAAACCATTATTATATGAAATGTTAAAAGGGCTTATTTAAGAAAAAGATCAAAATTATGAATAATAAAATGGCAAATAATACAAATCTATCAACATTTGAATCTAAAAAACAAGCTAAGCAAACAAGAAGAACAGAGACAGAATCACGGATACACAGAGTGTTTTGATGGTTGCCAGATGGGAGGGGGTTTGGGAAAAGGTGTGAAGAGGAGAGGGGATTAAGAAGTACAAATAGGTAGTTACAGAATAGCCACGGGGATGTAAAGTACAGTATAGGAAATGGAGTAGCCAAAGAACCTATACGCATGACCCATGGACATGACAATGGTGTGGGGATTGCTTGAAGGAGTGGGGGCTGCTGGGTGGAGGGGGACAAAGGGGAAAAATTGGGACAACTCTAATAGCATCACCAATAAAATACAATTTAATAAAAACAAAAAACAAAATTACAGCCAATTTAATGAAAATATAATTTAAAACAATAAAACTATATTAAAATACATTTTTGGATAAACATCCGTGACAGTTACACAAGAGATACAGCTAAGAGACTAATACAAATGTGTAAATTATAAATAGTGAATCATTATATTGTGCACCTGAAACTAATGTTGTACGTAAATTATACCTCAATTTAAAAATATGTAAATACATTCAAGAATAATTGCTGTTATTTTTAATGTCAAAATTGTCAATAGACAAATGTTTTCATTTTGCTTTAATATATACACATATATACTATTGATTTTTGAAAGATGTTATTTCTAATAGGACTTTTTTTTAGATCTATCAGCATTAACAAAACCAAATTGTTGGTTAATAAATAAATATTTACTATTAGACCTTCCCCAATCTTGGTTTGGACTATAAGTCACATGGTTATTCTAGCTACAATCTATTATTTGTTTCCACAGAGCTTTCTAATATAATTGAATTAACATAACAGAAGCTCTGATGCTATCATAGGAGGGCAGAAGAGATGGTCAATTCTCACTCAGCACAAAAGATCTTATTTTTTCTCTTCTTTTTTTTTTTTGCTCCATAGCTTAGGGGCACAGGTTTTGATGTTATATCATTCTGCTAATTGTATTTCTCATCCCTTCCCACTATGCTGCATTTTTATGATGCTCAAGGAAGAATTTCTCACTCTGCAGTAGCTAAAGGCTCTTCTTGTAATGGTTTGCTAAGGATATTTGCCCTAGGCTAGAACAGTGCCTCTTTCCGGAGTGCTCACACATAGCATGACCTACTCAAACCTATTTGGATCAAGCCCTGAAACAGGAAAGCCAGTTAGAGAAAGCCAATAGCTATTTCCTTACAGCTCTCCCTTCTTTCTCTTTCCTCCCCCTGCCCCCTACCTTTCATAAGTTACTATAGTAAGTAAAAGAGCAATAAAACCCTCTTTGTGTTTGAATTATAAAGCGAAGTATCCTTCATTATAATTAAAGAGGTTTTAACTGAAATTTTTTAGAGTCAGGTTTAGTCATTATGTCTGTCCTTATTAAGGCCTCACTTGAATTCTTTCCTAGCCTGTGGGCAACCACTGTGTATTTTGAAAATAGACTGGCCCGGTTCCCTACAATGGGAGAGATCAAGCATGCTTTCATACTTTTTGTTGTTTCAAGTTTTACAATTGTAATGATCATTTTTAGGTTTCTCTCTCTTCTTTTCTGGAGTGTTTCCAGTCCTTACCTCATAGGTTAGTTAAGATGATGCTAGTTGCCCTGAAATCTCAATGGTTTAAACAATCAAAAGTGACCAAATAAAGCCAGTCAGCTAGAGGCTGGGGATGTGAGTTGGGTTAGTGCTCCATAGTCTCACAGTGATTCAGGCTGAAAAAGACTTTGCTACCTCGGAGTAGAGGATCCCGTGCGAAGTTGTAATGAGTCAAGCCTGAAAGTGACACACAAAGCTTCCGCCTACCTTCCACTGGCCGGTCCTCAGCCACACCTAACTGTACCTAATGGCAAGAGATGCTTGGAAATGCAGTCCAGCTGTGTCCAGGGCGACAGAAAACAAGTGTGGTGAAAAGCTCACTAGTGTCTGCCACCACTAATTAGACATAGTCACTGTAGTCATTAGAACCTCAAAACAGACTGAATGAAAACTTTTTGAGGAATACATCTTAGAGTATAAGCTCAATGCCAAATGTACATTGTGAGTGCTTGTGGCATACTGCAAAATGCCTTCACTTCTGGTTACTCGACAGGGGACTGGTGCAGAGCGGGTCTGCCTCAGGCCAACCTGCAGTGTGTGGGTTCTTGACTTCATGCAGGAAATATTTCACAACGCAAGTCCAGGTGATTTTAAGAGTATGTTTATTAAAGCTGGAGGGAGTGAAACAAAGGAAGGATTGAAGGTAGAAGCAACAAGAGGAGAGAGCCTGGGTAGTCCTCTTTTTTGGCTCCCTAGAAATGTTATAGGAAGCAAGAGAGCCAACGTGGGGTTGCTGTTAGCTTACTGGGAAGCCAGAGAAAAGAGGGGCCTTGGAAACAGGATCAGGGTTGAATCCCGGGGCGAGCTGCTGCCACCCACTGCTCCCCTGGTTGCAAGTCTGAAGGAGACGTTTAGAGTATAGGAGGAAGTAAAACGTTAGCGCCCAGGAAGGGGCATGGGCCTGCTCTAGAGCAAGCATGCTCACAGATATCCTTTGTTTTGAGGGTTTTCTCTCTCTTTTGTGGGTGAGAATCTTAGGGGAAGTTTTCAGCAGAATATTCATCCGTTTTCCAGGTGCACTTTTAATATGCTAATACATAAAAATAAGTATATAGGAGAGTTTGGGATTCTTCTCTGGTCTGCTATATTGTACTTTTATCTTGGGCCTGTCTGGCTCTAATAGGGTTTGTGTTATTTGTTCACCTGACTTCATGTGTCCTTGGGTTTAACTGGCACAAATGGCATTAATTGTATCTTTGTTCTCTATTTTCCCCAGCCAGGTTGATTTAAGATAGGTATTTTCTGATTAGGAAGAAGTATAAGCCATTTGCTCTCAAGTGTCTTTGGTTAAGGGAGATAAGTTCTTGCGATTCACTAGCTGGCTTTAAGTTGTTTAAATTGTTTGGCTTTGTTTAATTTTCTTGTCTCAGTTTCCCTATTCCACTTGCCCAGGACTTTTCCTAGTTTCTTATTATCCTGTCACATTACCAGGGGAAATAGTAATTCATTTTAAGAAGTAGTTAACATAACTTGTTTAGGGACTGAAGAAGTTTGTCTCTGAAAAGAGTAGATAATTCAAATTAATTCTCCTTTATGGTACTACTTTTGAATGTTTTTTCAACTGCCCAAATACCTTAACTGTCCATTTAAAAACAATTAGCAAACTTATGGATCTACATCTCAAATTCCTCAGCCTTGGTGAACTTCTGGAAAAAATTTTGCACCTAATTACATAGTGTCTAAATCTGGCGCTCTTTAGAATTGCTTGTCTACAATTTCATAGCAAAATGGAGTTCTCTAACGTGAGTTTGAGAGTGCTTGTGCCTGCAATGGTAATTTCACAAAATCTCTTTGTATTTTGCAAATGCCTTGCAATCATTGCAATCACAGCTATTCCTTCATCATCTTTGACAGAATTTCCATTCCCATTTTACAAGTGAGACAGCAAGTGGAGCTCAATGGTCCTCACTGTCATGCAGTCCTCTACCGGGATCCCTGTCCTGTATAAATCTATATAGAAATATCTATATCTACAAATATACTTATATATTTGCATCTGCAGTTTCATCATCCTTCTTACTACTGTATTTGTAAGCATGTGGTTATGTCGCAAGTGATAAAAAGTTGATAGCCTCTGTTTTCATGAATATCTGTCCTAATAAATGATAATCATTCTTAGGGCTTATTTAAGTACAGGGGTATACAATATACTGGTTATATGGGTTTCGGGTATAAAATATAGTGATTTCGCCTTTTTATAACTTACAATGTGATCACCCCAAACTGTTCTTTAAAATTATTTTCTAGTGCCCTGGCTGGCGTAGCTCAGTGGATTGAGCGTGGGCTGGGAACCAAAGTGTCCCAGGTTCAATTCCCAGCCAGGGTACACGCCTGGGTTGCAGGCCATAACCCCCAGCAACCGCACAGTGATGTTTCTCTCTCTATCTTCCTCCCTTCCCTCTCTAAAAATAAATAAATAAAATCTTAAAAAAAAATAACTTCCAGAAAATATTTTTAAAAAAAATTATTTTCTAGCCAAGTTCATTTTACCTGGGTGTAAACTCATTTGTTCCTTTATTTTTTTCATTTCCCTGCTCATTCCTTCACTTAACCATTGACAAATATGATTGATGCCATTCTTTCAGTTAAATTAAAAATAGCTACATATGCTGGGGTTTCTTTGCAGCGGGCACATTTTTAGAACTATGATTAGAGTTCAAGCTTCCTGGACACAAAACGACAAGCAGAAATGTCTTATGAATCTCAGGAAATTCTATTTGTGTGTTATATTTGTACATGCTGCGGAGATATCCAGTTCACTTATCCATTTTTTTCTAACTTTATTAACATATAATTGACAAAATTTAACATATTATTCATTTGTGCATCTGTTCTCCAGTTACCATTGAGCAGATACCACGTGCTGGGCACTGTCTTAGGTGCTAAGGATCCCATGATGTACAAGGTAGACGCGCAGTCTCTCCCATCATTGAACTCCCATCGCAGTGGGGAAGACACTCAATAAGCAGATATGAGGATGGATGGATGGATGGATGGATGGAAAGACAGACAGATACAGATATTTATAAGGTAATATGTGTTATATTTATACATATATTACATATATTAATTTTAACATTTATATAGATACTTATATGGTAATATATGTTAAATTTATATATATTATATATGTTAATTTTAACATTTATACATAATGTAACCACACAGGAACCTTATTTTCTTTAATCCACCCTTTCCTTTTTATTTTTTTCCTTTGACTCAAAGTGGCCTCACCTAGTGCCCTAACTCATCCACCTCCCCCCTCCCTTTCTAAATCACTAAACCCTCAGGACAATGAGGTCCTCCTCAGCACCCAGTAGTCTTAGAAATAAAGCCTCAGGTGTGTCAACCACAGCGACAGAGGTTTGGTCAAACTACAGACAACATCTAGGCCTCAGCAGTGTTTCAGCTCCAGTCCCAGAAAAGCATCGCGACCAGATGAAGTGCCGACTTGACTGGCATCCGGAGCAGGTGCACTGATCAGCTACGCTCACCCTAGCACCAACCAACCAGTACAGACCATGACCTTGACCCCAACTCCCTCAGTCACCATGATTACGGATTTTCCCCCTATAAAGCCCATGCCCTGGAAAGCATTGGTGAGCCAGATCTTTGAGCATGAGCTACCTATGACTCTGGGCATGGCGCCATCTCCTTAATAAATCCTCACTTTCTTGGCTGCAAACTCCTGTTTGTGTCTTATTGGGCTTTGATCAGCACAGGCAAACAGACCCCTTCAGTCAGGTAACAATAACAATAATATGTATTACATCACTGGCAAAGCCAATTTTGTGACTTTTCCTCCCTCCATAACAGCCCTATGTAAACAGTCACATTTGACCTCTGCCCTGGTAACATTCAGCACTTGAGAAAATTCCCGCTGTTGGCGAACAAAAGGGTTGCAGAACAGTAAAAGGTAACAGAAGAAAAATTCATTAATAATTGCAATACAGCCCTGGCTGGCGTAGCTCAGTGGATTGAGCTCGGGCTGCAAATCAAAGTATTGCAGGTTCAATTCCCAGTCAGCGCACATGCCTGGGTTGCAGGCCACGGCCCACAGCGACCACACATTGATGTTTCTCTCTCTCTCTCTCTCTCTCTCTCTCTCTCTCTCTTTCTCCCTCCCTTTCCTCTCTAAAAATAAATAAATAAAATCTTTTTAAAAAATAATTGCAATACAAATACAAGTGCTACATTTTGCCATTTTTTAATAAATATTTTATTTTAAAATTGCATCCCTCTTCCTTCCCCACCCCCGAAATACTCCCAGTTGTTGCTATTGAGTTATTTCTTTTCTTTCTGTCCAATGAACAGAAATTTATAGAATTGTAAAGTCCCTGAGAGATCACCTTCCCTTGCCACATTATGTTACAAGTGAGGAAAGCTGAGTTCAGAAAGAGGGAGCCATTTGCCCAAGATCACAGAAGTAGATGGAGGGAAGGGCTGGGTCTGGATTCCAGTCCTAGTTTTCCAGCCCTGGGAGGGCACAACAGTGAATGACAATCTGTTTTGTCATAGTAATGAGATAACTCTGAGAGACTCAGCTACGTAAAGAGTGACTCTGGGGTTGTAAACTGGAAAATTGGAAGTCTAGCCCTGGCTGGTGTGGCTCAGTAGATTGAGCACTGCCCTACAAATCAAAAGGTCATCGGTTTGATTCCCAGTCAGGGGACATGCCTGGGTTGCAGGCCAAGTCCCCATTTGGGGTCGTGCAAGAGGCAACTCATCGATATTTCTCTCACACATTGATGTTTCTTTCCCTCTTTTTCTCCATCCCTTCTTCCTGTCTATATAAACAAATAAAATCTTTTTAAAAAATTAAGTCTATTTGCAGGGCTTTTTTCTCTTCTTTCTTTTCCCCCCCCTCTCCCATGCTTCTTTTAAGGAAAAAGTTAGATTTTCTTCACAAAGTTGAATGGCTTGGTGGCATAGTCGGGAAACTGAATCTGAGCTGAAAATTGGGAAAACCATATACCCCTGAGAGAAAGAACTTAAAATCAGCATAGTCCTTCCAAACACAGGCCAGCTGATGTTTTTCCAAACACTGCCCTCTTAATGATAAAAACATTCAACGATTTGCAAGTTGGGTAAGAGGAAGTAAACAACATTTTTAAAAGTAAACAAATATAACACAAAGGATTTATAAGTAAGAGGAAGTAAATTTCTAAGCCACACATGAGAACACTTTACTAAACATCAAAAAGTGTAAATTAAAATAGCAGGATATCATGTTTGTAAGCTATAAATGTACCAGGAGTGTTTCTCAGAATAATCCTCAGTGCTGCTTACGAGGGTTGGTAAGATGGGAACACTTGTGCATCACTCGCCAGGAGATGTGTATAGTTGTACAACCTTTCTGAAAAGCACTTTTTCAGAAATACATACCAGAAGTCCTAAAATGACCATGCCCTTTGACCCAGAAATGCTCTTAGGAATTGGTCCTAGGAAGATAATCAGAGTTCCAACTAAAGAATTCTATGCATAGGGACCCACTATTGTGCTGTTCACGATGGTCATATATGCATGAAATAGACTAAACAGCCAACAGAAAAAATGCCACACATGAAGAAAGCATGGCATACCCATCACATGGATGTCTTCAGTGATGCTTAATGATATGGGAGAAAATGTTCACAATATGACGTTACATCAGAGATTCTCCACCAGGGGTGACTCTGCCCACCCACGGGCATTTGGCAACGTCTGGAGACATTTTTGGTTTTCACAGCTGGGAAGAGGGGTGCTCCTGGCATTTAGTGAGTAGAGGCCAGGGATGCTGCTTAACATTTGCTAATACACAGGCAACCCTCTCCCCACACAGCAAAGCATTATCCTGCCCAAATGTCAACAGAGCCACAACTGAGAAACTCAAATCAGATGAATAAAACAGCATATAATACTATGAATCTTGATCTACCTCAAGTTTTAAAGGAAAAAAATAACAGGACCTCATTGGGTGATAAAATTATGAGTGATGTTTATTTTCTTCTTTATACCTTACTTTCCTAAATATCTGAATATTCTCCCTTGAACACGTAATATTCATATAGTCAGTGAAAAGATTTTAAAATAATCCTTCAGAAACACTCTGCAGCCTCTTGCATCACATCCAAACTCCTAACTTCCAACCTCGGTATCACAAATAATTTAGCCCTGCCTGACTTAATGGGAACCTTATTCTTCCCTAATTTTCATCAAAAACTGTCGACTTTAATTAGATAAATGTCTCCTGAATCCCTGAACATCTCTGCTTATTTGCTCATCTCCTTGATTATCTGTGTCACAAGATAATTGCCCACCTCACAGGATTGTTGAGAGGATGAAATGAGATGCAATGTGCAGGAGCATTTTATAATTGTCAAGCCCGCAAATGTTAGTTTTCACTCTCTGTTGCCATGCCTACCTATTATTCTCCAGCTGAACTAAACCTATCCATTAATTTAACTCCTAACTCATGAACCTCTTTTTCTATGAGGTCTGTCCTGACTTTTCCCAGGCTGTTTTGAGAAACCGTGAACCCTACAATTTCGCCACCCTAACAAGAGAAAGAATAAAGTTGAACCATAGTTTCCCAAAGTATATTCCTTACAACACTAATTTGTTGAGCTATTACAGCACTAAAGGCCATGTCAGGAAATAAGTGGTACATTCAAATTGAGCAATTTGAAGGACGTTTAATAATGGGCTATTCACAACGAGGAGGACAGAGTGTGGAAAAAACCAGAAGAGACAGTGTAGGACCAAAGTAACAGCAGAGAGTTGCGACCATCTCTAGACCCCAAGGGAAAGAGGGTGGGATGGTTTACTAAATATAGAATCAGAAAGGAGAGTCACAAGGAGTTGGCTCCAGATGGGAGCTGGGATTTCTGTTCCCAAACACAGCCAACTATGAACAACTCAGCAGAATGTGACCCCAGGAATAAATACCTTAACCTCACTCTACTTCTAATCACCTACAGGTGGGCCTCACGGGCCAAACCAACCTGGGAGTTCCAGAGTATATCAGCAGGGTTTTCCAGAGAAACAGAACCAATGTTGAGAGAGACAGACAGAAAGGAGAGAGAGAGAGAGAGAGAGAGAGAGAGAGAGAGAGAGAGAGGGAAGAGACAGAAATTAACTTCAAAGAATTGCTTCATGCATTGGAGGCTGGGGGGTGATATTGAAAACCTGAGCTACATATGATGTCTTCTTTGGGAAATCTGTGTTTGCTCTCAAAGCTTTCATTGAACTGATTGGGTGAGGCCAACTCATATTATGTAGGACAATCCGCTTTTACTTAAAGTGTACTGAGTGTACATGTTAGCTGCATCTACAGAACATCTTCACAGCAACATCTGCATTGATTTTTGATTAAATAAATGGGTTATATAACCAGCCAAGCTGACACATAAAAACTAACCATGACAGTGTTCAAGGGGGACCTGTTAATATGATTCATAGAGGTTGGCATCCCTCATGAACACAGAGCAGAGTGCAAAAGGGGTGAGGATGGACCTGGAGGAGCAAAAGGTACACAGAACTTATCCAGCATTTTTAATACTGGTTGTGTGAGCAAAACTGGTCCCTGGCAAAATAAATATGATTAACACTGCGTGAAACAAAGTTAAACCAATTCTTTTTGTATAATAAATGGAGGAGGCATTCTAAATAGAAGAGGTAGGATATTCAGAGGTTCAGGAGTTAGTAAGTAGGTATGATGTGCTCTATAGGGGGCAGTGTAGGTGGGTTTATGCAGCTGGGCTAGGACATCCAAGTGGAGTGGGGAAGGCAAGGGAGCCAGTAAGTGGAGGAGCTTACAGACTGAGGACTTCAGAGTATATACGAAGGTTTGATTTTATTCCAGACATAATTGAGAGTTATTTGGGGGTTCTTAGAATGGGAGTAATCTAATTCAAATAAAAGCTGAAGAAAGCATTCATGCTGCTATGTGCAGGACGCACTGGAACAAAGACAAGAAGCTAAGAAGCCACACAGGAGGCAGAAGATGGACGGACTGTGGATCTAAAATGGCCCTTAATTATTACGGGATTATGATAGAAAGGAGAGGAAGCAGGGGAGCTGGCAAAGTTTCCAGAGCATAAAATACTTAGTTGCCAGGCTTGAAGTAGAAGGTAAAGCAGGAAGATAATTGTCCAGTTGGAAAACAATGATAATGTAATTCTATCATAATTAAAGATATAGGAACCTCATGTTAGTCTCTCCAATCAGCGACCAATTCTCTCATCCCAAGCGCTGAAGTTTGCTTTATGCGGCAGGTCGAAATGACACAGCATCCTCCAATCGATTGTGCGACTGGAGAGCCACTTCTTACAATAATGTAATAATTGAGAATTTGTAGAAGTTCTCAGAGAAACAGCTCAGAAAACAATAGATTCATAATGGGAAATAATCAGTACAATGCCAAAACAGCCGTGGAAGGACTGTGTTATTATATCCAATAAGACAGTGTCTTTTACTACTGCAACTGATGAGGAGCCCCCATACTTCAGCCAAGAAAACAATCGGGAATCATGGAAGATATACAATGTGTATTTCTTCTACAAAGGATTGGTCGCTTATCCTGGCAACTGAGCCTCTTTCATGAAAATACATCAAGTTGTGGCCTGTGCCCCATCATCACAGCCTCCAATGAGGCCACCGGTAAAGCCACACTCTCTCCAACCACCCAACCTGCGACCGTGGACAGGGAAGAAGACCCTGGGAAGAAGGTTCTGACCCTTACCATGGAGTCTGGTTCTGGAATTGGATGGCAGAGGCCCTGGCTGTGCCCCTTGGCTGTACCACACCATTTCACTTCCTGAAGCTGCATCCCTCGACTTTAGAATGGAGATAACTTATCTTAGAATGATAACATGATTACATAAAATAATGTAAATAAAAACATTTTTTTAAGATTTTATTTATTTATTTTTAGAGAGGGAAGGGAAGGAGAGAGACAGAGACAGAGACAGACACAGAGAGAGAAACATCCATGTGCGGTTGCTGGGGGCCATGGCCTGCAACCCAGGCATGTACCCTGACTGGGAATCGAACCTGCAACACTTTGGTTCACAGCCCGCACGCTCCATCCACTGATCTATGCCAGCCAGGGAAATAAAAACATTTTATGGGCTGAAAACTATAATCCAACCTAATGTATTTTTATTCACGGGGGTCCTTCCGCTATGAGCAGCCACCCCAACCTTCATTGGCCCTACCTTGGGTAGAAAGGGTGTTTGGAGCTCTAGACTTGGGTGCACTGAGAGCCATGGCCAGAGGCCACCCACAGACAGATTCCTTAGGGTCTCCAACGAGTGGGGGAAAGTACCTAAGGCTCAGAACTTGGCCTCCTCTCTTACTCCCATGTGGCTGCCATGGAAACCCCTAGCCATACTGTCAAGGATTCATGCTATCTGCCAGGTTGACTGTAATAAGGACAGAAAACTTGGCTTTAACATAGTTAGAATTAAATATCTCCACTAATTACTTTGGCAGAATTTTTCTGCCACTTATTAAAGAAGAAAGCAAACAGCAGTAATTACCCCAAAAGGTTAGTAAATAAGAAGATAGGGGTAATTTCCCCTCTCTCAGAATGGCTTGATTATGCCTGCAAAAATACCATCTCTCCTGAGTAAGAAGTCACCGGTTTTGCAGAAGATGTGACAGGAAAGGAGAAAATGACAGCTGGTCATGGCAGTTCCATTTACAGAGGGTCTGTGATTAAGAAGGACTCATTCAAGCCCTGGCTGGCGTAGCTCAGTGGATTGAGCGCGGGCTGGGAACCAAAGTGTCCCAGGTTCAATTCCCAGCCAGGGTACATGCCTGGGTGGCAGGCCATAACCCCCAGCAACCGCACATTGATTTCTCTCTATCTCCCTCCCTTCCCTCTCTAAAAAATAAATAAATAAAATATTAAAAAAAAAGAAGGACTCATTCACAGGGCCATCCTTTTACCACATCGGTCATTAAAGATTAGGAAGGATCCAAGACCCAAAAGTTGCCAATGATATCAAGGTAGCCTGGTCATCAGACCACATTAGCAACTCCAAGGTTCTATGAAACTGAGTGTGTGCTTCCAAACTGTGGACGTGATACCAGCGCAAAGGTAACTCACGTTTACTGAGCGCTGCAGTGCACACCAGGCACCTTTCCTGTAGCAGCTCATTGGATCCCCACCAAAAAACTTCACTAAGTAGGTGCTATTCTTGCCCCCATTCTACAAACAGGGAATCGGAGGTTTAGGAAGTTAAGTAAATAACCCAAGCACACAAAGAGAATAAGGGACCAAGGAACCATACTAGCACAGGTAGGTATAAGAATCCCAAGGTCAAATCAGCCTGTCCATAAATTCAGGTTCATTATCATTAGCATCCCAAAGTTCTTTCGTCTACCTCTTCCTTCCAAAATGGACTCTCCAAAATATCCCCCCACACCAAAATATCACAGGAAGTCTTCAAAGGATGTCTCTCCTGTGCCCATGGACCAACATGTCCGCCAGTCAGTGCCTGGCATCGTCATAGTCCTTTCTCTCCCACCCAGTTCCCTCCATCCATGTCCTTGCCAATGCAGTCACTAGGGGGAGCCTCAAGGCCAACATGGATAATAGGCATCTTGGAACACCCTTGACCAGATGTCCTGAGAGTGCACAGTTGCTACTTTTGAAAACGTCACAGTGGTCCAGGGTTCCATGGAGAAAGGGGGACACTGGATCCTGTTCTTCACCTGGATTCTGAAGAAGCTCATCCAGGGTACGGTTCTCCCCTTCCTCGGGAGTGATCAACATTTGGCCCTCATTTCCTAGCTTTCCTCCATCTCCTTTCCCTCACATTTGCCACAAAAGCAAGCACAATAGGTGAGAATGTCAAAGACGGTTGATGCTAGGGTATTTTCTAGAACACCTCTCATGATTCAAACTTCCATAATTTAAGAATAATTTTCTCGCCCTTGCTGGCGTAGCTTAGTGGATTGAGCGCGGGCTGCAAACCAGTCTCTCAGGTTCGATTCCCAGTCAGGGCACATGCTTGGGTTGCAGGCCATGACCCGCAGCAACCACACATTGATGTTTCTCTCTCTCTCTCTGTCTCCCTCCCTTCCCTCTCTAAAAATAAATAAATAAAATCTTTTTAAAAAACAAAGAACAAAAAAAAAGAATAATTTTCTCATAGGACTAACAAAAATTAGTATTATGTAGTTCCGTTTATCAGGTATCAGGTACCATAGGAATAGCATAAATAGAGTTTCCCAGTCACTCAGTCCACCAACTGTAAACCTGTGATGATCGATTTTTCCCCTCATTTGGGGAAGTTCACAGTATTTCAAATTCTGTTTCAGAAATAAGACTTGTTATGTATATTTATGCCACAACATTCCAAATTTACATAATATAAATTTACATAAGGCTCTATTAATATATGAGTATTTCAGTCCTTTCCATTTTCCCCCATTACTGAAGAGGAGGGACTCCTTTTCTTTTAAAATGTTTTACTTATTTTTAGAGAGAGGGGAAGAGAGGGAAAAAGGAGAGAAACGTCAATGTGTGGTTGCCTCTTGTGCACCCCCACGGGGGACCTGGCCCACCACCCAGGCATGTGCCCTGGCTGGGAATCAAACCAACCACCCTTTGGTTGGCAGCCAGCATTCAATCCACTGAGGCACACCAGCCAGGGCTAAAGGAGAAGGACTCTTACTTGAGAGTTAAGTGCCAAGTTCTCTTGTGGTATGAAGAATGTAAAAAATGAGATGAATCTTAGAGAAATAAAAAGAGATTACCCACCCCAGAGGTCCAAATGTATCATGGAGGGTCCAATGCAGGGAGCACTAGCTTTAAGGAAGGTACCCCTGTTCATGAACAACACAGGGCGGAAAAGAGAAAGGTAATGGGGGAGGGTCACAGCGATGAGGGGACAGTTTAGATGAGAGGACAAGAAAGAGATTTTTCGCTACGTACTTGAGTGGGTACTCATCATCAAGAGACAGAAGGGCTATGCATTTTGGTTTCAGGGAAGAGTTTTCAAAGACTAAAGAAAAAATGAGGAAACATTTTATACTTTCATGAGCCACTTCGAGGAAGAGTTCTTAGAAGCATCATTGAAGAGCACACTAGAAAGATTAAGAAGAATAAAGATGACTAAAGAAGATGCTCTTTTAAGCTTTGCTGGCAATTAGAATGTACTCCCTTGGCATTTCTCTCCAAGAGAATGAGTACAGATGTGAATTGTTGTCGGCTGTATTTTTCTGCCACGATGCTGTTTCTTTGAAAATGACACTGATCAGAGACTGAGCCATATGGGGCCCAACTGCATTCAGCTTTAAAAAAAAAACAATGAAGAACTCCCTCTTTTCACCAGAAAACAAAACAAACAAAACAAAACAAAATGGCCCTCAGACATATTACACATACAAACACATAACATGCAAGGTCACCAACCTCTAAATCTCAGTTGGATCTGAACTAGGACATGTGTCACAGAAGTTGAGTGCCTTCTAGAATCACAGTTGTATTCCTTCATACCGATAGGCATGGTAAAGATATTCAGGCCCACTGAAATACTCTGAATTTCTCACAGCAAATGTTGAAAAGACATTTGTGCTTTCTGGGTAGTTTTAGATGTTTACATCTTCATATCCTTTTTTTCTTCTTTTACTCTCCTCTTTGGGCCACAAAGTCAAATCTTATAGATCTTTATTCTATTGAGGAATGCACTCCTTCCTCCCCATTTTAAGATAGAAAAATAATGTCATTTGAAAAAAAAAAAGAAATCATGTCATTAGACTGCTTGTATCAATTAGCTTTTGCTGTGCAACCAACCACCCCAAAACGTAGTGGTTTAAAACAAGTACCATTTATTTATTTAACTCATGATTCTCACAGTTGGCTGGTTTTTCTTCTGATTGGGGCTGGCTCATTTGATCCCTGGTGGACTTCTGTGTGTATCTGGACCCAGCTGGCAGACAACAGACAGCTAGATAATCTAGGGTGGTCTCCCGCATATGTCTGGTGTTTGGCCTGAGATCCTTCACAGTGGTCACAGGGTCCTGAGTCCAACAAAAGCCGAAGCCACATTGCCTCTGGATGCCTAAGTGTGGAACTCATTTGATGTTACTTCCGCCGCTTCCCATGAGTCAAAGCAAGTCCCAAGCGCAGCATCCCGCCGCTTCCCATGAGTCAAAGCAAGTCCCAAGCGCAGCATCAATTTCAAGGATAGAAAAATAGATGCCACCTCTTGATGGGAAGAGCTGAAGAGCACTGAGCTATTTTTAGCAATCCATTCTATTGCTAAGATATGTGAAGTAACTGCCCCCTACCCCAGAGAATGACACTTGTAGCTAAAGCTTCATGTACTCCTCCTGCCGTTTCCTACGAAGGAACTTGGGCAAGAACAATTTACTGGCTATTCTCCTGAATCGAGAGTAGCATTTGGGCAAAGCTCACATCAAGACTAATATTGGCAAGGGCACGGATAACGGGAAAACTTGCACATGGCTGGTGAGAATGTAAAAAGGTTCAGTTGCTGTGGAAACAGTGTATTGATTCCTCAAAAAAATTAAACACAGAATAACCATGTGAGCCAGTGATCGTACTTTTGTTATCTACCCAAAAGCATTGAAAAGAGGCTCTCAAACAAAGACGCACGTGAATGTTTATAGCAGCACCACTGACAATAGCCAAAAGGTAGAAACAACCCAAATGTCCATTAGCGAAGAAATGGATAGCCAAATCGTGGTAAATATATACGAAGGAATACTATTCAGCCATTAAAAGGAAGTGTGTTTGGTAGCGTAAGCCCTGCCTGTCTGCTAAGTGCCATTAGGGCCACCAGGGTGGCTGCATTGCTGAATGTCCCCCTTTATGTATTTTCATTGGCTGGTTAATTAAGGTGGAAAGACTGGCCCTTAGGACAGAACTGTGGCACATCAGAGCGGGACATAAGACATGTAGATGAGACATATAAGGGAGGTTGAGTCCAGAGATTAGAGAGACATAGCCATGTTGTCCCCGTGGAGAGTAAGAGTTGGGTTGGGAAGCCCTGGCTGGCGTAGCTCAGTGGATTGAGCGCGGGCTGCGAACCAAAGTGTCGTAGGTTCGATTCCCAGTCAGGCCACATACCTGGGTTGCAGGCCATGGCCCCCAGCAACCCCACATTGATGTTTCTCTTTCTCTTTCTCTCTCTCTCTCTCTCTCCCTCCCTTCCCTCTCTAAAAATAAATAAATAAAATATTTTTTAAAAACCTGTCTGACATAAATTTTACATGAAGCTAATATGCTAGACTGGGCTGATGTAAATTATTTTCATGATTGCATTCATTGTGTCAACTAGATCTTTGGCTCCGAGTATGCCGCTCTTGTAAAAATTTCATTTCAGCTGTCGGAGTAATCAAAATGGTTTTACAAAGCTTTCCTTGAATACCGACTTGAAATAAAATAATAATATGTGCTATTACAGGCCAGATTCTACAGAAGGAAGGTAGCAGATAGGGGTAGATTTTACTTTTTTAAAAAGCCAATTTTGAAAATTCTTCACTTTTATATTAGTGGAAGTAACGTCCTGACATGTATAACTCTAGAATAAATCAGGTAGCTTTTCAATCCAAAGTCAGATTTGAGAATGCATGATGAAACAAACAAAATGCAGAACAATATTTCATTTATTTAAATTATCATACAGTTTACAGTGTGATCGGTATTTTTATGATGGTGTTGGATTGCCTAAGCAGAGAAATAAAATGATGACTACCAGTTTTATCTTTTAAATTTTTGACACTGCAGATTTGCATTTCTAAAGCACCACAAGCTGCAGATGTCTGTATGCTACATGATCTTATTATTCTATTACAGAATGAAAATGTTGTTGAGGTTGTGGATGACACAGATAGGGAAATGAGAAACAAACTTTGGAGAAAACTCATTGAGTAGTCAAAAGGCTATGCAAAATATTGTTCACAAGAAGCTTCTGTTTTAAAACAATACCTAGCTTAGTGAAAAACGAAACAACCCGCAAACATAAGGCTGAATCTTTTGAGAGACATTACAGGGATAAAAGTCCCAGGTTGGCTATTGTGTGAACTTGGTGCTCCAAAAGCTACAGGGATGGACAGTTTTCATCCTCCTTTCACCTCTTTTTTTATTGAAGGCCTCTTGGCAACCTTCCCATCTGCTCCCAGCCTTCCACCTCTGACCGCTGCTGTATTCGCATTTCCGAATTTCTTCCTGCTCTTGGTGTTCATTTACCCATCCATCCTTCCATCCAATAACCTTTTGGTGAACATCACTTTGTAGGAAGTTAATTATAGAAGACTCAATAGCTGGGAGTGATGGTCTGCATTACCTAATCACTCAGAATAGGGAAAACTTCAGGGAAAAGGTGAATCCATGCACTCACCAATTTCCAGGGTCTGGGTCTTGCCATTATTCATTCTTGCTGACTACTTTTATGAATTGGTTACTGTGTCAGGCAATGGCAGGGAATTAAGATAAAGCAGACATCAATTAGCTCTTGCTGATGTGGCTCGGTGAATTGAGTGCAGGCCTGTGAACTGAAAGGTCGCCATTTGATTCCCAGTCAGGGCACAGGCATGGGTTGCAGGCCAGGTCCCCAGTTGGAGGTGAGTGGGAGGCAACCAACCGGTGTATCTCTCACACATTGATGTTTCTCTCCCTCTTTCTCCCTTCCTTCCCCTCTCTCCAAAAGTAAATAAATAAAATCTTGAAAAAATACACACCAATTAGCAAATTGCAAATGGGGATCAATCCATTAGAATAACAGCTGGGCGATGTGGAGAAGGAGAAGGAGGCTAGGCAAAGTTGTTAGGCGATTGAACGTTTTCATCACCATTTCATATACCTAACATCTGTTAGGAGCCCTCTCAAATTTCCAGGACATTTTATTGCTCTGTAACTAGTAAAGGCCCCCCCTCCCTTCCCAACCCAACTCTTTTTTTTAAAGATTTTATTTATTTATTTTTAGAGAGGGGAGGGAGGGAGAAAGAGAGAGAGAGAAAGTGGAACATCAATGTGCGGTTGCTGGGGGTCATGGCCTGCAACCCAGGCATGTGCCCTTACTGGGAATTGAACCTGAGATGCTTTGGTTCACAGCCCACCGCTCAATCCACTGAGCTACGCCAGCCAGGGTAAAGACAGGTTTTTTTAAAAACACTTTTCCTCTTAAAAAAAAAAGTAGCTTCCATTTTTTTCTATTGGCCAAAAAAAAGCAGAAGCTTTAAGATGTGAAGAGTTACCAGGGTCCCAGGATCCCATGACCCAGCGTCATATCTTACTTTCAGAGGTTTTAGAAAGAAAAGATGTCCGGGAGTCACACAATTAAAAAGTTCATCCATTTTCAGAATAACGGTAGACGCTTCATAAACTGTGCTTGAACATTTTATTGAAAATGCTCAATAAAAATCTGCCCTCTAATTGACATAGCAGTGGCTGCAGATTTAAATTGGCAATTAAATTCAAAACACATACAATTAAAATAAAATTCTAAAAACTCAAAACACATTTCAGGCTTTCGTCTCCATTTACATAGCTTGGTAGGAGGATAGAGGACAGGAAACAGCCCTTTCATTTCATCAGGATGCCTGTGGTAATCAGTCATGGTCCCCCACCCAAAGGTGTACACACCCTAATCCCCAGAACCAGCCCTATTTGTGTTAAATGGTAAAAGGGAATTAAAGTTGTAGCTGGAATTAAGGTTGATAATCACCTGACCTTAAAATAGGGAGGTTCTTCTGGGTGGTCCAGAAGGATCTAAAGTAATCACAGGAGTCCTTAAAAGTGGCAGAGAGAGGCAGAAGACAGTAGATTACTGCAGCGAGAGAAGCATTCAATCCACCCTTGCTGACTTGAAGATGGAGGAAGGGACCACAAGCCAGAAAATGCAGGCAGCCTCTATCAAGGCTACGGAAGGCCAACATTCTCAACTGGAGCTTCTAGAAAGGAAAGCAGCCCTACTGACCCCCTGGATCTAGCTCAGTGAGATCCATGTCAGCCTTCTCTCCTATAAAACTATAAAGTTTGCAGTCATTTGTTCCAGAAGTGAAAGGAAACTAATATAATACACATTAGCTCCCTGAGTGCATGGCATCTTTTGTTCCCACACCCGTGCAGGACACACAGGCCCAAAACCTGCATGCCAGCTCAGCAGCCCCAGTCCAGGAGCAGCCGCCCAGATCAAGGCTTCCCCACAAACAGAACAGACACAATAGTCCATATTTTTTAAGGATTTTATTTATTTATTTTTAGAGAGGGAAGGGAGGGAGATAGAGAGAGAGAAACATCAATGTGCGGTTGCTGGGGTTCATAGCCTGCAACCCAGGCATGTGCCCTGACTGGGAATCGAACCTGCGACGCTTTGGTTCACAGCCCATGCTCAACCCACTGAGCTACGCCAGCCAGGGAAATAGTCCATATTTTTTTATCACTGCAGTTTCCAAAGCAATAAGACTCAGGTCATTCTTTTCTTTTTAATCCCCAAACAAGGATTTTAGTGAGAGAGGAAGAGAGAGAGAGAGAGAGAGAGAGAGAGAGAGAGAGAGAGAGAGAGAGAGAGAACTATCAATGTGTGAGAAACATCAATCAGTTATCTCCCAAACATACCTCAACTGGGGATCGAACTTGCAACCTAAGTTATGTGCCCTGACCGGGGATCAAACCTGTAACCTTTTGATGTATGGGATGATGCTCCAATCAACTGAACCACCCAGCCAGGGCTCAGGTCATCCTTATAGGCAGGCCTGATTCAGCCCAGTGCTGAGGTTAACCGTTTACTCACAGTTGTGACATCAATGTCATTATATATATATATATATATATTCATGCTCTAAATCTGAGGAATCTGTAATTGTTTGAATCTTAAGTGCCAAGTAGAATCCCCTCCCTATAGACATCAAATACCAAGTAAGTATGTGCTTTCTCTGGACCCACGCAGCTAGGGAAGACATGGCACATGACCTAAACTCAGCCAATCAGAATGTCAGGAACAAAGTTTGAGCTTCCTTCCAATATTTCCAGTCTTGGAAGAAGCATCCAGTGCCCAGTGAGGAGGGGCAGTGGAACCCAAAGACCCACGACATTTTCTGTGGTTCTGCCTGTCCAGGGCCCCTTAGTTACAGTGCCTTTTCTGAGTCTGGTTCAACAGGTTTCCCACCAATGCCATGAAATACTTAACATCCTTCCAATCCATTCCTTTTCTGCTTAAGATAAACACAGTTGATGTCATAAATCCTAATTGGATCAGCAAGTATCACCAGGAGAAGGCTTCAGACAGCCCATCTTCGGGAACTGAGGGGAATCTAGGACTGATTACACAACCTAGTTGAAGTAAAGGCAGTCAGCACTCAAGAATGGAAATCCGGTAACCTGTGGCCAAGAGTGAAAAAGTAACCGATCCAATTCCAATTTTTACACCATCTGTTGAAAAGCGAGCCTTGGGTCACCACATTGGCAATGTCATATATAGCAACATGAGAAATCAGGACTGAAGAGCGATGTGACTAATACTAAAAAACTTAAAGAAAGAGAATGACAGGCTCCCATCCCTAATTCTTGGCGGAAAGGAAAAACTGAAATTGGAGACTTTGTCTATACTAAAAATAAGCCCTGGCTGGCATAGCTCAGTGGATTGAGCGCGGGCTGCGAACCAAAATGTCGCAGGTTCGATTCCCAGCCAGGGTACATGCCTGGGTTGCAGGCCATAACCCCCAGCAACCACACATTGATGTTTCTCTCTCTCTCTATCTCCATCCCTTCCCTCTCTAAAAATAAATAAATAAAATCTTTAAAAAAAATAAAAATAAAAATAAGAAGCTCCCTTATTTTTTGTAGCAGCAGTAGGAAACTACCCAAAATGAAATCCACACTTTAATGGGGAGCTAATGTATAATGTCAACTGAATCACAGTCTCATCAAGTCCTTTCTGTGTAAGTTGGAGCATTAGTAAAGAAAGAGCTTACCTAGCCCTGGCTACCTGGCGCAGTTGGTTGAAGCATCGTCCCATAGACCAAAAGGTTATGGTTTCAAGTCCCAGTCAGACTGTGTACGAGGCAACTGATCAATGCCTCTCTCTCTCTTTCTCTCTCTCACTCTCCTGTCTCTATAAAAATCAATTAAAAGGGGAGGGCTGGGTGGGTGGGTTGGGATGGGAGTAAAAGATAGAAAATTGTACTGCAACAACAATTAAAATAAAAATTTTTAAAAAATCAATGAAAAAATGTATCCTTGGGTAAGGATTGAAAAAAAGAGTCTACCTTGAAAATTGCAGTTGTGTTAAGTGGAAAAGTGCCAAGAACTCAAACACCCAAATCCCAAACTCCCCTGGGTCTTGATTTACAGCTCTCTCATATCTGATGGGGCAGTCTGAAGACTCGAACTCTTTACTTGCTACAGTTGCCCTACACAGGGAGCCTATGTCAGTTTACAGGTCCTGAGGCCCCTAATTTAGAAGGGAAGCCAGGGACCGAAAAAAATTCTGACCTTACTTCACAAATAAAAAATTGGCCACCTTCCTCCTATCCTTTCCCAAAGGGACCTGTTAATATTTATTTACCAAAAAAAAAAAAAAAACTGTACACTGGACAAAGGGAAAAACCTAGCCTTTTTAGAGATTCTTGAACATTGGATCTGAATTAACACCACTGCCACTCACTAAACAGAGCATACAGGCTTAGAAGTTTCAGGTGAGAAAGGAGTTTGAGCCCAAGTCCAAGTGTGCTCTAAAGTGGACATAATGACACGCTGAACTCAGCCCATGATGGTTTACCTGTCTGCGAAGGATTTACCTACCACTGAGAAAATTCCTACATTCTCTCTGATCCACAGGTAAAATGAGCCAAATAGAAGCCCCCAGGATGATCCCTTCCACTCAAAATGGAAAATAAAGAATACCATATCTGAGGGAATCATAGACATTAGTGTGACCACGAAATTCCTAAGAAATGCAGGGATAGTGATTCTTAGTACATCCAGACTTCACTTTCATGGAGGACGATGTTGGATTGACGTAAGCTTCATGCGGGGCTGATTCCAAATGCAATAGAATTTCCAGTTGTGGCCTATTCACTGGGGAAGGTTAACCCAGTCCCTGGTTTCGAACCCTTTATGTCCCCCAGGAGCAATGTTTCAGCATTCACGAATTCAGTGTTCACGGTTCCTTTATAGAGCATAACGACCACAAATAATGAGAATCACTGGATTTAAATCACCACGAATTGTGCAGAGGTCATGCTGAAAATGAATGACAGAAAGCCTGAAAATACATTTGTTTTTTCTAAGGGAGAAGATTGACCTGGGCATGTGGACATGACTGCAAAAAGGAGGAGTAGAAGGTGGGGAAGTCGGGTGGCTGAAGGGTTTTCGGCAGGCAGAAGTAATTTCTGGAGGTATCATTAAGGAGCAAGTACACACAAGGAATGGGCTAATACCAGAAATGTGAGACATCAGGGGCAGGTTTGTGACAGATACACACACACACACACACACACACTTCTAGCTCTAAACATCACCGTGCCGCCCTGGCTGGTGTGGCTCGGTGGATTGAGCACCAGCCTGTGAACTGAAGGGTCACTGGTTCAATCCCCAGTCAGGGCACATGTCTGGGTTGCAGGCCAGGTCCCCAGTACAGGGCCCTTGAGGGGCAACGACATACTGATGTTTCTCTCCCTCTCCTTCTCCCTCCCTTCCCCCTCTCTCTAAAAATGAATAAAATATGCCCTGGCTGGCATAGCTCAGTGGATTGAGCGCGGGCTGCAAACCAAAGCATCACAGGTTCGATTCCCAGTCAGGGCACATGCCTGGGTTGCAGGCCACCGCCCCCAGCAACCGCACATTGATGTTTCTCTCTCTAGCTTTCTCCTTCCCTTCCCTCTCTAAAAATAAATAAATAAAATCTTTTTTTAAATAAAAATAAATACACAAACCTCACTATGCCCATGTCAAACCTTTCCCCCATCTGTAAGCCTGATTCTCCTCTCCCACGCAGCTACAATAGCAGCTCAAACCTCTTCTGAGCCTCTTCTTCTAAACCTCCACCTTTGGAAAAAGAAAAGATTACCTGCAGAGTACAGAAGCATAATTCTGTTTTACAACTCAGTATGTCACAAAATATAATCCATTTTCCCTTCTCTATTTCTATGTAAATACTTCTATTACTTCTATTATGCCCAGAGATGAGAAAGGTTATCTTTGGAGGAAAATTATTCATAAATGAAACAAATATTAGAATTTTGAGCCAGATTTTCAGGTGACCTGTACAGAAGTATAAAAACCGGGGCTTGAATCTGTATTAGATGACTAATCAGAAAAGAAGAAAACATAATTGAATTGCACTAGCACTCCTCAATTTCATTCAACCTTTGAGGCGCCTGGTAGATGTTCTCTTAAAATTCATTTCTCCCAGTGACCTGATGACCATGTCACTCCTGTGCTCAAAACCCTCCGGAGGTGACCCTCATTCGGGGTCAAGGCCAAGTATCCGAAATGGTCCAGTGCCACACTTTGGATGGTGTAGAGTTGCCACTTATGTGATTCTTCCCTGAACAAGCGTATGTACACCAGGTAAGCCACAATCCTCTCCTTAGACACAGAAGGAACCTGGAACCTTTTTTTAAAAATATTTTATTTATTTATTTTTAGAGAGGGAAGGGAGGGAGAAAGAGAGAGAGAGAAACATCAATGTGCGGTTGCTGGGGGTCATGGCCTGCAACCCAGGCATGTGCCCTGACTGGGAATCGAACCTGCGACACTTTGGTTCGCAGCCCGTGCTCAGTCCACTGAGCTACGCCAGCCAGGGCTTGGAACCTGGAATCTTAAGCAGCTCCCTTGTGCTATTCCATCTGATATTCGCCTTGACAGACACACTCCTATATACACTTTTTACATTTTCTCCAGAATTGTAATTATATTAGAGATACCGAAGAGAAAGAGAAAGTTTCCAAGGGCCTTCTCAGAAATACCGTAGAAGCCAAGCTCTGCTCTACTCTTAGCTTTCTTGTCCTAAGGAGGTCATACCAATGTCACTGCAAAGTCCCTGAAATGAGTGTTGGCCCCAAGTCTTTCTTACTCTGCAAGCACTGTTTCCAGATTGCATGAGATGTGAGGAAAGCCCTGGATTTTTAAGTCGGTGGCCTTGGCCATGAGGCCAGCTCCACCAATCACTATCCACGTAACCTCAGGGAGTAGCTGTAGCATTCTAAGACGCAGTCTCTGCTTCTGCAAAAGCAGGTTTAATGACAACTGCCCTTTTGAAGTTACTGGGCAGCCCTGCACATCAAGAGAGGCAGCTGGGAAGAATGTATGCTTCAGCCCTGACCAGTGTGGCTCAGCTGGTTGAGTGTCATCCCGCAAAATGAAAGGTCGCTGGTTCAATTCCCAATCAGGGCACATGCCTGGGTTGCGGGTTTGGTCCCCAATAGCGGCACTTACAAGAGGCAACCAAATGATGTCTCTCTCCCTCTCTTTCTTCCTCTCTCTCCTCTGGTCTCCAAAAATAATTAAATACAATCTTAAAAAAATAAAGGAATATATACTTCAATGGAAAATGCTCCATGGGTCCAGAGCTGCTAACTGTTACCTTCCTCACTGGTTTTCTTTTGCACTTTGCCCTAATATTTAAGTCAACTCAATGGGATCTTCAAATTATCCCCCAGTTGCTGTAGGACAAAGAACCACTTGATCCCCTTCAATCCACCTAGAGATACGAACACTGCATGAAGTCTATATAAAGAAACCACCCCACTAAGCACCTGATACATTTATTTCCTGAGTGTCTTGAGTGGCCTTTGTCCAACAGGTGACCGTAGCAGCTTGATATACAATAAAGTGTGTTATTGCTAAAGTTGGCACAAAATCTAAGGGTGACAATTTGTTCTCTTCTTTAAACTTTTCCTGTGTTTTTTTCAATTTCCCACAAAGAACATACCATATTTTTCAGACCATAAGACATACCTAGGTTTTAGAGGAAAATAGGAAAAAAATTTTTTGAAGCAAAAAATGTGGTAAAATATTTAATAACATAAATGACATAATCATTTCACCAATGTAAATGTAAACAGAACTCAACAGCAGCATTAACAACCATTATCCCTCCCAAATGTGGGGAGGGTGTGTTACAGTCCAAAAAATACGTTATTTATATTCCTATTATATTTAAAGGAAAGTCTTGCTTAAAAAGAAAAACTTTAATGCTGATTTTATTTTAGACCAACCACTATAACTAATACTTTCAAAACACTAAGCAGTAGGCCCTGTTATAAGAGCTTTGTATATATTAGTCCTCTTGACAACTCTATGAAGTAGGTATTATTATTTTACTCCCTTTTATAGACGAGGAACTAGAGACAGAAAGATTAAGCCATCTGCCCAGGATCACACAACTACTAAGTTATGGAGCTGGGATTTGAACCCAAGCATTTTGGTGTCATGCTTTGCCAAAACCTGCATGGGGAGGAGGTCCCTGAGGGGGAACGATGGGAGATTAAGAAAGACACAGACACAGACAGTTTAAGGAAAAGCGGGGACCAGGTGGGACATCGTCCTCTGATGGACAATGACCCTGAACAAGGTCTCCGTGTTTATTTCATAAGAGTTAGTTGAATAGCCCTGGCTGGTGTAGCTCAGTGGATTGAGCTCGGGCCTGCGAACCAAAAGGTTGCTGGTTCGATTCCCAGGCAGGGCACATGCCTGGGTTGTGGGCCAGATCGCCAGTAGGAGGTGTGTGAGACACAACCACACATTGATGTTTCTCTCCCTTTCTCCTTCCCTTCCCCTCTCTATAAAACTAAAAATAAATAAAATTTTTAAAAAAGAGTTAGTTGAATAAAGCTCAAGGACATTTCACAGGCTCAGGGGAAAACTGCAGGCATAATTGCTCTGTTCCCAGGCTATCTAAATGATAAATGTTTCTTCTGCAAAAGTTACCGTCGCATTCAGCTCAAGCTTGTGGTTAACTATTTAACTATCTCCTCCTTCTTAACCCCCTAGGGTTCCGGCTATATGATGCCAGACCTCTCCGTCCTCCACAATGCTTTTAACTAGTATTCCAGGGGAAAAAAAAGAATGTGAGTGACTAGTATTACCACGTGCATTGTCTCCAGCGAACAATTACACAAGCAGACTCCTTTGGAAGAAAAGTAGTGGTCTATGAGACTGTGGGGTCCTGAAGGCAAAAACTGTGTTTCATCCACCTGTGTTTCTGTACCAATTAGCTTTTGCTACATAGCAAACTCCCCTAAAACCTAGGAACCTACAAACCGGAACCATCAATGTCAGTCACAATTTTGTGTGTTGGCATCTGAGCTGGGGTTTTTTTTTGTTGTTTTTTGGGGTTTTTTTTTTTGCTGGTCTTCTGCCGTACTTAGCTGAGCCACATCAGCTAGCTGCAGGTGTGCCTCTGGAAGTTGGATGGCTATCAGCTAAGATGACAGGAGTTCCTGGGTCGAAGGTCTCTAACCACCCCGCAAACTACCTTGGGCTTCCTCACATGGCAGCAAGACTGATTAAGCCCCAACGAGCAAGAGCTCTTCAGGGCTCTGCTTGTAGCACATTTACAACTGTCCCATAGGCCAAAGCAAATCGTCTGGACCAGCCCAGCCAGTGTCTGACAGGACGCCCAAAGGCGCAGATACAGAAGGATAAGTAATGTGTGGCCAATATTTCCACAACCAACTATAGAACCTAGTAAACGATGGGCAAAAAATAAATGCTTATTGAATTGAATGCTGTCTCACCCCTTCATGAAAGGTAAAGATAAAACTGACAATCTCTTCCCATCCTACACCAAGGATCCTACACCGAGCAGATGGAAGAGGCTGACTGTCCCTTGCTCACAGAATAACACTTCACCCAGGGTGACGGAGCCTACCAATTGACAGCCACCTCCAAATGCACGCTCTTCTCAGCTCTTGGGGTGTGTTATTACAGGGGGGCTGCTTCCTCAAAGCTCTTACCACCCCAGGACTTGCTCTTGTCAATGGTTCCACCAAGCTTCCCATGGGACCTCCCCTTCTCCCACTGCTTCTGTGGGGTTCCTCAAGAACACTTTTAGCCCTGGCTGGCGAAGCTCAGTGGATTGAATGCGGGCTGCGAACCAAAGCATTGCAGGTTCGATTCCCAGTCAGGGCACATGCCTGGGTTGCAGGCCATGACCCCCAGCAACTGCACATTGATGTTTCTCTCTCTCTCTCTCCCTCCCTCCCTTCCCTCTCTAAAAATAAATAAACTAAATCTTTTTTAAAAATTTTAAAAAGAACACTTCTATAAAGCTGCTCCAATTAGCATTTCTCCTCACTCTCCAGTGGCTCCCTCAAGTCGCGCAACCCTTTAAAGAAAAGTGTTCAAAGCCTTCTACAACTGCAGCAGCAGAAACGATTGTGTCTGCTTCAGGTCAGTAGTTTTCAACCAGGGGGACTTTTCCCTTATGGGACAGTTGGCAGTGTCTAGATATTTTCAGTTGTCACAGCTGGAGGAAGGCTACTGGCATCTAGTGAGTAGAGGACAAGGATGCTACGACATATCCTACAGTGTACAGGACACACCCCACGACACAAAACTATCTGGTTCAAAATGTAAATAGTGACACGGTTGCGAAAGCCTGTCTCAGGTTCAGAGTGAATCTTCGTCGGTCCCGAGGATGCGCCCACAGCTCCACCGGGCTTGTTACATGGCGGGATCGTTCCTACCCTCTGGGAAGAATCAGTCTCTAGACAACAATTCTAAATTATCTCTGTACAACTGAAATCTCAGGAACGTTCCACATGGACATTCCCACATTTCCCAGTTTAGGTAGACAAACTAAGCTCTAAATAGGAGTTTGATTTCATGCAAAAATGACCTATTGTCTCTTTACCTGTGTTCAATCCTATCGATTCTGAGAGCACGTTTGTCAGAAAAGGGGAGTGCTTGAAGGTGTTTGCAGCAAGCCAGTTAACAGCCTCAGGAAATAAAAGTGGGTTCCACTGGAGAACTGCATTGTGGAACTTCCCAGTGAACCATCTAAATACACCCTTTCATAAAATGCACATTAGTTGCAAGGAATAAATGGCAGGCACTCCATTTTAACAGAGCACCATTTGTTCTGTGAAGGAAGAGAATTTCTCACTGTCAGACGGAGCGCCGAGAACCACAGGGATGAAAGCTACAGATATTGATTGCCATGGCAGCTCCGCATTCAAGAGCAACAGGAAATGAAATCCTTGATCTAGTTGCCAACCTCGCCGGGCATTTTGGCAATGGTATTTAAACAGTGTAGTTGATATTTCCCTAGCACGAGAGATGAGCTAAAATTTACGTAAGAAATTCACCTCTGAAATCTTCACAGAAGACTTCAATAGCAAAGGTGCTTTTCATTAACTCTGGACTTTATTCCTTGCCTCTTCGCTCTCTTCTGGTCCTTTACACTAGTAGCTAGGAACATCCGCCACCTCGCTCACAATCTAGAGTTCCTCATTCTAGAGGAAGGCAGAGAGAGCGACAAAGGAGCCAAGGGAACATCATAGCTCCAGCTGCTCTTTGCCGAATCTTGAAACTCTTTCTCCACTTCTTCCCAGATCCTGAGACTTCTGAACACCCTCTTCTCCCAGTTTTCCATTTCCATCTCCTCTCTCCTTCCTGTTTCCTCAGCCCTGCCTTGGACGCCAGAGCCCCTGGAGCACAGACGGAGACAAGCAGGAATCCCAGACATGGTACAGAGGTATACAGCCAGGGTTAGGCAGGGTTGTGGGAGAAGGGGGATCGCTCCCCCTATTGCCCCCACCTCCAAGTGTTTGACGCATGGCTCAACATAATATTTGGAACCAAAAGGTCACTATTCCGGTCATTCTCCTGATGCAAGGGCAGTTGTGGGAGTTAGACTCATCTGAGAAAGAGCTAAAAGTCTGTCCCCAGCTTCCTACTCGGACCTCATCCTGCAGCGTCCTCTAAGCTGGCTGCTCCCTGTCACTACTCGACTTCTCCAAGGGAGCTGTGCAGCAGCAGGGAAGCATGCCCAGGACCAGGCCTCGGAGGACGAGTTTCTCACAAAACATTCCCCATCTGGCTCCTGACTGGGATCCTGCCACTCCTGGTTCTTATTCCCGAGGCTTCTCACTTCAGAGGAGAAACTTGGAACAATTATGAAGCTGGGCTCCCCATCCAGGCCAGAACCGCCTTTGGCTGAACTTCATTCATGTCCATTGTATCACAGCAGAGCCATAATCTGTGTTGAGTAATAGTAGCTATAGAATGTAAAGGACAGAGACAGTTGGCATGCTGGGACAAAAAGGTGGCCTGAATTCCTATTGGAAGAAAGTCAAGCGTGGGTTTGTTAGTGCTCTTTCTCGGGCTCCCAGGGTCAGAGCTGCACTCAGCTATCATCTCCCCTTGCTGTGTCTTAAGGCCTCTGATGAACAATGGTCCCCCCCCATCACTGGTTGAGCACCACTGGTGCCCAGCTGTGCCTGTTAACCACGATCTTTTCCATCATATACAGAGTCTTCTTTGTGGTCCTCCTGCATCTGAAGTGTTACATCCCCGTGAGTTCTGTTCTTTTCCAGTTCTAGAACTTGTACTCCTGGTTGCTCTTCTTTATCCCGGGGATCCACAGCAGCCAGGATCAAGATTCTCCCCTTTTTAAACTTCCAAGCACAAATCTCCATCTCCTCCCATTAGTCCAACCCATTTCTACGTTGTCTTCATGGCAGCCTTCACACCTCCCAGGAAATATTTCCTTTTCCATCCTGAGAGTGGTGAAAAGTATGTCTCTTTCTTTCTTTTTTAATTTTTTATTTGTTTATTTTTACAGAGAGGGGAAAGGAGGAAGAAGGAGAGAGAGAAAAACATCAATGTGTGGTTGCCTCTTATGTGCCCCCAACGGGGGATCTGGCCTGCAACGCAGGCATGTGCCCTGACTGGGAATCAAACCAGCGACACTTTGGTTCAAGGGCTAGCACTCAATGCACTGAGCCACACCAGCCAAGGCTATTTTTTGATAAACCTCAACTTCAAGCAAATAAGTGAAAAATTAACTTTGCAATAATTTTCTACATGGTTTTGAACAGGATATTTGCTGATGGACAGATAAGATACTATAAAATATCAAGAAACTCGGTTAAAGGGGAATAAATATCCTTGTATTCATGAACTATGGACTCTCCTATGTTCTTAGAGGCCACTTAATCTCTACTCGCAGATGAAATATTAAATTCCCTCTCTCCCAGTCAGTTACACCTTTTACCCCACACCAAATGCCGGCAGAATGGCTGATGAAAAGAATATCAAGCTGGGCCTCAAGAAATCTGGGCTCTCAACTAAACTCAGCCTCTACTTGAGGTTTCAGCTTCCTTACCTCTGAGGCTCCTTCCATTGTTAGCACTTTGCATTGCTTTAAGAAACAAGATCACAATGATTAAAATAAAATTAAAAAAAAAAAAAAAGAAACAAGATCAGACCTGGCTGGTGTGGTTCAGGGGATTGAATGCCATCCTGCGAGCCAAAAGGTCGCTGGTGTGATTCCTCACCAGGGCACATGCCTCAGTTGCAGGCCAGGTCCCCAGCGAGCACCACGCAAGAGGCAACCACACATTGATGTTTCTCTCCCTCTCTTTCTTTCTTCCTCTCTTCCCCTCAGTCTAAAAATAAATAAATAAAATCTGTTTAAAAAAAAAAACACGAAAGAAACAAGATCCTGGACTCCAAAGTGGTTACAACATCTAAACATGATGTTCTGTTCTAGAGTGAGGCCACGTTCCACATGTCCACTGTATTTCAAAGAGCAGAGAGAATCATCAGTAACCATTTAGTCCAGCAAACACTGACATCCCACCAACAGAATTCTTGATGTCGTCAAATATTTTAAAACTCCTCTAGTACCCATTGGTTTGTGCCATTAACCAAGCTACCAAGCTTCTGTAATATATGTTCCTCTAGCTTACTACTGCATTCTTAGGCACCAGTCTTCTGCTATTGAACCACAATAGACAAGTATTAAAATCTCAACATAGGTAGACTAATGTTTGCCTTCTTTGAGGTAAATATCGTCCCTGTTTTATCACCCAAATATTATACATAATCTTTGGGCATAAAATAAAAATGGGGCACAAAAATGGGGCTATGGGCTTAAAATGTGACTTGTGCATTCAGATACAACATATGAAGTAGAACAACAGTAGCTGGCATAAATCCCATAATGCCTCTCCTGCAGCTCACAAGAACCCAGAGGCAGAGTAGAGTACTTCAGGCTTCCGTTCTTCTTATTCGGAACACTGGCATAAAATTGGCTTCAAAGGGAAGATGTAAAAACAAAACCACATTCAACCCTGGCTGATGTGGCTCTGTGGATTAAGCACCGGCCTGCAAACCAAAAGGTCACAGGTTTGATTCCCAGTCAGGTCAAGTGCCTGGGTAGCAGCCCAGGTTCCCCAGTTGGGGGTGTGCGAGAGGCAACTAATTGGTGTATCTCTCACACATGGATGTTTCTCTCCCTCTTTCTCCCTCCCTTCCCCTGTCTCTAAAAAGTAAATAAAATCTTTCAAAAAACACATTCAAATGTGAAGTATTTATTCAATATCTAGCCTGTGTCCCACCACTGTGCTGAGCCAAGAGGAAACAGAAGGGTTAGAAATCCCGTGTCCACCTTAGATTGTGGCCTCTGTCCTCACCACAAGCAGAACTGAGGAAAATTTTTTTTAGATTTTATTTATTTATTTTTAGAGAGGGAAGGGCGGGGGAAAGAGAGAGAGAGAGAAACATCAATGTGCCGTTGCTGGGGGTCATGGCCTGCAACCCAGACATGTGCCCTGACTAGGAATTGAACCTGCGACGCTTTGGTTCTCAGACGGCACTCAATCCACTGAGCTATGCCAGCAGGGCTGAGGAAATCTTTTCATATACCATAAAGGATCCATTTTCACCGAGGTATTAGTAAAAATTTGGTGATCAACTCCTTAGGAGAAGAATAAAAAATTTACATTACATAGCACACACAGGTGTCTCAAAAAATATTTATATTTTTATTCTTATCACTATTTCTTCCCAAGCCTTTTTTCTGAACCATGCATTTCTTGGTCTTTTGCCTCCACCTGGGAAACCACCACCCACTCTACTATGTGAAGATTTTAGCCCCATTCCGACTTCTCTCTTCAGTCTTATGTATCTCCATCCAACAGCGATATAAGCTTCTTGAAATCAAGAATCATGTCATACGTAAGTAGCACAACAAAAAGCCCTGGCTATGCTCCAGAATCCCCAAGACTCCCTTTGGGCCACTGGATTCAGGCTCTCTGGGAGTGCGCCTGGACATCTATATTCATATTGTAACATGTGGTCGGGGTTGAGGGCCACCGCATTAAAGGAGTTATCTCTTGCTACCTCAATAGAATGGGGGCTGGCCATACCTAGGTAGTGGTGGAGAGACTTTGGAAGCCATGTAGCATACCAGGTCCTGAGAGGGCTGCCAAGAGCTTCAGAGAACCCGGGCACTACACAGAGGATAAAGGCAGGCACACACCCAAAAGGACAGGACACCTATACCAGCAAGAAGGAGGGCACCCCCACTACACGCAATGCCTGCCTGAAGAAGCAGCCCCATTTTTCCAGTACAGAATTGTGTTGGACACACAGAATTGTTCTCACATGAAGAGAAACACGGAGCAGTGAGCACTGGTTACAATTTCCAACAATACTCTCTTGCTGCTACAGAAAAATCTATATGCTCTGTAATTCCGCAGGAACGTCCTGGGTCCTGACCTAATTTAAACCATTATTAAATTACTTCTCAATTGATATTGAAAACAGAAACAGCACCGCTGAATGGTCAAGTCTTAACATTGATTTTTATACCAACCACTCCTGATTCGGGGACCAAGCTCCTAGACTGAATTTTCAAGGAGATTCTGGGTAAAGCTCAATAAACAAACATGGCTTCAAAATGTTAAATTGAAGCCATTTGTCAGGCTTGCTGTAGCTCAATACTAGAGGTGACAGTAAGCAGGCAGATCAAAGGTGACTCAGCTCTGGTAATTAAAAACAACTGCAATCTCCAAATAACATTGTATTTTAATCATGCTATGCTAACTTCCTCTTTTTGCAATATTCAAGTAGTTCTCATAGCTTCCAGATATTTCCAAAACTTGACTCTAGTTAGTGAGAAAGTGCAACTCCACTCTTCAAAAATATGCTCTTGCTCTGCTCTTAGGAGATCGGCACTGGGTGTTCGGGGGAGTGCTGAGCCACACACCGAGGGACCAGGGACCACTTCGTCACTTCCATTCTCTCACTGCGCTCATTCTCTTTATCAGCCTAGCCAAACGATAGATGGATGTATAGGTTACATAGAGAGAGAGAGAGAGAGAGAGAGAGAGAGAGAGAGAGAGGATCCTTCTACCTACCTAACTTCCCTATCACGCCAACCCATACCTAGTGTATGGCTGTGACAAAGAGTTAAATAGAACAAACTTAGGCACACAAATAAGGCAGCTTGTTGCCCTACCATGTATCCACCAGCCACACCTCAACTCTCAGAAGACGCGTAACTCAACATTCTTAGAGCCCCAATCACCAGGTCACCAACTTCCCACTGTATTTGATGTCCAGGGCAGCCCTATGCGTGAAAGGAGCCCCAAAATCCCAGAGCTGAAGGAAAGCTTCTCTTTGCCTCCACTGGCCTCGGCATGTGAGAGATGGACAATTTGTCCGCAGCTTTATCCACAATTTGTGGCTCTCCTGCTTGGAACCTCAGCATTACCAGATCAGATCGTCGGCTCCTGACACTGTTACCTTCGAAATAAATGGTGGGTGGCATTAGAAGAGCAGCAAGGAAAGGAAGGATGATTCCAAGAGAAGGAAAAGGAGATACTTTCCTAGACTCTGACAAACTTTGGGCTGAAGGTTCTTATTGGAATTTCATGACTCATAATGACTTCAAGTTAAGTGGTGAGCTAACCAATGATTAATGCTTTGGAAGCAGCCCGTTTCATTTTCTGACTGTTTTAATCATCAGACACATTAAAATAAGTCTGGCCCTGGCTGGCGTAGCTCAGTGGATTGAGCACAGGCTGCAAACCAAAGGGTTGCAGGTTCGATCCCAGTCTGGGCACATGCCTGGGTTGCGGGCCAGGTCCCCAGTGGGGGCCACATGAGAGGCAACCACACATTGATGTTTCTCTCTCTCTCTTTCTCATTCCCTTTCCATCTCTAAAAATAAATAAAATCTTAAAAAAATAAAAATAAAATAAAATAAAATAAAATAAAATAAATCTGTAGACTGTAAGCTCCCCAAGAGATCTTAGCCTGAATTGTTGGCTGATAATGTCTCGAGTGCCTAAATAGCCGCCGGCACATAGAGTAGATCTAAAAATATTTGACAGATGAATGGACAGTTTCTCGCAAAGATTGTTTTTCTGCTGTAGAAAATCTTAAAAATTCTATTTTTCTTCACTATGACGGCCCAGCTAATATTTTAAGACAACTCCCAACTATCATGTGTACCCCTCCCCAACCTCCACTGCGAGGTTTTTCTTTTCCAAGTTTAACATCCCTGGCTTGTTCAGCCATTTCTCCCAGTTCTCCCAACAAAGATTTATTGGGTGCCTCTTGCACAGTCACCGGTGGGGAGAGGTGGGACGCTCAAAGAGTTCTAAGTCGTATCTGCTCCACTCATTAGAACCTGACTGTCACTCACCCACATTGTTCTCATTCGGCCATCGGGATGATTATGAAAGACTTTGGCAATGCTAGTAAATCCAGATGAACCGTGTCTACTGTTTTGACCCAATAGAGCTATCTGGATACCTCATGCAAGAAAACGAGGAGGAGCAGGAGGAGGAAGAAATAAAATCGACCTGGCACTATTTTCATGACTTCACGCAGTGGTTCTCAACCTTAGCTTCACATTGGAATCACTTAGGCAGCATCTATAAAAGGTGGACTCCTAAGACGCCATCTCACAGGCTCTGATTAAATTGGTCTGGGAGGTAGGCTGGGCGCCAAGATTTTTCAAAGCTCCCCCCCAAGCAATTCGAATGTGTAGTCAGGGCTGAGGAGCACCACACTGATGCCAACTCCTGGGGATCAACACCTATCTTTTAAGGGGCTCACAATCAATATATTTGAACCCCATTCTAGGATAATGCATCTGGCCCTCCACCAACTTTTGAAAATAAAGTTTTATTGGAACACAGCCATGCTCATTCATGTACATATGGTCGATGGCGGCTTTTGGGCTTCAATAGCAGAGTGAAATGGCTGTGATGGAGACGACCATGCGGCTCACAAAGCCTGAAATGTTTACTATCTGGCCCTTTAGAGGAAAGGTTTGCTAAGCTCTAGCTTAAAACCAGTATCAAATTCACCAGTTTAGAATTTGGAGAATTCATGGCCTTTCTATTTTGAAAACTCAAGGCTCTGCTGTTTGTTTTTTATTTCTTTGTTTGTTTTAGAGATCTTATTTATTTATTTTTAGAGAGGGAAGGGAGGGAGGGAGGGAGGGAGGGAAGGAGGGAGAGAGAGAGAGAGAGAGATAGAGAGAAACATCAATGTGCGGTTGCTGGGGGCCATGGCCTGCAACCCAGGAATGTACCCTGACTGGGAATCGAACCTGCGACACTTTGGTTCACAGCCCGCACTCAATCCACTGAACTATGCCAGCCAGGGCTTTTTTTTTTTTTTGGTTTTTGATATTTGGACATTCCCACCTACAGTCCTCCTGGGCCCTCTCCTACCTCCCACGATTACTTATTTAAGAGACTGGCACAAATTTGGAGGACACATGGACAAAAACTAGGGGTGGGGAGTAAGGGGGGGAAGAGGGGAGGGTTGGGTGGGTGGGCTGGAATGGGAGTAAGTGGGAGAAAACTGTACTTGAACAATGATTAAAATAAAATTACAAAAAAAGAGACTGGCAATATTTTGGCAATATCACCTCTCGCAACTCTAAACATTAGAAGTAATAAACTTCATTCTGATGTATGAATGTATGTAGTAGAAAACCATTTAAGGTTGCCTATGGCTGCATTTAATAATTGTTTTGTACTTGAGCTTATTGACCAGAAGGAGTGTACATTTTATGTGTTCACTGATATTTACTATCTGACAACCTCCCCAACTGTGTGCAACCACACTTCCTACTCCATTCTCTGAACCTGGCAGCTATTAAAACCTGAGAGTATAACATATATAATACATAAGATTTGATATATAATGTTTACTATTTTATTTTTAGCATATGTCGTATGGCAGGTAAGCTATATCTGCAAGACAGATATCATCGCTGTCACACTGTCTCTGGGGCATTTCTGAACAGGTGTTTCTAAAGCTTATGATCAATGATCCTTGGGAAATGAGCCTGAAAATAAAGATGTTCCACTGAACCTTCAAGCCCGAAGAATATATGGGAAGACACTTGGAAACGTATCCATCCACCCCACCTGACTTTCCCTAGATTGTTCCCATTATTGCACAGTAATCTGAATTTCTAATATCATTAAGCAAGATCTGCTGGTAGTGTGGCCTGAACATTTATAATTAGGCGTAATTATTACACATGCACTTCTACCCCAGGCGAATTCTAATTAGGGATATTTTTTCTCTTTCACCTACGCAGTCAGAGCAGACTTTCTTAGAGACTTGTTTTCCATGGGACGTTAGTAAGTCCTAGGAACTGCGGCAGCCAGCAAAGCCACGGGAGTGCGTGGGCCTGCCTCAGGGACACGCTTGCCCTGGTCCTAACAGCTCGTGGATTTGGAGGACACAGCACTGAGCTGCGCTGACGGGGGTCCTCAGAAAATCAGTGTATAAGCACGCCTCCTGCATGAAAATCACTTTCGTTTCAGTCAATAAGCCTCCGAAGAAAGCAAAATCATTACCTGGAAAAGTCAAATCTGAGAAAGCATTTCAATGTATTTACCGTAGGAGATGCTTTTACCACTAGAAAGTCCTTTGATTGAGAAGAAAATTGCTGAGAACTTATGAAGGATAAATAATCTTCCGAGTTACTCCTAAACCTTTTATTCATTTGATTTGAATCACAGTAACGAATGGCTGTACAGCATACCCCTACACAAATATACACAACTGACTAATGTATATTTTGACAAGATATAGGAACCCGTGCCAATTCCCTTATAGTCACAGATATTCAAAATAACAGATATTCGACACTCCTGGTGTTGGCATGGCGGAGAAAATGACTCCCAGCACCACTGCGGCTGAACTGCCACCTCATCACTCAATGGTGGCTGGTCCCGCTTTCGGGTCCCTGAAGTTGTCACAGTCTACGTTATTGCCGATTTCTGGAAATGGACTTCAAACAATCGTAAAGAACTGCTGAACTTTCATTGATGAGCCTGTGGTGTTCGTGATCTCATTGTTTTCAAAAGCCGTCAAGCCGTGCTGCATTTGGGGTCCAGCTCGCTCCTCCGGAATGTTTCATTCAACAGGAGACCCCATTTTCACATGTAGAATAACTTAGTTCAGTACATCCAGTCACAGAACAATAACCGTTCTGGTTTTATCCCTGAACAGGGAGAATCAGACTTTGTTTTCCACCCATCAAACTGGCCCACGTCCCAGCTAATAATGGTAGAAAGGAGGTTTGAGCCCAGCCCATCACCTCCGAGCAAGGAGGATCAAGCTGTTTTTGCTCCCTCTCAGAGCATCCCACATCTCAGATAAAAATTCTAAAGGTGTTGATTTGACACAGGGTGGACTGGCTATAAAGCCCACATTATCTGTTCTTCATGATAATGCTGTAGATTATGTTTGAAATGTACCAAGGCTGCTTGCTAATTAATATAAGGCTGGGTTACATATTTTCATAAGGTAATTAGTCACTTTTTTTTTTTTTTTTAAAGATTTTATTTATTTATTTTTAGAGAGGGAAGGGGGCGGGGGGAGACAGACAGACAGACAGACATCAATGTGCGGTTGCTGGGGGTTATGGCCTGCAACCCAGGAATGTACCCTGGCTGGGAATCGAACCTGGGACACTTTGGTTCCCAGTCCGCGCTCAATCCACTGAGCTAGGCCAGCCAGGGCTGGTAATTAGTCACTTGATACTCTCTGGTAGTCAAACCCAAAGTTAAACACAGTCATCGTGTGACCTAGAAATCCCACGCCTAGGCATATATACCCCCCAAAAGTGAAAACGTGTACACGCGAAAACTTGCAACGTGAGTAAACATTGCATCGTCATTCATAATAGACAAACAATGAAAACAATACAAATGCCCACCAGTTATTGCCTGGATGAACAAAATGCAGCACTTCCACGCAATGGAATGTTATTCAGCCACAAAAAGAAATGAAAGTCTGACACTGCTACCAACGTGGATGAACCAGGAAAGCACAGGATGGGCAAAAGCAGGTTTATAGTTGTATCCACTGTCAAGCGTATTAAGTAATAAATAAATAGTAATACAAGAATGAACTGTCCTGGCTGGCGTAGCTCAGTGGATTGAGCGCAGGCTGTGAACCAAAGTGTCGCAGGTTCGATTCCCAGTCAGGGCATATGCCTGGGTTGCAGGCCATGGCCCCCAGCAACTGCAGATTGATGTTTCTCTCTTTCTTTCTCCCTCCCTTCCCTCTCTAAAAATAAATAAATAAATAAATAAATAAATAAACTAAAAAAAAAATGAACTGTGTTTCACATACTCACAACTGCAAACCTACTTGTGAAACACAGAGTTCATTCATTTTTAACAGAATTTGTTGCAGTAACACTAGTTAAGAAAATTATACAGGTTTCAGGTGCACAATTCTATTACACATCATCTGCATGTTGTACTGTGTGTTCACCCTCCCAAGTCACGTCTCCTCCCATCACCGCCTTTATCTCCTACCTCCCCCAACCCCCTCTCCTTCTGGTAATCACCACACTGTTGTCCGTGTCTATGAGGGTTTGGTTTTGTTTTTGTTTAATCACCCAGCAGAGTTTATTCTTGTATTGTTACTTATTATTTTATTCAAAAGCGGATACGACTGTAAACCTGCTTTTTTTAAGATTTTATTTATTTATTTTTAGCGAGGGAAGGGAGAGGGGAGAGAGAGGGGGAGAGAGGGAGGGGGGGGGAGAGAGAGAGAGAGAGAGAGCGAGAGAGCGAGAGAGAGGAACATCAATGTGTGGTTGCTGGGGGTTATGGCCTGCAACCCAGGCATATTATATACCCTGACTGGGAATCAAACCTGGGACACTTTGGTTCCCAGCCCGTGCTCAATCCACTGAGCTACACCAGCCAGGGCGCTGTAAACCTACTTTTGCCGCATCCTGTGTTACACTAAGCTAAAGAAGCTTGACCCAAAAGACCCCATACATATATGACTACATGAAATATCCAGAAAAAGCAGATCTGTAGATAAAAAGTAGATTCGTGGCTGTCAGAAGCTGGGGAGGGGGAGAATGGGTCGTGACTGCTAATAGAGATTGAGTTTCTCTTTCTGGTGATGAAATCTTCTGGATTAGACTGTGGTCATAGTTGCCTAACTTTGTGAATATACTAAAAACTTCCAAATGGCAAACTTTGAAAAGGTGAATTTTATGGTGTGTGAATTATATTCTCAACTGTTAAAAAGGAAGGAAGGTAGGGATGGATGGAAGGAAAGAGGAAGGGATGAAGGAAATCCTAGGACTCAGAGAGAATACTCAAGGGAGAAACAAACCTGGAATGGGGTGGGGAGGGGGGCTCCCCAAAACTGGGAAATTCAGCTCTCACTGGAGAGGGTGTGGCTGCCGCCCACTGGAGGGCAGAAGTTGGCCAGTTGCCCTGGGCCAGAGCTGGTCATTGTGTGAAACAAGCCAAGAGACGTGGCCAGGAGCTGTGGTCCAGGGCTAGCAAGCTGGGGAGCTGCAGGTGATGGGAAGGAAACAGACCACTAGGGGGTTGCTGATGAAATTGGCCAGGAAGCTGCCCTTAGAGGTGCTGGTGAGCTTGCTGGGAAGCTGACAAGGGTCCTGGCCAGAGTCTCCAGAAAGCCACAGGGGTATTGCTTTGCTGAATTCACAGGGACGGCAGCCAGGGTGCCAAGTCCACCACCGTTGGGGGCACGTGCCAAACCTGCCATGAAGCTGTCTGAATGGGTGTCAGTAAACAGGTGGGGGTGAGCTCCACTGGGTGTCTCATAAGCCAGCCCAGTAGTGCAGAAACAAGAAGACACGCACACCAAAACCAGGAAGGAAGCTCCTTTCTCCTCCCGAGTCCCCCCAGCACCCTCTGCCTATGAACCTTAGCCTTGAGGCAGCTGGCATTGGAGAAACCTTCCAGTATCACAGTCAGGGCAATAAAAAGTGGACCTGAGCTGAGAGGCAAGAGATTAATAATGGACACAGATACTAATGGCTGGTTTTCAAATAAAAAACTTTTGTGTTCAGCCCCTGGCTGGCGTAGCTCAGTGGACTGAGCGCGGGCTGGGAACCAAAGTGTCCCAGGTTCGATTCCCAGCCAGGGTACATTCCTGGGTTGCAGGCCATAACCCCCAGCAACCACACATTGAGGTTTCTCTCTCTCTCTCTATCTCCCTCCCTTCCCTCCTTAAAAAAAATTAATAAATAAAAATCTTAAAAAAATATATTAAAAAAAAACTTTTGTGTTCAGATAAGTTGGGAAAACCCTAGTTAAGATAACCACCTTAAATGACACCCACAACTGCTTCAGCAGGGCCAGGACATGATATGGGAAAGAGCCCCATTGAGCTCTGCTCAACGTAGGAATCCAAAACTCACTCGATCACAGAGCTCTGTTTCTCCTGATAATGAACACCACACAGAGCACTCACTGGGAAACCGCTCCAAGCGTGGCGTGGTGAGACTGGCATGCAATCACTGAATGGGAGCAAAGCGATGGTGTTGGGGAGCAGCTTGCAAGCCTTCACTGAATCACATGAGGCCGTCTGCCGTTCCGGGGACTCCTCTGGAAGAGGATGCACACAAATGGAGTCATCTGGCTGAGCTCCTTCGTGGCATTTCCATTACTTTGTTTACTGCACACAAACCATAAGCTCTGCAGACGCTATGCAAATACGGTTTATTTAGGTAACTAAAAATATCCCCCAAATGGCATTTGGCCATTGCTACATTTCCCAACTCCTCAGGCTCACCCAGTCTTTGCTCTAAATTACCACTTGATGGTAGAATGGAAAGAGGATGGGATTGAAAAGCTACAATAGATGATACTTGGGTCAGGGGGTTCGGAATGCCACAGTCGCGCCTGCCCACTCAGCCATCTCCCCTTTGGGAGCTCCTGAGGGAAGCAGAAGCACAGAAAAACAATGGATAAGGCTCAAAACAGTGTTTTATTATTTGCTCACTGGCAGGGGAAGCCTGCAGCTAAGAAAAGAGTGGACTTGGTGGGCTATGTGGAGAGACAGCCCCTACGTTATTCTTGGGTTTAAAATCCAGTTCCATCCCACTTCTGGACAGTGTAGGGGAAGGAGAAATAATTTCCCCCTACCCTTTCAACATGTCAGCCGGGGCCCCTGTAACCGAAGACAGATTAACAACAGAAAAACAAATAAAAGTTCGTTAACATGTGTACCTCATGTATTCACATAGGCGATATCCAAGGGAAACAGTAACTCTATCCTTGCCCTGGCCAGTATTGGCTCAGTTGGACCATCGTCCCATAAATCGAAAGATCACGGGTTCGATTCCTAGTCAGGGCACGTGCCTAGGATGCGGGTTCAGTCTCTGGTCAGGGGGTGTACAAGAGGCAACTGATCCATGTTTCTCTCTCACATCTATGTTTCTCTCCTTCCATTCCCCTCTCTCTAAAGTCAATGAGCATGTCCCTCAGGTGAGGATTTAAAAAAAACTTCTGTCTTCATGTAAAGACAAAAGAGAGAAAGGTGTGAGGTAGGCCAGTTATGAGGAAGTAACCAGGAAAAGTACAGTGAAGAAGAGTCAAGGTTTGTTGTGCCTTCTTCATGGATAAGGGCATATAAGTAGCAATCCAAGCTACCCCCAAAATTCAGATTATCTATATAAAATGTGCAGAAGTCTAGCCCTCTCTTGGATCACTTGCTCTGGGGGAAGCCAGCTATCATATTATAACCTGGCCTTTGGAAAAGTTGTCTAGTCTGGAACTTCGAGAGACCTCCTGACAACAGCCACGCAAGTGCAACATCTTGGGAAGAAATCCCCCAGCCTCAGTCAGGCCTTCAGATGACTGCAGCCCAAATTGACAGCGGGGGGGGGGGGGGGGGGGGCTATGACGTCATGGGAGGCCCTGAGCCACTCCTGACCCTTGGCAACTACGTGATAAAGTGTTGTTATTTTAAGTTACTAAATATTTAGGTAATCTGTTACACAACAGATAACAAACACAGATTCTACGAGTGTAATTCTGAATGAGTGATTCTAAACCCTGGGATACCATCTCATTTTCATTCCCCTCCCCCCACCACCACACACAGCCTTGAATAAAATCTCTGGTCATGATGTATGGTGAAACCAGGATTAAGATCTCCAAAGTCTGTTATATCCCAACTACATTCTTTGCATTTATTCCCACATTCATTCAGTTGTCCAACATTATCAAGCACTTACTATGCACCAGGCAACGTTCTATATCCTGAAGATACAGCAGCAAGCAAGACAGACAAAGATCTGTCCTCATGGGATCTGCATACTGGTAAAGGAGAAATAAACAACACTGGAGAATTGTAGGTAGCAATAAGAGCTAAGGAGATAAAACAAAGCAGTGAGCTAGATCGATCAGACTTCACTCACATCTGGCTATCTAAATAGCCCTGGTCCGTTTCCCTCCATGTGCTGATTCAGAGACAGGCTCCTTCCCTGTCCTGCCCCACCTTCCCAGGACGCGAGTCCTCTGAAGATGACCAGCAGATGAGTAGAGTGAGGGAGAAGGTACACCTGCTTCTCAACCACACCCGCCCAAGAGCAGCACACACCTTTTCCCTTCACAAACCGTGACTATAAGACATTGCATGGCTCCACCGTGATGCAAAGCACTCTGGGAAACGTAGCCCCAACAATAGCTCCATGCTGCGAAGGGGAGCAGAATCTTTGATAGGCAGCATTTTTCTCTGCTACAGTCTCATTGATCTATCCCAGCTCTTCCTGTTCTACCTGCTGGTCAAGACTTAAGTCCAGACACAGTCATGCCAAGGGCGAAAAATGTCTCCCACCTTGATATCTAAAATCCCATCAAAGAAATGCAATCCTTAATCTGAGTCATTTCTCTACTGTTTTAATACCTTGCCAGAAATGCAGCCACCTGCGGTGGCAACCTGTGGAGTTCTCCCTCAATCTTTAGAGAAGCTTATCAGATTTTCTTTTTCATTCCTTGAGATAGAAATACCAGCTTAGCTGGTAACTATGTAAGTCTTAATGAGGGAAAGAAAAGGAGACAGCGGTTAGCATGTACCAATAACTACTCACAGGTTGGCTAAGAGCGAGTGAGTTCTTTACCACAAACCATAACTTACTCAGGTATCATCTTATCCACAGCTCCTTTCCCCAAGTCAAGGGAACACTTTACAAATGCATATTAGGTGCAGGCAGTCCTCCAAGAGAAAAGAACAACCCCAGTTAATTGCACAAGTAGCTAAATGTCAGGAGTAATCGCTGAGATGCGAGTGGTTCATTAAAGCTAGTTGGTAGAGAAAAGTCTATTTAAAAAAGCTAAATGGGGTTCTGAAAGGCAGACCCTGAGGGGAAAAAAAAGATTTCTGGGTTGATTTTATTTTAATGCAAAGATCCATTCTTTCCTTTTATTCCCTGATTCTTTCATACAAATCCCATTACATCAGTCCCTTGGGAAATACAGGTAGTACAAGCTTTGTTTCTACTTCCTACGACTGAAAACGGCTTCAGAGGGGCTGAATTGGACAATTTTTTTAAGATTTGATTTATTTATTTTTAGAGAGAAGGAAAGGGAGGGAGAAATAGAGGGACAGAATTACCAGTGGGAGAGATGTCAATTGCTTGCCTCTCATGCACCTCCTAGCAGGGACCTGGCTCACAACCCCGGCATGTGCCCTGACTGGGAATTGAACCAGCAGAGCTTTCAGTCTGCAGGTTGGCACTCAATCCACTGGCCCTGGGCTGAGCTGGAAATTGTTTCAACATTCTTTAAACATTCATGCGTTCTGGAGGCAACAGATGCAAATGCAGACACTCTGCCTTGGTTGACAGTTGCAGAGTGTCGAACATCGACCTGTAACCTTCCATGTGAAAGAAATTTGTTCAGTCCTAACAACTTACCAACCTCCTCTTGGAAAGGCAAATCACCAGCATATGTCTATAAAAGTGAATTAATTTGTGAATCCACAAGAATTTTAAAAAACACCCTAGGTTTTTATTAGAAATCACATATGTTCCCATTTCTGCCTTTGAAACTAATGTGTAAAATGCCACTACACAGACAGAAGGTTGTAGTCATTTTAACTCAGGAGACACTAAAATACTTGCTGGTCTTGGTGTTTCTGTCTATGACACTAAAATGAGACACTGCGTGGAGACGATACTCTCATCCTAATTCTTAGAACCATTTGAGGACTTCTTGTTGGGAACTGGTTTGCAGCTTGGTCAATGTCTACCATCGACAAAGGCTTCAGAGAGGGTATATCGCTAAACCACAGGTGGCAAACACAAGGCCCACGGGCCGCATCTTGTTTTATCCGACCCGGCACCTTGTTTTTACCTGGCAGCGGTGCCAAGCTCCTTGCCCCTAGTTATGGAGCAGTTACATTTATACAGTCCTAAAATTATATTCAGTCCCTTGAAGGCAACTGCAAGGCTGATGTGGCGGCCCCCAGTGAAAATGACTTTGAAACACCTGCTCTAAACAATGAAGCTCATTTTCTTTAGGCGGCTCCAGCAACATCTTTGAAAGTGTCATTCCTTTCCTACGGTTGCTGTAACAAAGTACCACACACCTGATGGCTTTGCACAGCAGAACTTTATTCACGTGAGAGTGAGACCAGCCAAGAACAGGAGAGCCACCTGGCTGACTACCCCAGGTGTGTGAGCAATAGATGGGATCATTGTCTAAGACCAAGGTTTTGTGGTTGTTTGTCATGCAGCATTACTGGGGCAAGAGGTAATTAATACAGAGGACTAGATTTTGGGTTCTGCTCTTATCCAAGGAGTATGCAGAAAGCCAGAGACAGCTTCATAACACCTGATTTTATAGTTTCACAGGGCAGCCAACCAATTTACTTCTTGTAGCTTTTTCCCTGTATCTTTGAAAGGATGCAAACAGGTGGGCAAATTCCCTCAGCATCTTTCCTTAACTAGACCAGCCCGGACCACATGAGTCAAAGATATCGAACGAATGGGTGCATGCCTATCCACAGGGTACTTAGTAGTAGCACAGCATGGTTTCATGTATATATAAAATTATCACAAAATATGTTCATATGCACAAAAAGGACCTCAAAGATTACACACTAGAGCTCCAAAAAGTTCTTTCCTAAGAAACTATGTGGGATTATAGGTTGATGTTCTTCTGTTGCTTGTTCATGATATCTGATTTTCCTGAAGTGAACATGAATTTGTTTGAAATTTTAAAAATGGAGAAATATAAACTAAATAAGCCAAGTGGTAAAAGACAAATACCATATGATCTCACCTTTAACAGGAACCCAATCAACAAAACAAAGAAACAAGCAAAATATAACCAAAGACACTGAAATAGAGAACAGGCTGACAGTGTTCAGAGGGGAGAGGGGAGGGAATTTCAGGGGGGAAAGGGAAGGGTTTACAGGAACAAATTTAAAGGACACATGGACAAAAACTAGGGGGGGGTGGAAACAGGAGGGAGGTGGGGAGACCTGGGTGGGTGGGCTGGGATGGGAGTAAAAGAAAATTGTACTTGAATAATAATTAAAATAAAATTATTTTTAAAAGAAATCTAAACTAAGGAAAACACAGGAAAACAATAAAAGAAAAAATAAATATTTACATTTATTTTCGTGGTTGAATAGGTTATTATCATTTGTGGTTTAAGCATGCAAATTTTGCATAAAATTAATTAGCTGAAATTTTAAAAGTAAACATCAGGGGAAATTTCTTCTTTTTTAAAAGATTTTATTTATTTATTTCTAGAGGGGGAAGGGAGGGAGAAAGAGAGAGAGAGAAATATCAATGTGCAGTTGCTGGGCCCTGACTGGGAGGGGAAATTTCTTAACAACAGACAAAATTACTTGCATACATACAAATAGTTGCCAGGTGCACCTAAATTTGTAATGCTTTTATAAAAAATATGGATTGGGTATAAGCACTTTTCAGTCAATTGTTGCCTAGAGCACAGTCGACAAACATTTTCTATAAAGGGCCTGATAGTAAATACTTGAGGCTTTGCGGGCAAGACTGCCTGTTAACGGCCCTAACTAGTATGGCTCAGTGGATTGAGCACCAGCCTGTAAACCAAAGGGTCACTGGTTCGATTATGAGTCAGGGCACACACCTGGGTCACAGGCCAGGTCCCCAGTTTGGGGGCACACTAAAGGCAACCACACATTAATGTTTCCCTCCCTCTCTTTCTCCTTCCCTTCCCCTCTCTAAAAATAAGTAAATAAAAAAATTTTTAAAGGACTGTCTGTTACAACTACTCTGCCACTATAGCACAATAGTGGTCACAGACAATCTGTGAATTAATGGTCCTGAATGTACTCCAACACAACTTTATTTATAAAAGCAGATGGCAAGCCAGATTTGGCCTGCAGACAGTTTGCCTACTTCTGGTTTAGACAAATTGCTACCGTAACAATAACATGAGGGGGGACTCCCAAAAAACAGAATTATCTTCTGGAGGGAGGGTCCCTTGTAATGCAGGCTTCCCCAGCTAGGTGAGTGTTCTAGGGACCCATCTGTATCAGTGTACCAGCAGGCATTGTTGTGATCACACATTCAGCTTCAGTGAATCTTTTTGAAGACCCTTTCAATGTGTTTGCCCATTTCATGATGGGTGATTGATTTATGAGGGCAACGGTCTATACCTCACTGAGCGATCAGCAGTTTTTGACCAAAAAACAGCAGGACTCCCGTGCCCTACCCTCCCTATTCCCCCAATCTTACCCCGAGTGACTTTTTTATTTGTTTTCCCAGTGAAAAAAGCCCTCAAATGGAAACATTTTGCTGATGTGGAAGAGGTGGAAAAAAAAAAACAGCAGAAGCACTAAAAAGCATCAAATCAATAAGTTCAAAGGCTGTTTTGAGCAGTAGAAAAAGCATCACGATAGGTGTATTGCATCAAATGGCGAGTACTTTGAAGGTGACTGAAGTTTAAATATGAAAGGATACACAACTTTTTATAAATAAATTCCGGGGTATGTTTTTTGTGGCTCCCCCGCCTCTCCTTGTAGTTAATGATCATACTGACAATAACTTATTTGTATCAGAGTAATGGAGAGTCCGCTGCACCACACAGGCCCTGTCCACCTTTGCCAGCTGTCAAAATCCTTTTCTTTATTTATGTCTCAGCCTCCTCTTCCAAGAAACCTGAGACTTTTTACTTTAGAGGGATGTTCTAATCACCTATTTTGCCCTGGCTGGTGTGGTTCAGTGGATTGGGCACCAGACTGAGAACCAAAGGGTCGCCCGTTCCACTCCCAGTCAGGGCACCTGCCTGGGTTGTGGGCCAGGTCCCCAGTATGGGGCACACACAAGAGGCAACCACACATTGATGTTCCTCTCCCTCTCTTTCTCCCTCCTTTCCCCTCTTTAAAAATAAATACATAAAATCTTACAAAAAAATTAAAATGCACCTTCTATAAGCAACTACCTCATCGTTAAATAAAGTTCACACACAGCTAATAGTTTTGACAAGTAAAATTAATCAGCCGCCTAAGGTGGTTCACTTGATCACTCATCCTCTGTTGGTCACTCAATGTTGGGAACTTTAAACACAACTTTCATCTTTGACCTTTGTCTTCATGATTTAGCTTATAGAGCCAACTGTGGTCATACTAACTTGACCAAGCCGCCCTTGAAGAATTAAGTGGGTTTCTTACTTTTGCTTTGGCCACCCTACCTCCAGCACAATCATCAAGCCTATCTTATCCTTATTTGCTTTTGGTCTTTACTAATTACTATTAACCATTGCCCTTTGTCTACTTCATCCTCTCATTCTGACTCTTTCCACCTAACTCAGCTATTTCTCGTCCTTCCCACACATTGTCCTGCTGTAGGCCAGGAGCACGCTTGACTTCATAAAATAAGCCTGGCACGTTTCCAAATGCTAGGCCATTTAGTAGACTTGTAATGAGATGGTTGTTTAAGTGTGATAACTCCTTATCAATCAGTAAAGTTAGCAATGAGCAATTTTTACTGACCAACCACTGTATTCATGGATTTACAAAGCTGTAGGGTTTTGCTTTTGTAAGCAAGTGTGGACCTAAAGGAATCCTGAATAGCTTTCTTGTGCTCATGGAGCCAAGCAGTGAGGGAACAAAAAAGAACTATAGAAAATAGCATACAAATGGATATGAAGTTCTTTATGCAAGTGAAAACACTGGAAAAAATCTACATATCCAATAGGAGAACGGTAGGGGAAATTACATGTAAGCATTTAAGTTTCGTGGAGCAATTTGAAAACTGATTAGGACATCATTTAAGCAAAGAATAGCCTTTTAACATTACTTGTTCTTATATATATATATGACCCCACTCACTTTCCTGTCTTTAGGTCTTTCATGATCCTGTTACATAAGATATCTCTTCTCTCCTCTCCCTGTCCGCAACCAATCTTTATGTGTCTCCTGGATTTCTGGCTTGTGGAACTGAGTGGACAGTGCTGTCATTCATTAGACCATGAAGTTCAGGATTGATGATCATGAATTTGGTTAAGTCTGCCATTCCATCATGGGCTTATAGATGATTATTGAAGTCATGGGCACAGATGAGACTGCCTAGGAGGAAAGGATAGGGTGAGGAGAGAGGAGGGCCTCAAGTGAGAGGAACTCCCAGTATATCTGGCAAAACATCAAATCACTCAGGTGACTTAGCCCCTCTACAGCCCAGATTTGGCTGGCGCCTTGTGACTTCCGGTTTTCCCCAAAGCTAAAATCCCCTTTGAAGGGGCAGAGATTTCAGATACAACAGAGCAGCTGAGGGCCATTTGGGAGAACCATGTGAGGTCCCAAGGTGCCTCCTCCTTTGAAGGGGACTGAGGCATCATTGTCCTGTGAAAAATGTTTTTTGTATCCTGTGTCTTCTGCAATAAATTTCTGTATTTTTCGTATCACATCACTGGATACCTTCTAGACAGACCTGGTACATGGCCTCCCCTGCCACAGCTGAGAAACACCACTCCAAGAAGACAGCACTCAGATAAAGCCCTCAAAGGCAGAGAAAAGATCGTGACTGGGATTTAATAGCAGCCAAGTGATATCTGTGATCAGAAAGCAACCCTCTCAACCCCTGAGCTCTGTGTTCACCTTTCTGTCCACTGGCACTTTGATGGCCCCTGTACTTTACCCTCCCCTCCCCCCCCCAACCCTTCTCTCTCTGACTCTTTAGCTGAACAACAACTGAGAGAAAATCTTTTTGTTTCCATGGCAGAGTGGCAACAGGATGACACTTGCCAAAATCACATTACAAACCACTAAGAGACATAAAACAAGAAGATAAGAATAGCACCAAAAAAGGAGTCAGTTTTCCCAAGTAAAGATTTGGGGTCCCAATTTCCCTAAGATAGGTAAGGTCATGGAGGCAGTGCTCCTGACAGGTGCCATTGCTAAAAGGGCACCTCCCAAACAGGAACCCCAGGCCCTGCAGAAGGGGGTTCAACAACAAAGAACGTGCAACTGTTACTAAAGCCTTCTTTCCTCTCCAATTTTCAGGCATCCCAAAATTCACGGTAGCTCTTTCCTATCTTGCCCTAAAACTTCCTCTCTCATCCGTGTTATTTATCTCACCACCCTGCTCCCTTTAACTATTCTTTTTTTAAGGTTTTATTTATATATTTTTAGAGAGGGGGAAGGGAAGGAGAGAAGGAGAGAAACATCAATGTGTGGTTGCCTCTCACACGCCCCCAGCTGTGGACTTGGCCCGCACCCCAGGCACGTGCCCTGACTGGGAATCAAACCAGTGACCTTTTGGTTCACAGCCCACGCTCAATCCACTGAGCTACACCAGCCAGGGCTAATTATTCTCTTTTCTATAGACCATCCATATATCACCTCCCAAAATAGCACAAAATTTATGCTGCAAACCATCTCTCCCCCGTACCCTTTCTTTCCTAAACCTGGGCCTTTTCTGAAAACTCTTGCAGTCAGGAAAATACCAAAGTCTGTGAACGCCTAAATGTCATCTTTTTGTTCAGGAGCCATTATTCCCAGTTCCTCATCTGACCCTAGGCTATGTGACCACCAAGTTCTTCCTATTCTTCAGCACCCAGGAAAAATACCAGCATTCACAAATCCAACCCTAGTCTTTTTTAAACCTCCCTTATCCACTTGAGGCCTGTTGCTAAATAAGCCCCAGATTCCTAATGGTGGTACATACAGAACTTCACGTCCAAAGAAGGGCAGTGGAGCCCTGGCTGGCATAGCTCAGTGGATTGGGCGCGGGCTGCAAACCAAAGTGTCGCAGGGTCGATTCCCAGTCAGGGCACATGCCTGGGTTGCAGGCCATGACCCCCAGCAACCGCACATTGATGTTTCTCTCTCTCTCTCTTTCTCCCTCCCTTCCTTCTCTAAAAATAAATAAATAAAATCTTTAAAAAAAACAAACAAACAAAGAAAGGCAGTGGAGACCAGCATCCTTGAACACCCAGTGAACGACATACATCACATCCCCAAATCCACCTGCTCTGCCACCCTTGAAATAACTCTCAATAGACTCCTCCTCCTCTACTTTCAGCGCCCGACATTCCTATACATGTCACTGCAGACGATGTTCTCATAAATCTCACAATATAACAATTGCTTCACTTTATTCGAAGACTAAGATTCTGAGAGAAAGCTTAGTGTCTCTGAGAGACCCTAAGGAGGAAAAGGACAGAGACACTTGGGTAACAACTTGTGGCAAAGGTCTGTTTTGAGAAGGCCCTAAAAGTGTGTTTGAACTTCCGTTTCAGTAGACTTTTCTCAGCAAAATATTAGAAAGTGATGGGAACTCCAGGCCCTGGCTGGCGTAGCTCAGTGGATTGAGCGCGGGCTGGGAACCAAAGTGTCCCAGGTTCGATTCCCAGTCAGGGTACATTCCTGGGTTGCAGGCCATAACCCCCAGCAACCGCACATTGATGTTTCTCTTTCTCTTTCTCTTTCTTTCTTTCTTTCTCTCTCTCTCTCTCTCTCTCTCTCTCTCTCTCTCTCCCTCCCTCCCTCCCTCCCTCCCTCCCTCCCCTCTCTAAAAATAAATAAATAAATAAAATATTTTTTAAAAAAGAAAGTGATGGGAACTCCAATGCCACCAGGAACTCTTAGTGATCACCTGAAAGTGAGGACAGAGCACAGTAGCCTCCTCGGAGTGCGCTGCAGAAGACCATGACACTGGCAGCCAAGTCGAAAAGGGAAATCCACTCTTGTGGTGGACTATTTACAAACACGAATACACCAACAATTCCTTTCATCATTACACACACATGCTGCTCTTCCCATCAAGAGGTGGAGCCTATCCTCCCTTGGACCGGTGTTGTAACTTGCTTTAGCCAATACACTGAGGCAGGAGTGGTGTTCTACTAGTCCTAGGAACTATAAGAACCCTAAGGCCCTCAGGACATTTGTGGTTTCTGCTTTTGTGTTTTTAAAAATCAGCTGGCAGGTTTCAAAGGTCAGACTAGGCCGGAAATGAGAAGGGAGAGGGCCAGCCAGCCCCCAGTCATTCCAGCTGTAACCCGACATGTACGTGATTCCGTCTGGAACATTCTAACCCCAGTGAGACTGCCTGCTCAATGCAGCCAACACCACATTTAGCAGAAGATCTGCGCAGCGAAGCCCAGCCAGCTCACAGCATCCATGAGAAACGAGTTGTTATTGTCTGAAGCTACTAATTTTTAGGGAGTTTGTTATATCAAAATAGATAACCGAGATAACTATTTATCAGTTCAGCCCATCTCCGTCAAGGATATCAACAAATCTGGGTCCCAAAGAACCTCTTCATGTTCCTAGTTTTTTGTGGTGGAACTCTCTTTTTGTTGCTTGAGTGTTCTGTATGGATGTCAACCATGCATCCCAGGCTATGACAAATTCAGTTATCACCCGTCGTTTCCATAAGAACTGTGAAAGTTACTAGAGCTCGCTGTGGGTTCAGAAGTTCTGGCCACTTCCTCTATATTACCCCCTAAATATAGTTAATGCTTCAACTTTGGCTTCAATTCTGCAGATACTTTGGATTTCCTAATTGGCCTAAATTTTAAATCTTACTTGCAAAAAAAGTCCTCGGTATTTGCTGTGATCATTTCCTTTGAGTGCGCTTTGCAAGTTTATTCATGCTTTTCAAATGTAAATTACATGATGTGAGAACAATGCACACTCAGACAATAGCATTCATCAGATGTCACCACTGAAGAGGAAAGATTCTCCAGGGGGAGTCCAGCTCTCATCCTTCTCTCTTCCTTAATTCTATAGAATCTGTGTGACTTTGTCAATGCCAATGACTTCAATTTAGCATCTGAAAATGATGACGCACAAATGTCAACTTGCCACCTCAGATAAGGTTCCAACTGCCCACACCAAGTATCTCTACTTGTATGTTCTGCAGCAGGGGTGTCAAATTCATTTTCACCGGGGGCCACATCAGCCTTGCGGTTGCCTTTAGAGGGCTCACTGTAATTTTAGGACTCTATAAATGTTACTACTCCTTAACTACTAGGGGCAAGGAGCTCTACGTTAGGCCCTTTGAAAGCAGCCACGAGGCTGGTGTGGCCCCCGGTGAAAATGAGTTTGACACCCCTGCTCCACAGCTACTCGGATGTTCTACAAGCTTCACAAACTCAACATTTCTAAAGTGGAATTCACTGCCCCCCAATTCTTATTCTTTCACCTTTAATCCTTCACTCAGTGAAGGATAGCAACATTCTTCCATTTCATCTCCAAATCTTCAAATCCTAGGACAAGACCTAGTATACTGCAGTGCCCACTGTTTTCTCATTTAATAATTAAGTGAACAAGTTTATTGTGGTTCTGGTTACCCCAGGGAGAGATATCATCCCTTGTCCAAGCCAGGTAAATATGCTTTCAGCACTACCTAGTCACTCCTAGGCGAGTTTTTGTGATGAACCTTGTCACCACCAGCAGGGGGTGCAGGAACCCAATGAGCCGCCACAGGCCACAGAGGCTTGGGAAAATCTTATCCCCAATATTCCCATAATATGTATCCTTCCTTACCAGGAAGGACAGAGTTCACTGGAACAGGGTTCCCCGCTCTGAGTCCAATGGAGGGGCTTCCGTTCCCAAGCCCCTGCTGGACCTGAGGTCTGTTCTGAGCAAAGCACATCACCTTCTAGATTTCCGGAAAGAGAACCATTCCCAGTCCTTCCTGCTGCCATGTCCCCAAGGTATTCCTGCAACGCACACCTGCACAATATCAAATGGTTCTACCTTTGAGAAGACAAGTGTTTATTTAACACTTTTTGTCTGATTACAAAATTTCAGCCAGTTCCAAGTAGTTCAATATCAACTCAGTTCAAATCTATGGTTTCTTTGAGGCACTGTTGCAGGTGTTAATCCCTCTCTATTGTGGGTCGTGTATACAAACCCAGATTGTGCTTGGTTCGTAGTGCCCCATTTCCCCACTAGTATACTGCTCTAGAGGTCCAATTTGCTTCATAGCCAACAAGTCTGGGTCACAAGCGTTTTGAGTTTGTCTTTGCAGCCTCAGTTTCTTTCAATCCCTTGATAAAATCATGACTGACACCCTTGTAAACAGTATTTTTAAGATTTACAAGGTCTGTCCACAAAGCATTTAGCCATGTACTATGAAAAAGAGACATTTATTGAAGAACGACATACAAGATACATGAAACATTGTGCATAGGACAATGATGCCTCAGTCCCCTTCAAAGTAGTCTCCTTAGGACCTCACACAGTTCCGATCGCCATCGGCTGCCTTGTCCTATTTTCCTGAATCTCACTGGTGGTCTGAAATCTCTTCTCTTTCAAAGGTGATTTTAGTTTAGAGAAAAGCCAGAAGTCACAGGGTGCTAAATTGGGGCTGAGTCACCTCGGTAATATGATGTTTCACCAAAAAACTCTGCACGAGGCGTGCTGCATGAGTGGGCACATTTTTCTAATAAACCTGCCAATCACCGGTTGCCCATAACTATGACCCTCTGAATCATCTAAACAGTTTGTGGAGAAATGTTCAAGCTTAACGATAAAATTTGATGCAGATTCGTTGCTCTACTCACTCAGTCATTTTGAATGTGATGGCCGCACAGTACGCATGCTCACTCAATGGCGTCTACCACCCCCACTGACTAGTACAGTAAACTCATCATTGTTCACACATGCACATTCCAGCCCATTCTCTTTGGCTGCCTGGTTACATCGATGTCATGTAAACAGTTCTCGTTATATTAACAACGGCTGGACTTTTTCTGGACAGACCTCATATGTAATAACTGCTTTTATATTCCAGATTAAATTTATAGCATCTTAAATAATAAATTTAATCTGTCAATTTCTTTCTGAATCAAGCACATTCTCAGATGTATATGAGCTATCCTTTGAGTTTATAACTCTAGACTCTTATAGGTTAACTCTACTATTTCTCTTTCAAATACAAATACGTTTCCTTTCCTGGAGTTTGGAGTAATTATAAAGGGTTCATTCAAAGCATACCTTATTAAAAGAGCACCTCCCAATTTCATAACATCTGAATAAAAAGGCAATTTATCTCCCTGGAAACAATTTTTGGCATTAAATTTCATTATAACCATTTACATAATTATGGGGAAAGCTCAACAAAAACTACTAACCTATTGAACATATTATGCTTGATGAAACACATCTGAACATGAATACACAGTCAAAAGACAGGTTCTTTCATTATCAGACTGTGTTACACTTTTTCTATAGCAAATCTTATCACCGTCTCCCCATCCTTTCCCTTTTTGTACATAGTCTATAATACTACTCTATTATAAACTGAAGTAATTACGGAGGGGAGATGTAACACATTTCTGAGATGTGAGTTACAAGTAAATCAACGCCAGTGTGCTATCAGCAAAGGTCTTTAGTAAAGATCAGCTTTACTTAATCAAGTAAACACACTAATAGTTTACGTGAGAATGGATAAATCTCAAAGGATGAGAAAACAATTCAGTTTAGCATATATTTTCATTAAAATCTAAAAGTATTCTGGGTCTGTAAATGCAATAGAATCCCTATCAAAATCCCATCTGCCTTTTTTTTTTGCACAGAATAACAAAATTAACCCTATAATGCGCGTGAGAAATCCAGGGACCCGTAATAACCAAAGCAGTTGGAGAAAAGGAGAACCAAGTTGGAGCACTCACACTTCTTGGTTTCAAAACTTGCTGCAAAGTTGCAGTAATGAGGACAGTGTGGTGCTGGAGTGAGGACAGACATACAGATCAGTAGAATAGACCTGAGGGTCCATAAAGAAGCCTTTACATTTATGCTCAATTGATTTTTGACAAGGGCGCCAAGGCAACGCAATGGACAAAAAAATGGTGTTAAATGGTGCTGGGTCAACACGCAGAAGAAGGAGGTGGCACTCCTATCTCGCACTATGCATAACAAAATTACCTTCAAATGGACTATAGACCTAAATGAGAAAGCTAAATCTATAAAACACTTAGAAGAAACCATAGAAGTGCATCTTCATGACCTTGGGTTAGGAATGGCTTCTCAGATATAACACTAAAAACTGAAGTGTCAAAAGGAAAAAGAAATTGGATGTCATCAAGATTTACCAGTTTGTGCTTCAAAGGACACCAGCAACAAAGTGAAAGGCAACCCACAAAACAGGAGAAAACACTTGCAAATCATATCTGACTGTTATCCAGAGTTTGTCAAGAATACTTACTACTCAATAGTAAAAAGACTAATAACTCCACTGAAAACTAAGCAAAGGATCTGAATAATTTCTCTAAAGAACTACAAGTGACCAATAAGCACGTGACAAAATGCTCAACATCATTAGCCATCACAGAAATATGAATTCAAACCATAACGAGATCATCAAAAAGGTAGGCAATAACGGATGCTGTTGAGAATGTGGAAATATTGGCGCCGTCATACACTGCTGGTGGGAATATAAAATAGTACAACGGGTTCTGAAAATAGTTTTAACAACTCTTCAAAGAGTTAAACATTGTGTTACCATGTGACCTGGGATCTCACGTGTGTGTGTGTATATATATATATATATATATATACACACACACACACCCCCAAGAGAAATGAAAACATACATCCATATAGTAATTTGTACACCAATGTTTATAACAGCACTATATCAAAATAACCAAAAACTGGAAATAAACGCAATGTTCATCAACTGATGAATGGCTGAAGATTTGGTACATCTGTGCTTTCAGTGTTCCTGGACCCAATCCGATGTACGTATTGTGAGCATCTTCCCACATAGCACCATGCAAGTCCAGTATAGCAGCAAGGTGTTCGAGAATTCAACTCAACTCTGACACTACCTGCCCAGAGGCAGCATCGGAGTGCACAGGCTGAGGACTCAGCCCTACAAGAGTGCTCCCCCACGACTTGAGACACCATTTGCAAGCCCAGTCTGTTACCTGTGCTCATGACCAACTGGCTGTAAATCAGAGGTTCCCATGACCTCCTCCTCAGGTTCCATTAATCTTCTAGAGCGGCTCCCAGAAGTCAGAGAAACTTTTTACTTACCACATCATCGGTTTGTTATCAAAGGACACGACTGAGGAACAGCCAGATGGAAGGGATGCAGAGGGCCAGGTGTGGGAACAGGGCACGGAGTTCCCGTGCCCGCTGCACCACTCTCCCAAAACTTCCACGTGTTCACCAACCCAGAAGCTCTCCAAACCCAGTCCTTTTGCTTTTTTTATGGAGGCTGCATCACACAGGCATGATTGAGTAATTCATTAGCCATTGGTATTGAACTCCATATCCCGCTCCTCTCCCCTCCTCAGCCAGCACTCAGGGGGCTGGGACTGAGACTTTCAACTTCTTAATCATGTTTGGCTCCCGCCGTGAGCAGCCCCCATCCTGAGGTGCTTTCCAAAAGTCACCTCATTAACATAACAAAAGACACCTTTATCCCTCTCAGCACTTGGGAAATTCTAAGGGTTTTAAGAGCCCTGTACCACAAAAAGAATGAAGACTAAATATATATTTATTATAAATCACAATATCACGTCAATGCAATGGAATATTTATTCAGCCATAAAAAGAGTGAAGTACTCACTAGTGGATGAACCTGGAAAACATTATGCCAAGTACTAAGTGAAAGAATCTCATCATAAAATACCACATACAATACCACATACTGTGTGATTCCATTTATACGGAATGTCCTGAATAGGCAAATATATAGAAACAGAAAGTAAATTAGCAGTTTCTTAGTGCTGGGCAAGACTAAGTAGAGTTGGGAATAGGAAATGACTATTAATAAAAAGTCCAGGTTTCTTTTAGGAGTGTTAAAAAGAAACCCACATGACCAAAATGGCAACACTTGTGCTAAAGCCCGGTACACCTAGACTTAATGCCTAACCTAATTGCAGTTTTGCCCTGAACTAGAAATACAATCTTAATCAACCTGTCTGGAAGTTTCTGGTCAAGCACCGGTAGGGTAATCTACCAGGTGGGCCCTCTCCACATCCCCCAAAGGAAGAAGAAGCAATCTGCATGATAAAACACTTGCTGCCCCCTTCCCCCAAAAACAAGATACCCTGGCCAAAAAAATACTTCTTCCTTTTCTTTTGTTAATAGTTCCCATGTCACACCTTTTTTTCCAAGAAACCTTCCATTTTGTACAACCCCTCAGAACACCCTTTTGTTGCTAGATGGGATGCTGCCCGATTCATGAATTGCTTAATAAAGCCAATTAGATCTTCAAATTTACTCAGTTGAATTTTTGTTAACAAAGTGAATAAACATTAGATTGTGATTATGGCTGCACATCCTATTAACGTAACCCCCAAAATGTAATTATGCAATTTAAATAGGTGAATTGTGTGGTATTCAAAATTATGTCTCTATACAGCTGTTAAAAAATAAAAGTCAGCCCTGGCTGGCGTAACTCAGTGGGTTGAGCGCGGGCTGCGAACCAAAGTGTCGCAGGTTCAGTTCCCAGCCAGGGTACATGCCTGGGTTGCAGGCCATGACCCCCCCAGCAACCGCACATTGATGTTTCTCTCTCTCTATCTCCCTCCCTTCCCACTCTAAAAATAAATAAATAAAATATTTTTTAAATGTCTTTAAAAAAATAATAAAAAATAAAAGTCATCTTCATCCCACCTCATGTCAAAATTTATGACGAAACCTGAATTAGGGAGTCTGAATTCAGATAATTTTACAAACGTCCTTTTTTCCCCTTGTAGACGAAAAGGGGCCACATACTAAACCTGACAAGCTCAGGGTGTCACAGGTGTGCACAGGTAACCAGGTTCTTAGTGATCGAGGACAAAGAATTGAACCGAACACACAAAGTTTATAGCATAAAGAAAGAGGGAAGATTTATTAAGTGATAGTACACTCCACAGGACACGGGAGTGGGCCAGCTCTGAGCAGAGAAAAAAAGGGCACGTGGGCTGGGGGATTCTATTCTTATAGGGCAGAAGACCCTTGCTAATCTTTGGCGGGCTTTTCCTGCGCAGGTACAAGGAGTTGGATTTCAAAGCTACTGCGCATGTGTGGTTTCCTATGATTTTCTTGATTGGCTACTGGAGAAGGGAGTCCCACGATGTTATTTCATTATAATGATATTATAATGAATCAGGGGTAGCGTGCAGGCGCATTCTATGATTCAGTTATCCCAGTAAACAGGAACAACCTGTCTTAGGGGGTCTTTGTCATGTATAGAGGTTTTCTACCTCAGCCCTGCGGGGGCCTCTGGAGCTTCCTTCCTGACTATCTCCTGCCTCAAGGGGAGGCCTGCAAGGCCGGCCTTACAAACTCAGAGACCTCAAGTAACCACATAGGATGGTCTGAAATTAAAACCCGTAGTTGTTTGGAGCATCAGCCAGATATGCCAGGGTTGAGGGTTCCATTTCCGGTCAGGGGGCATATAAAAATCAAGCAATGAATGCATGAATAACTGAAACAAGCATCTCTCTCTCTCTCAATCTCTCATCAATAAATTCTCTTTTACATTTTTTAAATTCCTAAGTAAAAGCAAGTCAAGGTACACTGTCCAGGGTGGGATGTCCTAGGCTGGTAGCTTCCTGGACAAAGGGCAATCTTTACCTTCACTAAGCCTGCCTCTGGAATGTCAGGGTAATTTCCTTTTTCCAGACCCCTGTGAACACAATCTCTCACCAAAGCACAGACCACGGAACCTCTCCTTGTTATTGTTATCGAGTTAATTTTTGACCGTTAACGATCCTATACCCGCCAATATAAAAGAAGGATCTCTTCATTTTACTGTTTATCCAATCTCAGAGATTTCCGACCCCCGCCACGTTTTGCTTTGTCTTACATCCATAAGCTATGGCCAATTGATTTCCTGTAACCCCCTTACTCTTAGCCTTTGATTCTAATGTATAATATAAGACGTAAAACTGCCAATCTCTGGAGCATTTTCTCAATTCATTGCCATTTTGCTTCCCGGCAATTTTCATCAGTTTGGCTCAAATAAATTCATAAAAGTTCTTACAGGTTCGGACGTTTCTTACGTCAACACCCTCAATAGTTTTGATTTGTAGCTGAACATTTTGTCACTGAAGTGCCTCCTAATTGACCCCATTCATCTCCTCAGGGCAAATTTCTTCAAATTTCCCTCTGATTGTTCTTCCCGCAGTAGAGATCAGTGCTTTTCTGCTTAAAAGATGCAATCCCAAATGACTCTTCACTTACCTCCTGGGCAGCTAGCTATGCTGGCCACAAGAAACCATTTTTCTTTTGATTGAAAGGACTTGGCCCGTGTGCAATCTACCTTCTGCTTCCTAATAGACTTCTCGGAGAACATTTCTTTACTTCTGTCAAAAAGACTTACGAGAAACTTTAACACGGACCCCCAAAAATTGTGTTCTGGATGTCCTGTCTGGTGTACCCTTCCAGGTTACCTGATTCTACAGGGGCTTGTGCCGTTTGATGTCTTTAAGCTATTTCACAACTCTGTCAATTGTAGAAAAATGATAATGATGTAAATGTTTTGCATCCATCAAAGCGCAAACGGATTGTGTTGGTGGAATGAAATGGACTATGGCCTGTGGATAACTGACCAGTTTTGTATCTATTTCTAAGTATGAACGTAAAAGGGGCTACAGAGTAGATCCAACAAGCTCCAGGGCAGGCCTGACAAGCTCAGTGATGGAAAGTTGCCTTACAGGATGGTCTTGTAACGGAGTGGAATGCTAGCTCTCTCTGACGGCCTTCAGGCTAACAGCTCCTCCCATAGAAATGCTAATTAAGTGCAGAAATTCTGCTTGAGGCTGGAGCATCCTCTTTGCAAGCAAAGAGGTGCGTACCTTTGCACAAAGTAATGACTCGGAAACCAGAATGACTGTCAATGAGGATCCACGGACTGACTAAAGAACAAAGGGATTTCGAAATAAACACTTTTTCTCGGATCCCCTTTCGGGGCCTGGCTGTCTCCAGTCCCCACCCACCTCTTCACCTCCCAGCCCCCATTCCCTTGATATAGAAGACCTCTGAATGTTGAGCTCTCCTAAAATAAATACGAGAATGAGCTCTCTCAGCTTCTCAAAGCTAGGCCTTTTCAATCGATAAGGCTTTCCTTACACCAAAACTCTGTTGTACTGAATATTGACCTTTCTTTTGAAGCATCGGGCACAGGAACCTTGTTCCAGTAACAGTCTGATCATAAATTCCTAACTGGTCAGGTCATGGAGGGTAGTCACGTCCCAGGCCTCCAGCTTCCTTAGCAAAGGTCAATTTTAACATTCAACGAACCGCGTCCATTGTTCCCATGCATCTAGGATAACACACTTTTGAAGTATCAGAGTAATTTCCTCTTCCAGACCCCCGGAAGGAACAGCAGCTGGCACCAGAGCACAAAACCACAAGACTCCTCGCTGTTACACACAGTTTACTGTACACGTTAGCTTTCCTGTCCCCACCAATGTAAATGAAATGTGTTTCTCCATTTTGCTTTCTATCCAATCCCAGAGATTTCCCCACTTTGCTTTCTGTTGTCTCTTTAATGTACCACCAATGGGTTTTATGCAACCTTCCTTATGTTCTCCCCTTTGGTTCTAAATGTAAAAAATGAGCTGCAAAACTGCTATTCTCTGGAGCATTTTCTCAATCACTTGCGATCTTGCTTTCCAGGCACATCCTCCAAAGTGTGTCTCAAATAAATTCTTATAAAATTTGTCTATAGGTTTGGGTTTTTGTGTCGACACCCGGAAACATTCCCGATTGCCTTTGTATGTACATTCTTTGATTTCTCTTTTGAACTATTTGTAAAATCTTACTGGTGCCCTCAGTAATGAATGAGATAAATAGAATATTTCATATGTGTTTATTTTATATTTGTTATGAGTCCTGATTTTAAGATTTTTACAGAAAAGTCTCCTCTACACACAGTACAGTGACAGATAATAAATTAATAAATTAACTCATAATTCATCGTTCAGTACTAACGCAGTCTTATTGTGGCATAGCTCAGTATGTAATATTAGCTCGATACTTAATATATGTTTGATGCTCAGTAAATTTTTGTGAAATAACCTTTTTGCTCTTTTGCTACCTATCTGGAAGTCTTATTTATTGTCAGAGGAGTCCCCTCAACTGCATTCATTTCACGTCTCCCCAAGGCCCTCACACACAGCAGATGTGGCCTGTGTTTGTGTGATTTGAAGACTCAAGGCCTACTCCCCCATGCGACCCCGCTTTCAGAGTCTTAGTCAAAATCAGAAAAGGTGTCAAAACAAACAGTCTGGCAATTGAAGAAAATACCTGTCAGCTCCTCTCCCAACTCCCCAACCCCCACAAGCAAGGATGGGAGGTGGGTAGCATTTCCCAGCGAAGAACTTTGTGCCCCCGTAAGTTAATTTCCACTCTTCATGAAGGTTAAGCAGGTGTCATTAAAAGGATCAGTGATTCCCTTTTGTCATTTTTGGCAGGTCTTCGGGGAGAAAAGAGGGCAGAGGAGGTGAGTGCATGATAATGTGAGGCGCTAATTCTATTATGACAGGACCAGCCTTACAATTATGGGGCAGTTAAGGAAAAGTCTACCTCCCTCATGATCGTGTTTTGACTGCAGTCTGAGACATAAGGTTTGGCCTTAAAAGATTTGTGTGTATTCATTTACTCAACGTTTATTAAGCACTTGCTACTGGTCTGGCACCTTGTGGGACTGCGCCAGGTCCTGGTGGGGGTGCAGAACCACACGGTCCATCCCCACACAGTTTCCCGCCTACAGGGGCCTGGCTTTTCCATTCGGCCAGCTTCACTGACATCATTTTAGTGTTCCAAGGTCTTCATCAGCATGACTTTACTCTTCCGAAAGAAAGCCTTGTCTAAGAGGATAAAAGTCAAAATTATGTTATTGCTTGTTCCAAAAAACCTTCCCCAGGAAAATTATTTAAATGAAAATCCAACTGTTCAGCACTTCAACATCAGTCAGCATCAACAACTTTATTCCTCAAGATTCTTTAAAACATTTACTTCGAAATCCACCCCTTGCTGTGTCCACCAATCCTAAACTATTGTACCAGGATCTTTACCCAGTGCTAATCAAGCCTCTGCATGAAAGGCTCCTTTTCAACTGGCCTCATAAACATCCCAATGTAGCCCTTCCTCCTGAGGAAGCACTAAGACTCTGTCAAGGTATGCTCCCACGCACTACAAAAAGAAGAAACTCAGCTTTGTCTTATCAACAGCTTGTTTTGGTGAGATTTTTCAGAGAGCCAACATTCAAAGGGGATGAAGACCAGGGCTGCAGGCAATATCCTTGGATAAATACATAGTCGAGTTTCATCAAGGTTGAGCCTTAGGTTGTCATGACAGATATTAGCAGGAGGTGGTCTCCCTAATGAGGGAAGATGCAAGCCCTCAGAGGATAACAAGGAGGGACCAGGAGAGCAAGGTTAAGAGCTAAGACTAGGTTGCATCTCCAAGGTGGGGCTTAATCCCTGAGTACACTTCCCACAGACCAAGGGAAATAAGGCATAATCAATATATGGTTTGCCGTGGCCGGCGTGGCTCAGTTGGTTGGAGCATCAAACCATAACTGAAAGGCCACCAGTTTGATTCCCAAGTAGGACACATGCCTGGGTGGTGGGCTAGATCCTGGTGAGGCAGGAGATAGTCAGGAAGGAAGCTCCAGAGGCCCCCCGCAGGGCTGAGGTAGAAAACACCTATACATGACAAAGACCCCCTAAGACGGGTTGTTCCTGTTTTCTGGGATAACTCTGAATCATAGAATGCGCCTGCACGCTACCCCTGATTCATGATAATATCATTATAATGAAATAACATTGTGGGACTCCCTTCTCCAGTAGCCAATCAAGAAAATGATGGGAAACCACACATGCTCAGTAGCTTTGAAATCCAACTCCTTGTACCTGCGCAGGAAAAGCCCGCCAAAGATTAGCAAGGGTCTTCTGCCCTATAAGAACAGAATCCCCCAGCCCACGTGCCCTTTTCTCTGCTCAGAGCTGGCCCACTCCCGTGTCCTGTGGAGTGTACTATCACTTAATAAATCTTCCCTCTTTCTTTATGCTATAAACTCTGTGTGTTTGGTTCAATTCTTTGTTCTCGATCACTAAGAACCTGGTTACCTGTGCACGCCTGTGACACTGGGTTGGGGCACGTGCAGGAGGCAGCCATGGGTGATTCTTCTTGCATCGATGTTTCTCTTTCTCTCTCTTCCCCTCTCTCTCTAATGAGAATTAAATAAACTTAATATATATCATATTATATATCATATATCATATTATATATCATATATAATATGATATATATCATGTATTATATAATTAGATATATGTGTTATATGTCTACATACATATACATATATATGTGTGTGTGTGCATATATCTATATGGTTTAAAAGTCTTCCCTTCATAGGTTATAAATCCCTTTAGTATTCTTAGACGCTGCAGGAAAGCCTGATTCACCTGCAAACCTGTCAGGAAGTACCTGTGTTGTGAGCGAAGTGAGAGACAGGGTCGTGAGGGGAGGTGAGTCTTCCGGATATCCCCGATCCTACCCCCGGGGGACACTCTGGTTAATGGCCAAAGTGGAAGCATATCAAGGAGGATTGCAGTTTAATGCAGATCAGCAGCCAAGGCCACGCCCAGCTGTGGCCCCAGATGGCACAAGAAGTCACACAACCCTCAGAGGATAACAAGGAGGGACCAAGGGAGGCTCCCCTCTTTCTCAAATGTATCTCTGTGGCGCCATCCAATAGAAATATAGCTTGTATCACCTGTAAGCATCCCATACCAAATCCATCCAGAAAGAAATCATTATTGAAAAGCAATCTGTGTCTTCATATTGAGCATATCTCATTAATATCTGGCTTGATGCTCTCTATCTTGCATTATTTAATACTAGACGTATCAGGGTGGTCACTTAGGAAGTGATATAAATGCCTAATCACTTTGTTGTGCACTTGAAACTAATGTAATATTGTATATCAACTGTAATTGAAAAATGCTTTAATCTTGAAAAAATATATTTGCTTGTTGGTTTTGCTTTTAAACATAAGTAGTGATAATAATTATATCACCTTGTACTTTACACAGAATCATATCATCCAATGTCTCATTTGAGGCGCACAATGATCTCTGGGAGAACTTTCAGCCTTAGTTACAAATAAAAAACCACAATAGCTAGTCCTGCATCACACAGCTACTTTGTAACTGAATGTGGACTGAAACCTGGATCTTTCAAAACTTAACAACCCAACACAGTGCAGGTTCCTATCATTATCTGAAAAACGCACAACAATTCTATATTGCATAGCACTACTTTACCCAAAACATCTGGATAAAGCTGCCTCCAAAATGTTCCAATATCATCCTTCCACTCACTGTCAACACAAGTACTAGACAAATCAGCGTTGTCATCTTACTTTTTAAAACAAACAAGTAATCACACACCCTTCTATGGGACAAATCTTAAACCTCCAAATAAGTAAACTCTGCATCCCCGACAATGTTATTAAGAAGTCCACTCTTGGCCAGCCCCGGGGGCAGCTCCGTACACTGAAGGACACACGTGCCTGCGGAATTCATGCTTTTTGCGAGACTGAAATCATGGCAGGTCCGGAAACTGATGTGCAAGTCCAGTTTGCTGGTATGAAAAACTATTTCAACTCTTACACTCTCACAAGGAGAATGACTTGTGTACTGGCCGTATATGCAGGCATTGCTTTCTTTGCTGGTTTTATACTTCAAGTTAAGGTCTAAACAACTGCAGCTGTGAAAGCAATATAAAAGAATTCTAAACTGTACCTCATCTGTTAATTTCCCATGCCTGGAGAAGCTAATGTCAACTCGCCACGTGATACTCAATTTCTACAATAAACTATGAATCTGGAGGGGCGGGGAAGAAATCAACTCTTAGTTTGATGTTTTATATTCTCCTGGTTCTACAGAATCATCTCTTCGTTATCAGGGAAGTATCAGTGTGTTGTATCATATGCTGCACCTTACAGCTCGCACAGGGCTTTTACAGGCATTTTGGTATGGGTTTGTATACAGACGCCGAGGGGGTGGTACATCATGCAAGTACTGCTATCTCTGTTTTGCAGGTGAGGAAACCAGGGCTCCTGGTGATCAGAGGCCTTTCTCAAAATGACTCCTCTCAGAGCTGCCAGCACCAAGCCCGGTTCTGATGTCAGGGCTACCACTCCGCACCTCGCCAGCATACAAAGCACTAAAGACTTGCCCTTACACCCCACTGAGCACATTCTTTCTTCTCCAAACAAACAAAAGGCATGACTTCACTGCCTTGATATAAGCATCATATTTTCCCCTCAGTCTCCTTTTCTTTACAGTTGCCTCCTCCGGAGGATTAGTACAAGCCTGTTGTTAATAGATCCTTTTCTTCCTGCTCATTTTATGGGATAGTTATGAGGATTAAATGTTTAAATGTGTGTAAAAGGACTTTGTAATCACGTACAGCACAAGCACAGATAGGAAAGTGTCGTAATAATTGCCAGTTACTCAGAGGCCAACAATAGCAGTTCTCCTTCCTCCTTTCTCCTGGTCTTCCTCCCTTTTCCCTTCCCCTCCCTCCATCCTAACTAATTCAGAGCAAAAAGCAATAACCCAACAAATCAACAGGCAACATAGACACCACAAGACACAAAGTACCAGGAATATAAAAGACCTCAGTCTCCTGAGGCAATAAGTGGCTCTAAGATTGGCCTAAATTCAGGGCAAAGCAATCGCTGTGGCTTTGTAAAGCTGAGTCCCCATTTCTGGCCCCATTTCTGTCTGTGGGATAAGCTAATTGATGAAAGACAGCAAAATAAATGCAATATGCTTAGTTCTCAATAAAGTCTGTTTTGCATTGTACCACTAAATATCAACATTTTAAATGTAACCAAATTAAGTCAGATTAAATATTGGAAATATATTAAAATGCATAGTTTTTTTAGAGGACCCATTCAGCCTTTAGTCATACATCTCAGTTTTTGGGGCTTGCCAAAAGAAAGATCCCCAAATGTTGGCTTTGCCAAGGAAAAAACAGGTGTGGCCATAGAAAGAATAAGCCATGCCCAAGCACAGGTTATGATGTATGTGTCTTCGTATGTTGACTGATTCTTCAAAACACGCAACAGTCGTAAAAAGATATTATTCTCACTTTAGACAATAGCAAAAGTTTGTCTCAGAGAACGAAGGAACATTTTACAGGCTTCTGATGTCAAATGGTGATAGGGTGAAAGGGAAGGACAAACAGGAGGAAAAGCACACAGAACAAAAGTGGGAGCAGACGAGTCAGGGAAGTTTTGGCGTGTGGGTCAGTAGGGAAGTTCGTTACATGGCCAAAACAATGTCAAACGGTAGAACTCACAAGCTAGAGGAACTTCCATGCCCGAGTAGCAGAAGATGCTGTCTGCTCCCCAACCACATCCCCACTCTTCCCATTTCCGTGTACACCAATCAGCTTCCAGCTGCCGGCACCTGCCAGCAGCTGCCATTCTCTGGGGCCAGAGCAGCTCTCCCTGCTGGAAGTGCTGTAGGACCAGCACCCCCCTGGGAATAACCCTCCACCAATGACTGACGCGAGAAGGTGAATCAATACCCCAGCTCCCTTGCGTCTCAGGAGAGCTGACTCTGAGGTGTGTGTTCTACTTTGTTTCTCAGGGTTTCCTCAGTGCAATTGTACCCCAGTTGCCCACAGTAGTAACTGGCTTGATAGCACACGCTTTATTGGCTGCCTTCTCTGTCTTACTTCCCCACCCCCCACCGGTGTTTCTTAGAACTAAGTCACCAATGAACTATTCTGCAGAGAATCTTTGTCTCAAGATCTGCTTCCTGAGGGGACCCAAGCTAAGAAAACAGCCTCTCCTATGAGTTTGCAACAGTGGTGAACTTGAATTGCATTCATCTAACTGCAATAAATTCAAAAACGAATCTGTAAAAGAGAAGTTACTACATCACTCATCTCCCGGGCTGGATGAGCTAGCAGGTACTCTGCAGAATGTGAGCCACACCTTATTCTCTCCTAAGGCCCTCCTGAGTTATTCTCAGGAATCCCTGAATATGTCTCAGGTATGCTGCAAACAACTCATTCACATCCCTGCCACTTAAGGTGGCTCTGCCCTCTGTCCACTACCCCCAGGGAAGGTCACCGCCCCTTCCCTGGGGTTCTCACCACTCCCAGGTCACACTGAGCTCCACATAAAGAGGGAGGAGTGTCCTCTCCCTTGCCTTAGTCACACCTTGACACATGGGCACACTTGGCATTGTTTGTGCTCCAGAGCCCCATCAACCCTGCGTGGAAAGGCCCCTCTGGTATCTGCTGCCTGCAGCGCCTCCAACCACAGATGTCAACCATGAGCCCGTGAGGCCATTTTGGAGAACATCTCCAAGGTAGGACCATGCTGCCCTCCCCCAAAATCTTTTCCCATAATCATCCCTGAGCTCCTGATCATCTTTTCGCAGGTTCATGTCAATTTCAGGACTAGTCAGTCACAGCTTAGGCCCCAGCAGGGATCCTTGCTTCACTTATCATCAGACACAGACACATTCGCTTCATACACACGCTCTCTCTTCCCTAAGTTGATCTCAAAAATCACAGCTAAAGTGAATTTGGACGCTGGAATCAATTGGATGGAGTGATGAGTCGGTCTGATAATTCCCATCAGAAAACCAGCTCAGTGACTTTCATTCTGTTCTGTCTGCAACCCTATAACCTTTCAAAAGAACACAATGTACCTTTACTTTGCCCTGGAAATCTTGCAAAGCCTTTTTTGGTCCAAAGTCATAAACCTCTGACCTGATTAGACTTGGGTAGCTAATGGGGAAAATGAGAGGTCCAGGGATTTTGGAGTGTTTGAAGCAGAATACAAGTGGAGTGTTAAGAGAAGATCAAGATGTAATGAATTGAACATGGAAGCGCATGACACAGGAAGGATATGTCTCAGTAGCTCCAAGGCCACATCCTCTTTAAATCCCATTCTGTTCCCCTGAACATACCCCCCCACACACATACATATGCATACCCACAATCATGCTCATGCACATGGGATCACTCACTCTTTTGAATTGGCACATAGCACTTGGCCTAACGCAGGCAGGGTAGCATGCTGATTCTGGAAACGGACTCTGGGATCAAATCCCATTTACTACTTTAGTAACTTGGACAAATAATTTGCCCTCTATGTGCCTTGCTTTTCCCATAGAAAAATGAAGATAAGAATAATTGATTATAGCCGTGGCTGGTGTAGCTCAGTGCATTGAGTGTGGGCTGCAAATCAAATCATTACAGGTTCGATTCCCAGTCAGGGCACATGCCTGGGTTGCAGGCCACGACCCCCAGCATCCGCACATTGATGTTTCTCTCTCTCTCTCTTTCTCCCTCCCTTCCCTCTCTGAAATAAATAAATAAAATCTTTTAAAAAGTGTGTACATATGTTATAGGAGGCCATGTCATATTAAAAAAAAGAATAATTGTTTAAAGTCCTAATTAATTATTTTTAAAGTGCTTAAAAAGGTGACTCACAGAGTAAGCATTTTATATAATAGTGTGTATCTTACTATCTTTTCCCTTATTTTAGTCACCTGTGCATTTTCTGTTTATCCTTTCTATTCCATTTTAGACGCCAGAGGACAGGGATCACATCTTCGTCTGATATTTCTCCTGCAGGGCCTTACATCTGCAAGACGTTTAACAATAAATGTCTACAGAATTGGATATAATTTAGTATCCACCAAGACTGAGACCTCCTCCAGTCTCACAGGGAATATTTTTATCATTGCATAAGGACACAATGATGAAATTAATTCGGTAAAACAAAAGTAGGGAGAAAAGGGATTTCAAATAATATGCAAGTATACGACTCAGATGAGGGATCTACTGAGACTAAACAGAAACGATGGCAGCCCTGGCTAGTATGGCTCAGTGGATTGAGCGCCAGCTTGCAAACCAAAGGGCCACTGGTTCAATTCCCAGTCAGGGCACATGCCTGGGTTGTGGGCTGGGACCCCAGCCAGGGGCATTTGAGAGGCAACCACAGAGTGATATTTCTCCCCCTTTCTTTCTCCCTCCCTTTCTCTAAAAAAGTAATGGCAGAGACCCGGTCTGATGCCACAAAAAACATCCCCCCCAATAATCCCAACAATGCTGGAAGAGATCCTGTTTCCTTGTATTTCTCACAAGATCAATTCAAATTGCATACTCATTATAAAACTAAGAAGAATCCTAGCTTGTGTGGCTCAGTGGACTGAGTGCCAGCCTGCAAACCAAACGGTTGCTAATTCGATTCCCAGCCAGGGCCCATGCCTGGGTTTGCAGGCCAGGTCCCCAGTCGGGGTCATTTGAGAGGCAACCACATATTGATGTTTCTCTCCCTCTCTTTCTTCTCACTTCCCCTCTCCCTAAAACTAAATAAATAAAATCTTTTTAAAAAAACTAACAAGAAATAGCCCTGGCTGGTGTAGCTCAGTGTATTGAGCACGGGCTGCGAACCAAAGTATCGCAGGTTTGATTCCCAGTCAGGGCACATGCCTGGGTTGCAGGCCACGGCCCCCAGCAACCGCACATTGATGTTTCTCTCCCTCTCTCTCTCTCTTTCTCCCTCCCTTCCCTCTCTAAAAATAAATAAAATCTTTAAAAAAAATTAACAAGAAACAAAAAATACAAAATCCATTAACTCATAAGAAACATGTACATGTTACATGTACCAGGTAGAAGACTGAATGCAAGCTTCATAAGCAAGTGGTGGAAAATACGTAATGGGGAGTTTGAGCCCTCGGTGCATGTAATGTGAAATCAGTGAAAATATTCTGAACAAAGGTATGTATGTGTCAAGATCTCAGTTTCTGTGAAGTGCAAGATGGTGTTGTTTTAAAGACATGTTCACAAATTCTTTGATACGGATTGAGCACGTGGCGGGAAGAGAAATGATTTGTGGCCAGAAGACAAGTAGTGGTGATTTTAAAGATACATCTAAGCCCTGGCTGGCGTAGCTCAGTGGATTTAAGCGCAGGCTGGGAACCAAAGTGTCCCAGGTTCGATTCCCAGCCAGGGTACATTCCTGGGTTGCAGGCCATAACCCCCAGCAACCGCACATTGATGTTTCTCTCCCTCTCTCCCTCTCTCTCTCTCCCCCTCCCTCCCTTCCCTCCCTAAAAATAAATAAATAAATAAAATCTTTTTAAAAAAGTAAATAAAATGTTTAAAAAAGAATATTAAAAAAAAGAGTTAAAAAAAAGAGTTAAAAAAAAGACACATCTACAGATTCTTTGCTGCTCCTGTCTTCAAGACGTGGAACTTAATTCTACCCCCCTTGACTGCGAGCTGTACTTAGGGGTTCTCCTCTAATGCATACTATGTGGCAGAAGTAATAAAGGTCACTTTAAAGGTTAGGTTACACAAAGACTACAACTTCCTTTGGGGGAGGGTGCTCACACTCTCGGATCACTCCCCGTGGCACTGGCTAGCTCCCATGTGCTAAGACAGCCTGGCGGAGAGGGCCATGTGGTAAGAAACTGAGGCCTGTTAAAAATCCCCGAGTGACCTTGAAAGCAAACCTTTCCCCTACCAAGCCTCCAATGACTGCAGCCCTGGGTAACACCCTGATCGCAGCCTCTGGAGAGCTCCCGATCCAGAACTACCCAACTAAGCTGTTTCCTGGCTTTTGATCTATAGAAACTTGGAGTTTGTCATCTTAAGAGGTTAGGTTTGGGGGTAATTTGTTATGCAGCAGCAACAGATAATATGAATGGCTTAGAGAGACTGAAGGAGACAAAGAGATAAGTTAGGCCAGTAGGCTTTTGGCAAAGCAAGAGGCAATGAAAATGTAAATCAGGACAGTAATCATGAATAGAGAAGGGATTTATGTCCAGGGCCTGATGGAAATATAACTGACAGGATTTGTGGGCTGACTAATTGAGGCGGGGTGGCGGGGTGGGGTTAGAAGTAATACTGACAGAGAGATGTTAGAAGGCGCTTTCCACGTCCAGTTGAGATGGCCAGGGAAATGGTAACATCGTTCATGAAAAATGGAATCCAGAAAAAGAAGCACATGAAGGGGGCAATGGTGAGTTGAGTGTGTGCTGCCGTGTCTGCGTGTGTTCGAGTTTTAAGCACATCATCTCTCACATACTAGCTGACATCCGCACAGAGATATCCAAAGAGCTATTGCAAAATCGCACCTGGTACACTAGGGCCCAGGTGATTCAGACGAAGGATAGAGATTCAATGCTATTAACGGAGATGGGGCAAAATGACCCATACTTTGAAGAGCCAGGCTGTAAATCACCGTTCAGACTTTCAATTCTGTCGTTGTCTGAAAATAAGGGAAGGTTGTTCATCGTGTAATAAGGTTCAGGGTGTCCAGTGGAAGGGGATTTGGAAAGCAAGAGACTAAGATGAGTAGAATAAACGTACAGAAGAGCTTTTTTGCTGGGATAATCAGGGCTGGAAAAATTATTCATATATATGTATCTCAACAGGTGTTTTTATTTGTTTGTTTGTTTGTTTGTTTGTGATACAGAGAATCAGGAAAATAAGTAAGGAATGATCTGGGACATTTAGTCCCACTACTAACAAGGTAATGGAGTAAATAAATGATTGAACAATAACCTAGTCAAGAAGCCAGAACTCAGAGAGTAAATGAAAATGCATGACTTCTCTATGACGCCCGATATCATGAACAGCTTTCTATGGAAGTTTGTTTCACTTGCCTGAAGATATGCATTTATATATTAAACAGGATACATTTAGACAGCCAATTTATTCGCTTAAATAAAGTAACAACCTGTGACGCTTTAAGCCAATATTTGAAAACACATCAAAGATTCAAAGTTAATATAGAGTACTCCAAGGAAAGAATTAAAAGCCTCAAGGAAAACCATCCTGCCAGAACTGGAACGATAATGAGCTGAAATTTCAAATTCTGTTCCTGCATTAGTTAATGCATTTGGGCAGAAATGTTGCTCAGAATAAGTTTATTTCAGTCAGTGCTTCTAATGGCCAAATGTCTTTCTCTCTCAGCCTCTGCCGAAAGCAAAATCACAAGTCCCTCAAGTGCCATTCTTTAGGTCAAATTAACCTACAAGTTTGCCTTCTCGGCACAAAGATTTTTATTTCTTTGCTTGCTCTGCAGCCAGAAGTGGGCACATCCGTCTCAGAAATCTGGTGCATCAGACCATTGCTGCTTCAACAGCTATGAGTTACTCAGCACGCTGTGCCAGAGTCAGGGAACTGGATAATTATGGATATTCCACACATTAAAGCCTGCCATTTATTGGACAGTTTTAATAGGAAACAGGTATGGATCTCAGCTAACAAACTTAACTGTGCAAGAAAGGCCACGTTCCTTTATTGTCCTTAAGTTAACCCAAATTAGACTGAGCCCTCATTTTCCTGGCTGGCAGGAAATTCGGTCTTAATCATTTCTGTCCCTGGGCTATAAAATGTGCCAACACCCAATCAGTCATCAATCATTAGTCTGAGGTGGTCACAGCTGAAAAGTCCAGTGACCTGTGAGTTACAACTACTTCCTGCCTCCTGGATACGTATGTTCATCAGTGAGTAGTAAGAGCCAGAGAAAACTTCCTTGGCCCTAGAAGCTGACTCAGCGACAGCTCCGTAGTCTTATTCTAAAGCGTATGTTACATCTCAGACCTTTGCCTGCGCCTACTCCATACTTTCTCCTAGAAAAATATCTATATATTTTTATTTTTTTTTATTTATTTTTAGAGAGGAAAGGGGGGAGAGAGAGAGAGAGAGAGAGAAACATCAATGTGCGGTTGCTGAGGGTCATGGCCTGCAACCCAGGCATGTACCCTGACTGGGAATCGAACCTGCGACACTTTGGTCTGCAGCCTACGCTCAACGCTCAATCCACTGAGCTACTCCAGCCAGGGCTAATATCTATATTCTTAAGCCCTTGTGGCCACGATGAGGAATGTAGACAACCCTACGCTAGAGCCATGGGAACTGAGACAAGACTGACTGAGTATAAAAGACGGAGTCAAGGAACAAGCTAGACCTGTACAGAGGTCCGAAGTCCATGGTGAATATGTACCTACCATATTTTGCCATGTATAATGTGTACTTTTTTCGCCCAAATTTTCGAGGGAAAAATAAAGATGTACATTACACATGGTTAGTACTAATCCTGTGTCTAGATAAATGTTTTTAATTCTTTTATTTATGCTTATGCATTCAAAGTGTAACTCTAGAAAGCAATAATGACATCCATGTGCAAAATAATACCTCGGAATAGGATCATCAGTTTGGTTTGTAAATATAAATAAATAAATAGTTGAATTTAAAAATTAAAACAAAAGATTTTTTTTCCCTGAAAGTTTGGGCCAAAAACGTGGGTGCACAGTATATACAGCAACATACGGTAGGTAGGGGTCTTGAGGTAAATGAGCAATTCAAGAGTGGCTGCCAGAGGACTGGGATGTATCTATTGGATTGAGCAGTTAAAAAGGTCATTTGGTCACACGGACACAGCAAGCTTTGTCTATTCTTGTGAAAATGTGATAGCTAGAGGTGGTTGAGGGGGTCTGCCAAGGCTTGTTATGGTTTTAACGTAGCAGTAATTTGAGTATCTTTAAAAGCTACAGTGGCCCTGGCTGGCATAGCTCAGTGGATTGAACACGGGCTGTGAACCAAAGCATTGCAGGTTCGATTCCCAGTCAGGGCACATGCCTGGGTTGCAGGCCATGGCTCCCAGCGACCGCACATTGATGTTTCTCTCTCTCTCTTTCTCCCTCCCTTCCCTCTCTAAAAATAAATAAATAAATCTTTTTTTAAAAAAGCTACAGTGAAGGAGCCAGTTTGACTATATAAAACACAGAAATGTTGGAGGAAGCTATATTTTTATTCTAGTGGAGATAGGAGGGAAGGGACTGAACAGAGACAAAGGACAAATACAGAAAAGGGTTTTATTTTGTTTAAAAAAAAGAAAAAGGAAAGGGATGCCTGCTCTGAATATAGGAAAAGAAGCAAGGGTGGAGGCTGCATTAGGTAAGTTTCAGATGCCGAGTGATGGAGTGGACAGTGGGTTTGAAGTACAAGGCAAAGGTTTTAGTTTTATTTTGCAAATATATACACAGTAAGTTCATTAAATCCACTTATTAACTTGAATAGTTTGAGGATTCCTGTAGATTTTCTAGATACACAATCATGGAACCTACAAGTAATGAATTTATTGTTTTCCTTTATAAAGAAAAATTGTGCTTCTTATTTCTTTCTCTTGCCTTATGGCATTGGCTACAACTGGGCTTACATTAACTCTTTGGCCAGGGATTCTCACACCATGTGGAGATATTAATTCGGGCTCCACGCCTTTATGATACAGGTTTGGGGGTTTTGTTTCTTCAGGAGACATTTCTCCTCATTCCAAACCATACCTAGAACAAGATTACGTCTCTCCTATACCCATGGGCAGAGGCTTCTAGTTATCCATATATGCAGGGGTAGCCTTTCCTTGGGAGGGGGGCAGTTTTAGTCTGGGATTCCAATTTCAGCTCCCATCTCATACAGACCCAAGGGCACCTCTCTTGGGTGGACAGTCCTACCCTCCCATGGTCCTCCTATGGTCCTAGCCTAGAATTGTCTATATTCCTTGTGGTGACAAGAAGGGCTTAAGAACATGGATATTTTTCTAGGTTGCAGATGTTAAACTTTAGCCTGTATAGCTGGGTTTACATCCAGTCCTTTGGACCTCCAGAACATCAACTGAGGTGCTTTAAGTTCCCTCTTTCTCTCTTTCTGGCACCTGATGACTTCCCTTTGTTATTTCCAGTTCAGCTATGAAATTATACCCTTTTAGCCAACACTATAGTGAGGCGAGATGGGCATTGGAGCTGTGCTATTGGTATTCTAGTGGTCCCTTTATGGTGTGAATCTGTAGAGTTAGTGGGGGTTTTTGGAGGGGGGTGGGGCGGGTTCAGGGGCTCTCAACAATCCAGGTGGAAAGATGGAGACAGCAAAGGTTGCCTTGATCCTTGTCTGGCTTTGTAGGACGGGCAAGACAAAAAGACAAGGGAAAGAGAGCACTGAGGATACTGGCATCGAGGAGAGTATTAAAATGATGCACTGTAAAGTCTGCTCTGGAAAGGGAAGAAAGTGAGTCCAGGAAGCATACGTGTAAAGCGATTGGGTCAGTGAGATAGCAGAGCCATTGTTTCAGGAATACAGGCATGTGAGAACAGGCAAGGCAGGAGACGGTGTTCAGAGGAAGCATAAGGGAGCTTAAGCCTTACAAGGAGGATTGTTTTCAGAAGGCGTCAAGGCCATGGGAATGGCTTGCAGAAGTGGAAAGGGGGAGAAGCCTGCTGGAATTTCATTCTGGCAGGTGAGGTTTCAACCCTGCCTACCTTCCATCCTGTCTGCCACGGTCAGGTCAACCATTTCCAGCCCTCACAGTCATCCCTGCAAATTTTATTTAAGCCGGTGGTTAGCGAAGTATGGTCCAGGAGCCTCTGGAGGCAATGTTGCCTAGTAGCTAGGAACATGAGTTTAGAAGTCAGACTGCCTAAGATCACATCATTCCCTGATAGGTTTGCCTTGGACAAGTTATTTAACACCTCTGAGCCTGCGTTTCCTCATTTCTAAAATGGGGATGTTAGTACTGTGTACATCTCTGGGGGGCTATGAGGAGTAAGTGAAGTCACGCGTGTAAAATGGGTGTTCTTGGGCCTGGCACATAAGAAAGTGCTCAGAGAAGGCCAACCGTTACTCCCAGAGACAAGGAAAGCATGCTGCAGAAATACAATCATTTCTTTGTTTCTTTTTTTTTTAAGATTTGATTTATTTATTTTTAGAGAGGGAAGGGAGGGACAAAGAGAGAGAGAGAGAGAAACATCCATGTGCGGTTGCTGAGGGCCGTGGCCTGCAACCCAGGCATGTGCCCTGACTGGGAATTGAACCTGCGAGGCTTTGGTTCGCAGCCTGCACTCAGTCCACTGAGCTACGCCAGCCAGGGCTCTTTGTTTCTTAAAGAAGAAGAGAAAGTGACTCCAAAAACTTCATTCTTTCATTTAAACGAAAAACTTCTTGTTTACTAGTGACTTTAATAAGGCCACTAAAATCTGGTGTTCATACCCTAAAATGGACCCTTTACTTGAGTTTCATGAAATCTCTTCTGTACAGGCCTTGTTCCCACCCCCAAGAACACAGCAAATCCCTCTGCACATTTGCACACGCTGATGACTTTCCCCCACTTTTGAGGAAGGATACCTTTTTTGGTGCATTATCAGAGTTTCCTGAGGTTGGTGAGATTTCTTATTACTATTATTCTTGCTGTTGAGTTATTCACTACGATTTCGATTCATCAACATCAGTTTAATTTGGGAAGGGTTGTTTGGTTAACTCTGCAATGGGTGGCAAAATGTTTTGCAGCCACAGCATTTGCGACCCACGATCCTCCAATCAACGGACACTTAAATGCATATCCATTGAATTATATGATTCCCTACCACCATCCTGGTATCTCTGTAAATACTGAGAGGAAACTGTAATTTGACAAAGCTGGCATGTCTGAGACATGTTAATCTTCCCCACCAATGCAGAAGAGCATGTATGTGGTGATTTTGTACATCAAATATTTTGCAGACGTTTAACTTGGAAATACCATCTATGCAAATCAGAAAGGCCCAGGCAGGTTAAGACAGCGAGTGTACTAGGTGTACAAGGTCACTTTGATTCTTACAGAAACACAAAGGCCACGGACACCCACAGTTACCTGGTGGTTGAGCTGGGCCTGGAAGGCAAGGGTTTGTGGCTCTCAGTCTGGGGTTCATTTGTGTGTCCTGCATTGTGGTTTGAATCTTGGAACTGAGTTGAACCTGATGACTTGCCAACATAAATAATTGTTCAGCTGGTAGAAACCACAGGGGGCAGACAATTCTATGCCAAAAAAAAAAAAAAAGGCTTGGAAAGCGCAAATCCAAATGCATTCTACCATATAAATTAGCCAATTGCACAGTGTACAAAAAGAAATACTACTTTCCATGGCCCGTTGGAGACTAGAAACTAATTTGTGACAGTAAATTTATTTTTGGAGCAAAATATCTTTTACTGAGCACTCATGGAATTATAATCTCATTTTCCAAAGTGTTATCTCTGAAAACATAATCAAAAGGAAATTTACCTCTTTACTTAAATTAATGCTGCAGACAATTTTTCGTGAACACCTCCATTGGCGGCTATCACTAAATGAGATACACTTACACTTGCAGCCACAATTTATCTTGGCTAGTGGGCATTTTTACTCACTGGGAAGAAATTTTAATCTTCCCTGGGAGCAAAGCCAATTGGAAATGAGGAGGTACGTCAAAATGTCAACAGAGAAATGAAAAGAAGCAAAGAAACCAATTTAAACGAATTCAAGGACAGAGGGACTATAAGAAGCACTGGGATGAGTTGCCATCTGCAGGAAATTTGGGGAGGGCTCTACCTCTGTGCTTAACTCTAGGTATTCTCCACTGACCTACGATCCCCCTGCCTTCCTGTACATCAATTTCTTTGCTCATTGTTCTGATATCTTACCGCAATCAGGAATCAGTCCCACCAAACATCCAGTTTTACCAGAAAGGGCTAAAAACCAGGTTGTTTAAATGCAGAAATGCTTCCATGCCAACTGCTAAATAGCTGCTGCCTTACGCCTCTTGAGTCCTCTCTCTCACACTGACCTGACCATTCCAGGGCTGGAGAGCCCCAAGGGCATGCTACCTGGGCACTTGGTGCCCATTGGCCTTCCAGCTAGCTCACCACAACTCCCGTGCCCCAGCGCCCACCTGTATGCATCCTCCCAGCCAGAAAAGACTCAGTCTTCAGCTGGGAAGATGCCACTCCAGTCAACAGTGTTGGCACTCCGTGGACAAATGCCGGGCGCCTGACTGATTGTCAAGGCTGTGGCCCATCATTGCAGGCTTGCACTCCCCTAGAGCTGCCCTTGTGTGGCTGCCTGTGGGAACTACATTTTCCACAAGGTACTAAAAAGGTTATTAGATATTTTGAATACTACCTCTGATCGAAACCATGCTCACTATTTCATTTGTGCTAAGATGTTTCCTTTTGCACCCTGGCTGGCGTAGCTCAGTGGATTGAGCGCAGGCTGGGAACCAAAGTGTCTCAGGTTCGATTCCCAGCCAGGGTACATTCCTGGGTTGCAGGCCATAATCCCCAGCAACCGCACATTGATGTTTTTCTCTCTCTCGCTCTCTCTCTCTCTCTCCCCCTTCCCTCCCTGAAAATAAATAAATAAAATCTTAAAAAGAAAAAAAGATGTTTCCTTTTCACTGAATATAATACCATTCTGTTTTCCTCAAGCAAACACACACGCTCACTCCCTCTTTCCCACCTGAAAGTCCACATGAACTTTCAGCAATGGCTGATTTCACAGAAGAATCTGAAATTGCTTCCAATAATTGCATCAAATAAGATGAACCTGGGTGTGTGCCCCTATTGAAAAAGGTGGAAGAAGAGGAGGATGAGATGGAGAGATGCATATTATAATTTTAGTGGTCCATGATACTGCCACAAAGCTG